>NC_134037.1:102073462-104522212 GCF_965140245.1 Athene noctua | reverse complement strand
AGCTCAGGAAATAGGCTGTCCTGCGCCAGGTTGGAAGGTCATTGCCACGCATCCTTCCTCCCCAGTGTCCATTTTCCTCTCCCTGAGCCCCCGTACCAGCAGCTGCTCGCCTGCCCGTTCCTGCCACCACAAACAGGCGGCAGGAGGTGCTCCAGAGTGATGCCCCCTCCTTCCCTCACTGGAAGCTGAAAGCATTGGCGTTATCGTACGCTTAACCTGGGTATTAAGCAACATCTCCGCCCCATTTGCCCTGGTGTTATCCCAAGCCTACAGACTGCCAGCTTTGAGGCTTATGTGCCTTTCAGCTTAAATACGAGAAATAGTTCTACTTTAGCATGACAAAACAGAACGGGTATCGAATGGCCGGTTAATATTTCGGTCTCGGAGGACCAAAACCAATTCACACCTCAAGGGAAGTGGAATGGCACGTACAGCGGGATGCAAACTCCCAGCCACGACAGGCAGACTTCGAGACTGATTAGATTAGAACTGCATAAATAAGGAACTCTCCGGGAGAAAAAAAATAATTAGGAAGTTCGTGTACTTTACATAATACCAGTACTTTGGCTGCAAGTTGTCTCAAAACTGTATTTCATACATCTAATGTCTCTGTACAGCTATCCAGAAATACATAGTTAGAAAGATAGCTTTGGTTCTCAAGATCTATGTAGAAACCTTCAGAAGCACCATTTCTGTCTGAGTTACAGAGTTTTGAATTTGTGAAGGTTAAATTTGCTTTACACATCACTTTTGATACTCCTTGCATGCCAAGTGTAGTTTATGTTAAATTTACCCTCCACATCTCGAGCCCCTACTGGCATGATGCGGCTTCCTCAGAAACCAAAGATTTTCGATGCCCAGGTAATTAAAAATGGTATCAGGGCCTTAGCACTTTCTACGTCCGTCCATAAACATAGCTTGCAGTAATTTATTCACAAATTTACTTTCAAAACTTTTGTTTAACGAGATATGATTAAAATGTGGCTATGAATAACCTCTTAACAGCACAGCAGCTACAGACATGGGTTTATTTCATATCCATTTGATATGCATTGACATTTTAACTGAAAACAGATTAATTTCTAGGTATCCAAGAGTTACTGTTACCAAACCCCCGGCTAGAACAGTCTTTAGAAAGGAATATGATGTCAGGTATTTAATCATAAGCATTAGAAATAAACCACTTTCTGCAATCAATTTTGTTAACTCATCTTGATCTACAAAGATGCTGATTGTTTTCTCCCAGATTAATTCTTACACCTATGAGATGCAAAGAAGACGTAAATTCAAACTCACCCTCCTCTGCCACGCTGAAGGACCCTAGCCTAACCTAAACAGCCATTAAATACACAGCAGTAAAGTGCTAAACTTGACGAATGCTCATGGATGAATTCAAGGAGATATCGGTTCATAGAGCTGAAATTGTTCCTATCTTTTCACAAGCCAACTACTTTCTTTGGTCCAGCGTCTGCCTGCTTCATGTCAGCCCATTATGCCAATACCACACAAGAAATTTAGCACGCTTCTGCTAATAGAAATATTTAGATCTTTCACTCCAAAGCGCTACACAAGATATGGCTTTGCCAGAATCAGCCAGGAAGAGCATCATGAAAATTATTCCAGTCAACAGCATTTCACGCACAAAACCACAACTAGAATCCAAAGAACAGATTACATTTATTCTCCACTAAAATCACATCAGCCGCTAATGAGAAAGTACTACCTTTTTGTACAGCTCTGACACAAGTTTTCTTGGGAGAAAGGGTTACCTAACTCCCTTAGCTGAGACATGTTATCAAAGAATTTGAAACAAGGCAGAAATGATGAGCAACTAATTGTGCAGCAACAACTACTTTATTAGGATTTCTCCATAAGAAGTAAAAATTATAGCCTGACTTACTTCAAAATGATGCCACCTGCTCTTGAGCCTTAAAGAAAAAAAACCACCCTTGTTTTATGAATCCGGTGATAGCCAGGGCCCAATCCAGCACGGTATTCAGTAATTCCCACGAACGCCAAACATCCTCGATGCCCATCGACTAGAGGGGGAACTGACAGGGCTCGCTAACAGGAGGGATTCGGCATCTCATTAGTTCAGGCCTTTATTTTGGGGAGACGCAGGGCCCTCCATCACGTAGCCGTGCTCGGCACTGCTTGAGGAAACAGATTCTTTGAATGAGAAAAAGAAATCAAGCTGCTCAAGGTAGAAAATTGAAAACATTTGCTTCCTCTCAAGCCAGTTTGGTCCTTGTTATTTCACTGATCGTGAAGAAAATAACTCGCATGGTCTCTGTGCAGAGACAATACCGAAACATTCACAAGATTCCTACTACAAACTCAGACCAAGTTTTCCAAGATATTTTTTTTCAGTGCTACATGAGGTAGTTAAATCACAATTCTTGAATTAGTTGATCTAGCAGTTAGGCTGCACTTTGAGACAGAATAAATCATTACTTAGAGACTACAAATTGCAGTATTTACAATTCAGCCCTGAATCAAATTAAACTCTGATTTCAAAATGTGCCCATTCTTACGAATACCTTAATTTATCAACCGACCATAAAAAAGACAAGTCACGTAAACTGAGAGGCCTCAGAGGTCAGCTGGCAGGGAAGTTAACTGTATACACTGACAGCGCCATTCAGCGAATGTAAGATACTTTACAGAATAATTTAATAGGGAGCTGTTAGCAAAGGTATATACATTGTACTTTCTATCACAGATCGACTCATGAAATGTTGATACTCTGTCTACCCTTGAGTATTAATAAACATTTCACAGTATGTGATATTGCTGTTAAAGGTAAGCTCTGGACAAAAAGCAGATAAAATAAATGCAAAACGAGCTGCAGTGCTCGTAAACTTTACGTGATTGATGGCAACTCGCAGGAGAACTGCGAGGAGAAGAAGACATAAAGGGTATGTGCCACATGCAAATCTACGGGTAAGGAAATCGCCGCCGTATAACTCATCCCGCGTCCTGCCAAACCTCTACGGGCGATGGAAGTGACAAATAATCTCAGCTTTTACACCTCGGGGTGACGCGGCCGCGTTTCTGCACCCTGCCTTAGACAACACCGGACCTTTCTGCCACCGAGCAGTGGCCGCGGACGCGCGGGAGCGCTGCCACGTGCCCCCCGCCCGTCCCCAGACCCGGATGCGGGTTTTGGGGTGACACTGGCCCCGCAGCCAGAAACGCCCCGGCGGTCGCCACGAGCTCTCGGGACCTGTGGGGAAACCAGCGGGTTTCCAAGCCCTCGCCCGGGCAACTTTTGCCCGACGTTCAAGGGCACCTTTAGCCTGCAGCCGTCTCCCCTGCCAGTCGCGACCGACACCTCCGACTATGTCGCAGACGTCCAGCTCCTGTCCCCTCCCGTCTGTTATTCCGCGGACGGGGCGCGCGTACGTGACACCGACCCCTCCGCCAGCCCCGTCCCGCCTCGGCCGCGCCGACCTGCCGCACAGACCCATTTACCGACCCGCTCCCCTCCGGCCGACCCCGCCACCCGTCCCGGCGGCGCAAGGGGGGCGGCGGCCGGGCCCCCCCCGCGCCCCGCTCCGCACCTGCCCCGCCGCCCATGCGCGCAGCGGCGCGCACCTGCCCGCGCCCCACGCACCTGCCCCGGCCCCCGCCGCAAAACCACCGCGGGCGATACGCGCAACTCTCCCGCCCCCCCCCACACCCCCCACCCGAAAGACGCGCGGACCCCAGGGCGGCCCCGCTCCGCCCCCGCGGGGTGCCCGGTGCCCGGAGCCGGGCCCGTCGGGCCGCCTGCTCCTGAATTTTCGGTGCCCCCCACCCCCCCTTATCCCAGGCCGCTCACCCCAAACTCAGCCCCACGCCCCCCAGAACGGTTCCCTCCTGCGCTTCAACTCCGTTTAAACACATGGCAAAGTGCTCCGGGTCACTCAGCCGGTAAACAGAATATGGGAAAAGACAAGAAAGATCTCCATCAAAGGCTAAGAAAAAATTAAATATCTCCCCCCCCCCCCGAAGAAAAAAACAAGCAACCAGCAAACAAACAGAAAGTACCAATAATCCTAATCTTTTCCCAGATCAAGGCTCTTATCCCGCGACTTGCATTTGATCTCTTCTCATGTGCTCGCTACCTACCACTGAAATCCCATTTTCTATACATTTCCACAATTCGCAGCTCGTCCCACCCTTGGAAATGAAAAAGTAATGGCACGGACAAGAAGAGTAAGAATAAAAAGTCCCTGCCCTTCCCGGTTTGGGTTAAAAAGGAGAACTAGCGACATGCAAATGACAAGCAAATTGGAAGAGACAAAAAGAACGGCAGCTATCATAAACAAGACAAAGGGGAGGCTCAGAGCACCGGAGCAGGAGTTTAAAGCAGGGGATGGGGAACTTCGGCGGAGCCGGGGGGGGGGGGGGAGGCGGAAGCTCGGAACAACAAAAAGCCAAATACCCGCCGCGTTTTCCGTCCCCGCGAACTGCCCTCCAGCCCGCGGCGCGACAGCGAGACCCGTCCGCGAAAGGGGGCAGCGAGGGGGCGGGGGGCGTCACCTAACCACGAGCCGGTCACTTACTACTCTTCGGCCCCGGGCGGCCGCGGGGAGCGCTCCCCGGGGCTGGGCGCTCTCCCGGGCTGGGCGCCCGCGGCTCCCGGCCGCGGTACCACCGCCGGGCTGCAACCGCGGCGCCGGGAGAGTCAGCGCGGGTCGCCCCGCGGAGAGAAGCACACGGCGCTGGCAACGGTCACCGCTATCCTGACGGGGGCTTCGCTCCCCGGCCCCCCAACCCCCGCCCCCAGACCGTCTACAGCAAGTGCCAATTAATAAAAATAAAATTTAAAAAAATAAAAGAAAGAAAAAAAAAGCGAGAAAAGACACGAAAAGGCCGAAAAAGCGGGGAGGGACGGAGGGGGCGCGGGGAGGGAGCGGGTACTTACTCCGTGCGACGGCGACGAAAGTGAAGCCTCTGGGTTTGTTGTTTGTTTTTTTTTTTTTTTTTTTTTGCCGGTGGAAAGAGAGGGAGACACGCACACGCGCCGCGCACACACACACACGCGCACACACACGCGCGCGCGCGCGCACACACACACACCACACACACACACACACACGCACACGCACTCGCGCGCGCGCGCGCGCGCGGACACCCGCGGCCCCGCGCGCGCAGCCGGCGAGCCCCGCGCCGCTGCTGAATATGATAATGGGGGGCGAGGGAGGGCTGCGCGCGCGCGGGCGGGCGGGCAGCGGGCGCGGAGCGGCGCGGAGCGGAGCGGCGCGGGGGCGGCGGGGCGCGGAGCGGCGCGTGGCGGCGGGGCGCGCGGGGCAGGGCTGGGCTGGGCTGGGCTGGGCTGTGGCCGAGCCGAGCGAGCGCTCCGCACCGCCACAAGATTTACTTTAAGACACAGCTGAAGGAAACAGGAAGACCAGACGTCACGCTCGGAGTGACGTGAGCCCGGCCCGGCGCCCAATCGGGAGGCTCCTTGGGACGGACGGGGGGGACGGGGAGAACTTGGCAGGAGCGAGGAGAGAGGAGAGGGGAGAAGGGGGGGGGGGAGCGGGGGGGGGAGGGACTGCCCCGCCCCCGCGGGAAGGTGGCGGCGGCCGCGCACCTGCGTGGGGGACGGACGGACGGACGGACACGGGGCGGGAGCAGCGGCAGCCGCGGCCCGACGGGGCGCCCCCCCCCCCCCCCAAACCCCCCGCCGCGCTCGGGCGAGAGGGGGACAAAAGCCGCCCCGCGGGGGAGCGGGGGGGGGGGGGAGAGTGGGGATGAGAAACTTTAGGAAAGTCATCGAGTCATCCCCGCGGGGCGGGGGACGCTCCGCGGCGCCCCACACGCGGGAAAGTTTTACACGCGCGAAGGCGTCCGCAGAGGAGTACCGGTGCGCGGGGGCTGCTGCCCCAGGGTGCGCGAATGTCCCGCGTTAAGCGTCGGGGCGGTGAAGCAAAAAGCAAAACCCCGCTCGCGGGCGCTGCCCCCACGCGGGTCACAAACTTTAAGCGGGTCCGTGGCCTCCCGACACGGCGTCACTCGCCGGCGCGCAGGGGCCGCGGATCTGCCGCGCGTCGCGGGGCTGCAAGCGGCAGCCGCGCGGGACACTTTCCACGTGCGGGGCAGAAAATAAACACCAAAACGAACATCAGGTCGCGGAGCGTGGAACACCCGGCCGCGCCGAAACCCGGGTATTCGCCGTGGGATGCCCCGGCCCCGGCCCAGCGCGCCCGGAGTTTCGGCCAACTTAAGCCCATCCCCGGCTCGGCGCTGCCCGCTCCCGGCCGGCTCCGCCGGGAAAACCTTTGGGGGCAAAAAAATCTTTTTGGGGGTGGGAAAACCCAACCGAGGGTCTTCCCAGCAGGTCCGGGCTGCCATCCGGAGCCCAGCCTGCCGGGCGCGCTTTGTCCCGCCGTGAGCGCGGGTTTCCGCGGCGTGGGGCCGGGAGCGCCCGCACCCCCTGGCCCCCCCGGTTGCCGCGGAGGGTCGCCCGGCCGCTGCCGGCCGAGGGGCAGAGGGGCGCCTTCCCGTAGGTAAACACCCTCAGGCTTGCAGGCGGCGGGGGGGTAGACTTGAAGAGAGGGAATAACGTCCTGCGGCGGGACAGGCGGCACCGGGGCGCTGCAGGGCGCTCGGCAGCAGGTAAGGACGGCGCTGCCTCGCCGGGGCCGTCCGCGCCCCCCCCTGCCCCCCCCCCCCCGCCTCTCCCCGGGGCTGCCGTGAGGGAGGGGGAGCTCCGAGTGGAGTGTGGAGGGGAGAGCCCGGAGGGGGCGAGGGCAGGCAGGGCTCCCGCTGCCGGTCCTTGCCTAAACTTGCGCCGCAGCTCCGGGCCGGAGGCTGCGAGGGGCCGGGCCGCGCCTCGCCCCCCGCCCGTCCCGCTGCTGTCGGTGCGGGGAACCTCTTCGCTACCCCCCCCACCCCCCCCCGCTCCTTCCACTTCAAGGATCTGTCTCACTAGAGGGGAGTCGCGGCGCGCAGCCCCACGCGTGGATGCGGACAGCCCCGCCGCTTCCCGCGGGGCGGCCGGGCGCGGAAGCCCCTCGGCGGGGCGCGCTGCGAGGGTTACCCTCCGCCGCCGAAGTTGGGGAGCCGGCACGGGCAGCAAACCCGCCCCCCGCGGGCCAAACGCGTGGGTGCCCGCAGCCGCTCGTCTCCCAGCTGCCCGCCGGCGGGGCCGGGCTGGCCGCCGCGTCGGGGCGGTGGAGCAGCTCCGCGCTGCCTCCGAGGCGGGGAGCGGGGACACTCACGCGTGTGGGTGGGTAATGTGACAAACCACCCGCCGCGGGTCACGAAGAAATCGTTCGGAACCGGCCAAAGCGGCCCCGTCGCGCTGCCGGACCTGCCGCTGGGAAGCTGCTCCCCAGTTAAAATAAATCCCCCGGCCGGCGCATCCCGAGGAGGCACGGCCGGTGACACCCGCCCTCGAGCCCGGCACCGGTGCGGAAGGCGAAGCCTCCCCCGGGAGGGCAGCGCCCGGCCCGTCGGGGCGCAGACGGCGGCCGTAGCCCCGGCCCGGCGGCGGCGGGAGAACTCCGCTCTTCGCCGGGCCGGGCAGCTCCGCGCCGCCGGGCGCCGTCGCAAGCCCCGCCGTGCCGCGGCTGGGTCCCGGGCCTGTCGCGGGGCCGTCGATGGCCATCTCAGCGCCCGCGGGCGACCGCAAATCCCCGGCGCAACGGGGCGCGCCCCGGGGCGCTCCGCTGCTGCGGCTTTCGCCCCCCAGCCCGAGCGTCGGGCGGCCCCGCAGCGGTGTCCGGTGCCCGTCGCGCCCTCCCGGCCCGCGGGAGCCTCCGCCCGGCGGGGCGGCTTTGCCGCCAGCTGCTTCAACGTGAGACCGTTAGAAATCGGAGCGCCGGGCCCTCCGCTGCCGGGGAGCCACGGGGCTAGGGCTGGGGCTGAATGGCCCGCGGCACCCCGACGGCGAGCGGCCCCGCGCTGCGCTCCGCGGGCGCGGAGAGGTGGGCACGGGCGGGCCGGCCCGGCCTGGGCGGGGGGGTCGCTCCCTGCCGGGGTCTGGGGGAGCTCCGCTTGCCGGGGTGACACACACGCTCAGCCTCCCGTGGTAGCTCTAAGTGCTACAGGGGCTGCGGGACAAGGGTGCAGAAGTGTGTCTGGACGCAGGGGGAGATAGGCTAAATTTGGCGGGTGAATGACTCGCTTGAATTCTTTCCTGTTTTGGTTGTTTGTTTTTTTTTTTTTTTCTTTTAAAGGACACCGGGATACACGTAGAGGTGAAGCCCAACGGTGCAAACGCTAAGGAATAAATAAGTAGCTGCCTCTGACACTGCGCTTGGCAACAACGGGGCTCAACTTGACTTCAACCACTGTTGTTTTACGCAAAGAAGAGAAACTGAGGCACCGGGAGTGAAGCGGCGTCCCCAAGGTCACCCGGCAGAGCGGTGGCAGCCAGCCCGGCCCCAGCCATGGGGACCACGCTCGCAAGCTTCCCCCGACCATCCGGCCCCGCTGCCTCGTTCCTGGGGCCGCTTGCGGGTTACCTTCCCCCAGCCCCGCCTCTTGCAACTTTTTCAAGTCCAAACATCCCGGCCTTAGGACCTGCCACGCCAGTGAAGGCCGGCGGGCACGAAAGGCGTGCTCTCCACTCGCCCACCGGCGGGGCTCGGGCATTGGGTGCTGCAGACACTTTCTCTCTTTTAATCCCGGAGGATATGCAGCTTCTTAAGGCGTGCCAAACTGATGTTTCAGAGCTGAGCAGCAAAAGTAATCTTCCACCCATCACCCAAATTTTAGAGGGGGCGGAAAAACTCTGCCTCCTCCAGAATTTAATCCCTCAGAAGGGGTCCAGCCCCCCCCCCCCCCGCAGCTCATATGCAGTGAGAAAAGTCGTTCCTGGTGCCCCCTCTCCCCTTCCCCCCCCCCTGGAGCCTGGTAGCTTGGGGCTTGGGCGGTGGCGGGGCAGCCTCTTGCTGCTGTGGGTGGGTGCATGGCTGTTTCTGTCCCTCGCTGCCCCCAGTCCCCTGACCGACTGCAACCGTGGCCCCCACTAGGGAGCTGTCGTAGATTCCAATCTGTATCCAAATTCCTGTACAAGTCCCAGGTCTGTTCTCGGTAATTAATCGGTGGTAAGGTAGTCACACCAGGTCCTTTTCTTGGTCATTAATAGATAATAGGGCAATCACACTCTTTATTTTCTGAGTTGCGAGCGGTTTGGATGCCAACAAAAAGTAATCTGTGTTCACAAAGTTTGGACTCAAAGCCTGGGTGTGCTCAAGTCTGTGGGTTCTCCTCTCCTGCCCCTCTTCACAAACTTCAGGTCAAAATACTACATTTCCTGCCGATATGGGCGTTGCCAGGTCTATGTTCAACTGCAAGGTTTATCCCATCAGAAATAAATTCTCCTCCAAATTTTGGTGTCTCTAAAGAGAAAAGGTTTGCTGCAAGCTGACAGCTTTCTGTGCTTGTTTTTCTTTCTTTAAGGGGAAAAAAATAAACCAACCCAGATGCAAGAAACTTAGGAAAACTTTTGCAGTGTGCCCATGACCGTGGGTGATTCCTCTGTCCCTTTGGAGTCTGACAACAAAATTGAAAGTGACAGGGGTATATTGTTGAAACTGCCTTTTCTTTGATCATTTTCCTTGCTGTGTCTGTTCCAACTAAATGAGGGAACGGGGCTACGAATACATAGCAGGGTTTCTTTTTTCTTTTTTTTTTTTTTTCCGCCTTTTTTTTTTTTTTTTAAGGGGTGGGGAGGGCCCAAGTACTGCTATGCATATAAAGAAGAACACCCCACAACCACAAAGGCCTGATTCTGCTCTTGCTTATGCTGATGTGAATTAAAACCAGCTCTACTGATATCAAGAAAACATCATCAGTGTGTGTGAGAAAGAGGAGAACGGGGCGCTTGATGTGTGTAATTACTGAATTTAGAGCCTTTTTTCGCTTGGCTTTGCCCTGGCTCCTCCTTTCAAAAAGGAAACCTTTGGAAGAAAATGCCTTTAACCTGGAGAGTGAATGCAACCTAGGTGGTTCGGCAGAGTGCAATTTAATTCAAGAAACCGGTATTGATGGAAATAGAATTGTTAAAAAATAATTTTAAAAAACCCCAACAAAACAAAACAACCAAAAAAACCCAACCAAAAAACCCTCACAACCTCTAGAGAGGAGAAAGTGAACTAAACTAATCCTATTAAACGTGGTAGCATGTTTCTGTGCAGCTCGCTGAGAGATTAAGCACAGGAAAAGGGATAAGTGCTGCTTCAGTTTCACTAAACTAATGTGACAACTTGTCATTGGAAATCTTTACAGCTTGTTAGCAGATGACTAGCTGATTCAGATATGTTTTCTACCATTTCCTTTGTGTCTGGGGGTGGTGTTTTTTTCTTTCCTGTTCTTTTCTTATCCATACTGCTTTATTTTGCTTTTTAATCCTTCATGTCTCCTTCAAGTCAAAACATTTAACTTGCTTTAATCAATATTTTGTTTTGAAGATGTCCCTTGACCTTTTGTTTGTGCAAATTAACCTTCAAGGGCACCTCATTCATTCATTAACCTCAGTGGGATGCCGTATCCCCTGTACATGGTATTTTAGGATGCATAAAACATTTATGAATGTGTAGACATATTGCAGTGAATGACTGTGATACTGCTGCTGTTACTGCTACTATAATATATTCATTTTCCCTCCGTCCTTTTTTTTCCTTCCTTCCTCTTTCTTTCTTTCTTTCTTTCTTTCTTTCTTTCTTTCTTTCTTTCTTTCTTTCTTTCTCTCTCTTTCTCTCTTTCTCTCTTTCTCTCTTTCTTTCTCCCTCCCTTTATTTTGTTTGATTCCTTTCTTCCTTATTTTTCTTCTCTTTATTTCTTTCTTTTCTCTCTCTTTTTTTTTTTTTTTTTTAAATCTACTTCACATGTTTGTATGCAGAAGGCAAGCAAAATAGCCAAGCTGGGAGAACTTTTGGCATTAGTAATTTCATTTCAAAAGCAGGTGTCTCAATGCTTTAGAAACATACATTGAGTCTTAATCTCTCTCCTCTCCTCTCCTCTCCTCTCCTCTCCTCTCCTCTCCTCTCCTCTCCTCTCCTCTCCTCTCCCCTCCTCTCCTCTCCTCTCTTTCCCTTGGCCCTCCCCCACCGGCAAAGGCATGATCGTTGAGTAAATGGAAAAAAACATTTTACAACATTAAAGGAAGACTGTTTAGAAAAGGAAGGCCCTGCTGAGGTGTAGAGGAAGCCTGTTTATTAACACTGGACACCTCTTATCTCAGGCAGCTCCAGATGGATGTCCCCTTGGTAATTCCCACTCTGTGCCAAGTGGGGTTAAGCAGGGTAACCACCTTGACGTGGGCTGGTGATCACCAGGGGATCATCGGCTCCTTCAGAGAGAAATTTTAGCAGAAACTTGGGGGGGGGGGGGGGGGGGGAGGAGGGGGGGGGAGGGAGAGCCATCAGGCTTCAGCATAAAAAGCTTGCACGTGGCCAGATTTACCTTTGTGGCTGTAAATTGCTTGCTGCCTGGGACAGAGCCAGGTTTTGATTGAGAGATAAAGTAGTTCAAATCTGTCAATAATTAACTGTCACTCAATTAAGGCTTTCTTAACAAATTAGCACTTGGTAGCACCTAGGGTGCAGGTTTTTCATGGGAAAAGGCTGATAGAGTGACGTTGGCCATTAAGTTTGCCCACTGAGTATCAGCTAATGTCCTGCTCAGTTTAAACAGCACTGTGTAAATCTGGTGAATTGGTTCCCAAACCCTATTTCTGCCAGATTGCTTTTAAGATTAACCATTTGTGCCCTCCCAAGCTAAACAATGCAGGACAGGGTTTGCTAAATAAGAGAGTTATCCGTGATTGATTAGGATTTCCTGGCTGTCAGCTTTGAAGGAGCACCCTGATGTAAATGAGGCTGTAGCTCCGAATTTACAGAAATCAGGTGGAGCCCCCCTAAAATCCCGCAGGTCCATGGGAACGGATGGAGCAGTTACATATGTGTTTGTCTCCAGTGCAAGCTGCTGTGATGTGTTTCTGCCTCACACAGGGCCTCACTTCTCCAGCCTGCCCCTTCCACTGGGTTGGTGGGAAGGTTAAAAGGGAAAACATTTCTACCCGCTTTATCCCACAAGGAAATTTTCATGCAAGCAGTTGCCACCTGTGACCTCTTGTGGCCTTGAGTACCTGGCTTCACCAGGGCTCCTCAGGTCAGATGCAGTTCCAGAAACATTGCAAAGCTCCATGCTTATGCCTCTTTCCCAGATTCCTGGAAGAATCCTTCCGTGGCAATGGAGGTGGCGTTGTTGTTTTGGTAGCAGACATTTTGCCAGTTCCCTTTCACATCTCTCCAAACTAGCAATGCCGTGGGTATGTCGTCCCACTCTTCCTCTTAATTCTCCATTCAGAAATTGTAAGTGAGTGTCGGATGTCAGCCAGATCCAGCAGAGCCATCCCAGTTTACATCCATTGGTGCTCTGGGCCCGTGTTTGTGCATGCTGCTGGATCAACGCTGCTGGGATGGGAATTCCCTTGGTACATTAATTCACAGCAAACCGCCGACTCTGGAAGCAATGATCATTTATCACATCAACCCTGCTGAGGAGAAATCCGTCTCTCGCACGTCAGAAAACTCTTTGCTCTCCATTGGCATCGAATTCCCCCAGTGTCACACGCAGTTGCACCTCCAGGAGGTGTAATCGCCGAGTCTGTTTAGAAGTTAAATGTGAAACTCTGGCAAACGCAGGTTCTGATTCATACTGTATTACGGGAAAGGCTGTGAGGTGGAAGCTGATTTTAGCTTCAGCTATGATCCATTCCTCTGATACAGGTTTATGCTCAGTATGGGTTTGGTTAAATCAGTCACTGCTCACCCCGCTGTATAGTTTTCTGTCTCTCTTGACCAAAGCATGCCTTACCTGCAGTGTGGGCCAAAGCAATGCTGGACAAGTGTTTAAAAACAAAATTTGGGAAGCTTTCCAGGTTGTTCTTTTTGAATTAAGAACTTGGGGATGCACTCTGTTGTCTTGTACAAAAACTAATCCCAATGTAGCTTTCTTTCTATTAATCATATTGGAAGAGCTGCCAGAGAGGGACAGCTCTTAACCAACACCCCCCTACTGTGGTTCAAAGATCTGAACTGTTTCAGCAACCTGCATGTGGAGGGGTTAAAAGCACATTAAAAAATACTTTGTGTAGCCCTGTCCTAGTACTTATATTAAAAGTTTTAAGAAGTTTATAATCATAAAGCAGGAGAAAAGGAAGTGCATTTGGTAGTGTAAAACTGCACCCTACCCTGCTGAATAATCAAAGCTGGTATTGAACAGGAAATGTTTAACGTTATAGACTTATGTTCTTTTGGTTGGTTGGTGTTTTTAAGAAAGAGGAAGATATTTCTGTAGAGGGATTATAACCTGGGGAAAACAATTTTGATTGGGTTTCTTTGTGCACTGAATTAATTTATTTTTACATCATATAGCAACAGTTTTAAGAGCCCATCTTTTCTAATGAAAAGTCATTCCCATTATCTGAAGAATGCATGCAATCTGTCACCTTTAAGGACAAGACAACTGAGGGACAATTTTTTCAGGGGCAGTGGGGCATCTAATAGCATTTCAAAACAGTTGCAAGTGCTATACTATTAACAGGACACAGGTGCCCAGAAGATTTTGTAAGGTCCTGAATAAACCAATGGATTTAGGAGCCTAAAGTAGAGCACAGGTTGACTTTAGGTGTCTATATACAAAACTGCCGTCATGGATCATCCATCTCAGGAGACATGCTCCCAAGGTGCTACAGGGCTGTTTCTGTGCTTGCCAGAAGCACAGGGGTATGTAGGAATCATTCGGGAGCCAGCACAGTGACTTTGCCCAAGCCTAGGGCCTCCAGCAAGACTGCACCCAGCGCTGCTTTCTTTGCAAGATGTCCTCACGGTGGTGTCAGTTCCCATCTTTCATAGGATAGCCTACACATTAGGGTGTCTCTCCTAGAGATGGGAAATCTGTATTTCAGACTTTCCTTGTCCCAAAGCCATGCAAATTCGTGTCTCTCTTCTCTCTAAAAAGTGTGCTGGCCACCAGGCTGTAGGATGGGATCATTCTTACCACTCCTTTGGGGGTTTTGTTCTGTTGCAAAGGGACCCAAACTATCACAGGGTCAAAAGGAGAAGAAATTAGTGAGCTTGACTTTGTGAAAGGTGCTTAAAACAAGAAACTGGGAGGGAGCAACACTCTGCTTCCAGGATTGTATCCTTTACCTATCTATAATGGCTCTGTAATACAAAATACATCATTGGCCCGGGGGAGGAGGGCCAGGGACTCCCTTAGCCCAGGTGATGGTGCATGCCTCTGGGGCGTGCTCTTCGTGCTGACCCTCTTTCTGGCCTCGGCAATCTGTAAGTAGTGCTGCACAGCTTCGCTGGAGTGGATGGAAGATATCGCAGCAATTAACATGAAGGCACTAACATCTCTTATGGATTTTAGCCTTGAGTAGCCAAATCATTAGGTATCTACATAATGTAAAAAATTCATCCTGGAGTGCCCTAAGCTCCCGCTGAAGTTACTGGGCTCACACTCAGCAGCACAAGGGCCAAAATAATATAGGTGCCTTTTTCTGGAAAGGAAACACATCCCTGACATGAAGGTCAAATGGCATTTATAACAGCATCAATAATTTCAGAGCATCACGCTATTGAATTCTAGGAATGATTAGACCTGTTTGGCAATACTGTTTAGTTGCTTTTACAATAGAAATATGCTTTCTACCTCCTGAGAGATTCATAACGAAAAAAACCCAATCTATATCAATGAGTAAGATATTTTCCTTACCAGAGATATTGATTTAAATATTGACTTCACTGCTGGAGGGTTATTTCACTCCATGCTGCAGATACTCATTGACAAGTGACATGTGTTTTATGTACTAATAAAAATGTGATTTCTGGACCAGTAATCTTATCTGGATGATTCTGACTTTCTGCATTTGGTTTAGTCTGAAGCAGTTGTCCTTTCTGAAATTGAGCATTTTCTTCTGAGTGTCAATGCACTTTGCTCCATGTGAATTACTTGAAACTAAGATCAAAACAAACAAACGTTAAAAAACCCCCGCATGCAGCCCCTTTGTCCTATTAGTTCGTTCTCCTTTCAATCTTTCAGCAATGGGTTTAGGCTCTGTAAGACAGAAGTTCTTTATTTAGCAACAGAAAAGGTGCCGCCGCAGAACCTGTTACAGCTTGTCAGAAAACCAGCCTGAGTGTGTTCTGGGACAAGGACTGTCTTTTTATTGCTGGGTTATACAACAGCTCTCACGTTGGCTTGCTGACCCCGATCAGGCCTGGCGATAGTAATAACGACAACAATAGCTTATGCCACTGAGCAGCAACCCAATGCTCAGGAGGGCTGCGATAGCTCCCGTCACAGGCCAGACATGCCAGCTCCCTCTTGTACAAAGTGCCAGCCCAGGAGGAAAAAAAAAACCCAAACAGTAAAAATCCCAACTCCTTGTAGCCCCCAACTTATAGACATGACAGTTTATTTCACTGGAGCATCGTATCCATGAAGTAGGGGATATTGCCAAAATTCTTGTTACTGGGTAGCCAGTCCTCCCCGTGGAATTGCACACTCCGAATGCAACGGCTGCGGAGGGCAGCCCGGGTGTGCTGCTGCCACACAGCTCAGTGGCACTGAGGTCCTGTGGGACTGGAAGCGCGAGGTGGCGGATAAGGACCTGAATGCTTGCGGTCCCTCCCCTCTTTTGCGCACCGTCGAGATGAGATGAAAATGTGAGGCAATGGTAACATTCACACATCAGCTCTTTGGCCTGTTCAGGAATCACCCCAGCTCCCTGCAAGTGGGATAACAATAAAATAGAGTCGTTTTCAGAGGAGAATCGCATGCAAAACACTGCTTCTGGTTTGAAATTCCTGAGGTCAGCTGAGCCCATAGCTTCTAGGCACTAGCACTATCCCTTTCGCAGCAGAGGACGGCTGGTGCCTGCATGCAGGAAGACAGGCTTTGCCTGGGAAAAGTCTCCCTGCGAATCTTTCCCTTGGGAACACTGAATTTCAGACCAGCTCTTGACCCGTCAGGACAGAAAGAGGTTCAGAGACATATCCTCCTGGAGGTTATCGGCAGCCAAGAAGGGGTGAAGCTGGCAGAAAAGCAAATCTCAGACCCTGTTAGTAGAGCACTTCTCTGCCTAACCTCTGTTAACGGGGTTCTGTGGTGCTGTGACTAGAAGCTGTTTATTTTGGAAGAAACGGGGACAAAGAGGGCTTTGGGTCACTTGCAGATTTTTTTTGCCTGCAGTAAATTTACAACAAACTGGAGCTAAGGCACAAATTCACCTTATGTTTTACTAGAGGTTACTTAGCTTAGTTATATCCCTTTCCATCTACTTGCACACAAGGAATTTGCCTTTTTCTTTGACCACAATGTTTCAACTGAAATTTTGGGGTAAACAAATGTGCCAAGTCTTTATTAACCCCAGCAGTGTAATTTCTCATTACAAGACTGTGATTCAGAGGAAACAGTGCTGCTAAAACAGCTACTGAGTCCCAGCAAAAATGACAGTTTTCCTCAATCAGTTCCTTTTGTGACCTTGATCTGAACCTTAATCTGTTTTAGCAAAATTCTTTTTATTAGCCATTCATACTTAATCATACTGCTAATTTTCCTGTTTTTAAACTATCAATTTAAGGCTGCTTTTTCATGTAACTAATCAAGGCTGATGTATGTTATTTTGGCTATGATTTCTAATAATTATTCTTAAGAGTTTTTTAAGTCCACTTTTTCCATAGATAACTGTCAGAATTGTAGATAGGGCAGAATGGCTTGTTTCTGTGATATTGCACATACAAGTCTGCTTTCTTATCTTTACTGAAAATAACCATTACGAGCATTGTACAGGGAATTTGAGCCTCATCTTCTTTTCTTTCCTTACATCAGCAGTTGCTTTTCATTAGTATTATTATTGCAGACAAGCATCATTGGAGGGAAGAAGAGTTTTCAGGATCAGGCTCCATTTGAGATATGTAGAATCAAAAAATAAACATATACTTGCAGCTGTCTCACAAAGATTGTAAACTGTTCTAGCTAGTGACTAATGATTTTTCTTTGCCTATGATATTAAAGAGCAGATTGTGTTACTATACTTATCTCTACCTTTACAAACAAATACACCAGGAAAATACGTTGAGCAGAAGAAACCACGCTTGTCAAATGCTTAGCTACACTGACTACAGGTTTTTGTACTTTTTGGCAAAAGCTTCAAAACAGACTGTGGCTTGGTTTAGCTCTGAATTCTTTACGGTGTAAAGGGAGCCTTTTTGTGTCTGTAGTATGCACTCGGCTCTCCACCGAAGGCAGCAGTTCGCTGCTGTTATTTGTCATTCATACAGCTGCTGCACAGAGATCGCAACCCCTTGTCCTGGGCTTTGTACCCACCAGAGATGCTTTTTCCCCCACCAAACTGATTAACATCACTGCAGGGCCATGATCATAAAAGCCTGGCACTTCTGATTAGGTTTGCATTGAGGTGCCTGGAGTTGACTAAGTACCGGGGGCTTTGTGCGTGTGCAGCAGGGTAGTTGCAGCGGGTAGGGAGCATCCCCACAGTTAGAGGTGCCATTGGAGCAGCACTTGCACACAAGCATTTTGCAGCCTAAACTTCTCATTCTGTGCTCAATGTGACTTTGTCAAGTGACACCCTAACATTTTCTTAGGGAGCGAAGCAGATTTCTTAATTGCGGTTGAACTAAATCTGACAGATATGATTTTCTGCCCTGAAGAGAGACAAAAGTCAGAAACTTGGGTATTTTGTGGTTTGGGTTTTTTCTCTGGAAGATGCTCATATGTCTTGGTAATGGGTTCCTGTGCCAGATGGAAAGCAATGGCTGGAAGAGTAGATGAACAAAGACTCTTCACAATCTTTTTCCCTAATTAAATCCTTTTTTTCTGTAGAAGTGGTTTTCCCCACCAGATTGAAAGGATTGCCATGTATGATTGTTCAAAAAGCTACAGGTTGTGTTATATGTATCTGTAGAAAAATTAGTACTATATGCAAAAATGGATGAAAGTGCTCAAATAGCCTGTTAATTAACTCATCCCTATAGTTAGCAGGATTGGCATTAGAGGAAAGAATAATGCTTTTTCAATCTGAAACTTTCCCTCCCTCCCCATCTATTTTATCTCTTCTTGTCACTTCCTATTAGCTGATCACGACATCCTATCTTATTCCTGAAGGGTGGGCCAGAAGATTACTTTGGAGCTCATGTAAGTGACACTCCAAGGATTGGCCGGCAGCGGGTTCAGCGGCCCCAGCCCCTGGAGCTGTGGGATGTCATCCCCGTGACATGCCTGGAAACCCCAGCTCATCCCTCAACTGTCTGGTTACAGCAGCATCTCCGTCATGTTGCACTTCAAGTCTGTCACTGGCATGGGTTCACGCTCCTCACCCGGGAACCCTTCTCTTTTTTGCTGAGGACCGTGGTTTTATTTTTAACGCAGAGTCCTTCATATCAGTGGCAGTGAGGGTTTCTTTTGCAAGATGGGATTCTGCCACAAGAGGGAATGGCTGGGGATCATACCCCAAATGTACGTGTGTGCACTAAGAGAGGAGCTGTGCATGAACGCCATCTAAGCAGCATTTGAAATGTATTTATTTTTCAGTGATTTTGAAAGGTCTTGGACTGGTAGCTCTGAACACCAGCTCTGGTCTCTGCACTGTCTCTTTGGCATCACTCTGTGGGAAGCAGTTTTTGGGAGAGCTCGGCCTGCCTGGAGTCATGGGGCTGTCCCAGCAGCTTTGCCCCACACGAGCCACCAGGACGCTCCCAGTGGGGGAACACAGCCAGAGTGCTCCCATCAGCTGTAGCCAGACATTATGGCTCGTGCTGGAGGGACTTGCTGCCGGCACCGTAATAGCAGGCTAGCTAGATTTTTGCTGTGGTATTACAAATTCCCCCAGGGAAGCCCACAACTATGACCATTTACATGGTAACATTGTCAGGCATGAGTCATTTTCTTCCCTCTCTGTGTCTCTGTCTCTGTTTCTCCTCTCACACACACGCACTCAGAAATGCAAGCACAAATCAACAGACTGGTAAATAAAACTTAAATGATGCTTTAGTGCATTTTTCAGCCCTCTTTTTCTGGCTGAGTGTATAGTTTGATGTACTTTTTTTTTTTTTTTTTTTGGCTATAAAATATAGCATGAAATGTATGGGCCATGTGAATGTTGATCCTGGAATAATGACTATTACATCTTCTGATTCGTATTGTGGTTTTTTACTGGGTTACATTTAAGAGTGCTTTAATGAAAAATTAATCAATAAAACTAATTCTTAAAACCAAATCTTTTGTCAATATAACAAAACAGCAAACTTTCAAAGTGAGTGACAGGGTCACTGTTTAAGAAGTTTTTTCACCTGACACTCCTGCATTAATGCTCCAGCTCTGCTAAGCTTATTGCTGCCCTTTTCCTACACATCTGAATAAACGCAATGTGTATAGTCTCACTGTATTGTACAGGCTACATTATCATAATTCACATAAGTACTTGCAGGTTTGGTGTCCTTGGCTCTGAATTCCTCCACAAACCAACTTAATGGTGTACTCTGAAATGTTCACTTTGGTGCTTTAAAAAAAAAAAAAAAAAAGCACATCTGCTGAAACAAAGTTAGCAAAATCACTGCAAAGTTGCGGGGTGCCTGTATTAAGGTGACAAATGTGACAGATTTGTGAATGCATCCTGATCATCCTGAGCAACATCCCACAGGAGATCGCCACTGAACCACACGCTGTCTTAAGCAGATTTGATTTCCCCTCTCTCCTCTGCTTTTGTCCCTCTTTCTCCAGCACAACGCATGAGACAGGGTTTGTAAAACCAGTGCTGTGCTGTCATCAGACAGGCAGGGTGAAAGGACAGTACCGTAAAACATAGCCAGGATCAGCTCAGGTGATCCTGGACAGTGTCAAAATGGAGGATGCACGTAGAGTAAAAAACAGGTAAATTTGTATATCGCAGTGGGTGTTTGGATGAAAATTTTGGATGCAGTGACCAGATCTGTGTGGCCAAATACGTGCCGAACACACCGCCGGGGATATGTGACTGTGAGTTTGGCAGCGAGGCCTCGGTTTTGCATTTTGTTAGGTGTACATTTGTGGAGTGAGCAGAGGTTGAATAATTTATGGTGGTGACCACTTAGATACCATATGTCATGGGTTTTTTAGAGCAGTATGGTTTTTTAATACACAAAAGGGAACAGACACTGGAGCTGAACTTTCTTAATTTTATTCAAGAAAAGAATGTTTTAAAATGCTTGGAGTAAAGAGAGCCCTTTCTATGCACTTTGAATCTGCGCTAAACTTGATTAGTCAGCATCACTGTTTTTGCAATGAAAAATAAATACAGAGTGGTTACACAGCATCACACACAAGAAGAAACGACAGGATTTTTACACTGGTCTCAGTATGAGAACACACTTTAGTGGAGTTGTAAAGT
This sequence comes from Athene noctua, assembly GCF_965140245.1. NCBI lineage: Eukaryota > Metazoa > Chordata > Aves > Strigiformes > Strigidae > Athene > Athene noctua. The sequence continues at coordinate 104,501,808 of NC_134037.1, read as the reverse complement.
TTAGTGAAAATGTATTTCAGTCCATTGTTTAAAAATGCGTATTTAAATAAATAACCACTCAATTCCTATCCAACAGTATATAAATGGTAGTCTTGATGTCACAGGCAAATTTTTGTAGGTGGTTAACACTGCTGTTTCTGGGACATTACATTGGAAATATTCTATTGTGCATTTTACTTTGACGTGAGAAAAATGAAATACTCGTGTACTAGGAGTTCACGTGTCCCTTTAAGTCTTAAAATATGTTAATTTTACATGCCAAAGTCTTAAGAAGTGTTTGACTGCCCATGGCTTTTGTGTGCATCTCCAGATGGCAGATGCCATTTTGTGTTTCACATTAATTGAGTAAATTTCCTTGCTCTTTGTACATATTGCAGAGGAAGCCATTCTCTGCTTTCAATAGGACAGAGCAGCTCTTTGGCATCAAACCCTTCTGGTCTGGTGGTGCTAAAACTGTTTTAAGGTGGAATTCTGAGAACAAGCTGTTGGTAGTACAGATTTCCTCTATTGTAGATGAAAGTCAGACGTTTAAACAGTTATCTTAGAAGTATCTTGAGGGTTTTTCCTGGTGAATTGTGAAACAAACCGGCTAGGATAACCTCAGGGACTGAAGATATAATAAGATATATGTTTTTTCAATATTCATTTAGCTAAAGGGAAAAAAAAAATCTTTCATCTTGGAAGGCACAGTTTTTCATTCTTTTTTTGCCAGTTCTGTTTTTTCCCTTCTCACTTTCTAGATACTTTTTTTTTAAAAAAAAAAAAAAGTCTAAAGGCCTTTAAAATACTTCACTTTGTCCAAACGTTAGTGTAGTTGTAGAAATTTTTTGAGCACAACCAGCAAAAGAGGGTGTGATGAGGCCACTGCAAGAAACACCTGAGGTGCCATACGTTACTGGCCGGTGTTGGAAAGTGGTGATGGCCGCCCCCCTGCCAGGACCAGGTATCCTCACGTGTATCCTCCAGCACAAAGCCCCTGGGGTCCCTGCCATGCCGATCCCAGTTCAGCACCACTCGCCTGAGCCACCCACTGGCTTACCCCTAGGTACCTCATACTAGGCCACTTTAAGTTTGAAAGCTGTGGCGCTCAGAATAAAAAGGCATAACGGTTGTATAGCTAAGCACGCCCTAAGTCCAGATGAATGTCTATATGGAGGTTATAGTATTTATAAATGTTAGGTGTTTGTGAGAAGGAGAATTTATGCCTAGCAGTGCTTTAGAAGCGGCTTAACATGTTTTTACATCAAGATAAAATGAGTCCAGCAATGAGATTTTGAATCATCCTTTTAAATTTTTTAGTGTATATTCACTCTTCCAAACTCCTTGTAGAAGGGAGGCAAAACAAATATCCTGTCTGTTTGAAAAAGAATATAGAAGACAGAAGTTAATGCTCATCAAAGAAACCAAGATTATATGTCATGTTGTTAATCAGATTTTTATCATGGTGAGTGGTGTCCAGATATAGTTGAAGTGGGCAGTGTACATAATAACATAATTATGGGTGTTATAGTGACGTAACAGCAGCAGGAGCTCGGCTCCTGACTCCTTTGTTTTCCATTCACACCCACCATGATCTACTGCTATATTTAGTTGTTTTTCACTGTGCTACCTAATACTGTCATCCTAAGTATTTTTTTTAAGTTAAAAAATAAAGATAAGACCACATTGATTTTCCATGGAAGCCTGACACTGGAATCTTTTCTTGCAGATGATAATTCAAACTGAGGGGAGGGTGGGGTCTTTTTGTTTTGGCTTTAGGTTGTTTTTTTTTTTAGATTATTGTCATCTTTTGTGTGTGAAATGCAATTGCAGTCAGGGCAGAGCGGCAGCTGGTGGGAACGGTCCCAGTTCCACTGCCTTCTGCAGGCTGGGACTATCTGTATCGGCTGAGGAGCTGCTCCAGACAATTTAAGGCAAACTCGTGGAGCGTGAAAGAACTGAGATTATTATATAACTAAGTGGTGTTTGGGGATTTAAATAAAGGAAGTTTTGACTGCTGAATTGCTGTACTTTAACAGTTCTCAGTCTATCATTTTTGGCACAGCTTGTCTGCATGGGCTTGCGGTTCCAGAGACACCTGAAAAACACCCTTGTGCTCAGGTAGTGCTGGCATGGTGTAGGGCAGCAAAACTCAGACCCTGGGAGGCATTTGCAGCAGGCAGCACTGCATTCTGCTTACACCCCATCGTAACCTAACTTCCCATGCCCACAAGTTAGGCATTGTGATTCTCCCAAAAGAAAAGATCTCATTTTCACAATACAGCTTTTGAGGTGAGATATACCTGCTGTGGTGAACTAATTATTGGTATGTGGGGCTGTGTGACACCTGTGGGCATTTTGATTTGTCCCACAACAAGAAAAAAAGAGTTTTAATGCCTCATGGAGCACTGGTTTTTCCATCTGTGTCCTTGTTATCACACAACTGGCTCCTGAATTAAAGCAAAGGCTTTGTCGAACACCACCAAATCAAGTACGCCGCGAGTGAAGCTTGCCATGCAAACATCAGAAATGTCTTCTGTGTTTAGCAGTATAGGAAAGTGTGATGCTGTTATAAAGAAAAAGATGCTCTCAGGAGTCCCAGACTAGATGAAGCCACAAGTCCAAGAGCCCTGGAAGGATGTTGCTTGCCAGCTTTACAATAGGTTTATTCAGCAGGAGTCAGCAGGGTTGCCTATCTGTGTTCCTATAGTCAAAGCTCATTCATTCTGTGCAACATAGGTCAGCTCTGGTGCAACTATTGATATCTGTAGAGCACTTGCCCTACTGCTGTGATTTAAAAAAAAAAATCAGCGCTGTACTTACAAAGCATTACTGGACTCCTCTATGTTGTATTTATTGCAACATCACAGCTCCATCTTTCTTTAGCTGAGTACACATACTATGTCTTGCCCAAAGCGGTGTGAACATGTGAGCAAAAATGGAGAGGGGTCTGTATAGAAGAGCTTTCAAAAATTTTACCCTCTTCTCAAGATCTTTTAAAAAGTGTTTTAGCAGCAGACAAACAGATCTCCTCTCCTCTGTCTCAGCCTCATTCTTTGCATAAATTCACTGACACTGCACTGAGGATCCAGGTCATTCAGTGTGTATTTTGATTTTAAATGACTCCAGAATAAATAAAACACTGTCTGTCCTTGTCTGTTCCTGGGCCTCTTTGATCACCTCAGCTTTATGTAGGAAAGTGGTTGCAGTATATCACCAAGTCACTGTGTACTTGGGTCTGTTTTGGAACTGACCACAATGGTCCACTGCAGTTTTTGAGAGAGATGAATGATGCCATGGGGAGCTGCTGGGACTGAGGCTGCCAAGGTGAAAGACAAGACGATCACCTGTAGCCAGTCACGTAGAAGGCAACTAATACATCGAATAACAGTAGCACAGACAACTGATCTTTGTCTACTGCCAAGACAAGCACTTCTGCTAATGAGATCAATGCAGTCTTCCACATCTAATAAGGCTTATGCTCAGCTTGATGAAGGTGAAGACAGAAATTCCTAAAAAGCCTGATTCTAATAGCCACATTCAAGCAGAACTCCCTTTTGCCTCAATGGGCAGTGCAAAAGGCTTAGAGCATAAGACAGGAGTTTAGGATCTTGGACAGAGGAATTCTCTTCATCACTTTGCATGGCATACGGCAGACGACTGCCTCAGTTCCCCTGACTTCATAGTGTCGCTTTCATTCCCCAGAAAGAGTTGACTGACTGAATTCAGAAGCATGAATGAGGTTCTCATATGCCACAATGCTTAAAACCAGAGCAATGCCTATAAGTATGTAAATGAGAGTTTTTCTTTATTCTGGGGAGGGCTGGAACTTTCCTCAGGAGACTTTCTCTGACTTCAAGACTGGTTTCAGTAAGTACCCTTGGCAATGCAGAATGGAAGTGCAAGAATAAATGAATTGGAAGATGTACATGCAGCTCCTGCCACTCCCCAAACACCTTTCTCATCACGGAATGCAACACAGATTTTAATCATGGTGCAACAGATGATTGATGGATGATTAATAGCTAATTTGAGAGATTCATTTAACTTCATTTTACTTTTACACCGTATGTAGAATTAGTTAAGGCTTGTACAGGAAAGGAAGTGATGAGCCATTGTTCCCATTAAATTATAATGACAGCCTTCCTCATCACTGTATATTTATTATGTAAGAAAAGGAAATGTCTAGTAAAAATCTGTATAGGTTAATAACACCTTCATAATATAGTCCCTCTTTTCTATTGACTTGAATAGCCCTCCTACTGACTTTTACTCGATTATTAGAGTTAATTACATCAATTGCAATATAATTGATTCTTAAATACTATGTAGGAACCTCATACAATTATGGAAAAACAAAAGTCATCTAGACATCTCCGATCAGAAAAGATTTGGAATTCCTGCACATTTAATTCCTGATAATCACCAGTCAGTTTGGACATTAAGATTGCAGGGTTTCTTGTTTTCTTTCTGTTAGGTTTTGACAGAATTGATAGTTTTACAACATTTAACTCAGTGTGCATGGAAATATAAGATTAAAGAGACGAATGTAATTTGCTAAAATTGTTACTTCATCTCCAAAAGTGAAATGTATTACCTGCCTGTCTATATTAAAATACAACTTGCGCTCACACATGCATGCTCAAGAGGGAAAAAAACCCCACCAGAACTATGTATTTATCATTCAGGGTTGAAGTCCTTTATCCACAGGTGCAAGCGTTCCTACAGATCTTGCTTGCTAAAGTCACCAAGGGCCTTCAATGTAATGACATGAAGCAGAGCTGAACACTGATCTCCAGAGGGTAGAAGATCTATGCATTATTTCACTGAGTAACTTTGACATAAAAACGCTTTCTAAAGGATGGTCCTGTATTCCAGATAAAGATTACAGACCATTCAAAAGAAGGTGCTTTAAGATAAACCCTCTGAGGCATGATACAACATTATTAAGCAGCAGTTCAACTTTAAAGCCAGCCAGACGTAGCATTTTTTGTGAGTCTGTTCTTGGTCAGAGTCCCCTGTGGTACCAGTGTAGGAGATGTTAGTCTTTTTTTTTTTTTTTTTTTTTAAACTGGCTTTGTTATGGTTCTCCAGTGGCCTTCTAGGAGCCATGTGGCGTTTTGTGAGAGTGAGTTTGCTTTGTGTTTGTGGCTAGATTGTGCAGCTAAAGTCTTCACAAGGTAAATTCAACACTCTTTATGTTGCACCATTAAATGTTCTCAAGTCAATTCAGTTGGTGTGGGGATATCACCTCAGAGTTCCAGCTGAGCAATATGTGCAAGTTATTATTATGCGAAATAATAACTTCTGTTACAGTTATTATTTTTAGCATTATTATTAATATTTTTGCTTTACAGCTTAATGCACACACTTAACCACACTGTAGCAGCTGGCTATCAAAGGCTTCCCTGAGGAAAAATTAAGCACTTAGAGCAATAAATTATGAAAAGACTACGTCTAAGGGCACCATCCACCTTGTTCTCACACCCGCTTTAAGTGTTAAATAAATCATAACATCCTGTTCATCGTGCCGTCAGTAGGGGTTAAATAAGTCACGGTAAATGAGCTCCAAATCATAGGACGTAGCTGGCTTCCAAGTTTTTTGTTTGCAAGGAGAAACAGCTCTGGGCCTTTTGATAGTTCGGGTCTTTAAGGAAAGCCTTTTTTCCATTCCAACTACTTCCTGTTAATGTGGAAATGAGAGGAAATGAACATTAAGCAGAAGGATGGGCCCATCCTTTTCCAGTCGTGTGCCTAATTTGTCAGGTGCAATATTGGCACCTGGAGGCTTGTTTTGGCTCCTATTACATCCTTGTTGGGGAAATATCAGAATACTTGTAACTAACGGCATATGACTTCAAAGCGTTTTTGTTATAGGGAGGAAGAAAAAAGGCTGCCTTCATTAGAAATTGCAGAATTGAATGGCCCGATTTTTTTGTTAGGTGTAAGGGTTATAAACAGAAATACGTTCAAAAAAGACGAAAAAAAAGTATGTGACATTTCATTCTAAACCTAACTGTGACCATTAAACATGTAAGGAGGTACACCCATAAAATTGCCTCTTGGAAATATACATGCCTTGAATGTGTTCTTCATACTTCTGAATCTTCATGTAAAATACTGCAATGCATGTATGTGCGTTTCGGTAGGAGGCATAAGTGTTTTGTGGTAAAACTATTTATGGCCTTTGAGTTACAGAGATGGTAAAGTTGTTGTAAGGGGCTCTGGATCTTAGATCAAAATCTGCAAACTGAAGGTGCCAGAGCCTGTCTGGTGTCTTTAACTTCACGCTAAACACTGCGGTTATACTTTCTCCTGTGGGACCTTTCTTGGATTAAGGAACTCTCCAAGATGAGTAAGAGTGCCCATGCTTGGCCAATATATTAGTGATACATCTCTCTGGCTGAATCTGTAGAAAAAAAGCCTATTTAAGGCTCTGGTGATGGGAAGAATGAGACTGAAGTAGAACTTATTCTCCAGTAGTGTTCTGAACTGTGAAGTGACTAGGGTTGTTCTGGATTTTTAAAACTGATTAACATTTTGGACCAAAGTAACCATTCATATGACACTTTTTTTCAGTTATGAATTACAATTAATTAGAATTTGGGGGTGGGAGGAGGGGAGTCAGTGTAGGTAATTATTATTTCACTCAGGTAAACAATGGTGAATCAAGCCATGAGTGATATATACAGATCTGTAACTGTTCTGAGAGCAAATCCATTCAGATCAGTGAAATGAGATAATAGACTTGGGAAATCCAGCTGCTGTGCAGATGTTGGGTGGAATTTCCCAGGGAAAAGCAGTTATGCCATTTTTCGTGCCTGATTCTGCATCCCTTGCTCCGGAGGAGGTCTGTCTTGCTGGAGGGTAAGTTACCACAGAGAAAGCAAACCCATGCTGAGGAAACATCAGTGGGTTTTGGATTCACTGCCCCCTTTCTCCCAGGTTAGTTCAATCTGTACCTGTGTTAGATTGAAGTCCTGAGGTCAGGCACCCCCAATCACTTCTTGCCTGCGAGCAGGCAGTATACCATGCCTCGTTTCAGCCATCCTGGACTTGCAAGTGGTCTCAGTTTGACTGCAGATGTCTCTGTGTTTTGAAGTGACTCTTTCTTCACCTGAGCATTGCCAGGTGATTGGTGTTTACTTGAAGGGCACTGTCTTTTGCAGCCATCAAAGATTTCTTTTTTACACTCCTCTGACTTACAGGGGGCATTAGACCAGTAGAAGAGACTGATGGCAGTTCTATCTTAGTGCTCAGAGCACATCAGCACCATTTTTTGTCAGAGCCAGTGATTGTTGGCCTACATCTTCTTGAGAGTGTGCTGACTGATCTTCTGTCCAAATCCCACCAAGATGAGGTTTCCTTGTCATAGAATTATAGAATAGTTTGGGTTGGAAGGGACCTTTGAAGGTCATCTAGTCCAACCCCCCCTGCAAGGAGCAGGGACATCTTCAACTAAATCAGGTTGTTCAGAATCCTGTCCAACTTGACCTTAACTGTTTCCAGGAATGGGGCATCTGCGACCTCTCTGAGAAATCTATTCCAGTGTTTCACCACCCTCATTGTAAAAAATTTCTTCCTTATATCTAGCCTGAATCTATCCTCTTTTACTTTAAAACCATTACCCCTTGTCCTAACACTATAGGCCCTACTAAAAAGTCTGTCCCCATCTTTCTTATAAGCCCCCCTTAAGTACTGAAAGGCTGAAACAAGATCTCCCTGGAGCCTTCTCTTCTGCAGCCTGAACAACCCCAACTCTCTCAGCCTGTCCTCATAGGAAAGGTGTTCCACCTCTCTGATCATTTTGTCTGGGGAAGGAAATCTTCTCTGGATATGAATACAATAGCAGTAGCACATGTAGTGTGACGGCTTCAATGCAAGGGCTCTGCAGCAAAGACAGTTTGGTTTAAACTGTTCAGCAGCCATTTAAGCTCAGCCCAAGCATTTTTCACTGAAGTGGTTGAGGATTGCTCATGTGATGTGCCTTGCTGACTCAGAGGTGAGGGTGGGGGATCTTGAGCTACAGGAGAGGTATAAAAGTAGTTGGAGGCAAGAAAGGAGAGGAGCTTAATAAACCTTTACTCCTATCCTGAGACATTTCTGCTGACTGTGGCCTAATTTATCGTAAACTACAAAACAACAAAAAGCCAGAAAAGCTCTGAAATAAGAGCAATGATTGTCTTATATATGTTTATTTTTATATATATGCAACTACCTGAAGGGAAGTTGTAGTGGTCTCTTTTCCCAAGTAATAAGTGAAAGGACAAGGGGAAATGGCCACAAGTTGTACGAGAGGAGGTTTAGATTGGATATTAGGAAAAATTTCTTTACTGAAAGGGTTATCAAGCATTGGAACAGGCTGCCCAGGGAAGTGGTTGAGTCACCATCCCTGGAGGTATTTAAAGGACGTGTAGATGTGATACTTAGGGACATGGTTTAGTGGTGGACTGGGAAGTGCTGGGTTAATGGTTGGGCTCAATGATCTTAAAAGGTATTTTCCAACCTAAATGATTCTATGATATTCCTCTAGTAATGTCTCCTATTCTCTGTTATCCCAGAGACACCAGGAAGAATGAATGCTGCAAGGGACCTGAGTAACCCCTCTGCTCCACAGATGACCATTATACTCATGCTTCCCAAACCAGTTTGAGATATGTACATTGCCAGCATACAGTGGCACTGCATGATCTAAGTAATTGACTTTCTTGCCTTGTAATTTTTGAGCTTAATTATGTCACCCTCTGCAAACTCAGATGCCATGAATTTTGATGAACAGGTAACTCATCCTCCTTGTGGATGGGTGAAAGAGTCTTGCAGGGAGAATACAGACTTGCTCTGTGACATGTTCCACTTTGCACTGATCTCTGAAAGCGACACAGCTTCTCCCTTTGATACATCTCCTGGGATATCCTTTCCTGTTGGGTCAATTATCACATTTCTCTGCAGCTCCAAGGAATACAAATAAATAAATCAAACAAACAGGCTTTGGGGACCAATCTTTGACAGCTACAGCAATTGTCAACTAAGATTTCTCATGTCCATGAGTTCAGCTGGGATCAGTGTGCTCCTGACATGCCATTTGCACGGCCCAGGAGCAGTAGCATTCAGCACTTCCTTTTCCTTTGTTTTAGAGAATTACAGAACAGGTCATGTGCTGGTGCAAATATAGCCGGTTGCTCTCCACACTGGTATCTTTTGTACCGTATGTATAGCTTTGATAAGCAGCACATGTGCCTGCTTCCCGGCTATACGGTGTTTCCACTCTGATCTCAGGAGTGTAGCTAAATCAATATATTCTTTGTGATGTGCAGATGGAAATAATCTCCAGAAAGATGCATTTCTGAGCTTTGCCCAGTATGTATTTATTTGAGAGGTACAGCTGGTTTGTGGAAAGGTACAATCCAAGACCATCTGGGAGCACACTGCTAATGAAGGTAATTGCCAGGCAGGGTGTTGCTTGGCCCCTGCAGGGCAGAAAGAGGGGCAGCCTGCCTTTATAGCCCCACGTGCTCTGCCGCTGGCTGCCAAACCCTCCACCACACCTCAGGACCTTGCTAGCTGCCCCAGTATCACATTGCCACAAGGTGCTCTTCAGTCCTGCTCCCTGAACTGGGCTAGGTGCAGACAGCCACTTCCATCCTAGAATGGCCTAGGTAAGATTTGCTGATGTACTTCTGTCTACTGCTGCTAGTTAATGGACCTAAATCCACATTTCAGATCTGTGACCAGGTGCAAGTCTAAATGTTCTCATATTCCATAAGTGCTTGGGGTGACACTTGGATTCAGGTTTTTGTTTCCTCAAAGGCTTGCACTATAAAAAATGACATGATGATTTGAATCAGAATATGTGAGGATCTGGCAAATCAGTCACACCTGTAAAAACACAGGTTCAGTATCAATACCTGCATCGTTAATGACATGCTGCCAATAAAATATTCTACAGGTGAGATTCAACTAACGAAAGGAGAGAGACAGGCATTTTTTGGTAGGATTCGTGTCAGCTGTTAGGAGGTGAATGGTGCCCCATTTTCTCTCCATGACACATCACACAGCAAAACCAGAGCAGGGAGTGCTGTACTTGGGGTACGTTATGGCAGCTGTAGGGGAGCAGCTGACAGTGATGTGGGCACCATGGCCGTTTGCTGAGAAAACTCATGTCTGTTTGCTCAGGTTTATCCATAGATGTTTTAAAATGTAGTTCCCTGGTGCAAGTCTGGCTGCGAACACCTGAGTTTTGGTTCCTTCCAGAGCAGTTTCACAAGGAACTTGTGCTTTCTTTCCTGGAGTGGACATTTTGCATAGGGAAGACTCATCTAATTTTGCAACCCAAATCCCTCATTCCTATACATACTCAGATGTTCAAGTGGATAGTTCTGTGTGAATAAGAACTGGTGATTTTAGCTCACAAGTTGAGCTTCCAGTTACATACTGGAAGAAAACCTGGAAAGCTCACTTCTACCTGCTGAGTTTGGACAAATACTCCTGGAATAGTCTTTCTCTGTCTCGTGCTGCTCTGATCACCATCTTCATGTTAGTAAGGGCTAGTTTTAAAGAGAATCACAAATAATTTCTAAGTACAGGAGCCCATTGCCATGTGCTGGAGTCAGCTGGGAGCTGCTCCTCCTCCTTCTTGGCAGTGAGGTGAGGTGAGATGAAGTAGAAGAGCCCAACGCCATCATTGCCTTCCCCAGGGAGGGCAGTGCAGATGCCCAGGAGCCTTGGGAGCCATTTTGTTTCACGATGGGGGCCTTTGAGGCCATGCTGTCTCCCCTCCAACATGCTTGGATTGTTGTGTGTGTATCTACAACTTTCACAGTAGGATCCCTCAGATATTCCCTGCAGACCTTAGGAGTGTCTTTTGCTGTGTGAGGAGTCCGTCGGCCCCCTGAGAGCACACATGGCAGCAAGGGCCCTGCCCCTCCTGCAACGCCACGTGCCCCAGGCAGGATGGTTCCCGTTGTACAGGCAGGCACGCTGTGGTGTGGCACTGTTATGTGGGCTTTCCTAAGGTCAGGCATCAGTCAGCAGCAGGGCTCTGGCATCCCTTCACAGCTCTGCTGTTTGTAATATGTATTATCAGTGCAGCGATAATGCTCAAAAATGGCTGCTTCTTTCTGAATAAAAGGAAAGTCGCTGCTCATATCTCAAGGATAAAAGCCTGTCTGGCTGGAAATCAGTGCAGGGTGCTGAAATGGGCAAAGCAGCTGAGCCAAGCACGGTGCTCTGTGTCCCTCGAGAGCAGCACTTTGGTTTCCTGGAGCAGAGGCTGCTGCTTTGTCACTGAGTGAGATGGACCTCCCCTTCCCCTTGCCATCGCAAGCAGTGGCAGAAAACCTGACCCGCTCTCCAGCATGGGACTGCCTAGGCTAGCCAACGCTGTAGAGCCTGGTCCTGGCTGACCATGATGATAACAGGACGTATGGCTTGTTTTCATGCCCTTATTATTGATTTATTAGCTCTGCCTCCTCTACCAGTCCAGCACCCCAAGTCATCTTCCTTCACCTTCATTTATTTGGTCTTCCCGAAACTTGTGATCCTATTCTCTGCATATTACCTGTGATACAGCAGCAGGAGGTTTCAGGAGGTTTCTCAGGAGGTTTTCACGAGGTTTTCGGATGAGAACAGTGGAGTGATGCTGTTGCAGGACAGCCTGGGAGGAAAGGTGCCTGAGAGAACTTGGATCTCTGACCCAAGAGGAGAGGGAAACACAGCAAATCCTGTCTGTTTTCATGGTGAAAAGGGACAGTGTGAAACAGTCATATTTTGTTCTGTTGCCAACGTGTGAATTTTCCAAAATGTGGGGCCTGCCCTCTGAAAGGTTCAGTGTCCTTCAAGATACCATTTCAGTGAGCTCACCCCCCCCGAGCTTGTCCTCACTGGAACTGTGTGTCTGTGCATGCACGCTCCCCCAGCACAAATCAGAAATCCTTCCTTCTAACAAATTCACAGAGCCTCACAAAAACCTATGGGAATATCTGGTTTTGCATGCAAATATTTACCAAGTAAAAATGGATACTTTTCCACAGCTTCTAGTCCTAGGCTTCTTCTGTGGAGAAACTGCCAACTGTACATGCATGCTGGTTTGGCACCGGGACAGCACATTCCCTAGAGAGTGGAACGAAACCACAAACTCCTTTCGATTGTGAACCCCTTTCCACGGAGCAGGTGAAAGCACACTGAACTCACCCTTGCCTCCTAGCCTGGCTGTTTTCTAAATGTCATTTGAAAGTCTTGCCCCCTCCTCCCCCTGTCCCCAGTTTTATCCCTCTTTCAGGAGGCAGCCATCAGCAACAAAACCACAATGCGGGGCTTGGCTGGCTGCGTGCATTCAGCAGCTGCTCTGTTCCAAGTTCTGGGCAAGCCACAGCTATCCAGATTCCCACTTGTCCTATGTCTTCTGCCTCAGTTGCAGTACAGCATCTTGAGCTAGAAGGACCACTAATTGACCAGCTTGGACAGGTTGCCAGCACTGCAGTACAGTCAGCCTGCTGTCCCCAGTTGTCTGTGCCTTTCCCCCCTTCGCTACACTTCCAGCCCTTCCTGATCCAAAGCTTGTGACATCTTCCAAGTCCTCCTTGCATTCAAGACTCTAATTCGGCATGTGGTGTGCTGTGCTTTTCCAGCAGGCTGCTTTTTGTCATTATCTCTCCAACCAAGTGAATGTTCAGGATGGGTATGTTCTTTCTTCAATTATTGCAGAGAACTAAAATGTAAGCAATAAACGCTAAAGCCAGATTTTTCTAATACAAAACATCAAGCAAAATCTTTGTGTTCTCATATAATTATTCTGAGAGAGTTACAAGCCTGGAAATAAAAATACAATTCTCTGTCTTAAAATACGAAGCAGTGTTTTCTTACAGGATAAGATAAGAATGTGATTTAAGTTTGCTTTAGCCCATTTCTTCACTCTGTTGTGCTGACGTGATTGTTCAAAGAAATTGTGCTTTTGGAAGGAAAAGGTTAAAGTTTGCTACTGATATTCATCAGGAGATGGATATTTAATCTTTAATCTCTTGTTCTAGGCCCCTACTTCGGATCAACTCATTATCCCGAATAAACGATGTGTCATTCCCATTATTTATGTTTCACTGCAGCCAAAGTATCTGGACCTCGTTTTGGTAAGCACCATTCATTTCGACCCATTCAGTATTAATCTCCCTTCTAACATCTTTCCTGTCCTATGTGCTGTCCCCTATTTGCTTTTATGTTTTCCGCAGAGTGTTTATAAAAGGATAATCTTTTACAAAGCAGACAGAATTTTTGTGTATAAACTGCTCTGTTTGAATGCCTCATTGATATACCATCTAAACTGAAGTGTTCAGCAAGATTAGTGCATCCACTGAGCCACTGAACTGGGTAAAAATATGGGAACTGCTCCTTTCTTTATAGCGAGAGAGGGTAGCTAATGATGCCATCTTCTTTTAAATAGGATACTTTTAGCAGATGGACTCTGAGAATATGAATACATTCCACAAATAAAAAATAATCAACAAAGGAGGTGGCTTATTGTGACAAATAAAAGGAGAAAAAGGCACAAAATGTATAGATTACGTAAAGACCCCGAGCCAGCTTCCATTTTAGTGAAACTGGTGTAAATGTAGAATAATTCAGTCAAAATGATGTGAATTAGTGGGTTTTTACATCATTGTCGCTCACATCAGGATCTGGTCTCTTTGTATTGTAATTGCCAATGACTTCAGCTAAGATAGGGACCTGCAATGCCTTGAAATGCAAATTATACATTTTTCTCTTTCTCATGCTGATATAAATTTCCAGTGAGAATGTTTTGAGCATGATCCCCTCCTTTTTGTGCAAAATAAATAAATAAAGACTGCCTTGCACACATAACATAACCTTATTTCGGCTGTCTCCTTTGCAATGTGTATCTGGTGACATCGGGTGCCACTGACACACCCTCTGAGATGCTGACACTGTATGTTAGAAGAACACAGTATGCAAGTGAATCTGTGCCCATATTCCCACATTTAGACGGGAAAAATCCCAAACAGACATGTGGTAGTATCATTTGAATGGCATAGATTCTTAAATACATTTGTCACTTTGTACACTTGCCAGCTCTTCTTTGAAGATATAAACCACCAAATCACTCCAAATTTTATCCATCATGACTCCGACAACATGTAGCACTGTTTAGCATGTTATTTTAGTTAAATTGCACTATTGTTGTCCATCTATTATGACATAAACTAGGATTGGTGCCCTTGCATTAAATGAAATGAAAACTGTAAGAAAGAGTTGAGAAAAAGAAAACATTGAGAAAGTCGTGCCATTTGTTTAGCAGTGAAGGAATGTGAGGAGGAAGCACAGAAGGTGTCAGACACCTCTAGTTCCAGCTTTGAAAGGAATCATTCAGGTGTTTACGAGGGGCTGCATGGTGGTCATAGTTCAGTACCACCTTTGGGGACTGCTCATAGAGAGGGATGAGACCCCTCTGGATGGCTTCCCTTGTCATTTTTAATTCACCTCCCCCATTGATATGACCCAGACCTGATTTCTAGGAAGAAAACACTGGACATGGCTATTTCTGGAGTCTGTCAACACTACTGCAAGGTTAGTGAGAGCAGTCGGTGGGTCAGGGACAGATGTAACCCAGTTTACACGCAGCTTACTGAGTTTTCATTGCTCTTTGGAGATAGTCCATGTAATTTAGTACACAGAAGCGGTCTCAAGGAAATAATTGCCTGTTCATTCCTAAGAAGACATGATAAGAAAATGAGTCTGTCACTTTCTGGTTGCCATTAGCTGAAGTTAAAATCTTTCTATTACGGCTACTATGCAGTACCCTGTGTGTAGTGGGTGGGTGGTCTTAACACAGGGGAAAAAAAATCATAACCATATTTGGCACAAATTGGCTTACTTACCAGAGGGGATCAACATTGCAGTGGTCTGGAGAGAGCTACTCTTTCAGTGTTAGGACCGGTGTTCTCCATCTGACCATCTGTGTTCAGCTGTCAGATCTTTTGCAGAAATGAGTGCGGTTCCCACTGTGTTGCTGGGGGCCAGGTATCCAACGGTGTAAACCAAAAGAGATTTACTGACAGACCCCTGACAATTGCTGGTGTTTTTCACCAGTGAAGATATGATTTATATAGTAAATAAATACAGTGGTTTTTCTTCCAAAGGTGATCAGACATGACCTTCCTGGCCTAAAAGTTTTAGTGATAGAGCAGCGCTTGTAAGTGAAATTTATTGCCTAGTGGTTTTGCATGATGAACCACCAGGTTCCTGGAAATGCCACAGGAGAGAACATTTCTGTAGGCATCAAAATAATTGCACAAGTGCTACAGAGGTGACTTGTGCCAAGGCAGGGTGTCCATGCTTCTGGAATGTGTCAGACTTGCTGTACATGTGCATGTCAACTGCACGGTGCATTGCATTAGCTCAGATCCAGGATGTGCCAGCCCTGGTACTTCTAGAGTCATCATGTTGGTGGGTCTCATTCAGACAGATTTTTCTCAAGCACCAAATTCAAGTCAGTGAAGACCTAATGGAACAATCTTTGGAAAACATTCATAAACAATTCTAGGTGAAGCAGGATGGGGACAGATTTCTGGATGATTTATTTGCACCTAACTAACCTACTCTTCTCACTTACTCTCTGCAGGGGAATTTCTCTCTGTCTGACTACATGGTGGGACTGGGATGAGCCCACCAGGTGTTTGGCAGACAAATTGATGGCGCTAGGTCTGCAAACAAGAGAGACAAAGGAGGATGAGTGAGAGAGAACCAGAAACAGACTGAGGGAGGTTCAGCTGGATCCCAATAGACCTACTTTCATAACGGCAGGTAAAGCAAAGAGTCAGAGAAGTCATAATAAAAACCCTAGGCTGTCATGCACAAAGTGTCCATGTGGAAGACATATACAGGAAAATCAGGATGGGCTGGTAATAAGTGTGCAAGTATAAGACCAAATAAACATACACTGAAGAAGAGAGATGATATATGATATATGATATATGATATGATATGATATGATACAATGTGCCTTTTTCGTTGCAGACATTGTACACACCTCCAAGGCATGGAGGTGATCCTTGTTGGAATAGTCTTTGCCACAGGGAAAGGATCACATCCAGCAAAAAGATTGTCAGGTGGTGTACCTATGTCCTCCCTGCATTTCTCTCACTGCTTTTAAACATCTCCATGCTGTAAGGCAGAAGAGTGAACAACCAATGTGGGTGGGCTAAGCCCGTTCTTTCCACAGAGTCCCCGTCATGACTACATAAGGAGGTGGGATGTCCATGCGGAGTCTGCATGCCACCTTCCTTTTCTGTAATGTATGATTGTGGATAGCAGGAGACAGACCTTGCTGTCACTAATGGAGATTACTGAAAGTGCTCATTGCTCCTAATCTGGGAATACACTCACATAAATGCTAAGCAGTGCCTTGTGCCTTGATTTGATCCTGACCTGGTCTGGCATCCCTGGTACTACTGCTGTGTGTTACATTAGTGCTCAGAGTGAGGCAATTCCCACATCACTCTTTCACTCACCTAGTCCTAAACATGCAAAGGTGTAGGCAATATGTAGGGGAACAGAAAGGAAGAGAGCATGCTGGAGTGACAGTGGGTCATTAAGGAACTAGGCTACCCCATCTCCTCTGAGGCATGAAATCTGTCAGAAGATAGTGTACTTTTAGGAACTGACTGTAGACACTGAAGCAGTATATTTTGTTGGCATAAGGGCATGGAGATCTAGGCACTAACACGATTAATACCATGTCTCAACAAAAGGGATTTCCCACATTTATATTGCTCAGAAATAGCTTTCCATAAATTTAATGTGAGCACTTGGCAAACGAAGCAGCCATCAAATACCAATAAAAATATGTTTGTGATACCTGCAATATACACCTAAAGAACCAGAGAACATTAATATTCCAGAAGGACTCTTCAGTTACCCATAAAAATCAGATGTTACAGAGACTCTGTCAAGGTTGAGAGGTTCAAACCTTAACCCAACATAAAACTTGCATTGTAAAATGTCTGTCTTATTGTGAAAAATCAGGATTTCACACTAGCAGCATGGTTGAAGTGAGTGCTGACTGACCAAGTGGCTTGAGCATGCCTGAGATACATTTGCTCTGTTGAGCACATGTGGGAATCCTTTTCCTCTGGATTGGTCTGGGTTTTTGGCAGTGAGGGGCCAAGTCCCTCTGGTTCCCAGCACCAGGGGCAGCCTGAGAGGCAGAGGATGTCCTGCGGAGACAGGGCTGCAGCCTTTCTTTGTATGCATAAGGCTGTGCAAGGTATTGTCATGCACCCAGAGAAATCTCTTTAAATAGTATTCCTCAATAGACACCATTTATAGCTCCCTGGGCAGGGTGGCTTCATTTGAGGGTCCGGGGGCTAACGAGTGCAACTCCTTTTAAGGATCGACAGAGTGGAGAGGCTGCACTAGCTTCCACATCAGGATTGCACTTTTCTCTTATTCCCTTTTCTATTCTCCCCCCCAACTTCGTCCTTTATAGCTGAAAAAAAATGAAACTCTTCCAGGGGTCCCGTCTGGGATAACCAGCCCTGACCACTTTACTTTAAGAGAATAATTGGAAATGTTTCCTACAGATGCTGTCTGAGCATACAGAAATGCCAGAGTGACAGACACAGCTTAAATCCCTAGACTGCCAGACAGATAAAGATGGTCTGTCCCAAAATCTGCCTATTCCTTGTATCGCCATGTCAAAATGAAGCAGAAGCCTTTCACACATCATCACTTCTGTTAGCTTAAGTCCAGATCCTTGCACCCTTACTCATGGTTAGTAATGCCTTATTGCACAAGGAGTGCTACTGACTTCTCCAGGGCAGCTCCTATTTAAACCTGCAACTGGAATCTAAGTATCAAATCTGCAACAATTCCTTAGCTATGTTTAAGGCAGCACTACATTGTATTTTTAATTAATTCTGGAATCAAATTCAGTAAAAGAAAATGCTACTTTTTACCTAGCTATCTCTTCCTATGGCTATTAGTACTTTGAGGGCTCAGATAAATAAATATGAATGTGCTAATAGCTCTTTTTATTGCTCTCGCCAAAGAATCCTGTTAGGGCTGGAAGGCAGGTTTTAAATCCAGAACAGACAGTTGTAATTGTGCTGCCTTATGTACATAGCCCAGGCCACTCATTTTGCACCCACCATTTCACTTCATGGTATCATTTTACTTATGGGGACATTTCTGCACGTTTGAATACATCCCTACACAAAGTGTTTTGCCAAGTGAGGTTTTTTGGACCTCATTTGGAAAGCCCCCAAAGATCTGGCTTTCGGGTGTCTTCTGAGTTCAGAAAAAATTTCCGATGAAAGCTAAATCAGTTAACACCAAATTGGGTTGATAGGGGGATCCTTGTCTTCTCAGCTAACGGTATGAAACCAGATAAAGGGGTTGATTTGACAGCTGAATAGATTTCCAAAGAGGGGTCATTTTCTCCCATGACCAAATAATATGATAGAGATATGCAAGGGTATGTGTGTGCCTTTCAACAGCAGGCAGAGTCCAAGAGCTTACTTATCTCTAAATAGCTTCTCTGGTGTCTAAAATAAAGAATGCAGAGTTTCTGAACAATCAGGGAGCAGATACTTTCTCTGGTTTGTTTTGAGTGACCAACCACATCAGGAGCACTTGGGGTCTTGTTCTTGGTAGTGCTGTGTGTTTTCATTAGGAAGTGAAACACTGCAGCTTTCAGAAAATCTTCAGCACCATGAAAGATTGAGCCTTTACAGTTTAACAGGGTAATCTTCATAGTGCCTTCACACAGTATTCCATTGATCACCTCACATTGTTTTTATTCCGCAGTTCTTGAAATATTATTTTTATTCCACAGTTCTTGAAATATCTTGATGCACTGTTGTTCTTCTGGAGTTGCCATTGTGTTTATAGAAGTCTATGGGGGAAAGAATTTGGACAGTAAATCTCTTAGGGACAAATTTTGGCTTCTTTACACCAGTTGATGTGGAATAAAGTCTCTGGTTCTTCAAGACTGTTAATTTGTTTTCAGAGGACCTGATGACTGTACTATTTATTTACTATTTCAGTTTTCATTGCAATGCCGTCAATCTCTCACTCTTTTTTTTCCTTCATCAGCCATAAATACGGAAGAAAATTTTTGAACTGTATTTCTGTCATGGTGTTTCTCCTTTTTCTTCTGTTTTTGCCTTCCCCACCCTTCCCCATGTCCTTTTTGGCTTGAGGTCTGGATGTGGAGGCTGTTTACCTACCAAGGCTGAATTTCTTGGATACCTCATTCTTTTTTAAGGAATTAAGTACACTGTCATTTACCAAGGGAGAGGGTGGTGGAAGGCAGTTGATTAGTAATGGGATACAGTCATTTAGCTCTAAATTGGAAGTGGTAACAACTGATAGCTATTTGTATGTGAAGGTTGTTGCTGGGCTGTGTGGAACAAGCTTGTGGTTTCCATCCAGTTTCTTGTGAAAAGCACCACTGCATTCAGTATCACATCTTTCATTGCCTCACACAGTTTCAATAAAAAGACAGATTGACATTTCTCTGACCCAGCTTTTGGGAGTTAGTGAGAGTTCTGATATCAATTTCAGTGGCTTTGGATCATGCCCGAGTAGACAAGGAGCCTGCACTTCCCAAGAGCCAGGGAGGAACCTCTAGAGTCAGGGACAATGTGTGCCACAAAACATTGCACTGCTCCTATCTGTATTCTGGGTGACAATCTCAGTGGCTTTTAATTTGGCTCTGTGTTCATTTTTAAACATATTAATAGTTGCTGGAAATTCATTTTCTAGTGGGTTACTCACAGTTAACAAAGTTCTGAATAGCTGGAGAGCCAAACATACCAAAATAGTCCTTTCTCACAGAGGCACATTTTACTACCAATCGACAGCAAAACCATTACAGAATTCCATGGACTAAAACCAGGAAAGTAGAATAAGAAACACAACCTTCTGATTTGTGAATGCAACTGTATCTACTTTAAAATGACATCACTTCTGATGCTCTACTTTTAAACTGAAGGCAGTGTTTTAACACAGCTTGCATAATCTTTCCATGAGTTTTTATGCTGTGCCGTTACAGGACTCTGCTGTGATGGCTAACTCTAGCCCAAATTGTTGACCTACAGACTTTTTAAAGAGTACTTCATTTCTTCTACTAGCATTAATCAGGAGCTTTTTTGCACACTACAAAGTTTTCTACATCCCTATGCCTTTTGCAGAAGTTAACTACTTAACACAGATTACCACCACTGACAGTGTGCAAGTTATTAAAGTAAACAACTAATACAAGTCTGACATAATTGGCATTATTGTGCTCAATATATTACCAAATAAAATACAAAAGAGCTGAAACAATCTGGAATGACTGAAGTAGGTAAATGACACCCAGAATGAAGTAGGTGACAAGTGGGAGCAGGTTTTCTCTCTCTCTCAGTGGGTGGCTGTGTAATTTTCAACAAGCATGTAGCATGCTTATATTGCTGTTTTCTGTGGTGCAGATGAGACTGGTGTGACATTGTCCAGCACCTAGGAGAGGAATCGGGGCCTTATCCCTGCAGGAGGAGCCCTGTTCCACGATGAATTTTACTTTCATTGTGACATTTTGAAGGTACTACATGGTAATGACACATTGCTCCAGTAATTTTTGTACAATGTCTCTATGAGCTCTCCCCATCTGTCATGACAGCATTAGTCTTGGCATCTCTGATGAAAGAATCAAAATTAAAAGGGAGAACAAAAAGTCAATTTCTAATGGGTTCCAAATACCCATATCTTACAAGCGTGAATTAAATATTGCTCTCATCTTGCAGCCTTCCAGCCATATTACACGGATAAAAACCTCAAAACTATTTAAAATTAAAAATCCTGTTAAAAGCTAAAATATATATAAAGTAAAATAATATTCAGCTGTTTAAACTAACCTGTTGATAGGATGTCAGCTGTCATTTGATTTGCACTTCATTTGAATTAATAACAAGTAAACCATAAGCATCGTGATTTACAGTAATATAAAAGCTATTACAAAGGACCTTCATCATAAGCTTCTTTGTCATAAAGCTATTGTATCTTACTTTCAATCACTAAACACCGTTAAAAACATTTTCTAATACAATACTGCCTGATGCAATACACAAATTCCTTTGCTTCAAAGACTAGCTATAGGGACATGACTTCGAGTCTTTAGAGATGAATTGGAAGTTTCTTGCATGAATAGTGTAAGAAAAAAAAGTGTTTTCATACTGGTGTTCTTCATCTTTTCTTAAGGCTACACACACAGACACACACAGAGCTCAGCTTTACCCACACTTGTTAAACACATTTATGCCTCCTCCTTTATTTTAAATAACCCTTGGACAAACAACATCTAGTTACTCAAATACACCAATTCGTTTGTTCCTATTAAAAGTCTCATGGGCTTTATATTGACCTCGGTTTCATATCACCTCTTAAAGATTGTTCCTCCTTCTCCTACATGTGCTGCTTTTTGGAGTTAATAATGCCAAGAAGAACAAGCTGGAGATGCTGGATACCTAAAACTACTTCTTTTGTGAGTTCCTCACCCATGGTACATGAACAGTCTCTCTCTCTGTTGTCTATCCTGTCTGGTTGTGGAAGTGTCATGGTTGCCTATAGACATGTGATCAGCCTGTCTGGCCCTTGCAGTACTCCTCAGGTGCCTACAGACAGGGGTGCAAGGAGACAGCTGGGGAGTGCTCAGGCACCAGAAGATCCCCAAGGCACACCTAAAGCACTGGGCACTCCTGTGTGCCCACACCAGGGCTGCTAACATGTTTCCCAGTTGCCCACCTAGCACTGTCTGCAGTGCCACACCCGCAGATCGCAGCTCAGCACCTCTGTGCCCTCTCCTCACAGCACCCCCAGAGTGCAGGTAACCACCCAAGCCACCACGTCTGCTGCTCCCGGCAAGGATGAGGTTTGTCCTTCCCCAGCGATTTTCTCCTTGAACTGATCTGGGACAGAATAGTTCCTTTAATGTCACCTGAGAACCAGAAGTAGTGTGCTGTGTGGTCCTTTTCACAGGTTGGCTAATCCCTGGCAATCAAGGGCAGTAAAAGTTCCCAAGAGGGCAATGGGACATACCTCAATAACATAGACAGTAACTACAGGCAGAGGAGGCAAGGGCAGGACTGAGTGCATTCCTGGGCTTAGACATAACTCTGAACTCCCAGAGGGATGTTTGTCTCTGGAGCATGACACAACTTTCAACTTGCTGTTCACATGTGACGCTGGGACACAATGTAGCAACAATTCCTGCCACAAGTCTGCTCCACAGGTTAGAGGACAGTGCACCTCTTCATCTTGCTCAGGAAGGAATGACAGTCTTATCCCATGCTTTCTCCATGGCATCTGTAAAGACTGAGTACAGTGATGAAAGGGGGTAGAAGGGCAAGCAAATGGAGTGGTAATGCCACCACTGTCCTGACTGCAGTGTGTGTCCCATCAGGAAAGAGAGGACCAGTGATGCCAGAGCTCCCATCAAGGGAGGCAAGAATCTAGGGCAGCCAGCCTGAGAGGAAGCACTCTGAGCACCCAGCCCATAATGCCCTGGGAGAAGACACCCCCATTTCTAAGCCTTGAGAGATCGATTGCCCCACAGACTGCCCAGCTGAGGAGCTACCTGGGGCCCGATATGTACAGACTATATGCACAGGCATGGGCCCATGGAGACAGTTTACACAGCCTAAACATTAGCTGTCAGCAGCCGTAGTCAGAGCTACAGGCTGGATCTGAGGATGGAGTGGTTAAGGATGGAGGGCAGAGGTGTCTGGCAGAGGAGGGCATCTGCATGACTTAAGACCATGGGATTACTTTGTCCCTCATGTTGTTTTGAAAACTGGGTAATGTACACTTTTAACAAAAACAGATGGTCCAGAACCTGGAAATGAAGCTAAGAAAATCACTTGCCGTCACTTTTGTTTACTGTATTTCTACAGACATTCTTTCAAGGACGCTCTTTGCTTTTCAGCTGCCTTCAAGGCCAGGCTGCAACCTGGCCTGTGTTCTTTGTTTTTAATCTTTCTTTTGGGTTTTCTAGGTCATGGCTCACAGAGGGCCTTTGGGTGTCTTTAAGTTAAATGGACTCAGCTTGACTTCAGATAGCAATAGAAAAGAAGGATGTCTTCTCCCCACACTGTAACAGAGCTGTGTTCAATGTGTGCTGGTCCCAGTAAGAAGGCCTGGCCCACATATAAATTCTCTTGTTTTTTACCTCCCGATTGGGCAAGAAATGCCTGGTGAGTTGCTTACTGTGAGCAAGGTGAGATCAATGCCATTTGTTTATACCTGGGACCACAGGAAAAAGTTCTACATTTGAGAACAGTTAAGTGTGAGCTTAACTAGTCTGGACTAGATGTCCTCCCTGAGGTCTCTCCCAGCTTGAATCATCCTATGATCTTATGATCCTATCTATGTGCAATGGCATCATGGATCAATAGAAGTTTGGCACAATCAAACTGAAGAAAACAGTCCAAATCCTTTGGGATGCAGTGAAAGTGTGGCTGCTCCAGGACTAGCACAATATCCTGCTTCAGGGTCATGTTGGTGGTCTTTTGCCCTCCAAAATTAGCAGTGATTTGTTGATCAGTCACTGCTGGAGGGCAGTGTGATTTCTCTGAGAGGAACTTGTGCCCACAACCACTGAGGCATAAAGGACCTAGTTTTGGCCTCTAGGAATTTAGCTGTTTGGTTAGTGTACCAGGTAGTGGCTGAACTGCTCTATCATGGCATACTTCAAAATTATTTTTTGTAGAACTAAGTCAAATTATGGTGTGACAGTACCTAAAAATAGAGTATTGGGCTGACACTGAGGACCAGCTCACTGTCTTGACTGTGAAGTGGTGAATTTACTTCCCCTTGGTTTGGCTGTCCCCAAAGCCTTCTGCTTCTTTTCTTGTCCGTCCTCACAAGTCAGAGCATGTCACGTCACAAAACTGATATAGCTGGGTATGCTACTTCAGGGTTTCAGCAGATCCTGTATTTGGAGTAGTTTGAAAAGTGTCTAGTAGCTTTGTCACATGATTTCTCTGTAGTGCGAGATCAGCCGGCAAAGAACCGTGAGCTCACATGTTTAGATGGCTTAGTTTGTGCACACAGATAACGTGAATATCTGCTTGGCAGTGTTTTACAGCAACTGAACATTCCTGACGCTGCCTCTTTTCATCCTTCTGCTCCCCCTTCCTTAACAGCAGAATCAGCAGCTGTAACAACACATGGAGGACACTTGGCAGCTGCAAGACACAGATGCTGAGCTCCATAATAAACTTCTCCTGTAGAAGAATCTGAGTGCTTTTGCTGGCTGCTTAAAAGTCCTTAATGCTGTCTGACTCACTTGCTCAACAAGCAGTTACAGTGTGCTGATGGCTGTTGGTAATCACTCTTGGGGTTATAAGGACCAATCTAATTGACCTGTTTAGTCCTTTAGGATGCTGCCATAGCCTAGTGTTAATAATTTGTAAGTGAATTACATGCTTTCATGGTAGATATTTAAGAATAAGTTATTGTGCAATGTTTTAGTGGACCATTGCTTTTATATCTAGAGATAGGCAATAGGCCTGGTTTTGATCACAAGTCACAACAGTGCAAACCAGAAATAACTTCACTGTTGTTAAAGGGGTATAAGCTGTTCTAAAACAAATGTGAGTGAGGTCAGGGGTGAAGGAAAGCTTTAAATGAAGTCTGCATTGCCTGGTAAGGAAACGGCATATCTTTAATATCTCAGAAACTAGTGTTTGTTGGAATTGGCCTGTGATAAGGATGTGAATAAGGACTCATAGCAGCAGGATAGTGTTAGGATGGTAGGAACTCATGTCATAAAAGCCTTGCAGAAGTGTGTTTTAAGGAGGCATTTGAATTTGCAGAGAATGGCCAACTTGGAATGTTGTCCTGGAGTCTAAAGAGCACTGGGAAAGAAACCAGAAACAGACGCTTGCGGAGATAAAGGCAGGAACTGGGCAGCAAGTCTGGTACATGGCCAAGACACAAAGGAGGAATGCTAGAAAGAGATGGTTGGAGATGCAAGCAAGAGAAGAGCTTTAAACATAAGGACCCATAGCTTAATCTTGATGTATAACATGAGGGGGAGTGCTGAAGAAAAATGAGTGAAGAGTGGCATGGTCAGTGATGGGGGAATGATGTTTTTGAGCAAAAGTTCCTTCCATCTCTAAGGAAAACTATCATCATAACAATAACAAAGATATAGCACCAGTGGGAGTGGAAAGTGAAGCACAGGTGCAAGGAAGGGTGTAGGCGATGTGGACAGAACAGACCTCGTAATCAGTGAAAGAGGACTAAAGGGGGCCAACCTCAAGCACGTGGAGACAGGAAGTGCTGTGAGGACAGAATGGTGGGGCAGGGTCTCACACTTTTTCTGGGAAAACAGTGTGACTGGGGGGCTCTCCGAAGTACCTGTACACTAAGATATGCAGCACAGCAAACAAGCAGGAGGAACTGAAGGGGTGTGTGCAGTTACAGGACTGCAGCCTCACTGGGGTGCCAGAGACGTGTCAGGTTAGCTCAGATGACTGGATCACTGCCTTGGAAGGATACAGGCCCAGTAGGAAGGACAAACTGTCATGGCAAGGAGGGGGAATTGCCCTTCATGTGAGAGAGCAGTGGGGATGCATTGAGCTCTGCCTGGGTCACGAACCAACTGAGAACTTCTGGGACAGGATTAGCAGGCAATCCGATATGGGCAACATTGTGATGGGTGTCTGCTGCAGACTGCCTTATAAAGAAGAAGCAGATGAGGCCTCCTTCAGACAACTGTAAGAAACCTGACATTTGCAGGCTCTGGTCCTCATGGGAGACTTAACCACCCTGATATCTGATGGAGAAGCAACACAACAGGGTACAAGCAATCCAGACGGTTTCTGAAGTGCATTGATGACAACTTCCTGGCACAGGTGATTGAGGAGCTGATGAGGGGAGGCACTCTACTGGACCTCAGACTTAAAAACAAGGAAGAACTGGTCAGGTAGGTGAAGGTCTGAGCAGCCTTGGCTAGATGGTAGAATTCAGGATCCTGAGGGAAGGGATCAACAGCAAAAAGCAGGATTAAAACCCTGGGCTTCAGAAAAGCATAATCTGGCCTGTTTAGGGACCTGCTTTGAGAAATCCTGTGGGATACAGCTCTGGAGAGAAGAGGGGTCCAGGAGAGTTACTTGGTATTCAAGGCTCACCTGTTCAAAAATGATCTATCCTGACATGCAGAAAATCAAATGGTGGTGCAATGTCTGCAAGGATGAACTCCTAGCAAAACTCAGATGCGAGAAGGAAGCATAAAAGAGTTGGAAGCAGGGAGTGGTGACCTGTGAGGAATATAGAGACACTGTCCAAGAATGGAGGATTTGGGTTAGGAAAGCCAAAGCCCATCCAGAGTTGCATTTGATGAGGGATGTGAAAAGTAAAAAGAAAGGCCCAAGTTCTGGGCTCTCCAGTACAAGGGGGATATAAACAGAATAAGTCCAACGAAAAGCCAAGAAGATGATTAAGGGACTGGAGTATCTATCATATAGAGAAGACGCCGAGGGAGCTGGGACTGTTTAGCCCAGAGAAGGCTGGGGGTGAATCATATCGATGTGTATAAATACCTCATGAAGGAGAATAGAGAAGGTGGAGACAGATCCTTCTCAGTGGTGCCCAGTGACAGGAGAAGCAGCAATGGGCACACACTGAAATGCAAGGAATTCTGTTCAAACATAAGAAAAAAACTTGTTTGCTGTGAGGATTGTGAAACACTGGCACAGGTTGCACAGCAAGGTTTCAGAGTGTCTGTCTGTGAACATATTCAAAATCCAACTGGACATGGTTCTGGGCCACCTACCCTAGCTGACCATGCTTTGAGCAAGAAGTTGGACTAGGTCATCTCAAGAGGTCCCTTCCCACCTCAGCAATTCTGCGATGCTGTGAATGTGCTGTATACTAAAATGCAGCTCAGGCTAGTGGTAGCTGATGGATAATAGTTCCCAAGGGCACATCTCCATAGTACATGAGGTGCAGTTCCCTGGCAAGGGAGAGGTCTAAGAATGGACAAGGGCACCAGCACAGAATAGGCGGATGCTTCATCTCAGCTAGTGCTAGTGTCACCTTGGCAAGAAGCTACCACCTAATCTATGCCTGAGGAGAAGACTCGTGTTTCCACTTCAGTTAGTCCTATCTCCTTCATAAGACTGACATTCGCATAAACATTTTTTTAACTGGAAAAGGACCATCCTATTTCTAGTTTGCACAGGAGATCTTTTCCTGTGACCTTTTTGCGTCCTTGTATTCTCATGTTTAAAGACAAACAGCTGTCCCAAGCTTCAGTTGGAGGAGGAAAAGGAAGACACCACCAAGCATGAATGTTAGTAAGTCACTTTTCCTCTCATTGTCCAGTATATATAGGATGATTTTTAGCCTTAGAAACAATTGTCTCTCTGATTCCTTTACACTTGATCTTATTAACTAACATTGGACATCAGCATTTACAAATTCCTTCTTAAAGTGTGAGTCTTGTTTCTCTTCATACACATCAGAAACTGATCTGCTTCTTTGGTGGCTGCTTGGTAAGCATTTTGGAAAATAGATATCAACACTGGATTTTATTTATGTAACAATTGTTATCCTGTAATTTTATGATATTCAAGGATTCTAGATCTAAATATACTACATCTAAAATTAATATATTACAAAAAAGTCTAGTATTCCTCCAAATAAACCACAGATTAGGAACAAGAAAAGACTAACCTTCAAATAATGGGACTTAGCTACCTGTTTCAGCAGTGCTTTCATGTGGCTTTGCTTGCTTGAAAGCATGTGAAGTATTTATTTTTAATTCATATTATCTCATTATTGCAGGTTTCCTTTACAACATGGCTCATTTCAAGCGTTTAAAAAAAGCCTAGTGATTTTTATCTGAGTTTTAGATTTTCCAGCAGTGATCGGTCACACGTATAGTGCCAGTTAGAACTGATGTAGCAAACTGTTTTTGTTTTTTCTTTCATCACATTGGTAGCCCAGCAGGCAAAACGTATTGTGACAATTGTCTCCGAGATGCAAAGGTAAATGTGAAAGGAGCCAAAGACTATTGTAACTGAATTATTGTGTTAGGAATCTGAAGGTGACCACTGGGAACTTCTTACTCCCACTTACATAAGGAGTGACAGCTTTCCAACACAAGGACTCCCAATATTTCACTAAGGAGGCTCTGATTTGTCAAATACAGTCTGAAACACATTTTTCTCCGTGTGAGTAGACCCACTGAGGTATCAATGCTATCCAACAGCATTAAGATGCTCCCAGGAACAGGATCAAAGGCTATAGGGGAGGGAAGTTTGGAAGTCCAGAGGATTTGCTCATCCAGATCAGGTGCTGTGGATATCCTACCTTTAATTGTTACTGTAATGCATGCTTAGAGCACTTCTCTGATATCCCTGCTCAAGGCCAGTCCTGTGGGTCATGTCTAAGCTGATGGGCCCAGGCCATGGCAGGATGCAGGGTCACAGTCCCTCCTTGTTCAGTCCTGCTGGGCACTCAGACTCCCTCTCCTTTTCTGCAGAGACCTGGGTGCAACCTGGGAGGGTACTGAGACCTGAAGGAATATTCTGGGTCCTTCAGCTTAGATGCAGCCTTAGGATCTCCTCTATGAGTTAAGTGTCTAGTTTGCATTGCATGAATAAAAGTGGTGAGTTGTCCATGCTCAGGGAAAATTAACTCTCTGTGGACTGAAGGTATAATGACCTTTAGAGTCTCATCTTTATTGCCTGTGATCACACAGAGAAGTAAATAAATTAAAATGAAGGGTTAACAACTTTTCAGCCAGGAGGATAATAACAGGAGGATGATAGAAATAGAACATGAGGCAGCACTAGTAAAGGAAAACTACAAAGGAAGTCATGAGAGAAGCCAGTGGTATATGCAAAGAGACAGGGCTGATGAAGGGGTGTTGGTGGATGAGATACAATGATGAGGGGAAGCTGTGTGATCCCTTGTAGCTCCTGGGTCAGTAGCAGCTGCACCTGCAACACCCCTAGGCTGTCTGTGCGCTGGCCAAGGCAGCAGCTGATAGTTGCTGCTGTGCAAACGTGGGCTGCCCTTCTCCTGTATATCCCTGCATGAATCAAACATCTGGACTCCAGAGACACCTTATTAGTGCTAAACAACCTTGCTTCAATCATAGTACAAGATGCACACAAGATGACATCTGCACAGTCCTGCCCTCTGAAGAGTTTTTTGGAAGTATAGCACTGGGGAAGGGGACAGAGAGCACAGAAATTATTCTCTTATTTCCACAGTTGGTCCATAATAGTACATAAAGGGGGTAGAGGTTGATATAGCTTAATGCCAGGGATTCTGTATTTTGAAGGTTCTCAGTCCCATTTACTCCACAAACACTATGTCTACACAGACAAAAATAAATCAGGGCATGATTTTCAGTCCTAGAGTTTGAAAGTCAACACTTGGCTACATGGCCGGAGCTACTTGGTTGTGCATTTGCAGTTTCTGCTGGTTTAAAACTCCCTTTTTTTTCCCTAATATTAGAAAATAGATCAGCAAAAACACCAGCAGTAAGGCTTTTGCAAAGAGCAGGGGTGCGAAGTGCACATGCTGGGCCAAATTCCACACCAGATAATTCCATTGAGGTGATGGTTTCAACTGGGCATTGTTATCTTCACTTCCTGCCTCATACTGCAGTGCTGTGCTACTGAGCAGCTGCCGATTTCCTTCTCCCCAGGCCAGGCTGCATGTCATGGTGGGGCTGCAATGTGTCCTCCCTGCTCTTTGCTTAGCTCACAGGAGTTCTATGGGAAGGAAGCAAGTGATGGAAAGTGCTTCGAATTCCTCTGTCGAAATTTACGTCTTCTAGTGTGATTATTTTTTTGCTATTATGGAGCAAAGTCATATTTTTAAAACTTTCCTGTTGTTTCTGCAGATCTGTCATCCATTTCCATGGATACATGAGCAGTAATAAGGCAGCCAGAAGCTGTCAATTCCAACCACTCACTGGCTGCCCAGTGAGCAGTGAAAAGCTGCTGAAGTCATTAGTATTTTACACTTGAAAATAACACAATAGTTTGAACTTTTCTGGTACTCTTTATTCAGGAATCCCCAGGTCTGGTAAATGAGCCACTACCATAAAAAAATTAATTAGGCCTCATAACAGCTTTGCGAGTGTGTTAAGAGGACATGGAGGCTGGAAACGCTGAAGTGACCTGTTGAAGACCACCCCATGAGCTAGTGGTATGGGCAGGAAGGCATTCAATTCACCCATTCTGACTCCCTAAGCTCATCCCTGAATGCATTAGGTGTAGACCACCTGCAAATCAGGTGATGGAAGTATACCCATCCTCATCTGCTTAATGACAAAGCATCTCTTTTTTTTTTCCTCAGATAATCCAAGACATCTTTGATTTGGTGAGTTCCTGCTGCAGCAAGAGCCATCAGATAATAGAAAAGGGCTGCATTCCTGCAGGATATGGCTTATGCTGGCTGTTCATTGAATGGGTTTCCCTGTCCATCATGTGGAATTCCTCAGTCAAGCTCTTGCTAGTTCTTCTCTAAGAATAAGGCTTCTGCCACTATGACAGGGGGTTTAATCCACAAAGATGAGAGATCATGTGTCATTATTATCTCTGAACATTGAGTTATTTTTCTGGACGTTTCCAACATAAAATATCTCTTAGTTGTGTTTCAGAGAACAAAGATAAAGAGAAAATAGAGGAAGGGCAATAGAGGAAGGGCTTTTTTTTTTTTTTTTAATATAATGTCATTACATCATGCTCCAGTTTTTCACATTCTATTTTTCAGGTTTTAACTTCTGCTCTGTGAGGTGACACACATTGAGTGATGAATCTGTCATTCTTGCACGCTTACGTAATCTACCAAAATAAACAGATCTTCGCATGTTAAACAACTGCTCGGAGTAATTAAGGTAAGTGAAACTGGGCCCATCATGTTTTACCTTCTGTGAATCCTTATTTTTTTTTTTCCTAAAAGACCCCTCAGGTGAATGCCTGTGGATATGGAAAAAATTAAAGAATTTTGATAATATGCACTGCTCAAGTAATCCTTAACTCAGCTAACTTGCCATCATACTTCTCAATTTACCAGCAATACATCTGGAGTTCTTCACACTGTCTTGTAATTATTATTAACCAGAAGTCAATCTCCGCACACACTGCAGGGATTATGCAACTGATTTTTACACACAGCCCACCTAGGTTCAGTGGTTTTGTTTGTGTGAATAAAGATTACAGAGCCAGGCCTAGAAAAATATGATGGCATCACCCAAGTATCCCAAATCCCTCTACATTGTCTCCTTTGAATCATTCACATGCAGAGTAAATAAAATTGGTCCCAACACAGATGATAATGATACCCTACCGTTAACCTCTCCCTGTTCTCAGAGGAAGGTCTTTATTATGACCCTTTGTTTTCTGTCACTTAACCCATTTTTAATCCTTAACAAAGACTTCATCCCTAGCCCTGTGATTATTTATTTCCCTTAATAGTCTTTTATGAGGGACCTCCTCAAAATTCAAATAAATTAATATCTTGCAGACCACCTTTATCTATTTGTTTATTAACTTGTTCCAAAACCAAAATATCGTGCTTTTCAACATTATTAAATGGCTTGGGGAAGACACAAGAAAAAAAATCAAATGTATTTTGACAACTGCTATAGTGGTTTAGCCGAGCTGTGCTTGGATTAGCACTCTTCTCCTGTCTGTACTTAAGAACTCTATTTCATTTCCTGGCATCTCTCTCTTCAGGTCAACCGCTAGTTCAAGGTAGAAGTGATAAGTCTGCAGCATCTCAAGTGTGTTGGTGTTAGCTCTTGGGAAGTCGAGGGGAAGGAAATAACAGTCCATAAAGTTTCGATTGCTTGGAAAAGAAGAGATGTTTGTTGAAAGTATGAGCAAGGCCAGCTGCAAAAAGTTCAGGAGTGAGCAGAAGTAGTCCTGCATTGGATGCTCATTCACTTTAGCTATTAGTTGACAGCATTTCATATTGGAGATTGAGTAGAGGAAGGCTATTTTTCTCAGGTCTGTTAGGGGCTATCTCACATCATCCACGTTTTAGTTAGTGGAGGGTTCACTTTAAAGATGGATAGAACAGCATGATCCAGGATGGTGTGGCATAGAAGATTTTGGCAAAAGTAGTGGCACTGAAGAAGTAAAATAAATGTGCCATGCTCTATTCCTCCCCCAATTTTAAAATATCAGCATTTTGCAAGCAATGGGCCATATGCTCCCAGGGCTTGCAAGCCAAAAAGTATAGCAACTTACTACAAAACCTCTCTCCAAATTCTACACACAAGCCAAAACCTCCTACTTGGTATGCTGCCGTCATGCCAACTTGCAGAACAGAGATTGGGCCTGAGCAAGGAGATCTGCAAAAGAATGGCAGGTTACGCACATGCACACATAAAGGGAGATACAGGCTGTGACTGGCTGTGGCTGGAGTCAAGACATTTGTCTTGAAAACCCAGTTTGAGGAGAGTAAGCAACATAAATTGCCGCTGATAGCAAGCACAAGTTTCCAGGCCAGAATGCCCCTTCCCCACAGAGGGAAGGCAGCAAAATCTCCTTGGGCTGTTCCTGCAGGGCTTTCTATTCAGAGAAGCAAGAATCTGGACCTGCAACAATGGCCCCACCCAGTCCACACTCTGGGAGAAGCAAGGCTCTTCAACATGGACACCACAGCAGGGTGACTGCAGTGGCTCTAGTCCTGTCCTGTTGGATGGGAACCACCTTGCACAGTTATGGTGTTCAGAAACAATTAAATAATACTGAAACCAGGTTCCTGAAGAATACCAATGCTACCCAGAGATATATAGGTGCTCTTCACCTGTACCTTACAGGATTGTCTGTCTGTCTGAAGCAGTGAAGGAGAGGTCTTTGTTCAAGAATTTTCTGAGTGGTAAAGCAAGACAAGAGTTAGTCCCATTAGTGTCAATTTGTTTTCTGCAGAAATGTACATTTTACTGTGGCAAGACTAATAATCAGGTCATGTGCAAGTCTGGGGAATACCACTCACAGATGATGGACTTGTGGTGTTGTCTGAGACCTCACAGGACTGTCCATTTCCATGTTCCCTGACCTCTTGGTACAAGGCTCTCCTGTATTTTCCATACTTTTCTATTTCTCCATGACAGAGCATCTGGAGAGTACTTTAGATTTCTCCAGAGATATCTGCAATACTTTAGCCATTGGCTAGCTCAGAGCTCTTCCCTTCTCTGGCTGGTACACTACATGCTCTCTGGCAGAGGTCTAAAGCAGTACAGATGCTCAACTTCTCCGAACATTTTTGTGGGCTCAATATGATAAAAAAGAGGTAAAGAATGCCTATTTGAGGACCTGTACTCGCCACTATAGGCAGAGTGAATTGGGGTAATAAAATCACATGATAGAATGTATGGAGTGGAGCATATGCTCTATCACCACCAGGAGCGAGCCAACTGCTGCTGGGAGGATGGGGCTGTGAATGGCCTCCGGACCAAACACTTACTTGATTTGCATGCCTGCATGGCTGCTGGTGGATCCAGCTGCTCTTTCCTCTGGTTGCCTTACACAGCCATGGGGATGCTCATGCCCAGGCACAGAGGGGAAGAGCAGCTCCTTGGGGACCTGAGAGCAGGCAAGAGAAAAGGACCTGGTCTAGGAAAAACATGTTGTCTGGCCACACAGCTGTACCAAAACACTGTAGGTAAAGCTGAGACGCAGCAGACTGGTGCCTGAATGAGAAGTTTCTGAGAAGTAGCTTATGCCAGGTGCTTCAGGGTGCAGTTTTTTACTTTCAATAGGTGGAATTTTCTACCTCTGGTATTGTCACTTTGAGGCTGGTGGAGGAATTCTCAAAGGCAGTTGTTGGGAGAAGTGATAAAGCCCATTTCTTTTAGCAGGAATTACATTTAAACTTCTACCGAATACTGTATTGCACCTTGAATGTGTCATTTTTTAACAGGGCAGTCACTTCTTCCCTCCCAAGGGAGGAACCGCTGCTGTGCTGTCCTGGGAAGACAGCAAACATCAGTAACTCTGATTTTATGGGGTTGAGATATAATTATGCTCTTGTTATCAAATCTTAGAGTGAAAGACAAGATGTACTATTTTAAGCATGTAATTTTGGCAATAACAATAATTTTCTCGAGAATGCCTTTTTTTTTTTTTTAATGTTGATATGAAAAAAAATTTAAGAGCAATGAGAATATGTATGGAATTTTCTCATCCTAAAATTTATGTTCATCTGTTTTCTGCAACAAGTAATCAAAAGTCTTGCCCAAGAGTACATGAAACAGGATTGCTCTTTTTTATTTCTTGGGAGATGGCCATCATTACATTGGGCCAGAGCTATGAGTCAGGGCTGCTGTTTCCTATCCTGAAGTGAGGAATCTCTCTCAGGAAGTCCTGTGTTGTGCTGGAGATCAGAGCAGGTGATAATGGTCTCATCTGGCTTTGAAATTTATGAGAGGGAGATAGGACATGTAATGGAGTCATTATTTTGTTTTAGTCCCGTCTTCACATTGCAGCACTTGGAGATGTAAAAGCCGTGTGGTGACCAGATGGAAAGAGCAGGGAACAGGGAAGAACAGTAGAATGGCTTCCCCATTACTAGTAAGAGGATCCTATTCAGGATTCAGGTTCTCAGCAAAAAATGCTGAGAAAATATGTAAGTGATTTTATCCATACAGATGACTTTAGAAAGAAGTATAGGTTATGAGAATGTAGGCCCTACACTGAAGGGTCAGAGAATATAGGCTAAAAATATGAGAAAACATGAGTGACTGCATGCCCTAGAACTTGAATCAACTCTATTTGAGGTATAAACATCGGCAGAGGACTCTGAATCCTCAAATGAAAAAGGAAAGCCACTCAAGGAACGTGAACTTAAAAATAATATAATTAGGGCTGAGAAGAAGGAAATAGATGCCATTTGTGTGAGAGTTAGAAATGCTCCAAATAGTAAGGGTTAAAAAAAATTCCTCCTCCATTTTTCCTGTAATCTTCCACATGTTTCATTCAGAACTCCAGGACTCAAAATTGCCAGTCCATTCAGGTTCAATTTTTTTACTTATTAGCCAAGGTTTTATTTTCTTGTTCTCTTTATTTCCATACCTAAAGATCTGTTTGGTAACTCTTGTTTTCTAGTGGTTTCTACTTGGAGCTGGGCAAAATAATTTCTTCCATCAATTCTTAAACTTCTAATCTACCTTTTTTTTTGGTCATAAGAGGAAAATGTATTTTTAATTTATTAGAAAACTGTATTTGCTTCAAAATAATATGTTTATTTAATTGTGGTCCTATAATTTTAAGACAATATTAAATAGTTGAAACATTTCAAGGTAATCTGTACTTTTAGTACTTTGTTTTATTTTATGAGGAAATACTGAACACTCTTGAATTGCTTAATCTAGTAAAACGAAAATGGAAAACGGATATGACGAGTTTTCATAAAGACATTTAGGAGGTAAACTTCAAAGACAAATAGAATTAGTTAAAGAATAATACTGGCATAAGATCAAGTGGATTCAAGCTGATTATTAATACATTCAGACTGGAAATTTAGAGAGAGATTTCCATCCATCCATCCAAGAAGTGATATTCTAGTAATGGGAATAGAGAAATTCTCTGTTCTAGGCTGCAGTTGGGTACACTAATGAAAACGATTGTATCACAGAATTCTTAGGGACAGAAAATGAGGCTTGTGATGTGGATCAGTTGGTATCTGATGTTTAGGTGTCAGCAACTGAGTTTGAAAAGAGACTTGGTTGTTTATTTGCACCGTTGCTTTATTCTATTAATCACATGCTTCAGGACTTTTGTTTGCAGTCTGTGGAGGTCAGTAAGGGTCATTTTAACTTTTCGTTTATGCATTGTTAGACTTCTAGGTTGGTCTCTTTTTCACCTTTGAACCATAGAAGAGCAGGAGGTAAGCTGGAGCCCCTAATCTGTCTCATGAACTCAAGTTTAAAGTCATCACCATATTTGGGGTAAGGAAGGAATTAACCCTGTTGATCAGAATGTCAGGAACTACTGCAGAAGACAGGATTGTCTTCATCTGTCTTAATTTCTTAGGAGATTTTGCAGGAGATTTCACCTAATGGTTTCCTTCTATTACAAGGATCTGGGCTATTGTCAATACACTGGGTCTTGCCTTTTTGCTTCCTGGGGCTCATTAAGTTTGCAGCTGCTTTATGATGAAGTGTAAAGTTTGTTAAAGACTGCTGGGGAGCATCCTGGGGGCAGTGGTGTGTAGGGACAGTCAGGCAGGATGTCTGTGGACTCTCCAGTCTAATCATCGGTGAAACTCTGCTTGCTGGCCTAGCTGACCCTTTCTGGCCTTATTTTCTACATCCCTTCTTCTTTTTTTTTTTTTTTCCCAAATAAAAAGTGCTTCCAGTTTTAACTCAGTCTGAAATGATTTGTCTTTCATGATGTGTCAGACTAGCCAGTGACTAAAACATTGAAAAACCAACCTAGCCACACAGGAGCTCCCTCATGCCTTTGTTTCCTCCATGGCCTCAAGTTAGATGTAGGAGCCTGTGGGCACACAGCAATCTCTCTGGAGTCAGAAGCCAGAAAACAGGCTGGAAAACAGGCTGGAGTCCCACCTCTGTTCTGCCTCCCATTAGCCTGGGCAGCTCAGTAGATCAGGTATCTTTTGTCTGCTAGAGATGAGAAACAAACTGGGCCAGGCAGGAAGGGAAGCAGCTGTATTTCAGAGGAACACTTCTGAGGGTGATGTAGGGTCAGGCATTGCTGGCTTAGGGCTCAGGTGGAAATCATTCTCTGTCCTAAAGCAATGCTCAGGGGAGACCTTCTTCCCACCTAAGGAACAGGGACAGTACTTTGGGAAGGGGACAAAGTGGGGATTTAGGAAATGGGCAGGCAGGAGGGGGGCCAGCTCTTCTTCTTCTGACATGACTCACTTGTGGAGCCACTTGCTGCACCAGGTGGCTCTGACACAAGAAAGCATCACAGAGCTGCTGGAAAAGTCTTGCTGATGATTTATTTTGAAGCTACCATTGTGCATCAGCTTAGCAATTAATCAAGGTGAAAGATGAATCGAAGCTACAATGGTCTGTAAGATCCCAGTACTCTGCTTTGTAACTTGCACATGCTAAAGACATAAAACAGTTATGATGGCTTCTTCCTTCCTTTCCAGCCTAAAGATAGTAAAAATATTCCCCCCCTTGCATGAAACAGACAAGTAAGCTGCAGTGATTCCTGTGGTGCACTGTTTTAATACGTGCTGTTTAATTATACTTTTATGACTGGGAACAGGTAACAGTGTTCATGCTGAAAATATTTAGACATATGGATTCCCCTTGTATTCAGAGTTGTTTTCATCTACCAGACTCATAAAGTAGTGAAGCTACATGATAATGCCATATGTATAATAAAAGCACATTTTTCGAAGACTACATAAATGCACACTACTAAAATACAGATATTTTGCTAAGGAAATTAAAAATGAAAGATAGGTTTAAAACATTGTTAAAGACTATAATGGGAATGGCAAGTGGCATAATGGGAATAATGCCATGGGATTATCCTTGGGCAATAGGGAATAACCAGAATGAGATAGTATTAAGGACAATAAGTCCAATCCTGCAGAGCATGAGCAATCCTGAGAAGTGCTGAGCCTGCTCAGCTCATGGTGAAGTCAGTGGGAGCTGAGGGCATTGAACACCTCTGCAGGATGAGGCCCGAGTCAGATACTTCCAACCTAAGGCTGTCATTTTTAGCCTGGATTTTTATGAGATGCCAATTTGATTTTTATGAGATGCCAATTTGGAAGTCTTAGCGGGACCCTGGCACACTGAGAACCACTCAGAACAGCAGCCAAATTTTTCAAAGTGGGCCTGATCCACCTGCCACTTATACTGAAGGACAGATCCCCATTGCCTTCTGTGGGGTTTGTTTCTGGCCCTGTTATCAGGAGGTGCCCTAAGTGCATTGAAAATTGGCTGAGGGAGGTATGGAAGCAGCGCATCTCAAAAATCCTGTGCTGCTGGCACTCTGGTAAGGTGGAGCCAGCTTAACTCCATTTTCAATTGTGAGATGGCCAAGTTGTGCAAGTGCTTTTGCCCATTTCATTCCTTAGCACAATAAACCCCTATTTTACATGCCTCAGATAGCCAAGGTTACAGAGCTGTAAGGACAGTGAGAGTCACGTATCTTGATTTCAAGCAAACAGTTTCCTTGGATGGAAAAATAACACTTTTGGTTCCCTGAGTGGAAAAAAACTGGAAAAGCTATCTCCCCCTTTCCCAGAGTCCAAGCAGAATTGTTTTAATAACCTTATTAGCAAGGTCTATGTGAAATACTAGTGACTATGGCCTCGATCCTAGAGTTTTAACATGACCATGGAGTGAAGGGCTGTGTGAAGTGTTTGCATGTCTAGGGGCTATGACCCTCATCTGGCTGAAATCAGCAGGAGAGTTACTAAGTGTTGATGAGTTTAGGGGTGCAGGATCAACCCCACTGCCAAACCCAGTGTGTGCTTCCACAGGGCAGGGCTGAAACGAGCCTAAAGTTTTTGCCTGGTGGCAGTGAATTCAGGTGTCTGATGTGCTCCTCTCCTCTGGCAGTGCCATGAAAGCTGCTGTCAGAGTAGGGGCTTCACTCTGGCCACTGCAAACAGTCTCAGGTTGTCTCCTGGGGCTATTTGTTTCCTTCCTCACCATGCAGGGACGCAATGAGTCTATTGCACCAGCAGGGCTCTTACTTTCTTAATTTTCTTACGTGGGAAGTTGAGAAATTCAGCCCCTTTGGTGGCCTGGCCCAAAAAACCTCATTGTATTTACCTGTGTTTCCATGACTGTTTGGAGCTCTATTTTAGCTGCTACAGCAAAAATATGTGTGCAGGGTGAGGGGAGTCAGAAGAACCCTACTCATGGTGCAGTCATTTGATTTAGTTCCGTTTGGGCCAAAAATCTCCAAGCGCATGGGAGCAGCTCCTGCAACACATTCATCTGTGCCTACACTGGGTGAGAAAATAGTCATCTCCTCCTGCTGCCACCCTTCTCCGGCCTCAGAACAGGCAGCTGTTCTAGGAGGTCCAACACATGGGTGTTCCTTGGGAAAGCTGGAGCTAGAGATGTCCCCACAGTAGGTGGCCACGTGACACTTGAGGAGGCCCCAGCCACCTGGCCAGCTTGACCTTGCAGCACAGCTTAGCTTGTCTGTGCTACATCTCTGACCCAAACCATGTCATATCTGCCTGGACATTGGCCTCGGGGCTCTCCATCACTGTGGGAGTGAG
This sequence comes from Athene noctua, assembly GCF_965140245.1. NCBI lineage: Eukaryota > Metazoa > Chordata > Aves > Strigiformes > Strigidae > Athene > Athene noctua. The sequence continues at coordinate 104,462,580 of NC_134037.1, read as the reverse complement.
GCCAACCTCAGGAGAGGACTTTCAGGAGAAAGTCACCCATGATGAGGTGTTTGTTTCTCTGAGGCTGGGCTTGTCCTCAGGATGCGCTTCCCTGTCTGTGGGGTGGGGAGAGCAGCAGCTCTTTCAGGAGGTGCTTCTTCTATGTTCAGGTACACCTTCAATATGGACAGTTTCCACAGCTGCTCCTAAAATGCTGCTGCCTTGTCCCTTTAGAAAGCACCTGAAGGTACCTCTCAATTCCTCAGTGCACTTCCAGCACTCTGAAACCACTCATAAATACCCTTGTTAAAACATGCACTTCAGCATAATCACAATGAGCCTAACTGCTAAGTCCAGCCTTACAGGGAGGATGGCACTTACCTCCTTAAATGTATAATATAGAACATCCACATTCATATTTTTAGTAGCATATAGCAGTGGTCCAGCCTTTAGTGTACTGTATGTACTTTTAATAATCTCCATAAAAGCCTGATTTTCAATCCCTAGGCTCAAGCTGACAGTGTAAATAAAATCACCCAAATCCACAGGGTAAGAGAAATGAAAATGACAAGGATTAAAATTTTGTCAAACCTCTTTCTTTTTAAAATTCTGCTTCCCTTCCAATTGGATCACGACCCTCTGTGTGCACAGCTTAAGACCAGACGGTATGCTTTCACTTTTATTCCGCTCTGCAGCAGGCTTACAGTATTTAGTGAAAGTCTGTAAAGAATGTGTGCTGTGTAGAGAGTTAATACCATAATCCCCTATCGTTAGGGTCAAATGCTGAATAGAGCAGAAGAATTAGAAAATATGTTACATACAATGGCAGAAAAAATGCATCAGCATGCTGTTCTGTTAACACACGCATTCATTACCAACAAGTAAATGACAATGAGGTAATAGAGTATATTAAGAGATGTGTACTTCAAGTCTAGTGCGTGTGTTGTTATGAGAACCCAAGACTGAGTGAGAATCTAACTGTGGATACACACACATTGCAGGGTTCTTCATTGCATATAATTGCATCTTTCTAGGAAGTACTTTGATGCAAAAATCAGCTTTTAAAATTATTTGGCGGAGATGAACTTTGAATACTCCTTTTTTAATTTCCTGTGAAGTGCAATATCTATACTTTGCTATCCAAGCATGACAATACATCTGTCCCTGGAGGATTCCCGAGCATGAATAGTGGTAATTTTAGCTAAGGAAGTATTCAGAAAACAGTGCTAGTGCTTGCCTTTTCAAGAGATCCTTAGGGGGCTAGCTACTTACATCATATAGAATTGGCATGGGTGTTTCATTCCCTTGGGTTTTCAGGAAAAAACAAGCCCGTATGTGCTGGAGGAGTGACAATTTGCTAGAAAGAGGAGAGAGAAAACACATCTTGTATGTAGTGTTGCCTGACACCAACTGCAGAATATAAGAATCACACGATCCAAAATTCTTATCATTATGAGTTAGCATTTGTGCCTTCCTGTGAGGAAAACACTGAGCTTCACAGGAAGGGGGGCGACCCTATGGAATAGGAAGAGATATACAACTTATTTGGCTGCCTGTACTGACACTAAGTAGTGTCTGATTCCCTAATTATTCCTGCTGATTTAGCCTGGTTATTAAGGGAGAGAGACAGTGCTGAGCTGGAGACAGGATGAAGGTACTTAAAAAACATCTTGCAATAGCTGGTTAATGACAAACTGTGGAAAGCACGGCAGCAACATGTAACCTCAAGACCTTGTCCAGTGCAAGCATGTTATCTTATCTCATGAGTGATCAGTTGTAAATAGTTCCAGGCGGCACTTTACCAAACTGACCATGTATGGTCTTATGTAGACACATGTGCTGGCTGTGCACTGTTCACCTGCACAGTGTTTACAATTTTCCTACAGTAGGAGTTGGGAGTGGTCAGGAAATTACTATTCTCTGAAGAAGAAAAAAAAAAAAGAAAATTAACTTTAATTTCTCAAAAGTTTTGTTCATTATTTAAAATAAATTCAGAGTATTCTTGATTAAAAAACTGGTTTTGTTAAAAAAATAAAAGTCTTCCTCAAAAATTGCTTGACTGGTAATTGAAGTTAAAGAGATTTCAATTTTTAAATCTTTTAGGTTCCTGAAGGGAGAAAAAATTATTTATGGGGCTGTTGTTTTTCATGACTTGTGCTTCAAATAAATTTCTTTCAGTTTTGAAATTTTTTTAAAATTCTCTTTGATCATTTTTGAGTTTTGTGAATGGAGCTTTAAGCAGCTGAGCACCTCTTACAGACAGCAAGTGGCAGGCAACATTAGCAGGGTCAGGACTAAAGGTGTTAATATCCTGCACTTGAGTTGTCCTGTCCTGTAGTGGTTTCATCATTAGAGGTGAATTGCTGAAGGATTCCTTTCCTTTAAATCTTCATGAAAATTTATTTTACCTACTTTGCAACATTCTGACGTGTTACTATGAAAACAAATGTAGAAAAAATAGTTGAAAAGTAGTCTCACTGCTGAAATATAAAAATTCTCCCCCAACTATGTGCATGGTTTTCATATGCATCCATTGGTGTCTAAGACATTTTTCATCTGGGCAAAATTCAGCTTTGTGGTTTAGTCTTCATAATCTCAGGCATACCTTTCTTTCTACCCTTAGGCAGTAAATGTAGAACGCTATAGGTAAATTCTGTGTATTCGGTTTATTTAACAACACTTACTACACTATGGTGGACAGCTAAAGCCAGGCAGTGCCAGACTGCTGCCTAAGTAAATCCTGGTGAGGAGATTCATAAAAGCTGAGCTACATCTATCTGGCTGCAACTCCCAGTAGCAGGAGAGCTGCCTATTTTCTAAGGGAAGAACATTTCACCTGGAAACTGCAGACTTCATGAGTGGATATTGTTTAAATCAACAGATTATACGTATTGGTCTTGACTCAGTTTAATATCTAACTGAGTTAGTAAGGCTGAAATAATTAGAAATTGTGACTAGAAAGGGAAATGGAGTGTGACAGATTAAATCAAAGAAACAGAAACTGTTGTTTCTTTGGTGACAGGAGAATACGCAGAAATAGAAGATAAAGTGTTTGATGTGGAACTCCTTCTCTAAGACAAAATAAAAAATTCACAAGGTAATTCAGGTGAGTGAAGGGTTATTCAGGTGAGTCTCTGTCATTCAACAGGTGGTTCAACTCAAGAAATAAGACAACAAACCCAGAGCAAGAATCTGATAATAATCACTGCCATGGCTAATTTTAGGGCGAAAAAACCCCAAATAAAGACCTTTGCAAAGTGGCCGATGGCACTGCCAGCCTGGGGCGTGAGGAGAGAAGGGCAGGCAGGGCCAACACAGCAGTGAGCAGGAGCCACGGCTCCATCCCTAGTCCCCGGTCTTTGCCTTCCATAACAGCTCTCTTGCTTAGGGTCAGACAACTAAACGCTGTACTGGTGTGTTGCTCGCATTTTGTGCAAGGACAATTAACACCCATTCACCAGAAATGCCTGGATTGAGGTTGATTGTCTTAGAGATGGTTATTTTCTAAGATCTAATTTTGGGTTCAGCTGAGTGGAATCAAGCCGGAGGTCTGACTGCGAGTGCTCAAGTCTGCACACAGCAGATGCAGATATTTTTCAGACAAATTAGGGAAGAGACCTCTGTGATGCACATAAACTGCTCTGTAATGATTATGGATATTATTTGAATGTTTCAGTGCTCATGAGATGACTATACAGGGTTAAATCAACACTACTGTTGGGAAAACAAGCAGAAAAGGGAAAAAGAATAATATAATTTCCTTAAATGAGCAACTTGTGTACACTCTGCTCACCATCAGTTTGCATGTTCTCATGTGGCTCCACACAACTCCTTCCCGTGCTTCCAAAGGGCATTCACTCAAGTGAATCACCCAGGAGATGTTCTCCTCTTGCAGAGACATCCAGTTTCCTTTGCACCCTGTGACACACAACTACCCAGGAACAAAATTTTTCCCCACAGCTTCCTCACATAATCAGTGCATGCCCTGCATCCCTCTTTGGGGTGAAAATTATTTGAGAAGAAGGGAAACGAAATCTTTCTGCCAGTACCCACACCCTGTCCAGGTCAATGGCAGCTGCCTGTCTTTGGGTGCTTTTGGAAAGGATCTAAGGCTGTCTGGTCCAGTTTGAAAGAAGTGATGCCTACCTTGTTTCTTAATATTGGTCTCTAAGCCTAGAAAACCAAAAGTGGGTGGTTCTGGGTTAAACTTGAAGGAATTTACTCTTCTGAAAAAGTGAAGTGACAGTATGTTTTGCAGAAGTTTTTATGAAGAAGTGACTTCTCACAGTATTTACTTAGCCTGTACCAGCACAACATCTGACTATCTTCCAAATACCTAAATATGCCAGTGTCTTTCATTTTTCTTTCTTTTTTTAGCTTGCAGGGAAAGTAGCTTGATTAGCATGTTTTTGTTTGCTTGTGTTTGTGCTTAGATGTGGTTGTACCTGGCAACTGTGTGTGAAGAAATTAATGAGGCAAAGTTAAGTCAGAGAGATGAGGTTTGCAATTAACACTGAATGTGGTGAGATCTATAGTTATTCTTATCTCTTGTGAAAATGAATTAACTTGCCCTAGGAGAGTTGTGTCTCCTGCCTTCATGGGTTTTTCTACATTAGTTGGCATTTCTTGGTTTTGATAGCACATACCAGCTGCAGGACGTAATGTGATGCAAAATCCATCCATGAACAGAGAGTCAGGAAGACTGGATGATCAGCTACACATGCCACTGCTCCTTTTTCAAAAAAATGCTGCAGATGCACCATTAGCAGAGAGGAAAAGCTTCATTTATTTGAACAGAAGGATTCTGACTGATCTAGAAAATGCCCAGCAAAAGGTAAAACACAGACTGCCATACTCCATCCTCCTTTGCTCATTCACAAGTAGCAACCGTTCACAAATCAAAGCCTAAAATTGTATTTCAGAGAAAATAAAAACTTATGCCTACCTTTGAAAAGTAATCTAAAGCTGTTTTTCACCACATGTGCAGTCACAGGCAGAACTCATCATTGTCACCAGATAGCTCTTATGAACATAGTACACACATGTTTTCATTTCCATGGTTTTCATTGTAGCGTCCCTGATGAATGCTAGTTTATTGACTTGGAAGCTACGGTCTGAGTGCTCTGTGAAACCTGTCTTCTTCTAAGCTTTTTCTCTGTCTTCCCTTTTTTGATTTGGTGTTGTAAAATGCTGTGTAAAGCTATCCTTCATGCTCAAAGCAAACCACCATAGTACAGGACAAAGTATTTTTTAGAAAGTGCCGAATTCACAGAAAAATTGTTCCAAGAACTGAAGGAACTCACAGCAGTTCTTGATGATATTCAGTGAATAGTCAATTAAAACATGTATTTGCTGGAATTTAGGAGAAGTCAAGAACAGTTTCAACATTTCAATAGATTTCTGGCCTCTCTTTTCAAAGCGAAAGTGTTATTAAAAAATGTAAAACAAACCACCAATATCAGAAAGCACAAGTCTGATGCCGAGAAACACTTCATGCCAAAATAAGTATTTTAAAACAGTTTTTTTTTTCTTGTTTGTGCATCAAACCAAGAAAGTGCATTAAAAACTCAGCTTTTTCATAGTTCTACAGAATCTCTTCTGTTTTGGGACCACGGAATCGCCAGGCTATCATTAATGGAGTACTGGTACTTGTGCCAGTCTCAAGGTAATTTTTCAGAATGAGTTGTTTCACAGTTTTGGGCTGATTCAAGTTTCTCTACAGTGCCCTTAGGTTCATACAGATCCCTGATTTTTGTATGTAGAAATAGAAATACAGGTCACAGACACTCACAGACAATAGAAGAAAGGAATACATAAATAACTGGGGCCCCAATCGCGCATAGCATTTAACTATCTTGATGCTCTAGGTACTTCTTTCGCAATGAAGATTATGGGGTATAAATGCAGTTCTATGATTTAACCCATCTCTATGGAAATTAATTCTGACTCTGTATTTTGGGGCAGAAGTCCCATTGGGACACCTGAGAGTAAAGTTTGCTGCAAAGATGTTTGCTCATTTTGTGTACAAAGTTTTGCTTCTTGCGTTAGATCCAGTGTGGGTCAAAGTTGCTTTACATCACCTTGACTGGTTCCAAAGGAAAGCTTCAAATAAACCAGGATCATTGCAACATTGTCTGTTGAAATACATCCAGGTAAGTCAGCATGGCTTAACTTGGGCAAATGAAATCAAGTAAACTTACATCCATCTTGCACAATTCAGCTTGGTTTTGCTTCCTACCTGCTGCACAGGATGCTCACAAAGCACCAGAATATTCTTCAGGTAATACATGCAGCATAGATAGGGACTGTCATTATATCTTAACAATTTAGGAGATGAAGGGGAGAAATGTTAATGCTTTGCATTTATTTACTTTTACAGCATGCCATAAAGATTAAAAATACATTGTACACAAGTGCAGTATTTAATGTAGCACTTTAATTACATTCAAGTGTGTTACTAAATAGTCTTGAGAAAACCTTAATGACCAGCTGTTCTACCCTCTTCCCATATGTCAGAAATGGTTTCAGAAATCACATTCTGGGACAGTAAGGTTGTATAATTAGACAGTGTATAGTTAACACTTCTAGATTTTCCTCTTAAACTGCGGGCCCTTTTCACTAACATATTGTGGTTTTGTGCCAGTTTGGCACAACACAATTATGCAATGTGCCAAACTGCAACTGAGATGTACAAACTCTCAGAGACATGTTATGATTGCACCATTATCTTTTTATATCTTTTTCATCATTAGGAATGGATGCTTTTTATGTTATGTAAGATTCAGCTTTTTATGGCCAACAAATAAACTTAGTAAATAGGACTATAAATTTTTAATACTTCTTCCATAATGCCATTTGTCTAATCAGAATTAGATGGTTACTGTAACCCCACATCAATTTTCACCAAAAAAAGGCATCATTCCAAGAACAGCAGCTATGGACAAAAATTTCAAAGGAGGTACCTTTTGGCCCAGTTCAGGAATGCACTTAAGCACATGCTTAGTGTTAAGCACATGAGTGCTTATATAGAGGCATGCGCTGAATCTGGATCAGAAAATTATTTATGCCAAACAAATAAAATAAACACTTTCTGGAAGTAAGCAAGTATACAGGCAGCTCAGTCTTTTGAACAATTATCATCCCTCTTCCTGTTAACATCTAAAAATGACAGTGTTTTTCTGGGACGTTTATTATTTTGCAAGACAAAACACATCCACAGTTTGCAAGGTGGGGGGGGGAGGAATTTGTGCGAACACATTAAGCACAAGCCGCCAGCCGAGCCATCAGCACTCGGCGCACAGACGATCCATCCTGGCCGAGCCGAGGGGGGGCTGCGGGAGGCAGCAGCTTCACCATCCTGACAAGAGAGGTTTACGGCAGGTTGGTTTTTTTTTTTTTGGTTGTGTTGGTTTTTTGTGTGTTTTTTTTTTTTTTTTCCTGAGCTTCAATTTCCAACGACTTATTTAGATGTAAGCAATGACAGCTGTAATCATGTTTTAAATCTTGCTTTGTATCCTTAGTTATAATGTTGTTCAATTAATATTCAGAATAATGGAAGTGATGTGCCCCTTTGAAAAAGACTTGAATGCAGGCCAAAGCTTTGGGAAACTGATTCTCAAGAGGATTAATCAGCATTTAAAACTTGCATTAATAAAAATCTGATCTTCTACTGTGTGGCATGCATAATACTTTTCATTTTTAAGCATTTTATTTTAATAGTGTGGTATCCTTTGTCCTGATTTTTAAAGGGATTTTAAAATCTAACTCCTTCAAATCAATCCTGCTTTGACCCCTGTGCATTCTTTTACTGAATATAAAAACATTAAAGAAATCCTTAGTTCACAAATACCTCTATTACTAAGGATGAGGAAAGTACACTGCACAAGCATGCTTGTAATAGAAATGATATGTAACTTCCACAGGAATTTATCTTAGACAAGGGCTCACCTTTGCATCTTAATTATCAATGCAATAAAAACACAAATTTACACATAATTATTTAAAAGTTTGAAGGTAAATTACACCCAGAGAACACACAAAGAGCCCTGGTAGGCTCCATAAAAAGTGCTCTCAGTATTTGACATGACTTTTTTCTCTGTTATAAGGAATATTGTTGTACCCTATGCCATCAAGATTGAATCTATATCTGAAAGACAGACTTAATCTATGTTTTGTGTGTTCTCCTGATCTTATTAGTGGGTTAGAGAAACAAGAGGATTTTGTATAAAGTTTCGCATATAAATTCAATTCTAGTAAACCAGCTAATTTACATGCTAAACAGCCAGCAGTTGGTAAGACAGTTTTGTTTCATGTCAACTGCAGAAGCTAAATGTATTCTATAAATGCTAGAAAACATTATTTCTTATGAAGAGGCATTTTAATAGCAAATAGCTCACTCAGATCTTCTACAAAACAGAGAAATCTAGTTGAGAAATTCTTGAATCCTTACTCATGTTATTGAAAGGCAACAGTTTGCGCTCTGAGTATGGACCATCTGCTTTTACTTTGTTTCATACCTAATGTGATGCTTCAGTTCATCATAAAGCAATCAGTTTTCTAAAGGGTGCCAGAGGTTCTTAAAAGTTATTTTTATAAACTTGCTGTCTTCAAGAAATAGAAGGTAAAAGTGTTTTGTTTAAAAACGGTAACTATAAAGTGTATTGTATCCAACGGAATGTCAAAATTTGTAGTCTCTTAGGCACTGAGCAGGACTTTGAAATGCTGCAAAGAAAAATGAATCATTAAAAATATGCCTTCTTTACCTACAGTGAACAGCGCACCAGCATGAGAATAAAAGTGTGAGAGGGAAAGGGTGTTAAACAGATGTGCATGTGTTTGAACTAGGTGCTGATTTAGTTTTTTTGGAGTAAAGACAGGAAGGCTCCAATTTAAGATGCTCTCTGCCTGAGTTCCCAAGATCTAGGTCTGGCCTAGATCATGCATAGAGATAATCAGAGCAAGTCCCTACTGTTTCTGTACTGTAAGAGAGGGACAAGCAGGAGTTACTTTGGTACCGCCTTGTTGTCCCATCAAGCACTACCTGCCTGTTTCTGGTTTCCGAGGATAACTCTGATGCTACTGCTCACAGACCAAAGTATTTCCCCATGACTGAAATCCTGGCCATAAAAAGTCTATGACAAAACACACGGTCAAGATTTCCAACTGTGCTAGGACGTTCTCTTGAGCTGAAAGACACCTAGATTCAAATGCAAAAGATGACGGATAAAATGTATATGAGCCTATTGGATAAATATCCTGACACTGGCTGTCATCTCTAGCCTCCCTCCTCCCTCACCATATCCAAAGAACATGGCTTCTGCCTGTCTTTGGTCATCTCTGAAGAAGGATAGAGAAGTCCCTTCAAAATTCGGTCTGCAGTGTTCAGATCTACAAACATAGGCCATAGCTAGCGTATAAGGCTGTGTCTAATTTGAAAACAAGCCCATCCTCTCACACTGAAGTGACATATCATGACTTGAGTCCACACTTAAATTTTGTACACCTAAATTGTGTCCAGCCTGCCTACCAGGAACAGTGCCTGGGAGTGAAGCTCTTTCCTTTTTCTCTGCCTGAGCAACACCTGAAAGTGAGCTAGTGGCATGCCCTAACTGTGAGACACCGCCCAGTCCCTGGCCAGGCCAGCAATTGAGGGACAGCTTTCGGGTTTCTTGTCAACTGCCTTGTACAGGGATGAGAAGGGAACATCCAAAATGATGGTGAGCAACTGCTACAGCTCAGCCTGAGAGGGCAGAACACCAGTCACCCCATGTAGGGTTTTATTGCAGAAATCATTACATGCACTAAATTTACCTAATCCCTACTACAGAAAAGCAGAGCTACAGTTAAACGACAGTGAGCATGTCTGATGCATCACTGCAGGGAGCCTGGGTCCTGTTTTTCTGTGTTACTGGACCACAGTCTTCCTTTTGGTATCTTCTACACTTTTCTTGTTCTCTCTTTTTAGGCTCTTAATTGCCATGAGGAACCAACCTCCTTCATGTAGTCAAGGCTGTTATCATTCCAATCATGGCTCCAGTCCTTCCTCCTTGCTCCTTGGGGCTCCAGATGTCCCTCACCCTGATCTTTCTCCCTGCTTCCCTTGCCGCTTCCAGGCTGCCTTGCTCTGGGCTGTGCCAGTACTGGATTAGACTGAATACAAGTCCCACATTCTTTATTACAGAGTCAGCATTTCTTCCTCGTTCCTTGCCTGGCTGCCGCCCAGCAGGTTATTTTTGGACCTACACTAGCTGGCCCAGAGCACAGCCATGCCAGGGAGGGTACTAACAGCTAAACGCTGCCGAGGATTGTTTGCCAGTGCCTGAGCTCGAAATGAAGTGTTGTTTTATTTGGGACACAGACAAAGGATAAACCTCCCTGAGGAGAAGGGCAGTAGAGGGTAAGGTTTGTAAGCGTCCAGCATGGAAGGGTTAGCTGGGGGAAGGAGAGGCATGGCTGGGCAGCTGTCCCTTGTAGTTCCTTCCCTGTAACCAGCAGCGCTGGAAATCCACAGGCTGGGGGTGCGAGAGATAGTGCTGTGAGAGGGATTAAGCTGTCTGCGTGTTTTCCTCCCCTCCCTCCTAGCCACTGGCTGGCCTTCACCACTGCTTTCCCAAGCCAGGATGGGAACTCTGCTCCTGGGACATGTGGTTCCCACACCTCCCTCTGGGTCAAGGCAAGAAGCAGCAAAACTGCAGCAGTACTGCAGGATTGTCCTGTGGGCCTGGGTGAATTGGGGCTGGGAGACATTGGTCTAGCAGGTAGGTCATGATTCAGGCATTTCTTCTCACCCCATGCCTCCCCCTCCCAAGACAACGATCATTGCAAGCCCATGGAGTTCAAGCTGTAGGTCAGGCAGAGTGTGTATGGGGACAGGTGTTGAGTGGTAAGAGGGTGCAAATGAAGGGGGCAGGAGGAGGGGAAGGAGAAGGGATGGCAGAAGCAGGACTGGAAATAACATCTATGTAATGGTTGGGAAAGACAGATTTGGTTGAACTTTCTGGATAAGAGTTAATCCTCCATGAGGAGGTACAAACCCTGCAACATCTTAGTTAGGTGTCCTTCCTATGATATATTCATTTTATTTAGAACCAAAAGTAATTTTACCTTCTCTGGAGCACCTGCTCTCATTGTAAAACGTTGCGTCATACTTCAGTGGTCCTTATGCCTTTAGAGTCAGAGGACCACCAATGATGTATACTTTTCTTGGAGCCAGCTTGGAATAGCTTATAGAGGTCTGAATTTCTGCACTGGAGAACATCCCTTTAAAAATATCTCGTGCTGAGCAACTTTCAACACATGCTGTGAGGAGCACATGATACCATTGCACCTTCTCAATCTCACTGTAGTGGCTGCAGGTCTTGGAGGAAGCCTGAGTGCCCTTAGAGCAGCCAGTGAGCAGATGCAGTGGGGTTGCTGTGGTACCTGAGCTGTCTTATTTGAAGCCAGGGTAAATCTGCAGGGGCCAGCTTCCCTCACAACTTGCAGCTAGGTGTGACCTGAGGACATAGCAGCAGCTACAGGGCCAATGTCCTGCCTCTAGCAGATGGCAACCATGGATGCCTGGAGAACAGTGTTAAATCCTGTGGCAGAGTCATGACATGTTGCTAGCTTATTTCTTAACCTTTCACTTTCTACTGCAGTGTTTTTGTGAAAAAAATGTTATTGTTATACTTGAATTTATCATGCTGTTGGAGAGCGCTGGGCGTGAGTCAGCCTTGAGGCAGTAAGATGGACAAGATGAGCTCTTGAAGTACCTTTCCAGACCTATTTCTACAAGTCTATGAGCAGAACAAAATGAACTCAAGATGTTTTCCCAGAAGAGAGCAAATAAAGGAGCCATTTCTTTGAATTCTACACAGATTGAATATGAATAAAATGAATCCCACATCTGGTCCATTCTTCTTTTTCATTTCTTTAAAGAACAGATACAATAATGCCATACACACACACAAAAACCAAGCAGGGAAGATCACATCAAGGGTGCCTCAGGTTTTCCTTTCTGTCTCTTTTCAAAATGGCAAAAGATTAAAACAAAAAAAAATATCTGCATGCCCCACATGCTTAAATAAAAACAACAGCTCTAGCTAAACCATGATAGTCCCCATGCTGAGTGTTACAAAACCAAAATCTGAGAAGGGAAAGGAGTTGGCAGTGGCCAGAAAGGGCTGTCCTCACAGGGTGGAGGGCTCAGAAAGCTTTTTGGCTCACAAGAATTTGTGATATGAAGGTAAGCAGCTGGACTCCCTCCACAATGTGTGAAGGAAGTTTGACGCCTGGTGACTCCAAAAAGCCAGAGTGCTGAGCAGAAACCTGCTTGTCCAAGACAATGACAACCACTGGAGAGACAGATTTGCCCATCACCCCATCTCTGAAAGCCACTCAGATGCCCAGCTCAGGCCAGGGAGCAGATACAGTGTATGGCAGCCCCTCCAAGTTGTGAACAATGAACACTGTCATGTGCCAGATATTTAGGATGAGCCCTATCTTGCAGTTTGTTTGCTCAACTGAATTGTCTTTTTTGAACCTTGCAAGGCTCCAGACAAACCATATACATTGGTCTTATAAATATTTATTAATTTCCCCTTTGTTAGCTAATTGTTTTGCAACACAGATTACTTTCTTCATTAAACAGATTGCTAAAATGCTATTCCACAATACATTTATTGTTAATTCTCTACTTAGTTAAGAATGTATGTTTTTTGGATAGTGAAACAACTATGCATAGTGCCTGACAGGTTAGCTTTTAAAATTAACTTTGTGTTTGGGTTTGAATGGTCAGCAGCAAGGAAGATACTCCTTAAATACATTCTTAAAAAAATCACTAAATAAGTGTACCTCAAAATTCGTGTAGAATCAGAATTATGCAATTTTCTTGCACATTACCTTCTGCCTACTGTATCTGCTAATAACATTTCTGAATCAGATTAGTTGTACTAAGTTTATCTCTCCCCAGACAGCAAATTTTTGATATGCTGTAGCTAACTTTTAAGATGCATTTTGACATAAATTGTTTAAAAATCCTGTCTCTTATTTTGTGCATAAATTTATTTTGTTCAATTTTTTCCTTTTGGTAGCCTCCTTTTGCCGTTTGCAATTCTTGTTATGTACATGCTTTAGAAAGAACGCATCCACATTTGAGTGGCTAATCAAGAGGAACTAACCAAAATAATCACTTTCTAGTACTTGAAAATATTCTAATTTTTTAATGGAGAATATGCATTCTTAAATTAAATATACATAATAAGTAATAAGTAGTAATAAGAATAAAGTGGGCTCTGTAAGAATGAATGTTATGTTTTAAGCAAAATGCATTTGATTTGCTGGGTTCAAAGCTGCTTTGAATCAGTAAGAATCAGTGCAAAAAATGGGGTGAGTAGGATAGAGAGCCTCATAATGCTCAAAAATTGTCCATAATTTTATGGATTTTAAATATAAAAGTTGGCAGTGGCAAAAGCTAAAAGCCATTAGGAGAGCTCCTATTGTGCAACACATCAGTAATCGTAACTCATAATCTTAGGGAGGAAAAAACCTAACTAGAGTTTTCCAAAATTTTCATAACTGTACTTGAGTCTTGTCTTGATGTTTACTACAATGATGGCATTGTTTGAAATGACATAGCCTAATGCATATATGAATCCTGCTTGAAAAGAGCTACTAATTAACATGAATAGTCTTCTTCTCTGAAGGTCATTTATTACAAAGTTCATTTTTCAGCCGAGCATTGCTAAAGTAGTCACCCCCGCTAACAGCCATTAGATTAAGAGACTTAGGTCTGTTCTCTTCCTGACACTGGGTCAGGATTTTCAAAGAAAGAGGCTCTTCGATGCCAAGAAGCCCTTAAAAATAATATTTGAGCAGAAAAAGAATGGATGTAATTACATTGTAAATATTTCTGTGGTTATTGAATTAATGAAGATAATTCTATTCATTTTATCTTAAAAAAACCTCACACCAAGTTTTCTTTATCTGATGTTCCAGTGCAGCTCTTCCCCATGGGACCTTTGATTTCTTGTCATAACGATTCATTAAAACTGAGATACACTGAATATTTAACATCTGATGTGTGAGCATGTTCACCTATTGCCAGATACTAGGCACATGAAGCCCCAGGTGCCTCTGCCTCCCCTTTGGAAGCCCCAGAAAGGCTTTCTGTCTCTGCATGAATGCCAGCCACTGCTGCTTCTCCAGTGACAAGAGACCTCCAAATCCAAAGGGCACTGATTTACCACTGCCAGACTTACAAATTTGCACACTGCTACTTCACGAGGACTTCAGTGATGCCACCTGAGCCATCAGTATCTAATTCTGAAATAATGTATGTCCAGGACCCTCATTAATACCATTTCCATGATGTTCACTTGGATATAGGTTTAGAAACTGTAATGAAAGAAAGTTACTGCTTGGGCTAAGGGACATCCCCTCTGGTGAATTTCTTCGTCAAGTCTGTGGACATGTGGTGCTAAAGGAGTTAAGGATCCTTGCTGTGGTCACAAAAACTTGTTCATCCTTGTCAGCTAGTTACAAACAGGTATGGGGTCTTTTGGACTGGCGTAAGATGTGAAATACACTGCTCTCCTGAATGTTGGTGCCATGCCCATGCTAGCTTGGTGCGCCACTGAGGTTTTGTCAAGCCTTTGCTCTATTTTCTTATGATGCTTGCCTCCCATCTGAGCAGGCCAAGGGTGAGATCTTTGGTAGTCAATTGGAACCAAAGTCATTGCCATACTGATCCCTGGTTTGGGGCTACTCTTGTCAGCAAAGAGGAGGTTCTGCAAGCCAGTGGGGTTGTGGGGATGGGGAAGGAACAGGAGCTCTTAAGAAGAGCCAAGAAACACATGGAACTTCTTTGACATGACAATTTTGGGAAACAAAGCTCCTCGCTGATAGCTAGCTTGCAGAGAAGCCAGCTGAGGTAATAAGAGCAGCAGGAAAATCCCACAGACCAAAAGGCACTCATAAAAATCTTATGCTTGGCCCACAGGATTTGTGTCCCCTTCTCCTCTGGCCATGCCACTCTCTCTGGAGCCAGGCTTCCTTGGGCTCCCAGTGGCTACATTGGGCTGCTGGATATCAAAGCTCCAAACATGAGAAAACCCCTCCAAGTTGGAAGGACAACAGTGCTGAGAGAGCAGCAAGGTACCCTTCTGCCCCTTCCACTCTTCCCTGTCCTCACCACCCCCGGAGCAGAAAGATTGTAGATACGATGGAGGGGAGTGGGACACTTGTGATGTGGCTGGACCGCTTCCCCCTGCCAGCTTCCACAGGGTTTTTGCTCCTCTCCACTTGTGTTAGCAGAGGGGAGCATATGGGCCTTGGAGATTTAATGTTTCATGGCTTACTTGGCTGTCAAAATGTTTTACATTATTATTTGTTGCAACATTCACGGTGATCATCTTTAAGGAAAAAAAAACCTGTGCGGCAGGTCCCTAGATGCCCTTGCTGGGAGCAGATGTCGGAGCAAGAGCATTGTTAAGCCTCTCTTGGATTTTTCATTTCCCATCCTTTGTACAGCCAACAAGGTGAGACATGGCGCGCACACACAGCCTCTGTCACTGCCCAGCAGGACCCACTGCGTTAGTTTAGGAAGATTGAAACAGGGAAACTGGCAGATTTATAGGGTGCTGAGACAGATTTGTAATCTGTATTGATGGCATCATGCCCGACCATGTGACAACCAAAGCAGATAAGCCTATGACTGAACTGAAAAGATTTCTTAAAGCTGGTAATCGATATTGAGCATCTCAGTCTGTTGAGCTATCAGGTTTGGAGATCTCCACATGTGCAGATTGGGGGTGGAGGAGATCTCTGGGTTTGTAAAGCAGGGAGGTGCTGAGCTACTGCTAAGCCACAGCCTGGCATGGTGCTGTAGGTTACCGGTACCTGCTGCTGCAGGAGAGATTTCAGCTGGGGAGGGGCTCTAGAAAAGCCATGGGAAGACTTTGTTTATTAGGGAAGAAGATCCAGAAGCAAAGGGCTAATGAGTAAGGAATTACTTGCAAGTACTCGTGTTTCAAAAGCAGTCCCAAACTTAATGGACTTCCTAAAAGAGATATCCCCCTTCCAGGGGTTTCTTCCAGAGCTCCTGTTAAAATGAATAAAATGGTCTGACTCTTTGTAAAGTTCCAGGAAGCAACTGTTCAAGCCACCATTGTCCATAGTGCACGATTTAAAAAAAGTCTACCCTCAGTTAGATGGCCTGGGACAGAGCTCCCTCCAAAAGTCACTGCCTGCATTTTCTGCTGCCTTTCAGACGGGGAAGAGAGCTGGTGCCTGTCAAGAGAAGTCGTGTATGGGTAGCACCTCCTCAGAAATAGCATTCCCATGAAAGGAAAAGAAGTTGTCTCCAGATAATCAAGCCTTGTGCTTTGTTTCCACGAGATGACTGGATATTATGAAGCTTGGACTGGTTAGACTGGCACATAAACATGAAGGGAGAAGCTGAGCCTTTCTATTTCTCTGTATTTACGGGGCAAGACAGCTGGGGTTCAAACACACTCTGTATTATGAAGCACCTATTAATATCATCTCCTGATGGAGAACAGGGTATTTTTTTCTTCTTAAATGTTTAATTAGCAGGCATTGTGTTATGTCTTCACTTCAATAAATTCTAGTTGTGAAAGATTTTGGGTGCACATGTGAATGAACGCTTGTCTTGAAAGACAGAGCAAAAAGAAATTCATAATCATGTTTCCCTTGTTGTATTTACTGTTTTGCTTCTAAAGGGAATATTACTCCACTAAGAGATTCATAATTAGGAGGATGCCAGATGGGTTATCAATGTGGTTTTAAATTTTTATACGTAGAGTGCTTGTTTTTGCAGGGGATGCTTTGGTTCCATGTACAATAGTTAAATATAAATGTCTTCTATGAGAGGACTGCTAACTATTCCATGATTCTGAATTTGCTGTTTATTTAATCCTTCTTTCCCTACCCTTTTATTTTTTTTTTCAGATGTTCTGGTGGAGTAGATTAACTGAATGGACCCACCAGGTGGAATAAAGCCTGAAAAAATAACTGAGATCCGTATCTCCACCTGAAAAAGCCAATAGCTTTACTAGTAAGAACAAGTGAAGAAAAGTCAGGACCTCGGACACCTTTCCAAAATGCCGGGGAAAGGTCTTGCTCTTGGACTGGTGTGTGCTTTGTGCCATCGCCCCAGAGAGGTGCAGCAGCATGGTACCAGTGGGAAGGACAAGACCAGGTGGGAACTAATGTGCTCACAAGGCAATTTCTGAAGGGAGGAGGACAAGTCAAAGATGACCAGAAAATTATGGTGTGACAAGGCCATGCACCAAACCCAACAAAAAAGGGACATGCCACCTTAACTCTTTTCTTCTGAGTCCCTTCTCTATTGTGAGCTTTTAGAGCTGCAATAAAGAGAAAGGAGCCATACACAATATAACGATAACCCAGATGACAGTGTCAAATCTGTATTCATTCTATGTGTAAGGGTTACTGAAGGAGAAGACACTGTTATTAAACACCAGGGAAGGGTGATAAGAGCGGACAAAAAAATATGGGCAACAGCAATGGGAATGGAATGAGGCTTAACCAAAGTCTATTAATGTTAACAAACTAGTTTATGAAAATCTTGATCAGGTTAGGGCAAACCCAAGCCACAACCTTAGACTTACCTTAAAAAATGTGTAGGGGTCAGCTCATCATCTCTGATGCAATTTTCAATTAAAAACCTCATTCCCACAGCATGTCTTGGTCTAAGGAGTCACAGCCTTGCAAACTCCAAAGCTGGAGCATGGAGCTGTTCTCTGGGGCAGAGGCCAGACTGAAGGCTGACTGATGAGAACAGATACAAAAAACTTTACGAAGAACTTTTAATTCAATGGCAGGTCATAAAAGGGAAAAGAAAGAACTCTCATGTATTTAAAAAGATGTTGGTTTTACATGTTGCAATCCTGTTGTACTGGTGTAAATGCAAATATAAATGCAGGAAACTGTTGGGTTATCAACAGAAAATCCCAGTGCTTAATGATAGGGACAATTAGGGAAGTGTCACATGAGATCGTTAGGTCATCCTCATTAGAGAAGTTTAAAATTACTTTTGATGAAATGCAAGACAGAGTTGTGTAGAGGAAGCTTTTGCATGGTATAGAGATTGGACCAAGAGGGGCATCCATGGTTTTGTGCAGACAAAGACAAAACTTCATGAGACATATTAGTTGGGGCTTTATTTAACTGAAATTCAAGACCTGCAGATGCTGGCTCTGTGACTTGCCACCAAGAGTCTGGCCTCATGTTTTCAAGTTTGCTCTAATGCTCTCTGTCTCCTCTTGGGAGAGATCTTACTGATGTGATAGAAATGTCTTTCTTTTCTTCACACAGAGCATCTCTACTTTTGAAGAAGTTTGTAGTACTGGAGCTCTTCTTCAGCTCTGTACATCTGCAGATTACAAAGCACACATCTTACAGTCTAACCTGGTATGTGAGTGGCAAAATTTCACTCTATATTGTTAATTCATCCATCCCTCTGCTTCTCTTTGGCTTTCCTCCCACAGAGCCTCTGGAGGGGGTGGGGGGGTGTCCCTCCTTCCTAGCAACAGGGAGAACAAGGGCAGGAGATGCTCAGAGAGAAGGCTGATATGACCTCAATTTCTGCAGCAATAGAGCCAGAAGGGTTTCTGTGGTGGGGTTTAAGTACCCTTGGTTTGCACAGCAGTGATAAATTTCACTAAATGCAACGGGGAACATGATGGTAATTAGGAGAAATGAAAAGATGTAGCAATCCAAATTGAAAGAGGTAACTGGCCAGTGAAGGAATGGCTGTGTGTCTGGTTGGAGGGTCATGTATGTCAGGCATGCTCTGCAGTTTATGAGCTGCACTGGTCTGTAGTCTTTTCAGTAAAGTCACACTCTCCCACCGGGTCTGGCCGGAGCAGCAGGGGTAGAAGTTTTTCAAACTTTCACCAAGGAAATTTTATGGGACGTTGCGGTCTATGTTCCCCTGCCTTGTCAGACCATAACAGCAGGTGTGCAACTTCGCTGGGCTTCGGGGACATTTTCCAAAAAATACTATGTTGAACCTCTCACATCTTCTGGGTGTGGATAAGAGGGAGAAACTGGGGAGATTTAAACCTCCCAAACTACTTGATTCTACAGCTACAGCTCCCTGTGCTTCTGTTTCTAACTGTAAGGGTGTCAGTAACCTTCTACTAACATGGGTGGATGTAAAACTTTTTCTGAGATTCCAGAACTGCAAGACTCTTACCTGTATCTTTGTTTTCCTCCTTGTGCTAATAACAGCAGCTATATTCCTAATAAAAATATTCAGAGTACCATGTTACGTCTGTTTCTTAAATTGTGATCATTATGTGACTAATCATAATAATAATATGATATTAGGGGGAAAAATGTTGGAAGATATTCCCTAGAGGGAAATGAATTTCTTTTTATCATCTACAGTAGTTTATTTCACATATTCATGACCCTCCTGGTATTTTTTTTTTTTTATGATGAGCCATAAAAATGACACAATACATTAGCAAAGTTCTCCGTTTATGCTAAAATGACCATATTCAAAAATAATAACAGAGACTTGTATCAGCAATGCAAAAGATGCATGAAGTAATTGGTGCTTAATTTGTACACAAACTGTCAAGGCAGTTTTCCTCACGGCCTGCATCTTCTGAATTCATTAGTCTCTAATTAAGGCCAGTTGGGACCAGCAGTTAGAAGGTTAAAGAGGTTCTGACAGCCCTAATCATTGCTCAGGAAGCTGAAAATGTATGCAAAGTCTCGGCAGATGGGGTGAGATCTGCTTCTGCCAAGTGATAACTGTTATTCCTTTGCACCTCCAAAGCTGTCATCCTAATAGGCACATTTTAAATTTATTAATGCTCTAGTTACAATGCATGCACAGTCTCTAATGGTATGTCATTCAGAGTATATAAACTGAGCAATTAACACATATTACCTGGTAATGGTAAAATTATTTGTTGCCTGTTTGATTTTTTTTTTCAGTTTCCTAATCCAGCAAGAATAGTCATAAGAAAAGACTTTCCTTTGTTAAAGAGGGGGAATTCTGAGCTGCTTGTTTGTTGGCCATTAATTCTTTGTTTCTACAGACAAAAAGCTCACAAGCCATAACTAACTTTTCTTTGATTTCCAGTGCCTCAAAGATTTGGGTAACAGGGATTATATGTTTTTCAAACTTGAAATCTAAAAATGTGTGCTTTGAATACTTCAAATACAATTTTAAAAGTTGTATTTCTTCTAAATTTTTTTCCAGTTCTTTTTAAAAACAATGTGTGAATTGCTCAGCAAATTGTTGTCCTACCTCCCTTCCCTATTGCTTTAGTGAGATGCCCATATTTTGTTCCCCTCCGTGGTGGTATCTCTCTCCTTAATCCTATTTGGCTTAAAGCTGCCTAATCAAGAGAAAGCCATGGGTTTAGGTCCCTCTGTCCATCGGAAGGCTTCAGCCACGGGAGGCCTTTAATTGCATGTAGCACTGGTGCAACGGCAGGTTGCAAGAAGGGATCTTCCAGCAGAGCCTCCCATGCAGGGAGCGGAGCAGCCACCCGAGCCCAGGAATCGCAAACAGTGCTAATAATGCTAAGATGTTAATGTAAGCAACAGAACAATTATGTACCCGGTGACTTATAGGCAGGCCAGGAACCTATTCCTCTGTTAGAATTAATTGATTTCTCTCTGTGTAATGCGCACAGCACAAATAGGGAGAGGTAAGGTAGTGGAATTGAATTGTGGGCCTGGCTCTACCCTCACCAGCCTGAGTCATGAGTGACTCCGAAAATATCAAAGGACTTCAAATGGTACAATATCGACATGAGACGCAGTCACAGATCAACTTTTTGCAGCGGAGATTTCTCCAGGTTGCATTTCAAACCTTAGCACCTGATGGCAAGTCATTGGAGATGAGACCCAGAGCGCTCCTGACAGCCAGCAACACCAATCTTGTGTTTTCTTAACACGTCAGCAGTCCTGCTGAAGTCAGAGGACAGTTTTCCCAAGCGAGGGCTGTGTGGCCAGGCCCTGTGTTGGCCAACAGGACTATCCTGATGGCTACAAAGAGTGACAGTGCTGTTTGCATGGGGAACTGCTGCCAAGGTGGTCCCTGCTGCACCTGGGGTAAAATGACACTGCTATACTTCCTTGCTCTACAAAAGTCCTTTCTTCTGTAGGTCTCACTGCAAATAAGGATCATTAGTACCGTTTTACGTCGGGGGAAGCTCAGGAACAGAATGGAAAATTACTTGTGCCAGGAGTGAAAAAAACCTGGAAAACCTAGAAACCCCCACCTATAGAACATATAAGAGGGGAAGGGAATCAAAGCTGATAAAGTATATAGAACAACTTTGACCTAAATGGTTTTCAGAGAATGGGTAGAAACCTTGATCACCTTGACCTGCATCACTGTTGTATAGGAGAGTGTTACTCTAATGATCTTCACTTTCTGATGTGGATGTACAGCAGAGCTCTAATCCTGACACCTTTCAAGTTTGAGCAGCACATAACCAGCGTGTAGTATGCTTAAGCCTAAACTATAGATAGCCCCCTGAGTTACGGTAGCTTTATGCTAGGACAGTTCATTTCCACTGAGATCTGTCTTACCTGAATGATCTACTTTGCTCTTAGACCATGGATAAGTGGTGCAGTACCTCCCAGGTTGAGTTTCAGGTTATACAATGAATGCTCTCCAGGGCTCTAGGCGAAGAAAGAAATTTTTCTTCAAAACAAAACACACATTGAGGCAGAACCAGCTCTCAGGGTACTCTCCTCTGCACCCACACTTTGATGTGTATTCCTGCAATGGGGCTCCCCTGTCCCCCGACAAACCCCCATGAGGGAGGGAGGATGGTCCAGATTCAGGACATGATGCTGGAGGGTCCTTACTAGCACCCAGACACTGCTCACTAGGTTGTCGAAGACACTTTTAATTTTGGATTTTTGTACACAGAAGTAGGCAAGAGCTGAATTTTCTACACTGCTTCTAACCCCATAAATGAGGGCATTAAATTACAGTGGCATAATGCAGTGGGGCTCTGGTTTAGGACCGTTTGAGCAGCCAGAAGGCACACCATGTCAATGCGGAGCTAGAAAGCCACTCAGCTGTAGAGACACAGCTTCCCATTCCTTCAAGTACCTCTCTCCCAACCAGTCTGGAGCAGAGAAACCAGCGAATATCATGTGCTGCAGATGGATCAGCAATGTATCGCGTACAGCTAGCTGAGTCTGGCATGGTCTGATTCCTCTTGTGTTTGCTGGCTACTTACCCAGCCAACAGCCAGACATTTGTGGGGTAAATCATTTCCAGTTGTTTCACAGAAGAAAACTGTCCAGCAGTATAAATAATAATTCCTCTCCGACAAGGGTTTTAGTGTTTCACTGTGGCTCTGGTGCTCTGCTGCTTCCTTTCAGCCCCACACCCAGCATATCTTCTCCCAGAGAAGGATGTGAAGTCCCAGCTACAGACCAGTTGTGAACAGAAGAAAGAGGTGCCAAATATTTGCTTTTTATTTCTGTCTCTATCCATACACAGGGCACAAGTGGACAATGTTACAAAAGACAATAGAAATTCTCAGGGAAAAATAATGGAGGCAAAACTGCTTGTGAAATTGCGAGTGACAAAGTTGTTTAGTTTGTACCATCTATAATTTGTAAAACCTGAGGGACTGGACACAGACCAGTGCTTTGTCAGGAGAGAATTTAGCCCACATGAAAATTGCTAGATGTTGCTGTGGCTTTTGCTGGCTGTTTTATGCTAAGGGGGCTCTGGGGATAGGGAAAGCTTAGCAGCGAGAAGCTTGCTTTTGCTTAAATTCTGCAATTCATTGCTTTTCCCTTTACCTTCTCCTCCAGGCTGTCCAAGGTGATGCCCCCTTCTCACTGCCTGCCCGGAGTCACACAATGGCCACCTCCTGCCAGCCAGCACAGGGATTTCTCTGCTACTTTCCAGTCTCCCAGTGCTGCTGTAGGAGGGCGGCAGAAGGAAAAGGGCCATGCATATGATGACCCCATACTGCGCTGAGCCCCGGGTGCCATCTCTGGCCCATTGGCATCTGGTGTAGCATCAAGAAGTCAGGGTAAGCAGAATGACATATGGGGAGCGATTGCGTAGCTTGGTGGTGTCACCGCTTTGCCCTGAGTCGTGGCATATCATCCTGGGTGTACCTGCCTGTGGACCTCCCAGGCAGAGGGAGGGTCCGTTGTTTGTTGAGGAGCAGCCAACACTCAAGACACAATGGGAAATGGTCTCTGCACCTGGAAAGAGGTGCTGGCTTCCCCCACAGCCCACGTTTGGAGTGGGAAGTCTTCATCCAGACAAACATTTTGGCTCTGTAGTGTCCTGCTTATCTTCTTGTTCAAGAAAGTGTCTGGCATACAAGGGGCCTTGCAAAATATTTATTCTGTACCACGTCTTGCCCAGAGCCAAAATTTGGGACCTGTCATGCCTATTCAGTTCATATCACTGGGCTGCTGTGTTTGGGAGGCATTCCCTTCATGGGTGTGTTACCCATCAAACATCACCTGGGCCAAATGAGTAAATGAGTCCTGTTGGGCCAGACTGTGCTAAATGATGGCATGCTGAGGACAAAGGCAATGGCAATGGCAAATTGATCATTGTGCTTGTGTGTGGTGTTTGCTGCAAGGTGTAAGGTGAAACACATCTGTGTCAAATGGGCTTGAAGATACCACAAAATGGAGGGCTGGAGCTAAGCTCCTTTTCAGTATGAATTTACTCAGAGCAAGACAGGAGTACAAGCATGAATCATCATAGATTGCTTTCTGAGTAGCTGCCTCTCTATCGAATCTCCTGACATCTGGTACCTTCCTCCAGGATGGGTAGCTTCTCCATTCTCAAGGCCAACCAGATTTTTCTGCAAACTCGTGCTGTCTACAGAAGGAAGAGCTGGAGGAACTGATGACATTATAAATATTGTTATGCAGGACTGGAGTCTCTTCTGGTCCAGCAAGAAGCTGCTGGTCCCCGTGGTGTGCCAACAACTTGCAGTTACTCAGTGACGGCAGCCACAGCTTGGGATGTTCTGTAGGACACAAGAACAATCTGCAGGCTGAAAACACAAGCAGTGCAATATTTCTCTTCAACAGATGATCACAGCCTATGCAGTTAGGCTTAAGAAATTTTGTAGTTGGGTTTAAGAAATGTAGCTGTGTTTAAGAATTCTGAACTCATTGCCATTTTGTAGCTATTCTGTGTGTATCAGAAAAAACACAACAGATTAAAAAACATTTGAGAGGATGTTTGTCCTCCTACTGTGGTTTTCTCTGTCAAAACCTTAGAAAGTGTCTACCTTAATAATTATGATGCTGTATAGTTTGTATTTCCTTACCTGTGTAACTGTTTCCTTGCATTAAATAGTCTCTCTAAGTGCTTGCCCAGTGATTTTCTTGCAGTGGTGGAAAAACTTTCTAATGCTGGATTATCACTCTTATTTCTCTATTTCTACTGAGAAAACAGAAGTTCAGAGCAGCTAAGTGAATAACCCAAAGGACTAGCAGCAGCAGAACAGCCAGCACCAACAGCCCTGGCTTCACACCATGGTGAACCTCATATGGCCTTGGGTGCACCTCTTCCAGGGTCACACCAGAGTAAGTGGGATCCAGCCAAAACACTCCCTGATGTCCCCTACCCCAAAAGAAACTTCTGCAAAGGTTTTATGGGCAGATTCATGCTCTTGGGTGTATCACTGGCATACGGCTCAGCATACAGCCAGGGGGAAGAATTACATTTCATATTTTATGATTGGGAGGCCATTTGTGACACAAACATGCCAGAAATCACCCTGCAAAATGTTGCTGCACAGCTGGTGGGACAACACGTGACAGTCCTTACAACAGGACCAACTAATATATATAGCGATGATCTCTTTCTGAATCATTTGGTGACATTGGAAAGGTTGTTTTGGAATGCAGGTTAGTCCCACTGAGCTCCAGAGAATGCACCATGCAGCTCTGGGGCGAGTGAGACTGGGTGAGATGTATCTGGTGGTGAAAGGCTCACTTTCTGGACTGTCTTGGTGTACTCTTACAGGCTCCCACACTGCCCATTTCTCTGGAGTGCTGGTATCTCAGGACTTAACCCTTGTGGCAGAATACTCCATTGTCCATGGGACTGCTGACGTGGATCAGTTTTAAGGAACCTTTTATGGAGCCTGTGCTCAAATCCTGAAGATTTGTGTTGAGACCCTGGGATAAACAGTGGATGAATGCCCTAGAAGTGGTAGCTGTCTGTATTGCTTTCTGTGAGCTGTAAAGTGCATTTCTGCTTATGCAGTAAAACCACCTTCCCTTTTGTGCATAAAAAAGACTCTGTGCTGCACTGGTCCTTGAAATAGCTGATCTGCCAAGATCTCAAAGATCAAGCTCAACCTTAAACCAGTATTTTTTAAAAGTCAAAGTTAAAGCCTGCTCACATCATCAGGATTTGTTGAATGCATCGGGTATTTCCTGCTTGCAAAAAAGCTGGTTTGTAGAAGATCTCCTGAGCTGGGGTTTCACAGTGCTACAGCGCTATTACCATGGCTGGGGTTATCCCTGCACCAGTGCTCCCTGCGCTGCCCTGTACCATGTCTTCTGTCCTACTCTGACAAAGCAGGCAGCCAAAGCTTGCCTCCAGATTTTGAAGCCCACTGTAACAGCTCGTCTATCAACCACTCTCATGCCTCAGCATGAAAAAAACAAAAGCCCTCGTCATCTCCAGTTTCAAGGGACTGCTGGAGGTCTTCCATCTCATTCACTCTAGGCTCTAGATCTACCGCTAACCAGCCTGGGTAAAAGGAAGCCAAACTTTTTTTCTAGTGCCACGTGGTTTTTTTTCAGTCAGCCCAGCTTGATGAAAGCAGCAGAGATCTGGACCCATAAAGCTTTAAAAGTGCTTTAAAAGTTTTGGTGTAAAAGAAACCTCTTGTGATAAATAATGTAAATAATAAAGTAGAAAATGGATGCATTTATAAAAGTACAGACAGTAGTGAGTAGTTCTGCCGGAGCTCTCCTGGACACTAAATGTTTCTCCTTGGATAAATGTACAGTGATTTTAAGCAGATTGTATCTACAGTGCTACAGCCTCTGACATATAGTTATTATAGTTGATGCTGCATGCAGTCACAGCAAGATGTGACTTGTCTACTATACCATGCAAAGGTGAACAGCTCCATAAGAAAAGAATCAAGCAGCATAATCCATTAGAGTCCATTTACAAACTAACAGATATTTTACAGACATTCAACAGACGTTCAATCAAATCATAATCTCAGAAACCTGCCAACAATAAAACCCATAAATTAAAATCAAGTTATATAAGCATGACTTGATGAACCTGATGTAATCTGATGGCATGAGATGCATATCCTACATTAAGTAACAAATTCCCCTTCTTTTCTCTTATCCGTTAATAGTGGGGCACAAAATGAGTAGCAAATGTTCTGTAGCCAGCAAACCTGAACATGAACACAGTGACATTATTTTTTATAGGGGATTATTTGTCATTAATTTCTCCTTAGCATATCACCTTTTTATTAACAAATTGATGGCTGGATAGACTTCCCATTAAAGACAAGACAACTGTTCTTTTTAAAGGGCAATATACGATGTGTGGTGTGTGCTTAGACCCAAACGAAATTACCTTTGCGTCTGGATGCAGCTCCATAGCAGAGGGCTGTGTCCTGTAGCCGTTCTCACAACTCAGATTTTTCTTTTCTGCTGGAACTCCAAACTCCGGCTGGGAGTTCCCAAGGGAGAACCAACACACTGCAAACAGCATCATGGATTACCTCATGTCTGCCTACAAGAAAGAGAGTATCTTTGCAGGAATCAGGTATCTTGCCTTCATGATCAGGAATTATGCTTTAATAGCATTGTCGGTGATAGCACAAAAGCTGAAGCACACTGGAGATAACACAGAGGAGGTATTTCTTAACACCTTTAGGAGAGAAATTCCCATCTTTGAGGAATACGAAGATACACAGGAGCCTGGGGGCAATTGTCAGAGAACAAGCTGCCTAGAACAGCTTTAAAGGGCAATTTTGGAAGTGCATGCTTATTACCTTGATTATATGGCTCATACACTTGCAGTGCCCCATGCAGAAGAGGTCTGAAGGCTGCTATCCAAGCTCTTTGCTTAGAATAGCAAATGCCCCCTGATCCTGGAACAAATGCTCCATTTCACACCCTCTGCTGTCCCATCCACCCCATGTTTCAGCCTGGAATTTGTGGAAATAGATTTTCAAATGCAACCAGGTAGCTGAGTAGACCTAATGGAGCTTAATTGCCACATGTTTATTACATTTGCAGAGTGGAGAGCACTGCAGTCTGAATGTTTAAATTAATCCTGCATTACTAGGCCAGCTACCATGACATTTCTATGTTCCAGCATAATGCAAACATAACAATTCATTTGATTTCTTTATATCAGAAGAGAGAATCAGAGTATGGAGGTCCTAGTCCTGACCTGTACCTCTTCAAACAGAGACGAGGTTTTCTCTAAACTATGGGACCTGAAAGCATTCGCAAGCTGCAGGGCCCAGGCAGGCACTTGGTCCCAGCCCCTACATGGGGACAGCTGGGCAGGACCTCGGCAAACACAGCCTGCAACTTCCTCTGACCTTCCCCTACCTAAACTCTGGCTAACGTTGCTTTATAGCTTGAGGGCTACTGCTTTTGCAGGAGGTTGAAAAAGTGGGTGCTGAAATCCCATTGAAAGTAGATGCTGCATCCCTTTATGTTAAATCCATCTGAAATGTCTGTTGTTGTGATGATGAAGCTGTTGAAACATGTCCTGCATTAGGGTGACATGGTTCTTCCTGACTCTTAAAGATTACACCTAAAAATATAACTCTTAAGGATATTTTTAGAGTAACTCTCTGCTACGAAAAAGACAAGCTCCCAAGAAGACTAAGAAGAAACAGTTTGAAAAGTAGGTGACAAGCACAACGCAATTTTATCTTTTTTTAAAATTGAGATGCTTAGTTTTAACTAAGGGCAAGAGAGTTTTCTTCCTTCATGTGCAATTTTATTTGTCTTAAATGGAAAAAGATTTGTGACCTACATGGGCTCTGTTCTGTTCGAGTGATGAAAGGGCAGCCTTATTTATAGACTTATAAAATTATCTAAGTAAAGAAGTCCTGGGCAGCCCAGGAGCTTTTTTCCATTGTCAGCATGGTTATTTTCATTGGCCTAGTTTTAACTCAGCATATAGGAAAGGTGATGGGTACCAGGCAGACAGAGTCCTTGCCCAGCACTGTGGGAGCACCGTGGGAGAATTGGGGAGCTCCCGTAGCTGAGGCTGGGCTGGGGACCCCACAGCAGGGCAGAGCATCTCTGCTTTGCAGAGATAAATGAGCTAAAAGCTTTCCAAGTGTGTCTAAGTGTGAAAAGAAAGAACAACTTTCTCTAGACATGTTGTGCTGAGGTGCTGCTTCTCTTTTGAATGAGCAGACTCTTCAAAGGGATTGGCTTTTTCATCTCAATGCTGTAGCAAAACAATAGTCAATTCTTGGTACTGAATATCTTCAATTACCACAATACCTTGCAGGATATGACACTAGAAAGGTTATGCATAGAGAGGATAATTTTGGTTCATAGCCTCTAAATGTTCCCAGCCGCAATAGTGTGGTGAAAGAAGATGTCTTCCAAGAAGTTCACGTTACTGGCTGTAGTAAAATAAAATAGCTATATTGTTTCAGCCGGCAATTTCTTCCCATTGTCTTCATTTTAAAAACCATGCATACTCAAAGGCAAAGGGATGTGTTTCACTACAATTTGAGAACTGCACTGTAACCAAATATTATCTTCATTTTGCTCCTTGTTTCATGTTACTTTTTGGTCCTTGAGTTCTCCAAAGTTCATCACTGTCTGTGACATTACTGTGACTTGCTAACTTTCTCATTATTTCCCCAATCAATAGGAGAACAATATATGGTGTTATTCTGTATTTCAGTTACCTGTCACTCAGTGTTTTATCTCCATTGATACTCCAGGTACTGCTCACAGAAACCAAAGTAGGCTGTCTTGTCTTCCGCTAATCTTGAATGCCTTTTGTTCAAGAGGTGTTTTGTATTCATCAGTCAACTAAGGACTCATCCTGAAGAAGCCCTCAGTCAGCACATAGATCTCAGTGAAAAAGGGATATGCAGCTCGTGAAATATTCATAGCAAAAGGTACCTCAATCATTTTCACCTTTTGACCCTTTGAGGCTGAAAGGATTATCAGCAGTAAGTGGCAAATCTTATGGATGTGAAATTTTCATAGATGAAATACCTTGCCATTCCTCTTATCCACTTTTGGTATTAAGCCTATTCAGAAGATACATTTATCTACCCACTCTATCTGCCACTACAGTTGTGTCAAACTCAAAACAGTTTTAATAAAAGTCCAAAGTTGAAATGATAGTGATCAAAACCTGGAAATAGCCAAGACCTTTTTAAGAAAAGGAAAAATGCCATGGATGTTCACTGCTTCCCGCACTTCACTGGGAGCAACGAGTAGCCCTTTTAGGATAGCTGTAATAAATACAGTGTAGTACTACTCATAACCAAAACTGTAATTTGGGGAATCAAGTGACAAGGCAACTCCATTTGTGAAGTTAAAATCTAGCACAGTAGGCGAGATTTTTCTGATACTTATAGTCTGCTAAAGAAGAAAGACTAATGCTGATGGTAGGCAATTAGCTCATTCAGGGATCTCCACATCTAAGAGAAGGTTGCAAAATCTGCAACAATAGCTTGAGGAAT
The DNA here is from genome assembly GCF_965140245.1 of Athene noctua. Classification (NCBI taxonomy): domain Eukaryota; kingdom Metazoa; phylum Chordata; class Aves; order Strigiformes; family Strigidae; genus Athene; species Athene noctua. The sequence goes on along the minus strand of NC_134037.1, from coordinate 104,432,878 downwards.
GATTGCAAGCAGAAACAGTCTTCTAAAATCGGATATAATTTCTCCAAAGTTAAAAAATTAAATTTTACTTACCTAAATAAAAACACCTCTGCTTTGGCACTAATCCAGTCAGTCTTACCCACAGGCTGGATCCTGTAAGTGACAGGATTCATCCTTTCTAAACATCAGATTAACAGCATCACAGATGTGGCACAAGGCAATGTAGATGAGCAGCAAAAATCATGTGCACCTGGGCCGAAACAGGAGTGGATTGGGGCAATCCTGGATTCATATCCCGATGTGCACGGGTGAAAGGACAGGTGTCCTGGAGTGGTAATTCTGTGAGAAGCATCAGATAAATGCCCCTGTCAGGAAGGCTGCCAGGGTGCACAGCATGTCCCATGCAACCCAAAGTGTTGGGTGACTGATGTCATTATCAAAAAGGCTGTCACCAGGCTACCTGCCAGCGGTGCCAGTGATGCCCTCCATCAACAACTTATTAGCAAGTGGCTTTATAATCAACCCATGGTAGAAGCAACTCTTCCAGTGATATTTCGCCCATGAAGGCTTTAATCAGATGAACATTGCTTAACAAGTCAACGTCCAAGTGAATACAAACAGCCTGAAACATGAAATGCATTTATGATCCTCATGAATAAAGACAGGCAAAGTTATAAATGAGTGCAGCGACGACCTGTAGCAAGTCACCTAGTCACTCTGTGCTCAGTTTCCTGAACTGTAAATCTGAGTCAACATCGACACCTTTTAAAAAATACTAATCAGCCCCCTTTACTGTAGGGGAATTCGGCTTTCTGTGTTCTGCAGCTCGATTTTGCTTCATGCTAATGAATCCACATACGAAGTATATATCACCAGTTAACAAAAGTTCCTATTACATCAAGTTTTACACAGAAAAGCCCTTTGATTTCAATAATGCATCTGTAGGTTCTTGCTATAACTTGGAAATAAAATTACTTTGGAGTTGCCTGTAGTGTGCCCTTTACTCTTGAATGTCCTCTGCCTTCTCTCCTTTCCTCCTAGAAGATTTTTTTGATTATTCATTCCCGTGAGAAGAAATTATTGAAACAATAGGGGAAAGCAAAGAAAATTGGTATACATAACAGGCCAAAATCTTTGTGCCCACTCTCCTAAATATTTTATGTACTTCAGGAAACCAGTAGTAGGATTTGGTCCAATGTGCTGCTCGGGGTGCATGAAGAAGCATACTTGGTGAAAATAGATGGTAAAATGTTTTTCTCTTTGATTTCTGTTAGCTGTGTTCCTCTTTTAACAGGCATACTGGATAGCAGATTGACAGAAGAATATTCTTGATTGGAGGTATCCTGGATGACAAAAGTATGCTCCCGCTCAGTGATAAATCATATGGATATAGAAACTCTAAAGATTTCTACTTCTCCCGGAGTCATCTCTTGTGATTGGTAAAGTTATTCTCTCTCCCTATGGAAAAGCACAGGCCTACAGTTTTTAAAATTAATTTGCAGGTTTCCAGAGGTATTTCAGCACTGTTGCTATAGGGGAGAAATAAACGTGTTTCTCAAAAAACTTCCTAGCATGTTCAATGTTTAACTTTCGTTGAGATCTCAGTGTTACCAGAAATCTATCAGTGGCTGAAGTTGGGATCCTAAATCCTTACCTGGGTACCTGGGGGAGGAACCAGGGTCTGGGAGGTGCTAAAAGTCCGGCAGCATTCCCAGACCCTACTGGGACTGGCTGAGTGATTTACACTGGAAATCAGAGCATGTGTTCGGGAATTAAGCACTTGATTTTGGGCATGTTTAGCTGGAAACTGCTAACTCTCTGCGATCTGGATCATTCAGTAGAGTACCTCACTCCAGGACATCCACCTCAGATGTGCTGTCTCTGTGAGCTCTCTGGTGTACTGTAAGGGACTGACACACAGACAGCGTGAGAGCCTAGGATGCACTGCTGAAGAAAATCTCCTTCAGGAACTGTAAAAGTCTAATTTTCTGTGCCTGTTGAATTCTTTGAAGCTAGTGTCAGAAAACATGGGATAATTGATTACAACCTGTGAGGGCTATTTCCATAACATCATGCAGAAGCCCGATACTCCCAAAGGATTTTTCATCAAAATGTATCCAAGGTCTAGGATCCATGTAATTTGTCAAACACCTTCTGGAAAACAAGATTTCGCAATAGCAAATTAACATGCATTTCCTTCTCTGACCCCTCAAAATATTCAACGAGCAATTATGAAGCCTATAAAAATATGGACAGGGAGCCACATCCTGCCATTAACTTCAAGAGAAAATTAACAAACTAGTGTGCTTAGAGGGGAACCCCAGGGCTCGGGGAGGGGCAGGGCAATACAGAGCCTTTCACCTCAAGGTCACAGGTCTAAATCCAGTTGAGTTGGTAGAAGGTGTCAGTCTATCTCATGGCCAGCACCACATGAGTTGTTAACCTCAGCCCAACTTCAGATGATCCCTTGGCTGGAAAACAATTGGCACTATTTTCTATCTCTGTAGGTAGTGTCAAAGAGGCAGACGAAGATGCAATTTCTGACCAGGCTTTTTAGCACTAGTGTGCTCTGCTACCACTGCGACTCAGATACAGATTACGCCTATACCCAGAGGTTAACTCAGGACTGGAGACTGATGTCTTCAACGAGGGAAGTCTTGAGCATGCAGAAGAGGAGGGACCACCTCATGCCTGGGGGTCCCAAAGTGCCTCAAAACTGAGCAGCACTAAGTAAATCATCTGTACTTCAGCCTGGATCCACTGCCCTTCATGTGGATGTCTGCTTCTTCTCTTCCAAACACCAAGTAATGACTACTGCTTTCTTCCAAGCCAGTGGCCAGAGTCTGCTCCTGCCTGCTTTGGTGATGGGACAGTCAGTGCTAGAACTCACCTGTGCTGCAGTCAGGTTTGTCAGTTGCCAAATTTGCGAGAGACTGTGCCATCCCCCAAGTTGTACCCTTTGACATCACTCCCATGTCCAGAAGGTGATGCATTGGGATGGGAAACCGGGAGTAAGGGTTATGGCCCACACTATATCTGCTTTGTGGATAAGTAAGTGCACAGACCTACATCTTACCAACACTTGGAAATATGAACAACATTGAGGTGTATGTCTGATCCTGTTGTTTTAACTGACTGAAGTTACACATTTCTTATGTGCCTGTAATTCTGGCTCTTTATTATATACAGCTGGGATCTTGTCTGATGAAGCTCACTCAAAATAATCATAATTTAAACATTGAAAACAGAAGTAGGAATCAACACAGACAGAGAAAACCAGCGATTAGAGCTGCTCATAGTGGGCACAGAGGGAAGGTGTGAGGCATGGTATCTGCATATCACTTTTGCCCCCTGAATTAAGGAGCATCCTTAGAAACTCAGCACAAATTTCACCATTTTCAGGCTTAAGCTGAACAGATACCAGCACATGCAAAGAGATTTCCTTTATAACTTTAATTAACCTACCGAATATGAAAAGAAAAACAAAAGCAACACCTTCCTGTCACACATCCCTCACTATTAAAGAGCAGCGTTAACTAGAAATGAATCACTGATACGCCGAGTACCCCTCTGCAAATGGGTTGAGTGTGTTCATTTTGCATGCTGAACCAATTGAGTCATGAGGAAGCAGCAGCAAGATTTTAATTCCATATAGTACATCCCCACCTCTGAATTTATTTACCAAGAATAACATTTATTTAATGTAATTTAGTTCTAAATATTTAAAAGCTCACTTTGTTTAATATGTTTTCAAGTACAAGATGTTAAGTAATTATGCATGATGTGGTGGTCTTTTATTAGGTAGTTAATGACCATCTGGGAATTCAAGCCCCAAGGCAATGCCAAGGGCTTCTGAGTATTAGCTGGCCATTAACATAGTGGTAATGGACTAGCACACTCTACATGATTACGACTATTAACTAAGCATAAAAAATAACATTCAAATTAAAATAGGAAATTCAGGTTTAAGGCTTCTCTAGCATCCTTAATTTAATCAGATCATAGTGACCCATATGGCTGAGTCTTGTGTTGAACTGGATCAAATGGTGAAGAGATTCAAGCTAGCATCTCTGGCCATAACAGAGTGGTGTAGCCAGGTCCCCACTGCTCCCAGGTGCCAACATTCCCTTGTCACAGCCCAGGAACCTGATCATGTGAGGAATCCTGCTGCCATCCCTGTCCCCTTGCATCACCTGGATGCCAGTGAAACAGGAGCATGGCAGAATGCTGCCCTTCCCCAGTGTCATGAACAGAGCCAAGAGGGATACCCTGACCTCCTACATGCCCCTGGGTCTTGGGGGTTCTTTGCTGGACCAAGTGGCATCTCAAAGACTGGCGTTATCCCAAAGTATTGACAAAACAGGCTCAAGGTTAGGACTGTATTTCCCTCCTACTGCATACTTTGTAGTCATTGAATTTTTCTGGTGTTTTCTTTTCTCTTTTAATTAGGTGATGAAAGACAACGATATTTACTGTAAACAAATCTAAGATAAAAAGGCCTAGTGCATTTTAATACGCTCAGGCAGTGTTGCAGCTCGTAAACAATACTTTGGAGAGGAGGTAAGAACAGATACTGATTTTGTTTCACTGCTGCCTCGATATTGTAGTGCTGTTCTCATAGGCAGGTATCAACACTGCTTTCACAGAAGTTAGAGATAGAAAAGATCTATTAGATTATACTGTTCTCTTGACATGATAATGTGCTCTATATAGACTTGTATTGAGTTTGTTTTGCCGTCGTTTGTCATAAAGTCTCCACAGGCTTGAATTGCCATCAGAATGACATCTTAATATGGTCTCTGCTCCACAGAGTTGCCATGACATTATCATGAGATCATTACACTATGCTAAGTCTCATGCAAGAGAGAAAAACACGATGTTATAGAAAACTGCTGTTGGGATTTGAAATTTTCATTTCTATTTCTTTCATTGCACTACAGGTCTTTGGTCAGGAAAAATAGGTGTTTGAACACTGGCTTCAGTGGAAAGCTAATGGATGTTTAGACACAGCCTGTGATAATCTCTGCAAACTGTGTTTATTGTTATCACTCCTTTTTTTAAAAAAAAAAGTGCATTTTGCTCGGTACAGGGATCTGACTAAAGTTGGGTGTAAACAGGGTGAAATAAAACATTAAAAAGAAAAACAGAATCAGTGTCAAAAAACGTTCTTCATAGAGAAGAAACAGCAGTGCATAAAGGTTTAGTTAAAGACTTTCCATCTTTTTTTTTTTTTTTTAAGAAAAATAGTTAGAAATTTATTACCTATTTATTTGCATAGCACAGTTCATTCCCACAGCTCATTCCCATCTGAGCTCTTAACAAGCCATATACTTTTGAGGGAACAGTTTCTCCACTGCTGAATGCAACTGTCTCTGGGCTGAAATTCAACTGTTTAATAGGACATAGCAAAGCTACATGAAACCAAGAGGCAAAGAGAAAAAAAATATGCCCAAGGTGTGCGCAGTTAAAGCAAAATGTTTGTACTGCTGTTCCACTGGAATATGCATGATTTCAAGTCCAGGAAAAAATAAAAGGTTAAAAAAGTTACAACCAAAGAAACAACAGGACAGTGCCAAAGGAAAGGTCAGCAGACAAATGAAAAACACATCAAATGGCTCACCCACTGATGTGCTCTAATAGCAAAATGACCCCCATCAAAATGTTCATGATGAGTGCGGCATCAGAAGCTCTCCAAAGAATGCATGAAAATGTTGGCTTCCTAGATTAATCAAGTTTTATAGTTTGCTTGGAAATTTTGGTCGGGACTTCTAAATACTAATGTACCACTTCAGCTAATATAATTTCCCCTTGAAAACACACCTTCTTTTCCAGTAATAGGAAGTGTGTTTATTGCTAACCGCACCCCAATTTTATGGCACCCTACATGCTCACATGTATTGGCCAATACTAGGAATGATCTTGGCTTAAATATTATGTCCATTTTCCTTAATCATTTCACTCCACTGTGCAAAGGGGAAAAAAGAAAATAAAGGTTTAATGTGAAATCTGAAGGCAAAGGGACCACGTTTTCTAACAGTGTGGACTATGCTCATCCAGAGCAATTATTATTGCTCATTACATTTCCATGCAGAAATCATTGCATTTTATATCACAATATGCATTTTTTTATAAGTAAGCTTTAAGCAAATTAGAATACTTAATATGTTTTTTGAACTTTTGCCAGGTGTGCGCTCCCAAGCCGGTTCCTTCTATTTACATTGTAGCATTTATCCATTTCCAAATATGAGAAGATTTATCTCTCAGATTCTGTGCAAATTCAGTACACAGATAATTTGTAAAAAGCTTTCTTTTTCAAAATGTTCTGTGGTTTTTCTAATCTCATCTCTTTTCTAATTTCCTAATCATATAACCTTGAAGTCTAAAGACACAGCCTGTGATAATCTGTGTAAACTCTCTTTATTGTTATCACAGACATTTATAAAAAAAAAACCAAAACAACACACACACGCACACACATTCAAAGCTGCCTTTTAAGTAATACTTTAGTCACAGTTCAATCAGATCCACATTACTGCTACTCATCAGATAGAAAGTGTTCGCAAGCAGGAGGGGGATATTGACTTTAAAAATTCACTGGCGAGGCGTACAGAGCCTGCAGGAATGTCAAAACTCCAACCTGCATTTTGATGTTTTTGCCTCAGGTTAGTCTTGACTGACATGCTTGGAGCACTCTTGTTTGTGCTCCGGCATCCATTAACTGTCCTTGACTCAATGTTATACAGGCCTTTACGGTCAGCTCGGTGCCTAATGGTTACAGCAGATTAGATGCCACGAGGTGTAAGAAAAGCATACGCCTCACTTTAAGGGATCACATTGGTCGGTCCCTGCTTCATTAGGGGGTATTGTTTGATCCTAAATTAATGAGAGCCTGTTAATTATTATTCTGATAACTCTGCTTCACGTGGGAGCATGCCAGGCAAGTGGTGGTGTAAAGAAACGGAGTTTTGCAAAAGAAAACAAAATGTCAAGGTTGAGATGTCTTTGAGTGGGCTTGGTTTACATGTAAGGCGTTTTGCTCAAGTGTGGATGTGGCTAGATGTGGAGAAAAGAAAGTCTTAGCTGTACTTTTGTTCAGTGTTAAATGACTGCCCTGCAAAAACAGCTCAGAGAAGGCTTATCAGTCCAGCATATAGATAGATGTATACATCTGTAATCCCGTGAGATGTACATTGCTGACTTTCCTTCTCATTTCCACAAAGTTTTGGAAAATTGATCCAATACCCACTTGCACTTGGGTTCAAGGAAAGTCTCCCATTCAAAATAGGGTAAAATGGGTGCTAAAGCAGTGTTAACATTAACAATCAATTTAATCATTCTGATGTCACTCACATTAATATATATAGAGAGAGAACTCTACAGTAAGTGCTGACAGGTACAAATGTGCCCATAGAAATGTTTTTCTTTAACATCAAGCTCAGATAAGCTTCTGAGGTGCCTATATTCATTTAATGGGAAGTACTGAGATTAGACAGATGTCTCAATTTAAAAAGGGAGAAAAAAATCTCATGTAGATGTGACACTTGTTCACCTGTGTTTTTCTGCCAGTCTATATAATGCTATCAGAACATAACCAGAGTTTTGATTTATACACCTCATTTGACATTGACTGGCAGCTTTACAGAGAACACATGCAAAGGGATGGTAATTTAGAAATATGGAGAGCTTATTAGGCCAAATGGAAAGAAAAAAAAGACCATTTCATTTTACTTCTTTTGAAATTAAGTGGGGGCCAAACCACCAAAACTGAACATCACTGCGCTGAGGCACTGGGAGCATGAACCTGGACAGGGCCCAGGATGTGCAGATGGCCCCTGTCTCTGCAAAAGGCCAGGTGACGAATACGAAATGCCCTAAATTCTAGCATTGGAGGGGCTTGACGTTTTAATCTGACTTAATAGTTGAGGACAATCTAGGTTATTAAATTGATCTCTTCTACTTATCTGAGATATTTCACCAGAGAGAGAGATGTGATACTCGCTGCTCTGTGGCTTGGTGCTTCTTAACTACGGTTAACAGGAGGCAATATAGAAAGTGGCCCTTCAGCTCTCCAGGTTGCCCACAACCATAAAGCTGGCTGCATCTTTCAGTTTGAAAACCTTTGCCTGGGCTCAGCAAACTCTTCAAAGTTGAAAAGCTCTAGGAAAAAAGGGTTGTAGATAGGAGCAGCATTTTTTCTGGTAGTGACGAAGTTGAGTCAAGCTAGATAGTGTTACTGGCAACAGCTTGTGGCTTTTGAAATGGCAAAATGTTTGGAATTAGAGTATGGCACATATATTAAAACCCAAGATGAATTAAGGAAAAGAAAGAACTATATCTCCCCTCATATCTTGTTAGGATTTTGGTCATGAAATGTCAGGAGGTCACATAACGGACTCTTTTTTTCACTAGACCATAAATTTAACTATCTTGAAATAATGTTTTTCTTTCAACAAAAAAAGTTAAGAAATTAGAATCCTGTAAGCAGAAGAGTGGTGGAAAATGTCTATATTTTTCTCACTTTTTTGTGTCTTGCACTGCTGAAGCAACTTGAAATGTCTTCTCTCTTCTGTTTATTTTCCTTTGGAGTAAATTTTACTGTTGTGAATAGTTCTTAGCTGACAGCTCTTGAGACCAGAAGTCTTCTTCCCAGCTGCAGAATGAAGCCACAAGAAGCAGCGACTTCATCTGCAACCTCCCCACAATGTTAAGGCTCTCTGCCTCAACCCTGATCTAGTGGGTGGCCACCTTTAGTCTGTGTGGGGGTTTCCAGGCTTTGGCATCAGTTGTCAAGATGCCTGACTGTCAGTTAACAAGGTATCCTCCTGGTTGGTGTTAATTTGCCTTTAAATTTAAAGCCCTGCATCTATAAGCATGCTGGGTTATGGGGGTCACTCAGTTGTGTGTTCAGTGCCAGATGGAAAGCATCTGGTATCTCCAAACTTGTGCCTTTTTTCATAAAACTCCCAAGTGAACCTGGACTGGTTTGGACCTTAGATGGCTGATTGTTTTCTACCTGATCTGCTCCGAGTCTTGTGCTGGGGTTCAAAGTAAAACCAGTTGAAACAGACAAATAAGTAACTTCTTAGCTTGATTATGAACTCAACACGTTTAGGGCATTGTTGAAAAAGATAATTCAGTAGCACCAAAGTCAGGCAGCTCCCTGGTCATACCATCTCACAAAGTAGAATGGGGCATGCACTACACCTTCTGCTAGGCACACGTATCGCAGTAGGAACTACAGGAGAAGCAAGTTCTGCTTTGGCCACTTTCCTACAAATCTCTTCTTTCTTCTGCTGTCAGGCACCACAACAAGAGCACTGGTACATCAGGAGCTGCGTTAGGGTGCATCAGATCTGCTGGGCCACACCAGGAGCTTCCTTTCACAAGCTTTGGGACTAGAGGAAAGAGAGCATGACTATGAGCCATTACCATCTGTCTGTGCTTCTCAGAGCAAGTCCTTCAGCCTCCGTGCTACAGGTGGACTGGTGCTTGTGTGTGTGTGATTGCAATTGTATGTGAATGTGAAAAAAAGATTAGTCCTGGTCTAACCTGAACACAAATCAAAGTGTGCATTACAAGCCATACCTACTCAAAAAATGGTCTCAGTGACTTCTAGAGAAGCTCGGTTTCCTGGTGACATATTGTCTTCTTGAGGCTACAACAGAAGCAAAATTTAAGGCTTCTGGGAACTTCCTTTGGGTGCAGTTTTTTTCTAAATGCATAGAAAAATCTATGTGGAGGAGAGCAAGAGGTGTATAAGGTCAGTCTTGCTTCATGTGCCTTGCCAGCAGATAGCTGATTCAGTGTGCGTTTGCTGGGAGCAAGAGCAGCAAGCTTTTGGCCCTCAGTCATTACACAGAAGCAAGCACTTGTTGAAATTGCAAGGAGACTTTGAGCCTCGCATCTCTGCCAGAGGGTGACACACAATAATGAACACAGAACCACCAAACCTTGATGTATGTATGTATAAATTTCTGAATTACACATGCTTTACCTTGCTACAGCAGAGAGAGCCAAATCCTGCACTCTGTTGTCTCATGGCAATCGCTACAGAAATCCTGTGCCTGCTGGAAGTATCCGCGTCCTGGGGATTACCTCCGCGGAATATACGTGCTGTAAATGGAATTTTTTAGTTCTGCGGCTGGCCTCTCGGGAGCAGCTTTCATTGTTGTGTAGGAGGGAAGACGGGGGCAACGTGTGCAGCTCCCACCTGGCCGAGGGGAAGGCATGCAGGCTGGGCGCTCTTTTGTACTCGCTGGTTCTTGACATCTGATACACTGCGGTCGGGTGACAGGAATCAGGATCTCCAGAGCTTTATGCATGTTTGTCACAGTCCTATTTGTTTTGCTATGAAGTTTCCTGCAGTTTTCGGCTCCATCGGAGCTGCTGTGATTGCCAGATAAGTGTGTTTGCCTGTGGGTGCGGCTGAGCCAGAGGAGGGTGCCATTTCGGAGGTTTTGCTTTGGGATATTTTTAGCTGGAGGAATAAGCACGTGCATGAGGGAGTTTTCCCGATGAAACGCATGATTTTAGCACACCATGGAGTTCACCTCAGTGTGAGATTAGCTGTGCATAGCGGATATGAATAAAAACAAATGATACCTTTAAGTTGGCCAGCACTAATGCTGACTGGGAGCCCAAAGCAGTTCCCACTAATGAGGCACCCACCCACTAGTCTCCAATGTTGTTACTCATGTGCAGTGCCCAGAAATGAGAAAGTTCTGTTTGATTTTGACTGTTATTGAACTCTGTCCTTTAACACGCATCTCACACAGCTTGTTATACGTGGTGCGATGCAGTTCAAATACCTCAAAGTGCAGTGCTAGGGAAGAAACCAGGGGCCTGATCCAAACTAAGGACCACATGCACCTAAACCAGTACTACAGCAAGGTTTTAGACATGCAGAGACACCTTGCATCATGAACCTCTGCACTCAGCAGCCATGTACCCTCAGAAGCACCTGAAGATACCAGCCTTCCTGCTGCTTCAGCTGAGGGTTGCCCTAGGACTGCCAACCCACCCCTGTGTGTACAGACCTGTCCTGATCTTGACAGCGAGGCACCCAACACACTTCCAGCAGCTACAGGCATCCAGAAAGGAAGAAGAAATGTCACCTTGCTTCCCCAGGGTCACCTCAGGGGGAGGTGACCACATACTGGGCAGGCTTACCCACCTTTTCTGTCGTAAGCTACAGTTCCCTCTCTGGTCTGCTGGGATTTACCCATTGGATCTAGCTGTTGAAAGCTGCCCTCTCACCATGATGTAATAATGAAGGAGTAACCAACACTCTCCCTGGTTTCAAGCTGGGGTCACCATGCTTGAAATAGTGCATGGGGTCACCCACAGAGCCAGAAAAAAGAGCAGAGATAACAAGTATGACATGTTGGATGAGGTGTGTATGGGGGGGGCATGTGGGTTCAGGGCTAGTCTTTTGGATTTTTCCTATTGTCTTAACTCATGAATCCAAATGCATAAACAGAAAATCCAGACGAGCTCTCTTCTTCCCTGTAGTCTTGGTCATTTGGAAGGAGAGCCATGTGGTCCTATACCTGCTTGTCACTAGTCGCATGAATCTTGTTTGCCACTCTCCATGTTGGCACACTTTCCATAGTGGGGATGCTGGGCAAGTCATGATTTACTATAACCTGCTTCCCATGACCTTTTCCTAGAATGAGGAGGTGAACTGACTTTGGCAAAGCCCTGAATCTTGCATTTCTTGGTCAGCTGTTTGTCATAAAACTGTGAAGGTACCTACTTCTAGGGTGGGACTCAGGGGCTTGAAATGAGGAGGGGTATTAAACTGCAGAGATGGCACTAGAGTTCAGGCAAACATGTGCTTCATATTTTTATTAACAGTGAGCATTTTCCTGGAGCATTGACCTCTAAATGCACTGCCATGAGCTTGGGTTTTGAAATTTCTGACTTGTTGGTGTCTAAACCCTTCATTTGGTCTGGCCCAGCCACATCTGCAGCAGCCTGGAAACTGAGTGAGGGAAGAATCAGTGTAAGGTGCTTCGCTAAGGTGGTGATATATGCAGAAGGAAAAGTATCCACAACATAACTGTCCATAAGCAGTTGAAAAAGTAGCACATCAGCATTTTTACTGCTATTATAACACATAGCTGTTTATAACTTAACCCCGCAAACCCTTACTGGTGTCAGAAGAACTTTAAAAGGTACTACTTATGTCCTCCATCTACTGAAAATTGAACAGTCTTAAATCACCCATGCAGCCCAATTAAAGCTAGATATAACTCCATTTTTCAAAGGATGGCTTAAGTTAATCCTCATACATACAGATGAAAGCTGAACTTCCGTAAGCAAATTTTGACAAAGGGAAAGGGCAATTGCTGCGTGAAATATAGACACAAGAAAGATCACAGATGACAAAAGTAGTGCAGTTTAGCATATTAACACACATAAATTTTTAAAGCTATATTTATACAAGATAAATTAACTGTCCAAAGATAACTGTTTTAAAAAAAAAGGTCTTCACTTTAGGGATATTCCTGTGTAGTTACTTTTTGAAACCATTTGTACTCTGGGCTTCTACAACATCACTTGGGAATAAGTTGTAAAATTTAATAGAGTAATACATGTAAAAGTAATTCCTTTTGATTCTGCTGCCTCCTCATTTCATCAGGTTATCTTAGTTCTTATGTTCTGGGAAATAATAAACAATCATAATTATCCCCTAGTTACCTTCTCCACACTTTTTTAGGATTTTTCTAAACCTACCCATTTTCCAGGAGAAAGAGTATTCATTATTTTCTCTTTTCTCTGGTTGTCCTTTCTCACACTTTTCTGTTCCTACACTTGTGCAATTGAGTATTCTTTATTTTGAAGGAGGAGGAGGAGTGAGCAGAGCTCAGGATGTGTCCCATTGTTGTTGCTGGTGTTCATCTCACTTGTTTTCTCAATGGTTCCTTACATTCTTCTTTTTTCCTGTGACTGCAGACTGAATTGAGGTTTTCAGACAATTACTCTACAGAATCTGTAATGACACCAAGATCTCCTTCATGGATGGCAAGAGTGTATTTAGTTATTTTTCCCTCTCTTCTTTACTTTACAAATATCAACACTAAATTTCACCTGCCATTCTGTCACCCCATCATTTAGTTTGTGAGTTTCTTTGGCAGTTTTCAGAGTCAGCTTTTGCTGTAGCTCTCCAGTATAATTTTCTGCCAGAAAGCATTGCCGTTGCAGAGTTCACACCTTTTCCTGATGATTAATGGATGTACAGAACAGCACAGTCCTCTTAAAACCATATTGGTAACCTCGACTCCATCATTAAAATGGTGATTGCTACTTATTTCTAACCTTTGTTTCAGATCTGTTAGGCATGTATTAAACCAAAACAGGAGTTTCTTAGGTTTCTTTAAGAGTTTATGGTGAGAGATGTTATGAACAGGATTTTGAAAACCCACTATGTAATAATGATCAAGTCATCCAAATCCTTGTTTGTGATCTCCTTTAAAAACTCTGACAGGTTTGTGTGTATGACTTTCCTCTAAATAATTTATAATTCTTTCTGTATATATATTTGAACCTAGTTATTAATCTAATTCCTTATTATATTTACTACCAATATGATCAGGATTATAGGATATTCACTCTAGTAATTTCGTTCAAAAATACCTTATATGATACATCAGTTTGAAACAGATTGACAGCCCCATTCTCTCTGAAGAAACAAGCTTCTTCACTGCTCCTCCTAAAAACAAGTGCAGAGCAGACCACGTAAAAAGCTGATTCGTAGAGATCTCTATATTACTTTTTTCTCGCTCTATTTGCCTGGGAGTGGTTGCATGTTGACTGAAGTACTTGCAAATTTGCATAACAGTTGCTGGGCATGACTGAATCCTTGCAATGTTTCTGTTTGCTGGTTTGGATATTTTTGGGGCTTTAATCTAGAAATAAAGGTAGGCTTTTGGGACATTTACATCCCCTTTCACTTACATGTTTCTTTCCACATGCAGAAGTGCTCCTTCTGAAGGTATTCCTCCAACATCAATAGTTTTCATCTTGAATCACAGATTCGATGTAATCCTCCAGTTCCCTTTTTTTGGCTTGTTCTGCCAGCACTGGAGGACGCTTGGTAGAGATTATGTGGCTGTTTTAATGCTGTGCATCTTTCTCATTCTGGGAATTTATACTAGGCAATTTGTAGAGACTATGAAGGTATACATCAGATGTGGGGATTACATCTTCGAGTAAATCAGATCTCTGACTTCACTGCACACTGAGTTTTCTTAGTCTGCTAGATATTTATCCTGGATTCTGTTGTCAGTGATTCTAAGAAAATACTGATCTCAGTTTTCTCATTTCCAAAATCTGTCAAGGAAATTATAAAGCCAAAATTCATATATATATATATATATATATTTATGCTGCTATAATTATATTTATTATTATGCACATATGCTGCTATACATAAAAATATATATGCTGCTGTATACACATGCTGCTATAATTATAAATATATTGAAAATAAATATGAGTAAATATACTGACCATATAGTGGCTAAATTACATAAATTATACCAATATATATTTTTAATATAATATAATGTTTGTATCATATAACTATTTGTGTATGTATGTACATATATAATACAGTCATCAGCTCTTCTGCATTCATCCTAAACCTTGCAGGGACATTGATCCAATTGCACCAACACTTTCCCATGTATGTTCTTTCTCTCAGAATTTCTTCTTTTTTATGGGTAAAATAAAAAACACCTCTCTGCTGTTCTCCACCCGGCACAGGCACATTGCTTCTGTTCCTGTGTGGCATAGGCACTTTTAATAGGCTCAAGCTCAGAGTTTCAGTTGACTCAATATGGTAAACATATTCTGGGTTTCCTCATCAAAAGAATACACTGGGGAAAGATCCTTACTTTTTCTTGTGATATCTTTCATTTGTTATTGGGTAACACATTCATTCATAAGACAGTAAACTGGAATAAAGCCTATATTCTAATATGTTCCAAGTCTGGAACAAATAAATATACAACATCTCCCCCACACACACTTCTGCTAGTTAGCATGTGGTAATTATCACTTGTTAAAATGACTAAAATTTCAAACATGGAGATGCTCCGCAAGAAAACCTTGATGTGATTGTAGAGTGAGCTTTTCCATCAGAAGATAATAGGTATTTTTAGCAACGTCTCCCTCACTTTTGTATGAATTTTGTCACATCCCAATGAAAAAAAACCAGTCAACTTTGGATTCTGGCAGTCCTGGTTTTCCATCAGATAGAACATCAACATTTTCACATTACAGAGGATTCTCCCTTAGTTGCTTTCATCTCCATTTTAGCAAGAGATGCTGAAACTAAATCACCTCAGATTCCTGTGATGAAAAGGGTCTGGAAAGGGATCGATGCGCAGCAGCAGGGAGACCGGCTGCTGAGATGTTGGGGGAAAACATTTTGGAGCAGCCACTTGCCTGTTGCCTTGCATTGCACATACCTAGGGGGAGGGAAAACACTTCACTCGGGACAGAAGAGAGAATTCCTTTGGTGATTTTCACTCTTTTTGCACACGTGGAAATAACTACCAAAAGGCACAGAAGCAGAAGTGCAGGTTCAAATCTATGTAAAATAAAAGTCACTGCTGGTAATGGGATGTCCATCAAATAATTTATGAGTTTAGAAGACACTGGCAGAAATTTCTCCTTCCAGGTGAGTTCATTGTGTATACCATTATAAAACAACCAACAAAAGGAGTAAGGATGATATTCTTATAGAGGACGGTGGTGAGGTGGCAAGTGAGAAAGTGCAGTAGGTCTATGGCCAGAAACTTGTTTGTATTTTTTTCATGGCTGTTAAATGAACGTGGAAAAGTGTGATAGGCAAACTGGCCTGATGAGGCACAGAGGCATTTCAGGTTCTGCACCGGCAGCCAAAGGGCAGCATAGCACTACTGAGAAAGACATCAGGGAAACACAGAAAGGTGCTGTAACAGTGAGAGTTAAACAGGTTTTTGACCAGTGAGTCTGTTCTAGTAAGGCAGCTTTCAGGGCTCTGTCTCGGCCTGAATGAGAGCTGCTGTACTGGGACAGCAGTGAAATGAGACTGGTAATTATCACTGGCACTTTTACAAGTGAGAAGCTTACAGTGCTCATGTGGTACCAAGTGCTCGTTGTGCACTGAGCGGTTTTTCTGGAAACCTTGGCTTTGTTTTCCCTTAGTCCCAAGAACAAAAAAGAAATGTTGCAAGGAAAGTGCACAATGAATCCAAAAAGAACAATGGAATTGTGCTTGATTTGTTTAATTCTGAAATCAAGGTCACTTGTAAGTACTACAGCTTTTATTTGTTTTATTGGGTGGTTTTTTTAAGGATTTTTTTTTTTTTTTGGCAACATCTTTCTTTTCATTTGATGGTCCTGTCATCCCAGAACTGTATATGTTACTGATCCTGCCTGTATTCAAAGCTGTTATTAAGTGGAGTCTTTTAGATTTTAGAGAAATGATAATGGTTCCAAAGATGACAGAAAGTGGCAGCTGGTGACAAAAAACCCCCTTGATAAGACGACAACAGTAAATCAAACTACTGCCACTTTTTCGTTTCATGTTTGTTAATACCACCTCGCCTTTTGAAGTTTAAAGCAAGGTTCAAAAGAGCCAGGTGCTGAATCATAATATTAAAGCAAGTAAGGAGCTCCATGAAAGAGAGGAGATCTGAGAGGGGAAAGCAACAAACACGGCTTTCAACTGCCTTTTGTCGGCCTTTCTGCAGATGTCACCAGTTGTTATCCCCAGCAGAGGCTTCAAGCTTGTAGCAGTGCCTCTGGCTGATTCCAACTCAACGTTTCAAGTGTCAATCAAAAAGGAAGGACGCAGCTTAGGTCCTGGTCATTGTCCTGTGAAAAGAGCCAAGCATTTAACATTGATTTAGCTCCCTCAATATACAAAGATAGAGCCAGCTTTGTGCAGCAAAAGGGCCTTTGGCAAGGTTGCTTGTAGAGCAATTCCATCGCATCCGATGCTCCTTGGTTTAGCTGTCACACTGCAGTGTCTGGAGTCCTATGAAAAGTTATTCAGGAATGAGTGAGCAAATTAAAAAGAAATAACATGCTCTCCTAAATAGCAATGAAAGCTATAGAAAGTGCTCTTAACATCATTTAGCCCTGAAAAGCATTTTTAATAAAAGTATTTTGTGCTTTTAAATGCCTTTTAACAAGGAGAATAAGATGTTTCAGGACAAGAGGGGGCCCTTGTGAAACCCATCTCTATTGGATTGGATAAAAGTGTCTTTGGTCAAGTGCTTGCTTATTTTGTTTTCAAGCCACTTACATTCACCACCATCCAGATACTGCATTAACCTTCCATGTGGGTATAAAAAATGCCCCCAAACCCAACGACAGAGAAAAGGCCCTACCTAAATGCCACAGATGCCCCCCAGTCTGGCCCTCCCATTCTTTCTCATGTCAAATTCCTGCCTGCCTCTCTCATAATTTTCTTAAAAGCACCTTGGCAATTATTTCTTTCTCAGCCATTGCACTCCCCAGCAGCTCTCACAGGCACTGCTGATGAGCCACACCAGTCACTTGGCATGATCATGGAAATGACAAACTGGTCAATGGCCACACTTGGACTGTTTTGGCAGGGCTCTGGTGGGCAGCAAGTTCTCATGAATGTGGTAGAAACCATGTCTTTGTCCTTAAAAAACAAAGTGAAACTGCGTGAAACACAAATGAAGTGTGCCTATTGTTTTAAACAAAGTCAACACAAGGTAGATTTATCCTTTGTACCTGGAAATAATGTTAAATTCTTGAGGGGGGAAAAAAAAAACCCGACAAACCAAAAACCAACCAAACAAAAAAGCCTGTCATTTTGCTTATAAGTATGGTTCTTATTTATGGGGTTTCCAGCATCTTTTCATTCAAGTTTAGTGCACCAGTGGACTGGCTGAGCTACAGACTGACCTGATATAACAGAGACAATAGTTTTGGACCAACAAAATTCATGTGCATGCATCCAACTTCAATCAGATAAGGAAAGCAGTTTAAAGATGGGGGAAATATTGCCCTTTTGCAGGATCAGTATTGCTATTGTTTTCTGTTTCGCACAATATTTTTTTCCAATATTTCCATCCTCCTCTGTGCAGAATACAGGTTAAAAAATCATGGGAAATGTCAAAAGAAATAGAACATTTCCATGACAGCAATTGTTTTTCAGAAGCTTGTTTCCCTTCTTAAAGGCTTGTCTTCTGGTAATACCTTCCTAAGCCAAAACCACACTGACTGATGGTACCTGTCAGCTCCAGGGAAAACCTACCTGTGCACAATGGTGTTTTTTCTGAATGGGGAATGGGGTTACTCCTGATGAGCCGTGAAGAAGCCACATTCCTGCAGGCTGCTCATGCACTCCTGCAGCTCATGTTATCTGCAATTTCATAATATTCAACTAGAGGATCTTTCAGAAGTTGGGTGTATTTTTAAATACATGTATCATTACAGACACACTCATTTCTACATTCCTCCAAAGACATTTCTAACGGTCACTGTAGCTGGCACTTCAGTAGGAAGTTTAAGAAATCATTAGTTACGGGACTGATGTGCTTCTCTATACTTTCATTGGGATTTCATTTGATCTAGCCCATGTCCTTTTCTTTTTTCACTCACTTTCTGTCACTCATTCACAGAAAATGTGTGCTAACTTCACACCAGTTTAACAGCGAGGGCAATGCACATTTGCACCAAGCACTTGTTCCTACAAGCTGCTCCTTTCCCACAGCCAGAAAATGGGTCCCTCCCTCTGCATGCTTCCTCAGAGGAGTAAGGGAATGGGAGATGTTTCCTTTTCCCCACTTCCTACATGCCAGTGTGCCATGCTTCTCCCAGTGCAGAGAGTACACAGAGATGATGTACGCAGAGCTGCCGGATCCCCTAACCCTGTGCTGATGGATCTTCTGCTTTGCCCCCTCAGCACGGCCAGTGGTCCAGCCATGCCCACCTGCCTGACAGCGTGTGCTGCCCCACGTGTCCGCCTGGCACAATTTGTCCTTCTGAGTGTCAGTGAAAGCAGGAGGCAGACAGTGACTTCTTGCGTGGCTATGCCAGTTGTCCCAGCATATTCCACAGGCAGCACAACACATGCTTTGGATTAGGAATCAATAAGATATCAGTGAACATGTATCAGCAATAAATGAGAAAGCTCAAATTTTGGTTGCATTTTTAAAAAATGCAAAAACATGTTGAATTTTTCTGTGCTGCTAATTAACGATGACAGCAATAGCAATAATTTCAAAACAGCATTTCATTTGGGGTCTTCAGAACTCATTTGGAAAAAAGTTCCAGGAGAAGGAAATTACATTAAAGTAGAAATTGAAGCATGCACACATGCATGTGTATATGTGTATGTATGAGGGAGAGCAAAACAAAGGTGAAAAGCTGGGGATGCTTTATCCAAAATCAAGTATTATCAAGAAAAGCTAGGAAACAGAGGGCCTCAGCGACCCTAAAAAAAAAAAAACCAACTTAAGGTCAAATTTGTTTTCTGGTTTACTGATATAAGAAATGCACAAAATTAAGGTATGGAGACATTTTACTATTTCATCACAGTAAAATAATGAGGAGAAAAACAAAGGGGAAAAAAAAAAAAAAAGTAAATGTCACCTTGATCTAAATTTTGGTCACGGTCACCAAAATGTGTGGTAGCGCAGCTCAGGAAACAAGGCACAGTTACCATTTATGATCTTGATGGCCTAATCCATCCAGGAAATTTTTCATCCTGGCAGTCCCTGGCTTCCAGTGTGTGCTTCTTGCTGTGCTCTTTCAGTAGCACAACTCTTCTCCTTGTTTTGCTGGGCCAAATTCAGGCTTAGTTTAAGCAAATGTACTTTCCTTGAGGATGCCAGAGAGGCCAGGCTTGCACAAGGACAAGATCTGATGAACCATGGCTGGTGAATGGCTAATGAAGGCCTGGTGATACGCTTTTTAACACACCTTTGTTTAACCATTCTTGTCCCTTGGACAACTGAAAAAAAAATCTCTCCAACAGCTTTGCTGCCTTGTTTGCTATTCCCCCATGTGACGAAGCTTTTATTTGACTCCCCACCCACAACAGCTCATTTGTCTTAAGCTTCCTCAACCTGTTCACTCCCAGCCCTCCTGCTCTTGATATGGGCATGTTTATAAAGCTCACATATGTGAGCCACTCATTCTCCTTGGAGGTCAAAACAAAACAAGTGACAGGATTAATTTTCTATGAGCAAGTAGCCATAAGTACATTGCAAACCAGTTTCAAAACTTTTTGAACAGCAGTGCCACATACCATATCCTAGGAGGTCGTGAGATAATGCATTTGCATCCTTCAGTATTATGAGAGTAATGTTTGTTGTTACCATTGTGTCCGTTGGAAATAATGGCTTCTGGTCACCACAGGTTAGTAGATGCAAACTTCAAACTATATTGCAGCAACTTCACTAATGCAGAAACCATTGTGCATCCAGACATCCCTGCCTTACCCATAAAGAGTAATTGCCTAAGTGTTTCATTGGAAAAAAATGGCACAGTCCTGGGAGTGTCAGGGATGTAGCATTTACAAATTGATTCGTACTTTCATTTATATAAGGATGTCATCTTTTTGCTATAATCACAAAATGTCATCTTGCTTAAGTGTTAAGGGCTATAGCACAGAGAAATCCAGTTTAGTTTGTTTTTATTTTAGACAGTGAAACTCTGTATTTGCACTACTTCTTCATTAACAAAACCTCAGTGTACGTAGTCCGTAGTAAGCATTTTCATTTATCTTTCCCACACAAATACCCTCTTTGATCTGGTGATTTTCGTACAACTTAAATGACTGTAAAATCTAAATTACAGGCATTGTCCTCTTCTTCGTTTGTTAGGCAAGTGTTTTGCAATGATGTCTCCAGTCAACATTTTCCAGAACTGATGTGACCACAGGAAATATCAGTATATTATTTTACAACTATTTTCAGTGCCTCTAATGACAATTATGGCTCAACTTTGGATGTTACTTTCAGAGCTACCACGAGTCCTCAATCCCAGCTTGAACTATCTTTGTAATTAAAAGTATAAAAGTTCCAAAATGAATAGCCAGATCTGGAGGGACCCTCTCCTGCTGGACTCTTCCAACAGCTATATCCACTTAATTTGACTCAGTGGCAGGGCGATTTCTCAAAGCAGGAGCCTCCAGCTTCAGATACCTGCTCTAATTCAGTACCAGGACTGTCTGGTCTCAGTGCTTGTTGTCCATTACCATGCCAAAAAACCCCAAGACAATCTTTCCAGGACCCGCCCTGTTTAACTGTTACACAATAAAAGCAAAGGGAAAAACAAAGCAGAGGCATATGTTCACTAGGGGGGGTCGATGCCAACCACTGAAGAGTGGGTGCCTGTCTAAGACCCACCAAACTAGGGATGGGTTATCATGACAAAGGCACAGAAAAGCTGGTTGGAGGGGACCTCAGGAAGTCACTAATCCAGCTCCACCACAGCGAATGGGACCATGCCCAGTACTGTATCTGGTCTAGAGATCTCTTATAGTGTTCAAGCAGGTTATTTTGCATTGAGTAATTAATTATACACGGGGCCAGAGCAAGGTGGGAAATCCCAGGATAAGTCAGGCTGGTCTGAAGGGTACACATGTTCCATCTCTTCACTAGTGCAAAGAGGATTAACACAGTTACTACAGTCCTGATGATACGTATGAGGCAAAATTTTGCAGAGAGAGAAGTAACATATTAAGCCAACAGACCTACCAGCAAGCTATCAGGCTCGCAAACTCCAGGTTCAATACCAGACCTGAAGAAGGGATCATATCTGTCTTTCTCCAGTTTTTCTTTTTCCAACTGAAACTATTCAGTGAATGAGACTGCCTTTGCAGATAGTTCTGGCTGCTCTGAAACAGCATTTTCATTTGATTCTTTATACTGATCACCTCTATCAGACATATCCCATATGGCCATCATCAGCAAGCCACTGGTTCCATGGTTAGGCATCAGACATTTAAGTTTTTCATATGCTTGTCCCATGGTCGCACTAGCTTTTGTAATCTTTGAAATGGTATCCATTGTCATCATCCTTCTGTCTACCGACATGCTGCCACCTGTACATTACCCCTTCATTTGTCCCTGATTCCTTGTTTTTATTTCATTGCTCATGCAGGTATTACTCAGTGTAAGTGCAATAAACTTGTTTAGGCAAACTCCTCAGAGGGCTAACACGGTTCTGTTCAGTCTTTCTGTATGACAGCATTAAACCTCAGTCATCCTTCTCCCTGGGCATTCGCTGGGTTTGTATGGGACTGTCTTACATTCCCACTGTCTAGAACCACCAACACTGAACTGGTGCTCTCCTGCCGCTAGTCATCAGGTTGTAATTTCAATACTTTAGGGATTCTTTGCATTTGCCTTTTGGACTTTGTACTTTTAAGGTTCGGGGTTGGATTTTTAAAAATTTCTCTGGAACCACAAGTATAAAAAACTTTGTTTTAGTTGTTTTCTAAATAAATTAGTGAATAAAAGTTGCACTTTCAGGGTAGTCATAGAAATGTAAAGGGAAAGCATTAGGAAAAGCACTATAGAAAGATGCCCACTAAAATTTAAAGTGTGCCTAAGGCTGAAACTGAGTTAATATACCTCTGTCATAGAAAAGTACATGCATATATAATTTTAGTACTACATATATGAAGAAAGCCATGTACACATGTGTTCTCAAATCAGATGTTAACACTGCTTTTTAAAAATATTAATCAAGAAAAATAAAGCTGGTAATTAATGTGTCATCAAAATGTGTCAAAATATTTTCTCTTTAATGTAACACTAATAATTAAACTAGCATTAAATGTATCATAAATATAATTATTGTATGCTTTAATCAGTTTGATTTTAGTTTCTTTTTTTTATTCTACTTCCTGATAGTCAAAGTTTTCTCTGCACATGAAAGATGCTGCAAGATGGCACAGGTTAAAGTATGCCAAGATGTGTGTGACTGTGTGATATTCACATCTGCAGGAACAGCAAACTAGCTCAATTGCTGGCATTACCAGTTCAGTTCAGCTGAGGATCTGGCCCCTACTGTGTTTATTATTAGATGGAATGGACGAGAATATATTCATTTTCTGCTGAACTTTTTGATGGCCTTGCTCTTTCTTCCTTTCTTTCCATTTCTCATACCCCATCCAAAATTTGTGCTGCAGAAATTCAATGTCCCTGTTGCTTTTTTTCACTTGAATCTCAATTGCAAAGCCAGCTAGATTTCGTCATGGCTTATATGCTCTTCCACTTGCTATCTGTAATCACAGTCATTGTGAAACTCAAAGCTAAGTCAAGAATTGTTGCCTTTTTATGGCTCCGTCTTTTATATATGTTGTGTTGGAGAGCGGTCGTTACCGCTTTTTTGTCATTATTTCTGGGCTTCACTCCATTAGCTAGTGAACAGGCCTTCTCTCATTGCTTTCCTTCAGTAAATACTGTAACATTCAGCTTCCTTTCAGGCTTGTGCTTTTAAAGAAAATCTTTGTACAATTAAAGATATGAAATTGCTAAATACAAGGCTGCATTCATTGTTCTCCCTTTTTAAAGGTTTAATCACACTTAATGGCTCTCTTGAAAACTTGAATTTTCCATGTTGATCGTTTTACCCCACTGAAAGAGTTTGCTAATATACTTTTCAAGTGTTTTCTCCTTAAATGAGCTATTCAAGAAGTTTTGTACAGAATAAGATTGAGGAAGGATATATCCAGAAACAATTATGAAAAGGGTCCAGGGCTATCTGTTTATCCACTGGCAGAGATTCATGAGCTCAGCAGCAGCCAGAAATAGAAAAGAGAAAATATAGTCCTGTCCAGCTTTGGAGGACACATCTTGAAATGTCTTGTGTTCTTCCGTTTGGATCAGCCTCAAAGCAAGTGTTGCTCCATCTTGAACCCTTCCAAGATGCAGCCCCTAATTGCCACGTGAACATTGACCACGGCAAGAACGAGGCTGAGTACATAGTCCAAAGAGGTGGTAACTCTAGTCCTGTGTATCTCATTCCAGCCACAACCACCACCACGTTCTCTGAGAGCACCTCTCTGAAGAGCTGGTAGGTGCGGTGCTGCCCGCTCAGGGCTGGAGTGATGTTTTTATAAAGAGGGGAAGCACACATCTTGGCAAAATCCTTGGTAACCAACTTTCAGTCTGTGACTGACCAGCTAAAAGTATACAGTCACCCTGAGACACAGACTAGACACCCATGCACAGTTTGACTTTGAGGTTTTGCTGTGGCTGTTTATCAATCACATCTAGGTATGAAGCCACGAGCCCTGTGAAACCTCTGGAAACTTTCAAACACAGCATCCCATTTACTCTGTAGCACAAATTCGTTTGGTTTTCCTGGGGTTTCTGTCTTGATAGTCAAAGCCATACAGGGTATTGGACTTTGCTTCCTGAGATATCACATCTCCTTCCACCAACATGACCTCCCATGACATTTGACAGGAACAATCTGGACTGTGAACCAACAGGGGAAGTTTGTTAGCTTATGCAATGAAATTCTCACAGCTCCTGGAAATAGACTCCATTATTCGCATTTATCCTTTCTGACAGTCATTGATCTCAATACATGCCGAAATAAATGTGCACCTCTTTTGTGGCATGCCTGTTTTCCTCAAAAATTTTAAAATTTATGCACAAAACCTTAAAAACAGAGCAAGCGCAAAACCTTACAAACTACAGGAGAGATAGGGAGACAGAGAACAAAATAATCTCTACTATTTTATGTCTAAATACTTGGCAGCCACTCAGCTACTTTGGTAATGGGGACCATATAAGTAGGTAGGTGCAGGTTTAGTGAGATGAAGATTATAAATTAAATGTAGTAGGAGTAATACTTCATCTGCCTGTCTCAGGGCTGATACCATAACATAAATCCTGAGATACTTTAGATTAGATAGATGCGATATGCCAATCTCTACTTAAATATTTTGGGTCTGCTCCCAATAAAGTTAATGGAAGTAGGATCAGATCTTTATTGCTCCCATGCTATCAGTGAGTCTTCACTTCCCATCAAGCAATTTATGTTTTGTATTACATTGATACAAAAGCCTCATTCTGCTTGTCTCAAAGTCAGCGGGTTTTGTTTTATCAGTGGAAGACCTGTTAGGGTATTAGTGCTTTAAAGTGAAGCTCCCAGACTCAATTCACATGGCTCAGAGCCACTCGTCCTCATTGTGAGCGCTCTGTCCTTACTGTAGCCTGTGCAAGAGCACTTAGTTGTGAAGTGCTCTTCGGCTGGGGAGACTGAGGGACACAGGCAACTTTACATCATCTTCCTACTCTCCTCCACTGCAGTCCCAGGCTTGTCTGGAGCCCTTTCAGGCCCTGCTTGCACAAGGATTATCAACAGCATCTTTGGGGCAGCTCTGTGTCGGGCCAGGTTGAAACCATCAGGGCATGCAGCATGGAGCAGCTGCACTCACTGGGGCAGCAGGAGATGCACCAAGGACACCCCACCAGCACCAGTGTATACTAGACTATTACAGTCATTGTATACAGTCATTTTAGATGAAGTTGTTTTGCTTGGACTCAGACCAGTTGGATTTGCTCAGGATGGGAATGGGATTGCCTAGCAGAGGGCCCAAGGGGATGCAGGCAGAGTATCCAGGGAGCTTCCCAGCCAGGACAGACTGAAGGCAGGAGTGGGTGCTCTGATCACCTGCTGCTAATGGCTTCAGTTTATCTAATAGCCCTCTCGCTGCTGATAGAGTAGGATTTTCAGCCCAGGTATTTGTATTACCACCTACCATGAATTCAGAGACCTGCCAGTCACATGAACCTGAATAACAAATGCTGCACACCCCTATATCACTTCTGGATTTGTTACATAAAACCAAATAGCTAGGGAGCAGAGACAGGATCAGGTGGTGTACCTAACCGGTTATTATGGGACGTGGTTTCTGCATTTACGATAAACTGTTCCTGGAAGATTCTTATTCAAAGTAACAGCAAACAACAAATACAAACATGCATTTTAACTGTAAACTGTGTGAATGGAAATAGGGAAACCCAGGTATTAGAGGTTTCATTACATGCCACGTTCTGCTACATTTGCACATCACCTGAAGTGGTTCTGTCTGGTCACCAGAGCTGCCCACAGAAGTCCCAGCACATCCTGAAGCATATGTCCTGCTTCCACTCAAGCCAAGCATGTGCTTCAGGAAGACAGTGATTTTAAGCACTTTGCAGAAGCCAGCTGCTGGATTTGATAAGGAGAGGTAAAATATCACTCAAGGTAAGCAGCAAAACCCAGGTCTGTGACCTTTTCCCTCACAGATGGTTAATAGGCACAATACACTATCAGGTTTCTTAGGACTGCACTAACACTCACTTTCCCAGCTCATCTTGGAGTGGGCATCGTCAAACAGTCCTTTGTCTTGTGTCCTGGTTCTAGTTTTCTTGTAGGAACTGTGCTGGAAAATAGTCCTTTATTGCCTCAAAACCACCAGATACGTCACACAAGGACGTCTTTAAAAGCCATGTGATGTTCACTCAGTTTGTTTTCTTAAATACAATGTCTCTAAAGTTACTGATTAATTTCACGTAGTGCAAGGAGAACTATTGATTTCCCATGTCTGCTTCTGACCCTTTAAGATATAAAAATGCAAATACATTGCTTAAAGAGAATATTTATTTATTCCTTGTACCTGCTAACATGTGACTTCACCACAAAAAGCAGCTTTTGCTGGTTTTGTTTTGAT
The DNA here is from genome assembly GCF_965140245.1 of Athene noctua. NCBI lineage: Eukaryota > Metazoa > Chordata > Aves > Strigiformes > Strigidae > Athene > Athene noctua. Next base: position 104,406,183 of record NC_134037.1, on the reverse strand, counting down.
AAACTCCAGCATGTTTGGTTTTTCACTGAAACAATATGCTAACATACTCATGTCTAAGCTATTCCTCATGAACCCACCCCCCCACCCCCCCCCCCCTTTTCTGCTATACGCTCCATGGCTCTCCAGCACTGCCAGAGCGCACACAGAGTGGTGGACCTGCAACTTTGCTGGCAATGTTTATTTTCAAAAGACAAATATTGTGCCAGCGTTAACTTCAATTAGGAGACTTATTTGACAATCTGACTACTCCATCTGATGCCTCAAGGGCAAATTTCAGCACTTTATGAAAGATGTTGGCCAAAGAGTGATCTATATGAATAAAATATAGGCGAGAGAAGTTTTAATGAACATTTGAAAACAAAACTATCAAGAATTAATTGCAAATATTTACATGCAAATAAAGGGTTTGTTTTGTATCTGCGAAGGCTAGCACATTCAGAAAGGAAGCTGCCACTCCATCCTTTAACTCACTCTGCCGTGCCTCTGTATTACAAGCGTCTCAGGCAGTGTATAATCAATATCACGGGAGGCACAATGTGTACCCACCACGGGGGGCCGATCCTGAAGCCCTACAGCAAGGCATCCTGCCTGCCAGGCACCGTGCAGGGGGGCTTCACCTCACCGCATCTCCATGGCTTCACTCTGGGTTTGACCGTTTTTATTCACATTTAATCATCTGATAAACTTACTTTGTATTGCGTTTTGATTGCTTAATGGTGCTTTACATGCAAAACATTTCCAAAGCATGTAAAAGGCTCCTGTGTTGTTCTGCAAAAAGCTGCTCCCCTTGGAGAGAAACTCACTTGCTGCAAAGAGCCTGCACAAGGCCTCACACCACTCAGGAGCACAAATTTGACCCTCTTACAGCTCTTGTTCAGATAAAGCTCCAGATGACTTTAGTGGGAGGTTTGCCTGAGCGAAGACTGTGCTATCCACTCCTCACTGTTGTTACAAGGTCGCTGGGAAAAAGGTAGTGTCAGATCACAAGGAAATATTTTCAAAATTGTTTCTACAGTCCTATTCAGGTGCTGACAACCTGGCTTCTCGGCCACAGGTCTCCCAACTACTCTGAAAACCAGAGGCTGGTATTTGACCCAACCAAGGTGTCCTACCTAGGGGAAAACCGCAAAAGTGGAAGTGTTTTCAAGTCAAGTCTGTAGTCCCGAGGCTGGAAGGAAGGGTGATGTGTTCATCATGGCCTTGGAGATGGCACAGAGGGAAACCTGCATGGGATGCTGGTCATGACTGCCTGCCCCTTCTCACCTCCACCCCTTTGAAAGGTGTGCTCAGGTCATGCATTGAGGTCTCCCAACATTACTGGGACCGGGGCCTCTCTCTCCCAAAATCCATAGGCACGGACAACACAGGCAGGAGCGCCGGATCGTTTACAACCAAGAGAATCACCCCCAACAGCACGCAGATAAAACAGAGACAAAGGTGACTTTGTAGCACTACTCTGGGTGAAATTTCTTTTATTTTTTTCCCTCTCTCTGTCAGTGTCTGATGTGCCGCTGCTGAAAAGGTTTCTATTTTGATGAGGCCACAAAAGCTTGAATACTTTTCTGAACCAGTTTGGTAGTAATTGCAAGCTGGGAATTATTCTCACTAGAGTTCAGACCTGTGTAAATTATTCAAAAGAGACATAACCTTGCTATGTAAGTCTTAATTAACATCTCTAGTACTTTATTGTAAAGATACGATCCCCTATAGCTCCTTTAAGGTCACATAAATACCCTGGGCCTGATCCTTAGATGGTGGGACCCTGCACGTTGGTTCACAGGCAGTTTCTATTTGCATTTGACTCCATTCACCTGCCCTTATTTCACGGCCAAGCACACGAGCGTTTTTTTCTATAGACTTTAATTCAAAGGTCTCTCAAACTACAGCAGCTGGGAATGTTCTGTTGGAATGACTTTCTGGAGGAAAAATATGCTTTTTATAAAATTGGGATTTCTTTTATGGGAAAATTTCAATTTTGCCAGAAATTTCTGATCTTCTATTAGGAAAAATCAAACTGATGGCTCTATGGCTGCTTGGCTGGAAGGCCCCTGTCGATTTTGTTGTCGTCTGCAGGGAGAGAGCAAAATTGACAATAGTCTTCCAGGCAGGCAGCTGGGGAGATGCAGCAGGTCTGGAAGAGGGAGGAGGGGAGGTTGAGTGCCCTGGCGCTCTGCCGGCCCTGCAGCCCAGCTGCCTCCCCAGCAGCCAGGCTAGGGGGAAGGCGAGGAGGAGGAGGAGGAGAGGCAGGCACAGGGCGGCCAGCCTGCAGCAGCCTGCCGATGAGGCTCCTGCCGCTCTCCCTTTTCGGCAGGCAGCTGACAAGCCCCAAGAAATTCCAGTTTGCTTCTCCTGAAAGAGATTTTATTTTTTTTTCTGGAGAGCATTTCCCAGGGGGAAAAAAAAAAGTTTCAAAACAAAATTAAAAACCTAAAAATTTGAGGGGAGAATGGAGAGGTATAATTTCAAAATTACCATTTTTTCATGGGAAGGAATTTCTGTGATTTGGCCAGCTCTACCTTACACCTGGTATTATACCTGTAGGAAAAGAAACACTGTTCTTCTTTTCCATAATCCATACGTTGTTAAAAAGTACAGTGCAGGAAACAAATGCACCTGTGTGGAGAAGGCCAGCAAAAGAACAACATTAGTCGCACTTAAGATGGATTTGGAGAGGTGCACAACGAGGGTAAATACCTCCTTTTGTGCCCCAAAGTGGCTGGTGAGAGCAGTGATCCCATGTCAAGCAGCAGCACTGCTTTTACTGACAAAGTCATACCCCAAAGTCCCCACCAACTCTGTGCCTTTGCCCACAGTTAAGCAATAAGCAGAGAAACAATTTTCAGTCAAATCTTGTAAAACCAAAAGTAAGTGTAGCTGGATTGACAAGCTTCAGTCTGATGCAATTTGAAATGACTGACTAATAAACCCTAAAATTCAAGGATTGTTACTGAATTGGTCATAGACCTTTAAGTACAAGACAGTGAGTGTGTCTTGCTATAACAGAGATCATAAACTGAGCTCATTGCAGGCTGTTTTCCATTGTGTGTTTGTGTGTATTTCACAACCTTTCTGAACGTGTCCAAGTTATCCTCTGTTTAATTCACACTGATGAACAACAGTAGAAGCAGTAGCTATAATGACGGGAGGAAAACATATATTTACTTCATGACTCTAAGAACTGTTTAGCCCCAGTAATGAGTTCTGTAGGATATCCTTTGAGATTTCACACACAAACACATGCAAAATCTCTCTCATAGGTGCAGGACTTATTATTCTTATGATCCTAAACAGATTTTTGTGAAAGACCAAAAGTCATGAAACCTTTGAATAATTACATTCAGTAAGTCAGATAGATAAAATATTTCAACAAGCACCTTGAAAGAAAAAAAAAAAAAGTTCAATTATATTCCTCTACATTCCAATAATCCACCCCTGATTATCCTATAGATACTGTGCAGTGCATGATACCAGTATTGATGAAACACCAAAAGGTAATGGTATCAGCACAGAGCAACATCAGTAGAGCAGAAGAGCAAATATGACTTTAATTGTAGGCTGTCTATTATTTTATAGCATAGACTTTTCAGACAATTTATTAATACTAACAAAGATGAGTGATTTGGAGGCTGAATATTTTTTATTTCTTAGGAGTTATTTTATTTGATAATGACATTAAATATTAGAAACTATAACAGCTGGTGTGTTTATCCTTACTTGAGTGTATTAACCTCTTTAGCCCTTTTTTCCAGAAGAAGGATTCAGCATTACAGATTTGACTGTCAGCTGCAGTGCCTGGCGGCCCGTTGGATTGGCACCCTGACAGAATCGAAAGTCCAGTGCTGCAAGTAAACATGGATGACATTGCAGATAGATAGAACTGGCTGACTTGAGGCACCTGCAGCTGTTTGCACCAGAATAAAAGCAAAGGTTGTGGTCACTGGAGTGGAAAAACACTGAATTTACCTCTAGTTATTTTGCCTGGGAATTTTTCCCCCCCTCTTTTTTTTTTTTTTTTTTCCTGGTTGTACATTTTGGAACCTTTCCACTAAAAGCACATTAGGCTGAAATACCTAAGTGAAAAAATCCACCAGACACCAGAGGGTTTTATAGCCTATTTTCCCACTGCCTTTTTTCTTAAATTCATTGAACAGTTTCCCCACTAGTTTCTGCTTGGTAACAGCTAGTGTTTTACTGGTGCGAATACTGGGTTGCAGAGAAGGTAGCAAACACTGAATAGCCAGAAACAGTTCTCAGCAGCTGATTTTTCAAAGGTTGAATAGACAGAAACACTTCTTAGCAGCTGATTTATTTTTTTTTTTTAAACACAGCATTCACAAGGGCTGCCACAAGTGACAGAACAACAGCAACCCAAACCATTTTGTTCTGTTAAAAATCTCTTGATCTCTTAAGCGCTCCTGCTTCCCGGGACAGGTCCCCAAAGTCCTTGGAAATGAGGAAGACAGCACAGGAACTTAGTAGCTGCTGTCGCTGGTATGCTGTGATCGATCAGCACGGCAAACTCATAGCCAGAATATTCATTTCTGTAGCACGGAGGATCTCAGCGTGCTCTACAAACAGCATTTAATTGCCGTAATCCTCAGTAAAGGTATTATATCTAGTTCACCAGTAGATAAACTGACGCACGAAGAGCTTAGGGGACTTGCCCAAGGTCATACTCTGAGTCAGTGGTGAACCAGTGACAAAGACACGACTCCGGGCAGCCGGCGCTAACGGCGGGGCGATGCCGTGCCTGCTTTGCCTGGCCCCGGCAGCATTAGCCTCCCTCTCCGGAGCGGAGATCAGCAGCTGGACCAACAAACAAGCAGGAGAGGGGAGGGTAGATAGGTATGACAGAAATGAGGTGTTTGACGGCTGGGCTTTTCCCCTATGCCACCTGCATCCCTTTATAACATCAGAGCATTTACATTTTTAAAGAAAGTGTATTCTTTTTCATCATGGGCCACTGGTGAGCCTAACGCTATCTTTTGTGTGGCATCCCCACTAACAGAGGTGGCGGAGTATCAATCACAGCTTTCCCTGGGGTCATACCTTACTATGCTGGCTCTTGATCAGAAAGAAGCAGATGGTTATTTACAAACAAAATAATCAAGACCTCAAGAAGGTTGAGGTTTTTTTCCTCAAATCCTCCTGCAGATGAGGCCAAAATAAGGTAAAGTTGCTTGTGTCCCCTTCTGTCAGCTTTCAAGGACACTTGCCTGTCCTACCAGCACCTTTAAATGCGTTATCAGTTAAATTTGCCAAAGAAATGTGTGGCACCTGACAGAGTAGAGTTGCCTTAGATTATTCAGTGGCTTTCATGAGAATCTGGCACTTAAACCACAATGTGAATTACTGTTAGATTATTGTGCAGGAATATTGTTATCTGCCGTACACTACATGTTTGCAATCAGTTCTTTACAAGCAACGCACAGACTGCCTTTGAATCTTTTTCAGTAGCCATGGTCACCCTCCTTCTTTATTTAGTGTTAAGTGTTATTCATTTAGCAGTAAAAAATGAACAAAAGAGAAGAAAGCAGGTGCTCTAAGTTTACTCTACAGCCAGCTGTCAGGAAGACACACTTTATTTATTTATTTATTTATTTATTTTTTGCAGCACATAAAGGGGATTTATTGGAAGTGTTTGGGAAAAAAAATATGAAGCATACATTCAATCAGTCTTTTCTGTAATCAATAAGGTTACTGAAGCAGAAAAAACTGTAATGAGTTGTCACAGAATTTGAATTCCCATTTGCTTCCTTTTATATGTATTCAGGCAGAAAATCATCATGGAAAATGAAAGTTGGGAAGCAAGGCCTGGCTATGACTCTTGGGTTGGGTTTGTGTTGAATTTACCAGGTAGCATTTGATCAACCACTTGATGAGTGTCAGGGGCAGGCACAAGCCACTAGTAGAGCAGGATAAGTTACAGTCACAAATTTCCTTACATTTCAGGTGGATAAACCTCCCTGGTGAAGTACAGCTCAAGAAGATGCTCAGGTACAACAGTGTGGCTTTCTGGATTGACTGTAAATCTCTTCCCCTCTCAGTATTCAGTGTTTTCAGCCAAGGGTCTAAGTGTCCCCAGCTCAAATATAAAGAAAACCAGAACCCAGCACATAGACTAAAGATATAATTCCAAAGGTATCTGGAGGAGATCTGACTATAAAACCCAAGGACCTTCAGGCTCTCCCCTCCTTCCCAGCATGTTATGAGTTTTTTAAAAGCATTTCCAAAGCACGTGAAAAAGGGAAGTGGAGGGTCTTGGGCCACCTATCCCAATGCCGGGATTTCTGCTTTGCGGAGTGGTAAGGCCCACAGCTTTGTCAGATTTCTGCTGGTTTCTACTTACACCTGAGCATCAGGAGCTTCATAGCAATGGTTGTGTGGCCTGTGGATTCCTGTGCTGCAGGTGGGGATGGGAACATCCTAGCAGCAGTCATGTGAATAGTGAAATACCCGATCCATGATCCTGAGACCTAAATCTCAAAAATTAATTGAAGGACGTAGATCACAATTTCTAGCAACAAAATCCTGTCCTCACATCAAGGGACATCATTGAGAACTCATGGATTTAAGGCCTACACTAGCTAAAATAGTTTTGGCCTCTCAAATCACTTTATTTAGGAATCATCCAACGTGATATCACTTGTTCAGTTTGTTCTCAGTTTATCTCGCCTGTTTATTTTTCATGTGCTCTTTCTTTTTTATGTGCTTGAATGTCCCTGTTGTATGGGGGTATTCTCCGAATACTCATTTTTCCCTCAGTGTTCATCTTTTTAAATGTTTTCCAAATGTTCATCCAAAGGCTATGAATTTTGATTTTAAAATGCCATGGTACTTCATGGGTTTGTAGCTCATGTATTTCCTAGTCTGACATTCTGCTAGCTCTTTGGCTCCATGATTCTCCAGTCCCACTGAGAAACTGCAGAACAACTATTATGGATAAGAATATATTATATTTATAATATAGAGAGAGGAAGTTCTGATCTCAGCTTACAGTGCATCTTGGGAAAGATAGGCAGAAACCTGGCCCACATAAAAGAAGAAGAAATTAAGGTATCTGATTACGATTTCTACCAGCCAACATGGTGGTTTTTAAAATACATGCTCCTGATAATTTTCAGTTTAAAACGAAATACATTTCACTTGTGTGTACATGTGTATTTAAAGAGAAAACTCAAAATTCCATGGTAATTTCCATGAAGCATCCAGCTGATTACCCAAAACAATGTAAATGGAAACTTTGTGTCCAGCTCTAGACATTGTTCAGCCTCTCTTCAAATGCTGCTGAAGCATATGTCCATCATCACATCATCCTTTGGCAACGGAGATTCAGACTTTAGATGATCAAGTCAAAGCCAGACTGAAGAAAAGTTTTTCTCTGAATGGTTCTAACCCTTCTCTGTTTCTCTTCTTGGTCTTTTTTCTTTTCTTTTCCTTTCTTTTCTTTTCTTTTCTTTTCTTTTCTTTTCTTTTCTTTTCTTTTCTTTTCTTTTCTTTTCTTTTCTTTTCTTTTCTTTTCTTTTCTTTTCTTTTCTTTTCTTTTCTTTTCTTTCCAGGTAGTCATAGAATTGAGACAGGGAAAATTCAGCACATTGCCAAAATCACATAAATTTTAACGGTTTTCCTGTTCACTTAACCCCACATCAACAGTGTGACCTTACTAGCCTGAACCATGAACCATCAGGGTGTGGAGGCCAAGAGCAGGGTGGATCTGGCCTTGCTCCAGTGCCTATCGCACAAAGGAAACCGGGACATTTTGTGGGATATTTTTGAAAACTCTGTGTGTCTTTTTCGAGACATTTGTGCCCTAATTATATAGAAGCTGGCAATAGATTTGGTAACCAATCAGCACCCACTTCCAACAAGACTAACACACAATTAGCACTTGGGAAGTGAGTGTTACTCGAGCTGTCTACTCTAAGAGTTTCTTCAGCATACACTAAATTTTTATATGGCCTTTGTTTCCAGGATATTTACGCATTCAAAGTCCTTGGCGTATTTGTCTTGCAAGGTAGGGAATTCTAATTATTGTTAGCAGGAAAAAAAATTAGGAATGGTTAAAGACTTAAGGAAAAAAATTTTAAAGGTGTTCTAGCATTGCAAGACACAGAGGCATGTATCGTTAGTCCAGAAAGGGACAAAAGCAATGATCTTCTCTGACCTCTTGCACAATGGAGGCCACTTAACTTGCCCAAATCAGTGCATTTTAAGTAGAGCAAATCTTTTAGAAAAACATTCCATCTTGATTTTAAAATTTCCACTGGTGTAGAAAGTGCCACAACCCTTGGTAATTTGCTCCAAAGGTTAATTATGCTCCCTGAGAAAAATGTGCACCTGATTTTTAATCTGAATTTGTCCCTATAAAACTTCCAACCTTCAGAGCCTGTTATTTAACAGACTGAAGAGCCTTCATTTTAAAAATTACATTCCCCATGGAGGCAATTAGTGTGGGATTATCTCATTTAACTTTAACCACGCAAAAATGAAGCATCTTGTTTCACCCAGTGTTCAGGGATCCTTCTGTAATCAACTGAGAGAAACAGGCACTACCAGAAGGCAATTCGTTGCAGCTATCTCCATATGGGATTAGTTGCCCACTGGATATTCCTAACTTTTGCACTGCCTGAATAAGAGTGACAAAGCAGTGTCCCTAGACCACATTCTCATGTTTTAGATGGGGAGATTTGGGCAAAATAAATCCCATAATTTTGGACTGTGATTAGCTTACCTCATTAGTCCTCTGTTTTCTGGGGGAAAAAACTGAATTCATTGAGCTCTTCATGATAAATCATCTCTTCCAGTTCCTCGCATGCTCTTGGGGGTCTTCTCCCAGTGATCTTCAGCTTATCAACATCCCTCTTGAGCTGGGATTCAGAATGGAACCCCATACTCCCAGAGGGGTGGTATTGTTGCCAATATTAGTAGTAATATAAGCTTACTATGCTCAGACCTGGCATTACCTGCTGCACATTCAATGATGACCCCCTTTAGGCACCACATGGCACTGGAAGTTCTGTCTTGCTGATTATCCACCTTTAATGACCTCTAAGTCTTTTTAAAAGTCATACCTACTACAAGAAATGTCCTGTAAGACTGACTTTTGGTGTTTCTAGCCAGAAAACATTAGAGTTTGGCCAAAACATTTAGCTTGTTCCTTATCAGCAACACATTCACTTTATCATTGTCTAATCTCCTAGTGTCCGTGTGGTCTGTAAGTATACTCTATAGTGACTGCTTTTTTTTCTTTCAGGACATGGTTAGAAATGTTAAACAGCTTTGGATCCAGAACCATTCTCTGCAGGACTCCAATGGAGACACACCTGCTCAGTGAATTTCCCCATTTACAATTACATATTGAGATGCACCAGTTAGCTATTATTTTAATCCATTTGATGTTTGCTGCAATGATTTTGTAGCATTCTCCTTTCTTAATCAAAATGTCAGGCGGTACCAAGTCAACTGCCTTACAGAAATCTAAGTACATTACATCAGTGCTATTACCTTTCTCAACCAAGCTTGTAATCTCATAAAATAATATCAAGCCAGTTTGACAAGATCTATTTTCCATAAACCCATGTTGAAAGGCATTAATTATATTACCTTCCTTTAATTCCTTATTAATCAAGTCTCATATCAGCTGTTCCAGTATTTTGCCTAGGATCAATGTCAGGTTGACAGGCCTATAATTACTTAAGTCATCCTGTTTAACCTTTTTAAATGTTGGCTCTATACAAGCTTTCTTCTAGCCTTCTGGAACCTCCCCAGGGCACCAAGATTTGTTGAAAATCATCATTAATGGTTCAGAGAGCTCCTTTGCTAGATCTTTTAAAATCCTTGGTTAGCTTCTGTACCCTCTGTTTTGACCATACGTCATTACTGTTGCAAAAAGGTCTGGAAGCTCCACTAGACACTTACTGCATCTTCCAGTACCCAAATACCTATGCAAGTCTGGCTGACAGTGAACTGCTTAAAGAGAGGAAAACAGAGAAATAGGAACCCATTTTTCCCACTCTCTGCCCCTGGTAATTTTAAATATTGTTTATTCACATGAGAGCATATAAATTCACATGGACAGTTGCCACATAGCCCTGCCTTGAATAAAGCCATCATATGACCCCACGTCAATCTCACAGAGAGTGTCAATCACTTCCAAGGGGTGTCACAAATTTCTTTGGAGAAATGTGCCTCGTACTGTAGCGCAAGCCTGGTCTTACACTCTGCGGCATCCAAACCTCTGATGTTCTTGACCTTCTACCCTTTGAAGGCATGGAGGTTTCCCTCTATATGCATCATGACGCAGCTGAGCCTAATTCAGGCTGTGGATGTACCCCAGCAATCTGACCAGTTCAATTAAGTTTGTAAATGCACGATTTTGATAATTGCTACATGAAAGAAAAGAGACTGGTTTATGTATATATAAAGTACTGTCTGAGAGAACAGCAAATATCAGGAAATCAAAAAATTTTCACATGGATTTTGTAGTTTAACCCCAGCCGGCAAGTGAGCACCACACAGCAGCTCACTCACTCCCCCCCTGGTGGGATGGGGGTGTGAATCAGAAGGGTAAAAGTGAGAAAACTTATGGGTTGAGATAAAGACACTTTAATAGGTAAAGCCAAAACTGTGTGCACAAGCAAAGCAGAACAAGGAATTCATTCACCACTTCGCATTGACAGGCAGGTGTTCAGCCATCTCCAGGAAAGCAGAGGTCCATCACACATAACAGTTACTTGGGAAGACAAACACCATAACTCTGAACATACCCCACTTTCTTCTCTTCACCCCTCTTTATATGCTGAGCATGATGCCATCATAGCATGATGTGTGGGATACCCCTTTGGTCAGTTGGGGTCAGCTGCCCCAGCTCTGTCCCCTCCCAGATTCTTGTGCTCCCCCAGTCTACTCTCTGGTGGAGGTGCTGTGAGAAGCAGACAAGGGCTTCACTCTGTGTCAGCACGGCTCAGCAATAACTAAAACATCCCTGAATGACCAACACACTTTCCAGCACAAATCCACAACATAGCCCCACACTAGCTGCTGTGAAGAAAATTAACTCTATCCCAGCCAAAACTAGCACAATGGGCCATTACTTTTACTACTGAAATATTCCAAATATTCAGTTGTACGATGTTTCCAAAACATGGCAGCTTACAAATAGGACGCTGCAACATTATCAGTAGTGACAACTGCATTATTCTGATAAGAGAATTGGTGTTTTGGTGTGATTCATATAAAAATACCAAAGCAGAAGTGCATCCTATTGTAATTTTTAAATGCCCTTGCTTAAGTTCAGTTTTTCTACTAATAATTTGTTTTGTGGGTACTCAGGCAGACCATCTTCTGACAGACTGAAGAGCAGGTATTTACGTGTTCCTGTTTCCTATGAACTATCAGCCTCTGTGTCGCAGGCAGAAAGGGTGTTTTCCAATCTAAGTGTGCATGCCTAATTTAACTTTGCCAGTAATTTAGCTAAGTTGTGCAGTGAGATTTTTTGTGAACAAGTAATAAAATGCATGGACAATTTTCCACACAAACATTTTCTGAGTTACTTGCATACTATCTGAATTCTCTACATGTTCATTCTAACCTGTACCAATAGAGCTTGTAGTCAAGAAGCATGAAGGTAGGGTTGTTTGAAAAGCTGACTGAAATAAACAGAGCCAGTTCAGATGTGTGTGTATATACACAAACACAGACATAGCTAGATACCCTTATATATAGCTATAAATATAAATATATATGTGTGTGTATGTGTGTGTAGAACATGTCATTTGCTAGTATTATTATTTGGATAAAGAAAATCATCCCAAATTTAGAAGGATAGAACTACCATAAAAATTAACAAAGCTTTAAATTGACAAATATTTTAAAATTGAATCTTACCAGGTGGAACATTTTTTGAATTGTAAAGGTGGACTAAGTGAAAGAGAATGACATTGTAAGTATTGTACTGTTAAAGAAAAAAAAGAGGCATCCTTTTAGCTAGTGGTTGCCTCACTGAAAAAGATGCAGCAGAAAGAATCATCACCAAGAGTGGAAACAAAAGTGATTCGATGCACCAGCCTTCTTCCTTCTGTACTGCAGGTTAGTTCACATGAAGATGAGCAGAAGTGAGTGGATTAATGAATAGTCTACATGGGATAAATCTGACACTCCTAAATAAATGAATGCAGTACAATTAAAACTGGAAGTGCAAATGTTTTAACTTATGGAACAGTCACTGTTGGAGGATGTTATTGAGGAAAATAACCAAGGAGATGGCTAAAAAGGCAGTAATGGGAGTAATAATGACATGAGCTGAACTAACACCAGCAGTTATAAAAATTACACAGATACCTAAATATTATAAATTAGGGAACTTTTCCTTGGTATCCGTATTTGGCAGTTTACCTTTTTTTCCTGGGCTGTTTGTACCATTGTTGGAGGCAAAATAATTAACTAGATAAACTACGGGCTCTTCAAAATTATTTCCTACGAGATAAATTTCCACCGTTTACCCAGTACAACATTACTAAAAGTATACAGTTACTTCACACATACCCATTAGCCAAGCCAAAGCTATGCAGTAATAATGCTCCCCTTACTGAAAGAGCATTGTTAATACCGTTGGAGCAATCAGCTCCAGGCAGCAGCTCTACTTGGGAAGCTGTTGGTACCCTGAGCTAAACCAGATAGCAGTTCAATGTTGGCACTTTCTTGTTTATAAACTGCATCAGTCACAAATAAAAGTTGCCTTTTCGAAAGCTTTGTTTTGGCAGTTCACACATGTGGAATAACAGTCTCAAATCATAAATGTCATACCTTTGTCGCCAGGATTTGAAGAAATCTGCAGGGTTTCTGTTGGATGCAAATCCCAGTAGTTGCACCTCCTGTGATTCACATCAAAAAAACTTGAAAAAGGTTTTGATTTTGGCAGCTGCTGTCAAGGCAAAACTTTCTTTCAACTCTCGCCATCCTAGTTTGGGAAAGGCTCTGCTTCTTCTGCACAGAGGGCTTGACTTCCATCTTCCTGCACCCTGTCTTTGAAACCTAACAGGTAAAATGAAAGTTAGTGATAAGTGTTTTTTCCAAGGTGAGCAGGTCCCTTTATTGATTCAGTAACTGTTATTACCTTATACTGACAAAGTTTGCCTTTTCCCACAAACATCTCAGAATAATGAGATGTGTCAAACTAATCTGCATTTGCCTTTTGCCAGGCATAATCTTTGTGGGTTTTTTTCTGTTTAATGTGTTCTAGGGCTCATGGGAAGAGTCATGTTGGCAGCCCAGGTGAGTGAATTTTTCCTCAGCTCCACAAACCCACTACCTTCAGACTGCTGCCAAAAGGAACTTCTTCATGTGGTCCCATACCTGTCCTCAATGCAGTGGGGAGAGGCAGGGACTGACAGATCACCACTGCAGACCAAATCATGTGTCTCCTTCTCAGCATAGGTCTAGGACAGAGTCCGAGCAGCAAACTCCTACAAGAAGCTCTACAGGGCATCCTCCCACAGAGGCTGAGCGCTGTCACCCAGCAGGGCACCATATCCCCCCCGCCCAGGACACAGGCAAACCAAGCTGGATGAACCATAGTAGCCTTGATGGGAATCTCAAGGAAACTAGTGCTGGGGAAATTTAGTAAGACACAGGAGTCCCCACAAAACACCCCTCACCCCCAAAATCCCCAACTCTCTGCAGGTTGTGTGTTCCTACTCCCAAAGGAAACAAAATGTTAAAGGAAACAAGTTGTCTTCAAGTTTCCTCCTCTGCTATTTTCCTTCAGTCCTTCAGACTGGCACTGCTCAGCCTCCACATTCAAGCATTACGTGTTTCCTCTAGAGCAGATTTAAGGAGCACAGACATGATCATTTAAGTGAACACTTTACTTATCTATCCTTAAGAACACAAAATAGACCCAGAAAAAAAAAAAAAAAAAAAGACGGTGTCTGTATGCTCATTAAAACGCTTTCAGCCCAGGGCAAGGATTTGATCAAAAGGATTCCTGCCAATGGAAGGGCATGCTGGAGCCATTGTAAGAAGTTGTGTGCGAGCGTCTGCCTTCCTTTCCTTTTCTTTCTTGTGCCCTGTCCCTTCCACCGCCACCTCCAATCTCTTTTCTTCCAGCTGGGGAAACAGAAGAGATTTTACTTCCTTGATGACAATTGTGTCCTTTGAGCAGCCAAAGCAAAAGGCACTTTGAGTTCAAATGAGACTGTGACTTAAACCAATATTAGCCAAGACCAACACATGTTTATTGTAATATAAGTAACCTTCATTCTGATCAGCAGGTTTTCCTCACCCCACTGCAGTTTTACTCATTGCCTCTTTCATTCTTCCAAAATGAATAAATGAAATGGCTGCACATTTTTATTCACAGCAGTGGGTTTCAGAACTTCAAATCAGAGAGGCGTTTTGATTTTAGAAATAAACTCCAGAGGAAACAGTTTCAACCAGAACTTTCATATATTTTTTTTACCAGTTTAAGGTAACATCAAAACTCACCTTTCCAAAAAAATGAAACCTCACAGCATTCTTTTAATCCAAATTAAATAAAGTGTCATCCCTGTGTCCTCTTCCTTCATATTTAGAGGGAAAGAAAACTATCCTGCCCATACTTTAATGGTTTTGTCTGCAAATCCTAAATGCTCCACTGCTGCAAATTTCAAATGATCTTATACAGCCAAAGTCTCTTTGGTGTCAGCAGCCGCCCAGGTAGCAACACAACCACGAGAACACTGCTGATCAGAACAATGAATGCCTGATCTACAGATGTCATATCAAGGTAGAAATCTTGATGAGCATTGTAGTGACATTACAAAGTGGATTACACATGCTGTATCTGGGTCAGAGAAGGAGTTATTTCAGTAAGGTCAACAAAGTACTTCTGACCAAACTTCTTTTTCTACATTTTGAGATATGTGCTTTTGTTTGTTACTTCATGTTGCATCTAATAACAATATTCTCTCCATGCTCCTGTATCAGCTTGCAAGCAAAGTTAAAAGGAAGGCAAAATACCCCCATGCCTGGGGTTATGCAATTTCAGAGACAGGTTCCAGCTCCCTGCTCTACTTTCCTTCATGACCAGGGGCCCAGCTGCTGTCACCCAGGCTCTCATTTAAGTGTTTAACATCACTTCAGAGAAGTTTTTTAGCTACATGCTCAAAGTGTCTGGCCTCCAATATCTCCCAGCCTTCATTATCCACCCAGTGAGAGGATACAATTAGGACTTCCTTGCTTTCCAGATGTGTTGGGTGTCAAGGAAACAAATATAGTGAGGTTACAGGGTCCTCAGATACTCCAGTGGAGTGGTAGTACAAGTACCAAAACACTTAATTTAGGATGTGTGTGTCTCTATATGGCAAAGATGTCACTGTACAGAACAAAACATGAATCACCTTCAACTGTCTTTCCCAGAAATGGAAACAGACCAAAGGCTAAGGTACCTTATCTACATGGCAGACAGGAGATGAAGTTGCCCTATCCAGGGAATGCAGCATTTCAAAGCTGTTGGCTTTGTTTGTACTGTGGGTGGGAGGCAGGGATACTTGTGAGATTTTTTTGGCTGTACCAACTTATTTTCTTGTCTTAATTTTGACTTTTTTTTTTTTTCCACAAAATTTAATTCAAACTAAATGTAGTCCTTGACAGCTGATATCTTGTATTTCCAAATGAAATATGCTCCCTGGGACACTGACAGCTGTAAACGAAATCAGAAAGGCTGCCCATCCCTGCCAGCTGTGCTGGAGGTCCCAATTCCAACAGCTCTGCAGCACCCACAATGCACCCCATGCCTCCTGACTCCCCAGCCCTCCTGTGGAGGCCATCCTGGGTCTTGTGCCTAGCCACTGGCATGGCTTGGGTGAGATGAGTTGTGTGTGCTAAAAATATTGCAACGAGGTTGGCAGAGAGCCATACCCTTGGATTGGAAAGAAGCTCTGGAAGGCATGCTTAAGTCCCCTTAGCCCTTACCTAAACCACAAGCTAGGGATGTGATTTAGGAATGCATTAGGAATCACACCAGATAATCCAGTGGCTCTTCTTCCACCTTTAAAGGCTTTGAAACTTATTCCCAGTTTCAAATCCTGGGAGAAAGATAGTTTAATGCTCAAGTATTACTTCAAGTGAACTCAGGTATATTTACTTTCATACAGGTCTTCTGCACTGCAATATCTACCCTAAAACAGCAAAGACAGAACTTAAACTGAAGCACTGATGTCAGCTCTGAATACCTTAAAAGTAAAAGTTGAAATATGTCTCTCTATATAAATTTTGATAAAAAGTGTTTCACTTATCAAACCTAATTATCAACCTAATCCAATTGTGGTGGGGTTTTTTTTTTGGTTTTGTTTTTTTTTTTTTTGTTTTTGTTTTGTTTTGTTTTTTGTTTTTTGTTTTTTTTGAAAGGAAAAAAAACAAACAGAGGCATACTTATACCTATTTGAAGTAACACCACAAATCTACACATTTCTCTAAGAGTCAAAGATGGAAACCAGATCTGTAGCTGAAAGCTGTAATTATCAAGACTAACCTTTCCTGACTGAGAAATGTAGAATTAAAAAAATTAATCATCAAGTTAAGAAAACGGTTTAAGAGCTAAAATAATTGAAAGCAAGCAAAATTGTTTCCTTTTCCAGTTGCTATTCTACATATCAAAACCTGTGAAACCCTATGGTGGTAGAAAGAAGCCTACACTATATTTATTTCTCTGTGATGACAGTATACGTTATTCCAGAGCAGTGGTACATGTATCAGATACATCTGATTCATGAGGGTATGATACAACAACCAAGGAGCACAACTAAGATTATGCTGTTGACTTCTATAACCATTACTGAAAGCTAACACCTTTCTGGTGCTGCGTTACTTTCTTTAATAGATAATTTTTGACTCACATCTGTGTTTTAAAACATTGCTGGTGGTACTAAAATAATTAGTTTATTTGCTTTTATTACAGTGCATCATTCATATTCTATCAATATGCCATAATCCAAGGTGTAAATTTGATGTTGAATAATCAACCCATTTAAGGAGGGAAACTAAAACCAGCCCCCTATGTTTTAATAAAGCTCTACCGCATATATAAATAATGGGTGCAATTTGTTTCCATTAGGAAGATAAGCTTTCTTCAAAGCAGTTCACTGTTTAAGGCTTTACATTTTGCCAGCACTTGCACAAGGTTGCAACAAACCTTGACTTATTTACAGAGAGATGTTGAGTGGAGATAAAACCACTTAATAATCCACCAGTTCTTGCTAAATACATTTTCCTTCCATGCCCTCTCTGAAAGCACTCTTCTTTGGCATATTCTTAAATTACTTGGATATCCTTTTATTTTCCTGAAAGATCTTTGAACTATAGGTTTTACAGAACAGTTCAATTAATGGGGTTTATGGCTTTTCTAAACGAAATAAACCTGAAAGTGTTTAGGGTTAAAACCAAACAAATAAAAAAAGCCCTGAGGCATTTATTTGAAAATAATTATACACTATCAATGGAAAAGGGAACAACAATTGCATAAATAACCCAAAAGTTTCTTTTCCTTTGGTTTGGTGCCTCATTCAAGAAAAGTGGCCTCACTCAAGACCAGGTGGCCTCTGCGACAGAAACTTGTCAACTGCCAATTTTTTGAACTTTTATCAGATTTGCAACAACAACAGCAGCACTCAATTGCCCCAAAAGCCCCAAATGTTGAGGAGAAAATATTCCCATCAACAGAAACTTTTGAACTCTGCTTGTCTCAGTGCATTCCAGCTTCTCTCCATGTTTGTTCTCAAGGACTCCACTTGAGTGGACACCCGCTCACAGCAAGGGCTGACTTAGTAAAACTAATAAGTTGTCGTAGGGACCCTGTTGTATTTATCAGAATTTCTCCTTCCTTTGTGTTCAGATGTTCTTTGAATGGGATAAGTTTGGTTGGTTGGTTGTTTTTTTTTTTAAAAAAAAAGAAGTCCAGTGTTCATTTCTTCTTATCATTGCATTTGGTGCAGTTCTCAGGCAGTCCTGCAGTATCTCTCTCTGCTCTCCTTAGAAATGTGCAAACACAAATTGTCTTTTGAGCCCTGTCACAGGCCCTTGGAAGTCAAAGGAAAGTCTTCATGCACCTCTCTTGAGCTCTTGTTCCAGCTCCTGCTACCCCCTTCACAGTCCCAGTTGCACATCATTGTCTCAGCTATGCTTTTACTATTTTGATCGTGTCAGACTTTCATCATAAATATATATGTCACTCTGCACCTGGATGCTGCCCCTATCCTGAGGACAACACTGCTGTGCTGGAAGCAAACCAGGAGTGTCCCTCCATCTCCCCATTTCTTTGTCTCTTCTCCCTGTAGGGATTAGTGGTGGTAACCTCCTACACAGATACCTGGGAGTTAAAATGGTGAGATTGGCTACTCCAGCTCTACAGAGGGACTGGAAATTAAGAAGGGAGGAAGAGTTTTGATTTGGCATAATTTCAGGACTCCCAGCTTGAATAAGGTGTGTATTCCCCTTGTGTGGCTGGTGATGGCTGCAGCAGGTGAGGCACAGCGCTGAACCCGAAGGATTTTGTACCTCTTTATTACCCCTGCAGGAAAGGTGGTGGTGAGCACCTGGAGAATTAGTCATCACAGATCTTACACTAGATTCCTTTCCCCAGTTACTACCTTGGTCATTTCCCCAGAGAAAAGTGTCTCTCTCCCCATGTGAAGTGAAGCTGACCAAGACAAGCCTTTTTTTTTTTTTTTTTTTTTTTTTTTTCTCCTACAAGCTGCTAGCAGTGAAAGGAAAGCAATCAGCAGGGTCTGTTTGCAGACACGGTTTGAGAAAATCCCCCTCTCCCCCTCCCGCAGGCTCTGCACACACAAGTGCTGCACAGGAAACAACAAACACAACGTTAGTCATTTCCTCCACTCTGCCAGCTGCTGAGGGTTTGCATAAGAAGAACCCTTGGACTTCAGATTATTTCTTAAAACACCTCTCGCCCCAAATCTTTCAGCAAACAGATGCTGGACTGGTGCCTGCAAGGCCAATTGAGTGTGGTTTCCTGGCGTAACCTGCTGCCTTCCCACCATCACCAGTCTCACACACTCACATCTCTCATCCCAACAGGATACAACACACCTACTGTCTCACAGGAACTATATTTTTGAAGCCTTCTGCCTATAGTGCAGTTGTGCAGATCCGGGGCAGAAGCTCAGGCTTAGATGCTTCTTTTGCAATTAATACTTAGGTGATGGTGGCATCTAAAAATTTCAATTATGGATCAGGTCCCACGTGACACTGTAGGGCTAAGTGACAAAGGAGACAGCCTTTTCTCCCAGAAAACAGTCAATAAATCATGTTCACCACATCTCCTTCACTGACCCCGTTCCTTACGTACCTGAATACTTCTCATTTGTGTTAACCTCCTCTGCAATCTTACTACACTTTCTACCTGTTCTTGCCTCATCATTGCTTTGCTGTCTCATTCTGCAGTCATGCTCAGAACTTCTTTTTAATATCTTGTATGCAGCACTTCTCACATATTTGTTACATATTTGTTCACTGATCATTGTTCTTGAAGGAAAAGTGATCATTTTCACTTGCTTCCCTTTTGATATGACAGATCTCTCCATCTTTGCTTCCTTCTAAAATACTCTATCAAAGTTAATACCAAAATATGATTTTCATCCAAACTCAAGCTGACCATGGTCTTATAGTTCTCAACCAACAGAAGGTTAGCTTGACAGGAACAAAAGACATTAAAATAAAGAATGAATACAGGTTTCCATGCTGAAAACTGTCTGCCAGGCTCCTATATGCTGTGGGTATTGCCTCGAGACAATTTTCTAGGTCTAATACAATGAAGTCTATTTCTAAGCTCTACAGTCTAACTTTTTTTTTTTTTTTTTTTACTTTGGGGTTTGGTCTCTGCCTTATATCTCCTCATTCATCGCTGTTCCTTCTCTACCTCCCATCTCTTCATGTAAGTGGAAAGAATAGGTAGAATTTGGTACACAAGCAGAGAAAGAGACACATGGAAATACACAGGTTGAGCGACCCCCTAATATTCAGATGTAGGATTCTGTTGGTGTACTAGAACTAGAGTGCCTAATACATCAGGAGAAATGCTATTTTCATAGTATTCACACCAAATTTGCAGATGCTAATCTTTGTAACCACCCATGCTGCTGAAGGCTAATGAGAACTAAATGGTGTTCCAAAGCATGAGGGAGTATCCTAAATATAACTCCTCTGACAACATTATACAATGATGTGTCTTTCAATACCCACAGAAAAGGGCAGCTGCTCAAGCTAATACTGCTTATGTGTGAACAAACCTTCCATACCATATTTTCTAATTCTCTTATTCTGATATTTCCTGTGAATTTGGGAAACAGTCTTTGACTTGGTTGCAAGTACAGCTGCATTAGGAACCACTAATGCTAGTAGGGTTTTCTCTGTGTAGACCAAAATACACCATCAGCTACTGATACAATTTCAAGAACTATTTCACACTCTTGGAAATACTTGATGAGAAAATAAGGGATAATCTTATATTTTATGTTCATATATCTATGTGTCTTAGGACACCCTCTCTTTTGCTAGATCTTCCTTAACATTGATCAATGAGCAACAAAAGGGGACAAATTTGCACGCAAATGGTTTCCTATTAGAATTCACCAGGAACCATTCAATTGAATAATCGAGTCAGAGCAATGCCTTTCATCAACACTGACACTCTTTATTGGTAGGTACTGAAATAGAGTGCCAGGGAATAGCCCAGACAGCCAGAAGCCCAGTGTACATGGCAGTAATGAAGAAGGTAGGAGACACCAGTCTGAGTTCCTGCTGTGTCTAATATAATCAGGGACTTGGCATCCTACAACCTAAACTGTTACCCTGATACTGCAGGCTGAGTGTAAGCTTCATCTGCCCCCTTATAGATGCCTTCAATACAGGCTTCTACTTCTGAGCTCATCATCCATACTGCCTTATGGCTGCTAGAGAGAAGCAGGAATTTTTAGCACACATTATTTAAGCTCTAAGTATGACTTGATCTCCACCAGCTATAAGTGGGCCAAAGGGAGTGAATCGGATGGAGAAGTCTACCCTGCGCACCCTGCAGCTGAAGAAGAACCTCACTGACCACTCAATCAACTCTACGAAATGTAACAGTTTAAGAAGGAAAGATAGATAAGTTCATTCCACCGCTTATAGGTATGGTCACCTGTCTGGGCCAGTGGATGCCTTTTCCAGGTGCTTGCTGCTGCAGTACTCCATCATCATCTGCCCTTCTCTTTTGCATGCAGGCCATTTTCACACTGTGAATTTTTGGGGCAATGCCATGTCCTGGTCTGCTCTCTTCCTTGCTTTTCTTGCTCTGATCTGAGATCAGTGATATATTTCACACCTGTCAGCTCATCCTCTAGAAAGTCCACACCAGGTCATGTGCCTATATTGTAGTTATGATTGAATTTTTCATGTTGTGGTTCTATATACTAATTTCCATACTCCCCTAGAAGGCTTCACAGGCTAGTCTGGGTTGGGAACAATCAAGTACTGACAAATAATTTCCTATAACTGAAAAAAAGTTTAATATTTTCCATGCTAGGGGTTTGTCATATCACCTGTGAGATTTAGTGGTTTGTATTACTTACCATCAAGTAAGGTATTTTTTCCTAATCTACTGCTGCTAAAAGAGAAGGAACAGCTCATCTCTTTCTTAATTCTGTCATTTCCTAGCTCAATTAAATCTTCTTTTATTCTCACCTTTTGGGACAAGAAGTAGTTTCCTTCTGTGTTTCTACTGTGCCACAGGGTGACTTATTTCTTCAGACTACTCATGCCATAAGAAATAGAAGGCTATGTTTTAGAAGCTCTGAAGCATGTACCTGAGAGGGACAGGGTGTAAAGGTATTATTATAGCTGCCATGGACAGCCAGAGACAGCCACATAATTTAGAGCAGTGTCAGGGCTGCTCTAAAATATGCAGGTGTTCATGACCCCCGCTGAACTTTCCATTAGCCAAGGATCATTGCAGCTATTAGCCTCTGCCGCTGTATTCCCTCTCTAGGCTGAACTAGGATGAATTTCAATTACTGCTCCATTCCCTTCCCTTCCCTCTTTATGGCTTCTTTCAAGAAATATCCCCTATCACATTTCCAACACATTATAATATTCCAGTCAGATTTCATTAGGACAACTTTCACTTGCTTAACTCCTTTCTTCTTGTGTCTGAAGTGTCTGTGTTACCTCTTCTTGAGCATTTTCTTTCTAATGATAGATGGTGTCACTGGATCCTAACTACTCCCCAACTTCAACTTAATTGATCAGACTTGGCATGTTTCCTAGAATTAGCACCTGAATAGCCTCAGACTGTGCAACCTAGGCTGTTCAGCTAGCCTGTGAAATGGCAATCTTGCATTACTTCTTGAAACTCTTCCTCTGCTTCCCTTCTGCATTGTGGCTGTCCCAATCAATAGCTGAGTAATTAAAATCCCTTGTGATCAATGTTCTAGTTGTTTTACAGACTTCTCTTATCTGCAAAAACATTTCCCAACCTACTTTCTTTGCCTGCTCTGGGGGTCTGTAGCAACATCCAGGAATAACATGACTGCATTCATTGTCCTTCCTCAGCTTCTGCCCAAACTGCCTCTGCTCTGACAGGCAAAACATTTGTAGCGTTTCCTGCTCTGGACATGGATCTATACTGCTGTCTCTGCTGTGACTGAAGAACGTGGCCTGTCCCCTTTAATAAACTTTGCATCTCCCTACTCCATTTTCAGTCCCTTCTAGCTCACACGTTCCTGGAATATCACACTTAGACTTGGAAACGCATGTTTTCAATTGGTGACCTTATTAATATGCTCACAGCATTTGTATAGAAGATATTTTCTCCTCCCACCTCTGCTTTACATTCTCATTATCTCCTACAACGACAATCAACAGATACATTACTGAGCGATCCGTGCATTCCCTCCTTTAAATTCTTCTCCTCCCACACCACTAATCTAAAAAAATGGCTAGATCATTTCCTTATTAGTGGACAATCTGTTTGCTCCCATAGGGTTGGGAATAATATAGGCCATCTCTCCTTTGCCATTCTGCTCTCTCAGTTTTGTTGTTTATAATTCTCCCAAACTCTTACATCCACCCCCCCCCCACCCCCCCACCCCCCCCCCCCATCCGCTGCCCTGTCATCTATTCATTTATCTGTGGTAAAATGAACCACTTACACACTGGAAAACACCATTATGCTGCTTTCTTCTTCCACTGGCTAGCTAAGGGGTGTAAGGCTTACATTTTACAATACCTGCATGCCTTTATTACATAATTTATAAAAATCACCCTCCATTATGCTAGAGTCTTTTAAAAGCTATTTTGTCTGCCATAACCCATTGACTAAAAATCCCCTGTCCCTTCTTCTGGAAGCATTTGACTCCTGTGCGCTTGTGCGAGGATTTGGTGTTTTAAACAGCAGCAACTATCTGCAACATCAACTCTGCCATCAACACTTCTCTGATCTAATTTTGCTACAGATTTCCCCATGCTCATTTCATCATTTTGTGAGATCCTGTCTTCTGAATCGTTAAAACTCTGGGAAATGTACTGGGTGCTGGCACAAGCCCCCCTCTCTTTATTACAATTCTTCCCTCCTTTACTACCTCTTCTCAGTTACCCAGCCGCTGCCCTTTATATCCTCCTGCTTCTGCTGGAACAGGGTTGCTTCTCCTGCACAAGGCTGTGCTTCCAATGTACTCATCCTGCAACTTGCTCACAGCTGGTTCTCCTCCTCCTCTGTCACTCCTTCGGAGTATGAAACCAGCCATCTGTCATCAGTGAACCTCTCATATTCATTGATCTTCCCCAGCACATCAACCCGTCTTTCTAATTCCACTTTCCAGTTTCTTAGTGCCACAGCTAACTGGCAGTGCACATACATACATGTGCATGTACGCACACACACACACACACACACAATATTGTTCTTGTCTTTTCCAGTCCTCACATTCAAAACAGATATCAGCTGAAAAAAGATCTTTTTAGCTTATGATTTCTGAAGCCAGGGCAAGTAGAGGATGATTGCAACCCAGTTACAGACAAATTGCACATTATTTCATGAAACACTGAAGAAACAAGAACCCAAAAATACTATGAGACATCCCTGGTTGTTGAGGACTTGTAGTTATGAGGAGTGGTGCAGAGCCAAACACCTAGAGAAGGTACTGCAATGAATTACAGAGCCTCTTTTCTCTTCTAGCATGCAGTGCAGCGCAGAGTGGCGTATAAAAACGGAGCAGTGCATTCTCCTTTCCCTCTCTGACCGATATGGATCCATTCCCTTTTGACACCTTCCCCAACTCTTTATCTAGCTCCACCTGTGGTACATTTTCTTACCCTTTGATTGTGAGCTTTTGTCCTATGATTTTATAGAACATAACACAGTGGGACCTGCCTCACAGCTAGTGCTAGTAGCCACAATGGTGCAAGAAAAAACAACAACAATAATAACAATACTAATATCTAGTCACTGTGAGGTCAATCCTCCCACAACATAATTAAAACCAGGAGGAGCTACTACTGTTTTCTGGTTTATGGCGGTTTTTTGGTTTGGAGCTCTCCTAATAGCTAATGCTTAGATCCAAACTGTCCTTGTTCCACTAACTCAGCCGCAGACTGCTCAACAGGGAAATCAGGCTGGCTGAAAGTTGCATACAGGCGTTCTGGTTTCTTGGATCTATTTCTCATAAAGGGTGTGATAAAGTCCTGTGTTTTATGTGTACAGCTCTGCTGAAATCAATCAGACACTAGGATGAGACTGACTTCTGTTCCTGGACAGCATGAAGGCATTTATGTTTTTAAAACAAAAATCTATGAAAATGTGATCTGTCTTCTTTCACCTGCCACTAAATCACACTGCAGAGTCTAGTGTTTTCCCTACATCAGATAAATAAAACCTACAGAGGCAATGCAGCTCACATCAAACCTCATGAGCCTGTTTGTAATCATTGAAAAGTTCTTCCGTGTCAGCCTGTCTGCTTCATATGAACATTATATCCCTGTGTGAAAAATCCCTGTGACATTTTGATAGAAGATATTTACTGCACATGAGCAGTGGATGATTGTTTTTTAAACCTTGGATATCTTGTCTGATTTTATTTAAATTTTTCTCAAAATGCCAAAACTGATTAAAACATATGATCAGTTAATCTTTATCAAATTCCATCATTATAGTAAGAGGCCTTTACAGTTGTGTAATGGAAAACAAGGAGCATATTGTAATAACCAAAGCCTATGTTTTGCACATCTATGTTTCATCTTACTTTCTCTTGAACCTTGGCCTTAACCTGTACTTATGACCTTGCTAATTCACCTACTGAAATGAGGAGAAAAAAAAATGAGCATATGAGGAAGAAGTTTCTTTGACATAGTCCATCTTATTTACAAAGTATACACAGAAACTGTTTCTCTGAAATAAGGTGTGAGAAAAAGCAACTTCCCCATTCAAGAATTCAAGCCTGCCTCTAAGCAAGGGCTTTGGCCAAAGGTCTTTCTCTTGACTTCTTTCCAGGGCTACCTCACCCTGCTTCTCCTAACTTCAACTGCATTCCCACCACCTGCTCAGCACCCAGGTCCTTACATTTGCAATGAGAAAATGCTTTGGCCTGGTAGATTCCAGCTGATTGGCTTCCTCAGAAGCCTAATTTCTTAGATGAAGTCTTTCACTGTCTTCATCTATCTTTCTTCATAAGGAAACCATTTCTTCTATGTAACACCAGTGATATGTGGCTAGCAAACCCATTTGCTTTAATGAGGTCAGTAGCTGCCTGCATATGAAAGACAACTTGATTGCAGCCATTAGCACATTCCAGCATGACAAACACATATTTTAAGTGAATGTTTTAATAAAAGGTGCTGGATTAACATTTCTGTAAAGTGAGGTTCTCTCTTGACCTACAAAGTTGCTCCTACCCATGCATTTTGTGCATTTCACTCCTGTCACCCTACCCATGCATTCGGCAGCCCCTGTGGCCAATTTGAGGCATCCTGACTTGGGTTGCTTTCTTTGCATCTGTACAACTCTCTCCGCTGGAAGGCTCACAACTGCATCGTGAAATGGGTCAGGGAACTGATCTGGATGAAAAGTAACCGGAAAAATAAAAGATTGTTTTCAAGAAAATCACTAGACCTTTATAAGAACTGTGGGCTATGGCTGAGGACTTTATGCTTCTCTAAGACTGCACTCTTGGATAAGGTCTTAATGGAAGCTTTAACTACTCAAAGTCAAATCCTGCCTCATCTCACTCCAGGTGTTGCCTTTTCTTACTGCATGGGCCGGAAGATGATGGATGCCACTAAAGGCATTGACATACGTCCAGTAAGAACTTAACTGAGATTTTGCAATTATTTCTTAGAGAAGTCTGATAGTTGGCTTTGGTTTAGACTGAATTCGAACAAATGACAATTTTCTCCTCCCCATCTGATTTCTTATAATAAAAACTTGTTTGTTTTTGAATTTCTGTTCTCACATTGAAGCCCAAGAGCTTCTGACTTTTACTACAAATTTTCTACCTGAGGAAAGTCTTATTTAATTTCAGCTCCTTCAGTAAGTCTAAGGAATCAGTTTCTAAGCAGTCATACAATCTGACTGACGAAGATTGCTCCATGCCTGCAGATGGTGATATTCAAGCAGTAAGGGAACTCTTGCAACAAAATACAAATAGGACAACAACAACAAAAGAGAGAAGAACAAAAACTTAGTCATGACCAAGATTATTAGAGATATTTTAAGCAAGGATAACACACAATTATCATGTGTGTCACTCAGAGAAACATCACCCATGTCCATACCTAATCTTTCCAGCTTGAATGTGTTGAACTGCTTCTGTCAAAATAAACGAGCCCCAAAATAGTAATGTCAAGTTAGAGGAAACCTTCCTCAGCTCTTCTTAGGCCTATACTGGATTTTCTGCTGGGCTGAACAGCAGGTGCTCAATTAATTTGCTTAATGTAGGCAATTCATGCCATGGGAGATGCTGTAGGGTATTGCATCTGGTGACCACTGCTGCTCCAGAAGGGTGTGGGTCTCTCACAGGTCCATTGTCATGTCAGCTGGACCTAAGGAAATATCTCAGATAAACATGAGTGTCTCAAATAGCAGAATAAGTCTGGGTTTAAGAACTGAATTTCTTCCCTGTATTTAAATGCCTGTTGAAGCACAATATAGTTGTGGGGGAGGGAACACTTTCACCTTTGTCTCCAGGCTTGGATATGTACCGTGGTGATGGGCACACAAGGAAAACCATAGGGTGATGTGCTGTAACAAGTTGTGCCAAGGGCTCTTTCACAACTCACCAGCCAAGCAAAAATGAACAACAAGAGATTTGGAAACTGATTCTTTTCTATAGCTGCAATTCACTCACTTCCTCAAAGGCTGAGCATGACAGAAATCGAGCCAGCTCTAGTACCCTGAATACTTGTTTGGCTCAGGCCCAGACATCACAGAGTGAAGCAGGGCCTTCTGCTAACTGGGGACAAGACCATCTCTGTACTGCCCTCATGTTAGCAGAGAACAACCTCACTTCTTAGCGTGTCTCTCCTGGGACTGTCCTCATTTTCTGTCACATTAGAGCAGGATCTCATAGAATCACAGAATCATCTAGCTTGAAAGAGACCTTGAAGATCATCCTGTCCATCCATCAACCCAACATTAACAGTTCCCAACTACACCAGATCCCTCAGCGCTATGTCAACCCGACTCAAACACCTCCAGGGATGGGGACTCCACCACCTCCCTGGGCAGCCCATTCCAACGCCCAGCAACCCCTTCTGGAAAGAAATGCTTCCTAACATCTAGTCTGAGCCTTCCCTGGTGCAACTTGAGGCCACTCCCTCTTGTCCTATTGCTTGTTACTTGGTTAAAGAGGCTCATCCCCAGCTCTCTGCAACCTCCTTTCAGGTAGCTGTAGAGGGCGATGAGGTCTCCCCTCAGCCTCCTCTTCTCCAGACTAAACACCCCCAGTTCCCTCAGCCGCTCCCCGTACGACCTGTGCTCCAGACCCTGCACCAGCTTCGTTGCCCTTCTCTGGACACAATCGAGTCATTCAATGTCCTTTTTGTAGTGAGGGGCCCAAAACTGAACACAGGAATCGAGGTGCGGCCTCACCAGTGCCGAGTACAGGGGTGAGATCCCTTCCCTGTCCCTGCTGGCCACGCTATTGCTGACACAAGCCAGGATGCCATTGGCCTTCTTGGCCACCTGGGCACACTGCTGGCTCCTGTTCAGCCGGCTGTCAATCAACACCCCCAGGTCCCTCTCTGACTGGCAGCTCTCCAGCCACTCGTCCCCAAGCCTGTAGCACTGCTGGGGGTTGTTGTGGCCCAAGGGCAGCCCCCGGCATTTGGCCTTATTGAAACTCCTCCAGTTGGCCTCAGCCCATCGCTCCAGCCTGTCCAGATCTCAGTGTCATCAAACATGGCACTGACGTCTTAAGGACACTGCAAGATGCTGTGGTCTCCCAGTCTACTGTTTCCACCCTTAAGAAACAAGGTGTGCCGCCTTATAGCTCCTGGAAATCCAGTGCATCAGCTTAGGCATCTGTGCAGACTTAAGTGGCATGCTCTTCACAAAGAATTAATTACAGTTCCTCAGTTCTTCCTCTATCTTTCCATACACTTACGCTTCCCTGCATACAGAAAAGCTTACCTTTCATCATTCTAAGTTGCGACTCTACCTCACTTTCCCTTCAAATCTGGAGACACAGCTGAGCTTCTTGTAATTCAATGAAACAATCTCACTGCAGCAACATTCACCCAATAGTGCACCTATAACTGATGAACACTGCTAGGACTGACTGCTCAGGAAAAAGACAGAAATATGTGGGATGTGGGTGGTGGAAGGGAGGTAGCCGAAGCTGGGAAGAGCTGATGGGCGGAATAGGCTGCTGAACAATTTAATTGCTTTTTCTGTTTTTCTGTGGTGGAATATGCACTGTAGAAACTTTAGCTCAGATACTGACTTTTTTTTTTCTGTGCAACGACATATAATATAATATATATTATATATATTAATATATAATTAAATATATAATTAAACATAGGTAGTTGCACACTTAGTTCTGCATTATTTAAATACTTCGTTATAGAATATTGTGTCATACTTCATTTCCACACATAAAGAATAAACCATATAACTCATGTGGGTGCCAGAGATCTCAAACGACTAGTCTCTGTAACCCTGGAGGGAATGCTAAATTGAGCTGAAAACTTCCATTCTGGCATCATGCATCCACTTTGCCTGTTAACCTGTTTTTCCCTCAATCAGAGGTTTTTGGGTTTGCCCCAGGAAATACCTCCTCAGGAAGGAGAAAGTGTATGATGAGATTCCTGTCCTGATTTTAAAAGCTATCCAGAAAAAGCGTGGGAGGACACAGACTGGATAACAATGAAGTAGAAAAAAAGTAAGGGAGAAAACCACTTCAGTACTGAAGATTGCAGTAGCTCAGGGATTTGTTCCACTACAATATCTAGATTCATGAGGGAGGTAAACACCTAAGCAGAGGAGTCAGTTTGGTTTATGAAAGATGGGACCTCATATCCTCCATCTTCTTGCAGTGACTACTTGAACCTATATATTCTAGTTACCAGAAATTTGTGCTAACCAGAGGTCCATAAATCAGGCTAGGAACTGGGAATCCTCTATTAAAGCTGTTCCACTACATGTAGAAGGGTTTGGTATTAACTTGCCCAGAGGAAGAAAGGAACATGACTCTGAAATTCCCTGGTCACATCATATTCCTAGCCCGCATTTTGGGATAGATAAAGCAGAGATGGGACTTAGAGAATATCTTCTTGTATTTAAATTCAACACAATACATATGGATAGGAGCAGACGTGTCCACTCAGAATTGTATGAGTACTCACATAGAGCTTATGAGTACTCATGTCGAGCAACTGAGGTCAGTAACTCAAACCTCACTCTTATTTTCTTACTTTGCTTAAAAGACTTCTGAGAACTTGAGATGTTAAAACATGACTTCTAAAAGTGTCAGTCTGAAGGTCCTGGGTGAAGAAAATACCTTGCAACTTCAGCCCTTGCTCAGCTGCTTTTTGAGACAGCTAGCATTGCAGGTTGTACTTTGCAGACAATCATTACAGGGATGGAAAGACTCATTGGTTAATAAGGTGAAACCAGGCCTGGAGGCACCATGTTACTCCAGGGAATGATACACAGTAGCAATGCAAACTCAAGTAATAGGGCAGAAAAATACTGTCAGATGAGGAAATGTTTGCAAGAATTGGGTATTGGCTAAATAGTTCATAAAATCCCTCACAGTCCCATTATTGTTTCTCATTTCTTGTCTCAGTCCTGTCTCAGCCAAGAACAAGTGGCTGGAAAGCAATTTCCCAAAACCAAGAATGCTGAAATACATCTCAGTTCTAGAAGTTCATTTCTATTTTACTTTGGATTAGATCTGAAGTGGTTGCTTTTATGGGAGTGAATTAATGTGAACAGAGGATGAAATGAAATTGTGGTAAAAGTAAGTACAGCTGCCTTAGACTCTGGGGAAAACAATGCAGTAGGAACAGAAATAAAGTTGTAACAGAAGGTATGAGAAAACAGCCAAAACGTCTCCAGTGTTGGTTTGGATGACAGAGATTGCACGGAGCTCTTCCCACAGAAAACCATACGTGCCAATCTCTTTAGCACTCCCGACTTACAGCTAACATGGGTCATCAGCAGACAATTCATTTTTGGACAAATCATGATAGATTTCCAAAGCTATGTGTAGGAGGAACAGGACTGAAGCAAGGCTTGTGTGTTAATCATCATTCTGACAAAAGGCATCTATTTGATCTTTAATACTTGGTCACAGGTTCCATGTGACACAGTGGACGTTACAGAGAGATGATGAGTGTGAATCTTATTTCATTATCCATGTGCTCATGTGTACGGAGAGACAGTTCATACAGCCATCTGGTCTCACTGAGCAGTCATGCAACAGTTTTTCAGATCTTTGTCTTCTGATTGGCCTTCTTTCACTCTAATTTTCTGTCTTGTTTTAACTAAGAAAGACAAATGACGAGAAAGCAACGCTTGCTTTTGTCTCAGCTCACAGTATCACAGGAGTGTATTTATATCAGTATCAGCTATAGATCAATCTGCAAGTATGAAATGGGAAAGAACAGCCTTAGAGCATCCACAAAAGGGCTGAGGAAAGTCACTTTTGCTTTTCCTCCCTTTCCACCTGCACTGTATCCTTGGCGTATATGCTTAAAGAGGAGTCAAAACTTGTAATAAACCCAGGGTGTATACAAGCTCTTCAAAGCTGTGAAGCGATATGAATCAACCCGTATTTTGGCTCTATTAATCCTCTCCATCTTACACCTTAATAGTAAGTAGATAATGTCTCTTATCACACCTCTTGCTGTTGTTTTGCAGCTAAAACCCACTCTGGTCCACTGTCCACACATACAAAGGAGATGGTACAAATAGTAGGCCTGATCCTGCACACATAAATGTATATTTGAGGTCATTCTTACCAGATGTTAAAACCAATTAGTGCTTTCACATTTGGGGGGCTTTTTTGATGGCTGTTGAACTTGATCCACTGAAGTCAGTTAAAACAAAGCAGGTTAGCATGCTGAAGTCCCCTTTCAGCCCAACAGGGAAAGCCTTCGAGGGCAAGTGTTTCGTGTTTCCTACTCTGTTCTCAAAATCCTACAGATTCTCAGACTTCCAACCAGTCTTAACTTCATCTTGTATCAAAAAAAGGTTACCAAGAAACTGGAGCTGAACACAGAGATTTGTCCGAAAAAATTGGCTAGACGTGGACCCTACGGGGTATCCAGGAGCAGCCTATATTCTTCTCACTCTATGCGCTTTCTGTGCTGTATAGACAACTCGCTAACGACCTGTATGCCAATTGCTTTAAGGAGAGGAAAGGACAGGCTCGGGGATGAAAAGAGACAACCAGAGAGTTATAATTCAGACTTTCATAGAGCTTTTAGTCTCAGATGCTCCTGAAATTCATTTGTAAAACCATGTGAACTTTCTCACTGAAGGAATATCAGCAGTGATACCATTGTGGAGGAAAGAAAAGATCTCAAGCTTTGAAAATAAGACCGTAAGTGCTTTCCTGAATAGCGTTCAAGTGGGTTTGAAACTAGGCAAAATGAGTTTGTCTGTCCCTACTTAAAACCACAGATTAGATAAGTATGAAAATATTTTCTCTGCTAAGCTATCAGCACTTGGCTTCTCTTTTAATTATAGTCAAATAATGTAACAAAGGGCAATTTCCATAACACTTATTCTAACCATTTTTCACATTTTACATCACAAAATTATTCTGAACTTTTATCAGGGCATGTACAACATTTACCACCTTGCACTCTACTTTGATGCTGATTCTTCTGAAAGAGCAGCAAAAGAGATACCTGTTAGTTGCCTAGCATCTTGTCTTCAGAGGGCTGTTCAGAAAGACGCCGTAATTCTTGGACACCATACTCTTAAAAACAGCTGCCTAGGTCTTTTCTGACAAGTCATCTCACAATGTGGACTAAAATCACTTGATTTATGAGAGTGTGTTGACTCTATTGTCTCAATTTCCACTTCTCAGGCTGTCACTTCTTCAGTCGTACACATACTGCTCACTCTGGATTATTCATAGTGAGTAGATAGCTGATCCTGAGAATCACACCAGTCTTCTTCACTAGGAGACTATTATGAAAAATTATTAAAACCAACCACTTGTTGTGCCAACCCTGAGTTGTGTCCCATCTTCTCTCAAGACTTGAAGCAGGAGTTCCTTCTGAATCTGAACAAATGATGCTCATGTTTCACAGGTGGAGCCTTATTCCAGTCAGCAGAGACCTTTAACCTAACAGAGAATGCTTAGTGAAAACACTAGTGGCATGATTTTGGGGGAACAAATTGAAATTAAAAGAATTATATCCTTGAAACAAAAAGAAAGAGTGAGGGGTCTTTTACGTTAATATTTAGTGAAATGTAGTAGAAAACCCAAGCATGAAATATTTATAAACTCTGCTTTGAAGACCCCTATAAAACTGCTACTTAGTTTCTTTAAAATGAATATGCAGTCTATGATTTCAAAGCTTACTGTATCGGGTCCGCAAGGTCTTTTAAAACAATTCATTTTCACTTCAGACATGAAAGGGAAAAATGAACGTAAGAAGTCTCAAAGACAGCTCAAATCTTTGCATTTCAGGTTATGGTTTTGGTTCGCTCTCTTTTATTGATCATTTATGTACTAATTCTAAAATGTATTGCTCATATTTAATGTCATACACTAGAAAAGCAGTTCATCTAGGATGCATTTAAGGCAATATATTCTTTAAACTCACCTCATAAATTTGGGAGAGTTCCTACAGTTTAAAAAAAAAAAAAAAAAAGAGAAAGCATCTAAAACACATTGCTCAATATTAGAAATAATGCTATCTAGTAGATATCTTCTCAAGAAACTTCTGATATCAAACATTTTTTTTATTGTTGTTAAAGTTAAACCCAATATAATTGTCTCCTTGATTACAGTAACAACAGTGTCCCTCACACAGCCTGAGCCAGTGGCAATAGACTTGTTAAAACGTTTTATGTCAGGTCTGTTAAAAGGAATGAAAGAAACATTTAAATTTGAGACAAAATATCCCATTGCTGCGTTTTCAAAGGAAAACCATTCATTTGCAAGACAAATCATAATTTTTCCACGGCGGATAGGGATTTTCTTTCTGAAAGGATATTCAGCTCCTAAAATGTTATGCCCTGTCTGAAGCCCCAAACTCCTCTGTTCACAGCACAACATCAGAGAAGCAGTAGTTCTTTGTTTGATGGAAAAAAAATCTCCATCAAACTAGGGCTGTTCATCTTCCCTTCTCAGACCTTTCTTAGGAGCTTTAAGATATTTTTCTGCTGATGATTTTGTTAATTTCCATCTGGGAGGCATCGATTTATTCTTCCGTTTTCTGAAAGGAACTGGAGTGAACATGGCTGTTTATTTTTCTACTTAGATAGTGCCTTACCATGCCAAGACAACTCTGAGCACCAGCCTCATCAATTAATATCAGCACCACTCTGAGAATGATGTTTGCTAAGAAACTGTTGCTACAGAACAAGCAAAATGAGGACAAAACATTGGGCCAAATGCTAGAAGAGGCAGAGGGGAGCCAGGATGTGTGGATCCTGGCCCAGGGAGCACAGACGGGGGAGTGCTGTCTCCCTGGCATGCTCCCCTCCTCCGCAGACACCCCCACTCCCCCCAGGCTTTGGGCTCTACACCTGGGTAGGAGGGGTTGCACTGGGATGCCATTCACACACCATATGGAGCCTTCCTCCATGTGCAAAACAGCAAAGCTGAACGCTGATTCAGCTGGGGTTGTGAAACTGCACCTCGGAAGGGATCCGCTGCACTTTGGGGCATTCCTTCATCTAACCAGGGGTGAGCAAGCCTTGGAAGAGACCCTCAGAAATAGCTCCGTGCACCAGCCACCCTCTTCACAGTTGATAAAAGTGAAGGGAAATAGCAAGTTCACCTTCCTGGGTAACACACCAGACTCACTGGAAGCCTTAATAGCTGCTGTTGAACTGACAGCATTTGGACAGAAAGTGAGTGCTTTCTGTCACGTTTGCCACAGTGTTTTCCTTCATCTGGATGGAAGAGGAAAGGTTGCTCAACGGACTGTCTTGGCTCTGCATTAGTACACACATATAGATGTCTGCATGACTCCATCTATGTTTCACCTGTGTATTTCTTTCCCTTTCACTGTGGTGCCATATTCTTGCAGCAGTCCCACCAGAAGTGCTATGTTGCTGACACTTAGCAATTGCTTTACTTGATCTCCACAAGTGACAACGCAAGATATCTTTTTTATGCCATCTGCAGCGGCGAACAGCAAAGAGAAAACTATATGCTTTGACCACTGAGACATAAATGCCTTTTGGGGCCATAATTGTGAGTGTGTGTGTGGTGACAATCAACTGCTCATGGAGGAGTTTACAGACTAACTGGCTAGGCAAAAAAATAAACACGAACAGAGACAGGAGGAAGGAGAAAATTATTTGTTTAAGATCGCACAGAAAGGTACTGAAAGAGTCATTCTCACTTCTTACCTTCCAATTCAGTGCCCTCTGTATTGTAGCACACAGGCTTGGCTGCTTTGCTACTACAACACACCACTCATTGTACACTTCAAAGTTGACATTAATATTTTCTCTGCTACTTTACACAATCCCATAAAAAGGAATCTCTCTGCCTGAATGTAAAAACTATTATCAGGCATGCAGTTGACCAAACTCTGCCCAGATGTTGCAGCGTGGTTGCAAACTATATGTCAGCTGTTCTTTTTGCTGCTCACCATGCAGCCAGCCTGTTCATCTGGCCATATGGAAGATCCATGGGAAAAAAAGAAAAGCTATTTGTGCATTGGTATTGAAAGTTGGAATAATACAGCCTTTAAGATTTAATGGGTACTCAAGCTGGCTTACAAATAACCTGCTTTGTCTGCATTATTTTGTCTGCGTCTTTCCTTATGGAAAACAAAGAGTAGAAAAGAAAGATCAAAGATTGCAACTGCAGCTTTGTTTTGAAAGCCAAAATGCCTTAGTCCGTTCAAACAAGAGGGAAAGCTTCTATGTACAGAATTCAGGCTCATACTGCACCTTGGCCTGCTGCAGCAGATGAAGGCTCCCTGAGAAGTATTTCAACTCCCCACACCTCCCCGTGTCCTCTCCCTCCCCACAGACACGGAGTCCAGCGAAGCCTGAGGTTCAGTCCTCCTCCTGCCCAAGGTTATCCTGCCAGCCCACCTGGAAAGCCTTCTGCACAACAGAAATAACTGCGGTTCCTGAGGGAAGGGGAGCGCACAAATTAGGAGAAATGGCTATTTCCTGTTAAACAGGATAAGGCCAACATTTGTAATGTGATTCTCAGCCATGACTGAGGCCAAGAGTAGATCTGAGGTGGAAACTCGAGCTTTTTATCACACTGCATTTGCACAGGACAATGTAGCTTGCATCTCATATGCTGGAGGTTGATGTCTTGCAGGTGGGAGAGCCTTAAGGGCTTATGTGATGTGGAGCTGCAGCTATGTCAGTGCTGGGAGAGGGGTGGGGAAGAAACTTTCAAGAGCTTGGACAGCCCAAATTTAAGTAGCCATGTTAGGTACCTACAGACTCTACACTCCCAGGAGCAACTCAGAGTGCCTCAGCTGGCCTGGTGACAGTACTCACATGCTTACAGCACCACTTGGAAACCTCTTTTTATCCCTGTTGACTGTTCAGGCAGTATAGGCTCATAATTTCAGCACTAAATTCACAGTCTAAAGCTAAACTGTGCAAAACCATTTTCTTCCTTATGGAAAATTACTCACCATATCAAAATTCTGTTCTTCTAACACTGGGGATCTGCAGTTACCAAACTCTCTTAGAAACAGCCTTCAGCAGGGCATGGCTGGAGTCAGGGGTCCTGCAAGAACATCTTCGCACGTACGAGCACCTGTCTGTATGCAGTTATCTGCTTTGCATGTGGAAGAGCGAGCCTGTGCATGGCTACACGGGCGCAACTTCAGACATTTGATAATTTGGCCCTGGCTGCACTGTCAGCTGCTGTCACTTTCTGTTTAGCGCAGCGTTCATAAGGCAGCAGCTAATGGGGCGGGAGCATGGGGAGGAATTCTGGCAAAGACAAGTTGCTGGGATATTTATTTGGCCGTCCTTATGTAAAAGAGTGCAAAAATGGAGCAGTAAAATATTGTAAAACTTAATCTGATACTTCCACTAATTCAAAGTGGCAGTTTTTAAATAGGGTTGCTTCTGTTTGTCACTTTCAATCATAGAATGCTGATAGTGGTACTTAGAAGGACTTAATAGTCTTAAGAAAACAAACTGTACCCCTCCCCCCAGACCAGAACAAACAGAGCCATATTGTCATGCCTTAAGATACATCAAGTGTGCGGCACAGGGGGGGTGGATGCGTGCTTCCTCCTAGGCCGAGGCAAGCGAAAGTGACAACTTGTCAACTCTCTCATCCTGTTCACTTTGCATCCCACTCCGTTTCTTATGCTCTCTTGCCTTTCCCTGTCTGCTCTCCCCCTGTTTCCACTCCCAGTCTTCAAAAGAAAAGGGCACTCCAGCAAAGCTGTCAGCAGCTTTTAACTGCATTTTATTTCTGCACACCCTTTTCCTGAATTAAAAATAACTCCTTTCCCCCACTAGTTTTCACGTATCCATGCGACTTGTACCTTAACCAAAGCAAGGCACTGGCATGATTTAGGCTTACTCAGGGAGGGGAGGTATTTTTGCAGGTAGGCAAAGGCAGAGTAGGAGGCATAGTGCCTCATCCCCTCCACAAAGGCCAGGCTGGAAACAAGCTGCAAACCTGCCCATGAAGTGGGAGGCTCCTGTGCCACGTCCTCTTCCCCAGCAGCAGAATGAGTCCGTGTCATTTGCAGTCATTATTTGCAAAGCCAAGAAAGCTGTGCAAAATCCCCCCAGGTGAGGGCCAGGGCCAGGGCCTTGGCTTTGTGCACAACCCTGGTCTTGCTAAAGGGTCAGCGATGTGCTGCCTGCTCAGGTTTACACTGCGTGGGGACTGTTGGGCAGCAGCAGCTGTAACACCAAAAGCGGACTTCATTTTCCACTTCTTATTCTTCGTTACACACCCTGCTCCCCTCAACTCCGGCCGCAGCAAATTGCAAATCCAGTGCAAGCAGCAAGAAGTGATAAATGAAACAGTGAATAAAGTTTGTTTTCTTTATGCTGGATGGGCTTCCCGGATTGTAGTGAGGGAGGTGAGGCTCTGATCTGCCCAGAAGGACGCGTGCAGGTAAAACCCAGTATCCTTTGTCAGCTCCCTCCACAACTTGTTCAGAATCACTGCCTGAATGACTTTACCCAACAAAGGCAACAGAGCCAAACACCAGCAGGAAACTTACAGGCAGCAAGCAGAGGGGCACAGGGAGGGGGGGTCCCTCAAACACCACCGAGGAGCTCTCTCACTCTGGAGAGCATGTTGGTAGGGTTGGAGAGGGACTACGCAGCCAGAAAATGAGGAGATCACCTGAGAGAGGACATAGGGGTCATTCCAAATCTGTTTCACATCAAATCTTTTTGCCTAATAAATAAACAAGCAACAAAAAAGCTGTACAATTTAACAAAATTTTCATTTGAATCAGAACAGAGAGAGGCAGATTTATATTCCAGAGTGAAACTAGGTCTAATAGCTAAGATAAGAAAGCGAGTGTGTGTGCGTGCGTGTGTGCAAATCCAGGAGGGGGAGTCAGATAAGAAAGAACGATTAAGTTCTTCCATGAAAGTAGTTAAGCTGTCATCTTAAGCTCACTCTGTTAGAATTATTGCTGTTTATTCATAAGACTACTAAGGAACAGATGTTCACCTGGCCAAGCAAACCTCCTGAAAGGAAGATATCCATATGTGGCAGTGATCAGAGTGTGCTCTGATTCTTAGAAAAAAAGTTTTGTTTCCTGGTATTGGTTGAAGCTTAATAAAAGAGTGGGAGGGAGAAAATAAAAGGTAGATGGAGGAGCTAGAGAGGAAAAACAAAGGGAGAGAGTGCAAAGACACAAATAAGAGCCAAGGTGAAATTATAAAAGCTAGAAGGAACTCAGGGACATTTCTTGAACATCTGTAAAAACATTTGTGAGGACAATAGCTACACAACAGACAGGATAATTAAAAGAGCACAAGCAGGAAAAAGAGGGATGACTTTCTTTTCATAGTTTCTTTCTTCATGTTGTTTCAAGTTAGCAGGCAAAATGTGCAAGCAGTGTCAGTTCTTCTCTACTTCCTAATGCGTTTTCTTTGCTTAGCCTTTTGTCTTATTTATCTAATGGATTTAGAGCATTGGCATCCTTTTGTGTTCAAGTTTCCTGAATCAGCCTGTCTGCTACAGCCAGGGACAGGCACATCCTCCAAACACAGTCCAGAGTATAAACCAAAGAAAACACAAGAGACAAGAAAGACATAGACTCATGGGTATCTTAGAGGTAACAGGAATTTCATTCTTATTCATTTCTAGAGGACTACTCACAGCAGCTTGGGGCTGTTTGGGGCATGAGCAATCAGAACAAGTAGAAGAGCAAAAACTCAGAGAAATGAGGAAGGTGACGCAGGGCAGAAGAAATATTATGGGCACCTGCACTAACTGAGGTCCTGCTCCCTCTGAACTCACCATCTGGCAGCTCCAGAGGTGCACAGCTGAGGAGAACCTGAGAGAAGGTTCACTGTTCAGCACTTCTCATCGTGCAGCAGGGATGCAGGACATAAGTATTTGCTCCACCAGCAAAAGTGTTCAGGGCCGAATAATACTGTGGGGAAGATGCAGTGACCATGTTCACACTTAGAATATTTTTAAATGAAAAAGGTTTATTATATTATGGCATTGCATAATCATCCCTGGAAGAAACTGCTTCTTCAATTACTACTTTGCAAGAATCCTATCAAAAGGCAGTAAGCCAAACTGTAAGTTAATTTTGAGTGTTTTTTCACCCAGCCTGCTCCTCTTGTGTTCAGAGCAATGGGCGACGAAACTATAGCCTAAACCATGTCAAGCTGTTCTGTATACTGTGCAGTCAGTCGGATATTCCTTCTGCTGGAAAGATCACTAATTATTCGGTCGGCATTTGCCTGAATAAGGCCTCAAGATTTGGTCCAAAGACAGCAAATGTTCCTTCTTGATTATTTTTGCAAATTAAATGAGAAGAATTTAGAAAGAGAGCATATGAAGCTTATTTGTAAGACAGATGTTAAACAGACTAGCAGCTTCCCAGTATCCCTCTAATACTTATCCTCAGTACCAAAATATATTCACTTAGCCTTTATAATGATACAGGAGTATTTAGGACTTTATTGACAGTATCCTGAATGGCTTTACAGGCCAAGAAGCATGGAATTATTTATGCTGCTAATAATATTTTACATCAACTTCAGGTCATTTTGAGTGGACAGAATTTTTCAATTAATTTATTTCTTCACTGAGAAACATAGTTTTGAGTCAACCAAAAGTATTCATTAATATAAAGAGTCTCAGATGGGGAAGAAAAAAGGAACATTTTGGAAAAGTTTGTATAAGTTTTTTTTACTTTTCTTTCTGATGCAATGTTTTGGAACTCAATGGTCTTCTTTTAAAAAGGGATTTTTAAAAAAAAAAAAAAGTCTCATTTTGATATTCAAAAAAAGTTTTAACATAATTTTTAGGAAGAACATCTCTTATATCAGCTGACCTAAAATAGTACTTTCTATCTTTTGGGGGTTCTTGGACTAATAACTGAAAAAAACCCAGGTTTTCTATAGCTCTGAGCCAGTTGAGCCTTTGAGCTGCCTTGGGGCAGGACAGTAACTTCCTTATGGTGAGTTCAGGGTGTTCCACCCCAGCAGCAATGGGACAGATGTGTGCCAGATCCCTTCCCCCACCATCCAAACCTCCTTCACCTGCTCACAGCAGACTCTGAAGTGTATGAGATAGAACAACCGTTAGCACACAAGTTAATGAACATACATTGTCTTTCTTCCCAGCCCAGCCAGCAGCAACAGCCATAACAGATTTCAAGATATGGCATATCAGAATTGTAAAGCAACTGTTTGTTAGCCCTGGAGTGAAGTCAAAATATTACTCAGCAATGCTAGGAATAGCAACTGGTATCGGAACAATATTAGGACACTAAAATAGATTTATTAGCTTTTGCTTAATAAAGTGCATCTAGCCTTCTGAAAAACAGCAATGTAAATAATGAGACATTCTGTATAAGTTTTGTGTGCCTTCCATAGAAGCTTTTGTTCTGTTTGCAGATCCAAAGATGATTTTCCTAGTTGCCAGCTCTGCCCTTTCATCCTAAGACTTAAAAATCTAGCTGAAATCTCTCTCCTATTAAGAGCCTCAGCAGTGGTATGGTTTCAGCTGCTCAGACCTCCCTGGGATCTGCATTGACTTGGAGGACCGAGAGGCTCTGTTTGGTGTTCCACAGCTGCGCTGGATGTTGAAACACCAACAGAGATTTAGTCATCACACGTAGTCTGCTTTCACTATGATGAGTACAAGGGCGTTGTTTTTACATGGCTGCTTTGAAACATTTTAAACTAAAGCACCTTTTTACAGGGAGCAGAAAGAATACATGCCGGGTCTTTAGTTGATGTAAAGGAGCACAGTTTTACTAACCTCAACAAGGTCCCAACAGCTTACATAAACTGAAAAGCCAGCTCAGCATCCAAGGGAATGGGCACCTCCAAGGAACATAGGAGACCTTTTTTAGGCTCAAATTTCCAAACACTGTGTGTGCAATCTTAATTGAAGTGAGTCATTCTTCCGACATGCACAGGGCTCCAACATGCTCCAAGACCCATAATGAACTTGTCCAGGCTCAGAACATTTGACACTGAATCTGTCACAGATCAGATTACTACACTGTTGTACTTCTGAATACATGGGGACATTATCTTAGCATTCTTACGTGCCCGTCTTGAAGACGATAGCCAGGGCTGTCAGCATGCAGAGGTGATGGATGATGTTTTGCTAAGGGGATGGCACTCCCTGAGGAAGAATTCCAGAGACCCAGAGATATGGACAACATATATACATGTTGCTTGCAATAAATAGCCAGCAAACCCAGAAGCTTCAGTATATTTATTTTCATATTAGTTCAAATAACCTGATTTTTAATTCTGGCTAGTAATCATGCAAGAATAGTATCTTCCATGTGTAGCATTATTGTAATATAAATAATAAATATTGAAATACCGAATGCTTTCCATCATATAACTGCTACTGCATTCTCTAAAGACTGGACTAAAGCATCTGTTAAACCAATTCAAAAAGTGAAGAAACCCAAACAAAATAAAGATGAAAATTTTATGCTGAGGGTTTATTTAGCCAGACAAACATGGATAAACTTTTGCATATCTCTGCGTCAATACCTTTACCATGACCATTCAAACCACTGCCTTGCATTTGTCAGTGGCCCAGCTGATACTCTGGTTTTCTCCAGTATGGAGAAGCACGTCTTATCACTTCCTGCCTGTTTTGAGTTCTCTCCAACTTTGTTCCTTCCAGCAGCAATGTTTCTCGGACCATTCTTGATAACACCAGGGAAGGGAAATGGTCTGGAGGAAGAAGAGGCTATCATCGCATTTGAATTTCCCAAGAAATTTCTTCATGCAACGTTTTTAAAGGCTTGTGAACAATCCCTGTAACATCCTGGTTCTTTCTTCCTTACTGATTATCATATCGATGCTGGTCATTTCCTCTGTCACCCCCACCATTGCCTCCTTCTTATGCTACCTAATCCCTCTTTCCTATCTTCCCCACTTAGCTTTGCAATTAGATGACTTTTGCACATTTCTTTATCAAAGTGAAGAAAACCACACCTAACACTGATTCTTGTTTCATTTCACTCTTTACCCTCTCCCCTTTGACCTGAATCCTGTCCATTTGCAAATGCTTTCTTTGACATCTACACCAGTTCTTTATCCACTGATGTGCCTCATATCCAAACCTGCCTACTGACCGAAGAAGCAATCTTTTGTGTGATATCAGATCAAAAAGGTTTCTTGATGATCAGATGACTTGTATCCAGGCCTTTCCCTTAGCCATTCTTTCATGACTTTCCTTAAAAATTCCAGTAGATGATCTCTTCTGTGCACTTACAGAGAGTATCTGCAGTAATATCACAAGTCTCAGCCTTTTTCCTTCCTTCAGACTCCGATTTATGACTTTATTTTCTTCCAACTACTAAAATCAATCAAACCCATAGACATGCAATTTTCTGGGTCTTCCCTAGATATACTTTTGAACTACTAGCTGAATTTCCTGTAGCCTGTGATACAGGTACTGTGGAATATGCCAAAGCATCTTTCCCTTCTTGTACAACTGTGTTTCTGAAGAAAAACTTATGTGTTATCTTGCTGACTGCCATGCTTGTGAAGATAACCTTGAACACATTAATGGACCATAAACCAATATTTATCTGACACTGCAGAGAGCCTGAAACTATAGCTCTGAGAGGTGTGGACGGCCCCATTCCCCTCAATAGTGTGTTAACGCTGAGACAAAAATTGACAATTTAAATTCCAACATTATTAATGATTCCACTGATGATCATTTTAGCAGAAGCATCCAGCCAATGCATTTACTCCACAATCCCAAACTGCCTCCTATGCCTTCCCAGGTGCCAAAAGCTCCAACTGTCCCCTACCCAACTGCCAAAGACTTCAGCTTCCCCATGGCAACTCCTACAATGCAGTTCTGCATTTTCATTACACCACTGAACCAAGTAGGGAGTGAACGTGAGGAAAATAGCATCAATTAAATTGATTTCATTATCAAAATAAATAATACCAATTGTTTTATTCATTTAGGTACTTAATTGAG
Organism: Athene noctua; assembly: GCF_965140245.1. Taxonomy (NCBI): domain Eukaryota; kingdom Metazoa; phylum Chordata; class Aves; order Strigiformes; family Strigidae; genus Athene; species Athene noctua. Next base: position 104,362,849 of record NC_134037.1, on the reverse strand, counting down.
TAAACTTTTATATAAATTTAATTTAAGCAAATTTGCTATTGAACTGCAGGCTGCTTCACCAGAAGGCTGCAGGACTAAGGACCCTGCCAGATAACTGAAGTCCAGTTTGTTACAGAGTCCATAATCCCCAGAACAGAAATACTGCTTTAAGAAGCTAAACTATGACATTATATGCTGCTGCTTTTTATATATATATAAGCACTTTTGATGCAGTCCACAGCAAACTGACACACATTACACACCCAGAACCTCCACAGAAGTCCAGAGTCCTCCTGATTCACAGCAGCTAGAAACCTGTAGCCTATCAACTATCTCCTTAGCCATGTACTCTTCTACAAACAGTGTCTTAAACATGCCTGCCTGGGGTTATCACCTTTCTTGATGTTTTCTACTGAAACCAGACTGTGTCCCATCTGAACAAGTTGTTTTGCAAGCCTTCAGATATTCTAATTCCTTAATAACCTGTTCTAGCATGATCCTGATTTCCTTCAGTGTTTCTTTCTCCTCTCTAGGGAAATTTATGCTTATTTCTGACACCTGTGTCTGCCACCATTACCTTCTTTTCAGAGCATGAGAGCAAGAAATGCATTGAATATTTTAAGCAATACCTGGCTTTCCATGCAATAATTTTTATCTGCCATGTCTTAAAGGCCCTCCTGTCTCTTTCACAGACCACTTTTTCCTTGTGTACTTGAAAAAAGTCATTATTTTTCACATTTTCCTGTGCAATGTTTTCTTCATTTTCTACCTTTGCTTTTCTTACCATTTGTAATAGTTTCTGCATTTTACTTTGTAATCTTTCTGGTCTTCCCCTGTACTTGATATTTAATATTTCACATATGCTTCTTTCTTACCCTTGATTGGGGGGGGGGGGGGGGGGGGGGGCTTGTTCATCATGGTGTGAATGTATTTCTTTTAAGCCTGCATATTGGATGGCCCTTGGGAATATATTCATTTTAGTTCTGCACATTTTCAGTTTCTCATCGATGTTCTTGTCCTCTCCATTACTTTTTGGTCAGCTTCTCCCACAACCTTCTGAAACTCATACTGAAATTCTGGAAAACCACTTGCAAGCCCAAAAGGAAAACTTATGACGATCAACACCATCGCGACCAGGTTATCCTGGATGTGACTGGCTCTCAGCCAATTTGATGCCTTTCCGAGGCTTAGGATCAACAGAGATCAAACTGGAAGCAGAAGCATCTTGTGGGCTGAGGGCTCCTTCTGCCAGAGGAGGATCACCAGACTGGAGCATATGTTTGCACTGCCCTTTCTGACACTGCTGTCCTCCCTTCATGTGTGAGGAGGTGGGCAAGTGGGCGATAGACAACTAACTACGTCAAGGTAGTAGCCTATCAAAAAGACAGATAGCTCAGTGCCTTGTTTGCACCACCAAAATGAAGCAAAAGCAAGTTTGCTGGGCCAAGGCTGTGTCCTGCTACCTGTCCTGAAGTACTTTAGATTACTCAGTCTCAGAGCTGAAAAGGAAAGTAATTTAAAGGACATTTTAAAATGTCTTTGGGCCTGCATCATTTTTACCAGTGATGTACAGACATCCAGGGCAGAAAACAAAAAAGCATATGATTATGAATCGACCCTTTTATCTCCAGTCACTCCCACTAGAAGCAGATGTTTTGGCTATATGAGCTGGGAACTGCTGAACAAGGCAGTCTCTACGGTGTCTCTGCAAGTCACGCTCCTTTAATCTCCCCCAGCCTCCACGTACAAAATCCAGCAGTCAGAGGTGACATGAAGATTCACAATCTTCCTACAAGGGCCTGGAATGAACAAGTGGCACCCACTGCCTGCAGCTCCTTCATGTGTGATATTATAGATTGACTAGCCATGATGCAAGTAATTTCATCTTTACAAAGTATTTTCCAATATAATAGATACCATTTATTTATTTTTTAGATACCAATTTTCTTTTAATAAACACTGCTCACATGTACAAACCAGAGTCCTGGCTGTCAAAACCCTTCTGAGATTGAAGACATCTTTCACCAGCACCACCCCACAACCAGGTCCTGTCTGGAGACCAAGTGGCCTCAAAGGAAAGTGGGAGCCGCTCATTTACTGCACTCCACAGCAAGGAAATGCTCAAGAACAAGGCATAAGGGGGCACAGCTTCTGCCACATGCTCCAGTCAGCACCTGGAATAGTGATGTGGCACATAGGAGTAAGTTTTCCAGTGGAAAGGGTTGAAATATCTTGCTTTCTTACCCAAAGCAAGGGACAGAAGAGAAAGTCATTGTCTGTTTTATGCTTATGCTGCTGAGTCAGAACAAACACTGAGAGTCCACTCTCATTAACACCCATTCACATAATCCTTCATAAATAAACTTATTATGAGAATGTTACATGTTTTATAGCTGGACACAGAGTACAAGGAGTATCAATATCCTAACTCTTGTAAACACGTATTGCAGTTAAGGCCCTCCTCCTGTACAGATAATACAGACCTTCTGATTTACTGTGAGTTTAGTGAAATGCGTCAGAACAAATAAAGTTCATCACATACGTACATCTTTGCAAGATCAGTAGAGTTTTTTACCACACAAAGTTTTCTTCTGTTATTTCTTATGGAAGATGTCGCAGTACCAACTGAATTTTCAGCTTTAGAATAATGCTTATGTCCTTCCTTCTTCATATCCTTCTTTTTCTGTGTCCCAGAAAATTCCATGTAAAATAGGAAAATTTGAGCAGCCAAATTATTTTTTATTATTCCTATTGATGTGGTCTCTAGTAGCCCTTTCCTTGGAACTCCAGACACAGATTAAGGCCATTTGTACATAAGTGCAAGAAGGAACATAGTCCCTGCCCTGAAGGCTTCACTCTTGATTAAGCCGTATGTGGGGACAGACAACAGTGATGAGTAGGTTTGAGTAATGAAACAGATATAACAAACAGGAGTCTGGCATAAAAGCAGAATCTTATTATCAGGCTAAGAAGTGTATTGAAAAAATAATCTTCAACTGAGATTGCATCTTGCTGCATCCTGGAACCAAGGTAAGAGCCAAGTGGATGGTGGTTGTTGAGAAAGATGTGCTGTGGGTTATGTTTGACCCGAATGTGGCTCGAAAAGCCCTGCTCATGGTCACATCTGCACACCCTCTCACAACAGAAGCATAAGATGACAGTGTAAATTACTCCAGTCCTTATGGCATGCGGAAAATCACCATTTTTCCTAGCTATTCTTTTTTGTCTCTTACAAAGTTCAGATTGAGCCCTAAGGGCACTAACAAAGGAAAAAGTACTTCACAGCATTTTCCCCTCGCTATTGCTTTGGGGTATGTGTAAGATGAGATCAAGCCAGTGCTACACGAGGAGCATTCCTAATTCACTGTGCAGTCTGCAGGCAGACTTGCATTTGACGATTTATTGCATTTTGAACAAGCACTGTGAAGTGAATGCAGGAGGCACTCTCATCACATCAGCAAGGCATTTGCCATATAGTCTTCTTGTAGGCTGGGAGAGAAAAGGGAAGATTTAGTTCTCTGCCTTTGGCTGCCTTCACCCCAAACACTGTGAGAAGCCTGGTGCTTTCTTGCAGAGAGAAGCTTTTGCTACTGCTGGCTGCCCACCTCTTTCTGATCTGCCCCAGAGGCAGGGGAGGTGACAATGCAAAGGCACAGGCATGCCCCTACTGACATCACTGCTTCTGGTCCTTATAGACAAGGCTCCTAAGACTGATCGTGGTAGAAGGTCGCCTTTAAAAGTTCAACCTAAGTAATACTACTACGTGCTGAAGTGATGAGCAATTGCTTGGACTGTGCTATGCAACTTAAGTCTCAAACCTTAAATCTGTAGGACAGTGTTCGTATTTGGAGCTGCAGATGAAGGCAGATACCTCTCTCCCACGATGAAAGAGTATTTAATGCAAAAAATACAATGCATCTCTCTTGACCAGATACCCCTCAAATCAGAAAGCTGCTAATACAGTCCAGTCACAGTCACTGCTCAGGAGAATCTACAAGCAAAGGGAATCCCTGTCTTGCTCCGATCTGGTTTATCCACATGCCACTCCTCTAAGGTAGACCTTTTGTCACTGTTTTCAGAAGAGAGGAACAGACACGCACAGAAGTTTCCAAAGTCATCACGAAAAACTGTGAGGTAGTCAGAATCGGATCACGAAAACAGAATCACTTTCTCCATGTTCTCTTGTCGGTATCTGTGGTTTTACAATCCGTTTTCTTTACACTTTTTCTCCCTCCCCCCCACTCTTCAACAAACTGCTCTCTTTTTGCAGAAGACTTGCCTAACTCATGGATTCACAGATTTCAAGGCCAGAAGAAACTACTGTGAGCCACTAATCCGTGTTTCAGTACATCAGAGCACTTCAGTCAGCAGTTCCTGCAGCAAGTCCATGGCTTTGGTCAGAAAACAGCTTTTAAAATGACAACCACCATTTGTTTAGGTGTGTTCTGATCATCTCTTTAGATTAAACATTTGTATCTAATTTCTATTTGATATCTATTAAATATCTAAATGGCCATTAAAAAGAAACTGTGAATCTGATTGGTCCAAACTGATGTTAAATTCATAAAGGTAAGTAAACTGAAGAAATTGTGATGAAGATTTTCTTTCCCATCTCACAATGTTTACATGAAAGTTGTCTCTTTAATTTTATCATCAGATTTAGAAATCTAGAAGTATTTTAGACAGTTACATACAATACTAACTAGTGCTCCACTTTTATTAAAAAAATTTAGGAGCAGACAGATGATAGACAACTCAGAAATTAAATTGGATATTGACATACAATGAAATTTCTATATTGAATTTCCTCAGAGAATCAGATTCTGACCTGCTATTTGGAACGCAATAGCTTTAGAGAGGTCTGCCTTTAAAATCCTGCATGATTATTGTACCTGTCTTGTTATTAAACAAGTCATTAAATCCATAGTGTTTTATATCCACAAAAATTGCATTGTTTCAACATCTACTTCTCTGATCCTGAAAAGGGTCCTGGTGTTCACTGCATATTGGGAAGCCACATTACTGTTGCACCAGGCAAACGTAAAGTGAGTATAAGCAGACAAGGCTCAGAATTATTTTCATAGTGCTGTATCTGTCAAAAAAAAAAAAAAAAAGCGTATAATCTTATTTCAGAAATGATGTAAAATTATAGCATTACAGATAGTGACATAATATGCAAAGACCTTCCACCCTGCAATAGCTAAATGAAAGTTAGTCCTCAATAAGCAGGGCTGGCTATTGCCCCACATTATTTAGCATGCTGGTGATTCCTTCCCTAGGTCAGGTATATCTACACAGTGCTGTTCAGACAAAATCTAATCAGTTTTGCTGAATAAGGGTAACCTTCTGAACTGAAGCCAACACATAGTTTAATTGTCACATTTAAAGCTATCACTGAAGTGTCCGTGTCCTGTGACTATCTTGCCTGTGAGAAATAGTTGTCCATTGTTTGGAAAGCAAGCTAAAAGATACAGGGAAAGCTCATCAAAGAGTCAAAACATGTTGCATCTGCGGTTAAAACATTTTAAAGGATCATAGTTATTAGAAATTCAAGTTTTTCAAGTATTAAAAATAAATCTTTAATTCCCCTACAGATTCCTAGTATCCAGAGTATTTTATAGAAACATCTGGATAAAGGAATAAAGGCAAATCCATTGTGTTTCTAGACATTCCTAGAGCACTGATGTTCTTGAGATTATGCTATTGGATTACTGGTATAAAAATAATAAATATTTTCAGTACTTAAAGCTGTAATGCTTTATGTTGGATTTGGATTTTGGTCTCATTTTAGTAAAAGGTGGATGGAGATTCAGAGTCTCTTCCTTAGCCAGAAGGATGTAGGGAGTTTATTGCTTAGTGACCTATATTTTTCTCCTCTACAATATTTGAAAAGTTATTTAGCAACTTCCCTGCCCTTCAGTCAACCTTTCAAAATAGCTGTCAAGACAAAAAATGGTTAAGCCTCTGTTCCTCATTCCCATGACATACGAAAGTGAGGGTTTGTTAATCTATGCTAAGAATGCTGTAAAATATCCTGATCTGCAAAAGATGCATTAATTTGTGTTTATTGGTTTAAAAGGAGGGCAATAACGCATAAGAAAAAAAAAAGCTGGGTCTCACATGGAACGGGTGAGAGAGGCACTGAAGTGAGATCTTTGGATATGTTTTCACAAGGTTTTGCAATATTACAAATATATTTTCTACAGGTCACTAATCTAACCGGGAACTTAATGATATAACTGGCTCAGGCTCCTGTTTGTTAACAGAAAATGTATACAACCCTTGCCAGAGGTCCAAGGATTAAACAGTTATAAACTTCCAACTGTGCCCAGAATGTTGCTCCACCATAAATATATGGTACGGTTACACACCCACCCTGAGCATTTCCCTGCCTGAGAGGAAAGCACAAGGTGCAGCAGCACAGAGCGGGCTTTCAAAGCCCCACTTGTGCAAGGTCTTCACCCTTCCCATTTACCATTTCTCTAGGGAGTAGCAGTGTGTTGTGGAAAGTACTGGTAACCAAAGACAGCAATGCAACAGCCTAAGCCCGATGGCTCCAGCCCAGTTCTTTCACTTTATCCCCTTTACTGTTCCCTCTCCTGTTGTTGCCTTTTTTTTTTTTTTTTTAACATGCAAGTTGCCATGAAAAATTTGTTAATGAAATATTTGCTTAGAAGTCTGCTCTGGGCTAGGCTGATAACCTATCTGTGTTTGAGTTTGGCTTCCCATATTCTAAATACTCATCTTCTCTCTGTTTAGCTTATTGATTGGTTTGGCAGGAAAAGCAGCCTTGTCATCAGTGACCAAGGTCAAACCAAACAAAAAGGGACAGGAGGGAGGGGAAAAAAAAAAAAAAAAAGGAGGAAAGAAGAAGTTGGATGGATGAGCTCAGCGAGACAGCAGTGGAATATCTGACCTCCCACAACTTTCCTCCAGGAGACGGGTCCTGGTCTGCTCAGAGGCCTGTCAGCATTCGCAAGGTCACAAGAAATCGCTGGCATCATAACAGCCAGCATTTGTACATCACAGGAAAGCCTAGAGATGGGAGTCAGGCAGAATTGACAGAGGGAAAAGGTGGACATCAAGGCTGTGTCCAAATGCCCACAGTAATATGTCCTGAGAGCCCTGGTGCAGAGCAAATGAGGCGCTGAGTCAAATATCTCAAACATCTAAAATTAAAAGCTAAAGCCCGTGTCTACATATGCAAGCAAGAGTCACCTGTTCCCAGAGGTGCCTGAAGCACTGTTTCAGAAATCACAGCAGCTGCACAAAAAACCAGTTGTTGGTGGTGTTTTTTTTCCCTTGAACATGATTTGGTATGGGTTTACAGATCTAATTCTTCAAACACAGTTTACAGACTTTGGCCTCAGTTTTTCAGTTCCACTCCTAACATCTGGAAACAGAAATCTGTGTTGAAAATGTGTCAGGAAGTTTACAAAGGGCTAACCCAGACACCTAGAGATATAAGCATGTGCTCTGAGCAAGGCAGTGGGTACTTTCCCATCATGCCAAGTTCAGCTTTATTTGGGGGGAAGCTTTATTTTACTTGAAAGTTGTGTTTTACAAAATGCATATAATGCCTTTATTGCTAGACAGGGCATTCTACCTAAAATTGCAGATGTATCAATGGAAGGTGTCCAGGATTGTATAAAACTCATTGAAAAAACCTAATGCAAGGTTCTTCTACAGTACCTGGCCATCTCAAACCAACCTGAAAAATATTCTTATGCTTACGTAATTCAGTGTGAACAATAGTATGCAATCTCACAGAAGTTATGTGAAACTAAACCAGAGAAGGTTATATCACAGCTAAGCAAACTGAAATTGACTGGACTGTACTGTACCTTATTGTAAAGAAAATGTACATTTTGGGTGATGCATACAGCACAGCTGAGATTTTCTGAAAGAAAGCTGCAACAGAATAGACCTGCTAAATAAAATACCTGGCAATATTGTTATCTGGTACAATACATTCATGTTAGTGGCTTTACAAATGAATAAAAGGGTGCCAGAGGCTAATAATTATGTGACATGAACTAACTGTTAAATCCTGCAGTCTTTACTCAATATTTATATAGTTCTGACTTGCGGGGAGTTTAGCTTGATAAATGCCAGAGTAAAAGAAGTAAAAGAGAACTAAATCTATTCCCAAGTTTCTCTTTAATCTTCTAACTTTCCTTCCCACTAAGGAACTAATTCAGTGATCAGTGTGTTATTCACAGTACATTGGAAACATTATTTTAGGAGAAATATTTCATAGGTTATAGCACATGACTGTAGCAGTTGAGAAATTCAGCTTCACTGGCCCAGCTGGACTGATGAGAGAGAGAAGTCCAACTTCCTTCGTACCTGCCAGTGTGGTCTCACTAACAAATAAAACGGAATAAAAAGGGTCCTCACCACAACAAAGGAAAGACGCAGAAAGATGCTGCTTGTCTATAGAAGGTGGTGCCAATTTATCAAGGAAATAATTCTTCTTTCCACATCCCAACCCAGAGTTCGTAAAAAGGACCACATTTTTCAAGGGATGCAGAAAGCAGAAGCGTCTTTTTGCACCCAAGGTACTGGAAACAAGGTTAGCTGACAACGGCCTGATTTGCATAAGCAAAGGCCAAAGGCTGTACAAGTACATAGCCCTCTATTTTTAGCAAGAGCAAGTTCCTTTGGTGAACTGACACTGAAACACATTGCAGAGGATGATTTTAAGGATGGGGTGCAGGCAACATCTCTGAATATCAGGCCCTGTCAAGATGCATCATCGGAAGCCCTGACAATCAATTGTTGTTCTTTATCCTCTGAGGTAGAAGGACCTGACTGCCCCAAAGGGTTGCAGGAGGAACCTCATGAGACAGTTTCAAAGGCCTCTCTAATAATCTGGGCCTATGTGTATGGTGCTGATTTCTACTTCAGAAGATTTACTCAGGATTACTCAAAGAAGATGGAAAACTGGGTAACAAGATCAGAAGAAATGTGATGTCCCTAAATAAACCAAGGCTCTGGTGTCTGACATGTGGATTTAGCTACCCTTCGCCAAGAGTGCTTTAATTTGTATCACTGTAATCGGGTTAAGAATTATTGTAGCCAAAGTAATTAGCAGAAAGCTACCAACCAGCTTCTTGACACAGAAAGCAAACGGGTTTCTCCTCCAAGTGTCTGCCCCCCTGAGGGCTGGGAGGTAAAGAGCAGAAGGAGGGAATTGGGGGTGACCTTGCATTAATGAACAGGAACATGCTCCTGGATCAATGGGCAAACCTGGCATAGCTCAGAGAGGAAGCATCAACTGTGTCATCGAAGTATCTCTGATATCCGTGGGGGTTTTGCAATGGATGCTTATGCAAAAGAGGTAAACACAAATGAGGCTGGTGCAACAGAAAAAAAGAGCTACAGGAAGAGAGAAAGGTGTGAGGATGCAAACAAAAAATAAACAGAGATTGCTATGGGATGGTTTATTTAAAGAGCCCCTACATTTACGTTATTGGATTAAGCATTTTGACCAAAGTTTGTAGAATTTATTTTGGCCAAAAATGACTAATATGAATATTGGCCTCATGCCTGAATAAAGGAATGTAGTTTCTCTCTCTAATCAGGTTGCAACAGATAAAGGCTAAATAGAAATGAGTAATTCACCGTGACTCAATATTACATGGGCTGTATTTTAAGAGCTGAATTTCAAGTGCATTTCTGTTCTTTATTTCAGCTGTGCTATCTTTCGCTCACCCTCGCTACACTGTGTGTCAGCCTGGCTTGGCAAACTGGGAATCATTTTCTTCTATAAGCCTGATGTACTTTTTAGGAGAGGCTGTCTTCCTAGAAGCAAAATCAATTCAAGTATTCAGGAGGCCTCTAGTGGCTTATAGTTTCAGAGGAAGTTTCCTCTGAAGCCTAGCCTGTTAAGCTGGGAAAATATATAGAAGGTCAGGAAACAAAAGGGACTCCCCACTTGTTGATTAATGTCATTGACAGTAAATAGCAAAGCTTGGTCTCTGACTTCAGTATCTAGGAATCTGGCCTTCAAGGCCTGAGATACATTTACACAAAATGCTCAGAACGTGCAGAAGAGAACAATAGGGTCTCAGGCTTGTTGGTGTTTTACATGTTTCTAAGCATATACTGGGAAAGAATTACAACGTGATGAGCTGTATATCTGAAACAGCTGTCAAAGGAGAGCCTACGCCAGTTTCATTTTGATCCACAAAAGTAGATGCTTTCTATTACTGAAACTAGAATACGCAATAGGTTTCCAATGTGGTGCATGGGTACGTAATTCCCCATTTGCAACTCCTTACCCAGTTCTCACACCAGGCTGAGCCGATAGGGCCGATCCTGACTGGAGTAACTGGCATCAGTCAAGCTATCTCTGTTTCCAACAGCTGAGGCTCTGGCCCATAGCCTACTACATACAAATACCTAATATTACATATTAGGTGAGAACCTGGATCACCTGTGAGCTATTTTCACAGGCAGGTTTATTAAAAAGTAAGAGAAGAAAAGTCGTAAAAGGAGGTGAGAGAACTGAAGCCCCGCTGTTCCTCTGAGGAGTTTTGGCCTAGACAGTCAATTCTTTCTTCATCACATATGTATTTCCCTTGGCCTATTTTTATATGTCATAGGATAGTCAAAGAAATGTCCTTAATTCCCGGCACTTTGATTCACCTCCACAAACTAAGCCTTGTTGTAGGTGACTTAGCAACCATGTGATCCACCTATTATTAGAACAGAGTTAGCCCTCCAACCCCCCAAACTCCTGCCTCCCCTTGTCCTTATATATATATCTGTCTCCTAGCAGAAAAGTGGCACATGACCTCCTATCCTCAAGAATACTTGGCACAAGTCCCTGCTTCTCAGCCGAACCTATTGTTCTAGGAGAGAATGACACAGGCGTGCAAGAGTCTTGCTGACACTTTTGACTTTAAACATGAAATGCCATTAATCAATCAGCTGCATCTGTTTGGAAAAATTAAGTGACTGGAATCAAGGCAAACACAATAAATAATCCTTAGGCAAACAGGAAAGAAAATAAGGGAAGACATGTTTCTGATTTCTTGTTACTTCAGATTCATTTGATTTGTCTTTCACATCCTCCTCACAAATATTAGGCTTAGCTAGTGTACCGTATTTAAGATACCAAACTCAAAAGGCTTATGCAAAGTACTGCCACCAAATTAAAGGTGCTAAGCTTGCAAGATATAAGTGTCTGCAATGGAATTTACACATGACATGGCAGCAGAGGGGGTCTGAATTCACAGATGTGAACCAGACCAGACTACCAAAAGATTGTGTCCAAGCGTCACTTGAAAGGTTGATATCTCCTGCTATCCAGCAAAATTGCAGATGTGATTTATGGTCTCAGGAACACGTTCATTCCTGCTACAAATGCTTCAGAGACTTAATACTACATGGAATTATTCTTGACAGGTGCTGATATCCATCAAAATCAGCATTCAGTGGAGTTTCAAACAACCCATAGTTTCTTGCAAGATGGGTACCCACACAAACAGCACCTCAGTATTTCAGTGCCTGCTGCTGTCACCTCTGTTTACAGGGATAAACGGACAAGTACTAAGCTGCACCAAAGCCCCCTTGCAGTGCCCTAATGGGAGAGTATCTGTGGTCTGGGGGAGAAACAAGGAACAGCTGTGGACAAGCATTTGGCTCAAGCTGATCCTTGACTGCCACACGGTCTCCAAATTGAGTCTAGTGCCCCGTTCCTCTCAGCTCTCATCTGCACAGCCTTAAGTCCAGCTTTATTTGCCCCTAAAACTAGTTCAACACACAGGAAAAGAAAGGGTCTAAAACATTGCTCCCTTCTAATCAAGCAGTGTTTAACACTTCCCCAAACCACGAGGTTCAGTACCATAAAGACCTGAAAGCCTAGTTTAGAGAAGCCACAGAGAAGCCTCATCCCCCTCCTCAGCTCTGAGGCTGGAGAGTGCTACTGCCCCTGGACTGCTCAGTTTTGGAAACACAAAGCAAAACAGTTTATAGTGTGGGCACGTGCAGAAACTGAACTGAATCCACCCACCTATTTCACACAGGCCATTAAAGAGGAGCCATTTCAAACTAGGCTGATGACACCCTTGAATTTCCATCTCACTACCAATTCCTGCTACAACTATCTGTCTAAATGGTGTAAAATAATGACATAAGTGATATAAACTGGTCAGAATGCTACAGGAGCGGGGGGTGGGAAGAGACACTGGCAGAAGCAAAGCATTGTAAGGCTCATCTCAACTGTTAAAACAGAACAAGAGGTATGTATTTGGCTTGACCAGAACTGTTTGATTCAATTCAATCTGAAATCAGAATTTCTTTCAGTTCAGGGGCTGCTTAATCCTTCTAAAAACATGATTTCAAAATGAAAATGTCACTTTGAACTCAACACTTGTTTTGTACGGGTGGAAATACATAAGGCCAAAACACTTCAACTTTACAGAAAAACAAACAGAAATCTACTATGAGGAGGGAACTAATCTGTGGATATTTTTGGTCCCTTACACAATCTGCATTTCAGAGTGAATTTCCTGTTTGCTCAGCAACAGAGCTCGTCAAACTCTATGTGTTCCTGGAAAGCAGCATGTACCTATGGCTCAGCCATGGACGGAGATTCAGCTGACATAAGTTTAACTCTCAGCTCTGCTAGTGTCCTTACAGAATGCACTTTATCTGTGATGCCTCTCTTTCCTCTTCCACCATCATATTTAGAGCAGACACACTATTGCTCTCATGTGTTTCTGCCATACAAGCCACCACACTATTCGTGTTACTGATAATACCTAGATAAATAGGGGTTTATAGGAAGAGCTAATATCTTTTATTAGACTAACTGATATAACCAACAAAAGTGAACAAGTTGTGGGGTTAAGGGTCCTTCACTTATGCTAGAGTGTAAGCGAACACTAGAGAATATGCTAGAGCACTCCAGTTCCAACAGCACCACTGCTGTTGGATAGATAAATAGATAGAAACCTCACTACACAAAATGAAGTACACGTTTGAGATGTCCCTGATCACTTCCTCCAGAAACAACAGAAAATGGAATAGAATGACATACAGATTTTTGAAGGAAATAAAAGGTTAAGAAAATAAGTCTGAAGAGTCTTCTTTATCCCCAAAACCTTTTATACAAGTAAAATGAGTCTGCAATAACAGCTCTCCATAATGCCAAATACCTAAACTGCTGTCAGTCATTCCACTAGTAGTTGCCTGGGGCAACTGCTTTCACAATTATCAGTGGATTCACAAACTTGCTGCAGTTATGAATGATGCAACTGATTTTTTTTTTTTTTTTTCCGTGGTCAGGTTGCAAGTGAGGGCAAGAATATTTAGATTTTCCAGTCAGCAACATTAAATATATAAGAAGTCCTCTTTATATCAAGTACACCTATCAGGCCAAGCCCTGTTAATTTGATAGATATATGGCAAAATACCTGGATCACGGGAATGAAAACCAGATTTGTCACCATGGTGTTCCAACCAAAGTAGCAACTCCAGTGAAACTGGGATGAAGCTGGCACACAAGACAGCACAAGTTAAAAGCCCTGATGGCACTGCAGCAGATTCCTTTGACTTTGATGATAACCTAATGTTAAATAAGCTCTTTTCTGTAGGAATAAGAAGATTGTTTTATAATTTCTGATCTTTAAAAGAGCCCATTCAAGCATAAGCCCTCTCATATCATGGGTAATAAAACATAGGGTCACCAAGTTCACTATAGGAAACAGCTAAGAGTTTTCATCCAGAAAAGCCAGATCCTGAATCCCAGCAGAGGGTGACATTCCTATGCACTCATCGCTGCTTTGCCACAAGTGCTTCACGAACTTCATCGCTGCCACAGAGCTCTTCTAAATACAGGAAAACTGAGGTTATGCTAAGTTTAATTTAAGGAAAGAAAATTCCCCAATGGACATTAAATCACTTCAACTAGTGCAGTAATCACGTCCCTTTAAGGTTTACAGGGAATTTGAGTTTTTTCCTTAATTTGCTGTAGTTTTAAAATCAGAGTTTATCAAGCCAGTTATTTCTAAATGTCCCATGTCGGGTTCATGGGAGCTTTGAATGAAAACACTGAGACTCTATAGTGAAAAAAAAAAAAAACAGTAAAAGCTTTTGCAATATTTGTATGCTGACATGTCTGCATAAAACTAAAGGTCGGACTAATGACACAGTGCAGACCCTTACAGATGACAGGAGCAGCCACTAATTCCATTGTAATTAAAACACTTGGCAGACCAAGTTAAGGGACCTTTCTAAGAGGCAGAAGAGTTTTTCAGAGGCCTAACATACTAAAACATGAAGCCCAAGATAGACTGGTGGCAACTCTTCTACTGAACAACAGACAAAATCCTCAGTCACCTCATGGAAAAGACATCTAAACGTGTCGTCATTTTCAAAGCCATCCTTCTGGAAACAGCTAGCTTGTGATGCACATAGTGATAATTAAACTTTAAAAAATTAGTATCAGGTTCCATTAAGACTGGCCACAGCGTGCTGCTTTACAGCTACAGTTATGTCAGAAAATAAAAGAGCCTTTTAGAATCATATAGGGACCAGGGTTCCTTCTCATTTACAGCAGTTTTGTCTAGAGATGTTCCTATCATTTCCTCTGGGGTCACTCCAAAGTTACAGGAGATTAATGAGAAGTTAAAAAAAAGACAATGGTAGGAACACTGATGTGTAGAAACTTCTACCCAAGTTTTGATGAGAGGGCTCTGTTTCCAGGAGCCTCACAGCTCAGACTGCCAAAGCTGTTTGTTGCCTTCTGGAAGACCTGCAGTCGGACCCAGATCTGGTGGGAAATATGAAATATCAGCTGCTACCTAATAGTGGCTTTCCATTAATTGGACCAATTGGAGATTCTCTAACAAAGATTTCCATCTTATCTGGGTTGTGTTTGAGCCATTTCCATTTCTACTTTGAGCTTAGTTATATGCAGAAATGCAGTTAATCATACCTATTTCACATAGATTTGATCTCTCCCATTTGGTTTCTGTATCAAATATTTCTGAATTTTCATCCTAACCAGACACAATGGCCTCTTCTAGACCCAAGAGTCTATCAGAGTACATTGAGGTACTTAAGTGCAGATTTCATGACACATAATGAGGCATTTGATGAAAATACTTATACATTCCCAGATGAAAGTCAATTTATGCCTTTATTATTCATTGTATAAATTAAACCTGAGTTAAAGACTGATTTAAGAGGCTGCAAGCCACGGTCAAGCCAGTAGTGATCTTTATCATCCTTTCTCTAACCCAAATCAAGGCTCTGCTGCCTGGCACAGACTGACAGGGAGGACATGTGGAGACATCTGGGCTGCCACAACTCAGCAGAGCAGAGAACTTGGACCTTCTATGAGGGGAAAGAAATACTCAGATATTTTTGTGGTCTAGAGACATTTCAGACATATTAACCCCACAGGAATGAAAATGATTACCTGTGCTGCACAGGGATACATCTGGGAGTTGTAAGATGAAACTAAGAAGACCAACAGTGAGAGGAAACTTTCCAACTACCATGAGGCAAACTGACCAATCTATCTCAGTTCTCAGTCATCAGCTGAGATAACATTACAGACTATTTAAGAGTTTTTATTCCAACCCAGTTGTGGAATAAACCATGTTAACATGTGGTATTGAGAAGGTCTCTTATTTACATCAACTGTAATTTATGCTTACATGATGTATTTCGCTGTTGGGGCAGGTTAATGTGTTTTTCCTCATAATTACAGTGGGCTAGTTCATTAAGCTTCAGTAACCCAACTGTCTTTGCTTGCAAGTTCACACTCTGAAGCTGAGCAAAAGACATGTACGGAGAGCACTGGAAGGTTGGCGGCTTGAGACTTTTAAAACTAAATTAGAAAGAGCATCACAAAATGCAAGGTAAGGAGCATTGTACTGGCAAAGAGATGGCCTGCATGATCTAACAGGTCTTTTCCATCGCTAACATCCTGTATCCAGGAACAGCCCATTTAATTCCAGTCCAGTCATTTATTATGACAGAGAAGCAAAGTAGAAGGACATATATTCTACTGAGGAAAACAGCATTTTATTATGCCAACTGAACTCAGAGGACAGGCAGTGAAAACATTTTTTCATTTTGTACTATTAGCTCAGCCAGGCCTCTGCAATGTAACATTCTGTCACTTTCTGTGGATTAGCTCATTTACAAAAACGTGCTGTTTTACTGAAATTAGCACAGAGAGAATATTGTACTTCTTGAGCTGCTGCAGCATAACTATTTGTCAGTAGATTTATGTAATGGATTGTTTTCCTGCAATCCAGGATAAGGGAAATACTTAAACAATAACTACCATGGGGAGTGTGGACAAGGCAATAATTACTTTCCATGGTGTTAATAAACCTCAAGGCTACTGGCCAAAGTATATTTGCACTGAAGGAGATGTCTATGGAGATTACATAGGAAATTTTAAGATAGACAAGGGTCAGGAAACCCATCTAGGTCTGCTTCCTCTGTTGCATTAACAGCCACCCCCCGTCCACCCGTAACTGTTCCCAGCAAGGTTTTTTTAATCAAGCACTGTCTAGCATTCACTAGTTCCTTCTTTGGTGTCTTCTGCTGAATGACTTGCTTAGTACACCAACTAGGAGCTGCCATATTTGGTTGTTATCCTTTTGTTTCCTGCTCAACTTTTAGTTAGTAACAATTTAGCTGGAAAATAGGAACTTCCACTCCACAGGAAATGCCTTATTTCTGTAAAAATAAGAGTAAGAATGATTGAAACACCTCAAGCCTGAGTGATCCATGGGATCCACTGAGTTCTGTAGCTCAACTCAATCATCATTTCCTGTATCATCTGATACAGACCCCTCTCTTCTCATGGAGGTCCGTCCAAGGGGATGTACACACTTTGACCGCTAGTCTGCAGGACATTTCTGTGGAAAACCATCTTCACTGACACATTCTGTTTCTTTTGTATCAGAACAAACCAAGAGTTAAATTACTGATAGTGACACTACTGCAAGTCTGGAATGAGAAAAGTCAGGTCCTCTATACTATCCTCTGAAATTTATGCCATGCAGTTTACTGACAGATACAGATTCGTCTCCACTGTTAAAGTACCTCAGACCATTTTCTGGCACCAAGGCCAACTGGCATGAAACAGATTCCACCTATACCATTAAACTCTCCTTGTCTTGAGAACAAGGGTGACTGCATTCAAAACACCTACTGGGAAGAATCTCTGGGCTGTGCTAACCCCTAGTCATGCCAGGGAATTGTTTGGATAGTGGTAGCACCACCAGATTAATTGGGATAGACTGGCCTATCTGTAAACTAACCAGGCCTTACACATGCTAGCATTAAGCAGTGAAAAACTACCACTTGTTCTGTTTGCTGACATCACCAGTAAGCAGGGCTTTAAAAGGAAATTGTTAGAGTGTTCTCAGCATGCTGGGACTGGTTATGTCTATAGAGGTCTTCAACTACATATGCTTCTAACTTAAAAGCTGTATCAAATAAATAAGCAGTAACCAAAATTAAGAATGGATATCATGAGCTACATTCATCTGAGGGAAATGACTTAAGACCTTCTCTCACTACACAAATGACTAATCACACAATTATTGGTGGGACAGAGGACATCATCCTTGTTCACATGAGTGAGCATGCACTAGCTCACACATATCAACCCCACAGGAGTGAACAGGAATAATCATGGGAAGCAACACTCACCAAAGCAAGGGCTACATGATCTGGTGGTACAGACTCAACCTACCTGCTCTGAAGAATGAGAAAATATTCCTGTTACCTTACCAACTGCAGACTGGCTTCCTCTTTCATCTGAACTGCCCCAGGTAAAAAGAGGAGCCATCTGTAACTCTCAACTCTGTTGCATTCTGTGTTGTGTTGCTGGAGTGCGTACCTTCATACCAGCTGATGACTGAGCAGAACAAAGCACAGCTGTATTCTATTCTCAGGATACTCCCTGTCTTCTGCCTTATGAAGGGAATGGAAAGAACACCTGTTTCAGGAGGCAGATCCAGTAATTCTCATCCTTAGAAATTCTCCACTTTCAGATAAATTCTTCACCAGAAATTGTCAGACAATAACTGAGAAAGGCCTTAGGAGAAAAAATAATTTGGTCTCATAATTCTAGACTGAGAACAAGTCTCTGGAAACCATAAGGAGGTTTTATAAGGGCTTTAGGAACAGCAAAATGACACATAAACATACTCAGAGCATTGCATCAAACTCAATTTTCCATTCATTCAGCACTATTGACTTGCACCAGCTAAGAACCAAGCCCCAGGCTTTTTCAAGAAAAGATCTTTTCTATGAATACCCAGGAACATCTGTAGAAGATAAATAGCAAAATGCAACATCTTAAAGGTAATTTGACTAAAGCTTAGAGCTATATTTTTTACTTTTCTATCATGAGAAAGTTCCCTATACACATCCATATAGTCATAATTATTTCTCAATGAGTAAAAAAATCTTGGCTTGAAGCTCTGATTACCAGTGCCATGAGAAGTCATCATTGCATTAAACATATTCCTCACAACAGTTCAGTATTTCCCTTATTTCAGGGCTGCAGGAAAACAAGACATATATAAATTGAGTAACTTAAAGATATCTGTGACTTCAGAAACATGTTACAGTCTTCTTACCTCCATTTGGCAAAATAAAGTTCAGTTTCCAGACAAATTGGTTCCCAGTGAGGCCACAGGATGCTGCACAGAAGCAACTCCAATGGGTTAGTAGTGGCCCAAAAGGACAGACTGGTTTTGCTTTCATTTTTGTCAGTTCAGCTGGCACTATGATAAGACATTATTTTTCTCAATTAATATCCCATCCTGACACTGTTTGCCAGTCTCTGAAGGTCACAAGGCAGTCTTGTGTCAGCCTGACACCTTCCCCCCTTCCCCATATTTCTTTTTCCTCCCTGGGGAAATTTATGTCTGCCTGTGGCATCTGTCCCCTGTCCTCCTTTTGTGAGTATCAAGCCACAGCATACATTACATTTAGAAATGTTTTCTGACAATAAATTACCTTTGCAATGTCTTAGAGGCCTTATGCTCTCCTTCACTGACCTCACGGCCCTTACACTCTGGAAACATTTCTCATTATCTGTCTTAACCTCCTGTACAATCTTCCTTTCATTCTCAGCCTTTGCTTTCCTTATCACTTATTTGCACTCTTAATTTCATTTTGTAATCTGTCCAGTCTTCTTTCTGTCATGTGTTACACCTTATGCTTGGTTACTCTTTACACATCCTTGTCCGCCTGTACCTATCATTTGAATTGCACACAGTCTTCTGTTCCCCGTGGCATGTGCAGCCCAGGCAAGCTCCCTCATCTCACACACTTCCCTTATTGCCTTTCCCCTTCATTTCAGGCTTCGATGGCTGAAATTTAAGTACCATCCCCAGCAGCTCCATCTTCCCCAAACCTTAGCAACCCCTACCTCTTAAGCCTCCCTTGCTTGGGCCCTGAAGCCAGTGTGGAGCGATGTGAAGAAACTGTCCAGCATGAGAAACCAAACTGGGAACCTGGGAGTGCACTCATGTCAGTGCTAACCCACAGTCATTCACTCAAATACCCCAGCCTTCAAACCCACCCCATCAGCCTAGCACTGGAAGCAAAACATTTTCCTTTTCTGGGTTTTGACACAGAAATGTTTTTCTTTCTGGTGTTTCCCACTTGCCACTATAAATTGCAGTGGAAGTGAGTTACACAAATGTTAATCCAATCTGAAACTCAGAGGCAGTTCAGGCTCAGCTCAAGTAGTGGACAAAGCGTCCAACTAGTTCTCATTTTTACCCTTCCCAAGGAGAGGTGGACTAAACAAAAATGTTGAAGTTGATTCATAGAAAATACAGGACAAAGAACTTAAATCTCAATAACAATAATGTTAGAGTTTTGCTATGATACCATTTTGAATTAGTGGGATAATACCATTCCTACTGATTACAAGTAAAACTAACCCAGTTCACCCATAAAATTAAATAATAAACTTCCCTTTCTCAACTTATATTTCCCTAGAGCTGTTTTCCAACAGAAAAATCTCTTTACTGACTGAAGAGCAAAACAACCTGCAATTTGCTGTGAAGAAAGTTAGCTTCTGTTTCAGTAAACATCGTGAAGCAGAAATTCCATATTGCTCACATTTCTAAAACCTTACAAAAAGTGACCTTCCACTGATTTCACCAACAGCAACAAGCTGCCTCATCTCCTATCATGCTTAGACTGCTTCATTGCCTGAGCTCACTTTAAACATTGTCTGTTCACAGTCCTCTCAGAAAATGTGAATTTGAACAGAGTTGTGGAATTGATTAGCTGGCAGGTAGCTAATATATAACGTATGCACACACTCAGTTCAGATCAAAAAATTATTTTGCTAGTGATGTTATTTTCAATACTTGATCAGCCAAAGACATACCCTTCCTCTTCACCCCCTCATCAAAATGTGACAAATTTAGTCCTGTTAAATACTAGAGACAGTGATCTCTTCTGACTACAGCTGGTGATCAGATTATGCCCTGAAGCATAATGACTGATAACACTTCTCCCTTTCATCCCAATTACTGGTCTTTCTGCAATGCACCTACCCCATTCTTCTGAGAAACTATTGCAACAGGCAAAAAAATAAAATATTCCACCTGCACTTGTACTCTGATAGCTAATCTGAATATATTTTTATATTGATAATTACTGAATAATGATTGATGTTGTAAAGATGAGAGAGATTTTTCAGAAGAAATGCTGGGGAAAAAGATCAATTGCCCCAATTACCTTTCTTAAGTGTAAAGTGCTGAGGTTTTAACATACATGAATTGAAATGTCATCAAAATCAACAGAAGACACCTTTGGACATTGAAAACCAAATATTTTCCACTGTTAAAAGAACTTAACTTTGAACTGATTTGCCCTTTAAGAAGCAGGAAAAAAACCTGTAAAAACAGATAAATACTTTCAGGAAAAATACTTTCATGGAAAGAAGTTTCAGTTTTAAACTGGATTAGGAAAGGAACAATCAGACAGTGAGTAATGCTGTTGAGGTGTGAAAGCATATTAAAGGTAGGAACATGTGAAAGCATTTTAAAGGTGGGAATTATCACAGTGTTTCAGACCCAGAATCTAAGATGTAGAGAAGTACCCTATCTGCCACACTGGATTAGATCTGAAGCTCATCTGCTTCCAGTGTCTTGAAGGAATGAATCTCTAATAGCGGATTAGCGTTCAGCAGATCTCAGGTCAGACACAGCATATTTCATTTTAAATCTTTGCCTTCAGCTATTATATAATTTTTAGGAAATTAATTAGCCAAATAAGAACCTATTCTAATCTTTAATCTCACCGAATTAATGCTCTCAACAACATCCTGTTGCAATGATCACTACATTTATATGCTTTTTTCCTACATGTTTTCCTGCTGTCTCCTTCCTAAGGAGGACAAGTTGAATCCTTTCATTCATTCTCATTAAACAGTTCTTTCCAATCTTTCATATCATCTTTGTTGCCTTATCTGAAGAGTCAACAGCACCGAGGAACATCCCTGTGCTGAGGAGCAGCTCCTTCTGACCATATGTAGGACCTTTTTAAAACAGTGTTTCCCTTTCTTAGCTCAAAAAATACTCAGGTGGGTGCATTTACTTTTCAAGAAAAAGCTATTTAGGAGCAGAGGAAAGTATGTGGCTAAAGAGTTGTAATCTTTGGCTTTTCTCATGAATGTGACCTCAGAAGTCCCAGGTAGTCCAAGAGCAGTTACTGACTGGTGGGAAGTGTCCTGTCACAACCTAGGGATAGCCCCAGGTTCAGGTGAGCAAAAAGGGGATTCACACAGCCATGGGAAGTGATACTGGGCCATTTAACTGAGAGCTAGTTCTTCCCATATACTTTTATTTGCCTTTACTTGCAGCAGTTTTCACTGCCACTACACTGCTCAGTCTCATCTGACCCAGCCAAAGCAACCCACTGCATGCAGTTTTGTGTACTCAGCAGACTGTATCACATGATGATGTTTTTTCCTTGAAACTCTTGAAAGTAACAAACAGTGTTGATTTGTGGCCCTGTTTCCTGAGGACATCCAATAGATACCCACTTTTCACACTGAAAATGAGCTCTCTATTCCCTTTTCTTAGCCAGCACAGTGTCAGTGTCAGGACACACTGTGATTAGCTATCACCTCTGAAGCTGACTGCTTACACTTCCCCGTCCATTCGCTCCCTGGCATTCCTGACGGCTCTCCCAGCCACACTGCACACTGACATCACCCCTGGTCAATAGTAGGGCGTTAATTTCTGTCTTTTTCTGTGTCTGACCATTCTCAGCCAGCTGAGCTCCAGCTCATTAATCTGTTCCACACCTGCTTCTCAACAGCCCTCAGTTAATAAAACTCTTGCTTCTGACCCAGTTCAGTGGGGTGACCTAACAATGTAAAGATGTTTGCTACCAAGGCTAGTCCCCTGAGTCTGCATTTGACTGATCTTTTAGTAAAGCTTTTGATTTATGTAATAACCTTTTTTCTTATCCTTCTGATCACGGGAAAGTTAGGAAATCCCCCACTGCCAATTTACTCTCTCGTTGCCTCTGGTTCTAAGGCACAAGAGTTTTACTTCAGCCACAGTCTTCCAGACCATCCTTCACTAGTTGTCACAAACTACTCATCGCTGCTCTCCCTGCCATCCCACCCATTGAATTTTCCTTCTTATTTACTAAACCTTCGCTTTCAGTATAATAAGCAAACACTCAGATCAAACTGTTCTACACTAAAGATCACAGACAAGGAATTAAATATTGTATGTTCTTCATTCATCTTTAATATCATTACAAGTCTGTTAAAGGATTTGTGTCCATTGAACAAAAAAGCTAGAGGCATTACTGCAGCTGAATTCAGATTGCTAAATGTTTAACAAGGATGCTGACATTACAAAAGCTGGAGTCTCTGATCTCTCCTCTTGAAAGCTATTCAGGTTGGTTGCAGGGGAAAACTATGTCATGGGCACCTGGGCACCTGCATTTTATTCTGTCTCAGTAACCCCTTCTCAGAGGAAGTGAAGCCATAAGGTCCTGTCCCAGTAACAATGAAGAGAAACTAATGAAGAGCCAGTTTATAGCCTTTTCCCAATCCTGATGTCCTGTCTGTGTCTGGAGGGCAAGTATAAAACATGTTTTTCAGTGCTACAGAAGGAAGTACAAGTAATTAGTCCTCACCAGGCAATTCACACACGAGGTTAATCAGGCCCCTCGCTGGTTTTAAAGCAGGGAGGACAAACAACTAGAGGCTGAGCGCTCAGTGAGACGAGGAGGTCAGCACAAGCATAGGGGGAGGCAAATGGGAGCCCATGTGCATCAGCAAAAAAGAGATCTGGGTGAACGTTTTTAGGGAGCCTACCCTGGCTTGATCAGTTCTGCACTTTAACAATCGCCAGAGTCGTCTGTTTAACCCACCAGTTGCAGGCAGCGCAAAAGGGCTTGCTGTTCTGCAGAGGTGCTCCTCAAGGATCCAGAGAAGACAACACCCAAACCTTGTTCCATCTCCAGACCTGGCAGCCTGCTGCCCTCCTCTCACCCAAGACAGGAGGCAGCACTTCAGCCTCTCCTCAGGTCAGCTTGCTCAGTTCAGAACAAACCAGATAACATGTCAGAGACAGACCACACGAGGAACTGTTATTTCTGTGTGCAGAAATATCAAAAGTACCGGTGTTTGACGTGGTATAGGCAAGATTCCCTCTCAAGCTGGGAGATTTTCCTCACTTTATTATCCCGTGAAGGCGAATACAGAGTTTTCCTTATGAAGCACAGCTTTTATTCTTTCAACATGCACACACAAAACCAAGCTAGCTTCGTAATGTCTTATCCAAATCAAGGATTTTGTAGTTATCGGCAGAGGTTCTCAGTGTTCTAACCTTTGTTCCAGAGCTCCACATATGGCACAGCACACATGGCTGCACCATGGGGCATGTCCACCTTCCATTCACTGTGAGTTCGGCCACTGTTAAAAGAAACTAGACTAGGAGCTCACTGGGCTCATTAAACTTCACTAAATATCATAAGATGCCAAAATTTCTCTGCTCTTGAGAACACATCATTCTCTGAAATGAACCATCTTGACTAACAGAAACGTACTCCTCAGCTGGAAATACCTACAGTGTCTACTATTGGCTTTAAACTTTAGCTTCCATTTCCAGGTTTTCCTGACTGCAAGAGCATTCTCCCTCCATCACCAACTTTAGGTTTCTTTATCAAGCCAGTATACTAGCAGTATCATAAAGATCCTGATATATTACCTGAGGTGAGGAGAATTCATCCAGTGCTTACCTTCAAAAGCCACGGAACTAGGACTTTGTTTTAGAAACACTCATCTCTTGCAATACAAGGAGCAGTGAGTTGTTATTCATGGGTTTGCTCAGATGGAGTAGCTCCCTGACTTTATGAATACAGGGTTCACACCCAAA
This sequence comes from Athene noctua, assembly GCF_965140245.1. NCBI lineage: Eukaryota > Metazoa > Chordata > Aves > Strigiformes > Strigidae > Athene > Athene noctua. The sequence continues at coordinate 104,338,451 of NC_134037.1, read as the reverse complement.
AAAACAAAGCAGCAAGAGAGTAGTGCCTCTGCAGAAGGACCGTGCGCAGTATTTTTGGAGCCAGCAAAGGATTTTTTCTCGGTTTCTACAGGCCATTCACAATGGTCTTCTCTAAACAAGTGGGACTCCACTTTGTATCAGGCCTTGACAACTGACTGATTTTTACAGTAGTACAGTGTTCAGTCTGCACTTATTTTACAAACTTGTCAGGATTTCCTTATCACTGATGTATTTCCCTCAGCAGTATGTTTTCACACTGACTTCTGTCACCCTCAGTTTGAACATCCAGGTTTAAAATCTATGTACATATTCTGTAATTGCATACACATATTCCTTTCAAATTTCTCAGTAGCAAATGCAGTTCAGATGATTCCAAGGCCAGTATACACAGTCCTGCTAAGAGGCAGAGGGAGGAAAGCTAACCTCAAAAGTTTCTGTGTCCTGCTAAATGCAGGCTGAGATTGTTCCTCTCCCTCTTTCAAGCATTGTTTGTATAATATCAGGCTTTTCCTCCTGATTCCTTTATTGATCCTGAATAGTATTTTACTCCTCAACCAGGCCTGTTGATTTCAGTGGTACTCCAGACAGAGTAAAGGATTTGTTGGTAGGGATCAGACTGTGAGGTTAGGGCCTTGGATTGTAAAATCTTCCTTGCCTGGCACAGCATTGAAAAGTACTATAAACACTTACCATACTCTGAGATGGATTCCCAGCATAACAGTATCCATAGTGGCAGAAACATTCATAGTGCTTTTCAACAGTATGCCAGGCAAGGAAGATTTTCAGTCTATGGCCCTCACCCTGCAATCCAATCCCCACAGATAAACACTCATTCCTATACAAAGTATCGCTGAAATCAATCCAAACAGATGCAGAATATTTCCTGAATGACAGAAAGACTGTGTGTTTGAGGTACAAAGGGGCTAAAACTTGACAAAGCCAGTTCTGCCCTACAAGAGTGGTTCTGGTTTCTAAAGCTAGAGAACTTTAAAAGCAAGTGAGATAGATGGTCATAAGGGTTTCGAAAGTGATAAGAAAGAGAAATTGGAAGGTTAAATAGTTGTTCTCCGCCAGAAATTATTTGCATTATTGCCCACAGTTCTCAAACACTCACGCATCTTTGCTTTTTACTTCACTCTTTATACTGGATTTCACACATACACCCCAGATCTGATCCTTTACTTGCTGTACAGCACCACAATGCTGGTTATTGAACCCATCCTTTAAGCTCCGGTCCAGTGAAGAGCTTGTGCCCATGTTGCTTTAAGCATGTGAATCTGTACCATTGCAATTATTAAGTCTGTCTGAGAGTCTGCAGTTACACACATGCTTAAGTGCTTTACTGGATGAGTGTTCTTTGTTTCTGGAAGCTAGAGGAGATGCAGGCCTGGAAACACCATCCAGCACAAGCCCACCTCTCATTTGTCTCACTTTTATAACTTTGAAACTCTTCCTTCACTTTGGTAATAATGTAAAGTATCAACTAAAAATTGCAAAGCATGCATTTCATTTGAGTTTTATTGCCTTAACAGACAGCATTAGATTACAAAAGAGGACATTTTTCTTCTCAGTTTTAGCTTATTCTTATGATTTATGATTAGATACAGCAAGAGTTCATAAACTTCCCTGACCTGCTGACAGTTTTTACAGGCTCCTTGATTTATTTCCATCTCAAACTTAACAGCTTTCATGTGACTGATATTCCTAGAGTCCTGGCATGGCTGCAGCACAGCCTGTGAGAGCTCCTCTAATCTCCATGTTACTAATTTAAATGAAGTCTTGGTCTGTTGTTTAAAAAAGACATTCGTCATCTCACGGAGGTTTACAGATCCTTTTGTAATGTAATGTCAGACACTTCTGAGATATGAGTTTTATAAAGCCTCCCGGTAGTGAGTGTTGTAAGACACACCAAGGTCACTTCAATATGCCAAAGAAAAAAAACATTTGCAAAACAAGAGAAGAGGAATTCCTAAGAAACTGCATTGTACCGAGGACATTTAGAAATGATTTATACCATCTGTGAGTACATTTCAAAGATAAATCTGGTATTGGGGAGAAAAGGGGGGGAGGATAAATTTGAATCCAGAAAAATCCACAGACATCCAGCCAACAGCTATGAGTTCCTGATAAAAAACAACTCACAGAGCAATATTCTCACAGTCATAGAGGTTGCAGCATCAACAGTTTCCCAGTGTGCTCCGAAGCTACTGTGCTAACTAAGGCTGCTCTTTCAGCAAAGATGCAGCTGGCATTCTGTTTTCATTGTACACTTTCCAAACAACAACAACAAAAAGATACATTTTGTAATAACAAAGACCAAACTAGTAAGAGAGAGAAAAGGGAAAGAGAGCGAGAGGGAGATAAGAAAAGTGGGTGTCTCTCTAAGCTCATATACCACCCAGCTGAAGACAGAAAGATATAATTATTTTTGTCTCCAGAACATTTAGAAACTGGCAAAAGGTAAGTGACGTGAAGGTGCATGAAGGTGGAAGGAACCTACCTGGAAAACATCAGGTAGGTTTTCTTTCATACTGATGGGTACAGCAGAGAGAGAACAACACCTGTAAATATTCGTGGAGCTTTGGAGGTTCTCCAGTGAATATGCTTAGGTGTTTGAGGTCAACTGTGATCAAGCCTTAGTCTGACAGAAAATTGCTTTTGTAATATTTGTAGATCAGATAAGAAATGACAAGCAACACTAGGTTATGACACACTGGAGATATAAAAACAGGTTGCCTAGATCATATGATTGATTGAACCCTTTTATTTTTGCTGAAGAAATTTAGCTAGTGTTGCTGGCAACACACATAGAGCACTAAATAAATGTTACATACAGTAGCTTGTCAGAATTTATAAAAGAGCAATCGACATTTGCTTTACTGTCAAAACATCAGCCTACGAGTTTCCTCTCTTTGGAAGGAGTATCTGGGAAATAAAAGAATGCTATACAGTGTAATACCTTCAAATCACAAATGCCATAGTTAAGTCTCAACCAGAAATTATATCTGCTCTCATGCAATGAGCTCTGCATGTCCTCAAACAAATCAACATGTTTGCGAGTCTCATTGCAGCAAGCCACCACCAGCAGTTGCTGTATAGCACAGAATACAGAGACAAATGTAGATTTATCACAGAGCTTCCTATTCTACAGTCCAAACACAAATAGTTTCACTGCAGATAGATGTGGAAAAACAGTATCGCCCAGGCTGTACAGTGCCTGCAACTATATTGCAGCAAAATGGATTATTAAGAACACAGTAAGACTTTATGCCTAATTTCGGAGTTTGCACACATATAGGAATTAAAGTCCAAAGATCTCATTCACAATAACACTGAAGATTTCTTTCCACTGTCCAAGCAACATGAAAGAGTCATGTTGCACATGAAATTCAAACTCCCAGCAGTTTATCTTTCTAGGATTACATGCTATTTTCAATGTAAAAATCACATCTTCTGTTGAACAAAGGTTAATTTTACAGACCAGATCCATTGGATCAAAACAAAGACTGCAGTAAATCAGCTTTGTGGAGCTGGTCTATATCTCAAGAACCACCTTTCAGCCATTTGTGTAGGAGGTAAAGTTTGTTAGTTATATTACCCTGGGAAATGGGTATTATTCTACAGGGAGTGAAAAAGAAAAAAAGCCCAGCATCCCATAAGCTATCCCTTTTCACTCTGATAAGGGCACAAAACATGTCTGCAAGGACAGATCAATTGTCAGCAAAACTATTTCCCTGATGAATTGCTCATTCTTAACTAACATGTTGCTAAAGAAGTATCTTTTATCTATGTGTATATGTGCCCTTTCTTACAAGGACTTCTAAACCCATTGAAGATGTATCTGCACAGACATTCCTCACTTCTTCCTATGGGCTAGACAGGGGACAATAGGCCTGGGCAACGGGTCAAGGAAAACCACTTTTAAGACCTGACCCTTGTTTCATTCCTGACTTCATCTCACATTAGTCTACTTCTGCCTGTTTTGAAATGAGTAATATCTGCATTTTGGTTATGTAGAGTAAATGGTGTCTCTGGCTGGAGAGACATCCATGGCCTCCTTTAGAAAGATTTGAGGTCATAAAATCGGTAGCATAGACCACTACCTTTGGGTTAACCCTCTTTTCTATGTTTTTCATTTCTTCTTATAGAAAAAGGAGACTTGACAATAATCTAGTACTTTAGTGAGAAGACATGTTAAAGTCTCTCCTTTAACTGTAAAAATATCAACAATCACAATCCCTGAGTTTTAGTAGAATCTTTTCTTCCTGTTTTTTCCACTAATTACAAGGTAAAAGGGGTATTTTTCCAGGTCAGACAGTGTTACAGCAACTCAAGACTGGATAAAGTTTTCCGAACACTCTGAGTCATATTATGGACAGCTTCCACATTTCAGTAAGGCAAAATATATCTATCTCTGGGGCAGTGCATAACATTATTCAGCTTCTTCCTTTACTGGATGGAGTGTGCACGTGTCAATCTGTGTGCAGCCTCTTCTATCATGGTTAAGAATTGGTATCCATCTCCCAGATTTCACATCCTCCTAATGGGAAAGGTCAACAGATTGGTGGTAAGAAGCAAAGCATGAAATAGAGGTGAGAATGTAACAAAAGAGGGAGAAGAGAGAAAAGAAATAATTTCAATACCATACACTAAATGCCCAAATGTTAATAAAAAAATCCTCAATGGTTACTTGACAGAGTCTCACAGAAGGAAAGCTTGAGGAAAAAAAAGATCTCTCCATTGTGTAGCATTTTTCTTTGTAACTCAATTGTACCCTTTATATCAGCCTTTCATCTTCCCAACAGCCAACTCAGAGCATATTTACAATAAAAATAGAAGGTGGATTTGTTACAATTTGTTGAGACTGCAGATTTCCAATTAAAGGTGGTGGTATTCCTTCTGTCTGTATAGTTTTTATTTGGCTACCAAATGTAATCTAACTGACCCTTTAGAATAGCCTTTAAAAAAATCACAAACACTAGTCTCCTTGAGAACTCATGAAGGATGAAAGAGGAGAGTTTCTGCTTTGTAAGGTTTACTCAGTAAAAGGTAGAGTATGTGAGACTTTACTAGTTGTACACTCATTGTACAGCTTTATTTCCTAGAACAAAGACAACTGTTCCTTCAAAGAACACTACTAGTAGCACAGGAAAGTCATTTTAATATTTGACATCCATAATATTTAACGCTGTGGCTGGATTTTGTTCAAGTGAAAGGAATTTATCCATGACAATTAAATAATTCATTGCATAGTTCAAAAGACCCTGATAAGAGTTACACCACAAACCATACTGCTTTTCCTGCTTTAATTAGAATTTGTAGTTAAAGCACATGACAGGGTTTCAGGGCTGGGTTCCACTTCCCGCTCTATGATGGGTTACTGGGGCCGATTTCCTTCATCTCAACCTTCCTGGGCCATATCCTTTGCTGGTGTAAATCAGCAGAGGTCCACCCACCAGCTGTGAATTTGACTTCTTGACCAAGAAAAAAATGGGAATGGAAATGCATTTTCTGTGTCAGAAGAGTTACTTCTTGATGTTGGTTAAGGAATTTACGAAGTTTCACTCTTTTTAACAAATGAGACCAATATCTGACTTAAAAAATAAGCACACAAACAACTTGCAGTTTGAGTACTTTAGAGCCTTTAGAATTACTAAATTGTGTACTACATTTAACTGATGAACAACATACAGAAACACATTCCAGGAACAGAAGACCCAATTACACTGTAGAATTTTCCTTCCTATTTCTTCTTTATATATTTGATTGAATATTTTCACTCTTTCGGACCAACAGAAATAAAAATGCCTGGATCAGCTCTGAAAACAATATCTTGCTGCTTTTGTTATGGATGCTCCTATACATCAAGTGTTTTAACTAACAGGAAAAATGGCTATTTCTTACCAATGGGGCTACAGTATGAGTAACTTAACTTCAAAGATGCCGGGTCAGATTGGATAGCAAACATCAAAAGCTTTTGACTCGTGCTGAGTAAACTTTGTATTCTGACACACAAGTTCTTATCTGTTCTGTTCCAGACTTGAGAGAGAGAGGGGCTGAATCTAACCAAATCACATTGTTTTTCCTTACAGCTGCCAACTTGGAAAAATATCAGGGCACAAAGGAACCATTAAAAACAAAACAAAAAAAGACATGTTTTTGTTAGTTCCTAAGCAACACAATATTGCCAAGATGGTGGCTCCTATGAAAATTAGAAAATATTAGTTACACATCACACTGTTATTTATTTATACTGCTCTGTGAAGCATTATTTTTTTTCCTTCTCGCAAACTGACAGATATTATGGAAAATCTGTTCTTTTGAGCAGGGTGTTTACACCACAACTGTTATGTATGTTTTGTCAGCAGCTTATTCCATTTGTTAATTCCCATTTCTATTTTAACATTTATTTTGCTAGTTACTGGGTTGAAAAAAATGGAGGGGGGGAGAGAAAGAGAGAAAGAGAGAAAGAGAGAAAGAGAGAAAGAGAGAAACAGAGAAAGAGAGAAAGAGAGAAAGAGAGAAAGAAAGAAAGAAAGAAAGAAAGAAAGAAAGAAAGAAAGAAAGAAAGAAAGAAAGAAAGAAAGAAAGAAAGAAAGAAATTTAAACTTTACATCCACCAGAATGAACTCTTTTGCTGAGATTGTTAAAGTCATTTAAGAAAAATGAAAATCCTATCGCATTAATATTAATTACACAAATTTAAGAACAACTTTTTAAAACCTCAGCCTACTTGTTCATTGCATTCCAGGGTAGTGTGGATCACAGGAAACAAGTGTGCTTCACTCCACCTTCTTCATTATTCAGCTAAAATGCATTTGCCACATGGATCCTCCTACTCATGACAAAGCCTTAATTACACTGAAGATGCTCCATGCTGGTGAAGGTTACAGTAAGGTGACAAGGAAGTTTAATAGCTCCTGGAAAATGTAATTGCAACATCTGCCTTGGAATCAAATGGCCTGCCCTTACATTTTGTAGAGTTTTACTCAAGAATTCATCTTCTGAACCTAGAAAGTCTGTCTGCTTACCTTAGAAGGTAGAAGTCACTTCAGGCATCATTTCAGCATTCTGATGGAAAGCTTTAAAACACAGCTGTGAATGAATGGATAGTAGAGTACCATTTCCGATCACCACAAGTATTTTGTTTCCATAAATACTCCACATTAGTTGTACCATGTGCAATCTTTCTATGACAGCTGAAAGGTAACCTATCAGAGAAAGAAGAAAGAGAAGAGAAAAGGGAAACTTCTTGCATTAAAAGGTTTTCATTTTCTGATCCACAGTTCACAGACCTTTTGAGACACTGCAGTCTACAGTACCAAACTCCCACCTTTGAAATAGGCTGAGTAGTAACTGCTCCAAGGATAAATTCCAACACAAACACAGGAATCTGAGCACATATGAATACAAACATATCTGGATATGTTTCAGCTGCACTTGTTATAATGAGTTGGGTAGATGTGGAAAGAGGCCGTTAAGGAGCAAAAAACATCATTAGTGCACCCCAACAATGCATATATAACACAAAACCATAGCTTTTTCAAGGACGCCACTGCAGCCTACAGAGTCAGACCCCTTCCAAGACATGCTTCCAGGACTTGCCAGAAATCCTTAAGCAGCACTCATGGTGCAAGCTGAAAAATGGTTACTGTGTGGAGCTCAGGCAGCACTGTATAGCAGTGACTGGGGATGCAAACTGGAAAGGAACAGTGCTGCCACTAAAGTCACCACAGGGACTGTGGTCTTTTGGACTGACACAGCTGCTGTACTAAGAGAGAAGGGCCATATTTTGACCTTCCTTCTCATTCATCAGCAAGGGAGAAATTCTGTCCCCATCACGGTATGAGCAGCATCCCTTGGAATCGTCTTGTCTTCCAAAGTTATAAGGCTCCTTCAACAGAAATGTTTAAAAAACTGGTTTTCAAAGTGCATATGGCTGAGGAAGGACATAAGAGCAAACAGCTCATTCATAATCAGGGTTTGACATGAGGAGATGTGTTGCTATATTTTTCAGCTTGCTGTAAATTCACATCCAACACACTCCTGTCTCGTGCTTTATATCCTGCAGCAGGCACACTTGGGATGATTGAATTAATTGAATGAAACAGTATGAAGAATTTTATATTTCCTTCCGTTTTAGGGTAGTCCTAAATACCAGTGGCAGACTGGAAGTTTAACAAACAGTGTGAGTAGACCCACCATAGGGCTCTTGCACAACTAGGATATGGTTTCATGTGGACTTTGAAAAGCTACCATAAAATCAATAAAAAACTCTGTTTTCAGCATTTACTGGCTTATTGCACAGAGTTCTTATTCTGGCTTCACTACTACTCAGGTATTTAGGAAGACCTGAATTTGATTCACTAACCTAATTGAGGTTTTCTTTGTGATTTTTGGAAGCTGTTGTTTCTAGCTCTCTGTCCCCCATCCATGTAACATGTGTACTAATCTTCTGCTTATCTCACTGGGGTATCATGAAAATTAATGCAGGTAAGAACAGGAGATGCAATAATAATCGTACTAGAATAAACAAATCATTTTAGACAAATTTTAATGTACAGCTACCCAGTTAGGGACCAATTTTAATCTCACTTCTGTATAACCATATACTTTAGATGACAAATCTATTCTTTTTTGCATAGTGTTTGTGTTCCTTTACTTGCCTTGGACGTAGAAAAGTGTGATTGTACAAACCCAGCTAAGAAAAAACTTGCAAACCAGAAGAAAATATATTTCTTTTGGAAATAAAAAATAAGTGAAAATCTAAAAAAGTAACCCATGAAAACAGCCAAGATTCAATCTAATTTTAAATACTTTCTTCAGCTATATAGTTTTTGTAATTTAGTGGAGAATCACTTGAAACCATTCAAAGATACAACCTTACACCTTATTCTGCTGTAAGATTAACTTTTGTGGACATGACAGGCAAGATGCTAAATGCTGCATATAAGGAATGCTCAGAGTAATCCAGGCAAGAAAGGCTGCAGATGCAGATGTTAACGCAAGAAGTGTTAACAACACTTGAGTAATCAAGAAGGACACTAAATCTGCCCTCCTTGGTCATAGTTATAATGTGCCTTATTGACACAAACCCAGTTCTCCAAACTAAACAAAGCCATTTTCGAGTGAGGCTGGAGATTCAGCTCTCCCTCTGCTGTGTGACCGCACAGAGAATCTGTAATGGGGAACAGAGCTGGGCTCTCTTAAGCCTTCATGTCAAGATATGGATATCCATAGAGACAAGAGAAACTGTCCCAGGAATTGTCCTGAGAGTCCTCAATTCAGCCTTTGTTTGCCCTCACACACCCTGCTCTGAATTTTATCACTGACATCAATTTTAGGCTCTGCAGATATTCCAAGGTGGAATATACTGTAGGAGTATGAGAAATAACTTCCTTTAAGACAAAATTTGGAGGGCTATAAGACAACAAGTGTTAACCACATCTTGAATTTTCTTCCCACATCAACTCTTTAACTAGTAAATTTGAACACATTTTGAGTCTTCACTGCTCTTGTGGCAAAAAGAATTCACATCTAGTTGAATGATGAATTTGCAAATACCCAAAATGACCTGGAATGAACAAACAATAATTTTTCCTGCAGAGTTTGCACAGATACCCGCTTTATGCAGCTCTTAGGACTACGGTAAAAATCATCAAGAGAGAATAAATATTTAGCTTGGGCTGCAAGGCAAAAGTATGTTAACACACTTCTGCATTTCTGGATTTTTGCCGGAACTTGGAGCAGAAGCGTCAAGAAACCACAAAGAAAACTGATTTCACACTATGCTCAGATTAACTACAAGTAAAATATGCTGTGAATCATTCCTACATATCTGTTTTACTGAACAGAGAAATTCAAGACAATAGAAATCTACATTTTTCAGCCTATCCTAAGTAAAGGTCTCCAAGCACCTTAATTTATGTGATAAATCTAATCTCAGTGTTTGCTCTGAGGCTTGCTGTGTCACAGCCATGAGCCCCGTATTGCAGGTGAGGAACTACACCATTCAAGAACAGCCACACCAAGCAACATAGCAGAAGGATTTATGGCAGAGACATGATTTAACCCAAGTTCCCCGATCCCCAGTCTGTCCCTGAAACTTGGAAGTTTATCTGAACAGAATCAGTGGGGGGGGGGGGTTTCCGATTCTTCCCACTGTATATCTCAATTTGGGACAAAATAAAATAATAAGCAACCAGGAATATGATAACTCATATTTTTTAACTGCAAGGGAACAGGCACATGTTATTTGGGTTGGGCACTTTCAGGTGTTCCCTGCACTCTGAATTGCCTCCCTGAAACCTTGCCCCATGCGTTTTTGCTGTATCCGTGGAGAAGCATTGCCTACCACTGCAAAGGTGATTCCTACTTAAACAACAAATACCAAAGCTCTTCTAACTTGGCTTTCTGACAGAAGTCCGTTTTGTTATCCCAGACCCCAAAAGCTAGTGGCACCTGAAGGCAGAGCCAGAAGGCTCTGCTGATTAGGCCAGGTTTCACCCCACCAAGCTTGAACATGCAGTAGTTACTTTGTTCCTTTGTTCTTTACTTAATGAGGGTTTTCCTCAGGTAGGGCTCTGCCTTTTTTTTTTGTTGACATGATATATCTTACTGCCCTCTTCTGCAAGGGCTTTGGGAAGGAACTATCCCCTAAACCAGCTCCGACCTACAATCATTCTATACTGCTCTCCCACTTGAAGGTCTGACAGCACACTACAAACATGGCCTCAGTCCTCGCAGTGCACCCTTGAGCCAGGTGAGGTTCCATATTTTTAGAAGCAACAGGCTCCCTGATTGCCCTAGACTCCTCAGATGAGCAGGGCCATCAGTGGGTGAATTCACACGTCTTTTTCATCTGCACTGACCACATTCCAAGAACAACTGGGTGAGCAGGTGCTTCTTGGTGAATGGGGGTGTGTGAGAGAGGATGCACACATGCACTGGTATGTGGAAATGTGGCACCTGTTGTGAACCCTCGGTACTGTTTCATTATCTGAAATCTTTTAATTAACAAACATCTGCCAACTCCTGCACTCTATCAGAATATACCACTGATGTTCCCTTTGTAGTACCTTTCATAACATATGTAAACAGACGGAAGAAAAATCTTGCTGTTATCATCTTTTGATTTTATGAGTAGCTGGGGCTGTTTAAACTATAGATTAACTTTTACGGGCCCATCTCTCTCCCCAACTACCACCACCACCACCACCCCGCAATGTTTGAATAGCCAACTTTCCTGTGTAGGTGTGTCAGATAAAGATCATTTTAGTAGATGTCTAAGAGGCAGGGAGTCTTGTTGCACTGAAACTAAAATCATAACACTCATTTAATGCCCCCATATGTGCTATGTCACCTCTCCTCCCAGCACTCTTGGATGAGTCTATACTTTTGGGGCCAAGATCCCAGTAAAGTGATAGGTGTCCTATGTGTTACTGCAATTGCAATGTTGGGGGCAGGGTCTTTCAGCAAACTCAAGAAAATTAGTCTCTTTTTTTGCTTTTTCCATGTCAATACATTTTCCAAAGCTACACTTCTTATGTCATACAACTCCAATTCTCTGACAAAGCAGAGACCAGATTGTGAATATATTGTCTAGCTCAAATGTGAATTACATGCCCAGGATATTTTTCTACCACACCCAATGGTCATATACCTGGAAATGGTGAAGGGTGGCTGCAACAGTGATTCTTCCATCTGAGTGGTGTTGTGTGAGCACTACACATACAAGTCTGCAAGTTGGATCACACAGCCAAGCATATCACAGATTAGGTGCAAACTACATGTGCTGCTTCTACAGCCTCAAGCTCACAGAATGTTTTATGAAGATATATTACCCCACCCCAGCTGACTAAGATGCTTTTGTTTCCATCCTGCCTGAAAATTGGTTGTGGTTGAAAAAAGTGGAAAAAAATACTATACTTTTCCCGACCACCTGTATTTCTCTTGCATTATAATATATTTTAATAGTATTTCTTTTAAGATTGTCCAAAGAAATAAGTGCAAAGACACATAGTAGCTATTTTGTTTATGAGATCTTCTGTAGTTGTCTTCTCTCACACTTCCATGCACAACAAGGAGAGCATGTACTTCCAGGGTTTCACTTTAGGTGATGCAAAACAGCAATAAGAAATAAGAGCACAATATACACAGTTTGAAGCATTAAAGTGACTCAGAGTCCTAGTCCCCTGCTTCTTTTCCCACATAGTCTTTCCCCTTTAAATACCTCTCCTTTCTCTTGTAACATTATTCCACCGTAATCTGCAACCTTTGCTTTCTGCTTCTGAACAGCTCCTACCTCCACAATCCCTTTGTGCAACCAACTCTTCCCCTCAGCACTGAAAGGATCCTTAAAATCCGCCAGTCCCATCTCTGCTTGCTAACCCTTTTTTTTTTTTTTTTCTTTCCCCATTATGCTGCTCTTTCAGCTCCAGTCAGTCTTGCCATTTCCATGATCAGTTCCCAAGAGGACCTCAAATGAGGTCCCAGGTGAGACATATACTATTCTTTTCCTGGTCACATCATAATAAGTTTCATGTACTCTCCTGGGCTTTGAAAGTTCAAAGCATTTTCTATTACTCATTAAAAGTGAAGTCACTGGCTGATGTGGCTGAGGTAGGTTTGGATAAAGAACTTAGGTGTGCTGGAGACAGATGGAAATGCTTGAACAAACATTTCTTAGTTCAGGAAAAGATAGAGCCAGTCCCACTGAAAATAGAGAGACAAATTTAATTTTCCCGACAAAATTCTTGCAATCTAATTTTTTTAAAAATTCAAGATATTTACAGTGTCTGTTCTGTGCTCGGATTAACAAAGTTAAACTATCAACATAAGCACTTGTGAAGAAAAGTCAGTCCATGGATACTACAGAGAGATGGCTTTTCTACATCAACCTTTTCTAAAGTGCTTGCAGCCACACAGAACATCTGAAGTGTTTGAACTTGTGCAATTAGAACAAGTTGTCAGGGACACAAAAAGCTTTTCAGAAGAGCACAGAAGCTGCCCGTATGTTATCTACCAGTGTCATATACCTTCAGTCTAAGAATCATCAGAGCCTAGGCAGCAGGGTATGAAATAAAAATCTTCTACACCAACCATATTTCAGCAAGCTGAGATTTTTTTCTCTAATAAACCCTCTTCCCTGCAGCTTTTCCTTCTGTCTCTAAGTTCTTCTTTTTTTTGCTCTCTGCCCTCTGTACTTTTTCTATTTTTCCCCCATTTCTTTGTCTTGTCCCTCCTTTCCCCTTGTTTCTTTTCCTCTTTCTTTATCTGCTCCTCGCCAGCATACATTCTCTCCATATACCAGTCCTCCTCAGCCCCAGTTCTTTGATTCCTTTTTTCTTTCTTGATTCTTCCTATTCTTCTCTCTCTCCTTTCCTCTTTTACCTGAATTGGACTGTTGCAGGTCTCTGTGCCGAGTCAAGAAGCCCTCACTTCCAACCTCATTCCAGTACACAAACATAGTTCCTATCACAGAAACCACACCACCTTCCAAAATTTATAATCAGATATTTTAAGGAAAAGTGCAAGGCAAAAAGTTCTCCTCCAGAATAAATATTCTCAAAGATTCAGCGCTTAAATCTAGAGCTTTGGTCTCTTGCCCTGTGAAAACTGTGTCTAGTTGTGAGAGTCAGCTGAATTTTCCCAGATTTTGGCAATGGTTGGCAGCTGGCAAAGCCTCATTGACAGCAGACTTCCGGTTCTGGATTTCATGGACTGACTTTGTTCTGAATCTGAACAAAATATCCAAATTTTGAAATGCTACATAAAAATTTCACTTTGACTCACGACATTTAGATTAGAGTATATACCAAGGAAAATAAAACCAAAATTTATTTCAAAATAGAATTGGAAATGCATCCTTCTTAAATAGTGAAATAGGATGTTCGTCCTAGATTTTCATCTGCACAAATTTTTCATTAATTCCAGGGCGGAAGAAACTGTGAATTGTTGGAGATCTTTGAGAAATGGTGTTGAGATTTTAAATGCTTTGCATATATATGGTCCCTGGGTACACACTGTTGTTCTGCATTACATGATGACAAACAGGATCAGGTATCACCTTAGCCTTGGTGTTCCATAGACATAACTGAGCTAGCTTTAAATTAGCTGATGTGACCTCTATTAGCACCACAGTTATGATAAAATTACGATCTTCATGAACCTAAGGAAATAGATAATTTGCCCCGAAGAAGCCCTCTTGTGTCTTGGTTTCACAGTTTAAAGGTGATAGTGGTTTGGCTGCAACAACTGGAGTTAGTGAGTGGATTTCTCCAGGGCCCAAGCTGCTGGGGAGGATTAGTTGTGTCCTGTGCTTTCACTGTCCTTAGCCAGCCTGAACAACATAGACAGGATTTCAGCTGGCATTTGCGGTCAGCAGAAGCTATGCATAAGCAAGTGCCATATTTCATGCTGTTCTGAGTGAATATCCCTGCACACCCAGAGCTGCACTGCCTCTCACATGACAGGAGTCCTGGGACATGAAGGGTAGTGCCAGCAGCAAGAACCCTCCTGTGTGCAGCTTGGGGCTGTGACTTGGAGCACTGGTTCTTGTTAAGGGACAGCTGAAAGGACCAAGCTGCCGCATAGTCGTTTGAGGTAAACATCCAATTTTGGCCCATTTGAATCTAGAAGGCAAATCAAGCAAGCATAACTATGGCATGGCCTTTTCCACAGTCAGGGACATGTGTCCTCACACACCCCTGTCTAAGCAACAAACAACCGTACAAATTTACATATCAACAAACTTCCTGCAGTGGACTGAATGGTTAAGGCATCTGCATGTGCTTCTGAAGTGGAGCTTGAGGCTCGGACTTCTGCAGAAGTCTGTCATCAGTTGGCCTGTCTGTAGGGGGTCACATGGGCAGAAAGTTAGGAACAGACTGATGTGAATCCTGGTCCAGACAATCAAAATCATGTACAAATACATGTATGTGTACAGCAGAACTGCTTGTTATATCCACTCAATGAAAGCAGTGCTGCTTAGCCTCCCAAAACTGCTTCTCAGTGACTTCTCACTGCTACAGAATTCTTCCTTCCTTCTCCCACAACCCACCTTTAAATAGCTCTGATAATTTTCTGAGTCTTGAAATGTACTCTGAAGGTCCATTACATTAAATTTTTTAGACCAAGGAAAAGAAGCAGTAGGGATACTTCAACAGACATCTCTGAAAAATCACTGAAGAATGGCTGGGAAGAAAATACAGACAGGAGCGGCAAAAGATGGAATTGGATAGAGTCAGGACAGAGAAAATCAGGAGAGTGGATGTGGAGGGAGTACAGAAAGATCTGGTTCACAGGAGAAGCTGTGGAAATGTGGTCTTTACTAACTGAGCAAATGTGCCAAATGGGCTGGCTACAAATCTTGGCCAGGCTTTAGACTGTGGCCAACTTATTCCTTCAAACCTTCTCATGTACCCCCAAGACAAAACTGCTGAGTCAAGAGCAGTTCACAGACTTTCACTGGTAGATACTAAGCATGGGACACATTCACTTAAGTTGGACGTTTTGCCAAGACTGCAAGGTACGGGTGCCTTCCCTTAATCTAGTCCACATCACTGGCAGAAGGAAAAAAAAGCTCAGAAAATGCTACAGACACAAGAAGCTTGCTAACCATTTTAAATCCATCATTCTCACAACATCTTACAAAGGAGGGTATTTCTCATTTTACAGATTATGAAACAGAGGCACTGAGGGACCAAGTTTTGACTAAAGATGAGCGAGCAAAAATGGGGAGTGAAGTGGCCCTCCTGATTTCCAGCTCACTGCCTAAGCAGCCAGAGGGACCAAGCTTGAACACAGATATTGTAAATGCTGTTGAGGGATAAGATGACACCATTTGAAAAGGTTTTTCCCTAATTTGCATAATAATAAATACATGTATAAGTGGAATTAACTAGCAGGTATTTTTTTCGTCTGTTTGTTTTAATTATTTCAAACTGTAGTGTTTGTAAATGTGATCGACACTAAACCTTTATTTAGCCTGTGCTTTGAATAAATGTATCGACATTAAAATTAGTCACCATAACCTATAAATCGCAGGATGGGTTTAGTTATGAATGTTACAAGCGCTATATTAAGCTTCCAAACAGAATGAATTTCTTGCTCTTGGAGACCTTGAGAAGTTGTGTATTTCTAATGCAGAATGAGATACACAACTTGGAACAGTTTTACGCAATAGCTTTAATTTCTGAGAAATGGATTTTCTTATTGCAGCCAGTTTAAGGACATGCTAGGAGACAGAAGACTGTAAGTTAAATTCCCAATATTATGTGTGTGAACTGTGCCACAGTAAGGGAGATTTTCAGTAGTACAACTGAAAATTTGGCATCTCACTCCTTTCAACTGTCATTGGGAGTTGGATGCCTTTTTTTTGCTGTTGTTTTTGAACATCCAAAAAAAGCCTATTGATAATTATGTATTTTTATGGAAAGGATAGAGCTTGATTTCTAAATACCTGCTAACTCATACAGTATCCAAAATCCATAGGATATCAATTATTCCAGAAGGAATTAAATTTATTACTTTTTTCTTCCATGATTCTATTTCTGATTGAGGCCAAAAATCAAGATGATGTTCTCTTAAGATTATCGTTTTCTATATTGATCTTGCCTTTGTTATCTCAATGGCTTATTTGTTAGACAGAAAAGATATGACTAGGCATATATCATTGTAGAATACATGAAGATTCACTGAGATTGATGCATAAGCAAAGGACAAGCGCATTAACAAATCTAACTGTCCAAAAGACAGAGCTCATGTTAACCAAGAAGCACATTACTGTGATTCCATCAGAATGTTCTTTTATTTATTTAACTTTCCCATTTTCATTTTTTATTTGGGTAAGATAATTGCCTGTGATAAGCTCTCTCTGTGTAGGTTGGAAGCATGCAGAAAGCCAGCCTTTAGACTGGAATATTTACGCTAAGCCTAAGCATTAATGATGTGTAATGGCCAGACCATATTTGCATATTGAAATGATCTCAATTAAAATCCTTTATCAGATGACTTCAAAGAGAGAACCTCTCAAACTGCAATACATTTTTCCATGAAACACAGCCTATTAGGGATATAATGTGTTTATCTGCATTTCTAAAGACAATAATTTTAGTGTTGATTTCATAAGTAATAAAAGATACATTTCTTTCCTTAGGCTCCATACCACAAAATTCTTTTATCTTTCTTTATAATGCACTTCCTAAGCCCTGAACTTCTTTGAAGGACAAAAACATAAAATAGTCCGCAGAACTTGAACTAAATAATGCCTTGCCCTTCGATATTGTTTCTCATCCTGAGAATCTAAGTACATTACAAAGATTTACAATGTCTAAAAGAGATAAGAGACTTATAGGGCTCTCTTCACCCACGACTGGAAGACAATCATCTCTGAGTAGGCACACAAAAACTTTTTATGGCATTGACGAAAAGAATGCAAGCGCAAAGTCTTTGCAAGAAACAATAAAGTAACCTACATGAAGAGGGTAAACTGCTAAAAAAAAAAAAAAAAAGGAAAAAGATAATTCCCCAATTTATTTTTTCCATTTCTTGATGGAAAGACACATGCAAAATTTTAGAACATGCATTTAAAATCTTATGTTTTAAAATGCTCTATGTACTTTTAAAAGGAGGATTCTGATAATTTTTCTAAGGAATTTCAGTTATTTTCACAACATTTAAAAAGACTGGTTTGTTAAAATAAATACAGTAGCTGGAAAACACAGCATTTCATTTATTAACAAAAAGTCTCAGAGGTAATGAATGAATAAATGGGGGAACAATATGCCATTTAACATATTAGAGTCACAGTTGACACGTATTAACCATTGGAAGACTGGGTTCTGATATCATAGATTATTTTCTGTCTTGTAGCTGGGATCTGTCATTGAAAACCTGTGTGGCAAGTGTTTTCTTCATAATTGATAT
The DNA here is from genome assembly GCF_965140245.1 of Athene noctua. Lineage (NCBI taxonomy): Eukaryota > Metazoa > Chordata > Aves > Strigiformes > Strigidae > Athene > Athene noctua. The sequence continues at coordinate 104,320,523 of NC_134037.1, read as the reverse complement.
TTTATTGTTTCCTAAAGCCACATGAGTCATTATCAACTAGGTCCTGGACAAGAACTACACACTCATAAAATTAACCATAAGTTCCAAAGATACAAAAATTTCAGCACAAAGATTTTTCATCCAGAATTTCTCAAGGGAACTAGTGCCACCTGCAATTCAGACATCCAGCAAGAGGGAAGAATGATACAGTACAGTGATTTGAGTGACCTACCATTCACTGCAAATAAAAAATAGCCAGAGAAGAGACTCTATTTCCTCAAATCTAATATAACATTTTCTCACGCTGTAAGGATTGACAATCCTGGAGTCACCTATTAGGGACAAACTCCCTCAAATTATCTCACATATATCACAAGACGCAGTGTACACAGGGAAGCAGCTGCCACATATCAGCTGTTCTGAGGTAATTACCAGTGTATATTCTCACGGTAACTGTGAGGACACTTCCTCGTCTTTCAATTCATAGTAAACTACATTGCATTTATGACAGAACAAGAGTAAAGAGAGCCTAGTTACCACACAGCTACTGATTTACAATAGCTTGCTCCCTTGTGTACGTACGTACTCTTGCTCCTCAGCAATACATAGAAAGTTGAATTAGCTCACCTTGAACTTAAAACATTTTCATTATTTGAAATCATTTGTTATCCCTTATGCCAAGGGTCTTTCACTAAACAGGGAAATGAAAGCTATTAAAACAAATCATTTGTTGTTGCAAGAAAATGCAGGAAGTACAGTCAAGGGTTTGTTTTTGTTTAAGTTATGAGAGAGAAGGATTTGTGAGAATTAAAGAAAAAAAAGAAAAATGTTAGTTTTAAAATATGGACAAAGTCTTAGATGTTGCCCTATAGTGTGGTTACAGCACTATATTCTTCAGCTACTCTTTTGACTATGAAATTTGAAGTCATGGAGTCCAACAGAAAATCAAAGAAGACAATATCATTGAATTAAACCGAAAATACTGGATGAGATTTATTGTAACTTCCCTCTTGAGATAAATGTGAGGTTTGATGGGATCAGCCTAGATTTATCCATAGAAAGGGGTAAATGTGATTGACTTTGAAGAGTCTATAGTCTGAAATGTATTTACTCAATTTATTTTAATACTAAATAGCATGAATATACTATATACTCTATGGTATGTTTAGTACTGTTGTTGACTAGTATTAGTGGGTAGCATTAGTAAGCAGTATTTAGCACTACTAGTTCCTAGCATTAGTATTAGTAGTAGGTGCTAATGGTACAGAGTAGTAGTAATAGTACTAAGTAGTTGTACTAATAGTAAGAATATTTGTTACACAGCCAAACACAATCAAGACAATGAAGAGTAGCCTGCAAAGCATTCATCATCAGAATTCCGCTGCTGAAACAGAGACACCAGTGTCAGTGAATTTGGGAGGATAACTACGAAGTGGTCCATATTTTCAAATGCACATTCAGAGCATTTCCAGTGTGCTCTTTTGAACTACTTATTCTTATATAGATAACCAGCATTCCATTATTAGTATCAAGCTAGCAAAAAATCTCCATCAGCTGAGGTAGAACACCAAGTTATCATCCATATTTCAGCAGGTGCAACATTTCCCTTGCGAAATAAGAGCCGTAAGAAGGGCTACTGGAGGAAGAAATTCAAAGGCATTTGCAGCAGAATAACAACATCCCATTTAGCTTAATGTTTCTCATTTTATTTGGAAGCTCAAAGCACGTTACCATCATTCATGCTTTGCTGTAATTGGACAGAGTGATTAGAACACCTTTTTATATTAAATGCACATTTTCCTTTCAATAATATCCATGCTAAATGAGAAGAATACTACTCAGCCAGTCAGCTGGGTTTGGAGCAATGATCTATTTTATCCCTCATTTTAAAAGCTTGTTCTAATCTGTGGTTTTGTACAGAAACTGTACATGAAGACTGTCAATATACACTGGCTTAGAAAGGAGAAGAACCAGAAGAGCAACTCTTAGAAATGTAGAGGATCCTGTAAGGAGAAGAATCCATTACCGCCGAATAAGCTTCCTGAAAGTTTATCACTCAAAACAAGAGGTCACAAAGACTGACACTGACAAGAAAACAACTGCAAAAAGCACTACGAGGAATTCAGACAGAATATCCTTCTGCAAAGGACTGTCATTGCACAGAATAAAATGGTCCTTGCTGAAGTTGGTAATAGATGTAAACTGTGAACACCAGTTCAAGAGGGAGCTGAATGTGTTTGGAGCAGGGAGTGAATGTAGCCATGCAGTCATAAGAAAGATAACTGTGCATAAGATGGTGAGCTACCATACCTGGTGATTTGTATTTTCTGTTGCCAGAGGCAAGGTTTTGATGGACCGTGTGCTTTTCTCAGGGCTATTATTACTTGTATGTCTCTAAAAAGTGCCCTCTGCTATCACAGCAGCCACAGTAATAAAATGTAAGTTAATAATATTATTTATCCTGTAACCATCACTCATGTTTACTGTTCCATCATTTCTTTTTCCTTTCCCACTATACCTCCCTCCTATTTGCATTTGAAGGTTAAAATCTCAACAAAAGCTATTCAGTGTACAGGTGTTTTTCAGCTCACACTGCTCTGTTGCCACATGCACAATATATATACACATACATAGACACACATGTACTCAGATACTGTCTCGAGATCTTTCTCTTTTTATCTCCCCTATCTACCCAAAACTGTGTTTGAAATTTCTGTGGAAGATAGGGCCATGAGTCTCTCCACGTTTTGCCTCTAAAGGGACATGTTTTTCAGATTCCTACTCAACCAACAGTTGCCAAAACAATGAAACTCAATGGACAAAGCCATGACCTTCCTCAGGTGCTTAAGCCACCTTTGCCCCAGCTGCATCTAAATGGGATGTTCTTAGGATCTCCAAATGGAGTCACAGTGATTTGGAAAAGGAGTTTAACTGACACACAAGCTGAAGTCCATCCCAGCATGAGAAACTTGCCCATCACAACTCTCACAAGTGCCTAACATTTTCTCCATCCTCCAGGGACAGGAAGGAATGGCTGAACACAAACAAGAGAAGACACCAAAGAGTCTTAGTATACTAACAGTATGATGATGCTGAATCTCACCACCGTCAATACAGTGAGCATATGTGTAATACCTATTTGTCAAAAAAATAGGACATGCAGAGAAAGTCAGCAACTTTTTCAGTTATATAAACTGTGCAAAACAGGGCACTGACTCCAAACAGAACCAAGAAAAGTTGATTACCATGTCTTGCATTTATATAGAAAACAAACCCTCTTCTTAAATGGTCTGTTTACCTTTGCGTTACTAGCCTTTAGTTCCAACCAAAATAATCCTTACTGAGCCAGACACAGTCCTCTACATGCAGCTGATGCAGTCAGGCAGACAAAGGATGGAAGGGGAGCACAGAGGTGAAGCCAGATGTCCATGTCCACCCAAACTCAGCACCAAGGCACAGCAACCTTTGCCAAAACTAGAATAAGGCCTTTTCCATTTCACATCATTCAGGAAATAAACCCCAACTCTATTTCAGTCAACATGGATATAGCAGTAGTTATCTAAAGAGAAGGCAACTGTGTCCCATCTGATTTCATGCCAGGTCTAGAACCACCCTGGGGATCTGAGGCACTCATTGAGGGCTACAGTCACCCTGGGCTCCCTCTTGCCAGTGTCTCCACAGGAACAGAGATGGGAACCTCTAGGGAGCAATTTAAACTAAATAAAATCTGAATTGCTCCCTGAGATGACTATTGCCCTTCATTGACTAAGGAGGAAAACTGGGTATCTGTCGCCTTAATGGATGCAGTTAAGTACTTTCTCTTAGAGAGGATGCACCTGGGCCTATATTTGACTAGGCATATACAAAACAGATTAAGGTGCTTTGCTTGTGATAGCACAGGATAGATTAGGAAAAAAGCTGTAAATGCATTGTCACACGCTGATAGTACCAATTCTTTGCATTTCTACTGCAGTCTCCTTCCAAAGATCATAAAGCACTTTACAGAACCAGAAGCCTTGTCTATCTAGCAGAAATACATCACGTAGGAACCACTTTGGTCAACTTAGTGCACTTGTAAGACATCTTCTAACCATGAACACATGTGTGAAACCGCTCATTTCCCTTAACACCTCAGCCTCAGTTTGCATTGAGGGTTCGCACCCCTGTACTAACCCTTTTTAAAATCCCACTTTAAACACACTTTTTTGCTCAAGAGTTTATGCTCTCCCTAGACAAGGAAAGATAATTATTCCTTGTGTTCTACAGAAGGGGAACTGATGCCCAGGAAGTATTTATTGTACTGTTGATACTCAGTACTAAGATTTAGAATTGTTTCACAGAACTATCAAGATCCCATAACCTAAATGGAGACTGCGCAAGACAATTTAGAGGCATTGACTTTTTATAGGGGCATGGCTATTGGAAAGAATAATGGTAACTAAAACTGACCAGGAGCTACATAGAGCCCACCACTGAATTTTATGAATGATGGCCAGGCAGCAAGTCAATGACATTGGGGCTGTTGCTTGTGTATGCCAAGGGTAAGAAGGTGCTGGCCTACACTGTTAGGACTTATTAAGTTATATACAGCACCAAGCAGCTGAGTTAGGTGTTTTAACTCATTCCTGAATTGGCTAAGAATAAAAGTAACTGTCAAATACAAAACAATGAAACAACCTTCTGCAGTCTAATTAAGGTCACATTGGTAGTCTATGTTCATCAGGAAAGGAAAGCACATTCCCTGTGTCTCAATTTAGTGTTCCTTCCATAAGTGTATTTGCCAAAATGTCCATACATTTGTAAATGTATATACACTGTACATAACAGTACAACCTCTGGGCTCCACACATATACCAAGGATCTTTGGAAGCATTACTTGGAGATCCCTTTCATAATGTCACCAACAATAGACCCACAACAAAACTGCAGTGGTTCAACGCATAATTTTACATGACCAACATAGCTGCATTACATTCTCCAATCTCAGTGCTGCAGAAAAGAGAGTTTCCGCACTGAAACCCAGGCCTAAAATTGTGCCTCTGAAAAATATCCTAGTATTTCTAATGTTGTAGATGAGAAGTCTGAGGGGTGATGTCATGGAGCTGTATGACATCAAACTGACTTTGCTTCTAAGCATAGATGTAGCATCTAGAGACCTGAATCTGACAGCCTTTACAGGAGTGAAAGAGAAAGTCTGTAGCCAAACATCAAGGAATGCTAACAGCATCAAATCCAAGTCTCTCAGTGCTGGAACCATATAAGGATTGAAGCTACTGGCCATTTGAATCGTGTCACCAAAGACTGCCTCTTCCCTATCTAATCACATCTATTCTAAGTGTACATGGAGTCCCTCACAATGGATAATTTTGTCCTACAGACACATTTGTAACACATTAAATTGGAGCAATGCTGATTAACAGCAGACCTACAAAGATACCTGCACCTTCACCCAACTGAATGGACCAGGATGTTTTCAGAATAGACAAGTGAAGCCTCTTCCCCATTCAATAAATAATACATTAAACACACACATCCCTTCCCAACACAGAGAACCTTTCAGTGCTGGCTTACTAGCACTTCCAGAAACAGGCAAGATGGTGGGGCAGGGGGCAGACAAGGACTTAGCACACAGGTTTGCTTTACTGAAATGGTATTATGGGAAGATCAGCTGGGATAGGAAAAACAGGAAATCAAATGCTGAGGAAATAAATGAACTGTAAAAACACCTATTGTTGTAACAGTATTTTGAACTGAAGAGTTCCTTGTGTTTTTTAAGGTAGGTTTTCTGTAGCAGTGGGAACTATATTTGCCCTTAAGTATGCTGTACAGAAAGAAACTTCCCATAAGAGAGCCCAACGGTTTTCCCCATGAGAAGATAAGGGCTCTTCACTTCTACATTATCTAAAGAAATATAGCTGTTGTCAATCCTTTAATCCTCCTGTAATTAGTTGAAAAGCAGGAATTCATCTTCAGTAATGTCTTGTTCTTCTTCAGGCAAATTTATTTCCCTCTTCCACTCTTCTTCATAAACCAAGATTCATTTAATTCGTTCAACAGATAGGGCTGAAACCAAACCCCAATTCCAAAGACATTCAGCAACTAAGAAATTTCCAGACAGTGACAACTTTAAAGGCTGATTCTGAAAGACATTAAGCAGTCTTACAGCAGCCACAGAACACAAGGTCCTTTTTAAAAAAAAAAAAAAAAAATCCCCTTTCCCTTCATCTGTGCTTATTAGAGCTCTAGAGACTTAAATGAAAGTATTACTGCACCTGCAGCTTGTCAGAGAAACACACCCTTCTTCACACTGCTATCAAAACCAGGCCAACAACAAAAAAGACGTAAAATTTCGTCTTGAAAACAATGAGGCTACAGGTGTGAGGGAGGTCATAATCCAAAGACAGTGCAGTTCACAAGTGAAAATGGGGACAGAACTCAGCCTGAGTTCTTTATGGTGAGAGGGCTGGCTTTAAATTCCTAGGCAGAATTTTGCAAAGCTGAGGTCTAATAAAACCCCAAACCCAGTGTCTTTTTATTCATAAACTAAGTAAATTTGCTATGGAAAGCATAAAGATACAAACATAGAGGCTTGCAGTGCCATTTCAAGAGTCCAATTTTCAGTAGAATCGTTCATGAGGAAGTATATTAAAGAAACTTTTTTTTTTCTTGTGTTAGGATATCTTTAATGCTTGTTTTATTAGCATGGAGGGATATTCCCAGTATGTATGCCAGACTAGGATACCATATACTCCCATATCATCTTTATCTGAAAATGATTTTTTTTTCTGAATGTGAGTCCTACAGATAGGAGAGGGTAGAACCATAATACAGTGCTCTTTAAACACTGCATGCTTTTTTTTTTTCCTAAATATGCCATTACTTCTAAGTGTTATGGCCTTCTTTTTAAAGACACTTACACTAGAAAGCTAAGAGTACTTTACAGCACCCTGCAAATTTCCATAAATAACAATTGGCCATGAGAGTTTCTTTTCACCTATTCCATAGAGGGAGACTTCCAGAGAAGAGCCAGAAAAGGTGGAGATCACTTTAAAATGCTTCTCTCTGTCATTTCCAATACCCTGCCTAATTCAGCTAGGCCAAAATCTCACTTGAAGTGAGCTGAAGTAGAAGCTTTTTGTGTGTGTATGGAACCGTATCCAGCTGGGAGAGCAGTTAAATGCTTGCCCATCCCCTTAACTCTGGGCATGTAAATTCAAGACGAAGAGAGCTGTTTTGACGTTCTTGGCTGGAAATCACTCTCCACACCTATACTTTAATGCATCTACTGTACGTGGTAGTTTGGCTGCTTTCTCTCACTACCATCTGTTCTGATGGCACGGTGCCTGCTCACAAGTTGAATGATATATAGGTGCCAGGCAACAATGCGTTTTGATGGGCAGACTGCACAACACTGCAATTGTCATCTCTTGTGCATGAAGGCCACACTCTGTGCCAGCAATGAAACATTGGCACTTTGTATCTCCATACACTTGTTCACACCTGTTGACACTTACGTGCCAAAATGGAATACTTGAACAAGGGAGTTTGCAGGCTTGCTTAACTCCCCACTAGGAATTAGCTTTACCTGGAAGTATGTCCAGCTCTGGCTCAGTCATCATCCTCTGCCTCAAGCAGACACTGGGTCACAGTCTGGAATAATTCTGTGGGTCTTCACCTTAATATTCTCCTAGATCTGTATGTCTGAAAGGAAGAAGAAACAATCTGCTCATTTAGACAAAAACTGGCTGGACCAGGCAGGTCTCTTCTCTTTCATGGCCCCATTCAGACATTTATTGTATTTTTCTCATATCCCAGCTAAGGACTCAATTTTAACATTTATTTCACAAGGTCTTCCACAAGCCCACCCAGGCTTGCCACAGGTCCATGCCAGCATCACCTTTCCTTTCCACATTTCAATAGTCAGGTGGATCACCACTCTATACCTCACCTATAGACTCCATTTTTTTCATGGTTCATATCAGTCCCTCTTCACTGATAAGATATAACCACATGCACCCATCATTCAGCTCCATGAGTAAAGCTTATACTTCTAGCTTCTAAAGTGGCAACAATTTATACCGACAGAAAAGAATGTCAAGAAATGAAGCTGATGTAAAACAGCACAGATGACTTTAATGTGTTTTATAAAGCAGTATGGCTGAGAGAAGGAAGAGTTTCCAAACCCTGCATTGGGTGTACACAGAAATTCAGTGATTTAGGGAAGAAAAGAACTTCCACACACTAACTAGAGCTAAAACGTGCTGTTTCTTGGAGAGTGTGGAAAGACCTAGGAATGTGAAGGGAATGGCCCCGGGCATTCTGCTCCAGGGGAAAAACAAACAAACAAACAAACAAACAAACCCACACCACAACATAAACCTTAATCTTAATCCTTGCCTTTAGCAGAACAGATAAATAACATCAGATTTTTTTATATATATCCTCATAGCTAAGAAAACAGCTTTGCTGAGAAGATGGGTGTGGTAATGGGGCTTTGCTGATAATAGCAGGCAACAGGAGCTGAGAAAAGAACAGGGGAGGGTCTGTCAGTAGCGCACAGACCCACACATCTGCAGGTTCAAAGTTTCTTCAGCAGAGACCAGAAAGAATCACAAAATCAGTAAAATGCTGCCTTTGGAGAATTGGAAAGAGTTGGAAATTACTTCAAAATGCTTTTCTCTCTTTCTACCATGGTATGCCTAATTCAACTTGTTCAAAATCTTATTGCAAATGGTATTTAAAGTACAAGTTTTGTTTAAGTGAAGATGAATCCAGCTGGGAATGCAGTTAACGGTGGTGCACCACCTTAGCTTGGCATGTCAATAAAAGGTGGAGAGAGTGGACAGCATGGAGAGAGCCTTTCCAACAGATATGTTGCCACATCTATGTAACAACTGGATTCAGAACCCAGAGCTGCAGTATTTTCAGTGAGGACTTTTGTTAGACATTAATTTGGGTGTGGGCATGGGTTTTGTCCCAGATGTATGTGCCCAAGACTATCTCTACATTTTGATTAGACTACTGGTATATGATTATAACTTCTGACTATTACAAGCCTGGCTTGTAAATACAGCTGGAGAGTCTGAAAGGCTGGAGAGGCCATCTCCAGCCTCCATCGTGGTTATATGCACTTGGTCAGAGGGAGGAGATCTGCTAAAGACATCAGCCTCTGCTCTGCAGGAATAGAGGCAGAAGCTCCTTATTTCCCTGAGCAAGGCTTAGGTTACCTGGGGGCTAACCACCCAAGTCTTGTATACTTTACATGCATACTTAGTAGGAAATAAGAGAGATGCAATCATGTCAGTTACTGCATATTTGCTGCCAGCAGTTACCAGGTAGCTGCTATTTCATTTCTATGAAATATCATAACTATGTAAATAACTCAAGTAATAATTGTAAATGGATGACTGTAGTAAGGGAGGTGGGGGCAGGAGCCATAACTGCGCAGCTGCTATGGCTGTGAAAATTCAACCTTAAGCAGCCTAAACATTCATTTTACAGTGTACACCACTGATTACTTAATTACATCTAAAATATAAGTCAGACTCACTAAAAACCCCAGGGAGTAAATTACAAACAACTATGAAGCAATGTGCATGCATACACCCTACTTTGACTTTAAAAAATTATTGTTTTCCAATGGGTATAAAGGATTTTTCTATTTCTGTTCTGCAAAACATCATTATGTTACAAACAGGTAAATATTTCTAAGTAATATTAGATGTGCGTGGGAGCATCCATCTTCAGCCTTTCACTGTGGACTCTCACTAAAGGTTCTTATCTTTATGTATATTTGAACAAGAAGATCTACATATGCTTGATCTCGGTATGAACCTCTGTATGACCTGATTTTGTTGCCATGGCCACCAATTAGACCAGCCTTGTTGACTGCAGAACAACAGTCAAAGCATCTCTATTAAGTTCTGAAAAAGAATGTCATATTTTATCAGCACACTACAACAGCTTATCCTTGTGGTAGTGTTTGTTTCTTCCATTAGCTCTATATTTAAGCATTTAGCTTAAAAGACAGGAAAAGGGGGGCAGCAATGGCTATATCACTAGCCAGAAGGCTCACTTTTTTTTTTTTACTTTTTTAATATCTGCTTTTATTTTCCAGGTTTTCTCCTCTAGGAATACAGAAGACAGACAAAGACTATGGGAGCATCTTTGTTTCACAAGAACACTGAGATTAAGACAAAATTTTTCCTTCAGTTGCTCCTTTTGAGGATTCTATCAGCATTTTCCCAAATGCAGTTTTTAAAAACATCCTCCCTTTCAATTTGTGACAAACCAGTAGAGAGTTGCCTCAAAAACTCACTTGGCAAACACTGCTTATTAAACTACCTTTCCCCAGCAGTAAGTGCATATGTAAAGATACTGAATACTGTCACATGTACAGGAAAGACAGTTCAATGTCGTCAATATCATATTTTGTTAATGCCCACCCGAAAAGGAAAAAAAAAAAAAAAGCAACCAACTTGTAAATGTACTCAGTTTACATCAAAACAAAGAGAGACTGGAGGATAGGAGAGTTCCACGACTAAATCTTTTATTTCTCAGTCTTGCTCTTTAGAAAATAATTTTCTTAGTATTGTTTTCATAAAAGCTTTCAAATGCCCTAAAATAATGCAGAGAAATTGGCTTTTATTTTGAACAGGATTTCTCAATATGTACTGCATCTCTTGGCATATCTATTATATTAACTCAAGCCTTAATGATACAATGGTTAAAAACAGAGTACAGATGTGTATAAATGAAAAATGTAATAGATTTCCCTCTTAATGTAATAGAATTGGCACGAGGTATTGGAAACAGGAGTGAAAGTAGTCACTCAAGCATTGTGTTTGCATGTTATTTAAATACAAGTGGTTGAGGTATAAGTACCTCTAAGTACACCTGAAAGAGATGGTGCCTTGTAATCATTGTTTCAGCAATTGACAGTTGTTTACACAACAGCAGCACATTCTCTACTGATTTGAATAATAAACATGTTTAAACACCAGCTGGATAATAGAAGGATAATTGAAACATAGTTTAAAGCTCTGATTTACAGGCATTGTGGCAACACTTATTTGTGGTACAATGCTATACTTCTGTGCAGCCTCTTGAAAAAATTAAATAGGCATTGTTTCAAACAACTTTGGGATATATTTAACTCGATTAATCTATCATGCATTTGTGTGCCTACACAGACAGACAGACAGAACAAAGAACACACCACCAAAACTTCAAAAAGGCTTATGCTGGTGATGGCGTGCTACTTGTGCCGCTTAGTTTATTTATAGGTTGGCTGGGCCCTCACCTTAAGCATATACTTCCCAAGTGTGAACTGTAGCACTTACAAAGTTTATGAAGCCCACGGACCGCAAGAACCCAGAGGGCTGCACAGTAAAATTGCCGAGTAACTCAGAGACAAAACAGGTAGAGAGAGAAGCAGTTCTTCTTCAGTCATCACATGTGACAGACTGCGAGCAACAAAGAGACCATAAAAATACTGTGAGATTTGACTGTTTGGGCCTCTTTTCTAAAATGAAAATTCAAAGAGAAGCTGAGGCAGTCCTGCTAAAAAGGTGCCTCTTAAAAACTCTGTAAATTCTTAATGCAAAATCTACCAGCTGAGAAGCCTAAATATGTGGCTATAGACTACATATTTTTATAATTCCCAGTGTCAGATAGTCTGAGGCAGCCCAGCTTTCATTTTTCATCCTGCTTCTGATCTCTTAACCCAGTTTTGAACGACAGTTAATTCACTGACAAGTATGGAGGTGTGGACAGTTTCCACACATGCACTTATGTCCAGTTCTCTGACATTTTATTCAAATGCTGTGGGGACTGCTTGATCCCAGCCTGTACTCAACCCACTCAGGATTACAGCTACCAAGACTGGCTTCTTTTACATACCAAGTCATGTCAGTTCCTGCTGACTGATCCTTAAATTAAAGGCTTTCAAGAATCACTTCAGCTCAGACCCTAACTGAGAAAAGCCCCAAAAGAGAGACCTTAGAGTAGCCCGTTTTCAGGTCCTTCACTCTACAATGTGTGAATCAGGTATCAGGTACAGACAGGAACACGGAGAGTTTCAAGTCACTGCCTGCATGGTTATGTTTGGGATATATAAATATGATAGGCAAAACAACTTGTGTCAACTTTAAGGAAAGATGTCTGACACTACCATTGGAAATTTGTTTTCATTATATACTTACACATACTTATAACAACATTATAAAATTAAACAAATCAGCATGATATTTTCCATGTCTAAAATTACTTCTTTTTTATTATTATTTCTGCCCTGGTGTTTTTATTTTTTAAACGTTCTTAAGACAGTGGCTCTGTAGACCCACTATTTAAAAAGTTGCCCATTATTTTTCTTACCACTTCTCCATTGATTTTACCTAGTTATTGACTGAAAAAACAGGGCATGGAGCGGACAGCAGGCTTGTGTGTTCATGTCGACCTGTGTTGCTAAACAGATGCTGCTGCCTTTCGTTCCAGATGGAGCTTGTTCAGGGCATGTGACTTCATTCTTAGATAACCCAACTTGTACCTCTTATTAATTTGCAGAAAGCTCAAAAAACAGGTCTTTCGAGACAAGAACAGTAAGACCATATCCCTATGTATATCAGTTTCACAGTATTAAAATTTTGAAGAGATGGAAAACAAGGCATGAAAAACAAAGATATTCCATAGTAAATCCTGAAACTTAAAGCAGTGGGAAATCTTTTCTCTAATGATATTGATACATCTGTGGTTGAACTTTTGTTGCTATAGAAGATAAAAATATACAGGACTGACAAATAAACCATAAATACTATTAAACCTAACAAAAATTCAATAAATGCTCTGGCCCAGGTATACAAACCTACTCACTTCCTCACTTTGGGGTCTCTCATGTGTGTAGTATGCCTGTAGATGTGAAGAGACCTTCCCTGGAAATAGTCTGTTAGCTATGCCAAAGTATGCACAAACACACACATACACATGCTCCAGCAAGCTTGACATGGGTCAGTCTGAAAAAGAGTAGGATCAAGATATAAAACACAGCGGAGAACAGGACACATCTATACATACTTTTCAGTTAATAAAAATGTGGTCTACAGCTGCAGCTGGAAATTGTATTACATTAATTAAGAGACACTAATCTCTTTATGATATGGAGTAGAGTTCTGTACAGTGTTGCTAAATACTACATATGCCATACATTTTTATTTCTGGAAAAAAAGAAAAATCACAATGAGCAAGTCCTATCACCAGATGACGGATGGATGCTCTGAGATAGTCTTGGAAGAGACATAAAAGAAGAAATGCACCATATACAGTGATATAGGAAGAGGCACAAAAGCAGAGTGTGGATCAGACTTAGGGAGGCCTTTATCTAAGGAACTAACAAACAGAAGCTGCACTTGATAACAACATACAGCTGGATAAGATGCATGGAAAAAATCACCATGAGCTTCCACAAGATATGATGGGCAGACAATGGTGTGTTGTAGCTGTGGGACAGTGTTAAGCAGTTTCTGTAAGCCGCGTGTGTTATGGTTCCTGGGACAGATTCTGGCCCCTTTGTGCTAGGTCTCAGGAGTGCCCTACAAAAGCTGGGGGATTTTCCTCAAAAAAAGGAGCATTGCCAGGTGGCCAAGTGCCAGGATGACTCACTCTGCACTACCCGTTCCTTACAGGAAGACAGAAGTTCCTGAATAGGAAAGGATGAGGCAGGAGTGCACCCAATCCAGCTGCCCTGGACCCCGGAGAACAGGTCTTGCCTCACTAGCCCTGTTTGGGATTTTGCTTTTCGAGTGCCTAGCGGAAACTGAGCCAGCCCCTTCCATTCCTCTCACTGGCAACACTTCTCTATGTTCCTAGGCCGAGGGGCAAAGGGAAAAATAAGACCCAAGGCCATGAAGGTAGCCATACTGATTAATTCTAACAGGCATAGAGAAAGGGGCCTATTTCAGTGGTTTTCTGAAACACTAAAGCAACAGAATAATAAAGTTCACTTTCACGTGATGAACAGCAGAAGTTCAGGGGAAAGCTGTTTGCAGTAGTGAGAAGTCTAACCCTAGAAAACATACTCTGACTTTGTGCCATGGACCTATACTATCCGCACATGATAGAAGGCATTCACAGATGCCCTGTTTGCTTGCTTCACCACTCTAAGCGTGCAAAACTAGTTGCTGCACCTCCCCTAGCTGTTTCAAAGCAAAGGAAAATAAATTCTTCATCTAATCTACCGTTAAACTGGGGGACTCCTGCAAGGGTGCAAAAACATAAAAAGTGCAAAAAGGGATTAGATGAGTTCCAGGATGCTAATGTCAGGATTAAGGGGGGGGGGGGTGTAAACTACATAGTTTGAGCAGTTGTAAGCTCTGGAAATTGTTGCCAGAAGCTCAGTAACAGGGGACGGTCACTCTGTGTAGATACACATACATTTGTCTGTAGAAAAATTGTCAAGGTGAAGGCCTCCCCAACCTACATGCCCTGGACAGCATACACTTTACTTGCATAACTGGCTCTTAGCATGAGCCAAAACACTGGGCTAAAGGGATCTTTAGCCCAACTTAGTATAGCACTTGCTGTTTTAATACCAGCCTAGCTGTGCTTGTTAATCTTGGATCCACAGATATTTACTAATTTAGAGGGAATCATCACACTGAATGAGTAGGAAAAGAGAACCTCACTACCATTTGATCTTCTCCAACAAATTCATGACATTATTTTAAATATATTTTGCCAGACAAACACTTTGAGTCAAAACATCTTGTTTTTAAGAGTGTCTCAAGAGATATTAGCAATAGAGGGAAAATGACATTTCTTTATCAGCTATAATACATATAATGTGACATTCAAACACAACAAGTGCTACTCAATAGCTTGTAAGTCACAGAAGGTGAATGAAAACACTTAACTCTTCTGTAAAAAAAAAAAAAAAAAAAAAAAAGGAGGTGGAGAATCCTCAACAGAAAGATCCTCTTTGACTTAAAATATAGGGTAAGCAGCATTACAAATTTACAAGCACAAAGCCCATCTATTAAGATTCTGAACAAATAGTAAGTCTGGCTACAAAGAAATGTTCCTGTTAATGTATGGTTATTTATGTCAAGGACAGTAAATGAAGCTGCTTTTCATATACCAGATTGATTTATCTAAATCAGGGCAAGCTGTGCCACCAAAAATGCATTTTCATCATGTGTTACAGAAGACCAAATGTTAACAAATACAGAAGAACAATTAATAAACAGTAACTTCCCACTCCACCAGTATCTGTTTAACACACACATACTGTTTATGCGATATTCAGCTCAAATGAATGCTCTAGTAAACAAATTGTACATGTAAAGCTACAGACCTCCAGAGAAGCCAAAGAAATATCTACAGTTTTTAAGAAATGCTTGGGTTGAAAAATTATTCCCACACAACTGTTTTAAAGCAACTGCAACTACTTTGTGAGACCGTGGTCCTATTATCTGCAAATGAATGCCAGGCAAATCCAACTGAGGAATAGGTGCATAATTTAACATGAGCGTAAATAACTGAATGAAATGGTGGATTCATCTTTTAGATCCTTCAGATAAAAACAAGATGCCTTTCTGGTTGATATGTTCTAGCCAAACACCAATTTGTATGGTTCCATAAAGAAATGACTGGATGAAATTAAGTGGCTTCCTTTGATATTACAATGCACTATTTTAGGTCACCATTCAATAAAGTGTTCAGGAATTCACTCACAGAACTATGGCTATATTTGCACTACAGAGGATGTCCCCAAAGGATATCTATCTTTTTTTTAGTTGGTCACCTGGGCATTTCTGCTTAAAGCTTTTTAGGATTTAGGAAAGCCAAAACCCAGCATGTAAATCCCTGGAGAAGTTAGGTGTATTCCAAACACTCATTACTCAGACTGGTGATGGTGCCTACTTTTTGCCATATAGTCTGGTGCTTACAGCATTTATCTCGGTGCGAAGTCAAAATATTGGGCCTCACTTTAGCCTGAGGCTTTTGAACTCCAAATCCCATGAGACTGCAAAGACCATGAAGCTATAGAAGACTTTGTAATTGCTGTGTAATCAGGAACAGAAAAAACACAAGGCCTGATCCTCATCTAGTGGTTAAGCCAGTCAGCTAGGAGAGTCAAGGCTTAGGGCTCTCATCCTTTCCTTCTGAAAAGTTTCTGGATTCAAGTCAATAATTAGCTACCATAAATCAGAGTATCATACCCACGAGAGCAACCTTGCCTCTGCATCACAATGTCTGATTCCATGTATCTTCAGTTCTCAGCTGACTGGCAATTTCATTCCAGCAAGAGAGATGATTTTTTTTTTTCTCTGAAAATCTCACTATTTTCTGCTTTGTACATATTCCTGAGACGTTAAGAAAATATAACCTCAAATCCTACCTGGCATGAGTAGGCTAGAACCCGTCCTCTCCATGTGCAAGAAGTCATCAGACTTCTGTAAGAAAGTGACACTTCCTCTCATCCTCTCTAAAAGAACAGTTTTCTCTACCTGTGAAAGGATTCTTAATTCCTCGTTCACAGAGGTACCTGCCTGTCATTCTGAATTTGATACCATAGTCCATAGTTCCAGACAAAACACTTCATCTGCAATTCCTAACAGCTGGTGGGGGTGTCTCAGAAGTTAGCTTTCAGGTGATTCCCTGTCTAGAATCCTAGCTCTCTCCTATACTGCTTTTGGACCGTAGATACTGAACTCAGCTCTGCCATCACTCCCGGGACTGACCACTTTACTCTTTGAGGCTGCACAGAGATGTCCAAGGATCTCCACACCTTTCTTGAATTAGAGCTGTAGCTCTTCAGTGAAGACTCCAGCCGACTGGTTTATGGCAGAAATGCACCCCAAATTAACAAACTGTATGTGAAAACCCTCAGGAACATCCTGTTACCTGATTTGACTTGTTCATCATCCGTTTGACTCTTAGTGATAAGAATTCTCCATAGCCTCAAATAAAACACAAGACTTTCCCACAGCTGGGTAAGATATGCCCTTGCAAGCAAACTGTCATGCTATGGTACCAGCTGCCTGAAAACAAAATGTAGGCTAGGTCAGGAGTAATATATTCTTAGTAAATATACCCAGAAAGTCCATAAAACCGTACAGACTCTTAAGCATACATTTAAGTGCTCTGCTGGGTTACAGCTTTAATTACATATTTCATAACTACAAAAGGGTTCATTTAAAATACAGCTCAGAACAGAAATGTTAAGTGTGTGTTTTCTTTGCCCAAAGCAAAATGCACACAGACTCTGTGGAAGGCTGTTTAAATGAATAGCTCAGAAGAAGATGTATACAATATCTACTGTAACGAGCCTACCCGAAGGTTAAATACAACACAAAACAGACTTAAAATAGATTGATTAACATTTGCATTGAGACCCATAGCAGTGTTAATTGCCACGGCTCCAATGAAATTCCATAGTCCTGTTCTAGTTTGCATCAGACAATGATCTTGTCCATAACAGAAGATATTTCCCTGTGTACTTCAGACAAATGCAGTGTATTTAAATGGAGATGTCTAAAAGGAATATTAGGAAAAGACAAATTAGCTTTGCATTCTGGCAGTCTCTGGGATAATGTTTCTGATGATCTGCTGTGAAAATAAAAGTAGAATGCTACTATTCCCAGCAATCATTTATCTACTGAAACAGAATTTACTTTCCAGGAGCTGCTTCTCAGGATTCTTAATGCGTTTTCCTCTTGTCTACACCACCAGGGGAAATTTGGGTTGAAAAATCAACTAGAGAATTAATATAATCTCTGTTGTTTTCACAAGCATCACACGCAGCAAACGCAGCTGTGCCTACTGAAGGCCATAAAGTACTGAGTGTAAACTGTTGCAGCTTGCAGGCCTGCCTGGGCTGGACCTATGGCACTGGTCACAGTGTAAAGCACCATGAATGCTAGACCACGGCTTTGCGTCATCAAAGTCCAGGACTAAGGTTTCATCTGGGTAAAGTGAATAGTGAACTTGTTCACTTGACAGATTTGCAGACTTCCAAGTGATCTTTATTAGTGTTTGTGTACCTTCACGTAGACATTTCTAATCAAGCAGCACAAAGGGAGTATCAATTTCAGGGGTGAAGTGAAGGTAAACTGAAAGCACGAGTGAACTGACAGAAATATGTCCATAAAGTAATATGAAAATGTCGATATTCATTCTGCATTAATGTAAAATAAAAATAAATATATTTTATACTGCTAAAAGTTATTAACGGGAAATGCAACATTTGAAATGTTGACACTCTGCATGTGCAGTTTCCATATTTCTCCTTATTTTATTGCTTTTGCTGCTAAATACCCACACTTTTTTTCTCTTGAGAAAACACATCCTAGACATCACTGATTGCATTGTACTTATTAGCAAAAAAGATAAATGTTGCTGTGAAGAATGGACAAGAGAAAAAACAGAAACCTGAACTGAATAGTCATGTTTTGGTAAACATCAGGAACTTTTACATAAAATGAAACTTTCAGGTGAATAATTCCTTTGAAGCAAAATACTTCCTACACTGCAAATGTCTTGTTAGTGGCAAAAAAAATCTGGTTTACCTAAGAGGTACTTATATGGTTGTGATCAATACACTATCCAAAAATGTAATAAGCAATGATCAGCTCATCTCCGTGCCACCTGCCCTGACATGCAGGATTGCAGATCTTTCTTATCTTGCAGAGAAAAAACTGAGACACCGGAAGAGCAATGTGAAGATTTTCAAAAATTCCTGGTGATTTGTACCATCTTGGAGTTTGAATGCTCAGTGCAAGACACCTAAATATTATTAATCCAAATTTCCATAACAAGTCTGAATCCAGATCTCCTGAATTTTAATGCAGTGCCCTCACTAAACACATCGGCATGGATGCTTCCCAGAACGGATCACTGAAGCTGCAGTACTGACTGGGGTTTAGAGCAGCCTCAAAACTCCTCTGAAACGCATCATGGTGTTGGCAAAGTTCCCAGTTATACCAGGGAGAGCACAAAGTGGAGTACACATTGAGCTGCACCTTCACCCTATCCGCGAAGAAGATCTCCCATTTTCTTGCAAAACAAGATCTAAGTGAGTTTTCCCTTACAAAAATGCATTTGTTAAAGATAACATATCAAAGTGATTTTGGAATCACCATACTGTGCTGTTTCATTCTTCAGGTGCTGTTTTCAGATATTCTTATAATTGGGCATTCTGTCAGTGTTATGACTATGGCCAATTTGCGTGTCATGTACCATTTTTAGAAGTCTTGCAAAGACTTAATAAATTTTGCAAATATTTAGAAAGAGAATTAATGTAATATATGTAAAGATCTGCACATATTTGATAATCTTGAACCAATTTAATAAATCCTGTCCAGTTTTAATAAACATTGGATTAGGGTTAAACTTATTACAAACAATAAATTAATAATGAAAATATTTAATGTGGAGTGTATATACAGTACTTTTAAAATTTTAATTGTTTTTCAAAGATCAGGAAAATAACTGCAAGCCATGTTACAGTTCTAAAAACTTTGTTCTCCAGGAAAATATACACACAACCCATACTGTTAGCAACACGACTACCTCTAACACACTACAAAAACATGATTTTGCTTACATTTACAGAAACAAATCCTTGTTAGAATTGCAACTGTATTACAAGAACCTAAAATCAATGTGATCATAATTTGGATGACAATCCAGGGGAAAAAAAAACAACACATACCGAATGTGTGAATGTATGAATTAACAGAATAATGTGCAACTCAAAGCATGTTCTTAAATCTATCTCTGTTTACATCTATAACCACTTCTCAAGGGCAACACACCTGACATTATTAATTTGTAGCGAGGCACAGCACATGCATAACCTTGTGCAGGGCCATCACAAGCTTCTCCATGATGTTCACCCTGGGGTACCTGAGTTTTTCAACCAAATGAGGAAATGCTGTTGTTGGAAATATCGGACCGTTACATTTCTCACAGAAATGTACCAGTTTTAACAAAACTTCAATTATGGAAGGTTTTCCACACCGCCAGTGGAATTATTAGTTGATTTAAGAGAGTCACAAAACCACCACAATACCTTCCATTTTAAAAATTAACCAAATGAAACGTAGTAGAGTGGTGATTTGAGAGTTTTTAATAGGGATTTTTAAAAATCAAATTTGTATCATCTTGATACAAAGGTTCTTGGATTTTTTTTTAATTTTTTTTTTAATCACAGAATGTTTAGAAAATATCTAAGTCTCCTGGGACATCTGAGCTCAGTTAGGGGCCTGTATTTCTGGGAGGTCATTAAGAAATAAAAATAAGGGAGGATCTGGGTGAAATCCAAAAGGATGATTTAGGTAATAGAGAGTATAAGATGATAACTGAAAAGAGAAGTCAAATACAAGGTAAGGATCCAGAGAGGATGCAGGAAAATAGGTAATCTATAGAAAAGCAAAATATAGATTCAAAGGATTTGAATGATAGGATACCTGGGGGCTGAAAAGACCAAAAGGAGAGTCTTGAGGGATAACAGCCAGTATGGAATAACAAGGTAGGACACCAAACAGGACACCGAAAGTATCCTACTGACACCTTAAGAAGACTTTTATTCACCCCTTTTCTCCTAAATAATGTATTTACTACAGCATGTGAAATACTATCCCAGCTCTAATGAGTCGCATGCCTGCTGCAGAGAGGACAGGAACTATGAGGTTCATGTCAGACCAGGATAGCTGCAGGGCAAAGTCCATGCTAGTCTCGCAATTTGATTTCCATTTTACACCTCCACAGATAATTTCTGTGTGTTTGGAAACCAAAGGCTTTTTCTGTAAATATATCCTGTTCTAAAACACTATCAGGCTAAATGGCTTATCCTATGAACAGTGACTTGATTCCTTAAGATATTCAGGAGGGAACCAGCAAACTCAGTCAGCTTTTCACAGTGGAAGCTGTCCTAAAGGTAGAGTGTGCAAGCCGACAGCTCATTGGAACTGAGAATTAACTGACTATTATTCAATAATTATAGGAACCAAACTGAGGAAATCACAGTGATTCTGTAAGCAGAAAAACAGGATACATTCTTCTCTGGGCTCTTTTAGTAACTAAACAATTAAATGATATCATGCATATAAAAGTTGGGTGGAACTAAATATTCACCTTAATTAGGCAGAAAGATGGAGCAATATTGTTTCTGCCTATCTAATTTTCCATTGGGTAATGTTCTTCTTTTTTATGGCAGAACTAAATATCTGAAATAATTCATTATGAATCTTGGTTTATGAAAGCTAAGAATTATTCTGAGAAATATACAGCAGAGTGAAGAAATGTCTATTAGAGAAATGAAGAGGAAGAGTATTACTAACTTGAAATTGCTCTAAATGAGTCCTTTATTGCCTGAGATACAAAAGTCTACCAACCATAGCATCTCAGTGTAGACAGAGCTAACAAAGTTTGCAGAAACCTTCCATTGCCTTCCTACAACAATGATTTCTTTGGCTCCTCACAGACTTTCTTAGTCTCTGTAGCTGGTATTCTAACAGAGTTCTTTCAGGCACTTAAGCCTGCAATAAAATTATGTTGATTTTAACAATCCCTCAGCAGACCTTTAGAATGGATTCTGTTATTGTAGCCCACAGTGCAATAGCCCTTGTCAGGTATGAAGGAGCAAAGTTTGCCCTCCATACTGGTATAGATCAGTGCCTAATAAAATCTCTCCAGAGTAAACACTGAGAGGAAGTCCTGAACAGGTTGCTATAATCCGTCAGCTACAACTCTCCGCAGGACAGGCATCCATTCCCCACACTTTCCTTTAAACACTTTGGCCCTTCCCATACAAATTAACTGGAACGGTACAGCAACATTTTGCTTGGCAGGAACAGGGTTAACTCTGTGATACACCTTGATCACCAGCAGGTATCAAACTTTGTCAGGAAAGGAGATATCTTCCAAACAGGAAGAGACACAGCACTGCTGAGAATCCCCCATCAAAAACAATAAAACATGAAGGTATAGCTCAGCTTTTAGCTCTGGCATCCAATAACGAGTCAGAACCCCGAGGACATTGTCTTACTCAGAGATGTGAAATGCAAATGAACAGTAACATTGACAACTCAAGACCAAGCAGAAAACAAAGGATTTGAAAGCTACCTGGAAAGGTCTTGCATGAACACACAGCTTTTTGGCTTTTTTTTTTTTTTTTTTTTTTTTTGGTAGGGCAGAAACATATTCATTTATGTGAAGAAGCTAGATGGGTAATTTTACTGATCGCTGGAGTCTCTGAGAGTGCTTTAGCAGAAAGAAAACCTTGAGATGGTAGCATACAGAAATCATTTAACAGTGAAAGTCACCAGGAGCTCAAAAAAACAGGTTCAACATAAAAAGTTGTGGTGTGTGAAATAGAAGGGACAAATTCATGTTCCCAAAACTCAGTCACAGGACTTTCCAAAATATTTTCCTTCTTGAAGATTTATTCTTTAGGGTGAGAAAATTTATGTTAAATCTTCCTGTCTACCTCTAGCTCCCTGCCCCAAATTCTCTAAGAAAGCCAGAGTAATACTGGTTTTACCTGTCTAATTCTCCTTTGGATTATGTGTTTGTACTCCTTTATAATAGAACTAAATATCTGAAAAAAGTCAGTATGAAACTTGGTTTGTGAAGGCCAAGAATTATTCTCAGTAAGCAGAGAAATATTAGCAAAATATCATGTAGATTGAGAGAGAAGTATTTTGGTGATACCTGTTTTCATTCACTCAGCAAGACCTTCAGGGATGCCACACAGATGCTTCATGAGAGGGATATGGGAGCATGCTGGCTTCCCATGTCAGCCCCACCATGTCATTGGCAAGACCAAGCCAGGAGAAGGGACAACCACCATGCCAAGTCTTCAGCCCCAAGATGTGGTCTAGCCTTCCAGGACCAGTGACGATTCCCCTCTCCGACCTGGGCGTGCAGCTCATGCACAGAGCAGTTTTTCATCAGGGTACACACCAGCTCTCCTTGTCCCCACCATGGGAGGAAACCCAGGCGCAGAGGGAGCCACAGCACCCTTGGCACCCACCCCACAGTGGTCCATCACAGAGCCACCTACCCACCATCTAGGCAGAGACCAAGAAGAAAACAAGAGAATGAACAGTAGTCCCATGCTCAGCACAACACCTGCACTACTGAAACCTGTGAGAAGTGTTTGCAACAGATCTAAAAACAGGCAGTTCTGGGCTGAAGATTTGTTACACAATGAAAAGCTGGATCATGTTTAAAAACCTCTCAGTGAAAGTGGGGCCAAATTTCAGTAATCAATGTCAAGGCTGAATTTAACCTTCTCAAGATAGGGTAGAGGGCAACTTGTGGCTTCAGAAAGAAACAGGTCAAAACTCATCATGAGAAAATACTGCCTGATCTAAGGTGGAGGACATGCAAAAAATGAATGCATTTCACATGATTCCACTCCAGATACAACTTTCTTCCCAGCACCTTGGGGAAAAAGATATTTTATTAGAAACTGAGGCCAGGGTCATTCAAATTTGGCCTGTGTTATCTGAAATGTGAAGAATATAAAAACTTACAGGAAAACTCAGGAGACCTAAGACTAATAAAAAATACAGTCAAAGTTTTTGTGAACCCAAAGACAGGAGTGTACGAGGAACAATAGCTTCAAAGCCAGGGGAAGGGTAATTGCTTGCCATTAAACTGGTAGAAAATCTAGTGGAAGCCATGGCTGGGGGAAAGATGTCAAAGAGCAGTGAACTAATAAACATGTGGAAAAGAAATACCGAGAGCCCATCCTGGACTGCAAGCACTCTCCTCTTTTTTCCCCAGCAGCTGGTACATTCCTGCTTTCTTGTTCTTGCGTGCGTGTGCAGTCACATCTCTCAGGGTTTTTTTTCTTAGCTAGACCACTCAGAGGTAAATTGGGAGGTTCAAACAAAATGTTTCTTTGTTGAATGCTGGAGGGACAAAAGAAAACAGAAAATGGTTTTATGGCACAGCAGACATTTCAGCAAGGTAAAACACCTGGCTTTGGCACATCTAATAGCTGTCTTGTATACATCCTAGTGCAAACATACTTCTTTATTCCTTTAAGAGATTTCTTGAACTTTTTGTCTCTCTTTCTCCTTCTTTCTTCCTACCCAAAGAGACAAAATTCCTTTGTTGACACACAGGTCCTAGTCTGAAAGCCAGAGACCCTCAGATGTCCACTCATATGCCTAGAACTGTTTTCCACTAATATCCTTCTTCCCACAATCCGAGGGCTGAGTTTTGAGCTGCTGACACTCTCACAGCTCAAGCACTGTTTGTGTACTTTGCACCTGAAGCCTACCACTTGCTGCTGTTTGCACAGTATCTAAAGAACATTAGCGGGCCAGACAAATCAGGTATGTGAAAAACTTTGGGCTGAATGAATCATTCCAAAACCAATTACCACAAGTATCTGACTGATGTCACATGATGAATGGCTCTCTCCTGACTGAACAGATGATGGAGGGAGCTGAGACACTTGGCTAAAGTGCCCTGAACCTCCTTGTGAGGGCCAGATACTGTCTGGCTTGTACTGCAGGGGCAAAGTCCAGCTCTGAACAGGGCAGTCTGAATCTAGCGCATTCAGCCCAGAGAGCCTCCGAAAACTATGTGTGTTCCTAGTTCTATCTTCTGATCTGATACTCAGAAAAACATTGCACTACACTAACAATACATCTGAGCAATTCCCTGTGCCCTGCCCACAGAAACTGCCTTAAAGTCCCTTGAGAACTGCATGGGGAAAAGCATACAACTGTTTAGCAGATACATCACTACACACGAATTTATTTCATTCCTTTCCCAATAAGGCCTTTTGAATTTGTTAAAAATTATTTGCAGAGAAAATGAAAGGAGCCCCTGGCATCGGGAGTCCTTGGAGAGTGAGCTATGCACTGGCTAAAGGCTCTGCTGATCACAGTTGGAAGGACACCCTGACTTTATCAGGAGGATCAAGGAGAAGAAGAGATGGAATATGGGAAAGGTTGGAGGAAGATAAAAAGGAGGAATTTATCCATCAAGGTCAGCTAATTGGAGAGAAGTTTCTGCATTGGGGTGGCTGGAAGCAGTATTAATCGAAGCCAAAACTTTACCCTTTGGAACCTTGTGTGTTCCTCCTGCAAGGCTTTTATAGTGCCATAGAAAGGAAGGGTCTATTTTGGTACCAAATCATTCTGGGGCAGGTTTTTCTCTCCATATGTTTGCATAAATCTACAGAGGGCAATGGAGTTACACCACTGCATGTTGGTGTGAGATCAGAGGCAAGCTCAGTATCTCTCACCTTGTCTGACAGACTCTTTGACCCATTTCACTCTTTTTCACTCTGTCAGCATTCCAAGGTCAAAGACCGTGCCCAAATCTAAAGCAGATCATAACTTGGATGCTGTATTTTAAAGACATAGGCTCATTTTTTTTTTAATAATGCATTATTTAAAATACACTTTCCTTTGTGTTAGTCTTACTACTGTGTTCAAATGATCTTGGCTTGGGCTAGGTTTCTGGGAGGTGGGATCCCATTTCCTTCACACCAGTTTCTGTGGCATCATCTTCATCATCATGTGCTTATTTCTGCCCTTGATCGCATCCTCTGAAAAGCTGGCAGATGTGAAACCTGAGCTACCCATGGGCCTCCACACATCCCATAGCAGTAGGTATCCAAAATGGTTCAGATCATCTCTAATTTCTCTGTGGATCATATGTCTCCTTCAGAAAAAGGGTGGGGAGCAGATGTGCAAAACAGAGAGACTCTGATAATCATATTTCTCTTTCACAGAAGGGAGGGGCGAATGTGTGTATTGAGGTGGGGAAGGAGAAAGCGATTATATGTAGAAGAATGGCAGAAATTTAAAACACAGGTCAGATTGGATATGTTAACTGTGTGCAAAAGTTTCCTAGTGAGAATATATCCTTTTGCATGATTTAACAAATGTAAGCTGGATCAAGTCTCCATTATGCAAGAAATATGTTAGGTTTCTTCTCTAGCTATGCACAAATGGCTGGGAAAAGCTGGATATAGTCCCATCCTATAAACTGGAATCAGAAATAAATTGAAAGATTTATAAATTGGAGGTGCAATTCTTCAGCTACATTGGTTTAAAGATGGTGAAATGAATGACTAAAGCATTCACTCACAGTGTTTTATGAAGCAGATCTAATGTGCAGGTTTTGTGACCTGCAGTGACTTTAACTTCTCAGTAAATCAAAAAGCTTAACAAATATTAAGATGGCAAAGATTACCTGTGTGTGCCAGATTTTATCTTTTATCCGTTATCATTTAGGAAATGAAAAGCTTGAGTCGGAAATCAGACAGCCAGTCACGTGACTCAGGCGGTCTGGCAGCCCCACAAGACAAGAAGCTGCAGGAGACACAGAAACTACACATTCGCTGATTAGTTTTTAGTCCTTAAGAAATGGCTCTTTTTGTTGTTATTATTATTAGCAACCAATGAGCTTTAGAATCAGAGCAATTCCTTTCTAAATTCCACTGTGATGAAAATTCATTATCACATGCTAGAGGAAGCAGCTGAGTGTATAGCGCATCTCATGGCCAGGCTTAGGGGCAGCTCCATACACATGTGAGCTTCAGAGGTGTTGAGATTTGGGGTACAGCACACCAGCACCCATTTGACAACACAGAGGCCAAAGAATTCTCCTTTGTCAGACTTGGCTCAGAGCTGTAGGAAACTGGCTGCCAGATGGGATCTTGGCAAAACCACAGGTTAGAGATCCACAGCACATGGGGAGACCCACCACGGTTCAAGTAGAGCATGCCCTTGATTTGGTAAGACTGTCTTGCAGTTCCTTCTTGAGAGCACGGGAGGTAGCTGCCCTGGCAGAGGTGTCGGCTTTTCATGTCTACAGTCCTCCAAATATGCCACAGACCTTCAGGCTGAGACAAATATTTACATTTTACCCCAGCTTCTAACATTTCCCAAACTAAGGGCTGAAGGAGTCAACGTGACATTAATATTTAATGCCTAAGCAGAGCTGGACTTCTTCAAAACATTTCTGAAACATTTGCTGATTTATTAAATTAACACCAGGTCTACTTGTGGGATACTGAGGCGGAGTGGATAAGGCCTGTTTTAAGGCCACAGAATAATGTAGAGACCAAATCATAACAAGATTTTGAGCCTTTCTAAGGTCCAGTCAAACCCAAACAAAGTAACTCCATCAGCTCTATTAGCTTGCCACACACACGTGCAATTTTTCTTCCTTTTCCACACAGAAATGAAGATAATCCCAAAGGTTAGACAACCTCTGTAACAAAATCAGACCTGTAACAACCACATTAGCTATGGGTGACACTGTAGGCTCTAGGTTTTGCATGAGTTACTTTTGCTCCAAGAAGGTCTTCCCCTCCTCCTATCCCTGCAACCGCTTTTCCCAACTACCAAAAGCATTTATAGCCATCCTTTCCTCTACCATCTCACAGCTGTAAATGAATACACGCTGAACATACATTGAAATGCAAGGAGAAAGAGAATGGAAAGAGAAATGGAGGTTCCATTTTTTTTTTCTCAGAACGTAAGATCGCAATTTAAAAATGGCATCAGTTTTCTTCAATTCTGAAGTGACACTATAGCTGTTTAATAGCAGGGAGATGTTGATTTAAAGCAGGAAAAATAACAACCCATTTCTCCTTTCAACTGATACAAAAAAGAGTATGAAAGATAAGAAAAGCACTCAGTGTTGAAAAATAGAAATGGGTTTACACACTGTTATTTCCTATGTAACTGTCCCTCTGTCACAGCCTGAAAAGGACCATTGGTCAGAAGCTGACAAAGTCAAAAGCACCATTGCCATCACTTCTTGATGCACACTGGTCAGAAAAAAGAAATAACACCAAGCAACACTGCAGCTCAGGTAAGTCAGCTTCATTCCAACACCGTAAGCAGTTCGTCATCAATAAATATTTGGCCCAAAATGTAATGCAAAAATAATACTACATCCAAAACAAATTACCAAGAAATTTTCAGGTAAATCAACAGAGAAGCTTATATATTAACTAATAAAGGTTATTAACAACAGCAAAACAGTTCAAGTGCGAAGAAGTTCAGACTTCAATGAAAGAAACAGTGGGACCATATGTGTTAAGTAAATAGTTTTGCTATAGGTCTAAATATGTATTAGTCCTCCGTTCCACCAGATCCATGCTAAAACTACAGTGGAAACTCAGCACAGTGGAAACTCAGCATCAGTGACTAATATTTGTCCTGAAAGTCAGGCCACCTCCTGTGGAAAAGATGAGAATGCAAGTCTCCAGGACTGTGCAGACAGACATCGATATTATAAAATCCTTTAATATTGCATTATATAATAGATAGATTTGATATAATTAATTATTAATAATATATTTATGGAATGCTTGCATCTGCCTTCTGTTTTTAAACTTCTGGATTTAACATTAAAGGAAGTTGTGAACTAATGTCCCTATATTGCGGTGTGAACAGAACAAACTGTCAAGAACCAGCAAAGGGCTAAAAGGTAGCTGTACAATCTGCTCGGAGCAAGGGGTGCTGTGTATCTCTTTTCTGCCAAAAGCAGATTGCGACTCAGCAAGTCAGTTTTCTACCCTGCTCTCCCTGACTTTGGGAAGTTATTTCACTGCTTCTCATGGTGTGCGGTCACCCCTGCCACACGCCCAGCCTGACACCTCTGGCCAATGGAAGGTGTATGGGAGTAAGAGCAGCTTGCTTTCTATGTCCTAACTGCTTCTGCCTCACTCCTGCCTCGATTGCTCTGGGGTAAACCCTTGCTCTTCACACCAGAAACATGGCATCCGCATCAAACTGAGTCTGACCAAAGGAATTAACTGACACCTGACTTACTCCACTTACCAGCCCTGGACTCCAAGGGAAATGTATTGATAACTAAAGGTTAAAAAAAAAAAAAAGAAAAAAAAAAAAAACCAAAAAAAACCAAACTCAACCCACCAACCTTACAGTGTGTATTCTCACCACTACTGCTTACTCACCTGACTCCAAGACCTGAAAGTACAGGTGAAGACAGACTTGTAAAATCCTCTGTTTCACCAGGGGGTGGGACAGTATTCCTTAAAGATGCACAGCTGTTTGCATTAGTATACATACCTGAGCCCTTATTTTCCCAATCTTTGTTTAAAGTTATCTAAGAAAGGACACCATCATATTGCTCTCTGCTCCCATCCATTACCAGAATTGGTTTTAAACAGTGTTTGCTCACTTGCTACTGACCTTGTAGAAGCTCGTGAATGAAGCATTACTGATCAGAATCAGAAGCTGTGACATGAAAGCAACAAACCCCCAGAAACAGAGGAAAAGAAGAAACTATGTTAACAGATACAAGTAGGAAGCTTCCATCTTCTATGTGGACAAGTCTGAGTAAAGAGCATGGCATGTCCATGAAGACTTTTACACAAACTACATGCAGTGGCACTGCGTTCTTACTAGCTGCAGGGTGAGTCACTTTAATTATAAAAGTTCTGCTATTAAATGGGCTTTAATAACTAAATGCATTGCTATTCCTTCAGCTCTTATTACGATTTAATTTACCTATTCATTTTTCTGTTCTTTGAGTTCTTAATAAAATGAATAGCTGGCATCTCCTAGGCCTGCTCCCTTTTGTATTCTTGCCAATAGAATAACATCACAGCATTTTGCAGTAATGCTGTTTGAGACGTTAGAGATAGAAAATGTCAAGTACCTTTTATATGCAACTCTAATATTTGTTTTACTCTCCATTGTTTCTAATATCCCCTGAGAACCTTGAAAGTAACATTATTTCCTTAACAAGTTTGGCCTTTCTTCCTTCTACTTAGCAAATCATTTTTTTGGGGCCTTATTTGCTGTTATAGAATACAAGCAACTGCCACAGAATATTGCTGCTCATATACATCTGGGCTAACGAAAGAATCTATAAATAAATAAGCATATATCTTGCTTTCTTCCTAATTTGCTGACACTCTGCAAAGCATCACAATGGAGTACATTTCCCCAGATCCTGAGTTGTTTACATCTCAGTTAAAGTTCTATTACACTTGGGCAATCCCTTAATACTTTGATCTTCCAACTATAGAAATGGGCCTGGGATGATAATCCTGTCCCACCTTGTTGTTATTTAAAATACGAGCAGCAATAGCATTTGTTGGAAAGTCTTATGGAAACCTCTTTAAATTTTGAGAAAGGTGGGTCGCAGCAAAATGAACTCATGCGTGGGAGCCCAACATGCAAGAGGGAAACCAGGGCATACTACAGAGACATAATTCAAGCTGATCAAGTGGATCAAGTTAAGTGGACTCCTAGCTTTCATTTTCTAGGTTGCAAAGCTCAGTGCTTTTTCTTCATTTTCTTCAGCGTTTTTTTGTTGTTGCTATTTTGGGTTTTTTTCCAGAACATAAAGATTTTCACTTGGAAATACCTTTGTAGTTACCAAATTACTTTTAGTTGTTCGGTGCCAGGGATTACATTCCTTAGAGTGGAACATTAAAGTCCTTAATCAAAGTCCCTTGCTACATGGTGTGTAGGGTTTAAAATCTTTCCATGGGGTTGCATGGTCTTAAGCTCCAATCATTAGGCCCATGGGATACCAGAGAGCTGTGTATCGCAGGGACCTGGTTTCCAGCAAACCAGGCTTTCTCTTCCCTGTAAACCTATTTGCAAAGCATTTAGAGGCCTTGAATTCCCTGGGTTCCCTCTTATCTATTCCCTCTAGCCTGCCAGTGAGCAACTTTTTCCAGGCTTTCTCCTCTGCAATGTAAGTGGTAAAATAGGCAAAGGTAGTTAACATCAGCAGTTACTTGTGACAGCACATCTGAATTTCTGGACAATATCTTTTTAGCACACAGGCATTTTTAGGACTTGCATATATTTAAGAACCACAGAGACTGGAAGCTTCCAGCTCTTCCTTCTTTCAAGGTTGTGGCAGGGGGAGGGGAGGATGGAGGCTGAGCTGAAATGTTTATGGGAGGCAACGCATGTAATTGAATCCCACTAGCATGCACACAAACTGTCCAGGATGCTACTTGTACAGGCAGAGGGACAACAAAGAACAGAACACCCTGTTCACATTTCACAGACCTTTACTGGTTTGCTTTGAATGCTGCTTTCTAAAGAAAGGACATGGGATATGTAACTCATCCCACAGGCCAAAGGAGTCACAATGGCTACTTAATTATGAAACTCTTCTAGGCACTTATATATTAATTCACGGTCTAATGTGGTGTCAAGCTGAGGCGAATAAAGGTTAACGTATTCTATTAGCCCCAATTGTCATAAGAATTTCATAGAATTGTTTAGATTGGAAAAGACTTTTAAGATCATCAAGTCCAACCATTAACCCAGCACTCCCAAGTCCACCACTAAACCATGTCCCTAAGTGCCACATCTACACATCTTTTAAATACCTCCAGGAATGGTAACTCAACCACTTCCCTGGGCAGCCTGTTCCAATGCTTGATAGTCCTTTGGGTGAAGAAACTTTTCCTAATAACCAGTCTAAACCTCCCCTAGCGCAACTTGTGGCCATTTCTTCTTGTCCTATTGCTTGTTACTTGGGAGAAGAGACTGACAGCTACCTCGCTACAACCTCCCTTCAGGTAGCTGTAGATAAGGCCTCCCCTAAGCTTCCTTTTCCAGGCTAAACAACCCTAGTTCCTTCCCCTGCTTCTGGTAAGATTTGTTCTCCAGACCCTTCACCAGCTTCATTGCGCTTCTTTAGACACACTCCAGCACCTCAATGTCCTTCTTGTGGTGAGGGGCCCAAAACCAAACACAGTATTCAAGGTGCAACCTCGCCAGTGCTGAGTGCAGAGGGGCAATCACTTCCCTAGTCCTGCTGGTCATAACAAACAATATGCTGTATTAAACACTGAATTTAATAATTATGTCCACCATAATAGAAATTATTCATATGAATATGATCTGAATATTTGTGATTAATTTAGACATAAATTTAATTAGCAATTGATTTCAACCGAGTTTCACGCTGAACAATAAGTTGTGTTGTAAGCCATGTACTGGAAGCAATATCCAAAATGAAACACGGAACTCTGAGGCAGGATGCTTGTCAGTATTCACAATTCCTACCCCTGCCTCCTGCTAAGAACAGCATTCCTGTCCTTTTTTCCCCTCAAAAAAAAAAAAAAAAAAAAAAAAGATGGAAGAACCTGTCTCCCACCAAATTCCAATAGCTGAAGATCTCTTCTAGAAAATATTACCAAGTAAAAGTTAAGTGGGCTCTCCCAGGACAGAGAGCAGCATGGAACAGCTCAGACACCATGAATGGGAAGTGCTGTAAGAAGCCCATGTTGAGGAGCTGCAGCAAAACACGTCACAAGATGGCAAGATGGGAGAAACTGCTAACTCTTAGCCACAAAACACCAACACCAAACTCATCCTCCTGAGGTTCCCCTTCACAGTGTCCCCGCTGCTGCAAGTGGCACTTCCTGGTCTCCACAATCATGCCCGTGCTTCCTACAGAGTGGTACTTTTTCCAGAAGCACCCTGCACAGCACCACCCTTTGCTATTACAGCAGGACCACTCAAATTCTTTGTGACTCTGTTTTCCCCCTCCATACAACAGGGATAAAACTGCAGTCTTGGCAGAGATCTGAGAACCTTAATTCACTAATGTCTATAAACCCCTCTGAGGTTCTTATTCGGAAGGCACTGTAAAAACGCTAAGTATTATCACTGATTCAAACTGACCTTCCCCTTGAAATATCACCATTTGAGCTATAATTCCAAATCCTGACTCTAACCAAGTGCTACGCTGTGGGATTAACCACATTAATGCCTAAAGCTGTTGCTCTTTTTTTTTTTTTTTTTTTTTTTTCCCCAGTGTTCACAAGCTAATGCTTGTAGGGGTCTAATCTTGGACAATTCCTTAATGATAGAGAGTTTCAGATTAAAATTACTGTTACATTTTCCTGACTTCTAACAGATTTTAGCCTCACTGCACATACAATGTTGGAATGTTATTTAATTATAAATATAACATTTTCTGGATAGTCCTTCCTGATTTGAGTGTATCTATCTGTTGTCTGCACACAAACTGTAAATCATTGTATTAAGAGTGATTACACACCCAGTGACACAGAAAATTCATGATCGGGTTGTGAGACATAAGAGGTTTACCAGATTGAATGTGGCATGGCCACGTATTCTACAGAATTTATTATTATTTCTAATCAACCCTCCTCCCCTAAACCAAGATCCCCTAACTATAGGACTCTTGCTATACTTAAGAAGGACATTTCAAGTGGATGTATTTTTAAAATACACTTGCATAGCACTTGCACAGGAATGCTGTGGTCACATTTTTCAGACACAAGTTTATAGATAGATAGTTGTGTTTTCATTGTTAGGACAAATCTGGCTTTACTTGTACAGGGCTAGGATGTGGTCTGAGTGTATGTTGGCTGTTTTACACCAGCAAAATACTCAAAATCACAGGATGCAAAGCAAAGTTGGTGTCAAACCTACTTTTTCAATGTGGTGATCTGCCATAGGGCTCTGCCCAGGCAGTGCTCCTGCCAGGGTCATTCAGGCTGTCTCCAGTGAGGGGCCTTGAGCTCATGCAATTTAATAGCACTTCTCACCCCTGCAGTGCCAGGCTGCTGTGATTTCATTAGGTGCCCAGAAATTAGCACAGGGGGGTCATTATTCTTCTTCTTATTATTAAATGAATAAATATTCTTGAATCTTGTTAACCCATGTATCTTGATAAAAAAAGCAGACTAGACATCTGTGGTAAAGGACATGATGCTGATTTTAGCAATGGCAAATGAGGCTGAGGCAGAAGGAGCTCCCCAGCCCCATCCTCGCAGGAGCCAGGATGCCATGACAGCAGTGTACTTGTTGAAAGCAGGCATAGTGGTGCCATTAATTCTAGTATAGAGAAGGTCACTCCTGGGGAGGGGACTGGCCCAGCCAACCACACTCCCTCCTTGGGATGGGCAGCCATGTGGAAGTCAAGTCTACGTCCTGGTGAATATGTGGTGTGAGATGCTGTTCTGGCCACCAGTCTGTCTGGCTGCTGTGAGTGAGCAATGATTAACTGTTCCTAAGGGCCCTCAGGGATCCCTGCAATGCACAGCAGCACTGCTGTTTGCAGCTCAGCGCAAAGCCATCCCACCTGAGATGCAATTCAACATTTAAGGAAAAAAAAGGCACATTGGCCCCTGTACCACAAGTAGTAAAATAATCTCTACAGTGCACTGCATTGTGCTTCAGGGCATACTGTCAGGGTGCTCCAGAAATACCTCATGAAGCAGAATTTTCTCTCATGAGAAATAGCTGTAAGAGGCATGGTTTTTCACTCACCTATTAAGCTCACTGGTGTTACAGTGCCCAGAAATTTGGCTTTTCAAGGAATATCCAAAGGACAAAGACATCTACATATTTTGCCCCAGAATCCCAGGCTACAGAAGTCTGACAAAGGGACAGACAGAGGATGAGCAAGATTAACAAGCCAAGTAGGTCAGGACCAGTGTGATTCTCAGACCAGTACAACACAGCACATTGAGAAAGCTTCCAAGAAGCGTAAACAGGAATGGATGTTTGAGACAATGAATGCCCTAATTGGATGCCCATTCTCACTGCTTCCCTCAATTAAGGAGAATCATGGATAATTCTGCCAAGATATTGATGGACAATGTAAGCATTGGCTTGAAAATTTTTGCAATTTAATGAACCAAACCCTACCCAGTGGTGAATTACAAGTGATCCAAAAATAAATCCAGCAGAAAACAGTCCAGGGATGGTTAAGTCAAAAAGTTACAAAATGATTAATCACTGAATATTAATAACTTCTCATCAGAGACAGTACAACGCAGAGCTTATGATTTCACATGTTGGCTTCATCAAGTTTTCTCAAACCTTGCAAGACTGGTTATGTTCCAGAAGACAGAATAAGCAGCTGCATTATCTCTTTAAATTAAGAAAAAGGAGAGCCAACATTTGCTCAAATTGGAGAGGAGTAATTCCACTGACAGTCTCACAAAATGGCTTACAACACAAATACTGAGCCAACTGTAACTACATCTCACCCTGAAGTGAGAGGTAACTAATACAGCTTCTGGACAGACCTATCTACAGTGACTAGTACATACACTTAATGAAACAATAGCTGAAGGCCTACTGGAAGAACAGTGCAAGTTTAACATGGAAATAACACATTAATCTCTTCATCAATCAGCTTGGTGTCCTGTTATGCCATTACAATGTAAGTGAGAACTTACTGACCACCTGTTTTATCAATGGCTTTGAGGCCAGATTTACTGATTGCCCAAGATGTTATCTGAAGCTGGTTCTTTCACAGATGCAGTGCAACAGCTGGAGAAAGTTCTGAGATGGTCCTGTGCTTTAGAGGCACCCAAGAACACCATCCCTGCATGGAGAAGGCTCCAGAAACTCCTCCAAGTTTCATGTGCCCTTTGAGAGACATCAGCAAAGGCCTTGGCATTGCCTGTAAATTCCATCTTCCTCTTGCAGCAGGAAGTCTACGAGGACAGTGCAAGCACAATACCAGGGTTTGATACAATTAATTACTTTAGTGCCAAGACAAAACTCAGGAATAAAGTAGATATAGGCTATATGTCTAGTGGAAGAACTTCAATGTAGTGTAGTTAACTATGCCATCTGTATGATTCACTGGCTGTCAGCAGAAACAGGAGTGCATTGAGAGATGCTCTTCCAATGACATTACTCAGAATTACACATTATAAGACCAAATTAAAAGGGAAAAAATGCTTAAAGTACAAATGTTATTGTTGAGAAGAACTCAAACATGTGGATAAGAGGAAGGAGAAATTAGAGAGCTTCCAGAATCAAAACCGACAGCACACTCTTACTCAAGAATCTGCTGCTCTGATTTCACTGCAGACCAGGCAGTATTTGGCTGTTCCCAATGCAGAGTGGTTTTATGCTAGTTGAGAGCAGTCAAACCCCTTGCTTCATAAAAGAGATGGGAAGATTGTCTCAGCAGCATCATTTAAACTTGCCCTCAAATGTTTGCAGATAGACCTTGAAAAAAAGGACATATAAACACATGACCTTGTATAATAGTGCCATTCCTCTGGCTTTTCTGCATAAAAACACAGGCTCACACAGATTTAACAGTATTATATTACATTTTTGCAAAGGTTCTTTTCAGTCTATCACAACGTTTCACTTCTGAACCTTGGTGCACAGTGCATCACCATGAGGTCAAAATGGCAAGAAGCAGAACAGAGGGTTTGAGTTTTCCAACAGTCAATAGTAACACTCCGACACCTGGTACTCTCACTTTCACTGTTGCTTTGACTGATGTGCACATAGGAACATTAAAAAAATACTGGAAATTCATGACTGCCCTGACTCCTGGGAAACCTGGCAAATCGGCAATGATAGGATTGCAGACTGCTGACAGCAACAAAGGGAGATGTCTTTTACCTAGTACACCAGGGTGATTAGACTCATACAGTTAGAAGAACTGACCAGAAATGTGGAAAGAGGACACAATCACTGACTTAGGGAGTGCTTGCTTAAAGAAGAACATCCAGAGAGCGCCAATTAATGAGCAAACTAAAGGGGAGCAGGCAGGAAAGAATCTTCAAGGTGGGGCATCGGTTCGGTGCACCAGCAGGCCTGGCTGGCAGCACAGCAGTCAGAACGAATTGGAAAAGACAAAGCTGGAGGACTCCCTAGGAACCACAGCTCAGACAGCTGGTACAAGGTCTAGGTCCATCTTTGCCCTGGGTGATGGAAAGAAGGAGATATTGCACCGAGAGCGCCAGTGCTGCAGCAGGGACAGACTACATAATCTGTAAACAAAGAGGAGGACAAAACAAGATGAGCTGCCTCATGAAAGATGCCACAAGGTATCCAAAAAAAGAAAAATAATGGGCTTGTACCTTTGCTGACATTTGCTTTGGTGCAAGGATAGTCTTTTGAAAATAAGAGCTATATTACTAATGTTTGAACTTTATTAATATGAAAGATTTGAAATGCACATTAAGCTTAGTATAGCTACACACTTAGGACAGACCTGAACATCATCAAGCATTTTAAATCATTAAAAAAATGTTGCTATCGAGCTGTATGGTTTAAAAAACTTAAAAATGCTGAGAAACTAAACTACTTCTGGCAGTCATTTCACCCTTATGTTCCTCTGCTTGCTAGCACACTGAGGTGTTCATGAACTGGGAAGAGTGAAGTGTTGCAGATTTGACTAATAGTTCATGCAAAATATTTCATCCTGTACACAGTGCATTCAACTAGCCTACTAACTTTCCATACCCTGTTGCTCACAGTGCATAAGTGTGTCCCAAAGTAGATGTCATTACTGTCCCAGGCTGGATGATCTCCAACGCCACAAGACCAAATTCCCTTAAGTTCTTAAGCCAGTGTCTAAACTAAGTATGGGAATAGCCCCTTGAGCCAAAGACTCATTTATTAGACAAATTTCTAACAGGTTACAAAATGTGCATAAAGGCTCTAGAAAGTCTTTAAGATGGCTATGCAATGATATCTGAAGAAAATGTTAATGCAAAATTACAAATGTACATCAAAATACTTCCATTTATTAATATAAAATATTTGCAAATGACTATGTGTAAGTATTTGCACACAGAGTCACCATCATGATTGTTAAAAAAAAAAAAAAAAAAAAAAAGCGCTCTGGTAAATGTTTCCAGAAAATAAAAATTATTGCAGATAACAAAGGATATATTCACATTCAAATGAATACTCTCTATTCTTTCCTCGCCTAGCTCTGATGCTGAGTGTCCTTATCATATGATCACAGAAATGTTCTTGCTACCCACCATTGCTTTAAATTGCTAGGTTTGGGGGTTTTTTTTGTTGGTTTTGTTTCATTTTTTTTAAGTCTCTTACAAATTTTACAAGGCTGCATACACTTAGCAGGGCTCCATTTTCACACGTGCCTCTCTTCTATAAAAGCTGCTCACTTATTTTAAATATAGCTACAAGCCAAGAGAAAATGATTACAAAGAGCACTATCATTAGTTTAGTACCATCAGGACAATGTTTATATGAGTTTATACTACAGAGGAGCTCATATTTGAATAACACATGCACATTGTCCTCAGACAAGGAAAAAAAAATGTCCAACCAACCATGTAAGCCAAGTCACGAAATTTAATTAGGAAGATAAGAGTTGGGTTTGGGTTTTTTTTTAGGTTACGGAAAAAGATAATTTTAGGCAGAGAATTAGCATCTTCTAATAATCTTAGACAAAAATGATTTTATTTTGCTTTGGTTTGTAAATTAGC
The DNA here is from genome assembly GCF_965140245.1 of Athene noctua. Classification (NCBI taxonomy): domain Eukaryota; kingdom Metazoa; phylum Chordata; class Aves; order Strigiformes; family Strigidae; genus Athene; species Athene noctua. The sequence goes on along the minus strand of NC_134037.1, from coordinate 104,282,305 downwards.
TCATGATTAAAGTATCTCTCTAGTTGAGTTTCATTGTCTTTTTGTGCCTATTTTCTGAATGCAACCCTGACCTGAATACTCTTGTAGCTCAAGTACAAGATTTGAAAGCATGAGAGGAACAATTATTATAAAGTGAAGTACTTTCAGTTTTACTGCAAAATCAATGAACTTTCAAGTGATTTTTATCATATTTTGCAGCTGTTCTGTTTGCTTTGAATGATGTTTATCACATCAAAAACTGTAGTACTTTTAAAGGATTCTTTCTCTAGAAACTTCCTCCACCTTTAATTTCTTGCACCACCCAGTGCTGTAAATGCTGCTTCCCAAGGATATTTTTATCTTGTGATTTTCCCATGGCTCAGAAATTACCTCTCTCAACACAGGCCAATGACTTCGCTCAGTCCCTGCCCTGTTCTCTCTCATGGTTCCTTAAATGAGGAAAAGTTCCAAGTTCTCAACTTAATTCAGAGTTTTGCAGCAATTCAGCTATATGTCACCATTCAAGGCTAGCTCTCTGACACTTTTACTATCTCAAGGAACAGCCCCATGTGATCTAGTTGTGCGGGAGCTCAGACCATCTGTCAGGAGCCACACAGTGAGAAGCAGTGAGGTGGCACTCCTCCCATGGGACCTGATCCATAAGGTCATCTGTGGACATTAGAGGTAAATTACTTCAGCGGTATATGGTTAGAAATACAGCTCATCTTACTCTCAGCTATATCTGTTTCCAAATCCATCCTCTATCTCAGGCAAAGCCATCTCCTTCCCCAAATGAGGTTACAAAAGTCCAGACCTTTATGAAGAGACCTGCTTGGTTACCTTTCCCTACCTTGACCCTTTCAGCTAAAGCTGTATGCTCCAAGCAATATTTAACATCTCTCTGGTGCTCCTCTCCAACTGCTATAGATTCTGCTGGATATTAACAACCTAATCCCACAAAACTTCCTCCCTGGGCAGAGCTCCATTAGCAGTCCCTTGGACTCCAACATGACTGAGGTAGTTATTTATTGAATCATAGAATAGTTTAGGTTGGAAAGGACCTTAAAGATCATCTAGTTCCAACCCTCCTGCCACGGGCAGGGGCACCTTCCACTAGACCAGGCTGCTCAAAGCCCCGTCCAACCTGGCCTTGAACACTGCCAGGGAGGGGGCAGCCACCACTGCTCTGGGCAACCTGTTCCAGTGTCTCACCACCCTCATAGCAAAGAATTATTATTGTAGTGCTCCACTGTATCAACCACTACACACACACACTTACTAAACTGATGGCCTCTTACCTCAGATAATTTACAATCCAGGTTACAACCAGATGCAACAGGGGCAAAGCAAACATGAGAGGAGGGGAAAGACAAGGGAGAATGAGGTGACAATAAAAGGCAAACAAACAAAATAAACCCCAAATATATATCAATTGGCATAGTCTAGTAGACAATGAAGCAGAATAGAGTTTATTCATGGTCCTATACCCAGCAGCATTGTATAATAAAATTATATTTCATACATTTACCAGTACATAAAATTAATGCAGCTGTGTAATTCCTATTACACTTCCTTATGTAATTCATGTAATTCCTATCTCCCTTCTGTTTAAATCAACAGAAATTTAATTTTACTTAAATGCTTACTGATCACCAGTAAAACCTTTGCTTTCTTTTTCTTTAACCTGAATTATTTGTTTTATCAGAGCTAATAGAAAGGTGTACTCATGCTGTTTCACAGTTCAAGTAACTGGCAGTCACACCTACTTTTAAATCACATTTACTGACCTCCTAGACAACATCCTCAGGTGCTTCTGACCGAAGCACAGATTACAGAATTTTTTAATGCGCCATTCCACTGCTCAATTTAGGACAGGAGTAAATGAGCCTTAGTGTTGCTACTCTGTGGTACCTGGCGAGGTAGGTACCTCCACTATAGCAAATCAGGTAAAAACACATCAGTTAAAACTAAAGTGCAGGCAATGACCACAGCCCATCTAATACATGGTAAACTGGTCATAAATCTGAGCCCAGAGAGAAGAACAGGGAGAGACTTTACATACAAAAATCATGAAATCCTCTATAAGTTACATAAATACTTTAAAGATGAAGGTCAGAAGAAATACTACTTTGAGGATGTGTATTGGCAGTTACACTACAGGGATATTCATTTAATGGATCAGAGCCTGGAACACTTGAACCATCTATTGCTTGTCTTCTGACCAAGCAGGATGATAACTATTCCCTTAAACCCCTCCCCTGGGGCTGCCTAATTGGCCTTTTTTTAAATTTACCTGGTTATAGCCTTGCAACCACAGTTTCCAGCCTTTGTCTTGTTTCATCTAGCATTTCATCCTTTCACTGCTTTTTTCCTCCTTTTCCAAAACTACTGTTAAATAAATTCAACAATTGACAAACCTAAACAAGAATATAAGACATCCAAGTGCGATTATATCTACAGTACAAGTGATTTCAAGTGAGAAACAAAGATGCTGGAGCCCTTGGAATACAGATCTCACCCTTTCAAACACACAAAAAAGTCACACTTATAGCTGTTCCAAATTATACTGTTACACAGGTATTCCTACCAACATACCCATCTTGATGCAAATAGAAAAAAAATGTGGATTTTGGTGAAAATTTCAACAACAAAAAAGCGCACAATAAAAATTTGATTTGGAATACATTTAGGAATTGCTTCATTTCAGAACTGTATTTCAAGTTATTTCTATGTTACCTTAATCTATTGGTATTTTCTCTAACGTCAATATTTATAGTGTATTATACATACAAATATAGAATTATACTTGGTGGGTTTTGTACTTCACTGTAAAAATATTGAGACAGTTGCTACTAAAATTTCCAGGAATAAAATCTTCTTCTCTCCAGATTGGGTGCCTTAAACTGGCACTAAAACAGGTCAGCTCTTTAATAATTCTTTCAAAAAAAAAGTTATGTTATTTCAGATTAGTAGAAACAAGCTGTATGTCATAAAACAAAATAAAAAATTTAAAGATCTAACAGAAAAGGAAATTTTTGCTTCTCACAGTAATTCTAAAAGAAAAAATATATTGTGCAAATCAAACTTGATAAACTTCACAGATTTTTAACAGTACACAAGCACCAGTGTTATCACTTTTTTTTATCTCTTCCATACTGTCTGAATCCCTGTTATCTCCCATTTTGAATCCAAAAACCATGATTAAACTGCAGCATATCTTACAGCACAAAACCATGATTAAACTGCAGCATATCTTACAGCACAACATGCAATATTTTCCAGTGACAGAGAAACCACATCAGCTCTTAAATTGTTCCAACAGTTAATTATCCTTCCTGATAAAAATCTGCCATATATCTAGTCTGAATTAGTCAAGCCTCACCTTCCAGCCCTGGACTCTTTTATAACTTTTTGCTCATGTTGCTGCTTGTATCTTTGACGCTGTGGATATTTTTATCACTGTTTAACCTTCTCTTTGTTGAACAAAATGTATTAAGATCGTTGACTGCTATATTCCAAACCAGGTTTCCATTCAGGTAATTTTTTTTTGTCAGTCTTTCCTGAACTCTAACCTCTTTAACTTTCTTGTGAATTGTGGCCCCTTGGAGCAGACACAGTAGCAGCTGCTTCCCCTTAAAGCCCTTCTCTCTCTCCAAGTCCAGGCATTTGCTCTTCTGGACACATTCATCTATTTGCCCACCTGTAATCCAGAATTTCTTTGTTGGGGCTTCAGCAGATTCCCAGTATCATGTAATGTGATTTTGGCTGCTAGAAGAGCCAGGTAAAAAGAAATAGAATGAAAGTTGGAAAGAAAGGCAAGTCTGTGCACTTGGTTTGTTTCCACTGCTGTCCTAAAGTCGGCTGTGCACAGGTGCAGCTTCTAAGTGGCTTTATGCAGCTTTGAGGCTTATTTCATTTGTATCACTAATGTTACAGTAGAAGGAGCCACAGCAGACCTGTAAGCACCAAAATTTGAGCATATGCAGCACCTCTTTAGGTAGGCCCCCATCTCAATTGTTCCCCGTAACCTGTTTTAGATAAAGAGTATTAAAACACACAATCAAAATCTGCAGGAAAACATTCCATATAGTGTACAGCTCCTGTAATAAGGGCACCAAGTTTTGGAAAACCTGTTATCTGGCACAAACTCTAGACCAGAGTGCTTATTTGAGCTAGTTGCAGCACAAAAGCTTTAAAGAACATTAAGGAAGAAAATGACAATGAAAACTGTTCCCTCTGCAACATTACCTGCTCTCAGCTGAGCTAATACCCTCTTCGGTTTTGCAAATCATTAGTGAAAAAATAAAAATTAAAAAAAAAAATAAAAATCCAACAGCAAGTAAAGAGCCCTCAGACCAGAAATTCACACTAAAAACAGCATTAGTAGTGACTATAAGTCTTCCTACAGAAGCTTTCAGAAAGCAGGAAAGTAGTCAAGATGCTTACAATTTTTAATGGATTGTTTGTCTTTTCTAAGAAATAACTTGCAAGGTGAGAGCAATCCCTGCAAAAGGTGTTGTCATAGGTCTTGCTGGCTGACTGTTCCGTGTGCTGTCCCCTCAGAGTCTCTTGTTAGCTTGTGTGTAAATGCAAAACCGAACCAGAGACTTCATGCAGTGCCAGGGGATGCTGCAACACAATCTTCTTGAGGAGTTTTAAAAATCTACATTCCTTCCAAACATTTGTGAAGAAATGAGTGAGTCTTTTTTTACTGTGAATGAGTGAGTCTTTCACTGTGAAGAATCAGTGAGTCTTTTTTACATAAATGTCCTTGTGTAGATCAATGCTGTCATTCACAAACTTTCAGGTATCTTGAATGAGGTTCCCTGAAATCATCGTACTGCCTTAAAAAGCTTCTACGCTTGCTATATTTGATGCTGACCTAATATATTTGATGAAATTTCTATTTGGATGATAAATTCTCAGGTCCTATATGGCATCTATTAAAAAAGCATAACTCGTAGGCCTGAACTGTTCTGGGTCACACGGACCGCATATAAAGGAGAGGGGTCTCCCTTTACTCTGTGTAGAAGATGGTGGTGGGCTATGGTGGTGCGTGTTTGAAACATTAGGTAAGGTAGACTCTAGGTAAGTAATAAATTGTTGTATGTATTGCCTTAGGAGCAGGTTAGAAATTTCCCTTGTTCACTGGCATTTACAACCCCCCCAAAGGACAACACTTCTGAAAGCACAAAGTTTAACACAGTAATAAAAACACATCTTAAAAGCCCAAGCCCCTGCGTTTCAGTGCTTTAAAAAGGCGGCAGCTTGACAGACCTGGAGACTGACAGCAGCAGTGTCAGCTTTCCTCACACTTCTCTGCCAAAGCACCTCAACCTTGACCTGAGGAGAAAACCACGAAGGGTTTGAGTGGGATTTCATGCCCATTCACTCTGGCATCTCTGCTGAGATTGCCAACAAGGGGGCCAATTAGTGCCTGCTTTGGAGGTTCATTTTTTTCACTGTGTGGAAATGACACCTGTCCACTGAAACTGGGCAGAGACCCACCAATTCCCTGGGTGCCAGCGACTGCGCAGCCACTGCACGGGTTACCTCTCCTGGTTACTCCCCTTGCTCCAGGCATGCAGAAACTCCGAGTTGTTGTCCAAGTGGGACCAAATGCATTTTCCTTTCCCAACAAGTAGTCCTTTCTGATTTAAAATAGCAGTCTTGTGTTAAAGATTGAATTTTAAAAGTGATTCTTACTATTCAAGGTTCTGGTGCCTCACTGAAGATCAAAAGGCCAGTTTGGCTGTGCAACCAAGTAAAATCCATCAAGAAATTGCACCAGGGCGGAAGGAGATGAAGAGAGAGAGCTTCAGCCCTCTTTATCAAATAGAAAGAAAATGCCACTTCCCTGCTGGGGTCCTTCTCTTCTCACAAGATGTAACTGGCAAATTTCTTGGGTGCTTACTTGCCGTTCAGTACGACAGCAGCTGCCTTATCTGTTCATAGAAGAGAAAGTGTTACAGCAAGGCTGTCCCCTCACCAAGAGATGGACAGGCTTTAGCAAGTTGGTTCAAAACATGGAATTGTATCATAAAACGATCAATTGGTCTGGTGGCCAAGAAGGGATTAGCTGCCACTGTAATATGGGTAGACACAGGTCTCTTCAACTTAGACACTATAAAAGTCATCACACTCTAATTACTGACCTAGCCGTACAGTTTGAATAAGAGCCCATTTGCAGTGTAAACTGTTGAAATACTACATAATGGAATGGGAAACTTCATTATGGATTAAAATAATTTTATAAAGATTATCTTTCATAAATTCCAGTTCATTCAGCTTCATTTTGTCAGACAAAAAATGTAAAAGTCATTCTCTTTGAAATCAGACATCACCCTCCAGTTCATCTGTCACCAAGTCAGGCTTGCTAACCTCTCCAAGGGATGTCATCTGACTAGTTTTCTATCACTCTTTGTCATTCTAGGTGCACTTCTTGACAATTTTTTTAGATCCCTGTCCAGAGTCTCCTCCAGGAATCTAGAAGGACCATGAAGATTGCATCAAGGACTTGATTAAACAACAGATAACATGCGTACCCAGCACACTAACCTCATTTGCAAGCTCTCACAGTAAATGATTGACAGCTGATGCCCTAAGCAAAACTGCTGTTTATAAAGTCCTTTTCAGTCCGGCTACATTAATCTCTCCACACAGCAGAAGTCAGTACACTGCTATCAAAACCAAGTCTGTGACTGATAATATTGAACTCTTCATCACCCCAAGTGTTGCTGCAAGTAATACCATGAGTTTGGACACCACCGTTCAATAAAAACTTATTATTATAAATATTCAGCTTATGTCATGACAAGAACAAACAGCTTTGCAGCCAAGGTGAAAGGGGTGAATTGCAGATAGGTCTAGGTTATGATAAAGACAGTGCCCTATTGTTATGAAGTGACCTTGTAGCCTGGCACCAAACACAAATTTGGTAGAATACACTGGATCCTGTCTATTCAAACAAACCTGACTAGTTTTTAGCAGTTTTTAGAAAAAATAAACCAAGGAAGGAAGAAGTGCTGTTAAGTAATCCAGAGCAGGGTTCTTCTGTTGTTTAAGTCTGATATTTCTAATACTTTCAGCAAGGTTCAAAGATTTGCAAATTTTTTTTTTTTTTAAGTTTCTTGAATTAGATAAGACACCTGATAAATTTTGGCTGACATTACAGTTCATGTGATTTATAAGAACAGAGACTTATCCTGGCCTCCTCTCCTAAATTCACTTTCTCTCTGCTCCAGAGGTGGCTGCATGCGGTACTGGCTGTTCAGAGCTGGCTACACACCAGAATCTCTCAGCAAGACTGCTGCTAATCTCTCCCTGGGAACAGCACCCAGATTGCTCTGTCTAAAGTCACAACACACCCTTCTGGTTCCTTTGTCCACTCTGTATTTCAGTCTAATTAAGGAAAGTTTCTAATGATAATAAAAGAAAGAAATTACTTCCCAGAACTATGAATACATTGATTCGTATGTGCTGGGCAGTTGCCCTGCCAGCTTTGTTGCAAAAGGAATAATGAAAAAGACTTTCATTTGACAGAGTTCCTTATTGCATTGTGTGCTGCCTGAGTCAAATTAATCAAGAACATCACTGGATCTGCTGATGGGTTGTTTCCTGAGGCTGATAAGGGTGCTTGATCATCTAAGCTATGGTAATGTCTGTATTTACAAAACATCCCCAAATCCTGCAGAACCCCTCAGAACACAGCAGAGACAAGGAACTCCAGGAATACACACACCATACCCCTACACCTTTTCAGATTATGTCCTTTACATTTATTACCTCTGAAGTATTTTCACCTGTCCCAGGCGTATCTAGAGTCCCTCTTACCTCAGCATCTGAAAAATCTTACAACTACATGAAACAGGTACCATCCCCCAAAAGTACAAGTGCTATTATGATGCACCAAGAGTTAAGTGGGGAGCCCAAGACACCACCAAAACACAGTGGTCAAACAGGGAACTGAATCATACCACCAATGGTGTAACTTTGAAGAGCTGTAAGGAATAGGTCATACATAGCCGAAATACTGATGGCCAACAGGGAGCAGAACTAATAGGGAACTCAGAGCCAGAAGGGAGGATGATGAATCACTGGCTTGCTTTGCTAAGAAACATTACAAAGGCCAGCCCATCCCTCATTCATTAATAAAAGGAAAGCAAAATTAATTTCCTGGAGGCTGGAAAGCAGGAGAAAGAAATAACTTATTTTTTTAGGGAATGGTAAACTTTTGCATAGGAGTGCAATGAATATCCAGACAGAGTGGAACAATTCAGTCCTACTCCAGCAAGGAAGTCCCACTGATAGCAGACATATGTTGGAGAAAAAAATTTAGATGTGAAACCAAAATCTTAATTTCTTAAAGATTTTTCTAAAAAGTTAAGCATCTTCCTGCTTTAGAAGGAAGAAAAAAATGTGTGCTGAGGGTCTTTCAGTAATTTTTTTAAAGATTAAAAATGTAGAATATTTTCCTTTCTACCTCATCAACAATTGCCCCCTTACAGGCCTGCAAAAAATATAATTCCCCCCAGCTGACTCCCCCTAACAAAGTTATTGATCTCACATAAGATTCAGAACAAGTTGAGCGCCATCCCTCAGCTGCAGAAATTTGGTGTGGTATCTCTAATGCAAATTGGCACTTACATACTTAGTGTGGCAGATGAAGGATCGACATACCATTTGGTGAGTTATGAGACAAGCATGGGGCTGAAGAATGAGACCTGTAACATTTAACTTGGTGTAACTCATCAGCTTGAGCTCAGTCAGAATCCAGAATCAGCAGTCATTTAAAACTAACTGTTTTTCTTCTTACTTAGCCTGACAAACATACAACTCCCAAGTGAGTACAAAGGCTGGTCTAGCAAGACAACTCTTCCACGATATATCCTCCAAGCCAGAGGGTAACCAAAGAGAGAGAGGAGCATTCCCATCAGGTTCTCAGTATAAGCCAAGAGCTGTTTTCCCTAACCTGATCTAGTGCAGCTTTTGAAGTCTTCAGTAACCACTAGGTCACTATATGTGCTTTGACCACCTCATGTTTATCCTATTCAGGAACTTCTGGTCTGACAGACAACATGGCATGTCCACTCCTGAGCTGTCAGCTCCTCATTCATGTACAAAATACACGTCCCTGTCAGCACAAGGCATGTAAGGTAGAGTATCTGCTCAGCCATAACACAGGTCATTCATGCAGTTCAAGACACCTGAGACAGTACCCATCATCAGCTTTCCCACTAAATCAATGCCAGTTAATGTGCATGTATGCCTGAAAAGGGGAGTCATACACAGCAGCAACATCTGGAGAGTCTCAGAAGAAACTTCTTGTTGGTCCAGCACCATCGTTTTGTCACCTATAGTGTCATTCTCAACTCAGTCTTCAATCTTTCCAAACAGGTCCATGCATGGCCAGTGTAGATCCCTGTTGTCACCAACAGGGGCTTAACACAGCCATGTGGCAACAAACAGAGCATCTGGATTTGCACTTGCCAACACCTTCAGGTGGAATGGTGCAATGATTCCTGCCCTAGGACACCTGCCTGTCCCTTGTCCCAAGATTACCCAGTCTATGACTGAGAATAATAACCTCAGAGCAGAGAAGGATCAGCTCTTGAACTACTGCAATTTTCAGGTCAATATATGAAAGAAAACTAGAGCCAATGTCAGTTTAGTGTAATATGCTGGGCTATAAATGGTAACCGTTCAAGAGCTTCTAGGCCATCCCTGCTCTGGAGCCAGTAATCGCAGGAGAAGGAAGCATAGGAGAAGGGCAGGTGTTCAGGAGCAACAACACTTCAACCATACCAGTTTAATCTGAAGCCATAAGTGAGTCAACACCTCCGTTAAAGTGATGCGTGTCACCAAGGATTGCTCAGCCTTTCCCCCAAAGAGGTCATTAGAGAGAAAGTAAAGATAAACCACAGAGAACAGGCATTTGAAATAACAGTCTCCCAGTCCCTATTCGTACAAGCCATACCCTGAAGAGCAGAATGCCACCTGAGAGAGGACAACATGCATAAGTGAGAGCCGAAGTTATTTAAGGCCCTGTAATCGTTCTGATAAAACAAATAAACATGCAGTTGACAGAGCTACATGACTACACAGCATTGCCAAGGACTTGCCTCAGTTTTGCAGTCAATAAAACAGGGACACTATTTCACAGAGGTGCAGCTGGGAATCCCTTGATGGTATTTGAGGAAGGTTTTGAGAGTCTAAAATGCTAGGTGCCTTTCATCTGCAAAATATTATCTAATATGACACATCTAGCAAGCAGCGAAAAACCACAGGACCTCACAAAATTACCAGAGCTGTTTCTGCGCAGAAGCAATGCAGGCAACTGCCTGTGGCAACAGACTGCCAGGGTCAGCAAAACAGGCAAACAAGGGTAGCACAGACTTGGCTACATCAGTTCTCCAGAAAGCCAGACCAGCTGTTTCTGTCTCCAAGAGAAATACCTCAGTGCCCAGGGCATTTGCTACCGCTGAAGAGAGGAAGAGTGTTCCCCCCCAGGAAGAGGCATCACTCCTCCCAAATGCACTGTGAAGGGCCCCATCACTGGAATCAACCCTGCACAGCCGTTCCTGCTGCCTCTCTCCCTCTGGGGACAGGGGTGGCCTCTCCTGGCTGCTCACACTATGGGCATTCAAATTCAGTGGTGCCTACACTACTGAGAAACCTTGAACCAAATCTGCATGTAATAATTTCCTATGTGAATGTTACTCACACAAGCTACCCATGAAAGTAAAATACTGTGATTCACATGACAAGGACTCCTACCTTGAGTAAGCCTTACAGGATCGGGTTCACAGATCACCCATGATGGCCTAAAGAGCATTTCTACGGTATGAGAAAGAGGCTTGAGAAAGATTTGCAGTTTAGGGCCTCTATCCAGCAATCCATTCTGGCAGACCTGTAAAGGGGTTTGGACATAGTACAGTGAGCGATAACAGTAAACAATGGGAGAGAAGAGAGTGAGGGTCATAACTGCAAGACCATCTGGTTGTTTCCATTTGCTGTGTACACATCTTGCTAGTCCTGCCGCTAGAAAGACAGAGAGAGTTGCTGGAGTACCGAGTTGCTAATGAATAGTTGTGTTTCTGTCTTATATATCATTATTGGTATCAATAGGCAGCATTTTAGATACTGGTTTCTGAGGAAGGCCAAAGCATGAACATTTCTGACTGGAAATATATCAATATGCAAAATAATTTGGTCCATGTGACAATTTTGTTACCAGAATTTTTAAGCATTATTTCATGGGTGAGTGTTTTTCCTTATCTTCTAAGATTTTCTTTAAGAGTTCTTAATTTCCTTGCTGGAGTCATTAGCACTTGGGTGGTCAAGCCCATTCTAGGTACCAGGACAAAAGAATAAATTACAATAAAACGAGAAATACTATATGCTTTTTGGTAGGACACATGAAAGAGACTCGATTATTTGCAATTAGTCAATATGGATCAATATTGGATTAATCTTTAATGAATCTCCACTAAGCTTCCAAATCAATGAAAAGAAAACAGGTTAGGCAGATGCATCTTGTTCTGTGCTCTACCTGCGACCAGATGTGGGCTTTACTAAACCACATGTGGGAGTGAAAACAGAGCCAAGGGCCCTTCTCAGAGAATCACCTGCCACTTGACCATATGGTTTCAACCTTGGAGTCAGGTAGCAAGGGCATTCTAGCCTTTTGCAGTCTGCAAGTTGACCGAGTGGGAGACATGCTCAGAGATACTGTGAACTATCCAGTAGGGGCAGAACCAGATCTGGAAGTAGAGAATGGCACCTCTCTCTGTTGAAGATAAAATCTTAGATTTGAGCATCTCCCCACATCAATTAGTGTAGTTTGGCAAAGGTCAAGAATGTAAAACTGCAGGAAACAAAAGATTCAAGCCTGAGGTTTGTTTGAACATCCTCCATCTGAATTTTGACAAGGCTGCTCCCAGTTTAGGAACCCAGAAAACTTTTTCTAATCCATAAAAAGAAGTGAGGGGAAACTGAGCTGCTCAGGAGATAAATCCCGCTTTCCATACCACTATTTTAGCAGACAAGAGGATGTAAAGCAGACTGACAAGGGACTCGAGGGGCTTTCTTTCCTGCCGCTCGTTTTTCATCACCAATCCTGAACAGACCCCAAAACTCAGACTAATTAAAGACAAATAATTAAGCACATTCAGACTGGGAAGGTTGGCAGACTCCCACTGTATTGTGAGACCACCTTGGCACTTAAATGGTTAGGGACTATATCCCACAACATCATGCTCATCTCATTGTGGTAGAGAGCTCTTGAGAATGTTATTAGCTGGGTGTTCGCCTTGCCGTTTTTCCACATGAGGCAGATGGGTAATTACGAAGCTAATAGTCTGATTGAGAGAAATCAGATGCAGTGGTTTGCCCAATTAGATGATACATTAGCTTCCTTCTTTGTAAGCAGCTAATGTGTGAAGCAAAGTGGTATTTTTGAGGGTCAGAATCCTTAAACAAGTGCCGAGTTGCAGATTATTGTGTCTCTCTTTTTTTTTCTAATGGAGGAAAAGTGCTAAGTCTTCATTACTAAAAGCATAGAAAATGCAAATCAGGCTCTGAAACAAAAGAGTGAAGGGACAGGCGAGAATATTTGGTGTCCAATGTGTCAACCTACAACATCAATTACATTGAAATGCAATGCATGGGAGCCTAATCAAGGATAGTATAATTGTAATAATTGCATGCTTTTGTTGGAGAGCTGCTGCCATTGTTATTGTCAACCATTTGTTTTTCTCTATTGTTTAAGGGGAGACTATTTAAAATATATATATGTGTGTGCATATATAACTGTGTGTAAATGACTGAAGAAGAGCATAGGTAGAAGGTTGTGCTACTGCACACAGAATGTATTAAGTCTTTCTTATTGCTGTTCTTCCAATGGTGAAAAACCAAGCACCTGAACTCTGTGAAGGTAGGTAACGCCCAAACTGAGAAATGGACACTGACTTACAATCTGTGCCAAGAAATGAGAGTTACTTTTCCTTTTGCTGACGCACCCCCTGGTCCAGGGAGGTGAGTTACTCCTAGTGACTGGCAAATCATGAAGTAAGCCAGTAGTAAATCATCCAAACAATCCCCGAGACACCTACAGTCTGCCGCCTTACTTCAGAATAAAAAGGGAAGAGATCAACATAAACAGTTTCTGTCTTGTTATATTTCCTCCAGAGCTGCAATCTGTTTCTGCCATTTAAAAGGATTTTTAAGAATCTACAATCTTGATGAAGGCATTCAAGATAAATGAACACAAAGGAGAGTACTGCATGGGAAAAAAAATTACAGCATTAGTTTACTCAAGATCCTGTGAAGAGAGAAAGAGGGAGTAAGAGCCTTCTGTAAATAAACCAGTGATATTTTCTGCATCCTGAAGTTGGGTTGGAAATTCTTCTTACAGCAAAGTGCTCAACATTCAGAACAAATGAGAGGTTTATTTTCTCGCATCACTTGGGCTTGCCAATAGGTTGAAATGGAGGCACAATAGAAACGGGCTAAAACATTTAACATAGCTGTTAAATCTCATTCTCCACAGCTAAAAAAGAACAATGCTGTACCATCCTTACTGAGAATAAACTCTCCTGCCATAGGAGGCTTTTCATGTATCTCTAACAATCCTGTACATACTCCAAAACTCACACTAATTAAAAGCAAATAATCAAATACATTCAATTTGAAAAGTTGGCAAACTCGCTTGTATTATTGTGTTAGCACCTTGGCACCAAAATGATCACATCGTGCTAATCTCATTGTGCAGGAGAGCTCTTGAGCATGTTATTCAGTAGGTCTGCTCCCTGCCCCCTACCTCCCAGACCCATCCCATCCTCCTCCACCGCCAGCACTCTCTTTCTTTAACTAGATAACGAAATGAAAATGTAAGCAAAGATAAGCAAACCCAGGAAAGTATTTTCATCATATTTCACTCAGAGGCAACCAGTATTTGTGCTATATTTTACAGAGATTTCCTTTCATCCCGGTTTCAGTTCATCTCCACAGATACAGCTGGTAAACCTGAGAGATGCTTTAAAACGAACTAAGCAGACTGCATTTGTTTCTCACTAGCTCTCATAAAACTTTATTATATTATTGCACAGAATACTTGGCTACCACAGTAACGCGAAGAGTATAAATGTAATAAATAAAAAGACTACAAAAATTAGCAGTTTATGACTGAACAGATAAAGAAACCCAGAAGGGAACATCTTAGGATTTCTTTACTTTGGAAGTTTTATTTTACAGGTAGAATTTCTTTCGATTTGCTGTGTGATAAAATCAAAGCTGTCTTTGTTAACAGCAACATAATACAAATTTTAAAATGTTTTTTCACACAGTGTGCAGAAGAAGGCTTCATTTACTTGACAGGCTTAATTTACACGGAGGAAAACCTCTCCGTAGTGACACGTGTAAAAACATGCCTGCCCTCTTGGTAAGAGGCCACCACTTTCTGAAGGACGTGATATATGTAAACTTAGGATGGATGTTATAGAAAGGCCACTAGTTTTGTAGCTGAAAAAAGTTGCACAAGACAGCTTATACATATGACATTATTGAAGCATTATGTCTCTCTGGGGGCTATGTTTTATATACAGGTCTGTGCATTCATCTGAAGCTGACAACTGACACCATATAGATGCCTATTTGAATGCTAGCTATGAAGAAGTATCAGTTTAATTTTCTGCAACTGTCTGGGAGGAGTTTTCCCCAAACAGTCCAACAAATCAAGACTAAACAAACTTCAATGAATAAAAGTGTATTCACTAGAATGTTTCTAGCCACTGTACTTTTTACAACTGCAATGTCCACCACAGTAGCTATGACCAAGGGCTGGATATGACCATGAGCCAGGATAGGTATGACCATTCAGCGCTAGAGTTTCTGCCTTGATGGAAAGATAGGCTAGAATCGATGTATTTCTCCCAACATTGTCCTGTTCTGAGCTAAGGGGAGCATCAACATTTTTCATAAATTTTTTGACCAGGGTCCTGCGTCTGTGCTTGGATATGTATTTGGTTATTAAGCATATGAACTTTACGGGTCCCTTCCAACTTGAGATATTCTTTGATTCTATGATATGGCCTGCCATCCTCCATCTAGCACTTGCTGTGCAAGTGTGTATTTTTGCCTGGATTCTAGAACATCTGAGAAAACACCACCTCTAAAGGGCAATACATTAAAGATCTGTGTCAGAAAAAAATACATATTTTCTTAATTTCTTAACTTTTATTGGATAAAAGGACACTAAATTGGGCAAGTGTTCATTCTGCAGAATTGCAATGTTGAAGACCACAGGATTTCCTGGGAAAAAAAAAGATGAAAGGAGGTAAGTGGAGGACCTTCCTAACAGCACAGGAAGGGTACCACTCAGCTTTTAGCACAAAGACACCCACAGGAGAAGATGGCAGAGTAATATACTGGGGAGGATGCCACATTAGAGAGTCCAGTTAATTTGTGACCTTCAAGACAGTTAGTTCCTAATTACCCATTTGCACTTCATGACTGAATAATGAAGGAAGCCCACGTGACTCAGCCTCTTATAAAACAAAACCAAAACTCTTGAAGAGCTGGCCCCACTGAATAGTCCCAAAACTTCATAGAGATGACTGTTCTGTGTGCTTCACCATCTTATATGCTCCATCCCTGCTAGCAGGAGCTGAGGACTGCCCAAAAGGCTGTAGACAGAACTACTTCTAGTGGGCCCATGGAGGTAAAGCCAGACTCATTTTAGAGTGAGGCAGCACAGGGTGCCCAAATTGTCCCAGGGCAGCATGGTGAAGAAACACAGCTTCCATATACCCTGCTCCTCTAACTAGAGGTTTTAGGTAACTACAAGCCTGACTTCTTAAAACACGTTGATCTTTCTGTTGACTTCAGCAGGTTTGAATCAGGCACCATATATGGACAGGCCAAAAGACATATATTGGTGTTATTTACATTAACTACTATTACCTATTCATAGTACAACATTTTGTTTATAAAGTATGCAGTTAAATCTTGATAAAAGGACAACTGTGAGTCTCAACAAATAAGTAGTTATTTGACTAAGCAAATTTTACTTCAAGTTTTTCCTAAATTTCTGTCTGTCATGAAGAAAAGTTGATCAGCCAACACAAGAAGTATCAACGGCACTTTCTAAGCCCTCGGTGTCCACAGGGAGGGATCCCATTGATACTACCAGGAGAAATTCTTGTAGACATCAGGATAGCATATGGCCTCTGAAATCAATATTGGTTTGCAGCTTGACATATGGATAGATAGATACCACAGAGAGATTGAAATAAATATGACAAACTAAGTCATACAAAGAAAAACATGTATACACAATCACACTTGAACAGATGCTTTGGCTGAAATAGGTGATTTAGAGGAACATATTGTATATCTGAGAAATGGAAAAATTAATCTAAAACTTACAGTAGCATAATATACTTTTGCAAGCAAAACTGAAGGAGGATTCAGAAAAACTCCTCAGGGACGATGCTAAGAGAAGATACCGGTGAAGAAGTTGTTGATGAACCTACTGTAAATTTAACAGCAAATCTAACAGAATACTTCCCTCCCCCAGTTTCTGTATCAATTGGAAGAGATAGGTTTCAAAAAAACAGCCCCATAGCATGAAAGAAGAAGGTGGAATTCTCCTAGGCATTAAAACAGGCTGATGCAAACACTTCAGTCTTGTTTGTGGTTTAATGCATTGCCCCAGAGATCTGAATGCGAAATCTGGACTTAAGGAAGAAAATCCTCATTTAGCAAAGAAAACACTGCAATAGCTATGTGTGAAAGTTCTTCCAGCACTGTTTTCTGCTTGCCATATGTTCAACTTCACCCACATTAATAGCAACTACTGAGCAAAGCCTCAGCATTTTGAAAGAGACAGACAGACAGAAATGCACAAGTCTCATCAGCAAGCATGGCCTAGGGAACCCCCAGTTGCTTATTTACAGCGATACTTTATCTTTGTCTGATGCTAATAAAATAAAAACATCAGGAAGTATCAATCCCAGAAAATTTGGAACAACTTACATTCTTCAGTGTTTTTGTAGCCACATTCTTAGTTTCAAACCATTTGAACTATTCCATTGTCTAGTGTTGTGGATCTAGTGACTGTTAGAAGTCCTAAGGTCCTTGTATAGACTCGTAAGGTTCAGAAGCTAGCAGAAACGTCCTGTTTCTGTTACATACATACACAGACACACCCCCATAGGGAAGAGAATGACCCGTAGCCTCTTATCCCTCAAGAACCACTCCTCACCTGTGCTTAGCCCTGAAATGTAAGGGAAGAAGAGTGTGCTTCTGGCCTTCAGGGGAAATAGATAGACACCATTCACTCAGACTCAGAATGTCATGAATTCACCCCAGTGGGAAATAATTTTTTTACCTCCCTTATTTCTGGGGATTCAGAGGACTGTTTGCTACCAGCTGAGACAGAAAACAGGTTACTGCATACCACTAAGATCCAAGTGTGATACCATTTAACTTGAAAAAGGCTGCCTCACTTTTCCCCACAGACCTCAGTAGCACAGCACTTTGAAACCAGTCCTGAGCACAGCCTTGCATTAACACTGGAAGGAGTGTGATTAGGACCCACAAGGGCAAGGAGCTTCCCTGATACAGATGCAAGTCCCTAAGCCTGCTGGCATCACCTGTTCAGCAACATCTGAGGCTAGCCAGGCTCCTATGTCCTGTTTATCTTACACACATTCTTTTAGCTGAAAGACTCCTTAACCAGGGCTTCCAAAGACTGAACTTTCACATTGCAACAAGTCCTGAAACAGAAAGAGTTCTGAAATAAAAGACCTCACATATGATCTATTGGTTTATATTGCTCTCTCTTTACTCTTTGCTAATTATTGAAGCTGCTAACATCTGAGTATGTGCTTTTTTTGCTTCAGACTCACTCTCCCTCATTCAGATGTCTCAGTGAAAACCTGAGTCCTGCCCATATTACAGTATAGCCTGGTGGCAAAGACACCTTGAACATCACTGCCAGAGAACACTGGAAGTTCACTGGCACATCAGTAGGAAGAGGGGGCCTGCATCAGTTACACTGTTTATAAATGAACACTGTACTTATAAATGGACTCAGACCAAAGAAAACCAAAATCTGATTTATCCAGAGGGTAGGTACTTCAGGGACAAAGCAATCAGTCTGAAATTGCCCTGCAGAAACACACCTCAGTCCTGAGCTGCAGGAACCAACTTTAATGCCTTCATATCACTGAGATTTTTCTAAAAATTTCCCATTGCTGTTACTGCTGATGAGTTCTAGTGTAGACAAGACATTCATCAGTGCCAACATTTTTATGATTATGTCTTCTAGTCTTTCTGTTCTCCAGGTTGGATGACACTGCTTTGCTTATTCATCACTTTTACTTCTGGGAGCTGTGCTTGGACCTGTTTAGTAACAGCAGGAAATTTTAATGTAGAAAAAGACTGCTCTGCTGCAGTATCTGCTTAGCCCTTGGCCTCTCTGGTGAGAGCATCATCAAAGATGGCACTAAAGTAATGTGCAGATTAAAAATTGAACAGAGACCACCCATTCGTTCACCTGCCTCAATGAATAGCTTTCATACAGCATAACAAATCTCAGGTTCACAAGAAGGCTAAACCAGATATGGTTCCATAATCTATCCCTAACTATCCGGGTCCTGAGAAAAGCAAATAGAAATTCTTTGCATAGATGTGATTATTCCCTTTAAGAATTAAGCAGAAATAGTAAATTTGTGTGTGAAAACCAACAAAAACTATCACTGCTGTCATTGAAATCCAGATTGTAGTTACATTTTATATAGTACTTGGAGAATTTTTCAGTTTTAAGCCAGGCAAATAAAAAAAAAAACCATTACCAAGGTAAAGAACAGCTATGTTCAGTGAGCAGTGAAGCCTGGTAAATATTCAGTTTTTAATGGCATCCACTTCTATTTTGTTCACTGAATTATTGGGCTGACCTTAAATTAGAGATCTGGATGGAGCTGAATTGAACATTGTGAAGATGAGTGTAATTACCTTGCTTCCCTTTATTTTAATTCATTTTTATTTTTTTAAATTTTTCTTCTGTGTGACAAACTGAATGTCAGAGTGCTTGTGGATTTATACTCACAGTAACAGAGAGCAGTACTGACAGGCCAGATAGTGGCACAAGGAAAGATATATCTGCATTGCGGTCAGGGGTGTGACTGCAGAACCTTCCTGCCTTCCTCTTGGTGAAAGAGCTGTAGTTGTATATACTGTCCAGGCTTCAACATATGACAAATCAGACTGCCAGGGTTCTGGCACCTGCAAATGAGGCCCCTGCCTTCCCAACACTTTCATCCAAACCAGCTACACCTAAGGCTAACTCAAGTGTATCTGCCCACCTCAACCCACAGCACAGGCATGGCCTTGGGCTGCTCTTGGTCCACAGTCCCTTGGCTGGCCCTGCACAGGTAACCCTTGGAAGCAAACAATCATGCTCCGTTGTACACTGTTACATAGAGCCAACCTGGCCTACACCAGTTATAAAGTTGAAGCCACCTATGCTCAGCATCACAGAAGTCATACGACAGGCCATTTTTATTCTACTACCAGTATGGTAGGCTTGCCTCATGACTGACCAATGGATCTGAAGATCTGGACAAACAAATCTGTATCAGACTTCAGTGTTCTTATCACCCTGTCTTTGAGTCTCAGTTTCACCACTTACAGTCAATATCTCTTTGTACCTTTTAATTTACCTCAAAAACTGTCTAAGGTATTTTTCAGGTATCTATTTAAACCTTCAAATATTTCCTGAGCTCCTCTTAGAATTAGTGCTGTCTGGCCTCTACGTATTCGGCTGCTGACATCTTATCTCACAATTACTTCTCTTCAGTCCACCTCATTTTGTGGAAATATGACTCAATATTCTTTGTTAAGTCATCAAGTAACAACAGCCTTCTCAAATTATTCAGGGAAGCTGAGAGTCACCAGTATGTATACAGATGCCTAGCAGAAGTAGATGTAGAAATGGAGACACTCCAACTGGTTAATGAAAATCTATACAGCAGGCAAAAAGGAAGAAGGCCAACAGGAGCTCTTGATAGCCCTAAGAAAATGTGCAATGGCCCTAGCTGTGTTTGACCGTAAATGTCACATCTCATGTCAGAGCCTGCCTAGATAAATTACCCCTGAAGACCATATTGCCTCAGAATTTAAGTATTAGCAGCTGCATGCATGTCATTAACCCCTCACCTGCCACACAACTTTGTATTTGCCCAGGGCCAAATACTTTAAAGAAGGGTTGACTGACTTCAGAGCATGGGGGTAAGAAACCTGCAGGACATACAATATACAGTAAAGAGCACCCATGTACATGTGCCCTTTTGTAGGACATTTGTGATGCTGGCACTGAGTATTTCAGCAGTTTCAGGAAGGATAATACTTCTATTCAGCTTCTCAGATGAATAACAGACTATATTCCATGTTCTCCCAAATATTTCATAATTATGTTTAATTATGTTTCTTTATCATAATACTGAAGGTATGGAAAGATTTGTCCACGTTGTCTTAATTGTTTCTTGTCTGTGTATGCTTTTTTATTAAGTAAACTTGAGAAGCGTATCTTGACTTATTGTGATTGAGATAAGTGTACAGAGACAGTAGGAAGGCCCAATTACAATACAGAGAGCAAATCTGCAAAACAGTTGTACTGTCCACAAAGAGTCATTTGGAAAACAAAGGACTTCATCATCCTAACCCTCAGCATGTGAACCCAGATTTAGTCCACAGTCAGCAAATTCAGTAGGGAAAGCAGCCTCGAGAAGAGCATTGAGCTCATAATACCTAATGTAAAAATGTAGAAATATCCATATCAGTTCCAACCTGAAAAAATGGTCTCATTATTTAATGCCAGGATAATAGACTGTGTCCAAGATTTTCTATTTCAACCTTCCCATGATGCCTGAGACTTCAGAACCCTATTTCTAAAAGCACAATATCCTCTCCTTTGCCCACTATTCTACAGAAACTTTTTAAAAGTTGGCTAACTAAGGTCCATGACCATAAACTTTGATCCACAAATGAATTCACCATAAATGTGAAATGGTATGGGAGGGATTTACACTGTCTAACTTAAAAATCTGATTTCAGGTGCCCACACTAAGACCCTATACAATCAAGAGAGAGAGGTGAAACAGGTTTTTCTGAAGACCATTCAAAATTGTGAACTCCAATGTTCCACAATTACCTCTAATTTTTAACAAGCTTTGGTTCTATTTTCCATTTTGCCATTTTTAAACTGCATTTAAAAATAATAATAAAAAAAAATCTCAAGAAGATAAATACAGTGTCAAACTATGAAAAATGTACCTTTTAAATTGAAATTAAAATTTCAATTCTAATGAAGTCAAAGGAAAATAACCATTAATACTGATTAGTAATTAAAGGTGTTTTCCTATGAGAAATGTTGGTCTTCAGTAAATACTCAAATACATATATATAAATGGCTGAAGCTTCAAGTAACAGAAAACCTTCAAGGAATTGATTGAAATACAGTTAAGTCCTAACTATCACATGAAACAGTCAGAACAACTGATCTTATACCCCAAAATGTAGAAGCATCAATAAAAAGCAGTGAAATAAAACCGAATTTTCAGCCATGTTAAACAGAAGAATAATGGAAAATCATGAATCCTGTAGTCATGGAATGCTAAAAAAGGCAGAAAGGAAAAGTTCATTATAACTATGCAGCAAAGCAAAAGTCAGATCTGACAACCAGTGACATTGGTACCATGGTATTTCTGAAGACATACAAAAGCCACTCCTTCCACGATCCTGCTGAGTTGTCTAGACCTGAAAGTAATGGTCCCAATACATGCTCTCCAGAATGTAACACCTAATAGCTATCAGCCCACATGGGTAAGATTTGGAGTCATGCTTCAGAGTTCATGTTTTTGGAATAGCATTCTTGGGCTCCCTGATTCACACATGTGCTTTCCTCTCATATTATCTGATACAAAGTCCATGTCATCTCTCTCAAGTTAAATGACCTATCATGGAACTACTTTGGTATAGTGTGATAGCATCATTAGATAAGGATGAGTTCAATGTGTTAATTTGTTTTATCTCTTCCTAATACTCTGTTTAAATAAAACCACAGCGTGATCTGAACAAGGGGATATAAGTCACTAGAGACAGAATAAATTCTACTGTCAGAGAAGAAAGAGAAAATAAGTGACCCTTTACTGACCTTGGAGTACCCAAGACAACAGTGAGCTTCAGGACATCGCTGCAGACAGGAGGTGGAGGAACTGTCTGAATAAACTCTAAGTGTACTGTTGGGCCCCACTGTTACAGTCTACCACGAATCACCAAAACATACTCTATCGTTACCCAAGATAGAAATAAACCTGCTAGCATAATGTCTAGAGATCATACTGTGCAAGACAATGCAGACAGCACAGACTGAGCCATGGAGAGAAGGGAAAGAGCAAAGAAGAAAGGAAAGAAGTGGGAAAGTATTGTTTTAGCTAAGTCAATCTTTTTTTTTTTTTTAAAAAACCCTTTATATGCACCACCCACAGAAACTTTATTAACAAAACCAGAGAGCTGTATTCAGATACAGTGCAGATATTCCCTCTTGCCAGGGCTACAATGTCATGTATCTGCTGAAGCACGCGTTGGTCCAGGTGAGCCAGGTGGGAGGGTTAGTGATGTACATCCACACCAGCTACATGAACTGCTTCTCTCTGCTTGGAAACCAGGGCAGTGAGGAAAATGCAATGCTCCAGGGTCTGGCCCCTGGATGAAGTCAGGATGTAGTCAAAGCTTCACATCATGAGGGAAGTAGACCCAAGGCCCAGTAAGAGGAAGCTTGGCTACTGCACTGTATCCCACAATATAGTACCATACATTATTCCTCAGTTAGCAGCTCCCTCCTTTACTTCAGTGTGGCCAGCTTTGGAAGGATACATCAGTGCCAACACGCTTGTTGCACTTGTAACTCATCCAGGTATGACATGCCTAGCAGAGTCTGACTGAAAGGTTTTGACCCACATTTTCAACATTCTTCCACTTAAGTTAGCACAGAGAGAGGCATAAAGGTGCTGTCTTACTCTATTCTGTTTCAAAGAAATAGCGGAGACCCAGAAAGTATTCTTGGGCTGCCCTAATTAAATCTCTGTTCCTTGGATCTTGCAGAGGGTTCATGGAAGAGAAGAATCAAAGCAGACCTAACTGATGCAGCAGTAAATGCTGAGAACTTTTGGGAGAATGTCAGAAGCAAATACAACTCAAAGAACATACATGAAAATTATGCATAAAACCTTGTCATTTTGCACCATTATTTCCCTCAAAATCTACTACAAGCTTTTGAAACATGATTACTCCATTTAACATAATAAAACTGCTCCATACTCAAAGCTATTATTATTAATGGATCTAAACATGCTCAGCTATGTCAGATCTCTAAGCACTCAGTGGAGAAATACCGATTCCCAGCAAGCCCCACAAACAGGAATATAGTGTCAGATCTAATTCCTCCAACTCAAAAAAGCAATTGCACAGTTTACCATCTTTTCTAATTCCCATTTAGAAATTAATGGAGAGGCTTTTAATAGTTTCTTTTTGGCTTTTTCTAGAGCAAAACAGGAAATGACTAATAAACTGGGATTTATTAACAAAACATACAGGAAAACGTTAGAAAAGCTGTGTTTTTATGAACAGCAGAACAGTTTCATCCCAGATGAACAGCGTTCACCAAAACAGAAAGAAAATTATTATCTGCTGCTTGCCCACAAGATGACCTGCAAGTTTGCAGTCTTGTAGTGTTCAGATTCTCAAACTCAAGGATCTACCTCAAGCATCTGAACCAAAAGGTACGCTCCATAATGCCAGATCCTATCTGAACACAAGGTGTAGGTTTTATAGCAAAAATTCATTGCCAACATTTGTACAGAGCTGAAGATGCAATCTGGGCTGAAATGTCTTCCTTCTGAATCCAAGATGCAGCAGTTCTCTCCAAGGAAATGTGCTGTTTATCTGAGCCTTTCCTGCCTAGACAGTACATCTGGCCCATCAATAGATTCAACTAAAGATTTCTGGGAGCAGTTTTCTGTAGATATGGGTATAAATTGCAAAATTTGGATTCTCAGTCAACAGGTTGGATTTGTTAGCAAATGTAAGCACCAAATTGCAATGAAGTTTGTTCTGTAAGTCCCTATGAAAATGCAGTCACCAATGCTTCAGTGTACCTCTCACTATCCCCACAATTCTTCTCTGTGTTGCTAGTTAACGCAGAAAATGAGATGATTCTTCAAGGGATTTCTGGTTTATTTCTACAGTACTAAGGCGTCAAGTTTGTCTTACTAGCTTCAAGATTTCCCTCTGAATATCAATAAGTCTTTATTACCAAGCAGCAATCTTTAAAAAGCAGCTATTAACAGCTACTTTGCAAAGAGATTTTAATCGCAATGGGTAAAAGATGGTCAACTGCTAAGCAAACTAGGCAACCTAGAATGTATTTCTAATACTCCGGTACATGGACCCATTCAGGCCTCTATCATGCAGCTGAAGCCTGGACTGCAACCATCCGAGCTGGCAATCCTGTGATCCCTGGAACATCCCAAGAGTTCCTCCACAAGACCAGACTGACACTTTGCAGTATGAAATTTAGGCATTTGCAAAGTTGGCTACAACCTTTGTTTCCTTTTCTGCTATTTCAAGCCACACTGAACACACAGGAAGGCACGTTGAAGATTTCTAAGTGAAACTCAAATTTGTCAGTGAGACAGCTTTCTGTTACAGCTGCATATTAAGGGGCATTTTTTTACTTCTTAAAATACAGCATGATAAACAGAAACACCTGTAAAGAACCTGCTACGGTCTAGTAGATTCACACAGTGACCTGAATTATTTTCAGCATTAATCTGTGTTATCGCAGTGGAATTATTGGGGTGAGAGTGAGTTCACACTTCTGGTTGCCTTTGTTTCCAATGGTCCTTGATAGCAAAAGCCATCCTGCATCCACTGTGAAAATAAATAGTGTCATCATTGTATTAGGCATTTTAAAGGTGTCTAAATAGATATTTTCCCTAATAGAATAAAAGCCTAAATTCCGGACAGTCCATTTCACTGATTTGGTCAGATAGCAAGTTCTGTGTGTCTGAAACCCTATCTATAATTTTCCGTTATATCTGCTCATCTAATGAAGGTAAGACTTTTCCCTACAAATATCTCAGTCCTCTGTAATAGTCTTAGACTATCACAGATACTATACTAACATACGCCTTCTATTTCAAATAAAACCTACATAAATAATAGAAAAGAAGCTACTCTGTGCAAATAGACCACATTCTGAGCTTGTTAACTGATTGGTATAAATTGAATTGCAGAAAAGTTATGTCAGAGTAAAAGAGAAGAATTTAGTGTTCTCAACCAAGCTTCAGCCAGCAAAGCCAGTAAGCGTTGAAAATCTTATAAACAGGAAGGATAGGTGAAAGCATCAGCTTTAATTTTCTGATGTTAATTGGGAGATGTCCTTCATATTTAGTGATGGCAACTCACACCACCAAAGTGATGGGAAGAGGTGCAGTTTATTAGATGCCTTGTCAGAGTCCATTTCTTTACAGATTAGAAAGCTGAGATCGACAAGCAAAGTGTGTTGTGTAAAAGCCAGGTATTTCCATTAAAGAGTTTGCACCACCATAGATTTTTCAGTTTGCACCACCATAGATTTTTGTATTCGGGAGTCATTTTTCTTCTAAATATTCCTCTGGCTTTAAATTTAGCCAGACATATTCTGTGTCTCTGTTTTCCTAATCTGCATCCAGCCATAGGAACTACAGTAAAACCTGGCTCTAACTAGAGGTATTTAAGAAATGATTGAATCTCTATCTCTGCCTAAAAACCTTTACTATGTCTTAAGATGTCTGTTTCTGCAGTGAGGGGACAGGGTTGTACAAGGCTGAACTCCCAGATTCTCTCAATCACATCTATCTCCTTGTATTTCTGCCAAGCTGGTTAGAATTTTTTCCAAGCAAACCCTAACTATCAGGGAGGTCTAACACACTGCTCCTTAACCATCAGCTTTGTTTTCAAACATACAATGGTTTGGCATGACTCCAGTCACCACCAGGTGATTTTTGGCCCTTGCCCTTTTTATTATCTGGTATCTCTTAGGGAACCCCAGATGAAACCAATAGAAAAGGAAAGAAAAAGAAAAAGCAGGAAAAAAGAAAGAGCTTCTCCTTTGCTTTCCTGGTAACGTGACATCTTGCCCTCTTGCATTATATATTTTTGTCCAGCTGATGCTTTGTCCTAGTGGAATCGTGGTGCTAGTATTAGCTCCAAATGGTAAGCAGGCATTTTCATTAAAAACAATTACTATTTCCAAACAGGAGCTGGTTCCTCAGTTCCAGCCATTCTTGCTGTAAAATGTTCAGCTGAGAGGAGCAGATTGTTCCTGCTGAAAATGAATGGAATCTGGCAGGAAAACCTCATGTTTTTCCAATCCTAGTTTTTTACAAAGAAAACACTGGGATCTTGTTGAAAAATTACAATTGTTTTGGTGGGCACATTATTTTTCTCAGTTGAACTGTTTCCAGCTACAGGAGACAAGTTTTGTGCATACATATGTGTGTGTGCATGAATATATATGCATATATCTTCACACGAGTTTTTTAATATAATTGCTATGTAGAAAATTATTAATAAGTCAAGGAAGAGTAAACACATTTTTGTTATTAAAAAGCATTTATGCAAATTGATTTTTTTAAACAGCTTCCACATTATGAACCTTCAAAAGAAAGTCAATGAGTAAAATACTATATCATAATAACAACTAGCCTCACTTTTAATACTAGGAGAAGAAAGAGGCCAAGGTGACTGAACTGTTTATCCCTTGGTTGTTCTCACTAACTTAAAAACATTGTCAGACTGAATTATTCTGATAAAAATATCAAAGGAGAGAAAACAGAAGACACTATTACATTCATGAAAGGAATAAGCTGCAGAGGTCCCCATATTGATCATCCATATGAATGCTGCTATTTGGTAATAAGTGATTTTGTTTACCTCAAACAGAAATAGATAATAGGTCAGGCCGACCTTGTGTCCATATGGGGGTGGAAACACCTCCTTCTACTAGCTGCTTTTTCCCTTCCATATGAAGCGTTCATCCCAGATAGTGAGGTGGGACGCTGCTGTGTCTTGTGCCTGCTGCACCTTGAGGGTTTAAGGGCACTCCCCAGGCAAAGGGAGACCTCTGTCAGGTCCTGACCCTCTGCACTAACAAACAGGCAGAATTCAGATACTTTAGCTGTGGTATCTCCATCCACAACCTTCAAGACAGTTCAGCTGCTTTGACCTGCACTTAACAATCAAACCCAGAACTGGGCAGGAAAGGGAAAGCAATAAAATTTTCTCTACCAAAAGTGTGCACCAACTTAATATGGTAGCATAAACCAGCCCAAAAGCTGATCACCTCAAGGATGTGCTGCCCAGCTCTCTGATGCACTTCGATCACAGCTGCACAAATGTACCAAGTAATACAAAACCCCCTTGAACTTCCTGAGGCTGAGAAGTCGAGTCGCCAGTGAAGCCAACTGATTTTCACTAGCCCTTTGGGTCACCTTTTGACCCAACACCAACAGTGACAAAGGAAATTATAACAGAAAGGGTGAGAGTAGTACAACAACTGTTCATTTTAAGAGTGATCACCTGATAGAAAAAGGAAAAATGAGAAACATTTCCTTTTTCTGTTATTGCTCAGCTAACAGAATTTCTTGTCTCCCTTTCCGTTGTTCTTGCCCAGAATTTCATCATCATAATAACAAAATTAGGTAAGTTTACAGCCAAAAAGAACCTCAAGAGATCTGCTCGCCCAGCTCCTTGCAGCCAGGCAGGATCAACCACACCTAGACCTTCTCTGATACATAGGTGTTCAATTTGGACTTAAAAACGTTCACAGAAGAGACCAAAACATCTCTTGTGAGTTTGCCATTTCACTTGTTTCTCCTGGAAATTAGCCTGCAGATCTACCCAATCAGCACAAAAATTACAACAAAATGTAGTGTAGCATCACTTCTGCTCTCTCTGCCTTCTTCTGGCCTCAGCACACTGCTCCATCTAAGCCCTAAGACCTCCCTAGGTACACAGGGGTCAGCTGCTTCACACTGTAAGGCTGTGGTGCTCTTACCACTGTCCCAGCCCTAAGATCCCAGGTGCCTTGTATTGCACAAGGGCCACAGTTTCATTGCTCTAATAGGATACAGAACTTCACAGTCGCAATTTGACTGGCACAAAGTACTACGAACAAGTTCACTCTTCTCATTTCTCAATGTAATTTAAAATCAGACACTAAATAAGGTGTCAGCAGGCTTCCCACAAGGATCTAGCTGTTAAGTCTTTATTGTTGTGTTTGCTTTGAAGTCAAAAGGAAAAAAAATCTTGTTTGCCAATTTATAATTCAAAAAATGCCAGAAGAACCTTCTTACAAACAAACCAGATGCAAAAGAAATGCTGTCACCAAAGTGGCGCAGTCTGTGAATTATAGTTATGGAATCATTTTGAAAGTAAGTTGTATGATACATAAACGTTCATAAAACTCTTTCTGTAAATAAGATTAGATTTCTTCCACAGACAGGGAGACACAGATCAGAGGAACCAAATGCTGTTTATGGTCAGCCATCAAGGACTGTTCACTTTGTACATAGGTATGCAGCGCAGACAGAGGATGTTCTAGTGTTGAAGGGCTATATAATAAAAGTGAGGGGAAACCTCTTTTCTTAAAACACAGCTAAGCCCAAAGTTCTGCAACTCATGCTGCATAACAGAACTACTTCTGTCACTTGCAAATCAAGAAGCCTGCCATTGTCAGCCATTTGCACATGTAAGAGATCCAGTGTGTATTGCGCAAATGAGTCAGTCGTTTTCTTGCAAAATAAATTAAAGTTCTGATCCCTGCTGAAGGAGTCCTTTTGTGTTGTTCCAGCAGCAACATCTTTATATTTGTTTTGGTTTTGTTTGATTTATATCATTCTCCAGTGATTTAGCCCAGCAGCATCCATTTTAGAGAAAACCAAAATATCCTGGGGGCACAAAAATGGCAGACACCAGATACCAGCCCATCAGTTCAGTAACATGAATCAGACATTCTCCAGCACCTGAACCCTTACCTGAACCCAGCTATGCCCATTAGGCTCTTGTAGTTACATGTGGAAAGCACCTCATTGTAAGTGCTGTTTCTCTGTTCATTGCTCACATATTTCTGGGACCACCTAGCAGACCTGGGCGCACCTCTTAATTGTAAATGTGGAAAACCATATCAAAGGTTGTTATTTGAAATGTTGTTTTGGAGCACTACCAAAACCAAGCAGACAACAAAAGCTACATAAAGGTCAAAAGAGCCTGATGCGCCTGTTGCAACACAGCCGTTGCGAGGTACCTCCCATCCTCTGAAGGTGCACTGAGCCAGGAGCACAAGAGCATATCACTGGCTGACAACCCATTCCACCAGCAGACCTCACAGCAACAACCTGAAAGCCTCAGCCTGTGGCAGCAGCTCTGTAGGAACACCAGGAACAGCAGAGAACGAACACAAGGAAAAGCTTTTCCACCATGAATATAAGACTCAGAAATCAAAGTTCTTCACTTAGCCTTCAGAAAAGATTTGGTTCAGACAAGCTCTCAAACCCGGTAGAGCCCTCTATTCTTGTAAGGTTCTTCCTGAGAGTAATGAATCCACTGTACCTCCATGTGCACACAGTTCTGGTGGGTAGTGTCCTTCAGCCACACCTGGCACATGAAGGAGCCACAAGATGGTGGCGCTCTTCTAATGACCTAAACAATGGGTACATGTCCTTTTACTGACCCAGAGTTTAACATTCACAGCCAACTCCGTACCTCTTGGTTTTCGCTTTATCTTTATCCACAGGCTACACAGCATGTGTGAGCACTCCCTAATTCACTCCAAGTCAAATATTCCAGCTGAAACTACAATTTCCAGTTGTATAAACTAACCTGTCTTCTTTTCCCCTTTTAAAGAGTCAGGAAGCAGTAACCTCCAAGAAGGAGGGTAGTATTTCTTCTGTGGGCACATCTAGATTTAGAGGACAATAAACCCTCTTTTGCCATAATGGGAACCACATGGAGCTCTTCCATCCCTTGAGTTTTCCTGCAAGGTATCTCCAATCCAAAACTTGAATGGAAATGAGACATCACCAATCCTGACCCCGTTGAAGTCAACGGTTTGTCATTGACTTTAACAAGACTAGGATTCACCCTAGGGTAACGGGCATTGTGTTTTTCAGCAGCCACCCATGTGGAAATTTTGCTTAGATGACTGACTGCCTGGAAGGTAGCAGTGCTAAGCCACAAAATACCATAAATGTTTGTGTTAACCCATGTACTGCAACATTTGAAAATGCAGATATTGGAGTACACTCTTGTCCTCTAGAAAGAGCATGTTCCTATACCCTTGGCTTCTTTACTCCACCTGAAGCTGGTTATGCACCTGATGTACCTAACCTGTTGTTCAGCTGTGCTACTGGGTCTGGCTGTTTATCAGGAAACATCAGAGAGGTTTTATGTTCTCATATTGTAAATAATGTGACAGACCTTGAAAATATAATATGTCTTTTTATAGCTACTGTATGCATTGTGAATGAAAACAACTCCTGAAAATAGAGTTGAAAATAGGCTATTACATTCATGCTTCATGCTCACTCAAATTCTGATAAAAAAGTCCACTTATAAGGTATGTTCAGAGCATAAGGAAATGGATAAAAATATAGGAAGAAGGAATCTAAAAAAGAATTCAAAAGCATGCCTAGAAAATTCCTAAACTAATTTCAGGAATTCATCTAGTACTTAGGCTCCAGGCTGAATACTCTTCTGAGCTCAAAAAAACCCAACATACATATGCAAGGCTATTTCAAAAATGCATTCAAAAATGTCTGAACCAAAGTTGTTGTTACAGAAATGCAACAAAACTCCTTGGCAAGACTGCTTGCTTGTGCATTGGCTTTTCAGTATAAGGAGTCCCACACTTGGTAACAGATGCATATATCTGCATATATATGCAGATTTGGTTTGGTATTAAAACTGCCAAGAGAATGCATACTGTGTAAAGTAAAAAACCACATTGCAGTACAATAAAACTTGTGCGTAGCTGAGCTAGTTTTGCCTAATTAGAGACAGCCTTTCAAAAATAAAAAATAATAATCGGAGATGGAAGCAAAGCATCAGAAAATGCAGAAGGGTTGTAAAAAGGGAGGAAAGACAGAGAAAGATCCAAATTTCAGGCTTTGCATCTGGGGCTTCTTTCTATTTCAGAAGCATCCGCAGAAGTTTCCATGAGGTGGGTTGCTTCTTTCTGTTTCTTCAGTCTAGAAATTAAAGCAGATATCTATCCACAGGAGAAAGGGTGTCTCACAAAATTTCCACCATTTCCTGCTTCTCCTGTCTGAAATGGGTTCCTTCAAAACACTTCTGTGCTTCCACTTTTGGGCCAAGCCACGACAAGGCGGTTCAGCCATCTAAAAAATTAAATCTATTGTAGCAGCTAGAGGTGAGCAG
Source organism: Athene noctua (assembly GCF_965140245.1). Lineage (NCBI taxonomy): Eukaryota > Metazoa > Chordata > Aves > Strigiformes > Strigidae > Athene > Athene noctua. The sequence goes on along the minus strand of NC_134037.1, from coordinate 104,250,784 downwards.
CACATTCCGCATAAGATGTAGTGGACACTAAATTTTATGGTTCTGAAGTGAGCCAAAAAGGAGTTTGGGGATAGAAATGAGTCAATCTCCTTTACTGCATCTGACTGCAGGCACTGATATGAAGGACAGAATTTATGGCTGTGATTGCTCCTGTGCGGTCTGCGCAGAAAGGAAGAGAAACTTTCTGCAACTATGCACAAGCCCAGTGGAGCTATCACTGGCACCAACTATACCAGCACCTTGCACTCCTCCAGCATCATCCATCAATGGGTCTCCAAGAATGTTAGAGTTCCCAGAAAATGAACGGATGGATGACGACTCAATGCCTTTTCAAATGGCAAAATTTTATTTTCATTTTATGGAAATGAGGCCGCGGCTAAAGGAACCTGAGTGACTAACCCACACAACAGGGCCAGAAGAAACCTCAAATTTCCTGAACCCCGTTCCTAAAGCACAGAAAGGACCACTTGGCTCCTTCACTTTCCTCACCCTCACAAAGTATTTTTCCATCACTACACAAATAAGGGAAGATACTCTCGCACATCTCTATCCTCACTTACAAACTGCCTCTCTTTGAGGTGTGTTTTATTTCCATCCTCCCTCTTTAGCTGTCTAAGAGCTTTCTACCTTAGTACTAGTGCCTCACAGAGCAACCGCAAAATCCTGCAGTATAGCAGAGCAGAGGTTATATGGCCAAGACAACTGCTATTTTCATCAATTCTTCAGCAAACCAGCTGATCGTAAAAGCTATTCTTGACTAGCCTGCCTTTGTAACACCAGTCACAGAAGAACACAGCACATATTATTGGCTGTGGCCCTCACTAAAAATACACTGCATTCTTGCACAACAACAAAAACTCCCACTAGGGCCAATGGACAGCAGACTAAAAACAGTAACCAAAGGCTTTAAATTGCACAAATTACAAAGGTAGAAGAACTGAAAGCAGCATGCCACTAAAAGCCATCTGCCATCTTGGCCCGCCCATGTGTCCCTTCTCCCCAGCAGTGTTTTATATTAGTAATGATGTCTCTGTATTATGTATGACAGAGTCTCTGCTGCTTTGAGCAAGCAATAATATAGATGCTCCTTCAGTCTAGTGCTTTGCATATACACACTAGCTGGGGGAGCAGAAGATCTGCCTTCCAGTCTCTCTCTCTGGATATAGTTCAGTTGGAAGGCAATATTCACATGCATATATTCTCCAAATCACATGTACATGCTGTATTATCAGGACTCCCATGCACATTAATAATACACAAAAATACAGAGAAATAAGCATGGATTCAGCCATGATGTGGATTAGATGAGATAAGAGTGGACAACATAGAAATACAGGAAGGAAATCAGCAAATGGCTAGTTTGATTATGGGCCTGTTTGCAGGATATAAAACATGTTTTGGTTTTTTATTAATTACTTTTATTGATAGGTTAACATCTTTACCTGTCACCGAAGCTGTCAGATATAAGGGTCTCTGATCTGAAGTCTCAGAAGAGTTTTAAAGGAAGAGAAGGATGAAGCCAGCCATTGGGATAGCCTGGAAGAAGCTGCGGAGATGGATATGGAGACAAGGCTGGGGCACGACAATTCTGTATGGAGAAATAACTGAGATAAGTCCCAGTGATCAAGCACAGGTACAAGAAACAGTTTTCCCAGGTTAACACACCCTGTGAAGAGGGAAAAAATAAATATATATAGTTTGTTAGCCCAGGAAAGGCAACATACTGATCTGTAAAAACTGCAAAAACTGCTTTCACTACCTGAGCTAAGAGGCTAACTCCAGGACCTTCATGCAGTCCTGCAAATACCACCCAAGCCAACAGCCTGTACTGAGGAAAGACAATGACCAGGGACCAGAGAAAAGACAGAGGAATAGGTGAGAACAACACATGTGAATAGATAGAGAGTATTATGAATCAGAGAAAAGAGTTTATCAGGAGCTGGTTCAAATGAAATTAATACTTTTGCAACTAACCTAGGAAACCACTGGAGGGAAATGAAGTGGGCTGTTGGAAAGTTGTGGAAAAGTTTATCTGCCAATTATACAAGCTCATTTATTCAGATCATCTTGCAAAATACTCTGCATAACCCACTTTCAGCTGATAATACATTGAAAGTATGTGAATACAAAACAGTTTAGCTAAGGTTCAGTGGGTGTTCTCACAATTTACAGTGGTGCAGCACTCCATTACCACATGACTACAGACATTTGTTAGTTGACCTCCAACTATCTGCTCATAGAGATCTCTCTCTGCTCCAGTTACTTCTTCAGCTTTCCCAGAGGCACTTGCAAAGCCCCTGACAGGCATCTGAGTAACTGGGAGGTTGTGTAAGGGACATCCCATTATCACAGTCCAGCCCTCTTCAGGAGACAGGTTGGAGGCACAGGGTATAAGAGGAGATACCCAGGGTGGGAGGATTAAAGAGGTGTGGAGCACACAGAAGAGGTGAAAAGATATAAAAGCAAAGGAAAGAGAAGATGAGGAAATCATGCAGAGAGAAAGATGGAGGGCAAGGAACTAGCAGAGAGAAGAAGGAAAACAGAAACCAAAGCCTGACAGGTAAGTCAGATATAACTGTGGATAACCAGAACATTAGGGAAGGACGAAGTCTTCAAATAACAGGAGGAAGAGATGGCCCCATGAAATAGTTGAGCCCATGAAGAACAGGAGAGTAGAATGAGCTATCCAGGTTCAGAAAGACAACAGCAAAGAATATATCGTAAAAGTTTTCTTCTTTCTCCCTGTTAGAGCATTTATCACTGTTAGAGCAGCCAGATGATAGCACACAAGAATTGTTCCACAGCTGAGTTGGGCATCCCAAGCCAGTGCAATCTGTATTTCAGCACAGGATGTTACATATTAGCAAACGTTCTGATTTTCAGAGGTCCTGAGCACCCAATCATAAGTCTCACAGCTATCAAAGGCAGCTGCTTTCCCCTGAAAAGCTGTCCCGCAACACTGCATCTGAAAGTTACTTTAATGGACTTTTATTCATGATTTGGATGCATCAGGCCTCAGCTCAGAGGACTGCTGGACAAGAACAGCTATTTGGCTAGCACACAGTATGGGAATAAGGAGAGGTGAATCTGTTCTGGAGGTGACATGTTTGAGGTATTCTCCCAGGCAAGCTGCTCAACTGTGTGGTGCCTCATACATGTGAGACAATAACATCTTATTCCATAATTCCCAGGAATATTGGCCTGGCTGTATAAAGTGCAATGAGATCTTCAGAAGAAAGGACGAATTTTAAGTCCAGAGAGTTGACATTTACTTGTTTTTCCCAATCTGCTGTTCCTTAGAACTCCAAATCTGAAGGGATGGGATGGTGCAGGCAACTGGCGATATCATTGTCATAATAGCGACATCATGGCACAGTCAGCCCCAGCTCATAAGGCGGTAGGAAGCACACGAGTTGGTATATAAAAAAGTACTGGCAGCACAATGCAGTGTGCGGATGCCAGATTCATTGCTCACTGAAAGCTGCATTTTCAAATCCAGCATTTGCCTCATGTCTGAGTTTAAGCGGATAGTTAGAGGGAAAAAAATTACTAAAAAAGAATTCTGAGCCCAAGACTTTGTGTTGCTCTTGATTCTTGTAGCACAAGGAGGAAGCCAGGGTTTCTGTACTGAAATATCATTGAAGTGTTTGAACTGAGCTTTCTCTTGGCATTCTGGCTGCTCCTGCCTTTGTAAAAACTATCAGGCAAGGGTTTGTTTCTTTGTGAGAGATTTAATGAAGCTGCAGACATCCATTTTAGCCAAAGTGATTTCATCTGTTTTTCCTCCAAGGCTGCCCAGCTGAAGAGTTATCATCAGAATTTTTCTCATCACAATTGCTAATGTCACTGGTTGGTACCAACCTACTATTCACTTCTTCCAGCCTTTTCCCAGACTTGCAGTTATCGAACAGTTCAGATGTTGATCAGAAAAAACAGTATAACTAAAAAAGAAGATAAAAACTGCTCTTCAGGCATCTGAACACATTCTGCTTCACACTGAAGGTATTTAAGAGAGAACCTACAGGCTACTTCCCATCTTCTGGGGATGCTGAGATTCACACTCATGCTTTGGTCTCATTTTTAGCCAGGATAGCACTACTATCACATACAGTTCACGTGAATCTCATGAAGTTCAACCAAGTACAAAGTCCTGCACATGGGCCAGGTCAATCCCAAGCACAAATACAAGCTGAGCAATGAGTGGATTGAGAGAAGCCCTGCGGAGAAGAACTTGGGAGTATTGGTGGATGAAAAAGCAAACATGACACAACAATGTGCACTTGCAGCCCAGAAAGCCAACCATATCCTGGGCTGCATCAAGAGAATCATGGCCAGCAGGTCGAAGGAGCCGATTCTCCCCCTCTGCTCTGCTCTTGTGAGACCCCACCTGGAGTGCTGCATTCAACTCTGGGGCCCCCAACATAAGGAGGACACGGACCTGTTACAGTGGGTCCAGAGGAGAGCCACAAAGATGACCAGGGGTCTGAAGCACGTCTCCTACGAAGACTGGCTGAGAGAGTTGGAGTTGTTCATGCTGGAGAGGAGAAGGCTCTGGGGAGACCTTATAGCTGCCTTCCAGTACTTAAAGGGGGCGACAGGAAAGGTGAGGAGGGACTCTTTATCAGGCGGTGTAGGGATAGGCCAAGTGGTAACAGTTTTAAACTGGAAGAGGGTAGATTTAGATGAGATATAAGGAAGAAATTCTTTACTGTGATGGTGCTGAGACACTGGAACAGGTTGCCCAGAGCAGTGGTGGCTGCCCCCTCTCTGGCAGTGTTCAAGGCCAGGTTGGACGGGGCTTTGAGCAACCTGGTCTAGTGGAAGGTGTCCCTGCCCACGGCAGGAGAGTTGGAGCTAGATGATCTTTAAGGCCCTTTCCAGCCCAAACCTTTCTATGATTCATTCAATGATAACTACAGGACAGAAGAAGAATTGCCTAAGGATCTGATTACAAGACAGAGTCAGGAAACCATGAATATCGACTTTATCACCAGCATTTACCCTTCTAAGTCACTTAATTTCAATGTCTCCTCATTCCTCTGTCTGTATGAAGACAGAAAAACTTGCCTACTCTTAAATAAGTCTCAGAGTTACTGGCAGATAAATCCTTAGGCCAAAGTGCGAATTTGATTCTTGAGCATTTGTCAGGAGCTCGATATGTAAAGTACTGATATTAGAAAGAGGAATTTCAGGCAAAAGGGCAACTGTTATCAGGCTCTGAAGATGTTTCATGGAAGCCTGAACAAGTTAAAACTTGATCTGGTAGGTAGGGAAGTCCTTCTCTTACCAGCTTGAGATTTATGTTCTTACGTGTACCACTGGATCAAAGCTGGAAGCATTTCCTTTCTGCCATTTAGGTGTGCAAAAAAATTTTCATGGAGAATTGTTCACTCAACAGTCAAAACATGGTTTTGACACTGAGAAACATAAGAAAAGGTCCTAAAACCCAAATATTTTACTTCTATACATAGGCTTTTATTTCTAACCAGAAAAACTAAAGGAGGCTCAATATTGGACAGTACACTCTTATTCTTTAACTCTCATTTGGTATTACAAAGAGTTAATGCATGATCTGTGATATTACAAGATGTGCAAGATTAATTTGAGATTGGAAATTTGCAGAATAAAACAAAACCAAATAATAATAATAATTTAAAAAACAAGCTTGTCAACCGCTGTCTGTTTTTATCTAGTTAAAGACTCGCCCAAGAGATGTGAACTTTACCTGATGTACTCAGTGCAGAATGCCTGAACCAGTAATCAAAATAAGTAAAAAGTAGGGCAGATCTATAGAAATTCATAATAACATAAGACTATTTGTCAAGATTTATCACTTTTTAAAGGATATGTTACAAAGTGACTTTGCTTGATGTAAGGTACAGTTTTAAGCAGATATTTGAACAATGTGAAAACATGGATCATCAATCTACTAGCATCAGAGACATCATGATTTACTTAAATCAGTTGCACTGCCAAAAGATGTGTCTTCAAAATTCAGAATGATTAGGTGCTGTCCATACGCAAGAAGAGCAGCCAGATGCATTTTCATTAAGATCCCTAAATGAAGCAGGAAGATCAAGATGATGATGTGATGATGCTGGAAATTGTGTACAGCTGATTTAAATACTAGTAGCATTTGCTTAGGAGTGAAAATAACTGTAGAAGCCCATTTGAAACTAATGGAGAGTTTGTGTCCAAAATTTACTTTTCATTGTGTAAAGTTAAATTTGCAAAGATGCAGTCTAAGTGTGAAATACTAGTGGGATGTAAAAATACCCCTTGCACATTTGGACCAGGGTCCATCTTACATCGGTTCAATGTAAACAAATATAAAAAACATAACAGTGAAGATCTCTTGCTTATTAAATGAGCTGTATTCCAAACCACAGTTAGTTAATAATTCTGTAAAGACAGCCTAGAGAAGCAACAGAATTATATTCCAAAACAAGATATGCTCATCACTTATTGGAGAAATGTTTGCTGAAAACAAAAGACTGGTTTCTCCAGTAGTGTTGGAAAAAGACATGGGCATTAAAGTAAAAAACAATATTAAACGTGATGAAAAACGTAAGCAAAAAGCAAGAGATTATGTTCTAGCCAGAGATGAAGTGTTTAGGTAACAGACAAAATAGCACTTTGTGATACATGTAATTGCTCCTGAAAAACACAAGCACAATGCGAGATAATGAAATCCCCTCAGAAATATGGAAAGGCTAACAGGAGACATTGCCGAGCATAATGAAGTATTTGAAGCAATCACTACTCTTAAAGCATAGATGTCCAGAAAGAGTCCAAAACATTTCCAATTTATTGGGGATAACACCTCTTGTTTTCCAGAGGACCCCCAGTAGCTGCTACCTCAGACAAACTCATGTACAGTGATTAAAGAAAATGAAAAATTATTAAACTGAAAATTAAAGGTGAGTTGAAGCATCTTTAGACTAAATCAATGAATGAATAGTAACCAGTCACTGGGATTAGAAAGTACATATTCAAGAGCTCTAAACCAAAGACATTACTGAGTTACTGATGGAGGCCTATAACCAAGTCCTCAATTCTGCCTCAGTGTCTTGAGAAAAAAAAAAAAGATGAAAAATATGAAAATATTGAGGTTTTTACTAAGGGGTCCGTAAAAGACTGAGGGAATGGTGGATCAGTAAACCTGACCTCTGCAGCAGATAAATTTCTAGAAACCAAAATAAATAATAAAATTAGTATACAGATATAAATATGATATATTGGGGGAGGATTCTAACAGTTTTTGCAAAAAGAAGTCATGTCTCACAAATTTATTGAAGTATTCAATGAGCATATGACCTAGGACACTACCTGGTCAGTGCAATGTGAACATCTCTGCTTGTAATGAAGATAAGCATTCCCAGAGTAAGAGATCAGTAGCAGGAAACAAATTGTACAATTAGTTTTTCCAATGACAAAAAGTTTCAAATATCTTGTTCACTATAAACAACCTGGGAAAGCAGTACAAGTGAGGTGACAAAGTTTGCTGATGATATAGCACTGCTCAGGACAGTTAAAGCTGAAGCTAATTGTGAAGAGCTGCGGAAGGATGTTGTGAACTAAGATGAAACTCAGTGGTGGTGAATGCCAACTAATGCATGTGGGGAAAAATAGCACTAGCTATAGGTACACGATGTTCAAGCACTACTCAGGAGAGAAATCTTAGAGTCACTTTGAATAATTAGAAAAGGTCACCTCAGTGTTCAGCTGCTGTCAGAAATGCCCAGAGGGGCTTTTAGGAACTGCTAGGAAAGAAGATGAGAGAAAAACAGAATGGGGGGAGAAAAAAAAAAAAAAATCGTCTTGCTGGATAAATCCACAATGCACCTGCATCTTGAATACTTCTAGCCTCTATCTCAGAGCACAGAATGCATAGAAATGTATAAAAAGGGGTGGAAAAGCTGACCATAGGCACAGAAGAGCTGTTTTGCAGTAAGGAACAAGACTGTAACTCATCAGACTGGAAAAAAGACAGTAAAAGACGGATGTGATAGAGTTTACAAAAACATGAGTGGTATTAAAAAGGTGAATAGGGAATGATTGTGTTGATACACTGAGTTGGAGGCACTCATTGAAATTATTAGGTAGAAAAATTAAAATAAATAAAAGGAAATTCTTCATGCAACACAATTAAATTGTGATATTTGCTGTCACAGGATGTTGTGAAATCCAGAAGCATAAATGGGTTCAAAAAGGGATTAGACAAGTTAATGGAGAAATAAGTCTATAGGGGTCTATTAAATACAATGCAGCCAGCAGCTCAGAAAGTTTCTAAAGTCCTGATTGCTGAAGGGTTGGAGGGTAAATCTTCGGGGTGTCTCTTTGAGATTTCAGAAGGTGATGCTGTTATTGCTTTATATTATGTTGCTTCTTGAAGGTCACAAGTAGATGCGGGGTATCTCTCATGCTAAGCATGTACTCACATAACAGAGACATTCTCTGCCCTCAAAAAATATATGCTCTGCGTGCTAATTACTGGGACCAAAGCTTTAAAAGTCAGGATACTCAGCTCCGACTTGCTGCTGAATCTGAGAAAACACAACTCCAAATTTACATACACCTTGCACCTCCATTTACACAGAGGGAGCTGCGATGACTGAACACAAGCTCCAAATTACTTGAAACGTTAAAATGAGCAGAGACTAAAAGGAAAGTGACTTATATTTTGGTAACATCTTTTAAAAGCAGCTTTAAAATATAAATAAATCACTACTCATTGGAAACTTCCCATGCCTACTAAGACAGTCTAACATCATCAGCCTGAACTCTAAATGGCAACTTTAGCTATAATATTCTAAACAATCTCCTGTATGGGCCAGAGCCAGGTTCAACAATATTGCTATATTACACAGGTTAGTAATTTTCAGTGTGGTTGCTTCTACTAGTAAATCAGAAATGGTGGGATTGGATAAAGGATAGCAAGATGACTCCCAAAAGTGTCAAGAAGATACATTTAGTTTGGACTTATTTTCAGAAATAAAAGATCAACCCATAAGAATGCTTCAGACCACAGTAAAATCTGAAGCAGCAAATTTGTAGTTCAACAGTGTGAATGAAGGAACTGGCTCAGGTCAGGACTGATTGATGCTGAGTGACTTGTGGTTTAGTACATAGTGCACAAACACAGTAAGGACACCATGAAGTGCTTTATATGCTACATCTGTTATGCACAGGAAAACCATACAAACCCAAAAGTTCTCAGTTCAGAGAACAGGATCCAAGCTGAGCTGCTTCCAGCAGGGACACTTCCTTCCACCATCAGCTATCACTGGACAGGCTTCATTAAGCATAGGGATTTTCTCTCAGTGACTACATCTGAGTGAAGGCAGTGCTGCTAAGGATAGGAGCAGGCACTCTTTTCCCAGAGAGATATTGGAGCCAAGCTTGAATGTATCCCCAGGCTGTAGGACCACAGGAGCTTGCTGACACAAGGCTCCTGGCATGGTTTGACGCAAGGGGAATGGGGAAGCAGCCTGGTATTGGGACCTCTCTTGCTGGCATCTTGCCATGGGAGGTAGGGCACCTGCAGAAGTTAAAAGTTACCATGAGTGCTTGTTTCACTCATCATTCACAGGTACAGTTGCTGCGCATCCAAAGGGATGCTCTGTTCCCTGCTCCCGGGGAGGATATTCTGGTTTTGTAGCCAGGGGTGAGACCATCAGCATGTTTCAGACAGACCACAGGTGATGCATGGAGAAATAAGCAACTTAGGAACTGATCTGAAAGGAATCTAAGCAGTGTAAACTACCTAGCGACAGATGCAGAAGTAAAAGAAGGAGCCTCCTGCTTTGTGTCACATCTTCTGTCACCTCCTACCCTCCTCTATTAATCATTTCCTATGCACATCATCCTCATACTTCCTTGCTCAGTATCTGATATTGCTTCTTCATTACTGACAGGTAAACACGTACCACCTTAGATTCCCCAGGGTGGATTCCAACTAGTGACCTGGAGAAAAAGGATTCTAAGCCTGCTAAAAATGCCCTAAGCTACTTTGCCCTTCCTCTATTTAGTTTGCATTGCAAGACATTACTTGTTCTATTTCCAAACATGGAAATCGTTAAAGGCAGCAAACAAATAAATCATGACAGAAGACAATGGAGAGATTAGAATCTTTCTTCAGTCTCAGGACCATTTACATTTTTAAGAGAAACTTGAGTTTGTGTGGATAAAAGCAATGTATTGAGAGAAACTGCATCTGAAACAGAGCATGAGCAATGAGCGGGAGAACTTCTACTGCCATGATGCCTTTCATCCTGTCAGTACAGACTGTTTCATAAGAAAAAAGAAAAATCAATTTCCCTTCCACTGATGTGTCGTTGCTTCTGGGGTGGACCACATATGGATCTCACAGTTGTCTGCAACAGCACTAGAGAATGGTTTTGGTATAAATCACAAGGAGCATCGATTCTGCTCAGACTGCAATTACCCTTCATTGACTTGGCCCAAAATATACTTGACATCTGTCAAAAATGCTACAGGGTTATAATAATTACTGACAGCACCTTGAGTCTTACTGAAAGAAAGGTCCAAGGTGTGCTGTGAGAAGGGAAACCAAAGAGGATGAGTTTCCTCCATGGGAGGAAGCTGTATCCTGCAGTCTGCATTACTTCCCACTCCATGATTCATCCAGCGCCCCTAGCAAACTGTAGCTGCACCGCAGCTCACTCTTTCACTCTTCTTCCTCATTTATCTCAAATCCAACATACCAGAGACCCCCTTTCCAACTCTCTCAAACATGGGTGAATGGGAAGGACCTGTACATCTTTCTTGTGCATAAACAAGAGCATTTAAAATACCGGAACAATTGAGGCATATTCACAATGTAGATCTGAAGCGTGGGTATAGGTATCATCATGCATTTTTCAATAGCTCCATCTGAAGAAACATTGCAAGCACCTGAAGGTTTTGGTTGGCAATTTCAGACTTGTATGTTAGTGTTTTGGAATCATGGAGCCAAATCACAGACCACATCACAACACAGAACAGGCTACAGAGTCCCAGCTGCAGCAGGAGAGCAACTAGGGATGGATGAGAGAATACTTCTTATTGCACACAGGGATGGAGTTCCCAAGAGAGCTGCCATAAATATTTCCACTGTAAGATTTTGACCCTTGTATCTTTGCACCCCTCAGAGTCAGCATCTCCACAAAATGCATTGAAAAAAAAAATGGCATTTTGGCAAAGAAAACATAGGGAAGTCAGTTTTAGTGTTAAGTTTCAAAACCGCATTTCATATCAGGATAGGTCTGCTCTCATTAGGGAAAAGGAACCCACTTTACAGAGGAAAAGCTCACAAGCCATGCCAGTGCATGTAGTAGAGAAAAAGAGGCCTATTTTCAAGTTCAAAACATCATACAAAAGCAAGGTCATGTTTCCAGCAGTTTTGTTGGGGTTGGGTTACATCCAGTTCCAACAATACTATACAAGGCATATCAGACATTAAAATGATACCTCACTTGATCTTACTCAATAGAAAAGGCGAACCACATAAAACAGGTGCTAGGCAGCAACGCGGCCTCCCCATAGTTATCTGGTTTACAAACAGCAAACTCTTTAGCCCTATTATTGTTTCTCTCATTTGCCACATTCTAGCTCCAAAAGGCACTCTAGTTCTCTAAATTGTTAGCAGCTTTTATAGCCAAAGATAAGTATCCATCACTTTTAATTTTCATCGTTGCATCTGTTTTGTCATTTAGCTGCAGCAGGTTGTATTACAATGATTAATGAGGAAATGGATACAAACATTTTTATTTCAAATAGCAGCTCTCGGACAAGATCTGGAAAACAGAACAAAGCCATATGATTGTAAAAAAATAAATAAATACATACATACACACACACATAGACAAACCTAAACAAGTGGGCATTTTGCCACTGTATGTGAACACCTTATAAATACAAATATCTCTAGCAAGGAAGAAAAGATACATTTTTCACATTTGCCTGTGTGGTGATTTGTTTGGATTTTTTTGTTGGGAGGTGTGTGTTTTGTTTTACAATTAATTTGGCCCTTTTTATTTCACATAAATGTCCAGCTCAAGTGTGGCACATCAACAAATAGGTTCATTTATCTTTCAGGGAAAAGCCAAACACTGCATTTCTATTCAGAAAAGGCAGCATATATAAAATGTACTGCTAATAACAGAGGCCTTTAGAATGAAAAATAATAAATTTTACTGCTCTCCCTAGGACATTTGCTGTAAACATGGTTCATCTGTAATTATATTTGAAAATAAGTATTATTTAGTATTATAGTTACCTACAAATCTAGAAGCCCCAAAAAATTATCTTAGAGTTCCTGCCGGATGGGGAAAAGAGTGTGAGTGCTTTTTGCACAAACCAAAAAAGTCTTTCAGGTTAAACCCCCTTCAGAACAATCCTTCAATTCAGAAGAATGAATTTCCTTTATATTAATATTATAGTCACTTAGCTGTAACATTTTTCTAGGAAAACAAGAAAATTTATAAAAATATTGTCACATGAAACAACTATTAATCTAATGAACAGAATGCGAAAAACACAGATGAAGACTATAATATTAGACTGAGATAAATAATCTAGCTGGAGACCTATTGGATTCTACACTTTCATGTCAATGAAGCATTTGGCCTACCGATGTATTTTTGCCTACTCTGCCAGGCAGGGCTCAGGCTCTGCAGGAGAATACAGCCGTGGATCTCTGCAGGAAGAGAAGACCTTTTTTTTCCAAGTAAAATGTTCCCTAACTCTGCAAGGGAGGTTGGCAGTAGATCTCAAACTCTGGCCTGTCTTTTTAATACCCCTACAATAGCTCAGTTGGATTGAGACCAGCTGTTGGTGCATTACCATTTGTAAATGCTTAAAGCAACTACTCCTTGTTTTCTTGGCAACATGTACTGTGGAGGAAAAAAAAAAAAAGCAAGCACTTTCATTCAGACATTAAGAATTGCTGGATGCCAGCTTTGGCTTACACAAGCTATTGTTTGCACAGCTCTCTTCAACAAGTTTTCACCAAAAAAAAAAAAAAAAAAAAAATCCTGTAGATTCTGATTTACACCATCCACTTGGCCTTCATTGGAAACAAGATTCTTTTTTTAATCCAACCATTTCAGTTCACAGGTCTTTCTGGGTTTCAATTTCTGCAACACCCCCACAAAATCAACCAGATTGTCTTAGGAATGACAATTATAACTTCCTTACTCACTGTTTAAAAATAACAGTGATTTTTTTGCCTGCTAATATAAGCTTAAGAAAGAGCTTTCACTACCATGTTCTAAAATCAGAGTTTCAGCATTGAAAGCTTGGGAAAAATAGCAAACAGAGTTACATTAGGATTATACTTCAGCATTTGAGAAATACTGAGTCTCAAAATACCAGAAATATCCTCAATTGGGTTGTCACACTAAAAAGAGCGTAGTCATAGAGGAGAACATACACCAACATTTTTTATTATTATTATTCAGATGAAAACAGCTCCAGTGACCTTTCATTGCCTCATCCTTTCCAACCACCCCTACTAGAGCTTGGTGTACTGGAAGTGTCTAAGCATGAATGCTAGCATCTCGGTGGTTGCAGCTGCTAGTACAATAGGATTAATTTGCCATCTACCAACTCTAATGCCCTTCTGTTTCATCTTCTTTCCCCACCAGGGGCAGTGGTGACAGCATCTGTTCCACTGTTATTTTAGTGGCGCCTTTCGTGCTGTTATAGTTAAGGGTCTGTCAGCATTTCCATTACACACACACACACACACACGCACGCACGCATTTCCTGAGGGAAGGGACAGCCCAAATCAATCTCCGGAAAAAAAAAAAAGAAAAAAAAGAAAAAAAAGAAAAAAAAAAAAAAGAGAGAGAGAGAGAAAAGAAGAAAGAATGAAGGTATTGGAGCTGAAAATGGTGTGAGAGTCTCAGAAGAAAACATTTATATATTTGATTTTGTGGTATTGTTTAAAGAGAAGAAAGTTGAGGTTCCAAGTAAGGTTCCAAGTAACCTATTTTGCATTTATTAATGGAAAATAATGGTGAAAGTTGATTTAGATTGTTCTATGACCTTAGAGAAAGAAATCATGCCGAAAAGAAAACAAAGGGAAAAAAAACCTAAAAAAGGTAATTGTTCCCTACCAAACACCTTTTTTTATTAGTTTCTAGGCAAATAATTTAGATGATAGGATACTACTTTAAAAGCACCCCAGACAAGATTTGATGAACAGGCCATTGACTGTGGGTGACCAACTATACATAACAGAAGCCTCAGATCTCTAAGCTGAGAGTGATAATGAGGAGAGGAACGTGGTTTTCTGCAGGCAGTCAAGCTTACCATGAGGTAAAGAACTTCTCCACTACCAGAAGTGATTTGGGAGTCTACAGGTGGGTGCTCCCAGCCCCACTGATATGTGTAGGATATGAAGAGTAATGCTCACTGCAGTCTGCAAGACACAGGTTCATACCACTAGTGCCTTGTGGGATCCATTGCCCACAAGCACATCTGACTCGTGAGCATTACTTTCTATGCACAAAAGTGGATGGAAAAAAAAGCATGTGCTGGAGCAATTAGAGAACAGGTCAGCTTATTTCAGCAATAAAACCCTCTGGAAGATGACAGGTATCATTTTAACCAACACTGGGCTGCATCACAGACCCCACAGGTGTTTTGTCTCCTCAAGCTACAACAGCCTTTCCACGTGAAATTATTGTGCATGTGCAGGTTTCCACCTAGTCCAAGAGAACCTTGAACTAGCATAACTCATCTGAATTCTCAAAATAAAACCCCTCTTGTTCAGTATGCTTCACTGCTGCAGAGAGTTATGACTTCTGCAATGGAAGGAAGGAATTACATTTTTCCAGAAGTGTCTTCTTACAAAGAGAAATACATAGACAATTTGGAGGGCGAGCACAGGCCTTCCCTAGCACCAGAGTACTCACCACAGGCTTGACACAGTCTGCAATACCAGATATGAGCCTTCTATGGGTGAATTAAAATTTGCCACCAGTCCTACCGACACACTACCATTTACAGCACTTCCTTTAAATCTCTTCAACATTCTGAAATACTAGTGATGCACTTGTCTTCTTGAAAAATACAAAACCAAAGCATATTCAGAAGTAATTGTGGATTTTCAAACTCACAGCATACTAGGAAAAAAAGAAACAGTTAAGCAATATATTTGGAGGCAAGACTCCGAAGCCATGCGAATTTCTTTAGTCACATTGATTGCAAGCACAGTCCAGTCACTGTGATGGGAAATGGATTAATAACATGTTGTTTCTTTTTCAAGTTACATTATCAAATACCTAAGTGTCCTTTGTCACATCACTTAACTGCTCTGCATTTCAACATCCTCATCTGTGAAATGGAATAGGTAATTAAACACTCATGAATGCTTTGGGACTCTTTGGTGGAAAGAATTATTATGGTGTCTTATTACTGTGAGACAACATGCAATTGTCTCAGGTCTCTGTAACAGCTGAGCCTAAACGGTATAGGAAAAAAAATCTAAAAGCTCAACTGAGATCTTCTGCCCTATCCTCTGCAAGATGCAGCTACTACTTCAGTTCATTTTCCATGCTGAAGAAACCGTTCTGAGGCTGATCGTGCTGCAAAAACATTATCATGTTACAGTTCTTTCAAAACTAGTCTGGTTAGAAATGAGGAATAGAAAGGAGAAAAGAACATATCTCCCAGAAATATTACATTCATGAACCGTAGGAATTATTTAAGACATCACTGAAAAGAGGAAATTCAAAAGAAGAGCACAAGATATAAAGTCTTCCCCTCACAAAAAAAACCACCCTAAAACCAGCAGAAACCCACCCCCCACAGTGCAGACAATTTCCCAAAAGCCCATGGCAATGAAAAACATTTTATATTGCCCCAAAACTTGCCAGCAGAGACATCTAGGTGGCTACTGCCCACCTCACAGCACTGAAAAAGCAAGTGCCCAGCGGGTATCGTTCTCCATTATCTCTCAAACCTTTGCCACCAGCATACAGATAGAAGCAACGGAAAAATGAAAAGTGTGTATATTGTAAGCGTTGGTTAAACAACCCCACAGTAATTCTTATTTGCTGGAGGTTTTAGAGAGCAGATGTAGGATTGGCAGAAGCTGAGAGCTGGCTATATTGTTCTAGCACATTTAGAGCCAACATGGAAAGAACACGGAAAGCTGCATTTTTTGTGTGTGTGCATGTGAATGTGTGTGTGTACGTGCGTGTGTGTGTGTTTGCCTTTTGCCATCGACTCGTCTAAGGTTTCTTGGATTCACACTGACATATAACAAAAAAACCACTAGGTTGGTTCTCTTCCAAAAGAAATATGACTTATATCAGCTGCTGCATGAGAGTCTCTCAATTGCCACTACTAAGCTGCCTATTTTGCAGTAGCAAGTGGCCATGTGCTGTAACACACTGATTGCCTGCTTTGGTGGTATCGGTTGCTAGAATAAGGGCAAACAAATGGGGAACCAAATATAAAAAGCAGCCAGCAGCACTGAAGAAGCATTACAGCTGCCAGGCAATAACTTAGATAGTTACAGCTGCCATCACCTAGTTCACGCAAGCTTTTTAATATCTTTTGGCAGCGCTTGGTGTCACAGCACAAAAGGAAAGTTGGCACTTCCTAGCATACTTTGTTTGACATAACTGTAGGCAGAACCCAGCTGATACCTTCATCAATGTGTATGTGTTTGCTCTTAAGGTACGTTTTAGCAGATCAAACATTGTTTTTCTCTTTCTGTTGCACACACCACTGTTAAATCATAGGTTGGGAACCACACCAGATAAATGGGAAAGAGCTCAGTAAGCTGGAGCACACGGCCAGTCCCAGCAGCACCTCAGATAAGGAACACAAAAAAAAAATCCTAAAAAAAGAAAAATATATTACGGCAGGAGGGGCTGTGGAGGGAGGTTAAAAAAAAAATAAATATACTGCTTTGCCAAAATGTTCTCCTGCCTCGCCAGTAGCAGCAGCAGCCTCAGAGCCAGGCCAGATTCTCTTCTCCATTTACCGTACTTATAAAAAACCCACAAGCACAAACACATAGACCATCACATACACATAATTAAAGCATCGACATCCCTTACTGTGATTTACAATCCACACCACCAGAAGTACACAGGCGCTCCCAGGATTTCATCAATGTCT
This sequence comes from Athene noctua, assembly GCF_965140245.1. NCBI lineage: Eukaryota > Metazoa > Chordata > Aves > Strigiformes > Strigidae > Athene > Athene noctua. The sequence continues at coordinate 104,233,642 of NC_134037.1, read as the reverse complement.
CATCTGGTGCTCTTGGCAAACCCAACCTCTTCCTTAGACACAGCGCATGCTGCACCTCGTTCTCTCAGAAATGGGGATGCAGAGCTCTTCCCCTTATGTGAACTGGGGAAGACAAGCACTAAATGTGTCAGCGCTGGGTGATTTGCTGCTGTGGGACCTCATTTTGAAGGAGATTAATAAAAGACTAGCCTGCAGCATTGACTCTTGAGACCGCTTTCTATCATCATGAGCCTTCTATGTGGCCCACGAATTTGGGTTACAGTATTGCACAAGGAACTGGACAGCCTCTGCATAATGATATTATTTTACAGCTCTTAAAAGCAAATATGCAGAGAGACAAGACTCTGCCCTCAGGAACCTGCATAAGCTATGAATGAGGCAAGCCCGTAGACCTCTACCTGAAGTCAGCCCAGGGTTCTAATAATACCCTGAGTTAGTCTATTTGAAATTCATCCCATAAAACAAATGCACTTATCTCTTAGGCCTCTGGCACTTTAACAGGCATCAAAAAGCTACAGTATTGAGACAAACAGCTTTACAGGGTTTTCCAGGTGTAACACCACCAGGAAGAGTAGCAATTAAACTGACAGGAGGAAAAAAGAAAACAATAAATACCATTATCTTCATTTTTAAAATAGGAAACTGAGGCACATGGAGGTTGCTCCAAGCCTGATCCGGACAATGGGGACAGGGACAGGAGATGAATGTCGATCATCCTGGGTTCACATTCAACACCTCACCCCACAGGCCAATTACACCACTGAACCACAGGGTGAAGTGAGCTCCCCTCCAGGGAGCAGAAATAGCTTCCTGACCCAACCTTCCTGCACCTCCATGGGAGCTGAGGACTCGAGTTGAACATGGTTGGAAAGGGACACTAGGGAGGTGCTTGCATATTTTCCTGACACACAGTATCTATAATTGACATTCCTTAGGTAGGTCAGATATTGACAAATTAATGTAAAGGCATGTCAAGATTCACATGAATCTGAATTATTTGAAGCTGATCTAGGAGCAAACTGGTTTTAATGGCAGCATAAAAGGGAACTGACCATGGCTAGGAATGGATAAAATGCATATGTTGCACCTAGATGAAAGGTGCCCCTTGGGAAGGACAAGAAGTTTTTGCTTTGGGATCTCAGGTGACCTTTGCAGCGTCAGAAAAGTTGATCCACAAAACATGCAAAGTTGCATGTGCACTCCCAGGATGGTCCAGGCTATGAATACATTTTGGAAGCTCCTAATATGTTGTATAAAAAAACAATCATTCATGTACACCCACACAAAAGGACACTTCCAGATTTACAGCCACCCACCAAGGTAGAACAGGTGGCTGTAATGTAGTAAAAATGTATTGCAAGGAACTTGTCATGAATTTTAAAAACAAAGATGCCTACAGACATAATAAAATTGATGTGTCATTCAGTTGAAGCTAAAGCTTTCACCTATCTAAAAATGACAATGCAGGGAATTCAAGGAAAGGGACTGTTTCCATCATCACTCACACAACAAAGTGTTTCACTCAGTTTGTGCAAGAAATGTCATTGATCTCAACAATCAGTGGCATGGCTTACTCCTGCCACAGAGGTAGGAAATCGGGACCAAAGACACCCAACAAAATCACCCCCAGACAATTGCTATAGAAAATAAATGCTTCAAGGTCCTGGCAAAGAAAGACAAGTCTTTTCCTTCCTCCACTACAGGATATGACATCTTCTTTTCCTTGATTATTTTAAACATTTCAGGGGAGCTAATTCCAACTGTTAGCCAAGAATTGCTTCCTCTTTCCTTCATTATGTTTTTAGTGGCAGCATACAAATTCGGAAATACTATCAATCCAAGTTGCTTTTCAATAGTATGGTCACAATAAACTGACTGACTTCTCTGCTGGCCCCAAAAATTATATGGAAAAGAAAGAAAATCTAGATTTAAACTTTGCAGGCAAGATATATCCATCTCTATTAAGATGTGGATCAACAAGTTAGCCAGCCTGACAGCAGTTTACCATATCTCTTAACTGGGGGCGGAGGGGGGGGAGCTCAGGTGCAGTGGGATAGAGAACAGAAAGAAACTGGGATAAAGAATGAAACAAGGATAAATAGTCAATTATGATAAACTGGTTTCCTTGGTAACTGTATTTATAACTGTAATGACGTTGCTATTCTTTTAGTAACGAACAGAAAGGTTTGATACAAAGTTATATAATTTGGGCATACAAACCAGCATCTGTTCCACTGGTAGAGCTGAATCCACGTCTTAATGGAAGATGACAAACCTCAGAAGATTTGTAGATGCTTTTAAACAGCTTTTAATGTTTGTAAACTTCCTCATAAGGACAGGTGAGCTCACAGTGCTGAAGTTCTACTGTCCACACCTGTGCTTGGAGTATGTAATTACCTCATAATTTCTGTGCCTGAAACAACACTCCAGCTCAGAGAGACTGGACATGGAGCAAAGGAGAGAAAAGGAAAAAATCAAGTGAGAAAATATTTGGGACAATATTTGAGTTGTTCAGCACATAAATGCAAGCGACATTTACCAAAGGCAAGTGCACAGTTGCCATAAGTGTACGTTGCATCCTGACTGTTTAAAAAAAACCATTGTTGGTAAACAGGCTCTTCTTTTTGAAAATTCTCTTGAATTTCCACTCCTGACACCTAAAATGAGGTCTACTGATATCTCTCTGCCATTTTAACTGTTTTGACAAAGCCATTGAAATCCAGGTATAAATTACACTCCATCCTATAAAGGGTCCCTCCAAGGAGTCACTTTAAAAAGCAACTGGAGGTGGCACCTAAATTAAGAGTGTGTACACCCTGTCATCATGAATCTCTGATCCTGAGACCATGTACAGGGTTTGACTTCTTCCCTCCCCATCTTCCTAGATTTTCCCCCAGTGAATGCCAGGATTTGGGGATGAGGGGGAGTTGCCATCAGGATGTAGATGGGCAACACCTCTGGGTCCCACAGTTTGGACACATCTGTTAGCACCAGGGCTGGGCCCCAGCAGTGATGATCCCCACAGGAGCTCAGGAGGGTGACAGAACTGCTTTGGCATTGCTTCTTCACACTCCTTCAGAATGACATCCCCCAAGATCAGGCACTTATCGCATATTCCTACTCTGCAACACCCTTAATCAGGTTCTTGGGCAGTTGGTGTTATTGCTGCCCTACATTCACATGAAAGAGGAATGGAAATGGAAACAGCAAAGCAAACCAAATCCTCCGGCAAAACATAGTCAATGCTCAGTTTTCATTTTGAAGGAAATAATCCTCCTTATGAACTACACTCTGAGACGGGGGTTGCCTGTGTTTCTGAATGTGTGAAATACAAGCCTTCCTTGCCTGACTGAGGCAGGCTTTTCAGTTAGATGCTCAGTACTGATTAATGGAAGTACTACAGCTATAGCACTATAATGCTCACAAATTTCACCCTCTGCTGTCTCTTTAGGCCATTGCCCCAAAGGCTTTCATGCTCCTAAAGCTGTCATTTAAAACATTTGTGAATCAGGATGTGTGGACAATGGAAGAAGCTGGTAGAGCCAGGGAGTGCAGATGTGAAATAATTTAATCAACAGCAATTTTTCCATTTACTTCAATGGGCTTTGGATCACCCGCCTCATGAGTGGAACATGTATTGAGGAGGAAGCAACCCGAGCCAGATAAAGAGCCAAGATACCAAAGTAACAGAGTTCCACCGAACAAGAGGGTCCACAGCAGCTGCAGCCTGAGATGTATGACGTAAACATGGACCTAGACTCAGCTAGCAGACTGGGAAAAAGGATGTGAGAGAAAAACTGAAAATAAGCAAGGATTTAGCTGTCAAAAGACAGTGCCACATGAGTGACTCCTAAGAAAATTTTTGTGGGAGGAAACATTTTACATAAAGTACTAGTAATATTCAAAGAGCTTTGCAGAATTTATCTGAGGAGGAAATGAAGGCACAAAGAAACTCAGAACACTGAATTTTTGGCCAAATCAGGGGGAAAAAAAAAAAAAAAAAAAAGAAGCCTGAAAGCTTTTATTCCCTATATGGCATAACTATCAGGCTATGATGCTCACTGTAATAGTTATATCACACTGTGGTGCTGAGATCATTGTGTGCTAGTTGACAATGCTTGCCCTAATTGGTGCCATTAAGTAATAAAATAATAATTGTACCTCAGATCATTGGCACTTCAGAAATGGCGATTTCCAAGCACAAGCAGTGGTGTGTCCCTGGTGCACAGTTCAGTGCTGAAATGGTTAACACCATATATTATATGTCAGTAATGAAAACTAGCACTCAAGCAAGGAAATTCAAAGCTAAGGCTGACACACCATCGTTAACGCAGCCCTTTGTGCTTAGCTACCACAGGAGTCTTGGAGCAGCACATGGTGTTGTACCCCACACAATATGTGCTACTACAATACTGCATTCACAACACAATGAATTGAGGTCAAGTGAGTGACCTTAAAAAGAGCTTTCTTTTAATTCTTTAAAGAAACACCCCATGATATGTAGGAGCCCATTAAACAAAGCTGCAAGAAGATACAGTAAACTTTAATTAGCAGTGAAGGCAATAACCTCACTTTATACTTCATAATTTCTCCCACCATGTTTTATTACATGGAACAGTCATTTTAGTACCTTTGTACCTAAGGCAGCATCCATGTGGTGTGGAAAGGGATGTGTTGTTGGATATTTATTGTAATGGGGCTTCATGTGGTTGGAGGTCAAAGTGTAGGACTTTCATTTGTACATCACTGCTCTACTATCTGCTCATGTCTCTGGGTAACCTGATGTTCAAACCTTTTGTAAGGCAATTGCTGAGGAGGTTGTTCTTATTGTTATGAGAACTTGGAGAACGGATGCTGGGCCCTGGCTTCGGCACAAGCCTACTGTGTGACATAGGGTACTCCGCCAAAATTTTTCTCACACTGATCTCAGATGCTTCCATTTTTAGGGGACTCAGGTGCAGCTCCTAGGGTCTGGTCTCAGAAAGCCTGGGAATCGGTAGCTCCCATTGGCTTCTCAGGACCACTTGGAACCAAGTTTGGAAAAATTACAAATTTGTCTCCCAACAAATTATCTGCAGTTTTGAAATATTGGTCTTTTACCTCTCTGCCCTTCAAAATATCCCACATTAAGCTGAAATGGTATTTACCTACCAGTTTGCAGACTGAAAGGGACACTGCTAAGTTTTCTTTGTCCTTTTTATGCTAGATAATTATCTGATAATGGAACATAACGCCTGAACACCTTGGAAAGATAAGGACACTATCTGCATTTTACTGGTGGAAAACTCTAATACATAGAGGTTCTGGACTAGACCCACAGCAGGGCTTGGGCAGCTATATCCAGCCTGCATGGAAAAGATATAATCCTCAGAACACCCAGGAGTCTTTTGGCACATCAATGGATTGCATTACATTGTCCCCAGTTTACATAATTTTGTTTCTGTGCATGCCTAGAAAATGCTGTCTTGAAAAGGCTCAGTCACTTGGTGGTGATGGAGTACTTATGCCCAGCAGGCATCCACACACCTCCATCTATCTCAGAACAGCCTGGTCTTATTTGGAACATGTCTACTGGAAGGAGCTCCATCCAAAACCATCATTGCTCTCCATTTGCTATACAACATGGCTACAGGAGGAAGGCATGCCTAGCAGTAATGGCAGTGTTTGGTTCCTATTACCTGCTTCACAGTCTTTGTTATACAACATTCCCTTCTCAAATGGGTGTGCTCACTACTGTGCTACAGAGTCAGGCTATTAAATCCTTTTTCTGTCCCCATTAATACTGAGTTTTAAAAGAATTGCTGTAAGAAGCAGCATGAAGGTGTCTTCTCCACTCATCCTGCCTAAAACTAGCTGATAGCTTGAGCTAGTAGGATCTAATCCTGCCAGAAGAGAGATACAGGGATTAAGGTAGGAGAAAAGGAAAGTGAACTCAGATGTCTTGGATGAACGTTCCAAGCAGTAAAGTATCAGATAAAGTACTGCTGTCTCCTTGTTGGCTCTTGAGAGAAAAGTCAGACACTGAGCTTCAAGAGAAACTTGGAGGCTGCAAAGCCCAAGTACAGAGAGGCAACAAATAGTGCTGAATAAAGAGTCTCTGCCTGGAGGGAAGCACCGTGCAATGGTCTCTCGCTGTGCAGCTTCTGAACTCCGTGTAGTCTTCATAACAAATCTATGTACCTTCCTCCAGGCTGCTAATTTCCCTGTGGGCACTAGGCCTGAAGATAGGTGCCGTGATACTTGATGTTGTCACAGTGTCGTCATAGCTGTGCAGTGGGGCCAAAAGTCCTTGCCAAAACTAGTATAGAAAATGTTCCCAAGGGGTGAGGGATGTGAACCCAAATGTCCCAGTGCCATGGCTGACATTTAAATACGGGATCAGTCTTTCCTTCCTGGAGCTTATTCCTTTTTCTTGTATACACAGTTGCAAATACAATTTTGCTCATAAGAATGGAAATGACTAACTTATTCTTCTCTAAATATATGTCTACTTTCTGCATTTGATTGACTAGTTCCTGGTCAATTTAATGCTTTCTCATTATATAACTACTTTTTCCAGGTGCTTTTCAGACAAGGAGGAAAAGAAAATCACTTAAAGACAAGAGCTGGCACTCATAATAATCAAAAGTTACTAGGTGGCCCAAGCAGCAGGTCTAGGAACTGAACCTGTTTTATTCACTTGTTTATACTGACCAGATTTCAAGCTGGTGGTGCCATTTGGCATTCATTTCAGTTTTTAAGAAAATACTTAAGCACAAAATGTCAGTATTACTTCTACTTCTTGAAAATATACTTTGTATGTATCCTGAAGTAAAAGGTCTCCCCATTCCCTTATGTCTTTCTGAAAATGTCTGAAAACAGCAATAAAAGCAGTGTCAATGTCAAATAACATACCATAAGGCCTGATTCCCTTCCCCCACATTTATCCATGCTGTTTAGTACCTTATTCCAGGAGGATATCCCACAAAAAGTCTCATTTGCTGAGAGGCACTAAGAACTTTAAAGATCAACAGCTACTTACCACCCCTCATCTGAGTTTGCTGATGTTTTGTCCCTTGTGGAAGAGAAGAACTACTCCTGTCCAGGTTCATAGCAAATAGGTACAATCTCTTGTCAATCCAAGGCTACATTCACAGTCCCTTAGAAGGAGTTTAGAAGAGCATAGCCCTCGAGAAATAACAGGAGATGGATATACCTGTGCACTCCATACCATCCAAGATCATCTTTCCCAATAGCTGAAGGCCAGACTTTTCAGAGCTCAAACATGGAAACATACGGTTCTACACAGGAGCAGGTCAGGAGCTCAGCCAACTGGTAGGCACACACACGCACAGCCAGCCTGCAGAATATCCAGAGATGTGATGCAGATGGCTGAGAGCAGGACACAGAGGTTTCTGGATCTAGAGCCCCTCTAAAGAGAGTGCTCTTAGCAGGGCTGACATAATCACTGAATGCACTCACAGGTCTGCCCTGGTACAGAAGCTTGGGTGATACTTTGCAATCTCATATCTGCATGAGTTCAAAATAACATGTTTAGGACATGGTGACATGTAAGAAAAACAGAAAGGCACTTTTAATAATGTTCTGTCCATCGCTCCTGTTGGTGTCACTTAGCACAAATACAGTAACATACCACAAACTGTAATATATTCCTACCAGTCCTGCACTGAAAAGGAGAATACCTCCCAAAGCACTATGATTAAATGAAAGGCACAGTCAACATTGTAAGAAGGGAGCCTTGAAGTTAGAGAAGAAAACCAGAACTACAACCTGTAGATGCTAACTGTTTACATCTTACTTTGCTTTTAAACATTTCATTTTTAGAATGACTCAAATCTTTTTGCTGCAAGTTGTGAGAGGATTAAAAACAGTGAGGAGAAAATATGGAAATACATAGGATGCTTATTTGTCTTTTTTCATTCCTCCTGACAAAATACAGTCAAAACCCTCAGTAATAAGAGTGGGTGAAATAGTAAGTCTTTCTTTTCAGTTCAGGCAATGGTAGTGCTGAGCACTGTTTGCCTCCACCTGACAGAAAGATTGCAGGCAGCACCTAGAATAAAACAGTAAGATGTATACAATTTCTTTCAGCACAGTCCTTCAAGAGGTGATGCATCCTCACCTCCCTTTGACTTAGAAAAGCAGAACTCCTGAGCATTTGGAAGGCTACACACTGCAGCTAGAGCATCAACAGCATGTAGACCTGCATTAACAGCAAGTGCAGAACACAGGTGCAGCATGCTCTCAGCAGCATGCCCTCAATGAACGCCGGGCAGGACGCTCTGCTCCAGCACAGGCTTCTCAATTGCCTTTAGAAGTAACTCCTGTTTGAGCATGTTACAGCAGCCTGGCTACACAGTGACAAACACAGATAACTGTCACAGCTTTATGTTAGAGGAAAGGGCAAAATCTAGACAACCCAATGCAGACAAAACAGGCCAGCTGATATGGAAGCAAATGAGAAAATTCAGCAGAATTAACACAAAGATACATTAGTCCTTCTTCCTTTATAGGTTAGGCAAAAGGGAGACTAATGATTAATGGTAGTTTTATTTATCTGGTTTGGTTTTCCCACTTTATGAAAGCATCCAAGTGACTCACCAGGTGCCAAGTGAGAGTCCTATTGAGAGCGCCTTTTCAAAATCTGTGTTGTGTGCCTAAATCCTTGTTGCAATCCCAGCAGGCCAAGTACACAGACAGTACCGTTATCCTGCTGTAAAAAAATATCTGTAGAACTCTGCAAGAGTTCCAAAACCACCAAACAAATTCCGCTATAAAACAATAGCATCAATACCTCCCTTTCACACAACACCTTTAATTCCTAGAAATTACTAAAATTTATTCGTTTAGATCCACCCTTGATGCAACCCTACTGAATTCGACTGCGGCAAATTTACATGAGGTGTGATTTTGGCCCTAGGACAGCATTCAAGAAAATTTCAATGTGGTGAGACTTAAATCCACCAAGAGCAGAAACAACCAATCAGCTTCAGAAATTCCAGGGATGCCTTCATCGCTGTGTTTTCCCTGTGTTTTTATAGTATATTGTTGCATATGAGTTACAAATGTGTGAAAACATTAAAGTTGAGCCAACTACAAAATAAGCTAATATCTTGTGTTTTCTGAAAAATGCAAGCCTAATTAGAGTTTAGGTAATTAAAGCTTTCACAGTTATAAAAAATACAATACATTCATTTATGCAAATCTGCCACTGAGTGCGATTTCAGTAAAATACCATGTAATGCGCATAACGTCAGAATTTTGCCTACAATTGAAACGTCTGCAAAGCAAGTTCCCTTCCTAAATTTCAGGCACATGCACTGTAATTCTCTTGCATTATGGATTTAAAACTCAGATTGCTTTGTCTTCATGTAAAAATGATTAGCAGTTTATATCGGATTTATGCGCTGGCATAGCCTTTGTATCATTGAACAACTACAAGCTGATTTACAAAAGCCCAGATACACTATGTGTATATCTATGTAACTACAAAGTAATATGTGATGGCAGGCATAACCAGCACACATAATTTATAATTAAGTGATTAGCAATATAAGCCACTATTATTAATTAATGTGTAATGCTGACATTGTGCTTGGGGCTATATAAACTACAAGCATAAGGCAATCTCTGCCTTGGAGTGGCAAAAGGCTAAAATGCCAGGTGCTGTCTCCCAGCCCCACAGCTTCTGGGGAGCCGGGAGGAGAAAGCACCCAGCGGGAATCCTGAAGCTGGTGCAGCACAGCCAGAGCAGCGCAGCCAGGCACAGGCCACTGCAGGCTGCCACAGCTGCCGACACCTCTGAAATAACAGCAATGGCGAAAGCTAAGACTCCTTTCCTCTAGTCAGAAAGCAATAGAGCAATACCAAATACATAAAGATTCTCCAGCCCCTATAATGCTGAAGCAAAGACCCAGCAAATCTTAGCACAGAGCAAGGTAGGCCTAGTGCCTTTGCCCCTGCTCGTTGGGGAGCAAGTGGGGACAAGTCTCTTTGGAGGCTGCATGGATGACTTTTGCTCCGCTCTGTCATTCTGCAGAGTTGAGATCAGATCTTGGGAGCACAAAACTTGACTGTGTTTCCCAAGGGATCAAGAAGGATTCGCAGGATACGAGGTCCCCCAACACCATGACAGAGAGTTCTCATCACCCAAGGCAGGTTTGGGCAGCAAAACAGGAGTGGCTCAGAAACATTGCCCCAGAGCTGAGATGCCACACCAGAGTAGTTAAATAATCAGGATATGTAGGATCACAAGAAGAGCCACTAAATGTTTGAGGGAGAGGGGACTTTCCAAACAGCATGCACATTTGGGTTTGATCATTTCTTTCCGATCTAGATTGAGCTTTTAACAGAAGCTGCACATAAAAGAGCTAATTGTAGTTCACAGCACTCACAGTGTTGCTCTGACAGCGGTCGCATTTCCTTGAATAGGCAGAAGGATAAGAGGTATGAAACTTCTTGTCACAAAACTAGTATAGCCCCACCAATGGTTAATACCCAAGAAAGAATAAATATCCACTTCCATATAAAGAGGGGTGGGTAGAGTTTTTAGTACCTCCCCAATAAATTATCCAGGTGAAGTCTGCAGTAACTAAAATTTGGCTTAAAATTTTTTGGGGGTAATTAGGCTTTGAAAAACAGCTCTAACTGATATTGTCATTAGTTTTGAAAATCCTCTGCTTCTTTCATGCTCAGCAGTCTAAATGGGAAAAAATCCAACCTGGAAGTGTCCTTCATTATTATTTACATAGAGCCTTACCTGCTCTTTTGTTGATAAATCGAAAAGCTGTATTTGCAGCGAAATAATGATAATATACAGCTGCATGGACAGATTACGAAAAGCAAAGCAACCAGACAATTATTTACTGTGCTACTATAAGACAGGTACTAACTTTCTTTACATCAACAAGTTTTAAAACTGTCACGCAGCTTTTAATTGCCATTAATAAGGTAGAGATAAAGCCCTCTGGGTCTTAATCCCATCATCATGGTGTTGCAAGCTAATGATATGTTAGCCAGTGCTTTGTATCACTAGCCTACAGAAGGGTCAGAAGGAACATTTCATCCTAGGCCATCAAGGCTGTATTCCATGGGTAACCTCTAACCTGTTGGGGCTGTCAATCAACAAGCAGTATGCATGAATACCATGCTTCTGGTAAATCTCTTTTCACACCTATGAATTTTGTCAGTCATCATCCATTATTACCAGTTCTTTCAGTTTCTGCAACTGGACTGAGTTGTCAGATCTTTTCAGGATAGCGGAGGGTGATTTGCTATTGATCTTATCTTGGAGAATTAGTGATCCACTCATGGCTTTGGCTAGCTGATGGCACCGTGAAAGGTAGAAGATTGTTTGGCTTGCTGTGAAGGACCTCAGAAGATTACAAGAATACAAGAACTGTAAGAAACCTATAAAATATTAAAGGGGCTATCAAGGAAACATAGCCTCAGATGGATTTAGCTAAGAGATGAACTGGGATCATAAAAGTCAGGTCATGGAAAGTAGCTGGGCCCCAGTAATGAGCAGGACCTCTGAGAGGTATTGTCGTACAGATAATACAGATCTGCATCCAACCTACCACAAGATTCATTGTCACTTTGATCGGATCTATGTCGCCTGTATAGATAAGGGCAAACAAAGAATCCAAAGGAAAGGCCATTTTCCCTAGCTTGCTATTGAAGTCTTTTTACAGAAAAATACTCTGGAGACCAGGGGCTCTATTGAATAGTTTTACATAGGAAATAGGACTGGAAGAGTCCTCCCAGGTCATCCCCTGCTACGTCTGACACATCATATCTCATTGATATCACAACATCACAATCTCATTGATAAATTTCTCAAGTTTTTTCTTGAAATCAGGTAGTTTTCTTGCCCCTGTGACTCCTGTTGGAAAGCTGCTCCAAAACTTCATGTTATTAAAAATCTTCATCTCTTTCCAAAGAACATTTGTTCAGCTGGCTCCTATCAATTGCTCCTATGGCATTCAGTACACCCCTAATTTAATCGGTTCTCTCTCAACACATACCCCGAGGATATATTTCTAGGGAGCAATATACCCCCACTCAGTTTTACTTTTGCTAAACCAAAGACACAGTCTTTTATTTCCCCATTTCCTAGCTCAATTTAATAGCCCTTTTTCTGGACTCTGTCTTTTTCTGGATCTCCCCAGTGCCTTGTACAAAAGTAGTCAGGAATCCCACATGTTTCCTGGATATGCTTCCCCTGATGCAACATCCAGGGGAACATCTCAGGGAATATTTCCCTTCCCTGCTGTTTCAGAGCTCCAGCAGTTGTCAGTCATTGTGAGATTCAGCAAAACACTTCTCTGTTACTTCCAGCTGATGAGCCTCCTGCTCAGAGCAAAAACACATCTGCATGACCTTGTGGTTTATTAGTACTTAATTTTATCTGTTTTCCATTTCTCCTGTTGTCAGGGTCACTCCTTCTCTGAATTGTCAAGGCCTCTCAGCTTTCTGTCTCTCACAGACTTCATATTTGCACAAATTTTCTGCTGTGGCCACAAATAAAAATGTTCAAACAGGTCACAAGACTGATCGTTAATAAACTCTAGTTTTATACTAGTTACTGTTCTTGTGCCTTGACAGTTCTTTCAGCTCAGTTCTCAGCAATTCTCCTATAGCCATTTCTTTACATTTCTTGTGTCCTATGTTTTCTAGCCAAAATAATTTTCTTTCATATACCACCACATTAAACTTTTACAGAAATCCTGACAAATTAGAGGAACTATATTTGTTTTGGTCACAAACTCAGAGGAAGGTATCACAGCAATCTGACACAATTTATCTTTGGTAACCTATCTGCCACTACAACATTTGCTAATTAATCTTTCTTCCAACAGATCTACACAAAGTTCTGTGTCCATGTATTACAGTAACAACAAAGGTCAGCTCCCCCCAGCCTCACTTTGCTGGAAGTGAAGAGCTTTAAAAGTTAGTGGAATTAATTCAGTACACAAAAATATGTAAGACTTGGTCTGCGTTGGGATGAGCCACAATGTAAACTAAGATCATTTATAGAAATACAAATGTTTAGCCATCTCAGAATTATGACACTACCTATCTAGAATCAAAATAATTTGAAAGGTCCCACCAGCCTTTGACAGGTTTTGGAGTTTATGGCAGGAAGCCTTATTGGTTGCTCAGCTAAGGTAATATGGTCCAGTTTCATACAGCTTTTTGTCCTGGAGTCTGCAATGAGAATATAACAAAATTTGCTGTGTTGTCCTAAATCATCCTTAGCTTTGCCTCGGCATTTATACCTTAGCGTATATATCTTAATGGAAATGGGACTTAGCAAGGAAAGAATTGCCTTCATTGTTTCTTTAGCATGGCAGGGCGTACAAGCCTGCAGAATTCCCAGGTGCTAGCCCAGCTCTAATTACGACCTTGTTCTGCAGGACAGTGACTTCAATATTACAAACATGCACGGAGCCCATGCTGCTATGGGCCCTTTCAGACAGCTAGTCATGATGTCTGATGGAAACGGACAGCATGGACAACCGGCTGAAAATTACGTTCCTTTGTGAACTCCACTGCCTCACTAGGTCAATTTAATTATTCAGAGAAGATTAGCAAAGAGAGAAAAGAGTACCATCACTAGACCCCAAACCATGTGCCTCTTGCAGGAGAGAAGATGACTTTGTGACTAAAACAGAGCAGAGACTTACAGTGCAGCTCTGGATGTTCTTTATGACATTGGACAAGTTACATGGCCTCTTTGTGCCTCAGTTTCCCCACCTGTAAAGTCTCCATCGTGATAGCTCACAAAATCACAGACTCATTTTGAGACCTTACCTATTACAGCTTTTGAGACCATTTTAGATCCTTAGATGAGAGTTGCTAGAAACTATAATCAATTCAGTAAGTATGTTTGAAACCAACAATTCTCTATTTCAGCTGAGCCAGTAGGGCTGCTTCTTATATAAAGCTCTTAGCTTAGAAGTTCCTACAGGGTTAGAGAACCTGAGTTTCAGTCTTGATGAGGTAGCATGAGAAAAAGATAGCGATGTTCATAGCACATTAAATGTTTCCACACTCACTTGTCTTTGGAAGCTGGTAGATTTAGGAGAACAAGAAGGTGATAACAGAGAGATACTCCAAACCCTTGCAGAAATAAATTGTAAGAACTTCTTTAGCAAGGGTCAGGCATTTGTCTATAGGCCCAACATTATGAAATGCAGGGCCTGGTTTCTACAAGTGCTATTCATCTAACCTTCAGTATCAGTTCTCTCGAAGATGCCTAAATGGTCTAAATCACTATCTTAACAGTTATACAACTTCTTCCTTAAGCTGGTCAGACCTGGGCTTGTATGAAATCCAAGGGCAGCCACCAAAAGCTCTGGATGTAGCTTGCAGACACCTGCAGTATGCTTGACTGTCTTCCTGCTAGGTGTGCATAACTCCAGATGTCCAGTCTTCTCTATAGAAAGAGAACAAGAGGAAAGTTCATTGTTTCCCCGACAGTTTGCAAGAATATCTGAATTAAAAATGGAAGTTTTGTCATTTGCATGGCAAAGAGAGCAGGGAAAGAGAGGAAGTATTGTTAGGTATTGGTAATGTAAAAACATAAGTATGCTGTTATTTATGTAATTAGTTATTGCTTTCATTATGGGTGCAGTCTTAATGGTTATAGTATTTATGTATAATTACCTTAATATTCACTGAAATTTCCAAGTAGCTCCCTAATTAACTGTCTCAAATATATAATTACATTGCATCTTTACGCAAGACTTGCCTAATTAATGTAGTTACACCACTTCTTTGTGAATGTGCATTATTAAATGCTCTTCGCATCATTCTTCTGACTTCTTGTAATTCACGCTTTACAAAAATTAAGATCCTGAATTAGAAACCTTCATGAGCAACCAGCTCCAAAAGCAAGCACCAGATGATCTTTTCTTAACAAAAAACAAATCTTACTAAGCCTCATTACCACTCCCTTTAACAAAAGCTTTCCATCTGGATCTAAAAGAAATCCCAGGTACTATTGTCTTTTAAGAGGGCATAGAAAATATGTTATATATTTAAAGAGAAGAAGACTTTGCTGCCATCAAGGGTCCAAAGTCCTGGACTTCCTAACTCATCTGCCAACAAGCCCATCTGACAACAGAACCAGTTGACTGCATGAGAGCACCCCAACCACTTAATAGTGTCAGGTGGCATTTTTGAAAGGCAACAAGTAACAGGGGATTTAGGAAGACTCTTGTTGGTGAGACTATCCTCCAAAATCATGTGGGTCATGGTTTTAAATCAAGAGCTTTGAAACCCTTTTTGCCAAGGGCTCCACCTCTACACTTGCCATGCTACCTGCCACTCTGAAGCACCCTGCATGTCATATGTTACCATGCAGGAGCTCTTGCTCTAGTGTACAGTTCCTAGCTCCCTGGGCATAGGACTGAATGCTACCATCAGTCAACAACAGATTTGAAGGGAAAGTTTCAGGTCTGAAGATTTCAATTGCATTTATAGACTGAATTCCTCTGGTCCTCAGCATCCTGGACTGCTCAGGTAGTGATCTGAGAAGAAAGGGACTAGGAAAAAATTTTGGGATCCTGTCTTGTGACAAAGTTTTTTCAGGGGCCATTTATGCCCATATTCATCTGCCAGTGAGGACATTACAAAGCTACTGAAACGGCAGAGAGGCCTGGCCAGATGCAGTTTCTCAAAACAGGAGGAGGTAGGCTGAAAAGTAGCAGAGCTAAAGAAAACTCAGCAGAACTTTTACATAACAGAACTAAATCTGAATTCACCGAAAGGGAAGGACAAGATTTAGCAGACTGCAGCCTGGCCAGATGCCAACAAGGAATTTGACTCTACTGGTTTCATAGATCAAACTTCCCCTACATTGGACCCACTCACTGAATCCTGATGGCCATATAGGCATGACAAGGCGAGCAGTGCATCACAGCCGCACCAAACTCACCATTTACATGTGGTCTACTTGTTCAGAAGCAGTATGTTTTTCACACCCTGGGTTTTCTGAAACAGTTGGGTATGCACCACGTTTTCTGAGGATTTATGTACTGTTTAAATGGTTACCCCAACAGTTAGCATTTAGAGAAAATCTTGCCAACTGTATTTGTAGACTCTACAACCGCTTCAGCTAGCGAGACCCATCTATAAGGCAAGGGAAGTGAGGGAAGAAACACGGACATTTACTTAGCAAACTCTCACTTGGAGAACTGAGGTGAAGGCTACTGACAGAGCTATGATAGTTACTGTTTGTTACAGATAGCCTGGTTTTTACATTAGTTATCCATTCCCAATGTGAAATTTTGCTTGACACATGCATGGCAACTAAATCTCAGAGGTAAAAGGACAAAATCTCTGGAGCTTAGGACCCAGGTTTATATTTATTTACCACTGCAGTTTTCAGCAACCAGCTGCAAAGACAGGCAACACAGATGTGTAAAACTAAGGAGATCATCCCATTTCAGCTCCCACAAGAATCACCACATACTATTACAAGGGTAAATTACATATAAACTACGCCATACAAGAAAATAACCTAACCCTGATAACACTGCATGGGTATAGATAGAATTATTTTGGTAAGCAGAGTTGTCATGGCTGAGCTTTACAGTGCAGGCTGACATTTTGAAGTGTAGAAATGTGCAGTTAGGCACCTAAATAAATAGCCTGACATCAGAAGTGCCAAATATCAGGAAGTTAGAATAAAAACTACTGCGTGCATCTTCAGATATCCTGCCCTATGTCCATATATTTTGGCCATTTAATAAGTACATCGTGCTTTTCCATACAAGTCCATAGTCCTAAACTACCTATACCAAACAAGTCTGTGCTTAAATAGGGTCAAGCACTGAGGATATATCAAATAACAAATATCAAATCCATCATTGCTAGCAAATAATTGCTATTTTAAAAGAGCCTCTTGCTTTTTGAAATAACAGATACCAAATGCATACACTAATTAAACATTTTGTACTGCAATATTTTAGGTAGATGTTTAATGTATCAGCTGAACATGTTTCGGTCAACATGTGACATGTGCATGGAAAATACACTACCATTCCAACACGGGTTTTTTCCACTTGCATTTTTTTTCAATTTTGTAGTACGCAAAGAGTTACTGAAATAGCTGGCCATACATCTGGGAGACGAAAAACACACACAGGAAAATACAGCAGAAGGGGAAGATTCATGAAAACAGGAAACATTAAGAGGAGAGTGAAAATATGTCAAAACAAAGAAGGTAATAGACTGTCAGGACGAATGAGTTCACCAATCGGCAGAAGTTCCTCAAGAGCCTTCAGAGACCAGCAAGGTGACGTATGCCACTCCTGACACAAAAGGACAGCAACCTTTGTAACCTCCATTTTGCACACACACGAAGTATGGCAGTCTGCCCATAGACGAGCTAGTTCCACACAGAATGACTATCTCCATTTCCAAACCTATGCCTTACTCTGATGGGAAACACCAGCATTTAATCAACGCTGCTAATAGCAAACACAGATGCCTATGGCCTTAGGTGCCCAACATAGGCACTTAGACGTAGGCTAAAGTATCATTTGAAGACATGCGCATTGCAGAGGACTTTTTGCTCCAACACTGTCCATAGACTTTTCACCAATGTTTGCACAGATAGCCTTTTATTTGCCTAAAGCTTTTGCCAGAGCTCCTGTATTTCCAGGCAGACAAGAGTATTTGCATCCTTCACCTTCCCTCATGTTTTCATTCAGAACAGTTTAGTCACTCACTCAGATGCTATCAGTGATATTCTGTGCATTGGGACAGTTTCACAACAGAATAAGAAAATGGTAAATACCCAAAGTGAGCAGCCCTCAGAATGAGCACTGTTCACCCAAGTTGCTCAGGCAACATTTCAGTGAAAAACACAAGTGTAGAAATCAGGACATGGTGCAACATGAGGAGCTGTGAAAGCAAAAGCCATTCTGCAAGAGATTACTCTGACTTTAAAGCCTGTCAAAGCAAAGCTCCCCCCGCCTTTCTGAGGGGACCCTCAGATAGAGGGAGCCTTTGTAAGACATCATCAGCTCTGGAATCTCTATAACTTTAGACAGAAAAGCAGCCAGGTATCATCTGTACAAAGACAAGTTCCTTGTGTGGATTTTCTCAGTCTTATCACAAAACAATCTAGGAGGATTTCAACTGAGGAGATGAGGTATCACAACACTTTGTAATAAACCAAACCCCAACCTGTGAGAAATGAAGGATCTGAGGGCAACTTAAAAAACAAACAAACAAACAAACAAACCACAACACCAAACAAACAAACAAAAAAAACCCAGTTCATTGTAGCCTCACCCATTGGCTGGCTTTATCACTTGCAGCAGATATGTGGGCTCTCCCCATTTCACAGTGAATATTTCCCTCAGACATAAAAGCCATTTAGATGCATAACTCCTGTTGACTTTCAAAAGAGAGGCAAGCACTTAATGGATTTGTGCCTTCAAAAATCTCCCCCTAGTGACACAGTAGTAAAATTAAGTCCCCAACACTTGCAGTAAAATACATTCACCAGTGCCCTGTGAAACACCCCAAATAAAAAATCACACTTGCTCATGGGAATGAAAGCAGTGCATGGCACAGGGCATTACTTTTGGTCATTTGCTTTTCCAGCAGGCCCAGCCCTCCTCTGTCTTCACTGAAGGAAGGGGGAGATGCTCCTTGTATAGGATTTGCCCCCCAGGGTAAGGGGAGCCATCAGATGGGCACTGCTTGTCCCCAGGGGCATGATGCTCCTTCCCCTCTTGCACAGGGAGAGGAAGGAGGAAACCTTGGGACCAAAGCACAGCAGGCCATGGGCACCGTGGAGAAGCTGACAAAGAGGACGAGATAGCCACCAGAGGCTCTGCAACAGGGGTTCTGGCCAAAAATTTCCATCACGTTCAGTCCCAAAAGTGAAGTTAACATCTGAAGGGCACACTTTTCATGAACATGTATCAACTCATGGCCTTCAAAAAAATCTACAGGAGGTATCTCAGGCTCCTTGGGATGGCTGGTCCCAAGGGCAAAGCAAATGGTTGTTAGATGCCAGCCTCAGCAAGAGGTGGGTCTCCAGCACGTCTTCTTGACAATTGTGAGCTTGAGCTCTCCCCTCCAGTGTTGCAACTGCATTGTGATAGGCATGGGTATTTTGTTTTATTTTGAAAAAATGTTGACACCTTTTGCGAACTCGTGTTTTGGCTTTAAAAGTACCCAAAAAGCCTGCGTTGTGCATTCAAGACCTAAACATCATCACAGAGTAAAGCAGCATTCCTGGGCATCTGTCAGGCTGCAACAGATGTTGGGCCAAAAAAGAAAAGAATACAGACCCTAAAAGTTCATTGTAATCCAGGACCACATCGTATTACATAAAAACCTGCCCCTCTCTGACTACAGATCCCCACAATAGTTGGGCAAAGAAGGAATACCCCAACTTCCCCAGCTGAAAGACCTATAGCAGCTGCCAAGGCTCTCCTATAAATACACACACAGCAACACACACTTCAGACCCAGCGATCAGAAAGTATGTGTGACCCTCCCTCCAGCCCCCCTGACTGATCAGTACAGTGGAGCAGCACTGCGCTCAGCGGGACGCCCGGAAAGTGAATCTCTAAGCACACATCTCATTTTTAAAAAGTTAATGTTAACCATTACCTGAAAGGCAGCTGTTCCACAAAGGATTGATCATTCGCAACGACAATGAAATTAGGAAACATGGAGGGAATTGAAAAAAAAAAAAAAAAAAAAGGCCACTTAATTACATACAGTGCTGCATGACTTCACAGAGCAAGCTTTTCTTTAAGATCTTAAGACCACCCACAAGCATAACACATGGCCTGGAACCTGAAGAGAATATCTGAACAGGGGTCTCAGCATAAGGATGGGAGGCGGGCAGTTTTGCTTGGGCATATGCAAATGTTTGTTTCTATGGGACCAAATAAAAATTAACTATTTGTTGTGTCTGGTTATCATTTGTCAGAGCTGGGGGCTGCTTGGTAAAACAGGGAGAAATAAACCTTTAAAACCTGTGACACAGGAGGATTATTTGTCTGTGCAAGGCTTTAGTCACAGTTCTCGGTGTTTTATGTATGGATGTTGTGCAGGAATAGGACAACAAGGGCTTTGTTCAACTTGATCATCTCATCAAACAAGGCTAAAAGAATAAAAGTTGGGATGCAAGACTAAATGGATATGATCTGAATGCATATTTGTGCTACATCTAATACAACTAGCATCATAGATGAACAAGATCAAATAAATGGTAAAACCTGACAAAGAGAAGAATAGATGGTGTGTGGAGCCATCTGTTTTGGAGGACACCCAAATCTGTCTGAATCAGGAAGGCCAAACTACCAGCTATTCTAAGATCCTCCATTCCAAGAGTGGCCTAATACGCAACTACACAATCAGCTTCTCTCACCATCACTTTGGCTGCAACTTTTTTGTGCAATTAAGTAATTTATTCCTTTCTTCATCCTCCTGATTCTAATGAATCCAAGCCACAAACAAGCCCCAGTTGCTCCTATTCAAGGAGTCTGATTGCATCTGGCAGTAATTGCTGAAAATCCTGAAGAGGAAACAGGGAAGGAAAGCATATTGTTTGTGGGGGTAATAGGTGAAGACCTGCCTCTCTTGACCTATAATACATTAGTGTCAGTGAACATTTGGCAGCCTTCAGATGATTAGCAATGAAGATGAATCAAGCAAAAAAAGAGGTAGAAATCTGCCTCATCTGAATCGCCAGAACTGCATAAATTTGCATGTTGATTAGCTGTTCTTTTGTCTGTGTTCCTAATTATTATGACACATTATGTCTTCATCATGCAAGATTCTGATCTGTCTTGTTCAAAATGCATGTAGAAAAAAGTGCTGTTTATTGATTCAACATGTAACTTTAATTTTTATGTTTGCTTTAATTAAATACATATTTGATTGCCTTTGACTGGTGTCTCAGATTTTTTTAACTCTTATTTACTTCATCCTGTTGACAAACAAACAGGTAACCTTTCTTTATTCTCAGATCACTTGCTGATTAAAATCCCCCCCACCCCCATCCTTGTCTTCGCTCACAACAACCTTTGCTTCCTTGTTAGAGCAAAGATTACCAAAAAAAAAAAAGTCCTTAGATAACAAATGAGTAGTGAAGCGTGATATCTACAGCCCTGAGCAGGATTGCAAGGACCTTAACGATGTTAACGATAGCAGAGAAGTGCATGTACTACAGGGTCAAGGTAATTTTCTTATACCATAGATTCATCAGCAATAAGACCAGTAAAGCACCTGATTACGCAGACCTTCTGATTCACAGGATTAGTTACAGTGGGCCAGATCCTGCCCACACATTTTTCCATTGACTTTCACAGTAACAAGATTAAACTCCAAAGTTCCTGGCCCCAGAGGAAGTGAAGTCCCCACCATCCCACTGACTCTCCTACCTGGTCCCAACAGTCAGGACATTCTACCTGTTTCTGGGAATGGGGAGACTTAAAATTTACATTTCTTCTTGCAAGATTTGATGGAGTGGCTATAAGCAGTCAAATAAATTCAAAGCCAAATCAAAAAATAACATGCTTTCATTGCTTTGACCTAAAACAAGTTTGCAGAAGGTTTTCTTTGTTAAAAAAACCTTAACCAAAAATAATTTGGCAAATTATGTTTTTTTCAGCAAAACATTTATTCACTTCAAAACAAGATGGTTTAATTTATATGTTATCTCTTTTGTTTTATTTTTAAAAATAAAATTGAAATAATTTTGAAAATTAAACAATATTTTAACTTGAGAAATTAAAGTACTTAATTGTAGAACATGTTGGAATGTTTAGAAATGCTGAAACAGAACGGGGTTTTTTCAGCATTTTTCACCCTTTTCCACCAAATTGAAACAATTCACTAAAAGCAGCACAAATTCATAACTCATTTTGTTTGACATAAAACTGCATATTTTAGACTAGAACTCAGTTTCAGATTAAACCGTCTCCCTCTGCCTGCTAATATTAGTTTACCTTCATTACACGTATGCTCATTATGAACTCTAACCTGTTTGTAGTGGGGCAAAAAATACTTCCCTGGAATTTTTGTTTCTTAAATAAAAATAAATACACTCACTGTTGTAATTTGGAAAACTAAATACCTCACAGAAATTTGCAAATAATTCTTCAGATTGTGGGTCAAATATGAGGATCATCAACTTTGACTGACCTCCTCTAAACATAAAAAGCAGGTTAGCTTTTTTTTGTAAAATCTACTCCTTTGAGAAAAGTAGTGAGCATATTATTAAATTTTCTCGAATGGCAATAAGAACATGCCAGTCAGTGTACAGATATTAATCAAAACTGTGCTGATAAAGATGCCTGAGGGTGAAAAAACCTGTGTATTCAAGCAATTGATTTAGCTGTTATTTTTTTACCATTGTATCCTTGCCAAACCAAACGAGATTTGAAATAACAATGCCTGCCATTTCTCACTGTTAATGGCACATGATTGGCTGCAAGTGTAATCAGTTGCTTGGTACCCACTAATCATCTTGAAACACAGGTAAATGTAAATCTGTATTAGTAAGAATATAAACATGTAATTAACACGTAGTTACAGAAAAAATACTAGAACATAAAGACTTAAAGGCTTTGACATAAACCCACAAGGCAGGAAGGAAAAAGTTGTTGCATATTCAGGCTATTTACATTCATTTTCCTTCAGTGCCAAGAGCATTTTGTCCTTACCTAGAAGTAAATAGTAACCACCACCTTGGACCTCCATTACAGTACTGACATCCTAAAGTAACCAAGGAACCAAAAGAAATGTCACACACAGACATAAACAATCATAGAGAGCCAAATCACCACTATCAGTACATACATCTTTTGCGAGTGACATAGCAGACAGCTGGTTTTCACTCCTTGTAGGAGATACCGTACAAATGAATGGATGCAATGCCATCCCCTCCCACAGTCCTTTCCTAAAACATAATTAAGAGGGACCTGTCACTTCCTCATAAGTGGAACTCAACTCAGCTTCATTAAAGGATACAAAGACCAAACAGTTATGTCTTCTGTAAACACTTCCCAAGCCCTCCTCCCTATCCTGTGGGAAAAAAAAAAAAAAAAAAAAAAAAAAAGAAAAAGTATTCTTTTACATCTAGCCAAACTCATCCTCATTTTAAAATCCTATAAAGTGCTTTCATCCAGCTGACCAGAGGAACAGGCGTTTACCAATGTGTTGACAGGACAGAGCTTCTGGCTGCAGTGGCTACACCTCAGAACTCACTCTGTTTCAGTACCTGTTTGTCCTGGATTTAACCCAGTGACACTGTCTGGCTTCCTCACCCTGCCATCCATCCAGGATTGCTCCAGAAGGCTGAAATCTTGAGGGAGCTGGAGGACACCAACTGAGAATTACCAACATGTGGGGAACTGGCTGTCACCCAGCCTCGAGGAAATCTACCCTGCAGAACTGAGTTCTTCCTAACATCCAAGACGGTTCCCAGTTCCCAAGAAAGCTCCTAAAATTTTTAGCCAAAGGGCAGCTTGGACTAAACCTGTTAGAAGTGAATCTTTTAGATCTGGCATGGTCTGGATTCAAACACAGGATGTGGAACTGGAGCTATTCAAGTGGCACTGATAGATGACACCCTCCCGTCACTGGAGAGAGGGCAGACATACATCCTCCTCTTCCTTGACTTCAGCATTAACCATGAGATATTGCTGTCTCACCTGATGGGTGACAGAAGTCCAGGGTAATGTACTAGAATTATTTTGAGTAATTCTTCCTGGGACACACCGTGCGACTTCTGAAAAAATGTTATAATCTCCAGCATGACGCTCCCCTCTTCTGCGGACTCCTGATCTGTATTCTTTGCCGTGCTTCCCTGTGTCTATACAGAGCTGCAAGGTGATACGGCACAGATGGAATTGCCAGGAACAGGCAGGTGAAATACAGTTATACCTAAATTTTTGTGTATATACACTGCCAACATGCAGAGGAAGAAAAGCTGCTGGTTATAAATCCAAGCAAAACAGAGGCAAGACAGATGGGAGACAGGAAAGGGTCTTTAAGAGCTTGTCACTTGAGTGCACTATGACTGGCATGAGGGTGCATTTCCACAATTGGTGTGTTTGCTTCATAATTTAGGAGTGCTCTTTGATTTCCTACTCATGCTAAGATTTCCCATAGCAGCCTCTGCAAGTAACGTTTCTATTCTCTTCCATTGGCTAGGAGGTTTTCTGCCACCCTGGCAGGTGATGACCTTGTCTCTGTTATTCATGGCTGTGTCACTTCTCAGCTGGACTATAGTCATTTGAAATATGCAAGCATGCAGCATTCATGCTTAGAAAACTTCATTTACTGCTGCAATGCATCTCTTCAGTGACAAAGGCATATCAAACCTGGCATTGGGCCTGGCACCAGCTTCCCATGGAATTCCTAATTGAGTTCATGGTCTTCGTTCTTATCATCCTCGTCACATCTAACACTTTGTATAAAGCTGCAGCAAAGGAAATGTTTGACATATTCACTACACTAGCCCTATGAGCTCTCTGCAGAAAGAATCACACACATCTCTTCAGAGTCCTCAGCCTGTGGATTGAACATCTTCAGGGAATGCAAACCTTCACCAAACTTCCCCTCCATCATAAGGCATATTTATTTGACTTGCATAAATAATAACATCAGAAACACAAAACCAGGATGTTCCGTTACATCCACTTCTCCCTTGGCAGGAAGGTGGGAGAGGGAATCGATGTGTTATTAATGCACAGGTATTATACAAGGCTCATCATAGTGCACATGGAGCTGGCTATTATGGGGATGAGCCACATGAGCTCATTCCCCACCAGCTCACTTCTGACCTCAGCCACCCATGACCCTTTCGAGGCCTCTCTCCCTGTAAAAAAATCTCCTTGTTTTGCTCTACGATCCCATCAGAAGGCTCTGACAAATGGTGTAGGGTCCCTTCCTGAAGGATTTTTTCCACATCACCTGTTCCCCACGACAGACCCCTGCCCTGCAGGTAGTGCCAGCCCCACCAGCAAAGCCACAGCCTGATTGCCATGGTACAGTTGGCTTGGCACGGCCCTGGCACCAGCTACTTGGGGAAGCCAACATTCAGGGCACACACTCGGGCCAGCAGTCCATGTCAGACCTGTCATGCCTGGAAGTTAACTTGGATCTGGCTAGAAAGAAACCAAATCTGTCTCACTCAAATACTAAAGTGCATTCACCATCTCTGGTTTTGTTGTATATATTATCCCTGTTCAAATAAGGAATTCACATTAATTCTATACCTTGCCAGCTCCTCAGCATGGATATTATAATTGTTTAAACTGAGAGTTTATACATTCTTTGCAGCATAGTAAACATGGTTTTAAAGGATGTTGGCAGGTCATTTGGCTTTTAAAATCACATGTTCTTCTTTGGAGTATGAACCTTAATACAAATAAGACTTTTTAAAACTGATTTTTCAAGTGCTGCCGTATTTTTAAAGCATTATTGTAAATCCCATCTTCAAAGAGTGAGCTATCGCTGGGTCCTGCAATCTGAAAAGATCACAGCAGATGATGGTGTAAGATGGTAGGTCACACTACCAGGAAGCACATAGAAATTATTTACCATATAAAAACTAGGAAATATAATGAAGATCTGCATCAGGGATGAAAGCACTTTGCTTAAGAGCAGTGTTTGCTGAAATGAACACTGATTAAATGATTGTGGCAAGAGTTGTTAGAGGCATCCTTCCCCATAGCTAACTTACAAGTCACTCGTAACGTGGCTCTTCCTAAATATGTCTATATCTGAGGAATTGAGTGTTGTATTGCACCTAATTTTTTGCTGTAAGTATCCTTTATCTTCAAGAAAGATTGACGCTTGTGCCATACTCAGATTTCTACCAATATAATGGTCAGGAGGTATTTATTTTTCCAGTGTATTCAAACTGGTACAACTCCTAACACCAGTATAAAAGTGTTTATACAGCACTGCTCTGCTTGTCTTGATTCTGTACTTCCAGTAAGATATCACTAACATAAAGCATCTTCTTATCAGCTGAATTTCACCCATACAGTGGAGGCTGTGTTAATTTAATCAGGCCTCTGTGTTCTAAAACAGATTAAGCAAAGCTTGCTTAGAGTGACTGCAGCTACCTGCTTGTGATCTTCCTTGAGGAGAGGGATCACCAAAGCCACCACCAGCACCTATGACACAGGTCTCTGCTGTGAAAACCAAGGGAGAAGCAGATACTCTTTGAACAGACCCAGCAAAAAAAATTGGCAGAGAAATTAAAAGTCATGAAATGTTGTGTTCGACCGTGCACGTTTTCCAATGCCAACAGCCTTTCTAAGATTTCAGTGAACTGATTTTTTTGAAAGTTCAGGTTAGCTGCAGCATTTTCAACTACTTTTGTTAGTGCGACTTGCTGAAATTTCATAATCAAATCAGAGAAAAAAAAAAAAAAGACCTTTCCTCATAAAGGTGATGAGGCTCATATTGAAACTTCTGGAAGCAAGAGTTGGCCATAAACTTTGCCAGATATGATCTACCCACTCAAAAGAAGAAAGTGCAGGGTATGGAGGAAATGGTGTTTCCTGACCTTTCCATATTCCTGCATAAAGGCCTTACCCAGCTTTATCCTCTGTCAGTCTGTCAAAATCTCACCTCCTCCCTCTCCGCTCTTTTCCCAAAGACTGGAACAGATGAGAGAACGTGGCTGCTTCATTTTCACTATAACCATTATTATTTCGTTCCTGAGGTGAGGAGACACCTCTGAAAATGTCCTGCTACCCCTGGACCTCAGGTGACTGGAAGGACCCTCACTCCCACCAGAGGCTATGGCTCCCGTGGGGAGGAGACAAGCCAGAGAGTTAACCCACACCCACCCAAAGTTTTGAGAGGAAAGGGAAAAATACAAACCTGAAGTTACATCAGGAGCTAATGAGCATAAATGCCACAGGGAGCTGTGTGGACATTGGTCATTACAGCTTTAAACATGGACTCTGGCAGGGGACAGCTAAAACACTCTGAAGGACAGAGTTACAGACAGAAAAATACAGCGGTTGGCAAAGTAATACTAAAAAATAAGTGGTTACCAAACTCCTTGAAAGTGGCAGATTTGGGGGGCATTTCAGCTTTTCCCCTCTCGTGGGTCCTAAGCGGCCCTGGCAGGAGGGTTACCTCAGGGGGCGACAGCCGTGCCCCCCGGGCAGGGGGGAGACAAGTGGCAGCGGTGGTGGCACAGCTCCTGCTGTCGGCGGTGGGGCTGTCTCCGAGAGAAACACAGCTTTTGGGTACAGATTATTGTTCCTCATATTCCTTTGTTTGCCATTGTAATCTCCGTAGTCATTCTCCTTGATAAACAAACAAGTGAAAAGATGCAATGAGGTGTAAGAATAGATTTGCACAGGGCAGACAACTGAACATTTAATTTATTTACCTCTCCTAACAGATACCTGGGGTGACATTTATTAATAAACGGCATTATCAGGTGTCTGATATGTAGCTCACAGAAATTAATTACCCAGCCCATGGTAAAACCATAACAAGCCTGCAGTGCTGTAACATTTGTGCTAATTGAAAATGAGATAAGTGCTGTGGGTGCAATTTGCATTCAATGCAGTGTATTAATTATCTTCAGTTCTCTTCATGATAAATATACCTGACTGAACCACTCTGCTAATTTACTGGGTAATAGAGTCATAAGTGGATTCCCTTAGGTGACCAACTACAGGCATTGGGCTCTTTGCAACATCAAGGCCTTCCTCTTTTCCAAGCACTTAAATGCGTTAGCAAACACAGTATGCTTTTCTTGCAGGCTGCGTTGGAAGTACATGGCAGCAAACTCCTTTTGTGACCACATGGCTGCTCAGTACGAAATTAGGAAACAACACCTCCTCACCCCAAGAATTCCGTACTTTGTAAAGTTGAAGAGGAGGCAGTTTGCCACCATCAATGGCACGTCGGGACGTTTGATGGCAGCTCCATGAGGAAAAAGCCTTTCCCTCCCTGCTTCTCATTCCCCACCCCCCCTCATTCATTTCACAGTCAGGTTATCATGGGATTTAATTACATTTTGTGTGAAATATAAATTAATTGACTCTTGTAATACCCGTAATGATCAGGAAAACTCAGATTTAAAGATACTGTGTAGTTCCAGTAGATTAAGGCACTAATTGTTCCGCTCTCACTGACTATGATTTATGTGGGGATCAGGTTACAAAACCAATATGTGCTCGAGTTAAAGCTCTGTGGTACCATACAATTAGGACTAAAGCTTTTTGTAAATGGGCCCAATAATGCAAAAAGCTCTTCGCTAATCCTGGTCTTTTTAATTCAGAGGTCACGCATTGTCTAAGGCAACTGCTTATACTGTATGCAACCACTGTCCTTTATTCACCCTCCTCCTCTGTAGCTTGGGTATCTGAATTTGCCACTAACCTTGGACATGCTGTTACTAATTTCAGGGTAGGTGATGGCAATGCAAGAAGATCAGGGCCAGCGCTTTGCTGTGCTGCCCTCGGAGCAGCCTGGGCACGTTGTGACTGAGAGGTGATATCTGCCTCCCCCGGCTACCCTTCAGTTTGCAGGCTGCAGATGGGGTCAGCTTTTGGGCTCTGCTGTCAAGTAAGCAGACATCCGGGGCAGCAGACGGATGGAGGTGACAGTCACTCTCGCAGCTGAAGGGGCCAGGAGGTGGTGAGCAAACACCTCAGCCCCAGGAACAGGCAGTCACGGCCCGATGGCCTCCCTGGCAGTGCTGCAGGCAGGGAGAAGGGGCAGCAGGAGAGGAGGGGGGTATAGGCTCTTCTCCGCTTCATCCTGCCTAACCCACAGCCAGCAGCACTTTGCTATCTTCATGCAGCAGGGTGCTTTCCACCATTTTGTCCTTGTCCATGGGGTGCTCAAATTCAGCTTAGTTTTCACTGCTGAACATTACCAGGGCAACTCTCTACCACCTTCCATCAAATATGAGATATCCAATGTTGAGAATGTGTGCTCACAGGGCAGGAGGAGGCATGGGATGGGCATGCAATCAGTGTGCCAGAGCTACTGAAAGGCAAGAAAGATCAATTCAGTGCCAGAAGAATCAGTTCGTTTTTTCAAAAGAGCATCTAAGTGCAAAAGAGCTGGAGAGAAGGTGTATGTCTGCCAAAGACACATTCACGTGTTCCCTTTTAAAACCGAGAAGGCTCTCCAGGCTCTTACTCTGTCGTTTTCTAAACACATCAACTGCAAACACAAGTCAATTTCCCAAAACATTTTGTATGGCTGCCCAAATAATCTTTGCTCCCTGAGTTTGGTCAATTTAACATGAAAGGAGTGCTGTAACATTTTAGAGCTACTTTTAACATGTTGATATCTTCCGTGCCAGAGACCTTAGCAGCGACATCTACAAAGGAATTAATTATATGTCCCCAGCCCTTTTCTTGTTCTCTGGTAAGGAATAAAACCAAAGAAATTTTGTTTCTTAGAAAACTGGAGGGATAGCTTAGCAGTATCATTTGGTTATGATGGTAGCCAAAAATCAAAATTCTTATTTTTCCCATTCAGTTGGCAGGGGGAGGGAACACCTGGTGAAGTACTGGTTCTTCCAATCCAAAGCTTTCCTGAAACAGTTACATTGCTACAAGGACAGCAGGGCCTACCTGATGAAGAGGGATCTTGTAATGCTAGTGTACTGAGGTGGGTCCTCAGTCCAGGTGAGGGCAGGGTTATCCCACCCAGACCAGAGCTGTCTGGTGTCACTGACTTCTGGAAACAAGCAGGTATGGGGCAGCATGCACTGCAACCACCTTTGCTTTACCATCCACTTGTTATTGTCACCCAGACCCAAGCTGGACTCCTCTCAGCTGTAACTCCCCATATGGGCTATAAATTCTTTTTCTGAGGAGAAAAAAGCTCAGCGGGTCAGGGGAACTACAGCACATCTGCAGTGCCCGAGGAACCCCAGATGACAGAGCTGGCCTCTCTATCAAAAGGTGCTGCAACACCTGCATCTCTCACCGCCACGCAGCCCACTCGCATCTCCTACCATCATGCAGTCCACCAGCAGCTTCAGCAGTGTCACAGCACATCCCGGTGCGAACAGGACAGCTGCTGCGGTGTGCTGCAAGGGGGTCAGCATCCTCATCCCTCAGCACACAGCAGAGCTCATACACACAGCTCGCTCAGGGATGCCCAGCAGGCTGCAGCAGGGCTAAAGCAAAACCCTGCTCTCCCACATCCTTGTTTTGTGCTCAATGTACTGGGCCCCACTGCCTTTGCACAAGTGAAAAAACACTCTCCTGCTCTTTCAGGAACGCCAGCACTGCACAGAACAGGACGTGAGGTGCAATAGAAAAAAGGGGAGGAAACATGAACAAAACAGTCTTAACTTTTTGTGTGAAGCACACATTTGATAAAAAGAATCCTAATGGCATTATTGTAGCTAAAAACAGAGACTTGAAAATGCTGTATACATTATTATGCTCATTATCTACCAACTGCAAGAATGCTGTGCTAAAACTAACTCAAAACACCTCAGGTAAGGTAATTGCTACTAATGGATTTGAAGTGTGTAAAATTGAGCATTATTACACAGACATCACATTCTCGACTTGGTGAAGCCGTGGGATATTGTAGTTACCAGCTCACTCATCTCTCAATCGGGGAGAGATTTGAGGAAAAGGGCAAGCTCTCTTTCATTCGGCACTGGAAGGAAAATTCAACAACACAATATTACAGCAGCTTGTTTGCACCTCTGTGGTTAAGATGGGGTCAGTGCTTGCTTTCTAAATCACTGCTTCAGAAAAACATCTACAAAAATTTGCTCCAGAAGTAGATCTCTTGGGAAAGATTTGAGAGTAAACTTTGCATTTGTAAACTTTTGCAACTGGTAGGTCCAAAGGAAAGAATGGGACAGAAGCCTGCAAAATTATTCTAAAGAAGGGGAGCCATGAGTCCAAGTGATGTATTCTGATGCAAATCAAGGCCTGGCTCTTCAAGATATCCTAAGCCACTACAAAGCCCCACTGCCTAAAGACAGAAGACAGAAAACGATCTTAATAGACCCCCTCCTACGTAGGGGGACATCTGCAGGTCAGTGACTATGAATCTGAACTTTGCCAAAGCCCAGGTGTGTTTGAAACAAGACACTTGATTCACCTGCTTGTAAAAGCCCATTTAACAAAATACATCTAATACATTTAGTTTGTTTGATATCTTGGCTTTTGGGGAGGGCAGGATTCATTTCTTAAATGAGTGACTCTGGATAAAGATCCACTATTCCAAACACCAATTTAACTGTTTGTAGCTACATCAGCAGGCTCCAGGCTATCCTCAAAACAAGTGACTCCCAGGAGTTTTGCTCTCTTTCATGAAAACTAAAAATAAACTCTACCAGAGCAAATGCTTTTCTAATCTTTGAGGAGTTAGGATAAGGTAATTTCTTATTTTAGATATAACACCAAAGCTATAAATTGGTGTTTGGTGTTTGGTGTTTGGATGAAATGTCATTTCAGTTAATATGTAGAAAGGATACGTGGCTAGTAGCTAACAAGTTTCAGTTCCTTCTGATTATCTTGGGGTAAAGAAATTAAAAAGGCCGTGTATGAACAGGATTAAAGCAGTCTCTATCCAAGTAAAGAAAGCACAAAGAAATTTGAACTCACAGCTGCAACCGAAGGCAATGGGAGCTGTGCTTTGAACAGATAACAAGCTAAGTCCTCTGAAAAATCAGACCACGCATCTCAGATTGGGAACTTAAAATTAGTGAATACTTTTGTACTTAATCTCTTTCTGCCTCAGTTCTTCATCATGAAATGGGGATAATACTACCACCCAATGCCTCACTGCAGTGCAGTGAAAATAAGTTCATTAATGTTTATGAAACATTCAGTTACCATAGTGATGAGTTCTATAGAAAAGCCCATGTGGAAATTAATATTTCTGTCTTCAGAGCAGGGTTTGAATAGAACACATTTAGTAAGGCCTGGGGCCACACAATGAGGAGAAAAGAAAACAGTAAATAACTTGCCATTGAAAATAAAAACAATAATCAAATCAAAACGGCCTGTTAAACAAAATATTTTTTTATAGAAATTTTTCATTTTGGTAAAAGTTACTTGGTAAAAAAATCCAAGTTCTTTTGCTTTTAACTTTTACCCTAGATTTCTGCTTTTGTCTTCCTAGCATGGGGGAGAGGGTTTTTTAAGGAAATTGTTTAAAGAATCAGGAAACCACTATCTTCCAGTTTTCAAAAATCAAAATTTTTACCAGTTTGCTGTGGCAAAAATCTGAAAAATTAGGGACAATGGTCACCCGAAGATTTCCAAGTCGGGTTCATGAACAATCCTGACCCATTCAATCCAGCAATTCCTCTCATCGTATGTTGACAAGTCATTTTGCAGAGGGAGTAATGTGGGTTTCATATTCTGAACCGTAAAACCAGGCACTTGGTTTGGGTTGGTTGCTTCCATATCAGGTGCCGGTTGGAACTGTGATACCATCATGGCAATCGACACAACTAATCTCTGAATTCGAGTCGTTAACATCTTGATAGCAAGTAAATCATAGACAAGCACAAACTTACTCTGTATAAGCTGTGCAGATAAAGATGAAGATAGGAAAACACCCCATTTTAAGCAGAGAGATGACTCTGGCAGAAGAAAAGTCTTACCAACAAACTGCCCCCAGGGACAATGGCAGGTTTCTATGGCAGGTGCTGGCTAACCCCACGGCAAGCACAGGTCAGGGACAAGCTTGCCCAGGACTATGCTTTCCACCATTTCGGAAGCCACTGACAAAACTAGAACCCCCTTTTTTTTTTTTTTTTTTTTTTCTTCAAATTGTTTTGCAATCAAAAACATGGTCTTTCCTTTAGGAGAGAACTTTTGCCAAAAAGCCGGGAAGAAAAATCTTAATTCCCCACCAGAATACACCTACCTTTCACTGAAATCGATTATTCACGTCTTTTTCCCTCTCCTCTGCTTTAGTCTTTACTCTCTTACACATTCCTGCCATTGTATCCAATAGAAATATAGAGGGAGAGTCTTCTGTAGCAGCTTCATTTTCATTTGGCAGCCATATACTTTTCTGAAAAATGAAGTTTCAAAACTTTACAGAATGACAATATTGAAGTGGGGAGAATAAGCTGCTGGAATTATTTATTTTGTTCATGTATTGAATTTGATACCAAGCCAGGTGACTTACCTACTTTTTCTTTCTGATGAGTAACACTGTTGTCCTGTAAATTACCAGTTATTTTAAAGCCATGATCAATAGTTTCAAACAAGAGAATAATAGAATTAATAGAATATATTTCTAATGCTCTTCTACTAGGAAGCAGAAGAACCTGCTCGCTCGTGCTGAATTTCCACAAAACAGAAACCCCAAGGTGTGTGGCTTCGATTGCCCTGAAACACTGGTTAGCCTTACTTAGCCTTACTGGGAGGTGCCTCTGCCTCCTCCATTAGCACAGGGTGGCTCTCCTAACGTACATGAACTGCTGTGGAGCTTAGCCTGGGAGCCAGCACTCCAGGTAAAAGATAGTATTTCTAGTTAAGCACAGTATCAAATGGGCTTGTGCAATCCACAGTCACAAAATCCCGTCAAAACCAAGACATTAACAGGATTTTAAAAACAATAAATAAATATTTTAAACCCAATAAATTTTAACAACAGCTCAAGCAGATCCAGTTAAAGCTGTTCAGCTAAACAAAGGTAAGACAGGTATAATCTTTTACATTTCAAAGTAAAGTCTAAAACTAATTGGACTTTGCAGGAAACTCCACATAAAAGAAAATTATTTCATGGTTCTTTATTACACTGATGCAATTCTCGGGCAGGCCTGGTGCTGAAAATGAGTGAAGAACAGGTGCTCGGTTCAGTGAATGCTGATTTTATTTCAGAATATCCATGTTTCCGTATGGCACCTCAAGCTAAGGAAGCTGCAGCATCGCTAGTGCTGTGTGCTTGCTGGGACATAGTGGGAGAGAAAGAGCAGCTGTGCCTGGAACCTCCTATTTCAGGGAGGGGCCCTGCCTCACAGGCAAGGACCAAACCAGCCCACATCTATAAACTTGCCCCTTTGTGACAAAAAACCACTGGCCTTTTTCACAAACTTCAGGAAACTTCTCAGGGCTACAGAAGCTTTAAAGTTTTCCTTTAAGGAAAACCTCTTCTAAACGGAGGAAGACTAATTATCAGACTTGAGCTCTGCTACGCAAAGCTCTTGTACCCAGAAATGATGTGAGGCCCAATTGCCAGGACTAAACATTTAACGCATCAACAGGTGTTACACGTTATGCATCAATGAGGTGTACATCATTGAAACATAAAGACCCAGCAAGCCAGCAGCACAGCTATCAACCAGAACAACACAGCCATAAAATCCTAATTAGCCTCATACACTTGTTATGGACATTTTTATTTATTGACATGGTCAAATTAAGAGGCAGCAGCATTTTATTTTCATGATAGCCTTGAAATCAGCCCAGGAAGAAAGTTAGCATTAATGTTCAGATACTGCATGCCATCCCCATTTACCCACATGAATGTATATTTTAAAATATCAATTAAATAGTCGCCCTAATTAAGTTACCTTGAGCAGGTGAGAAAAATCAAGTTCTTAATCAATGCATATCTCATTTGTTCTACACCCAAACTATACAGAAAAACTACCCAGCAGCAGGAACTCAGCAAGCCTCATAGTTTTAGGTGTGCACAGCCACAGGCCTGATCCCTGCCTGCTGGAAGGAGCAAATTCAGGCAAGCAGAAGAGAGAATGTTGGGAATAAATAGTCTTTATCTGAACACCGCCAGCCAGGGGGGTATCTGAAAAGAGCCTACAAGTTGGTGAACAAGATTGGTTGCCCCCAGAGGAATAGTATACTTATTTATATACTTCCAAAAAGCAGGTGCTTTGCTGAATGATAAGCTGCAGCTATAAAGATTCGTGTCCATCACCATGGAGTGGCAGATTCCTGTAAAGCAGACAAGATGCAGTAGCCATTAAATATTGGTGCTAGCTCAGCCACGCAACAGTTTACAAAGCAGGAGGGAATACCTCAGCGTATTTATTACCGCAGTGGAGAATTTAGTCTAATCGCTCCTTGAGACAGGTAAAGGGAAAGGAACTGGGCAGCAGTACAGTTACCAACTGGGTTAGAGCAAGCACACAGAGTAAAGGAGAATTAAGAGCATTTTACAAGGTATTTTAAGCAAGTTTACATTTCACTGAAGAGAGTAGACTTTTTGGAAATTAAACAGTCTGGGGAATTAAATTGTTGCTTCATGCATTTAAAAGTACTCAGTATAGGTGCCTTCACAAATCAGATTCCCCATTTTAAAACTTCTGATTTATCCACCTTAAACAAGAATATTCCAGAAATTGCAAAGGAAAACTGGGAAATGATCTGTGTGTAATAGCTGAACCAAGCAAATTGCACATTTTGCATGAATTACTATAATGTGCTCTGCTTGTCGGTAATTTCCGTTGTACATGAAGAAACACAGTTGCAGAAAGTACCAACACCCCACATTCAAAAGTGATTCAGAAGTCTAATTTCATAGTCCAAAATGCTGAGACATTTAAAAAATACAGCTTGAAATGTTCACTTCATCACACTAGAAAGTTTTACGCTAAAACCTGCTCTGTGACTTAGATGTGGGCTGAAAATTGGAGAAAGAGAAAAGCACTTTTAGAGGTTCCTTGGTTCTTTTAATTTGGCACTTAGACATATGCTTGCAGATAAACCCATCTGATCTATTAAAAAAAAACAAAAAAAAAAAACAAAAAAACAAAAACAAAACATCAGAAAATCAATTTTCAATTTTTACTGAAAGATTTTGATTTTTGGGGGGAAGAGCAGGCGCGCAAGCTTGCCTGAGAAAAAGTTTCACACAGCATTTTTTATTAAATAAAAGAGAAAAAGGTCATCAACAACACACAGTGAAGATGGAAGAAGGATCCAATTTCTGCCCATGAGGGAGAAGGGTGAGGGCAAGGTAGGCATCTCAGGCTGCAACCACAGGCGCAGGACAGGGCAGGGGCAGGCAGCGCAGCTGCCCATAGCTCCCGGCCACAGTCCCGGCCTCTCTGAGGGCTCTGAGAAGGGCTGAATTACTGTCCTCAGGGCACCTCCCCATCCTGGCCAAGTCAGGATACATTTTTATAACCTTTCTTCAAGTGGTAGCAATACTGGGGGGAGGGCCAAAAATGGGTGGAAAGAAAAAAAGGCAGTTTCCAGTATTTGTCGTTATTATAGGTTATATATACAGGAAGAAAGTTAATTAAGCTTTAAAAAATCCATCACACATCAATGGGTGCATTTTAATGAGTACAAAAAGTTGAGGTGTTTACTGCCAATTAAAGTGGTTTTTAAATAAGCATTAATTAACACAGAAATTCAGAAGAAAGTTATACCTTGTCAAAGAAAGGCCAGTGCAGGCTATGCCCACTTCTGCTCCCATTCATACTCAGATAGTAATTACCACCAACCCTATATTTTCCATAATAATGAGGAGAGGCTGTCATGGCTGTCAAACAAAAACAAAACAAAAAAAAAAGGTAGTGCACAAAAATACCCTCAAACTGAAGTAAACTTTTTTTTAGAGCCAAAGCTACAGGAGACAGCAGTGTGGAGCAAGGCCGTGAGTGGGGCAATCAGGTGTCCGTGCCGTGGGCAGCTGCCTGGGCATGGCCCCTTCCTGGGGAGCAGAGACTTTGCCGCATGGGGGAAGCATCCTCAAATGGCCTCCATCTGGCTGAAGAAAGACTGAAGAAAGACCAGGGAAGAAGCAGTTTCCTTCCTAGCAGTTTCATCCCTAGCGCTTCACCTCATGGAGAAGCTGGTTCCCCTGTGAAAGCCTGAGTAGGTTCTTTTTCCCACAAGCAAGTGTGGACAGACTCGCTCCCTGCTTCCCAAAGTCAGGTCAAAGCAACCACTGAAAATAAGTTCAGTTTGCACGTGTACTTCCAGCTGGTGCAACTGGTGACATGGAAAACGGTACAGGCATCACTTCTCCATTCTTCGAGGTTTTCTTAACAATAGTCAGGAGTTTCAGCCCTACTTCAACTAGTGTCAGTCCCTGAGCGGGGAGCAAAGGAAGTGAATTCTCCCATCATTAGTCAGGTACATGTTTAAATATCTTAGGAAAACCTTCCCTTCCCCAAAGTGCATCTTGGGTACCAAATAAGGTTTTTAAATTGCCTTTCTGAGAATGGTTTCTCTCCCCAGTTCCCCAGCTGTGGAGAGACAAGAAACACTCTGCCTTTTAAATTAGAGAGGTCAGTCCCATTCCCAGTACCCTAACAAGTTTTAGACAAATCTTTGGTGTACTGTTTTTAAAGTTAATTTAAAACCTAGAGAAGAAGGATGTAGATATGCACAGAGTCCTGTTCTTCATGTCCCCCTCCCTTGGCAGGTCACTCGTGTGAGTTGTCTCACTCAGACAGCATGCAGCCTTGCATATATAAGAATGCTTGCATCTGCCAGGGCATATCTGGGTGCCTTTTTCCTATACCATGTCCTCAGGCAATATCTGCAGTGAAATAAAAAGAGAACATTAAAGCCCATGGAAGTGTTGTTGAACTTAGCTGGACAGGGCCTTCAGATCTTGCACTAATCTTTCTAACATATCCGATGGGGCTAGAGAGGAATATTTTATTGCTAGAAATAGTTGAGCGATTACTTCAGAGAAAGGACGGACGTAACACAAAAGAGTTTCCAAGTACCGACAGGAAGGAGTGTTGCTCATACGAAATTCCACATTAGGCGCTACAATAATAATAAAAAACCCACCGGCCCTTGTGATGTCTGAACTCCCCGACACTGATATATGGAGAGGGGAACAGAGGAGGAAAAAGGCAAAGAGAGCAAAGCAAATACACTGGGATGCTTACGAGCAGAATACAGGAGCCAAGTGTCACAAGTTGACCCTTTTGTTTTCACTGAAATTCAACCACTCCAGGCAAAATTCCTTTAGCAGTTTATACCTGGTTTGATTTTTGTTGATAATGGCTATTACTCACAGCATTGTGACATTTGATGCTGTTTAATCAAGACTTCAGAGAAGGAGTTACAATTTTAATTACTAAAAAATCCATTGTAACACATTTATGTTTTCCTTAGATGGATTTGACCCAGCTCTGATTAAGGGCTGTAATAAATAAGCGTTGTGCATACAGACGCAGAGCAGGAACACAGCTTGCTGCGTAACAAATGAGCCGCACACATCCAAGGAAAATGCTCACCTCCCAATCACCACAGAAGAGCCCCGTCCTGTTCTGTGCTGGAAAACCTCTCAAACTTCCTGACAGCAGAGGTGCACGTGGTGACTATCTTGGTGGCCTTCCCGGAGAGCTTGCGGTTATAGTCAGCCACTGCTCAGGGTAGGTCTGCTGCTGTACAGCATTCTCTGAGACACCTGGACACCAGCACATTTGGGTGTTCCATCGTTCAGGAACAAGGAAAACTGAGGAAATTGTGGTGGGTATAAATCATCTATACCTTACTTCTTAGGGCGAGCATAGCACTGGTCTGGGAAATGTGGTAAATATCAAGCACCTAAAAGGGAGATTGAAGTGCCCAATCCAAGCATGATCAATAGTACCTAACGCTGTGGTTTCAGCCCCATTTTTTCACACCCTCTGGCACGAGGCTCTCTGAGCTGTGAGTTCACGCCCTTTGGATGTGAGGCTATCGAAGATGTGAATTTACTGAGGCTGGGGATGCTCCTTCAGGCTTGCACATGGGTTGTGCAAGACCGCAACATAAAGGCAAAATAGTGGTGTGTCTCTGAACACAGAACAGGATTCTTCCTCTCATCCACCAGTTTTTTGGCTTGGTGTCCTTCTCCAGTATTTCATGCTTGGCTGGGATGGGGAACGTATCAGAGCCACTACTAGCAGGGATAATTGATGCTTTGTATTTTACACCAGAAAAGAGTTAGCCTGAAGCCCAAAACCCTGTTTAAAAAACCCACTTGTGACAAAAACCACTTCACCAAGTTGAAAGGTGGAAACCTGAACTGCTTTCTGCCACCTTCTCGAAGCTCTACTGACTCTGGTCTGAAGGTGGACTCCAAATTCAACCAGCTGTGCCAGATCTCTGTGGTTACCTTTCCTCAGTCCCCCCAAAAGGCTAACTTGTCTGTTGGGCTTTGTGGCTATCATGCACTTAAATAATTTTTAAGTGGCCAATTCAGCTATTTTATTAATTATATGTAAAGATATGTTGCTATTCCTCTTATAATGATGAAAGATGAAGGACAGAAAGAAAGTTTTTGTTTAAAAAGATCTCTAGCTGAAGGTTGGCTTATGCCCTGAGCTAAAAGAGTTTGTATTACTTCCAAAGCTCCTAATTACCTTCAAGGTGTTGGGGTTTTTTTAATATTTCTCATTTATCTGGATATATTTTCATTAGCCAAGTAAACTTATACAGCTCTTGAGCCTCAACATAAAAGCTATGGGGGTGTACTAAAAAGAAGGCAACGTGCTTCTAAAAGGCTTGAATAGAACGAAAGCCAAAATTTCTGCAGCTTCCTTTCGGTAGATAGGAGACAAGTCAGAACCAAGTCTCCTTGGAGAAAGACTAAAAAATAACTGAAAGTCGAAATTGCCTTCACATGAATGATAAAAAAAAACAGTCAATAAATTGCTTGGATAATAACTGGAAAACGCCCAAGAAGCAGATGTACAGAGAGAGGAGGAGGAGGCGGCAATTCCCTTGGAAGTAATGTAGGAGCTGTGAAGGCTCCTAAGGCTTCAAGAGAGTCTGCCTGACCTGGTCAATAGACAAAGCTGTGCCATACTCATAAGACTGCACACTTACGCTGGGTGATTTTAGTTAAATCAATGCAAAAAGTACCTGTATGCTCTGAAATCAAACCTGCTATCTGCGGCATACTGATCTCTGCAGCTTCATCAGAGATTGCTCACCCAGCTAAGTGTCCTTCCATAGGATATGGGGGATTTTTCACACGTATGCATCACACAAGTGAAAATCTTCATTATAACTAATGTTTTACACTGACAGTACACAAAAAATAAAAATGTCAGAAAACATTGGCTGTCCCTGCACTTACTAGGAAACTGATAAAAGGTCTCAAAAACCAGCAATTCTATCAGGCTCATCTCCACCAGCAATACAGCCATAGGATAGACAGCTTGTCACTTGCCAACAACTTTAAACATCCACAGCCTTATATGTGATCCTGAAAGAAATGTCCATCTCCTTCACTGCCACATAACGATACAGTGATCTATCTCTCTAAATACTGATTTGACAGTTTTAAGTTTTTGTCTAACTAAACAATAGGTTTCCATTTCAGTGAGGCCTTCTCTTTTGGTCACCCCTCAATAATATATCTTTTGATTAGAAAATCACTTGCACACCAGAAACATTTTGAAAGGACCACAGAGACATTAGTCTGTAAAGAAGGTCTGAAGAGAGTTTCAAAAGACATCTCTTTTTTTTTCCATTGACTGTGTGGCAGGAGCCCTGACTTACACCACACTCTCCCTATTTAAGTGACAAAGGTCAATTTGAAATTTCCAAAATGGAAACGAATCTTTAATTTTAGATACTATATTTCCAGAGATGAGGCCAACAATGTGACAAGATAGTACGATGGCATGAAGGCAGATATTATTGTGAAATGGGAGAGAGGTCAAAAAGCCACCCCCTGAACTATGGGCAGGAGGCAACCAGTAGCACAGGTTCCATACCCCCGTGCCAGAAAAACTAAACCAAAACACACACCCTCACGTGCCTCTGCGCACATGCTGCAAACCAAGGTGTGGGAC
This sequence comes from Athene noctua, assembly GCF_965140245.1. Classification (NCBI taxonomy): domain Eukaryota; kingdom Metazoa; phylum Chordata; class Aves; order Strigiformes; family Strigidae; genus Athene; species Athene noctua. The sequence continues at coordinate 104,192,883 of NC_134037.1, read as the reverse complement.
TCCTAAAGGGGCTGTGCTGGTGGCATATCACAGACAGGATCTTAAGTTCTGCCAAGAGATGTGCTACCTGTATTGTCTTGCCAGATTTTCTCTTTGAAAAACAAAAATTACACCCTTTTAAGAGAAAAATAAATAAATAATTAAAGAAAGAAAGAAGAAAAAAATAATTAACCATAATAAAAAACCTAGAGTACTGTATTTCTAAGAGGGTCTGAATAAAAAGACACCCTGAAAAGCTCACATGAAACAGCTCTGAGTATTTACAGGTTTCTCATGCATCGTATTGTAAAACAGCAGATCATTGTTTTCAGAGCTGCAGAGGTAAGAGCACACAAATGATTAAACAAGCAGGTTTAACTATCTTGCACTGACGAGGAATTTGTCAACATGGGCTCAGTATTTATGTGGATCTGCAGCAAATACAGTACGGCTGCAGGAGTCAAACAGCTGTCTGTCAATAAAGCTATTCTTGCTGGAACATAATAGCACAGACTCAACATGACCCTCAGAGGCCTCTTTAAGCTGCCTGGCTGTCTCCTTCTTCCCCATCCCTCCAGAGTCCTTCACCAGCAAGCTCTGAATTAAAAGGGAGGAAAAAAAAAAAAAACAAAAAAAAAACCCCACAACAAAACAAAACCACGTATTAGAATCTTTTCTATCCATCTTAATATTAAAAGTGACTTAACCCTGGGCAAATCTATTTACAGGGGCGAGTGGTAGCTAAAGCAAAGTTAGGAAAAGACAGCTTTGATTCATGGCATGTGAAAGGCTACCAACAATCCCTTTTAATAGAGGTTTAACATTAATGTAGCCAGAGCCACATGCGACACCCATTAGGGCCAGGGAGAGCTCCCACGCATATATTTCAAGGAAGCAGTAGATTCTCTGGTCCCAGAAGCTGTCTTCATTACAAAAGTCTAATATATCAGAAGAGAGAGAAAAGCTCAGCTTTTAGAATGCATTTTTTATTATTCAGCCTTCAGTGGAAATGTCACCTTTCTAAAGCAAGCTGTTATCATGTGTTTCCCATGCCAAACACATGGCCTCTAAGGAGAGGGTTTTATCTCTACATTTTGTGATTTGTATTTCTCTTTCAAGGAGCTCCATGCCTTAAGGCACCTGAAATGCTCACAGCACAAGAAGGTAAGGTTACACGAGATGCTGCTGAAGAGGACAAAAAAAACCCAGGGCCAGGAGCCCGCACAGCTTCTGACGGCAGCCACCCTACCCGATAATGCACCTCCTTTAGTAGATTTAATTATTATCTGCTTCCTTGGTTGGGACCATATTCTCAAAGAAGCAGGGCGCCCATCAAGCGCTGCCGCCGCATGACAGGCTGTGGCGCAGCCAGCACCACTGCCCCGGCGCCTGCCAACCAGCCAGATGCTGCCACATATTGGCATCTGGGGCCTGGAAAAGCAACCGCAGTCTCCGTTTGGCGGCAGATCCTGACCCCGACAACTGAAGGAGACAAAAGGAGGATAGATGGGAGAGGGGGGCGGAAATCTCTCCTGACAATTTCACTGGTAAAGATTTAGACAAAAACCTATTGTTTAACTGCCCTCCAAATGAATAAGTTTCAGAGGGGAGAAAAAACCTCCACACCCAACATGTTCTAAATGCTGTCAGAGTCCAGGGTGCAAGGACAAGGGATTATTTATGAAAAGAAATAATGAGGAAACCAGATGCCTGCCTTTCTCAGCCCTCTGTGCTCCAGTCACCCTAACGGGGCATGTGCAGTGCTGCTCATCAAAGACTTCTCAGCCTTAAAACACAGGGCAGGCGCTAACTCTTCCCATTTCGGCTGCTTAGCAAAATGCCCTCCCTTGTTTTACAGGGAGGCTCACGCAGTCAAACAGTAGCACAGCAAAGGCTGAGGAAGGAGAGTTGCAGACCTCGCCCCAGCCAGGGACAGTAACTGGATAGCCATGTTAAGTGCACCTGCCAAAATAGCAAATACATTATTAAAAAAAAAAAGAATTAAAACATCCACTTCTTTCTCTGACACTGAGGCTGAAGCTACACTGGTATGCTTAAAGTAGGAAAGCAAATAATCTCTCTATACCTGTTTTCATTAAATTAGCTTCTCTCTGTAATTGATGGGTAAGGTCCTGACCCCAGCAAAGTCAGTGGGAAAACTCCCAGTGATGTTAATGGGGCTGGGACTTCACACTGTGCGCTTACACCCTAGGAAGCCGATTAGCTCAGGACTCTCTGTAGTACCCCAGAGCACCTGCCAAGGTGCCTGCAAGGAGCTGGAGCAGCCAAGGTCCTTCTCATGGGAACTCACCTCTTGCTTCACCTTACCAAGTCTCAGCTTTACTGGGCCTGGCAGGACACAAGAGGCCAGGGGCTGGTTGCAGGGGACTTCTCTGAAGTCAAAGCAGGCATGAGGCTGGAAGGGAAGGAGGTTCAAGGAGGTAGAGTTGTGAGGAAGGATATAAAAAAAAATTAAATCTGAAGAAAGGATATATGCCATTTGGCTCATGGTCTACATTGTTGAAGTAGCTCTTCTCTATGCCTGGTTCATAAAGGAACATTATGAGCTGGCAAATGTCAGACCACAATGCACAAGCAAGACCACAAGCAGAGCTTAGCTAGCCAGCAACGTGCTCTAAATCATAGCGCAGCACCAGCCCCTCTCATAGAGGCTCCTTCCTCGTTATCCCACCACTGCACGAGGTACCATAAAACTCTCGTTACTTGCACGCTGCTGGAGTAAGCAATTTCCTAATGCTTTTACAACCCTCACGCTTTTGTTTTGTGGGAGTAATCCTCTCTGTTTTCATTGGTGCATGGGGATAACAGCTGCATCTAATAATCCACTCCTGGGTCCCAGCATTTTGGGGCGACATTTCAGAACCAAAGGCACAGAAAGGACAAGATAGTCTGTGAGCGGGGCTGAAGGATGTAACACAGGACATGGATGGAGACAGCTGGCCAAACCTAGAAAATACCCTGGGGATGAATGGCTCAGGTCATGCAAGGGAATGGGAGAAACTGGTAGAGGTGAGGTTGTACTGAGGCAAAATGTCTCTGTCTCCAAGGCAAAGCAAAACAAGGCTAGTAAGGCTTTGCTGAGGAGGATCACTGACCCCTGCAACATCTGCTCTTTTCCTGGCTGGCCCATCTTTATCCAGCTTCACCACTTGCCAATTGGCTTGTCTAGCTTACTGCCCCCAGAAGGACTTTTTCCAAACTTGCCAACCTTAGGATCACAGCAGCGAAGCATCAAGGCGACCGCCTGCAGCCTTCCCAAGAGAACACTAATTCCCTACTGCCCGGCGTTGCACGCTTCCACAGCCCTCCTGCCATCACGGTGCCATTTCAGCCCTCCAGCAGCAGCTCTAATCCCTCCTGATGGGTCCCTGGTCCAAGAAGATGGAGTCAGCGCTGCCTTTGGAGAAGGAGAGCCTCTGGTCTGCCAAGAGGCACTGGGGTCCTGTTGGGGCAGCACATTAAGCTGTCACCTGCTGCCGGGAGTCTGGAACATCCTCTCTGCCGCACCCTGATTAGCCTCCTCTGCCCAGCAGCAGGGCACAGATTTCATCGCACAGCACAAGCAGGAGGTGGGACCACTTCCACCGCTTTACCACCCAGAAGTTGGGATTTTCTTGAGGACACCTCACCTTCAGGCCAGGACTCCTCAGCTCTGTTCCTGCAGTGGCTCAGGCAGCAACCACTCCTTCACCGGACCCGCAGTGCAGGAGATGGCTGTGTGCTACCAGCCTAAACCACTGCTGCCAGCAGCAGCTGCTCAGCACCTTTTAAGCAACCCTTGTTCCCCCTCTGGGAGTTGGCTCTGCCACCCCCTCCCAAACTGCAGCTGGAGATGCACAAGGCACCCTGCCCTGGGCTTCTCATGCACACCTCATCCCCACTGTGGCTGCCAGCATCCCCGCTGCTGTTCGGCCAAGTCCCTCACTCCCCCATCTCATACCCTGGCCCCCACTGGCAATCGCATAAGCAGAAGCTGTGCCCCAGCCTCATGACCTTGCCGAGGCGCTTGTCCTCCTGCAGCGCCATGGTGCAACACCCTCACAGGGTGCAGCTCTGGAGGCAAGATCATACAGAAGTCCTTAGGCACTCACAGTGGCCAAAGCCCCACACCTGGCCTGGTCCTCGCTACGCCCCAGCCTGCCATTTGTTGGTGGGCATGCACTAAACAATGACCAATAACATACATGGCGTCACAGACCTCTGCAGAGCAAGAACCCCCAGAAGGTCTGGCCCACCACGCTGCGCAGGAGCCTGCTAGGCAGAAGCATCATGGAAGAAAACGGGGCACTGGTCACACAAAAGGTCTCTCCAGCAGCATCTCAGGCTGTACCCCAAAGACATGCCATGCAGCGAGGGCAGTCCTGAGGGAACGGGCCACTGTGGCAAGGGAAGGGGCAGCATTTAACAGCCTGCTGCCGCAGAGAGACAAAGAAATCCTGTCCAGGCAACTTCTTAGACTCTGCAAAAAAGCTGTGGGGCTCTGATTTGAAAGCTATGCGCAACTCATTAGACACACAGAGCTGAGGGCCAGCTGCGAGAGGGGCTCTTCAGCTGCAGATGCTCCTGACTGGAAGGGGACTTTGGGGTGCTGCGCCACAGGCAGACCAGGCCGCAGGCTGGCTCGCCGGCAGGCGCGGGGGCCCAGGTAGAGGCTGCCTCGAGCAGAGCATGGGGCCAGGCAGCAGCCAGGAACCACAGAGTGCAGCTCACAGCAGAGCCCACATGGAAAGCACAACTCAAAGAAATCAACAAATGTACTTTTTCATTTTATTGCTAAAATCCCTACCATAAATCTCACCAGAGAGGAAGTTTCTGTTTCTCCAGCTTCCTACTCAGTGTCCTTGAGAAAACAAATGACACCATACTCAAAAAAAAAAAAAAAATCCCATAGTGGTTTACTTCGCACTTCCCTGTACCTTGTTATGCTGAGTGCTTCATTTAGAGAAGGCTGACCTCCCCAGCCTTCTTCATCCCAGTGCCCTTCGCTGCAGGGACGCACCAAGGAACAGGTTTAGCTCTGGAGAGAGGAGCCGGGTGGATGTTCCGGCGCAGGTAACCCTGCCGACTCAGCATCCCAAAGGTGCGCGGAGAGTCAGCGTGACAGTGACTGCTGTCTGAGAGGTGATTTTCACAGGAGATATAGGAGTTGTGCTACAAGCACAGAAGCTGTGAATACAGCCATTAAAAGAGAACCAAGTTATGGCCCTTGTATTTCATGAAATACAATTTCTTCCATAGGTCTGGGCAGGGGCCCTGGTTCACCTCACAGCAATTCTATCCAGTGCAAGCCTTCAACCATTTTGTCTCCCCGTTTTTCTTGGTAGGACACAAAAACATTACAGTGGTTCAGCAGGGTGCAATGAATTACCACTTTGAGATGTCCTAAGTGTGTTATTTGCCTTACCTGAACACCCACAGGAGAAAAGGAAAATCTATAGGTTTATTTTGCTGTGTTTTACATAGACTCTCACTAATTCCTGTGAACAAAATGGCACTGATTTGTTTTGCTATCAGCCATTAGGGGTAACAGAAGAAAGGTGGAATGGACTTTGCACTACTTAACAGTCAGCAAGAGAGATGTGCACCACAGGGCTTCATAAGAGGCACCAAAAAGAAGATATCTAGAATATTTCAAGTCATAAAAGCCAACAATAAAAAAGCCCTGATTAGGTAGGAAGGATTGTCTTCAAGAACTAAATGTAAAGTACAGAAACCCAAGGTCAGAATTAGGCTTGAAAGGTTTTGTTTATTAAAGAAATACATGTAAACACCAATACAACATAATACATGTTAAAGGGGAAAAAAAAAAAAAAAGCAGGATTTCTTTGTGCAATTAACTCCAGACTCTGCTTTCTTTAGCTAAACCATTATCTGAGTCAGTGGTAGGGTTAACGAAAACCTGTAGCATCTCAAAGGCTCATTTGTGGTAAGCTGTCTTGTCAAGTGCCCCATTCCTTCTAGTCTCTGTGATCTAGATTCCACACTACAAACACACTTGGAAAAGAAATATTTTAGTGCCATTAACTGAACCAAATGCTTTGCAGTGAGAGTGACTATTCATCTGGTTTCTGCTAGAAAAGCATTCTCCTGCTGCTACTCACAGAAACCAGCTTGTGCTCCTGTGCTATTTTATCCTGCCTTTACTTGCAACTGGCACATGGGCACAACCTGAACAAGAGAGAATTTTAAAGTAACGTGGAAAATATTTTTTTACAGTTATTGCCAGGCAAATGCAATGGGACAGATCAACACAGGCAACATTATCTGGTGGCCAGGCTAGAGAGCCCCAGGGATTGAGTCAGGTGGCCGAGGGAAGGGAGGCTTCCCTTGAGCAATGAGCCCTCTCCGAAGTCACAGCCAGGGCAGTGCTGGAAGGAAGCTCTGGATCAGCTTGGTCTCTGCATTAGAGATTTCCGACCCGCTCGGCGCAGGAAGTTGTTCCTGTGGCTCACCTGAGGGAGTTCCTGTTATGAAGCCAGAGGGTGGTAGGTTGAAACGCAGTTTCTGAGAGTGATGTAATCTTGGACAGCGCTCCGTAGGCAGTGATACTAGTGACCTGGTTACAACCTGCAATGTTGTTACAGCCCCTCTGCTGGCCTGGTGATCACAAGAAAGGGAAGAAAAAAAAAGAAAAAAAAAAAAGAGGGGAGTGGAATAATTTGAAAAGGAAAAAAAAAGTTTCCAGATTTCCTTTGTTTAAGTGAAGCATTTTCCTTTTCCACTTTATTTGAATACACCGACCTGGTGTCTAACAGATGGAGACTGTGCAGATGCACTTTTGGGAGTGCCCATAAAATACACTGCTAAAATACAAATGGAGGGATACTTTTTTTTTGAGTTGTAAATTCAATACTCATTGCTGTCACCTCACTTTCCCAAAGGAATTTGCCCTTTGTTCTCCGGATAAAGCTGGGGAGAAGAAGAAAAAAGAAAAAAAAGAAAGGAGTGAGAGCGAAGGGAACATTTAGGAAAAAAAACACAGATCCACAATCTGTACAAGCATCGCAGCATACAGCATTTGTACGTCAGGAACCCATACAAGCATGGCTGCTTAGCAGCAACAGCAGCGCACAACAAAATATTCTGCGTGTCTTATATTCTTCTCCCATTCTCCATATCTTTCTAATAAACAAACAGGTCAGTTAATTGGCCCATGCCCAAGTCTTACCCACTAGGGTTTCCTCAGAGATGTCACTTAGTCATTTGGCATGAGCAAATCCCAGGCTTCTTCCTGTTAGAGCAGTGGAGTGGGTGAAGGCTTTCTTTGATTTATTAAGACTATTAACAAACAGGAGAGTTCAGAAGCTTCCTCGAGCAGAAGAGCACAAGCAGAAAGGTTTTTTCCTGAAGTAGTAGCTAAAAATAGGACACTCAGAGGAAGTAAAGATCATTAAGTGATAAAGTGGTGGCTGCAGTGATGAGAGAAGAGTTTTTCCTTTTTTAATCTATACATTTATTTAGCACTATGTTTTCTTGCTCCTTATTAGAGTGCTAAAGCAATGTTTATCTGGCTGAGGAAAACAAGATTTCCCCTTCTGTAGTGACTTTAAACACGTAGCTCATCAAATACAACGAAGTCAAAAGTTTTAAACAGACATTGCCAGCCAACAAAGTACAACATTTGACAGCGTTATTTGCCTTTTATATGCTCTTTCCACAGTGGGAAATGATATGCCATTTTCAAGACACATTCCACAATATTATGCAACAGCTTTCTTAATTTTTAATGGATATATTATTTTTAACGTGTCAACTTTTGCATAAAGCATTTTAGTATTTTATTCTGTATATACCATTAATAAATTATTTGCTCCTTCCTCCCCCCATACCTCCAGTGCTGCACTTAGCATAGGGAAATGGTCTACTGACACTATAAAAGATACTTTCAACTGGCACAGTCTAGAAGACACTTCCATCATCAGACAAAGCATGAGGAGCACATTCCTGTTTCTACTTAGTTGACAAGCTGGCAGTGCTAAACATGCTGGCCCAGGAGTTCCATCACAAATCACGCTTTGGTGAAAAGACTTACACACATGTAGCAACCACTTGCTGTAAAAATAAGCTAGCACCCTGTACAACCAGTGATTCCTGTTAAAAGTGTTCAACTTCTGCCCTGACTCTTCCAGCGTCCTTTAGTCATCACGTCCAAACGGTTTGGGACATCCAAAGGAAGCAAGTCAGGGTGCTTCTCTGCCACAGAAACTTGTCCACTTGACCTGAGTTTGTTCAGAGGGCATGCATCATCTCTCATCTCAGCAGATCTGCCCATTCTATAAGGGCAAAAAATGGATGAGATTTGATGTCTTCAACACCAGCAACGCCAGCACCAAGACGCTCCGCAGGATTAAACTGCAAAAGCTTGATATAAAAAGAAAAAAAAAAAAAAAGATTCAGTGAGTAAGAACAAAAACAACTGCTTAAAAGTTCCAGAAAGGTCTAAGGTAAGGGACATCCTACCGTTTTCCTGCTCTATGAATTACTTTCAAGACTGCGAAAGCATACTTGAAATTCCTAAAATCCAGTAAATGGAAGACTCTCCTTTCCTTGAGTCTCAGTGTTACAGTCTTCAGAGACTACTGATCACAGCATGCAATTCCCTGAAGCACTGCACACTGGGACTTCATTTTAAGTGTAACCTCATTTGAAAAAAAAAAAAAAAAAAAAGAGCAGCCGCCAGAGCCTACACCGGTAGAACTCTGGACACTGAGTTTGCTTCATGTTAACCTTTGCTCACATCACTGCATTACAGTTACACTGAGGACAGTGGTCTGTAACTTTCCATTTCATAAACTGTGAGTCGGTCCTAAAATACCAGGATATTACAGCCATTTCTCTATTTCCTACAAAAATAAATAAATAAAGTTTTTGAGTCCTACAAATGGACTAAAAGTGAAAAATCAAAACCCCAGTGAAAGAAACAAAACAGTGTAATGGCTTCATGGAAATTTCCTAAAAATCAGCACCTCATTTGCTTTTTAGTTGTACATCACATGCTGAATTCATGTGAAAAGGAAATCACAATATTTACATCTGTTTAAAGATACCAATCCATATAAAAGGGAATGCAAAGGTAATACTCCAAAGAGACTAACACAGACACACAAAAATATTTTGCAGTTTTAGAGAACTGTTTATACTCTATTCAATTACAGCCAGTACAAAGGCATGATTTCTTTCTTGCTTTTTCTGCAACAGCTAATAGGATAACTTCTCCCAGTTGTCACATGGAACAATGTGTATTCATATCTGAATGCACTCAACATCTAAGTGAGTCTACATCCATAAACACAGGAATTTACACATTTTAAGATGGCTTTGCTATCTGCAGTCATAATGTCACATAGTAAAGGTAGCTCAGTGACAGTGAACAGTGCTGCTCTGGTATCATCCAAAAGCGAGCAGAAACAGATGCAGCCAGGGTCTCTCTGCCTTCTGCTGAAATACAGTCAGCACCAGCAGGAGGAAAGTAAGCATGGACACTTATTTTGTGGAGTTTGTTCTTCCAGAAGAACTTTAATCTTAGAAACCGGATGCAATACAAACTGCAATAGATACCTATTGAAAAGTCATGTTGCATATTTTGTTCATAGTAAAGCCCAAAGGTGCCTGAAAAAAATATTGGGTGCAAAATACCAAACCAACATAAAAAATAGTAACTTCATCTTTCACCAGAAATAAACAGATCTTTGTTTTCTTAGAAGCTGGCTAAATGAAGGAGGTGTTTACAACAAAGTCACCTGCACTGGAAGCCACAGCAGGAGACAGCGTCTAACACAGTTTTCTGTATAGCTGAGCACTGAACCCGGAGAGTCATTCTGTGATGCTTTGACCTGTTTACCCTTGGCAGTAGGGGGAAGGAAAGTCGCAATGACAAATTGCTACCCATGCCAAGAGAGCTTTCTTCCTTTTCCTGACAAGGTTTCCTCAACAATGAATGGCAGCTTCCTTGGATAGTCACACAACAAAATGTGATTTACTAGCTCATATAGCCAAACCTCCACCAAAAAAGTCACCATCTTACACTAGAGGGCTTATAACCTAATGGGCACTGGGGTGACCATTCTCTGAACGGAAATGGCCTTGTAATATATCTGCAAGTGGCAGAGATGTATTTGCCACTTAAACTGCAAGTGGCAAAAGAGACACTTTGGCATACTTGCAAATAGGAAAGACATTAATCTGGAGTGAAGAACAATCCTACATTGGCAGGGAGAAGCGTAGTGGACAACTTCATTTGTCTTCACTTCTAGTCTTAATGGGAGGAATTCACAGAATCACAGAATTGTCTAGGTCGGAAAAGACCTTGAAGATCATCCAGTCCAGCCACCAACCCAACATTAACAGTTCCCAACTACACCAGATCCCTCAGTGCTATGTCAGCCTGACTCTTCAACCCCTCCAGGGATGGGGACTCCACCACCTCCCTGGGCAGCCCATTCCAACACCCAACAACCCCTTCTGGAAAGAAATGCTTCCTAATATCTAGTCTAAACCTTCCCTGAAGCAACTTGAGGCCATTCCCTCTTGTCTTGTTAAAGAGACTCATCCCCAGCTCTCTGCAACCTCCTTTCAGGTAGCTGTAGAGGGTGATGAGGTCTCCCCTCAGCCTCCTCTTCTCCAGACTAAACACCCCCAGTTCCCTCAGCCGCTCCCCGTACGACCTGTGCTCCAGACCCTGCACCAGCTTCGTTGCCCTTCTCTGGACACGCTCGAGTCATTCAATGTCCTTTTTGTAGTGAGGGGCCCAAAACTGAACACAGGAATCGAGGTGCGGCCTCACCAGTGCCGAGTACAGGGGTGAGATCCCTTCCCTGTCCCTGCTGGCCATGCTATTGCTGACACAAGCCAGGATGCCTTTGGCCTTCTTGGCCACCTGGGCACACTGCTGGCTCCTGTTCAGCCGGCTGTCAATCAACACCCCCAGGTCCCTCTCTGACTGGCAGCTCTCCAGCCACTCGTCCCCAAGCCTGTAGCACTGCTGGGGGTTGTTGTGGCCCAAGGGCAGCCCCCGGCATTTGGCCTTATTGAAACTCCTCCAGTTGGCCTCAGCCCATGGCTCCAGCCTGTCCAGGTCTCTCTGCAGAGCCTCCCTACCCTCGAGCAGATCAACGCTCCCACCCAACTTGGTGTCATCTGCAAATTTACTGAGGGTGCACTCAATTCCCTCATCTAGGTCATCAATGAAGATGTTAAACAGGAGTGGCCCCAACATCGAGCCCTGGGGGACACCACTCGAGACCAGCCACCAACTGGATTTAACTGCGTTCACCACAACTCTTTGGGCCCGGCCATCCAGACAGTTTTTTACCCAGCGAAGCGTGTGCCCTTCCAAGTCTCAAGCAGCCAGTTTCACCAGGAGAATGCTGTGGGAAACGGTGGCAAAGGCCTTGCTAAAGTCAAGGTAAACAACATCCACACCATTTCCCTCATCCACTAAGCAGGTCATCCTGTCATAGAAGGAGATCAGGTTTGTCAGGCAGGACCTGCCTTTCATAAACCCGAGCTGACTGGGCCTGAGCATCTGGTTGTCCCGCACGTGTTGCATGATGGTACTCAGGATGAGCTGCTCCATCAGCTTCCTGGGCACCAACGTCAAGCTGACAGGCCTGTAATTTCCCGGATCATCCTTCCAACCCTTCTTATAGATGGACGTCACATTGGCCAATTTCCAATCTGTCGGGACCTCCCCGGTCAGCCAGGACTGCTGGTAAATGATGGAAAACAGCTTGGCGAGTACCCCAGCCAGCTCCTTCAGCACCCTCAGGTGTATCCCATTTGGTCCCACAGACTTGTGTGTGTCTGTGTGATGCAGCAGGTCACTATCTCCTGCTGGATTGCAGGGGGTCGTTCTCCCAGTCTCTGCCTTCTGGCTGAGGAGGCTGGATTCCCTCAGTACAGCTAGTCTTGTTATTAAAGACTGAGGCAAAGAAGGCATTAAGCACCTCAGCCTTCTCCTCACCACTTGTTACCATGTTTCCTCCTGCGTCTAGCAGGGGATGGAGGCTCTCCCTGGTCTTTCTTTTGTTGCTCACATACTTATAGAAACATTACTTGTTGTCCTTGATTGCTGAAGTCAGATTAATTTCCAGCTGGGCTTTAGACCTCCCGATTTCTGCCCTGCATAGCCTCACAGCATCTTTGTAATCACTGTGAGTGGCTAGCCCCTTTTTCCAAAAGCTGTAAACTCTCCTTTTCTCCCTGATTTCCAGCCAAAGCTCCCTGTTCAGCCAAGGTGGTCTTCTCTGTTGCTGGCTTCTCTTACAGCACCTGGGAACCACCTGCTCCTGAGCCATTAAGACTTCCTTCTTGAAAAGTGCCCAGCTTTCCTGGACCCCTATAACCTTGGGACTGTCTCCCTTCATCAAGTGTGGTTTTGCTTTCCTTTAGCTATTTGGGTCCTGTAGCACCTGTGGGTAAGGGTAACCATTTGCCATCATCTAACAGTATAAATGCAGACTATACAAAAAGCGGACTTTTCACTAGTCACTTCCCTTTCTACCTTTGCCAGAAACACACAGACGCAGTGACCTTCGGTGACTTCATGTCACTTAATCAAAACAGGGGGTCCAAACATCTAGTTCTATTTCCATTAATTGTTTCACAGTAATGGCACAGAAATCAACCTGTCACCAGGTCTTTTGACTCACTGAATTTTCAAAATCTCTTTCCTTCATTTTCTTCAAGAATTACTTTTTCCACACTGCTCTGTTCAAATCTACATTTAAGTGATGTCTATTTATGCCTCCACTAGCAACATACTCTTCAAAGCCAAGCAACACAGTTCACACATATCCACTTATTCTACTCAAGTGGAATAGGTCAGATCAAGGCTCCACTTCCTCAGTTAGGTCAAAATTAACTAGAAGGAAAATAGCATTACCTGAAATTCAGGACCCCATACTACAAGGTTATTCTCTCAGTCTTGACTAACTAAATCTAAGAGTAAACTAAAACCAGCAGTCAATACTATTCCCATTAGTATCAGTATATTTTAAGGTTTCCTACTCCACCTTTTGTCCAACCTACCGGTTATCTTCTTATTGCAAAAGTCATTGTATCCACAATTTAAAGTACTTTTCTTAACAACTGGCATCCAGAAGGCTTCTTGGAAGACAGCTACAGATTTTCAACCACAGCAAGGTTTCACAGTAATTAGAGCTATCTTGCTGAATTGACATCAACATTTTTTTAGTATAAATCAATTCATTACAAATGTTTCAATGAACACTTAGGGCAAAATTCCTAAAACATTCATGCATCACCCCCAGGTGTTTCCAAAGCACTGACCAAATTTGTTCTCTGAAGAAATGGCAAAGCACTCCAGTTTTCTACAGAGACACCTGGCAGCACAAGTCAAAGTTTCCAGATGCAACAAGACAGCTGGGCAAAATTCATCAGTGCTGACAAAAGACCCATTCACATTTCTACCAGCAGTTTTCTCTTTTACACTTACTTCACCAGAACAACTTAGGTAGATAAGTATTTGTCCAAGCTACACGTGTAGCTATAGAAAACAAATTTTCCCCTCGGTTACCTGCTGAATCAGTGATCTGGCCTCCTTTGATACATGGTCTGGTATACTCAAAGAAGTGTGAGTGTTTATTCCTGATGGATGGCACTCAACCAGAGTCTGGAGGAGAAAAAATAACTTTAAAATAAATTAAAAAATCGAAGCAGGCAGATGATACATTTATTAACTAAAGATTTGTAGTGTTGGATTATCTCCTAAGTACACATGCAATTTAACACACACAATTAAAACTTCAGTGCCTCCTAGTATGAAGTACTGATTTCTGGGAGGGGTGTCTACAGGCACTGAGGTCCCCCTGGAGACACAGTTTTTGAACATTTACATCTTAGCGCTTGTGCTTTATTGCTCAAACTTGAGTAGTCTGGGAATTTGTTGGACTTTGCTTCTTCGTGCAGAACTGTTAACTAATCACCAGTTCGATTTGGCTGGGCACTCTTTGTCTCAAAATACCGAATTAATGTGTAACAGCAACATATGGCTTCTACACTGTCCCAGGAAACAATACTGAAACTATTAGGGTAAAAATTTTGCAAATGTGCAGAAGGAATGGTTAGAGAACTTTGATTTCATTGTAGTTAAGAGGACAGCATGGGTTTTGGTTATTTTTTCAGTCCTGAGTTTTATATGGCTTTATCAAGTTGTTCTGCTGAAGCTTGAGCATGTTTTGTTTCTCTGGTCCCATGCAGACCAAGCAAATCGAGGGTACTCAGGTCAGCAAAGCACATCACAGAAAGACAAGCAAGGAAATCACAACTGAGAACACCACTTGTGAGAAACTACAGGCCAAGAGTCAGTTTTATTGACTAACTTGCCCCCAGCCCTACCTTCCCGGTAAGGAGTTCAAAAAGAATGGCACCCAGGCTCCACCAGTCACAAGCTTCTGTCTCTTCTAGGATAGCACCAACTTCTAAACATGAGACATTTCAATTAATATTAAAAAGGTCAGTTACACCTTCAAAATTAACATATATTTACAAGGTGACTGTTTAATGCTGACAGAACATATACTAAATACCACAGAGCTTTCATTACGCCTGCAATTTAGTTAGCCCTTTAGCCACCTACAGATTGCATTGTTCAAACACAGCAACACTACATTTAATGCATAATTTGCCTTTTCTGTGCATACATAGGCATTTTCAAGACTTGTAGGCATTAGAGTTAGCATTTTTCTACACTGGACAGTGACAGACAGTAAAGCAAAACATATTTAAAGAATTTACCCTGGTCAGATGAGCTGGACTGACCAGAGTGGCCTGAAGGATTCATAAAAGCAGCACAAGGGTGGTTATGACAGTCTATTGCATCCCTTAATTTTGTCTTAGAGGGCAGGATTCATCTCATGGCTAACTCACACCCTTTGCTGGGATCATTATGGGAGGCTTGTCACAATAGACTCTTTTCTGTTGAGGACCAGATAGAGATGAGAAATCCACTTCAGATAGCCTAACTACAGCCAGCAACTGTGTATTGCTACAGCTCAGCCCAAATTGTACCTAGATACAAAAAGTTGTTTTCCCCAGCATCCAGCCATCATCCAACACTCTTTTACTGCTGTCCATGCACAAGAGACAGTGGAGAGGTGAGATGGAAGTTATAGAGTCCCTTGCCATACACATTCACATCTTTAATAGCATGACGTATGCAGAAAACTTGGCCTTTACTGACTGAGGCTTTAAACTACAAAATTTATTAAATACAAACACACCACACTGTCTGCTCTCAAACAGGCAGAAAAACAGATCGTAATGAAGATGAAATCTTCATTTTGACTGTCAAAAAAATGCAGAAGCTGCACTAAAATAGCTTTGGTGGCAAAAGCCACACCAGCTTCCCAGCAGAGGACAACAATTAGCATATAGTCACATAGTTGTTGCTGTGAAAAGCACTGTGGCATGTTCGAAAAATCTTGCTCATCATTTTATGGAGCTTAGCATGAGCATGGCCAAGGAGAACTACAGATGAGTCACACTCCAGGGTCAGGGAAAGGAGGGCGGTAGCCCCAGACCTCCCCAGATGCAGAGATGCACATGCACACTGAGGATGGGGATGTGCAGAGGGCTGCCCCTCAGGCAGCTGCCACACAAGCTGGAAGATGCTCAGCCTTTTATAGGACTAGGCTGAGGTTGCTGTTGCAAGAGCAACCAGGAAGGATGGCTCAGGCATTGTTTCTTTAGGTAGGACATCCCTGACATTGAAAAGTTTATTACAGTTAATGGTGTTTGAATGCCCAATACATCATTATAAGGGTGCCACACACGAGAATTTATCCCATTCCTTACAGATTAATACTTCTATTAGCACTGAGAAACTTTTACAAATATATAATGGCAGCCACATGAGGAACTGTATCAGCATAATTACATGCATTTTAAAAAGTTTTAAGATCCCAGGCAAGCATCCAGATAAAGCTGAAATTACAGTAAATTGAGAGAAATTGTGTAAAAATCAAAATATGTTCTTGCAATTTAATTTTACATCCCTTTAGAAAGGCAGACCTTCTAGGTAACTGTCCTTCAAAAAAGAAAAACAAAACCCCCAAACTCAGGCCTTTCCACATGAACCAGCTGGAGAAAGGTTTTCACAGCATCTCTCAAATGAAAGCTACTGAATAAAAATGCCTTTCCAGTCTGCTTGTGATTTCCTAGTGCTGTATGTTCCAATAATGTACATTCAAAAACTAGATAAGATGAATGGAAAATAAAATCTAAACCCAAATACTTAAGGCTTCCTTAGAGCAGAGTTTTCTTTCCCATGTGGCTTTAATCCTGTGGATATTCTAGACTAAGAGAGCTTTCTTACAAACAAATAAAGGTTTCTATTTTTAAATTAAATTTCATAATACTCCAGAATGAGGACAGTAAAGCTAAGAGTTAACTGACTACTGTCTTCTCAGTTCCTGTACTACCATTAACTTCCCCATATTGACACATCTTAAATGCTAGAATAATGCCACAAAAGGAGATAATTCATTCTTCCCCAAAGACATTCAGTGGGGATGGGCCTCTTGAGTTACAGCCCAATATATATAAAAAAAAAAACATTCTAAAGGAGAAAAAAACATCATTCTGAGCACAGGGAAAAGAAATATTACCAAAAAAAAAAAATCTGAGTTTTGGTATTATTTCCTTTTATGTTGTCAATCAGGTACTGATCCAGTTCTTTGAAGCATCAAAGTCACCCTGTCTTCTTTCACAGAATCACACACTGTACATTATGGGAAGTTGATGTAACCTCACTTACTTCACTGATGAAGAAAATGGACAAAGAGTAAGAGTCGAAAAGTAAAGTGGAATCCACTTCTCCAAAATCCGAGCTCATACTTTCAACCGTTAAGAACAGTTTCAATATATGCCAAGTAAAACAAATGTCACTGCAGATCTCTTAAGACAGCAGCACTGAACTCTTCCATCCACTTTTGACCGTAACCAAAATGACACAAGTGGGATAAATTGAGAACAGTCAAGTACACAGACTTCTTCCTGGGCTGAAGGGCTCTGGCTGGGTTCTCATGCACACAGCAGAAACTGCAAGACAAGTCTTCTGAACCAACACAGAACAGAAAATGAAACATTCAGCTGAGGGGAACATCTGAGTATTCTTTTTTACAAAAACTAAATTTTAGCTCAACTTTTCTCCTATTCCCTAATGTCTGTTTTCTTGCCTGCTGCTTTCCCTAGGTCCCAAAGTTTACTTCAGATCAAAACAAATGTTTTCCTTAAAAAAAAAAAGACAAAAAATCATTGTGAGTACTAGAAATAAACATGTGTTGTTTACATTCCCTTACTTTGAACAGGTCACATTACTTCTGATGCAATATGCTGATCATAATAAGTTCAGGATATCACATCAATATTACTGCATTTTATCTTGACTACACATCATGGGAAAATTTAGAAACTATAGATTATGAAGTGCTTTCAAGTGATACAGAGTAGCTAGCTAATGTAATATACCACACAGGGCATATGCTTTTTTTAAAGCTTTAATATTGCAATAAATCTGAACTACAATATCTGCCTTCACTAAGAAAACATTTTCATCTCAATCCATCAGCAAAGTAATTTAGACAACAAATGGTAGCGACCCATAAGCTTAAGTGAATAACATGGGGATATTTGTGCCAATTCTTTACTTCACGAACCTTGAAATCAAGGACCTTATCCACGTTTGTACAAACATAAATGTGCGCAAACATGTGAATGGTGTTGGTGCTTCTAGGACTAGCAGTATAAACTGCAGAAAAAAAATTTCATATAATTCTCAAACACAAAATCCTTTTAAACTGGAGAAATAAGAATAGGGTGGAAAAAAAAACCACTCAGCAGCTTTTCTAACTTTACTGCAACTTCCATAAAAGTGAGAGCTTTCTTCTCTCCCCCTTCCCGATGCATGTTCATACAACATCTAGCACCAAGTAGCACATATCAACAGCAGTGCTGAATTCCTGCACAGAAGCAATTTCAACAGCAGCCATTGGGGTAACTGAAGGGAAGATTTGTAAAACACTATCAGGTTCAGCTAGAGACTGATGGTACAAGTAAACACATTCACTACCCAGCACTGTCCTCCTACCAGAGCAGCTGGTCTCAACTGAAAGGCCATTTCTTTATGGTTTCCATACTTATCTCAATATTTGCATTATACACAGTAACACCTTAATTCCTGATAAAGGAGCCATAGTTGACCATGCTCTGTATTTCTAAATAGAAGCGCCAATTCTAAAGCAAAAAAGCAGAACTTCACCTCTCTTGAACACACATCCTCGATAAAGTTATTAACCATAACACCGAGGCTGATTTTCTCATTCTTTCTACAGCACTTTAACCTGAAATATACCCTTCATGCTGGAGGATTTCTAAGGCTTTTACTACCACACCTCAAACACTTTCTCAGTTTCCTCCAGGGCTGACAATAAGGCCTCCCCACCAACACACACAGTGGTTAACATAATAGAAGACAGGCTTAAAGGTGGACTTAGACATTCACTGCACAACTCAGACCAGATGCCTTGCGAATCACCAAGAACAAAGGTGTAGGATAAACTGTAACATCCAAAAAAAAAAAAGGTATCTGAGGTCAGCTCACAAGAATATACAATCTATGAGGAAGTACTGCTCCTCCAAACACCTAATAGTCAGGAAGGGCTTTGCATTGAGGTGGTTTTCCTGGAATTAAGAAGGGAGCCATTTGACTCTTGAGACATAAGGATTTCAAAACCTGAGGAGGCCCTTTCCCTTACCCCGTGTTTCAAGCAGAAACAGCATACCTTCAAGTACTGTTTCTGCACTGATAAGAAAACAAGGAGACCCATCTGAACTACCATCAGATGTCTGAAACCATTCAGGAGGAAATGGACTTGTCCAACATCCTGAAAACATCAGACACAATATTTTTACCTTCTGTGGCCAATAAGGTAAACAGTGTTGCGCAAAAAAGCCATTAGAGTCGCTTCAGAAATTCTATTTACCTTACACTCATTTAATTTTTAAAGCTTACTATTTTATCATATTTTAATATCTATACGTGTAAAGAAGCATTTGCAGAGAACCAAGTAAAATGAGTCCAAGCTAATTTACTCTAGGCAGACTCAGTCAGCCAAGATATCATAAGATACAGTCACTAAATAACACATCACACAAGCGATCTAGCCATAATGCTTTGCCTAAAATGCTTTAGCAATTTATAAAACACAATATTGAACCATCTATAGTTAAGTATAAAAAGTTTATCATGGTCTTTAAACAATAAAGTAGTGAGGCAAGTCCAATGAGCACCTGCTAAAATCAAATGGAGTATGAAAATAGGAAGTTTCATCTTAAAGGTATTCAAAAACATATGAGCATCTATGTTCCTCTTTGGAATAAATTTCCTCATGTCACTAAAGAAAAAAATAGAGGGAACTGTGCTTTTTCTTCGTTTTAGCAACCCAAGATGGAATCAAAACTTCCTCTAAAATAATCAGGTGACAAAAGAGACAAAGGAACTTTTACTGCTCTGTTATCAAAACAAAGCAAACACTAATTAACCTTTCAGCTAGCTCCATTTATTTTCAAAAGGCATCTTCTATACTATTTTTAAGTTTTAGCCCCATCTGTAATAATAATAATACTGCTAATTAAAAAAATTAAAAAAAAAAAACAAAAAAAAACCCAAACCAACCACACCACACTGGTAAATTACAGTTTCTGCCAGAATTAACTGTATTTTATGTCAGCCAGACTAAAATATCAGATTTTTACAAATCAACAGCTTCGGTACTGCCTGTTCTGGTTAGAGTCTACAAAAAACCCACAGGAACATGTATTTCACCTGAAACACATAGTGTACTGACAACAAGCCTGAGTGCCAAACCACATCAGATTATTTTCAGAATACACCTGATTCTCTCCCCAGACCTGTGCTTTCAATTACCTACTCCAGATTCATGACATCTTGCTCTTTTGGGAGCAGTGAGTTGTGATTGTTTTCTTTGGGACACTCAGGTGTCTTTGGAGAGCTGTCCCACTCCAAATGGTTATTCTAAAGTTGTTATTCCCAGCTTCACAATAATCAGTACTCTTTCTGCAGCTCCAGACCTTTCCTCGTTATTCATGCCAGTGAAATATTTTTCCTTTTAAATGTTTAGTCCTGTTTCCTATCACTAGGACTTTTCAAATCAAGCTAGCCCATCCTTCTGTCTCTGCTCCTCAAAGCTCATTCACCTGCCCTGTTTTTCCTTTCCTTTTTAGGATTATCCTGAGACATTAATGTCACACAAAAAGCTAGGACAGAATCAGAGATAAAATCTAGGAAGTCCAGTCTTACATGATAACCATGAGACCAGCCCACCCCTCGACACCTCTCAGGGTCAATGGCACTTTAATCTACCACAGTTATTTTGCTTCTTAAACAATCTACTCAAATTAAATTACTATAATACAGAATAGCAGATTTAATGAGTGCCTGCAAACTCCTACTGAAAAACACATACACAAATAATGTGCAGGTTTTCCAGCATCAAATATCTATTTGGTAAACAGAGACAAATAATTTTTTCCTTATTCAGTAAATAAAAATTATAGCATATAGTCTAATAATAGCAACCTAGCAATTTTTATTTTCATGCCGTATGTTTTAGGTTATCAGCTGCACTTTGCATCTGTATTTTCAATTGTCTAAGAGCAGAAGTAACATCTTCATTTGGGAGTACAAAAAACAGGTAGCACATTGAAGCGTTTTGGGGTTTTTTTGGAACAAAATCCTTTACCCACAAAGCCTTATTTTTGCTCAGGTTTTGCATTGTGTACAATTAGTAGCAGGTCAGATAAAACTAAATACACCATAAATTTATGTAAGGGCTTCTGTGAAGGCTAGCTTCTGTAAATAAGGCTTGATTATAGCACGCAGCTTATGAAAGCATCAGAATAATATGATGCATTACTGATGGCCAGTTTCTTACTTACATTTTCTATGAAGTTAAGCTCCCTTTGGGTTTACGATCTCAAAACGCAAACCTCCAGTTTTTAGTAAACACAGTCTGGTGAAAACTCATTGTTTGGACAAGACAGAAAAAAGACTCCAAAGGCAGCCCAGTTCTGAAATCTCATCCTCTGAAAACACTACAGGGATGAACGACAGAACACATCCCTGCTGCTGGAACGAGAACTCGGAGAGTGTAAATAAAACATCTCATTCACACGTTGTATTTACACAAGATGTTAGACCAGCAAGCTGCTTCTATAACATGACACTTCACAGGTTAGACTGAAAAAGTACCTAAAAGGTTTCTCTCTATGAGTAAATCCTTAACTTATTCTGTTTCAGTTGAAGACAGTCTTGACTAGACGGTGGCTGTAGACAGTTTTGTCTTTCTCACAAGTATTAAGCATACTATGAAGGGGCTTTTTTTTTTTTAAGCCACCAATTTGATTTTAAAAATCACCACTATCAAGAACGGAATGTAATTATTACTGCATTTAAAAGGTAGCAACTCTTTATATTTAAGATCACAAAGTTGACAAAATTGATACTTAAATAACAGAAGGTGATCATTTGCATTTCAAAATTCATCTATCTTCCTTTTCCTTCAATTAGACCAAAACATGTTGATCCACAGGTTTGTGTGTGTGTTTGTTTCTTTTTTAAACTTATTTATAGAGCAGAATAATGGCCCCCCTGCTAGGCTGGCATTTGCTCAAGTTTCTGTCCGTGTAAATTGAATCTGTTACTGGAATTTTCCCCCCTTCTGAATACCAAGGCACATTAACCAAGAGATAAAGAGATACATTGCTGATACCATCAGGCACCAGGCAGGTGGATAATGCGAGGGATTTTTTGTTAGTTTTTGTGGGGGTTTTTGGACAAATATGTGATAAGAGTTCTCAGGGGGCATGGAGAGCAAAGGGCTGTTTAAACAGAAGTGAATCATTCTCATCTGATCTGCTAATAACTTTGTATTCAGGCATCAGCTGATTAGCATACTTTAAAACATTCAGAAAACAAAATTACTGTAAAGAGGAAAGTTGAAGAAAAAAACCCCACAAAAACCTCACATTAGTCACCTTAACCATATTAAATAGGCAGAAATTCTCAGTTACAAGTGCTTGATGTCTTCTTTAAAAGCAAATAGGTTATTCTTGGCCAAAATCCCCACAGTTTTACTCGAAGTGGTGTTGAGTTTATAGGAGATGATTTATAATCCATCACTTCCCTTGTGGGTTAGAGAAACAACATTTGACTTATCATAGGTGAACAGCAAAGATTTAGTTTGGCCATTAATCAAAGTGTAGCACAGGCGCTACTTTTAAGCATCTGCAGATAGCTTTGTTGTTACAGTAGTTGGTTCAGCATGAACTTTTTTTTTTAATCGAGTAGAACTATGCAGGAGTAAAGAGAGTTATCCAGCTTCACCAACAGATTCAACAGCACTGTAACACACCACGACTCTGAGCTTGCGAGTACAATTCTTGATATGCAAATAATTACAAATAAACCGCATCTTCCTTCTTACGTGAAGTTAGGCAAATGAGAGCCAGCAAGTGCAACAGCAAAATCCATTAATGGTACAATGCCACCTGCTGTCGATAGTGGAGAAGTGCCACTTCTTGCAACAGATTTAGCTTGCTTTTAATTTATGCACGATATAAAATGAAAATTGTTATTTCATACAAAATTAACTATATTGCTAGCAGGGAATGTAAACTATCTCTTCCCTCATCTTTTTGACACCTCTCCATTTATAATGTTTGCATTTGTTCTGTTATTTTAAATATACAGTGCATAATCTTTTTCCTACATATGCAGTCACATTGCCTCTTCACTTTTCATAGGATAACAAGAGCTGAGCAAGTCCTTGCTATTCACCATGGCAAGGACCTCAAAACCACTTCTGTACCAATACTACCTTGCTTTGCTTCAATACAAGGTTACAACTTGGGGTACCGAAAGCCTCAAATACAAAATCCTAGATCCCACAAGCAAGCTCCATGTAGCTGGACCTCTATTCTCCCCTGGGTCTGAAAAGCTTCAACATTAATACAGTTTTATTACTAGCCCCTCCAGGAATTAGGTTCTGATATATAAACTGTAGAATTTAGACTCCATGTTTTCTTTCAATCAATAAAGCAACTTAAAAATTAAATATGTCCTCAGGCACTTAACTGCTAAGCACTTTATAACTTGGACTGTAAAAAGGTAACACCTGAAACCTTAATCAATTGAAAAGATAAAACAATTTCAAATACATTTTTATATCTTTCACTTAACTCTACAATACAATTTCCTACCTATTTTAAATTGAAGATATCCTGTGACCTGTTTAAATTTCACATTCATTCTCTTCTCTGCCTCCAAAATTTGCTCCTCAAAAACCAATGCAGAAAAAGAACTGCATCCCAAGACTCATCACCTGTTCTCAGTCTACAACACCAGACCCTAAAAGGCAGTATTTGATAAAAGACATCTTCCCTTTCTTACATACTTTTAACAAGCGTATTTAAGTAACAAAACATTGAAATCACATAACATACAAGTTATCATACCCAAATCCTATTCTAACCCGAACTCTTGATGAAAACACACACCAAGCTAAACACATGGAGACAAAATTTGGCAAGTCAAGTTTCACTCATCCTTCAGTTAGGAGAGAAAAAGAGAGGGAAAGCCGAATACCCAGAGGTAGGGCAACACAGCACACAATACTGGAAACACCAGGAAAATTTAAAACAAGATAAAGACTCACTTTGAGTCACTTTGTTTAGTCACTATGTTGTGTTATGATAAGAAATCATAAGACCTGATGAATTTTGTGAAGATCACTTGTTCACCTCTATAAAAGTGCAGCCCTTCCTTCAGGAGGAAAAAGGCAAGCTGTGAGAAACATTATGATCAGTTTTAAAAATCAACTTTAAAAGAATAAAAACCCTGAACTTGTCAGTTTCTCGAAGCAGCTTGAGGAGCAATGCTATCATGATAAAAGGGAGACATGGGTTCCAGGAACATGGTATACTCCTTAAAATGAAAACTAATCATCAAAATAAGGTGTTGGGGGTTTTTTTCTGTAACATTGGAGCCTAAAGAAAGCCCACTAACATGATTATATTTTTAATACTGATCAAAAGCTCTAGAGCAAGATTTAGCAGCAGCAGCAGACCTAAGAAAAAGCTGCTTTGAACTCAGCTATACACCATTATTGAAGGTACAGGTATTAAATCATTGCTCAGAATAGAATGGCACTTGGCTCCAAAATATGTTCTGTACTGCTATGTTATACCAAGTATGACCCTCCTACGCAAAAATTAGCACAAAATAGCTACACTAAAATAAGAGTACAGTTTGCAGAGATAATATTAAGATCAAGAAGTATGAAAGGTAAGAATCATAGAGCAGTATCAGTTCAGCCATCTTGCATATATCTATTATTTGCATTTTCAAATCTTCATCTTGTAGCTCCCCAGTTACAGACACACAAAACAAACTGCAGCTTGGGGTAGGGCAGAGAGGGCGGAGAGGAGAGGGCAACTTAACCAAGAAGAGCCCGGATGGATACCACACCTGTGCTGTGAGGTGGAAATAATGATGGTGAGGAAAACTTTATTCTTGCATTTGGGGACTTCTAAATATTATTTCAACTGCTCCCTAAACACTTAATTACTGCAAGAGTTGGCTGGTTGGGGCTTAAGGGGCAAAAAAAGTCTCTCTTTGGATCCTCATTAAAATACAGAAAAATTAAGCTTTGACTTTCACAGCTCATTAATGATGACAGGGTGGGAAAAGACTGCACTTCCATCTTTGCTACTACTCAACTAGGGAGCGCTTTGTACAAAGCTGGGTTAGGGAGGCAGGAAAATGCCTCTTTCTAACAGGACATCATGTACGTTGGCAACCAGGACATATTTCTATTTAACAATCACAAGAGTTGCTGGGATTTCCCAATTTTCATGTTCTTGAATTAAAGTGGGGTGAAGGTAGAATGAAGGTGCTGGGTTTGCTTTGATAGGTAAAAAGAATTCTTTTCTCTAATACCTGCCCTTTTGACTTGCACCTGGATAGAAAAGATTTTATTTACTGTTTATCTTAAGAGGCTGGCATTCAAATTTTTGTCGAGATCCTACCACCTTTATTCACAGATAGCAGTTCCTTATCGTACTTCAGTTGCAGGACTAAGTCACAGAATAAACACCTGATGCCAAACTAAGTTCAGAACTTTCACTGCCGGTAACTCCTACTCTAAATTTTTATGAGCACATTTCTTTCATAAATTTTTCTGAGCTTAAGGACTACCTGCATGCCAAGTTGCAATGTCTAGCCAGACCACACGCTCAGCAGAAAGAGTATGTCAGTATTTCAAATTCAGAATAAAAAAACAGAGAAACTGAAAATCTGAATAGCCTCCCGGTAGTCATTTCAACTCTAAAAGTAAGGCATTTTAAGCTATCTATGAAATTTTTAAAACATGACATTATAAGTAAAACACCTGATTTTTGGCTGTCACTACCATTTGACCACTATATTAGCAGAAAATAAAATTTGGAAAGGGCAAAAGAGGGAGGGCTCAGTTTCCATTGCCATCCTTGACATAAAAACCCAAGAGATACTGATTTTATCACCGTCATGATTGATGAAAGCAGTTCTAAGAAAAGAGCCCTCTAAACTATTTCAAAGCCAACTGTAGCTCATCAAAAATGTCAGAGGCATCTCTGAGCCTATTAGGGTTGTATTTTTCAAACTGATATGGCTTTTTTCCCCCCATGTTCTTTGCAGGTATAATTTTTTGCATTTTTAAGGCTCTTAGTGTCATCTTTTCAGTCTGCCCTTTCCCTTATTTGCTCTTTTCAGTTATCAAGATGTACTCATACATAGCAAATAACTGCAAGAAAACAAAACATTACTTAAATTTACTTAAACAAGACATTCAATACAATTACACTTTATGGAAATGATCTAACAACCACCACCACACTTCAACAATAAAGCAGTTATGAGTCCTCTAGCTTTTTAAGACATTCAGGAAAAAGCAAAGAAAATTCAGATATTGCATGATCTCGAGCTCTATACTATAGAGGTTCTGTGAGAAAATGAAAGCTGCTAATCTACTTTCCAAGTGAAACATTGTAGGTGATTGCTCTAACCTGGGGCACAGTACATTCTCTCTATGGCATCGTTGTCACAGGAATCTTCAACCTCCCTCCACCTGCTAAAATACGTTAGCTGAATGTGTCCTAAAAACAAAACGACAGGAGAAATCAAAACATTTTTCCCTTCCATTTTCTGCAGAAGTGAACTGTAATTACTCCTTTTGTAGCTAAAAACAGTATCATTAAGAATAATGGCATCATTAAGTACTAGAAGCTATTACTGGGGGTGAATTTGCTGCACTGATAATGAAGCTCTAGACAGGAAATGAAGATACTAATTACAAGATAAAACGCCTACTCAGTTAATTGGAAGCAACAGCGAATAAAAAGAAATGCATTTGCAAAAGTTCCTGACCTCTATCATTCAATAAGATGTTGTTTGGGTTCAAATCGCGGCACACAATTCCTTCTCTATGTAAAGCATCAAGGGCTACAACCATTTCAGCTGCCCATCTTTGAATGCAATCCTCTGGGATATAAAACCTGGAGGTTATCGCTAATCTTTCGTCGAGGTCCTGAAAAATCTGATGTATCTCCTTCTCCCCTGCTACTGCTATTTTGTCTTCCCTCTTTGGTGTTGTCTTTTTACTTTCAGCTGCTGGTAACAAAGCCAAGTCTGTTTCCTCTTTCCCAAAGTCTTCAGTTTGATCAGAAAACAGCAACACTGCTTCATTTCTTAACATTTCTCCATCCAAGCTAACATCTTGAGCACCTGAGAGTGGGTTGGAAACAAATAAATTTTCTTCTTTGCTCGTCACGTTTAAGGAGCAGGGTCCAAGCCCCTGAAACACAGCCCCGTCTTCTGAACTACCTACCTCTTGGTCAGATGTAAAGAGGGTCCCAAGAGCTCCCTGAGTGACACCACTTTGTCCATTTGCTTCCTCACAGGAAGGATCACCCACTTCTGGTGCCACATGATTTGGCTCTTGATCAAATGCTTTGCATGTCTCTGCAGAATTATTTAATTGTAAGACATCAGGTGTTTCTAATAACTTTACTTCCAACATGTCTCTATCAGTTTTTGTAAACTTTGTTGGCCTTGACACTGCTGCCTCTTCTGTTTCATCAGACATACCAGGTAAGTTTATTAGGAGATCAGGCCTTCCTTCGTCAATGCTATTTACATCATCAAAAGCAGCATCCTTAAAGGAGATAACTGGCACAGAGTCGTTTGAACCCCTGCTGATGGTATCATGAGCTCTCACACCCATTTTGTTGTCTAGAGCATCCAAGCTTCTGTCATGATCTGAGACAGAAAACAATGGCTTCAAAGGTTCTGATTTCAGGTTATATAATTTTTCTCCAAAATCAAGCCCCAGGAGCTCACTAGTGCTATCTTTGCTGTCTATCCTGAAGAGTTCCATAGGGCTGTTCTTTGATTTAGTTAATGAGTCCAATATCCTAGTAGGGCTAGCTATTTCTGACTCAGCATCGTCAATGAAAAGCTTTTGTTCCTGAGATGCAACCTGAGAGGTGAAGCTATCACTGCCAGTGACACTGCATTTCTGTAAGCAACTTCTCTCTTTGGTATTCAGACCTTCACTCTCCAGTTTAACCACCGGTTCCTCATTTAGAGAGCCAGAATCAATTTTTTCTTGCCCATATTCATTGCATAATGTTAAATAACTAGTAGTGCACTCTTCTTCTGAGCTGGATCCTGAGTCCATCCATTTGGAACTCTCTTGGCCATCATCCTGGTTGCTGCTGTCATCCTGAGAGCTCGGTGTTAGGCTGCTCTTCAGCGGGACCACCTTCAGCGTGCTCTCCCCATAGCTTTCTCTGGAATCAGTGCTGCTACCAATTTCTTTAGGACTTGGTGTTGGCTGCTCCAGGTAAATTTTAGTTGAACTGGATGTTCTGGGTTCAGGAATTTCAAAGCTCTCTTCAGGACTTCTGTTTAAGAACTTACTGACGTAAGACCACAGTTTTCCTCCTGCAAGAAGAGGGGGGGAGGGGGGAGGAAATCTTTTAATTTTACTCAAAATAGTATCAGTTCCACTATAAAACAGGCTAATACCCTCATTGTCACAATACATTACCTCCTTATGTCCATAGAGCAAGCTGGATCTGCTTCCTTCCTGCTACCTCAGAAGGAAATAAATACAGGGACCAAAACTTCCTTTTCAAGCAATTTGTATTAATATATAAATATTTAAAGAGTTGTATCTGAGATTAAGCTTTTTTATTTTAAACTTCAGTAAAGTCACATTCCAGAATCTGTCTCAAGTTACATGGTGGTGACTACTCTCCTTCTGCTGTCTCAAAAGAAAGCAAAAACTAGGGAAGATCAAATGGTTTAGTGCCCATCACCAGTTCTGCCTGTACTGAACACTGCTCTGTCACAGCCCCAAGCTCATGAACAACATTAGGGGAGACAGACTAAAAACTACTAATTAGCAGGTTTGGCAAAGGGAAGGGAATTACCTCACATTAGGAGGATGTTTTAAGGGTCTGTTTCTCTCTTTGGAAAAGTGGATCTTGTTAGTTAAATATGGATGTGTTTCTCCCTTTAACTTCAGAACTCAAGAAAGGATTTATCAATACTCTAAGTTACACTGGCAAAACAGTTCCTTCACATCAAAGACTCATCAAGGAAAGTTACAGCTCCAAAAGTAATGATTACACTTAAAAAATACAAAATAGGACTCCTTACGATTCCAAATAGTGTGCATATTAAAAAAAAGCTTACAGATTACAAAACATAATTTGCAAAAAAAAAAAATCAAGAAGTTACTGCATCTCTTGCACGTGTCAAAGACTTAGGCTTAAAGCCAGAAAGCCACCTTTGATAACTTATGGAAAAATGCGAAGTCAAGACATTTCGGTTTAAAAGATTGTAAAGAAATTCTGGAAAATGTGGGAGTTCTAACAAAATCTTTGTAGAAGAAAAAAATAAGTATCCAGCCTACTGGGCATCTGCAAAGTTCTGATTGGTTTTCTCTTTTTTCTTTCTTTTTTTTTTTTTTTTTACTTATTTGGATAAAACAGAGTTTTATATTTTTTCCAAAATACAGTCTTTAATAGTTATTTTTAAACACTCTCCATATCAGGCAAAATTCCTTTAAAAAGTACAATAAAAGAAGAAAGCATTTTTCATTGCCTAGGAACAGGTTTTCTATATTCTCAGGTATTTCAAAAATAACTTATCAAAGGCTTGATACTTTAAAAATGAATTTGAATAACATAATGTGGAATTTTCTTGCCCTCCATCCCCCTGGCTAAGACAAGACTTGTTTTTGAAGGAGGGGAAAAAAAAAAATCTTGCTGGTTGTGGTGAAACTAAGTATATTAAAAATATTAAGAGGTAATTCTAACAGCTTGAGCCCAATGGTAAAAATGACAATTTAGATCTATTAATCCACATGGTTTCTGCCATAAGCTACAAACAGACTTAGTAGGTCAGAATGACCCTTGCCACTTTCTAGAAGATGATGAGAAAGGATGCCAGGTGAACGCACAGAAGCAATGCTCTAAGAGAAGGGAAAAATAACTGCTATACAGACCACTGTATTGCATAAGCACTTTAAATACTTACCCAAAGATGCACTGAAAATACCTACAGTGTGCCATGCTACAGCAGCAAGACATGGCTCATCAGCCACCCCCAGCAGAGCAGCAGCCCTCAAGCCCAGTGAAGCAGGCTGCCCCCTGGGTACTGACAGACTCTGAGCTGGCCTGGATACCAGAGACCTGCTGCCCTGCATCAGTGAGACCAGGGGCCTTGGTCCTGCCAGAAGTGCCTGATGAGCAGGACCTTGCCTCCGTGAAAAGCAGCGAGTCCACGCAGACGCTTAAGATGAAGCCACTTGCCTTAAATATGACAGGTTACACAGCTGTTCAGCAGGGCAAAGGCAAAGGCAGAGCCAAGGCAGTCCCTTCTAAGTCCTGTAGCTTGCACAGGACTTCAGAATTATGGGTTTTAAACTGATTTGGTAGAAATAAAAGTTGGTCACCCCATAACCACCAATAATTCTTTTTCTAATATTACATTTTTACATTTATTCATGCTTTTGCCATGGAATGGCAGGAAGAGAAAACAACATCAAAGAAAATGAGACAGAGAGTGAGAACACATGTATTTTTATGTAAAAGTGATAGACTTTCTCTACTTTTCCACACTTTCATCCATGACAACAGAAGTAACATTAAAGTTTAATTTTACCCCAAGATTCTGACGGAACAATATTTTTATACAATTAATTTTTCTTTAAAAATTTTAATTAAATTACTTTAAGTAAAAAGTGCTTGCAAAATAACATTGCCCAATTTATGAACTAGGCATGGAATTATTCCGGGTTGTTTCATACCAAACAATAAAATCTCATTTGACAACCAGGCCCCTGCTGCATTTAATAAAATACAAAGTCTCCCCATCCTACCTGCATTATATTAATTAGTACAAGCAAACACTAAATATTTCTGTCTTCATATTACTAGTGTTTATTATTTGTGCTTCACAAATTTCTTATGAAAACACAAATCTCAGGTTTCAAAGGGCGTTCACAGAACACGACCCATGAAAACCCACATTACGTTTTTGCAGCTTTGGAGAGTGCCTGGCACAACAGCCCCCCAGCCTCCAGGTACAGCTTTAATGCAAATATTAGCACCATCAGTCCTTCCTCAGATGGAAGTATAGTTAAGAAAAGGTCTTTCTAACGGAGGCATGGGTTGAGCTTTGACCCAGGGGTGCAGGAAGCTCCAAACCTTATTTC
Source organism: Athene noctua (assembly GCF_965140245.1). NCBI lineage: Eukaryota > Metazoa > Chordata > Aves > Strigiformes > Strigidae > Athene > Athene noctua. Next base: position 104,162,017 of record NC_134037.1, on the reverse strand, counting down.
TGTGAGCTACTATCATGGTTTTTTTCCTGTGTCATTGCTGGACACCAGGTGTGCTTTTACATCTGACAGCTGAACAGCTCTCACTGACCTAAATGTTTCGCACCCCTATATTAAGGTAAGAAGGGGCTGGGCTGCCCAGCAGTATGAAAAGTGCAAGAATTACTCTCACACAACATAGCTTATCACCTATAGACAGGTCAAGCTGCTCTCAGGACAACTCTTGTCGCCTTCTCCCTTCACCACACTTCATGCAAGATTTCATGCATACTCCACTAGATTTTGGCATCTACTCAAAGTGTTAGTGTAGCTTAAGAAAGAAGGAGACCCAAGAAGGATTAAGGAAGGAAAACAGATATGCTGAGATCAATCCTTCAAAACCCCACAGAAAAATCACTGGAAGAGTCAAGAGGTTTAGGTTATGTTTTAAAAAAATATTCAAATTTCAAATGCCTTCAGCAAACCTAAAATTTGCAAAAGACAAAGAAAATCTCTTTATCCTTACAGTAGTCAGGAATTCACCACTGTCCACCTGTGAAAACAGCCAGAACTGCAACAATAACTCGTTTTCTGTTTGTAAATGTCTGTATTTACATAAATACAAATTTGCAAATTATCTTACCTTTTTAAAAAAAGGTGTTCCTTAATAATCACTTGGACTTAGAAATCACAGTGGAAATGACTACTTACTGCAACTCCAATTTAGAGTTAAATGCAAGTAAATAAATAAATAAATAAATAAATGAAATATGTCCAAATATGTTTACATACAAATATTTCAAGACTGGCCTCCTGGTCAAGTGGAAATACGTAAATAAATGCTATTCAATAATTGTGTTCTATAGTGAAAAACAACAATTTTATTCCTTTCTGAAAACGTCCAATCCAGGGTCAAACAAGAGTGATATTTGTATCTGGGTATATAATTATGCCTTTATGAATGACATACTAATAATCTTTTCCCCTCTCCCCATGTGTTGTGTAAGATCAAGAAAACCCATTAGCAAGCCATGCTAATATAGTATCAGGAATCTATAAAAACTAAAATTACAGAAATCAATCCAAACAAGTAAGCTTCAGTCATTGTCAAATAGAGTAACATACTAAATAACTATAAAAGCTACTTTTTTAAGCTAAGGTTTATTAGTGTTTAATACAATTTCAGAAGTACACTATTAACACAACTAATTATTAAGATTATTTTCTTCTACCAAGAACTGCCTCTACAACCAGTCCGGCTTATTCTTTCTGGTTTTGTTAGGACATGAAAATCACCAAGCTCTGTATTCTCTTAAATGTAAAATTACTTAATAGAATTGCCTTACTTAACCACATTTCCAGCACTCTGGAGGTTATACCTCTGGTTCTAGACAAGGAATCTAAAAAGTGATTGTCCAAAATAATCAACAGGAAATTTCAGCACAAAGTGATCAGGTGATGAAGCTGGACAGGAATCTTGTTAGTTGCATATCTTTACATTCTTTCAAACATTTTTGCAGTTTTTTGTTATTAATAGCACTTGACAGAGGAACATCAAAGAGAAGAAGATACAGAGACTATGTAATATGTATCATAGGATAAAATGAAACCTAACAAATCAGCAAATTTAGTCTCCTAAACATGTTTTTGTTCTACCTGACAAGAAAAATTCATGACCTGTTGGATTTTTCCTTAGCCGGTGCTCAGATGCTTACCATTTCAGCTTCACATCCTGAAAGACTGGATGACTAAGGAAACATATTCCAAAATAAATTAATGGCTTTTGCTGATTTGGCCCATGAGTTTACTCTGAAGGATGATATACTCCAACTCCTGTAAAACTGTAATGCAGCTAAGAATGGAGCTGTCACTGTATTTAGGAAATCCCTAAGAAAGTCAAAGTGAACAATCCGGGCTTCCAAATAATTGTGATCGGATAGGGAAGAAAAACAGAGTACTGAAAGACATCTGCTTGAATTACTCTCCAAAACCAGGCACAACTCTCTGCATCACTGCATCAGAACTTGTTTATGGCCAGAAGTACCAATCATAAGTCATGCACCTCATGCAAATTAATATTCTTCCTTGTTGGAAAAAGAACAACCTTGCTGTTTTCTTAGAATCACTGTTCTCCTTTTCAATAAAAACATGTCTACTGGTAAATATCATCATGTTAATATACAACTACATAAAATTATGCTTGCACATTTTCTAGGCCAAAAGAGAACCAGACACATAGGTACTACTACCATGATACAACAATGTTTCACAGCATCCCAATGGCAGCCACAGTGAGGTTGCAGCATACACATGAATTGGAAGCTAATCTCCAACCTAAATCTCTAACATGACAGTAGTTACAAACACCAGTTATATGCATGGCTGCTTCCACTTCTGCTGGTGAATCTCTGCTACAAAGTTTGCTAGTTTAGGCAAAGCTCCCACTTCCTGACACACTTTGAGCAAAAGCTATTATTTCAAAGCAGCCTCCTAAAAAAGTCATTTGCCAAGGCCCATCTCACCTTTCCTACATTTTCCAATTGCTGTTGCATATTTACAGCTAGCACTATCTCCTTTCCTAACAACAAATCTCTATCTTTGGAAGCCAGAATACTATCCTGTTGTTGTCTATCAATTCCTGTGTGCAGCAAGCCTCTTCAGCATGAAGTTTCTTGAGTGCTCTCCAGATTGATAGGAACTCCAGCTTGTTTATGCTTAAAGAGATTTGACAGCTTCTAACAGCCACTTAAACTTTGATGTCCCATGGAAGCCCCCCAGCCTATTTTTGAAGCATCTGTTTCTAAAATTTCTGGAGTTGGTAGTGCCAAGAAGAAGCGAGGCCTTATTAACATCAGATTGGCTCTCTACCACACTAGAATTTGCCAAGAGCTTCCCAACAAAGCTACAAGATAACTTTATGGACTTTTGTGTTTCTGAGACACCCTTGAAGCCTCAACTATACCATGAGAAAAGCCTGTAAGAGAACCCAAGACCTCACTCATCAATTCTGAGCATGTAATGGCAATATGCTTTACCAAAAGGGGAAAAAAAAAAAAAGATCGAACAAAAAATCCTTCATATTGAGTAAGAGTCTGCGGTCAAGCTTGCAGAATTCCATACAAAACCCTATAGTGCTGTACTTAAAATTTACTAGAAACAGGAAATACTAAGCTGCTTAGCAAATACATAATGTACATAACATTAAAACTCTGCTGAATTTGCTATAATTCAAACCACTGGCCATTAATATTTTATCCTTGAACTTCCCGATGGTGTAACAAACATACCTAACATAATAGATAACCACCACTTATAAATTTGACTGGCAGAATCTTCTTTCCTACTGGAACAGAAGTACTTGGAGTATGAATGTTAAGAGCATTCATAAAGTCATGGAATAAAATTTCAGAGACTATCACTTAAAAAGTACTGTCCTAGAAATTTTTATCATTTCCAAAAATTAACTACAAGCACCTTCTCTATTTATATTTGGTCTAAGATGGATGAAATTTTAAGATAGCTTTATCTATAGGGATTCCAGATACCATTATCCTTATAATTTAAAGGATAAGTGCTACTAACATAAGACTGAAGTGATAGAGACCATCATCAATAGGGTGAGCCAGACTAGTCCCTGCATATAGTACAGCATAACTTTAGCCCAATTTTATTCATGCTTTATTCATGCAGAACTAGAAAATGAAGCCTTTCTCCTGATTCACTTTCCAGCATCAGTCTCCTGGGACAGCATGAGGTGCACAGGCATGAGGTAAACAGTTCTAGAAGCAACACAAAATTATTGCCCCAGTTAGGGATTTGGGATCAGGCCCTATGCCTGCAGTAGACTTTTTATATACTTTCTCGAGCAATTCACTCATCACTTTGTACCCCAGCTATCCCTCTTTAGAACTGAATATATTACTTCATTTCCTCTCTCTCTGTCTGTTCTGAGCCCAGACAGTAAGTTAATGAAAGCTGGGGACTATCCTTAAAGAAATTAACCTTACTAATTGCCTGATAATTAGGGAAAAGTCCTTATAGCCCATCACTTTTTAATGGTTTGCAAACAAGGATAGAGGTGAATCCATTTCCGAACTACTTGCTGCTTTATCAGAAAATGAGGGAAAATCCTGTGCAGTTTATAACTTAGGCCCACAAGTGTCCGACTCAAGTGAACACATGTATCATTTATTACCAACTGCCCTTACCCACATCAAAATCCCTCCTGGTCCCCACAGCTCTACTCTTCCTCCCCAGCAGTCTGCCAGTCCTCCATCCTCTCTGCAATGCTCCCCAGTTCTTCCCACACTTCCTACCCCTTGTTCCCCTTCAGAACTCTCCCTGTAGAAAGCACTCATAATCTTGTCAGCAACTCCTCTCCCAACTCCACCTCAGAATAACCCATCTCCCTCCCACAAGTCTCCTATTTGCACAGCTTTGACCCACAGTTGGGAGAAAGGCAAAATGAGCTGTGGCTTCCTTCGCCGCTGGCAGACCAAACAAATGGCATGGGGTGCTGCTCAAGGCTGTGTGTTGCACAAACCTGATTTAGAAGGCACTCAGTAAATGAAAAGTCCTTCCCCATTAGAACTCAAAACATGACACAGCCAGTGTTGGTAAGAGCAAGACATCCAGGCCAAGCACATTTCACTGCACTTGTGAGCGTGTCAAAAAAGACCAGGAGAGACTCATTCCTTTTTAAGGACAGCATCCCATACATTTGAAATCTTAAGCTTATGTTTCTGTTCTTAAATGAAAGAGCTCTGATCATGCAATATCTCAATTTTTCTCACTATTGTCACAATAAAATTATCACTTCCAGGAGATCATCTTTGTTAACTGGTCACATTATGCATTCCTTCAAATTTTTGTGTTCTCTATCTGACCACTATTCCCCCCAAATTCCACTACTACTTCACCCAGTTTTCCATCTGTCTTGAGAAGGAAAGTTCTTCCTGAAAAGAAGAGCAAACCAGTAGGTCTTCAGAAATTGCAGAAATATTAGGAACATGTTTTTTGAAATTATTTCTTTATCCCATCTCTAATCCTTTGATTATGCCCTTAAGAGTAGTTGGTATTCGATAAGGGTGGGGTTTTTATTTGGTTTGGGGTTTGTTTGGTTTTGGGTTTTTTTACATATATTATTTCTCCGAACAAAACATACCATCTTATGTGGAGATCAGCATCTCCAAGTTACTCTGTTGAATTACATGCACCTCAAGAAAAGTAGTATTGTACAGAACAGCACTGTAAACCCTTGAGATCACCATCAGGCAGTACCGTAACGTGAGGCTTTTCTTCATGCATCACTGCTCGTGGCAAAATTAAGTCACACATAGCAGAAACAGTCATTCATGTTGTAAAGTTAACTTTAACTGGCCTTGTGACAAACTGTTCATGAAATAGCCAAAATCTAAGTTATTGGAAAAAAATAAATAATAATGTAATAAAATTACCCTATCAGTTAGCTTAGTTTCTTCATATCTTCCATTCTGATTGATTAACATTTCCTAAAAAGAGAACTATTAGCAATCCCAAAATTTATATTCTGCACTAATTCTAAACAAATATGGGTAATTACATTTAGGGAATATTTAAATCCAGGTGTTAGACGAAAAAATCAAAATGTAATTATTTTGTGCCACCTGTTCCCTGTACATTTAACAGAAATTTTATAAATAGTTTGAAGGCACAACTCTGTGGTTCTGCTTTGAACTCCTGTGTTATGCCACTAGCTATTTTCTTAAAAATCCAGATCAGAATAACTATGCAATATTAACCAATAGGCAAATGTTCATGGTTTTTAGCAGAAAGTTATTAAATTCTTCTGTAAATATTTGTCATTTTAACTGCAAGATGCTAAAAAGACTTATTAGCCAAAGTTACAAAAGTAGCCAAAGACTTTATCTCTTAGAGATTACTGTAAATATCACAGAATGTTGTTGCAGTCAAAGCACTCACTCTCCTATAGAAAATAAACAGTTGGAAGCTTTCAATATTGCTACAATTCCAGTAACCCATCAGGATTTGTGGCCATTTCAAACAGGAATCAGATCCACTGCAGAACGAGGGGGAAAAAAGGAGAGGGACAGAGGATGGGAGTGGGGTGTCTTACATGACATCTATTAGGCACACTAAAAAATATTTTAATTAGATGTATGAGAGATTCATTTGACAATGAAATGCACCATTGATTAAAACTTAAACCTTTGACTCTTTTCAACAATATACTTAAACAAGAGACGAACCTTCTGCATGCTGTAACACGAGAAAGACAGACTCCTCGGAGATGATGTACTTGTGCAGACACACCATGTTGGGCACACAGCGGGGGATGATGGTCGTTCTGCTCCTGCTGTACTCACTACTTTTCCTTAGACCCTGACAGAGAACAAAAAGGTCAGTTGTACCCTCAGTTGCCTTTGGAGCCTGCTGTGCTCTGTGTTTATCAACCAAACTAATCTATCCGAGTTACTCTGGGCTTCAGAGAAACCACTCATCTGCTGCTCTATGCCCCTCGGTCCCCCGAGGCTGTGCTGATGGCATCTGGCGCATTTCCAGAGAACAGAAGATGGCACAAAGCTGCCATTAAAATCAATTACATGGGTCAATGTTTTTATTAGAATCTCTCTCAAACTAAGTCATCAGGATGACACTCAGTTATTTCCCTGTGACCTTTTTTTAAAATTTTATTTTTGTGTGTGACCAAAAGACACTATTAAAAAAATTCAAGTTCTAAAGACAAAAGAATGCCTTAGCTTTATAGGTAATCCTCACGTTTCCATTGTACTTCACTAAAGACAACAAACACCACAACAAAAAGGAAAGGAAAGGATTAGTCTCCTTGAGAGGTAATGATTTTTGGGAGGTAGCACAGAGATGAAGTTGCCAGAAGTGAAAAAATTGATGTGGGAGGGAGAAAGGGAGGGGAGAGAGAAAGAGAAAAAAAAAATTATGTCAATAGTGTGACCTATTACAAAATTGATAAACATAAGCATTTAAATGGGAAATTCAATGTTACCCTATCTGCCAGCAGATAACGTGAGGTTCTAATACACAATACTCACAAATAATCCTTTCTGAGGAACAAACAGGTTTTCTGTACCCTGCGCATACTTAAACAATTTCAAAGGCCAGATCCACAAAGTTAAGGCAGTGTTGTAAGCCAGACCTGAAGTGAACTTACAAAATGTTAACAACTTATTAGAGCTCCATGTTTGGGACAGTTTTTCAGCCCTTTCTCACATCAGCTGTACAATTCATGTTAAGGGGAGTCTGAAATAATGGCCACAATAACAATACTCAAACTAACTCTCAGCATCACAGATGCTCCAAGCATACTGGGATCTTGATCTGAGCACTTTCTGAAACACAGAAGAGTAATGTGAAAATTTTTATTCCGAACAATTAAGTATTTATTAATTCAATTGTTTAGTAACATTAAACTCAGTTTTTACAGTCTATTAATGTAAAACATAGGAAAGCAATTTTGAATAAGACCAGTCATCCATTTTATCCAGAATCCACTCTGGCCGATATCATATTCTTCAGCTAAGGGAAGACCAAACACAGAGTGTTGTGAATGTACTTGGGCTAAGGAGACTTTTCACCTCTTCAGCAGTCTGACATGTCCTGAGCCACCAGGGCTCTACAGATGTTTTAAGAAGCACAATGAAACTGTGATTCTTTACCAAAGCCTGCTAAGGTGTTAGCCTCAATATCTGGTTGCAACTCAAGTGCGTAAACCAGCACATCTGAGCACTAGAGCCGTTAGAAAGAAAGGAAAGGAAAGCAACTGAATACTAACAAAAAGAATTCCAGTGCATGTAATGGAGCAATAAAAGACTTTACTCACCTTCAGTATAAAAGTCTGCTGTGTTCTAGTGTCCATTACAAGCAAAACCTAAGCAAAAAGTATTCAGAGAAATATTAAGATTCACATGAGTAAGTAAACAAAACATAGTTCTTAAATCTAATGTTGAATATTTTTACAAAGGAAGTGATATAAGTAAAAAAAAATAAAGCCCGGTAGCATACATTTGATAACCAGTCTTAGGAAAGAAATATGACTGAGGATATAGATCTCTACAGAACTACCAGAATGTCATCTGGTTCCCAATCTAACTTAACAGAATGAATCCTAACTTCATAACAGAAATAACCGGTACTTCATAATTACAGCAGTAATCTAGCAGAACCCAATTTACAGAAATGCAATGGTAACAACACAATAAAACACAAAGAATACTATTATAAACTAGTATTAAGGTAACAACAAAAAAAAAGAGGATTTATTTAGGAAGGAAAGAGTGGATGGGTTCACTGCAGAGAAGAGAACATCTACAGCTGCAGAGAGGATCTCTGTTAGAAGTGCATCACCTGTACTGAAAGCACTTTAAACACAGCACAGCAATGGGAGTTGTACTAAATAACAACTATCCTCTTAGCAAGTTCAATTTATTTATGTGTTGAAAACAAAACAAACAAAAATATGTACGTGTATATATATTTGGGAAACTGAATCTTTAGGGAACTGGAACACTACACATGTCCATCTTCAGATCACCCTGATCAGGAATTGTTTTCAAACTCCAAGAACAAAGATGTACTTGAAAAGCACCAGCTGCAAGACAGCTACACAAGCAGCACAAGCACAAGCTGAAACCTCCTCTAGGAACAAGAACAAGAGTGTACACTCACTGTTTACTTACAACAGACATTGTAAACTTCCAGTATAAATATTCACATACAGTTATACCAAAATATTTAGGCTGCAAATGCCAGCACTGAGGTTACCAAACTTCAATAAGTAAGATGAAGCAACTCCAAGTCAACAGACAAGATGCAGTGAAGACCAAGTCACGTCACACCAAAAATTCTTCTTGTGGAGGAATGACATGTCAGGATTCATCGGGTGACAGGAGAAGGATGACACAGCACACAGTCTCCCTTATCTCCCAGCTGTGTGGGGCAGCAATGCAGTCACGCCCTGCTGTCTCTGAAAGAGTGAAGCCTACCAGGCTGACATGCTGATTTTCTCCAAGGAAACTGCAGAAACAGCCATCCCAAGCAATGCCCACAGTCAGGCAAGGCAGAGACGTGCAAAAGGCCCAGGCGGCTGAGCCAGGAGGAGAGGTCTCAGGGCAGGGTTTTGCCAGTCTTCCCCATGCAGCGGGTGGAGCAAAGCAACCTTTGCTCTTTGGGATAGCCACATTCAAAACACTGCCCGTCATATCTCCCCTTCGCACCCCTGAGCATCTCAAGCGAGAGGAGGAGAATTGGAGGTTTTTTCTAATTATTTCTCTCTCATCAAATTTCACCAAAAGAAAAAGTGACAGACACCTCTCCATCTCAACAACCCCCTCTTTTACTAGGGTTACACCCAATTTTAAAAGCTGTTTTATTTGTTCTTGCAAAAAAAACATCAACAGAATTTGGTCTTACTGACATTTTTTGGCAAAGGAATGACACACAGTTTCCATGTCAAGGGCACAATAAGGAAGGGCAAATGTCCTAAGGCCACGGAGTTTGCTCAACAACTTCTCAGGCCTCTTACCTGGGGCTTCCAGAAGCAGTGGAAACCAGCTAATAAGTAACAACTGTAAAACTGGTTTTGTTTTCCTTGCTTAACCAAAAGGTGTAAAATTTAAAAAAAAAAAAAAAAAACCAAAACAAACAGCCAAACAAACAATAAAGAAAACTGGAAGAGCAAGAGAAAAATAAGAGCCACTTTACAAGAGATGCCAAAAGAAGATAAACACGGTTCAGAAACAACTATGTGTTTACAGTCACTTTCCTCCTTCTCCCAAGTTTGTTTGTAACTAAACATTGTTCACATTGAGGCAATAAATAGGAGAACATATGTGATTTTTTTTTTTAAATGTGCCCTTTGACTGTCAATATCTCCCAAACAGGTGTTGGCTAAATGATTATAAATTGGCCTCTGGATACACCTCTTCAACTGAGCCGTACAGGACTGGCGATAATATAATTAGACCTAAAAACATCAGGCTGGTGAATGCTTTCCATCTGTTTGGCAATAATGTTTAGTTAACAATAGTCTTTAAAAGAAGCACCTTCAACTTCAGTTCTTAAAGTTATTTATAGGGCCATTCTTAACACACCAGCACTCTTGCTAACAAGAGCTTTAGCCACTTGGAAATTATTAGCCATACGGCTGTATATGAAAAGGAATGGCAGCATTTAACATCTGTATCTCTCCAGATTTACAAGCATGAACCTCATTTAAAGTCATTTCTTAATGAACAGTTCCGTGGTCTGTATTAATATTATAGTTGCATGCACAAAGATCATAAGGAGCCAAACATTTTTTTAATACCAACAGTAGGCCAATCAGTAATGAAGCTGTCAGCATAAAGGACAGAATAATAGCTTCTTTAACCCTCAAACAGGATTTGTTCATTTGTAGAGTAGAAGACACCAATTTAAAAACTGCTCATGGGTTTGCTCACCTTTATAAAGACAAAAATCTAATTTGGTACTAATTTGATACAATTGTCTTTCCAATAAAAGGCTCCTAAAGCCATCTTTTATTCCATGATAAAACAACTGCTATAACTAAAACTGTCATGAAATAATTACCTTTGATAGCATACCTTATTGCACAAATACAATTAATGTATTCCTCCCTTTCATTTTTCACACTTGCTTATCAGCACTGTATTAGCATATGGTGTAACAGAACAGATTACTGAGCCCTCACCCTACAAGACGACATATAGAATGGCTACCACTAACACAAATAAAGCAGACAACGGGTCCCTTTAGGGCTAGCTTCATCTGTTGTTACATTACAACATCAAAGTGAAAGTAGCAGCTACCATTTTATAACTGTAATAACAAGAAATAATATTTCTGTGCCTTTGAGGTTAACTACCTAGATGGACTAATCAGTCTTACTAACCAGTTTCTTTCTTTTTCCTTCCCATCAAGCATCATACCTTCCCCCAGTGATGATCATCTACAACTCCACTACATTTCATGGAAAATTATTTCTTTGCTGATTCAATACTGACCTTTCTGCAAGACTGTTTACCTTAAAAGGGACTCCAAGAAGCCCAGGAAGAGCCATAAAAGTGCTTTATAAATTCACCTAGTGATGCTTCATTTGGCCCTGGTGGACTGTGGACTTTACATGGGCCCACCAAATCAAAAAACCTGTTGCAAGAGGAGGCAGCCTGCATGCATATTACAAAAAAGGTGGTTTAACCAGATTCACCCAAATAATTAAAGGACTATATGAATGAATAAATCTCTATCAGAGAACTGACATTTCAGGAAGGGATAAGGCCAGGAGAGAGGTGGTCACAAGTATATCTGCTTGACTATTTATCACACATCCAGAGCAGAGAAAGGGGAGCAGCTCTTGGAAGAGTTACCAGGCTGCTGCAGAGTGCGTAAGTCTGCCACTGACCCAAATGCCAACTTACTCTCCTCACCTCATGCTTTACAGCCAATTTCTAGATAGTAGTGCTATCCCAACAAGTCTCTCCTGTTTGCATTCTTTCACACTTCTCTCCCATTGCAAAAGGGAGTGTTTCAGTAATTCTCTAAGATTTCTTTTTAAAATGCAAAGTGACAAACCTCCACTCTAATGGCACTGTGGGACAAAACAGGAATCCACATAGCATTCCTTATGGCATAACTGTTCTTCTCCAGAGCAGATCACACAAAGATGCTTGCATTAGACTAGGCTGCTCCTAGCTTGCATAAGCTAATGGAACCTGTTTCACTGATGATGACTACTGTGTAACTTGTAATATTTAATACCTCCTAACAACGAGCTGTCGGCTCTAACATTCAGCATCCTATCTCAGAGGGGAGGGAGAAGAATGCACAGCATGGCATTCCTGGGCACTGAGCAACTAGACTGTGACACAAAAGGAGACAAGGCAAAATCCTATTTGTAATACTAATGTACGAACAGAGTCAAGGTCTACATATCACGCTGGCTTTTACGGCACTGTTGCTTACTCGTTCTTTTCCTATTTTTCTGCACTGATGACAACCTCAGCGTGGCCAAGAACACTAACAGTCAAATAGAAATTGCCACAAATAAACATACAATGTAAATAAGTGTCTTCAGCAGCAGACATCCCTATTTTGTACAAGCACTTGAGCTCTCAGGCACTTCCCAAAAAACAAGTGAACACAGTAGCGCTGCATGGAAGCATCTCACTAAAGTGGCAGATAGCAATACCCCTCCGTGATGCTAAATAGGATTTTCTACTTGTGATTTATTTTTTTTTTTTCCTAAGTCAAGGGTTAATTCTGATGCTGACAGCAGCTACTTAAAAAAATTAGCTTCTTAGATTTGATTTACAGGGTATCCAACAGCTTAGTGGAAAATAAATTAAATTCAATTCAATATAGTAGGTGCAATTAATTGCAGAAAAATAAAATAAAACCTGCCTGGTAAATAACCATAGTCTAGCTTTAAGAAAACAGTTAATTTTAGGATCTTTTACATGCACAGAAATTAGCAAATGTTTCAGTATGCTAATTTTTTTTAATTAAAAGCTATTTCTGCAGTAAAAGCTCTTTCATATGCACTACTGATTCTTCATCAAACGTTAAGTTTCCAACTTAACACCAGTATAGCCGGTGGCAGCCTGAAGGTTTACCATCTGCTGCCACCCAAAGTCACGGTGGCCACCTTCAGAACATATGCATCAAAGCCCTGAGATAAGAGACTGAAGGAATACTGCAGAAGTCAGCATAAGGGGAATCACAAACCCAGAGGCAGGCAACAGGGAAGTCACCAGGAAAAAAGAGCGGGGTGAACCATGAGCCACCCTACTGAGCACCCAACCAAGGTCACGGGGGACAACACTGGAAGAACTAAGGACTGCTCTAAATGCACTGCTCTCCTGCAGGTTGCTTTAACATAAATGCAGTCCTCTATCACACTGTAGACATTTGCTTTCCCAGTCCCCCTTTCTTTTCTGGGTTTTTTCCTCCCCCTTTCCCCCAGCTCAGCATCTAATACTGATTTTTTTCCAGTTTCCACACTTCCAGGAGGTGGCACAGAGCATACCTGTGCTTTTTATCTACTTGAGCAGGTTTTAACACTGATTAAAATAAACACCTCAAAACACGTTTGCTTACAAAAATGTGGCTTTAAGCTTATTAACACAGGTTGAAAAATAGTTCGTGCCTGATCAAAGAAAATGGACTCGGATCTCTTACAACAGTACCAGAAACAGGAAAGGTTTTGAAGATACATCAGACCTAAGGGATTATTTTAAAACCAGCTTCATTCTGTTACTAAATTGCTGTTCTACACTGAAAACACATCATGTAATAACATCACCAATGGGCCATCTATTAATTATGGTCATTATCTCTTAAACAAACACACTCTTATCATAGAATAGATTCTCTAGCAAAAGTCCTACAAACTTGAAGATGTATCAGATGATCACCTAGGATTTTTCTCCTTGCTTTTATCTCACCTGATGGAAAACCCCACTATAGGTAGTGATGGACAACTGGAAAAGAGACAAATTGGTCACCTAATCCTAATATGGGTACTTGGGACTGCAAGAAAATCTTAGCAGGGGCTGGTGCACAGCTGGATGCCGCACTCAGGGCACAGTTGTGGTGATGAGGCAGAAGCAGGAGTGCAATTCACCCCGCTCTCCTCGGCTGTGCCGGCTGTCAAGGCTACCAGGATTAGAAGATCTACTTAACATAGATTTAATTCTTGTCATTTTCCAGATTACACCACCCAGACTCTCGCTCATCTCCCTCTGTCGTTATAAAAAGAGATTACATTTGGCTAACATGTACAAAAAATGTGATTATTGCTTATCCTTGTACCTGTGCAATATGAATTATCTTCAGTCTGCAATTATTCCTCCTTTCAAACTATTATTCTAAGGACCTTACAGCTCATATATTCTATGACTTGCAATAATAGTGTACTTAAAAGACAAACGGTGCAGCTTTAAATCATGTAAATGCTAAGCAAGCAGCATATATTCAGATTAGAGTTTTTAAATACTTTTAGATGGTAACAGAGAGGAAAGTCCACTTTCTTAGAGTAAACTAAAAACCAATAAGTGACAAATGGTGAAATATTGACCGACAAAATATATCTGGCAGGTTTTGCTAGAGAATATGGTTTACAGTATGAAATGTCACTCAGCATCACAGAGGAATTGCCTGGCCCCAATTATGTACTAAGCAACTTAGTAATAGCTAGGAATACAAATATTTTTGGTTAAAAATAAAATAAAATCTCTAAAAATTATTTCTTTCTGGAGGCCAGAAGATACATATAGTTCAGCCTACGCTGCAATATTTGATATTTCTATTTTATAAAGGGAAGGACAAAATCTGCATTACTTTACCCAATCTTAGAACTGTCTTATGTCAGATGAAACAAAACATTTACTAAAGTCAAAAGACATTTTAGTGAGACAAACAAGAAAGAAGCTAGAGAGAGACTAAGGGTTATAACAACAAAACACTCAGAGATATTCAGACTTGTATAAATGAAAAGAATTCAGGAAAACAAGTGGCAGGTGTTTGAGGGCAGGGAAGAAGGGACACAGGACTCTTTCTAGCTGGGAGAGTGATTGCATTTTAAAGTTGAGCAAGCTTTGTTACTCAGGTCTTGAAACTTGACTGTGGTTTAGGAATAATCCCTTAGCAGTAGGGAAAGGAAGGTAGCAAGCCAAGAAATCCGTTTTGACAATGACTCTGTAGTTGATTTGATTTTGTAGGACTTGGCAAGTCACTTAAGAAAATAAAGGGTTATCAAAACATAAAACGAGCTTTTAAAAGTTTCTTTATTTGCATTAATAGTTACTATTATTACTCAGTTTCAGATTTTTAACCATTTTTGCCACTGTTATTTTCTACTATGCCATGTTTGGATGAGCAAAACTTGCTAGTTGACTAAATTTATTATAACATTTTTTCAGCTAGTTTCTCTGAGCATCATAATGAAACAAGAACGAATGTCTGTACTCGATCGTGCTGTTTATTACAGCTCCCTTTTCCCCACACCTCTTATGTACACACAGTCACTCAGTCGAATTCATATAATGATCTAAAGACACTTGGCAATGTGCGCCTCAGAGCTGAGTGAGAGAAAACGTCTGCTACGGTCAACTCAATTTCACAACTGCAACAGTCTTTAACCTCACCTCAAAACAGTGTTGAATATTTCAGTTTCTAACAAACACTAACAGGACATAGTTACCTATGTCCGGTTACTTGTGCACAGCACATTGCCATAAAAAGAGCTCATTTCTCCTATCCTCTGATTAAATTCCATTAAAACTAACCATAACCTGTTTGAATTCAACTATGGGTCTGAAGATTATGCATGCAAATTCTACATATATTCTATATACTTCTGCTTTTTGGCACTTTCACTCACCAAGTAGACAAGTAATAATCACAATTTCTAAGTAATTAATAATACTGATTTAGTTCTTCTGCATATTTCTAAGGTCAATTCATCAAAATGTACTACCAGTTATGACTTCTCACAATAGCACAAGGCCACAAAAAATAACCTATACTCAAGATCAACAGAGTTGCTTCTAGTTCTTCAGAAAAGAAGTTAACTACTTCTAGAATCCTCTTCAGAAACTCCCAAAATAGTTTAGCAAGGCACCGATGAGAATGCTTTATTTTAAAAGGTTTCAGACTGCATAATGAAACTTAACAGTGTATTGAACAACAAGCTCAAATGCACAGACATCTGCGGAAGAACCGATCACAGTCACACTAGTGCCAGTACAGACAATGTGGCTTGATGGGGGACCAGGGGAGGGGATAGAAAAGACATAGAAGACAGTCGTAGGTTACAGAGGCATAGTTATTACTTAATACACTCTGCTTTCAAGATGAATCTTTAAATTGAATGAATCTAAATAACAGAGGGTTCTAAAGAATAAGAAATTGGGTTTGAAACAGCATTGTGAAGGTATCCAGCAGCACCATAACAAAGTCATTTCTTTAGGGGCCAGTTGTAGCTTCAAAAGAAAGATTTGCCTAGGGCAGAAACTCAGCACAGAATCTGCAACCCTGATTTTTAATTAGGCAAATTTTGAAAGCAAAAATCTTTGCTGTGCCAAAAAGAAGTTTTCCACTTTAAGTACATGAACTGATAAAATAACTGATCATTTTGGGTTGGTGATAACAGTAGCTAAAATATTTAGATATTAGCCTGTTTTCAATGTGGTACCTCTGGTAACTATAACAAGAGCTTTGCTGCCCAATCTGCAGCACGTCAGAGTCCACAACATTGGCGGGACAAAAGTCACCTTTATAATTAGATTACACCTCTATTTTTAGAAACCTACATCTCCAACACTAAGATCTTGTATTTCTGTCATCACCAGAACCCTGATTCTTCCCAACTCTGTTTCAAAGATCTGGACACATTCAGCTCTCACTTGGAAGCCTTACTAGAGCTGTGCTCAGAGAGATCTAGGAGATCTGATAACGCCAAGGACTCCAAAAGCTTCATTCTGATCAAGCATCTTCTCCAGTCACTGTTCATTATTCTTACACAAGAACGAAGATACTGAAAAGGTTCATTTCCAACACTTCTGCAGCCTCACATTGTCAGACTAATTCACAAAGTCCGTGCCTGCTGCATCAATTTAGTGGCTGCTAATTTAGTTAGTGCCTACCAAATCCAATAGGTCGGTTCTCTTTTCAACTTGTCTCTCTGATACACATAGAGTGGAATGCGGCATAAATTCTGTACTTACAAGTGAGGAAAGAAGATACAATGAATATCAAGTCAGAGCTGAGAAAGCCTTGTGTGCTATAAAAACCACCATAATACCTAACGTATATAGCCCTCTGAGGACAAGTTATCAATTTATGCACGTAATTACAACAAAACAGGCAAAGAAAAACAAAAATCAGTCCCCATAGCTAGGTTCAGTCCAACAAGAAAAAGAAACTGAGAAATACAGACCTTAACAGACCAGCTACAGGTTTTCTGATGCATGATACAAATGCATAAATTGACCATGAATCAGTACGTCATGCACAAACCAGGGACTACAAAAGGAACTATCAAAAGGCACAGGAGAATTGGCACAGCAAAAAGGAAAGGAGCCTTTACAGTATGCATTGGCCACCACCACATTGCTGAATAATACATCATCTTAAAAGTATTTGGTAAGGTGATAACTAATCAACATATCAAAACAATGTAGCAATTCTTCTGGTCTCTTAATTAGGCTTGCAAAAAATCCGTATGGTCCTTTACTGCTTACAGAAGGGTATTACCCTGGGATTTTGGAAGACATTATTTACATGAGTCAAAAACAAGCTTGGCTTCACTGCTGAATTGGTTGCTTGGCAGGGGATTTCAATTCCAAATTCTCAGGGAAGCAGAACAGTCATGTGTGTCTCTAGCCCCCATTTCAAGTGACAATTCAAAAGTAGGAATTTCTACCCTTCTATATTTCAAGTATCCACCAGATTATACAAATGAAAACACATCAACTCATTCTTACCCCAGTATGGTAGCCATGACTTCATTTTTGAAAAACAGGCCTCATCTTAGAATGCCACCAAACATGTACCTTATCCTTTAGCTCAAATATATTTTGCATGACCTTACATGAATTGCTTAGATAAAAGCCTTTTTTCTTCTACTTTTGTTATTTTAAAGTGCAGATGCATTTGAGTCATTTTCCCCTTTTGTTTCATATCCTTAAGATCCACAGCTTCAAAGACAAAATGTCAGCATGCAGTCGATTTATGACTGAATTCTTGAAGAGACACTGAAGAATTACCTTGTCAATCACCCCAAGGACTCTGAAGGCCTTCAGTTCCTCGGCAGGGCTCCTTAGGTTCCAAGAGGGCCTTGAACTTAGTGATCCTGGAGGCTAATGGAAGATATCAAAGATTATACATCAATCAGGGTGGTACTTGAAGGAAGACTGCCTGCTGAAGCAAATGCCAGGTCGAAGGAAACTAAATTTATCATAAATCAGAGAGAGTGAAGATGAAAGGAGAAGTTTCTGTTTGTCCTTAGTGGGGGAAAAAGAAAAAAAAAAACCAAAACAAAAACAAAGAACCAACTTGCAAATAAATAAAAATCAAGATAACATTGAAAACAGAAATTTTAAAAAGAAAAAATAATTCATTTTTATACTTTATATGCTTAATGGAACCTGGCAATTGACTACTCAATTCTTACCCCATCACAATAATCAATCAAAGCCCTACAGGTATTCTGGATACAAAATAATTCAGAGATCATGGAGAAGAAGAAAACAAATTAGAGGCTTTTTAAGTCTGAAGAACATAAAATACAGAATTATAAACAGGGGTCTCTGATGAGTTTTATGAAATCCTTTTAATAACAAGGTGCACAACAGAAAGGATTCCTAAAACTGCCTTAGAAAAAGGTAGCTAGCCACGTATCATTAATCTATAAATTAACACCATAGCAAGAGAATTGTCAGGTGCTAATTATTCAAGTAGTTAATATGCAGAGATTTTTGTACATGCTTGTTTTGTAGTTTCTCAGGGCAAACTGAAAGCTTGCATGTCAAAGGAAGGAACAGTGTTTCAGCTGGAAGTCTTCTGGGACAAAGATCAACCTCTTAAGCACCACATACACCTCTGGCACATTAACAAACATTTTCAGAAGTTTCTAGTTGCCAACTGAGAGAATTCATTAGATCCTCCTCCAAAAATTCAACATGCAGCTTCTAGTAGAACCCCAGAGCTGGATCTCTTCCTCACAAATAAGGTAACTTCATTTGCAGAGTTGTTGAATGCCAAACTCTTTTAAAGCATAACCTGGCCTCTCCAAGTACCCTTCTACTGCACAAAGGTAAAAGAAGAGGAAGGTGAAACTCCTTGATTTTTAGGCTTCTAAGAGGCAAAAGCTGTTTATCTAATTTGTCAGCATCCTGAGGCAATATTTAACAAATATGTCACAAAGGAAAACTGCTGGTAAGCAGTTATGCTGTGGATGAAATGTTTAAGTATCAGGAAAAAAAAAAAAATCAAGAAATTTTCCCTTATGATCAGAAACTCTCAGAAAAAACAAAGATCCTTGCTTCCTCCCTAGTGTTTCCCCTCCAACATCTTTACTGTGCTATCCTCAAAGTCCAGAGCACCTCCCCTGAGCCCTCCCCAAAACCAGTTCCCCTTCATTTGGTCAGTCAAATACCCTCTCTCCTTCCAAATTATTTCCCAAAAATCAACTCTTATTTTATCACTGCCTGCAAAATTAAACAGAAAGGTTCAAAAATACATGTTCAAAAAGCATGGAGAAAATTTTCTTTTCTTTTGTGTTGACATACTTAGTTCTATGTTAGAAGTAGTTTATTATTTATCTATCTGGGTCTTATAATTATTTTGTCATGTAAACATGGCCAAGCAAGACTGCCAACAGCAGTTAAGAGAAAACTTATACAAATCACTAAAGGTTTTAGTATGAAGAAGAAAAAAAGACTACATTAAGTTTTTTCTCGAAACCTAATTTAAGTTCGACGCTCTAGCAACCTTTTGGAAGGTCAAAGGAGTTCTTCTGTTGGGTTGTATTTTAAGAGTGTGCAATTTTTCAGCAATAACAAAATACTTGCTTTCAAAACAAAGAGTTGTGCTAACACAGAGTTTATTCATTACAAGATTTCAAAAGCATCCTAAAGAATACATTTAATGAAAGAGTATTTCCAAATCCTCTAGACTACTATAAAAGATTTCCACTTCTATCTGCATGCTATTACTTTTCATAAGCATTCCTCCATAATCAAACTTCTAAAATTTTCTCTTATGCATAACATTTCAACCATGAATTAAGTTCACACATCTCTACAGAAGTTAATAGTGGTCTAATAATGCTATAGAGTCAGACTTCTGAGCCCAGCATACCTGAAGAGCCCAAAAAAATAGTACACATTTTTGGGTCTTCTCTAAAATATGACCAATGGTGGCACAGTCAGTAATACTGTGTATACACATTGTTTTCCATATACACATTCTAGTCACTTCTTACCTTAAAACGATTAACAATCACATCCACATCTCCACAGCTCCCTGTAGCTTCTCCACTTTTATCAGTTTCATATATTTTTTACTCTTTACAGTACTTTAGCTTCACTGTTGCAAAGTCTAATAGTGAAGCCCAGTGATGAGGAGGAATCACATTCTGTTGTGAAGCAAGCCAGGAGCAAACTCTCAATACCCAATTCCCAGAACTACAGCAATTAAGCACTATATGAAGCTGCCTGCTCCTCTGAATAGTGTAAAATCCAGACTCAGCATCTAGCCAGTGATAAGAAAAATAACTGAGAAAAAAAAAAAAAAGCTTTCTCAATAAAAATAGAGGAACAGAAAAATACAGGAAGGAGAATAACAAAACTCAGAGGCTTCATTTGCCTTTAGAAATAAAGGCAAAATAAATATGTATTACCTCTGCCTGCAGAAGGCCTTCAGCAGCCTGTCCAAATGCTCAGCAAGCTGCTCAGGCATCCCAAGCCCTTCTTTCCTATGGCTAGGCCCTATGTTTTGAAATTATTTCCAGATTACACTGAGCTGCACAGCTGGAGTTATCTTGACTTGGGATCGGTGTCACTGGTTCCATTCCCACCATCACCTTTTGGCTAGCATATGCTGATTTCAGGTGGAATAGGATCATGCTGATCACGATGCTGGCCTCTGCAAAGACCCAGCAGCTTGTGGCCACCACTTGCCTTCTGAAGGCTCTAGCTTTGCAAGCTACACAATGAAATAGGCAATAGCTCTTGCCTCAGCTTTGGCATCACTGCCAGCAGTGATAAGAGGAAGGGGAGAAAGAGAAGTATACCACCAGCCAAGCAAGAGGTAGAGCTTCTTATGTTAAACTCATTTAAGGGAAGAGCAATACCTCTAGCCCAGTGACACAAACACCGTTTGATGGTAAATTATTCTACTGCTGACACTGCCACCTTCGACAGCAATCACCACAGAACCTCAGGACAAAAAAGAGCACTTTCACCAACACCAGTGCAGAGCTAGACATCAAAATGTGATCTCCCCTCACCATTCAGAGGTCTGTGGCAGATGACTCCACTAACCATCTTGCTGTAGCATGGCCAGACCCTTGGCTGCAGCACAGAGATGCCTTGCTGGCCTGTGGTGGGAGGCTCCACACCATGGGCGTGAAAGAGCTTCCAACTCTCCTGGCCTGGCAGAACATCCTGGCCCCTTCTTCATTCTGCACCATGGGAAAACAAGGTTGCATCTCTGCATGGATCTGATGCAGACAGAGCTATGGTGTGCTTCAGAAGGTCCCCAGTGATCACCAATTTGGGACTGCATCTTCCCTGAAGCTGGGACACATCTGGATCATGCACATCTTGAACCAGCAGCAGACAGGTACTCAGAATGTGATCTTGGAAGCCCTGAGACTGAATTTCCTATTTTATGTTAAATTTCCATCTCACAGAACTACAGCAGGGTATTTTCTTTACACTTACATAATTTTCATGCACTTTTAACAAGAATTTTAGGAAGTAAGATATCCTATGAGAATAGGATAGAAAGAGACCAAGAGCAAAGACTGAAGACTGCTTCTCCTGTTTCAGCATCAGGCTTGAATGTAACTCTTGTTACTAAAATGCTTTGAAAATCAAAAAAAAAAAGACATGTTAAAAGACAACAGATTTTATAATGGTGCAAAGAGAGACAATTCAGCACATTAAAAACTGGTCATAAGTAGAACCAGAAATAATTTCAAAAAGTATGCATTATAAAAATACCAAAGTTAAAATGGACCTACAGCCCGTACATGTAGCTGTGCTGGGCCTCAGCTGACAGCTATGTAAGACTGCAGCTTTGTGACAGTCAATCCAGTGTGATTCTAAGGCTGTTGCTGCAGCTCCCGCTCAGGCTTGGAGGTGGCTCCCCAGAGCTGCTACTTGTAAAGGGGCAGACGGGAAAACACAGCTTGAGAATCTGCAAAATGGCCTGCTGCTGTTACACAGCATTCTTGAGCATTTGTCGTCAAGAAGGCCCTTGATGCTGCTATGCTGTGCTAGAGGAGGAAGAGAACGTCAGTGTTTGCTGCAGCTTGTTTTTCCAGAAGGTCTGCATGCCTGTTTACAACCTCCAGAACCTGTCTCCACACCTCCTACTCCCACAGGTCACAGCAAGGCTTTTCTCAGTATTTACAAGACCCTGTCAAGTGAGTTCCCAGTTCATGGACAGTCACAGTTGCATCAGTTCCCCGTGCTTCTTTTCAGCCTTAAGAAGTCTTCTATCCATCCTTAAGCTCTCTACCCATAACCTTTTTTTAACAGTGCCAAGGATTCTCCAAACACCTCCTCTTGTGCTCCTCTCCTCACCATTCAGACTTGCCAGCAGCAGGGTGGTTGCTAAGGATGCTATCCTTGAGGGCTACACTGCTGGCTTTTTGTTGAGGCAAGAAAAGTAACAAACTACTATCGTTCTTTGTTGGTTTCCATGGCATCAAAGATAATTTTTGCTTCTCAGCTCTGAAATGCCAGGCCTCTGCCTCTAGGAAAATCTGGTCTTTGAAGAGGCAAGGGCCTGGCATTTTGGGCCACAGAAGAAGAGCTTGCTTCCTTCTGCCCCGGGTCCCCAGAGAAAAGCCACCGTGCTTTACTGCCAATTGGTGTTCAGATGGCAAGTGGCTGGCTTGGGGTATGTTTAGCAGGCATAGTCTTTTGAGACTGCTGCACATGGTTCAGCACACAGGCTGGTAGCCTGAGCTTTTGGGACATATGAGAGGCTGAGGGGTGCAGGACAATAACAGAACCTGCTCTTCTGAGCTTATCTTTCTTGCTGGACATTTCTCTAGCCTGGTGGATGAGAAAGAAGTAAAATGTCATGTCTAAGAAGGCCAGGTGAGCCTAGTTTTGATGCTGATCATTGTGCTTGTTCCTTGTAAGGGCACAATAGGAAACACAAAGCTATCTACACCAGGGTGTAGCTACCTACACCAAAGCTATCTACACCATGGGTGACAAAGCAATTCTGCCTTGTAACATCAGGTCGTGAACAAGAACACTTTATTTTAAACACTGATGCTTGCTTACTAGTCAGACCTCTTCCTCCAAAGCACACTCTCAGCACCCCCACTGCCCATGAAGTTCACTGCACTGAACCACACTTCCATAGCCAAGCTGCACTCCACCTATTGTAATACAGGCACAGGTACTGCTAGGGTACAGTATTTGTCCATCATTTTCTTGCAAACCAATTTCAGTCACATGGTCCAAACTATGCTGGGCTAACGGGTGCAACAGCACTTGGCCATGCTTCTACGAAGGGCTTCCTTAGTGTACTAATGGAATGATTCTTCTCAAAGACTTCGTGTCCCTCCAGCACAGAAGAAACGATGAGACACCTCCTTACGGATTCATGTGAGCAAAGAAGGCATTGTACAGTGTTATTTAAACATTTGCATTTATATCCTGTCCAAGCACCAGCATTTGAACAAGGAATGGGACCAGTCAGCATGACCTACAGCAGTATGAGGTGCCAGTGGTAACAGACCAGCCTTGCCCCAACATGACCAAAGGCACGTAAAGAGCAGCTAGAGAAACATCAAGCTGGTGTGGAGTGATGGTGCAAGGAGACATAATCACTAAGCTTACACACTACAGACTTGATTTCTTTAGAAGGACACAAAATATCAGCGTGTTCCTGCTAGTATCTCCCAAGAATCACACTATATATAAATGCAGGTCATTTCAGTGAACTTATGTCTGCATGGGGTGGAATAATTAATGCAAAGTCCGATATAAACTGTCTTGGGCAGCAAAAAGGATAAGCAGTAACCAAGGTGCAAGAACTCAAGTTTGCTCAGCAACCAACATGCAGGAAGAGTCACATTCCTCACTTTCCTTAAGACGCTAAGCCAAAGTACAAAGCATGCCAATTCTCAGTGATTCCTACCACTAGCCTTACAATAACTTTGGGAGATAAATCCTTCTCCCAATTAACTCTCAGATATCAACTCAGAGACAAGCTGCCCCTCACCACAGCAATCATGACCCATCAGCACCATCTGTCCTTATGCCAGCAAATTCCAAAGTTCTAAGATAAAAGTCCAATTTATGCATTATGAAGAACAGTAAATAAAGGATATTAAAATACACATACATACAGGTAAAACAAAGCCAAATTGCGAAAATATGGCTTTTTTTGTAAAAAGAATAAGACAGGTGCAATATTTTGCTTGTGCAAAGTCAAATTTACCTAACTTGTTAATTTTGAGTTTCAACACAGAAGGAGAATGGTTTTCTATTCTCACCACTTTTTTTTTTCATGTCTTATCCCAATTAATCCTGCTTTCCTTTGGATCTGCAAAGAAGGCATGTGCCTTATTCAGTACAGCATAAAAGAGGAAATACTTCACCTCTCAAGTTCACATACAAAAATGCAACCTATTTCTTCCTCCTTCCCAACCACAATTAGTTTTTAAACTTATAAAAGGCAAAAATAGGTTGCTCGTGGGTTTTTTTCTTGTTCTGCGGTTTCCAAACACACTGAGGTTTTCATTCAATATAGATTCTTCCCCATTTTCAGGGGTGTTTGACCCAAAGAAAGACTACCTAGTAGGAGTTCATATCAGTCCAAAATACTAAATTGTTCAAAGTACAATTCATAGCAGCAGCAAGACTCCAAATCTCACAAAATATATCCCATTTGGAACATCCTCAAAATTGTACTTGTGGGTTCTCAACATTAAAAAAGCTACCCGTCAAAATCAGTGTTTTTGCTTTTTTAATTTACTTATTAGGCAGTCAGATTCTATAAGGCTTCCCATTTTTGCAGCACTGATCTCCTTAAAGCATCTTTAGATCTGTGAAAAATAAGAAACAATAATCTTCTGCCTCTTTTTTCCTCACTTGATATAAATGCAGAGAGACAGGAAGTTGGTAACTTTTATGTTTACTACAATAGGGCAGCCACTGACAATCACACAGATTTTAGCATGACTGCAGTAAAAGTCTAAAGTAAGAACAGATAAGTCCCAAAGGAACTGTTTGGGAAAGGGCAAAGTAGAACTTTAATGAGAGTATCCTGGAACAAGCTTCGTTTATCTTTTGTGCAAGTACAGATAAGAGTGTCTCTGCTTAAGAAGGTGTGAATTACTGCAGAAACCCCTGAAAAATCATGAAGGAGCTGATTACTCAAGCATATCCAAGAAGACATTTGAAGGGATGAAAAAGAACCATCGGTCAATGAAGTACTTATTTTGTGGAAAATTCATCTCAACCCCACCCTGCCACATCATTTCTGATACAACATTATGTGCCAGGCTAAAGAAACCAACAGGCCTCTCGCTCCCTACAGGACCAAGTGTGGCTTTTTGCTTTACCTTTAAATTCTTTAGCATAATTTAAAATATTTACATCATCAGTTGTGAGTAGAAGGAAAGCACACAGAAAACCAGGCCTGTATTAAATCAAGCACTCTTTATAAAGCTATGAAATGCAACCAACAAGAATCAGAAAAGAATAGCAACTTAACAGAAACGTAAGATCAAAATACTCCTCAGGCCTCCTGAAGGAGAAGTTCTAGATACTTTTTGAACCTCAAGCTTGAATATGCTTTGCTAAAAGACAGGACAATATAATTACACCAAATTCTGGTTGAGAAAAAAGTAAATTAAAGCCTACCAGAGAAACAGATGCATCTTCAGAGGATTTATGGCAGAGACTGGAAATTTTTTCAGCACGCATAAGGTATTCTGCAGTCTTCCTTTTCACTGCTTCTCGACGAGTTGGACTTGATTCACCTCAATGGAGAAAAATAAAGTGGGGTTTTTTATAGAGAGAGGTACTAAGTAATCAAAGAACATGATTGCTTTGATTCTACCTTTTTGATTTCCTTTACGTTATTCATAATCAAACCTACAGATATGCATCTTATAAAAAGTACTATGATCTCAGAGTTCTACAAAAATAAGAATTTAAGCCTTGCTATAGACTAAGGTAAAGAGTCTTACCTCATTTTTCTGTGATCTGGTATATGTTCCTATGGTAACATATGTATGAAATGAAACAAAGCACTGATCCGAACATTATATTAAAAAAAAAAAAAAAAAAAAAAAAGGAAGACACAGTAAGACATTTAGAACAAAACAATAAAGTTGGGTTTTTTTCCTCATGATTCTAATACGGACTTTGCTAAGTATAAAGGAAAGCCAGAAATGCTATTAATAGCCTGAAGGCAACATAAGAGACACCAAGAACTCTTGTTCACAGCTTTCCGATGCTAGCTGCTCCTTGCCTGTTGGCTTGGGGTGACACAAGAAGAAAGGAAGAAGTGCTTGCACACACTACTTCCCCGACGGCTGAACCACCACTGTGTTATGTGTAACCTACCCAAACTGTTGCAAGACGTCAGATCCCATGATACCATGCAAATTCTGTATTCACTCTAAAACTTACAGCTTATGCTTAGGCATTCCCAACATGAGCAGTATATTGTTATAATAGACTCAATTTGTGATGACAACACCCAATCACTCAACCGCCAAGCAAGGATAAAAAGACTGTGAACCACAATTGTTATAACAGAGAATTGAGATTACTATGCTGAAAAATACCGACAACTGTCCTAGAAGTCTGAACAATAGCAGAGACTTCACGTGGCCCTGACAGTCTCTTCCAGTCCTAACCGAGGCCATCCAAGACTTGCAGAAACACAGCCTTGGCTGTGACAGGCTTTTGCACCAACAGGTGTAAGGCAGCACCTCTCACAAACCAATGCTCAAACAGGGCAAGGAACTGCAAGGATATCTGCCTAACAGCTACTCAACATGAAAGACAAGGCAAGGAACAGGAGAGGTAATAAATTAAACATGCAAATACACAAACTGAAACAAACAGCAGATAAGAGAGAAAATAACAAAGACTAGAATTCATGAGACACTGATCAACTGGCCATGAAAGGAACCTCCAAGTGTAACCTTGAAGAAGTTCAACCAGAAACTTGGTAACTGATAAGAAAAAAACTAGAATTATTGCATGTTATCAAGAATGAGTCTCATAAAGAGCAAACTTATTATGGGATGTCTGAGGGATAAATTACTGTGTAAATGCTTGCGTGCAAAACGTGGAGGTTTTCGGGGGAAAGGGATTGTGGCAATGTGTAAGACATTGTGAGATGTTTAAGGGCAGGATTAAAGGTGAGGAAAGGGAAGGGTCAAGGCAGAGTGGGAGCACAAGCATGAGAAAACATAGATGGAAATTTTGTGGGCTGAATGTGTATAAGCAGGTTGATGGTCAATATGCTTGTCTGACTAAGCCTGTACCTGACCACCACTGTCTGGCTTACCTTCTTATGAAACTGTTCCCCATAATTTTCTGCATGTGTGCTCATTGTTCTCTGTGCATAAGATATGCCAACAGTCTTCAAGCCAGATAAGACGGCAAGTCAGACATTTTGTCTGAGAGCTGGACCACAGACCTTGGGGCCAGCTACCAGAGATACCTCAACAGCATGACTTTTCCTGACAAGCAATAGTTCAAAAGAGTTTGTTTATGGTGCCTGTGGTTCTGTAGATGTCTGTAAAGGCAATATCTTTCTGCCTGTGACAATCTGTTTGTGGTCAGCCATGTCCATACAGAGTACATGTGTACACATGCAAGCCCCTCTCAGAAATTTGCAGTCAGCTCCACTACTGGTAGGACCCAAAGAAGGGCTAAGCTGCAGTCATGTCTCTCCAGCAGCTCAGGGCAGAAGGAATCACTCTGATCCTTCAGCCAGCCAGATCTGGCTAGCTTTACCACCAGCTTCTTAATAAAGAAGAAGGAGCAGGTTGTCTGTTCAACTTTCCCAAAACACTTTCTAAATGGCAGAGAAGAATGAAAAACTAAGTACAATGTCTCTTCAAAAAGTTGACGGAGAACTACTCTGCTGTAGGCTCTCAGAGCTGCTGTTTTACCCCTGCCCCATAGAAGAGAAAATGAATCATCACTCTTGTTTTAAACAAGCCTTAGACTCAAGAGTGTGAAGAAGGCAGAGGCTCTCTTTCACTTTATGTTACCATGGTCTACTACTAGTCATTTTGACCCTGTTATAAAATAAAGACTCCCTCTTCCTTTCCTATTATGACTATAAAGTACCTAAACACACAGAACCGTCACAGAGACTCCATCAAGAAGAGACTTAATATCTACTCCAAGGTCTGCTGTAAGCGTTCTATTATAAATCTTATTATCCACGTCACAGCAGGAGGGAAGAGTAATTGTCACCTCCTTGGACAGACACACATAGCCCTGCCCTGTAAAAAACTCTGACTACACTTGATTTGTGAAGAAGCTGGACAGTCAGAAACTCAGCATACTTTCAGCATACAATATTATGGATATGAACCAATTTCTCAGTAATTTCTCTCATTCTAAAGACAGACAGGACTTGGTACCAGGTTCAACACCTCAAATATCAGCCTCCACTTGGTAAGATTCTCCTCATGAAATTCCCCTAGATGAAACTGCCAGTCTTATTCCCATTGAGGATTAAAAAAAAATAACAACACTCAATTGTTTGAACTAAGATTTGACTTTATCAGAAGATAACAGATACACAGTATTTTATAAGTGTGTGTTGTAACTTCTTAAAATATGACTAACACTCTTGCTTTCATCTCTTACAGTCTTATGGCACCATAAAACTTTCTTGTGCCAATCCACTGGTGATCGCCCACATTCTCTTAAGACACGTAAAGTGGCAGCCGCTCAGGGGAAACAAGTCATCTGTGTAGCAAAAATAAACTCTTCAGCCAGTGCTTTCTTCAAGCAGACTGGTAGAAAAATTGCTAGGTTAGTGTCTAAGGCTATCATAAAAGTCAAACATACTGCTTAATTGTTAGTTATGTGTATTTAGTTTGGATGTTTATTGCCTTTTTTCAATGCTTCAGTAATTTTACAGTAATTAACGCAAACAAGCTAGGGTGTCCCCTTAGAGCCGTCTTTGTTCTCCCTACTTTCACAAGACATTAATTTCAGTTTTTCTTCTACTTTTCCTTCCCGAGTAATTTGTTAAATAACATTTGCAAACTGTTCACTCATTAAAATCTTCAGCCCCCAAAAAAGAGGGTGTGGATTCATGAAACATTTACTAAAAAAATTCTTGCATCTTATTTGTGAATAATATCATTAACAGCTCAGCCTCTGAATATTTTAACAGGTGGATGTTTGAGAATTGGATTTATGGAAGTAGGATTTTGGCTTTTTATTCTTTGCATTAGTTTAACCAAGGAATGTAATAAGCTACATTCCTATACAAATTCCCATTTAAACAGCCAATATCTCATAAAAATTTTTAAAGAAGTACAGGATATTAATTTAATAAATAAATGTTACTTTAAAAGCCTTAAGCACAGGGGTAGAAGTAACAATAAAGACCCCATTAAACTAAAAATAATCTTTAGCATTTATGCCAAATTTCAGGTCATAGAACTCTTCACTTAAAATCAAATAAATCACTAACACACAGTACTAGAACAAATCCTTATATTTGACAGATGTTAAAGCTGTGATGCAGATTTTATGCTTTTTTTTTAAATGCAATATTACATTTTGCTATGGGATAGTGTTTTTAGTTACGCAAAATGTGTACTCTCAAAAGAATTGACTGATTTATTTCTAGTAAAGAACTTTTGATTTAAACGTTGTGTGAGCATATTGAGCTCCTATTTCCATTCTGTGGTTAGCCCACAACAGTTTAAAGAGGTATCTCTCTTTAATTACAATTTAAACTTGAAAGGCATTTTGCCTTTAAATGGCAGCAAACAGGAAATGTTTAAACTGTGTCAAAGCCTTTGATGAATCTTTACAACTGCTCATAAAAGATCATCCTGCTTAAGATAATATTGATTTTTCATTTATTTTCCTAGATACTAGAAGATTTACGTTTCATCTGATCAGGATCAAAGCTTCTCCCCCCTCCTGATCACTGGGATTAAATCAGCAATGTCATTTTACACATTTAAAAACTACGCTGCTAAAGCAAGATATAAAAGTGTAGCGAGGCTGATCATAGAGACCTTAGAATAAAAACCCCTCAAGATTCCCCATCTCTCTCCCTGTCTCTCTGCATTTGGTATGGAGCAGCTGTGCCTCACACAGATTCACATGAATGAAAATATTAAGGCAAGAAACCACCCACTTAGTTTATTTTCCATATGACTTTCCTGTAATTATTTTGTAAACTGTTCACACAACAATATATAAAAACATCTGCAAAAACAGGTAATTAATGTGTCAAGCCAAACTAATGCATTTTTTATGGTGTCCATGCTTCGTCAACTGTAATTATAACTCTTTTTAAGCAAATGATGATGTGTTTGTTGCAATGTGCAAGTGCTTATTTTAGATGCTCTGTTTACTATTACTGCAAACAGAATATAAAAACTCTGCAGCTACTTTGTTGCAGATATAAGCCTTCATCTACAAAAGCAGGCTGCTCCCTCATTTTCCAAAGGCTTTGACTATTTCAAAGAAATAAAAATATCTTAAAATGAAAATTGGCTTTGGAAAGGCTGACCAGGCCACCCGCTGACCAAACTAACAGTAGCCAGGACATTAGGACAGCAGCCAATGATTTAAAATTTGTTCTTTAATTTTTGTTTCTAAGGACAGCTCAGCTACAATATATTTACAAAACCAGACGTTCCTAACAACATTCAAATGATCTTGAGGGTTTGATAGAGAAAACCACAAATATCAGAATAATTGTGCCACTGAGTTAATCTGTGACTTGTCATTTTCCCATAGTCCACTGATTTGAATGAAAAATACAGAGAAGCAGCATTTCCACAGAGTATGTACATAGCAGTAGCATCTGGGAAACTAGCAATAATTTTGTTTGTCTTCTACTCAAGAGAGTCTTCTACTCATACCTCATAGCAGCTCAGAAGAGTACATACCTTTGAGAGATTAGCCAACTCAATGTTGAAGTGTTAAGTGTTGCACTCAGTTAACTGTTTACTCAGGCATCAAATCCTCTGTAATTCTATCGTATAGGAAAATTACTTATGTTCAGGTATTAATAGCAAAAAGCTATTGAAAGGGGGCCATATGCAATAAACCCAAACAAACAAACAAAAATCTGGGCAGTAAAGACCACAGAAAAAGATCTGTCCTTTTTCCTCCACATCATCTCGGGTACTACTGACAGAACACATCTCAGACGATACATAGAAGTGCTGTCAAACTTGCTCTGGTCCTTAACTACTCTCCTCCACAGATCCAGGATGAATTCATGTGAAAGATGTGTATCTTACTGGATGGTAACAAAGATGCTCTAGTCTCCAGTTGTGACCAACATATACAATATCCCACATTCAGTAAATCACAGTATATAGCACCCACCCAGGAATTCTAGGTATTCCTTCCTTCTTTTGTGTCTGACCACATCCAAATCATTCCCCTCTGGGTACTAAAGATCTTCTTCAAGAAGAACCAATCTGTCAGGACAACATGAGTGTATTCCCACCCGCTAACTACCTGCTTGACCAGGATGTGGATATTTCCACAGAAAAGGCAAGACTAAAAAGTTAGCATTACCTGTCCCAATCCTCTGCAACCTCCATATTCCAAATCTTCCTGCTTTTCTCTCAGATTTACTAAAAATATATGTGGGCTGCCTTTATTTAAAGAAGAAATCAGAAGAGATTTGCTCCAGGAAGGAATGTCCTCTTGCAGAACAGGCTACAAGGAACTTGTGGGAGACTGCCTGTTGTGCTAACCCCAAACTCCAGGTTCTTAACAATTTAAACAGTAAAACTTTCTCTAAATACTGAAATCTTCAATGAAACATTTATAATTGCCAAATCTAACTGCTATAATACCATTTTTTATTTTTAAAAGTTTCTTTATCTTCTTCACAGTCTTCCTGCACATATCACCCAGCTGGATTGCTGAATTTTTCAAAGAATTGCTCTCTATAAAAATGCAAGGGAGTAAGCCTTAAAAGATTTATTTCTTCTCACAATGAAAAGAGGTTTAGCAGCACCTTCCTTATTAGTGGGTAGCCCAGCTGTTATTTTTGCCTAATTGGTTCAAGAGGACCTCTGTTCTTCTTAGGGCAAACACTTCTTACATCATGTGAAGCAGACTCCTTTGTCCATATTAGCCAAACAAAAGCTCAGGCGCACCGTAAGTGACAATGCGACTCATAATCCAGCACAGGTTTGTGACCACTTTGGACACAGTTTTATAACCCCGGAATTTATTTCAGAAAGGAGAAGAGCTGCTGGCTTTGGAACAAGTCTCCACCAACTTTCACAGGAGAGTAGGTAACCTTTAATTTTCAAACAATTCCTTAAGTGAAATGTGACAGGTGCTGGGGTAGATGGACACTTCAGCATCAAGGAAAGATGCCACAGATTTTAGCAGCAGGTGGCAGTTTGGAATTGTGAAATAAGCCCACTAGCTCATCGTCTCTAGTATGCTATGTATTATATTAATGATGAGCTCCTTTGAGGTGGTGGCCAAATTTTGCAGCTGAAAAAACCCTGTAAATATTAAAAAATAAGATCAAGGTTAAGCCCATTATGGTAAAACAGTTTGTAGTGATCTTTTTTCCTTTTTTTTTTTTTTTTTTGACATTTTGAGAAAGTCAAAATTTATTAAGATACATCACATTTATCAAACCAATTCTCTTGCTTTTTGAAGGTTCAGGACAGTACTATAGCAACAAAGAAGAAAAGCCACTTAAAAGTTAAACTTCTCATGCTGAAGCACAAATGCATAACAGTGAGTGAACTAAGAATTATTCTTCCAACTTTCCAGTGTGTTCATAACTATTTACATCTATATTTTATACATCATCTTCATTGCAGTTTCCTCAAGACATTTACAAATCCCGTGAAATTACCAATTCTGCATACTGCAGAAAACCTAAGGTTATGTACCAGTGGTGTAAATGTCTACGTTAAACACCACTCTGGAAAAAAATGCTGGCATATGTGCCAAAGTTAAGATTACATAGAAGAACAACGTGAATGGCTGTGTTTGAGTGACCAGTAAAGCAGGAGTCACTAACACTCAAGATAATAAGAAACGTAACTTTCCAGAAACACTAATCAACAAACATCTGTTTATGGAGAAACTCTCATTTTAAATCCACAAGGTGGTGGTAGCTTTTCATGTGTGTGTGACTATCTGGAAAAAACTAAAATGAATGGCCACACAGCACACACCATTTCAGGGAGCAAAAACTTAACTTCCCATCCATCTGTTAATACTTGTAGTCTTCAGCTGCTAGGTATTTCACCACAGTAAGACTTTACAAATGTGAGAAGTATTCTTGAACACTTCCCTCTAAAACTACATAAGGGGGGAAGAAAACCCTGTGAGCACTGCAAGACAGAAGTACAAGCAATGGCATCCTAGCACAAACGAGGAAACAAAATCGTGGCAGCAGCAGCAGGTCCTCCAACACAGGCACCATAGGAACAGGAAGAGAGCACTGACAGTCAGAGCAAGGAAAAAACTTACACAGACCACCACCTTAGAAAAGAGGAAAAGATTTTCCAAGTACTCTGCATTCTTCCTTCTTAACTAAAAGGAAAAGTCCAAATTAGATTTAGCCACCACAAACATTTCTTGTTTCAGAGCAGAGGGAACCCAGTCACACAGACACCTACCTCTTCAAGTAAGAACAAGTTACTGCAGTTTGAAGCATAAAGTATTGGAGAAAGAAAAAAAAAAAAGACAGATGAAAAAGCAATTATGAATTCATCAGTCCTGATGATCTAATAGTACTCATATCTATATATGAAATATAATTCATATGTACTTTTATACAGTACTATGGGAAATGGTATCTTTCTATGAACAATCACAAAAAAATCTCTGAAACAGAAGAGCCAGTGGCAGGCCTTGTAGAGATCAAACCTATACCAGTCCTTCTACACAGCTCTGAAGCTAGAGAGGCTATTTTAAGATACTGGAAGAGAAAAGAGGGAAAGAGGACATGACAAGAGAAAAGGAAGATGTGAAGAGAGAGAAGCTGTATATGCAAGAACTGTTTGGTGGGGGTGGGAAGAGGAATCAGAGCACTGATTATCATGCTGCATCATGCCCTTAAACATATCTATGCAATTTTTCTATTCCAGCTAGTAATTTGCCTCAATTCACCTAGACTGCCTGAGGCCTTTAATTCTGCAGCCAGAGACTTCAATTTTCACACCTAAAGACAGAAGCAGCACTGTAACCTAGATCACTCTGTTTTGTCTACACTGTATGCTGGAAGAAGTGTGGCAACCCTACTATGTCTTCTGATGGGAGGTAGAAACCCCACATAGCAGCAGTCAAAAAAAGATTAATGCACTTAGCTGCAGCTAAGTGCTGGCTAACAACAGCTGAGATAAAAGGCTGTGCAGGCAGGAAGAGATGTCTGTCAAAGGAGCTGGGCACAAGCAGCAACCTGGCAAGGAGCTGCTATGAGGACAGACTCAGAAATCTTGGAAAGGGCAGATCAACACCAAGCCAGTGCAGCTAGCTCTGTCCCCCAGAAGAGGGAAGAAAGAACAGGTATTTTTAAGGCCCACCTTGTCACATATTTATTCATTTTTTAACAGCCACATGCTAAGCAACCACAATGAGAGATATCTCTGCATCACGCCCTTTGTGTTGGCTTACAGGTATTGCCACAATTTACCTTTACATATATTGTAAGGCTCTAAACTATGCCGCAAATACTAGACCCCAAACCTTTATCAGCTTCTTGGTGAAGAGAAGTCTTAGAGTTTAAGTGGAACTTTGCCTTCAGTATTCCTTTATGTAGCCAAATCTCTCTGTATTTATATATTAACCATTACCATTTACAACATTGACCATACTTTACTGGTAGATGCTGTATTTTACTGCTTTGCCACAATGAAGAGGCTAAAGCCAGTACTTTTGCATATGGAATAACATCACACAAAGTGATCCATCCAGCATCTACTGCACAGCAATGAATCCTATAACACTAATCTGTTCTGAAGCTCTGTATGGTCTGCAATGGGCTTGGAAGCCAACACATTTCAGTTATGAACAGCTCATGGCCCATATCAGCATGGGTTTCAGCATCACTGGCAGCACAGTGGGATGAGATTACTCTTTTTTTTTAAGCAAACGATAGGATTTTCAACATCCTTTCCTAATCTATCTGCTTGTCAAGAGACAAGTCCTCTTACAAGCATCTAACCTTCTGAAACAGCAGCTGTGATTTCAAGGTTGTATGAAGCATTAGGAGAGAGGGAGCACTTTGTATGATTGCTTAGAAAGCCCAACCTAAACGGTCTTACAGCATCCTCACAGTCCAATAGCAGGAAACAGAGACAGTTTTCAGCCCCTTTGGAAGGAAGTGGGGCAGGAAGTTTTTGTCTTGACTGGTTCCAGCCTCAGTGGAAGCGGAAAGCTACAACAGCAAATGAGGCAAGTGATGATACACCACAGGAGTACAGAGGTCTGAGATCAGGTGGGGAGAATTATGGTTCCGTCACTCACCCTGTCATTAACCTTTCCCCGTGGGGCCCAGCACAACTCTAAGGGTTTCCCTGCAGGTATCAGCTCACACCCCAATGCAGCTCCTCAGAAGACAGGCCTGTTGTTTCCTCAAAGAAGTTGCTCCAATCAGGCACAGCTGCTGGGTAGCTCAGAAGCAGCCTGAGAGACTGTTACTCTCAATGAGAACACTACTCAGAGAATTTAACAAGTGAAAGGAATTTCAAGTAACTACTGTGTTGTAACAGAAGTTGTCTTCATAAATGCCATTTAACAAACAAGCAAAGGTGCTTTTCACTCTGGAAGCCAGAAACATGCTTGTGGAACAACCATGGCTGTTCCCCTTTTCATAAAGTACTATCTTCTTGGCATTCTATCAAACATGCTCCTGTTTGCATCCCTGGCTCCATCACAAACTCAAATCATAGTCCATCATAATCCCAGTAATTAGACACAAGTTGGTTTGTTTTCAGTATATCCAAAAATATCATCTAGTTGTCTAAAGTATTCCCAGCATTTCATTGTATATGCATTTCTGGGTTAAAAGTCAAAGTCATTTTAGCAAGGTTCCAGTAATTTGTGTAATTTTTGTTCCAGCTCTGTTTACTGGATAAACATTAAAATAGCATGGAGCAGTGCAAAACTGACATTCGCAGTCTGCTTTCAAAGACACCAGCAGCTTATCTAGAAGTTATAGATAACCAAAGCAAAACACAGATACCTGAAAAACAGCTTGTGGCTGCTGTGACTTAAGAGGCATCACATATTTCATGCAACAAGGTCTATGCTGCCGAGCTGAACCAGCCCCCTAAACCAAATAAATACTCATTGTGTCCAGCCACAGCTGCTACACACATGAAAACAAACACCCCAAATCTCTCACAGAGTGAACGGATCATCTCCCTTTGGATGTTAATAAGCAACAAGGAGCCTTGTATGTAACAGACACACAATGAACACATTTGCTTCCTAAACCACATAGAACACATCCTTGTACTTTTTTACAGGAATTGGACTGACCATATTAAGAAGCATTCTTGCTTCATCATGTGCCTTAAGTTACTGAAACACAGCAACAAGCAATGGTGTAAACTCTGTGTTTATCACACAGCTCAGACTGCCCAGATCCATAATGGATGTAACTTGAAAGCGGTTGGAGTTGGAAAAAGAGGAGCAGTTTATACAAACAGGATTTCCTCCTTTACTGCAAAAAACCTCTTCACATAATTTTAACCTCCTGATCTACTGTTTCCTAACATAAACTATGCCCTACACCAAAATCAGGGAAAGCACTACTTCACATAAAGCACAGTTAACTTCCAGCCTAGAAATTGGTGGCTTGCTATCGATTAGTGCATTTTTTCCATCACTAGGCCTGAAGCAATGCATTGACCTCAAAGGGCTCTGACATGCTAAAAAAACAAAGGAACAGCTATAAATGTGAGCCAAAGTTTCTATTAGTTAGTATATCTAGTATGCTTAAAAAGGCAGAAGATTTGAATACCAGAAGGTTTCAGCTCCTGGACAACTGTTTAACCATTCTACACAACCCTTTGAGACCTGCCTTCCAAAAGCTCCAAAATCCTGAGCACAGCAATGCCCAGAAGACACAGAGGAGCAGCAAAATCAGGGCATATTCAGAGGAAAAAGGAAATTATGGCAGCTATTCCCTCTCACTGCACGCGAGGGAGCTCTGGTATAAATGAAATGTGGAGGTACAAGAGGTATAGGTAGTTTACTGGCAGTCCAAGGGCTCTACAGCTAGTCCAAGAATTCATTCTCTTTTCCATTGACAAACATGCTTAATATTAAATGAATGTACGGAGCAGAAATAGGCCCGAGATGTATAAAGAGCAGATGCCCAGAGTCCAATGTATACACCAGCCTCTCAGAGCACAGACGGCATTCATTCCCCAAGTGACATGTGTATTAGACCTTTTGGCAGGACTATGAATCAGACATTAAAAGACTCGATACAAAAACTCTGCAAAAGACTAGCAAAGGAAAATACATACTCACCTTGCACAGTATAATTAACACCACTGTACTTGTGAGAGCATGCGCACACAGGTGAAAACAAAGTCAAGATGGACATTTCTTTGGTGTAAGGATATGCAATGCCTGCCTCAACTAGCATTAATGTCATCAGCTCAGAGAGCTGGAAGGTTGTCAGAAATATAACAGACTCAAGTGTGTTCTGACTGCCTTTATGGAAGCCAGCTACTTCAAGCTAAATAATGCACGTCTATAAACTTGCAGTAATAAACTTACTTGTACATGATTTTGCCGAGGCAGCCTTAAGTAGTAAGTAGATCTTGTAGCAAGCGTGAAGGACTGGCTGGCAACAGAGACACCCGTATCTTTCAGATACATCTAACCAACTTACAAAGGCATTACATTTCTGAGGTAATTCTGAGAGAAGTTTCAAACACAGATGATGGATGATGCTTCTTTTTTACCCCTGGTACACTGGCTACATTTCCTGATTCCAATTTTTAGGTGTCAATTTCTATTTTCTTGGTGCCACCACGTGGTAAAAATCTGTATTACCATTTTACACGCAAAAGCCACTTCCAGTCCATTCTAGAGAGGCCACACATTCTGCAATGGCTGTTTACTGAAAGGCAAAGTCACTTTATATGTGTGTAAGTATATATGAACACTGTGTTTCACTTTCAGATATTACAAAGACTTATTTTGACAAAATAGGCTGAAAATAAGCAGTGGCAAAAGACCAGAGGCATTTTGTAACAATTGCACCATCCTTACCTTGAAAGAAGCACATTATTACCCATGTGAAATACATAACCAGGGGTGTTTAAATAGCTGAAGTGATTAGGTTAAGGGTTGGGGTTTTTTTATTGTAACATACAGTGAATATCAATACTAAACATACCACCTTCACAAAGTAACTAGATTAAAAAGTGTAATACAGATAGTTATTCATGGGGTTTTGTTGGCTTTGGGTTGGTTTTGGTTTTTGTTTTTTTTTTTTTTACTGTCCTCATAGATCCTGAGAAGGAATCTGAATCAGCCCTGTCATTATAAAGGGGGCATCAGTGTCTCCCTGCCAGCTTGCAGAAGCTCCAAAGACAATGGGACAAAATGAGCTAGATCTACCCAAATCTAGTGTAAGTGCCCAGCAGAGAATGAACATTCATTTGCCTTCCACCTTCACAGCCATGCAGGGTAGGTAACACAGAAAAAGGAAAAAGAGGTGACTGCTAGGAACTAGCCTATGTACATTTGTGTTCCCAAGGGATAAAATGTCAGTTAAAATGCAACTCCTACCCATTATTCCCTCTCCTGTGCTACACAGGTGGAACGTCAGGGACTGCACAAAGTTGCAGGCGCTAGCTACATACCTCTTAATCCATCAGGAACAGTTTCACCCATACACACAGGTATCACTACTATAAATTTATTAATAACCCCCACTGTGCTGAGTGGCATCAGGGAAACAGGGCAGAATATCACACTTTCCTAATACTTCTTGAATTTTTTCCTAGCTTGAAAAGCATGGATACCAGTGGGCACGAGAAGAGGACTAGCAGTCATCTGAGGTAGCTGGACGAGTAGCTAGTCAACAGCAAAGAAGCAAAAAGTCCTTGGAGGAAATATTACTAAATATAAGTAAAAAGCTCAACCCACTCTAGTCTAACAAGTTAGTACGCATCAGATGAGCAAGCCATGTAACAACACATGCAAGAAAAGCCTTTCACAACTTCAAAGTAAACATATTACCATAAGGATTACCATGGATTCAAAGCCAACATATTTTAACTGCTGCCACAACTCAAGTATGCATGCATAGTTACCATAGCTCAAATGATGTGCGATAGCCTGACTTGTGCTCATGCCCTAAGAGTTTGAACTGTTTAATAAAGCAAGCTTTCTGAAGCTGCAACTCTGAAACTTGAACTGTCAGTTTAAAACTGCTTCATGGCAGACTTGCATCACAGTAAGAATATAAAAGTGGTTATGATGAAACAAGATATTCTTCAGAAGACCATAACTGAATGGCACACAGGTTTATGAATGGCACACAGTCTATGAAGAAGTGTATTAGCAAAGAAAAAATAACTGGGCTCTACTAAAGAAGGACTATCAGCATATTCAGCATCAAGAATGAAAATCATTTTCACAAAATGGGCAAGGAAAGATAGGATACTATTGAAAAGCCACAACAAGCAGCAAAGCAGCAACCCTACTGACATCACCAGGACTTGAAAAGACAGAGGTAGATTTACTTATGCCAGAAAGTTTAGGACACTTTAAGCAAAGGCTATGCCTATATCTTGGTCCACACCTCTAGCTTTCATCTGTAACCTACCCAATTTTTGTCAGGTCCAGTTAAAGCAGCTCAGCAGGTAAACTTCCACTCCTAGAACTGTTCAGAGGGTCTGGACCCCTGCTGTGCATCATATTGAGATGCAGCAAAGCATTCTGCTTGTGTGTGCTTTGGTACATTAGCATTTAAGTTCAGATCTAGAGCAGCATAATGCATCTGTGCTGTATACCGTTAAACAAAGCCACAATTCTAATCTTACTCACTTGATCTTTGTGGGACAGAAACACAATACACAAACCCTGAATTCACTCCAGGAAAGAACAAGTCTCTTCCTGTGCTTTATAGTTTTACGCCATTGTTGGACAAAATGCAAATATATGAGGTTATCACTCCAGATTCTCAAGAGCTAGAGATGGAAGAGGAAAAAATTGTTCCCCGACTGACAAGGTGCAAGGAGACTCCACAGAAATTTGCATGTAGTTGCATGGTCAGTTAACAACAGCTTTTGCAGACATATACTGACACACCAAAGCCTTCTGAAAAAAAAATAAAATCCTGTTCTCTAGCAGTGCATGCATGTAAGTTTGCATGCATCTGCTAACTAGAAAAGGAGAACAGTTTAGTGGAAGAAGCAAGAGGCTGTGAGCCAAGAATAGTTCTAATCCTGTTGTGATTGGGAAGTTAACCTGAGTCTGCCTCTCCCCATGCGTAAAATGGGGATAATTAATCCTCACTTAACCATGTAAATTAAATAATGTTTCAACAGTGCTGCAAGTGCCACAGATTAATTAATGCCTAGGTAATAAAAAGTGGAGCACTTTGCTACTTACCTGCAAGTCAAAGGTTATGCCGCAATTTTACAAGAGGAGATACTTCGCACTTAGAAGATGAGACCCTAAATTATCATTCAGTCTTATAAAGATTTCTCTCTCTCTTATACGCACAGCAGCTATCAAGCCCATGAAAGCCAGGCACACATCGTTCTGCATTTCATATCATCTCTTTGCAACACAGTAAGCTGATGTTAACTAAGGAAATACCATAAACAAATACACATAACCAAAGGCAAGACAAACGTAATGGGAAGATCCATACCTTGAACACCTTCCAAAAGCAGATCAACCCCCTTTCTATAAAAGCTGAAGGCAGTTTCATAATCTTCTTCTTCCTCCTTCTTCAAAGCAAGTTTTATCAACTCGCCTGCTTTCTCCAAGTAATCTTGTTTGCCAGGCTTGGGTTTTAAGCTTCCTGTAAACAAACTATGGCTTTCCTTCTCTCCTTCAGATTTGCTCCACTCCTGCTCAGGTGCCAGTATGCTTTGTACTGGGGGTTCAGAAGTAAGGCAAAGGCCAACAGCTCTACTGGGAGAACTTTGGTTGGATGCCATTCCATCATCTAACTCAGCAAGAGAGTCTACATCAACTGTCAGGGAGATCAGGTCACTGTCACTGGAGAAGCCTGAAAGCACAGTCAGAAAGACACCCATTACTCAATTTTTCATATACCTTAGGAACCCCCATAATTCTTTATCCCATCCCATCTCACCTTCTGAGACTTTGTTCACAGCATGTAAAGCTGTCCTAAAAATTAATTTTTAGTACCTATAGAAACATGTTTTTTAAAATTAGCTACAAACTTCGCAGAGCAACTGGTCATCATTTTAATATGGGAATGAAGAGAACAACATCTAACACCCAACTTAAACTTTCAAAACCTGCTCACTGTTGCATCCCAGGAAATCACAAAACCGACCCTTTCTGTGTGATGGCTATTGGAAAAGTCAATCAGCAGGAGCCAAATCACTGTTGCAAGAAATCCCAACATACTGTTTTAAATCAGTAAGATGAAGCATCCCAGAACCAGTAAGTTAGGAGTTTGAATTAACACAGTTACTGTCAGCTTATGCATCATGCAGCATTCTCCCATCTACCATGAATAGCCTTCTTTCATTGCTAACATGTGGTGTAATGAATGAGCTTAGACCTCTTTCACTGAAATTTGAGATAACACATTTTATTTTACATTTGCCATAAGCAAAAAATTCATATATACTCATTGCAAGCTGACCTTCAGTAACTAAACCACAGCAACTTAGCAGAGTTTTTTGCAAATAAATGGCAACAAAGATATTTTACATACACCATTTCATTCTGTAAGAATTATCATCCACGAAAAGCATTTACTCATAATTATGACTTTCTAATAATTTAAATTTCAGAAATGTAATGGAAACAACTTCTAGATCTCACCTCCACATTCCGATTGGCTTGTAAGTGTCACATCATCAAGCCCACTTAAATCCTTTCGAACTGAAAAGGACAAGAATGACAAAAATGTTTCTGACATCCTTTTGTACAACAGATTAGATGTTCACTTGCCGTCAGAGTGAAAGGGCATGACCCTACTACAGGTAAAAGTACATAATACAAAACTGCTCTTTGACCAGCTCTCAGAGATATCCATTTGGTAACACACCATTAAAATTGTGACAGTGGTGTTAGATTTGCCATTTCTCATTGCCTCCAAGGTTAAAAAACAAAACACAGGTGCTTGCTTAGGGGCAGCCAATTCAAACCTCAGCACTCCAACCCACCTAATTTCAATAGCAGCAGCACTTTAATCCCTATCTCTCACTGCTCTGATGATTTACAGCTAAGGAGACTTAAAACAGGAGAGCCTTCAAAGCTGGGACCTGCACACCAAGAAAAAAAAAAAAGCTTTCAGTCTCAATAATGTCATTCCAGAGTAGTACCCTGTATGGGACATATGGAATGAGCCACAAATTTGGCAATGCCACCTGGATATCAAGTAGCAGTTTTATCACCTTGGCACATGTACACACTGAGGGAATAAAACAGGCAACAAGGTCAAGACATTTAGCTGTTTGTACACACAGAGAAAGTAAATTCTGAGCTAAAACCTGGTGTCTGTTTTCTTCTGTATACTCAGAGTCAAGAGTTTATCCACATTATCAGGTAAACTGTTCTGACTTATCTTCAAAAAGTATGTGGCATTAGCAAGGAGCTGACTCAAAGGCAACTAACTCAAACTTTCTTTTTGATTTTGCAACTTCAGAGTTAGAGGGAATTCACAATTTATGGAAAAGGAGTAAGAAGACATTGTAGAAATACTGCTTTTCTAAAAACTAGCAGCTCCTTTAATGTGAGTGAGAGGAAAAAAAAACAGGAAGGAAACGAGATTACCAGCCACTCTTTGAAGAGCAAGGAAAAGTGATACTTAGTGCTACAAGATTACTTGAAAGGAGGGGAGAGGCTGCAGAGAAGACAATGCTCCTGATCTTTTTAGGGGAGGGATGTAAAGCAGTGTCCATGCAGAGAAGAGAACTGCCTGTGTAGCCCCAAGTCCCACAAGAAAGAAAGCAACCTCACAACACGACAGTTGGAGGAAGATAGAAGATTCATTAATTAGTGTATTAATAACGGGCCATTCACTTGCCCAATTTAGGGACAGCAATGTCAAATGCGGAACACTGAGAATTTATGAAATAAGGAGTCAAGTTATTTTGTTCAGTGAAGAGAAATTGCTAGCTAGGAAATGCATAGGTGGAAGCAGAGCTGACTGACAGACAAAGGGTGTAGACAGAAAGAAATGAATGGAAAAGCTGGGGGTTTGTGGGAAGGGTGTGCTGGCCACCCAGACTAGACGAATTAGAGTACATCCATGAAGCAAATTTCAGATAGACCCAAGTCCCCCTCCCTACAGTCCAAACAAAACCATGTTTGCTCTTCTCATGCAGCCAACTTGACCAGAAGCTGTATGAACACAGCTAGCATGGCACAGAGACTGAACTAATAAACTTTGCTAAGGTCAAGTTTAGAGCCCAGGTCTGGCACCACAAAACCAGTCAGCCCAAGAGATAGGAAGAGTATGATCTGCATACACTTATTTCTGGGAAGATAATATGAACATGGTAAAACAAAAGGGGGGTGAGGGTGGGAGAGTGGGGGGTGTGAAAAAGAGATGAGCTTCCCAGTGAATTTCTCTGAAGAATCTAACAATTGCTATAGAGAGACTTTTGGAGAGGAAGTTGGACATTTGGACATCTGAACATTATCCCATGTACCCAGACAGGAAGACAAGAGTGACTGTCAGGAATATTAGAGGAGTATAACGATTCTGAAATTGAACATAAATTCCTGTACTTGTCTCTGCTTTGTGC
Source organism: Athene noctua (assembly GCF_965140245.1). Taxonomy (NCBI): domain Eukaryota; kingdom Metazoa; phylum Chordata; class Aves; order Strigiformes; family Strigidae; genus Athene; species Athene noctua. The sequence continues at coordinate 104,118,090 of NC_134037.1, read as the reverse complement.
CATTTCACCGGGCATATGGGTAAATGCAGTTTACAAAAATTGGTGCAAAGCCTGGGTAACCCGGCCTCTTGAAAAGCAGATTCCTCTGAAAGTGTGAACTGTCAAGCTGTTTTTACAAGCAAGATACTTATTGCTTATTTTGGTACAAAAACATTTCTACTACCATCAGTTTGCATCTCCTACCATTAATGTGCACACCTTCTGCAAAATGAACTTTGTCTGAAAAGAACAGATGAAAGTGAGAAAACACGACCCACCCTTATAAGCAAACACCAGCACCTGTTAAGGAATGGCTTTGATACATCTCAGTACAACAGCTTGAAGGAGCAGTGCCCACGTGGAGGCACTTGAATGTGAACAAAAACTAACAAAGCAAACTAGTCACAGTTAACTACGATAATCAGACTGGGAAAAATTAGATGCAGACAGGATGCCCTGAGAAGAGGCAGGGAGAGGTCTCGGAGCCGAGTATTGCCACTGCCATCTAGAGGCCTTAAAGGCAGATGTTTCCCTCTGTCCCTAGTCTTTCCCCCGCCCCCCTCCCCACCCAAAATTTGGTTTCAAACATAAGATAATATGAGCTGGAAGACACATAGGTTTTTAGAAAATACAACTCCACAGAAGTCATATTTGGCATCTGGAAATCCTGTGCTCATAGTTGTTGCAAGTATCCCCTAAAAGCATTCCAGCTGATTCAGAAGAAGGGTATCAAAGAATTTTTCTACCTTACAGCATTTTTTTCTTTTCAGTACTTTTATCTCACATAAAGGAAGTGTTTTTCTTCTAAAAATGAGGCCCTTGTGAATACAGAAGCATTCATGTTAAGCACTTTTATAACGCCAACATAAAATGGGTGCATTGTCAGAATCTGGAGTGTTAAATTTCACAAAAATAGCACCCCTTTAAAACTAATCACCAGTATTTATGATAACTATCTTCTGTAATTAAACAGCTCTATACCTTTCCCTTCACAGAATGAAATACTGTGGGGGCATTAGTTCATTACCATTATGGAAGATACTACAAAATAAAATGTAAAACTCGCTGCACATGTAGAGTATCATATAACTAAGCACAAAGTTATTGACATTGAGAGATCCAAGTGGCAAGTCATTCAATCTCAAACAAAAATAAACAAAGCACTATTAGAAAAGACAATCAATTCTTGTTATTCAAGCACAACTTTTTACCAAAGCAAATTCTATGCCAGAAAGAGACCAGAGGAAATTAAGTCATTAAGAAAAAAAACCCTCCCAAATAAGCTTAGTGTTTGTATAATAATGTTTATTTATACATGAGTGTAGAACAGTTCCAAAGAAAAACCTGAAGGGTTGGAAAAGAATTTCTTAGAAGTCACAAGGACACAAGAATAACTAAATACATAAATATCTAAAAGCCTGCATGGTTCTTGGCAGATGATTATATAGAAAGATGCTTAAGCTAGCTCAGCCTCCAGAGGCAGGAAAGAAGTCCTAGCACAGTATTTATTTGGGATGACTGACCCTGCCTTACAGCCATACTGTTATTTAGTGCAAGTAAAGTGCCACTACATTACTCTGCACATGGTACCCAAGCCATCCATGTGCACCTTTTACACTGTGCTAAGGATATGCAGTCTTGGGAAAAGGGACACACCCTCCGTTGGCACAGCACAACCAGAAAACATTAGCAAGTTAAGGGAGGCATTTCCAATTTTCAACACAACATAGCCCACACTGGCTCTAACACACAACCTCTCAGATTTTCAAGAATAGGGAGTTCTTCTCAGGAAAAGAAAAAATACTGGCAGTTTTTGTAAGACACTTAAACAACTTACTTATCTCCCCAAGTCCTGCAGCAGGGCTCTAACATTCACCAATTCCATACGCTCAATTCAGAAGACATACTTAAACTTTTAAATTTCAATACCAACTCTCTTCTGGATTTTATTAAGCACTTAAAGTATGGTGACACGCTGAGCATGAACAGTTGAATAAGAACCCTCTGAAATGAGCGGGGCAGTTCAAATACTAGACCCATTTTTCATGCTCTAGGACAACTCAGTCATCTTTGTATTTATTGATCAATCTCAAAATGGTTTTAAATTTCTTTTTAAATGTTTATAGCTTGAGACTTGGAGTATGATTAGTAGTGAACATTAGCACACTGTTGGCCCAACCTGCTGGAAGCAGGCAGGATTCTGTACATTTAAACCAGAGGGTTCAGTTCAGTTAGCATCAAAAGCAGCTCTTTTTGAGCAATAGAGTCTTAGGACTTCTAGAATAGACTAGATAAAGTTCCTGTTAGATAAGCTTCCTGTTAGAAGCAAACTTCCAGCAGTGCAGAGAGTGCTCTGCTGACCCCAGCTCTGGCATTTCTGTCAAGCAAACAGAAACTGGATGCTAATGCTCCTACAAATACGGCACTTGTCATTTACATGCGGCTTTAAAACAGATCACGCTATAAGGTTACATGAGAAAAGAAAGCAAACCTTCAGAGCTGCAGTCAGACAGGTTGTCAGTCAGAGAGTCAGACAGAGGCTCAACAGGACCAATCAGTTCAGACCCATCATGCACCTCTCCACCCTGAAAAGAAAAAGGGAAAGGAATTATTCAGCTGCTGTGCTCTATGGGAAGTCTCGTTATACAGAAGTGATAGTCAAAATTAAATTTCCTAACCAGTGAATGCTCCATTACTTTAGAGTTAATGCATTAAACTATGTAAGCCTGCAAATTAAACAAGGGCTTTTGGTTAGGCAATGTTTGGTTGCCACAGACTGTCTAGGTATCTGAAAGTTAGCCTACTGCAGCTTCAGAGTCCTGAACCCCACAGGCTGCAGCAGGTCTGCCTGCAAACCCCAGAGTTTAACAGGGAGAGAAGAGCAACACTCCTGCTATCTTAGGGCACATACAGTCTGTGCCCTTCAGTGGTATTCCCAAACTCAGCAGGTCCCTCACACAGGAGTGTGTGTCCATCACACAGTTCCACCCATGACCCACTATCCTGAGTTCAGTCATAGTTGAGACTACACAAACAGAGAAGACAAGGCCATCCCAGCATATAAGAAGGACATTATTCCCTTGCAAGCCAGAAAGGAAAAGGTAAGTGAAGTAACAACAGAAACAATTAGTTGCACTAGAAACCACTTAATTTTTTCTTTTCTTTAATTTCTGCTTCACATCTTAGGTGCACATTTTCCAGGCAACCTTAATAGAAACGGCACCATTTCCTAGGCAGCGTTACAAACAGGCATTGCTAATCTGTCTTGAACTAGCCCGGTGCGTATTCACACTAGCAGCCCATTTTTCTAGAGTCACAGTACACACTGGAGTACATAAATACACACACAGCACTTCCTTCAGTTGTTTCTAAGACTTCACTGTCCAAGTCTATCTCTCCATGGCTATCTGCACAAAAATCTGAAAAGGAACAAAACCACGTGTTAGCCAAGCTAAAGAACACCAGCTGAGCTGGTGACTGATCAAAATCTAAGGCTTTTTTTACAGGAAAACGTGACACAGCATCAGCTAACAAATGAGCCTAAATTAAATTATTACACTTACATAACTCCCCTTGTAGATGTACTCACTCCTATAAAAATTAATGTCTTTCTAGTTTTATTCATTCCCTTGCAAAGCCAGAAAAGGTTCACTGGAAGGCTAAAACTAATACTTCTGCAAAGCAAAGTGAGGAAAGAGAGCTCTGAACAAATAGCCCAAAACACAGAAGTATTTCCAAAGAACTGAAAAAGTGCAGATGCAAAGAAACTGAAAAGTAAAACATTCTAACTCAAGTCTCCCACTCATTGATGCCACCAAAGCTTAAAGAACATTATTTTAAGTATTTTAAAGAACACTGCAATAACTGCAACATAAGAACAAGTGATGACTTTTAAACTCTACTGTAATTTTGTTTTTGCATATGTATCATTTAAATATACTTAACACACTGGTACCCTTAAGTCCCATCTCAGCCAGATGAGCATTTCCTTAATTCCAGTGAGTTACTATTATGTTTACATGTAAATTTATGCTTATGTGTTTGCAGAATGTTGGACAAAGCTACAGAAAATAAAGAGGTTTGAAGGAACTATTGGAAACAAACTGCTTCAGATGTAATAAAGATGAAGTCCAGATCAATGTATTGTCCTAAAATATGTTTTGGAGAGTGGTTCTCACAACACTGTACAAGCAGCACGTCTGACTAGTTATATGCCAAATTTGTTGTCACAGACCTGAACCCATAATACGCCATAAGAAAACAATCTAGACAGTCTTCCTTCTTTTGGTTCAAAACTATAAATGCCTATATAAAATATTGAAACAGTGACAATATTTTTTTATTACTTCCCCACTGAAGACCTAGATTTAACATCACAGCTTTTGCTCATCATTCAACAAAAACAAATTCCAAATCCATTCACCTGAAGTTCCTGTAAAACTTTCCACCTTGTAGAGGTGTGGCATGGGGGTTTTTTTTAAAGCCACATTTCTAGAGTGAATGGAAAACTCCCAGTCACTTCACAAAGCATGTCAGATCAGCTCACTGTCACTCCGCAGTTTATAAAGTAAAGCAGAATCAGCACTACACTTTATTCATATCAGTAAGAAGCAAATACTTCTGCAAATACTAACAAACCTTAAAAAACTCTTCAAGCTGTTTGCTGTTATAGAGAGCAGGGATATTGGCAGAAAACTGTAACAGATCTTCAGCACATTGCCTTCTTTCTTCAATCACAGTTTCATCAAATCGCCCTGGAACAGACACATAGATTGACAGTTTTACAAATAACTACACATTTATTTTGCAATAATAACTAGCACACACACAAAAAAAAAAAAAAAAAAAAGAAAGAAAGAAAACAAGACAAAAGCAACCTTCTGGAGACAATGCCCTGAGTCTATGAAAGTCATTCCAATGCTTCAGGAGAACATAGAAAATCTTCAAACTTCCTATTCTCAATTGTCCCTAGAGTCCCGTCTTCTGCAATCCACTCGGATGATGAAAGCTGGCAGCTACGACAAGAATCCTTCGCCCTCTCATCATAAGAATATGTGAGGCAACACTCTTGATTAGCCAAGAGACACTAACGGATGTCCAGTGTTATCTAACAACAAATGATATTTGCACAATTTGACAATGTGCCAGTCAGTGTCAGCCTTGATTATGGCCCAAATCCTGTAAGGAGCTGAGCAATCTTCACATTCTCAAGAACAACGCACAATATGAGCGGATAGTAAACGAAGTATTGCTAAAAGCCCCCAAACAGATCATCAATTCCAGGGTGCCATTTATGGAGGAGACAAAGTGAGGGGAGATGGTGAAGCCCTGCTACCAAGCACTGAAGCTTTCGTCTGAAGTAGCTCCATGCAGACAGGGTCTCATCTCCTCCTGGATTCAAGAGGTAAGTAGAGCTGGGAAGCAGCTCATTTACTAAAACGTATGATCCTTCCCTTTTCCCTACCCAGCACCCAAAACACTCCAATTAGCAAAAACATGTTTAAAAAACAATCCCACAGTTCACCTGAAGAGATTTGCTTCTCAGGAGAAAACCCTTGGATTGCTACCTTAAATTCACATTCTTCACAATTGCACACAACTTATTTTAGCTTTTCATATCAACACCACTTTGTTGTTGAAATAGTTACAAGTTTACAAAAGGAAAAGGGCAAAGGTTAACAGTAATAATTGGAGGAGAATAGAACAGACATTGGAACAGCTATACAGAGGGAAAAAAAGGACTGAGAAGACAAGTTCAAGAAACAGTATTGCTATAACAGCATGACCAGAAAAATAAGAACCACCTGTGACAGCTCTGCAGCATTAACCTTTGAAGAGGACAAAAGAAACATTGAATACAGAAGCAAAATTCATTTATACTCAGAGCAAGCAAAAAAATAATCCCAGAAGAAAGTATCAAAGCAGGATTCTTTCCACAAATTCTTCAAGTAAATAGCTCCTGCCCATGTGGTACCAGAAAAAAGAAAATAAAACTAGAAAGAGACACACATACTCACAAGATCACAAACAAAGCTTTTGGCAGCTATTTTTCCATGAAAGGAAAGAAAAGATATCATTGGGCTAATTTTCAGCTAGATTGGCTCCGTGACTTGTTCACCCTGCCCTTTCAGCTGTACAAACATTAGCAGCTGTACAAAAGAGCAAGCAACAAGCAAGCAGAAAGAAGGCAAAGGCACATTGAGTGGCAACACTGGAATCAGGCTCTATTAAACTGCTCATCAAACTTCCTATGTCTTCAGAGCAACACTGGGGGTGCATTAGGGCTTTTGTTTCATTCCATGCAAAAGAAGACATCATGAAAAAAAAAACTTCCCTCAGTAAAGCACAGCAGCATAGGCAGTTAAATGAATCTACAAAATAACACAAACACTGTTATAATGCAACATAACATCAATCACAAAGTAAACACCTAACAGGGCCAGAAACAGGTAACTTTTGCAAGAAAGAAATTCCATTTTTCCTGGTTTCCCAGGGATCTTTCCCCATTCCACTTCATCATGGAACCCAATAAAAACTGATTTTCCTCATCCACATCATCTTTATATTTCCACTGGGCACCAGACAGGACATGTCAGGACCAGCACTGCCAGCTGTCCAGCACACATACACCAAGTGTCCAGGCAGCTGCAAATCTCACAGGTATGACCTGAGCTTGCCTGGCCCTTGGCAGCACCACAGCATGCACTCTCTTCTTACCCAGTTGCGGTTTCACAGACTTTGCAGAAACATAATTATATTTGCAACTGCCTTCCCTCTCAAATTTAGCTGATACTAGCCATGTGAGTAAGAGGTTTGACTTGCTGACAGCACAATTACATAAGCCTTATTTTCTGAGGAAGCTGAGCTTAAAAAAAACAAAAAAAACCCCAACCAAAACCATGTTTGAACAGAGACACTGAAACATTAGTCACTGTCACATTTTCCAGCTCATCAGCATCATGATACATTATCAGGACAACTACTTACTAAGGGACTTTGGGGAGAGGAAGAACATAATTCAGTACCGGTCTATTCACATACTATCTGGCATCTTTCTAGCAGGTTTCTTCACAGCCAACCCAGCCTAAATCCTTCCCCCTCTCCCTTTTCTCATACTTTCAAGCAATCTTGTACTGCTCAACACTTTCATTATCACCCTCCTCAAAGAGATGTTCAAAGGTGCTTAGATATCCAGCTGACTCTTCAAACATTTCTATCAGGAAGTCTTCCTGCACCTAAATCAATGCTATTTTGATTATTCTTTACATCTCTCAGACACATGGAAACTTCATTATAGGGATCATGTCTTTCCAGGGTTTTAGGAAGTGTCAACTACAATCTTGGCATGTAACAAATGCACTGGCACAGGCCTGCTATTCCTCCAGCAATGATCCATTCAAAATTTCTTATATATATGGAAACCAAATGTAAACTCCTGTAGAGAGAATCCGCAATTCATTTTGTGGAGCAGATCTGAACAACAAACACCCAGCAATGTTTGTGTTCATGTTTCAGCTAGTTTCTCACAAGACTTCCAACTGTACATGACACCCAATTATTAAATATGTTACTTCATTTGGTATTTTCAAATCCAAAAAGTATCTTCATCTGTGCATTGTAATGTGAATCACCTTTCTGACTCACTGCTAGTAAGTTATCAGTATTTGGAGTTTTTTGGTTTCTTTTTGTTGCAGGGAGAAAGAGTATTTTTTATACTAGAGTATGTTTCTGCACTTGTTAGATACAAGACATGCTGAGTACAGATTTACCAGATCCAGTATGTGGTAAAATGCCATGTATATCCAACATATGGGATACTTAGAGTTCAACAAAAAAAAAGTAGTTTGAAAATGCCAAAGAAATTATGTTGATGCATATTAAGGTAGGAGAGTAATCACTTCCCAGAAACAGATATTGTGATTGCTACATAACTATTCAGAGAAGTTTTAACAGCTGGATCTGTTAGGATTTTTTAGATTCCCATACTCGAGTTCATTATGTTTTCTCCATAAGACAGGGGGAAATGGTTCAAGTTAAGTAAGAAAAAGTGAGATGTCTTTTTCCTCCACCTATAACAAGTTTTGTGCTTTGATGTGAGCAGCTACATTGTAACGGCATAAAATATGTGCACTTGCATATAGTAATTATCAAAAGCTGTAGTGTTAAACATGCAACGCAGTTTTCTGTGGAAGTGGCAAGTCTTTGGCTGCATAAAATACAGAAGCACAGCATGACCCATTCATTTTTATATGTCTCAGTTGTCCACACCATCTCCTGAAACTCTGGATGCTGAACTTGATGTTCTTCTCATATTTAATACTTCTACTACAAGTACATTCGACCGTCAGAACCACCAGTGCTCATTTTGTAAAGTGTACTCTCCACAGAACAGTATGTATACATTATTTAAAGCATGCTTACCGAAAAAAAAAAAATCAACAAGTTGCCAGTAACTACTGATAATGCTAATTAGTAACTAGTTTAAAAGCTGCAACAAGTGGAACATCACCACACGGGAAGAAACACGGCAGAAACACTCCATTAAAGCACTTGAAAACAAAAGACCTTAACAGAGCTGAACCTTGCAGATCACCACTAACTGAATGAGACTGAAAACAAGTTTGCCGAAAACTCAAAATCTACTAAGATCACATTTTTCCTCTAGTACAAAAAAACACTGACTTATCTGAAAATAAATGCTTTAAATTAAAACAAAGCGCACACGACAGAAGTTACAAAACCACAAAACACATAGAAGTGAGACAGAAAGATACACAGTACATTTTTATGCTTTAAATAGAAAAATAATTCGTAAATTGAAGAGAACAGTCAGACATTTCTGTTCCTTTCAGCTACATATCAATCATTTGAAATTTGTTTTTACATTACCTCCTCTTTTCTGTAATCTGATGTGGCTCAGCTTAATTCAAATGTAGTGGGTTTTGTTTTGGTTTAGTTTTAAATTCATAAAGCTTTTTTTGCAAATAACTACACTGAATATTTCTGTAGATTTCCTTCTCTTACAGTGTACATTGCAGTCACTTTTGTTCACCAAAAACAATAAAAGAAAGATGTCTTTCAGAAGGGATCTCACTCAATACTTCCTTGCTTACAGAGCTAGTGTAAAAAACAGATAATCTGCATTTCTGGCAATTTAAAATTATTTAAGATATTAGGAGCCTGTACTCTCTTCTACCCCAATTTTCTTTTCTTTTTTACCCTTCTCTTCCCTCCCCTATGGACAGCTGTATTGTCTTCTACCTGAAATTAAATTACACTTTGTAAATACCAGCTTTGTAAATAATTTGTCCAGTGGGCACTCTACTCTCTAAACCAGATATAAAAATGTCACAGGATGAAACTAATACTACATTGGCTATTTAATCAGTAGTGTGCAAGTTCTGACACAGCACCAAAACTTACCCCAGTTCAAACTTCATACATAAGCAAAAATAAAAACATAAAAGTTGGATACTGTTTAACTGATGTAAAAGATAATTTAAACTAGGAATTTTACCCAGCTCTACACAGAGAACCATGAAATCTGAGTCAAAGTTCAACATCTTTGCCTCTCACTTAGCTGGTCCACACAACAAGGGGTAAAGCTCCCCCAAAATTATAGGGGCAGATTGAACTTGGGTTATAAACTAACTTCAACTTGTTCAAAGTTGTTTATACTGTTTATATTCTTTAAAAGCATCTCAGTGCCATGCCTACATGCAGTAGTCATCAAAAACTAACACTAAAAGTAGCAAAAATTACAAGTTTGTGGCAGTATCTGGTCCTGAAACATCAAATAGATTATTTGTGCTTTCCAGGCTGAGGTTTTGTCTTCAGGGGAGTTGCAGTATCATAGTGCTGTCACACGAACTGGTCAAAAAAAGGCTGACTATACCACCCCAGTTTGGGCACTTTTCAAACAGGCAGGCTTGACTATCCGAAAGTAAATGCCAAAAAAAAAAAAAAAAAAACAACAAAAACCCATTAAAAACCATAATATACCCAAAAAAAGTAGAACATTAAAAAAAAAATCCCCAAACACAACAACAAGAACAAAATCACCACACAAAATCTAAACATGCAGAAAATCCACAAAAAAATGGCAGGGTGCACAAAAGCATATGCTAAAAGCATGCAAAAATTCTAAAAATGTTTTTACACATTTTTCAATGTGACGCATGTAGTAGATGCATGCCAAAAACTGTCATAAGCATACCAGATGCTAAAACACACTAAAATCATGACACAGGGGAAAAAAACGTGCAAAAACATGCAATAGATGCATGCCAAAAAATGCAAAACATACTCTGGGGGCTAAAACATGTTAAAGTGAGACACAGAAAAATGTGGGAAAATATGCTCTAGATGCATGCCCAACACTGTTAAAACTGCCAGAAGTGCTTCACACAAAAAACCTGCAAAGAATCAGCACTACATGCATGCCAAAACACACTAAACACTGGTGGGATGCTAAAACATGCACAACACAAGGAAAAAACATGCAAAAATATGTATGACAATAAACATACATGGAAAACAGGCATAACACATGGAAAACATGGACAAATACACACAAAAGCATGCACTACATGCATGCCAAAAAACACCAAGCATGCTGAACCAATATGGGAAAAACACAAAAAAACACATAGTAGCCAGATGAAAAAAAAAAAAAAAGCCAAACCCATGCTGGATGATAAAAGCACTTAAAAACATCTCATAGATGCACACCAGAAATACACCATCATCATCCTCTATGTTAAAAACCCACCAAAACATATTAGAAACAATGTGGCAATGGAAAACAACACTGCAGCAATGCCTCAGAAACAAGAAAAACATTCAAAAAAAAGGTGCAAAAACCTTGGGGGGAAAAAAAAAAACACCAAAAAAAACCAACCCCCCCAGAAACCCCCCCCCACTACACTAAAACAACTTGTAACCACCACAGAAAGGCCTTAATAACCCCAAAAGGGTTTTCAGACACTGAAAAGTCTGCCAAAAACACCTTAGAAACTGAGAAGCCTGCCCAAAACCACATCAAAAAAAAAGCAAGTGATAAACTCATGCTAAAAAAAAAATGGCAAATGTGTTGGAAGCTTAAAAACCCATTAAAATGCCCCATAATTGCACACAGTAGATGCATGCTAAACCACCACTAAATATACTGGACACACAAAAAAATTTCTTAAAAATCCACCGAAACTATGCACACAAAAAAGTCACCGAAGAAATCCTGGACAGAAATGGTATTGTAGCCATGCCCTGGGAACCAAAATCACACCTAAAAATGCACCAAATCCACACCAGAAACCTTGCCAAGAAAAGAAAGCATGTTAGCTGCATGCCAAAAAATGCCAAACATGCTGGACACTAAGCACCACGCAAAGTCCATACAAAAAAACCCAACCAAACATAGGCTGGATGCTTAAAAAAAAAAAACAAACAGAAAAATCAACTTGTAAACTCCATGGAAATGCCATAGTAACCCCAAAAAAACCTCACAAACAAAAAAATCCCACCAAAAACACCTTAGGAAACAAAAAGCCTGACAAAAAAATAAGACATCAAAAAGAGCATGTGGTAAATTCCTGCCAAAAAAATACCAAACATGTTGGATGCTTAAAAACATGTTAAAATTCCCAATAACTGCATGTAGCAGATGCACGTAAAGAAACACCAAACACACGTTGGATACTTAAAAAAAAAATCCACACTAAATAGCAGCACCAAACCTGTTTCACACAGTTAGCAACGCCTTAGAAACGCTCACAAAGCACACAGTAGGTATGTGCCAAAAAAATGTCAAACATGCTGGACACATGAAAAAATGCTGTAACATGCTTAAAAACCCACTCAAAATCATGTGGTATATGCATGAAAAAAAGCTACACCTAAGAAATACTGGACACCAAAAAAAAAAAAAAAAATCAAACAAAAAAACCCACGCCATGGCAATGCCTTAGGAAACAAAACCCACTCCAAGAAAAGCGCAGAATTCACACCAGAAACCTTGTCAAAGAAGAGAACACATAGTAGATGCTTGTCAAAAAACGCCAAAAGTTGGATGCTCCAAACCATACAAGGTACATACACAAAAAAAAAACCCACAAAAAAAGAAAAAACAATCCATTGGTTGGATGCTTAAAAAAACAGAACATGCTAAAACAACTTGTAAACACCATGGAAGTGCCTTAGTAACCCCAAAAACACATTAGAAACTGGAAAGCCTGTCAAAAACCACACCCAAAGAAGAGCACATGGTAGACACACATCAAAAAAGCACGAAACACATTTCTGAATGTCAGCAGTGCTACAGAAATGCCTTAGAAACACTCAAAAAGTAAGTGGTAGATGAATGCCAAAAAAAGGCCAAAGGTGTCAGACACTTAAAAACCCGCAAAAAAGTATGTGGCGTATGCACACCAAAAAAAATCCCAAATAAATTCCAGACACAAGGAACACCATAGTCATGTCTTAGGAACCATAAAACACAACACAGTGCCTGAAATCCACATCAGAAACCTTGCCAAAAAAAAACCCCAACATGTAGAGATGCGTGCCAAAAACCACCAAGCACCATGCTAGGTGGTAGGAAAAAAGCATAAGCACAGGCTGCATGCTTTAAAAAAAAAAAAAATACACTAGAACAACTCATAAATTCCATGGAAAAGCCTTAGTAGCCCTAAAAGCACATGAGAAACCAAAAAGTTCACCCAAAACCAAACTAAACCAAGACTGCATGGTGGATGCACGCAAAGAAATGCTAAACACTTCTTGGACACCTAAAAAAATGCCTCGGGAAAAAAAAAAGCCTCAAAAGCGCATAGCAGATGCACATCAAAAAGCACCAAACATGTTGGATGCATTAAAAAAAAAAATCTTGAAAAACACTTAAAAACCCGCTGGATATTGTGCAATGCATATATGTATGCCAAAAGAGCAACAGTTTATGCTGAACATAAAGAACATGCACTAAAAAAAAAATAAACAAACACCCACCACTTATTTTATAAAGACACCAGACCGCTAAAATAAAGTGTCGTAGGTGGAGTTCTATATGGAGTCATACCGCTTCACTGAAAATCCACCTATCGCTCATTCATGATGACATATGCATGAGGATTAATTTAAGACCTTTGGCTTTTAAGAGCTGATTACTTTTTGCCATGAATTTCTCATGTAAAGTCATAATTCCCTTATGGGTTGTTTTGGTGAAATAGTTAACTCCTACACATAAAACTGATCACAAAAGCCTAGCTGGATAAAATTGATAATTGCAATCAAATTTCTAAAATGAAAAATTCTTTTCTGCAACATCCACTTGATACTTTACTATAACGTATCACTAAAAATCAGACAGCTCATATACAAAAATCTTTGTTCACTGTTCAAGTGCTGTTCACAAAGCTAATATAGACTTTATGCTCCTGAAAACAGGGAATGTATGTTGTAAAGATATAGAACATATACATCAATAAATATTTGAGCTAATATCTCTTACATGGAAGGAAAGATATAACTACCTGTGTTAATATAATACCAGCACACCTACAAGTAAGACACAACAAACCAAAAAGTTGAGTAGGAAAAGCGCACAGAAAAGTTTCATGCAGCTGCAAAACAAGATGTATTTATAGATACTGAGTTATCAAAGAATTTCACAGCAAGTCAGGAAGAAGTTATGCTTACCAAATACTATCGCTTTGGCAAAAGGTGGAAAGAGTTCTGTATGTCTGCATAGGTTTTTATGAATTTGCCAGAGATCTTTGTGCAGTTTCTTAAAGTCACTGTATCTCTTCCAAACGACTATCTGAAGCAGAGAAAGGGGAGAGAAGTAAAAGTGAGGTTCATTGTTCACATAGTGTCACACCACAAACACATTTTTTAAGCAAATCAGACAGCTACCTTCAGCAACAATGTTTAACAAAAATATACAATCTGAACTGTCAACTGTAACAACTGTAAAAAAAATGGTCATTATCGGTCCCCAACCTCCACTTTGGTTAACAAAACTACAGTGCATAGAAAAAAATATTAAATAAAAGAAGGAAACAGAGAGTGCAAAGGCAGAACTGTTTCAGTCACACTGAGATCCAGAGCTACACAGGGAACCAGTAAGAGAGAAAAAAATGCCTAACAGTAGTGTTGCACCATCCAATGCTCAATAGCATGCTGTGCTTGGCACAGCTGCAGGTACAGGGAACAGGCACAACAGCAAGAGAAAATGAGGGAAGAGAAATCAATACAAGTAAGGGATTCTTAAGGACAACACAGTAAGCATCCAGGACTAAAAACCATCTCACTATTTATGGAAAATGCTGATCAGGTGTAAGTGGAAGCCCCCATTTTAAATGGTTTATTACTAATAACCCTGATCAAAAATTGAGCATGTCCTTTTTGTAATCTAGACAAAATCTCCAATTTCAGGAATGCAAAGAGAGCACTGGTTCATTACACTAGTTTTTCCTGATTCATCCTTTCCAGAAAGTAGTAGTCATCTCCCAAGTGGGTATCTACCTTATCATTCCTCCATCCCATTCTTTTTATTATTTCAATTCAAGGAAGGAGGAAAACCCAACAGGAAAATTAGGCCAAGGAAGGAACTGAGCAACAAAATTTACACTGACTGCTAACAGGTTTGTATCAGGATGGAAAAAATGAACACAGACATTTTATATCTTGGCCTCATTTTTGGTCAGACTCACTAAGTGATCATAATAAACCTCGACACTAATATAAAGTGTTAAAGTAGAACAGGGAACCAAAAAAAAGAGAGAGAGGCTGCAATACATTCAGCAGTTGAATCCAGTGTTCCATCAGTTGTGTCTCAATTAGCTTAATACAACTATCCACCATTTAAAAGAGTCCAAACATTTCTGACTGATTTAACAGGACACCTTCTCATGAGCAATCATAACTGAAAAACTACTTTTTGCAAGCAAACCACATTTAGACCTAAGTAAAAGGTTTTGGAGGGTTGTGTTGTCATTGCTGCTGCTTTGTTGGAGTTTTGGAGTGTTGGGGTTTTTTTAAACACTAAGGTCAGAAGCCTTCTAAATTTCAGCAGATACAAGTCCTACCTACAGAACAATGCAGATATAAGGTAACAGGACTGTTAACAGTAGATATGCAAACTTTAATATGGCTACACGCCATCCACCTTATAGACTTAGCCATACTGGAACTAGCAGTCCTGCTTCAGCCCTGCCTATTGTTCATTTCCAGGTCTCCGTTACAACTAGTACTTGGTACTCCAGTTGTGTCTGGAGTTGCCCAGACAAGGAAAAAAAATCTGAATAATTTTTCCGTGCTGTACTTCCGTCTAATCCAATATCCAGAAAGTGAATGATTAGCACTTGTTTGTGTGTGCGTGTGCACACAGAACATAAAATTCCTTCAGATGGTGAAATCTTGAAACATTACTGTACTGTCAATACTTGTAGACAATGTGAAAAGCCAACAGAAAAATAAGAGCATAAGAATCTGTTTCACTAAAAAAGTATCATTTTTTACTGCTGCAAGTGATCTCCCGATAGCCAGGAGAAAAAAAAAATATCCATAAATAGCTTCCACAGCAAAAGCAGTCAAGGTCATCCTAAAACCTTTCACAAGCTCATGGAAACCATGCCTTTGCATGCATGCGGCTCAGCAAAGTTAGCAAAGTTCCCACTCTAACATTCTCATTAGAAATCAGATTTGGAGGAAGGACATATTGTACTTTGAGGCCCAACGAAGCACAGCAAGTATATCATAAAACATATGTTAGACTTGTAATGCAATAAGGTGCTTGTAATGGCTAGAGCCAGTAGATCTCTATTAACTCACGCAACTCATCTGTATCACAATGTACAACACTTTCTCCTCTGTGAATAAGTAAGACCAAAAAAAACCACAAGACTACCCTAGCTACAACTGCCTCACATGCCATGTGGCCACCATCCATCCACAGAAGCACAGATATTAAGTCCACTAGCCTTTCTGTATCTATTAACTCCTCCACACACAACTTCACATTAACTTCTTTTATCCTTTTGAGAAGAAAGCCCTTACAAGGTTATCTTCCTTCCTGCCCCAGCAACAACAGTTGAGGTTATCTTGAACTGTAGTTGGCTGCAGTGAGCGAGATGCTGTATTAAAGGCTTGTATCCCAAAGGGCAATTAAAAGAGGTGACAGAACACTGGCACGCAGAGTTAAGGTCATAGTACACAGTCTTATGTACAGTTGTACATACGTAATGTATGTATTACATCACAGTAGTGATGTTAAAAGAGACTTCTGAATGAGTAGGCAGGCACACCTAAGTGGTCATGTACAGGTGCAGGAATGGGGTTGCACGAGACAGATCGTAAAGCAAGAGGGTGATTGTGTGCACCAAAACTTTGGCTACTGAACTTATAACTGAGTATTATGGAAAACTGAGGGAAATTTACTTTCAGTGGGAACAGGTTAGGAGCATATTCTTTTTCTTTCAAAGACTGTCCACAATTCTTCTTCTATCATAGGAAGCCAGTATAACAGAAAATCTGCAAACATATGTGGGTTTCGGACTACAACTAATCCTCATGGCAACTACCATATAGGATATTCCTTTTACTAACTAGGTACTTTCAGATGCTTGCTTGTAACAGAATCACACCAAACCTAACATTCTATCACATACAAAATAATTGATTTGATAAAAAGAAGGGTGGAAAAGGGCAATCAGCAACAAGTTCATAGCACATTCATATCTTCTTGTGGACTAGATTTTGTCGAATCCTGCATGGCTAACATACAGCCACAGATCAAAGCAATGACCAAAGCAATGACTGAAAGATGTGGTTCTGCTATTGTTTCAAAACTACTTAAAGTATATTCATGCAATACTCTAGCTGAAAGACACTTACAATGTATTTTTCTGATGAATGGCTCATCAACAGCTGCTATAAAGTGTTTTTCCCACAAACGAAGATTAAGGTAATGGCAGTATATGCTCATGAATAGGTTCAATTCAGGAGCCTCCCTGGAAAAGGTGAACATCAAGCTACAAACTCCAGTAATGCAATTCTAAAACTAGATCCATGATATTCACTGATTCTGATAGGCTGTTTTAATCTTATATAGATTTAAAAAATGCAAAAAGCATGAATGCTCATGTTTATCTGATTCTCAAGATTTCAAAGAAGGATGCAACAAAGGGGTGTATTAGCCAATTCTCACCTCTGCCAAGCCACTAATCAGTAACTCATGTTTGACCAGAGATGCAATGAATTCATTTATGGGCTCTTCTTTCATCAACTATCCAGGTTCTCCTCAACTGTAGTAAGAGACTGCACCAGAAATTGAACATATGCATATGTTACACAATGTCTGAAAAGCCATAAGGTTGTGCTTTTGAAGGACGATTTTGCATGTACATAGTATAATAGTATCAATGTCAAGTCATCAGTCCAGAAGAAATCAAGAGGGAAAAGCAGGTTTTTAAATCTAAAAAAAAAAAAAAAAAAACCCAAAACCACAACAACCAAACCCACAGACATGTGATGTATTTTTTTGTCTCAATACAGTGGTTCCTGATAGTCTTTTGAGGTATTAAAGAGGCACAAGAATACGGCAGACCCTTATTCACAGCCTTTTTGCAAGAGGCAAAGAGTAAGAAATTTTAAAGTTTTATCAAAGCATATCACTGGAAAATATTTAAGGAGCCTCAGAAAGAGAGAGGCATAATATATGACTTGCAGTCTAATCTCTCTCAACCACTCCTATGCTCCTCCATTTTCTCTCTTCACTAATAGACAGTAATGATGTAGGCGTTTCAGTGAAGTATTGGTTAAAGAGGAAAAGAGTACCTACAGCTGAGACTTAAGACTTGGATTGTGGACTGATCTCTAATTTTACCAGTAGGAGTTAAGTAACCATCAATTTGCCAATTCCAGCCCTGAGAAAAGAGCTTGCAAAGTTATCAAAGCAGTTTTGTCATCAAAAGACACTTTACTCTCTAAGACTTTGTTTCAAGTCACGATTCATCACTGAGGGCAGAATTGCAACATGTTACGCTGGCTACTGTTTTCAACTATGAAAGCTGAAGACAAATAGAAACATAAAAAAACGGTTTGCTCAATTACAATGACAAAACACAGAAATTGCTAAATTACATCAAAGATGCATCAAAAAGGCATAGTGTGATACACAAAGACATTTGCACAAGTTTAAACTGTTACCTCCTGGACATCCTCTGGATTTTTCCTGGAAACAATCTGAAAAGCAAAACAAAAAACTATATAAGTGCTTGGATTTTCAGTTTGGAAGTTAAAGAGTAACATACAATGATTTGTTGCTGAAGAGAAAAATCTGGAAAAAGGCTAACGGTTGCATGTTCCTCTGCACTCAGAAATGTTTTCATTTAGTTGTAGAGAAGTCTAATATCCAAATACAACACGGTGTGGTATTTTAGCAGCAGAGTCAATCGCTGTGATTAGAAATAAAGACGTACATTCCAGGCAAAATGGCACAGAAGGCATCTCACAAAACAAAGCTACATAGAGCACATCCCCCATCATCTTTCCCATCTCTTCCTATTAATTCATAGAAGGGCCACATTACTCCCAGTAAGCGGAGCTAATTAAGGTTACTTGGCTTAATACAAGCTGCACACAACCTCACTGTGAATGTGGGGTTTTGCATTTACTAAGACAGTATTTCCACTTTACTTACAGCCATCGATGTGCACACCACACGTCTGACTCTATTCTTGTGTATTTATTTCTCCTTAAACACTCTTTGTCTAATTAATTATAAATGACATTGTCCAGAGGAAAACTGCCATGAAAATGAGGCTTGGCTACACACCATAAAGAAGCCTGTATTTTGTCAGGATATTTTTCTTTAAATAAATATTGATCACAAAAGCCTTTGTAATCCAAATTCTGTATTGGACTTATAAAGAGCAGTAAGAGCATATCCACACAAACAAACAAATCAAATAAAGACATCTTTAATTCATATCTGCAATTATCTTGTGTAAGTCAGTATATCCTTCATTATAACTCAGCCAAAGCTGTTTAACAAAATAATTAGCCTATTGTTAGCTAAAGCAAAATAGGGCATTTGCAATCCAAACTGAGACTCTCCACACACTGACACACCCCAGAATAATTAATGCTGTGAATAGGTGATGCATATAGGCAAGAGCAGGAGTCCACGCTCCTTGCACCCCAGGGACTAAAACATCATCCCACTGTACCACAAGCACCACACTGCTGTTGCTCTAAGATGGAAGTCACTGAATCTACACTTTCCTCTCGCTAAGTAACAGTAACATACCCCTCTGTACTCCCCACAAACTAGCTCTCTTCCACCCTTTCATTTTTCAAGAATCCTTGTCAAAGCCTCTCAGATTTCATAACATCAGTTTACTACATAGCCCAATCACTGTAATCTTTCACACATTTTGGAGGACACAGACAACAGAGAAGTGTTACCTTCTCTAGCAACCTCCCACAAGACCTAAAACATTTTCCTTCACAAGTCTAAGTTCTTTCTCTCACCTTGCACATCAAAGTCCTCTTCTTCCAGCGTAGTCTACATTGACAAAACCTTCCTCAACTTTTCCTCACTCTTGAGTAATCTAACATTTGGCAACTTTACCAAATTTTAACCTTGGCAGCTGTTGCTCCTTCATTCACTACCAGGCAGTTCATATGTACAACTGGTGAAATATTTCTAACCTTCTTTTCTAATAGCTGGCATACTTGATGTAAGGAGCCTGTAGAGCTGGGGGAAGAAGATATCATAGGCATGGCTACACATCACAGAACACCAAAGGGCACACAGCAACTGCTTTGCTTTGCAGTTCACCTTTAGTTAAAGCCCTGCAACAGTTTTGGCAGCTAGGTAAGTTACCAGATGGGCAGAAGGAGACCCAGAGAGATGAGTAATTACCCAGCCAGTTAGTAAGAATCTGGAATAAAACCCAGAGGCCCTGTTTCACACTTGTTCTAATGTTACATTGCCTTCTATATCTACCAGTCATGCCAACTTTAAGTCACTATGTAATAATTTATGTGTTGTCCTACTTTGTTCTTCATATCCTTTTCTGAAGGTCAACCTCAGAAGAGGTCTGCCCCTTCAATCCAACTCACAATCAACCTCGAGACTTGGCAAAGATGATCCAATCCCTCAGTTTTTTAGTGCACTTTTTTAATCCTCCCCCAAGGATCAATGCAGTCAGATCCTTCTGCAAATCTGTAACACCAGCAACTTTAATCTATTTTTTAAAATATCATTAGGATACCCACCAATAAGCAACGCATAATTACTGCATTAAGCTCTGAAAACGGAGATCCTACAAGGATCCTCACCAAAGTATTTCAGATTATCCTGTTTCTTGACTGACCTGCTGATATCCAATATAACTCATTAGAAATTTAATTATCTTTACTAATTGTAATCTTCTATGTTATATGAACTTTTATTAGTGGCCTATATTTTCCGACACTTCTTGTATCACAACTTGTTGATATCTATCTCTTTCTGTTCTTTAGACTTTAGAAATGGATATAAAAAAGCCAATATTCATTTAATCTTGTCAGCACTTACAATTATTTCACAGTTTACAAGTAAATAAAACATGTATTCTCTGGTATACAGACAAAACCTTTAAGGAAAACCCGCAATAAGGATAGACCACCTTAGCACTCAGAAGAGACTGCATGGGTAGTTGTGCCTTTGGGCACACGTTTAGGACACACTAAACAAGTGCTTTCTCATCCATGATTATTAATCTATTGTTACATTGGAACAGAAAGTTCCTTTAACTTCATTTCACAAAGGATTGACTCATACACCACTGAAAGGAACCTGAAATCTCCACTAGCACATACTAACTACCCTAGATCTCAGCCAGAAGGTTATGCAACACAAAGGGAAGATCCACCTCACTTTTTTCCTGGCGGTCCCCCAAAGCTGCTGAGCATCAGATCAGCAAATACAGCTGTAGTGCTATGATATCAACCATGAAGCCAGATCACTGCAGGAACAGGAGGGAGGAATAGGAGGAAAGAAAAAGGGAGGGTAATAGATATGTACATTGAATTCTTTTTAAATCATTTTGTTCAGCTTCTAACTCCCCAAATCCTCACTTCAAGTGCTACATAACAGATTATCAGATAGAGCCCTACTCAAACAAAAGTTATTTATACTTCTACATTTGCGAGTGCAAAGCATCCCTTGCTGCATGAAATATTTTTTCACTTTGAGGATTTTAGGTATCAAAACACACTGAAGAATAAATGAACTCTGGTTAGCTCAGTTTAATTCGTACAGCTCACAGACTGATCAGCTCCTTGCTCTGTCCTAAATCATGTCCAGCCGGCACACTGCCTGATTCTGCACTGCCTTACTTCGAAAAGTACCAGAGCATCTACAACTTATGGGACATGGAGAAAGGGTGCCATTTCTCACTAGTTAACCACAACTTGCTTTTCAACAATTCTGCATAAACCAAAATATCACAGAGCATTTTAACTGTCTTTAGCCAGTAAGAACAAAGTCACCAGAGTAAAATAAGCAGAAGCCTTGTCTCATTCCTATTACTTGCTATCGCACTGACACAACTTTTAAAACACACACATAGATTTAACCTATCATGAGCTCCTACAGAAACATGTGATTGCACTCTTTTCCTCCTTGCCTCTATCTCAGGAAAGGTTTTTTAGATTAAAACATCATAGGGAAAAACAACTTTTTTTTTTTTTAAGACTTCATTTTATTGGACTAAACATGTTTTAAGCACATCCCATATTTGTGTTTGGTGGATTTGTATACATATATTTGACAAAAAATAATTTAAAAAAAAATAATTTCACAAGGCACACAAAGTGATTATAGTCAAACAACCTGAGCACCACAATATACATACACATACTGAATGCTGTATTCTTTGAATGAAGGGAAGGCTGTGTGTAAACATACATTGCTCTCATGGGCAGACCTACAACTGCAGTAACTACAAGATCAGAGGTCATTTAAATAAACCCTGTACCTCTATGACACTTTCTGAAGCTCTCAATATATCCCACCATACATGTGACCTGAACTCCCACCCCTTTTCCACTATCTCTACATTTACTCACTCCCCTCCCTTTTTGACTTAAATAGGGAAGTGTAGAAGAAAAGAAAGCAAGAAAATTCCCTGGGGGAACAGAAGGAGCTTCCAACAAAACCAGCACCAAGCCAGCTTTCCCAATACCCAGTTATCTGCTTCAACTCTTCTCCTTCTCCTACTAGGCCTCTCTTAGTTACCCAGACACTCTTCTGCCCAAACGGAGTTGAACCCTAGGCACCCACAGCCCTTAAGAAAGCAGCTGTCTGTATATTCTTCAACTCAAACAGCCCTGCACTTGCAGCGCAGGCGTGCTGTACCTACATACTCTGCTCCCTCATTATTCCTCCAGAGCTGACTGCTCTGTGGGGCAGGCAGGAAGACAGAGCAATTCACCTGTAACGTATCCGAGAGATCTAGGGGAGAAGAGGGGGGAAAAAAGAAAGACGAGTTGTTTGGTTTTAAGCTATTCTCCTACGCCCTGCAACAAACTGGAGAGAAATTTACGGTTAAATGTAAAGCGCGTTTGAGGCAATCACAGCGTCAAGTGAAGCTACAAGTTTGCAGGAGGCGACCGAGGCTCAGCTCGGGAGAGGCCGCCGTACCCGAGCCTTCCCTCCCTCCCACCCACCCGTGTCCCTGAGAGGGGTCTCCACGTCGCGACGGGCCCGATCCGCGCAGGGCGCTCCAGGATGCCCACGGGCAGCCCAGCCGCAGGCTCTATTCCGCGCACAGCGGCAGCTTTAAGGCCGGGCCCGGGGAGCTGAGGATGCGAGGGGCAGGGCGGCGGCCCACGGCGGCCCACGGCGGCCCGGGCAGCCGGCACGGAGGGGGCGGGGGCGGGGGCGGGGGCGGGGGCCGGGGCCGGGGCCCGGGCCCGGCCGGGCGCTGACTCACCCGCGCCGTGACCTTGTAGACGGTGTGCCCGCGGGGGTGCCGCCGCGGCTCCGTCACCGTGTAGAAGCGGGCCAGGTCCCCGCCGCGCTCCCGCGGGCTCAGCATGCTGCCCCCCGCCGCAACGCCGCCAAGGCCGCCGCGCCGGGCCCCGACCCAGGCGGAAGCGGCGCCCAGGAACGCCCCGCCCCGCCCGGGCGGTGCCGGGGCCCGTCCGGGCCCGCCCCGCCGCGGGGAGCCCCGCCCGCCGGGTAGCGCGGCGGCAGGGAGGGCCCTGCCCGGGTGTCCGGTGGGTGTTCCGTGGGTGATGCCTAGCCGGGTGTGGCGGCGGGGCCGAGGCTGAGCCAGGGCGCTGGCCGGGCCTGGCCGGGCCCTCTCCCTCTCCCGCCGCTTCCAGCTGCCGCCTTGAGTATCCCCGGTTCCCAGCAGGCAGCTTGGATGTGGCCGCCTTCTCCGGAGCCTGAAAGTCTGCGTGGCGTGGATGAGGCCAAGGTGTCACGGTCAAATCATCCCTGCGGCGGCCCAGCCCGGCTCCAGGCGCCCTACTCGGGGGCGGTTCAGGGACTCTTGCCCTCAGCAGCGCCCGCCGCCCCGTTTCTAACACAGGCACCCCACGGCCTTCCCTTGACAGAGTAAGTACTGGCTCCCAGCCTGTGCCGTGGGCTGTTTCGAGATACGCTGCCCTAAATCTAAAGGCCTGTAACTCTGAAGTGACTCGCGGATTTTGAAGAGGAACATTAACAGAAAGCAAGTTTGATGGTTACTGAATCTCCATGTTTTGTTTCACGTCTTCTCCAGGTTCTTTAAGCTGTAGCTGGACTTCTCCCTGCAGATGGGCTCTGGTGTGCACAACACTTCCGTGTGAGGAAACTCTCCAGGGTTTGAGGTGCATTGCTTCAGTCCAAAGGAGCGCAACATTGCGCTGCAAGACGTTCTCCTTTCATGGATTCATAAGATTGCACGTACCTTCAGTTACTTGGCTGTCGTGGGATCTGTACCAACACAGATCTATACAAATACAGATAACTCTTCAGATTATATGAATTGTTAAGATTATTTTCTCTTTTTTTTATCACTGTTATTTAATTCATTTAATAGTGGATGTTAAAAAATCAGCTTTTCGTTACCAGGTTATTAATATCTCTGATCTCATGCAGGTCTTTGACATAAAGAAAAATACTTAATTGCGTTTGTTTGTAAAAGACAAGAGTCTTGTCCTGGAGCTCATGGTAAGCAAGTGCCTCCTTTGAGGATGATTGAACTGCATCATATGTTGGGATTCAAGAGGACTTCCTGCGAGAGAATGGACATGTGAGCAATCCTGCGTGAGAACAAGACTGATAAGAGCCTCAGCCAAGCAAGAATGCCATAAGGATGTGACCCTGAATGAGGGGGGAGAAACTTGACGAGATAACCCCCGGAAGGGGTTGGGATGGAAGAGGAAGTTACCCAAGGCAGGAAGCCTGGCAAGGCTGATGGGGCACTTTTTATCCAATCATAAGAAGGTTTAAAGCGCGGGCTAAATTAACTGTCCAGTCTTGAGGACTTGTACTGCATGTTACTCACATGTGCGGGAGAACATTATAAAAGGGCTTTCTTAGTTGTAATAAACGGGCATTGCTTGATCACATTGGTCATGTGCGTGCTCAGCTTTCCCGCACATCATGAATCTTTACAACATTCCCAGTTATAGCTATGTAAATGAAAGCTCTTCTTCTATAAACACATTTAGTTTCTGAGTTCCTGAACATATTGAATTCTACAGATCTGGAAGCACAAGCCCACCTTTGAGTCCTTCTAAGCAGTTTCAGTGTGATGCTGTTTGGCAGTACTGCCAGAGTTTCACCTCTTCCTTATTCCTAGTGATTACAAGATTAATGTTACTCTTAATTTGGACACTGCCCTCACTCAATTCTTATCTCATTATAATGGGAATTCCAACCAGCATACCAGAAGCAAGTAGGTCCTGCAACCATGCAGAGTCGGGGAAACAGGCATGAGTGGACTAGCTGTTTCCCTCCTGTGGCTGGTCTGGCAGAAAAGAGTTGATTTGACAACCCCAGAGAAGCCAGCAAAATCATGACAGAGCAGCATCAAATGGTCATGTTCTAGCATCCAGAGACAGCTGCTTCTTTGAATAGTGCTATCCTGGAGAAAGGTCGTTTTCTGTGGGAGAACACAATGACTCTTCCTAACATGTCATCGGGCAGAAACAGTCCAAATGTGAGTTTTATAACATCCTGCCTCTCAATTTTTTTTAATCACTTTGACATTCCCAGCTATCAAGTTGCTAGAAAGATTGTTTATCCTTTTTATGTCTATGAATTGCTTGATAGGTCTAGTCTATTTTGCATAGGGAACATTTTCTTAAGAAATGGGGAAGAGGGCATTGCCACAGAAGAAGAGTGTGTCTTTTACATTTTTTGACAAGGTGTTGGTACATCTAACTTCATGGAAGTAACTATCAAAAGGAGCACCTCAGAGATAATTTGGTCTTGATCATCAGTCTTCCAAAGTAAGTTTCTAAGTTCCAAAGCTAAAGATACCCAAAAGATAGCAACTGTGTTCTTACACCAACAATGATGCAGTTGATGTTTCACTGAAAGATGCTTTCCAAGAAGAGATCTTCTGTTTAGAGTAATTTTAATGTACAAATGCGGGGACATAATCTTTGTACAGATCTGTACAAAAACGTTTGTTCAGATCTGAAATGAAGGGGTTGGACAGAACGATCTCACAGATATTTTTTTATTCTCATCTTCCTAATTTTAGCTGTAGGAAGGTTGCAGCTACTCAGATGTAGTGGCATCACATACAAAAACCAAATAGCTGGTTGAAAATACACTTGCTCCGGTAAAAAGGAAACATTTTCTAACATGGTATACTAATTACTTGATACATCATGTAGCTTGTGTAACCTTCTAGTATAATAACATGCTTAGACAACCAGTTCTGGTATAAATTTGCTTATGAAGCAGCATCCGATTGTAACATTTCATAAGATGTGCTTAGTTTTGTGGGTTTTGTTTTTTTTTTTTGAGAGCAATCAGTGGGACTGAAGCCATCATTGACTAATCCCTGATGAATTATATAATAGATCTCATTTAAATTTTAATAGCCAACTGATGCATCTTCTGAAAAAAAAAAAAAAAATCCCTCTTGAAATGTCGCCTAACTCAAAAGTCAGGAATTTGATGGCAATAGGAAGGGAGGAGAAGCAGTAGGAGTAGAGAACAAGACAGAGAAGAATATGTTGCAACTTTGCAACTTTATACCTCCATGGCTGAACCAAGAAGGACAACAAAATTATCAGATATATGGAATAGCTTCTTCATGCGGAACAGTGGAGTAGCCTGAGATTTGTCAACATGGAAACAGAAATAACATGAGGGGACATGATAGTGGTCCATGAAATCATGAGTGGCACGGAGGAGATGGGTGGGGATGGACTGTTTTCTCTCTCTTAATGCAAAAACTAGAGGCCAGTGAAGCTGGTATGAATGAGGTCATAAAATTAATAATAATAAAATAGTACTTCACATAAAGAGTGCTAGACCTGCAGAACTCTTGTCAAAGGATGTTGCTGATGCAGAAAGTTTGCAAATTCAAGTACTTGGGGGAAGAGAGAGTCACTGAGAATAACTAAAGAGACAAACACAACAGGCATAGGAAATCTACTGAGCTGAAAACAACTAGAGGCAGGGAGAGTGTTCATTTGAAGTTTGCCCAGCTCCTGCACATCTCTAGGCATCTGCTGCTAACTGCTTTTACAAAGAGGAAACTGAGCTCAGTGGACCATTGATCTGAACAACCATGGCTGTTCTTATGTGCAGTATAATCAATCAAAACATCCCTCAGTGAGTCAGTAGGCCTGCATTCACTAGGGAGTTTCAAAAGCTCAAATGACTCATAAAATAATTTGGCTTCTGGTTACAAATCAGAATTTGGAGATACCTGTTTTGAAGAATATCTCTTAACATGGTATAGCCAACCTAGATGCACAAAATAATAATTAGAGGAGAGTAAACAGTCTGCAATTAAGTGTTACTGGCTTATTAAGACTTTCCTAGGTCAAGGCAAGAAACAATAGCAACATTGAGATGAGAAACAATTTGCATCATATCAATAGGTTAATCTTTTTCTTTCATTTTGTCTGTTATACAATTCACTTTTATGCTTATTGGCATATCTTCATTTTCATTAAGGCTTATCTTAAAAAAACCCAAAGCTTCACCCATTGCCTTTTTCCAGCATCACTACTGAGATCACTATTATGGAAAAATCTTTGAAGTGACAGAGTAACTTGGGTGTCTTATGCAGGTCAAAATACAGACAGTAACTGCATTCCATGGGAAGATTCCCTTTGCTCCTAAAAATAACAGCAGTCGTTGTTGCTATAGGTATGGCTTACTGTCTTCTATCTTAGAAATATATGTAACATAAGAATACCTCAAAAATATAGGAAAGAACAAATTACCAAAATAACATGTCTGGAAAATATAGTTGAGAGATCTTTTACTACCCACTTATTGTGGAGCAAGTAGCTGTGCTCTCTTATTACATTGTGAAGAAACTAACAGAAAATGAATGGGTATTTTTACTTTTTCCCAGTAAGTAACTTGTGTCCAAGAAGTGGAAAATCCAACGTGGATTTGACATGTTGCCTAACTAGCATGCTTTTAACATAACTACGTTATTCCAGTTCCCATCTCCCCGACCACTCCTGGGAAAACTGTAAAATTATTGTTATTTAAAGTCACTTTCATGACACAACTAAAAGCAATGCAGAGAAACAGTATTTTACTTGATTACAGTTCCTGCACAGCATCTGCACTATTCAGCACTATTGTATTTCATATGCTTTGTACTACTTTTCCTTACGGTAAACAGAGCCAGCATTTACTCTGTCCTCAGAAGACCTCAGGAAAGCGTTTTAACTGCTTATTTAAACAACACCGAGAGAGAGAGAGAGAGAGGATTGTTTATGCAGCTGGTAAGTAGTGGTGGGTCCATCTGTAGGGCCTGCAGGGCTGGCAGGTCTCCCACCCGTCCCTCAGGCCAGGTCTCCTCAGCCTGCATAGGGGCAGCAGTGACTTCGCAGAGCATTTTCAGGTGCATGTTAACCGGAGAACGTTAAAATGCTGTCTCAGGTGAGTGGGGTTTTTCTGCAACCAGTAAACATGGATGCTGCTGCCCTGAAGTGGCACCTTGATACACACAAGCTCCTTCTTTAGACCCTTTGACCCTACAGGGACACACGGTAATCCCAGGGAGAAGGCCACATATGGAAACTACGACATTAGCACTGTCTTGTATCAGTTTAAAAGAATCAAAATCTGAAATCAAGCAGTCTACAACCCGCTTCTGCGGCGCTCTGGAGCCGGCGCTGCTCCGGGCCGGCTCCCTCCGTGGGGCCGCAGCACCCCGACAGGCCGCCGGCACCCCAGGGGGCTCCCCGGGGCGTCACCCCGCCCTGCCCCAACATGGCGGCCTGGATTCGGCGCCGGCCTCCCGGATCAAATATGGCTCCGGGGCGCGGCGCCGGCCCTTAGACTACAAGTCCCAGGAGCGAAGGAGCGGAGCGGAGCGGGGCGGGGCGCGGTTGCCACCCGTGAGGGGTAAGCGGCGGGCCGGCAGCGCGGCGGCGGGCGGAGCTGGCGCTGCCCTGGTATGACCCCCTCTGGGGGTGCCAGGGTTGCGCGGAGCCGATAGCGGGGCCCCCCTGGGCCGGGCCCACCGGGAGGTAAAGGGAGGCAAAGGGAGGCGCGGGGTCGGTGCGCGGGGGGAGCCGCTGGGCCTCGGCCGAGCCCGGCAGCCGCCTGGGCGCTGTCGTGCATGGAGCCGCCGGGCAGCCGGCCCTCCGGCCCGCCGCGGCCTGTGCGGGGCTTCCAGCGGCGGGGCGTTGGGACCGCCCGCAGTCCCGAGTCCCGGGCGGGGGCCGCGGAGCGGCCTGGCCGCGGGAGCGGAGCCCCCGGCCCGGCGGGAGAGGCCTGGGGGCCATTGACAGTTACTTGTTTTAAATACCCGCCATTAGCCAGAGCAGGGCCGCCGTAAACAAAACACGGCGCGGGGTTTTTCTTTGCCGGGTGTAGGCGGTTGTGGGGAGGTGCTCGCCTCGGGCTGGTCTTTAAGGAAGGGAAACTTTCTCTGGGCTTTTCTGTAAAACAGGTGTTTCTGGAGGTTTTTGTAAAGGAGTGGGGCCTCTTCCTCTTGGCTCCATCGTAATGCCGTCATGCCCTGGGCTGTGTTTTGCTTTTGTGCCCGTCGAGCTGTTTCTGGTTCGCTGTGGTGTAAAGCGCCGTTCCAGGACAAGCTCGTTTTGCTGAAAGTTGTATTTAGGCTTATTCGCTAGACTGAATGACAGCTAGGAGGTTCTCACATCAGTTCAGACATACCAGGCTTTGATATCTTTTGCTTGTAAGACCAAAATATGCTTTTGTATTTAAACAATGAGGAAGCTGAGGCAGATTTATGTCACTCAGCCTTCTCTCCTGCGTTTTTGTTGAGACACAGATTTTCTTTTTTTTTTTTTTTTTCTGTAAAGAATTAAACCCCACCTTATTTTCGTAGTTTTAGTCGCTAAACTGTGTTTTTTTCCACCTGGAAAAGAAATAAGAATGCAAATTTTAGTCTATAAGCTAGTGCCAGAGATGCCATGAGAGTTAGTAGCTCAGTTTCCCTGTCTTCTTGGCATTGTGGTTTGAGCCAGGTCAATGGCTGTTTAAACAGATTTTTGACAGCTTGGAGGAAGGAGGTTTTCTGATTCCTTTCAAGTAGCTTTATCATAAAGTTAATACAGAGCATGCAAAAATGACCTCTTGTAAAGGTCATTCCACTGAGCACTTGAAAGATCTGATAATTGAATTCAACAAAGCAGAAAACAAATTGTAAATAGTTATTCAGAGGGATAGAGTTTGGAAATCAGATGGCATTTGTAAATCTGAAGGAGAAAAAAGATCGCTTTGTGAAGTCCCACCGTGCTTATCGTTTAGATAAAGGTTTAAATATCTTGTATGTGTCTAAAAGGTTTGAATATCTTTTCTGTGTTAAGTTGTAGAGAATGAGTATATTGTATAAGTGATGACTGGGATGACTTGCATCTACAGCCTTCTACAGGTGGATAAAGCGGTGTGTAAGTAGTGAAACCTGTGCTATCTTTGGCAGACGCTCCATGCTGCCCCGTCATGTGCAGAGGCTGGGCAGAGACTGCATTGCCCACTGGAATGGTTCTCAGATACTCACCTTGAACAGCCCAGGTTCTGGCTGTATGAGATGGGCCGGACACTATCCCTGGGTCTCATTTCCACTTCCTGCTCCAGTTGATTTCTCAGCGAACTGGAGACTTCCTCCGTTTTTTGGACCCTGGAGACAAGTTCAGAACTCTAATTGGCAGCTTGATAACTTCACACAAAGTTCTTGTTTTCACCTGCCTAACCCCAGTATGAAATCTGAGGGAGAAGAACCTTTGACAAAGAGGAGAAGACTCAGTGGCCAGCATGATACTTCAAATCCTGAAGAAGAAACAAACTTCTCTCATCAGAAGGAAGCATTGTGTCTTTCTGTAGCACAGAATGAAGAAAAACATAGCAGCAAGAAAGGTAAAAGATGCCCATTTTCCTTGTTTATTTGCAGTGCTAAACACATCTAAAAAGTTATAAGCAATACTGCCTTTTCGGTTACTGTTTTGGCACCTCCCTCAGGAAAGCATCTGTCTTTAAAATGTTGCAATTTTGCAGTGCTGTTTAGTCTGTAAACTTGTATTTTATGCTGTCACGCAGTCTGCTGAAGCTAGGTTCACTGTGCTCGGTGGTAGAATACAGTCAGTTATGCAAGGGATTGCCCAGCTGGGGAGTTCTGAGCTTGGTTCAGACAACTCTGTCTCAGGTGCCTGTCGCCAGATTGTGTCCATTAACTTGGGAAGTCTTTTAAAGAAAAAAGATGGAGCTAATTTGCTGTAGGGCTAACCGAGGCTGGCAGTTGTATAGCTTCATCCCTTGTACTGTACCTGAGCTCATAAGCTCTGCTGGACCTGAGTTGGCTTCTTTCCAAGGCAGTTCTCTGTGACCTAGGTAACTGAGAATGAATGGACTGAGATTTAATGTGTTTGCTTCCAGTGTGATTGGGCAGTTTTGTTTTTACAGCTGTATTCTGCTACTGGTATGTTAGCAAGTTTAGTGTCAGACCATGACTAGCAGAGCAAACAGCAAATGGGCTTACCCAGATAAATACAGTAAGTGCAAAGATGTCTATGCAACTCAGTAACAGGCTTTCATGAAACTTCAAAGTGTCTGCGTTAGCTTATTACAGACGTAATCTTCTACATAGTATCCAAATGTTTTACTATTGTGGATATTAACAGTTCTGTCTACTGTGAAACAAGTAGAGAGGCATGGTCAAAATTAAGGCCCTCTTGCATAAATCACTTCCTTAACAAAACAAACTCAAAGTTGTATTATGAGTTTAAAGGGTGACAGATGCCATCAGCATCCCAAAGGGATTTTTGGACACAAATACCCATAAGGCTTAGAAACATGATATGCGTCTTCAGGAGCTGAAGGAAGGGAGTTTGCTTTGTGCCTTTATCACTGAGTCCTCTCTTAACCTCCCTTGACATACCTTTATCTGAGAGTGTGGTTAGCATTGTGGTCCTTCCTAGTTATCTTTGTTCACATACTGTAGGGTGATGATAACTAAAGATACCTGCTGAGGAGCAATACCTTCTCTCTCCCCTGTAGAAGCAATACTTAGAGCCTTGCTGTATTCCTTGCAAATACTAGATGAAGTCCCATACCCAAATAGGGCAGATACTAACAGATATAGCTGCAGTCTGCCACTGGTTGATAGCACAGATGACTGGACCTTGGCATGCTCTCGGATGAGTTTGAACATAAAGGGTGAAGTGTTCATGAGTTTTGTAAGGAGAGAAATACATATCTGAAAAATAATTGGATGCTTAATGATGGGCAGCTGTATTCTCATCTTTCATATAATGATACTTTCATATAGTGATACTACTAAGTATGAGACTAGGAATGGCAGGAAGGCAAAGTAAGCCTTTTCAAAAGTTCTTGGTAATTCTGAGGCTTATTAATTTTTTGATTTCTCAACCTTACTGAGGGAAATCAGGTTCATTATCTGTTTTGGGACCCCGTAATGGACCCTGTTGCAGCTTATGACTGAGTTTTTCAGACTTGTATACAGGGTAGAGGTGAACGCTGTGTTTGATTCCTAATGCTTTGTTAGTCATGGTTTGAGAGATCAACAAGATGCTCATATGCTTCTCTAAACTGCATATCCCAGACTGACATGCCCCATCTCCACTGGGGAGCTAGTGACAAAAGGCAGCATAAGACTATGTCAGCAGACTGGATTTGGCCTACCAGCTTGACAGCCCTTTCCACAGGGAGCAGGGTGGTGTAGTTTGACGGCAACCATCTTCTTAGAACATGACAGTTTCCTAATTTCAAAGCAGTGTGAAATCCAGGGTGTGTAACAGTTTTGTGCTATATTTTGGGGTTGGGTGGGGCTTTTTTGTTTGGCTTGGTTTGGTTTTTACTGATGCTTATATAAAGTTCATTTTAAACAGAGGGTCTAAATTCCTGCTAATCAAATAAACTTTTTGAATTGCTTAAGCAAAATTTGAAAGATGAATAGTTGTCAGTAGAATGATTTCTAAGAGTGGTAAGAAGTCATATGTTATATTACATAACTTTTTTTACTTCATGTGCTTTAACAGGAACTGTCAAAAGACACTGGGAATATTTCTGTCAGTACAGTAGAACAATGAAAATCTTTGAAAATAAAGAAACTGACCAAAGCAATACAGAAAGTGAGGCAAAATTTGATTTTACGGTCATGTCCTACAATATCCTCTCACAGAATTTGTTAGAAGATAACTCCCACCTGTACAAACACTGCAGGCAACGACTGTTAATCTGGACATACAGATTTCCCAACATTCTACAAGAAATCAAACAGCTGGATGCAGATGTGAGTAGAAAATACGCACATAGATATTTCTTAAGAACCGATGAACTGGAGTAGCAAATTCTTGCTGTTTTTATTTTGATAAGTGGGCTGTCTAGTGAACCCAACTGAACTTTTAGTTGTGGCACACTTAACATTAAATTTATGCTTGTGCAATTGGTGTATTCTGTGTGATCTGGACTTACAGCAAAGGCAGGCTCTACAGTATGTATCACTCATAGTTGCCTTTTTTGTCCATAACTTCCCAGAATGGTCTTTTTGACATGATTTTAGTGTTCTGCTGATACACTGCAGTTGTTTTTGTAATTCCAAAACCTTCTTTCTTCATGTAAATCTTTCTCAGTCTGTTCCTAGAGCATAATTGAGTGCTATAAATAAGGCATTGAATGTAAGAACAGCTATACTTGCATAGGCCAAAGGTCCACCTAATGTAGTGTCATGTTTGTAACAGTAGCTAATGATAGACACTTAGACCAAGGCACCTTTCTCCAGGATAGTCTCAGCTTCTGGGAATGTCCAGTTTAGGAAGCTCCAAAGCTGGAGGCTCTCTCTTTAATTGTGCCATCAGTTTAGTGCAAAGGACGTGCAAGATTGAGTGTTTGGTCATTCAAAATCAGTCTTGCATGCCAGGCTTTTCTGGAGGAAAAATAGTATGCCTCTGCACAGGAGGGTCAAATTAAGGCACCCTCCAGGACTGGCATTTTCTAACTTCCAGGTGTGTGACTGACTTCATATTTGTTACAGTAGGTGTCTGTATACACAGTGAATCAAAAGCCCTTTCCAAATTATGTCTGCAAATCCTTCAGAGCTGTTTGTTAGACCAGGTAATAGAGAACTTATAATAATGCCTGAATCCTTTATTTGGAAAGCAAACTCAAATGTTTCACTTTATTGATTGTATGAGGACTGGAGTGATGAGGCTGCTATGTGGATCTCCATCTCCTTGAGATTAATGGTTAAGGCTGAGAGAAAGATGCAGGTGTTAGTAGCGTTCGTGTGAGACTCTGATCCTCTTCATGTGGTACTCTGCACCATTTGACTTGTGCACAAGCTTGCTGTTCTCTACTGAAACATAACGGAACTTCTGCTTATATTGGGGTCTGAAAAAATACCTTACCATGTTGGTTGGTTGTGGGGTAGTTTGTTTTTGAGGACGCATATCACTTCCTGTTGATCAGGAAGACAAGTCAGTAAACTTTTTGCTTCAGTTGTTGTTCAGGCCAATAAAAGTTTGGTGATAGAATCCAACCTGTTCATGTCAGAAAAGAGTACTGAAAAAATCAAAGTAGTTGTATTAGGGAAGCCACAGAAAACTTCCTTGTACCATTTGGAAAACGCAGTTATGTTAGTATGTAGCCAGGAAGCTGGAGATTAAAGTCCCCTTCAAGCTCTTCCTTTCTTCCTAATACATACATACAGTATGTATAAATTTATCTTTACGGTGAGATACATTAGTGAGCTTTCTGGGGACAGCACTGGGCATAGGGACTCTGGTGAGGATCTGCCTGGTGCTGTTAGTGGTAACAGACTGTTCTGCAGGATGGAAGGGTTAGAGTCGAAGCCAGCCCCTCTAGCAAAGAGCAGTTCAGTCCAGGGTACTTGCTAAAGTCTGCAGAGCCACACAAAGCAGCACTAGGGTACAGAGCCTCTGAATTATTTTTTTTTAATACCTATACAGACTGGCCAACAGAGATATGATACAGTAACTTTTTAATGTACTTACTAATACCTTTTAATTGTAAACTTTATGCTTTAGGTACTCTGTTTACAAGAAGTCCAAGAAGACCACTATAGAACAGAGATCAAGTCAAGTTTGGAATCCCTGGGTATGATGAAAATCTTATGACTGATACATTGTCTTCTCCCCTGTCTCAGTAGTATTTTCCTCAAAAAACCTCTCTTAGATTACAGAATCAAGTCTCAGCACTACATTTTATCCACAGACAGTTTATATTAATTAGTTTTTATACTAGTAGCCTCAGTCAGCCTAAATAGCACTGTCTTAACACTCTCCTGTGTGAATTTATGGAAAAAACATGTTGCTAGGGGTGTGATTTCATGGTGGTTAAACAGATCTAAATCTTTTGTGCCCTACACCTCCTTCCAGTCCCAGGGGCCCACTCTGTTCCCTGTACTGGTACTTGTCTGATGCCAGGAGGAGTCAATTCAAGGAGCAGCACTGAACTGATACTTTTTTCTTTCTTGGTTAGTTGGAGGTAGTCTAGCTCCCAGAATTGAGTTTGTAAGGAAGGTAGGGTAATGGCAATACTGATTTAAATCCACTTGAAATGAGAAACAACACTGTAAAGCTAGGCTTGTGTGGACAACTGAACTATCTACTGCTATACAAGAGGATCTGAAGCTTTCTGTAGCTCTTTCTCTTCCCCTTCCCCTCTGTAGCTCCCAGATGCATGTCCTGCCCCTTCTTCTGGACTAGTTCTGGCACTCAATAGACCTTTACCCTGGTGAAATCCAGCAGTCCAGCAGAATACTATCCAGACTAATTTTATTTTCCTGGATTAGTTTTCTTTTGGCTTAGTGAGTTAACAGTAAGTGCCACAAGTGGCTCGAGCACATGGCATGGAGCAGGGAGAGGCGTGGGAGTCCCCTGTTCCAGCGCTGGTGTGAGCTCAGAGGTCGACTCACTTCATTTTCATGAGGCTGTACTTTATGAATACACATGGCATGGACTGGGCAGAGAAGCATTTTTAAAATGGCAAAAACTAGATATTGTTTCAAGATCATTATTTTTTTCTTACATTGATAAGGTATCATTAAAATTTGCTTTTCACCTCTACATAAAATGAAGAACTTGACAAACTACTATTTTCAGGTGACTTGTTTGAACTCTGATACTGTCATTTGATAAGCATCTCAGTTTCCCTCTTGAAAGCTTGCTGCTAACTGCATAATTACATAACTGTGGAATGTTTGAGACCTTTGTTCTATGAATTATTTTAGACAGTGTTTTATGACTTCTAGTGATTATTGCTTTTGATTGGAATGCTTCACTGGTGTTATTTGTAACTATTGTGGTTAACATCCAGAAAAATTTCAATACACAAGTCCACTTTTATGTGATTTGTGGTTTTTTTTTGTTGTGTTGGTTTGTAGTTTTTTCCATGTGAGGAGAGAACAACATGTCTGGTATCTTAAAAAGTATGTAGATGCTTACACATCAGGAAAGGTATTAGACCAGATTTCCCATAGTATCAAAACCAGCACTAGAAAGGGCAGAAAGACTCCTGTGTTCACTTTTTTATGTGAATGTCACGTAGTCTTTGGTACTTCAGACTGGGTCTGCCATGTGAAGAAGGTTGTGTGAGGCTTTTCTAATTAAAAAAAAAATAAAATCTCTATTTATGCAATTTATGTTTTTAATTGCCTTTCTTGCAGGGTATCACTGTGAGTATAAAATGAGGACAGGGAGAAAACCCGATGGCTGTGCTATTTGCTTCAAAACTTCCAAATTTAGCCTGATTTCATCAAACCCCGTGGAATTTTTTCGCCGTGATATTCCACTCTTGGACAGGGACAACGTTGGACTGGTGTTGCTTCTGCAGCCTAGATTGCACTGTAAAACTAATGCTGCAATCTGTATAGCCAACACACATCTGCTCTATAACCCAAGGCGAGGGGACATCAAACTGACCCAACTTGCAATGCTCCTGGCAGAGATTGCTAGTGTTGCCCCTCAGAAGGATGGTACCTTCTGTCCAATTATCATCTGTGGTGACTTCAATTCTGTTCCTGGCTCTCCATTGTACAGATTTATAAAAGAAGGAAAGTTAAATTATGAAGGACTTGCTATAGGGAAGGTAGGCTGTGCTTTTCACTTCTCACAAAAAAAGGTTAATGCCAATTGAAGAGAAATATCTAAGTGGTGCTAGCATGCCGTAATTGTGATTATTTCCATTGCAGTAGCAATCTTAGTGCCCTTTACACAGTCTGCAAAGTGAAGGTTAGTGTGGAGTTACTGAAATAAGCTTGGGTGTATTAGCTGTGCCTTACAGAGTATTGTATCCGCTTCTAGCATTCTGAAATTAAAACGTGCAAACAGATCAATTGATCTTGAAATGTAGTTATCCACAGGATGATTGTATCCCTGTGACACAGTCTTTAAGTAGGATAAATAACTACTTAATCAAATACCTACTGTGTACTTCATGGAAAGATGACTTTTATGTTAGACACTGTAATTTGAAGTTTATCTAGAATTACTGTAAGAGCAAAAATGCAATTAGATGCTGAACTTAAACTGTTTCAGGTTAGATTGTTTCTGTTGTAAACTCCTGTATGTAGGTGTTGGATGTGTGAGATGCTGTTTAATAGAAAGTAACTGGAGTACATACAAAGAGAAAACATGAAAAATAGCCCCACTGGTGTTTGTTGCTAGTTCTTTCAAGCCCCCCCCCAGCTTTGATTTGACTTGCTCCCAGAAGAATAAGCATCATGAATATACAGTAAGCGTCTGCTAGGGAGCTATGTATAACTCATCCTGTTACGTTGCTAAAAGTGTTCTTGGGTAGGTAGTCTCTCTGCTTAGTGCCTCAAGAACCATCATGAAAAATTGGGTAGCTGCAAAAAAACCTTGGTAGGAGTAAACAAAGGGGGTGTATCTAAAGGGGTGGTGTCATTTTTACCGAGATTTGACAAGCCATTGTAAAAGATCTATTTTAAGGGGTCAGGGCTTTTCTTTGCTTAAAACTTTAAACTTTAGAGAAAATGTCCACTCATTTCAGCTTTGGGATGTGTCGGTTGTTTTGTTGTGTTGTGGTTGTTTTTTTTTAAATTGGATTTCTGTCTGAAAAAAGCTCATGTCCTCTTTCTTAGGTGTCTGGACAAGAACAGTTTCCAAGGGGACAGAGAATCCTATCTATTCCTATTTGGCCAAAAACATTAGGTATTTCACAAAACTGTGTATATGAAATAAAACAGCAACAAAAAGAAGAAAATGCAGGTCAGTTTCTGGGTTGATGAATATTGTGGTCCTTTGAAAATGTCATTCAGGTAGTACTGCAAAACAGATGTTCTGTTTCAGTGGGAGAAAAACAGTGAGTCCTGAGCTTGCAAAACTTAGTGTAAAGTTATTTGTTCACAAAAGCATTTGCAAATTTGAATCTTTAGAAGATAATAGTTATAAATTGCCATTCAGGAGCTGGTGTGTAATATTTAAAGTACTGTGTTTGCATCATGAAAGCCAGTAGTGCTGGGACTGGGAAAAGAGATGGAGGAATGCAGCACAAGTATATAGCATGAACAGTGTACTTTAGTGTTTATGTATTATAGTGCAGGCACCTTATGGAACAAGTGGGAAAAGCAAGTGATTCCTTGCAGAATATTACTACACCTTTTATCCATCATTTTTTCTTTGACAGAAAAAATAATTTTAAATGAATGGGACATAATTTGAAAGAGTCTTTGAAGGGGTTCTTTCTAATGAAACAGAAGAATTTAATACAGCTTTGTATCTTGCCAGCTGCAAAAAATAAGTGTACTTAAAGGGGTTTTTTTCTGTAGTTTTTCTTTTCTGTAGCTCTTCAGTATTGCTCTCGCATCCTATTTTTAAATGTAAATGGAATGCGTTTTTATTTTGCAGAAGAAAAATCGGAAGCAGCAAAACTGGACAACACTCAGGAGATTGTAATAGCATCTGAAAAGTATGTATGGGGGGTGGGGGGCATGTAATGGAAGCCCTTGACTGATTTCCTAGTTTTGGGTACTTGTTTTGGTTTTAGACCAAACTTGTATCTGATTCCAGACCTGAATTTAACTAGCCAACACAGTCTGCCCATCTGGCAAAAAAATCATCATCTGTTTAAACATAAAAAGGCTGATCAGACAGCAAAAGCCTAGAACTGAAACTAATGGAGTATGTATTTCTGCAGGAACTTGCATTATTTCAGAATACAGAGACAAGGTGTCAGTGCTGTTTAGATGGTACCTTCTGTCTGCTTATTAAAATAATGCTTTTGACATTTTTTGTCACTTCTTGACATAAACAGGACATAATGCTCTATAGTGACACTGTAGGAACTTCAGTCCATTTGCAGAAACTGTGTTTTTTAAGGGAAAAAAATCAAAACCGGTGTTGTCCAGCTGCTTGAATGCTGGCACTTCTCTTGCTTTTTACTGTTTCTAAGGTACTGGTTTATGGATGCTAATAAAATTCTATAATGCAATGTGAAATTGGAATTAAGGAGGGAAAGGAACTGGAAAGATCATAACATTTTCCTTGTCAGGAGTTCTGTGGGAGAATTTTAAGGTTTTTTGAAATCCCAGAAATTTGGAGTATTATGGATTTGGTAGTACAGCTCTTACTCGAATCAAAACATTTGTTGTTAAACTGAAGTCTAGGTACCCCTAGACTGCCGAGAAAGAAAATGTAACTGCTTTTTGAAAGGAAGAATACATTTGAATTTACCAAATTGGTAAAGGCACATGAAGTAAGGCAAAGAAGAAGGAAATTGTCCTAACTGTATATGTGTGATTCAGACTATAAGTCAAGTCAGCCATTTCTTTTCAGAAATGAGATCTCAGTATCACTGCAGGGAGTTATACTAAACCCTTAGTGATTCTTCTTGATCAAAAAGCTAAGTAATGGCATATCTGAGAAAAGTAGATAAGACAGGAAGCCTATTCTGTGGTGTAAATCCATAGCATGCCATGTGTTGAACACTGCTTGCAGGGGTTTTTGCTTCATCTTAAAAACAATGTCATGTAACAGGAGCAGAAATTACTACTCTTCTGTGTTGTACCAACTGGCATGTTTGTCTCTTAATAAGGCAGGTGACATTCTGATACTTTTTTTTTTTTTAAAAATGCTTGTTTTTAAACCAGAACACATTGCAGCCCAGGTTTAGAATGCAGCCATGCAAGGTGAGACAGGTACAGCTGAGGGATAGATGATTTGCAGAGCTGATGGGAGCAAATGACTGGGAGGGAAAGAGGAGTTCTTTTGCTGAAAGGTGCGGTTTTGAAGTTTGCTTTCAAGACTGAAAAAACAGGTGAGATAAGATGGACTGAACTGAAAAAGAAGACTGACAGATGCAGCAGTTCCTCCCAAAAACTGTGCTGGGGTGTATGGAAAACAAGGAGGTGACTGGTGACAGCTGACATGGCTTCACTAAGGGCAAATTGTGCCTGACAAATTTGGTGGCCTTCTACAATGGGGTTACAGTGCTGGTGGATAAGGGAAGAGCAACTGAAGTCATCTACCTGGACTTGTGCAAAGCTTTTGACACTGTCCCACCGGACATCCTTGTCTCTAAATTGGAGAGACGTGGATTTGACAGATGGAGCACTTGGTGGATAAGGAATTGGCTGGATGGTCACGCTCAAAGAGTTGTGGTCAACGGCTCAATGTCCAAGTGGAGAGCAGTGACGAGTGGTGTTCCTCAGCGGTCAGTGTTGGTACTGCTGCTGTTTAACACCTTTGTTGGTGACATGGACAGTGGGATTGAGCGCACCCTCAGCAAGTTTGCTGATGACATCAAGCTGTGTGGTTCGGTCAACAGGCTGGAGGGAAGGGATGTGCCATCCAGAGGGACCTGGACAGGCTGGAGAGGTGGGACCCTGCAAACCTCATGAAGTTCAGCAAGGCCAAGTGCAAGGTCTTTTGCACATGGATTGAGACAATCCCAAGCACAAATAAATTGAGCAGAGAATGGATTGAGAGCAGCCCTCTGGAGAAGGACTTTGGAGTAGTAGTGGATGGAAAACTGACTGTGAGCCAGCAGTGTGTCCTGGGTTGCATCAAGCGAAGTGTGGCCAGCAGGTTGAGGGAGGGGATTCTGTCCCTCTACTCCACTCTCGTGAGACCCCACCTGCAGTGCTGTGTCCAGCTCTGGGGCCCCCAACATGAAAAGGACACAGACCTGCTCGAGCAGGTCCAGAGGAGGGACATGGGGATGATGAGGGGGCTGGAGCACCTCCCTTGTGAGGACAGGCTGAGAGAGTTGGGGTTGTTCAGTCTGGAGAAGAGAAGGCTCTGGGGAGACCTTATAGTGGCCTTCCAGTACTTAAAGGGGGCGACAGGAAAGATGGGGAGGGACTCTTTATCGGGGAGTGTAGTGATAGGCCGAGGGCTAGCAGTTTTAAACTGAAAGAGGGTAGATTTAGATTAGATATAAGGAAGATTATTTACTATGAGGATGGTGAGACCCTGGCACAGGTTGCCCAGAGAAGTTGTGGCTGCCTCCTCCCTGGAAGTGTTCAAGGCCAGGTTGGACAGGACTGAGCAGCCTGATCTAGTGGAAGGTGTCCCTGCCCATGGTAGGGAGGTGGAACTAGATGATCTTTAAGGTCCCTTCCAAGCCAAACCATTCTGTGATGGGGATAGATAAAACGGGAGCCTGAGTGAACGAAAGATTAGGCATAGCCTAACTCAAAAGCACTTAATATCTTTAGGGAAGAAAAAACCCCTTTAAAATCTTCATTTCTCTGTATGCTGAAGGGCCTTGTTGGATGATTTCATAGTCTGTTGATTTCATATAAGTCACTCACGGACACTTCTACCCATGTGTCAGGGAGAGATTGCTGAATGACATGTGAAATCTTACAAAGTGTAGATGGAGGTGAAAGCTATGTTTATCTAAAATGTCAGTTAAACCAGTTTTGATATGCTGTTAGGTATCTGCCTTTTACTTGAAAAAACTGCCTGTATTTTGCTGTCAGAGGTTTAGCTTGTCAACACACAAGGCTATGGGTTTGACTGCATGAGAGAAACGCTGGTTTGCATATCCAGATAATTAATTTCGTTTGTAACCAGGAACTATTTGCTATTTCTTCATTGCTTACTCTTTCCAGGAAAGACAAGAAAATAAAATTCTTTTCTTTGATTCCTGTTCAGGTTATCTTCAAAATTGCAGCACCATTTTAAATTGTCTTCAGTCTATTCTCATTACTTTCCTGGAACTGGAATACCAGAGGTAACGACTTGTCACTCCCGAAGTGCTGTCACTGTGGATTATATTTTCTATTCTGCTGCAAACGATGATACTGCTGCCCAGTCAGGTAAAGAAACCAACTTTTAAATTATTTTTCACAAGTGCTAAATGGGAACATTCAGATTCTGTTCTAAGGGAAATGTAGTGATAATTTAATCCATATGGAGTACCTGAGAGGTTTATGGTAGTGCTGTGAATGTCAGCTCTTACCTGAAAAATGTGGCTGGCCTTGTCAACTCACCACAGTTGGACTTGTAGTACCAAACAGCGCAAACTTTTTCACCTGACTGAACGTTCCTGTAGCTGCCATCTCAGCATGGAGACAAGAGCTGAGACTACAGAGAAGCAGTGATGTAAGTAGCACCTGAGAAATGCTGCCGTCAGTAACTCCTGCAGGACCTTAGAGGCTAGACCTACATCAAAGTGGTATTTCCAATCATCTAATCAACAAAATGGCAAACGGCAGCTTATAATGTGCATTAAAATTGATAAATGAACTGCTTCTTAGAAAGTTACTTTTCAGATAGTCTTGATGTAATGTCTGTCAAATAAATGACCTGTGTGGCCTTTGCTGTGAGAGCAGTCACCGACACATGTCCAGTGGTCACTCTCTTGATTGCAGTTGCAGCTAAAACTCACCAGATGGTGCAAGAAAGACATGGTACCTCTGCGGGTGTATTGGTGGGTAACGCAGTGGTATCCTTTACTGTATATTTGCTCTTTCCGTGGATACTTCTGAGCAGTGTGCTTTCCATATCATCATTAGTTCTGTCTTTTATGCTGTTTTCGCGGTCATTGCACAGTGCAATACTATCAGATAAACAGCTCTGCAGAACTTAGAACAAGTAAACGTGAAGTCCACTCCTACTCCCACTTAAATTGCAGCGGATTTTTACAAATTAACATTGTTTTCAGTACGTGAAATGAAAATACCACCTTCCTCTCTCATATTTTGAGACTAGATTGTTAAAATTCGTTGAGTCAATGCCCAAAAGTCTCATTCGTCATAACATGCACACTAAATGTTATCTTAGTGTAAAATATCAAATACAGAAGCTTCACAATACAAAAATAAAAGCTTTGACTGAAAAACTGGGATATGAGAATTATCTAAATGACTTCTGAGTGCTGTGTGATTTCAGAGTGCATCCATCTGCAAAATCTAATCCTAATTCACCTGCTCATATATTTTTGTTGCACCATCATTGCCCCAGCAGAGCTATAGCACTTTTTTATTTCTGCATTTGTTTTTCAAATAGATTCTTCACCCCACATTCAGGACAGAATGTGACCAAACTTGAATTCTCCAAGTAATTTAAGCTGGTGTAATTTTTATTCATTAGTTCTTAGAAACTAAATAATAGTCTGGATCTTCAGTCTTCTGATGACCTGGGCCTCAATATTAAAAGTTGTCAAAGTCTGAACAAGTGAGTATTAAATGTGGTTTAGGCTGAGTGATCACTTTATTTTCCAATTAAAGGGGTATTTTTGAAAGTTCTCATGCTTTAGCCTGTGTTATGCTTAGCCAGTTATTTGGGTTGTATTCAGGATTTGTTGTGAAAGAAAGGTTCAGTATCTACCTGAGTCCTGCAGGACTCAGTTTTGCTGGTTCTGGCATGCTCTGAGCTGACATTAATCACTACGTGCAGACCAAGCTTTCTGTAGTGACAAACTGCTGCTTTGCAGACATGCAGGTGCTGTGCCAAATGATAACTTTGGCTCAAGACCTGGGTGCACGTGTGCTCTAGAGCTACTGAGACATCTTCGCAGTAAAAAAGCTTTTCTTCAGAGCAGCAGTAAACAGCTGCTGGGTTGTTAGAGTACTGGAAAGCTGACAAATGGCAAATGAGTAAAACTGTTGAACTGTCTGAGGAGTTTAAAAGTTGCTGGATAATCCTTTAAAATATACCTACTGGTAAGCCAGTACCAGGTTTAGCCAGGAAGTTCTGAAATTACTGATCATTTTAATACAGAAAACATTTTTGTCAGTTACAGCTGC
Source organism: Athene noctua (assembly GCF_965140245.1). NCBI lineage: Eukaryota > Metazoa > Chordata > Aves > Strigiformes > Strigidae > Athene > Athene noctua. The sequence continues at coordinate 104,074,198 of NC_134037.1, read as the reverse complement.
TGTTTGTGCTGGTCCTGAAAGTGCTCAACCCGCTCAGAGTCATCTCTCTGCTCTGAAAACAATAGCTGGGGTTGCTGAATAGTCATCTCACTCAAGTAGATAGCTGAAGAAACCGTGACACATCACTGAAGGATCTCGTTCTCAATGGAATTTCTTTACCTGAGTTGGAAAAAGCTTGTTACTCTTTGCTGCTGCTGGTTTTCTGTTGTTTTTTTTTCAATGAGGACACAAATATTTTAAGTGTAACAATAAGGTGTAATAATAGCAAGGCTGTGAGTCACCTTCCCCTCATCCATGAGCAATGTGGTGTTTTGTGTGTGTGTGGTGGGGGATTTTTTTGGTGGTGGATTGTTTGGGTATTTTTAGGCAATTACAGGAATAGGTAGCAGGAAATAATGGAGGAAGATCCCTTTCTTATGATGAACAGTTAGGAGGGGAATCCTTGCTCATCCTTATGAGCAAGAGTTCCTGTATGACTTGCCTGCTGGAGAACTGTGCTCTTGAGGATACAGAAATCTCCCAAAGGATGCTTGATTTTGCAAGCGTCAGCTCTGTTTAGCAACGCTGTTGTGATATAGGACTGGATGTGTGAGGCTTTTTCAGGGCAGTTACAACAAACAAATCCTTTCTGCCTCAATTTATCCCTCCACATAATGGAGGGGTAGTATCTTTAGGAGTACTTTGAGCTCTACTGATTAGAAGTACTACTGTGAGGGTAATAGTAAACAAGAAGAATTTCTGAACTACTTTATTGGTGATTTTTCATGGAACAGTAATGACTTCAGATTATTTCTGCCATACTGTTTTACTCCTGCACGTATATATGAATGTGTGATTTTTTTGATGAACATTTCCACTTTTTTTTTTTTTTTTTAACCAGGAGCAGAGGATTCTTTTCATGGAGGTCTGAAACTTCTTGGCAGGCTGGCCCTTCTAACAGAGAAAGATCTTTGGACTGTTAATGGTCTTCCCAATGAAAATAACTCTTCTGACCACCTGCCATTGCTAGCAGAGTTCAGGCTTATTGAACGGTAATATCCAAAGGACTTTTTGTGTACGTAAAGTTACCTTCACCTTCTCTCGTCATGTGATGATTATTATTTTTTTAAAGGTTAATTCAAGCACTGCTGGTTCGGCTTGAATAAGTTTGCATGCATGCTGATTCGTTAGTATTGTGTAAAGTAGACTTTTTAAAAAGACTTTTTTTAAAATGTTTAAATTACTTTATCAAGTCTTTAAGGCAAAAAGAAAAGATTTTACATTAGCTTCTTTGGTAATGGAAAACACCTGTGCCAGCCTCAGAATGGCATTATTTTTCACGGAGATGCTGTAAATGATTTTTATTGTAAATCATAATAAAACTGATTATTCTCTGAGAACTGTGTGCTTCTTCAAGTAAAGGGGAGTGAGTTTGTGTGCATGCCACACTTTATAATGAGCTGAAAGGGATGCTTTACTACAAAGTTGTGCTGTAGACACTTCTATATAAATACTCCCACAAAGGAATTTTCTTTTACCTAGAGTGTAGTCAGTGCAGGAGCTGCAAGACTGGACTTCCAGAGGAGGAAGATAGCTTTGCAGTGAGGTAAATATTTGTTCTAAAGTTAGTACTTTTAATTTCTAAAAGCTTAAATATAACTAGCCTTCACTGGAATCTTTTTTAAAATATCTGAAATAAAACCAAGTTTAATGAGTATGAAAACTTATAGGAAACTTAATTGACTTACTCTGGGGAAGAAAAATCAGTCCTCGACATCTTGAGGCTTCATATATATTGAGCAACTGGAGGAAAGTTTTCTTCCATTTAGTTAATAAAATTTCAAGTTGTATATTGCCATGACAGATCCTGAGGTATTAAATGATGAAGATTTTATATTTACTCTTACAATGCACTGATTCTGGACAAAATAGGGTTTACAAATTTAAAAAAAACAAAGACTACCTGAATAGGAAACTTGCAGGGATCCAAGATGGCTGGAAACAAGTCTTGTAACTTGGTCAAACTACATATGGATATGTATGTAAAACAGATTTAAAAGTAACACTTACGAGAATTGTCTTTCAGTGTAGTGCTGGAAAACCTGCCCATCTTCCTGAAATTATTCAGATGCATTTTTCTCCCAGAAAGACTTGTTTGTTCTTCTCTAACCTTAGTTTTGGAATTTTTACCTGGCTTTCCTTTTCCTGACTGCAGAATTACAACTGCAATTACTTTACTTCTTGCATTATTCTCAAAGCATAGAGTGGTAGTAATCATAAAAACAGTTTAATCAAAAAAGTATTTTGGTGTTACACTGAAAAATATGACTATCAAACCATCCAGCTTAAATTGCTTGGAATTTGAAAGGGGGCTATTTTTCTCATAAGAAATTGTGACTTGAGGCATGTTCCTCTACTTGTTATTAACAGTCAAGGCTGTAGCTGACTACCTCTTCAACCTGGGACTCTATTCACATACTTAAAATCAGACATTCTTACAACTGGAGCTCATTGATAGATCAACAAATTTATGGTAGATACTGGTTACAGCTGTAGCAACCTGTGTAGCCTGTGTTAAGAGCAAGGAGTTTGCTAGCCTGGAGGACTGCATGTTGTCTCTACTGCAGAGAGAAATGTGAACTCTGCTGCTCCAGAGCACTGCTGGCAGAGAGGCTGCTGTAGGGGAAGGTGGGTAAGAGAGAAGTTCTCTAGAATAAGCCTTAACTTGAGCATCACTTTTCATGCTCATCTAAAGCCTCATTGCCAACATAGAAGTTTCACATTGGTTCCATTCTCTTTTACACAGAGCAGCACTCACTTAGGCCTGGCCAAACACCTAGTTACTTAAAATGCTGGTTTGAGGCTTAAGTTTTATGCTCCTTTAAAAGCAAATGCTTTGGACTTGCTGATCAATGGTGTCCATATTTGGCTTGTATTCAGATAGTGGATTCTGCTCTGACATTTTAAAACAGCCAGATTCCTCAAGGTGGTGAAGGTGGCCTTCTGAATAACATACCCCACTGCCCTGGTAACCACATGAAACCATTGAGGCAGGAAGACAGTTGTTCTACTTCCTCAGTGTATGTTATTATTAAAGAACTATAATAATTTGCTTTCCTTTACAAAAGGCAAAACTGTCACCTCAAGCATTTTCTCCCAGTTTGATGACAATAACATGGGGAAAAGACTAAGGTACCACTGAAAGAAAAAAGCAGAAGCTGTTTGACATGATTCAGTCATCAGTGCTGCTAGTTCAGGGGTGTTTATTGTTCTATAACAATGTATTCTCAAGGTTTAGAGACTTGTTTCAGTTTGTCTTTAGGTAACCATTAATGTGTTACATACAGGGTAGGTTTAAGGTCTTTACAATCAATCAGTGATTTCTTTGTAGAATAATAATGAGGTAGGTATTTAACAATCTTTTTAAAAAATCTGCTTTAGTTTGTTTAGTTTGATTTTAGAAAGGGCTTAGACCTTTTCTGGAATAGAACAACAAAAAAAAAGGACTCCAAGTCATTAAAAAAAAAAGACTACCATGATATTTTATTGAAGTTTCATGCTGTGCATAAACATACAAGTGATTAAAAAAACAGAACACCATGCATGTTTTCTACACTAATTGACCACTCTGCAGTAAGTTAGAAGAGTTACTAAGAACCACACTTAAAACAAATGCCATCATAAGCAAGTTTCAAGAGAATATTTCAGCTGAACTTCAAAACAAGAACCATTTGTCACACACCTCTACAGCATTAAGAAGTTGCAGTATACGTTAGAGGTTAAGAGACAGTAACACTAATTGTGCTGGACAATGGTAAAAACTGTATACCAACCACCATTACTTGAGCTGAAGTAACCCATGGTTTCATAGAAAAAACTTGCAACATATCAGATAACCTTGTGCTATAGGATACAGCTGATCAAAGTAAGCTTTTCACATCATTTTACCCATGAGAAATCTAAGGAATACATGAAAAAAATTGTTCAGGTCACAACACACTGAGCAGCACAAAAAACTTTAAAACCAAAACTCTGTAGCTGATGTCAAATTACACAAGAATTTCTACCAAAAGAGTGTTACCCTCTCTTCAATTTCAGTCCTGAACAACAAAAAAATTCCTACTGCAAACACAGGAGTGGGAAAGTTTGCAGAAAGAGGGATGGGGAAAGCCTCCTTGTAATTGATACGGTAATCTTATATAAAGAAGTGTAATACATTTGAATAGTCTTCTTTAGACCTTCTGAAGTTTAATCAGTAGAAAGCCTTTTACTGTTTGTAGAAGGTTGCTGGGTCTCAGTGTTGTCTTCCTGTCCTAGGTAGGTGAGATTCATTGCTCAAAAAAGTCAATGAGGTCTGTGTACAAGCAATCATCTCCTTCCATATCCATTCAGTTGCTGGTTGATATAAGTGTTCTAGGAGCTTAAATCATTCAGTTCAAGTAAGCATTATTGTCACTGTCTTACAATCTCCTGTATTCATTGAAATCCCAAAAAAGTAATGGCCCCAGAGAGGAGGTACACAAGGCCCATGGCAGTATCATCTATAAGCACAGCACAAAGGGTAGAGGCTGGACTTGTACAATAATCCAGTTTCTGTTTAGGCACCTAATGAAATATGTTCAACAATGCAGCACTCAAATGCTTCCAGAGAACTTCACTAATGCGAGTGGCGGACTCCAATGAAAGTCTTACCGCATCACTTGAGAACGCTGCTGTCCATCACAGGTCCTTAGCTAAGCCTTAGAACAGGACTGAGTAGGGAGGAAGCACACAAGCTTGATTTTCAGCTATTTCAGACATACAGGCTTCCTTATTCAGGTATAACTAAGCAGGTGCTACTACAACACATACAGGAAAAACTCCCTACAGCAGCATGGCAGAAGGTTAACTTCAGCCTGCGATGTCTGATCTTAATATAAGATGTCAAGGCATGATCATCTGAGACTGCTCAGCCTTTCAAAGACAAGGTTCAAAGTTACACACAAATGCTGAAAGAAAAGTATATAGACTCAGGTTAGCAATTCTGAAATTTTTTTTCCATTACTCCAGGAACATATATGAGAAAAACAGACCAATAGGTGAACACTTGTCTCTACAAAATGGCAATCTCTACATTTTGTGCTTCAGCAGTGTAGTCCGGAAAGACTAAAAGCTTGTGACAAAGTATAAAAAAAATTACGAAAGTTTAAAAATCCATTATTCATCAATTATCATCATTTTAAAAAACCAAAACCTCATATCTTGCCTAATAACATGTCAATGTTTAAGAATACATTTGCATATTACTATTCCTTAACATCTTTCAGCAACATGCACAAAATAATACAGGTGGCAGTAAAACATCCAGTGCTGTTTTAATACTACCAGAAATGCTGGGAAACAGTACAAATTAGTTACAAAACAATAATACTGACAGTTTTGCATATCTATTAAGTTTAGTGAGGTAATGTTGATACTTTAAAAACTCACGCCACTTCTGCACTGCTTGTTTTTATTGCTGAATTAAATATTAATGCTGAATATGTTGGGGGTTTTTTTAACTGCACTGCACCCTAGCACATCTTAACACTAAGAATATTATTTCTTAGTTATCCCAATGCTACTACCCTGCACAATGCCCAAATTCAATTAATATTTGTACAGGGAAATTATATTTGAAGAAACTCTCACACCACTGGAGTCACCTGCTACATGATGGAGGGAAAAACACACGTGTCCTGACAAACCTAATTTTAGGTTCTCTTCACTGATGCCTTTTCTGTAAATTGAAATAAAATAAATACTGCCACCAAAACCAAATTCCCCCTCTTCTATTTCCTAGGTAAAACTTTTCTTGTAAGAGTCCACAAGTTAATAAATAGTCCCATTCCTTTTTCCTTCCAACGGAGTGCAGGTAAAGTGCAGCGGGAAGCACCAGGGAAGCCCTCTGTCCGGTGTATGGCTTTGTTAGATGCGGAGCTGGTAGCCTACCTCGTTGAGCGTAGCCAGCTCTCCTTTCTTGTCCACCACCGCAGGCCTGCAAGCAAAGGAGGGAAGAGGGCACTGCTCACCAGCAGTCCCACACTGCTGTGCCGGAGCGGAGAGAGCAGTTGTCAAATTGGGAACAGTTTACTTCAAAATAGGACTGGTTAGATCTAATTTTCTCATCATAAGCACAATCCTGCATATCTGTCACACAAGCTAGTGTGACCAAGCTCCTCATGTGGGTTGCCTCTGAAGCCAAGCACCAGCGAAAAACAAATTGTCCTATCCTGGGGTCTGTGATCTGAGCCTGGGAGCACACACACACACCCCCCTCCTGACTTGAGAGAGGGCCTAAATGAGTAGCTAAGACTAGACATATCCTTCCCATGATCTACCGCAGAGCAAGACTCTGGCCTTCATAATAAAGTGGAAACAGCTGTTTGTTTGTGAGAGCAAACAGGCAAGGCCTCTCACATGGCCACAGCATGTTTGTCCCTGAACCTGCCCTCTCCCCCTGGCTAGGCCTGTATGAAGGGCTAGAGCCCCCCAACTAGAAAACACAAGATAAACTCCCTTCAGTCTCCAGGCATCTTACATTCCAATACAGTCCAGCAGTTCACTAGAGGAACCACACATACACATATGCTGTTAGGTCATTTAAGTGTATCAACAACCTGAACAAAATGAAACCTTGAGACTGGACAATCCGTCTCCCCCTGTTTAGCAAGAATGAAAGAGCTTCTGCAACAAAGTAGTCAAACCAAAACAATCCTGGGGATTTATAGTCTGTGGAAGTATCTAACCTGAATTTAGTTCAGGCTCTTACCTGTTTTCCCACTAAGGTGATGTTTACTTTTCTAAAGAAAGATATTGTTTAAAATACACATTTCTCCTCGTAGATGCTGCAGCATGTCTGCCTCACTGCAAAAACACAGCCAAAGCCCAAGTAGTACAATATAAAGCTGGTAATGGCTCCAGTGCTTTCCTACAGCTCCTCAGACCTGATTTCCAGCTCTTTTGCTTAATTCTTCATTCGTTATGCAGCAGATGCGACCTGTGATGTGGCCACACCAGGATGGCACTTACCTGGTCATCACACACTGCCTGCCCATTCCTGCCGACGCGGCCCTGGGCAGGCAGCACGGCCAGCGGAGAGGCAGCACGGAGCAGGCAGGCTGTGAGGCCAGGGAAAGCCCGGCCCTGCCTGTGCCACGCTGCTGGGTGCAGGCACCCATCTAAGGGATGTACCGCTGCAGCCCCAGGAGGCGGGGATGTATAGCTTACACATACACACAGCCTCAGAAACATATCTGGATTCTTTGATTGAGTGATTTTTTTTTTTTTTTTTTTTTTTTTTAAAGCAGAGCTGCTAACACCAGATCTCTGCTGAGAATTTGCACAGCCTCTGAGAGTTGGTGACATTGCTATGGATACCTGATGCTCTTCTACCTCGTCACACATTGAATGCAACCTCTTTGTTTGCCATTTATCCAAGCACCTCTATTAATAACCCCATCATCCTCTTTCCAGTACTGCCTGCACCCTGCCTCGTGTTCGTTTGTAAGTACTTCACAGGAGTGAAGAAGTCTTCACTGGTCTCTGTTACTTGCAGGAAGGGATCATGCCTGAAGAAATCATTGTAAGATGGTTTGGATTTTTCCACTTTTATTTCTTCAGAGCAGATGGGATTTGACTAGCCAGAAAACAAGACACAAGCTGCATCCCTCAGAGCTTGCGTAGGAGTTGGAGACCAGCATGAAGTTTCCAGTGTCCTTCCTTCCTCCCTCACTCCCTCAAATTTAGGGATCCCTCTTCCCTTCCCACCCTTTTCTTCCTCCCTCCCTTCCTTTAATCAGAGCCAGAATATGGTTTTAATTAAAGCATGCCTGAATGGTTCTACATTCCCTGATTATCCAAGAGAGATGGGGAGTCACAGCACACGCATGGCGACATGCCCGTTTCCACTACTCCATGACAACTCTCTAGCTTGTAGCTACAAACAGAATGTCCTCCATACGGTTTTAGGAAAAGGCAAGGACTTGTTGGAACAGAGGCACCGCAGCCCCTATTCTCCTTGGCTGGCAAATGACCTGACATCAAACATCCCTTCTGAAGCGAGGGAGCCGCGCTGTAGTGGCCCATCAGATTGCAGCTCCTGTCCAAAGTGCCGTGACGATGAACAGATGAATATGCTGTGCATAGGTGCTGGGTACACAGTATTCATTAGATCTGCCTGATTTTTGCACATCCTAGTATAATCCTGCCCCCTTGTATATACTAATATAATGGACTAAGAGAATTTTCCTTTCAACAGTTAAATTAGGCCAGACACAAGGCCAGTGTTACTATGACACAGAGCATGCATGTCTTAAACCTCAGTATGAAAAAGAAACAGATCTAGCCAACTGACACTTAAGAGCAGAGATTGCTTCAGGCTGCCACATGACACTCCCTTCCAAACTCATATCAATTCTCCCAAACGAGCACTTCTGTTGAGGATGAAACAATGCGTTGCCTGTTCCAGCACAGTGGCTTGCAATATACTGCAGCCTCCTCCTCTGGGATTTCAGAAGATAGACAAGTGGACACAGTAAAGCTTCAGACTTACTAGAAAGATTCACACCACCCTGTATCCTCTTTATTCATCCTGCCTGGCCACCCTTAGCAGGATCACACCAGCTGTGGTCTAAGAACACATGGACTGTTACATAGTTCAGTTAATGAGCTGCAATTTAACTACACACCCCTCTCCTAGACTGGCACGTACTGCTTATTGCATTGCCACCCATTCCCTGCAGTGTACCCTGTCTGCCTGGTAGCTGTGTTTCCATGCTAAGACACTATCGTGGCCTTGCTAGCAGCCACCACTGGCATTTACCTAAGAAACTAGTAAGGAATCAGGATGAGAAGTTAACGGCTTGAGGCTGTAAAATGCAATTCAGTCCTTAAGCACCACTTCAGCCTTTGTCCTTCAGAAACAATCCAGCAAAGACACTCCGGTTCACATATTTTTCACTGGGAGATTTCTCCCAGCAGGCCCATATAATTTTATTGTTGACAAAACCCAGGCTGTAATAACAGCTTGTCATCAGCAGGTGAAGCCTCTCAAACGAATGTGTTATTCAGCCCCTGCCAGCTCACACTAGAGCAAAACACTTCTCGCCCCCTCCCCTGCAAGCTCTAAAAAGCTGTAATTACAGCATGTGAGTTAGAGATCCACAAAGAAACAAAACACAATGTTGATAAGCACGGCCATTCTTTAGCTAGGATTTCAGCCTAGCAACCCTGACACACTTTCCTCTTCTATGTATAACACAAAGGCCTCTTACTGCAACTAGGTTCTCAGAGATCCATCAACACACAGAAGAAAATAACCAGTTTCCCCTCTTGTATTTCTCACCCCATCAACCACTGTACATGCTAGTATGTGTCATTCAGCTCATCCCTGATGAGGGGATGCCATTCCCCCTTTAGGTCTCTGAAATGCTGGGGTTTCAACCCCAAGCCCCAAATTAAGGTTGACATATGGGTGATTCCCACAGCCCTTCACAAAGGGGGGGTGAGTTTGCCTTTAGGCTTCCCTCCAGGGTGCGGCCGGCCTGGCAGGGAGAGCCATGAGGTAAATGAGCCCCAGGTGTCGGCATTAAGTAAACAAGGGTCAGGTGTCCCACTTAGGGATAAAAGCTGGGACCACTTGGAGGAAGGGGCAGTGTCTGTCTGTGAGGTGGATGCACTTTGCAGAGGTTCCTGTTGGGGAAGGACCTCCCACCTTCCTGGGACTGGGCTCCAGTCAGGTCTGGCTTTTGTAAATGCGGGCTGTGTAGAGATTCAGGATGTGGCTTCCTTGGTCTTATGTATTTGGCTTGTTGACTCGGTTGTCTCCCATCCCTTCTATGGGAGACTGCATTTCACCATTTATTCCACCCCTTGTTGGTGGTGTGGTGTCGTTGTTGAGGTCAGTGGGATTGATGTCAATTATGTATAATCTGACTTGTTTGTACCCCCAGTGCTCACCCATGTACTGACCCTTTTGTATCAAATACAATTTGGTTATTAGTTCATCTTTATGCTGGCTGTGTCCTTTATGCGAGGCCTAATAATTGGCAAAACAGTCTTAGACACCTCATGTTGCAGAAACCAGATGATCTCAATTTTGGAAATGGAAGGGTTTTATTACCAGAAGGGAATGCCCTACAGCAGCAGACTCCTCTGCAGCACTGCTCCCACTGGGGCAAAAGGCAGAGTCAGTCTTTGAACCACCAGTGCCACAGTACAGAAGCATCATTTTAACATCAAGAACCTAGTTCTTCTCCCTGGCATCACTATTCTAACAGAGATAGCCTTTTGGGTCTGCTCGAGGGCCCTGGACTGCCAAAAGCTTCTTCACTCCCCTTCTCCTTCCAAGCATACTGCCCAGGCTTGCAAGGGGGCTGTGCATGACCCGCAGTGCTGTCACACAGCCACAAGGCATGTGCTGCAAGAACTTCCACCCGCTCTGAGATGTTTCAATGCCTTTTGCCAAAGCGAAAGATGGAGGTCTCGTGTGTGGAGTCTGCTCTCCGTCTCCTGCTCCCTGCATCATGCCATAGCTGGGACCTGGATCTTGTATCATGGTGACCCAGGGTTTATTTCAGAATAACATCTACTTTGCTCTAGGCACAGAGCAACACAGCAGAACCACTGAGCAGGTGGTGAAGCCACTGCAGGGCCACCAGTACTTCACTTGTCTTTCTGTCCTAGAAAAGCAAAGCTGCCAAGGAAGAATCAGCCACTGCAAAGCAGCCACGTGCCCAGCAGCTCTCTCAGGAGACCAGCCCAACTGGCAAGTCTCCAAGCCAAGCAAGACATACATCATCCATTCCAGCAATTGCAGAAGCACTATCAGAAACCCAAAGATGAAACCATCCCTCGAAGCGAATCTAAGAGGTGAAGAAGCCTGGAGCAACTGAGCCCATTACAACTCTAATTATCCATGCACTAAACAAGGAACTCTCAGTGATGAAGCCCAAAGTACAGCATCATAGACTGACTGTGAATTCACATGTAAAAATAAAAGCATGCTGTGAAATCATCTGCTGCTAAAGTATCTTGAAGTTATCTTTAGAAGGTTAGTCTAATGTCTTTGTTAGCTGCTTTAAAATAAATAAATAAGTGCTGAGACAGTAGTCTGGGAGCCTATTTAAAAAGCGATAACCATAAATAAGTGACTAGTCTGGGTTACGTATAGGCTTTCACAGTTGTCAGCTTCCTGGCATGAAACAGTACAGCTAGAACTCAACTCTTCCACATCTAAGGTATGGGAGTGTGAATTGCCAGTGGCTGGAAAAGGCCCAGGATCTGGAAGCTCAGTTTTATCCATTTAGAGGTATTGCATGCAATTAGTCCATCTTTCCCCGCACAGTTCAACTATTAGCTACACACAAGGGAAGTGGTCTGGGTTTTTTTAAACTGATTAAAATCAAAGAATACCATGCAAGTCGTATTTCTGTTTTGGCAAGAAGAGAAAAGGTTTACTTTTTTACTGTCCCTGTAAGTCAGACAGTCCTCAGCAAAACCCACTCTCATCAGAACAGTTCTATACAAAGGCTCATCACAGAGAATCCAGTTTCTGTCTCAGTGACCATGACAGCAGGGCACTCCACTACCAATAGCAGATACATCCTCCCATTTTTAATACCTGTCTGAACACCCTTAAATCCGATCAAACTACCTTCCCTCCTGTACAGGTCCCATGCACGCCAGGCTAGGTTAATTCCTCCAGAAAGTGGACTGTATAGAGACTGAAAAAAGAAAAAGCAAAACCCACACTTCCAATTTCACAGTCATCCAACACCCTGTAGAACTGAAACAAGCAAAGGCCATTGGCACCTCCAAGGACACTACACAGCAGGGCCATGAATGGGGCAGCAGTAAGCACAGCAGTGCCAGGACATCAGCAGTACTGGCAGCTTCTGGAGCCTCTCTAGGAAATGGAGATATCTGGTGCAGTTTTCCTATATACACCAGTGAGCACATATAAGTTTTGTACAGCAGAACGGTATGTCATCACCCTCCATTTCTGACCCGTCAGTGATGGCAGCCGGAATACTCACGATTTGTCTCTTCTGCACACCCGTCTCTGAGGGCTGGCTTGCCTTCGGTGAGGGGACAACGACTTACCCCGTGATCTCTCTTTCATAGGAGAGTGGGCACTTGAGGGTTTCAGAATCTGTGAGAGATGGGGGAGGGAAGGAAAAGGCATTCAATAAAGGCAATAATTCACCAAAAATAAAAATAAAGAGCCTCATACAGCAGTAGGGACAGCACACAAAGAGCCTTCAATCCCTTGGGGCTTATTCAAACTCTGCCCAGGTTAAGAGGAGCCCAAAGCTGTTATCATGTGATAGTTGTTCTGGGGCTCCCTGATAAAATCAGTTGGCATCACCAATTCAGTTCCCAGCTAAATACTGAAAAGAGGTCTCATTCACAGCTCTCTTCAGAGCTGGCAACAGCAAGAGATAAGAAAAACAGCTTTGAGCCTTAGCTGAAGGAAACTCACACAGCTAAATCCCTCTCTCCAGCTTTCCTCTCCACAGAGGTAATTGTCTCCCTGGCTGGCAGTCGAACTCTGTGTCAGTGGGACTTTTCCGTAGGTCTCCAACTTGCCTGCAGTCCCCAGGCCCTCCAAGCTCAGAAGGCCATCAGCACAACACTCCAGGCTATTTTTAAGACTTGATCCTCCAAAGTCAGCCCCCTCACAATGGAAGCCCTCTGAGTCAAGTGGCTCAAATTCCTAATTAACTCAAGGGAAGAGGCAGATGTAGGGTCTTCAGCCTTCAAGGGTTCAGAGCTGTGGTCCCGGCCCTGAGGCACTTACAAGGACTGGACCTAATGTCACAGCTCAGCACACAGACAAGAGCTGGTCGCTCTATCAAAAGCAAATACTAAGTTCAGTGAGTTATCCACCCATAAGGACTTCTACAGCTAGAGCCTGCTTCAGCTGTTTGCTCTCTAGATGGTATTAAAAGTGCATGAATAGAGAAGAGGGGAAAAAAAACCTCACCTCATTACATCTGTAATCAAGCACATGTGCTTAAGGTGACAGTGTGGTACGAGTTGGCACTCAAAACTCCTTGGCAGAGCAGGAGAGGTAGCAGCAGGACATAAGGGCTATGATGACACTGGTGACACTCATTCCAAGGTCAGGGCAAGGGGGCAAGAGCCTCAGCCAAAAAGGCACACAGCTGCTACGCAGGAGCCATTCCTCAGCAGGGCAGGGGACGGGAACCCAGAATAACTTGGATGCGATGCTGCATGCCTCTCCACGAGAGCCAGCCCTATACTTAGCAACACACCTGCTCTGCTCCCACTGTCAGCAGCAGGTTGGAAAGGCACCAAATCCCCTTCCACCGTGACCACAACCAGCTCCTTGCCCACGCCAGCCCCAGAGGCACGGTCAGGGACACCCCTCAGCCCCAAGGGCAGCCAAACCCTCCGGCCTGCCGGCAGCCTGCCGTACCTCCTCATCGTTTCTCTCTGGGCTCTTCAGCCTGACCAACTAGCAGAGAAGCACCAGCCTGTCAGGGACTTGCTCTCCTCATCCTTCCCATGTAGCCTACTTTGCGATTTGGCCGAGGGTGGTGGACATAAGGCAGCGCAGGGCAAGCCCACTGGCATGCCCTGCAAGGAGAAGCAATCATTGACACAGCTGTCCCATGGCATCCCTTGCCATGGTGCAAAGAGTAGAGATCCTGCAACCAAGCCACCCACCCCACCAGCCCCAGCCACCTTCTTCCGCAGTCAGTGAAAAAAGCAAACTGGGCAACAGCTCTTTGATGGTCAGGGTTCTAGTGTTTCCTAGGCTGAAGGGAAGATCCTTGAATCAAAAAATAGCTGTAAGGGCTTGAAAACACACCAAACCCTGTGGGAGAATCACTGAGACAGATATAAGCACACCCCGAGTCCACCTGGTATCACCTTAATCTCAGGTCAGGGTCAGTCTGCTGACATGGAACAAGACCAATCTCTGCAGGATGAGACAAGGTACAGAGCCCTCCAACTCCACCACCCAGGCACATGGACCTACCTTCATCCTCATATCCCTGGCAAACTTTTCCAGCTCCTTCCTGACTTCTGTGCGCATCATTTTGGATACATTGAGGACCAGCTGTTTCCACTCAATGGGCTGAAAGCTGTGCGGCTCATGTGGGACATATAATCCGATTTTTACTTTTTTGACTGTATGCAAGTACTTTTTATAGGAGTCTTCAAATTCAAAGATGAGGTCGCTCAGAGTTCGGTAAGTTAAAGGTTTGTCCATCAGATCTGATCGTCTGCTCATGCCCAGCGAGCCGTAACGGCCGTTGCAGTAAATCCCGAGCACCACATGATGAAAATAGTTCCCTGAGAAGTGGGTTTTAAAGCTGATGGGGAAGCGCTCCACGGAGGGTTGCCCGTTTGTTAAGTATCTGGTGTGCACTGCATTAAGGCAACAACAGCGCTGGGAAGGGAGCATGCACAATTACACCTATAAGACATCTTTAGCAGATTTTTTTAACTGACAGGGCAAGTGCTTTCTTGCAAACACAAATTTATTCTCACTGTGCCCCAGAATCAGTCAATGCTGCCAGAGCCCATTTCAGCGCTTGGAGAATAAGGTGCAATAGTTCAGGCAGGGAAGGGCCTGACTCTTAACCATGCTTGAGAGGGAAGAAGAAAAACCACAACAGTGTTCAGGTCAGCACACCAGAAGAGAGACCACCGTCCCCAGATCTGTGGGAACTCCTCCATTTGATACCAACATCAAACTCCCACAGTCCCAAAAGGGAACAGTGTTTCCCTCTGTTTCATGTTGAAGCTTGATACAACTCAGATTATTGATCTTCCTATTCCCACATCTTCAAACAGTAGGAAAAATCCAGGGTGACAGTCTGCCCTTCCATCTGTAAACTGGCCCTCAGCACAGCCACTCCTCATACAAGAGTGTGTTTGCATGTTACCCTTGTAACGCGTTGCTGATAGGAACCAAGTAAAGCTCCCAGGTGGGTAATTAATTTGATAAGCAGAGACGTGGTCAGGAACAAACACTTTTAAAAAGCAAAACATGTCCCCTGAATCACTGGCTAGCCACTTCAAATGTGCCACATGCAGAGGCAGGGGCCAAGCTCCATAACATCATAGTAGGTGACCTCAGAGGGGAACTATGTGCAGGTCCCGGGTCATCTCCTCAGGAGGCTGCTGGCCCATATGCCAAGGGGAGGAGAGACTGAGATTCCCTCACACAGGCAGGTTTGCGTCAGCACCTACGTTGCACGTGGCTCCCTGCTGCTAATCCCCAGACAGCTGGAACTCACCCTGGCTCCACACGCCGACACCCGGCCCCTGGGTGACAGCAGGCGCCCTTCCCTGCTGCAGCTGAGACCCCCACCCATGCCTGGGGAACAGAGAAGAGATGACCAGAAAAGGCTGCAGCAAGACACTCCAGCCTGGGGTTACTCCAGCCAGAAGCACCTGCTGTAACGCCAGAGCCATCCCCAGAGGCAGACGCAGCCAAGACAGTCAGTCAGCGTGGTGCCACTACAAAATACACTGGCCCAAGGAGCAGCACTGCCTGGATAGCATCAGGGCAGCCTGAGGAACAGAGGAGTGGGGTCAGCTCCCACTGGAGCTGCAGGAACCAGCTCAGACCAGGGTCCTGCTCAGGGGATCTCCAGCATGCCCTCCTCCCCCTATCGCATGCCCAAAAGGGCCTTTAACAGCAGTGAAACAAGAGCCACTGCACAGCTGAGATGTCCTGGGATGTTACTGTGGCAGCCTTCCTCCCCCACCTGCATAGCATGGCTGCTCAACAGCTGCTGGGAAAATGAGAACACAAAAAGCTTTTTGTACCAATATTGTAAAACACAATTAGGGCTCGGTTCTGGTTCTGCTCTCAGCCTGACACCCCACCCCATTACCAGTGCAACTCCCTGGGATGCTGACCCCCTGCCTACACTCCACATTTCACCCCTTGTCTCTACAGGGATGTAAGAAAAGCATCCAGTGGCTCTCATCTGCCTCTAAAGCATTTTCTCAAGGGGATATTTCACCCACCTGATGCTTGTTGAATTTCACACATTCAAACTTTTGCCCTCCAGGTGAACACAGAAATCAGCTAGTAAGAGATTCATGAACTGCCCAGACTCTGAGGTCAAAAGCAAGCAGTTAAACCTCTGTACAAATAAAAAGCAAAAAAAACACACTGGCAAAAATATTTCAGAACAGCCACAGGGAAGCTTTTTGGTTCAAAGTCAAATGTATTTAACTGTGTTCAGTGCTAGATGTCATCAGCTTTAGCAGTCTGGAGAAAATGTATTAGAGGGCATAGGAACAGACAACATTGCAGGCTCAGGTCCTGGTGCACTTCACCTGTACAACAGTAAGTCTGGGCGAGCATGCAAAGCAGAGCACAGAGCGCTGCCACGCACACAACCCCTCGCCCAGCCAAGGCTGCGTGCGCCCACCTCTGCCCATCTGCTGCCCCACCTACAAACACAAACACCCCACAACAACTGCAAAAGCTCACCCCGATATCAACTACACCAACATGGAACAGAAATAGCTGTACTGCCTTCGCTGGTCTCGCTGGATCATTGTCACATTAGGGCCGGCTTCTCCAAGAAAAACCCCACACCACTGGTAGAATTAAAGGTTATAAATACACTGCAAGGTCAGAATGGGGCCCAGCAACTTTATAGCAACGGGAAAACTCAGCCCACACTCACCTCATTTAAAAGGTCACCTTGCTCCAGGCCTTAAAAGGAGCATCCTGTGTACATCAAAGTTACGTTACAATAATTTGTATCCTACAGACAGATTCTTGCAGAAGTCCATTGTATTTATCATTCTGTGTAACTGAAAAAGCAGTATCTTTTATTAACACCTATGAAGCTTTCAAACATCACCACTATTTTTCCCCCTCATTATGAAAGGGTTTTCTCTCTGCTCCCCGAGTGCCTTTCTATTAAGTCCACACAAAGCTTTGGTGGCCACCTGCCACACATACACACTTCTGCCACGAGGTCTCAGAGAAGTTGCAATTTAATCTCATTAAATACTAGGTAGGAGTAAAAGAATCTTTTGAGGATGGAAATTACCCACCATCAAATAACCCAGCAACAACCGCTGCGGAAATTAACCTTTAGGTACAGGTTGCTTCTGCTGAGTGACTAGTTAATGAGAGTCCCCACCCGAGATGAAATACACAGCAAATGGGCTGGAAAGGCACGTCAGATCTTCCCCGCCATCCATGCATCATTATTATTTCTTTTCCTTTCTGCTCTGCCCAAGGAGAGCTGTATTGTGGCAAACAAAAGGCAACGACACAGCAATGCCGCAGCTGTAATCACACTTTTGAGCTGGGACTGTACTGCAGGATGGAGAGTCGGGGAGTAAATTATGTGTCACAATAGAGAAGCAGCACAGAGCAGGAGAGGGCAAAAGCAGCTGTAACGAAAAGCTCAGTGGCCTCCCGATCCCAGGTCTTCGTGTAAATCAAAGCAGCAGAAAAACAGCACTGAGGGCTGCTGATCTCCTTGGAAATCACACAAGAGGGACACTAATCTTCTGGCCTGCCACTTCTTTCCCCAATACCTTTCCTCTTCCCCCACACTCAGAAAATGCACAAGGATGATACCTAGCACTCCACCAGGGCCTCAGGAATGGGTTGGTATGGTATGTCCCCATCACTCCAAGATTCCCAAACCCTGCCCACCCTGACTCTCAGCTCTTCTGCAGCCTCATACTAGTCCTTCAACCTCAATTTCTTCCATCCCACAGAGACACTAATGCCTGCCAGCCAGGGCTACATGTATTAGGCAGCTGATGAATTCTGCTCTTTCCCCAGGAGGCTGATTTTGAAAGAGACAGGTTTGTGTCAAAGGAGTGTGCGAAGAATTAGGCCCAAAGCATACAACATGCTTTGGAGGTGACAGGCCATTGGGGTACACCACTATGGCTCTATTAACAAGTAGGCTTTCTTGTGCACCCCAATACTGCTAGCAGCCTGCAGAAAGGACCACATTTCCCATGCGAGCATGCAGCTCCCTATGGATCTGCAAGTCAACACAAGCACACCGCCCTCTGAGCCACAGGTTGTGGTGCTTCCCATAGTCCCATCGCCTTCACCACCCAGGCTCATGCACAACCTAGCTTGGATACTTGGGAGACATTCAGATGCCAGACTCAAATAGAAGCAAGACTTGGGACACAAAACCTGCACTCTGGCTACCACCTGGACATTTCCTGAGCAGTGTGGCAAATGAGGACTAGCATCCTTAGTTCAAAAGTAAAGGGGAGAATTAGTTAAGGTGTTACCTGAGTCAACCCCTTAGCTTTAAAACTCTGGAGCAGAAAGCATGTGGATGGGTTTTCTTTAAACCTGCACACTCACACAACTCAACAAATACCCTTCTGCAGATTGAAGTTGTGTTCTTTTTTCTCCACCTCCTGGTGAACTCTAATATCAAAAACATCTCACAAAAATCCCAGCATCTTCCCCCCAAGTACAGACCCTTCCCTACATAGATGCCCCCACTGCAGAGCACAGACCAGTTCACAGCCAGAAGAAAGACTTGAAGCCCTTCACCTTGTTTATTTGTCAGCACTGACTTTTAGAAAAAATGTTCTCTCGGGTTTTGTTTTTTTCTTATTAATAAATAATCAGAGCAGGAATGTGTCAGCACTGTGACCCCAGGCTTTGAAAATCTCTGGAAATAAGTCTTAGCAGCTGACAGTACCCACCAGACGGCAGCTAGCTCCCTATGGGTAAGTGAGCTTGGGTTATTTGCCACCAGCAGTTTTCCCACCAGTGCTTGGAACCACAGGACAGGAGGGGACACACTGTGAGGACCTCAGCCCACCTGCGTCTAAACCAGCCTCAACAGGAGTTCAGCTGGGGGAAAAAAAAACCCTGGTGCTTTTGCAAAGCTAAGGGGCAGCAACTGTGCAAGGGGCAGATGAGGAGATAAGTGCCATCTCTGCATCATGCCCCTGCCCTGCAGCACCAACAGTGACTCAGGCCCACAGAGACCCCTGGGGCAGGGGACATGGGTAGACCCCTCCTCCTCGAAGCCCTGAAGGAAAAAAGCCCAAACATAAGACAGTGCACCAAGGCCCGGCAGAGCCATCAGCACCTGAAACAAACCAAGACATGACCAGGTTTCAGACAGAAGCGCCAGCATCAATTTTTTGACCAGAGCAGCCCACCAATACTGATGCCCAAGCAGGTCTAAGCATCCAGCTGTCCCAGCACCCAGACTCACAAGTTCTTCTGCTTCAGCTGCAGGAAGACCCAGCACCACGTCTGACACCTTCTTGGATGTACCTGCCAGGAAGGAGGAGCAGGAAGAAGGAGCCCAGGTCTCCAGCAGTGATAAACATCATCCACCAATTAAATGCACAGAAGGTATAGTGCAGAAGCTATTCAATAATTTCTCCCTCCCAAAGCACTTCTGATTTCCTCTTCCTCCTTTAATGATCTTATTGGACAGGGGAAGATCTAATACACTACATGGGTCTGATCATCACCTCACATGAACTGGGAGAGGCATACTGAAGGCAACAGGAGTGAGTTATGTTCACCTGACACACACGCTCTGCAAGACTCCCTGAGGATGGATGTACCGTGCCACTTCCCTCTCCTCCCTCTGATATTTTGCTTTCCCCATTTTAATAAAGCGAATACAGCACAGATAAAATTTCCTTGACACTTTTGGTGTACTATTCCTGAATACAAGTCATTTGAATCCTCGATCAGAAAGAATGGGCTGAATACACCATTACTCAGCTGATCTACAATTGAACTGTGAAGTGCCCTGGGGAAGACAGCAGAAGGAATGCCTCTGGTTAGGCACTAACATAGTAAGCAGAGATACAAAGTCAGATGAAACAGCTGCACAGAGAAGAGCCGTGCAGATTGCTGCAAAATAATATTGGAAGATCTATACGAGCTTTCAGTCATCTCACAGCTGCTGCTCCCTTGGTGCATGCACACAGGGTAGCTCAGTATTTTAACTCACTGACCTATAAAAACTCTTCAAGATCTAGTGTGAAGGCAATTATGCAAAAGTTAATTCTGCACCAGGAGGGATTACAGAAGCGTTTTATAACAAGTCGCACAGTAAAAGGCAATTGCACGAGCCAACAAGCAGCTCAATTAAAATGACATCTTGCTAAGCTGCTCTGTGCGAGTCGGCCTTTGAATGAAGACTCATGCCAAGGGTCCACTGTAGTGGGCTGTGCTCTTTTCAGTATCCAAGCAACATGGCAAAGCCTGCCGGCACACAAATTAACAGCAGTAACCTTATTTCCAGAGACAGAGAAGGGAACCAGAGGTTAACACACATATGCAAGGATGCTCAGCTCAGGCATATGCGAAGACATCGGTTTGACACTCTGGAGAGGGTAACGAATCTCTTATCTGGTAACTGTCTGACCTCGGAAAGCAAGTCACAGCTGCTGGCCTCACCATGTCCACATCCAGAGGGCAACGCTGAAGATCAAAATCTCCTGCCTGAGAAAAATCAGCAAAACTTCCCCATGTGCTGTTACAAAGATGCCTCCCAAAAACCCACATGGTGTACATGCAGCACGGCACCACAAGGTTCTGCACGAGCACAAGCTTCATACCAGCCACTTCCAAATCACACATATTCAGACAGCCCATTCACTCACCACTGCTACGCTCTTTTTGTATCCACACCTCAGTCAGAATACTTAGATTTTATATTGTGTGGATCTCTTAAACTTCAACACATCTGTTACTACACCACCACCCCAGCAGATAGCCCTGGTTCTCACAGGAGATTTCCAAGACAGCAACTAGAAGTCATAGGAAGACAGGCTTGTCCCATACCCTCCCCTGCCAAAGGCTTTTCAATTAAAATTTTCCATAATCTTTTTTTTTTTTGAAGTAGCAACTAGGGACAGAAAGATTCATCCAAATCTTAAAAGTCCAAAGCAACTTCAGATGACACCAAATGGTATAAACCATAGCTTTCAAGTATTTTGTTTCCCCCACCACTCAAAAAAAAAAGAACAAAAATCAGGTTTGAGGCAAGCAGAAGAAATCCTCTTTTCAAATTAAAATAAAATGGTTGAAACTTCTAGATCAGCAAGAGTACATATAGATTATCATGGTCATCTGTATGCCACTAATCACCCTCCGCTCGTGTGGTATGTGGAATAATCAGTTCAGTGCTAGAAATACAGCACCAGAAGCCACACTGATGCTCTCCAGTACTGCAGAGGAGCATCAACTCCACCTGGGGATTATTTTCCCCACTCCTTTGGTCCCCAAATAGTTTAGGACACAGCCCTGACACAAGGGCAAACACAACAGATCCACTGACACCATTTCTGTTTCTGGGAGGGCATCAGTTTGAGTTTGTTGCTGACATCAAGCCCCCAGGAACCCCCACCCCTCTAGCTGCATGCAGACCCTGCCAGCACGTGCAGGAGAAGCCCCATCAGTCAGAGCCCCCCCATTCAAACTTGGACCTGAAGCCTATCTGGGAGCAGCACCCGGTGTGCCCCACACACCCCCTAGCACAGCAGGGACCGCAGCCAGCAACCGGTCTCACACACCACACACTTCTTCAGCCCACGTCCCACTCCCACTCCACAGCAGCCACCCCTTCTCATGCCAACACCAGGCACTGCTGGCTCCTTCTTCCACGAGAGGGGGCAGCAGTAGCAAGTAAAATGCCGCAGAGACAAGCCAGAAGCTGGTTTGCATCGGGGTTTATTTTGGCTTGGATTTTTGTTTTGTTTTAAATCAAACTTGATCAGCTGTGGCAAGACGTATCTGGCATACAATTGTTCCTGTAACCCTGCCTTGCCCTCCTCTGGTGTTTTAGGATGATGCAGGTTGATGTATCAGTGACAGCACAAGAAGATCAAGAAACAAGTCAGTCTCTGAATATCTTCTTGGAATTTTTTCCGAAATGAATAGGAAGCAAGCATTTGGGTAAAGCTCAAATATTTAACTATAATACACATATGCTTCTGCACAAAGCACAGCTGGGGACTGAGAGACAAAAACTAATGTGACTTCACGTGTAAACATTAGACAAACATAGGACAGAACCTGTGTTCCTCAGGTGTTACCAACAGATACTTATCTGGGCACTTTGGGTCAGATTCTGACATTATGCAGATTACCAGGGCAGGAGGCAAAGAACTCACGGCCAGAGCACCACACTTGTGAGCTGACACATGGCATCCAAACTCCTACTGACAAGCCTAGGCAATTCAGCAACTTGTTCGTTGATCGATACCACGGCACTCTCCGAGCTGTTGGCACTCACCTTTGGCTGTGACCACCTCAAACACCATCCACAAAGGGCAATATATTAAAGTGTCACAGTGGAAAAAGTCACAGGTATGTGAAAGGATACATCCCCAGGATAACTGCTTCAAGGCATTTGATGGGTAAGGACTCCCTGGTCATTTCTTTTGCCGTCTCCATTAACCTAGGACAGAAACAAAAATGTTTTCAGCCCTTTCAGTTGGACCAGTTGACAGGAATCAAAGGGTCCTCTCATACACCAAAAGCCAGGCACCTCCAGTTCTTATCTCAGCAAGCACTGGTGAACTTGATTCTTCCCTTCAGCACCTTGCCAGGGTCCTCTTGACTTCTGGAAAATTACTTTAAAAAAAAGACAAAAAAAGACATCCCACTGCTTTCCAGCCTCTGAAGATGGGTTGGAAGAGGAATGCAGTCCTCTGCTGCTCCCAGCAACTCTATGAACATCACTTCAGACCGTAACACAAAGCCCCACTGAGCCGCAAAAGCTGGCAATCATGCAAGCTCCCACAGCAAGACCAAGTTTAGCATATTTTCAAAATAACCCTGACTCTCCTCTGCAAAAAACAGGGGAGAGAGGATGGTTACATGATCACTGCCTGAAAGCTACAAATACCTCTGTGAGCCTAGAGGCAAGAATTTAATGCCTCTATCGAAGCCTGCTCTGCAGAAAGCTCTACCAGCGCAGACACTTCACACCACTGCAAGCTGAGCTACCATTTTGCTGCTGCTCCCCACCTCCTGTGGACTGGGGAAGTGGTAAAAACTGGAAAACTGCATGCCCAGGATCTTGCAAGTTCACAAAGTTCAGTTACAATTCAGACTCTGTATTTGGAGTAGAATTATCTGACAGGGACTAACTGACAAGAAACGCAACGTAATCTCAGCTCAGCTGAGAAAACTGTCATACCAGATTGACACCACACTACCAACCAACTAGGTATCCTATCCCCTTCCACAAGCAGATCCTGAAATCCTGGAGAGTTTAAAAAAAAAAAACAAACACAAAAAAAAACCCAGAAGGAGATTAATAAAAAGAGTCATATTCAATGACACACCAAAAAAGAAGTTAAAACCAAACCAAAGGATGACTTCTATTCTGAAGTCTTCTCTATCCATATCCCTTCCCTGAGAAGAGCTTTGTAAACAGATCCCTACTCTAAGGAAACACAATATTAAGTGGTTTAAATATTCGTATTAGAGAAGATTATGAAAATATGCATCAGAAACCCTTAGTCTGTTTTTCCCACTTTCTAATTCACCCACCTCATGCATTTTAAACCTTGTATTGAGTACAAATACAGCTTCCACCACTATTACAGCCTGTCACAGCCATTCCATGTCCCATTTATCCAACTTAGAAATTATCTTTTCATTTGTAAACAACCACCCTTTACACTCTGCCTGCAATACAGAAGACAAATTAGAGTTAGCCTGCCTCCTACACGTTCACAATCAGCCACAGAAATCCCACTGCTGGAAGCACAGAGCTGCTCCAGTGAGGGCGCACAATGGGGCCCCTTCATCCCCCACAGTGGCTCCTCAGTGCTGGTCACTGCAGTAGCTGCTACAAAGCCCTGTCTCCATCCAGCAAAGTATTACATGCAGATGATGCATGGGAGGTATCCATGAACAAGATGATCCACTGAATTTCGTATCTTCTAACTTCAGGGGAGTTAAAAAAAAACCTCACAGCTGATTATGAATGCACATCAGAAATGGGAAAAAAGCTCAAGTTGTAAAGCTATTTAGCTTCAAGCCATTTAGTGTGGTGTATGCCTGGTGAACATGGTCCGAGGTTCAGGGCCAGCATCTCCTCCCTAGATCTACATCTACGCTGACTCTGCTTCCAGCTGGCAAACACAGTAACCACACTGGAGCTGCCTCGTCACCACATGCAGCATCAGGTCTCCTAACACCTGCTTTTATAACCTCACTGCTGTCATGATTTCAAGGTGCTGTCAGCATGGAGATAACAATGGCTCCACAGCCAGGGAGGGAGTCTTCAAAGTAATTGGCCTAAATAAATAGTCAAATTACTACTGACTTATGTGTGACAGCAACACTCACACTATTTAAATACTAAGTAGTATTTTAACATGCACTCTGTTTGCAAGCCACATATGCGTTGGTTCTGAAGCACAGCTCTCCAGGATGTTACATGGTTATTAAGGAAAGGCATTTTGCTTAAAAACATGCTGCCTGCTAGTGCACGGGCACCACAGCTGTCCCTTCCAAAGCTAGCGGCAGCCCTTCCTTCCCTTCACATAGCATCACTGGATAGCTGGGCTCAGAAGGGACCCTGGGAAGCCCTCCTGTCCCACCTCCTGCTCAAAGCACCCAAATCCAGGAGCTGTGGCAGGTGCTCAGCGATCACCCTGAACCTGGCAGCTCAGAGGTGGCCACGGCCTCCAGACCGTGACAGCGATGAGGATCTGTGCAAGGGGAGCATCGGTCAGGAGGCATCACCAACAAGAAGCAAACAGGCACCCATCTGCACCCAGAGAGCAGGTCACGCCCTCACACACATCCATCCCACAGTCCTGGGGAATACTCTGCAGTTAGTTTGCTTTTTCTCTACATTTACAGCACAGGCCACAGGGTTTACGTGGATGACCCAGTTCCATAGGCACTAAGAGTTTTTCTCGTGCTTTTAGCAAGTTTGAGATGAAACATGGCTTTGAACCCAGTGTCTGCGTTGGAGGCAGAGCCTTTGGAGAATCCCCAAGCCACCACTCTGTCCCAGGTAGCATAAGCTAAATCTAAATCACTTCTCAATGATAATTTTCCAGCCTACTTTTAACCGG
The DNA here is from genome assembly GCF_965140245.1 of Athene noctua. Taxonomy (NCBI): domain Eukaryota; kingdom Metazoa; phylum Chordata; class Aves; order Strigiformes; family Strigidae; genus Athene; species Athene noctua. Next base: position 104,049,124 of record NC_134037.1, on the reverse strand, counting down.
TTTCTCAAAGGCTTGGAAATGCACCAGTTAATCTATCATATACTTAACCCTGCATCTAAGAAGGTCCCCTAATATTTAAACTAAATCTTTCCTTTTTTGCAATTTAAATCAGAAGCTATTTCTGCTGCAGGCGTGGAGACCATTTATTATCTCTGCTCAGACATTTGTATATGCAACAGGCTGTAATCTACCCTCTCCTCTGTAAACATAAGGAAGCAGACACAGATTTATTGCTTTTAATTATTTTTTTTTAAATCCCTCCCTCTCTCATCCCAGAGCTTCCCCCTTAGGTCATGTTTTCTAGACCTTGGGCAATGTTCATTGCTTTCCTTTTGGACTCTCTTCAGTCAAGTTGCATCTCACAGTCCTTCAGCTAAGCCCACCATACCACAATACAAACAGACCAATTTCTTTCTGAATCCATCTTTCAGTATTTATTTGCGACCAACCCAGTGTGCTGTTTTCCCTGTTGACCCACACCAAATGTTTAGAGTTTTTTTGGTTGGTTTATTTTGGGATTTTTTGAAGATCAGCTCCTTCTTTGAAAAACTAGCCTCTCATTCTCCACTGTGTATTCCCACAGCTGGCTATTCCCAAAACCCTCCTCTGCATTTCCTCTAAATTGCCTCCTGTTAGTTCCAGCTGTCTTACCCTTTGAGATCACTCTGAATTCCAATTCCACCTTGCAAAGCCTTGTCACCTTGTCCAGCCTGGACCACAAACAATTAGTCTTATCTATACCATTAATGAAAAAACATTGACCTGGGACAGAGATTACACACCTCAACTGACAAACTCTTGCTAGGCAAGAGCAAGCTATCAGTTAAGTTACACTTTCTAAGTGCTGCTTTTCACCAGGTTGGGTCCCTATGTTAAATAGTTTTATTTATAATCGAGGTCCCTGCCTTACCTGGAGGCTGCCAAAGGCCATACTAAAGCTAAGAGTTGTCCACAACTCCTCCCTGATTGACAAAAGCTCTTACACTCTCATAGAAGGAAATTATCATAAAAAAAAATGTGTCAAACTAAATTTACATCACCTATCACCTACCCTGAAACTGCAGATCAACTTGGAAAGTTCCTAGATTTATCTTTTCCCTTTTTTTTTTAAAAAAAAAAGGCTGGTATCTTTGCCTTCCCCAGTTTCCAATAACAGCACCCATCCTCCCCACAATCTCTAACAGAAATATTAGAGGTTTGGAGGTTGCTTGTCAGTCACCTAAGTGATCTAAGACAAATGACTGAGCATCCAGCTCATCTGAAAATAACTCATTACAAGTGTTCTTTGACTTGTCCTTTACCTATTTTCTTTCACTCCTAATTTCTTACCGTGCTGTCTCAGATGTTAATCATGATCAGAAAGTTTGCACAGTTAAACTTGTGAATGAAGATTTAAAGAATCACGGAATGGTTTGGGTTGGAACGGACCATAATGACCATTCAGTTCCAACCCCCCTGCCATGGGCAGGGACACCTTCCACTAGACCCGGTTGCTCAAAGCCCCATCCAGCCTGGCCTTGGACACTGCCAGGGAGGGGGCAGCCACCACTGCTCTGGGCAACCTGTGCCAGTGTCTCACCACCCTCATAGTAAATAATCTTCCTTATATCTAATCTAAACCTACCCTCTTTCAGTTTAAAACTGCTACCCCTCATCCTATCCCTACACTCCCTGATGAAGAATCCCTCCCCATCTTTCCTGTCGCCCCCTTTAAGTACTGGAAGGCCTCTGTAAGGTCTCCCCAGAGCCTTCTCTTCTCCAGACTGAACAACCCCAACTCTCTCAGCCTGTCCTCACAAGGGAGGTGCTCCAGTCCCCTGATCATCCCCATGTCCCTCCTCTGGACCTGCTCGAGCAGGTCTGTGTCCTTTTCATGTTGGGGCCCCCAGAGCTGGACACAGCACTGCAGGTGGGGTCTCACAAGAGTGGAGCAGAGGGGGAAAATCCCCTCCCTCAACCTGCTGGCCACACTTCTCTTGATGCAGCCCAGGACACAACTGGCTTTCTGGGCTGTGAGAGCACATTGCTGGGTCACAGTCAGTTTTCCATCCACTAATACCCCCAAGTCCTTCTCCAAAGGAAGGGCTGCTCTCAATCCACTCCTTGCCCAGCCTGTATTTGTGCTTGGGATTGCCCTGACCCATGTGCAGAACTTTGCACTTGGCCTTGTTGAACTTCATGAGGTTTGCAGGGTCCCACCTCTCCAGCCTGTCCAGGTCCCTCTGGATAGCACAACCCTGCCCTCCAGCCTGTCGACCGCACCACACAGCTCGGTGTCATCGGTGAACTCACCTGTGCTCAATCCTTCTGTCAGGAAGGTGGAAAAGAATTAAAAAACAGAGTCAAGCATTTCAATTCCCTGTCTGATCAGGATTTGTTTCTGGGATTTTCTTTAAATCTTTCCCTTATCTGAAAAGATTCCACATATATAGCTAATGCAGTACTTCACAGTCTTGTACCACATATCGCTGGGAACCCAAAGCTACCCTTCTCCACAGATTCTAGTCAGCACAGGGGCAGCCCATCTCTTCCAGTAACTCGAGGGAGTCTGCTACAGTCAAGAATAAGTAGCATACAGCTTTCCTCTTTGCGACATTTGCACCACTAGCTGAAGTCTGCCAGGCAGATCTCTATTCCCGACCATAGTGAACACTTCTGCCTCTAACAAATGTAGCCAATGGGAACAGGTTGCATGCTCCTCCCTTGAGATCTAGTACTTGGCAGATGGTGATATTTCCTTTCTAATTCACTCAAATTTCTTTCAGTGTTTTCAGGACCCCAACTGGATTAGCTCCCTTTCTTTCTGCAGTAAGAAAGGGCCTGTAGAGGAGTTGATTTTGCCTCTTTAGGATAATTTCTGTTTAAAATAGCAGTATCTGCAGACATCTTGTGGGAACCATGAATTCCTTTTGCTCCCAGATTTTCCACTCGGGCACCCAACTTCACATACAGGTTAGAAAAAGCTTCAAACCTTTTAGCATGCCCCAAACTGGAAAAATCTCACCAGCTGGCACCCATCACGCTGGAGTCACTTCAGAGATGACCATGCATTAGGAGGAGAGGTTAACCATTACCTTCACCAGAAAGATTCTTACAGACTTCAATAAAATTTATATTAGTGACGTTCCCCAGCATGTTTTCCACAAACGTCTCCTTCCCCAGGCCCCTGTACTTCCATGAGGTCCATAAAATCTCCTTCTCTCAAGTTTTTTTAAGGCTCCTGGCAGTTTTATTCTTCCCAATGAAGCCAAGATAAAAAGAAGATCAAACAGCAGAGCAGCTACTGCTCTCATGAATCTTCTCAAAACCAGTTTGTTTCAATGGCAAAAGCACTTTTACCACATGCTGAACATAGCACCATATATGTAACATTCTCCCTTTGTGCAAGAGAGAAGCAGATGTTCAAATGCTTTCTGTAGTATATTGTCTAGAAATGGTATGAGCCCATTTTTCTTTACAGCCCCATCAGGGTTCCTTAATAACACGGTGTCTTGAAACAGTATTGTTTTCTACACCCCCCCCATTGCTGTTATTTGGTTGCCTCGTTCCCACATGACTGCTTCTATCACACTCTCTTATTGCAATTGATTACCCCTTATATCTGCAGTCACTCCACCTTCACTGAGCAGCTTCTGAGCTGTAATTTCTCAAAGCCCGCTAGAACCTACCCAAACATCAGTTTTGCTTCAGTCATAGATCCCACTGATCAGCTGGCACTTAACTGGAGGGAGCATACAATACCACACCTATCTACTCCCTCCCCAGATACTCTGCGAGGGCAAAGATATTTGTTCCTCATTGTGGCTCATGCCTGCATCCTAGGATAGAAGCTTGCAGAGGGCTTATTGCTCCTTGTAAAGCAAGTAAGAAAAGCCTGTTGGTATTGAATTCACAGTTACAGATGCTACTAGATATCCAGAAATACATTTTTTTCTAAAGCTATTACAATATCTAAGCTTGGAAGTTTAAAAGAATGGCCACTTCAGTTAAAAGCACCATTTTTAATCAGATCAGTTGTACCAACAAAAGCTGTAATATAGGTTTTGCCAGCATAATCCTGTATGGGAAAAGGAAAACCAGCCCTATCGGTGCCTGAAACAGTCATATCACATGCATACACACGTACCATGGATCAGTAGAGCTGAATTCCACAGGGTGCCTTTTACCTACCTAATACAAAAGTACATCAGGAAGCCTATGTGAAGGACACCATCCCGGGTCGGGATAACTGTATTAGCAAAGCACTCCTGCAGTGGATGTACCTACAGATGTAAATCTGGATTTTGTGCAAATACAGCAAACTCAGGCAAAGTTAGACACAGACACATTTTCAGACAGAGTTTGCCAGTACAACAGGAACGCCACACACAGTGTGCAGGATCACATCTCTACCACCCCAACTCACACAGCTATGCCAACAGAAATCTAGCATTTTCAAAAGTGTTATCTGTAGTCTAGACAAATCCACAGGGTGTCTAGCAGTCTAGAATTAAGTTGATAACAGTGACTTTTTCTTAAGAGGGATTATAAATGCTGAATTATAGCAAGCCTGTGTCCCTTAATGTTACAAGTTCCTGTAGATAATTTATGCTCATCTTCCTAAGTGCAGCCACGCATTTTTATTTTCTCATGCATCACACTGATGCTGACAGTAAATCTCAATAATATCTAGTCCTCCCTCCATAATAGAAAAACTCATTAATATGCCCCAGCTGCTTTAGGACACTTTCATATGAATTTATGAATATTCAATTTCCATCTAGTGCTCAGCTTCTTTGTGTCTGGCCACTGCTCTCTTGAAGAGAGGCTGCCAAAGATCTCATAATATTTTCATTAGCTTTGAGCCCTCATATTACGAAATAAGCAGTATGGTTAATATCAATAAATCACAGTTCTGGGAACAGCCTCAACTTTCAAGAGCCAGTGGCAATTGGGAGGCACTCAGCATCTTGCCCGATGAACTTGCAAATACAAACTTTGTCTTGCAGCAAGTAAGGCCTTTCACACCACAGAAACTTGCTCAGATCAGCATTTGTCACCAGACTGGAAGCAGATTTCTTGCAAAGTGGAACACACCTTCCAGGAAAAAACTTGCAGGTGTGGGCGATTTTTCAGCTCTGATGAAAACTAGCCTGGCAGCAGGAGAACAAATGGCCAAGGACAACTGCAAAAGCAGATATCCTCAGCTGGTACAAACAGCCACACACTCCAAATGAAAGAAAGGAGAGCCCTCAGAGACACTTCAACATTACAGGGCCATCAACACGTTATTGCCTTTCTCAGAGTTGGAGAAACCAAGACAGGGCAAGTGCTCGAGCCCCACTGTAGTATGACAGGATCTGGGCAGCTAAGCATGCTCAGAAGAGCTCCACTACTCCTAGCACTCCTGTCCATCAGGTCAAAGAGCAAAGCAGCACAGGTCTTAGGATTTAACACTGTGCAAGTCCAGCATACACCAGGGACAGGCAACTGTGTTGGCAAGCTGGCAGCAGCTGCCCCGAGGGGTTGGACCATTTCCAGGGGCACTCTCCTTAACTCTGCAGAAGTCCTGCCACCACGTATCAAGTCACTCACAGAAATCCTAACAGCAACAGAACAAGGAGAGCAACCAGACATAAGTCCCCAGGCAAACACTAAGGCAGGTAAATAAAGGAAACAGCACCACTTAGGAGAGGATCCAAAGCCATGGGTACATCTCCAGCTGCGAGCACTATATTTGTTCCCTTCCAGGAAAGAGTACCACTCTCACGAGCCAGGAGTCCCATCATCCAGCCCAGGAGGATGCCAACCTTTCAAGTGGTGAGTGCTGAACACAACTCATTCTCATCCTCTGCTTTCTTGGAAAAAAGCAATGGGACAAATTTAAAAATGAGTGACCAGCCTGAAAAACTGGTTTAAGCTTCTGTAAACCCATCTATCATTCAAGGCACAAGATTTCTTCTAAATTAGTTCCACCAGTACAGTGAACATTACACAGAGAAAGGAAGTGGGAAAGATTGCTGTCAACAAGATAAAAATGTGAAGCGCAAAGCCGGGATGGGAACTGGAATTTACAGTGACAGACCATTAGATTAATGACAGACAGCTGGGGAGAGCTAGAGACAGGCCAGTCTACAGGAGTAATTATATTCCGCTTATCTAAATTTCACCCTAAAATAAAAGCATGTTGTCAACATCAGTTTCCACCATAACCTGCTAATTTACTGGGTCCTATTAAAGAGCTGTCCTAACTATGAAGCAGTTCTTACATGCAAGGGATCCCACCTCCCTGTTGCCAGGCTCCCTGTGCACGTTTGTATTTGTATTGCACAATTCATTGTCAACCAGCGCGATGTGCGTCCTCAGTGTGGAAGGAACAGCAAGATGAGCGACAATGGGAAAACCACAGCTCAACTCAAATGGTCCATTGTGATCCTCCAGGGGAAAGGTCTGCACCCAAGACATCGAAATTCCTGCAGCATTTTGCACAGTTGATCTCTTCCTACCATTAGCAAAGGGCATTACAGCACAATCAGAATATCAGGACTTACATAGTTTCCATAAAAACAGCCCAGCCCTCCCAACCCAACATCAATAAGCAAGAATTGAGAGTTTTCCCAGCCCTGTGCATTCAGCTTTGGCCTGCAGCTATGCAGCTCCCACACGGCTGCTGAGCAAGACCAGCCCTTCCACTCATCGGTTCTTGATGGGTCCATTTGCCATCTGGCAGCAAGCTGGGACCCTCCTTGCAAAGGCAGCCATGGCACAGAGGAGACAGCCCTCCCATGTCATGGTGCTACAGTGCTTAAATGCCCAAGGTAATCAGCTGGCATGGTGTAAGACAAGGGTTACAGTCCACTTCCAGAGACACTTACCCGCTTAGAGGTCTGGTTTTTCTAATCTCGAAGAACTGTGTTCCTGTGTGATTGTATCTGAAATTTGTCTGTTAAAGGAAAGTAACTGGAACAGTCAAACAATAAAATAACAAATGATCAAAAGGTGAATTTCAGTTATGATTTCCTGTTGAAACATTAAGCAGGAAAATCCATTGACTCTCAGAGGTTAAACCCTGGCATGTGAAATAAAGCAATTTTTTCACTTGTCTTTTTATATGACATATTAACGCATTAGGTGTAGAGTCAAGCAAAAAGGTTGTTAGTCTAAAATGACACTTAAATTTGGTATTTCAGGGTTATGAATTCTCTTTCCCTCTAAGTCACACTCACTATTGGGTTACAAGTTTGAAAAAAGTCTCCCATTTGGGCAAAAGAAAGCTTTTATAGTCTACCCAAACCTATCAACAACATTCATGGTTTGAAAGAACTTACTTCCCTTCTAAGTTTTTAACTCAGTTGGTCACATAGCTCACATATGACCCGTAACCAAAAATATGTCAGGTGCACCCATTTACACCTAGGAAATAAAAAACATTATCTAAAAGACACAATGCACTTGTAATGGAAATAACCAGCTAAGTGCAACTAAAGAACATTAGTTAACACCATGATCATAGGAGAAAAGTTCATCACAAAGGATGCCAGCAGTCACCCATCAACCAAATCTCAGCGCCACTTGCCGAGGAGTACAAGCTAACATGCAGCAGCAGTATCAAAAGCAGCCTCTTCCAGGCTCCTTGAGCATAGCTGTTCAAGCACTAATGCAGTAAATCAGATCAGGAAACCAACCTGTCCAGTAAAAACAAAATCTCAACAAATCAAAAATTTAAAAAAAAAAAAAAAAAAAAAAAAATCACACCATTTACTTTTGCTTACTTTTGTTCCCCAGCCTAGTTCCCAACACAGCCACGAGAGCATTCACGCCAGCAAAACTGTGGTGCTGATACCTGGGCAGAAACAGGTGACCCTACGGAGGCAAAGGGTACCTTGTGAGGCATAAATAGCACAGCTGCTGGCTGTATAACCATGGTCTAAATAAAAACTCCAGCACACACCAGGATGCTCTGAACTGACTTCAATTAGAGTTCAGAGTTCTCCAGAAATGAGGCTTTGCTTCCCTTCTGCCTTCAAAATCTAATTCATGAGGCCCTTTCAGAGTGCTCTGAACAAAGTATACAGGCTCTTTTAGCAGACCCTATTCCCAAGCCCACTTTGAAGCTTTTCTGAACTCACATCCAAACCCCATGCCTAAGGCCCACTCCTGCTATGCAGCAGAGCGCAGGATTTCAAAACCACTGGGGGCGGGGGGAAGGGAAATACAATTTTTGGAGTTCCATGCAACATGGTCTCCTCTCCAGCACAACCACCCTGAGCAGTGAGCCTCTCGTCCTGCCCAAGCAGCCAACATGCAGACGAGAAATGCGCCATTCCCCTGCAGAGCAGGCTGGCCCCAGCGTCCCTCCCCGCGGCAGCTGCCGCGGCTCCAACCCCTGCTGCCGCCTGATCCCAACCACTACTCCCCAGCAGGCTAACTGTGCATGCTATTTTTGGATGCTCTTCCAGCTGCCACCCATATCCGTTCTTAATCCTTAACAGGACTTTACATTCATTCCTCATCCCCACTGCTTCCCCCCCACACGTACACACACAAAAAGGGAGAGCTTAGAAAAAACAGAGAGAAGAGCAGCATCTGGGACAGCAACCGTCTCCTCTGACATCATCTGTCAGCAATGGAAACAGTCAGGTATTAGGCACGAGGCAGCGACAGGGAAGCTGGGTAGATGTGTACACCTCTGATGAAGCCCCCAAGCAAGGCAGGACATCTGGAAGGGGGCATTCCTTTGGTCAGTTCCTGTGTCACAGGCAAGCCTGCCCACCTCGGGGTCAAGACAGCTGCTTGCCCCCCACCCCAATGACAAGCACTCCCTGCAAGCTGAGCACGCAGGCAGTCAATAGGGAGCCTGCAAGGGCTGCCAGGGCAGAGGAAGAAAAGGTTTGCCACAACATCAGCTCTCCCTTAGGACCTTTATGATGAGGCGCCATATCATTTCCCCAGGCATCACAATCCAATCATAATATCCTCATAAACCAACTTCAAAATAAACATTTCTCCTCCCACCAGTGTCACTTCAGTTTAATTCTTCAGCATCATTTAAAGGTAATTACATCCCCCAGAGGACTGCTGTGACAAGTTCAGTGCTGCAGGTGCTATCACAAATCGTTAGAGGCGTCCTTTTGCCCCCAAATGATCCCAAGCCCTCGTGACCAGCTAGTGCTTCAGTAAAGCCCCTGTTAATTCATGCTGGGCACAAGCCAGCCTTCTCTCTGGAGACCACATGCTGGAGAAGGATACTGCAGCATCTTCATGTAGGTCTGTATTGACTGGAGCCATTCTGGGATCGACATGGAGAGCTTGTAGTTTGGCACTGGCGGCACTGAGGGCTGGACACAAAAAAAGATAAAGAGGTTAGACAGTTACTGGTCCCTGCAGAGCGGATAAGCAATTGACTTGGTCAGCAGTATGCGCTTAGTGCCACACAACACAGCAGCACAGATGGCTTAAACCCCACGTGAACTCAAGCATCAGACAAAGTCATCCCACTGACAACAGGGGCTGCCCATGCACCAGAGCCAGCCCCATCCCTGCTGGCTTAGAGAGCCCAGGGCAGGCCCCACCATGACAAGCTGCTCGTCACAGCCACCGAGGTCCCTCAAACACCACCCTACATGGGCAGGTAGTCCAGCACAGAAGGCCAATGCTTCCCATTTTTCCCCTCCAGCACAAGGCAGTTTGGATGAGCAGAGTCTCAGTCCTGGCTCTGCTGTCTTCCCTCCCCTGAGACGTCATTTCAAGTCTAATTTTTGGTTTCCTCTACCATGAGATAAAGATAAAAGGAGACAAGGATCCCAGGCTGCATGATTTCCCATCTGCTGCGCGTTAGTGGCACACTTGCTGGGCAGGAAGTGAGTGGTACCTAGAAGACCACCTGGGACCCAGATATTTAATGATACTAAGACACTTAAAAGATATAAACTGGCAACATAATGGGATTTTTCCAAAATCCCATAAGACATCTGCTTGTGCCTAAGCATTTTAAGAAGCCAGGCCCTCAATCCACATTTAATCCACACAGCTACGTGGCTCCTGAACCTGTAACCATGCAGGGAAGGGGCACAGCATTGTCCCAAGTCCTCTTACTTTAGGGGCAAGACTGCAAAATATGGAGTCAGTAGATGTTAAAGTGGGCAGCGTGGCTAAAAAGAAGTGAGTACAATTCTCACAAACTAGCACGGGAAAGAGTTTGTTTAAATATTAATGCAGACCCAAATTCAGGAACCAGCAACTTGGGCAGCCAAGACCTAAGGCACAAAGGAAAGTGTGCAGCTTCTGCGGGTCCATGACATTGTTACAATAGTTTAAAGATCATAAAGTGAGATATCACAGCTCTAAATACAGTCAGCAACTACAGCTAAGAAAAGCAAGTTCAGATGGTATGGGGCCATTTCTGCACATGCACCTTCCTCTCTGGTTCCCACCTCCACTGAGATGGAAGGACTGTGTTTACTTTCAGAGGGTAAGCACCGATAATCCCAAGACAACCGAAACCCAGCATTTACTACATGTAGTTAGTTACTACAGTCAAATAGTAAATATCACTCAGAGAAAGGAAAAAACCCAAAATAGAGACTCCTACATTACTGGCACACAGAAACGTATTTTAAGTGGCAAGCAGACAGATGGCCATGCCTCCAACTCGCTGCTGCCATCCCCAGCGCCACATGGGAGACAACCAGCATGCGTGCGTGAGCACATGGGTTTTCTCTCTTAAGTGGGAGGTAAGAGCAAGACTCATTAGCACTTCTTAATTGCAATTTCCACACCTAAGCTCTTCATTAGAGGCAATTTTTCAGTTTCACAAGTTTCTTCTGCCTCCAGCTCCTTTGGTCTGGACAAACTATTCACCTGTCCCTCCTGTCATTAAGGGAGACCTGGACTCAACACACCACATGGGACTTGAGTTTCAGGAGCAGCAAGCACCTGAAAGAGGGAATTAAGGCAGGCCTGTCAAATCCTTCCAGGGTGGTCATTCCTGCTCCGATACAAACACTCCTTTTCTTCAAAAGATAAAGAAACTCTAGGTGCACACATTGCACTTTCATTGCCTTGGCATGTCGTGTTGTGTGAGTCCCTGTGAGTGAGAGGCCTGGGTGCCACAGAGCAGCCGGGGGATAGCACCCCCTTCCCAGTCGTCAATAAAATGGAAGCCTCTACCTTTGCACAGCTGTGGGACAGGACAGCATCCCATAGGGACCACACCAGTGAGGAGGAATGCAGCCCTTGCTGTAACCCACAGCAGCCACCCTCGCCATGGGGGTCAGGTTTGGACCTCCAGGCGAGGTGCTTCCCCATCTCCAAAGTGGAGGATGATCGTGTCAGCCAAAGAGGCACACTCAGGTAAAGAGAACCAGGGCTTCCCCAATGGCTGACGCATATCCCATCACCTGTCTGTTTAAGTTACCTCAGCAGGCCTGCCAAGTCAGGAGGCCCGGGCAACAAGGGAGAAGCAGCCATCCATCTTCCCCCACACCAGACAGCACACTGCTCTCCTTTCCAGTGCTGGATGGGCAGCACACGGCACCATGCTGCCGGTCAGGCCAGAGAGCCACCCGCCACTTCCCACTCCCTCCAAACAAAACCCATGTTTTCCTCCCAGATTCCTGCCACAGCCACAGGAGCACCAACCCTGGACACCCAGCCAGCACAGAGCAGACAACAGGGCTGCATGATACCACAAGCGAAGGAAAGCGCAATGCTGTTGTTGAGGCTGCACCCCTCCAGCTACTGGTGCACATCCCACTGCAGCAGGCAGGAGCCAGCGAGGGTTTGTAGTAGGAGGTCAGAGCAGTCAAGAGAAAATGCAGACACAGCACTACAGACCGTGAATTTATAAAAGGACTGAAATTCAGAGTCCAGTCAGATGAAAGGCCTTGACCTTGTATCAGTATTTCCAAGCAGTGGCAGCTCCACAGACAGCAGAACTGCTGCAGGGTAAGACCTTGTGGCAGAGCTGGAGACCATCATCCTGTCACTGGAAACGTTGTAGTCACAGTTCACCACACGCATCCTGTGTGAAACTCATCTCGCCAGACTCCACTGTGTCTCATTTAATGACCAGAAAGTAATTTTCTTCTAGCTCACCCTGCAAGTATGCAGTTACTTAGCACAGATGAAGCTGGCAGGCTACAGACCTCAAAGGTGGTGAGAGGTTTAATTCATTAAGATCTACAAGTATCTCCAAGATCACAGGCCACATAAAGGACTGCACAGCCCTTCCAACTGGGAGCCCACACCCTTCTCATAGTTCAAGACAAAAGTAAGAGGTGGAGGTTGCAACCAAGGGACCCCTCAGGTTCTGAAACTGCCCTCATCAGAGACAAGCTGGCTTTTTGTGAGGACTCTTCCTCCCAGGAGAGATGCAGCCCTGCACCCCTGCAGTTTGCATTTGTTCCAGTAAGGACAACCTTACCAATACAGTAAGAAGCTACTTACCGCCCTGTGTGTATGATCGCTGAGACTAATACCAAGATGATTAGAGCAATCAAGCAGAGCTTCTTGGGGAGGGGATGAAAACTCTCTCCCATCACTAGGGATTAAGAACAGATCAGATGCAAAAATGGAGCAGTTGCACACAGCACTTGCTCAGCCTCCACCGTCTACCATTGCAAGCGGATTATAAAACATCATCTCACAGCCAAAAGTTTCTCTCATCACTCCTGATCAGTACTACCTAGTCTTCTGCAGAGTGCCACATACACAGCAGCACAAGCCAATTAAAAAAGCTGTACCATCATTTAAGGAACAACTCTCCCCTGGTACTTCTTCTCCCACCCAGAAATCACCATCACAACTTTGTAGGAAAGCAATCTGTTCCTAACCTTCATTTGCTCACCTGAGCTGCATTGGCCTTAATAAGGATCAGGTAGTCCTCAAACTACCCTCTGAGCCTGAGCTCCCCGGCTTAGCCAGCAAGAGCTAGTCAGTCACAGGGGACATGGAGCCCTTCCGCCCTTGAAGTTCTTAATCACTGCAACAGGGAGTTTGCTGCCAGACAGTGCTGGAGGAATGCAGTACAACTCTTCCAGCATCCTCCACTGATCAGCCACTAATAACTAAATCAAATGATTTAGCCAAGCAGATTTCAAAACATTTTTCCTCCTAAACAGCTTCAGCACATGCCACAGCAAGTCAGCCCTGTGCTTTGGCACTGAGGAAGAAGCCACGGGTGATGCTCTCTGGGGCACTCTGACAGGCAGCATGCCGGCACACTGGAGCCATTGGCATGTCTTGCAACAGATGCTTTGTCAGTCACTATGGGTATCACGAGTAAAAGTTACGTGCTTTGGAGCTGGGAAGTAAGGGAAGAAAAACAAGTCCAGCATATACTTTGGCATCTCTTAACACCGAACAGATCTGCAGACTATTTAGACTAGTGTGAGCTGGTCATGCTGCTGGAAGGATAAGTTCTGCCCTCTCCCCGCCCTTGCCCCTACATTTCTCTCTCACGCACTTGTGCAAGTATGAGATGAACCACACCAAGGCACTGCAAACAAACCCAGCATAATCAGATTATTCTTTAGCTGGATCTACTCCCCCATCCTAACAAAAGCTGGTGCCAGCACGAGGGAAGCAGGGGAACAGAGAGAAAGAAGTTGCCCCTTCCGCACTTAGCTGAACTGAACACTGCAGAAGAGAGATGAAAGGCCTTTTCAGACTGCATCTTATTTGACAAGCGCCTTTGCAAGACAGACCTACTCCATATACTTTCAACTCCTCCGTGTACAGAATATTTCCTTTCTACCCCAACGTCAAGCAAAGCATACATATCACTGACAACCTGGACCACAGCAACGCCAACGCCAGCCCAACCACCTCACCCCAGCATGCAGAGGGGTAGGAATCAACGCCGACTTCAGCGGTCAGCTGAGATTAATGCCGCTTGGTGGGAGGAACGAATCAAGCTCAAAGTCTGCCAAAGCCGACAGTGTTAAAGACATTGTGATCAGTAATGCAGCACAGCGGTGAGAAGCCTTGGAACATCAGCAGACAACAACAATTTATTTGCTGGCTGGAGGAAAAAGACTTGGGTCAGGCAGAGCTGTTTGGAGCTTGTAATGAGGAACGTAGGAAACAAAAGCGTTTGGAATCTTTCCACGTACTGGAAATGAAACATCTGAGTTTTAAATCCCTTATTGCATTTCAGGAGCAAGGCTGCGTTTTAGGAAATGCCTGTGTTCCAAAGAGCTGAGCAAAATGTGCTTTAGATTGCACAAAGAGCTTCATTCAGTCCCTGAAGACTTCTTTTAATTCTTGTTTCCCGCTTTTTCCTCCCCAAGACAAAACAATAATTTTCTTTCGACTTGTTTCCCAAGACACCAACTCTACAGCTCCCAACTATCCCGCGGCACACTCCCCCGTACCCCGTTTTGAGTATTTTCAGACAGCAGACGCCCCAGCTGTCGCGGGGGCCAAGAGCATACTCAGGTCGAGGCGTGACGCCCTGCCTGACGCCCTGCCTCCCGCCCGGCCCCGCTGTCCGCTCCCGTCCTCTCGACGCCCGCCGCACCCGGCAGCCGCGGGATGCCCGGGCCGGGGCTCTGCGGCACCCCCGCTTTTTTCACGAGGGGGACACAGGGGCCGCGCCTTACCCGAGCCAGGCGGGCGGCGCTCCGGATGGCCGCCGCCACGGCGCCGCCGTCGGGGTGCACCCGCTCCACGTGCCCCCACATCCGCTCCCAGGTCTGCCCGTCCATGGGGAAGCCGCTCTTGTTCACCAGGAAGAGGGACCCGCCGTCCCGCTGCTCCTCCTCCTCCGAGCCGCCGCCGCTCCCGCTCCCGCAGCCGCCCGCCGCCCGCGGCTGGGCGCTCCGCGACCGGCCCCCCGCCTTGCCGCCCGCCGCCCGGCGGGTGCTCCCGGGGCCGCCGCCCGCCGCCGCGCCCGTCATGGCCCCGCGGCCATGCCCGAGCCCGGGCGCGCCGCGGGGACCGCTGTCGGGAGGTGCCCCGCGGCCTCGCCGCCGCCCGGGCCCTCTCTCTATATATGTTTTATATAGATGTGTGTGTGTGTGTATTACGTGCGTGCGGAGGGGGCTGGGCGCGGGAACGGCCCCCTCCCTAGCGGCAGGGGCCCGCCCGCCCCACGGCACGGCAGCTCGCTCGTCCCGGGCGCCCCGGCCGGGCCCCGCTCGCCACGGCCCCGGCGCTGGGGGCGCGCCCCGCGCCGCGCTCCATGCCGCCGCGTTACCACGCTACCGGCCGGCCGCCCGCCCTCGCCGCGCTCCTATTGGCGGCCGCAACAAAGAGGGGCGGGGCTCGGGGGGCGGGACGAGTCGTGACTGGCGGAGACGCTGACGGGGGGCGCCCCCTGCCGGGCGGCCGCGTCACCGGAGCCAGGCGGCGCAGGCGGAGCCCCTCCGCCCGCAGCCGCCCGTAGTGGGGCCGCGGCTCCCGCCCCGCCCCGCCCCGCCCGGCCCCCGCTGCGTGAGGGGCGCCTGAAAATCGAGCTCTTAATCGAAGAGAGCCCGCTCTTCCTAGCTGGAAAATTCATTGTCAACCATTGAGTGTTACGGTGATGGCGGCGAGATCCCAGCTTGAAGGCGATGGCTGCTGAGAAAAGCCACAGGACTCTTCTGTCCGGTGGGCAAAGGAGGGCCCCAAGCCAGGGGCAGCACCAGTGCCAGCCCAGGGATGAGTGGCTGCGGGCCGCCTTTGCCACGGATGGCTCACAGAGCGGTGCTTGTGCTCCAGGAGAGTATTTCCTGCTCTAGTAGTAGGAGCACTGGGTGCCCGACCCCTGAGTAGGAGGGAGGGTGGTCAGTGTGACATCCCTCTGAGTCTCTCGCGGCCACGCAGACTGCGGGAGGGCCGAGCGAGCGGCCCACGCTCAGCGCACAGCCCGTTACCCAGGGGTACACACAGCAGGGATGTCCTGCCTCTATCCCCGGCAGCAGTCAGACCTACCTGCCCCACATGTCTGTACACACCGCTAACACCTCAGAAACAACAGCCTCTGCTCCTCCTCTGCCCGTGCCTGCTGCGATGGAGCCGTAAGTGAGGGCGACGGGGAACCTGTCTCTCCCCTAGGGCTTTGTCCACTCACGTCAGTGCCCTTGTAGCACCCCCCGGGCAGATGACTCCATGGCTGCTGCTGCCATCTCCACCACTCAGCTCAGTTCCCTGATACTTATTTCCATGCTCAGAGGGGTTTTTTTAGCTCTTGATATCAAGCTCTACAGTGTCAGCCTAATACAACTTCTAGAGCTAGAGGTGACCCCCCCATCAGAAATAGCCTGAAAAATGTTCCCATCCCCTCTGCCTATGCACACAGGTTACCACCGCCACTCTGATCTCCCCTGCTCCCAGCCAGGCTGGGCGCGTTACCTGTACATCTCCTCGGCAGCTGCAAGTACTGATTCTCATCTCTCATCATAAATAAAACTCTCCAGTGCCCTAATCAGCTTCCTGAAGGCTCTTGGGAACCACGGGTTTATGTTGAGTTTCTAATTGCTCTCTGCAGAAGTTGACGTCTCTGTGAGTCCTACCAGTAATATTCTCTGCCACATCCTGGCCGCATGGTATGGCTGAACCTCATCAGGAGGTTTAACATAAGGAAGGCTGGAGAAAGGCTGTTCCATCAGCTAAAGCAAACCAAGGACTTTGGCTTACACAGTTTGCCCAGTGTCAGCTTTCAGCCCAGGAGACTTTGGTCTAGGGAGCCCCCGAAGCTGAACATGGGGGTTCAGTGTGTAAATGGTGACACAATCTGGGGGAGAGGAGAAAAGGTCAGCGTGGGTTTACAGCTGCTGTGAAGTCCTCACCCGCTGCGACTAGAGGGTCCTCATGCTGGCCAGAGGGGAACTGCACCCCTCCACACGGGGTTTTGAAGCAGGATCCCAGGGGAAGCACAGTCCCTCTCTCCTTCTGGAGCGCAGATGAGGCTGCACATCGGCAAGATGTGAGAGCACTGAGATGAGCTCCAGATGGGAGCTGATGAAGCACAGAGACCCAGAGAGGCTGCAGATGGCTGCAGCCACAGAGGACATGGCTCTCAAGGAACAGAGGGAGGCTCAGGCAAGGCAGCATGAGGAAAGGGAGACTGGGAAAGTCTGTTGGCACACACAAACCCAACACACAAATTCTGCAAGTTCACTGGAGCAGAGCCAGGGGAAAGCTTGAAAAATATTCAGATGTGGATCTTAGGACTAATGGGACTGTGCAGGTGGTGGCAGCCATGTGTGAGCAGCCCAGGGGCATGCTGCATGTGACAGAGCCCGGAGCACTGGGACTGCGCAGCAGAAAGTCATCATCAAGGATGCTGATACATAAGCTGGCAGTCATGTATGTCCCAGAGCCTTGTTCACTGTTAGAACAGGCAACCATGGTGAGGCTGCCACAGCCTCGCCCAGTGCTGCTCCACTGCCCAGAGCAGGCAAGAACCCTCAGATTATGCTTTCCTACACCCACCCACTTCTTAGCCACCCTGGAGGGGTGAAGACCATCGTGATGCTACGCACTTTGCACTTCAAAGCCTTCTGCAACCACCATGCCAGGGTATGCTCTGTGCCAGAAGGAAGGACTCTCCCTGGCCAGACATGTCAGAGGCATGGAAAGGTTGGGACACCACAGCCCTATCTGCAGCAGCCCTTTGCAGCACCCACATCCCTTCTGATCAGAGCCAAAAGAAAAAAAAAGTCTCACCAGCTCCTTGATGTTCAGGCTGAAGAAGGACAAGTTGAACTCCCAGAGGCCAGCAAGTGCATCCAAGGCCAGGCTGTGGGCTGTAGAGGCAGGGCAGAAGTTGGTTGAGATCCTGAAGCTAGTGGCAACTTTGAAACAACAGCCTAAGGGTATAAAAGCAGAGCCCTCAAGTCCCTACAGCTAAGAGGAAGCCTTAATTACACTCTTCCTAGCTATAAATTAAGAGTAAAAATAGAAGAATGCTCCCTTGGTTTAGCCCAAGCCTCACTGGTATTAGTTATGAACAGACATTCAAGATGAGTAAGAGCAGGCTGAGATACATGGTGTGCCCGCCTACATACCCCCAGCATCCGATGGCTTTCACCTTGTGGGACCATCTCATTTTGATATTGTAACTCTCAGCAGAGCCACCTTGTTCCCTACTCTGCAGCCCTTCTCTTGACACCCAGGTTGCTGCCCAGCCTCTGCTCCAGAGTGACAGAGCCTTTTGATTTTTAAGTCCAGTCACTTTATATGGAGGTATCTTTCTAAAGATAGTTCTGAGTAACACCTCGAACCTACAGTCCTGTTCCTAGCGTGGAACTTGTTGCCACCACACCTGCTTTCTGGGTCAAAGAAACTAATTTGATCATAAAATCATGTAAGAGGGTTTTAACCTTCGTTATTTCCAATTGCAGACTAATTTAAATGCAGCATTCAAAAGGCCCCGCAGTGCAATTACACAACCAACTGCAGGAAAATTAATAGCTCTTAATTGTACCATGGCAGCAAGGTTATATCAGCATTGGCACTTTTTCCAAGAAGATTTCTTCTCCAAAAGTGTCATCTCTGCACCCCCTGCCATGGAGTCCCACTAGCCCGTTCCCCAGCAAGCATCTTCTTGCACACAGTGATAAATTCAGCCCTGACAGGAAGCTCTGTGATATTCCACATGCACAGAAGCTGTTAATTTATATATTTATTTGGGCTTATTTGGGATAACTTTTCCTCTAATACTCATTGTTTCCAAGCAGCCCGTCTTGCTGGCTCGGTGCAAATGCTAAGAGTGAGCAGGAGGCGGCTTCCCCGGCCAGCAGGGCCCAGCCTGACCCAGCCTCAGCAGCGGGAGCTTCCTCTGGGCTGGAGAAGGACCTGCTGGCTTTGCTGGGGAATGGACCACTGGTGTGATGAATGCCTGTGAGGTCTCAGGCACTGCTCATGCTCCCACTCCTCTGCTTTGAAATTCAGTGGTCTTCTGTTCTACAGGTCCTCCGCTAGCATGGCCCCAGCCTTTTGTAAGATCTTAGTAGGGCCTTGCCCCAACTCAGCTATCAGCAGACTCATGTTGAAATACATCTCTCAGTGCTGCTAGGGGACACAAGTGAAGCACCAAAACCAGAGGTGGAGCAAGACCGACAGCAGCACTGCAGCAGAAGATGGGCTGGTTGGCAGATCACCCCTGCCCTGCCCAGCCATCCCTGCCTCTGCAGCCAGGCCTGCCGACCTCTCCAGCCCAGGCCATGTGCTGGTTCCCCTGGTCCCAGCCCACACCAGCACCCTTCGCCGTGCCACAGCCATGCCACAGAGTTGCTCTTGGTGCATTTGCTTTGGTGCCTCTGCAGGCAGGCAGCGGGGAGCTGGCTCAGCAACCCACCTGGCAGGGGAAGGAGGCACTGCTCACCTTGTTCCAGCCCCCCTAGGAACAGCTGAGGTTTGCTTTTCTGAAAAAAAGGGTGCTTAAATCTGCCATCCAAGGGGATCTGGGAAGCAATAGCCAAGGAATGGCCTTGCAGCACCTGAGCAGAAGCTTGACAGTTTATCTTTTCCCCTTTCCTTCCATCAGATGAAAATCTGTGGCAGCATGATAGATCTGGACCTGTGCTGCTATCCAGGTCAACAAAGGGGGACACTAAACATTCTGCACTCACTGAAGGTCCCTGTACCATCACTGAGCATGCGAGAGGCAGGTTGGTTACTGGTAGAGCAGGAAATATGCCCAGTACCTTTGGCTGGCAGCAATTAGTGCAAAAACCTGAAGCCTGGGTACCTTACAAGCATCCCCAGCTTGGGCACACTGTTCTGCTAAAGCCAGGCCAAGTGATCTTAATGGCCTTTTCTGAATTTAGGAACCACTGTATGTCAAGAAAAGCAGCTGCAGTCTGAAATGGTTAATCCTACAAAGGTGCTTCAAGTTTGCAGAAGAGAAGCAGGGAAACACAGGTCAAGAAAGGTTACCTGTAAGTGCAATGTAAGTGAATTATGTTATTGCTATGCCAGAATAGCCAATTTCCTGAAGAGACCATAATGACCTCATTTGATCCTTGAAAAGGAAAATAAAACTTGTTTGTTTGGGGATTTTTCCTAAACTGGAAGTTATGCTGGGATGGGATTTGTTTGGTAATGAAATGCAAGGTTAAACTGTGGTAAGAATGTAACCATAGTAATATGGGAAGGGCTATTGATGCAAGTTTGCAGGAGTGATTTGCGTAACCACTTAGAACAACAACTTTATGTATTCATCAGTGTGATCATTGGGAAAATAAATATGTAAAGCAGACTTTAAAAAAAAAAAAAAAAAGCAAGCTATAAAAGGAATGCTTGAGGTTGTGCTTCCTTGGAGCTTTCCCCAAGGTAGCCCTTTCTGGAAACTCTAAAAACACTATTTATTTTGCAGTGGTCTAGCAGAAAAAACAGCCACCAGCTGTTTTGGCTTTAGCAACGAAGAACATTAGCAATATATTTAAATTTCTGCCTGAGCAAGTCCGGGACCTTCTGTATTAATTCTTTCTGCTGCAAATCATTATAGTGTTTATTTTAGACGGCTTTGGTTAACTGGGCTCCAGTTGATCTCAGCTGTATCCAACAGGCAAGATTTCCAGCATTAAAAATGGAAGTGGCAGGAAAATCCTATAAATCAGGCCTCCCCCAAAACTAGTTTGCAAGTTTTTTCTTTCCGCCCCCACTGCAGGTCAGCATGTCCCACCTGCCTGAGCCTTTGCTGACAGTGAAATAGCCCTTCCCCTTCTGTACTTATAGTCACTTCACTCTGACCTATAACTGATAGTGTCAGATACAGATGAAACTTGTTTCTCAATGGTACAACATCAGAGTCCCTATGAGTCTGCCTTACTATTTCTCTTTTGTTCCAAAGTTGCAATCTCAAATATTGCTGTGGCTTGGGAAAATATTTACACCAATATAGATTGCTGCAAAGGTCTGTCTTGCCAGCATATCACATGATTTGGTCTCTGCAGCAAGCTCTGCTTTATAAACAAGGAAACACTAATGTAACCTTCCATAAATCTCAGCAATCTATCTTTGGACTAATTACTTCTTCTTTAACCTTTAGTCAGAGGGTAAATTACCCAGCACTATCACCTTTTTTTGGGGGAACTTCATAATAAAAGTACAGGTAGTAAAGAAACCCAGTGGCTAAAAATATCTGCTGGAAGCAAGATCTCTTTTCAGCAATCATCAGCACCTGCAACCCTTGTCAGAGGGCAGCTACTAAAGGTGAGAGTCAGGACTAAGGTCCTCTGCCAAGTGAGCACCTAAGTCATCTCTGCCTGCACAGAGAGGAGTGTACTGCAGTAAAACCCCTGCCTGCTGAAGATTAGAAGCACAATTGTTGGTGCTGTTTAGGACTTGATTAAGCAATGTAGCTCTATTATTGGATACCCTGTGCCCTCTAGAAATAGTTAGGAAACGCTTTGAACAAATGTTGTCCTTACATATTAACATTCCTCAAATGTGGTGTCTTTCCAGGCAGTACTTGAAAGTGGACAGAAAAAGTTACTAAGTTTAGCAATAGAACATGTCACAGGCCCAGAAACCACAAGCCCTTGAATTTAGGTGCTTTGTGAAACCTGCAAAGAGAAAAATGCATGATATACTCAATGTCATGGTACAAGATGATTTAATTGGTGTTTTTCATCTGAAGTATCCCTTCAAGCATTCCTGGAAGGCAGTGCTCTGCAGATTAAGATTCTCCCTCCCTAGAGAATGATTGAACAGTAGTCAAAATACTGCAGAAGCACCTGAAGGTCTGAGTAAAGTTCAAATATTCTGGTCACTTTAAAAATTTGAAGCTCTTAAAGGAATTATAGTCATCTTCATTATTTGC
Source organism: Athene noctua (assembly GCF_965140245.1). Lineage (NCBI taxonomy): Eukaryota > Metazoa > Chordata > Aves > Strigiformes > Strigidae > Athene > Athene noctua. Next base: position 104,027,391 of record NC_134037.1, on the reverse strand, counting down.
CATCACATGAATGAAATTCATTTTTCAGAGGTAACTAGCAAACTCAAGAAGCCTACAGAGCATTTTCCAACTTTGTGGTGGTTTGACCTTGGCTAAATGCCAGGTACCCACCAAGTCACTCTATCACTTCCCCCACCTTCCCCTTTTTTTCTCAACAGGGCAAAGATGGGAAAGAAAATAAGATGGGGAAAAAAACCCAACCCTTGTGGGTAAAACAAAAGCAGTTTTAATATAAGCAAAGAGAAGCAAAGGTCTGTGCATGGAAGCAGAAAAAAAGAGAAAACAGATTTGTTCTCTACTTCCCATGAACAGGCGCTGTCGGGCCTTCTCAGGAGCAGGGCTCCAATACATGTGGTGGTTGCCTTGGAGGACCAGGGGTGACCCCACCCCCTTCCTCCTTTTTCCCAGCTTTATACTTGAGCAGACGTCATACGGTATGGAATATCCCTTTGGTCAGTTCGGGTCAGCTGTCCTGGTTGTGTCCCCTCCCAAGATCTTGCCCCCCTGTCCCACTGCAGGGGGGAAGATGTTGGAAGGAGCCTTGGTGCTGGGTAAGCACTGCTCAGCAGTAGCCACAACACCAGGGTGCTATCAACACCCTGCCAGCTCCCAGCATAAACCACAGCACCATGAGGGCTGCTATAGGGGAAAACCAATTCCAGCTCAGCCAGACCCAGTACAGAATCAAAACCAGGAAAGTTGTAAGTGCAATCATGCCGGCAACAGACTTCAAGGAGGTTCTATAATGCTTTCTGCCCTCTTCATGCACACAAACATTTCAACCCCCAGGAGATTCTTATAGCTCAAGCCTGGGAAGATGGAGTAGGTCAAAGGAAAATCACACGAAGTATGGGGTGCACTGCTCCCCAAAAGCTGGTGGACCTCCATTATATCCCTTGGCAACATTCTGGTTTGGGTAACTTTGTCAAGCTTCTGAGCCTTTGAGGGCTCCTCTACCCGTTTGAATATTCTGTGGAGCAGTGACAAGATGAGAAAGCATGGGATTTCTAGGCTTTAGGCATTAAACTCTAAGTGAATTTCAGGCTTTTAGCATCAGGCCCCTATGTGAATTTAAGTTTTTCTCTGTGAGCTGAAGATAACAAACATTCAAGTCTCGTGGAGCCAGTTAATCATCCAAGGGCGAGTCATTCTCACCATAGCAGGACAATGCCTCTTCATGCAGCACAGGGTGTAGGTTTTGTCTAAAGCCTGTAGGCTTGTTCAGAATTAGCTGATGAATTATTCTGAAGGAACTCGGTTACCTTCCAGGAATTAATGGAGAAAACAGTATGTACAGGCTTAGAAACTGCACTGTTACATTTCAGTTTCATTTCCCCTTGGCAGCAGCTGGATAATTTGATTTCCAAAAGAGTAAGTTAACTTTGCACTCATCTGCAGTCCCTCTTCTACCTTACCCAAGCTAGTGATCAGCATCTGAGAAGCCTTAGGACTGTCCCATTCTGAAAAGAAGAAACTGGGAAATTTCTGGTTTAACCCAGCACAGGATGGGAAAACTTCTGAAGCCTTGAATGCTTCCCTGGGATGTTTCCCAGATATTTTCACAGTGCTCCAAGAACCAGGGTTAGCCCCTGATGCCCCCAAGTCATGCTGCTCAATGAGAAGCTGTGTTTAGTACATGCTACATAACTTTAGAAAGCAGAGCAGATGCACAATTATGAAACTAACGTTCAGTTCTACTCCTGGAAGTCAGTTAAGGAAAAAAATTTCAAAATTGTTTTCTCGGGTGAAAGCAAATTTCTCCATTAAGGAACATCTAGATAGAGAACTAAACTATATTATAGAGATCCCATTCTTCCCCAGTAGGTTTACTCTTCTTACTTAGGCAAAGCATTTCTTTCCAGCTGTTACATCCAATAATGTCAATAATATTTTACACAACTGACTCTCATCTGAGACTCTTTTTCACATGGCTTTTACAAGATTTATTTTCAGGATGCACACAAAAGTACAGATAAAATATGAAGAGAGTCAAAACAGTAAGAAATTACTATTAGAGTGATAAAACAGATCTCAAAACCCAAAGTCACAGAAAAAGGCAGCTTCTAATTACACCTTCCAATTTTCCAAATTCAGCTTGCTAGGATGCACATTCACTGTCTCTTCTACAGACCTGATGAACTCTGACCTGTGGCCACAGTGACAGCCCTTCTGGATTCACATGAGGCATCTTTAACCAGAATTTTTTTAAAAATAATTGCTTTCATGTTTTCCATCTGGATGGGGTTTATAGCTTTTGTAGGTTCTTGGCTCTGTTTCTAGAACTTGTAAAGCAAGGCCACAATTCTGACAAACACCCCTTAGTTATTATGTACAACTTTTTTTAACAGCCTAAGCATTGTTACAGGCAGAAACGGTTTATTGAGAAAAGACTGGAAATCAGCATCCTAGAGGCTGAATTTTGACCACACCTGATATTAAGCATTAGTCAGCCTTGCAAATCAGTAATTATGCCTAACCACTGCCAGTACTTACTTTTTTTTTTTTTTTTTTTTTTTTACTGCAACATACCTGCTGAAGTCGTTTCTACAAAGTTCAGGATATTGTTTTGTCTCCTGAAAGCTGTTGTTTAACTGAAGATATAAATATTTATTTAGAACACGGTCAGATAAGGTTAGCTCACTGTGAAGTACAGCCAGAAGGAAATCCAGCAGGCTTCTAAGAAACTTTTTCAGCCTAGCAAGCAGCTGGACTGTTACGCACATGCATATTCTAGCCATGCACAAAACATATCACTTTCTGGAAGGGGTAGCACTTGTTACCTTTGGGTAACAGGGCCTGTCTGAACTATAGAAACAAACAAACAAAACAAACCCACAAAAAGCCAAACTCCTCCAAACCAGATTTTCCTTTTAAAATGGCTTTAACTAATCATAGTCAGGACCACTTCACATCTCCCACTTACCCGATGAGGTTTCAGGTGTTTTCTTTCAAGAAAGAACATGTCTGCCAAAAAATGAACTTTAAGGCAATAATGATTTGCTGTGATTGTTACTTTCCAGCTGTAGGAATGTTTAAATTGCAATGCTAAACAGGGGATATAGCCTGCAGCTTTTACAGAAATAGTGTTAAGAGGACCCTTCATTATGACCCTTCGTTATGACCCTTCAGCCCTGGCTGTAAAATGAAGAGCCTATCCAAAGATTCATCCCAATGCTGAACTGGGTGCTAGCACTGTTTTACAACAAAAGGCTTGTGTTTCCTGTGCTCTGCAGCACCTGCAGCCTCTTGTGAAGAATCTCTTCTACAAAAATAGCTCAGAGGGAAGCCCAGTTTTGTGGAGAAGGGAGATAAAAAAAACCCCAAAACTTCTTAGTGACTCTAATTCTTTTGAAGCATATTCTTCAAACTTACCTGGCTCACAGCTAACGTGCTGGGGATCAACACTGAATACCTGAAGGTAAGTTACAGAACCCTTGCAGAATGTTCACAAGGGTCCTACTGTGCTCCCACTGAGACAACTCTGGTTTTACAAACAAAAGTTGGGCCTTAAATGAATGTAATGTCTCTGCATATCCTCTCTAAGAAGTTACTCTACCCTCTCTCCCCAGATAATCTCTCTACAGCTGGGTGTTTTAATAAAGTAATATTTGCACTACGTTAAGGACATGACTTTGGATTGTTCTGCTTTAGGTGTTAACTGCACTTTCTTTTCCTCATAGACCTTCTCCAAAGCAAAGGAGGAGAAATCACTATGATAGGGCAGTGCAACTCAACTACTGATGCTAATGCTTTAATTCCATGCCCTGAGAAAATTTCTCTGTAAGCCAGTACGCTTGTGTAGAATACATTTATATACCCTGTATATGTGTGCTCCCCATATATGTGTGCATGCATGTTTATTAATGACACAGTATATCACTCACTTATAAAATTTTCCTACATTAAATGGCAGCTTCTAAGAAAAAAAATAAATCATTTTTAGATCATGAGCTGTATCGGTAGTTGTCAAAACTGGTAATCATGGAACCAGTTAAATTATATGTTATACATTTTATTAGTAATAAAGGAATGATGCCACCCACATATACACATACGTACAATATTACAATCAGAGAATATTCATAAGGAATTTTTAATTTTCTCTTGAAACAAAGAATGGGACACTAACAAAACAAAAATATTACAGCAAAAATCTTTGCTATCTTTGTAAGTAACATGGGTCTTACATGGAAATAAATTTCTCTTAGGAATGTTTTTTGCTTAATTTATTCTAGTTCATGCATTAACGTCACTTCTCCCTCTTCACAGACTTCAGAGGGAATGGGGGAGGGGGAAATCACATGCAATAAAATAAATTACCTTGTGGTCTATCAATCGTTAGTAATCTTTCACACTTAAGAAGGTGGTACATATACATATTGAAAGACAGAAACCAAAAAGGTCACACATTCCCATTCACACAGGAAAACTCATGAGTTCACAGAATGGAAAATTAAAGCAATAAATGCTTACAGCATAACCCAATTTCACTTGGTTGTAGATGCACAAGATAGTCCAAAGATTTCTTAAAAAGCATTTCTTCATTAGGCAACATGGGCGGGCAGCTCTAATTACACACTCCAGTGATTGTCTCTGAAACGACAGACTGTCTTGTACAAAAGAGATGACCAAGAGGATGAAGTCAGGAAAACCCTATTAACCTGAAATGATTCATATGTAGTCTTCCCACTTCTTCCCTTGTTCCCTCTTCCTCATAAAACATGAGCATTCACCAACAGAAAGATTTTATTAAAGACAAGCACTCATCTACAAAATAAATGCTCTGAAGGACTTATCTGCCAAACTGAAAAAGAAAGCTCCTGATTTCAGCAATTTCAGTCTATGCCTTACAGGTCTGATATTTTCACACCCAGCCAAAAGAAACAAGGGTTTTAAGGCCATGTTAGGAATCCTAAATAAAAGTGGGTCAATGTTCTCTGTGTCTCTCCCACCGAAGTTAGCAAAAGCTTAATAAGGTCTGGAAGAAACAAAGAAAGATAGAGTTATTTTAAAGGCTAATCTCTGAATTTTGTAGCCAAAAGTTAGAAATTATACATCTTGGTGGGCCCCTGGGAACTTGGGGTCAGCCCCCTTGCTTATGCTCACTATTACATGAGTTCTCTTGCATCCTCTAGAGTTCTCTTGAAGCACTCAAAAGAAAAACATATTGAAAAGCAAAAGCTGATGCATGGATTGGGATGCTTCTCCTCACTTGGTTTCCCACTCAATCCTCCCATAGTTGAGATATAATTCCACTCATTAAACGACTGCCTCTAAGCAGTTACGATTTTTACCCCCCACCTCTATTCTTACTGGAGGGCTGAGCCAGCATCTCAGGCTAAGAGAAGATTAATGTATAAAATAGTGGTTTGTTCTTTGTTTGCTCTTTATTTTGCTACTGAGCCTTTTATTTAAATACCATTGCCTGGAAATAGCTCACAGGTTTCCAACTTTCAAGCCCCCTTCTGAGGGGGATATTAAGTCCAGGATGTAATTAAGCCTTTATTATTAGGAATATTTTCTTTTCAGGGACCCAGCAGGATTTCCAGCATGCCAAACTCTTGTTTGGATCTTTTCAGAAGTAATTTGGCAGAAGATAAAAAAGCACAAGGAGCCAGAAGACCTAGAATATTTTTTTGGTAATCAGCTGAAGGTAACTAAAGAAACTGGAAACTAGTAGTGAAAAAAGGAGTTAAAAAATAAATTTTAAGAAAGAAAAAGAAAGGCTTAATCTTTAAATTTGAACAGTGTGTACTGGACATCTCAGAAAGCATTCTTGATACTGCCAGAGACTGAAAACACTTCCCTAAGGCCGCAAAAATATCATATTAAGATTTTGCAATGGCAGAAGTACAAAGCAACCACAGGCCATGAACACAAATATTTACTGAATCCGCATCTTGCCAAAGAATGTATACATTTTGGCACGTATTATTACCATTTTTCCAAAGGGAAAAGCCACCCATAGATATCAAAAGGAAGGAACTTCCACTTTGCTCACTCAGGCTGAAAACATGTACATCCCTTGATGGGGCGGCTTACATCACAGCAAGTCATTAAATGTAAAGAACTGACACAATGAAAGCATCTCTACTTCCACTCCCATACTCTCGCCTGCCATTTGAATATCTATGAGTTACTTTTCCTATATTCAGCTACCTCACCAGAGGACTCTTCCCGTAGAGCTCGCCTCTCCAGGAGCAGCAAGGTGTGCCCATTTTCTCTCTAGCACTGGACCTGGCAAAGAGACATGGACCCTTTTTGGAAAGGCAAGTTTTCCAAGCATGCTTAGCTTATGCCAGTATGTATACTGCTATTCAGTCTTCCCGTGTCTGAGGCATTTACCACACAGAATGTTAAATTAAGATCAAGTTCAGAGGCTAAGTTTAGAAAGCCGAGTTTACAGAGTCCTTTTTATATAAAAGGATTCTCCAAATCTACAGTGAAACAAAAAAAGAAAAGCATTTAACAATACTTATCATACTGAAAGACGATCTTGGAGTCAAAAAGTTCCCCATACCCAGCTGTAACAATCTGTGGAAAACTTCAAGTAGGATTCCACCTTCTGGATGGCACTACATCTCCCGGAACTCAAAGAAACAGCATCATTGATGGTACTGAACCTGTTGGCTCCTCTTAAATGCACAATATAAACAGCAAATATTTCAAAGTGAAGCACCACTATTCTCCTTTCAGTCATCCTTACAGCTTTTAACATACTGCAAAAGACATGATTTAAGTTATACAAGCACAAAGATTTCACATGAGGCAAATGACACAATTCATAACGCAGAGAAATAAATGCAAAAAAAGGATAGAACACATTTTCTGATACTCCACAAATATTCAGAGGAGGTTTAACACACCAAATGGAATTTCTTCAGCAGCACTGACTCAGCTCAAGATGAGGCAAGGATCTTCTTTACAAAGTAAAGGCACCAGCTCTTTGTAAACACATACTCCTCTCACTAACTGAGAAAGCGTTCAAAATATTCTGTGGAGGCAACCTGTGCGGTAGCATTCCATTGCCTACAAATATTTCACAGAAGAGATACCAAAGGCCTTTCTTCCTTTTTACTGTATTTAATAAGAAATGTTTATCTAGTGGGAAACTCATTACATCTCCCCAGAAATGTTACAATGAATCTACAAGACAGCGTTTTCTCTTATCTTCTGATATCTACCACGAAGTTTCAGGGCAAAAGAAATGTCAGATACCAGTATGAAACACACACGTTTGCAGTCATCTCTTGTTTTCAGTATTGTGCTATAGACAGTTTCCAAGAAGGAACTGTTGGTTTATATTAAAAATACAGATAGCTTTTTAAAAAAAAAGGAACTTGTGAACATCCTCCAGCTGCACGTCTACCTACTCTCTGGCTTTTCAAATGCACTAGCAAAGACTGAACAAGAATAGAAGATTAGGTACTGCTGATCATGATGACTGTACTTCAGGATCCCAGGTTTTCTTCAAGTATGCATCCTGACTGTACATGTCTCCTTAGCATGAAGAATATTCACACAGTTTTTTACTAATGAAACTGCAAAACCTGAAAACTGTTAAAATAAATATTCCATACAAAGGTGAACTGCTTGCATCTTGGGCAAAATTAGCTGAGTATCTTCATAGTTTCCACCGCACAACTATCACCAATATCACCAAGCACATTTTACTAATCATACACACAAATCCAATGATTACACTAATTAATATTGTTCAGTATCCAACCAAACTTGTGCGTTTCTAAGTCACCTTCTTCCAGCTTTATAAAGCTGACTGAATTTTTAAGGTAGTACTTTCAGGTTCTACAGGACTGTGGACCGGTACCTGCCAAGGGGAAAAAAAAAAAAAGCAGGAATTAAGCTGTTATTCAGCAGGAGCTGTACCCAACTTCAGTATTCTTGTGTAATTATTAGGTTACACTCCAACAGTGTATGTAGTTAATTAGCCAAATTAGGCATCTATAGAAAGCCCTATTTTCCGTTTTGTCTATAATGAAAAAAACCCCACAGCCAAACCACAGAACTGACTTTCTTACTATAACCCTAAATTATATATTTACTTCATATAGTTATTTTTCATGTGGAGATTAACTTTCAGGTTCTTTTCTCCATTACATTTAAACACGATAGAATCTTTATGATCAAGGCTTGGTATCAAAGTGCTATTGTACCTTATTAACACAGGCAGCCCTCAATTATTTATGGTAATATCAGGGTGAGGACTCCAGGCTTTTGTTATATCCTGGCTAATATAAATGAATTTGTGCAACAATCCAGGTTAATGAACAAGGTGACAACAGAAAGACAAGTGATGGACCACTGCCTATAGTCAGCATGTACAGCCCCAAGACAGCCCTGGCCCAGGCTGGTAAACCCACAGGATGCCATACCGTGCACACACAGCTGCACAGGTTTCAGGTTCAAGTTAGCTCATACAGCATCAGCTTGGAAGTTTCTGAACCTTATGTAGACACTAACAGTGTGCATTTATCGCAGATGATCAAAAGCTGCTATATATGCAAGACAGATGCACATAAAAAGAAGTGTGACAGAGGATCTTGCAATATCTGACTCCAAAAAGCTGTCTCATTACCTTGATCCGAATGATCAAAAAACCCACAGCACTGAAAAACGTTTCCAGTGCCAGCCTTATTTCTACTAGGAACTGTGATAATTTGGAAAGGCTGCTGAAACATGTTTTGGGACCTCCTGAACAGCAGAAAGTGCTGTGCTCACCCTTCATTTAAACTGAGAGGGGACTCAGCAGAACAGACTCGGCTCTTCATGCAGCACAGTACAGAAGCTGCAGCATGGCTTTTGTTCATCAGACACTGACTTCACTCAAAGGGACTCCAGGTATTTTAATTAAAATATGTAGTCTATAGCACAGACTCCTAACGCAATACACAAAAATGCTTCACAATTTACGATGCTATCTGCAAATATGAAAAAGCAAGATTCAAGCAATAAAATCAGAGATTAATATAGGCCACTTAAAATTCAGGAAAATCTGAGAGCAGGAAGTCCTTTAGATTTCTTCATGGGACTTAAGGGGAGAAACAGATATCTGAGGGGAGCATCCCATGTGGCTCTGCTGTTCAAAACGGCAGAGGAAACAGTCATATTAAGTTTCTGTCAATCACTCTTTTGCTATTAATATTATTATGCCAATGGAAGCCAAGCATTCAAGTATGGTAATACAATCATGGTAAAAGAATCACCACTTACAGCTTTAATATCCAAATTCATAATGCCTGAATTCACATTGTGTCTTCGCAAATCTGACTTTATTAAGGCTGAAACAAAGAAATAAAGAGAAAGCTGGTTCACAACTTATGTTTAAGGGGTGCAGTATGCTTGTATAGTGCAAGCAAATGGAAGCTGCTTTCAGCACATATTCAAAATACCTGTGTTCACTCTTTTGCGATTTGAACTTACTGACAATTTGAACTTGGCCCTCACAAAGCACACAAATAAAGCAACAATAAAAGCTTTTAAACGACAAGTACTTAAAGCATAGCTTGATGGGTTTTGCACTTTCAGCACATTTTTAAGTATCAGTATGTGTAAGTCACTGGTACAGTTCAGGAACACATCAGCAGTTTCTTGCATTTGGAATACTGCAAACTGTCTCCGTTTATGTATTTGTTTACATTTATTATCCTACTCTGGTGATAGACATCTGCCTCAAATTCAAGACATGACTCAAGAAACGGGTGATAGATGGCTGTCTAGATGTTAACAGCATTATCCTTAACACAAAGGGTGTGCACACAGCAAGTATTTAAAGTGATAAACAAAGCAGAAAAAACCAAATCAAACCATGCACTTGTAACTTCTGTCAGCCCAGACAGAAAGTCACATATCTAAACTCTTGATGTCCAAGACATTTCAAAACTACACAGAAATTCACTTTCTTAAAAAACCCTACACATTTTTACATTAAAGAGAAATCATTACTTACATTTCTGATTAATTACCTGTTAAGATAATGCCCACAAAAATCCAAGCACAAAGAAAGAGGTTGCCTGCACGAGGACTGTAGTCTGTTGTGAGTTTGCCTTGAACAAGTGTAAAGACAATTCCAAATATCTATGAAAAAAACAATTTGCTTCATCAGGATCACACAGAAAAGAGTCATCATTTTACTGTGCAAAGTTTCAGCTCACATCTTATAGAAGGGAAATTTAAGACATTAAGACTACAACAACAGAATAGAGACTTAGCTGCCAAGTCTAAGAAAGCTTTCTTAGATTTGAGCAGAGTGGCCTTCCTGAATGTTACTTCACTTGAAGAAATAAAATTATATAACCTGTGCTGATGCATTAAGGAGACCTGAGGAAGTGCCTTCAGACTCTGGGTATGTAATTTCCACAGCAAATTCAAACCCAAGTGGGAGATAGCCAGTCATGAAGAACCTGTTGAAGATGAGAGTAAGAGGATAACAGGTGTGGCCTTCACCTATTACTACAGCTAAGAAAAATCAAACACACACACGGTATTATGAACTGTCTGTTTTCAAGACCTAAAGCGATTCAGTATTTGCTTTGCCTGCTTCATTCCCTCAACTTCATAGAGCAGTTTGATCCATACATCTCTCTTTTTAGGAAAAACATGTTTTAACATATTTGTCCTGTTTTCCATAACCTCCTGCACTCCAGTCCATACATATGAAACATTCTTCTATGAGCAGTCCACAAAGCACTCCATAACTGAAGCCAATTACTTTCAAATGAGAGACATACTTGAACATCATCATTTGATCAGCTCAAACATCCATGCTGGAGGATAAAGAGAGACAATCAGTGAGGAGGAAGGCTAGACACTGGAATGTCTGCTAGAAGCTGCCATGGAAGAAGCTGAGGGGACAAACGGGTGACAGGTAGAACAGGAACTTAATGCAGTTGAGGTTGGTTGATTCGATTTTAAACTGAAACTCTGGCTCTACCTTGACTCCTGTGTCTAGATACAGCACTATTCTCTCAGCACCTTTCTGGGCTTTTAGATTACGTATCTGTGGGAAGCGCTCATGCTCTTCTAAGCGAACAAAGCACCCAGCACGTTGCTTGGGCTATCAAAATATAGATCAATCAAAATGCACAGAAGAATCAAAAAACTTGGAATCAAACAAATGGACCACATACAGACTTCTGTTAGGTCCACAAAAAAGTTAAACTAAATTCACTGAAAAGTGAGTTACTTTATATTTACTCTGATGTAACAGAAGGTGAAACCCTAGTAAACCCTATCTGTACTTATGAGCTATAGGTATAGGTTGAGAGCATGGCGACAGAATATACAGTAGAATTATTTAGTTAAAACAGTTAAATATTGTTTCTGAACACAACTGCAGTAAGTCTTCTAGTCTTCTTTAATTGCTCACCCAAGTACTCCTCCAGTCACGAACACTACTATAAGGTATCCGAGGTCCAGGGTGAAAGTAAATACCAGCAACCCAATGAAAGAGAGAATGTAAACAATCAAAGTAGTTTGCCTGCAACCCAACCAGAGAAAAAAAAAAAATTAACATTGTTAACATAAGGTCATAGCACATTGCTGGAGCATGAAAAACTAACATAAACGTTACTTACTCTCTAATAACTGACATTTTACAGCTTCATATCATTCTGCCTCAAACATATCATGCAGTGAAAATGTATCCCTTCCTGAACCCTTTATTGCCTTGGTTAAATGGCTGCTTCACTCAAGGCTAAAAAGACTTACTCAGACTCTCAAAGAATGGACAACCACAGCAGATACTATCACCTTAAGACTATTTTAGTTCTCTGCTATGTTGTACCTCTTGGCCATTCTGCAGCACTGCCCATTATAAAATACATCAATACATGAGCAGCCAAATCAAACACTACTATCAATAAAAGTCAGCCTAAGAGGCAAGTCAAACAAATCTTTATTTTTAATCTGGAAAAAGAGATATCATCCAAAATATTAAAGCACATATCACTTATAAGCCAAAACACATGCAGAAACAAAGCTGATCTACAGCATTAACATCCATTAGGTTTCTCGAGCCCTTGCACATAATGTACTAAGAGTCAGAGGGGAGAACTACTCCACCACAAGCAGCGCTCCAGGGCACTGCTCACTCCTGGGGGGCACTACACCATGGGTCATGGACCCGGGAGCTCCTAATCCAGAACAGAGTTCCACTCCATGGTCATCCCCTGAATTAAAGCAAATGTTACGCTTACTTATAGGACCAGGAGTAGGATTTTAAAAAAAGATAATCCATCAACTGTCCATTTTACAAAACAATGCAGAGCAGTTTTTGAGCCTTCATGCTTTCCGAGGAAAAGCAGCCCACTTGGTCACCTGGCCACTGTATGCAGGACATACAGTGCTTTCCTTGTTAGCCTTACACTCCTGAAGAGACAGGAGTAGATGGAAAACCCCTTCACATGTTTGCGTTCTCCTCCCTCATTTCTTTTGGCCAAGAACCAGTAAGAGTCTCAAGCTTTTGCTGTAGCCTCAGAAACTAGACTCCATCAAGGCCACTAAAAAATCAGGGATGAACCGCATTTCATCACCAGTCCGCTTCAGCCCTTCCATTGCAGTATTTTTCCAATGCAACTGCACCGCTCTCCTACCCCTAACCCCATACATGCCTACCCACACTTACTTGTATGTTTTAGTGTAATCCAGCCACAAACCACAAATAATCGAACCCACCATTCCTGCCACCACCAGTGTCAAGCCAATTCTCCCAGCGTTCACTTCTTCTCCCTTTCAACAAATATTTATATGGTGCTCATTAATAACTTGCTTCCACTCAGAGTCAAGTTCAGACCTCTCGGCAGTCATAAGTGCAAACAAGCATGCCTATGACTCCCACAACTGTATGGTGCAAGAAACTATATAGGGGTATAATAAAGGAAACCAAACGTCTGAGCACACATAGCACCTACATAATAAAACATCACCTCTGCAAACATACAGTTAAAAATCTCCAAAGATCCAAGAAACTTACCTTATAATGAGTTACTATCATCTGGTTTAATAAGGTAGAGACAGAATAAAATGCCCCAGTCATAATACCTGCAGTACCAAAAGAAAAGCTTCAGTGATTCCAGATGTAGCCACACAGACCTGATACCCTAAAGAGTTAATCTTCTGATATCTAAGACTCACATCAGAGGCAAAACCCTTTTATCTGCCTGGTGAAATCTCTTCACCAGACCTACAAATGGTTATTTTGAATCCTGCCAGATTTTCCAGCACTGGCTGCTGAATAAGTAAAAGATTGACACTCCCTCCCCCATAAAAATCACCACCACAACTAAAACTCCATGTGCTTTTGGCACACATTTGAACTGTTCTTCCAGACTACAGCCAGACAGCACCACTTACCGTAACTGATCAGCAAAAGTACAAATGGAATATTTTTGAACAAGTTGATAATCGACTGCTTGTAGGAGTAATCCTCAGGAGGCATAGTTTGCAGGACTGCTTGAGAGTGACTAGGAGGGTATTTGGGCTTCTCTTCAAACACTGAGGAAAAAGAAGGAACAGTTTTGATTTGTCTTTACCAGACTAATGCTTTTTCTTTTTTAACTGTTTCAGTTTGATGCATTGCAGATTAACTTGTGGATTTTAACACTTCCATGATAAAAAAAATCTGGATTTTCTCATGGAAAAATCAAGTCACATCTGATTACTATGGTCACAGCACACAGTCAAAATCTGCAACGTGACTAGACCTTTGTATCTGAATTGTAAGATTAACAGAGAGAATTTGCCTTATAGCATAATGTCATTGTAGCAAAAAGCCTAAGTGAACAAAATATTCTGGGAGGGGTCACCCGATAGGAAGCACGACATACAGTAAACTGGTTGTCGCATAACCCTGGCACAACAGGTAAGTGAACACAAATAAACTGGACAAAATATAACCTCAACTACTTTGCGCAAAGTCAGATGCTTTAAGTGAGATCTTTTAAACACCCCCTAAGGTGACCATTTAAATCACAAGAATGGAACACTTACCAACTCCTGTTAAGAAGAACAAAAGTGTGGACACTATTGCTGTTCCATAGAACATGATGCTGATGTTATGTGCCATTAGATTGATATCGTTAGGTGTATTTGGAACCAGAACAGGTGGCAACAAAAAGCCAATTGCAGTCCCAAGCTGTCAGGCAAGAAAAGAAAACCAAAAATCATTTCCCTGTGAACATAAAAATTAACAGAAGTGAAAAGCCTTACCAGGCAGAATTCAGAATTTATACCATAGTAAGTATTAATAAAACTACGAAGGAAAGGTTTTCCCTTAGTATCATACTTTTGAGCCACTTGCTCTCAATGACATTTCACAATCAGGTCTTCCATAACTCACATTTTAACCTTTTCATTTCTCAATTAAACTACAATACTACATCTAGCATATACCACATTTAACAATTAAACATTAAGGAAGGTTTCTTTCAGAAGAATCTTTCACAGGAAAATACTGTGCATGCACGTAAATTTGAATCAGTTGTCCTGCAACTGAAGGCCTAGAGATGACAGAAGACTGCAGCTACTCTTGTAGAAACGTTCTTCTCTCTTTTCTCGATCAAAACACTCCACTTGATGTCATGATCCTGCCACTACCATGCTGACATGTAAGGTTTACTGCAGAACTGATAGAGCAGAAAAGAACAAGAAAAAAAGGGGTGTCCTTCTTAAGAAACACAAACCTAAAACCTACATGTGCAATTATTGCTAAGGAAATATAGAAAAATCACAAAATAAAGTAGTAGTGGGTTTGTATCTGGAGTCAATTCCAATGTAGCAACTCATTTAGTATTAAAAAGAGACTGAAATTTTGGGTATATATAAAGCATTTTAAATCATGAAGGAACAACAGTCTTGGACTACTCTCCAATTTATTTCTGCTGCTCCTCCAAAACTAAATTGCATTTTAAAAACAATAAACTGTTCTAACACTTTAACTAAAACCAGCCTGCATCTATTTCAGGTTCAAAATTTTTAAAAATTAAAAAAAGAACCAAAGACTGTTAGAGTAGCAAGTCCAACACTCAGAAAGTACTCAAATTAAAGGTGTGCCAAAGCACTGACAAAGCGCCCTTTGTGCATATTCCCAACGAGGGCTTTGCTGCTTTTTTTCCCCCTACAGACCATCAGATTTACGCAGTATCCAGTACTCAAATGAAGAATTTTGCCTCTTTTTATCCTCACCGTTCAGTATATGAACTCTACAAACATGAACGGAGTACACAATCACTTTTTTTCTTCAGGTATGTTTTTTCCTCCCCCAATGTAAGCCAACACAGCACCCACAATATTCCAAGAAAGCCAAGTGATACTGTTTTTCACCTTTTACATCTAGAGAAGTTACGGTCAGAAGGACTGAGAGTTCCAATGAATCTGGTGCGTCCAGTTTAAGATGCTAAATACTTGTGGTGGAAATCTGGCACTCCCATCAACCCTTGCCAGGTACATCACTGCATTTCCAGTGATTTGTGTTACAACTGAAAATGATCAGCATTTCAAGAAATAATGGGTGCGATCTGATTTTTGACAATTACTCTGCCCTCCCCTCATTGTGGTCCCAGCCCTGTTTGCTGTAGCTCTGAAGTTACACAAAGCACCTGAGAAGAAACTGGATGACCAACAGCTCGGTTATCACAACCCAATTCTGTTACACAGTTCACCTCGTCCAGTTAAACAAGTACAGCGAGACTGTATCATAACAAATATGCAGAAGTGAACTGCATCGGCATGTACAGGCATTGCTTCTAATTTCCAAGGGCCTAAATTGTCATTCCACTACTCTTTCAATCTTAACTTTTGAGGAGATTTTTTTAAGAAAGCAAAAACTGAGAACAGGGAAATTCTATTGTTTGACAGCAATATTAGTCTTCATGGGTCACAAGCAGGACTGGAACCTTAAGCCCTAGGCAGCACACAGCTCAGCTAGCAGGGTACGGCACAGCTGCAGAGTAAGCTGTTACCCTTTGCGCGGGACTGCCAGAGGGAAACGAAACACACTTTGTCAGTGCACTTCACAGGTGTTTCCCTGGCAGAGGACCATCAAACACGGCAGCAGACTAAGATCAGTCCTAGCTTCTGAAGAGGAATACACTCCAGAAATAACTAAGGTTTATTGTGTTCGCATCTCTGCTGCTGTTTCCCTTGTCCATCTTCCTCACGGTTCCTATCTGCACAATCCCTGCACTCCTGCTCCTGTCCCCACCCCTTCAACCCCCACATCTCAGCATCCGAGCAAAGCATCACTTTCACATCCGAGCTGAATCCTTGGCACTGTATTATAGAACTGAAACCCCAGTAATTCCTCGCTACTGGGAGGACTGGTGCATGTCAAGAAGAGTGGAAATTTAGCTGCCAAAGAAACATTTAACCTGATTCTGGGATGCAGATGCAAAATTATTGCTTAACTGCTAAAACAACCAACCAGCAACCCCCAGAATCTTCAGTCCAAAAGGGACAGCTGACTCATCCACAGGAAGACTTCAATGCAAAAAAAAATGTTCTCGAAAAGCACTGGGAAGCCTGTAAACAGCCAGGTATGAGCTAAGGAGCAACCTTAATTGTAAATAGGTAACACTTATTACTGCTGTAATAATCCAAAGTGCACAAACATAAAATCATTATGACTCACATGAGGAAAAACAAATCCACCGTCACCTTAATTGAACTGTACCTACAACCTCAACCTGTGCCAGTGATGTTGATTAGAATCTTAACAAAAGATTCCACAAAAAAGCAGGGACATTGGCAGTGGACAAGAATGAGGTTATGGGAAGAAAAAAACCATCACCAACATATCTTCACCCATGCTTTTAGATACGTCTGTTCCAGCTCCCTGAAACTGGCCAGGACCAGGGAGCTTGAGGAGATCGGTGACTCAGTTCTCAGCTCCCCACAGTGACGCGAACTATCACAGCATTATAGAAAACTTCATGGGTCACCAGGGCATTGATTATTGGCACTTAGTGCTTCAAGGCCACACTTCAAAAAGAAAGAACTAGTATTACTCTGGCATGGGAGACTCTGTGAAAGTTCACGTATTTCACCCCCCTCCAGCTGGGGGTGGATTCAGTCAGGCGAACGATGCTAAACACCAAGAGATAAGATGCCGAACGCCAGAGGAAGAGAAAGCGGAACAGGATGACTTCTGAAAAGGGTCTTGACTGATGTACTCCGGGCAGCTGACAGAAGCGCGTGTGCTGCTACACGCTGCCCCACGGCCAGGGTCCTGCAACGCACGACTGGCCGCCGAGGGTGGACGTAACATCACCTTCCGCGCTTGCTCCATCACTCTTCCCCTCTCCGATGCCGCCGCGTAACCACTTCTTGGAGAACGCTTCTTCCCACCGAAACGACTTATTCTGACAGCAATGCCCCCTCCTGCAAAGCCTCCCCAGCCGCGCTCCGCCCCTACCTGGTTGCCCAGCACGGCCACGGCGCAGGCGGTGGAGACCTCGGTGGGGCCGAACCAGACGGAGGCGATGCGTGAGGGCAGCCCCAGGATGAAGACCTGGGCGACGGCGCAGACGGCCTGGGCGGCCAGGGTGAGGGGGTACCGGCTGGGGGCCAGGCTGGCGCACTTCAGCCAGGCCCCCAGGCCGTTGAGGCCGGCGCCCAGCAGGGCGGTGAGGCGCAGGCCGCGGGTGTCCAGCAGCCAGGTGGCCGGCAGGATCAGCGGCACGTAGGCCACCATGTAGACCATGGAGAGCCAGTCGATCTCCGTGAAGGAGACGCCGTAGAAGCCGGCGAAGACGTTGCTGAGGATGCTGTACTGGATCCACTGGAAGGCGTTCACCAGAGAGTAGCAGCTGAAGACGGTCAGCACCGCCAGCCGCCGCCGCGACAGGCGCGTCTCCACCCGCCCGCCGCCCGCCGCCAGCATGGCCTCGGCCTCCGCCGCCGGGGCCGCCCGCCCTCCGCCGCCCGCCGGGGCCGCCTGCCCGCCGTCCTCGGCCTCCTTGCCGGGGAGGAAGCCGTTGCAGCGCTGCGGGGGGGGCGCGGCGGCGGCCGCCGGCATCTCCCCGCTCTCCCCCTCCGCCTCCTCCTCGCCGCCGTCCTCCACCATCTCGGCCGTCTCTCCGCCCAGCTTTCCCGCTGGCGGCGGCGGGCGCAGCCCGGATCGGTCTCGCAAGGTCGCCCGGCTCCGGCTCCCCCGGCTTCGCCGCCGAGCTCCACGCCGCCGCCGGCCGCCCACCCCCGGGGGAGGGCCTCGGCGGGGCGGAGCGGGAGGCGGGCCCGGGAGGTGGTGCGGTCCTCTCCGGGAGGGGCGGCACTGGGGTGGCCGAGGGCGGTTTTCAAAGGGTGTTGTGCTGCAGCAAGGCTGGGAAGCCTCTGGGAGTGTGTATGTATGCATGCATGTAGTGTGTGTGTGATGCGTATACATATGTATGTATGTATCTCTAGATGTACGTGTATCTATATACACACACTGTAAGAAGCGTGTGTCTATATACAGTGTGTATATACATGCACACACAGTCTTTTAAACTGAGCCCATAAAGGCTCTCCATGAGTGACTGTCAGCCATACGGAGACGGGAAGGATGTCAATAATCTCCGCATCACCCCCGAGGCTGAAGCAGCATAATCTCATTCCGTAACCGCTTTCTTGGCCGGTGTGTCCTACGCAGGCAAGGCTGAGCGGTCGGTCACAGGCCTGCGCCCGGTGGCTCACCCCTCACCTGCCTCCCTTGGGCACAGCGCAGGCTGCGTCGGCTGCTGCACAGGCCGCACCACTCCCAGCGCGTTCAGGGACAATCACCAGCCTTCCCCTGCGATAAAAAGATTTGTCTCTTTGCAGTGGTGGTGCCGAGAAATGTACTGAAGTGATAAGTGGCAGATGGGCAGAGACAGAGGCCCGAATTGCAGCGGAGGGTGGCCAGGACGGGTGAATCACGAGGGCCTGTGCATCCTCCCCAGCCCTTCGTTGCCTCCAGAGCCGCAGGCAAAACATTCCTTGTTTCCACTCGGCCTCTGAAATCTGATTTGACACTTACCCCAGAAAACTGGCCATCTGCCTCACGGGTGGAAGCGGGTAGATATCACTTGAGTAAGCAATCTTCCCTCAAACCCTGCTCAGTACGCGTCTGCACAAGAGCAGTGTCTGGCAGTCCCTGTTCTAGTTTGTAATTCTGCTGCTACAGACACCTACCCTAATAAAAAGACAGATTGTTCTCCAAAGAGCATTAGGAAAATACAGAAATATTTCAGTTTTTTAATGACATTAGAAGCATTTTACTGGCTTCTGTGGGAAATCGTGTCAGAAAATAACACACTGCACATTGTTCACAGATACGTCAGAGCCTAATCGGAACTGTGTCTGCATGGTAGATGTGCTTAGCTGCCAGTCTTAAGTTCCCTCATTAATTATGAGTTGGTATTTTACTCAAGATCAGGTGATCTACATAAGCCACAGTTTCTGATCTTATTTACAGCATGAATAATAATATGAACACATGCTTCAACATATTCATTTGGCTGTGTTTGCTTTCCCTGAGTGCTTAGCTGAGCAATGGTAGTGATGACTGCAGGCACCATGGATTTTTAGAGAATATTGGAAATGAATCCTGAATTTGCAGATCACAGGCGTGGTTTAAAAACCTGCTTCTTAAAAATAGTTACCTATGTCAGATTTAGGCTCTTCTTATCTCTTTCATTCGTACCAAGAATAAGCCTGATGTATTTTTACGTTTCCTGTGTAAGATCAGATGCTGGGTAAATTCTTCTGAATTCCCCTGCCTGACTTCACAGTTCAAGTGGTATGTGCTGTGGCAACAAAATATTTTTTAAAACGGGACTTCAAGAGGAAGAAGTGTAGTGGAAACTGAAACAAACATCAAAGCAACAGAGAAGCCATCTTAGGAACTTATATCTGTGTTACACATCGGTAGAAATATGCTGAAAACACACCTGAGACTACATCTACACTAGTACTTCCAGCAGTGCCTGTTCACGGTCAGTGGGACCCAGTCATCCACACTGCTGAACTGCTACAGCAATCCCTGGCACAGGCCATGGGCTGGCCTTGGGGCCAGGGAAAGGACTGTGATGCTATAGTTGGGTCGTATAGATGTAGCATTAGCATCCTAAACAACTCTTGTTTGTTTAGAAGAAAGTGTAAACATTGATCTACAACTGATTTCATTTAACATTTTTTCCCACTGAATTTTGGATGACCTCAAAGTGGATCCAAAGGTAACAATTACTCTTTAAAAACAGAGGGAAATAGGCTTTGTTCTTCTCTCATTCTTCCATTTCCTTGGCTCAGTGCAGCAGGCAGAGCTGCTGCCAGCTCATACTCTCAGTGAAAGGTTCAAGTTCTGCCTGTCTAGACTGGCTGGCACGCCTTAGGTTACACTGCCACCACGTCTGCAGAACATCATCATCTCTATCTGCCTGACGGTTCAGCTCACAAGTGTTATCTGCTTCCTGCACAGGGATTCTGCACAGGAAGAAATAACTAGACATCAAGGAACTGTAGAGAAAAAGAGGCTAAGCCTGGCAGTGGAAGGAGCACCTGGATGAAAGCTACCTCCCATAAGGAGACTTCTTCCAGAAGGAATTAAGTTTATTTACAACAGATCAACACAATGCCAAGTCCACCTTTGCTACAGCTGCACTGATCTTGGTGAAATAAAACCAGGTTGATTTTGATGAGGTATGGTCCATCATTGGGGACATTTATCTCCAGAAGTACCTTCCTAAACAAGAAAGGAAAAGGCAGACCAAATTGACAGCATCAAGGCAAAGCTTTGATACTTATCTCCTGACTTTTTACACTGCTGTATTTCATAGGCTTCACAACCATTACTTCTGATTTACACCCATTTGTATGAGAAGCAGGGCCAAGGATGTAGTGGCCCACAAAGAGAAAGTTATGCCATGAGAAACATCCATTGCAGGAGTTCACATAAACTGTGTGTCCTTCAGTTTCTCCATTTCATGGACACTTTATTAAGCTAAAAACAGAACACTGATGCCAAGGTTTACAGCACAAGTTTAGCATAAAACCACTGCGATCCTTTTTCAATCTACCCTCTAAATGAAAATTTAGGCTGTCCTGAATTATTATCTATTATTATCTATTACTGATAGAGCCAGGAATTGCTCATGTATACCCAAATGTTAACAAAGTTGTTTTCTAGAATGATGTGAAAAGGCTACAATATGTCTCATGTATCAGGCAGTCACTGAGAAGTAGCTGATGCTAATTTAACTCCACAGCAATTATTTTCTTGTGCCCAAATTTCAGAAGTCAGTCAAGAGGCCAAGCACTGAAATTTTCAGGCTGGAGAAAGTTAAAAAGCAATTAGAAATACAATATCCTCATTTGGAGTGATGTTACTGTTTCTCCTGTAGTATATGTTCCATGTATAGAACAATGCATTCTCATAACTATTCCCAAACTTCAATTTTATTTTGCAGATAATGCCATCCTTATACAAAAAATGGCTCAGGAGTTGCCTTTTTGTTTCAGTCTGGGGGATTTCACAAAATAAAGGAAACTCAGCTATAGAGTGATGCTTTCAGGGTAGTTAGCTCTCTGACACTCATAGCTGGATTATTTCAGTGATATCAAGTCATAGTTATGTCCTTCTTCCAAACCTCAAAATGGTATCTAAGCCAGCCCCACGCCCCCATCCCCCCCAAAAAAGAGAAAAAAACCAAAACCAACACAAGTCAATCCATCTTTGTAAAGCTTGAGCCCAAGGTCAGGAGTCTGAAATGAACGATGTAGAATGTTGCCAGAATACGAACACTTCTAAAATAAAACTAGAATTTTTATGTACAGCAGGCACACAGTTAAGACTTCCAGATTTTCTTTTTAGTGTTTCAAACCACATATTTCAGTCTCTAAAGGAAAAAATTAAACATTTTTTTATAATGCATTTAAATCTTGGTTATGATTTTCAATGCAAAATTTGATCTCTTGATATAGAGAAAACCTATATGGCAGGAGTGCACCAGGTTCTTGTCTTCCAGATGAGCTGTTTAAATAAGAAAACTACAGTAGTTTAAGAAAGGGATTTTAGAACAAAAGATCTGAAGTTCCAGCTGAGCTAGAAATGAACGGTTTTAGCAGGATATTAAACAAACCTCAATAAGCTGGACTTGAAAGAAAGTCGTTGGAGAGTCACATGTTTAAGTTTCTTGATTGAAAGCTCTCAGAGAATACAGGGGAAAATGTAAACATCCTCTTCCTCTTCTGCAGTCCTCATTCCAGCAACACTTGCCCACTCTCCCCACAAGATAAAACCATAATCCCACCTAGAGAATGAGCACTTGCAACACAAGGCACTTAACTGAAATTTGTTTGTAGCTCCAGGGGTTTGGCCACCTCAGTTTTGGAATACGACTGCCCACAGTAGGCATGTTTGCCAATGACCTGGATTCAATTTTTGATGTACTGACAGGAATATAGAAGTATACTCTTGAGTATCAGAGACAAGTTCTGAATTTTAAAATATGGGTAATGAACTCCTCTACCGTAAACAATAGAAAATCGTGTTTCTGGGTGTCTCAATCCATATAAAAGATGCAAAAAGGTACATCTGGTACTTCTGTTGGGCTGCCATCTGGCCTTCCTTTTGTAGTCAGCTATGAATTTCATACGCACAATGGAATTTTACCCCTGAGTTTCTTACCAAAGAAAGCGGGGGGGGGGGGGGGGGGGGAATTATTTACACAAAATAGATTTTGTGTACAAAAAAATAATCATGTGTACAAATACAGTAGGTAAAATGTATTGTGTTCTTATTTGCCAAGATTAACAGGCTCTTCATATTTTACAAAAAAATGTGACTTTCATGTAAATCTTTTATACACAGTAAGAAAAGTATATATATCCACAAAGATTAATAAAAAGCATCATCTGCAGTAGGCTTGTCTTGGATGTACATTCTCATTTCTGACAAGCGCTCATTCATTCAAAGGTTGGTTAACCTTGGGGAAAAGCTTTGAAGCATTTTTGTTGTTAATTCACAGACTCCTCCCACTGATAGGCCTTTCACCATAGCAATGTGCGGGCAGGCAATCCTGATCTTCTCGGGTCCATTTCTTCCCTAAAAGATAATCAACAAAGCTCTTTTGTGAGAGAGATCAAGTCACATCAACCTGACCCATCAAAGGACAGTGGGACAGAAGTGATTAGAAAAACCACACAGAAGCAGCCAGCTGCATCTGAGCAGGTTGTCTCGGTTCACTTATAGCCTGAGGAACTGCTAGGCTGCTGTTTATCCAATCCTAAACAGTACACCAGGGAGATACTGCAGGTTTCCACTAACACAGGCCATTCATCAACTCAGTGTATAAGAATTAAGTTACATGAGAGGAATTGCTCCCTCAGAGTTTTCTCTACTGCCTGTAGCAGGATCCTAAGTGACTAACTCAGAGGAGGCCACCTGCAGATGCAGAATGCCCACTGAGAGCTTCCACTCCCTGTCCCATCTACATAGGAATATACAGCAGTGTTGAAGCAATTAGCTGGTAAAACCACCATTCAGGGCAACAAGGATAAAATGTTCTTTCCAATTCTAGGAGATCTCAGATAACTTAAGAGTTACAACAATTTAAAGAACTATACTCGTGAAAAAACACCATGATGTTAAGTTAAATTTTTCAACTCTTTCACTACCTGATTCATTGCAACTTACCTGCCTGTTTCATGCACAAACATCCTTTGAAAATTAAATGGAAGGACATGTGAATTTGGAGTCACTAAGAGCCTAGTACGGAAATGTATTTTAGAGGCAGCTTGCTCACCCAAGCTTGAGAAATGTTGCTACTTTTACTGTTGAGGAAAACCAAATATTTAGTAACAGCTTGAAGTTCCCAATTTCTCTCTGAAGAGGTTATCAGCAGGAAGAGAGCCATGTTCTTTAAAAGTCTACATCCATTCGATGGGGAAGATGCTGGCTGACCTTAGCTTAACTAATAATCAGCAGGAATTTTTTTGTTTAGACTGAATAACAATAAAAGATGCCTGCCCAAGACCCTGGCTGTGGCAGTACATTATGGAAAATGCATTAACATTCCAGCAGCGTTAATCACTTTAACAGGAAGTCAGCCAGACAGACACCAAGAGGGACTCTCCTTCTCGGAGGTCCTGTGTTGGGAAAGCACTCCAAGCGTTTGCCAAAGACCCTTTCAAATAGTTGTCTTTTGCAGCACACCTAGCAAGATATAAACTATTTCAGCTTAGCTGCAGACACAGAATGTCTCATGGAAAATTCCCTCCCTTTTATTATCAGGAGAGACAAGCCTAGTGCCCCTATCAGCCATGCTCTTACTGCCACACCGCCAGCCAGCAGGCAGCTCCTCTGCTAGGACAACCCCAGAGCACCTAGAGCTTTTTTGCACATGAATGGTAACATCTACTTCATCCAGATGTTTAGAGAGCGGGGGAGGCCCTGGCCTTCTGCTTCCACCTCCTGCCTGCACACTGACCCACTCACCACTATGCCCAGCTTCTGATGGCACTGCTGGGAACGGAGGGCACTCAGCACCTCCAGCATTCACCCAGTACCTGACATCCCCAAGGTGTCCATGAATACATTCAGCAGTGTGTTTTACTGGAGCAGTCATCATGACGTTAGCCCAATAGCTGGAAGTGTTGACTTACAAATTGTTTACCTTGTAAGATCTCTGTGGTTCTTACAATTATACATAAACATAGAATCATAGAATCATTTAGGTTGGAAAAGATCCTTAAGACCATTGAGTCCAATCATAAACCTAGAACTGCCAAGTCCACCACTAAACCATGTCCTTAAGTGCCACATCTACACATCTTTTAAATACCTCCAGGAATGGTAACTCAACCATTTCCCTGAGCAGTCTGTTCCAATGTTTGATAAACCTTTCGGTGAAGAAATTTTTCCTAATATCCAATCTAAACCTCCCCTGGGGCAACTTGACGCCATTTCCTCTCGTCCTATCACTTGTTACTTGGGAAAAGAGACTGACACCCATGACAGCCACCCACATACGTATATGAATATTAGGGGGTTTTTTAAATAGTAAGACCAGGACAGTAAAAAAGAGCATATGTAAATGTTACATAGTAAATGCATGAACTTTAGAGAGAATATAGGAAAAGGATTTTAAAGGACCATAAATGTGGGGACTAATCTACATGTTTCTGACTATACCTTTCTTTGGAGCAAGGGAATCAGTCTCCAAGCAAATGTTCTCCAGTGGAATCTGTTTAATTAACTTCTCTCACCAGCCTTGCAGCCGGGAAAGTAAACAAGAGAATAGCCCATGAGAAAGTCAGTCTCACTACAGCAATTGGTACAGCAACATGTAAGTACCAGCTCTGCCAGAATGGCATTCAGACTGTTTAAGCCTTTGGAAATAATCCTATATTTCCAATGAACTGCAAACAGAGGCTGAACAGCATATTTATGTCCCTTAAGACCTCAGACAGTACCAACAGCTTATAGCTTTTAGAAACCTTAGGACAGGAATGAACATAAAATAACTTGGGTCCTGATAAAGTAACTCTGCCTTGGGTGCTTACTTCTCTCCACTGGTTGTACAACAACCCTGGGCTCCTAGGAGTTACGCACAGGACAAAACTGATGTTGTATGCCAGAAAGCAGACTCACAAAACTGCTGAAAAGACACGGGTCAGTTTAACACACTGGTGAAAGAACACCACACATCACACACCACAGCCACGACCCAGTTGGCAGCTCGGGAGCACCGTGCTCAGAAACATCCCAGCCTAGGTGCACGAATAAGGGGAGCTCATTATTGCCTCCTTTCACCTAGGCAGATTTAGTGACTCCCTCCTCAGCTCAGCTGTTCCCAGGGCAAATGTCCGAGTGCTTTGTGCGTCCAGCAGGCCAGAGGGAGGTGATGAGCAGCAAGAACCTGGGGCAAGAGCAGAGCTGGGCCAGGTTTGTATGGATGGTGGTGGAGGTGAAGCTCCCACCACTCCCTGACAAGGGGTTGGCTTGGGAGAGGCTGCATTTTTGAGGGACCAAAGTTACTTTCTCAAAGTTTAAGAAACTTTCTTTCATCTATAAACACAAAACCATTTCACTGTAATTTCATACATGAGCTTTCAGTTAAAAAGTATTGAAATGTTTGATTTTACCTGAAAAACACTGAAAAAAATATCAGCCTCATTTCAAAATGGGCAGTTGTGTTTGAAAACAACAGCCTGTGGGAGGCTCAGCTTCAAACTGCTATGTGAGATCTCTTCCTCAGATTTTTTTCCAAAATCCAAATCCTTATGTCTCATTTTCACTGCAAAGGAAAACACGTTACGGGGGCACTGGCACTTTACATGGCATGGAAGCCACCCCCTAGCCAGCTGCAGCCAACCCCTCATCCCTGTTAGTATCACTTTTCCTTCTGCATTGATTCAGGTACTGGAAAATGATAGTTGGAAGAGAAGGCAAAAGGCCAAGGCTTATGAAATCCAATTACAACCCTGCTGAAATGGCTTCCAGGAACTCTGCAATGGCTAACCTTGTAATGACCAGAGGAAATGAAAAATAATAGCCAGCTTGTACCCCTTCCAGAGTGACAGACTATCTCCCAGCAAAGTTATAGAGCAGTACGTCCTGAACACCTACAATATACGTAAGAAACCCAGGGACATGGGATGAGGCTGCAGAATTGAGCAATCTAAACACTGTGTATCAGGTTTTCTTAGAGCAGGACAAGAAGACTCCAAGATTATAGTCAGTATCACAGTCACTGAAAAATGCAGAGCTTGGATTTGTTAACCCTGCCCTCCATATGGTGAAACGGCTGATGATGTTCCCTCAGCCCACTGGCAGGTAAGCAAGTACCACCAAATTAACTTATCAGTTACCAAAGGACTGAAACAGGGCACATTTTTCAATTAGCACCTGCCTGGTCCATATTGGGACTTGCAAATACAGGAAAAATCTTTACTGTAATTGCTCAGCTATCTCTCTTCCAGGCCCTTTTTTCCTGCCTTTTTGTCTTCTACCATGCCTATATTTTAAGGTACACATAAACCTAATTTTTTAAAATGAGCAAAAAGGATATACATTTTTTCCCCATTAGATAAGTAAAATTTGGAATACACACATCTGCTTAAAATAGTCTACAGGGAGAAAAAAACCCTAATGAAATCATACTTTCTCAATCTAATTCAAAAAACCCCACCATACTGGGTAATGCTGAGGCAGTAGCTGTTTCACTCCATTACCTTCACCATTCCCCCAAAAGTTCCTTGGTCTCTGTTTACTAATTCTCCATCTGAAATACTTGTTCAGGTGTACTTTGCTATTACTTCTGTTACTAGGTCAGTACTAAGCAGCACCCCTGTGCTTTCCACCCAGCTCTCTTGACATGACTGAGTCTTGAGACGTACATTCAAGGCAGAGACACATTACCATCACCTCTGTGTAAGCAGAAGCAATTGGGTGCAGTTTTTTGTATGTCAGTAGAGTCATCTCAGAGATCAATTCCAAAAAATAAATTATTTCTAAGCCTGGGTTCTGTACCCACTGTAAAAAAACCAATGCCTATCTTCCTCCTTCAGGAAAGCAATTGCTTGTCTGCCAGCTGAGCAAGGATGCACATTTCTGCTCAATGCAAACACATGCCTTAGAAAAGCAGAGTGACACTGCGCCAGATCATCGTTTCTGTCTTAAACACTAGTTTCTTTACTTTTAGAAAGCAATAGCCTTCCATTAGCAATAAAGAGCAGCTGGAGGTGAGCAGAGTTAAACCTGGCACTCGGAGCACAGTGGAGCAATAGGAGCATGGGTCACTTGGGAAGACAGCCACGTGCAGTTCAGATGAAAGCTTTGCACCTGCTCGCTGCCAGCAGCCACAATAGCTGTGGAAAAACAAGGCAGAACTGTTCTTTTTCCTTCTAGTTTTCCTTCTACTTCCATCAGTTTTGGTGGTGGTGCACCTCCACCGAACACATACTAAGATGACAGCACTGAACAGTTACCATGGAGGGCACAGCTTGATCTGCATCCTTTTGCTACTGGAAATGCGAGGGAAAGGACGTCACCTGGTTTTCAGTTGCGGATTGACTCCACAGGGCAGGCAATCTGGGGTAAGGATACTATCCTACATTGATTTCCCAAACCAAACATAGACAGGTCTCCCTTTTGATGGATCCAGATCCCTATTTTTTGTGGCTTTAGCAGCATAAGACATGTCAGAAGTCGCATGCAAAGGTAGTTTCAAATCTTTACACTGACTCCCTCCTGATGCTGTTTTGAGCTGGCCCTTACAGCCAGAGGGCACAAAGTGAGCAGGGGCTGCTCTGACTCACCCTGGACTGGACAGAGACAAAAAGCAGCAGGCTGGGATAAACACTCAGCCCTTTTTCCCAGCCCCACCTTTGTATCTGCTATGCCAGTTCCAAAGGGTACAAGTAGAATAGCTGGCAGTGGACTATACCCAAAACACCCTCTCCTGGCCACTCAGGTGGGCTTATGGCCAGATTACACAGATGGTGCACAGCAAAGCAATAGTGCTCCAGAAAATCTGATCCTTGATGTCCTCCAAATATTTGTTTTCCAGTGATCACTGCTGGCCATGTTATTTCATTTTTATTGTTATTTACATGCATCTGGAGTTTAAGAGAGTCTTTCACAAGTGTTGGGTTAAATTTAATTTTTATTCTGTCAGTGCCCTGTGAGCACCTATGTGAATACAACTATGACCCTTCCCCATGAATATAAACTGCATGCAGCATGCTTATTTATATTAATAAGAAGATAAGCTTCTTGGTCCCATCCTCCTTCCTCCATTGCAAGTTACATATATGAAGGGCTGAAACCTGAACTTGAGTCAGGAAGGAATTTTTAAGTGTAACTGGACAGGAGGCACATCTATCTGCTCCTGAGTGTCATGGGCAAATCACTAGCCAAGTTCCTTGGAGGTGAAAGCAGGCCCTCTTTCACCTTTCTCCCCTTGTTTCAATGAGATCCCTTCCTTTGCTACGTCATGTAGCATGGGAAAGAAAATGAAGCCTTGAGCGTAATTATCACAAGTCCTGAGTGGTCCTTTTAGGCAAGCATAAAGCTATCAGTGAAAGGATGGTGTGGGTACTAACAGAAAAAGTTGAAGAACCATCAAAAGAAGTCTCCTCTGGGAGAAAGGCTGGGAAGTCTCCCACATCCTTAGCAGAAGCACAGCTGGACAGGAACATTTTTCTAGTTCACGTTTGGCAAAGACACCACGCTCGTAGATGTAAGTGTTCATAAATAATGTTATTTTTTCATCTCAAGCCATTGAACACTTGGATAAACTTAAACTTCAAAACAACCCATAGTGATCTTTAAAGGATGCCTGTGGAGCTGTGATGCAGGAAACAGGTGTCGAGCCTAGTTAAAGTCTGATGTATGAAGGAGACACTGTGTGAAAGGTTTCTTGCTCATACCAGCAAGTCCAGTTGTTTTGCTGTGGCCAGCTGCAGCACAAGGACTGTCTGCGGCTACTTGTATTGCTGAGGTGTGGACACAAGCCATGGAGTGAAGTCCAGCCCAACCCAGACAAAAAGCCAGTTAATACTCCTGGTGAAGATCTAAAGTAGCTTCTTTAGCTTATGTACAGTGTCTTCATTGCAAGAAAACAGCACCTCCACCATCTATCAATACGCACCCCTTGTCAGATTTTGCAATTTTCATTTTACTTTTGCATGGATGTTTAGCCAGGAAAACAAAGTTTTAGGTTTTAATCCCAACTCGTTTAGTATCTATCCATGCAGAGGAATGTAAGCAGTCAGAGATTACAAGTTACATGCAGTTTGCATATAGTCAAATCAAGCAAACTCTGGTTATGCAGAAATCAGAGCAGATTACCTGAAATAGCCACCAGCTTAACTTTGTATCTCTTGAAGAGTGGAAGGACAGATTCCATGTCCTGTAATAAACCAACTAAGGTGCTTTGTGAAAACTTCTGGATGCTAAGCTGAGCCATGGCAAACAAAACTACACAGCTTGTGAATAACCAAATTACTCAGCCCTTTAAGAAGAAAATTAAAAGATAGATTCAAAGGGAGTTGGAGGGGTGCTAGTCCAGGTAACTCTGCTAATGAGCAGAGGAAGAAAGGCTCCATTCTTTCTAATTTGGCTGAACTGAGCTTCATCTTCTAAGAGTTGTGAGACCTCTGAGAAAGGCATCTTGGCAACTTAATAGGTCTCTGACAGCCTGGGTGGTATCCTTCCCAGGGGAAAGGCAGTTGTCAGTGCCAGGGAATGGGTCTCATTGAACCAACCCACCAGCCCAGTCCCATGGATCACTGTCTCCTCAGCCAAGCCCTTCATCACTCTGGGCTACTCAAGAGCACAGGATCGTGTTCAAGAGCTGCACCAGCAAACAGCATATGGACACAATAATTTCCCATGCTCCCTGTCCTCAGTTCTGGTAAAACTTCACTGTGACCTTCCAGCAATGAAACAAACACTCATCCAGTTCCATGTGGGACAGAGGGTAAGCGAGAAGGAGAATTCTCCCCAACCCTGGGAGATGGGGGCAAGACAGCCTCTACCAGCAGGGCTCCCGTTGAACCTCAGCTCTATCTGTCACTGCTGGCAACAGGGTCAGCACTTGCCCTCCTTGAGTGATGCCCCAGCGCTCACCCTGCCCTGCCACAATCTGCATCCACTAAGACAGCAGGGATGAAGCAAGACCACTGCATGTAGCTGCACCTCTCAAAAAAAAGGGCAACCTAAGGACTCTGAGAGGAAGCTCTAAGCATCCTGATACCACAGTGTCCTCCAGGTGGAACAACCTCTTTGGATAGATGGTTCCACATACACACAGAGACTGCCAATAGATATGCTGCACTCATTGGGAATGCAGAAGGGATGATTTTGGAGAGCGCTGACATCTGCTCATGCATATTATATACCACGTAAGCCCACTACACATGCACTTGCCATTGCCTCAAATCAGTATAGTGTAGTACAGAGCTTAGTTTCCTCCCAGGGTTTCCCACGCAGGAATAATGATTCCTAAAGAGAAGGGAAGTTATCTAGTGATGCTTTGAATGGAGTTCCCCACATAGTGTTCCATTTAACTTCTTCCCACAGCGGTCACTCCATTTGTTTGCTTCCTCCCCCTTTGTTGTGCATTCAGAAATGTTCTGAACACAAAAATGTTCTCTATATATATTTATAGCAATAAGCGAGTGCCAATCAGGACTTCAAAGCTGCCCTCTCCGGGCAGCACACTTCACAATGAGAGGCCTTCCTGCTAGATAATTCCAGCTCCTTTCCATTTCATGGGTTCACCAGTGGTCACGTGCAGAGCAGACCAAGCAGCAGGTCCAATTCCACCTGGGAGGTGCAGCATCCAACATAAAAACATGCCCATAAAGATGCGTTAACATGGTCATACTGTCTCCTAGTCTCTATCCACAACTCACCATTTTTGACAATGGTCAACAAAATTTGGCAGACGGACAAAGCTCTTGGACCTACAAAGTTCTTACAAGGTTTATGAGAGTTGGTGGCCATGTAGATGACACCAACCCTCTCCATTCCCCCTCAAGACTACCAAGAGGAGACACATACCCAGCTGCTGAATCCGACACCAGCAGCTATCCAAACACAACCTGCCTCAGCATGTGCTATTTCTTGACTAAATGGCAATCCAACAAGTGCAGGGAGGCAACATGAAAGAGAGCTAGGGAATTTCAGGGAGGGCACAGGGACAGAGAAGAAAGCTGAGGTACTGTGGCGGGCAGAGCCCAGAGGGTATGTGGAGGAGCTGGTGGTACCATAGCAGGGATTGGGGACACACATAGGGAGCTGGAAATACAGCACCTGTAGTGCTGGGCCATTATGGGAGCATCACAGGACATGGGTAGGAGACCGAGATTGCTGTGGTGAGGATGTCATAAATCCCTGGGGGAAAAAAGCTTTATTGGTTGTGCTGCTTGTGAGATAACTTGTCTCCTATCAACATGGGACACATGTACTTTAAGCTGTGTTTGGGCACTGACAAGGAGCCAAGTGTCTGTTGGCACTCTTTGATGACAGAGTATACAGCCTTGGCACAGCAAAAATAGCAGATGCAAGATCTGAATGTGCATATTAAATAAGTTAACCCAGTGTCCACACCCTGTCACAGAAATACAAAATACACATGGGAAGGAGCCAGGCACCTCACCTGGACCATGGCGCTGCACTGCCCATCTGCTCCGCTCTGAATCAGATGAACCCCAAAACACACAGTGATGGAGTCACGATGCCTTTGGGGGATGGGAGGAGACAGGGACATGTCAGATGTTATTCCCTGGCAGCAAGCGTGGTCCAGCAGCTGCGGGGACCTTGCAGCAGATGGAGTGGACACCCATCACAGTGCCACAGGGCACAGCTCTGCTTCTGTTTAGCACCCTGGGCTTTGTCAATAGGGACTAAGTAGGACGGGGAGCACAAACAGCTCTCCCACCTCTGCAGGCAGGCTTTAACTGCTAGCCTCAGACAGAGTCTGTGTGCTGACCCAGCCCACCTGCCAGGTGATACCTCTGGGACATCACAGGTTCAATCACACCATCAATGTTCTGACTTATCCATGTCTCACTCCCAAAACAGGGGGATGTGGCCCTGTTTCCCCCTGTGTTGGTGCTGCTTTGTGGTCTTTCAGGCAGCTGTACTCACTCCTGTGCCAGGAAGCTGAAGGTCTGCTCAGCCACCCCACGGTGCCAGTGCTCTGCCGTGGCAGGCCAGGCTCATCTGTATGCAGCCACTGACAGTGGATGTCATGCAGCTGACCTGCCTGCCCTTGAAGGCAGCGTACATAGACATATTGCCTCACCCAGTCACTGCAGACAAAATCCATATATTTTGATGTTGACTGTTGCTTTGGTGGGACATTAGATATGTCCCCAAGTGCTGTCACAGAAGTAGCTCACTCTTCAGTCCACAGCCTTTTGAAAATAGGCCAAATCTTCCTGTTCTATGCATGTGCCACCTCTTTACACATTTTTTTTTAGCTTTGCCCTAAGTTCCTTGATGCCACCTGCACACTCACTACCATGACAAGTGCTCCACATGTCAGTAGCTCCATGCACTAAAGCCCTCTGCAGTGGCCAAGCCAAATGCCAGCACAGCTTGTTACGCTGGTTTGTAGGGCAGAGAGGGGCTACACCTTGCTCCTACAGACTCTTTGTCCCAGTGACTCGTTGTTTCTGCTTTTTCAGGTGAACCACACCACCGTTTTCACCAGCAGACCTTGGGCACCGCAGTGGCACTGATCTCCTGTGTTTGCATTAAGCGCTCTGTCGGCAGCATCTCTCTGTGACCAGCACCCAATATTTGGGGACATGGGTATCAGTTCCTGCCACAGGCACGGGTTCATCGGGGCCATGATCCTCACTGTGTTTTCCCACTGTTTTGTTATTCACAGCAGATCAAAGAGGGGCATAAAAATTTGCCAGGCCCTGGAGGGGCTACTTTGCCCTCACTGCATGGTGGGGCCACCATACAGCACACTGATAGAAAAGCCAGTCCCAGCAGGGGAAATGAACGGATGGATAACCACCCGCTGAAGAGGAAAATGCTGAGACAACTAGGTGCTATGGCAATTCGTATCCTTTCTTTGATCTCAGCTGTATCTTTGTACTATATATAGAAAGCAAAGAGAAGAACAACAAACCTTTCTGCTAAATGACTCTCAAATCCATTTTCCTGCTCTGTAACAGGAACAGAGGCTTGAACCCCAGCCTGCATTAATGAAAAAACAAACAAAAGCAGAAGTTCATTAGGGATGAAAGTTGCATTTCCAGCCCATTATTTATTTGCTTTTGCCTCTAAAGAGCCTATCTATGCATTGCATAGGAGCCTGTTGGAAGCACCTCCAGTAAAAGTCTTTGGTCAATTTGTTAAAACTCTTATCACAATAAACAGCAGGACTAAACAGCATATCATCCCCTTGGCCTCATCACCATCTCCTTGCTTGTTCCCATGTTGAAATCTGGAAAAACAAAATCACTCTCGCAGTTTGCCCCAGAGTTCAGCATATTCATGCCCTGTTAGTCCATGACTAAAAACAAGTTTCAGAAGGATGGTCCAACCTGCAGCCCTCTAAAAGCTATTTGAGTGAACACAGGTGGAGCCGTTAGACAGACTCTTAGCTGTCAGTCCTGAACTCAGAGGGGATTTCCAGCATCTGAGGAGTTCAAGAGACTGAACCTTTTAGTTCTACTATACCTATCCCGCTCTTGCAAGTCACTTGGCCTTCAGGCGAAATCACTTCAGTCTTGTGCCACACAAGTCCTGTAAGCAGCCCAGCACAGGTAGCGAAAGGGCAATGACACCAGCCAGCCAAGGAATTGCAATTTTAGTGTCCTTCCAGCTCCTGCTATTGATTCAAGGTGCTCACTGAACAAGGAAGGTACAAAGTACCTCCATGTGATTTCATAGCTGCTGAGGCATACCCTGGTCCACTATTTTGTCTCTGTCAACAGAAAAATCCACTTTAGAAGTTCTCTAGATCTACAAGCTCCACATCCCAGTCTGTGGAAAGTACCTTCACATTATTACTGTCACCCTGCATCCTCCTCATTATTTATGTCTCGTGTTAAGCTATGCACTTACTCACTGTAAACCCTTGCACATGTGGGAGTCCCTAGTGCACACAGTGCATCTGCGTGCATTATTTTAAGCCTGGAAAGAACTGAGTGACATGGGGCTTTTTTTTTCTGGCAGAAGCTGTACCTGCCAGAGCTGCATCAATAATGGAGTAGTGACTAACAAGCAAGGCCCTCTGACAGCATGAATTATGTCAAAGAAATCACAAATCTTTCTTGATTTTTTTCTATCACATCACGTACATCCTGCAAGATAGAGACATGAGGAGTCACATAAAGTGCAATCCGATCTGCTGTTTGTAGAATCCCAAGGAAAGGTGATGGCTAAAGGTATCAGCTGGAGCTTGGGACTTACGGCTTTCCATACTGTTGCAGACCACCTGTGCCATTCCACCTCTGTGAGACAAAGGTCACCAGGGCTGTTAGTGTCCACTAAAATTAACAGCATGACTGAAAACGGGGGTCTCCACTAACTCTGTGTTTTCTTCTTTATTTCTCCTCAGGTTTCCCAAATTTAGCATCCAGTTAAATTTGCATTGTGTTCTTCCCCCAGTATGTCCCTGGCCACTCCAGTGTCCTACTCTATGTAGGAGGGGACATGGCTTGTCCAGACAACCTGAGAGGCTGCAACAGGATTCAGCACACACACTGATACTGCCTAGGCCAGTGTCTGTGGGGACGGAGGGTTTCACGGTGTGCAGCCCCACAGCTCATCCATGAGCCATCCTGTCTTCCTGAGCTCCTCTGGGACAGGTGTTCACTCAGGACTGCAGGTAGAAATGCAAGCTCTCTCTTAAATTCCCCTTTCAATGTAAAGACACAGGATGACTGCTAAGGGATCAGCAATGTTTTCCAGCTTGGAAACAACACGTCCTCCTCTCACATATTAGCTACCACCAGTCCTGAGTGAGCGCCTTAAAAGTTGGGTTTCCTGTGCAAAGTAACTTTATTTCCAGCACCTACTGCCCCCCCCCCCGATGCTGACTGCAGGGGCTCAGACACAGCTCTCGTAGCAAAACCAACAGCCCTGGGGAGCGGCTGCTACTGCTGACTTGTTTGGCATTAGGGATGCCAAGACTGGGTGGGAACAACTGCACTTTCCTCCTCTAGAATGCCAGGCCACCTACACCATGACTCAGCTGAGGTGCTGCAGGTCTGAGAGGACAATGTCAGTCTGTTTTGCCGCAGGCACCCTGCCAGGCTCACCCTACCCATGGCTGCTGCAACGCCAGGTTTCTCTCGCCTGCGGGAAAGCAATCCCGTGCCTCCTTCTCCAGCCCCAGCCCCACTCCCACGCACCACAAGCATTTCTGGGCTTTGCTGCTGCAGAGACAGGGGGCCCAGGCTGTCCCACAGAGGCACCCGTGGCCCACGCATGGGGCTGGCCACCCTCAGCAGCACCCTGCTCAGCTGGGAGCTGCAGGATGCCAGCGTGTCTACACGTTTTTGCAGTGCTGCAGCAGCAAAAGGGATTCAAGAGCTCAGGCCCGATATCAACTGACAGGCTAAGCCTGAGCCAGAGCAACTGTTAGCCCCTTGCACAGAGAGGGATTTTTGAGCAGACTAAATACTTGATATTCCCCTTATTGCAAAACCAGTGTTTTCATAGAGAATAATAAGGCCAAAACTCTACAAGTATTCGAACACTGCTTGACTTCCTACTGGGAGCATCTTCACATAACTGCATTCCCATACAATACTGGGAGCCTTCCCATCACACAGGCAGCAAGAAGCACACGCAAGGCTGCCTGATATCACCCATTTAGAGCATCTCCAATGACAACACAATTAGTAATTATTAATGTCAACCACATTAAGATTCTTAAGACTATCGCACACCTGTTCCCTAGCACCATCTTGAGGCAAACTCTGTCCTTCGCCTAATTTGGTGGAAATGGTGCCTGTAAATACAAGGTAACATAGCTCTAACTATTCTGGGTCAAACATTCAGCAAAGATTCAGGTGTTTGCTGCTCTGAATACATGTCATAATAGAGGCAAATTATTCAAGTTCTGTTGTTTGGTGCAGGCCAAAAATTGTTTATGAACATATGTTTAAACTTAATAAGCTAACTCTAGACAAAAGGCAAAAACACCACAGCTTTTCTGCTAAAGACAGCAAAAACACCTCCTGCCAATTTGGTTTTAAGAAATAGAGGAAGAAAATGTAGAGGAAACCAAAAGTTTAATATCACTCACATTACAGCTTTTGCTCCTTTTTTTTTTCCTTATCTGGAAAAAATTTTTCTACCTGCATCTTCCTCAAAACAAGAGAAAAAAACCCAACAGTTGCCTTGGAGTCCTACACCCCAGAAGGCAGACGTCAGATCGTTTCAGAATAGGGCATTACAAACCATTTTGCAAAGGAGCAACCGCTAAGATGCTCTAATCAGGAAGACAGGAATGAGTCTCATCTGAAAAATTACATAGGCACCTGAGACACAGAAGACATGCCCAAATTTTAAAGCCAAATGCTGTCATCATTGACTAGTATGATGCATGATTCGGTAGCAGAGGTGGTCATGGACCAAGTTAATATCTGTGCATTTTCTTCACTGAGCTAGTAAAACTCCCCATTGGGAGACAAAGCCTCCACTTCCCTAGCAGCCCTCAGAACGATTGAGTGTCATATGTAACTTGCCTTGTTCTTTGTTGGTTTATAGTCAGCAAAGTTTTTATTAGTATTTCAACAGGCCCACATCCACACAGGTGCTGACGGAGCACAAGATTCAGTTTTGAGGACACTTGCCCATGTAGCAGAATCCACAGCTGACAGGTACTGCCAAGATTGCACAGAATTGGTTTCACATCTCCTGTCTCCTGATAGTGAGCTGTCAGAAGAGTAAGTCCTTGAAATAAGATCAAACTCAGGCTTTTTCCCTTGAATAAGATTCAAATAAATAAAATACAAAAAAAATCAAAGCAATTCCTTCTCAGAATAACCAAGATCTGAGCAACTGTTAAGCTACTGTATACAAGGGAAAAGGCAAGAAGGAAGAAAAGGGCTATAATTCTCTCCAATTGTATTTTGAAGGAAATAACATGTGTTGCTTCTGCACCACTCACAGAGCCCAGTCAACAACAATATATATCCATCCAGCTGGGGTTATTTAATGGCTTAGAAAGGGATGTGCAGTCTGCAAGTCTTAACAGAAACTTTCATATCAGGAGCGGGCACACAACCATGTGACTTTCAGTCAGCAGAAAGTGAAGGAATGAGAGCAACATTAAGCACCACACTGCAGTCATCTCCCAGACTAAGAGCAGCTGAGCAAGGAGCTTGAGAAACTAAACTGACAATTTTATGGTGCTCTTCTTCACAAAGTATTCATTCAGAATGCATGAGAGATGAAAATAAACAACCTGTCTTTATCATATCCAAGAGATGACAATGGTGCATATCAAAGGTCTTTGAAAAATTCCCTATATTAATCCTACGCATCTACGTAACACTCTGCTCGCTTCTTGAACTGTCCGACAGCAAAACTCCACTTAAAGATGCATATTGGTTTTATTAATTACATGATAAATAATAGTTTCTGAAATATCATATTTTTCAGTTTCTGAATCTATATCCGAAGAAAGTTCCGAAGTTTGGGGAATACTTTCAGCGCATTCTCTGTAGTCACTTCTATAACTTCTTCAACTGGAATTCCTTTAATTTTGGCAATATATTCTGCAGCGATATAAATATTTTTTGGTTCATTTCTCACCTGAAAACAAACAAAAAAATGCAGACCAAATTACAGATCACTAGCAGATCACAGGCGTTTCAGATTCAGTACTTCCTGACACAACTTCAGTCACATAGTAGCATGTATGCCAGAGAAATTACATGTATTCATTCTTTTTGGATTATTTTCCCCTTTGCCCATTTCTAGAATTTCTTCTCCTTTCCTAGCCTCAGGAACACTGACTTGTTCATCTCAAAATTTTCACTTGGCAACCTCCTTTGACCCTTGTACCCATGCTTACACTACTTCACTCTCCTGTGCCAGTATGGGATCTCCATAAGGTGTGGGTTTGAATATACATACATAGAACTCCTTTCTCCCCATCATTTACCTGTTTTTCAGGCCCCAGAGCAGGAGAGTCAGTTTCCAAGCACATACTTTCGAGAGGCAACAGCTTCACAAGCTTCTGCTTCTTGAAGAAAATAAGACAGCTATTAAACGCTTTATGCACTTAGACCTGTGTGGAAAAAACATATGAGGGGAGAATATCCTCTGCTTCTAAAAGGATTGTCAAAAGACTTTGGTGCCAGTGTCTGCATTTTATCAACAATTTCAGAATGGAAGCAAGAATACCAGGAGCTGCTCAGGAAGT
This sequence comes from Athene noctua, assembly GCF_965140245.1. Classification (NCBI taxonomy): domain Eukaryota; kingdom Metazoa; phylum Chordata; class Aves; order Strigiformes; family Strigidae; genus Athene; species Athene noctua. The sequence goes on along the minus strand of NC_134037.1, from coordinate 103,988,506 downwards.
CCCTTCAAATTAGGATTATCCTGTTTTCTGAATATCTGAAGTACTATTATCTAAACAGTGAATCCATTGTTATTTATTAAATCATGTAGTCATATTGCACAAAATACCCTACAGAGTCGCCAATGCAATTTTAATTTGCTCTTTTTCTGTATATATATTTGAGTACCCTTTTTCCATCTCTTCTTTCACACCTCAACCTCCAGTTTGCTTTCCTTTCTCCATCCCCATCTACATCCATCCCCCAAACCCCCTTCCACCTGAATCATGCCTTTTCCTTTCTTACATTTCCTGAGCACAGGAAGTGATGATGGCACAGGATAGAAACCAACTGCTAGCCCAAAATATGAAGTTAGTATAGCTTGTGGCAGCCCAGAGTAGAAAAGAGCAGCCTCACCAAATCAAGGACCAAACCTGACCAAAGCCATATTTAAGCAATTTAGCTGCTTCTTCGCTGGGCACACCTTTTTCAAAGGTCTTTAACTTAATCAACTGTGAGCAGATTTTCTTTTGAACCATACGTGCCACGGCACTGATATAGAAACTAGTCCTTTTCCACGTGTCATGTCCCTACTCTATAAGAGTACAGTGATAGAAGCTTTTAAAGAAGAGTTCATCAGAAGCCAAATTAAAATGAGAAAAAAGTGCTTATTTTCTTAACTCCTTATTCTCAGAAACAGCTGAACTGTTTTAGACAAGTTTTCCCCGCAAAAGTCTAGCTAAGGCAAAAGGCCCAGGAAGAAATATAGCCTAAGTGAATATGTGCAGCACTATAAGCAACAAACTTCTGCTGAGAAGTGTCAGGTGACAGCAACTGTACTCAAGAATTGCTAGTCCCACTTCAAACTGTGGGATTAGCGGTACTTCAGACTTAAAAAACAAGCATATTCTTGAGCTGCATGGTGAAAACAGTCATGTTTGCCATCATGATAACCTGTCTTCTATTACCTGCAATCCCCAAGCCCTGAGAAGGGGCAAACCCCTTTAACCATTACCTGTTCACTCCTTATAATTGAAGGAGGAATGGAGAAGAAGTATCCAGCTTTCACCCCTTCCATTGCTACAGATGGCTTCCCATCAAACGCATGGAGCAACACCTTTGTAGCACCTCAGAGAGAAGCAGCAAACCAAGTCATTAGCAGTGTTTACCATAGATCTGTGATGTCAGCGTACAATGGGACCTCAGTTTCATAAAGAATGAACACAGAATCTCTGCACTGTTCCTCCCAACTTTCGTGTACACAAACTCGTGAGGACATGGCACAAATGAAGAAATTCTATTGACAAAAGCCATGATGGAGAAAATGCATAAAACCCATACCTTGTTCCTTTAAGAGATTAATGGTTGGTCTTCCAGCTGAGCGGGAATGAACATTTCTGCACAGCAAGGAGAAGCCTGGCATTAGGAAATTCAGCAAAATACTTTTTTTTTTTTTATAAACACAAACAAACTAACAACAGCTTGGAATGAACATAATTAATCTGTATTACACCTTTTATCAGGAAAAAGTATCTAGAGACAGCATATATGAATCATTTTAGCTACAGTGAAGATATAGCAACAACACAGCAAGGACAGGACACATAAGACCGCTGTATACAAATGCAAGCATAGGGAAAATTCTATAATAAAATCTCAAACTGAAGACTGACAGGACGTTAATGCCAGTTTAATCCAAGTAAGAGAAGATCTGTGGGCTCTTGGTAACTATAAATCCTGGGAAATATTTTCAGTTGTTATTGGGTTCTGGCAAATTCTCCTACTAGTATAAACAAAACCTACAAAGGCAAATCCAGTCTTCTTGCTAACTCAATCTGCTTGATCAAAACCTGTCTTTGTCCTTCCTTCTGTTCATCCGTGCTGGCAAATCTGGGAGTGAAATCTAGTCCAACCTACAGTACAAGAAGAGAAGTGAAAAAATTTACAGAGCTAACACTTGACTAAACCACAATACCACACATAAAAGCAAAAAATGCTTCAAAACTGCAAAGCATTTCAAAATACATATATTAGAGGCTGCAATTAAAATGAGCTCAACTGTGGCCTAACTTGAAAAGGAATCCATTCTCAACTGTAAGCTTTTCAACTACGAAAGCCTTTACGGGCAGACAGTTACTAACAAGCATATTTAAAATTTTAATCTGTAACTGGCTTTCTGGGGGGTTATATTCTATCAAATATTATTTCAGATTAAGTCTCAAATCCGTATCTCCAATGCACGTAAAATTTCAGGACTAAAGCTACAGGTTCAGGTCAATCTCCAACAAAAAATACCCATAAACTCTGTACTTTTTTGATTTAAACATGTTCAGGCTAAATTTAAAGTTTGTCAAAGCAGCCCCATTCACAGTTACACCAACCTAAGTCCTTGATATACTGTACAAGTTTAGCTACAAAGCTCTGCCAATAACTGCTTTTCCTGCAGTCAGTGCAGAACCAGCCATAAGTCTCTCCTGTATCAACACAGAAAAGGGGCAGACTCCACCCTAAAGTTTTCAAGCCTCAATTAGTTTATAAACAAATGTAAGACAGGAGACAACACATGGATACAGAGAGATGAGGGATCATAACAAAAAGAACTGTACAAGTCATTGAGGTATACTGAAATCATAGCTTAGCCTGACTTTGTCAGGGAAGAAGACAGGAAGGATCTGAATGAGGATAAAAATGTGTCTCAACACTTCACTGTGCCAGAGAATCGGTCAAGAGACATTCGGGTATAAGATGATATAGCATAATAATGCAATCTAAATCCACCAGCATAAACGTCATCTATTTCCTAATAATGATAATAAAAGAGAGCATCAGGCAAATATATTTAGGAAAGCTATTTAGGAAAGCATGTTAAGAATTACAAATCAGACTTAGCACTTGTTCAGACTGACAGCAGTTCTTATTGCATACACAAAACCAGGTATTCTCTAAGTTTTTGTAATTCTGGTGACAGATGCTGACGAAGCCATTGGCATTTAAACAAACTACAGAATTCTACTTACTTCTCCAATCCCCACCAATTTATCTTTGTAGAGTTCTATAAGCGGCAACGCAGCATCCAGATCCTGCAAGAACAAATTAAAGATGCAACCCTCACTGCCCTTATAAGATGAAAGGGGCATGAACTCAACATTATGATTAAATTGGCATTTCCTTCATTGTTCTTAAATTCTCTACCTTAAAACTTGCTATTACTCTAAGTTGTGCGGTCAGAGAAATTTTAGAAACCTTCACGATTTCCCTTCTTTACTTAATGGCCTTTCATTTCAAGTTATCTTTCCACAGGAGCAGAGGAGGTAATTAAAACAAGGCCCATAAAAAGCGTGGTAACATTAAATAGCTGCAGACAGCTCTGCAAGTTTTTCAGGCTAAGGACACAAACGGTCACCTTCCACTTCCCATGCTAACAAGGGGACATGTGCAAACACACACACGTGCTGTTCGCTGCAAGCAAAGCACTCACTTGGGATTTTTAAAGCTGTTCCACTGCAGTAATATGGCCAGATGACTCCAGTAAACAATTCTGCCTTAGGACTAAAACGGACAAATGAATGTGCTGAGCGACCCTGGGATTTGGTCTGCTGGGTCTTTGGTCTTTTGTATTACAGAAGCACAGAAAAATCACTGGGCAAATCTCAAGATAAATCAGGCAGACCAGAGCACCCCGTCGCCTGCCGTGAGCGGTCCCAGCAGTATTTTATAGCTGCGCCAATGTAACGTGCCTGGGTTTTACCTTCAAAGTAACGCTGCGCGGCTCCTCTGGCGAAACCTCTTGAACCGGGTGCACTCCCAGGCACGGCAAAACAAACCTTGGGAATCTGGACACGGAATTGGTATCAGCGGTGCGAGAGACCGCACAGGAGACCAGTTTAAAGTCAGAAAGAGCGGCCGGCCTGACCAAGGAAGAGGGCAGCGCGTCCCCCGGCAGCTCCCACGTCGCCGGTCGCTCCCGCCAAGCCGCGGACCCGCGCCGGCCTCGCACCTTTCCGACAGCGCCACGACGCTCCGGAACTCCCCCGCCTGCTCCGACACCACCACCAGCGCCGACACCGCCGCCTGCGGCAGACAGAAATCCCCGCCCCGCTGAGGCCAGGCCGGGCCGGGCGCTGGGACCGAGCAGGAGCGGGGAGAGGGTCACTGCCGGCCGCCTCACCTGCTCGGCCGCCCGCACCACGGCCGCCACGTCCTGCAAGAGAGGCGCACCGCCTTAGCGCCAGGGCTGCACCGCCTTAGCGCCAAGGCCGCGCCGCCGCCACCCCGCCCGCCGCTCCGCGCCTCACCATCTGGAAGCAGGGTGCGGCGAGGTGGCAGTGGCAGTCCACCGGCCCCACCACCGCTGCCGCTGTTGCCGCCGCCATGCCGCGCCCGCTGCTGAGGGGAAGAGGCGGGGAGCCGGCGGGTTTCGTTTCCGGGCCGGCATTTTCCCTGCATCCGAGGCGGGAAATGGCGGCCGCCCCGGCGCCGCCATTGTTGCCGCCGCCGGGGGAGGCGGGCGCGGGGCCGCCGCTTAGCCCGGCCGCTGCCGCTCTCCGGCGGGACCCGCGGGTGCGGTGCTGCTCGCGGCGCGGCCTGGGCGAGGTGGTGGAGCTCTGCGCGCCCTTCGTGCAGGCCTTGGCCCGGGGGCAGCCGGGCGGGCCCGCGGCCGCGGGAGACGCGCTCTGGGTGAGGCTGATGGGGGGAGCGGGGCGCGGGAAGGCCCGGCCCGGCCACGGCGGAGTCTCGTCTCTGAGCGCTTTTGCCCGCCCCTGCGGGGGCCCGGCGATGTCAGCCTTTCGCCAGGCGGGTTTTGGGAGAAGTTTCCCCCGAGGTGGCTACGCCGGGCAGGGCGGGGAGGCAGGAGGGGCCCTTCCAACTGCAGGCGTTGCGTGGCCGTGCCCGGAGGATGGCTTCTCAAGTTCTCCCCTCGCTTGCAGAACTTCGAAACGGCGGTGAAGGAGAACGTTACCATTAACGGGCAGCCCTGGGAGGAGACTTCGGATGACTCCGAGCTGCAGAGGGGTATGCGGTGGTTTCCATAAATTTCCTTTTGGGCGGTCGTGTTTTGGCTTCTGCATGTGGTGTTTTTATCACCTGGGCAGTTCTTCCCCACGCTGTCTGTGGCGGTAGGGATGCTCGCGGGGCAGGTGAGCCTGCCTGTGTAAAGATCAGATGTGCCTGTGTAAAGATCTGAAGTGCCGCACGGCAGGAGCACGATTCTACAAGAGCAGCATTCATAAACAGGAGGGTAACCAAGATGCTCAGGGACCTGTATCCAAGAGAATAGGAAAGGGAAAAGTGTTCTGTCTGAAGGACAGTTTCTTGCTTGACACTTCTGTCAAGATCCTTATAGATATCGGGGCAGAAGTTCCAGCTATCACTAGTATGGTGCTTACCTAACTTAAAGGATCTGCTCTTGACTACTAGAGAAAAGCCGCTTGGAGACTCCCAAAGTATCTCATATCGACATGGGAAAAATAAAGGTTTAACTAAGTTTAATGGCAGCTGCCTTGCTGGAAAGTCTACAGCAAGCTTTTAGAAAGTTGGTATTTCAAACCAAGATTTTTCATTTGGGAGGTTAGGAAAGAGCATGTACTATTTTGTCAGCTTCTCTTATCAGAACAAAGAGAGTATTCAACATTTCATGGAATAGGGTAAGGTGATCTATTTTTAAAGCTAAAACACAGCAACAGGATCCAAATCGGCAGGCTTCCCATCCTCTCTGGGCAGTCAGTTTCTGCATTTGACTGCCCTGATGGTGCAGATTTTCATTCCTGTGGCATATGGTAATTTCCTTTACTGTAATGTATCTGTTGCTTCTCATCCTTTTCCTGCACACCTCTGAGAAGAGCCCGCCTCTGTCCTCTTTAGAACCACCCTTTATGTAGCTGAGGGTAGCAGTTCTATTACACACTGGACTTCTCCAGGCTGAACAAACCCAGCCCGCTGAGCTGCTTCTCATACATCACGTACTCCGGATGCCAACCCTCTTGGTGTTCTTCCATTGGAATTGCTCCAGTACTTAATGACAGTCTCCCAGAGCATCCAAGCTGGGATGTTATCATCTAGGTAGGTGAGAATCCTGGCTGGATCATTGAGCTCAGAGGGTAGTGTTTCATGGTTCATACTTTTACCTCATGGCAGATTACGAGCAGAGTTCCACAGGTGTCTGTTCTGTTCTGGGACCCATTGTGTTTAATGTCTTTACCTGTGAGCTGGAGGAGGAGATGGAAGGTGTCTTCACCCACTTTGCAGGTGACATCAGCCAGGATGTCATGCAGTGAATATACTGAAGGGCAGGCCCTTTCAGGAAACGTAAACAGGTGGGAGGAACAGATCTGTGGGATTCTCATGAAATGCAACAAGGACAAAAAGCAAAGCCCTGAATCTGAGAAGGGGTAACCCCCTGTAGGGGTACAGGATGAAAAGGAATTGGGGGTCTTGGCAGGTTAACTCTGGGCCAGCCTAGTATATAGTGCTAACGAGTGTAGTCGGTAGATCCAAGGAAGTGATTATTTGCCTTTACTCTGCAGTTACTAGAGCACACCTGGAGTAGTGCACTCATTTTTAGACTCCCTGGTATAGAGAAATTGTTGATAAACTGGAGTGAGTTCATCAGGGGCTGCCAAGACATCCCAGGGACTGGAGCACTTGCCCTGTGAGTTGGGTCTGAAGGAACGGGGCTTGTTTAGCACAGAGAAGACAAGCCAGCCTTCCAGTACCTACAAGGAAGTTACTGAGAATATGGAGCCGGGCTATTTATTGAGGTGCACAGAGGCAAGTGTCATAAATTTAAAGGGAAAGTAAAAATTCATTACTGAGATAACTGAGCATTGGAAAACGTTGCCCAGAGAGCTGTGTCACCTCCAGCACTGGAGGCTTCCAAGAACCAGCTGGACAAAAGTGCCCTGAGCAACCTGGTTTGAACTGGGTGTGTTGACCCTGCTGTGAGCAGGAGGCTTGTGTTCCAAGAGCCCTCTGGGGGCTGTTCCACCTGAGTAACCTCATGCTGGGGTCTTTGGCCAAGGTCTCTTCCTATCAAGAGACCCTAGTAGCATGTCTGTTGCTACTATTTAATATACAAATTAGGTAAATGTTTAAAATTGCTATATCATCTATTAATATGTAATATATACAATGTGTTTAGAATTACTGTCTTTTGAACGGTAGCAGTGGACATTCTTGGTAGTCTGTTGTCCAAAGGAAATTTCAGTGTGATTCATTTGCTCTTCTCTGTTAGTGTTAGATGTTCTTTGCCAGCAATTTGATGCTTTTTACAGTTGCACAAAGTTGAAAATAAAGATGTATTGAACTGGCTATGGAGAAAGAGCTTGAACTGGTTTTTGGTCAGGAAGCTTCTTCAGTTGTAGTTCTAGAATGATAAAACTCCAACTCTTTTGACTACTGGTGTCACGATGCAGAATGCTGGACCAATTCAGGCTCACTTTGCTAATTCAAATTTGTTCAAAAATTCTTAACAGGAAAACATTGTCCAAATGGATGTTGTTTTCAGTACATTATCCTTTGTCTGTACAAGTATAACTTTATGCCAGCTGAGATACTGTCATCTTCCTGCAGCTGGCATAAAGCAGGTGTAAGGACTGTATTGTACTTTTTAATTTGCCATACATTTACTCATGTGCCTGTCTCTGATCCTGTTTGAATCACCAGGTGATTTGGCATTTTGTGCCTTCAGTGTTTACGATGACCAGTGGCTCAGGACTTTCCTCTCTGTACTTAAATGATTCCATGTTCTAAAACAAACACACAGACTCTTTAAAACCTTGATTTTGCCTAAGGTTTATGATCACCTGATTCTGCACAGATTGACCAAGAGAGGGTGCTCAAAATCCATTCTTTACCACTAGATTGAAAACATTGTATGACTTGCAAGTTGCTTTCAACACATTAGTGGGAACAGTAAATTTAAATGCTAAGGAGTTTTTAAAGTTAAATTTTAAAATAAAAAAGCAAGACTATTGTCAATGTTTCAAGTCTGTACTGGGGAGAAAAAATATAGGAGTGTGCAGGTGGAAGAATATAGAAATACGCACAACATTTCAGTTACAGTTATAAGATTAAGCAGTTAATTCTGTTTTCTTCTATAACTTAGTTTTTTATAGTTTGTAATGATGGCATGTGATGTCAGGAAGGTGCAGGCATTTACTTGTCTAAATTTTGAAACCAGCTTTAAAACAGTATCTTAAACTTTTAACGTTGTTACGTTTAATTGCAGTCTCAGAGTAGCTAAGTATCTTTAGTAGCGTAGGAGTACTAAAACCACTAGTTGACAGCTGAAAATGTATTCTAGGTGTTTAGTCTAATCTTATGATTGGAAAAGCAAGCTATGAAGTTAGCTCCTGCTACGTACAGTCCCTTGGGCCTCAGATGTTCAAAGCAGACGTGTTTTGATTTTTGCACACTCCTTGTGACTAGTAATTACAGATGTTGTTCCAGGAACTGGAAAATACTCTGAATTTCATTAAGGTGACAATATACATATTGTCACAGTAAACTGCATATTTGTGCTCTATGTGATATAAAATCAGTTAAGCTTCAGATTACTCTTTTGACAGTTGGTGTTTGTTTAATGCTCGTAAATTACACAGATAAACCATTTTTCTTGTTGCATCTTGCATTGCTTTTCTTCACTTGAAAAACAAGTTATCTCAAAAGATAGCCATTTCTTTGTGAGACTTTCTTCATAGATTCAGAGTTCTTAGAGAAAAAAGTTTTTGATTTTTTTTTTTTTTTTCCCCAGACAGTTCTCTGCCTCCTCACCCCCCAGCACATTTGCTTCGACAGTAAATGGCCAACATCAAGTTGTGCTCCAATTTCTGTATCACCTTAACAAGGAGATTCAAGACATTTATATATGTTATATGTGTTATATATGTTGTATATTATATATATATGTTATATATTCAAGACATATCTTCATTGATAATTGCCCTTGATTTCTTGTTTCAGATCTAAAGCTTTTTTTTCTTTATAACTTTGTCTCAAATTAAAAAAAAAGTTGTAGGAGAATTCCTACAATAACTTTGCATGTTTGTCACTTTTAGGTTCCAGCATTAAAGTGCTTGAAGATCAATTTGATGAACTAATAGTAGAGACAGCAACAAAGCGTAAGCGGTGGCCTAGAAAGATAATGGTGCATGCTATCCAGACCATGAAAGCAGAGCAAGAGATGTTGGTGAGTAACCTAAGATTTTCAGAAAACCTTGTGGAGCTTGAAGAAATGTCATCTGTTTTGATCTTTAAGCTCCTTCCTGTAGTTGTTTTTAATTCATTGTATAATTAAATTGAGCTTTACATTAATTGTTTCTTCAGTAAAATGAGGGTTACTACAAAGTTTTGTGACTATGAGTGAATTGGGCCTATGGCACAGTTCAGCAAATTACTTAACCAGTTACTTCAACATGATGACTCATGATTTACAAGTCAGGATGCATCTATTTACCTTGTCAAATCCAGGTTTCTGAAATCCTTCATTGAAGGCTGGTTGAAGTACTAAATGTTATACATACAGATAGCTATTAACGTGTCCAGTATATGACTGTTAAAAAGGTGTCTGTGTTTTCCTAAGCACTTTTGTTGAGCTGATAACCACATTATGTACTTCCAGTAAAGAAAGAAAAAAAAAGTAATGTGGATTATTGAATAGGTGCAGTAATTTCTCTGGGTTTTTTGACACTGCATGTAAAGTAATTACTAGCATTAAACAACCCAGTCATGTACTTGGTTGCATCTTTCCTGCAGTTACGTTAGGCCTGCCTTTTGCTTATGTGCTGATGAATTAGAGTCAATTTCCTTTGGGGGGGAAAAAAAAAAAAGGCCAAGAGACAGTGGGTACAAGTGGAAATACAGGAAATCCCATTTAACCATTTAAAAAATAAATTCAAAAAAAGAACTGTGAGGTTAGTCAAACACTGGCACAGGTTGCTTAGCAAGACTGTATAGTATGTCCATCCTTGGAGATACTCAAAACCTGACTGGATAATATCCTGAGCAACCTTCCTAGTTGGCCCTGCTTTCAGTATGGAGTTGGACTAGACCATCTTTAGAGGCCCTTTCCAACCTCATTCTATGATTCTAAGCTAAAGAAGAGAGGGACTTTTTTTAGAAAGTTGTTTAAGAGCCTGCAATGCATTTCTGAGAACTAAAATTGACAAAAGTCAATGATGATGATTTACAGATAGTAAAAGGGCATGGGCACATATTTGTCTTAAGCCTGAGACATTTTTCTAACATATATATTGCCTTTTGTGATCTCTCTGTTTTGTTGATACACCAAGTATGCAAAACAAACAAAAAATCAACTAAAGTAAAATAGCTATTGCATAACACCAAGATCTAAGAAGACCTTTTGATCTTTCTGCAAAGGGACTATTCGAGTCCCAAAGTGGATTGGTTATTCAGAATGCCTCTCATGCTACCTTTTTGCTCTTGCTTACCTCTTCAAGTTTTACACTGCCACAACTAGATGATTATTTTAATTAAAAGTGTCTGCAAAATAGAGCAAGTTTTTTAGTTTATCTCCAAAAATGAAGTAGCTTTTTTCCTCTCTCAGCTACTTCTGTGAAAATACTAGTGGTTTCCCTGCTTTGAGTTGAGGAATCTTTATGTTCTTTTTTGACCTTAGCTACTCCTGTGATGCATGTTTTCTGAGGCATATAGAGCAGATATGCAGATGCAGTATTTAACTGCAGTTTATCTGGAGAGAACCACTCATTTCATGTGATGATCTCCATGTAATTCCTGAAGCAAGAGATCATCCTGTAGGTTTTCAGTCAATAAATTCTGTTATGTGTGAGGATAATGCAAGCCATGTTTGTTCTGCTTGGAGCTGTTACTGTAAACTTGCTAAGAAGATATGTGAGCTGTGAAAAACTCGCTCTGGTAAAACTACAGGGAGGAATAATTAACTTTCGTCCTACATGGTTTAAGATTGAGGGAGGACAGCTCCTGAAGTGGAGAAAAACACTAACTTGCAGATGATAGAGCTTACATTCCCATGTCTTTGCTTTGTTTCCTTCTTCCCTGGTAGTTACTTCTAATTCCACCTTTAATATAACTAAATACTAGTTTTATTCATCATTTATTATTAGTTAACTTCATGTCACAATTAACTGATGTCAAGTCACGAGACTCACAGTAGGACCAAAGAGCCAGAGAGCCTGGTCTGTGAAGGAGAGTGTTCTTATTCATGCATAAATAAATACAGGGTTAGAATGTAGTCATTTAAATAGTTTTCTTTTTCTTAGCTTTTTGTCTTAATGTACCCTTTGTTCGAGTTTGCTCCTCTGTGAAAGCGTACTGTTTTTGTGAATGGCTTCTTGGAAGCCAGAGCAGCTCTTTTTCCTCAGTTGTGCAGCAGGTGGCAATGCTTCTTCCAAAATGCCTGGATTTCAGCTTAGTTCTCATGCTTTAATAATTAGAATTCTGCAAACTGAGGCAGCTTTTGGAGATGTTTGCAGTGAACTTCACTGTGTTAAGCAGAACACTGTTTCCAGTAACTGAGTATCTATAAACTGTACCTCTAATACATTCTTTATCTAAATAGTGCTACCACCATCTCCTTGTATTAGCTTTTCTCTGTTGCTCTGACTGCTATCTGTATAGCAGATATCTATTAAACCAAGAATGTATTTCAGAATGTTTATTTTTTTTTAATGTGCAGAAGCTTTACCAGCCTGTTGTGACACCTGAAGAGATAAGATCACAGCCTTCTCAAGGTAAAGATTTTGTGGGGAGGGCAACTGTGCTGAGGAAACACTACCTACCTTACTGGCTAGCTGTAAATGTTTTAAGAATCTTTCTTTAAACACATTTAAAATTATTGACTCTTTAAATAATTAACTAAAATAGTTTGTCATAGCTGAACGTATTGCTGCATCAGTTTGTTGTACCCCTTTCTCCTCTTCTAAGTGCTGCCTGCTGTTAGGCGCTATACGTAAAGGCAGAAGCTGTCTGCTGTGTGGGTAGTGGATAGAAGTTGTCACAGAGCTACCCTCAGTAGGTTTTCTTACTTCTTTCCTTCACCGCTGGTGGAGGCCAGATGGGGAACTAGATGTATCGCTGACATTATACTTTGACCGTTCTTGTGTTCCTTTTACATGAATACTAGAAATGCTTCAGTCTCTCTTCCTAATCAGTTGGTTTCTCCAGGGAATTGAAAGCAGTTGTGTAGTACTCAGGATAGCAGCATTGACTCTCCTAACTTGCAAAGTAGGCATCAAATTTTATCCTGCCTGTGTCATTTGTAAGTGTTGATGAAGAAACAAAGCTGCAAATGAGATCCTAAGTTTGCTACACGCTTTTGAAAGATTCCTTATACAAAGTCCTTGGAACAAGCTGGTGTATTTTGCATTTGGTGGTTGGGATGTGCTTTTTTGAGGCTGGTCTTAAGAGATGGAAAGTTTAGTCTTGCCTGTTCACAAGTATTGAAAAATGACAGAATTGACCAATGCTGTTCTAAGGTGAAAAGTGTGGTTACAGAACCCTCACTACAGATGCTGCACATGATGTAAAGCTGGTGTTGCAAGCAGTGGTGTTAAAGTTTGAGAAGCTGAGCTTAATCTTCTAGTTCTCACCCTGCTGATCTGACTTGACTCTAGGCATTGTTTCCTCTTTGTAAACAGGAGACTGCTTCCAGAAATGCCAGCCTGTGCAGCAAAGCAGCTAACAGGAGCAGTAAAGAGCCTCACTTCATACCTGGGTTCCTTTTGGTTTCTGGTGTCCAGATCTATGCTTTTCTATGTGAATTAACTATGTAACAGCTTACACTATGGTACCACCTTTTTAGGTTGGGTAACAGCAAAGTCTAGCCAAGATAGAATAGAGTTTGTGCTGAATTTTAGTATTATGTAGTCTTTGGGAAGTTTATGTATCCCAGTTTAGCAAGTACAGTGGCCAGAAACCAAAAATGTTTAGATTACTCAATACTTTTCATTTCCTTTTTTCATTTCCCTATGTTTTGGGAAGCCTTGAACACTGAGGAATATAATGCTGTCCATGTCAAGCTGAACTCCTGCAGCCAAATTTCATTTAACTGTGTGTCAGTCTTTCTGTATAACTGGAATAACCCAAGCAGTTATTTTTTTATTTAACTCCTTCCTTGCCATTTCATAGGGTCACTAGTCTTCTAATCCCAATATTCTGCTCTAAGAATGCTTCACTATGGACATAGACTTCTTTTAGAGGATGTCCATTCATAGGCCTCTGTGGTGTGTTTAAAGAGACTGCTGTTGGACTGGTTTTCCTTCCAAACTCTGAATGCTGGTGCATTTTAGCATCCATGCTGATAAGTGGGATTATGCGTTCCTAAACCGTGTCTGATCAGCGCATTGGACACGCAGGCAGACAGTTTAACAAAACGCTGGCCCTTGCTGCTTACTACGTTTCACCAGGGGATCACTGTCAGCCTGAGCTAGAATACAGTGATTATCTTAAGTTGTCTTCAGTAGTGCTATTGAGATTGACTTCAAAGCAGAATACTGTGTTTAACCCTGAGAGGGTTTAGGAGGGTGTGTACCATCTAACACTGTACCCTACTGCAGGCACTGGTGAAACCCTACAGAAAAATAATAGTAGTGGTGGTGAGGCAGCTTAGTTCCCAGGGGCATGCTTGCTTCTCTGCTGATTTTAAGTCTTTGTTGATGGCATAGCACTGCAGACTGAACAATGCTGGAGAACATTCAAAACAGTTTTATAATAACTTCAGAGTTTAATTATTGAGTAAAGAATTATTTTTGCTTGTAAATCAATCATCAAAAACATATACTGTGTTGATAATCTTATCATATTGCTACTTCAATCAAGTATGTGCCATTTTCCCCCTGTATTCTGCACCTGCTGCCTGCCTCAGCATTCCTGAAAGCTTCTTTTTGTTTCTTTCCTTATTAACCCAGCAGAATTAATACAGTTCATGTTGTCTGTGCTTGGTTCTTTTTTATTCTTGGTGTTAATGCTTGTTAAGTTAAGTCAGGAGAAAAATGTAGCCTTCACTGGAAAAGCTGACTTGTTGGAGCTGTAAGATTATTTTTTCCCCTCCTTAAAATGGGTTTCCTTAATTTCATTTTCTCCACAGTTGTGTTTAGTCTCCTTCTTTTGTGCATTTTTATTAAATGTAATAGGAACTTGAAAGGTTTGAAAACATCTTTTTTTTGTTTATAACTGTTCCTTTATGTCAAATACTGTCTTTGTGTCTCATGTTTTATACAAGCTGTAGGTTTTCTAGTGAAGAACTTTGTGGCTTGCTGTAGTTGAGACTGCTAGACGCTGCTATGTTTTAAGTGATAAAGAGTAACCATAGTAGGATTAAACATACAAGGTGTTATCCTCAATGCTATAATGAAAGGGATGTGCTGTAGGTTTGTTTTGTACAGGAACTCCACTGCTTTTCTGACTGATATTTAAGAAGTTGATAGCAAGTATTGGGGGGAGGGAGTTATGTTTTAGAAGTTTATTTGGGCTTTATGTTTTTCCGTAGATGCTTACATCGCAGATCTGAAGCAGGTGACAGAAATGGCATCCCAACAGATCAGTGGAGCAATGAAGGTGAGATCTCTGTGGTCCAAGAGGCTTCTTTTTAGTTTCTTGATCTGATAATATGTCACGAAACAGGAGTTCTGACTCATCTTGGCTATAGTTTTGTACAAAAAAGCCCGCGTGTGTACTTTTGAAGCAAGTACATCTCTAGGTTTGGACTGCTGAAGTTGTATCTGTCAAGCATTCCTCCTCACTCGGTGGTAAGGAAGATTATCCTATGGCTGTAGGAAATGTTTTTTACAGAGATTTTAGAACCTGCAGCATCTGAAAAATAAAACAGTTTTTGAAGACCTGTACAACTTCATACAGCATACGACATTTATTACTTCAGTACCAGCTTAGACATGAACCAGGGTGTTCCTATGATGCTTATTCAGCTTAGAGATGTGACAAAGGAGCATTTAAACTTGGCATGCTCTTTGCATGGCCTCTTGAGTGCAGGCCCTGGTCGCTGTTTAGGCTGGTAGGTAGCTCTGAGTTCCCAACCTTCACCTGACATCCTCAGGATCATCTTTGCAGACACTGAAGCTTTTGTGCCTGTCAGAATCTAATTAACATATTTCATTCATTGTGGCCATTACTTTTCCCATGTAACTTGAGATACTTGGGTTTGTTTTCTGCAGTCTCTCCCAGCGCTAATAGAAAGAGCAGAAGGTTTTTCCCAAGCATTAACTTGGCAACCAACCTTGGAACTCTGCAAGCTGCGACAAGAAGTCTTTGCTGGTTGCAAGACGAAGGAGGAAAATAACATCCAAAACTTCATATCACCAGGAGAAGTCACACCAACAGACACTGACACTTGTAAAAGTCCTTGTGTTTTGCTAAAAAGAAAAAAAGCTGCCAGTTCACCACAAAGACGACGCTATCCACTTCGACGGAGGAATGTTACTCTCAGCACATGAATTTCTCATTTAGTATTTCCAGATTGAAATCTCACTTGTACTCTTGTTCAGTGTGCTGACTCTTTTTTTCTTAAAACTTCGTCTCCCCTTTAATTCAGTGCTATATGTGGGAGCTTCCTTAACTACTTAGTCGTCAATCCTTTTAAATATTTGGTTTTACTGTCGCTGATGCTATATGAAAGCCTACGCATACCAGTAGCAGCCGATATCCAGCCATTACATTTGCAGATTAACTCTTATTTTTTGCTCTTTAATTACAGCACTTAGCTGGAGTCCTTATGGTTCTCAGAGTTTGTGCATATGCTTGATGTATGTGGGTAGTCTTTTAGTAAACCACTAAGTGCTCATTTACATTAAGCATGTTGCTAAAGAGGTTGGAGAATGTCTAGTTCTCCTAATGCACCTTCATTTATTACTGGTGACTATTTTTTTAATAAAAAGAAATTCACACTGGAGCATATTGATATGATGTTGCAGTTTTCAGAAAATCCACACATAAACGTGACACTGATCCCTGCTATTCCACCTTTCTGGAATTTACATCAGCTGGGCTTATTTATAGACATATTTGTTTAAACTTGGATTTTTAGTAATCGTATGTATTTACTTGCAGTGTGCCCTTCTGAACAAGGATTCAACCTCTGCATCTTACCATCTGATATTTCGTTTCATGTAACCCAATTATGCAGTCTGGGGGTTTCCTGGACAATATTTCTACACATTACAGGATCTTGACTTGGGTCATGTATGCATTTGTGATGTTTGACTAAACTTCAAAGATCAGTAGGGACTACCAGTAAATGGTATTAAGTTGAGCTAGCTTAGTTTATTTTTTTCTTTATACTTTAGTACCTAGACAACTGCACAGTAGTACTAATTGTACTTTAACCATTCATAACTTTTTCTAGTTTATGATTGCATATGTTTGCAGTAAATACTCCTGTCTAATATGTAACATATTTCTCACACTTTTTTAGAAGCTTATTAATGAATTGTACTGTGGGAAGAAGATGGGTCAAACTTAATGTCTAAGAAACTGAAAAGTTTCAGGAAAATGTGTGACAGATTTTAGCATCATTTATTTTGTAAAGGTTTACATCTGTATTGAGACTTTATATATTTAATCATATGTAAATATTTGTTTCTCATCGCTGTTGTATATACAAATGTGTTTTTATACAAAGGAAATTAAATCAATTAAGATCAAAGTTTCAGATAATGTTGTCAGTTCCAATCCTGGAATAGCTGGTGACTGGACAGTGAGCGTACTTCAGAAGACATCTGTGTTAAATTTTGGCTCGAGTAACTGAAGTAGTTCCATTTACTGCCTTTGAACTCACAACTGTTATTAATCTCAAGGCTACAAAGCGTCTAATGTAAGAGAGAACAGGATGTGAGAGGGGCTGGAGCTGCGAAGCTGTGGAACGTGTGACTGGGACGGTTTTTCACACAGCGACTTGCTATTCTAGCTGGTCTGAGTACGCGTGCTCTTTGCTGCCTTGAAAATCCCCACCATGGCTTTCTTCACCAAGATCCACACATACTCTTTAACCTGAGTGTTCCCAGACTACGATGAGCCCTGCAAGATTCTGCATGGCTGCTGTTACAGTATTCAAGCGTTTTCTATGTCAATAGGAAGATTCCCCGCTATTCGCTGCAAATAATAATAGGCAAGTATAGAAAATAACTAGGAATAAGCGCATCTCTTTGCGGGGATCCCTTCAAAAGGGCCAAGGTAGGAAAAATGCCTTAAGAAATAAAGGAGAGCACTGCGGATTAAGACTTAGTAAGTGAGTTAAGGGATTCACCCTACAGTGTGTGATAATGTTAAGAGATTGCAGGATACGTGGGTCCGTGTGGATTTGAAGGAAGTGGGAATGCTTGCCCTGAGCTAGGGCAGTTGGGCCTTGTTCCATGGCCCTTGTTTCAATTGCAGCTGGGTGGAAACAAAACAAATGCATCTGGAAACAGCCAAATAAACAGTGTAAAGAAAGATAAAGCAAGCAAGATTCCAAGTGCAGCACATAAACTACAAATCTACAAATCTCCAACGGCTACTTTTGGCCAAAAGTAGCCAATGGAAGGTGTCAGAGGACCTGCCTTTAAATTCAAGTTCTGTGATGAGCTAACCTTGACACCTGAATATTCAGCTGTTTTTCAAATTATTTAAAAAAATTTCTACAGCAAGTGATACATGTAACTAGCTGTGCCTGGGATCTGTTCTTCCCACTGGCAGAAATACATAAATGTCAATTTTCTTCCCATTCCAGTAGCCTTTTGTCCTTCAGTTAACTTTTCATAGAAATCAGCAGTGTTGTGCAACATGAGTGTCTAATGGGGCTTCTAGTGAAATGTCACAACATCTAAACTTCTTATTTTTAACCTGGGGCGAATTGGTATTGCATCAAGAAATGTCTGGTAGTTTTTCTTTATATAGCCATTGAATTTTGTAAGACAGCTCAGTGGTGATGGATACTTGGGAATGTTTGCAAACCGAGTTTGAATTTCTTGGCTTTTGGGGGTGAGATGGAACATCTTGCTGTTGTTAGCATGTACTGTCAGCGATCTGCTTATCGCTCACGAGGCTGGGCCATCCCTACCCAAGAAAAACTCGCCAGCTGGAGCAGTATTCACACACCCTTTTGCCGTGTGTTGCTGAACAGAGGGGATTACAAACAGCATGCAGGGAAGCTCCTCTTCCAGGAATCTCCACGTGGCAACTGACGTCTGTTTGGAAGCTTGGGGCGCACTGGTGCTCTGAAACCCAGCTCTGATGTGGCGTTCTGCAGAAGAGCCACGCTGTGCTAAGCTGCCTTCAGCAACTAGTCTGCGTGTGTGTAGGCTGCTTCACTGCAGACAAAAATCACTGATAAACTGCCATTATAAAGTGTAAACTCAGCTGACTAGACTGCTTGCTGGGCTTGTTTTCTTTCCTGCATAGAAACACTCTGCCTTTAGTGCTGCGTTACCTGGAATTACTGTGTAGGCATTTCGACAGATGTACCAGAGATAGCTTTAATACTAAGCAGAAACTTGTTCCCACAAGCAAATTTTGACTTTTCATTTCCTTTGCCACTTTGAACAAGAGCTGACTGTGATCAGGCTCAGGGGACCGTCCTGTGACTTGTCCCATACTTGTGGGATCCTGGAAGGCTTGCTCTACAGGTGCCAGGAGTTACTCAGTGAAGTAGATACTTATTCAATACTAATAAATTCTTGGTAAGCTGCTCGGGACTTGATGCAGCTGGATGGCCTGCTTGTGCAGTTGCTGCTGGCACAGCACAAGAGCTTCCCGTGGGGTCAGTTCAAAGTCCCTCTGGGGAAGGGGGCATTTTTCCCCCGCAGATCACTCTGAAGGGCTGTTGTATTTTGTCCGCATGGTTCATAGATTTTGTTGCAAGAGAATATACCCGTTCCCTGAGCTTATGGAAACACCAGCTTCTAGTCCTGTTTATTTCAACTGTGCTTAAGGCATAAAGATAGCCCAGACCTCTCTTTTTAAGCAGCTGTCCCACCTAAGCCTCTGCTCATGCCTTTATTTGCCCTCTTTAACTGCTGATGTGATGCAAGATTGGACTGTTTCAAAGGAGCGGTTAAGAGCAATTCACCCTCTCATCGCTTCCCACTTGGCAGCTGGAGCTGCCTTCCAGGAGATGTTGGTTTGGATCCCCTCAGCTGGAGAACAGCAGCGAGCCCACACCTTCTGCCACCTCCACAAGCATCCCCTTGGTGAGCATCCTGGTGTCAGCACGTTGGGTGACAGAGGAAGGGAGAAGCAAGACTGCTTTTAATGAAACGGGGGTCTGGGAACTTCCTGCAAGATGCTTGGGAGACCCGGCACAGTCTGGGGACGCAGGTGAGGTCAGGGCAATTTGGCGAGTGTGCTTGTCCATGTTGTGGGTCCCTGGCATGGGGAAGGCTCACAGGTCCTCAGTCCTCAAGGGTCAGAGAGCTCTGAAAAAGTGGAAAATGCAAAGGTGTGGGTAGGCTGGAAGGTGGAGACACAAGCTGTTTTGAGGTGGAAGAGCTGGGGAGAAGCACTTCCCACCGGAGAAGTCCTGCTCAGGTTTTTCAGTAATGCTGATGGTCCCGGAGCCTACCAGGAAACCTGCGGCAGAGCACAAGCCTCGTGCGATGCCTTGGGCAGCACAGTTCTCTCACCTTCGGCATGAACTGTTAGCCAGATCTTCCTGAAAGGATAGTCTATATTTACTCGGTTTGCAAACTTTGTAGCCTCATCGTCATCTAAGCTGGATGACTCGAACTTCTGGGGAAAACAGAAAAATAGAGAAGTGTCCGATTTATTACAATACCTGACTGGTTGCCCTGCAGTTTCGGGGGCACTCGACCCTCCCGGCGCAGCCATGGCTGGTCCTTTGCCCCACGGGTTGGGCACAGCCGGGAACGCACAGACACGAGTGGCAGTTTTTCTTTATATCTCCGGTAGAGCAGGGGTGTCCTCGGGGTACCTGTCGGTGCAAACACCTCCCCTGCCTTCAGAGCCGAGGGCCAAGATAACGGTTCAATTGAAATGTAAGGGAAGTGTTTGGAGGGGAGAAAGAAACATCGTTCAGTCCGTTAAAACACTCGACGGAGTAGTCGAACAGAGAGATTTTTGCTGGCGGCAAGCGTGTTCTCAGCAGTCCTCGCCTGGCTTCGCCTTTACAGGAAGCCTGTGGCGTTTCCTTATTATTTAGAGGAACAGGGCGAGTCGCGAAAGCGAAAATCGCTTTATCCCAGCACCCGTGCCGTGTCCTCAGGCCCCTGAGCCCTGGCCGGGCCGGCTGCGTTCCGCCGCCGCTCCCGAGAGCAGATGTTTGGCGGGGGGGGAGCAGCCGGGGCTGAGCCTTGGGGCGGGGGGAGCCACGGGCGGGCTGGGCCGGCTCCCGGGGCAGCCTGGGTCCCCCGCCCGCCCTGCCCGGCCCCGCCGCCGGAGGGAAGCCGAGGAGGAGAGAAGCTGCGGGGTGGTTATTTCTGCAGGCGAAAGCAAGAGTCGGAACCCCGGAGGGCCGCCGGGCCCAGCCGGCCCCCGGGGCTGGGGCTCTCCGGGAGTTTTTCAGGCGGCTCCTGCCCGGCAGCGCCGTGCCCCGGGGGTGCGGGTTTTTCCCCCGGCTCCCGGGGGCTGAGCAGACCCCGCAGCTCGGGGGGGGGACGGGCACCCTTGCCGGCGCGGGAGGCTCAGACCCGGGGGGGGTGGGAGTCTGGGCGGTCCCGGGGCTCCCGGTGTCCCGGGCGCGGGTGCCGCCGAGCGCCATGTGACGGCCATGCGGACGGCCCGCGGCGGGGCCCCGGTGGCGGCGGCTCCACCTCCGGGGCGGGGGGTGCCGGGTGCCAGGTGCCGGGGCGGCGCGTTCCCTGCCCCGCCCCGGCCCGCCCTCCCCTCCCACCCCCCGCGGGCCGGGGGAGCCCAGCGGCGCCCCGGGGCGGCTCCGCAGGCGGCGGGATGTCGGGCGCCGTCCCGGTGGCGGCGGCGGGGGTCAGCGCGCTGCCTCGGAGCGCGGCGGCCGAGGGCAGCCAGCAGGTAGGGGCAGGGCGGAGGGGCTCGGCTCGGTGCTGCGGGCGGGCACACGGGGCCGAGTCACGTCGGGCAGCGCCGTGACGGGGTGTCCGCTTCCCCCAGCCCCGAACCCGGGCACCGGCCGTTCCCTTTCCCGGCAGGCGGTTGCGGTGCCGGCGCGTCCAGGTGGGAGGGCGGGCGAACCGCCGGCGGTGCGCGGGAAGCCGCCCGCCACCGGGGCCGTCGGCGGCTGTGCCCCCGCCGCAGGCACCAGCGCCGGGAGGGGAACGGGGCTGCTCCGCCGGCAGCGGGCGCGGCGGGAACCCGGCCGGCTTCCCTCCCCGCCGCTCGCACCTCCGGCTCCTCGCTGGCGCTGGGGCGAGGCGGGTGTAAAACGCTGCTCGTCGGGTCCCCGGCGGGGGTGCCCAGGCTCCGCTCTCAGCGGTAGAGCCCCCCCGGGCATCTCCGCGGCATCCCTGGGCCTCTGCCCGCTTCCACCGCTCCGCCTCGGGCCCCACCTGTGCGGTGTGGCGGGGGAATGCGCCGCCCTTTGCAGGCACCGCGCGGTTTGGCGGGGCCGGGGGTAGGTGCTGCGAAACTGGGAGGGAGTATGTGCTCCTTCTGAGAAACAGTCGCAGCCTGGCTTCAGGCGCCTACCGCGTGCACCTTAAAAACTAGCGAGGTATTTTCTGGCTTATGTCTTCCAGAGTCACGAAGAAGATGACAGGAAGGTAAGGAGGAGAGAAAAAAATCGAGTTGCTGCACAGAGGAGCCGGAAGAAGCAAACTCAGAAAGCAGATAAACTTCACGAGGTGAATGGGTACTTGATGTTTCGCAGGCACGGCTTGGGTACCTGGCGCAGGACTTTACAATGACAGGGTCTTCTTCGGCAGGCGTGGGCCTGGCTCCACGCTAGTCCAGCTCAGAAAGCTGTGGGTGTGTGGCAGAGACAGGCGTGCTGTGGGGTGCCTGCCTGGGAACTCCCAGACACTGATGCTCCACGGTGGACAGTGGAGCTCTGCCATCGGTGTCCCTGACAGGGAGAGAGGGACGTGGTCCTGCCCTCGCCTCACCCTCCTTCTTTTGCTATTCTTGTGACCACCCAGTGAACTGGACCACGAGGCTCCTCTGGGCTAAACCAAATCCATTTTCTTCTGGATTAGTGTTAAGCTTGTCACGTTTGCTGTGGCAGTGGATGAATGCTCGCTGCCTTACGAGGGAGGAGGTGACGGAGGAGGAGGGGACCATGCTGCTTAGTGGCGGTGCTGGCTTAAGTCAGTTTTAAAACTATGGTGTGAGACAGAAATACCCAGCTGAAAAGGCTTCTTAGGAACTTCAAAACCTCAGTTCAGTTAGCTGTTATACTTGTATGCTCTGATAAATAACAGTGGGTGTTTCCAAAAAAACATGAAAGTAACCGATTCTTCCAGAAACTCTTAATACTTCTTCTCAATATCACAATGTGGTGTAGTTTTCTCTGGTCCCCAGTGCAAATGCTGGAGGACAGGAATCCCCTTTCTCTGGTTTAGGCTGTTACCTCACACAACAGTGCTTTTGTTGTAGCCACGGCTCTTGGGGTAAATGTTAGTTCTGCTGCTGTGATTGTGGCTGAGCCAGCCAGTTGTTCAGCACAGGCTCTCCTCTTTCTCAGTGTGGAAGGATCTGCCGACAGTCAGCAGAGGCCAAGAGAGGGACAGTGTGGGGAGTTTTGGGTTTGGTTTTTCCCAGTTCTACTCTGAGTCAGCGCCTGAGAAAGCCAGGTGCAGGGTACTTCTGGAAAGGGGTAACCCCTGGCTTTTATGGAATCATTTCTGGGCCCTGTGCCTTCCTGCAGCCTCTCTGATGTTCCTCCTGAACTTGAGGATCTTCCTCATGCTGGACATCTTCATACTTGGGCAGGCTGGCTTTCCCAGGTGTAGGCAGAGCCAGCTGAATAAGAATTCATTCTTAGCAAGAGCAATTTGATAGTCTCATCCCTGAAAATGAGACAGAGCAATGGGAGAGTAACACTTCAGAACTCAACCCTGTGGTGTTTGGGGCAACAAGGGGTGAGCAGAGGCAGAGATGGACAACTTTTCTGGAGCTGGGTACCATAATTTGTTAGGAGGACTGTGCCTATTTTACTCTGTGCACGAGAGAGGCGGTGAGTGGTGGAAGGGTGTGAGGGAGGGCGAGGGGATCCAAACTCCTACAGCAAAGGGCAATAGAGGCAGTCCGAGGCTGCCCAGAGGAGCATTGCATGAGAGGCTCTCCCTGCTGCCTGGTAAACAGGCCTTTTAAGGCATGTGTAGGCTTGGCAGTTTGCTCTGCAGCTTTCCCAGGGAGGTGAGATTGAGTGGGTGAGTGTTGAGCCCTAGGCCGGCAGTGAGGTGCAGACACCTGCAGGTTTTCCGTGGGCTGTCTCTGAACCTCTAGAGCTCTCCTCTTTGGGATGAGAAGGCTTGACAGCAGGGACACTTGAGACATGCAGTTATCAAAAAATGTGACACACGAATCTCACATCCGTCACAGATGTATGCTGCAGAGCATCTCAAAACTTCCCTGCAATTAATAGCAGCTTATTCATGGCCAGAGAAGCCTTAGCTCAAAAGCAACCCAGGTGAGGGATAACCAAGGCAATGGTCAGGCCTTCTGGTGATGAAGTGGGGCTGGGAACAAGTTGGCGTGACACTCCCCTCCTCCTGTGCTAGAGCTCCTGGGCATCTGAGCAGGTGGCTACAAGCCCTGGCCAGCCTGGAGGAGAGTGGCTGGCACTGGACGTGCTGTGCTAGGTGTGCATCTCAGCTGGCACCTGGGTAAATGGCCCTTTCCTGCACTGGCCTGGGGCAGACACTGCCCTTGCCCTTTCCTCGCCGGTACTACCAAGCACTGGGCTTTCCCAGCACCCACCTGCAGTCGGTGCTTTCATTTGCTCTGCTCTGTCAGTGCAGAGCTGCCCTGCTTGGCCCTTCCCAGCAGAGGCAGCCCAGGGCTGGAAGAGGCCACCACGGAATGCAGCTGTCTACTCCTGCAGTCCTGGGCTACTGAGGACTCCTGAGGACCAGCAGCACCTCCTGGTCTTCAGGGCCATGAAAGGAATCACAGTATGGTCAGGGCACAGGTCGTAAAGCACTTGCCCTGTTCCAGCACCCAGGCTCTGTCTGTCTTTCCTTAGCATTTTGCACATTGTAGTGAGAAACCACACAGCTTTTCTACAAGTTACATGAATATACTCAAGGTGGAAGCACTGAAAGGAGTGTTTTGACTATGAGTAGGCTTTTTTTTTTCCCTCTCCTTCCAGGAATACGAGTCTCTTGAGCAAGAAAATACCTCCCTGAAAAGAGAAATCGGAAAGCTAACAGATGAAATGAAACACTTGAGTGAAGTGTTGAAGGATCATGAAAAGATCTGTCCACTATTGCACTGCACCATGAACTTTGTGACCGTACCAAGGCCTGATGCACTCTCCAGCTGCCTTCCAAGATGAGACCTCTCCTTGATCACCTTTAAATGCGATGTGTAAAAGTGCCATTAACAGGGGAGACTTGAAGAACTGCCTACTTATGGTGCATGTCTTCCATCAAAGAGGGCTGGACTTGACCATGCAGTTCTTCTCCACGTTGAAGTGTGATAGTCTTCTGAATCTCAGGAAAACACCAGTATGAAAAAAAGACAACTTGAACTGCGACTTCTTATTTGGTAGAATCTTTGAGGCATGGTTTTGCATTCAGAAATGCTGAAGTGCGGTGCAGTCCACCATTGCACGATGGAATGTAGACAGGGAAAAGTACCGACCTTGGGCTGGGATGCCTTTCTCCCACACGTCCACTGCCAGTAATTCTTTGTCACTTGTCATCCATGTATATCATGGCTGCTGTTTGTTTTTCTCTAAACAGGTTTGGTTAATAAAAGCAATGTCCCATCTTTATGATGTCCTCGATCTTTTTCAATAATCAATGTCTTTATAACATCTCTATTTTACTGGTCAAATCCAAAGTCTAATGTTAATCTTCCTGTCAGTTGTTTTATTATTTTGCTTATCACCTCTTCAATGGTTCCTCTTCTGAAGTGTGTGTGAGTTTTCCCAGTCTTCATTTCTTGATTATCCCCAGCCCTGCCAACATTAGTTCTTGGAGTGTTTTTATATCCTAAAACATGGCTTGGCCAGTTTCTAATGATGATTGTCTTCTCTGTGTGGAAGAAAAGCAAAACAGAGTTTGCGGGTTCTACATGTTGTTTTAAAAAGCAGATTTTAAAATTTAATGTTTTAATGCATCCACTGGAAATTAACAAATATCTTTATCATTCATCTTGCATATTGCTTCTGGTAAATTATATCTGTGAATACAACAAATTGATTTTAGCTAAGCATTTTGCTACATGTCCACACTGAAGATGTCTGATAAAGTTAAAGAAAACTTAATTCTCTTCCTACAAAAAGGAAGAATTATGATGATGTTAGTGAGAAATACACAGGGAAATTACTTTCTATGAAGATTCTTAGTAGTGTCAGGCTCTAGAAATGTGAATGCTATAGCCTGGGATTCAGCAAAGCATGTTTTTCTCACAGTATTTCCCAGATAGAGAGCACCTTTGCATAATAAAAAGCTCCACCCCTTTACCAACTCTCTCACTTCAGCATTTGGATTTTTTTCATTTCAACTCATGGGGTTAATTTTTCCGCTCACCAGGATCATAGTATTTATCACGAGAATATGATCTGAAATTTCTAATTTTTTTTTCTTTTTTAGATTCTTTAGTAGAATGATGCTTTGCTGATCACTGCCAGGATAGAACTGGGGAAACTGTATAGTCAGCTCTGCCTTCTAAAGGGCCCTCTCATGCCCTTGTCTTAGGCTAGAAACTCAAGATAACAGGCGTGAGCTGTTGTCTTCTTTAAAATTTTTCATTAGGTTGTCCCCAAGAGAATTTTCAGCATTTGCAGAAGCTATTGACAGCCTAAATGCAGTCTTCAAAGTTTCTTATGGACCTGTAAGAACTGAATCATTCTGCAAATTAAAACTGCTGTAGTCCCTGCCAAGGAAAATGAAACTTTCAAGACACTTCACATTATGCTTTTTGGATAATGTCCTTGATATGATTCTGTGTGTCACCCTTAAGAAAGGAAGCTATCTTAAGCATATTTATCCACCCACCCACATTTCCTCAGTCCCTGGATGCCACTGTGTAACTTGGGCTGGGTAGAAGTCTAATGGAGAAGGAGGAGCACAGGGAAAATGAACAACATTCACTCTGGGAAAAGTCATTATAGCTTAGGCTGGAGAGGGAGAGAGAGAGGATGTCTCACAGCTCTTAACTAGGTATGTGCAGCTGAGCTGAGGCTGGGAATGGTTGAGGTCAGGGCTGGTGCAAAAGTATGATCTCTCCTGTGGAGCCCTGCAGACCCTCAAAAAGGGGAAGGTCAATCACCTTGTCCAAGACAGTCCATCCCACCAGAATCCTAAGGATTTTGTCCCACGGGGGCTTTCTTCTAAAAGAGGTCTGGTTCGCTGTGTAAAATCGTCCTTCTTACACATACATTCTTCTAAACATCTGTCTAGAAACTGGCTCCGGCTTATCATTCAGTAGCCCAAGATGTATTGTACGTTCTTCACCAGTAAGACCACCGTTTCTGCATTGGACTTTATTAACTGTATGTTTGTGCAGGGTGTACAAGGGAAGACAGCTGAAATCACAACAACGTTGTGTGCTGGCAACAGCAACCTAATTCCAAGGCTAAGCCACTATTCCTTGGAAGGGCTGGGAGCCCTGCAGGGACACTCATTGCCACCAGTTCCTTCCCACAGCCACAGGGTGTAGCTCCAGCCTGTGCATCATATCCATTAGTAATAGCGGGCTCTGAACCCTCCAGAGCCTGGGCTGCTTCTTCCTCCTGCATCTCTTGCATCATTGTTTTTCCCATCACTATTTCCAAAGGGCCTGATGCATCTTTAACAGATTAACCAAGGCATCTCTCATGAACAGTATATCATGTGACTAATGTTCAAAGACAGCTGGGAACCCCAAGTAAAAGAAGTGAGCAAAATGAGTGTCCCAAGCCAAATAAAGCCAACATTCTGATTTCTAAACATTTCTAAATTTATTTAATCTAATTTATTTATCTAATTTTAAATCATCAACATTTCTAAAATTAATGTCGTAGCTGAATCACGGGTCAAAAGGGACAATGAACTGTTAAAGCGCAGGCTTATGTATCCCTAAGCAAATGACACGTATACAGGCTGATTACACTCTTTGCAGGGGGTGTTTGTAGGGATATTGTTTTACAGAGTTTCAAAACCGAAAGTATGTTCTGGAGCCTGGGATAATTGTTACATGAATAGGGAACCAGAAAGGAGAACAGAAAGGAAAAGGCCCATTTGTTAAGGAAGCGACAGAAAGTTTGTTTTCAAATCCAAACCTCTCCTTTTGCAGCAGGGTATTACACCATCACAAAAAATGTTTCATACCTATCTATGGCTAAAATACCGCTTCATGTTTTCTAGCTTCAGAAAGCTTCCAGTTAGATTGACTTCTGCCCTGAGACTGTGGTGTCTATTACATTCACATGATTTTCTGACGCAGGTATATAGGGAAGATCTTTTCTGTGTTCAGATGGTGGTTCATGTGAGGAGTCCTGTGAATTGCAGTCTTGTTTGTGGATGCGTAATGTAGATGACGGTTGCCAAGAAAGCTGGATTTTGCCTCTTAGGTTCACAGTGAAGGTTACAGTTTGTCTAGATTTGGTTAACATGGATTTCCTTTTTGTATTTTCTGTGAGTCTACTGAAGAAGCAAAATGCTCAGTGCAAATTTACCCACAGATAAAAGTATTAATTCTGGTTAGCAGAATAAGTCCAATTCAGCTATTTGTCTAGTCATGTCTTTCGGTTGTTGTTGGGTCAGATTTAAATTTATCATATTTTTAAAAGATAATTCTAGCCTCCAGAGATAAAAAAAATCAACAGAAAGAGAGTCAAGCTTCCCCAAACTGCTAGTGTGAGTATAACGGAGTTCAACTATTATACCTCAAGAGTCCTGCTCCTTCCCACTGATGTTTTTTACATGTATGTCTGTGAACATTTCTAAGCGTTTTCATGTACTCATCTAGAACCTTGCTAAAAATACACCTTTTTAAAAACATTTTAAACAGCCTACTCTACAGACCTTCTGTTCTTTTTCCTGCTACCTTTCACTGTCGTCTGCTCCTCCTTCTGTAATATCTGCTATTCTCATCTGCATTTGCTATTTGCAGTAGCCTTTGTATTCTCTCTTTTATTTCAAATGCCACTATTTTTCCTTCTTTCTGTTTCCTTCTGTTCCTATGCAGCTTGGTGACAACATCACTTAATGTTATTGGTATTAGAGGAACAAGGCTAATCTGTAGGAGCATATCGAAATAGAACTTCACTGGTACACCCTGAATATGATTAAAGGCTTTTCTGTGTGGCTAGTTTTGTCAGTTGAATATTAAGAAAGGTGTCTGTGCAGTCTTTTAAAATGTACTTATAAGTGACATAACCTTTACACTAGCCTATAAAACCCATACTGTTTCCTGTCCATAGATGAATGCTTTGCTGCATGGCATCTGGGGTTTCCATCTGTGAATCAGTCTAGAATTTCTGCCTCAGTGAAAGTGATAGATAAAACAACCATTAAAAAAAAAAAATCCCTTTTCTCTCCTTCCCATCAGTGCGGTGATATAATTCCTGTCACAGGAAGGAAGCATGTCTGCTATCAGGAGAAGTGGTGGGTTTATTTACTGTTACGAGTACTGTTATTCTCTGTATAGGAGGGTAGGAGTTTTCTGTTTGTAAACCCTGGGTTACTGTCAAGTGATCACTACAGAAACATTTCACATGTACACACAGCACGTGGTGTGGGCACACATCTATAAGGGAATGAAAGAATTTGGATTAATTCTTTGCAGAAGCAGGGGTTTTACATTGATTTAACTGGAAGCAGAAACAGTCCTACAGCTGCCTTAGCCAACATGTGGCACTACGCTTACTAACTTGGGTAATATTTAACCCAAGAATAGCTACAGGCTAACCTGAAGTGGGTAATTCTGAATAAGGAAACCATAGTAACAATTATCCCTGTGATTGCATGCTCCTTTTCTGGTACTCATTCAGGTTTTTTCCTGACGGATAATTCCTATGGAAGAAATCCATAAGAATAGAGTAGGATTTTTTTCTCCCACTGTAGAATTTTTAAACCATGACATCAAATGTAAGGGCTTGCCTATTCTGGAAATAGCTGGCACAGTTTTTGCAGATTAGCTGGTCTCTACTAGTTATGTGTTTGGTCTGCTGTAAGGGAATCATTACAGTTCTCTTTAGAAGTGGATAAGCTAAACCACAAAGGGCTGTCTTGGTATAGAATGAAAACATTCATTTTGAGGAGCTAGTACCAAATGACTACTGTGCTTCAATTTCACAGCTTATCTCATCCTGAAGCAGCTTATTCATGTAGCCAGATAGAAAATTTTAGCTCTAATAGGTGTGTTTGTTTTAAATGTGCATTACAAGAGTTTTTATTGTATGTGTTTAGTAAGTTCTATAGACTGCCAGTATAGCTTGCTGCACTCATCTGGGTACTGTCCAATTAAGATTACCACAGATTGTTCCCCTCAGAACTCAGTTCTGGATAGATGTCTCCAATTAGCTGGAAGAACTTTCTCCTTTAACTGTCTCATAATGAACTTGTTGTCATGTTTTCATGAATTATAAATCATTAAAATGTCAAAACTTTTGATATTCTAAGCAAGGGTCATAATCTCCTTTGGGATTAACAAATTATTAAGGTTTGTCTTCCCATTGTAAATGTTGAGAATACTAATTTTTTATCTGTTTTAGGTAAAATCATTGAGGATAATGAATAAGCAACAAGACTCTGCTTAAAAAATTTGATGCAATGCTATATAAGATACAATTACTTCAGCTGGAAATGATGGACAACTGTACAAGAATTGAAAAGCAACCAGAGAACTATCTGAAGGAAAATGTCAATAGTTTGTTTTGAAAAGGGAGCTGTCAGGCTAAAGAATGGTTTATAAATTGAGGTTCTCAAGGATTGATCACAGACTGCTCTTGTTTAGTATCTTTGGTAAGGAATATGGATACGAAGGAACTATTAGTATAGAAGAAGATTGAAATATCATGCAAAAGAAACTGCATGACATTGCAGAAGAGAATAGAAATGCCATGATAAATAATCATAGGATCATACATCACCCAGGTTGGAAGGGACCTCAAAAGACCATCTGGTCCAACGTTTTGTGGGAAAAGGAACCTAGATGAGATTATCTAGCACCCTGTCATGATGCAAAGGATACAGTCACAAACTTGAACTATTAACAAGAATTTCTGTCACAAGGTGGAGACTCATCAGTTGGAAATGACAGTAGAATAAACAAACAAGGGCATATTAGTCAGTAATTGATGCTGAGGCACCAATGCAGTGGCGCAAAAAGGAAGTTAAATAGGAATTTAGATGCATGGTAATGAGATTATTTCTTTATCTGTGCTCTTAAAGAGAGAAATATCAATGTAATTATGCAAGGCTCTGGCAAAACCTCATCTGGAATTCTGCATATATTTCTGCTTAACCATGAGAAAGAAAGATGAACCAAAACAAGTACAGGTGCATAGAAGGGTTGCTAGGAAGATTAAGGGAATGAGGAATCTAATTTTCTGAGACCTCATTTTAGACAAATAAAGTCTGATCACTGTTTATCTAATTACAGTAAAGACCATATAAGGGAAAGACCTCTCGTAGATAAGAAGTAACGTTAGTAGAAGAATCAATAGGTATAATGTCTACATATTTTTGAGCTGTATATGTGAAGAAGTTTCTACCTGTCAGAAGAAAGATGTTCAGGAATAGCCTTCCAACAGAAATAGCATATGTGAGCAACGTTGTGAGTAGGCATGTACACATGCCACCTGCTTAGTTTTAGGATGAAGCTTGATTATTTGATGTGAGACCAATTGAGTACACTGGTGATCCAAAATATTTCTTCCTGTCCCAAGACTTTATTCTCTTAGGAGAAGGCCTGCAGCTGATCTTAAAAGGCAAGAAAATCTTAAAATAAAACAAAGCACATAAAAATACCCCCCTGAGGTCCCTGAATCATCATCCAGAAGCTTGTTTTGATAGGAGAGCTAACACAGGTGTAAGGTTTTGTCAGAGGTAGAGTCTCTCACCAAACTGAAGTTTTTGATAACATCCAGGTAAGGAAGCCACAGAAAACAGCCAGTTTTCCTCCTCTAAATGCCTACCATTGAACCATGGCATGTTCCCGAAAAAACAGAAAACTGTTCACAGAGAAACAGAAACAAAATCTAACAGGGATTTGGGGAATTTCCCAGACTGTTTAGTTGATTGCTTTAAAACCTGAGTTACTCCAGCTTTGCAAATATGCATTTGACAAAGGACTGCAGGCAATTTTTGTTTCTCTTACATCCAGTTCATTGATTAAATATATAAACAGGATGTCTTTAAGAGCAGAAGGTTTTAAAACAGGATTTGATACTAAGCAAGAGATCTGCTAGTTCCCTTTTAGCTATTTGAGTTTCATCTTTGCTTATCAGAGCCGTTTTAGGGTACAGTAATTTCCAAGTGCACTATTAGGTTGAGAGGTAAATAATCTCTAGAGATGAATATTTTTTTCTTTCTTTTTTACTGTAAATGACAATAGTACATAGGCTAGAAATTTCCCTTGTAAATTCTGGTCATCCCATTTGTTTGCTAAGTTCCAGTATGGACTCAGGACCTATTCTGTCACTGCACTGAGAGGTTATGCACCCTTGCTCATGCCTTTCTGGGTGTAAGTGATCCATCAGCTGTGTTTAAGGACTTGATTAATGCCCAAGAACCATCAAATTTGAAAAAGACTTTTTGATCATACAGGTGAGGAAATTAATGACCACAGCTTATGTATTGTTTATAGAAGAACAGAAGTCCCTTTTTCCAGCTGACTGAAATGCTGAGGGAGCCTGCCTAGATTTGAACATTTGTCCTGCCGGTAGTTCCACACTTCTGCTGTCTGGAGTTTCAGATAACTCACAGGGAGTCTTAAACAGTCAGTGAAGTCAGCCCACACAGAGCAGGGACACGATCTAATTGTGGATACAATTCAAGCAGAAGACTATAAACATGGATATGGGTGAAAGAGAGCTGTATTATGAAGATACATGACTACTGAGGCTTTTAATGGTCAATTCTAAATGACACTCACATGTCAACACATATGTATTTTTACCATCATGTTAAGAAACTATGTGATCAAAACATTTCCCCCACAAATTATTAGATTTTTAGCTTTTAATATAAATCTGTTATTTTACACAATTCAAAATATTCTACTTAATTAATATGAAAACCAATTTATACAGTTTTCACTAATTGGTTTTCCATCACTATTTGTTTCCATTTATTTTCTTTACATTTCCAACTACAAATTCAGGAAACAATCACAGAATCACAGAATCATTCAGTCTGGAAAAGGCCCTTGGGATCATCGAGTCCAGCCATCAGCCCCACTCTGCAAAGTTCTCCCCTACACCATATCCCCCAACATCTCATCTAAACAACCCTTAAACACATCCAGGGATGGTGACTCCACCACCTCCCGGGGCAGCCTGTTCCACTGTCTGACCACTCTTTCTGTGAAAAATTTTTTCCTAATGTCCAGTCTAAACCTCCCCTGTTGCAGTTTAAAGCCATTCCCTCTTGTTCTATTGCTAATCACCTGCGAGAAGAGACCAGCACCAACCTCTCTACAATGTCCTTTCAGGTAGCTGTAGAGAGTGATGAGGTCTCCCCTCAGCCTCCTCTTCCTCACACTGAACAGTCCCAGCTCCTTCAATCTCTCCTCAGAGGATTTATTCTCCAGGCCCTTCACCAGTTTCGTTGCCCTCCTCTGCACTCGCTCCAGCACCTCAATATTCTCTCGAATTGAGGTGCCCAAAACAGGACACAATACTCCAGGTGGGGCCTCACCAGTGCAGAGACAGGGGGACTATCACCTCCCTACTTCTGCTCATCACGCTATTTCTAATACAAGCCAGGATGCCGTTGGCTTTCTTGTCCACCAAATGTACAATTGTAGTCAATTACTTTGAATTCAAGTTATAGCTTTTATAATGGTTGGGAAAAATGAAAATTATTTCACTTTTAAAATACCAGCTATATATATTCCAAAGAAAAAAACATGATGTCTTTTCAATTTCACTTTTATTGCAATATGTGACATCAGGTGCATAAGAAGAGACTCTTAGCTGTCATTTTCTTGGTTTGCTCTCACAAACTGCAGGAATATATTACTGCAAATGATAACACAAGGATATTAAACTGTTGCAAGATTTCTTAATAAAAATCCCATTACACAGTCAGCATACTTGTTTTATACCTAAACAGTAGTGTTTCAAGAGCAATAATTCAGTTACTGAATGCGTATTAAAAATGAGTGAGAAAACAATAATCTATCCTGTCAATATAGAGTCTCTACTTTGCTTAGAAACATTCCGATTTCCCTAATAATAATGACTGCTTTATTTTTTCCCATTATACTATACATTTTCAAAATGCTGTTTAATGAACAACTGCTCTTCATTCAGGTCTATCATGCTTTGCAAGATGCATTGCTCTTGGTCGTTTACCATGTAAAATGTTTCTCTTTCCAGCGCCATCTGCCCATTTTTTACCGACTAAGAATATAAATTCTTCAAGGCAGAGGATTTGTTGCACTGAGTGAGTAGCGAATTCAGGGAAAAGTTCCAGTACTTTCCTGGTCTTTCCATGCACCGATACACTTGAATAAAACTCCTTTGCTATTATTCATGCTTTGTCACGCAGTAATGACAGCTGTGGGAACATCAGGCTGTATCATGTGGCCTGAAATGGTCAGTTCTGTGTTTCATGGGTTGAGGCTTCCTAATAATTCAGTGATGCTTTCCAAAGCCACTTGGGTTTTTATCAGCCATATGCCCTGCCCTGTGACAGCTGATCCCCTGTACACTTTGCTTTTAGTTTTTCTTACCGTCCCTTCAACATACATAATATCTGTTCATGCTTGGCTCAGGTTGGGATATTTCAACTGTAATAATTCAGTGTGATTTTGTTTTCACTTAGTATTTTCTTAACTACACCAGAGTTATGTCAGCATTACACACATCTATGTGCATATTTCCTCAATTTAACTCTGCTCTTACTTGGAACCCCTTCACCACTGAGTTCAGCAATACTGTCATCAGCCACATGGCACCCAAAGGGCAGATGACGGAACATGGCATTTCACGCACAGTGATTACTAAGTGTTAAAAAAATGTGTCCAGCCCTGCAGCATGCTCAAGAAACTCGAGGCACCTGCATGGTGGTCTGTATTGGCAGAATCTACTGCTCCATTAGAGGACCATAGCCTGAAAGGTGATCCCTTAACGTGAGAAATGAAAAACGTAATTTTCTGCTTCAGGTTTCCTTTTTTGTTGTTTAGCAGCTAGATTCCTGCATTATATCTGTTCTCTCTAAAATAGTTTTATAGCATGCTATGTTTGCCAGCACAATATTAAATGGTCCCCAGACACCATTTTAACTCACTTGTCATGTTTTCTACACTATACCTCACTTTGTAATTAGTGCCTCCCATTGCCAGTAATTCATGCCCTCAAGAAGGCCCTGTTTAAGACTGAGTAATAAAATACTGTGAGATTAATATTCAGTTGATGACAGATCATTTAATGCAACTCTTACCAAAACTCTCCAGCGTCTAGGAAATTGGCAGAATATGGCCAATGGCTGCTTTCTGATGTCATTCAATTAGCAACCAAAGGTTAGTTCTCTGAGGTTATTCTCTGGAGTTTAATGGAGCTGATTTCTTTTCAATCTTCAGTTGTCTCAGGGAATTGTATGAGGTGAGTTTAATTCATGTGTATTTGGCATGAAAGTGGATCTTCTTGGATCGCAAACCAAGACTTGCATTACCATTTCAGCACTGTAGTTAGTAAATTTAAATATTTTCATTTAATTGTGTGCTGATACTCCCAATGAGAGCACAAGAGCTTTGTATGCATCAATCCATATTCAGGTTCTGAAGTCGGACGTTGCAGTCTAGATTTTCTCAAAATCTTATGGGAAATTGTAAATAGCTGCATGTGTTGCCAAGCTCTTGGATGATTTGCCTTATTGATTTCAAAATCATAGTCCCAACAACTTTGCTACAATAGAATAAAACATCACACCTGTTTCTTTCCCTATACCCCACCTTTATGCTGTCTTGGCAATACAA
Source organism: Athene noctua (assembly GCF_965140245.1). Taxonomy (NCBI): domain Eukaryota; kingdom Metazoa; phylum Chordata; class Aves; order Strigiformes; family Strigidae; genus Athene; species Athene noctua. Next base: position 103,953,318 of record NC_134037.1, on the reverse strand, counting down.
AGGAATTTTAAAACGGGTGGGGATGACATTTATCTAATTTACAAGCTGATTTCAGTAGGGGTGTTCATGTACATTCCAGCTGAGTAAGAGCACTGGCAAATTGGCTCTGGTAAATTTAGCAGCCACAGGTTTTACTGCAGGGATGTCGCTCTGCTCCTCTGCCATTGATTACCATAGCTGACAGAAAGGGACATACTCCTGCCTAACCTACCTCATTCCTCACTCACATGCCTTGGCTCCTTTGAAAGGCCACTGATGCTTTAAGGTAAGACATTGCAGTATGCTTATTTGTGTTTTATTACTGCTGGAGTCAAAGAGTGAGAGATTTTGCTTTTAAACTTGTGAGCAGTTCTGGAATGAAACCTGTTCCTCCCTACCCCCCAAGTCATGGGGATTTGTCATCAGGGACTGCCTTTCTGCCAGGGTTTTGACCAAGGTGTCCTACTCTGTGTGGGGAGAGAGGAAGGGAAAGGGCAGAAACCAAGACACCAAGAGTTAAAATGAACTTTGGTTGTCTCTGAAGTCTACCTAGGCTAGAATTTCATGGCATATTAGTGCTGTTTGAGAATATTTTCAGGGTGTATGGATGCAATGTGTAAAAGCACTAATAGCAATCCTTTGAGAGAGTAGGCGCACATACAGTTTGCTGGGTGGCAACAGCATCTAAAGCAGTTTTACCCACTCACCCCTACCCTTCTCCCATATTGCTGCCTTCCCTGTGGTGCCAGCACAGGGCCTATGGGCTCCATAATAAACCCAGCCAGTGAACTACAACTGACTGAAAAGTAATCTTGTGTGACAAAAGACCCTTTTTTTGAGTGTCAGTTGCCTGATCCTGTTCACAGAATGGCTTGACAAACAGCAGGAATGGCACAGCTGAAAGAGGGGAGCTTGCCATGTCAGAGAGACAGAAGTAAAGGCAAGGAAATGCCTTGAATTGGTGGGTCGTACTTGCTATTGAACACTTTGTGTCATGAACCCCTTCACCCTCATTCGGCATCCAACATTTATATGCATAAACAGGACAGATTATCTGTCATTTGATAGCTGCATACATCTCATCTGGCTTGTTAACATGCTTTAGTAATAGTTGAACTCTTGGACATCAATAGGTGGTTGCAATGCTATGATTCATTTCCTGAATTGACCACTTTCATGCAGACGAAGAAGGCAAGCTGGTTACTCAGAACTATCTTCTTAATGGTCATAATTTCTCTGGAACTTTATTGATTCAGATGTAATAACCTGAAAAGATTCCTCTCCTCTGCTTTCTTTTGGGGATAAACAAGGTAGAGAAATCATTGGATGAATTCACGATTGATTTTGAAGTCTTCCCATGATTAGAATGATGAACTTTTAAGTTCTGTATATGCAGATATTCTTTCTGGTAGTATCTTCTTAGGTATTTTGTGAACCTTTGGATGTCACACCTGTCTTTATTTTTAAAGAAATCCATGCCTTCAAGGGAAGGCATTAAGTGATAAATCATTTTCACCTCTATCTCGATATTTGCTAAAGCAGTACTGGTTTGATACTCATTAAGAGATTGCTCTTTGTAATTGTTTTTAGCATTTCAAAACCCTAAACTAGCCCTTGCAGTAGTGTGAGCACAATATGCGCAATGCATTTGAGTCCCGTAAATCAGGCAGAATAGGCAGTCCATCCATACATCAGTTCACTCTGTAGAAAGGTTTGCCATCACCAATAAAATGGAATAAGGTCATATGGAACTGAGTACTGCTTGTAGTTTCCTCATACAGTTTTTATTACAGAAGGAGTTGCATGATGTACAGTAGTGGAAAAATAATGTCTTGAACAGCATCTGATGTACAGAACAGTGGTTCCCAAGCAGTGAGGCAGGACTCCCAGCAAGAAGTGAGTCTATGACATGCAGGAATATGCTCCACAGGACTCCTCTGGAGCTGCAAAACATTAACAATTTTCTTAGGCGAGGTTTAGCTCCCAAAAAGGCCACTGGGAATACTTCTTACTGAATCACATGTAATTTTCCCTTACATACCCCATATTTCAGTTCTGATTTTTCCGGTGACAGTCATGTCAAAAATTAAACCAATTGGCTAGTATCAATTCCTTTAAGACTTGCCCATCATAGTATTGGTTAAGAGTTTGGAACAATCACGTCAAAACCGATGATGAGGGAATCCTTCCCGAGTTTACACTAAACTCACTGTCTTGGGGGACAACGCTTTGTGTGACCAGTCGCTGAATGTGTAGTATTCTTGCTGAGCAGGCAGGATCAGTACAGTCCAGGATTTATGCACCTCTTGAAGAAGACTCCAAGCCTTGACTGAAGAAGGAGCAGTGTAAGAAGTGTTGGCTACAGACTGGACAAGTAGATGTAAAATACTTTAAAAGACTTCAGATGAAGCTGTTTAAAAGAGAAATTGCACTTGATATATGTTCTGCTTCCAGCTGAAAGAATGATTTGGGGTAACATTTTTCCAAAAGTGCTTAACCATTGTTAGCAAGTTTACATGCCTGCTTTTTAAAAGTTGTTACATATTCCTTTGCTCACCATTTCAAAGACAATGTGGCTTGTGTTGTGGCAGCCATTCCTGTCAAGATGACCTTAGAGATGTTTGTAACCACCTGCTTGTCAGAAGTTACCAGTTCTGTAGCAAAATCAGCAGAGCAGATGATTCTTGTCTACTAACGATCAAACTATGCCTTGAGCCGCCTCCAAGTCTTTGTACTTGTGGCTACAGAGAACTTATGTGATTTGTTATACATACTCTCTTCTGAGTTGCTTACTTTTTAAATCACTGTACATGCTTGCTTTCTTTGTGCACGTATAAACCCAAGAGTATATATGTGCGGCACAACGCAGCGTGCCATAACTGAAATAACTCTGTATGGGCGGGAATGCAGATGAGGTGACGGGATGGGATAGTTAGCCTTGCTGAGCATCAGAGCTAATTGCTCAGGTTCTTATTATTCAGGGTTACGTTGGAACCCTGCCAACAGGGAAGATGCACGACTGTGCAGTGTTTTCAGTTACGTGACCTGAGCGAGATAGACGTGCCACAACCCTCTTGTGCTATAGAAGTCAGCGCTTGCTAAAATGGCCATCCCGTTTGGGGGATCTGAGTTGGCGCTTCTGTGTGTGCTCTGAGGACACACGTTCCAGGTGTTGGCTCAGAATTCTCTGACAGCTGAGTGTAACTCTGTGGCCCGCTGCTTTCGCTGGGTGTTTCCATATAGCGATAGCTGCGCGGCTACGGTTTGAAATGCTCGCTGCCACACCTTGGCTCTGGTATCTCCCCTGCGCAGCGGAACAGGTTCAATGGACATTGCCTTCTCTGCCTTTCACCCCTGCCATCTTTACGTTCTGCTCTCATACAGGCAGCTTGCCCGAAAGGCATCAGAAAATCCCACTGACCGTATTTTGTTAGTCATGAAATAGGCTCTATAAATTGCCTTCAGGGACTCTCCATGCAGACGACTAGCAGGGTCAGAATTTTCATTTACAGGATCTGGGCTCGCTGAACCGAGGGGAAGTCCCTGCACATACCATAACGCTGCGCGGCTTCGGCGTGCCTGGAAGTTACACGCCGAGACGCCCAAGGCGTGTGCGCTCATCACCCCGCTGGCGGACGCTCACCGGGGCAGCGTTCGGCCCCGGGCCTGGGGGCGGGCAGGGCGCCACGCCACCCGCAGAGGAGCGGGCGGGCGGGCAGCACCGCCTCCCCCCGCCGCCCCCCCTCAGGCGCTTCCCGCGCCGGCCGGGCCCGGGGCCGGGGCCGGGGGCGGTCCCGCCGCACGCGCCCCCAGCGGCCGCGGAGGGCTCCGCCCGCCCCGCCCCGGGGCAGCCCCTTCCCCCCGGCGGCCGGGCCGGGCCGCGACTCGCCGCAGCCGCGCCGTGGGGGCCGTGCGGGCCCGGTGTCTGGCGGGCGGTGGGCTCGCTGGAGGGCGGCGCTGTGGAGCCCGGCCGCGGCCCCGCCGGGCGGCCCCGTGCCCGCTGAGGCTGAGCGCGCCTCGGCGGCGAGGGGCAGAGCGCTTCCAGCCCCGGGCCCACCACCCCCCCCACAGGTCCCCGCTCCCCGCCCCGGCTCCGCCGGCGGAGGGGGCCCGGAGGAGGAGCCGCATGGCCGGGGTAGCCGGGGCCACAGTGTCCCCTGGCGGCGACGCGCCCGCCCGGGCCCGGTGGGCAGCGGAAAGTGAAAGCCTTTCACTGAAAGTCGAGTTTCGGGATTACGGTGGAGGGCCCGGCGCTCAGCCCGGCGCCTCTTTCTGGCGGGGCACAGGAGGAGAGCACGCACAGAGCCCCCGTCCTGCGCGCCGGCCCCCGGACCTGTCCGCAGAGGGTCGCCCCGAAAGCGAGGGCCGAGCTGCTGTAAGGCAATCTGTTGCAGGATTTGGGCCAAAGTAACAGAGTTTTTATTGTTAGATAAAAATAGAAAAGGTATAAACGGCTTTGCAGCCTACCCGATTCAGTTTATGACTTTTGGGAACGTGTTGAGCTTTAATGATCTGCCTCTTGACAGTGCTGCCCGGCCTGCCTAAAGCGGCCAAAACCAGCACTGTTAGAAGAGAATCATCATCACTGCAAGAGAAATTCCAGCAGCCTTGGTGTGACTATTCTGAGTATCTGCTTAACGTTGGCTTACCATTAAAGAGACAAACTCCGTATGGCTTACTACATGCAATGCTGTTTCAAATTAACTAAAATACAAGGATCACATCAAGATGATGCAAGATAGACTCACAGTTTAATGCAAGAAATATGTAAAGGTCTCGCACAAGCCATGCATAATAACTGCATCTTTTTGGCACTGGTATTTGTACTTGTCATTTGCTGACACAGTGCTGAGTTAATCTAAGAAGCAAAACACGTAATGTTTCAAAGAAGTGTGCTGCGTGTTTGGAGGATGGGAGAGGAAATGGAAAGGCTAGTTACACTTGGATATTAAGTGTTAATGCACTGTCTTATCTTTAGTCAGTAGGGAAGAAGGAATGGAGCTGCTGTGAGTAAAGTGCATTTGAAAGCTTGTTTCACTTCTGCTTGGTGTTGCCTACTACCCAGCCAGCAAGTATCTGGTTACCGCCTTTGAGCTGTTCACAGGAGCTGATCTGGGGACTGCTTGATTGAGAAACACATACTGGAAATACCACATTTCATAGAAGGAGATGGTGAATAGAAACCCTATGTTTGGGCTCTATCTTACTCTTCACTATCTCTACTAGAAATGAAATAGCCCACAGCTTTGTGATTCAGCGTTGTGTTACTCACTGTGTGCTCACAGTTCATGTTGAAGCAGTGGCAGTGCTATGCATATATGAGTTAAAAGGTCTCCATATGAGCTAGGCATTTCTGGGTTTGAGCGATCAATTTACGTGCAAGAACCAAGCTGCTCATTAGAGGACTGGTAAAAGACTAGATTGCAAGCACTGAATTTTGCTTCTCATTGTATTTGGTGGAATCCGCCATCAGTTTCATTCATGCTGAAGTCTGTGTTACTAGAAGCAGAAACCTTCATCATTCATGTTGCCTATGAAAAGAACCGATTCCAGATCATGTTCTTGCCCTCTAATTGTCCACGGTTCCTAAAATTTCCTTTGGTTATCTTCATTCCCATGAATGGTGACTCTTTTCCTTAGAGAAGTCGAGATGCAAGAAACTGTCTTCTTCCACAGGCTGTGTATGCTGATGTATGATTTATCAGAAGTGAGGGTATTTCAGGGAAGTCCTCTCTCAGAATCATCTTCCGGGAATCTCAATTTATGAGGGAGCCCTGAAATAAATTTTTCTCTCTTTTTATATTTTCTCTTATATTTTGTCTGCGGATTATGTTGCTGTTTATCTCTGCTCCTATTTAAAGGGTACATGAATATATTTTCCTCTGTCTTAAATAGTCTCATAGATTTCTGGCACAATTTCCCATATTTACCAGCTCAGGATTGTAAGATACAAACCCCAGAGCCAAACTTCAGTTTCTTGTATCATTCCATCCAATATGTATTGCTGGCACGACCCTGCAGGGGATGTTTGCAATCATTTGCCTTGTTTTTTTACTCTGGTAAAATAATGTTCTGTGCTTTACTCTATTAAGTAAATGGAGATTCATGGCAGTAGAGCCAAAGAGAATTCTCTTATCTCTCTTTATGAAGAAATGTCTACCTCTGAGCTTTTTATGGAAAATGAATCCAGATTTTCTGGACCAACTGCTCACTTTCAATCTATGATTTTGGCTCTCTAGCTATTTCTGTAACCATCTAAAAACCTACAGGCAGGAAAAAGTTTCTGATATATATTAGTAACAAAATTACATCTACCTCTGGGAGATGAAGTAAACCACAGACTCTCCATATTAAAGTCCAGATTGGTCAGAATTTGTTTGAAAGTCTGAAGGGCATAACTTTGTCTTGGTTTGTTTCTTAGCAGATTGATGAAAGATGAGGTAATAGGAAGCTTTCTATCTGTTGCAAGGCTTAGAAGCTAATATGGAGCTCAATGTGCTGCTTGCTGCTTGCAAAGCCTTACGTTGCAAGGGTTTGTTTGCCCCTGTCCGGTGGTCAGAGTAAATTAAAACTGGTATGGTTAAGAAAATAGCAATAGGGTTTTTTAGTGCCAAAAGTTTGAAACAGACTCTCTTGTTCATGACTTATTTATTACAGGATTATTTTTTTTTTCCTATTTAAAAACAAAACAGTTTTCACTCTTAGTAATGAAATGTTCCACTTAATGAGAATGTGTGGAAGACTATAGATCCCCCAGCACGCTCTATGGGCTGGGCTTCCCATCCGTTTGAAATAAGAAAACTACTTTGTGATCAAACCTTCCTGGTCCCCACTCATAAACTGGGAATTGAAACAACTCTTTGTACCCTGCCTGTCTTTTTCTAGGAAGGGTTTTAGCACTTCAAAAAAATAGTCCATTACTGTGAATTTGTCTGCTGTTTGGTGGCATAAGAAAGCCACAAATTCATGTGTGGTTTCTAAGCAGTGTTTATTACAATGCATACTGAGACAAGTTTAACAATGACTTAAATCATGGTGTAAGTTTCTCATTGTATGTAAATTATTCTTAAAAGAGGAGTATGTGATAAAATGCAGTAACATGAGCTAATTCTGCACTCAGCAAGCATGCAAAACAAGTGTAATGGAGATGCTTAAGAGGAAGAAGTGTGGGATGATAACCTATATGTTTGGAGAGAACGGTTTAATCTTAATCTAGTTATTCGTGTCACCACGGGCTGAGCATTAGGTGCTTTTGGAATAATTGCCATCATGCAGAAGCTGTGGAGTGCCCACTAACTGCAGTAGCACTGGGAAGTGTGTCTGAGTTTGAGGGAATTGGTGAATGCGCTGGGAAGAGGTGCGAGCTGGGAGAGAATCAGTTGATAGATGTGCTGGGTGGTTTGTGTTTTGAGTAGGGAGATGGGGGCCCAGAGTAGGAGGGGAGGCTAGGACTGAAAAAGAGCCAGAGAGGGAAAACAAGTTCTCTTAATCTTTACTGTAACACTTCCAAATTCTGCTCATCCAGAAAGGCAGAATGCAGGAGAAATGCTTTATGTCCCTCTTGGTCTTCAACTTTCTCTGCCAGAACAGTTTTTGTGACCCTCTTGCCATAAGAGAGTATTTGTTTTTCAGTTTAAGACTGTAGCTTACCTGCTGAGGGTAGATATATATAATTGAGAGTTCAGAGGGAAAAACTCGTAACGCTGTCACAAATGCTTGTTACTGAGGCTGGTACTGCTGTCTTACATTGTTGCTTTCTGCCATAAGGCAGATAATACTATATTCATTTTACAAGTACATGTTAAATTTGTGGAGGTAGCTCTGCCCAGCACCTATCTGTGAACAGTCTGTTTTACCTGTAAGTAGATTCTCATCTTACATACTCTGAAGAATGACCACTGAAGTCAATGATTTTCTTCTCTTAGACACCAGGATTATATTTGTACCACTATTTAGTCACTGTTAAATTTGACCCATAAAATTTTTGGAGATGCATGTGCCTACTCTGCTTCTGAATTTTATCTTGCTGCACTCTTACTAAGTAAAAGTCTGGAAGGGGCAAAAAAAGACCTCCCTCTGAAATTTAATCCAAATCACCACATGGCATGGTACAGAACAGGAACCACAGAGACCTCTGTCAGTCCTAGATCTTACAAAATCTAAACGCACCAATAATCACTGAGGTTATTTTAAAATTTTTAATATGACTCTTGAAGGCACATACACATTTAACATCTGTATCTTTTTAAAGTGTTATTTATTTTAATATATCACAGCTCTGGCAGTGATTTTGTGCTAATTGCTCAGAACAGGCTGAACTTTGGGGGATTATAAATTTAAGTATGACATTTACTGTGGTTTTTTTTTTTTCAAATTTACACATACTGAATAGTCAACGAACCTGACATCATTGGGAGCTCAGGATGGTTGGTGACTGCCCATGTCACTACATAAGTGTGGATTTATTACCATGAGTCAGAGAAGTAAAATTACCTTTTCATGAGGTTGGAGTGATCTGTCTTTCCATATATGATGCTACTATGGTAATGTTGGTCGTGTTACTAGGGTGACCTAAAAACATTAACTGAGTGTTTTACACTGAATTAATTTTAAAGGAAACTGGGCATTACCTTGTGTTCCCTTATTAAGGCATATGCTTCTCCATACTTAGAAATACTCTTTAGTGCTTGAATTTTAGTTCAAGAACTAAATCCCCAAAAGGATTTAAGCACCATTAAGGTCACCATGGTTCTAGCTCTCTGCTGCCTAACCCTAAATTTCTGTTCAGATGAGCATGCAGAAACATCAGGATTCATCATCTCCATCTTAATTTTGTGTGGTTGCACAGACTCGTAGCTCTAGTAATCTGCTCTGAGTGGGAAATTGCCTGCTTGCTTATCGGGATCTAATGTAACATTCGTTCTGGGCACACACACATTTCAGAGATTCACAGACTGGTTTGGGTTGGAAGGGACCATAAAGATCCTCTAGTTCCAACCCCCCTGCCATGGGCAGGCACACCTTCCAGTAGACCAGGTTGCTCAAAGCCCCGTCCAACCTGGCCTTGAACACTGCCAGGGAGGGGCATGGAGCTATGCCATGGAAGCTATGTGTGTTTAGAAGGCTTGTTTGCACTCAAATTCATGCTCAAATGTTTTTTCCACAATGACTGTGTAGATGGCACATGGCAGAGGCTGGGCTGTGGATGCTGAAATCTCTCTTTAAAACCATAAGGTTCTTTATCAACACTAGCAGGTTTTTTTGGTAGTATGTCTTGTCCTTGTGACATTTATATCCTTCTTTCATTCACATGACAGGAGTAGTATGCTAATGCTTTACTACTTAAGGAGCAGTCTGAAATGCCAGACAAGTGGATAGCCTCTCAGCAGCTAGGACACTGATTATATGTCTGTAAGCAGCATAACTAGAGGCTTGGCAAAGAGAATAGGATCCTAGAGTGCATTCAGAGTGCAGGGGTCAGTTATGAAATAATTTCACTTTTTCTAATTTTGCTTGTCACAGGTCAAACTTTAGAGGAAATCCAGTTTCCAGGATATAATAATTGCATTGCTGTTTCTGAGCTAGTAGTGTCCAGAATGAGCAACTGAGTTGCTAAACAACTGTTCCAACAATCATGAATGGTGGTAGGGAACTGTGCAAGCAATCTGGATCATGAGACAGTTAAATGCATCTTAAAGTGCCTGAAAAAAAACCATCCCAAAACAACAACAACAACAACAAAAAACAAAAACCAAACAACAAGCTCTGAATGTTTTTAAATGATGGCACTCTGACCATGTTCTATGTTCTTCTTCTCTGATGCATTTATTGTTGTCCATGGAAAGTATTGACATTAGTCTTAAATATGTATCATATGTGCCATAGTCTTTAGGCTCGAGTTTCTAGTGGAGCGAAAGACGAGAAACCAAACGAGGTTGATTCAGATCTATCCCCCTGCCTAGCCCCTTACCATTTCCTTTACAATCATACAAATCTCTTATCTGCTTTTTTCATTGCACAGGTGCTTCTGCTACACAGGCATGGCCTTGGGTACACTGATGCCTTGGGCAGATGTAGGATTGTACCTACTCTCTCCTGTGTCCCTCTGTCTCAGAAAACACTTGTCTCTTGAGTCAGTTTTTCCTCCATGTGGGTTTTGTGAAGCTTGATACTCATCTGTCTGAAACAAACACCTTTGGTTCCCAGAGGCACCCTGGAAATGGGTGCCTGCAGCTCGTAGAGCCCCGGATTTGGTGACACAGTAAGAGGAATCTGCTGTTCCTACCTCAGGATGTAAAGGTGACGGGCTGATTGACTGCACGTGGAGGTTTCCTGTACTTGAAGTTAAGAGCTGACACTGCTCAGCAGTAGTTTTCTGTCTCATTTGAGGGATGGTGCTAGAGATAGTCATCATCTTAACTTGTGCTAGCTGCTTTTGCTGCTGTGGTCGCAGTGTCCAGGAGGACCTGAGGAGCTAGAAGTTCTTCTCTGGAAAAAAGATACAGTTCTTTTAGTTTATTGTTAGCTTCTCATCTGTGATTTCTGCCACAGTGACCTATTCTGGCATAAGCAAGATTATTATATAACTTCTCAAATGTTTTTATGGAATTCTTGACTGTGCTGAAGAGGACTTGGACATGTCTTGCAAAAAAAAGACATTAGCTTTCACACTGCTTGAAATCCTTACCAGTCAAAGCATTCATTTTCCCAAAGGCATCTACAACACCTATTGTAATTTAGACATTTATTTAGAATATAATGGTCAATTATGTGATGCCTTTGTGCTGCACAGACTTCTAGGTTTATTGTAGTCCCTTGCAAATCTTTTGGAAACCTGGATGTGTGGATATCTGTTCATTTGAGTTTGTAACTAACTGTGATTTCCTTCAGTAAATAGCTCCTAAATGAGACTATCTGAACTTAGGTGCATGAGAGTAAGAATCCTGTTTGTTGTGCATTATGTGTAGACATTTTCTTGAAAAATTCTGTTTGCATTATATACAGAACTATGCAAGTTACTGCACATGCAGAGAAGGACAAATGTGATATATTTTCTTATTTGGAAATACTTAGTCACAAAACTAGAAGACATTTCATCATTTGTGTGTAAGAGTAGCAGAGTTGAACTTCTGCTTGCACTCTCGACAATGGCATTTCCTGCTTTTGAATACATATTTTTGCAATTTAATATTTGCTTTAGCTTCCCGTAGAATAGTTTCCCTTCTTTTGAAGGGAACTATTATGCTGTGTCCTATAAAACATCTTTGTAACATTCTGTTCATTTGAGTAATGACTTTTAGAAAGATGGGAAAGGAAGGGTCAGTGCACAGGGGTAGGAAGGTCAAAAATGTTTTGAGGAAACTCAGATAAAAGTAACAACAGATAAATGTAAAACAGAGTGCTTGTCTCTGCTTTTCACCAGATGAAGACAGCCATGGTATTACTTGAAAGGCAGGTATTTAAAAAAAAAAATAAAATCTCTCCTTTCTCTTGCTATTAATTTTAAGGATTTTTTGGTTTGAACTTAATATTGATAACTCTTCAGAATTAGACTGATTAATGGTTTCTCTAGTCACCCTTTCCTCTGTCCATGGATGGTTTTATTGTCAGCAGGGGAATGTGGTATGGCCAAAGCCAGACATTCAAAAATCCTCTTTAAAAAAGACACACCCACACACACACAAACAAACAAACTAGAACATTTGTTTCTAAACATGGAATGTTAACAGTCTTATGCATCAAATTTATTTTCTCTTGGTTTCTGATCTTAGTATACACAAGTAACATTTCTAAGGCTTTCCCTACAGTAATGAGGAATGAGGATCTCACCCCATTACATGTATTTCAGATCTGGGGCTTTGAGAATGTGTGATAAAACCACAAGGAATTAGCTACAAATGTGGGAGTTACAAGCCCTGTATGATTCAGTTTCGATAGTTGTAGTAGGTTAAAACAAGAGGGGAAGTTCCCACCATGCCAGCATCAGAGGCCCATGCTTATCCAAGCCAGGCGAGAAAGGATCCCTGTTACAGCCGATGAAAGGTAGCTGCACGCCATTCAGCGGAGGGACTGCTGTGTTTCCCAACTATTACAGTTTTTCCCAACTAAGTTCTCTTGTTCTGATCTCAATTCTTAAGCAAGCAACTGTCAATGGATTGAGGATTTTGACTGCAGTAGCTGTTTGGATAAAGGCATCTAGGGTACACATGTTCTGTCACAGGAAAGTGTGTCATCTAGGTGTCCAGGAAAACTCAGAGCTATTCTAGTTCTACATGGGGCTAATTCTGCATATAAAAGAAATCCTTTGGAGTCAGGTAAATTTGCCAAATGCTATCTTTTCTGCTTAAGTTCAAAAATGCTTGTAACTCTACTGTAACTTAGGTAACTTAAGTTATATTTGTTTTCTTCAAAGGATTTTTTAATCTTTTAATGTGTATTTGATTCATGGATTGTTTACACCCATGGTGTCACTGTTGCTATTAAAGGCAAAAAGTGCAAAACAAACAAACAAAACAAAGACCCCCCAAAACCCAAACTCAAACAAAAAAACCCAAACAAAAACACACATAAAAAACCCCAACAAAACTCAAAGCTAAGTGTACTCTAAGTGTAGATTTGAGTAGACTGCCATGTATTACAGGTGTTTTGGATGATTTTACTTGAATGTAAGTGGTAATCAAATGGCAATACAATTTACCTTTTTGTTCAGTAACTTTCTAGTGACTCAGCACAGTTTTGAACAAGTCTTGTGAAGATCCACTAAGCCTCAGTCTTCAAAAGTAAGGCATTTTGTTTTTCTTGGAATGAAAGAATGGCACTGCTATAGTTTTTTAATTGAGATAAACCCTCAAAAGAAGACTTGTTAGATAATTTCTAATACTGTACTACTTTATAATTGAGAAAAAAATCATTATGCTTTTCCTTTCATGTCAAAATGCTTAGAAAGGAAAGTATCAGTTGTTATCCCTGTCTATCAGATGGTGAAACTGAGGTGTTGAGTGATTTGTATGTTTAAGTCACAAAACATGGCAGGGATTAAAATCTGGCAATTAGATGTGTACCTGTGTTACAACTCCTTAATGCCACAGAAAAGCTTGAAGTAGCTGACAAACTCTAAAAGTTTCAAATGTGATGTTGTAGGGGACATTCAGGAGATGGCACTTAGGGCAGAAGAAACCCATCAGAGGCAAGCTGAGGGAATAGAGTGGCTAAAGGAACTGAAATAAATACTAAATCATCCTTCAGATATATTAGTAATAATTAGCCTGTTAGAGAGTCTAGCTCCAACCGATGATCAGGGTACAAAGGGAACACTCGGAGAGCTGAGAAGCTGAAGAAATAGAGGTCATTCCCCAGCCAGACCCTCTTCAGGGCAAAGGGAAGTAAACCAGCAGAGGATCTGTCTGAAACTGAAGTGACTATGGGTGGAAGTTTTAGAGAAGAATCAGCACTAACCAACTGAGTTTTCACTGAAAAGCTCGAAGAAAACGAAAAGAGAAAATTGCTGAAATACTAAAAATAGTGTATAACTTTCCCACTGTCACTCTGACTTTATCTTCCTTGGTATCTGAGGACTGGAGTGTGACAAATATGTAACCAACCTTTCCAAAATGTTCCAGGAGAATCCAAGGAACTATAGGCCTATAATCTGACAGGCAAGTTAATGGAAATTAAGATAAAGGAACTATGAATCAGTAGGTACCTAGATAAATAATACAGTTCACTCGAAGAGAGTCAACATGTCTTTTGTAAAATGAAATTAGGCTTACAGACACATCTGTCTGAGTTGACAAATGTGTGGATCAGGGAGATTCAGTAGATGTAGTTTATGGAGACTTCTAAAGTGATTTCAGTAAATTCCCTCACCAAAGATTTTTTGAAGAAACAGAATAGCTGTGAATAGAGAAAATGCATATGCATGCATAAAGACTTGATTAAAAGGTAGGAAAAAAATAGAGTAGGAGTAAATTATGAACTCTCATAGTGGGGGCAGGTCATCCAGTGGAGTTCCCCAGGAACCTGTACTGGGACATGCACAGCTCAACATTTTAATAAATAATCTGCTAAGAGGGTGAGCAGTGTAGTGACAAAGTTGATGATGGTACAACTTTGGATAGGAAGGAGAAGGACAGTTTAAGATTTGCAGGAACACTTTATATTTACAGTTTGGAAATTAAAATGGCAGATAAAATTCAATGCAAGTAAGCACAGGGTAATGCATATATAGGAAAAATCGATGCTGGCATCATATATGAAACATTGGGCTTGAGTTTACCATTACTACTCAGGAGGGAGATTTTGGGGTTTTGATAGATAGTTGCATTTCATCAGACTTAATGCTTGGTAGTCATCAAAAATGCAAACCTAATTTCTGGAATTATTAGGAAAGGGACAGTGAACATCAAGATCCCGCTATATTAACCCATGGTTTGACCACACCTTGAATACTGTGTGCAGTTATGATCCCCTGATCTTGAACTACTGGAAAAGCCACAGTTTTCTGAGAAAAACTTGTTAGTAATAGGAATGATCAAAGATGTAAAACGGCAACCAACCAACCAACCAAAAAAAAAGCATCTGGATAGGCTGGGACTCTATTCTGAGAAAGAAACAACACAAAAAAGTATAAAATGTGGCATGGAGCAGATGGATAGGTGTTCACTCTTCCGATTCAAGAATGGGGTTTGTCAAGTAGAGTTACAGGGAACGGGGTCAAAAGAAAAGGAAACGTTTTCTTCTTCCAAGTGTTGATAGCCTTATGGAAGCTAGCACCAAAAGTTACTGCAGATGCTGGTGCTGTGGATGAGAAATCGGTCAAATACTTGAGAGAAAGATCTATGGAAGGCTACTACCTAAAGGAATCATGTCAAACTTGTGTGACTCACGAACTGAAAATAGTCATAGTGTGGGAAAGCACCCAGAGGAAGAATTCTTGCACTGTTCTTCTCTTTCCTTGGACAGCTGCTTTTGATCACTGCTGTAGAAAGAAAACTGGGTTGGGTGGACCTTTGGTCTGAACTGGTGGAGCTGTTTAGTTGGGAATGCAGGCAGCTACTCAACAGGCAGCTACATGACATATGCTAACCTGAGGAGCTGAACGATACCCGAGCTGGCTTTAAATGAGCTACCTCAGATGCCAGTAGCAGCCTGTCCTCTGGCTGCACGGAGAGCTCATCCTCTCAGTGGCATCAATTAGCCTGTGCTGCGTTTCTTGCTGTCATCACTGGGATGTTCCCAGTACTAAGCTAGTTTATATAAAAGTATTGCTATGCCACACTACTATTTGCTGTGTGGGCATACCCACTGTCTGAGTGGGCATGTTGGTGCACCAGTTCTTTTGGCAGAGCCTACAGATAGGAAGTTGCTAAATTCTCAAAAGCAGAAAAAAAGGATTCCAGCTTCAACTCTCAGTTTATTTCCATTTTCTATTTATTAATTTCACAATTCTAATAATTTTTCTGAATGTCAGCTCTAGTACACTTAGCTTGAGGTCTGAAAATTCTTAGAATTTGTTTGGTTTTTTGGTTCATGCATCACCATCAGCAATAGTAAAGATATACAGCCAGAACTGATGCTGTAGCAAGAATAAACTCCAGTGTATTGTCTTTTAACTGTGATGGATTTGAAGATCTAATAGTACTGAAAATTAGTAAATAACTATTTTTATCACTAAAGTCAGCACTTCTGACTCAGTGTCTACTAAGGAAATGAACTTTCGATAACAGGATTTTAAAATAATATTATCCCTCTTTATCTTAAAAAGGAATTATGTCTACTATATAAATGAAAATATTATATCGGTGGCATTACAAAAAAATGAAGAATATTACTAAGTACTTATGTAAATTCATATTCTTGCACATTTTAATCATGTGATTCTCAGGGTCTCCAGTTGGGGGCACTGGGCAAACATAGAAACATGGCAGTGGCCAGCGTGGGTGAGACTTGTACATAGTCCAATATTGCGCTGAAGGGGAAAAAAAAAAGCCTAAGAAAAATGGATGTGAGATACAGTTGTCATTCTGGATTCAAGAATCTTTTAAGGTGAAGGGGACTTTGTTTTCAAAACTCTTTTGCTACTACCAAACAATTGTATTGTTTTATTTTCATTACCCATAAATCATCTAGTTTCTTTTGCAGAACAAAGAATCAGTGATTTTAAAACTATCCCCTTAATCAATAACTTCAAATTCTAATGGGCCCAGGTGGAAAAGTTAATGTAAATTTAAATTTGTTACCGTTCAGTTTCATTAAATGTTTCAAGCCTAACATAAATAATTGGCTCTACGTACCTTCAATATTGCTATTTATTCATTTACATCAAGGGAAGAGATAGAAAAAAAAATTACAAGATGCTCCTTAGTCATGAACAGTGTAAAGCTCAGCATGATTTAAGGTCTGCATGAGCCTGCACACACACAGATTTAGCATCTAAAAGAAGACCTAAGAGAAAATACAACATATTATTTTGTTCAAGGAATATCAATTATGCTATTACGACTATGTCATAGAGAGCAATGGTGGTTTCATGGTTTCAACTCATACCATTTAATGAAAATAAGATAAAATGTCAGTTCAGGAATTCATAGCCCTAATTCTGTTGATAAGGTTTTCTAAAACAGGCCAGACAGACGATTTATAAATTTACCAAATTAGAAGTGAGTCAGATATTCAAAAGTAAAATTCTATAAAATCTAGAGGAGAATGCATGAGAGGGTGAATATATGTATTGGGACTGCACATCTGTAAATGGATGTACCAATAAGGAAAGTAAGCATTCAACACTGCCAAGCTCATAGTAGCCTAGATCTTCCTTCCAGCTGATATTTTTAACAAGATTTTGCAATAGCGCAATGGATTTCCTGGTCCCTGGAGATCCTAGACTTCCATCTGACCCCCGTAGTAGAAGTTATGACTGCTTGCAAAGGATTGAAGCCAAAAGTTTTCATCCACATTACCGGCTGTCAAAACACAGGGGCTTCTGTCTGGGTGTAGATACTTAGTTTTGGAAAGGCAGGATAGAACATTTTGTTCATCTTTCCTCATGCTTCTCCACGCACACACCCGCACAAACACATGCACACACACTGACACACAGAGAAAAAAACCAAAGCCCTAATCATGCTATACTTCTCTCCATGTAACCATAGAAAGCAATCTATAAATATTAAGGCTTCACAGCAGCAAAAGCATTAAACCCATTAGGTAATCAGAAAGCTGAAATAACTATCAGCTGGTCGGTTGCAAGGTTAGGAAAGGTTCAGGAGTTCTAATTTCCAGTCCTTTAATCTAAGCCCTAGGCCACAAATAAGAAATTAGCCTGGAATTCATGATCAACCTTGTAGTAACAAAACTTTGTTTATCCCTTGACAAGCAGTGAACAGTAACAATTCCACTTTAAAAGACACTTATTGTTGCAAACCTGTAAAACATGTTTGCTTTTTAATATCTCTGTGTTGTTTTAAGAAAATGAACTTGCTCCTGGACCTTGAAACTTAGAATGAATTAAATGACACGTGAATAAATATATATTAATTCTTTTTTATTAAAGTATCAAAACAAACTTGAGAATAGAAAACAAACTGCTTTTAACGCATTTTAAGGGTTCTCCTGAATAAAGTATATTTTTAGAAAACTCATGCAACATACTACTCCTGTCTAGCTGTTTAAACACTGTTTTCCTGGGCACAGTCAAATGAACTTGAGGACCATAATTTCTAGAGTAGCGTGCAGGAGCACGCATGCACACACACACATACAAAAGCAGTAGAAAGCAGCTATGACTGCACATATAAAGAAATAAAAATAGATTATCTTCTGACAATAGGAGTGGTACCATATTAACATTTGGCATGCTAAGTAAATAACATCAAGCAACAAAAGCATGACGCCTGCGTCACCAGTGATATGGTTAAAAGCAACCATACAAATTCCCTAAGGGAGACACATGAGTTCTGTCATTATATGCTAGTCTCTGTGGTAACATTTTATAACAGTATAGGAGGCAAACAGCTTTGCTGGTATTTGATGCGCAAAAGGCAAAGCCAAGGTGTATGATACCGGGATGATGCCTTGGTTTTGTATTTCCACATTACAGAAGTCAAATATCAATGAACAGCATTTA
Organism: Athene noctua; assembly: GCF_965140245.1. Lineage (NCBI taxonomy): Eukaryota > Metazoa > Chordata > Aves > Strigiformes > Strigidae > Athene > Athene noctua. Next base: position 103,935,215 of record NC_134037.1, on the reverse strand, counting down.
ACAAGTTTATTGTAACACACTTCATGTATATCTGTTGTCTAATAAATAGCTGGCCCAATTCCCCATGGAACTTGCCCTCTAAGCCAGAGAAGTTGCAGCAGAGGTTCCATATTCTGCCTACAGACATGAATAAAACTCTCACTGAAATCAATGGAAGCTCCTTCCAACATACAGAAAGATAACGGATTCTCAGGACAGAATCGGACCTAGCATGTCATCTTTGTAATACATTCACTTTTCAGATGCATGAAGTACATATCTTTAAAACATGATATAGGACATTACAATATATCCAGATCTTAGGAAAATGTACTAAGAAGTTCTGTTGCAGAATATAATGATCATATAAGGATCACGTATGATATCTGATAGACTCATCCAGGACTTGTAGGGTAAGAAGCTTATGGCTGAGGTATCTTTAAGTTTAGCCTTTAGAACAAAACCACCATTTCAACACTGCATAACTGGTGTAAAATATTATGTACTGGACGCTTCATTCTTACTGTCTGCTTCGTTTAAATTGTGATATTGAACAGCTAGACACCACCGATGGAGGTACAGAATTTTGGAAGCTATAAAGTCTGCACCCAATTGTTCAAGATACTCAGTACCTCATCTGTGGAAAAGATGAAAGGTAAGTGTTTTCAATAGTGGTATCTCAAATACAACTGGTGAAGTTTAGGAATATATAATATTAAACACCAAGAGATAAAAGTAAAAAGACAGCACAACACCTGTGTTTTCAGTTTTATCTTACTCGCAGTATTTATTAACTCTACTCATTACGATATTAGTGATAAATAAGGTTAATGTTTTCTTTTACAAAAAATTGTAAGGATATATTTTATAGGATTAAACAATCTGAGAATTTCACAGAAACATCAGAATTTAAACACTCATAGCTCCAACTGTTTTGTCCAGCAGCTCTTCTACCAATTCAAAAACATCTAAGGTTAGTATTTAATAAAAAAATAAAACCAATAATCCACTACATCAAAACTCTTGCCTCCTTTAGATTCTAAGTAACACTTTTGATTGACTGTATTTGCCACTCAAATGTAAAACAAAAGTAGCTGGAATCATAATTTTTTTCCTCTGAATCACTTGGCAAAAGGAAGTAATCCTGACCAGGATGGAAAAAGCTTTGTCAAACTCTCATGCCTATAAGAGCTATCTGCATAAGCAGACCCACTGAACTCCAGGGAACCTCTTCTGTGAGTGAGGGTTAATAGCATGAATCAAGGCTTGTAGGATTAGATCCCAGATTATTTATTTTTAAAAAAAACCCCAAACCTTTTCATGATTCATGAGCCTGGGATTCAGTCCTGCAGTTCTTTACTCAGGCAAAACCTGTATCTATATCCCTCCATAGTTAATTTCCTCTTTCCAGTGGGTCCAATTCACAGAGTCATCGAGTGGTGGTACAAGCTGCTCTTCAGCAATTCAAGGAAAAATTGTAGTCCCCAAAGGATAGTAGGTGGGGTTCCAGCTCATAAAATACAAGCTTAGCTACATGGACATTTTGCAAGAAACATTTCTTTGTCACACCTACTAGGCTCTTCAAATTCAGTCTCTGAGATGAGTCATAGAAAAAACCCACAGAAGTGTTGTGAAAAAAATGACAAAGCTTAGTTGGAACTAAAGGCTTTTTGTGTGTGTTTGTGTGTGTGTGTTAGGTTAGAATGCAACATTACGTATCAGTACATTCTGCCAGAAACCATCCTCCTGGAAACTTCGAAACTTTAAAAACACTCTCAGTCTGCTTTCCCTACCAGCAACAAGGAGAAGTAGTGTCCATCCAGCACAGCTGTCTGTACCATGTGCATCATCAGAAGTCATAGTGTTCTAGCACAAACGTTGTGGGTGCAGATACTGTATACTAGCAGAGAGCTAAAACTTCTGAAGCTGTTGTCTGTAGCTCCTAGGAACAGCAAGTATGACAGGTGCAAAACCTATATTGGAGGCAGAAGACTCTTCAATTTGATTGAGACCAGATCTTCCAAGAGGAAGAATTGCTGTCAAGCCAAAATGATTCTTTCCACTCAAGAAAGCAATCTGCCCTTCCTAAAGACTCTTGACTAATAGAATCCTACACATTATGTCACATCCTCCATGGATTCTGGTAGTTGTTAAAAACACTGTAAATATTTCCATGTTTGCCATATCACTTAACCTTGTAATGTGCCTTCTTTGATCTGCTGAATAAAAAGATTCCTTTCATCTTCAGGTGTCCTTCCGTTTTGTGCCCGAACTATACAAGTGGGCCTGTGAAGATTTAGCATGTATATCAAATGCTGCTTCTCATTCTTTAGCTCTTCGATCTGGGCTTTTAATTCTGCATTGATAGTTTCCAGCTTTTCTGATTCCTAGTCACAAAGGACAGACACAACTATTAGACGGAGGAGTTCAAACAGTTAATTGCAATGTTTATCTAATAGTTGGAGTCTCTTATTGGTGGGAAAGTATATGGCTAGCAGAGAAAGAAATTGCATGTTCTTAGCATCCTGTAATGATAATAGTATACATCCACCCGTCGATAAGCCTAAAAATCAGATTGACTGCAACCTTCTTTGGCCTTTAGAGAAGTGTAATGGACATTGAAAAGCCAAATTCAGACACGTATTCACTTAGAATGAGAGGTATCCGAAGCATTACTGCTATTTTCTGCAAAATTATTCTGAACTTTCAGGGTCAAAAATTGACACAAAATTATCTATGCTTCTTATTAACTCCCTGGAACATCATGTCACACATCTGTAAACCCATGTGAAGCTAACAAAGTAAGGACACAGATTTTTTCCCTATATAGGAATAAAGGCAGGCCTGATGCTGGTGTAATATAGTTGTGTATCATGGCAGAGAAAGTGAAGACACAACTGGGGTCTTAGGACAGAGAATTCAGGGGTTAGTATGCTACTCATTCGGTAAAGAAGTCAGAAATTGTCGGTGTTTGCAGGCTCTTGGTCTCCACAATCAATATGACAAGAAATGAGATTTTACTTCTTTTTGTGTTCAGTGTACACATTCAAATTAATGTTATCCCCACAGACAAGATCGGTCACTGAAACAGCAACTTCTTTTCACTCCTACCATGCTTTCACTTGTTGCAGTTTTAACCAGGTTTGGTTTTAATATATAGCATGGTTTTGTTTGTTTGGGTTTTTTTTAATAACTAATGTTTTGAAGGGTTTACAGAGTTTTGGGTAACACCTTTCTGTGTTTCCTGCTATGACTGTACCCCATGCTATCTGTTTGGATCCTGGCAGGATGACAGAGCAAGAACAATTCAAGCCAGTCACTTACTTTTTGCAAACATTCTGTTTTTTCCTTCTTTTTGTTTCGGCACTTTGCAGCAGCAATTTTATTCCTTTCCCTTCTTCGCTTTTTTCTTTCATCCTCTTCAGGAGAAAACTGCCCCATAAAAACAGATACACACAATCCATAAGATGGTGTAAATATGCAACTTGCATTTTGATAACTTCTGCATTTTTAAAGGCAACACGGATAGTGTTGTCAGTGCTCACATCATGAGTTACATAAGAATGTGATTCTGATCTGGCTTGCCATACAGTAAAATGGTAGTAACTCCATTAGAATTGTCAAATACCTGACTGGAGTTTGGATGGATGTAATCCATAGGATGGCTCATTTTAAATCAATGGTACTCAAAAAACTTGTCAAGTGTCTCTTCAGGCTGACTCCTACACCTCCATCTCTCCTCCATTGCCCAAGGAAGAAGAGGAACAAGGGGCATGGGGCGCAGAGGGGAGCATGTGTCATGAATGAGGCAGCGAGAGTGCAGCGAACTAAGGGCAGCACTAAAAAGGCGATATTAACACACTCCTTCAAGCTTTGGTTTGTTTCCTGTGGAGACTCGGATGAAGGTGTAGCTATTTCCCTAACTTAACCTATTTCTTCATTTTATAAGAGAAATATTTTTCCCAATTAGACAATTATCTTAAAGTAAAACCTAGCATGGATATAACATGGCTGTGTCTATCTTAGTCTAGCCCATGTGGGTCCTACTGGACTGTCCTCAGTGAAATAAAACTTCGGCAGTGACTTATTCCAAGTTCAGCCACATGTAGGCAGGGAAACCAGATTAGCACTTGGTCTAATCACTGTAAAACATAGTCCTTAGTCCATAATCAAAAACAAAATATCCAACTATAGGCCTCAATGGAAATGAGAAATACTGGAGGGTTTCCCAGAAGCACTTAACAGAAAGCCAAGCAGCAGGCTTAAAAGGATGAAGTACGGTGGAGAGGGTTGTCTGTAGCTGATATAATTACTGGTCTTGTGGTGAAACTTTGTTAGAGAATTAATCATTCACACTGAAATGCTATTTAAAGAGCCATACCTCTGTTTTCATGATTGATGTTTCAATTGGCCTTTCAGAAACTGTCACCGTGTCCAATGTAGAAGACATCCTGTGCGACTGACGCTTATTCTGAATGGCGAACCTCAGTTCCTCTTTCACCAGTGGGGTCAAATTTGTGAAATCATCAAACCCCAGTGACCCTGCAGGGGACAAAGTGGGAACAATTGCGGAGGCGCTGACTTCCAATGCAGACACCTGGCCTGAGTGTTGGACCATCATTTTGCTGGAAGGTAAAAAGAGATAATAATAATAGTTTTTCAATAACTTTAGAAAGGCAAATAATATCTCCTATTTAATACCATGAATAATATTTTCTTTCTTGCATTTCTTCAGTCCCCGTTCCCCATCTACCCCAGTCTCTCACTAGAGACAAGCAGTTAAGAATCTAGTCACTAGTAAAGACTTCTACTTCATGTTAATTTAAAGTTAGCTTTTAAAAATAGTAATAGAATTAGCACATCACACAATTTCTAGGTCTTTCTGAAACTGAATATTGAAAAAAATTATGTGTATGTATGTATACTCTGAAGTTTTAAACTGGTATTGTGTGGCACATGAGAACTGAGTGAATAGGAAGAGAAAGAAAATAAGGAACAAAAATCAGAAAACAAAGAATTTTTTTTTAATTTTTTTTTTAAGCACAGAAGGGTGTCCCCATCCTCAGAGCTATACCACCACAGATTGCAGCTTCAAATGGACAGCGTACCTTGATCTCAGCTACATTTAGGCAAAGTTCAATGAGTTCTATTAGAAGCTGAAGTTTGCTAACCAAGACAGGATCTGTCGCAAAATTGTCATGCTCAGTTTTACACGGAGTTGTAGATTTGGTTATAAACCCCTGGAAAATGGTTGACAATAAGAGCTGGCAAAAAGTAAAAGTCTATACATGCTCTGGGGCTTCAAAGCACAGGCTGAGTTGGAGAGATTGAGTCACGAAAAACATGAAGCAGTTTGTGCTCTTGTAAAATACGAAACTGTCCTCATGTGCCCTCAAGAAGAGGTTTGAAATTCTTAAATATTTATGGTCACATCTTCTGCTGATATAAAATAGTGTGACTGAAGAGACTTCAGGGGAATTATGCAAATGGACACCCATGGAAGAACCTAATTTCTAGTAGTTTTCTGAAGAAAACCCAACAGTGCTCTCCACTTTCCTCTTTTTAGTCATTCTTATTAATTTTTTTTTTAGCCAGTTTGAGAGGGAGAGAGGCCCCCTGTGTACTTTGTGAAAACCCCACTGAGGGAAAAAGAGGCAAAACTCAGCACTCAGCCATCCAACATCATGGGCAACCTAGCTAGCTGGTGCACACAGCTCTGTACAACACAAACCATCTCTCACCCAGAGAACGTCAGATAAGGGGTCTGGAAGAAAGCTGAGCACTTTCTGTGGGTAGTCCAAGGGACAGAAGTTGCAAATCCATAAGAAAACAGATTGTATTACCTCCTTTATTCGTAAAGTGACGTGTTAAATTGGATTTTACCACATTAGTTTTCCAGCTTTCTTTGTTGTGTAGGTTCTTGGGCGTTTTTTTATAGCTGTATGGGTAATTACAGTATGTGTTATCTACTCTTGATTAGAACTGTAATAATTATAGCAAAGTCAACTGTAATTAACTTAGTGCAGGTAAGTAAAGAGTTGCCTGTGGGTAAGTTAAATGTCCGCATGGTCAACCCAGAATTGCACCGTTCCCCGTACACTACTTCTGTAACCCAGCAAGAAATGTCTGGGGTCACGTGCCTTGACAAGAAGATAGATTTTGCTCAGGGATATCTAAAAATACACTGTAAATCCACACTGGTGCAAATGAGAATAGAATCTAGTTCATCGCTAAGTGAGGTAAATATAAAAATCTGAGGACGTGAATGGCCAGTTGGTAGAACATACCATGTCCAGCTACAGAGTGTTCCTCACTTCTTCCTCACTCAGTCACCACAGAAAAACTGAACATTTCCCAGAGTCTGGGGTTGAAATCCTAAATCCACTGAAATGAAGAGGACTTTTTCTGTCGACCTCAATGGGGCCAGGATTTCACCCGTAGTTATTAAAGATGAGGAAATTATTTGGAACAATTTGTTATTCAGAAAGACCTTGGGAAATTTATGTAATTCTATTCAGAAAGCCCCTGCTCATGAGTCACATTTAAAGTACTGATACAGTTTAATCCTATAATCTCAGAAAGCTAGCAGTTACTCTTTTCCAACAAGTCAAAAACAGCCCTGTAATTTTCAGCTGAAGTCCTCCCAGCATTATTTACCATTTAGCAACATTCAGCCATTCAACTCATTTAGACAGACTAACTCCAGAAGAACTGAACCCCTCATTGCTAGGGACCCTTCAGTGATTTTCACTGAACGGGTCTCCTTGGCTGCCGGTGATGGCTTCATTCAACAAAGTTAATTCTGTGTAATTCGATCAAACCAGGAGTCTTAAATTAACAGTAAAATTGTTTCTCCAGACTACAAAATAATTAATTGGGCTAATTATTTTTGAGCTCTGGTGGTTTATTCAATTATTTTTTAGTTTAGGTGAACTTTTAATTAAGGTCAGCAGCGGCACCAGAGGAAACCAAGAATGTTCGTGCCTGAGAAATTGCATTAATTGTGTATTTCTACTAGTCAGTGCTAAGTGTACTACAAGCACCACCAAAACCCTACTATAAAGTCTTCAGGTACTTTCATACATCTGCTACTGGTTTCAAAAGAAGGAGTGGTAGGCTGCCCACAGGGAGGGGAAGCACGGAGGGGGAAGTGTCCTTGACCATAGAAACTTGCTGCTCTCCTGCCTGAACTGACCTTCCAGACATCCTGAAAGGCATCTCTATTTACTCAGACTTTAGGGAAGGGAGGGCCTACCAGGGAGCTGAGGCTTGTGTAGGGATTTCTGCCGTGAGCCAAGTCCCATTTTGCAGAGCTGTTTGCCACCGGTTTGCTTTCCTGGGGCTCGCTCTGGCTTCTGGGCAGTGCCTAGTAGGGTAGGCTTCCAGTCTACCACTGGGATTGTTAGGAACCACCATGATACAAATAACAGAAAAAAATCAGCCTTATGTCAAAGCTACTTGGTAAGCTAAATAGATTCCCTTTTCATAACAATGTGGTAGATGTTTTCCAATTTCTGAGGAACAAATCTGTTTTTAGAAATGTTTTACAAGAAGGAAAATTTGATTTTTATTATTTTAAAAAATGCAACAAGTTGCCCTTCCCTTTTCCCAGTTTTTGTACAAATTGTACCTCTGTCTATAAGCCATCAAGAGCACTATCTCCTCTGGTTTTGTAAAGGCTGGGGAAACAGTATGAATAAGAGTATCAAGCTTTAAAGCGTGATTACATCTGGGCCTTTCTGATACGATCTCTGTTTACTTTGTCAGACCATGCACACAGACCTGGGGTCCAGGCTGCCTCGAGCAGTTCTGAAGTTACTGACATTTTGAAGGTGCTGAACATTTCACAGACCTGCACGGTAAGGGCACAGCTTATTCCCAGTGTGAGTTAGTACTTCATTATACTCGATCCTCAGTTTTGGAATTCTCCAGAGAGAATAGATTTTCTATTAATGGTACCCTCCCAATTCAGGTAGATTCAAACAAATGTATTAATTCCTTCTCCCCTTACTTTTTGTTTGTTCTTTTGCTGATGATTCTTTCTATCTGCAGTGAACTCTTACCTCTCATCTGCCAATATTTTAAACTCAGGACATATACTTCCTAGCTGTGCATTTCTATTATTTAAGGGTTTTCTTGTTTAATATTAATGTTAAAAGTGACTGCTTTCAGTCTTGTCTTGTTTGCTGAACTGCAGACGGCTGACTGTGCCTCTTGGTTTTATTTCTTCATATGAATTCCTTTTCCTCTGGTGCTGATGCAATAAACCCCAATAACCATTGAGGTTAATCTTAAACAGCATTAAGAGCAATTACAGTTCACAACCTCTGTGCACGCTGGTTGACCTTAAGCTTTCTGACATCCCACATCATTCCCGAACCATTTTGTGCTGCCTTCCAGCCCCTCAAATGCTGTTACTAGGATGAAAATCGATTTCCAACAGGAAACTCGTTCTCCGAAACAAGTTTGCTGTTGTGTCACGCCTGACTTGATTAGGCAACAGTTTAGCAACTGATCTCCTTCGTGTCAAGACACGGGGACAGAAAGGAAAGTGCGCGCCCCTGGCTCGCACCCGGAGTCCCCGCTCCGTTGATGTACCGAGGATAGGTCTCCACGGCTCTATCTACGCGCGGCGGCGCGGGGTGAGCGACGGCCCGTCCGGGCCCGCTCCGGCTCCTCCGCCCCTGCGGACCCTCCGGGGCGGCGGGGCCGCCGCCGCCCGGCCGCGCTCCGGCATCCCCGCCGGGGCCGTCCCGTCCCGTCCCGTCCCGTCCCGTCCCTCCGCCGAGGCCGCCACCGCGCGGTGCCGAGCGGCGCTGCCGGCCCGGGGAGAGCCGGGGCTCGGCGGGCTCTCTCCCGGCGCCCACATCTGGCGGCGGCCCGGGCAGGGGGGGCTCCCCCCCGGGTCAGCGCCGGGAGCGGGGAGCCGCGCCGGGGGGGCGGCCGAGGGCTCCGGCGGGGCCGGGGGCTTTCTCGGGACTCACGGGCGGCGGCGGCGGCGGCAGCGCCGCACCCGACTCGGCTCCGGCGGCGAAACTTTCCCTGCCCGCGGCCCCCCCGGAGGGGATCTCTCCGTGGCGGGACACCCTCCCACGGAGCGCAGCCCCGCGGCGCGCCGGCACCGAGAGCCGCGGCGCCTCCCCTCCCGCTTCACCTACCTTCCGCCCGCTGCCGCTGCTTGCCCGGCCGGAGGGAAAGGGCTCCGCACCCGCACCCGCACCCGCTCCCGCCCCGCTGCGCGGCCGTCCCGGGGGCCGTTCGCTCTCCTTCGCTGCCTCCGCCGGGAGCGCAGCGCTCGCCGCTCGCCGCTCCTCTGCCTCTCGCCTCGGTTGCATCACCCCCCTTATATAGCCGAGCGGCCAGCGCTGGTATTTACTCTGGCGGCGAGTCCCGGGCTGATGTCATGCTATTAATAGCCTCCCCGAAACGAGAGGGAGGAGGGAAGCAGAGCCCGTGGCGGTGATGCAAGGCTTCCCCGCCGGCACGGCTCGGCTCGGCGCGCCGCGCTCCGCTCCCCTCCGCTCCGCGCCGCGCCGCGCCGAGCCGGGCGGCATCGCGGGTTCCCACCGAGGAGCATCCACCGACACCCGGACAGACCCCGTCCCCTCTCCCTCTTTCCATTCTCCCTTCTCACACCCCGCCTTTTTTTTTTTTTTTTTTTTTTTTTTAAATTAAGACTCTGGGGGTTTCTTTCTCCGGGCCGTTTGGCTGCTGAGAATAAATCAAAGTCCCTCTCACGACCAAAAATATATATATTAAAACCATATAAATTAGAGACTGTTTAGTTTTCGAAAGGACTGAAAGATGTGATCTTATTCTACAGGGGAAAATCGTTTAATGCCCCCACCTCTCTTCCCAGCCCCCCCACTCCTTCTCACACCCCGTGCTGCTTTAGATGACAGCTAAAAGTTCATTTTACATGAAAAGTTTTTACTCTTAGGACCAAAGACCCCTTTAATGAAATGATAGAAAGCTAAAAATAATGCATGTATTTTGATTATTTTTTGAAAACTTTTCTTAAAAGACTACAGCACACTATTTCCTTATGATTTCAGGGAAAACCAGGGAGTCCCTACAGGAGAGAGAGAAATGTAGTGGTGGCTGTGGTGAAGGGGTTTTTGTTTTGTTCTTTTTTTGTTTCCATAGCTTCCTGGTTTGTTAAATGACAGAAATTGCCTTCTAACAGTCCTCAAAGTGCTAGAAAATAGGATGCGTCAAAAAAGTATTTACCCAGGAGAGACACAAGGCTTACAAAGAGAGATGCACAACATTATCCACGACGATAATATTGTATATTCGATACATACAAACTTGTCATTAAGACAGTCTTCGAGTCTCTGTACTGGGCATGGAAAGATCAGGACATTTCACACTTGAGGATATTCTAACTAAACCAATATAAAACATATACCTTCATATATAAAATGTATATACCCTGCTGAAGTGCTCCATCTGGTTAATTCACTTCATAATGTTCAATGTGGCTCTATTTTGGTAATATGTCTCAAGTGGTATATGCTGGGACATATTAACTGCTTGGAATATGTCATCAACGATATCGATTTGTAATACTAGTTTGAAAGTATCTCCCCTCTCTGTGCACAAGGCTGCCTGGGTGTATATGTATATACATTAATGTACACATTGGCCACACAGACAGGAGTAATAATCCTAGCTGTTTAAATGTCCCAATACTAGCTTCCTCAACTTTGCAAACTTAACGCTCCTATTTTGCATTCACTTGTCTCCTTTTGGGAAAAAAATAAATAAATTTTAAAAAAATAAATCTAGTGATTTCTAGGAAGGGAAGGAGCCCAGAGTAGGGATGTTGCATTTCCTCCTGTGGAAGGTGCAGATGCTCCCTTGTTCTCCTCGGACAATGAAGTAGTGCACTTTGCAGAGGGCAGGAGTGAGCTCCTATGACCTACCTGGCAGCTCTCCTTTTACAGCTCGTGCAAGCTGCAGGCTTTTCTTTTCCACTCACTTATAGATAAATCATTCTCAGCTCTTTCAAAACATATTTATTGCCTTATCTTTGTTGATCTGGGTAAATCAATGTCAAGTATAATGCCAGGTAAAAACTTTGGTCTTCAGAAGGGTCTAGAGCAAGCTTTATGTTTCAGCTTGGTGCAGCCTGTGAAGTTCTTTTTACTTCAGAGGCATAATTTTATAATTCATGCTGTATTCAAGAACAGCTGGCATCGTTTTTCTCAAGTCTAAAAGAAAAAAAAAAAATCCCTCTCAAGCAGAGGCCAAATGTGGAAAATTTCTTCCCAAAAGATAATTGGTTGGAAAGTTCTCAGCATGAAGTTATTGTGGAAACATGTTAGCAACATCAGTTTTAGTGGCCATGAACAGGTGCCTGCTGCAATTCTGACAGAGATTTAGCAACTGTCCGTTCTTATTTAGCTAGCTGTACCAGAAGTGGGAATTTATTTAGAGTATTTTCAGCTAAACAGAGCAATGTCACAGAGGGAGGGAGGGAGGGAGGGAGGAAGGAAGGAAGGAAGGAAGGAAGGAAGGAAGGAAGGAAGGAAGGAAGGAAGGAAGGAAGGAAGGAAGGAAGGAAGGAAGGAAGGAAGGAAGGAAGGAAGGAAGCAGCTCCCTCCTTCACTGTGGGTGAAGTACCTTGGAAATCTAAGTGTTGTTATCCTGTTGTTCAGGGTCACTGACACCTACTCAACAATCACAATGCTTCACCAAGTAGGCAGAGGATAATTTTGTTTTGAAACCATGCTATATTATACACAACTGAAGCCAAGAGATCTGTTTGCCGTACAGTGCTGCTTCACCACTGCTGGTACCCTTATTGCCCATGAGCTACAGACAGTACTAAAAACTGACAGTAAACCAGTTGTGTTCATTCTTGAACTACTCCTGAAGTGAGCCAGCTCCTCCCTGCAAAGCAAACAGAGAGACTGTTCCTGTGCACATTTAAGATTAGGCCACTGAAACAAGTCCTGGCTTGAAACTCTTCAATGAAAAAAGAAAATGAAACCACAATGAAAAATAAACTCAGTTCCACTGTGTCACATAGGTTTTATCCTGCTCCACTTTAAAACCAAATCTAACCTGATCTCAGTAAAGACACAGGATCATGCTCAAGTTAAAAAAAAAAAAAAAAAAAAAAAAAGTATTAATAATTAAGACTATCGGGAAGTTAAAGTAAAACCCAGTACAGCCACCAGATGCTCTGATGTTCTTTGCCAGTTTCATTTTCCATCTCATAAAATATCCTTCATTTGCCTCCCTCTGGACCTGTTCCGTTTCATTTCTCTTTTTCGTCACAAACTTCACGGCACAGCCTTCCTGAAACAGCACTCATTTCATAGAAGTGACATTCATGTTCATTATTTCTACCTTCCCTTAAGCCAGATACAGCAGCTCATCACCAGAAGACCAACACATATTGGGTCCTTTTCCCCTGCAGAGACATTAGGCTGAATACCACCCCACAGTGTGGTCCTTGCAGCTCTCCAGGAGTCTCCAGTGTAGAGGAAAGGATTCTTTCCTTTATATTTTCCTGACCAAATTCTGCCTCCACATCCTTTGACACTACTTCATACACTGTGGGTATTTGATTAAAACTAAAATATGGCTGTCTCCTTGCTAAACAGAGCTATAGAAATCATGACACAGATGAACAGACTCCCATCCTTTCAGCAAAAGCTGTCTCCTGTCTCCTGTCTTACATTTATGCAACTGTAGGACGTCAGTCAGAATAACACAATTGAAATCCCCATGTCCCATCCAGATTTTATGTTGGTTTGTGGTCATGCAGTTCCATTAAACCTATTTGGTCTAGTGAAAATATAATGGGATGTAAATAAATAAAATGTGTAGTGATATCTTGAGTAAAACCTGCCTCTGTGTGTGCTTTTCAGTTTTAATTTTATTAGGTTTTGAAATTACTGTAACCCTGACAGGTCCAATTTTTCCCTGCATAGCACATATATGAGAAAGGGGTTTCCAGAACTCTGTGTTATCATGTTGTAAAATCAGCACATAATCAGGTTTTTTGACTTGCCCAAAAAAGTATTCCCTGTTTCTGTGATGGGAATTAACCTTCACCATGTTTTGTTTGTTTTGTTTTTGTTTTTTTTTTTCCCTGCGTTACATTCAGGTCTGAATCTGTGTGGTAAGATGCCCCTGTCCCCCAAAGCATGCACTAGTTTTGAGACAATTTTTCCATCTGATGGGACCAACACAAGAGTTGAAACTTCAGACTATTTTTCCCAAGGTTTAGATTGTGACTGCTTGAACTGTGGGAGTGATCTGCAGTAGAAGTAGCATCAGCCATCCCCACTCAGCTCAGGGCCTTTTAGCTGCCGTCTGGGGCCTCTTGGGCATCTGTGGGCCACTTCCAAGAGTTTCTCAAAAAAGTGACTCAAAAAACCCCAGGCCTACAGTAGTGAGGATCAAATACAGTCTGGAAGGTTTGGATCTCTATGGGGCTAAGTGGTCCAAAAATTAAAGGGAGTTAAAAACAACGGAGTTAGAGGACAAACTCTCACAGAAACTGTATGCAAACCCTGCTACTGTCTTGCAGTTAATACCACTCAAATATATGTGTTGTGGAGGCAAATAAGTGCACTAATTCTTTTATTCTTTAACACTGAAGATGAAATTAATTTTCTCCTTGCTTTTTCTCTCCTCAGCTTACATTTCTTTCCTTAATACCTGTTTCCATCACTATCCCTCTAAATCCATTTATTCTCCATTTATTATATCTTTTTTGGACATCCCATTTCCTACTCTCTTTTAGTTTGTTTCAGTAATAGCTACCTTTCCCATTTCCTTAAAACAGCAGCTTGTCCTTATCTTTTGCCACTACCCTGTTTTTCCTCTTCTCACTTGTCTCTTTTCCCTCGCTGTATCCCTGAATTCTGTCATCCCCCTTTCTGTTCCCTTTTTCCAGCAATTTTTCTCCCATTCGTCCTTCTGCTCCTGTCCCACAGCTTCCCAAGCTTAAATGAGTCATTTTAATGTTCTCTTTCACTTTTGGTCATTTTACTTTTTTTTTTTTTTTTTTTTCCCTGCTATTAAGATGGAGGCACTCATAACAAAATTACCGAGGGGTGCAACAAGACATACATTTCAGGACCAGATTCTGGTGCCCAAAATTACCACAAACTTTAGTGGGACTTTACTAAATCAAATGTTGCACACGATTGTGAGTCATTATTTTATGCAGTTCTTTGGGAGTGCAGGATGGAGGGGTAAGTTATACAAACATTCCTTTTCTCTACCTGAGAGACAGCCCTGATGCTGGCCCAGTCAATATATCTTTAGTTCCCTTCTGCCAAAGCCTTTAAAGGTTTTTTATCAGATGGACTCTGTGCACAGGTATAGAACCTGGCTACACACAATAACCGGTAATTACAATTTCTGATCTCTTTGGATACATCCAGATAGTAACCAACAAGGAAAAGAGATCCCACATATGAAAGAACCATATCTTAAAATTGATTGAATAAAGAAAACTCACTGGTTCCATCAAAAAATCAAAATGATAGGCCACATATATTAATTGCTCAGACAAGTGTAAACTGTATCTCCTTTATGGTACCTTTATAGTCTCATTCATTTAATGGCAAGAAAAGCTCCATCATCATAGATCTTCCCTTTCATCTCCTTCCCCCATCCTTTGCACCTTGTAAAAGCATGCCAGATTTTGTTTGAGAGCAGTTCGAGATTCATACTGAACTTCATCAATGGCTTTACATGTAAAAATTTATCACTGATAAAGTACTAAGACTTGATCCAACTGTCACTGATGTCGATGGAAAGATTCCCATTGTCTTCAGTGAGAGATAAATTTAGCCTCCAGAGCCTATGAGAAATCGGCATTTAGTCACACTGGTTCTCAGTGTGCAAAACTTTCCTTTTGAAATGACTTGAAAGGAATGCTGGAAATCATTCTCTGAAGGATCACATGTTGCATGTTTCCCTTAGGTGGACTACTGTCATTACGGTTTGTATGGCAGGTAAACACAGAGGGTGAGAGGACGAGAGTGAAAATATATGTCTATTTTTACTGTGACAAATTACAAATATTTTGGATACATTATCGAATCATCATGCTGCTACACATAAATAAACACACACGCACACACAAACGCATAGCCCTTATAAAAATTACCTGTTCCTATTGATTGCGCTGGGAACTGTGCATGTGTAAAGAATACTCTGGGACTTGATAGCATTAATGATACTTTAAACTGCTTTTCTCATCTGCCCAGTAAATATGTAAATTACAATTTTCCATAGTAATTACAAATGCACATTTCTGATTATTAAACTTTGATTTCTACATAAATACCGTTTCAGATATCAACAATGTATGAACCAGATTTGCAATCTACAGAAGATTCAAAACCAAGGCTGTCACTGCAGTTTTCACTCTGCTTATCATTTGTCCTCTCACCTACTTCACATGTGCCTTGTCATGAAAGGAACGCATGAATGATCTTAATTTGCAGCCTCTTATCTTTCCGGGTTTATTTTTTTGGCTTTAGCTGTACAGTAACTTGCCCAGATAATAGGAACAAAACATAAGTGAAATGAAACCAATAGAGCCGAATGTAGTGTTAAAATTAGACTGCCTTAATTGCAATCACAGAAGCATTCCCTGAGCCCAAATCCTGCCTGCTTTCTGGGCACGGGAGGCTGCCGATGAGGCTCCCTCAACAACAGGGGAAGATGCAGGGTGTCACTGCACGCACCTGGGGTTCCCAAGTAACGTCAGTCCAGTGCAGAACACTGTCCACTGTGGGGTAGGGTCCATCTTCTGTCCAGTGACTCTTTGAAGCAAAATGGTTACAAAGAGAGAAACGTGGACTGCAGGCTATTTGCCGCCCAGAACATGTCCTCACCACAAGGCTGTAAAGTCAGGCACCATCTGGTTTACTGTCTAACCGGCTCTAACTTCATGAGAGGACAGCTTGAGTGGGAGAAGTCTAGAGTAACGTTCCCCAGACAGCATGGCTGATCAGTCTGAGGTTAGATCATTTCTCCTTAGAAATAGGGGACATGAGTTTCATCCCTCTCAGCCAGAGGTGAGCACCCAACTCAGGACTTCCCCTCCAGATCAAGTGCTCTTGCTGACAGTGTTTTATTAAAAGACCAGCTCAATCCCAAATTCAAATTTAGAGGGGAAGTTTGGGGCTATAAACGTCCCAATCACAGTGATACTTAACTCTGCATTGCATGTTAGATGGTAAATGGGAGAGAGGGAGACTTTCATTTTCATCATGCCCAACCTCCTTCTGTGGAGCTGGGCTTCAGCCCTTCTACACTGGAAATAATTATTAACAAGGCAGATGAGGACAGTGCTGCTCACTGGACTGGGAGTCAGGAAATGAGAGGGCTCCTTATTCACCAACTTTGTGATTCTGGATAACCTGATGGTCTTCCTTTCGTTCTGTTTCCCAGCCTGTTGAAATGAGTAACAGTATTTTACATTCTAGGGTGAAATAGCTGAGATTCCAAAATGGAAACCACAGATAAGACTGGTGTATTTTATTTTTATGTCTAATTTTAATTAGTACACCCATCAGACCTGGGCCTTTTGTTGCTGGATGCTCTCTAGATGCATTATTATCTATTCTTATCTATTCCTACTATTCAATGTATGTGTTGCAGTAGAATTTAGCAGCCCGGTAAGGATTTGGTGTGTGTTTTTCTTATATTCAAGAGTTTTATATAGAGCTTTAAAAAGGATGAAAATCTTTCAACTGTCAAATAGATGCCTGGTGTCGTGGTTTAATCCCAGCCAGCAACTAAGCACCACATAGCCACTCGCTCACTCCTCCCCCATCCCAGTGGGATGGCGAAGAGACTCAAAAATAAAACTCAAGGGTTGAGATAACAGTTTAATAACTAAAATAAAATAATAATAGGAATGAAAAGGAATATAATAAAAAGAGAGAAATAAATAAAACCTAAGAAAAGACAAGTGGTGCACAATGCAATTGCTCACAACCCACTGACCGATGCCCAAGCAGTGATGCACCCCACAGCCAACTCCCCCCCGTTTATATACTGAGCATGACATCCTATGGTATGGAATATCCCTTTGTCTAGTTGGGGTCAGCTGTTCTGGCCACAGTCCCTCTCAGCTTCTTGTGCATCTCCTCACTGGCAGAGCAT
This sequence comes from Athene noctua, assembly GCF_965140245.1. Lineage (NCBI taxonomy): Eukaryota > Metazoa > Chordata > Aves > Strigiformes > Strigidae > Athene > Athene noctua. The sequence continues at coordinate 103,918,085 of NC_134037.1, read as the reverse complement.
GGGAAGCTGAAAAATCCTTAACTTAGGATAAGCGCTACTTAGCAACAACTAAAACATCAATGTGTTATCAACATTATTCTCACACTAAATCCAAACTACAGCACTGTAACAGCTACTAGGAAGAAAATTAACTCTATCCCAGCTGAAACCAGGACACCCAGATTCAGCACAGCAATTAAATACATGGCTGAATAGGCCATGTTCAAAAGCCTTGCTTAACTTAACACTTGCTGTTAATGAAGATCTAAAATAACCTCTATAAATCTTATAACTTATTCCTGTGGAATTACATTTCTTTTAACACATTTGGGATGAGAGCACCTGACAAGGTATAATATTGTGGTCTTTTTCCAAGGTCTTTATTTTGGCAGTTTTCTTATATGTATGGACTAATCAATTAATTCATTACAGACCTTTGAAGTATGGTAATTACTGTGATTTTTCTAAAACAATAAAGGTTTAGAACTTGACTGGATGCTGAATTATTAAAACAAACAAAACCCTAAGAACTTTAAAGAAACCTAGAGCACAAAAGCAAAGTCTGACATAGAGAACAAAAGCAGTGTTTTGTCCACCTCAACACTAAAGTGCATTAATAGTGGATGTTAGAGGAGTGTCTAGTTAGTAAAAAATAAGTTACACTAGATTCTATAACCACCTCTAAAGTAAAGTGTCTTTTTATTATTCTTTTTCACTCTAATTCTAATGTTTGGGATTTATCAAATCATTTAAGCCTACTTTTTCAGGAAGTTATGTAGAGGTAAACACTTCCTGCACTGAACTAAGAATGCACAGGATTAATATGTGGCCATTCGCACGCACCATCCCACATGCCCAGATGAACTCCCGTGCATTTGAGGCCATAGGCTTTGCTGGCTGAAGTGTTCTTGGAAGGCTTCCACTCTGAAGTGAGTCTCCCTGCAGCAGCAGGAATAGCTAATGTGTGTCGTGTATAAGCAATGATGACTGGTAAGAAAAGCATTTTCTGGGAGTTTAATGATCAGTTGGGAAGAGTTTTCATCCCCATATCTGTGCTCAGCTTGTCATTTACAGACAGGAAAAGCCTTTCCCATCAGGCATTTTTACATGTAACACTTTGTGAAAATTGAAATATAAAGAAGAAAAAAGGATCAGCCCTGCTTTACTAGTAAAAATTAAACTCCAAATGCAACAAATAACAAATAGTAGTAAAGTAGAAATAGGACTAGACCCTAGGCCCTGGGGACTGCAGGGATCAGAACTGGAAGGTAGGAGAGCTGTTGTTTATAAAGAGATTTTGCAAGCTAATGACAAAGAGGAGAGAAGCAAGAAACTTCATCAGGGCAGATGCAGGAAAAAAAGACTTTTCTGTTGGTTGGTTCTGATCAGCTTTGTATGAATTGCTGTTTGGTATTAATGGGTTATTTTGTCCCACATTCTACAGAACCATCTCAGGCTCTTTACAGCATACGAGCAAATGTAAGAGTAAGGCAGACTTAGAAATATGATGGAGTTACTAAACTAATCTAAAGAAACAAGATGAAGTGGATGACCTTCTAAGTTATCTATCCTTTTAAACTAGGAAGTCTATGCCTTATAACTTTCCTATATTTTTTGTACAAGCATATGTAAGATCTTGCTTATGCTATGGCTTCAAGGATCAGGAAACTCAGAGAAAATCCTGCTGAACAGAGGGGATCAGCAAGGTGAAGCAGAATATCGGTTAGTGCATAAGAGGGCCCTTTAGTGGTTGTTTCTGGAGACAGAAAACTGTCTTGTGAAAGTGATCTCTAACAGGTACAGATGGAGCTAATTAGAGTAGGCACTTTCTTATTGTCAGGACTTATCAAGACATTTAAGAACCAATGTGGGAGTTTCTCCTCAGATACCACTCCTGTCAAGTTCAGTGCAAGGTCAACCCCAATTAGTTTTTCAGGGCTGTACCCATAATGAGAGAAGACTGCTTCTTCAGAATTGCTGATTATCATTTCAAGAGTCTGCTTGCTTTTGCAGATAAATATGGGAGGATTTTTAGGGGTACTTCACACATGAACATATACACTACTTCAAAACTATAAGGACCTAGTTAACTGAAGACACTATTCTCCCCTTATATACAGAGAGTCTGTGATAGGCAACCAACCATCAGTCAGCATGAGAGAGAAAGTAAAGATATAAATACAAAATACTCCTGCAAAGGGCTGTTAGGGGTATTCAACAGATTTCACTGTGACTTCAGGGTGTTCTGTACAGGAATGCAATACTGTATTGCTCCACATTAAGGGAGGTATTTACCACTTTAAGGGCTCACTTTCCCATAAAGGAAAGTGTAGTTCAAGTCTATTCAAATTTATTCTTTTTTTCCCATAAATGAAAGCTGATCAAAGTAAAATTTGCTTTACCGTCCCATTTTAGAGAGAGATGCCTGTCATGTTCTGGAGGGGAAAGTAGTTTCCTTGCTAATGCAGAGGTATTTCTTACCTTTGTATAAGCCAAGATGTTCCACATTGTATCAGAAAAATCGTGCCATGTTTAATTAGTCTACTTCCAAATTACATCCATGTTGTGGCACAGATAGGTATTAGGTAACCCCCAGCCCAGCCTAGTACTCCATTTTGAATTCATAGCTGTGCCCAGCACTTCAGAAGGAGTTTTGCTCAAGTTGGGATTGCAGGATTAATCCTATGACTTGTTTGGAAAACATAAATTAGGTTTAGTGTTTTGCTTCCTGGCTTTAGTGAGGCTGTATCTGTTAGTACCATTGATACACTTCTCCACTTTCACCAGTCAGATAAATCATCAGCTTCGTGGCTGGGGCAGAAACTACAGATATGACAGAGTACCCAAAACAAGCCATGAACTCCCCACAGATATAAATTGGCATAAATGCTTTCATTTCATCACCCAAGAATTTGGCTTGAGACAGTTTAGCTTGGTATTTTTTGTTGATGATTTATTTTGTGTTCAAAGTGTCTGTGTGACGCAGAGAGAATATGTAACCTAGCAGGCAACATTTAAATCTGGCAGGACTTTATTCACAGGTCATTTTTGCTTTGTGGGTGTTTAGGCTCCAAGGTTTTCTCAACAATTTCCTTACTGGTCTGTACAGTCTCTTGAACTCGGGCTGTAAATCAGCCATATGTTAGGCTGAGAGTGCTTGCAGTGAAAAAAGGCTCTCACGGCAAGTGTGATGTGCACACTGTTTTCTTTGAAGAGCACGGGGGCTAAACATGTACTCAAGTTGTTGGGGTTTGGCTTACAATTATTACAGGTCATTATAATTTTTATTAAAATATCATATCCTATCATATAATTAATATAAAATTCATTTTTCCATGAGTGCTCTGTATCCTTAAAATATCCACACAGATGTCTAAGCATTTGTAGGTTTCATCACCAATTTGCATGTATGTTTATACACTACTGTCTTCCCTTTTTAAAATGCCCTTGTATGTATTTTTACAAGAGGTGTTGTAAAAGCAGCATTCCTGGCCAAAGGCTCTTCAGGAGGTCACCAGTACACTCCTGCTTCTCCTCCATGATGTGTAGGGTATTGGTAGGGCAAAGCCCTGGGCCTCCTCTCTAAACTCATTCCTGTAAACAGTGTAACAGGGGAACTTCAGCATCCTTTGGCTTCCTGACATAATCTGTTCAGTGAATCTTACTTATTTGTGAATGTGCCTGCCCCAAATGGACTGCTTACAAAACCTGAGGGGGTTATAATCGCACTTCTTCTATCACCCCAGTCCAAGACCTGCACTTGTCTCTCATGGCACCTGCTGCGTATCTCCCAGAGGTCAACAGAAGGGTTATTGGGTGAAATTTAGTGGCCACAGGAGATGAGATGAAATGAGCTAACAGCCATCAACTATTACCATCACGGTGACTGTTAGCACCATGATCACCTACCAGTATAGTCACCACCTATTTTCCAAATCCCCTCTTTGGTCGATACAAGAGTCTTTGCCCTCAGCTCTTGATTTCAGTTCATTTTGGTCCCAATTCTCCTTTCACTTCCCCATGTGATTTCACAGACTCCAGTTCAGCTGCGTTTCATTTGTACTAATGAAAAGGCAGTTGAGCTTTGAGTCCAAGCTCTCCAAGACCTTTCACCTAACATCCATTTACACTTATGTGATAAGACACCTAAATAACTTGCAAGGTAGGAGGGGTAAGCGTTCTCTCTTGGGTATCCTTCCTTCTACTGTGGCATGGATTATTTTAGATTTTACATGTATACCTTATTCCCACTGCAGCCTGTGAGGCCACGTTTCCATTGATGTAAGCATTAAACCAGTGGCAGGGTTAGAGCAGGCCCTAATTATATTACAGTTTAATAGGGAAACAGATTATGTCAAGTGAGAGGTCAGCAACATATTTTTGGAGCACATCTCAAAGTTCACCCAGTACACATCCCTTCCTTTTACTGGAATATTTATAGTTTGTTTGTTTTAAACTGGAAATATACTTTCTGTGACTTCTGAAAGCCGTTTGGGACACAGACAGCATGCAGAACCTCAACCACAGCCATCAACTGCTGGAGATCTGGATCCTTGTCTTTTGCAAACTCTGCTGTGATGGGTTAGGATGGCAGCTTTAAAGCAAGTAAATCCCAAATTCCTTTAGAGAAAACCCTTGCCCACGGCTGTAAACACCCTGGCACACAGATCCCATATATGCTGCAGTCAGCAACCTTCATGTTCCTATGCACCCCAAAGTTTCACCGCTGCATGGGTGCTCCAATACATTTGCTACCTAGCTAGGGGCCTTCCTCAGGGCTATGTGGGTTCCTGATACTAAATCGTCCCCTAGATCCTCCAAGGTATGTGTTTTCTGATCATGCCTATCCTATGCAGTGAGAGTGAGCACCTGCACAGGGTAGTCATGCCTTCATTTCAAAGACTAGGTGCCTTCTAGGGCACTTGCTCTAAAGAAGTGAGAACAGGGCTCCATTTTTTCTCTAAAAAAATGCTTGTGTAAAATCTTTGAGCAGCCCTCAAAGCAAACACCAGAAACAGTCTCCTCTCAAGTCATCTGTCTTCTCTATTTTCTGCATGGCCTCTGCAAGGAGTATGGAGGGTGTTCCTCTCCCCATCTATAACCTGATAGCTCAGGCAACCTCCCAGATCAAAAGAAATATGAGATTAAACCTTGTTAGACAGTCAGTGGAACTGAACCTGGCTCTTACATATCCCTACTGAATGCTTAAAGGAAGCAGCATCACCTCATCCTTCCACCAGCATTTGCGAGAAAGGAGTGATGCCTTGCTAAACTAAAAATAAGAGACCAAAGCAGAGGCATAGATCTAAGGTTTCTGGCTCTCAATAGAACAGAGGTGCCTCCCTACAGCCGGGGGGGCAAGTGGTGCTCCATCTCCCCCTGGGGAGGCTGAGCTGCTCCCTGCACACTTTGGTGGCTGATTTGGGAGCCACTTCAAGGGGCTGAAGTCTTCCAGCTGAGGATCAAGACATGTAAGACAGGGGACTAAGAAGTCAGGTATTGCTGTGACTACATTTTAGGTGGCTGAGGTTTTATGGGATCTCCATTGGCCCTTGAGCATCTTCAGTAAGTTTACATCATACAGTAAGGACAGCAATTATTAACAAGGCATGAGAAACCATTTTGTTTTCTCCTGTGACAATGCAAGTGCACCACCACCAGGGACAATCCTCTTTTCGAAAGCAGTGGGAAAATGTTTACACAGGAGAAAGTCTTAATGCCTCCGTAACCATCTAATTTGAACTTGTGACAGAATTATCGTGCAAACATTTTCATAGGTGATTTAACAAAGTTCAGTATACCTTGTAAATAAAAAGCATGTTTCCATCCCAAAGTAAAATACTGTTTAGTTTTGAAATTTTCTGGAAACATCAAACTGGTGTTGATAGAAAAATGAAATGAACACATTAAAAAAAAAGTTCACCTCTTCTTCGAAACATGCCACCTTATTCTAAAAAACCCCATATTATTCCCATCTGATATTCAGGACATCACAGTTAAGGATTTCTGTTTCCTACTAGAAAATACAGCCCCTCAGGCAGGTAATCACAGCATTGGAGTGTTTAATTTTGTTAAGTCTGATATTAACTTATTTCATAAGATACTTTGCCTATCAAATGACAGTAAGTCCCTTAACATAAACATCACTGCAATTTTATGTGCATGAGCGGTTACTCGTTTGTTTTTTTTAAACTCTAAACAAGTGAAAGAATTTGAAAATCCCGACCTTGAAACACTTTCACACATGCTTAATTTTAATCATGCACGTAACCCCAGTGAGTCCAGTACTACTCATATACTTAAATTTAAGCACATACATAGCTCTTAGCAGGACTGGGCTTTAATATAGCACAGAACCTAATGTCTAGTTTTTCAGTGTTAAAATTAACACCTTCCATTTTCTAAGAGAAGTCATTATATGAAACAAATTATAAAATCAAATCTGTACCTAACAAATATTTTAACTGAGATAGCTATATATATTACAATAGATAACATTTGTAAGTATATATATATATTACAATATGTAATATTTTTTAAAAGTACTAAGAGTCATACGGGTGACGTGACACACAACCTTGTGGAAGAAACCCTCAGAGAGAGGACTATTGAGGGAAGAAAAACTTGGAAAACTGTTTTCTCTCAGCATCTCCTCTGGTGCAGGAGCTTCACCTCGCATAGCAGAACAAAGTCTCAGCTTCATTATTTGTTTACTTTGGTGAATTTTCTGCAGAACAAATCTCTCCTCAGAGGCATTTAACCTCCCTGCAGAGAAAACCCTGGAGGCCTCCCCGACCAGCTCTTCTCTTTCCAGCCTGCAGACACGGAGAGGCCAGATCGCCCCATGCTGAAGGCACCTGTCTGCCTTCACGCTAACTCAGCCCTTCTCAGCCTGTAAGCATGTGCTGAGGAGTCATCGCCATCCCAAACAGCAGTATTTGCTGTTCGTCCGAAGGTTTCCCTGAGTATTTCCTAATAGAGCTCATGTTCCTGGCAGGTCTGATCACCTTTACTATGGCTGTGATCTGACATTAACATCCACGCTCCCAGATCCCTTAGCATGGACAAGGTTGCTTGCGGTCTCCTGGTTGTCCTGTGGTGGGATATGGCAGCAGCCTGTGCTGCTCCATCCAGATCAAGGGAAGACAACATCACTGGGGCCTCATCCAGGTAAGGAATGGGATGAAATTATTTTCATTGCTGTTGGCATGGTTATGCACTCCCAATTCTGTTTTCTGCTGCTAATTCAGAGTAACACGTTATCGGTTATCACCAAGATAGCTATCTTTATTATAGAAACATTGGGCCTTGTAACAAGACATATATATACTGAAATCTCCAAAAATTAATATCGGCTAATTTTTTTCTAATTCAGAAAATAAGCTAAATCTTGATGGATCTGTTTATTTTTATTTGCTTTCTAAAACCATAATGATTTTCTATACTGAATAATTGTGAACATTTTGTTTTGGGAACTCAGCTTGAAAAACAAGCTAACAACAACAAAACTCAACCAACCAGTAAGGGCAAGCAGTACTCGCAAGATTTTATCAGTTACTTCGAGCAAATGCCCCTCGGTACCTATTTCACTCTGCTATTTTAAGTTAATTTGCAAAGCTTCAGCAAGGAACAAAGGTTAAATACTTGGAATTTGCACAGGTTGTATGTCACCACAGAATGCTAAATAAATGTTACAAATGAATGTTAGTTCCTCCAAGAAGGAAAAAGTGGGGCATGGGGTGCACCTGCCCTGAAAATCTTTATAAGAAGAAAATTCCTCTGGATCTAAGCAGGAAAGCAGGAGGTGGAAATGCAGAGCATTGCAGAGGTGCTGCTTTCAAGTCTGCTTCATCAAGGGACTCCAGGTAGGTATGGAGCTGAGCAGAACTATTTTACAAACATCTCCTGTTATGTATTACTATAAGGAATAACACAATATACGCCTGTAGTACAGGAATCTGCTCTGATAATACTTGAGTACATTTAGCAATCTGAGCTGAGGGTTGAGCTGTGGTAGTTAGGGATATTGGTAATTAAAAGCAGTGAAAATAGATGTAAACCCAGTGGCACAGCATGCTACAGAAGTGGGTATTTGTAGTTATAAAACTACAGTCCTGGATGAGCTTATAGCAAATCAGATTAAATTTAAGACTGCTAAATTGTGCTATGGTAATGTATTTCTGTTGATGGGGCTTGGATTGTTCTGTTTATGGTTGATTGGGCTTGGATTGTTCTGTTTATGGTTGATTGGGTTCTGCTAGGTGATTTTATCCACAGGTGTTAAATACATTCATGCTGGTCATTGTAGTAGCAGTTGCCATCCAAAGCCCTCTCCACACAGCAGGTACATGACATTTAGTAAGTAAGAGGTGGGCAAACAAAAGGAAACAGATCTAGAGTTTGCCCGTGGTTGTGCAGCATGAAAACCATAGCAGAGAAAACAGAAAACCTCCAAGTCGTGACTCTCCTGGCAAACAGGGAGTGTTGTCAACACAAGGTACTGCGGCAAACCCTTCCTCCTCCAGCCTTCCTCAGCCACAAACAACTTTTTCACCAGTTCTGGTCCTCATCCAGCTCTGAGAATCAGTGATGATAATTCAAGCATGCCAAGTGTCTGGCCTCAGCAGATTTTCTCGTGGCACAAAGAATGGGGGGTGACGTGGAATTTTTTTCTGAATTCTTTGAATATGTCTCCTGGAAAACATGCTTTCTGCTAACAGTTCTGATACCAGCATGTATTTTCTGCACCTGACCCTCTTTCCCACTTCTATTCCTGTAGTCTTTTATAGGAAAGTTGTTAGCTGGTTATTTTCAGTTCTAGTACTCTAGCAAATTGTAGTTAGTTTGTGTTGATATTTCAAAATCAGATTTCTACCTTCACAGGCTAATCCTAGGAGAAACTAAGTGTCCTCAGCTCTTACAAAACCAGTGATGTTCTGGGTACTCAGCACATTACTGAATGAGGCCTGATCGGAAGGATATTCAGCCAAAGTTGACAAATTTCTAAATAGAAAGTGCCCCAGTTTCATTCAAAATCTACTTGTAAACAAAACAAAACAAAAAAAGTAAAAAAAAAATAACCTATTTCTCAAACTACTTTAAAAGGTCCTGAGAAGTCAGAACCTTTCTAAAAATTTTGGGGTACACTTGAAACTCAAGTCATCACCACTAAGATTTTTTTTATATAGTTTTTCCTTATGGCTTATACATTTGGTAGTTACCTTTTCTGCTATTTATTTGGAACATATTAATTGTGATTCTTCTCTGTACCATTATCACTAGCCTGCAGATAGATATTTTTATTACAGAGAAAAGATACTTCATCGTGGTAACAGCACTCAATTTTGCCTTATCAATTTTCTTCTTTCGTGTTACTCACATACATACAGTTTAAAATATTTGTGAGATGACCTCATATTTTTTTTGTTGTTGTTTCATTTTGATCTTGTTTTCCTGGCTGAGAGGATGTGTGTCACTTGTGTTTTGGAATGAACTCTGGTAAATACAGCCGCTTCTTGAAAAGATCACTGCTCTCATTTGAGCACGACTTTGCCATAAATATGCAAGTGGGAAGAAAACTATGAAGACTTCTTGTGCAAACTACCCACGGGCTCAGTCTTCTCCCTGTTTCGGCACAGTGCTGCTTCTGGATCCTTCCTCGCAGAGCACGCGACCTACCTCACGGCCGTACATGACACCGAGTGCCAAAGAAGGATAATTGTATTATAAGACTTTTTAATTCCCCAACTTACTTCAGCTGTTATCAGCAGCTGGTTACTTCAGCTAGCTGATATGCCTCGGTGTCTTGTAAACATTCGCTCTAGTATTGTGCATTACTCATAGTTGGAAAATCACTTTGACTCCTGTAACATAATTATGTTAATGTCAAATGAGTCACAGGGAAACAGAAAACTTGTATCAGAGCTGCACCTTAGTGCCAGTTTCTGAATGCTCCTGCTGGCATGATAGAAGTAGGTTAGGGGATTTAGGGGGAAAAACAACTTTCATTTAATGAGTGATGTGAAATTATGATAATGACTCATAAGGAAGCCTGTGTGACAATCAAATTCAGATTCACTGAAACATAAAATTGGTAAGAGAACAGCCTGCCTGATTATTTATAAGAGCGAGAATGAAAAATACTTAATTTTTAAAGAATGACTTTCACAGTAAAACTTCACAGATATCTTTTGCACATAAACAGCTTTTGACATTCATTATTTAATTCCAACGGCAGTAATTTATTTAAATTGACATCTTAATTAGATTACATTTCAATCATCTCCAATGTTTTATTAATTCTACCTCTTCCTTGGTTTAGTCAATGCAAACGATCATTTAGGCAAAAAACCCCCAACACCCTTTTTAGCTCACTTTTGGATCACAATGCAAAAAGCCAGCAGCTCTTCAACAAGCTAAAAGTTCTTGTAACATATCTTGTCCTAACTTAAAGCAGCCAAAGGGACAGTAAGAGCAGAATCCACTCTGGAGTTAAAAGCTATGGGGACATACATCTGAGACACACTGGCTATCTCACACTGAGCTGTAGCAATTTTTTTCTGTAACATACCGAGGAAGTTACTCTGGTATTTGCCTACCAGGATTTTACATGCTCAAACATATATCGATATTCCCACATGCCAGCCTGATGAATAAGATATACCATCTGAATGTAAACGGAGGTGGTTTTTTTTTTTTCCAATGGCTAAAACATCATTCCTGTAAGACAAGAGTTTTAGTATTCCAACAGATCCCACTGTGCTATTCAGTAAAAAGGCTCAAAACTAAAGAAAAGGCAAGAGCTGAAATGAAAATCATAACCAGGTAATTTAGAAGTCAGAAAGAAAAAATCACTTAGGGCAATGTATCAAAAATATTTCTTGATAAATAATAGCATTTACATTAAGGTCCTATTTAAGAAGTTCAAGAGACAAGACTTACATTTCTCTGGGAGCTCCACCTTTCTGAGCATTTCCCCTTCATCTGCTGACTTCTCATCTCATGCCTTTTCTGACTTTCTCTCCACTTACCCTAGAAACTCAGTTAATAAATTAAATCTCACAGGTCCCATAAGAAACCAACTGTTGTTACTAAATTGAGTGGGAATATGAAGGTCATGCCATAGGTGACTAAGTGCACCCTAGATTTCCCTACGAGCCATGATCTAAATATGATGCTACAGCATCATCTCGACCTTATACTGAGTGAGGGGCTTTATTTCAGAGCACATCCCCGATCCAGAGATAACCTACTATGGACAACACCTGCAGTCCGAAGCCCTCAGCTCTTGGCCGAGTTAAAACTGCGTTTTATTACATCAAACACGGTTCATGCTGAACTTATCGGCAGAAAACCTTTATTGCGGTATTGGTGCTTCCGTTTCAACTAGGATTATATAGAAAATACATTACAGACTTCTTCCTTTGTAAATTAGCGTCGTTTTGTTACTGGTGCGTATCCGTGGGTCGCCCTACGGCGGCAGGCCGCCGCTGTCCCGGCCACGCTGCGGCTCTGGGGCAGGAGCCGGCACTTATTTCCCCTCTTGCCGGGCCGCCGGGGGACCGCTCAGCGCGGGTAACAAGAAGCGCAGGCGGCGAGGAAGAGAACCGCCAAATACAAAACCCGAGCAGCATCGGGCGAGGCCGATCGCGGCCTCCGCCGCCGAGCCGCCCAGGAGAGCCGGGGAAGAAGACCCCCACGCCAGCCCCACCGGCGGGTCTCACCCCCGGCCCCCCCGGGGAAACTGGGGAACCCCCCGGAGGGGCCACAGTCCCCGCCAGGCCGGCTTCCCTCGGGGGGCGACACCCGCGCCGGGCCCCGCCTGAAGGACGGCGCCTGCTCCCCCTCCGCGGGGCCGACGCCGTTCCCGCCGCCCCCGCCGGGGGCAGGCCAGGGGCCGGGCCCCGCGGCCCCGGGGGCTGGAGCAGGGCAGAGCGCGGTGGCTCCGCGCCCCCCCGCCCGCCAGCTGTGCCCGTCCGTCACGGCCGCCCCCCGCTCGGGGGCGGGGCCGGGGGACGCTGCCCCTTTAAGGCAGCGAAGCCCCCGCGCGCATTCCAGCGGCCTCCCCCCTCCCCGCGCGTCATCGTTCCGGGAAGCGGATGGCGTCACCCCGTCCTCCCGCCGCGGCTGCCGGCAGAGGGGCGGGTGCTTGAAACAAAGGAATAAAAATAGCAGGTGAGGTTGGGGGTACGGTGGCCGGCGGGCGTGGCGGCGGCCGCGGCGGTGACGCTCCCGCCGCCCCGCCCCGCCCCGCGCCGGTAGGGCGCCTGCGCAGCCCCTCGGGTTATTTATAGGCGCTCCCGACATTGGGAGGTGACGTCATGCGGGGGGGCCGCCGCGTCGAGCGTCGTCGGGGCTGTGCGCGCTACGTCACGTCACGTGCGTGGCGCTGTTTACAGCAGCCGCCGGCGGTTGCCTGGCAACCGGCCCGGGTCCGGGCTCCCGCCGCCGCGGAGATGGAGGCTTTGCCCTCCCCGGCCGCGGGGCCGCTGGGCAGAGGTGAGGAGCCCGCGCCCCTGGGAGGAGCTCGCTCGCTCGCTCGCTCGCCCGCCCGCCCGCGGGCCGGTGGGAGCGGGACCCTTCACCGCCCCGGCTGAGGGGAGGGGAGGGCGGGCAGGGAGCCCGGGCCCGGTGCAGCCCTGCCCGCCCCGCGGGGTGAGGAGCCGCTGCCGCGGCGCTGATGTCTGCGGGTAGTCATGCCTCTGAGTCATGGGGGTCAACCGCTCCGGCTGAATTTATAGCTCTCGAAACAGAGAGAGGCTTCTTTGTTGGCGATGCCATCGGTTTTCCTTTATTTGGCATCAGCGAGGGGCCCGCGACGTTGCTTAACCCCTTTGCGGGGTACTGAGTGAAAGAATAATTCTCATAAGAGCGCAAGAGCAAACCATGCCGCTCTTGTTCCAGCGCTGTGCTCTCCCAGTAAACAAAAGCAACGTGGTCCCCGGGGCGTAAAGTTGCTACACCCACTGGAGCACGACATTCCCCACAATTAATTATTACATAAATACCATGTCGGGGATGCCATTTATGTTACAGTCTTTCTCTTAACTACAGCAATGACAGCAGTAGCTTATATCTAGAATCTTATGAGGATACTGTTTCATTTCTATTCTAGTTGCCAAGTTCATCTCTCAGGAACAGCCTAAGGATGTTCTGTAGCCTTTGTGGCCGTGTACTCTTGGTGTGACAGACCAAAGCCTAGGAGTGTTTACACTTCTGTCCAGGTGCTGGCCTTGGCTCTTTTGCCTTTTTTCTAAGAATCAGATCATTCTACATTGAAAAAAAAAAAAAAAAAAGTGTTATAGTGATTGTATGTTTAAAAGCATATTGGGCTGTATGTGCAGGCTTTTAATAATAGTATTTGGTAGACAAGTCTTACCCACTTGTTATTGTAACTCTGTATTTCAAAACTGGGCATTATAAAGCTGCCGAGTCCTTCTGATCCCACCTGCATGTGGCTTTTTTGAGAAGTTATGCTTAAAAGTCAGTAACTGTTATGTCTGTCTCCCAAAGCTGTTGCTTTTTGTAGACAGACCAGGCAGCAAAATAGATCTTTAGCTTGGGATGGATCTTCTCAGGCTGTTTAAGCTCAAGGAAAATGTGGTGGGCCGTGTGAAACAAGGAACTTGAACTACATCAGCAGCAGGTAGCTCCTGGTCTGCTAGTGACTGTCAGCAGGTAAAAGACCCAGACACTAAGAGTTATGTAATGAGCATCAAATAAAGATCTCTATAAAAGTACTGTAAAGTAGGTTAAAATTGCCTGAAAGCAAAATGCCTGTGCCAACTTCTGTCCTGATACGGCTGATGTATCCACATCAGCATGCACAAGTTCTCAAACTCATCTTTCTAGTGTTTGAAAGATAAAGGTGTTGAACTATATCTAGACTAATCTCGGCTAATCTAGACTAACCTGAACTAAATCTAAAACGGGAATATTTTCATTCCACAGTTTAACCAAGTAGATAATTTGAGATTATTTCTGGGTGGTTTTGGATAGGCTTAGCCAAACTCTTGACTGGAAAATGGAAGAATGAGGAGATTCAATGCTTTGTGAGTAGCAGTGCCCTAGGAAAGGTAGTTGAATACTTGTTGGCAATGGTTCTTTTTCAGTGTTCCACTGTGGTAAAGCGGCATATGTTTGCAGAGGTTACATATCCAATTTGAAGGGCTTTGTTGTGCAGTGTAATGATAACGTGGTGCAGTGCAAACTTAAGCTAAATGGTGCTGTCCCAGAGCATCCCAAAGGAAGGTGGTATGGTTGGTCAAGAGTGGCTGTGTCTTAGATTGAATCAGAGAGAGGAAGAGAAAAGTGGACAAGCTTTCAGCAGTACAAGCCTTTCTCCTTCAGCTGCTTTAAAAAATAAATTCTGAAAACCTGCATCAACAAATTTGTGCTGTTCCTAAAATCAGGGCGATAAAGCTGCTCTCTGTCAAAAACCTGTATTACTTCATTAGCTTCTAGAAATTTAATAGCTGCTACTTTTCCATTTAGCTGTTTCTGGTTATATGCTACTATGAACACAGACAGAATGGTGTTTGGACCAATATACATGTAGTTGCACAATTATTTGCTCTAAGTGCAACAAACCAGCCCCAGGATATATTGTCAGTTCTGGAGATAACACTGCATCTCCTCCGAAGGGGGTATTTACAGTGCTTACCTCACCATTATAAGGATGACTGTATTCTGACAAGGAAACAGTCTTTTGAATCAGCTACCAGAATACCATTGCAAAGCTTACTGTAACTCAAAAAATCCGTACTGATTGTACATCTCTGCCTGCAATGCACTATCCTATACTAGAACCTCCCTGGAAAATAGTTAAATAATTCCCCTATCCCAGAATATTAAGCTTTCCCAGAATTTTCCATTTGCCCTTCATAGGTTTCAGCTAGTGCCCCATCAGAAACAACCTTCCTGGAAGTCAGTGAGTACTGAGCAGAATCAGACTGTGCGTGAGCCTTGCATAATAAATGCCCTTTACAGCAGAACTACCATGATCTGTGGATCCTGCTCATTCTCATCCCAAACTGTGACGTACTTGCTCAATATACTGAATGTCCTGGTGGAGGTTGCTGGGATGAACCTGAACAGCTACCAGGGGTTAGAGTGGCTCTTGCAAGCTGAAGGACAGAAATGGCCAGTCAGCAGATGGAGAGCATTTTCACAAAGCAATCCAAGTGGATCAACAGACTGCTTCCAAAACACGAGCCCAGAGTTTATTTTTTTTAACTCAGCTGGACATTTTAAAACTGTGGTTTCAACAGAAACATAAATTTAGTACTTAATTTTGTCATTATTCTTCCTGTCAGCCCTTTGCTTTGCCACAGGCAATAATTAACAGCTGTTCTTTAAATTCCATAATGATTAAGGCCCCTCCTCACTTCTAATTACCCCTTTCTCTAAAAACATCTAGCTTTTAAATGTAATCAGGGTAGTTTAGTTCTTATGAGACTTATGAAGGTCCACACACTTTTAAACAACTTAAATCTATTGAGATATATATATATATATATATATATATATATATATATATATATATATTTACTATTGCCTTCTGTGTCCTTGCCTTCTATGTCTGGAATCCATTTTCATGGCAGACCAGAGGGAGTTTCTGGTGGAAGTTAAGAAAGAGATATGTATTCTCTGACTCAACAGGGCTCTTTGTTTTCAAGCAGTAGAAATAAAGAGGATCTCTTTTGAGTTTCCTTTAATTATGAGCCTGAGGGTAGAGGGAAAGGAGGAGTGATTTTTGTTTCTCAGTATGATGTTTGTGATTTAGTTCTGCCTGAAGGAGTTGCTGTTTTGTTGCTAAATTATAATTGCACCTTTCCTGTGGCTATAGAGGAGATTTGGCTATGTTACACTTCTGATTTGTGGTTGTCTTCCTTTTTCTGTGGGAGCTATCCAAAATGGTAAATGGGAGTTGTATCTGTGACTTAAACATGCTACTTTCTCTCCTTCACAATCATAAGGATTTCCTTTTGGTATGAACCAGAGCTGAATGTCAAGTTAGTTCTTGCAGTCTGGCTTTTTCATTCTAGAGAAAACATGATACATTTGAAATATCATTTTCTCATTAGGTCGTTAGGTTATGCAAGGTGGAGGATGGCAGTTACCCTTACAGCTATTTATTACTGTGGTTGTGAATCTAATGAGGGAAGATGGGATTCAAGAAGGGACATGATAGAAAGTTTTTGTAGAAGTGGGTATAGTTTGGATGATGAAGGTATATGAGAAAATTAATGTTTAAAAAAAGTTTACAAATACCTCAGTGTGTACAGTTCTGCTATTACTTATGAACAACCCTTGATCAAGCATAGCCAGTAAATCAGTATCCTGTAGTTTTCTTCTTCGTGGGAGTCTAGCAGCACCAAAGTCAAGAATTCATGGCTTTTTGAGAAGTTAAGAAATTGTTTTATCTTATTCCTTGGGTGATACTTTCTCTGAGCAAGTGTAAGCAGAATTATCGGTGATCCTGAGCATTTTTCTTTTCAGGTAGAAAAGAGTAGTTAAGATATGAGCAAGAAACTTGGGAAATGTGCAGTCTACTACAGGGTGTTTTAGGTAAGTCATTTAATGCTTTCTGATGAATAGAGATTGTACATTTTGTACCTCAGAGCAATGTGGTGAGCATATCATTAAGACTGTCTATCGTGTAAAAGCCTAAGCGAAATAGAAACTGCATATTAAAGGCTTTACCTGTTTCCTTTGACCTTTTACCACTTTCTGCAGAACAGATAATGCAGCATCTGTATGAACTGAAACAATTCATAGAATCTGTAATAGTCTCGTAAATCAATGTATTCCATTTGTGACATTTGTTAAATTATTGAAAATTTGAATAACACACAAAAAAAGTTAATTTCTTATTTCTGTCCTCAAATCTTGGTAAGAGGTCAAAGCATTCAGCTCTGACAAATTTTGTGGTATTTACCTGTGAATTATTCAAACTTTAATTCATGTCATAAGGTTATCACAGCTTTTCATTTAACATTAAACTATTTCATAAGTCTCTTCATTTCTAATTGACGATTTGTCAACTAGTTCATTCACAAGGTCAGTGCAGGATTGTTACCCAGTAGTGTTTAACATGACAGAATGAATTATAGAATTTATGAACTTTTTGTTGTTGCTGCTGCTGTTTACCAACAGTTTACATTAAATGTGACTCACAGAATTCAGAAATAGATTAAGCCCTCTTGCTGTGTTCTCCATTTTAATCCTTCCTGCCCTCGCCTCCCTCCCTTGCCACTCCCAAATCAAAGTTTCCAAGACTGTAAAGTCAAAATATTTCACATAAATCTTCTTGATGCAGCTCAGGGTCTTTGAAACTTTTGTTCAGTTCCGTTTGTTTCTTCCAAAACTTCCTGTCACTTCCTCTATATCCACTGGGTCTCTTTTTGTTTGCTCTGGCATGATATTTGCCTTTATTTAGGACTAACAGTGGTCTGGAACTCTGGTTTTCAACTGTTAATAAAAATTGTGGATAACTATTAATTAAGTTCACAAAGAAGCAGCTGTAAATCACAATGGGAAATATATTTTGCAAAGCAGAAACAGTTGAGAACAAGTTAAAAACCCACTGTTTTCTCCAAGGGCTTCTGTTTTTATAGCTGTTTAGATTTGTACATTCTTTGGAACATGTCTTTTGCTTCGGAATGCTGCCTTACTAAATGTGAGAAGTTGAAAATGGACTCAGTAGATCATGACTACCATTTTGAAACTTCCATAAATAGGGCACTGTGTACTGTGGAACATTTATCTTAAGTGAGCACAATGCTTAGAAAAAATCCTTAATCTATTACTCAGTTGAATGCACAGCAGAAGCAAAACCATGCATGATCACGTGTCAAGGCAATATATTTAACATTATCAGTAGAAATGCACCATACAACTGACACTGGCGGAGAGAATTGTTGCTTTGTGAGAATTTAATCTTTAATTTCTTTGACTTTTCTGCATGTTTAAATCTCAAAGTATTTTTTAATTGAAGGATTCTGAGATTATATCCTCTTTCTCCCCTACGTGTAAAAGCAATCCAAGTAAGATAAAGCTGTTTTCCAAGTGGGGTGTGATCCTGGCCCTGTTGTGCTCAGTGACACTTCTTGCTAACTGAAGTGATGCTGGACTGGGTGTGTAGGTTCCAGGATGATAGGGTTTGCTCGTTCTTGCTTTCCTTTCTTCCTGTGGATTGATATGCGACCAAAAGCCACAGCTTTGGCTGCTGTAACACACAACCTACACAATGTTAAAAGTGAACATAATTTAAAAATTTGTCTGATTCCATTTCAGTAACTACTTTTCAGATCATTTCAATGTACTGATTTTGTTTGTAGTCTACTGCTTTTCCCCCTAGTACCAGGTATGTAAATTGTATTTCTGGTCCTTGACTGGTGTTTGAACTTGGATAATTTCTTATATCTATGCTGTTGTAAGCAGGGTCTTCTAAGGCTTTCTAATTAGCTTTTGTCTCATTTTTCCATATTTTCTGGAATTGAGCAGTTTCCCACAAAAGCTTGGTTCCTCCCTCCTCCCAGCAAAATCACTGACTTTTGAAAATGCTTTTCAGTGATACAGCATGCGTAATTATAAGTTGATTTTTTTAAAGCTTTTAAATTTTATTTATGTTATAAATAATGAAATGGTTTTTAAGGATTGAGTTGTATACTGCTTGAATGTTATTCAGGACTCTACTGAAAACATTTTTATTTCATTTTCATATAATCATTGTTTTATTCACATCTTAGAAAAATGAATTGCAGTAATTTCTCATGATAGCTTATGTCCTAAAAGCCCTTTGTAATCTGGAAAAACAATTATTTTTAATCTTTGTGCTATACTGAACACAGTACTTAAAAATAAGTCTGGTTTTGCTTTAACTTCTGTAATTTGGATTCCTTTTAATAACTGTGATTACAGTGTAGTATTCTGCCCGCCTCCTGGGCAGTTGTGCTGTCTTTAGTGCAATCGTTGTAGGGTCTTGAAAATGCAGGTAAAGAAATCCAGGTTTTATTCTTTTTCTACTTCATAACTGTGGTAAAGTTTTGTTGTTTCGTGATTACTTTTCTGCTTAAATGCTGTTATTTAGCACTGGAAAGAAACAGTCTTCAGATGTTGAAAATAAGAGTGCATCTGTAATAAAGGTTATTATGATTCATTTTTATGCTTATTGTCAGTGCTTTGATAAATATAATTTCAAATCTAACAAGGCATGTGCTTGTTTGTTTAATGTTGTCTTAGAATATGTTCTTGTGCCACTGAGATCAGTGATAATGGGATGAGGTAGGAATTGATTATTAAAGGTAAGATTTTGAAGTTAATTGAGAGTTTTATCACTAGTGGATAATATTCTGCACCCAATAAAGTAGAAATTATCACTTATTTCAGAAAGAGTTAGGCTGAGGCTGAATATGCTGAAAAGGTCTGTTTTCACTCAGACTTGGAATATGAGGATTATCTGTTGACATATGTATTTAAACCAAACTGGTGTGAATACAAACCAGATGTTTCTTGGGAACATTTTTATATAGTACATTTGAACCATAAAACAAGGTGACACCATTTTTTAGTCAGTATTTCTGATTTTGCACTGAAGAAATGTGCATTCTAAGGTACAATGTTTTAAGTGTTGCTTTGCAGGTTCTTGTCCAGTTACAAATAGGAGTCTTGTATAATATTAAGTGCTGCAGTGGAAATCTAGATACAAAATAGAGTGACCATCTGCATAAAAGAAAATAAATCATGTTGATGTAAAACAAATAAGTACTCTTTTTAATATTTTTAAGCAACCATTTTAAAGACTAGGTTAAACCTTGATTTCCATATCCATTCTCACTGAGCATGTGAGAGGCTATCAGCAAGTAGCTGACAATGTCTAACAAATAATCTAGTACCGAAAACCCAGTTCAGTATTGTTTAACTGTATTTACCACACCTAGTTGGATTGATTCAGTACCTTCTTATTTTAAGAACCACTGTGCTGTTCATTCTCTTCCTGTAAACCCTCCAAGAGTGACAGTGGAGACAATGTATGTCCCAGTCTTACAGTCTCTTCTCCCTTAATGAATGTGCTTCATGAGGCCAAGGAAGAGGTGGGACAGTGCTGTTTGGAAACCAGTCCCTTCCACACAGAAGTGGGTTAGGCACCCATAGACTCGTGGTATTGGAATGTGTTAGTGCTGTAGGTGGTGATTTATATTATTTCTAGTAAAAGGAATAATGGATGTTACTTGGAGTTGTGTTTACAAACACACACACACCACCATTTAATGTTTCTCAAAGATGAGCTTGACAGTTTCTGGTTTATTGTAGTGCTCTAGCATTTATAACAAACTCTTATTAACAATAAGACCTACAATTTGGACAATTAATTACTATCAACTGTCCCCTTAATGTCTTGTAATGTTAACTCTTGATTCAATCATAGTTTTGCTGTTAATATGATTGGGAAGATGGCTCTGTCATGGTCTTTGCCTGATTTTGCTAAATACATAGGTCCATAAAAGAGCATTTATTTCTCACAGAATTGGATTGTGAGTTTATAACAGAATGCAGTAAATTAAAGAAGTCACACCGAGGAAGGAATATTTCCTACCCTTTCTTTACAGTCTCCTTTTGTTTTCATTGTATGATACAATATGCAGAGAACATGCTGGAAGCCCCTTGTGTCCTTTTTTGGGTATCTTCAGATTCCCTTTCTCCAAAGCTTGACAGTTTACGAAGAAGTCTTATAACATCTGACACTGGAGATGACCTGAGGTTTTGTGAGTTACACTGACAGTTGTGTTAGTGAAGTATTGCATAACATTCCAATATGACAGTATGTCCTTTCTGCTGTTATCTGCTTTCTGAAAACTTCCATTTTAGGATGCTGAATATTACTTCTCTTTCTGATAATTGACACTGTGATAATACAGGGTATGAGTTGTACATAATGTTTCACTGTGTATGGATGGGTGCAGATTGGAACCAGCTTTACAGAGATAAGATGGGTCCTTTTCTGAAATATGCTATGGATGTCTATACTGGCTAGTTGTGCACATGCAGAGATAACCAAGTTCTGAATAAGCTCATGGTAGCCGTATGTCACAGCATAGTGTATAGTTTGGGTCTTTGATGTGGCACAGTGCTGTTGTGATGAATTGAGTTCATGTTGGAACTATGGCTGAAACAATATATGAGCTCATATGGCATACTATAAACTTATCTTTAACATTTTTGAAACTTGGACGTTCTGGTTTAGAAGAGGATGAGAAGTACAATATGCTTCCATTATTCCATTACAATAAATTCAGTAAGAATATAAACTGGACATAAAAATTTAATAACTTTACCCTATACACTGAACTATAGATATGTAAAATGTAGTACAAAAATGCAGTTAGGCATTTATGTGCTTGTATAGCTTTGTCAATATAGTTCAGCTGCACAAAGTATATGTTCATTTAGCAAATGGTTGAGGCTGCTTTATTTTTAAGTTTGCTCATGCTTTTTTTTTTTCTTTTCCATCTGCTTGGTGATGTTAACCCCTTGCAGAAACGCAATAGCATCTTAAATAACATCAGTTTGTTGGGTGATAAGCCATAGGTATTGGCAGATGCACTACAGGTCTCCGACAGTGACAAGGGTTTCTGGCATTGTTTGCGGAGCCTGAGTATATAAACTCTAACCAACATGAAGCTGAAACTGCTGCCAGATTTATTGGCAGTTAACTTTATTTGTGAATGCTTAGAAGTCTGGGAGTCTGACTATTCACAGACAATATGTCAGTGTGGGAACTTCAGTCATCCTTATTTAGTGTGGGCCCAAGGGTTCAATATCAACTGTTTTGGGGTTGGGTTGTTTCTGTGTCGTGGTTTGTTTGATCCAAATGCTATTGAAAGCAGCACAAGTCTCTCTATTGACTTTGATTAGTTGATCACTGTATGACATAATAAGCGTGTGGTGATTAATTCTCTGGAGTTCTTAATGTGCACCCACACATAATGGAGGACCATTAGTGGCCGTTGTCACTGTTAGTCAGTTTCCAGTAACATCTCAGTTTTATTTTCAGTCTGAAACCCCCGATTCTAGAGTATTACAAATAAACTGTGTAAACGAAAAGTTCTTGCCACATAATTAGAATAACATTTTCTAAACTTGGAACCTTCCCAAAATCATGCTTACAGATCCATGTGACATGTTACAAAAGTTGCTGATTTCATTGTTTGGTTTTTGAACATGACTTTCAACTTGTAGACAGCTGAAGGTTGCTGCAGCCTGGAAGCAGAAGGGCACTAAGGGCAGAGTGTTGCGTAGCGAAATGTAACTGTGACTCAGCTTTTGCTGAAAGTAACACTCATTTCGTTTCTCCTACTTCCTCCTGATTATCAAGAAATGTCCTACAGCACTGCAGTAAAGGAACACTGCCCATTTACAGAATACTTTCAAAACTTACTAGAAATAGTGAACTGCAGAAAAGTAAATCAGTAACTAGCAGTGTTCCTTTCTTAGCTGTGAGATTTGTGGGAAGTATTCATACTTCAGTGCTATTTCTAATTTTAGGAGCTAAATGTCTATTGCTGCTTGTACATAGACGTCATAAAACATTGGGCAAAGGTGAAAACGTTAAGATAGGCCCTGATATAATTCAGCTTTGCTATGAAGATATTGGACTGATAGTAGCACAAGTGTGTTGGGAAGACCTAAGCAAAGTTCTCCCACCGATAGTACGTGTTTTCCCTGCTTGGTATGTGTGTAACTTGGACATCAGAGATGGAAAAATTAATAGCATCAGGACAGAATGGGCATTCTTCTCATTCAGAGCTTTCTGACCTTTCTTTGATGTGGATGAGAACTGGTGCTCCTACATTCCTTGAACAACTCTCTATAATGTAAATAGCATAGTGTTAAATAGGTAGGTTTGTAAGAGTACTCTTCTTCATTAAATTTGTCTCTAATTTCTTCATGTTAGTGTGGACCATGGTTTCTATTCTGCCGCTCATACCACAAGAATTCCAAAGCTTCATGGCAGCAGCCCCTACACCTCTCTTCCATGTTTGCCACAAGACAACTGAGTGGAGGTAAACATAGCACATGTTTGTTTAAAAAAAAATGCTTCAGACGTTACCAGAGATACACTAACAGGATTATTTTCTTGAATCTTTGCCCCATCTTCTGTTTCCAACAAGAGGAATGCCTGTCAAGAATCATATTGGAAAGGATCTCTGGAGATTATCTAATCCAAACCACAGCTGAAAGCATGGTTTATTTAGATTAGTTTGCTCAAGGCTTGTCCAGTGAAGCTTTGAGCATTTCCAGGGATAGGAATTCTACATCTCTCTCCAGTAACTTGTTCCAAGGTTTCACTGCCTTCATGGTGAATAATTTCTTAGTATCTAACCAAAATTTCCCTTGTTGAAACTTGTGTCCATTGCTTCATCTAATGCAGTCCTTTCACTGAGCATTTCTGAGAAGTTTGACTTTACCTTCTCTACACCCTTCTATTAGGTCATGGAAGACAACAGTATGACTCCTAGTGACCTTTTCTTCTTAAAGCTTAGCAAGCCCGTTTCTCTCAAGAGTGCTGCTTTAGTGTTGTTTATCTCTCCTCTGTAAGGTTGAAGGTACACATCTTATCTTTGGACAAGAGAAGATTTGTTCTATTTTCAAGGCATTTTTGTAAGAATCACAGAACAGTAGCTGAAGGATAAAATTGTCTGACCTTTACAATGGGGAATAAGAGAAAGAACCAAGGCTTGATGCTTTCCACAAAAGAGACTGGTCCTGTTTTTTGTCCTTACAGTCAGACACAATAACATAAAAAATTGCTTGAAACTCTGCATATCCATCCACCTCTCCTCCTGTTAATCTCTAGGACCTTTCCGGTGCCACCTCTGCTAGAGATTTATGTGACAGCATTTGTTCTATGGAGGAAATTTTTTTCTTATTTATGTTGTCTCCCTTGTTATATATCAAAGTATTCTTCCTACTACTGAGAGCTGTAGCATGTTTAGTTGTTCTTACCTGGGTATTCCTTCCCCTCCTTTGATTCCAATGCCACTACAGATTGAAGTGTAGGCCAGAAACCTCTAATGTCATTTTCCTTTGAGGCAGGTGCCTGCATTGGCATTGCAATCTCTGCTGATGTTAGAAGCAACACCTGAATGGCAACACCATCCTATTTTTCTTCTTCTTGATACAGCCTCACCCGTGCCAGTAAACTGTTTACGCCCACAGCTAAATTCCAGATCTGCTGAAAATGCTGCATGAGGTAGATCCAGGAGCAGTTCTCACATGTTTTCTCTGCCATTCCCTACCCTTCCTCTCAGCTGGATACATGTGTTCTTGAGGTAGGGGGAACAGAACAGGATAAGGTAAAAGGCTGAGGATAATTCTAGACTGTGCTGTGGAGAATTACTATTACAGGGTACCTCTCGCTGCTACAGGACAAGGGTGGCTGCTGGGGGCTACAGTTCTGCCAGTCCAGCCCCACAATGCATGCCATATTCAGACCATGTCTCCAGGGAAAGGGAAATGTCAAAATGGTGACTTTGAGCATTATTCCTTACTCTGTGTCAATGAGAAAGATCATATCCTTCACTGCTACTTCATAGGGAAGCTTCATGCTTTTCTCCTCTCGCCAGGAACACTTACTTTAAGCAGCTTTCCCCAGTAGCTATTAACTACTTCACAGAAGCTCTGTGTTGAAGTCCACTCGCTGAGCTCCCATAGCAATTTAAAAAGCAGAAGAGCTGCTGCTTTGAGAAACTTGTGCTGGAGACTGATACTCGCTTACCTTTTTTTTTTTCCTCCCAGAAGCATGATTTCCAGTTTGTGAACTGCTAATCTAGACTGCTGTTCCAGATTATGGCCAAAAATTTTTTTCCCCACAGCAGAGAATAAATAGGCCATAGAGCCAACTCCCTGGAACTCATAACAGTAGTCCTCTTTGCCATGCCTTGGTCTGAGTTGTACCTATCCCTTTCTATAGACAGCTCTGTGTCTCATTTGTGCAGGGTTACCTTTCACATATGAGCAGGCGTCTTAGAAGGTAGAGTTTAGAAAACTTACCATCATGTAGTCTGTGCCTAGTGTTTTCTTATCATCACAGGATGAAATCCTGAAACATGAGATGCTACTGATAGTTGCTAAAGGGTTGCAGATGTTTTGATGCTTCAAGATGGCTCAATGGCTAGTCCTCAGTCCCTGGTGCTAGGTAAGGTCAGGTCTCTTTTACAGTGGTCTGATTACTATGGAAGATCTCACTCTTAACAACTCGAAGCTAATGTACTTATCACTAGTACCAGGGCCTTTTTTTTTTTGGTCTCTTTCTACAAGGGCAAAGACCTTTGAGGTTTTATCCAAATTTTTGACAAAAAGAAGGATTTACTTCATTGATATTCTTTATCCTCCATTTTTGTGACTGAGTTTCATAGGCGTAGAGGGAAGGTTTATAGCCTCAGCTGTTTGTCTAACCCTCTGTGTTACTCTAATCTGTAGCCTTGGCATTGTCCTGTTTATTCCATGTGTAGAAAAAAATAAAAGGTGTACCTGCCTATCCCTATATACTTTCTAACAGATATTTGCTGGATAGTATTCTCTTACTATCTAGTATTCTCTTAGTTGCAAGTTTTTAGCTTGCCTTACTATTACATTATCTAGATTACCTTACAGTTCTAAATAGGACATGCAATATTGTAGGGAAGTCAACCTTTTTTGTAATTTTGTAAACTAATTACTTGGTCACCCATTTTTTATCATTGCAAAGCACTGTCACTTTGAGGGCTGATGCAGACTTAGTAATGTTCCTGTCTTCCAAATAGACTGTGATTCTCAGGATCTATGAAGTACATTTTGGAAGTCATATAAAGAAGAATTATGAACACAAGCAAAATATCAGTTTTCTTTTTTTAAACTGCCTGCTCTGTGAGGTGTGTTCTGCCTTTTCTTCCATTTCACCATGCATATCCATCAATAATTTCACATAATGGAATGGAAAACAGGTCAGAGTGGTATCTACTCTGGTCAAAAAAGTGCTCATCCCACTCAGTGCCAAAAAATCCTGTCTCTAGTGCCCAGGAGATGCCTCAGCCAAGAGTGGAAGAGATGTATCTGCTCTGAGAACAAGATATGAGAAGGTTAGTAACAGTTTTTCGCTTCTACATAGTGCATATACCTGTCCATATAATGTTCCTCACAATGGAAATTGTTGCTGTCTTTGAGAATTGCATACAGGTAAAAGTCACTATAAGGAACCATTACATTGCTTTTTAAATATGAATGTGCATCTCTCTGGGGGGATGGGCTACTTTTTCTGTAGTAGCAATACTTAGTATCTCTTTGATTAATGTTGCTGTTGTCTTCAAGCCTAGGAAAATAAATGTATTGAAGTAGATTGTAAAGCGTATTTTTGTTCTGTGCAGTAATGTTTTATTTCTTTATGAGAGGCAATTAGATAACAAAGTGCATCTTAGAATATGGTATTGACATCTCTACTCACAGATTAAGTTTTCAGAAGGAAAATTTTCTGATAGAACTTCTTTAATCTTCTTAAGTATTAGTGTTTTTCTTGATTAAAGTCTAATTTCCTACCTGAGAAAAAAGACATGGGTAATAACTGTAACAGAAGGGAAGAAATGCATTTTTTTACTAACATGTAGCATGATCGTGTACTGATTCTACATTTAGGAGGCTTTTTTTGTCTGCCTTAACCCATGTGCAGGTATCAGGACAACAGAACAAAAAAAGTCTGGTCTTCCTCGCTGTATGCTGGTTCTCTGTCTTCTCCTCATAGCCACTATAGCAACCTGCCTGCATGTTACTGGTCCCTGTACACAGGCTGAGCACAAGAAGTAATTCAAAGGGAAGGAGCAGTCAGAGTGCTTTTGTGTGCAGATAGCCCGCTCTTTTGTAATAATTGATAAGGACTGCATCAGAAGCACAAATTGGGGAATCTGGAGAAGTTGTGCGAATGGTTGTATGTGACCCCTGACTCTCACTGGGGAAGGTGCAAACCACCTCCCTCACATGCTTGGTACCACTGCTGGAATAAGAACAGCGATGAATCTGAGTTGATGCAGGCAATCTGTACATATTGAGAGAAACCACACAGTAAGGACAGCCACTGTGAACTTGTTCTCTCCAGAAGATGGGCTGCTTTTTTTTTTTTTTTTTTTTGCTGTGTCAAGTCAGCCTAAACAGGGACCACAATGCAAAGTGATGCATGAGATAATGTGGCTGTACAAGAAATCCACTCGTTTTCGTGTGCTAGGGTGAGTTCAGGTGCATGTTTCCTGGATTCTTTTATTACAGTGGATTTTGCTACTCTCTGAATTATTAGTGGATTGTTTGTTCTGGAGACATGGAAGTAACTGTGAACATCTGTGAAACGCTAGAGGCATATAAGCGTTGTAAGCAAGTATCCACACTATGAAGTGGTGGTGTGAGCAACTGATAGGTTGTGTAAATTGACCTTTACCTGTCCTTTAATTTTCCAGTGCTATATCAAGCTAGGGTTGTTGCCATTTTAATGTATAGGTAGGACTTAAATTAAGGTCAATATTTAACTTCCAACTTGAGCTACAGTTACAGCAAAACTGAATCTAATATCAAATTTCAAAGAAGCCTGCAGGAGTGGCTCTTAGATCAAAAAGTAATAGTTGATCTGACATGCCAGTCTCATTCATGTATGGGCCTTTTGAAGAATGAAAGTATTAATTCCTATAAACATAAAGGCAAAACCTGGGGAAGTGAGGGCACTTACCATCCGAGCATGTACTCTGAATTAAAGATTAGCAAATCAAATGTATAAATATGCTTCCTTGTAATCTTGTGTAAGGATTCACATTATATTGCAATTGTAAAGCTTTCAGTTCCATTGAGTTTGACTGCCTGAAACAAACCATTTTGCTAGCCATTGCTGAGCTCTGTGCTGCCCCACCTAGATCGCTACAAGTATCCCAGCAAATTATTCTGAAGCTAGAACAGGCTTGTCTAGATTATACTGCAGCCAATGTTATGACTGTATTTTTAATTACTGTGAGTTAACATAACTTTTTCCTTTATGAGGACAACTCTTGGAGACACTTCTCTTTCTCTTTGATTTTATTGTTTCTGTTGATATAAGATTAAAAGCTAGAAGTTCTTTTTCTTACGGGAAAAAAAAATGCCAGCATGAACACATCTTACATGAAAAAAATTGAATGTCAGTTGCACTTTATACTTCTAAAGTTCTAAGCAATGATGTGCACAAGAGGTTTTAAAGTAACTTTCAACAGTACCTTAGGATGCATACATCTTGGATAATTGTGGACTTTCTAAAAGCAAATATTGTGTTACAGAATTATTTTTACACATATCCGCATTTAGCGTTGTGTAGATCAACTATAGATAGCTACATGGATATTTTGTTGTAGAGAAGTGACATAGCAAGCAGTATAGAATATAAAACTGAAATGGGCCATGTTGAATTAATCTTCAGTGTTTGACTTAAATTCATAAAGGATTTAGTTAAATCCTTAAATTCACTCATTCTCAGCAGGTAAGGATTAAAACATTGCTATTTATAGTAGCAAAAAATGTCTTGACCTGAAGTTTTCTAGTCTAAATATCTAGTTTTCTAGTCTAAATACTCATCAGTGGCTCAGAACAAAAGTTTTGTTAAATAAAACTACATACTCAAAAATCACTTACTGAGATACAATGTGTTTAGTGAATAGCCAGGTTAGGACCATTATGAACAATGACCAGAAGAATTGTTTAATGAGGACAGTGGTTCCGCTTTATAAGAATGTTCTTTGGGATCTAGCATTATGCTGAATTTCCATTAGTTTCCCATGTGAAAGTGATCCTTCTCTTCCCTTTATAGCTGCACATCTATATCCACTGCCACCTTCATGAATCGTAGTTTACATCTTGGGTGCATGAACTGGGAGGTCATGTTGGTGTAAGCAGAATATAGCTGTGCCCTGAAAAAATAGGATTTCTGGATTCTTGTTTGTTCCCTGCACTGGATGTGCAGTGCCTGTTCTTTCATTGCTCTGAATGCTGAACAGACATTGCGCTCAAATATTAATCCTGCATAGATAACTCTTCCTCTTAGGTCAGCAGGAATGTCCATGGAAGGGCTCAATACAGTTCTGCATTTCCATTTTCAGTTACTGTTGAAATGGCCATCTCTTTTACGTGATAATGTGAGTTTTTCACATGAAATCAGGCAATTCTGTTCCATTTGATGTTATCAGTTTAGAATTTAAATATTTTTCTTAATGCAATTCCGTATATGTAATTCATAATTATAAAGTATAGTCACTTAATTAACCAAATACGTATCCAAATACATACTGAACTGTTCAGGACAGCCATCCAGTACCACATCATGTGTGCTTATACTAATCTATAACCTTCTCTCTTCTGCCAAGGTTTTCACAAAATAATGTCAAACTCACTATATTTTGCACAACAAGTTATTTGTTTTTTTAAATGCATAAAATGTGTCTAACATTGTTTTAATGCATATACGGATGTGAGTCTCCATATGACAGGGGAATATCAATGGAAGTGCTGTTGCTAGAATAGGATCAGATGCTCTGTTCTGTATGGTAGATAGAATATCTGTCTTTAGGTTGGGTACAAATTGCAGATTCTAATCTCTGTATTTCAATGGACATATATACTAGTATACCTTGGTATACAAACCATGGTTTCATATACATTTTTTACCAAGCTAGTGTTCCAGATGAGCACCAATCATACAGTTTGGTAACACGTACTTTGTTTTATGCTTATATATGAATACATATAAAAATACCATTTATATCTAACTATAACTGCATTATCTAACTATAACTGCATATTCCATTGGATTTTATATTTTTAACATTTCTGTTGGTTGTAAGTTAGATTAATTTCTCCAGTTTCATATCTTCTGTGTGACTTTCTAAGCAAGAGTTCTATCTCACAGAAGAAGAACCCGAAGCAAGTCATTAAAACCTATCTGGCACCGATAATGTATTTCGATTTCCTTGTAGTGGATGTTACCCCATATTGTCACGTGCAAATGAAACCTTTTTACAACTGATTGATTATTAGAATTGCAGTGCATATTAGAAAAACAAAGTAATTTACAATTAAGTCTTTAGTTGAGTTTTCAATCTGGTGTTCTAGTAAGACTGTTTGGAAAGAAACCAAGTATTGGGATTTTGTGTGACTCACTGTGGTAGGTGATTCCTGATCTCTGAAGAATATACATTCTACAGTCCTTGGAAGGTACACTGTTGATTGTATAGGGGTATTTGAATTGCTTCATGTATTACCAAACACTTGATTAGTAAATAATGCTTTACCTAAGTGAATTTTGCTTACAGAGAAATTCCATGCTAGATACAGTATACCACAGACTTAAAAGTAAATGAGAATGTGTTTTGTTTTTCTCAAATCTGTGATCTGGAATGACAGCATAGGAGGGAGTTATGCTGTGCCAAAAGCTCTTGGTAAAATCCAAAACCCCCTCAAAATACATCTAGTTTCATGTTTTGTTATGTATGTGAGCAAGGCTCAGCCATGCTTGCAAATCTTTTTAAAAGGTGTCTAGAAAATGTGTGCTAACTACTGTATACAAACATGCAGAATATGTATTTCTGATGTTGAAATAGTACAGAGTTAATGAAACTTTATGATTTTGCAGCAAGATCAGCAAAAATATAGATATTCAGAGGCAGGGTTGTGAATTATTTTGGTTGTTTTCTGGCATTAAACTTAGTGAAGTTTGTTTTGTTTCATGAAGCAGAAAGTCTGTTTTTGGAATGTTAGATTTTGTAAACTTGTTCACAGTATTTCCTCTCACTACCAATCATTCTTATACCATGTGTTCTAAACTAAACAGTCCAGATTCCAGATGGTTGTTGATGTCTACAGTACAAACATCTGTCTTATCATCCTTTAGTACTGGTGAGTTATTTCCTCTGTTCAATTCTAAATTGTCTACAGAAAAATTATCCATCTATGAATTAATCAGGTACCATTATCTCCAGTTACTCTGGCTTCAGCACAGTACTTTACCATGTAAGATTCAACATGAGTATTATTTTAAACCAGGCCTTGCTCTGTTAATAACATTTAAAGTTGCACTTTAGGTTTTAGGTTTTTCACAGGTGAAGTAGGTTATAAGAACCTATTTAGTACATTCACCTAATTTAACCTTTTTTAAAAATTTGCTGTGTTTTTGCCTTATCTGGGTTATTCCTTCCTCTCCTGTAATCATGTTAGTTGAAAGCTGTGGAAACCTTTGCTAAACTTCTCATAGTGTGATTTTCTTCATGGAAGTCACATCTCACATTTAGTTACTTACTTCATTGGGCTTGCTTGCATAAGTGCTCTATCAGGGTTTAAAGATTTAATCCTTTACAACACCTAAGTATTGCATCACATATATAAGATTAAAAAAAAACGGTGACCAGGCTAGGAACCCAATTTCTGTATTAATCTGATGAGAACTGTGAGTTAACGGTAGTCCTCTCAGACAAGTTAATTTTCCCTCCCTGTTTCATTTCTGGTGTGAGCCTTTGAGAGTTTGGATTTTTCTGAAAGGAGCTGGGGTTGTTCTTTGAAGTATCATGCATGAAGGAGGCAGGATCCAAGCCTGTAACTATAAGTTCTGTATAGAATCAAATACAAGAATTTTATGAAAATATTTGCTGGAGTTCTGTATTACCATTGTGAGATTAAATTCATACTATCAAATAAGAAACAAATGACAGTATCCTTTGTGCAAGGATCTGTCATCCTTCTGTAAGCATAGATTCAGGTCTTTCTCAAAGTCCGTACCCAGTGGTTTTTATCATGCTTTTTGTTTTCTACCCTGAGTATTTATCAGGAAGGTTATCATTATAGAGGCTTTCCAAAAGATTTCCTTGTTGCAATGAGCTTACTGCCAGGCCTCTGACAAAATTCAGAAAACATATTCAGCTATATTTATTAATGCATCAGAATGATATCAGTGATACTGGCTGAGCAAAGTAAAGTCTAACACTCAAGACATTAACATTTCTCTGACTACAGCACCTTAAATTTTTAATGAAGCTGTACTGTTTATTCCAAAACTTCAAGGAATGTCCTCAGTATTGTTTTGAAGTTTCCAACTGATTGTGATTATATATGAAAGATCTAGTTTCTGTTAATTTTATTTGATTTTGCTTCATGTATCTTGTCCCCCTGGAGCATTTCTAGGTGGTCAAGCAAAAAAGTCAGAAGCCTTCACTTACAGAACAGAAAAATAGGGAAGGAATAATGAAAGACAAGTGAAGTTATAGCTGGCAAAATGGGGATTGTGGTAGGATTTTTTTGTTGTCAGAAAATACAATTTTTCAAATGCAAAATATTTTCTTAGAATGAAAAGAATTCTCATCATCTTTTGAGAAGCAGATGAGCTGCTCCATTTTATCTGTTTTCCAGCCAAGCAAGCAAAAGCCTGAGGGAAGCATGGAGATACACAGTTTCTTTCTGTGGAAAGAACTATTGCCATTAGACAAGCTCAGTTTGCATGAGGAAGACACTTAGGTCTAGCTGCTTGCAGTTCAGTCAAGAACTGTGGAACTGTATACCTTGTGAAGCAGTGTTCTGCTATTCCAGTCCTTTTTCTTTTCTTTTTTTTTCTAACACAAATGGCTTTATGTGGACTGATTTACTAGTTAGTTATGTCAGACATGTTTCATATGTCACATTATTGTTTGCTATTGGAAATTACCCACTTCTGACTTCTTGGGTGAAATGAATAGCATTGTTGAAAAATGTAAACTGCTTCTGTCTTCATTATAATAGGCTTGTATGACCATGATCATGATGACACCTACAGTTTATTATCAATCTCCAGCAATTTGAGCAAGGAATTCAATTGCTTGGTAAGTTGGAAAATTAAATTATACCTTCTTAGTCCTTCTATTAGATGTAAAGAGTTTGTCTTTCAGACATCTACTACTTCTTAAGGATGGCTTATTAATTATATGGAGTTTAAAAGTCAGAGCATTATATAATTCCTTCCTGTTTCAACATTTCACAGTATGGTAGTAATATACAGATTACTGATGGAAAACTTATAGTAAATTAAGTGTACAATTATTTCTTAATGTATCTGTTTCCAGGAATTAAAAAGAACAAATAACAGTCTATCAGCCTTATGCTTAAAATAGGTGCATGGTGCATATGATTAACCTGTATGATTCACACTAGTTTTTATCGCTGTGTTTTGATTTTTATCACATTTTGTGTGTCAGGGTCCATTAGGTTTAATAAAAACTTGGAAACATCTACTGACCATGTCTGTGTTCAAGGAATTGGTATTAAAAATTAAGTATTTGGGATTCACGCTTCAAGGAAGGTGTAGTGGAATGCTGTGATACTGAGGTGTCTTTTGGAAAGAAGCCATTTGTGGTCAGTAAAGATTCTTTTCAAGGTTGTTAACCTCCATATCTTTAAATTATATTTATATAGCTGCCTAAATTATTTCTGCAGTTTCAGTTGGAATGTATTCCCCAACCAAAACAATTGTGTAACACAGCAGTTACCTTTTGCCTCATAGATGCCTACTTTTCAGATCCAGCTGAAATAATCCCTGGGTAACTTTTAAGATAGTTGCACTGGTTAAAATTTTTCATATGCATGTGTCTGAATATTAATCAGGCTGTTAGGCTTATTAACATTATTATTACTGCATTTTGTCAAGACATACGACTGTCATCCAGAAAGTCTGTCTTACTATCTAGGCTTACAATCTTGCCTAGTGTATATTAGCTTGACAACTGTTTTGTCAGAATTTGGAATGTACTTGTTGTATTTGCCTATTGCTGCTAAAA
Source organism: Athene noctua (assembly GCF_965140245.1). Classification (NCBI taxonomy): domain Eukaryota; kingdom Metazoa; phylum Chordata; class Aves; order Strigiformes; family Strigidae; genus Athene; species Athene noctua. The sequence continues at coordinate 103,884,273 of NC_134037.1, read as the reverse complement.
TTTTGCTGTAATGTAAATGCACCGGAAGGTTATGATGCATGGTTTTCTGTTAGAAATATTTAAATTTCAGTCTTTTTAAAAAATGAATGCATGCTATGTGCAACTGAAAATATATAATCATACCATGTTCTATTTCATTTTATCTTGACAGTCCTTATGTATTTTCTTCCCCTTTTATGAGTCTCAGTTTCTGCATCAGAATGGCATGTTCACATTTGAAAAGGTTTTTTACCAGCGACTTGTATTTTTTTTCAGAATACTGGTATCTTATCCAAAACTTGTCTGGTAGCTGGAGTGTGTGTGAGCTAAGACAGCCTATTACAGTTTAAATCTTTCCAAAGTCCATATTCCTCACTGAGGAACCATGTCATGAAGAAGTATTTTGAGATTAGTGTGAAACTTGAAGGCTGATTTTTCTGGCAAATACCAGGTCCAGATTTGTTCAGAGAATCTGTCTCTCAGAAATCTGGGTCAGCTCGTCTTGTCGGTCTTTTTGCTGTTATCACAACCCAGGCATAAGAGACTAGGGACTGATTTTTATCATGCAGGAAATGATAGAGTATATCACATGAATTAGGGCAGTATTATTTTGCTTCTCCAAGTATACGTGCTTTGGTAGAGGGACTTGAGAGAACAATAACAGAAGTTTCTTGCTGAACACAAGAGGAGATAAATTCTTAACTAAGTGCCCAAGCCAACGGCATAATAAAAAAGGAAGCACTTCAGTAAAGCTCGGATTATCTTTTTAAGACCAAATTCCAAACTCTGAACCACTGGAGTCTGTGTAGTCATGCTGATGTTTTGTACTGCCCATAATAAAATGAACCCACAACTTACATCATTAGCCTCACCTACCTGTCCTGTATTTTATCTAACTGTACTTGTCCTGGAAGTGTCTTTTTTGGGACTTTTTTCATGTGGGAAAGGAAGCCAGTCTTAATTTTGATACTCTAGGGAGGCTGTCTGTCCTTTCATGGTCATATTGGTAGTGGACAACTCTGTTGGATTTGCCATGGGTGTGGCCATGGATGGTGTTTCTAGGACGTGTAACGTCTGTGGGACTGGAAGGTGCTCACAACTTTGCCTGAGGCAATAGTGGGACAGTTACATTATTACATTACATCAGTGTGCACTGTTGCATGTCACTTTTCCATATCCCTGATCAAAACTTGGTAATTTAGCCAGAATGATTTTTTAAGCTACATGACTAAGAACATTTCTGCAGTGTGTATTTTTAAATTCTCTTATAATGGAGAGTTTGTGCTTTGCTACATTAATTTTTATTTTAATGGTTGCAGGGGTTAATGGGATGTCTTGCATTCAGATTTTAATGCTACCTTCATACGGCTGCAGAAGATAACTTAGTGATACAACCCTTATGCCTGAGGATCCCTGGAAGTACAGGTCAGTTGCAGTATATTAAGACACTTCTTCACTCAGAGCCACTAACATTTTAACTTCTTTTATGTTTACATGCAAATAATCATGTGTTGTTAGAGTTTCCCCCCCAGGCCTTGTTATGACGTGCTATTGAGCTGAAAATAAGCACCTATGTCCCCCTCTTGGGCTCTGTTCCAGCAGTGCTTAGGTACGCAGGAACAGATGCTTCTTTCTCATACTGTCTGTTTATTTGCAGATGTTACCCAGTTCCCTTAAGTCACAGCACTGAGATGCCAGCAATCCAGATACCAGAGATTCTGCTTTGTTGCTCCCATAAAGAAATCTGATTTGGCAGTTTTCTATTCTTTGACTGGAACTTTTAAAGACACCTTCATTTTATGTATTTCGGCTTTCTGTAAAATACTTCATAGACTGTAAATGAAGATGTATCATCTCAGAATTGAGAGTCACATGTTTAATTGCAAATGACTTGAGCTTACTGCATTTTGGTGTAATTCCATGATGTCCTCACCCAAGAAACAGCACATGATTATTTGTAAGCTTGCCATATCTAGGAGGAAATTTGATAAGGCTTTCAGAATCTGCGCTGTAAGGCCAGTAATTGCTCTGATCCAATAAGGGAGCCCTCTGTGGTGGCATCACTCGAGAGAGTAAGCGTGGTGTGACTGCTGCTGGCTTCTCGGATCATGCTGTCTATTGAAAGATTAATGAGGAGATGATGCTTTGTAACAAACATCTAATACTGCCACCAGGTCACAAGTTTGATTTGAACCAATCAATATAATTCGTTCTCCTAAAGGTAGCTAATGATAGCATGCTTATGAGAAATGAAATGGCCTGCAATCTAAGACAGTCTGCTCGTTCTTACTGTGTCAGCTTTAAAGAAACAGTATTCATTTTATAATGTCATCTGTACCTTGGAAAGAAAGAAGAGTTTAAATTCTGAGGGAAAATGTTAAAACTTTTTTAAAAACTGAAACTCAAGAAAACTGAACTAAGGGAATCCTTACATTAAAAATAAATTAGAATTAAAACTCAGTGAAACTTAAGGGGGGAAAAAAACCTCATATTCTCAGAGTTAATAGTATCTGAAAGAGAAAAGAGTTTGATTTGACCTTGAGGTTCAAGAATCAGGTGTACATTAATGTCTGTGTTCTTAATCCTAGGAGTGACTCACTTGCCTATGAAAGGCAGGTGGTCAAGTCCCCAGTTATGTCATATTGACCCATCTGAAGAGAGAGAGAAAGAAATTGGACCATCATTCTTCTCCTATCCTTGTACTAACAGAGGGCCAGATAAGTTTCTGATGTAACCTAGAGGAGTCTTGTTTTTTGGTTTTTTTTTAAATTATTATGTTAATTCCAGAAAGCAAGTATAGGACACAAAGGAGGGTATGTATTCAAGTATTTCCCTCAGATATCATCCTGCAAGAGACTGAACAAGCTGAGAATTGGAAGGTAAAACGAGAAAACACAAAGACAAGATTTTCTTCTGAACTTCTCACTAAAACCTTTGAGCTAGATTTTGCATTCTTGCTTCTATCTAATATTGTGCTGTGAAAGTGTTGGCAGTGAGTTACTGTAGCTACACATGGAATATAATACTGTAAAATATGAATAATGGAGCTTGACTTTTGAGCTCTTGATTATGAGACTTCAGTTTTCCAAGTTGCAGAGTGGGAACTGCCTACCTTTCTCTTAAAAAAAAAAAAAAAAAAAAAAAAAAAAAAAATTAAAATTGTCTAATGCTCTAATGAAAGATTCTGATTTTCATAGCAAAATAGCATTGCTATCCTCTATGTATATATAGGACCATACTGACCTACTTCTTAGGTACAAAATAATATTTCAGAAAATCATTACAACTTATTTCCTAAATGAAAACTATATTTGCTTAATATTTAGGATACTTGCCTGTGTGGTACTTTCTGTTTAGATCAGTAACATCACACATTTTGTTAATGTTAGCATTATTTTCATGAACAATGTTATGTTCCTAATACCTGGAACAAACTGAAATTTTCAGCAAAAATATCAATTTGTCATCAAAATATCAATACCAGATCTAGAAGACATTAAAAGCCAGAAAAATTTTCATGCTAACATCATTTTCCAGGAGCACAGGTGCACCAAAACACTCCCTTGCAGTAAGCAAGCAGTCTATTTGGTGAGGAAGACACTTCTAAAGAACTGAATAGCAATTCTAATAGCAATTTCAGACTTCTATTTTGCCACTTTTACAGAGTTGTAAGAGAAATGTATATTGTCATTAGATGACATTTCTTAATGTTTAGCTTTCTAGTTTTTATTGTACAGTAGGGGTGAGAAGAAATTAATCATCCCTAGCTGCAATTTGATGATCTTTGCTTCAGTCACTGAAGCAATATCTTTTTTTATGTGACTTCTTCCCTTCTGTATTGATTGCATTTTCCTTCCAGATAGCACTGCAATCAATTGCTATCGTGTTTCTTGGATTAACTTGGATTTCTCATATTTTCTATTTCCGTTTCCTTTTTTTCTATTCCAGTAAGTGCTTTAAAGTTTTAAATGTTTAAATAGAGCCTCTTTCCCATAAAGCCTGGGATTTGCCAGGATCCCATCCTAGAAGAGGAGCATGGTCTAATGGTCAACACACACCTGGGAGATGGACCTTGCTGTGTTCTAATTCTAATTGATTTTCTTTTGTGGCCTTAGGTAGGTCTTTAACCTACCTAACAGGAGAGCCATGAGGATTAATTGAACAGGCAAATTGCCATGCAATCTTGTCTGAAGAATGACAGTAAGATTCCTGATTCCAGCAATACAAACTCATAATAGCACAGACTTTCTTTTCATTATGAAATCAAACTCTGTTATTTCTGTTTCTCCTTGGTAACTGATATTTCTGGTACATTTTCATGTAACTCTCAGAGTATAACAATTTTTTCTGTTTTTCTAAGGATCCATGTTGAAATAAATTTCAGAATGGTTGATATCCATAGTCCTGGAACAGACTAAGAAAAATATGAAGAAGAAAAATATGCTAAAACTCATGTCTAGAGAAGCACAGTACATAATGCTGGTCATTTGAAATTGTAATTATTTATACATGAAGGATATTGCAAAGGAAGTATGCAAAGTAGTGAATCTTATAAGCTTGTTAATAGTTTGTTCAGACTTTTCTTTCATAGCATACTTTTTATCTACATCTTTAACATCTTATTTTCATTACTGTGTTACCTGGGAGCTCAAGTCAGACTTTTCTGTAATTGCTCCATTTTGATTTATTTTTTCATGAATATGAGTGACAAGACCTTACATGTAATATGTTTCACTCCGATTAGCACTTTGTATCCTGATATCAATACTTCTCTATCTTTCCTGCCAACATCTTGCCCAGAATATCATAGTGTTATCTGTGCCACATCACAGTGATTGCTCATAGTCATCCTCTGATGGACTGATACAACCTCTTCTTTCTCCTCATTTGTTATTTCCAACTTATCACAGGAATTCTTACTCCTATGTGTGTAACCATGCACTTTATTTTATCTAAATTCGTTCTGTTTCTGTTATTGCCGAGTTACCCATTCTCCTTTGGTATGGAATACAGTCTTTCTTTGTACTAGCACCTTATCACAGACCTAATTTCTGTGCCAAGGTCAGAAGGGAAAATATTAAGTATGTCCCAAGACAGATACTTGAATTACCGTACCAGTTTCTCTTCGGCCTGATACTTTTAACTGTTTTCTCTTTAGCCGGTGCTATAGAAATACAAGGACATATATTCCAAATTTTCCTGTTAAGTTTATACATGGATCTTAGATTGCATAAATCACACTGAAGTGTGAAAATGCATCCCCCAACAGGAATCAGAGAAGTTTCTATGAGGTTCCAGACATTCTTCAGGTATTTGCAAAGCAGCTCCACTCAGACCACTGTGCCAGCACTAAAATTTCCAAGCTGGGCATCACATTTAAGAATGTAACTCTGCAATTGTTACTTGCTCTGACTCTGCCCCCCATGTAACCAGGGCTGTGCTTTTGGAGCTGCCAGTGGTGGCATATGTTTTTGAGCACCTTTCAATAGCAGAACAAGGCAGTGCTTGTCAGTGACTGGAGTTCAAGTTGTGGCCTCAATATGCACATGCTCAGAGCTTTTCAGTCAGGTCTTGAATACTGCCAAGGATGGAGACTACACAACCTCTTTGGACAACCTGCTCCAATGGTTGGCTAGTGAAAAAGTTTATGTTTATGTCAAGCTGGGGCCTTTCTTGTTTTAGTTTGACCTGTTGTGTCTCACTGAGAAGAGCCTGGCTTCATCTTCTTGGTAAGCTCCTTACAGGTATTGAAAAGCTGCCGTTAGGTCCTCCTGCAGCCACCTCTTCTCCAGGCTGAACAAGTCCACTTTCCTCAGCATCTCCTCACCCAGTCTCTGCTCTAGCCCCCTGACCATGTTGGTGGCCCCTCAGTGATCTCACACTGGATTATCAACATACTGCCCAAAACTGGGAGCCATATTCTCGATATGGTATTCTCCATGCTGTTGGAAATGTGCTGAGTGAAGGGAGATAATGATGTCTAATGATCTTCTGGCTATGTGCCTGGTTGTACAGCCCAGGATGTTGTTGCCCTTCTTTGCTGCCAGGGCACACTGCTGGCTCATGTTGTTGCTGCCAATGTCCCCAGCTGCCCAGCCACTTGGTCTCCAGTCTGTAGTCCTTCAGGGGGGTTTTCCTTCCCAAGTGCAAGACTTTCATTTGTCCCTGTTGAATTTCATAATTTCGTATCAGCCCAACCCTCTAGCCTATCTAGGTCTCTTTCACTGGCGGCCCTGCTCTTGAGCACATTTGACTGATCTGCCCAGTTTGGTGTCATCTGGAAACTTGCTGAGAACATACTTCATCATTTCATTGCCTCTTCCAGGTCACTGATAGATGTAAAACAGAACAGGTCCCAGTATAGACCTGTGCACTACCCCACTTGTTACAAGCCTCCAGGATGAGGAAAACCCATTAACCACTACCTTCTGAAACCAACTATCAAACCAACTTTTTTACACATTACATCAATTAAGCAATGTTACTTTTTTTGGTAATTCAGTTATTACATTAAGTAACATTTTATCATAGAAATGCATTTAAGTCATGATAGTGAGGGACCAGGACAGTCTGGAGAAAAGCAAGCTGTGAATAATACTACTGCTTTTAAATCTAAATTTTTAAACCTAAATTGATTTCATTCTTAACTGATCCTGAGCTAAGAAGTCTCTGAAACTGGCTGCTCAGTGGAATACAGTGTAGAGACACTGTTCTGGTTTTGGCTAGGATATAGTTAATTGTTTGGTTTTTCTTTTCCCTTTGTAGTAACTAGAATAGTGCTGTGTTTTGGATTGTATGGGATTTGATATGAGAAGAATGTTGATAATGTACTGATGTTTTTACTTGTTGCTAAGAAATCAAGGACTTTTCAACTTCTCATGTCCTGCTGGTACGCAGGTACACAAGAAGCTGTGGAGCAGAGCCAAAACAATGGACGCAAATTGGTCAATGAGATATTCCATATCTAATGTCAGGCTCAGTATATAGATAAAGGTGGATTGGGAAGCTCCACTCAGGTTTTCGGGATGGTGGTTCCAGGATTCTCTCTTCTCTGGGATCACTAGCCCAGAACAGGCTGGGCATCAGTCAGAGGGTGGTGAGCAATCACATTGTGCATTACCTGTTTGTATTTTCTATTACTACCATAATTATAATTATTAACTTAATTTGATTTTATTTCGATTATTAAATTGTTTTTATCTCAACCTGTGACTCTCCTTACCCTTACCCCTCCAACACTCTTCCCTGTTCCCTGGGGGTGGGGGAGGGTGAGGGACCATCTGTGTGGCGACTGACTGCTGGCCAGGTTTAAACCATGACAGACACCCAAGCTGGTGCATTATAATAATTTACAATGATATCTTGAATCCAGTGAGGTTCACTAACTTGGAGGAAGAGCTGTGTGAACCGTGTTACTTCTGGAAGAGAGATTCCAGAGATATCATTATAGTTGTATTTGTGTGCTGTTGCTTAGGCATGGCACACTTAAACTAGCATGCAAGTTACTGTTTTAAGTATCTCAACACCTGTGTCCTGATTTATCTGCAAAGTAGGTAGCCCACCCGAATATTTGACTGAGTTATTGACTATGGGCTGACAATGGGGTCTCTTAGTATCTAGATAGTTGTTTCTGAGCATCTGTCTTTAGTCCATATTTTCCAAGGTGACCTCCCACTTGTATTTTGCACATGATTTGGCAAATATAAATGGAGTCATTTGGTAAGCTTGTTATCTGATGTCATTCACAAATTAAGCAGATGTTTAAATGATCCTGTTTACCTTTATAGTTATTTGCAATTGTAGACTAAACAGTGAAGCAAGAACCCCTTTAAAACTAGGCTCTGAACCTTTTGGTCTTGATTTTGCTTCAGCTGAAACTTCTGGAAAACTTGCCACTAATGTCAGTGGAATGAGATGGGGCATGTTTATAGAATAAAGACATCATGCTGGCTGGTAGGGGGTCAATGTGTGTGAATAAAAATGGTTTACCTCACTAAATGTTAAGAGGTTTGCCTGAAATCACTATCAATATCTTTTTCTTGTTTTCTATACAGTAACGTATGTAATTAGGGAGCACGTTATACAGCAAACTCAGTTTGAAAAATTGATTTTTAAAGCACAGAAGAGGCAGTGACTGAAGTGCTGCCAGTCTCTATCGAATACTCACATGTATTATATTGTAAACATAATAGGATTATACTGTATGTTGTCATAATAATTGACGATGGTCTTGGAGTCAGTCACTGAGTGCTTTTGTTCATGTGGTAATAGATGACAAGGGCTACAAGGTTTGTTGGCAGAAAACTTGTTTTCCTTTCTGTTTTTCTTAGTAAATTGGTTTCAAAATAGTTTTGTGGGTTTGGGTTTTTTTGTTTGTTTGTTTGGTTTTTTTTTTAAACTGGATGTCTTAGGATCCAGGTGGCTTTATCTTTTTTTAATGAGATTTGGTACATTCTCGTTAAAAGTAGTGTTCACTCAGTGCTGCCACAAAGGCTGTGTTCTGGCATTTCTTAAAGCATGGCACTTTGACAACAGAGATGGGGAAGACTTAGTAGCGATCAGCAGCACAGAAGGGTGGATTATTAAGTCAGATTCATTAGGATCCTGGGCTAAAAGGTAGCATGAGTCAGGAGAGAACATAATACCTGAGTCTGGAGGCTACCGAATAATTTTAGATTACTAGGGAGGAACAACTTATCCATTAGTCTCCGTAGGCTTGATTCTGTAATCCTAACTCATGCAAGCCATGTCACTGGGTTATAGCAGGCTGCCATGTGACAGGAGCTGTTCCTTGTGAGTAAGTGTGGCAAGACTGCTCCATTTATTTGCAAAGGTCCTGAAGGGGCAGCCAGGCTAGATAACAACTGAGAAAGGGGCATTTTTCCTGCTGAAACTTAAAGACATTTGTTACTGAGTGAGTTGTTGGAGTTTTACAGGACAAGATCCTCTTAAAATTATTTAAGATCCAGACCATATGTATGACAGGGCTCTGCAGGATCCTGAAAGACGATTTGTGGTGGCTTGAGGCATTCACAGTGGGCATGCATTTCAGTTATGATGGAGTGAATTTCATCTAACACAAGTTTAGCAGCTGAAAAAGATTGTGTGTACCAGCTTTTCATCTTCCATCAGATTCCTGACTACTTAGCTTCAGATTCCTGTGAAATCAGCACCAACACACACCCTGTGCATCACCATTCTTTTACCTTTACGTATATCCTTCCATTTTTGCCAGTTTGAGTCAGCTCTTGCTGACTTCAGTTGCACATGGTATAGCCATATGCTTCCACCCTTTCCAGGCTTCCATGTCTTTTCTTGTACTGTTCATGTGCCTGTCCTGCCTGTCCCTGTGTCAGTTGTTTTCCATCTCATTTCATGTTGTATACCACTCTCCATCTCAAAGACCATTTGTGTCTGCCTTCATTCTCAGTGTTATGCTTTAGCGTGTGATTGTTTTTCAGCAGTTTCCTTTGGATTACTGGCTGCAAAATATGCCACCTGCACGTATCTCTAGTACTGCCAGCAGAACAGGAGTTGCAGTGTAATCGGTCCTACAAGAATGTCTTGTTCCCATAGAGCTGATATCACTTTATTCTCTTTTCCACTGATGTATATACTTTGGTTTTCTTTGTTGACCACACAGGTATTCTGAACCTGCCCAGGTAGTTATACAGAAAGGATGGTATTCAGCTGCCCTGAGATGTCTTTCTGTAGTCAGCATTCAGAAACACTGTGTGTTTGTGAGTGAAGAACACCACCTTCAGTTGAATCTTCAGAGGAAAATTAGAATTAGTAGAATACTTTACTGAAGTGATATTTATCATGGCCTCTATCACTCTTTTTCCTCTTGAAAATGCTAGCAGATGTATGACCTCTGGTGATGTGGTACTCCTCAAACAATATGGGGGGATATAGCCTTATACTGAGTCATAAGGAAAAGGGGCATCCGTTTGAACCATTAATACAATTTGGAGTAATATCTTAGTTCTTTGGGGTCTCCTATTCTGGGGATGTCCTTCTATCACTGTATGTAGTTTGTGAACGTCTTTTTAAATCACTATTCAAGATGGTTTAGTAATCTAAGACTATGCTGAAAAACAAATTAAATAGTCGTTAAATACAGTATCTCAACAATTTCCACTTAGAAAGCACAAAAATTAACATTGTAATGTTTGTATTTACCTGCTGGGATATCATCTGGTATCTGATGAAATTGCTGTGGTTTTTCCTCGCTAAGATGTGGTGAGATGTGTGTAATTTCTAACGCACAGTAGATTATCAACTCAGATAGAATCATTGCAAACTGCAGATGTTCCAAGTGCTTTTCTCCTCAGTATTCTGATTGTTAATTATGTGGCTAATCAGCATTTTAAAACAAAATTTTCACATAAAGAGTCTTTTCATCCAATGGCGACATGCTAACAGGTTCTCTCCCTACACAAGTGCTCTGCACAGTAAGATATACGTTAGCTGCCTGGGATCAAAACAGAATCAGTACAGAAGAATTTTTGTAGCATGCGAGGTAGCTGAAAATTGTTTTTCAAAACCACTATGAATTTTTCTTGGTGTACTTTACACTCTGTGAGGGGAAATCTATTCATGCAACAGTACCCAGTACTGTAATTGGGACTGATCTAGCTTGTACTTTAACCATGTAAAAAAAAATCTTCATGTCTCCACAGTCTTTGGTGACTTTCATCCAGTCTGCTGCTTTAGCAGTCAAGCTTTTTAGACTAAAAAATCTTGCAGGCACGTCTGCTTAGCCACACCTCTTTCTCTGTGGGGAATGGCAGAATCTGATAGAAAGGTTTCCTGTGCTAGAGCCAGTAACCAGAAGTTGGGTCTGTTTATATCCTCTACACAGGAAAATTCGCAAAAGGGGAGGTTTGACATTCCTGAGATTCTAAGGTAGTATGCTTGAAGCCACACAACAACTTAGCCTTAGGAAAATACCCCTTCCAAATGTTTACAGCTTTTTTGTACCTTGCACCAAAGAAGGAAAGGAGCACACAGACACAGTGCTTTTCCTTGATGAGTCATCTTATTTCTTATAATTCTCCCTTTGATAAAATTATTTGCAAAGAGACTTAAAGCTATTTTCTTTGAAGTGACACTGTTTATTAGAAAACTGAGAGATCATGAGTTAGCTTCTGCTTCTTGCACACTGATAAATTTACACCTATCTTGCTTTGTAGGCAACTCAGAGGGCAGATGCAGAGTTTGTAAGCATGAATGCTGCACCACTTTGGAGTCACGCTAAACTCTGTACTTCATAGTACCCTACCCTTTCAGCAAGTCCTGTGGAAAATGTTGGCTGTCTTCTTTTAAACAGTACAGTATTTGCATTTCTCTTGATCATCTGTACCAGAGCAAAGTTCAGTAGGTTGAGGAAGTATTAAGTGCAAATGATCTAAAAATGTACCAAAAGGAAAACAACTGTATATGAACAAATTATGGAGAGGCTTTATATAGGCTTGTTGATGTCTGTAAATAGATAAAACAAGGAAGCAGCAGCTTATGACACAGTTATTTCTGGAAAAGCAGATCTGTCATTATTACACCATACACAGAGCCAAGCAGTTGGTCCTGAAGAAACTGTGAGTGGAATTAAGAACACCAAAATTAGAAAATTAGAATGATTTCCATAGTGTTGTGAACTCTACTCCAGATCTTGCCTCTGCAAATCAATGACAAATCACATATTAATGTCAATGAGATCAGGTTTAGGATTTTCTCTTCCCTCTCCCCCACCTTTTCTTTAAACAAAACCATTTTAATAGCCTTCCCAGGGAATACCCGTTCTGAAGATAAGCCTGAGGAGCTGACAATCTTTAGTGATTTCTGGCAGATCTCAACACAGTTGTCCAAAATTAGCAAAGTGGTGTCAGCTTACTTCTTCAGAAGAGATAGTAAAATATATTTACTGTATCCACAGGGTAAAAAAAAAAGCTAGAAGGAACCAAGTCAGTTAATTTGCTCTCTATATCATAGGTCATTATTATACAGTAACCTCTGTAAAGAATTGTGTTCAACTGCAGTAGTAAGCATGCAAATACATGCTACGCTACAACACTCAGAAAGATATCCAGACTTGAAGACCTCAAGAACTAAAGATGCTATTTAGAATTCCCATGGTAATTTGAGTTATAAATAACTTGTTGTTTAATATGCTGTGTTTCCTAACTGAACTTTATGTTTACGCTGAAGAACCCTGTAGGAGCCAGTATTTTCTGTGATACATTAAGTCAAGCTAGTTAGTAATGTTAACAAGTGAACTTTAAGTCTTTCTTTCAAACGTGTCACTGCAAGACACTTTTCTCTTTGAGTAATTTTGTGTGCTTTTTTTGTATTCTGTTTTGAAAACATTCTTTCTAAAATGTGAAACCTGAGGTAGTGGTTCACTGCATGTTTCACCAGTGTTGCATAGCAGTTTAAAGCTGTTTTGCTTTTTTATCTATATATAGAAGGATCATATTAGGGTTTGGGGGTTTTTGCTACGATATCAGCTGTTTGTTGCTTGTAGTCCTTGGTACCTGTCAGACCCTGTGTTTCCACAGAGGAGACGTGGCTGCTGGTGGAGCTTTTCTAATCCCTTTGCATTTGGGTCTATTAAGACATGTTTAATTAGAACTGCCATGGTTTATTAAGTGATTCAAATTGTTCTACATGACTATCTTAAGCTTTTGTCCTCACGGTCTTATTAATCTCACAGATCTTATTATCATGGATGTATATATTTATTTCCACATCACTGATGATTTATATTTATTTCCAAATCACAAAAGCCCTGAAGTTTGTTACAAGTTTCCATTCATTATTACTTTGTTAGATCTTTCAGTTTTCAGTCCATTTAACACATTTTATTGATAGTGTTGTGCTAATTTTCATAATGAGAATGTCATATGCTGGTAAGTCAACTGCTTCCCACAAATATATTGCAGATATACAGTTAGTTTAATCAGCCAAATGTCTGTCTCCTCAAATAATGCAATAACTATTTTACAAGATCTATTTGCCACAGAACTGGGGTGACTGATATTAATTATATTCCGGTACTTTAATTCTTTATTAATTTTATAACAGCTTTATTACCTTGAAGTAACGTCAGACTAACTATCCATTAGCTCTCTGAGTCATCCTGCTGGCCTTTATTATTATTGGCAGAACATTAGCACTTTCCAGTCAAATGGAATTTCCCTGGAATGCCTTAATTTATTAAAATAAACATGATTAGTTCTCAGGTCTCCTCAGTCTTAGTTCTTAGGTGTGAGGTAGATGGATTGGCTGATTTAAAATGTTTATTTCTAGTACCTGTTATATAACATCCTGCTTGGTTACTAAGGGACTGGAAAATAGTTTGACATCATTATGTGACATAAGAACATCTGTCCAAATATTAAATAGAAATATTTCAAAAAATTTCTGATTCTCCTGCATCAGTATTAATGGTTTTATCACTTCCATCTGGAAAAGGGTCTATATAACTGCTGGAACTATTGTAGTCTTGATACTTTCTTGCCTTTTTTTTTTAATTCTTCCTTTTTTTTTTTAACTCTTCCTTCACAGGCTTGCAGTCTGGTTTGTAACTAAAAAGAAGAACAATAAGCAAGCAAAATTAGAATGTACAAAGAATTTTAAACACAGGCTTTTCTTCTCCTAATTCCTAGCTGGTTTGTACTCTGTTAAAATGGTCATCATCTTATACAGATTTCATCTGATGTTTTCCAGTGATAGAGACTCAAAACCTACTGATGCCCGAGTGTCACATGTTTAACCTGTGGTCTTGATATGATTTGTCCAGTTCATGTTGCTAAAGAAATCTTTGGATCTTGTGAGTACATAAGAACATTTATTTCCTTCCTGAATGAAGATGATAGAAGTACTTTCTGTAAAAGCCAGTATAGTCTTACTGCAGTAGCAGTGTTATATTTGACATGATAAATGCAGAAAAAGCATTAAGAAGAGTCACAGTGGCTGAGCCACACAGTCTTTCTGAATCCAGACTTGTTTGGATGTTTTGAAAGAGAAATTGAAATTGTCACATGGTTGCTGATTACATAGTGACTGAATTGTTTCAAACTACGTGTGCTTTGGGAGATAGAGTCTGCAGCTGGGAAATCCCCAGCATGTGACTGGTACAGCTGTGTTTGATAGTGTGATTAAGCTTTGCTGCAGACCTGAGTTATTTCACCACGTTGCATCTATACCTGTGGGTGTCTGCCTGTTGCAGCATTTGAGTAACTGCGAAACATCTCTCTTTCCAAATGTGCATCAGCATTTGAACATCTGAGCTGCTTGAACTGTGCTAATCTTTTACTGATAAAGCAAGTGAAGAAGAAAATTTCCCTTTAAGGGTGAATAGAGTAGCTTTAAATCATCTGCATTTGTGCCATGCTGCCAAAGGACATAAATAAATGGTTAGGAAGAGGGGAAGCTTGGACTTCTGCTGTTCTTCAAGCTATTTTTAAGCTTATCCATCCCCATCTTGTTTCTATGTTTCCTCCTCCCGTGGCATCTTGTCAGCTATTGAGGTGATGTGTTGTTTGGGATAGGAGCTCTTTGTTACTTATTCATACACTGCCAAAGATAAGACCCAATTCCTTATGGGATTGATGAGATTTTTTTTTTTTTGTAATACAAATCTGATTTCAGTTGATGGTTCATTGGTTGACTCATTTTGATCCACTGCATTGTCTAATATGTAGAAGCGTTAGGCACTGGGTCATGCAAACTGTCACCATCTTCGCGTGGGAAAAGGGAGATGCTGTACCATGGCTTTGAAGTGACCCCTCGGAGGGTTGCAGAACAGGCCTCTAGCTACATGGTTGGAAATTTGAATCATTAACAATTGCAGAGCATCTCTGTGGTGACTTTGCCTTGTTAGTAGTCAACCTTTTTCACAATTCTGCCACTCCCTGGAGATTTTCTAATGCACTGTGGGCTCTGCTGTCTCTCCCAGGTATGAATTCATAGCGCAACCTGTTAGTGAGCATCAAGCACCATGACATTCCAAGAAACCATCTCTTCTGTGTTTTAGGGTACCAATTATATGGGCCCTAGAATGCTATGATCCCTGACCAGAGTGAGCTACAAAGAAATATCTGATTTAGAAGGGAAAAAAAAGTGCAGCGAAGCACCAGTTTAGAGTCTTATATATTGAGACAAAAATGCACTATTTTTCACTGTTTGCAAAATATTTGCCAGATGGTGTCCCTTGAAAAATACATTTAGCCTTTGCTTCTCAGATTTATAATATACTTCTTTCTTATGTTTGATGACCTGGTAGAATTCAGTGGGGCTCTGATCTTTCTCCTCTCTCTCTCAACTCTGGTTTGGAGTTTGGATTATAAAGGTGCTGCTTTAATCTTCCTGTCAAAGCTTTGCATAAAATTTAAAATACATTTTCCTCTTGATGTGTATTACCTTATCTTTTAGAGACCAAGCAGGGCTTTTTCTCTGATATTTAATTAATTGTTTCAAAAGTCCTAGTGGGGTGAGTTATTGCTAATAGGTGCTTGAGAGGATTTTGGTCTAGTGTTTAACTTTGTCTGCAATTTTCCACATGTTGTGGTGAAAAGATCTGTGGTGCAGTGCTGTAGCATGTTAACCTTACCTTTCTTAATTCTAAGTGTAAGCTCTGTGTGTTGACAATATTTAATGTTTGTGCCCGGAGTTGCTTGTTATCAGCTTTATATTGTAAGTGGCAGAAAGGAAAGTTAGTTGTAAAAATAAATGTCACTTTTAAAATAGAGATTCTCTATCTGCAGATCGGTATATTATTTATTCATATAACATTGTTTCTCTTTATGATTTTTTTTTTTTAATTACCACTTTGCGAGGCCTCTAGGGCCTGATACTTCAAAAGCCTAGGTATTCTCTGGTTTTGCTCATTTCATAGCAAAGAGGAACCTATGCCTTAGTTGTTCTGATTAGTTAGTCAAAGGGTAGCAAGAGATGACATAAATATTTGATAGAGTGTGTAGTAAGGATTAGCACAACAGCAAAAAATCACAAGATGAGCTATTATTATTCCCCCAATTTGTTAGTTCCTGATTTCTGTATGTTATATATATATTTCTCTGTATAGCATTTGAGGAAGTAGTCAGATGAAAGGTCACGATTGTTTTGTGAAAGTGGGTGAATCATATACTGATTCACTGTATGCAGGCAGTGTATGCTCACTGTATTTGGACTGTGCATTCTTTTATTAGTTTATCGTCCATTCTACTGTGGGTACCTAACTTACAAGAGATGAATTGGACTGCAGATCTTTTAAATAGAAATAGTGTGGCAGTATAGCTTTCTGGACTTGAATGGGAAATTACATAGTTTGTTTAAATTGCACACACTGTACAAATTTAGGCCACATTCCCAAAATCTCTGAGAAGTAATTTAGATGAGCAAGTATTTGCTTGACAACAGTTGGATGCAGGGAGCTTGCCCGTTGCTTTGGTCATGAGATGGAGAACGTGCTCCCTTCACTGACTTTTGTGATAGTATGCAGGAGACATAGGTTAAGGACATGTTGCCTCCCCAGTTTCATGTTAAGATACATAGAGTGAAGTTGGGGTTGGGGACAGGGTCTCTGTGACCACTCATGTGACCCAGAGCAGCAGTTCTGCTCTTTCCTTTCCATCATTGGCACTGGAGGTGGGAAAACTCCCACAGCTGGGGTTTGAGGAGGACAGAGAGGGAAAATCACATGTTGCAGACAAAAATTTGGTGTAAAATAATCACCAAAGATTGTAATCAGGATGATGGAAGTGTCTGGTTTAGCTTTTTTTGCTTTTAAGATTGTCCAGGACAAAGCTGACATTTTTAAATGCCACCTCTTCTCAGTCATTTGGCTAATATGCCTAGTTTGCTGTTACCACCAAATTATATAATGTGGTGGGATTTAGCCAGCCTCACATGCTTCATCACAGTGTTTTAGGTCACTTGACAGTATGAGGAACATAATATGGTAATTAGGGAATTTTGTCTGTCTTCTTTTTTTCCCCCTCCAAAAGAGACAATTTCATGCTTGTGGGAAGGTATTGTGCTCGCAGTTCTGGAAAGTGACACTTTCTCTTTATCCCCGTTACAGATACTGCATGTATGGTTACACTGCAGCTTTTCATCATGCTGGCATGACAGCATCTCTGTTCTCACATGGAAATGCAGCCTTTAGGTCTGAAAAAGCAGCTCAGTCCAGCTCAGGCATTTAGCCCATTGTTGCCACACCTTCTTGCTAAGACTAGCAAAACTTTAAAACAGGAATTCCCTGTAACTTCAGTCAGAGCAGACAAGAGTCCAGGTGATCAGTACTGATGCAAACATGAAGCCCCATCTGCGAGAGGTACTATCTTTTGTTTGAGACAACAAATACCACTCTCATAAATCGCATAGTACAAAACTTTAAAATGGGTTAATACAGCCCCAGACACAGCTGTGATATAGGAAGGGGACTGCGTCTGCATTAAGCAAGTACATGACTGGGTACTGCTTTATGGAGTGAAGTAAAAAGGGAAACAGACCTATTAGCAATACCAGTAAATCTACTGTAAAGTACTTGGAAACCCAGTCCATATTTAAGATCCTATCTAGGAAAGTATCACTAAACTTCTATAGTGCTCCACAACTGAAAGCTAAGCAATTTCATTGATACGTTTCTGGACTGAGGCCTCGGGTTTCTTCTAACAACAAGCATAATGGCAGCTCCTCTGCTCTGACCTTTAGTTGGCTTAATGTAGGCATCCAAGCTTGAAAGTGCTACATTGTACAAAAGGAGTTCAAGTTTGGTTTTCTCTTACTACACCTACAAGTGGAATGCCAGTCTGATGTGTGCAGAAATGAAACTAAACACTGACCAGAACAAGTAGAAGCACTGCTGGACACAAGGGTTCAGTATAACTTGGACACCATAACTTCATTCTTATAATGCCATCTTGAAGACTTTTTTTTTTTTTTTAAAGCAGAAATAAATGTAAATAAACCTATTTTTTCAGCCTTTCCTCTTCAGTGTGATGGAATTACCCTACAACATATTTATTGACTATTGCTTCCTGCTAGCAGCCACTGTGTTTTCTGCAACTAAAAGAAGGTTTTAAAATCTGATTTGGAATATGAACTGAGAAAAGTGGGAAGAGAGAGAATGTCTCTGTAAAATGAATGTAAGTGCTTACCTTCCAATATGCAGGCATTATGCAATATAGGAAAAGTTATTTTATCCTCTCCTGCTAGTCACAGAGCTTATCTCTTTTTGAGATCAAAATTTACAATATTCAAGAAGAAAAATTAGGACTACTGATTCCCCTTAAATTTTTTTTTTTACAATTATTTGTATAAAGTCTCTTCTCCTGTGACCAATTTAAGCTATTTGTTTCATATGTCAATGAAGGGGAAGATGCAGCTGGGTTAAAGATAGATTGTGTGTGCTTGAGTATTCCATTATTAACTAGTGAGGTGAACCTTCCTGAAATCAGGAGGTTTTACTGATGCCCTTTATAATCTCTTTAACATAAAATTACATAAAACATTGTGTTTTAAAAGATAGTCACTCATGTTAGCAATTCTTGAAAAAAAAAAAAAAATACAGGCTTCTTGGATGTTTGAACAATTTGGACTAAAGGACAATACTACATAGTTTTGAGAGGGGGGAAGCACGTACGCAGAAGAAAAAGAGCCAAGTTTGGGAACTAAAACAGAAAAACCACAGAGTGAGTAGGAAGCATATCTTGGGTAAGAGTAAAGAGAAGCTGAGCAAGAGCTCTTGGGGCAGCATCCTGCTTTACCAGCTGGGGGCACTTTTAGCTGTCTTATTTGTTTGATTCTTGCACAGCTGGAAAAGATCTGGCCCTGTCAAAGGGCTTTTTAGTTTTATCTTGAAAGTATAGCTGATAAATAAACTCGGGGGGGGGGGGGTGGGTGGTGGTGGTGTGTGTGTGTGGATGTGTGTTTTGAAAAACAAACAAAGTGTAAAGTCAGTTCTTGTTTCTGCCTTCTCTCTGTTGGAGGTTTCTACTCCTTCACCTAGAGTGCAAATACTCAAATAGGTTAAGTACCTGTATTTGGAACAGCTGAGAGGCTGAAACTGTGGTGAGGAGCACAAACTGGAAACTGTGTCATCAGTCTCCTGAAAATGATCTGGCTCTAACGAAAGTTGCTGTGCTCTCAGCGGCAAAGATGCTGTGGAAGAGTCCCACTCCTCCCCTGGCTTCTCCCCCCTGTCCCCCCACTGATGCAAAGGCTGATCCAGCAACCTCAGCATCAGGCATGACTGATGGTCTGGAAAGTCTGGTGGGCAAGGTGAAAGTGGGTAACATGCGTGAGGATGGGGGATGCCTTAAAATTATACATTAATACTAGTTATTAAAACAGTTAAAACTAATTATTATTTGTGAACTTGATAATAATTAAACCCATTACTATTTTAGAGTTAAATTCTATGCCAGTATCTTCTAACTGGAAAGACCATCTGAGTTTGTCTAGGTGCTCAGGTTAAAATGTTAAGAGCTGAATAGTTCAGCTGGTGCCAAAGTTAAATGTGCTTCAGCAGTGATTAATGATGAGGTTCAGCCTCCACTGAGGCTGTGGTTTCACAAACACTTCATTCTCACAGCAGGGCTGTCCACTCACTGTTCATTCTTGCTCGCTGCCTGCCTTTACCCACACACTCACTTATGCCTGTGTAACAGTTTATGTGATGCATAGTGAATTAGGTGGGGAAACTAATACAGGGGTTTTTTTAAATCTTTTTTTGGTGGGTAGGAGAAGGTTATTTTCCTCAATACAGTTCAATGTGTGCCCGTACCAGCAGTTGTCCTGGCACAAATAAGGTTGTGGTATAAAGTGGGCAAAAACTGGAGGGAACAAGCTGTTTTAAAGCCAGCACTGTTGCTGAAAGAGATGTTTGTGAAAATACACCTTATTTTGGTGCAGAGCAGCAGGAAGGAGGGTGTAACTAACTCTTCTGGGAATTGCTAGGTTATACATGGTCATTTTGCTCAGAACAGAGACCTAGCTCTGAGTGCCAGTGGACCCCCATTCAAATCCCTCTTTTCTCTAGCAAACTGAACAGAAATTTCATTGCTTCTAAACTCTGGAAGAGCATGCTGTGCTAGCCTGGAATGGATGTAAATTTATTCATTGATAGAAATTTAAAAAAAACCCAACCAACCTGAAATTTTCTGTATGATACTGTTGCTCTTGGTGCAGTCATCTCATTGTGCCCTGGGCACTGCTGCCACAGGAGATGCTGCAGATGGCCTGTCGTGTTGCACAGATATGTGTCCCTTCTGGGTATTCACCTCAAATCTGCTATTCCTTGTGCTGTAAATCAGCCCTCTTGGACTGCAGTGGCTACACAGCCTTCATGTTCACTCCTTCCCTCTGTATCTCACAACTTTCCCTGAACAGGAGTTTCATCAGGTACAGAGGTTCCTTGCCTCTGTTTTTCCAGGTGTAATATAGTAAGGTTTTGCTCTTTATCCAGTGCTTTCTACTTACAGTTCTCATAGCTAGGTAAGCACCTTCTCATTTCTTGCACAGAAAAAGACACAGGTGCTTGTAGCAGCTTGACCAAGATCACACCCTGGTCTCTGTCAGAGTTGTGGAATAGTTAAAAAGCTCTTCTCACTTCAGGCCGCTGCCCAAGTCATACGCATCTTAACAAGGGACCATTCCTTCTGGCAACTTGATTTGCTTATTTTTGTATGTGTATATTGTTTCTGTGGTATGCATTTTTCATTAATATGGGCTAACTGAGTCATTAAAGTTAATGAGCCAACCAAATGCTGCTGTATGTCTGCATGTATGTCTCATTGCATACCTAAGACCATGCTCACCTGTATCACTTCTCTTATTCCAGTGCTAAGTTTTTCCTGTGCTGTTATTGCCGAAGTACACAGTGCTGTCCTTGTGCAATCTAGGTAGATACCTGAAAACCCCTTTGATATCCTGAAGCCCACTTCACCTGGGCCCTAAGGAAAGAGGTTCATCTCAGGAATCAGAAATCAAGAGGAGCCCACACATTGAAGTCAGTGACTTGGTTCAGAAACCTAAATGGGATCAGTGTTGTGTCATATGACACAATGAGAAGATAGTGATATTAAAGAATAAAAACCAGTAATTAACCCTTGACATTTTCTTTATTAATTTCATTATAAAAACTCGTTGATGCATTCAGTTCTCTGCATAGTCTATTAACAGGTCGACTGCTTGAAGCCTTTCTCCAGTTTTTACTCAGTTCTTAGTTGGGCTGCTTTTCCATCAAAGTTGATGCCATTCTGCCTGAGTAAGAGGACCAGTAAAAAAGAGCATTTTAGGATTCGTGCCAAGTAGCAGGGTTAAGAGCCTTTAGAGGCTTCTCCTTAACCCCCAGCCCAACAGCGAAGCACAGATACACCATCAGCTCTGCCTAGCACTCGCAAGCATGCTCATTGCTGTGGCTGCATGTTGATGCTGCTCTCTGTGTCCCAGTAAATCAGGAATGTGCCGGTTTTTTCTCCTCCTCTCTTTAATACACAAAGTCTTCATCTATCTTCAGGTTGTCAGATTTCTGAACATGGTTGAAGCCGTGAGTCGTCTTTGCCAAATGCCGTTATGTCCAGGAAGTTACATGATACTGTCCTCTAGTGGTAAAGTATTATGCTTGCAGTCTTACCTCAAAACCAGAGTGCTTTCAGGCACTTCTCTCTCTTATTCACACGTTAATATTGTTCTTGAAGAACCATCTTGCTTTGAAAAGGTTGCCTAAAAATAACAGAAACATCTAGGAAGAAGTTCTTAAGAGAAGAACTTTGTAACGAAGGTGATGTGAACTGTGATACTGGAACTTAAACTGAATGGCCTCAGCCATTCTTCTGTGTTGTTCCTTGAACTCAAATGGAAGAATATTTGCTGCAAAGGTACAAAACATCATCAAAGGATTTGAGTTATCTCTCCACTTCAACTGTAAAGTGTTGGTCAAACTTGGATGTCATTTTTCCCTACCATTTTCTGTAGGGAGAGTGGAGTGACAGTAATAGCTACTTTATCGCCGTGTTGGGGGATTGTTGATGGAACAAGGTCCTTAGTGCAAAGAATATGCAGTGTAAAAAACAATAATAACTTGCCTGTGACAATAGGACCCAAGCTCTTTGAGAGAATCCTTTCTCAGGAGTGGTATTTTTTATATGCTTGCATAAAATCAGGGTGAGCTCTTGCCATATGTAGATCACTTTTTAAGTTCTTTGTTTTTCAGTGTATTCTTACATAGTGTCACAGACTCCAAAGCAGATGGAAGCTAAAGAAAAAAAAACAAAATAAAACCAGATTTCAAATGTTTGCTTTTCTTTTCATACAGGCATATTAGAATATGTTTTGTTAATATATTTAGACCTATATGATTAAATCATTAGTGTTAATCAGTTGTTGATTTAACTTTTAATTTAAAAAAATAATTGAGATAACTAGAAAGTAATAATAATTTCAAGTTACTGTCTGTTATCCATCTAACTGCAATGATGTATAGGTGAAAATGGCATCAAATACCCGTTTGATAATTAATAATCCTTCTAATAGAAGAAAATTCACATGCCTTTTTCTGCACTCTTCCAGGGGAGTAAGTAGAGAAAGAAAGAAGTTCATAAGAAACCAAGTATCACCTCTACCCAGTGTCACTTTTTTCCTCCCAATGGAGCAATAATCTAAGGGAGTTTAGACCTCCAGAGTACAGCAATTAGGTAATATTTAATGATTTTCATGTGCCCAGACTGATGAAAAGGTGTGTCTCTATTTTTAGAGACCACTGTTCAGGACTCGGCAGATGGGCAAATCCTCAATTTAGGTCATTTGGGTGAAGCAACTGGACAGTTAATTTAACACTGATCAAAGCTAATTTGAGGGGTGGCAGGTGTATGCTAGATGGGCTGTAGCTCAGTGTATTGCAAAGTATTGCTGTAAAGGCATCAGTGAAGGATTTGCTATGGAGGAAATAGCAGTAATCCATGTTCTGTGATTTGTCAGACAAACCATTCTTCTGTGCCTGTGCCCTGTACTAAATTGCTCTTTGCCTGGGTGGCTTGCTTTGTATGCAACAGCTTTCTGACATAGAGGTTTTTAAGACACTGAAATGTTTAATATAAGTCTGTTTCACCACCACAAGAGGCTCTGGAGTTAGCTAACAAGGTTAGTTCAACACAACATCCCTCCCTAGACTGGTCAAGGAGTGAGGCTTGTTGACAACCGACTTGCTCGTGAGGCTTGAGATGAAACTATACATCACAGATCAGTGCCATGGACCGCCACCTGCATAAATGAATTGTGGGTAATGTTCAGCAACAGCTGTTATTGTTTGATCACTTACAAACACAGGACACAGTGCGGAAACCAAATAGCCCTAATGTACATAGTCAGCAGGGACAATATAAATTCCTCAGTTAATTCTCAATTGCCTGGGGGAGGAGAGTTTGCTGATTATGGGTGTGCCCCATTGATACCGAGATAGATCTCTAAGGTAAGACAACATGAACAACTCTGCCTTACAGCAAGTCCAAGATACATACCCTTTTTAAAAATATTTCAAACTGAAGAACAGGTCTGCGGCATGTCTAATAATACTCCAAATGTCACCTACTCTGCCTTGCTTAGATACCTCCATTAAAAACAAAAGAACTTGACCAGTGTTTTGATAAAATATTTAAAGAACTAGATCCTTGTCCAAAGGGTATTGGTAAAGAGGCTGCACTTGATTTTGAGAACCTGAGATCCTGGTTTCAGCTTTTGATTCTATTGATACAGCTCTGTTGCTTCAATGGAGCCTGTCTGACCTTCTAATTACATCAAATATGCTCTGAAATCATAAGGGAAAACTATTTGCTCTCATATTTCAGTCACAGTAGGGTATATCCAGAAGTCTGTGAATATATTGATTCACAGTCTTTCTGAAAGTAGATTCTAATAATGTTAGCAACTGAAATAAACCTCTGTGGACATTTGGTAGTGAATAAATGTTTTATTTAATTCAGGCATGGAATTAATGTTGATATGAAAGCTACACCAAGCAATTCTTACTAAGCAGCAGTAAGAAGTGCCTTGTGGACATTTCTTTCATTACTTTCTCTCCTTTTTTTTTTTTTCTTTTTATTTTGCTTGGGGTGAGTGTTTTTGTAGCCACACAGTTAAAAAAAAAACCCTTGCAAGCAAGTGCACAGTAGAGTGAAATATTTTAGCAGAGGGCACAGTAAAAGACTTGGGCCTTCTGTTGTGTTGTTTGGTTGGGTTTTTTTAATATTAGGAATAACTGTATTGCAGCTTGATATGTTGCTTGTCTTATGTGTGATGGATTTTCCATACCTGTATGTGGTAAGAAGGGAGCCAAATTTCTTCTCATACTGGGTGTGTCAGTTTTTTTCATAAGTAGCATATCCTTCTAATTTTGGGTCATAATATTATCTGTTTTTACCCCATTGACTGCATATAGTTTTCTCTTTAGGAGCCGGGAAATTTGCTCATAGCACTTAACTGTATCCCTAACATTTCATCCTACATTGTTGTAAGTGAAGTCAGCAATTGCCTGCCTTCAATTCTTCACTAAATATGGAAGAATTAACCCATTCTTTACTCTCTTACCAGAACTTTTTATACAGATCTATCAAGTTTTTAAGGGTCAAGCCCTTTAAAGAATGATTTTAATATGTAGCAGTGACAAAGTTGATTTTTGCAAATAAATTAGTATTGCTAATACTTTATGAAAGAGTTTATCACTACATTCTCTCCTATTTATTCATCCTGTCTTCAGATTTTTGAGTTTATAAGCCCTTTTGTGCTGATACATGTTTTCAAATAAGCTGTCTTTTTATATACAAGAAATAGTTTAGATGCAACAGCAAAGATAGGGATTTTTTAATAACAAATACTGTAGATACTACTAATTTAATAATAATTTTCTTCCTGCTTTTACAGGATCAAACCCCTGAACACCAGGATTTACCACTGAATCTCTGGAATTTTATTTCAGTAATGATTTGGAAGTCTATTTACTATGCAGATAAAAATAAGTAATACAGATAGAGTTAAGGTTGGAGAAAATACTTGAATAGAAGATAGTACATGTGAAAACTACATGTCTGAATGGCATCAGTTAGAATGGGATTCTGGGTTGACACAAACCTTTATAGCTCCATGGAAGTCAATAGACCTATAGCAATTTGCATCAGCTGAGAATTAAAATAATTATGTTAAGCTTAAGAGAAAAGGGAAGAACTACAGATGGGACTTGGAGTACGCAGTGAGGAAGTCTGTAGGTTGCAGAAAAAATACACAGCAGAGGTGACAGTAGTGCTTTAGCCACCGGAATAATTTTTATCTGGTTCTGGTAGTTGGCTCATAAATGGTTTCTTACACATGCAAGAACATGGACTAGGTAAGAACATAGTAGAGTTTGTCTCTAGTCAGCTTAAAAAATACACTTAAATGGTCCAACCGCTGGATGTCTCTCTTGTTCTGCTTGCATGCATGAGGACTGGCCTTTCAGAGTGAAAAACCTACATCTCAGAAAGATAAATGGGTCAGTATGGAAAGCCAGCTGTCCAGTGCTGCCTGGCGGACTGAAATGATATGACACCAGTCCAACTCTCGACATGATAGACTATAGGTACAAGATATAAGTGAGATTAACAGTTGAGAAATGCATTTTTCTTCCATTACAAGAGCACTTGTATACCAGCCCCATTCTTCTCAGTTGTGCTCTGCACAACTATATTAAATAACCTGCTGTCAATAACTGAGTATTATTTGAGAAAATAAGTTAAAATCAGTAGTGCCTTTCTTGATAGTTACAGTATGTAAGCAAATATTATGTTAGGCTGGATAGTGGAAATGCACCAGGTAAATTTTCTGTTTTTCCTGTCAGAGGTTTCTGGCTTAGGTCATTTGAAATTGGGAGTAACTTCAGCTAGACAAGAACTAGATTTCCCGTTTCTGGAAGAGTCTGCACCTTCTATTTATTTCTCTATTCTGAAAACAGAATTGAGAGACACACACACATTCAGAACTTCCCATGAAATCCTGTTCTGGAAAAGTAATCATTAGGAGAGACTTTTGGTTATCTGTGTGAGTCGAAGGTACAGGACCAGGTCTTGGTTTTACTTGGGTTGCATTGCTTAAGCAACAGAAATCTTTCTGCATGCGCTTTATCTGGCTCTTAAGTTTGTTGGAGGTGTCAAAAAATAAATGAATGCAGGAAAATGCTTAAGAAATCCTTTTGAGGTTAAGAACTTCAAGGTCTCTGACTTGTGTAGAATCAAAGAGTTTCACACTGCTTCACAGCACATAGCTTTCAGTGATGTGAAATATAGGGAAGAACAGAGTGAAGCCTTAGGCAGTGATTTCAGAAGGAACTATGAATGTGAGTGCTGAGAATTTAGGGTTTCAGTGATTTAGCTAGCATAATACAGGCGTTTGGGTTTAGGGAGGGCTGTAATAGAGATCTTTCAGTTTCAAGCAATGACGACAAATTTTTTTCCATTCTTCAATTCTCCACACTATTTTCAGAAATAATTTAATCTGTATATTGTGAGATAGCATGTTTCCTTATATTCACAGTATTTGTTTAATTTTTTAAAGTTAAAAAATAACTTAGATTGCAAATTCTGAATGCTAAAAGTCTGATATCTTTCAGAATTTTGCTGGATTTTTTTGCGGTATACATGAAAAGTTGCGTAGCTTTCTACTTTAATGGTTGGCCAATATTTGAGCTCCTCTAGTTTATTTCTGTCAAAAATGTTGATATGAAGTGATATATCTTTGTGTACATTCTTTGTAATCAAGTGGGATTAAACTGAGGTCCTGTTTGCCTGAATTTAGCAGGAAAAAAGACAATAGGAAACAGCTCCTTTGGCAGTAACCCAAGCCTCTCTTTTCAATCAGCATTGCTCTCAGAAAACTCTCGCTCCCTCTTTTTCTCTCTGTGGAAATTCAGGATCATTCTACAAAGTATTTCGCTGTTTTGTTTGGGTTTTTTTTTTTGGGGGGGGGGGGGGGGCTACATATGTAACATTTCCGATGGCGTCATTTACACCATTTTGCTAAAATTATATACGCACCTTTGTGTTGACATCCACATGGCTCAGGTTTTTTTTATTTGCCTGTCTCGTGGCTAGGGCTTGGAAGGTGATACTTATTTGTCTGTGTCTTCTGTTTGCCCACAGTTATACTTCAAAACCATTTTCCTCTCTACAAACTACGAGCTGGTTTCATTCCACTGTTTTCTGATGGTTTTCTCTGTAGCCATTAAGGAAAACAGGCAGGTAAAGTGTACTTCCCACTTCTTTGTAAAAGGTGGGTTTATGAACCAGTCTATTATTGTATTTTGAAATGTGCCATTATCAATTCCTTTGAACTTCTTTTTAAAGGACCTAAATGGCATTTAGTCGTCCAAGAAGTTTTGCTTTCTCTTATCTCAGGGAGTGAAATTTAAAGAATGTCAGAAGTGTTGTTTAACAGTCTAAACTAAGCCTTAAAGAGGGAATGTGCTCATTGCTGTGTTCTTAAAATCTAGGATGGATAAAACTGCATTTTGCTATACTGAGTATTTTAAGGCCTCTACTCCTTCTGGATTTTAGCTTTTCCAGGTTACTATTGGGAAAGATCTTTACCTAATCCTGATTATGTGTAAAAACAATAATCAGACGTGGTTATTTAATGCAAGGGCCAGATTGTATGGTCATTACCTTAGACTAGCAATGAAACCCCTGGAGAGTTACTTAATTTTGCAAATTAGCACTCAATTAGAAAAGGAGTTTTGCTTTGAGCTTTTGAGGGGATGTTTGTTTTTTTCCCCTCACCAAAATCAAGAATAAGCATCATTATAATGTATGGTTTCTTTCCATAGCTTTCAGCTAGATTGAGCAATTGCTTCAGAGTTCATCATTAATTATCCTATACTGTATCCTGCAACAATGTTTGTCCTAGTGTTGTTAGAACCCCCATAGTGTTGATCTATTAAAACTGCAAAAGGACACGTGAAGGGAACGGGAGAATAATGTACACAGATGAGTGCAGTACAGAGCTCTGAAGTTCCAGTGTATTTTTAGTCAAAAGCAAATGTCTAATTCAAGAATTATGGAAGAAAAGCGGATCTGTAATTATGTTCATAATTAGAGAGGTCCTTTTTTGTTGCTTAATCTAAATAATGTAAAATATGTAGGTTTCTGAGCACCATAGAAAACATCAAAGCTGATAATGTAGGAGGTTATTGTGGTCCAGGGAAAGGAGGGGGGACCAGATTCTAAAATAGTGAAAATCAGCGTAGCTCAGTTGGAACTCTTTATTTCTATTGATGCACACTAGTTGAACATTGGTTTATGACTTCAAGTTGACTAGAAACAAAGCAAACCAAAGCACTGTTATGAAAGCATCCATCTAGGAAAACACTGGGGGAAGAAAAATACAGTGAAAACAGAACTCTTTCTAAATTGAATTTACTATTAAATTTAACAAAGTTTCCTAGTGGGGAGTTCCTGGAAAATGTAGACTGAAATGTGAAGCAAACTTTGATTGCTCTTTTAGCTGCCTTGATGGTATATTTACAAGAACTAAATGTCTTTTTTTTTTTTTTTTTTTTTTTTTGTCTTTTTTTCATTACTTCTAAAGAAGCTTTCTAGAGAAAAATACCCATGCTTCCCTTAAGGAGCATTTGCTATGGTTGTTTCCAAAGGAACAGCTTAATAGTTTTGTAAATATCAAAGTTAATAGCCTCCTAAAAACAAGGAAAATTGCCTGTAGGTGATTTCTACTTATACAGAAATAGTTATGCTCTGAACTGAAACTTTCTCTAAAGTTTCTCTCTAGGCCTGTTACCTATTACTGCATACTTTGCTGTTCCTACTTCCTTTAGCTGTTTTGAATCAACAGTGGGTAGAGCAATACTTAAATTAAATGTACTTGAGGGTAAAACATGATCTAACAAATTATAGAAAATAAACATTATTAAGCATAGCTTGTGACTATAAGAAGATCAGAAACAGTCTAATGGGGACATGCTTCTTTTTTTTTTTTTAATGCAACAGCTATGCCACATCATCGTAAAGCCTTAGTTATGTCTGGATTTGAAGAAAAGATAAAATCTTTCAAAAAGTGTCTTCCAGAAAGGAGTCAGAGAAAAAATTTTTTTTCTTGTATTGAATTGTATTTTCTTGTATTGTGTTGCTATTTGGTATGCAGTAGGAGCTGCTTCTCCTTTATTTTTACTGCCTTTTTTCACTTTAATTTTAATGATGTTAAGACACCTAACAGTCTTAATAAGCAGCTTTTACTAAAGATACAAAATCATTATTTTCTGCATAAATTGGTAATGTGTATAAGCTTCATAACTATCATACTTAGAGAAAACAAGAGCTCTTTCCTCCCCTTAGAGGTGCAGGGAAACCCAGCTGTTGGCAAATTAACTTACATTGTGCTTTACTCTTCCATTTAGTATTTGTGTTGTGTTGGGGGGGCCTTATTTTTATTAGCCAGCTCACAGCATTAGGCTTATGAAAGGATATGCAAAATATGAAGAGAGTTGCTAGAAAATTGGGTCTTCCTTTTAGCATTTCATAGCAGGCTTTGAATCCTGGTGGACTTTCTGCTGCTGCTAAAGCCTTAAATCAGACAAAATGCAGTAGAATTGTTTTTACTGAAGGCAGCCAGAGCCTGAAACAAGACTGAGCAGTGCTGGTTTATGGCATAGGAACAGTCTGGTGAAAGCTGCTGGCACTTTCCCTGTCACAACTGAGCTGGTTCCACCCAGGAGATGCAGGTGAACTGTGATTTAGTTCGGGATATCTGCATCCCCTTTTGGGGTGCCTATTAGATAGAAACTAAGAGGCCCTTGCTCTACTCTTCATTACTGTTACTGTTTTGGGTAATTTCATTTTATGTGTAGATGGCTATTCATCATGTTAGATATTTGTATTTCACATTCCTCAAGCCTCCTAAATTCTCTGTCAGTGAGGAAGAAGCATTCATAAAGTTGTTTATGCACTGGCAAGTTTTAGAAATTGGTTATCTAAAGTTTAACATAGGAGCTCTTATCAAGATCTTTATTTTTGAAAGGTAATTCTAGAAGTACATTTTTACTAGTAACACCCCTGAGAGACTGGTTCCCTCCAGAAAATGTATGCCTTCTTAGAAAAGGTGATGAGATGTAGTCTTAAGAGCAAGCTCTTAGTTCCCTCAGCTGCTGTTTTTTGACAAATCCATCCCTGATGCTCCATTGCAGGGTGTAGCATACAAAAAGAAAAAACATTTTTTCTCTTCCAGGCAACAAGTTATCCTCCTCCCCTTTTCCCTCCATTCAACTGCAGTTGAACAAAAACCATCATAGAAATTTAGAGGGGAAAATAAAATTCAACATTTATTTCTTCTAATCAGGAGGTACAGTATTAAATAATACATAATCCCCAACAGTTTTCTCTTTAAAATGTGTGTATCTTTTTTCCTCACTATGCTAGTCTGGAATAGTGAGGCAGTAACCAACCACGCAGTTAGGCTGGCTCTGGTCTTCTACTCTGCTTGGTTGTCAGCATCAAAATTTCTATTACCTCTCTCTCGCTTAATTTTGGGGGTCCTTCTCTACTCTTATTCTCCTCCTTCCACTGGTAACTCTCCTCCTTGTGTCACTCTTTCCTTTTCTTGGTCCTCCAACAGCTTTTCAGTTTGCTCCACATGGGCAGGACTGGACCTACTGTATATTTTGTTCTGTTTGGTAGGGGAGGCTGAAATAGCATCCTGAGGATTTCTCTGGGTGTTGTGTAATTAAATTGTCTAGAGTGTTAATCATCATTTGATTATTCTGACATCCTTGATGAGAAAAAATGTATATTAAAATAATAATGTAATTACAGAATTTGCTTTTAGCATGAATATATTTCTTCTCAGTGACACTAAAATTATTATTACCCCCAATATTTATGTATTATTTTGACAGATATTGCAGTGGGCTATGAGCAATTTTAAGGTAGCACAGTCTACTCCATGCAGCTTAAAAGCAAGGATTTTTCCCCTCTGCTTTTGCCCCATCACATTTTATTATTAATGGACACATTTGAATTGTCAGCTTTCCCAAAGCCTTGGTGTACGGGCTGGAATGATCAGATTTAATTTCATTGCTTAACCATGTCGTTGATAACTAGGACTGAACACCCTCTTGTTCTTGCTTTATATTTTTCCCTAGCAGTTCTTCTGTTTGGGTTTGGTGGTTTGTTTTTTTTTTTTTTTTTTTATATACATCCTGTTAGTTTAAACATAAGAATTCCAAGCTGAAATAGCCTGTAATGTGGAAATGTAGGCTTTCAGGAGCTGTGTGGGCTAGGACTTTGTCTGGAGGCAGGATGCTAAGATGGCTCAGCTGGCAGGTTAATGAAGATTGTCATGAATATTAAATGATAGAACCAAAACAAAACTCCCAGAGAGACACTTAGGCACAAATCTTACATAGCAGCACGACCAGCTCAGACAGCTGGCTCTCTGTAGACTTTCTTGAAATATAACAGTGCTGAGGCACATTAGGATGATTTTTATAAACCGGAAGGCTAATTTGTGATGCACTGTTTGAAAGTTAGAAGTCTTAATGATTTATAGCTTGAAGCAGAAATCTGTTTTCTGAAGTAGATAAATAACCGATAAATTATATCTGTGCTGTTCTCACTTGGATTTAAGTGTTTCAGAAAATTTTTCAGTTTTGTGCTTGCTAAAAATGTGTACAAGGGGTAAACCTTACTGTTAAAGTTCATACCAGCTCTCTGGTGTGCAGTTATAGTCCCACTTCTTCCTCTGATGTTCCTCTATCCCTTCTTTTTCCTGTCTAAAAAGACCACATTTCAGAGCAATGCAGTTTATTAAACTACATTTGGTTTTGTTTCTTTTTTACAATTTGTCCCAGACAGGGTAAGAGCTTGCTATTCATAGAGTTCCCCCTTCAGATCCAGTGGTGTAAAGCTAGCTCCTGCTATGTGGAAAAATTGCTCCAGCACATGCAAAAAATTAAAATTCAAGAAACTTGGATTTATTTGAAGTAACACCAACACAGAACTGGGATGATTCCATTAACAGCACTGCAGTTATGCTCTGTTTCTAAAAGGATATCTAAAGGTGAGACATTTTCTATGGCCTAGAGAGTAATCTTTGTTACACTTTGTAAGTTGAATTCAGGTTCTTGCACATAACTTCCTTGACTTTTATGGTTTTGTAAATTTATACCAAATTAATATGTGGTTTAGTGATTTTTCAGACACCAAAAGGAATAAGCTGAAATAACAGAGTAGGTTTTCTCAGATAACTGCATGTAGGCACGATCCATTTTGTGGTGTTATTCTGTGTATAAAAAGATAAAGTAAATCTAAACTATTTTTAGGTGCAATGAGTCGGTCTAAATGAGTTGATGGAAAAAGATATAAATGAAAGGACAGTCCAGTTAGAGGAAGTTATGGAGAGTAATGCTTTTATATAAACATTCTGCAGAATTCATTTGGCTTTCCAAACCCTGTCTGTAAATCAAGAAGTGCTTTCCAGTGGCTCTAGTCATGTGGTGCTAGCCATCTTTGTTTTCAGTTCAGTTGCATTAAAAACAGAATATATTTTTAAAAGTAGAATTTTAGAAGTATTTATGTAAATAATTGATGCGGTTATTCCAGTGATATTACATGACTAGTAACAGTGTGCACAAACAGAAGTGGCCAGCAGGTTCCCAACTGTGAAGAAAACACATTCAGTGAGACAATGGTTCAGTTAGTATCAGGACAACCCCTGATGTATTTCTGTTGTTGTTAAATCAAACAGCCTACTAGAATGGGAGTGATTTATTTTTTTAAGGGTAACATAAACCAGATGTATGTAAAACACTTAGAATAACTTATATTTGGGTTTTCACAGTATCATGAGGAATTTACACACATACTGATGGGGTTTGCAATAAGGTGAGCTACAGTATTGTGGAATAATAGTTCGTAACTATTTCCCTTTATATTAAAAGTTCCCATAAGCACTCTATTACTCTGTGAAGCAGATACAGCTAACATAATTATTCAGATAAAATCTTGTTGAAGATTTTACTTTTTTTCAAGCTGAAAAGCTCCTTTAGGTACTTAGAGAAGTTCAGGTTAATGTATCTTAGTCTGCAAAGGCTACAAACAGTTTCTTTCAGATTAGAAGCTCATTTCTTACTTATTTGAAATATCTAGTCTATTTTAACATAAGTTAGTTAAACGTAGTAGATAAAAAGTTTACCTCTAGCTTCCAGCTGCACCTTCATTTTGCACATTTTGAATGTGTCATTGAAACTCTTGACAATGTTGTGAATCACCTTTTATACAATGTCTTAAAGTGTCTGAGACTAAAGTGTACTGTTGGGATTATCGTGGTTTCTACCAGTATTTCAACAAACAAGTGACCAATGGACATACAGGCAAATTCCAAGTGATGACAGACATGGATGAACATTGGTAAAATATACTCACTTCAGCTGAAAGATGAAGCACCACAAAGTGATACCTCTTTGGAATGAGGAAATTAAAGCTAGAGCTTTGGAAAGCTAAAGCATTCTTGATATTACAGCCATTTTGGGCTCCCACCAGCCCCTGCATCCAACCAACATTACCTTCTCCAGATGGCTGAAAGTCCCAATAGGGATGAAAGGGAATTCAAAGGAAACATCAGCTCATTGAACGGCCAGGAAACCTAGCATTAAAGACTGCAAAGTTGTAGTGAAGCTGAGAATTGCACCTTCATCTCTGTGTCCCTGGTCACCTCTTTAGAGCAAAACTCCAGCCTTCTTTCTTAAACTAGAATGAACATCGTTTAAAGACAAAATGAGAAGAATTGGTAAGTTACGGACTGAATAGCAGCAGAATGATTTTCTATGAACCCAGGCTCCTGCAAAGTATCAAAGCCAAAGGCATCAGTATTTTTGCAAAATGAACTGAGGATGTCAAGCAAGGAGCCAGCAGTCATGAACTGTATAATTCATGCTGATTTTCCCAGAACTGTATCCAAGGAGGATGTCACACTTTTCCGTTCTCAAGTTCAACCTTATCTCTGAGTGCATCAGCAAGTTTCACCTTTTCTGAAACTGTACTCTCCTGTGAGTTATTTATAATCTCCCGCTGCTTCTTGTAAGTAGAATTTAACTCACCTTCCTTCTCTCTGCCTCGGATTGTTATAGTCCACTGATATGCTGCTGCTTTGCATAGAAACCTTTCAGTAGCCTGTTTTCTTCCATCTCCAAGACATACTAAACTTGAAGGAGAAATGTCAAGGACACATTTACCCATGGCAGCAGTAATTTAGGGACATATGTAATATTTAATGTGTAGAATCATAGAGGACACATACACAAACATCCCTACTAAGCATGGGTTCTTAACATTCTCTCAAGTTCGCTAAGATCGACGGGTTGGTCTTTTGCACGCTAATACTGAGAGCTTTTCAGATATTCCTACAAGCTGCCATCATCATTTCATTTCTAACCTTTTTGTTGTGTCAGAGATCGAAAAGGCAGGGTGTTATTTCTGACCTGTTCAGTTTAAGAAATACATGGAATACAGCATGGTTTAGAAAGACTGTAAGACTGCTGGCTTTGTCTAAATTGCTAGGTCTGTCTGTTGTGTACAGACATACTTGTATACATGTAATACAAAATACATTGCAAATGCCTTGAAAATCCTACTGTCCTATTCTTAAAAAGTATTACACAACTGTTTTAAAGTACAGAGCACGGTTAAACAATAAATAAGGAAAAATCAGTGATATTCTTGAGATACTTCCAAACATAATGTAGGTCACAGACATGTGACCTAAGAATATAATCTCAGTTTAAACATGTAATCCCTTCAATTACCACTTTTGCCATTAGTATACTTAGGACTGATGCACAGCTGCACAGTTCTGAAGTTCAGAATGAACACTTTGCTTTTAGTATTCTTTTTAATGAGACAATGTTTTTAGGACCTTTGCTCAAACATAAAAATTAATAAAGTGTTACATGTAACACATAAATTTTAGTTGCCTGGACGTTATCTGTGATCACTACCAAAACAGCACTGCAGCGTAAAAGAAAGCTGCAGCCTCCAACGAGAAGGGCGGCCTCCTAGGATACTCTTGATTTGCCACAGCTATCACTTTAATCTACAGTTATCCTCCAGGCAGTTAATTGCTTGGTAACTAAGATCTGCATCTCCAACACAACTGGTTTTAGTATCTCCGCAAAGGAGCACAGAAGTAGGCCCAGGGAAGTTTTCGCTTCAGTCATCATCTAATTCTGTCTGCTCAAACTGGCTGAAACAAATGCTACCTCTAAGAGTTTTTTCATTCAAAGATTGTTGTCCGCAAAAGAAGGATGCAAGGCTTTAAGTGCAGGTCTACATTCAAACATTCCTACAAGTTTAGGCCTGTTTGGATTTAGTTCATGTGACTGACTCTTTGTAATCAGTCTATCTGTGTTGTCGTAATCTCTAAAGCACAAGTAGGTATGCCAAGAAGTAGACTCCAGTTTTCACGATGCAAAGATTAGATCCAAATCTCTGCTTTATCTGCTGCATTTGCACAATATAAGAAAACTTTCAGCAAAATCTGGAAGGTAAAGTATGGACATTTGGACATCAATTTCTCTTCCCTTTTCAGAGATGTTTCTTTAAGTTAAGGGAAAATGATGCTGTATTTTGATTTTTCTTGGGTGGCTTATCTCCAAGATGGCTTGCACCCAGATTCTTCTAAACTTTTCACTTCTCAGTAGGATAACAGCTCATGTCAAGAAGTACTCCAGAACATGGTAATCTGAACATTCATTAACAGTGCAGAATTTCTGATGGCAACAACTACAAATAACCTATGGGAAACAGTAACAGGAATTGTTTATTCAAGAATACTTCCTGTGGCTCTGCAGTTCATCCAGGCACACAAGCTCTGTTTTTCACAGAACATTAATCTCAGTTTCTGTTCTTTTGGATTTCTTGTCAACAGACGACCCAAGCCAAGAAGACCTAAGTGTAAGTAAACAAGTAAATTAGGACTCACACCTTGTACTGAACAGGGAGAAAAAAGCCAAAAGAGAAGGTATAATATAAAGACCAACATATGGGTAAGGGTACAAGTTCACATTGTTATCATTGACCATATTTGACAGAAGCGAAAATAGGAAGCACTGTCTGTTATCAGACCTGCATGTACTCTGCCAAATCTACCTTACCAGTATAAATTGTCCCAATAGCACAGTAAAACATTCTCATTTCCCACCTCTTCTGTTTTCTGGATTCGGGGTTTTTTGGTCATGCCAAGATCAAAATCATGCTTGTGCTATTCAAGTACTTCTAGGAGTGATGACCACCTCTCATACACTTAGTTCTTTAAGACTCTGATTGAGTAGAGTGGAAAAAAAATCACCTTTTGATATAGCACTGTTTTTTCTGTCAAAGCATTCGATAGAGTTTGTATTATAACTATCTGACAGTATTCACAGATAGAGCTCTGGGTGAAGTAATTATTACAAATCTAAATGTTAGGGGTTTTTTTTAGTTTGTTTTAATCAAAGCATTCACAGACATTTTTCTTTGAAAACAGCCGTCCTGTATATCATGTAAGCAGCTTTCAGGTTATAGGTTCACGTGTGTTTTACTTTAGCTGAATATTACTCATGGTGCATGGATTTGTCATAAGTTGCATGGCTTGTATATTGTTTCCTGTATGGACAGAAAAACATTAAGCAAAAGCATAAATGGATGATGCATAACAAAGTGTATAATTGTCATCATGTCAATTCTGGGGATTTCAAGATATCCCTCGGACTATCCAGTGTTCATCTGAAAATATGCAAGTACTAACCAATCAGAGCTACTTAACGCATCTTATTGAATCCTTGACTGGCAGCTTTTTCACTCACAGAAGTAGTCAGAAGGTTTTTTTGAATTTTTTTCCTCTCAGTTTAACCCGATCAGCTTAAAAATTAGTGTTGGACTTCCTATATGAAACTTTTCACATCTCTTCCATTTTCTCTTAAGCAGATGCAAATTACATTGAACACATTTCAGGTAAGTATATTTATCTATAAAAGAGACAGAATCCATTTGTAAAAGTCAGCAAACCCACATTTTTTTCTTGTTTTCTCTCCTGTATCATCAAGTGAGTTCTACATGTTCTTGGGAGGCTTGCAAGGGAAGAACTGCAGCAGTTAAATGCTTTTCCAAACTATAATATCATTTGTTGAATATGTAGCCCGATGGTGGTTTTGAAACAAAAGTTAAAGGAGGCGATCTACAAACGGTGTTGAGGCTTCTCCCATTCCAAAGCACTGTACTTAAATCGATAAGCATCCTCTTTTAATTTTAACTGAAATGTGAAAGTTTGGCAGGTCTGACAAGTGCAGTCTGAAAGGTGATCCTACACTGATTCCTATGTTGTTATGAATTCACAGCCAATATCATCAGACCACAAAGAGTATTAGCCTAGGCTGCAGTTTTCAAAGAAACACAAGGCCTTTTCTGTGTAAGAAAACTAATACAGAAACTGATTCACTTAAATCAATGAAATGCTCCTATTTTGGAAAAGGGTCACAAAAGGAATGGTGTCTATATACACATTACAGGTAGGAAAGAAGTAACTTCCAATTTATGTCTAAACCCAAATTCTTGGAAAAATCTGAGCTGCTCAGTCTGCAGGATTCAGAGTACCTGCATTCTGGCAGGTGATCTTGTTTAGATTGGGATGCAAATAACCAGTAACTCTAACAGCTGCTAACACACCTTACACGTTCTTACAATGATTTTACCTAACTGCAGTCTCTGCAACTGCAAAAATAAACATGATACTTTCATCTGCATTTCATAACCCCTTTATTGAATTCTGGTTGCTCATATTATTAGTCTTGTTGCTCCAGTAGTTAATCAGAAAAGTCCTCCTTAAAGTACAGATGATAGAATCTACCCTGTCACAAAAGTTAGTCAAATGTATTAGGAGCAAAGTGAGGGACTACTGAAAAGAGTGCCAGGTGGGGAACAGGAACTCAGATTATGCATCCTCTAGCAATGAACCCATCTGATAATTCTTAACGCTCTGAAGATTAAACTATTATTAAGTACTAAAGTAAGGTAATTCTTGGCACAGCAATTCATTAAGACCTCAGACCATTCAAACGCCCGTGTTAAATTAGCAAGATGCAGATTAGAAGTAGTACAGCGAAAATATTGACATCTGCAGTGTTATCTGGAAGCAGCAAGTAAACTGAAAATAAAGACTTCATTCTCCAAAGGAGGTCTGGAGTAGTAGGAGGGCTACAATAAGGCTTTACACAGCTTGCTTGTTCTGGGTGCCATTTATAGATAGTGAGGGCACCTGTTTTACCAGAATAATACAGAGGTCAGGGAAATGCAGCTGACTGAGAAAACAAGGATAGCATGCAATTTGCTTGTTTTGAGTGCAATGTATAGATAGCAAGGACACCTGTCTTACTGGAATAATACAAAGGTCAGGGAAATGCAACTTGCTGAACAAAACAACCATAGCAGACAGTTTGCTTTTAAGCAAAATCAATTTCAGGCTGTTGGCAAGTAACAACCTTAGACATAAAATAACGTCATTGAATTAACACTGAAAGAAATACTGTGGTACTCTGAATGCGTTTTTAAGAAGTGGTCAGTGAAAACATTGTTAAGGATTTATGCCCACTTAAAGCCTTATTATCATAACACAGTCCTGGTGAGTGGGAACCTCAAGTGAAATAGCCTAGGAAGTGATTAAATGCGAGTCCTTCAGTTCCCTAAAGGAAAACCGAAGAACTGAAATAGAAACAAAAAGAAAACGTTTTGCATTCTAAAATGCACTCAGTTGTGGTAATCTTGTCTTTAATAACAGAAAGGAAGGACTAGAGCATCTCCGTCTGGTCACAGGCATGAGTGAGGGCAGGTTGGACTCACAAGGATCTCACACTGTAAGACTGGGGTTTAAATCACCATTTGCAGTTGCAACTGGAGGGTTTCTTCACTGAAACGAACCTGAAATTTAGTACAAATAGAAGCTGAGTTACCTGCTTCAAGATCAGCAAAGGTGACCCCCATAGCAGGAATAGGAAAAGCAGGGGGAGAATAGTAACACTAAGCCATGCAGTGGTGGTGAGCTACAACATTTCTGAAGTGCAGCTGGATATACTGATGCCTGGTGAAGCCAAGACTATTAACAGCAATCACAGTAGCCTGGCTACTGAATCTGCCCCGTAAGGAAGCATCCAAGGAAGGGAAGAGAAGAGGGAAAAACCAACAGGCATTGGAAAATTATTCATGAAATGCTGGCAAAAGGGCAACCACCCACCATTACAACCAAAGCCATGTGCGTTCCCATAAAGGTGACAGGCATACACCCCGACCTGCCGGGGCATCTTCAAGGGGCAACTCCCAGCTGCTCCTGGTATCTAACAAAAATGTCAGCAGTAATAATAAAACAAAACCAATTCTCTGAAGCAATGCTATTTTCTTTGATGCTAAAGTATTTATTCCACCCCACAGCACAATCCAACAGCGGGGGCTGGGGGGAGGCATGGAATCCCTCCTGCAAATTAAGTGGTCTAATGATAAGATGCAAAACAAGTTTAGAGTAAAATCTGTAACACTGAAAGAAAGGACAAATTAATAGAAACCGCTTTTTCAGTTGTTCAGCTGACAGGCAGCTGACCCCGTCAAACCATGAAGTGGAGAATCACCTAATCTTTCCTTCAAAGAAAATGGCCAAAATGCCAAAGAAACAGCACAAAATATGAAATGGAATTTTTATTATATCTATATTATTAATACAGAATTGGGAGCAGCTGCTCAATTTATCCATGTCAATTCAACCTGTCACAGTAGCAGATAAATCCATATACATGACAGTTTACATTCAGCTTAAGTTAGTGAAAGTCAGTGGTTAGCAGCATTTATCTAGCACATGCTTTTACAGTCCTCTTGTTGCTGAAGACTGCCAGAGAAACCCAATAAAGGGGGTCTGCTTTCACCCTACAGGAACTGCAGGTTCCTATTTGGTTAAAAGGAAAAGGAACATATAAATGCACACTTCATTGCAGCAGCAGTGATGAAACCAGAGTAAGAACAAAGAAAAACTGTCAGAAATTTAAAACGACAGCTGAAATTGTCAATATAAAGATGCTAACTATCCACAGGATACTAAACTACAATAATAAACTTGTGCTGGAAGAGTATGTGGTAAACAGTGGGCTATCATTTCCTTTTTTTGTCAGAGTGGAGGAAGCTAGAAGGAAATCATAATCTAATATAGATAACATCTTTGATAATTACATAAAAAAAGTGAAGTATCATTTATTTGAAACTAACATAATAATCTTAAAATGTCATAGTGGTTCTCACAGGGAAAGATTTTTTTTTTTTCTTGGTTTACAGCTGTAGGCTTTGCATAAATACTCCACAGTAACTATATTTTAAGAGACTGAGTGTTTTATATCCAGTATTCTCAAATGTATCAAACATTAAATCCCACAATGCTTTTTAAAACATAAGCCTCTGTTTGTACCTGTGATACCTACACTCAGTTGAAGCACAGAGGATTGATGTCAGCTTGTCCAGATGATGCATTCATGCTTTTTCAGGGAGTGGGAAACAACTTGTGATTTACAAAAAAGACCAGTCATGTTTCAACTGTTAAAAACTTCTTTATCTCTTCTGAGGAATGTAATTTTACATTACACACTTGTAAATAGAGAAATCCAGGCAGAAAGAACTTTCACGTGAAATAATGCTCATAATTCAGAGCAAACTCCCCAAGTGTATTACACTAACATAGATCTGTTCGTTTCCTCTAAGCTTGGTGTGTACACACATAAGTATTTTCTAAACAGAAAACCAACTCATGATAGCTAATTGTTGTAATGAACTCCAGAAAACAGGGAATCAATCTAACAGTCTATTGTGCCTCTCCCCGGGCATTCTCTAGATACAAAAATGTTCCTCAAAACTCATCTTTAATGTTGAAATGGGGCTGGTCTTCAGGTTTAAAGTCTAGATTGGGGCTTCCATCCTCATTCAGAATTCTTCGAGAAGTATAGCCAACAATTGGGTATTTGGCCTTATAAACATTATTGAAGATATCATCCAAGGACTTCAGTTCCTCTTCTGTGAGTCCTGTCTAAATGAAATATGGAAATGAAAGTTCTATCTCAAAGAAATAAAAATACAGATATTTACATACATTTTGGGGTTTTACTGATTACTATAAACCTTAGAGTCAGCCTTGAGGTTTACTTTGCAGAGCATGATTAACAAAATTGAGAGTTCAACCTGTAATTTTATTTTTTTTCATTCAAATTCAACTTTGACAAAACTTTAATATATTCAGGTCAAACAAACCATTAATCTCCCTTCATATTCCCTGCGTAAGTAAATCACACCTCAAACAAGCAACTACCCACTGCCAGAGTTAGCATCCACTGCCATGTCAGTGACACGGAATACACTAAATCAGTTGACAAAGGAAGTGATTTACTCTCTTTGGAAGCATGTTTTTAAACAGTAGGTAATTGCCTCTTTATGTGCTTACATACATTTTATTGATTCCACAGATTAAAAACTTTCCTCTTTAAGGCTGTTAGCACTGCACCTTTCAAGAGCAGTAAATATACGTCCATTTTATGTATTTAAAGAATATGAATGCATTTTGCCTTTAAAGATGTGAATCAACTTAAATAAATTAACACAAATAATATGATCCTGCAAAAGAATAAATCTTTGCAAAATGGCATTAAACTAACAGTCTGTTTTCTTACTATGTCATGTGTAAGATCTGCTGGATCCAGAGACATCTTTGCAACTCCTCTTGTTGAGTCTTTTCCAACCAAAGCATTGTATGGGGCTCCTTTTCCATAAAATTCTGTCAGATTAGAAAAAAAAAATCCAGTGATGATCTGCCAATGTACAGGGTATGTTCAGCCTCTGCTTTTCACCAGGCTGTTACACTTGTCAGTGAACTGAAAGCAACAACTCAAGTCCAAGACTCTTCCTTCCAAAGCTGACTTCTGATTTGCTACTTTTTGATAATACATCCCAGTCTTTAAAAAAAAAAACACAAAACAACAACAAACCAACAAAAAATCAGAGGATAGGGTTATACAACTGTTGAACTCCTATACTGCGTCTTAAAATTTAAGACATTATTTAAGGAGTTGTGCTTTACCTTCTCATGAGAGGTTTGTAGACTCCAGAATTAGCAGTGGCAAGCCTTGTCTAATTTAGGATTTGAAGATCAACCTACATGTATGTCCAGGCAAGCTTAGTACAAACAAAGCAACAAGCCATTAGTTTGCTTATGATGACATTAAGATGAGTGTCCAGGACCCCCATGGTCCCTTCAAACAT
Source organism: Athene noctua (assembly GCF_965140245.1). Lineage (NCBI taxonomy): Eukaryota > Metazoa > Chordata > Aves > Strigiformes > Strigidae > Athene > Athene noctua. The sequence goes on along the minus strand of NC_134037.1, from coordinate 103,841,950 downwards.
TTTACAGCACATCTGGATTAAGTAGCAGGAGCTCACATTAAAACATCTGTAGTTTTTAGGGAAGGCACAAACAGCAAATGGCTTAGCTGTAAATAATGAGAAGCCTCATGAAGTAAGAAAATTTTAAAGGAGAAAAAAAATACTTGGCTCCCCATCCTCCTTTCACAATCACGGTCAACTCTTCCAAGCGCTTTGACCGGGCCACTGGAGAGCATGGGTAGGCAAACACCAGCACAGAAGGCAAAGATGCAGCTGCAGCAGTGCTGACACTGTGTAGAGCAGTACAGGTACACCCAGCTTAGCTTTGGTCTTGTCAGTTCATGTACCTGGTGCAAGCAAACGCTGTAGCAGCGGCTTCTGTGTGGCCCAACCCCGCACCTGGCAAGGGCTCGGGGGTCTGGGCAGGTGTTGTCGGTGCCCAAGCTAACTGGGCTACACTGGCTCATCTGTCTATGTGTACTGTAATCTCAAACCAGTGTAAGTTCTAGACAGAACCTTCATGGGGAAGCATCAGAGGAGGAAAACTGAGGGTTTTCAAAAAGGGAAAAAGTATATTCTTTTTGTTGCAATTGAACTGCAGGCTTCTAATACATAGGGAATATTTAAAAACAAATGACTGAATAATAGCATGAAAACAAAGCAAACAGCAGAGGAGAAGCAAACTCACCTTTTCCAGAAGTGACGTCAAATACTACTCCCTTCACAGCCAGGTAAATGGGCTGTCCTTCCTGGAAAGAAAGCCAGCAATATATCCTCAACAATCCAGCGCAGGCAAAGGCCATTAGTTTTAGCTACAAAATCCATAAGCACTCAGGACACAAAAAGGAGAATTAAATTCTCCATTGTAGGTGGTCTCTTGTTTGTGTGTGTATACAAGTATGCATGTTCTCTCTTGAAATTTCTCGCTTGTGCTTTAAACTGTCCGAGATTTATATTTTTTGGTAGGATTCAAGCATATGAAATGAGAGAATCTTCTTAATCTAAACATCACAATCACAGAAGACACGTCCCTTTTGCAAGTCACCTCTTGTCCATACCCTTCTCTGCTCGAAGATGATCAACTGCATCTTTCTATTCCTAATGCAGATGGATATTGCACAAGATAAAAGGGTGCATGGCCAACAGCATTCTTTATTTGATTAAGAGAACAACAGATAAATACATAAACACGCCCAAATCTGATCTGCTGACGTCTGTTTTACTTAATAAGCCAATGCTTCTACTTTGTCTTTTATGTGGAAGATGTATTTTTAGTCAGATGCTGGTTAGTATCTTGGAAGTATCTACAGAAGACCCTGAGAAGGTCAGCCAGAAAGTTTTTCAAAAGAGAAGGCAGATGTGTATCACTATGGGACTTTAGAATTTTGAATGTGAAGTTCTGCAGAGTTTTCTGCATCACAGAAAGCTAAAAATGCTTAATTGCTTTATTATTTCTATAATCTTGTAGGGGGGAAAAGAGGGTTTAAATATGTGGTTTAGTGAGTTATTGAGAGAAAATTACTCTGGCTCCAACTTAGGGCCATCTGAAATTCACTGGCATGAGTACCTTGTCAGGCAGGCAACGAATAAGATAGGAACGTGCCATCTGATTGCCTGTACGCAGCTTCCGCGGCCGAACCCAGCAGCTGCCGGCAGAGCAGCTCAGCGGGCGAGCAACGCACGGCTGCCAGCCAACTTCTCGCCACTGCCTCCAAAGCAAGTTCCCCCCTCGCTGCTGGGCGGGAGGGAGGCGGGAGGCGGCAGCACAGCAGCGCGAAACGACTTTTTACGCGATTTCGGGGCGCCGAGCGGCAGGGACGGAGGCGACGCCCCGGCCCCGCGGCTTTAAAGAACCGGCCGGGGGAGGCCGGGGGGGCCCGAGCGCCGGCCGGCCGGCCCTACCTGCTGCCCGGCGTATCTGGCCAGCTCGGGCTCGGTGAAGAGGCGCACGGGGGCCTCGCCCGGCGGCCTGAACCGCAGCTCCGGCTCGGCCGCGGCGGGCAGGGCGCCGAGCAGGGCCGCCAGCACCACCCGCGCCACGCCGCTCGCCATCCCGCCGCGGGGGGACGGGGGGGGAACGGGGGGAACGAGGGAACGGGCCGCCCCGGCCCCGCCTCCGGCCCCCGCCCCGGGCAGGCGGGCCCGCCTGCAGCAGCGGGTTCCTGCCCCGCCGCCTCCGTGGCTTAGTTAAGCACTGGGAAGGGGTTAAGCGGGAGGCGCAGCCGGCCCTCCAGTACGGAGCTGCTCATACAAGATGCCTCCATTTCCACCCCCCCTGCCCCTCTGAAGCGTCTCCGCTCGCTCTTTCAAATGTTTATTGGCGAGATCAGCGCGTGTAGGGCAGGCTTCCTCGTTATGACTTAAACCAGCAAACTGACATTTTTAGCCTAAGGAAGGAGAGAATAAATAGGAAATTTTCAAATGACCTGATTTCCCCATGCTACAAATACAGCACGGGGAAACATTCTGGGCTGGCGGAAGAATAAGCAGTTTGATGTTCGTAATTCTATTAATTAATGAAGACAGAAACTTTACCATCTAGATAACACATATCACATCCCACACTGCAGTGCTGGCAAGTGATGACTCGAAGGATTTAAAGCCTGGATGTTCGATGCTGCAGCACTTGGTCTTCCGACTACGGGTGCTGTAATTCAAATCCCTGTGTGGTGTCTCCGCTCTTTGTACAGTGGTGGCAGCTGAACGGTTTGGAGAAGGATCTGGGCAGTAACTAGGAGACAGAACAGGCTTTGAGCTTTGCTTTAAGGATTGTTTATAAACTCTCCTTGCATGAAATCCATGAGGATACCTGTTCCACGTTGCCGGAGGTAACACCCTTTCCCACAGGCTGCCCAAAGGCAGTTCTGTACATGGGTGTCGGGCAAGCTGAAGTACCAAATCCAAAGCAGCATCTCCATAGCCAGCAAAGACGCAGGGCAGGACAGGGATTGAGGGCACCCCACCACCACACGGGGGTGATGGCCAGTGCGCCCATCCCTGTGTGAGGAGCTGGGTGAAGCCTGCAGAGCCAGGGCACGGACAAGGGGAGCTGCTGTGTCCATCTGAGTGCCGCGGGCTGCTCTCTGGTGTGGCAAGCTGAGGGTTGGTCCTGTTGGAGTGAGGTTTACAAGGTTGTTACCGTGATTCCCCTTAAGCAGTGGAGTTTGCCTACACTGCCTAAAGAGTAGCTGGGCTTCAAAATGGGTTTCCAATCCCAGCTGTCCACCACGTCCATTTGCTGAGTGCACAGCCACAAGGCAAATATGAAATGCCAAGCAGGAAAGAGACCGTTAGTAAGGCTTTGGACAAAGCAGCTCCCCAGTGCTCCCGTTATGCACAAGTGCTGGCATTTGCCTGGTTGCTCTGCTTGCAAACACCCTGCATGGCTTGCCACAGAGACCCATGCTGACAGGAAATACACGGAAGTCTGATTTGTCAGTTTGGTTCAATCACATTATAGGTTTACCTTTTATTCTGAAATAATTATTCATCAGTTTCTTCCCAGGAGAGGGCTGCAAGTGCTGAACACTAGCCGACATCTGTCTGAAGTGGTATTGATTGGGGGGTGAGTTAGAGCCTGCCTTTGAACCACAAACATCTGAAAAATTAGTAACTAGAACTAAAATAGTTTCTTTCTGAAAGGAGAAGATGTATATTAGGATCATTATTGTCGAAGGGCTTCAAACCTTGGTTATTAACTTACTAGGTGTGGGTCTTAGGCATAGGGAAATGATCTACTAGGCAGGGAGTCCACTACAGCGTTGTATCTCAATTCAAGAAATGTTGTGCATTGCTTTTTCTCGATGATGAAACATTCACAATTACTTCCACGCTGGGGAGGAAAAACAGCTGTGTAGGTATTTGCGGACCGATGGCTCATGAATCAGGTCTTCTGTGGTTTTGGATCTTCCCGGAGAGCCCCGTTGCTGCCACTCCTCTACCAGCACAGGGTGGATGGGTCTTGATGGGAGCCCTGCAGAAGTTTTGTCTGGTTGCCAAGCGAGTCTGTTGTTTCAGTGCTCTGCTAGCAGCCTTGAGCAGCAAGAAAGAAAAATAATTTTCTTAGAAAAAGCAATATTGTGTGCATCTTGGGGAGAGCTGGCAAATGTTTTAAGTTGGTTTTCCAACCCAGTTCAGTCTCGCGTGAGGAGTTTGTGCAGCATGTGGTGTAGAAAAGCCTCGCTCCCCCATCACTAGGCACTACCCTTCTGTCTCCTCAGCAGAGAGAAACGCTCCCACAAACCTTAGAGAAAACCCGCTCAACCCTGCTGCGCTGGGCGGCTTTACGAGGCCTGGAGCAAGAGCTCGGCAGAACTTGCTAACCGAGCTCCGGCAGCTGAAACAAGCCCCAGCTCCTCCACGGGCTGCAAGCCGCGGAGCATCTGGGGCCTTTTAGAGCTCCGTCCCCCACAGCCGGGACGTGGAAAACGAGGGTGGCGACCTCCGGCCGCCCCCGGCACGCCCAGGGCCTCCTCGCGGCGCGGTGCCGAGGTGAGGGCCAAGCTGTGGAGCCCGGCCCGGCCCCACGGCCCGGCGGCCATCGCCGGACTACGCCTCCCAGCAGCCCCCGCGCCGCGGCGGCCCGGCGAGGCCACGGCGCCGGGGCGGGAAGCAGCCGGCGGGCGAGCGGGGGGTCCCGGCGCCTGCGTGGCCCTGCCCGGGCAGGGCGGCTCGGCCCGGCCGCGGTGTCGCCGTCCCGCGCGGTGCGGCTGGGCTGCCCCCCGGCCCCCGCTCCCTGCCGCCCCCCGCCGATGCCATGCTAAGGCCGGAGGTCTCCGCATCCTACCAGGAGGTACGGGGGGGGGGGCACGGGCGGGACAGGGCTAGCGGGCGGCAGGGCCCGGCTCGCCGGGAGGGGCCGGGCAGCCCCTCGGGCGGTGATGCCCGGCCTGGGGCTCGTTGCCTGCCAAGCGGTTACGCTCAACACTGTCGCCGTGAGCTCGGCTGGGCTGGCCGGGGAGCGCCGCCGGAGCGGGTCGCCCGCCACAGGGAGCCCTCCGCGCCTTAACCGGCCCCTTCTGGCCCGGTCGCCTCCGCTGGAGCCCGGGCGGGTGTCGCCGTGGGCCGTCACCTGCCGGGTGTTGGCCCCGACCTTCCTCGCTGCTGGCTGGCCGGGGCGCCGGGTTGCATCTGCCCTCTCCAGAAAGAAGCGGGTGTCCTGCGCACCCTGACTGTCACGTTTTACCTCTCAACGCGGTTAGAATAACCGGCAGCTGTTCTTTAAGTGTGTGAGGTAGGTGCAGCTGGCCGGTGAGCTCCGTAACCGGGGCTTTCCTAAGGAGAGGTGCGCTGTCGGGCCCGAGAAGCAGCTTTGGTACCAGGGCTCTCCCTCAGATGGGAAGCGGAAGGCCGCACGATCGTCCTGCCAAGAGCCCGGGGCAGCGCCGGGTTTGCATATCAATGCCCAGGCTCTGGCAGCCGGAGGGCCTTGCTGGCTCCTCTCTCTCCCACTAGAGACACAAGCTGCTTGTGCCGAGTTCAGCAGCGGTGGAGGCTTGCAGCAGGGCACTTCTGTTTGCATCTCGCCGGCGAAAAGAATGTAGATGTTTGCCTTCCCCTGCGTGTGATGGGTAGTTTGGGGCTCTGGTTTAATACGTTCTAATTTAGTTTAGTACCTCCGATTAGTTTCAGCTTCTGGTTTTCATGCTAGGCTAGAAGACACTGGGAGGTGATGAATCAGTGGAACAGCAAAAGGTCTGTAGGGACAAGTTCTCCTTTTAAGAGGGTTTTATCCAGTAGGAAGTTTTTATCCCACGATTATCAGGAAGAATTTAACTCGTGTAAGAGCTTGTATGTAGGGGAGGTACCTCAGAGAGTTAATGAAATCACATTGATGCCTGAAGTATGGACCACACTGTGCACGTTACATTTCCGCCTTGTGTATCAGCCACCGCTGACACTGCTCTGTATGTTTGGGATGGTCCCAAACTCCATAGTGTAAGTCTAGATGGTGTGTAAGTGCAGCAGCTGCGTTTCCACACCTTCTCCAGCACCCGGGGCAGTCTGTGATGTTCCTGCCCCTAGCAAGGATGCTCAGTTGTCCGGAATTGCCTTTTCTTAGCTTCTCTTTGCCCAGTGCTTTTCTGTGCGCAGGACTGAAAATGAACTGCCAGGTCACAGGCAGCCTCCTGCAGTTGTTTCTCACTCAGCTGTACATGCCAAGCCCAGATGAATGCTGAACAAAGGTCTGTTTCCTGCCCTTCCTGCTCTTGACATCCTATCCTATCCTATCCTATCCTATCCTATCCTATCCACATCCTGTTCAGACTTAACTGCCCTGCAGATCTGCGGTCCTTGTGCATTAGCACAATGTTCCATCTTTACCAAAACTAAGAGGTAGGAAGAGCTGGCCTGTGAGGGTGAACACCACTGGTGTACACCAGGTCACTGTTGTAATTTGCATTGATATGGGGATTCTGTCAAGGGTGGAGAAACTAGAACTGGCTGTTTTGCTGGCTTTCCAGTCGTTAGGAGGCTGTAGCTCAATATGTCGGTGAGTTGTTGAGTTTGTCGGTCTGTGCTGCTGTGCCTTGTAGAGTCAGTTTACTGTGTGCTGTATGCTCAAAACACAGGGGCTGAGCTGTGAACAGCACCAGGTTCTTGGTGACCTCAGTAGGTCTATGCAACTTCACCTCTTGTCAAGTCAGGCGTTCAGGATTTGCAGTGAAATTAGTTGGGTTTAGGGGATTTTACAGACCAGCTCAAGATACTGGCTGCACCTGAGGCAATGTTAGCACTCCTGTTTTTGACTAGCTGTACTTCACTGGTTTTATGTGTGAAAAGGTTATGAAACTATCTGCCTTAGAGCAGAGATAAGAAAACATAGTTGCATATTGTTTGAGGTTTTGTTCCTAAGGAACACTGAATGGTTACATTTTTCTGAGTTTTTCTTCTCTCCTAGACATTGAAGAGTTGCTGTAGGTCCTCTTGGGAGGATAAGAAATGTTACATATTGTGTTCTTGTTTAAACTTGTGTTGGGATGTTTTTTCTATCAGTAGAATTCACTTACCCTCTACCTAACCTCAGTTGATGAGGTGGCTGAACTAGAGAGGTGTGGTAATCAGCTGAGAAAATGCAGTGATGACTTTGTAACTTTTTGGATCAGCTCTGGTGTAACAGAACAGAACAGGCTTCTTAGCTGTTTTAGCCTAACCAGTACAAGAGGTTCAGTGAATACTCTTCCTGTGTCAGAATAGCTTCTTTTGGATCAGGTGAGCAAATAGAACTACTGTGCTTCTACAAAAAGGAGCAGAGTGTTAATTTTCCTTAATTTTAGGAAGATAATTGAAAAAGGTATCATCGATTGGGTTCTGTAAGTCTCCTGCAAATGAGCTGAGTTTAGCCTGTTGGTTACCTGTTCACTCCATGCCTCACACCATGGGAAATTGTGCTTTATTTATGTGCAAAGTATTTAAAAACAAGTGGGTAACTGCTTTCAACTTGCTTTGCATGGTGGAAATGAATACGGAAATACAGCAACAGATGATTGACACTTTACGTCAGACTTTGAAGATGTAAAATGAGTGGACTCTTTCCTAATAAGTGCAAATGATGATCTCTTAAATGGTATAATGATGATTTAAATACTGAATTAAAGTTGGGTGAAATAAAAGCACTTCCTTATGGATACATGTACTTTACTGTTGAGTAAGTTGGTGTAAAGTTTAATAGCATTCAGTGTGGCTGCTGCATTAACTGTGCCCCCATTTTCCTTGAAATAGGAACAAAGCTAATCTTCCTTACCTAATTGGGTAGGTGATGCTGAATGTTTAGCTTGAACAGTTACCGTGCAACACGTGATGCGCTGCAAGCTTGTGCCCCAGTTTGCCTTGTTCTAATTTGTATGTCAGTCCCTGCCATGAAAGAAATCTGGAAAACATACGGGAAAATTTAATAAATAATACTTCACAATCTCATGTGACACCTATCTGACATGAGAAGCTTCTGACTTTGATGGAGGTGTCTTGGCCCAGAGCTCTGAATAGCAAAACAAGAAAACATCTGATTTCTGTTGCTGTTTTAGAAACACTGGAAGATTAATTAGTTGCATAACCACTAATATATAATAATATGTGCAGTGAGCTCAAATAAGTACCAGAAATGTAGGGATGTTTGTCTGTGGTCTTGTAATGACCCACCTACCTATGTGGCTGAGACTGCATTTGAGTTACTTGCCCTAATACCTGTCAAAATGCAACTCACTCTTTTTGCACCTCCTTATGAAGAAGTGCCAATTCTCTGTTTGCAGGTATGGGCTGTGGTTTGCTTATGCCTAAAAATATGTTTTTGAGTGACAGAATTAAGTTCCTGCTTATTTCAGAGGGCATTGTGCTAATTGGGGGTTTAATGTGAGCTGAAACTGCTAGGGAAACAATTACTTTGATCTTGAAAGAAATCATGATGCCATTGTTGAAGAAGCAGGGTGGAAGTAGGTTAAATTTAATGTGCCATCTTTCTCTTTTTGCAGTGTGCAACTCACTTAAGTTTTAGCTGTAGGTCTACAAAAATGTGGCCCTTGTGAACAAGTGGAACAGATGTTGGGTGCTCTTGGACTGGGAGCACTTTTGTGTGTGTTTGGTTAGTTGGAGCCTCTTTTATTTGTACCATAGAAATTCCAACAATTGCAAGTTGAGAGCATGTTTGGAAATTGAACCACTGTTTTAACTACACAGCTGAGTGAAGATGTGGAGCGAGTATCTGAAAACCCAACAGATGAGAGAGAAGGAGAGATGGAAGTTCATGAAGATGCCAGCTCTGTTATTTTACCAGGTGAGAACTACTGACCCAGAAATTACCAATTTTAAGCTGCTTCTGCATGTGGGTTTGGTTGGGTTTTTTTTAATTGCAGTTCTGAAAGCAAACAAAACAGTAAATTACTTATTTTGGGCAATAAATACTGATAGAAAGCCAAGGAATTTTTCCAGGGATTGAGATGAGAACATTTCTTTGCCATGAACTGTGCTCAAAGAGGATTCAACACATCTGGTTCTGAGATAGCTGAGTGTGTCATCTTTCTTTGTGTTGTATCTTACCTGAGTTGCAGGGTCTGTGGTGACAGTAGATTGCAAGCAAAGTCTGTGCCAGCTTTACATGAGCAAGATGAAGTATTGAACAGATGTGCTTTTAAATGGTTTTTAGTGAGACTGTTCAGACCTGCTTTTGGAGGGTGAGGGGCAGTGTTAAATGGGCTTATTGCGGCTCAGATGTAGGCATGAAGGTAAGCCAATCCAAAATGAGTATCGCCTAAATGCTTTGCAGCTGTTCAAGGCATACTTGTTTCAGTAGTGCAATTTTATGCATATTAATATCCTGATTTCTTTGGCTGCCATCTCCTGTCAATGTAACTTGGGATCATGTGTGTGACCGTAGACCTTTGTAAGAGCTAATGTGTTCAATAGGATTTACTACAAGGCCAGTGTTTGCTGTGGTAAGGAACAAACACCAAAACCTGTTATTACAGTTAAAGGGCAGAGTGTGGCATGGCCTCAGAGGGCCTGACTCATTAAATTACATCACACAGAAGAGTCAGTAAAATATGCCTACTTATCTCCTTTCATATGTTAGGTTTTAATGCTCCTTTTGTGTGTTCAGCTATATATCACTAACAGGTGAAACATGACGTGTAATTTAAGAGTACGTGAACTTTTTCCTTACAAGTATTGCCAAAAGAAATGGTGAATGCAGGGAGGGTGGGGAAAGCAGTGTCTGCGTACAAGTGTGACTAGTGTCAAGATCTTCAGGGAATAAGCTTTGAAGTCAAGGAAACTGAGAGGATTGGGTTGGTCTTTTTCTAGCAGTAATTGACGAATCTGTTTGTGAAACTTCATGTAGTATGCACAAGGAGTTACGAACCAGAATCCCGAAGTGAGATGGTGACAGATACCTAGTGACTTACGCCATGTTGGAGACGCAGTGCAGTGTAAGCTGTATAGCTGTGTAAGAGCATTAGAATATTAAATCTCTTTGTGTGTATAAGAATCACTTCAGACTGGCAGGGGGGAAAGGAATTATTTTTTCCAGGAGGAAACACTGACCATCAGCAGACTTTTTTTCTTATGAACTTTGAACTTTGTTTCTGAGTTGTTCTTCTTGAAAATAAACCTTGTTTCCTGCCTGCCCTGTCCTTAAGAAGAGTGCCAAATTCAACATGTGAGAAAGTGGCACAGTCTTTGGATGATTATGCCTCATGCTTGAGAAAGACACATTTGTCTGACCAGCAGTCAAAACCAGCAATAGTTGTGGGTTTTTTAATCAAGCTGAGTTTGAGGCTAGTGATTGATCTTTAAATGAACACTACATTAACTCAGCCCAAATATCTGTATTTTAAAGTCCTAATCCATATTCTGTTTGGTTCCAGATAGTGAACTGGGTACTACTGCCCCTTCTTTGCGTTTCAGCAAGACCTGCCTAAAGAATGTTTTTTCAGTAATTCTCCTGTTTATTTATCTGCTGCTCATGGCTGTAGCTGTGTTCCTTGTCTACCAAACTATCAGTGACTTCAGAGAGAAGCTCAAGCATCCAGTGATGTCTGTCTCTTACAAGGAAGTGTCCTTGTATGATGCACCTGGTAAGACTGGTAACAAACAAAATGGGTTAAGTTGTTCACATTTATCTTAGACTTGAATTTTTGGTGTTGATTTTTCAGGGCCCAGAGTGCATATAATGCTTTGACCCAGGTCTTTCACTTCCTCTTTTAATCTATGCTGTGTTGACTTTGCATGGAAATGTTAATATTGTACAGGAGATTTTGGGACTTTCATGCCAATAGCATGAATGGCAGTAGCTGTGGAGCATTATCCAACACTTAATAGGTAAGAAGTGTTTTCAGACCCTAAAATGAGTCTTCTTTCAGGGAAAGAAGGTAATTCCTTATGGAAATATTCCCAAAACTGTTTCATTCGAACGGGGTGACACATAGGATGTGTATCAGGACCTCAGTGCTGCACTGGACAGTGAGATGCTGTTGACAGTAAAGGAGGTGAATTTCTCAAACCAACCACAAAATAAGCACAGTGCCACTTTCTGCTTCTGTTCTGCATTGTTTACAACTTGGTATTACATCAGTAGGCAATGAAAATGTGATGTGACTGCAGGGAACAATGTTGGCATGAAAATGCTGTGTGGCATCAGAAAACTGTGTTGCAGTTTGCGGGAGGGATTATGCCACAGAAGCATTTTTGAATAGTGAGTTCTATAGTTATAATTTTTTTTAATTATCCAGTAACCTTGCATAAATAGAGCTGTGGTAGGTCAGTTACCAATTTAAAAATAACACTTTTGTTTGAAGTGTTACCACATTTTACAAATAACTACTCCAGTAATTGTGGCTGAAAGGTGTTTCAAGTTGTTGCTATATTCCTGCAGTTGTTTTTCTGTATGGTCAGTTAGGCTTAGCTCTGTAAGTAGGTCTTTGTGTTTGGGCCATATGGATCTGACTGTAAGAGCAAGCTGCTTTTTTTTTTATTTTTTTTATTTTTTTTTAATGTGAGCTTTTCATACAGGAACAGGAGGAAAATGTCATTTAAAGAAGCAGAGCAACATACGTATAAATCAGAATTATTGTCGGGGATCCCTGCCAGATCAGAGAACCTAAATTAATGTAGCGCTTTGCTTTGTTGCTCTGTTAAAGTCATGAGATAGCAAGTTGCAGGCACAGAGTACCGAAGAAGGGGATAAAGCATTTTTAGACTGATATATGCTGATGGCTTTGACATCTTGCATTTTGGGGGACAGGTCATTTCATTGTGTGAGTTAATAAATCATATTTTTTGGGGGGTAGTTGGTCTAGAATATCTTCAAGTAAACTTGTTTCCAGTAATAAATGTGGCATGTGGCGTAACAGGATTTTTGGTTTTGAGCCTTGTATTTTGCTAGTCTTTTACAGCTGAGGTGACTGAGGTTCTTTTATTGTGTGCTGTTCGTCTGAAATGGTAGGCTTATGGGGTCTATGAAATTCCCATACAAGTGAAGTAGTAGCCTGCCTACCCAATGATATAAGTAAATAAGCGTTAGTAACAATTACTACTTCCTTTATGGCTCTGATTTTTATTACATTGTATTCAGAACAGAAGATGCTAGATGTCCTGAAGAGCATCTTTTCACTTCTATTAGATCGGCCAGGGATCTTTGATCTGTCATGTGTAGTACAGACATTATTTCCAAGTAAAATTTGACATGTTGAATGATAATATCTGAAAACATGTATATGCTGAAGCACTACATGTCCCATTTGACATCAGTTAGTCTCCTAACTTATTTTACATGTCCATTTCATTTGGGGTGAGAGGAACTGATGTAGTAGCCTGTTGGTTGTTGGAAGACTGGGGAAACTTAGTAGCTTCTGTGAACCTTGGATTGTTGTAACAGAATTATGAACCCTGTTTTTTCTTTCAACACATGGTGGGGTTTCTGTCCCAGTGCAGCTGGCACTTTTGTCCTGCTCCAGAGAAATGCTGAAGCACATGGTTTAATTCGATTGTTTTGCTGGATCTTGAGGATAGCTCGGTACCCTGTGGGATTAAATCCTAGAATGAAAATCTGTGTACTTGGGAAGGAAATCAATTCTGGTCAATGTTTTTTCTCCCAAAACAGGTATTGCCTTTTACCCAGGCAAGGCTCGGCTGCTGAGCTGCAAGCATCATTACTATGATCACATTCCGCCTCTGGTAAATCCAGGTCAGCCAGGAGACATTGAGTGCACCACTCAGAGAATCAACTACACAGATCCTTTTACTAATCAAACCATGGTAATAATAATAATTATAATATAATAGAAAAAAACTTATTCAGTGGGGGTTTTCTGCTCGTAATAGTATTTGAAAGTGAAAATATTTACTAAGTGCTGCAAAAAAAATCCTTGCTTCTAGTTTTTTTTTCAAGCCATCTGTCCTTTTGTTTTCAGAAATGTAAAAGACCCCAGTCATTCTGTATATGTGTTATGGAAGATCAGCTGTCATGTGGGTGTGTGGAGAATGAAAACCTGAATGGGACAAAATAAGTCACTTTTCAGAATTAAACTCTCGATTCATTCCTCCGCTAAGTGAACTGGCAAGCATACTCCTTGATATAGTAAATCTAGCTCTGACTGAAAACAGTAGTGGTTATTCCATTAAAGTGGGATAGCTTACTTCTTTTTGTATGTTTGCTGGGAATGACATTTTATTTTTGTCACACTTGGAAAAGTCTTTAACTGAGCACCAAGTGTTTCATTACACTGAAATGCTGTGAGCCAATAAGATGGGTACATTGAGTGATTGTCTTAAATTGCCCTTAAAAATGCAGGGAATCCAGCTTCTGTATAAATATTCAAAAAATAAAGTATTAGATACAGTCATTTGCATCTAAAGTCATTGCTCAAACTAGACATGAACAAACAGTCCAGGTACCTGCTTGGTCAGCTTTTTTCCCCTTCATGTTTTGCCTTTTGTCTAGTCACCATTTCTTTCTGGGAAGCAGCTGCTTAGTATGTTCAAAAGTGATATTCTAGGTGCAAGTCTAGTTTAATTTCTGCCACTGATAGGCTCCTCTTGCATGTTTTATCAAACTAAGAATCTGCATTTTATGCTGCCTGGTGGATTCATTTAGAAGCTTGCAGCTGGAGGCCCTGGTCCTGCAGTAGAATAGAGGCACTGAGGCAGAAACCTCTGAACCATGTGGAGCCCAGTTCAAATTGGCTGAATCCTTTTGCAAGCAACAGCTTGCTGTTAGATATGCCTGTACTGCTTTTTAAGTTGTATTCTGCTTGGTATAATTTTTCGTTGGTTTTTTTTTTTTTCCTTTCGGTGGCTTACTTACGTGCTGGGGACTGTGAAACTGTTCCCTTTTTCTCAGGAAGCAGTCTGATGTTCTCCACATCAGGTTCCACATTAACTTGTTTCATGTCAAGAGCTGAAGGTTCCTAGACCTTGGTGCTCAAAACAGTTTTGATTGTCCTCCTGCAGAATGCAGGCTGCAGGGCCTTGACATGCACCCAAAGGACTGTGATAGAACTAAAGCAGATTTATTAGAAAAACACTAAATCTTGATGTAAAGACTTCATTTTTAAACTAACAGGAGGAATTCTATTGGCATTCTTGTTACATGTTTTAGCAGACATATACTTATTAGAAGCCAAGAAAATCTTGGTGTGCATTCGATTTCTGTGGAGTATTAGTGACAGATGGCAAATTAATGGACAGGAAATGAGGATTCCTTTGCTACTCTCACCATCTCTCTGTTTGCTTACAGAAGTATGCTTTGGTTGTTCAAGGCCCTCGTGATGTGAAGAAAAAGGAACTGGTGTTTTTGCAGTTTTATTTAAATGGAACAGACCAAGATTTTAGCGCCATTGACTACCTTCTGTTTTCTTCTTTCCAAGAGTTTATCAACAGGTATGTAGACAAGCTCATAGCCTGTACCTGCATTGAATGTGCTACAACAATACTAGTGAAAGCAGGGCTTTTTTAGTAAAAATCAGACAGGCTTTTATATCCTCATTATTTTATTTTTTTTTTAATGTTTGGGTTACACTGATGCTCTTTCATGTCTTAGGTTCCTAATCTTACATTTTAGAAAATGAATTGAGGACTTCTTCAGTGACAAAAACTGCCCTTCAGCTATCCTTCAGCCATTTGTTGCTGCACTTTCTAGAAGTGTGAAGTTTGCACTGGCTTACCTGCTGTCTGCTGCCGTGGGTGATCAGGAAATGTGCTGTCCTGGGCAATGTGCTCAGGAAGTGCACTGAGAACACTAATGTTTCTGTGCCTTTCTTTTTATTTTTTTTTAAAAAAAGCTATTACTGTAAAGATCAGATCCCTAGATTGATTTGTTGTGATTTTGTTGAAAGATTAACTATATTTCTTTCTGTTACTTGTGTTATGTAAGATTCTACAGAATGGTGTAATTTCATAAATGGGGTTTTCAAAATTTCTTTGTATTGGTTTGACAACATTGCTATTGGAGTGACTGATCCAATTCCTTCTAAATTTAACTGGAGTGGACTTAATCCTGTCTTGAACTTTCTTGAAAGCCCCACCCTTTTTCCCACCTTGTGAGAATAAACTCCATACTTCACTGTTTAATTTTGCTTTAATTTAAATTCAGGTTCCGTTCTTCTTTCTGTGATCCAGATTAAAAGCTAGGTAAGAGATATTAGTCACAGTGAGATCTGTTAGAAAACTTCAATTTGCTCAGTGAAAAAGTAACAGGAAATAAAGGCCATATGCAGAAAAAAATCAGATGAGGGGAGGGGAAGAAAAGTAACAGATTTTGTCGTAACAAAGTATCATACTGGTGTTTTTCAGGTAGAGTGAAGACTGGAAGTGTTCAGTCACGGTATCTCTGGGATGCCAAAGACCAATTATCTGAACTTGCTTTTTACAAAGCATTTCTGTTTCAGTGAAGGAGAGATCTTAAGTCATCAAGTACTATCTTAAACTCTACTAAAAAAACTCATAAAATGCTAATGTTCCAGGTATTTTAGGCATTGATATATTAGGGTGAGAAAATACCAGTCAAGAGTAGTGATGTCACAGGTGCTACTCGTTCCTTCTGTGTTGTTTTTTTTCTCGGTTTTTGTGGCTTGTGCCGCAGTTGGCAGTACATAGAGTGGGCCTGATTCCAGCAAAGTGCCCAGCTGTTTCTGCACTGCAAGACACAAGCACCGTCTGAGACCACCCCTTGTGAAACACAGAGCAGCAGGCACGGTTGTGTTGCATCTGGCTCCTGGCTCTCTGCAGGATGAGCCAACTTAACCAAACCACAACTTGGTCTATGCATACTCAAGTCTTGGAAGCCACCTTTTTGTGCTCATTTTATCAATTTGCAGATAAGCTGTTTTAAAGAGCTGTTTCTACCCAAGTTAAAACGTGTATGTCCTACCTAAGTTGGCAGTATTTCTGCAAGCAAGCCGCAGGTCTGCAGGCTGCTGTCCCAGATGCTTGTGCTATGTGTTGTGCACAGGCAGGTTAGATGTGCACAATTGCTGCACAACAGCAATAAGCAGTATTGCAAAGGTCCTAGCTTCAAGGCTCAGTGTGTGCCAGTGCAGGTGAATCAGTAAGAATCTGTAAGCTGTCTGGGAGAAACCTGGATCGCAACCCCCTGCCTCCCGGTTTGCCAGGTCAAATTGGTTAGATGGCAGAATCAATCCCCGAAGAGATGGGGAAGTGTCGCTTTGTTCCTAGAGAAGCTTCCTTGTCTTGGTGTTGGAGGGCGCCAGGACTGAACCTGAGAGAGTAAAGGCTGAGCCTGGGTTATGTTTGGAACAAAGTGAAAACTCTGTTTGGGGATGCATCCTTTGTGCCCATTTGCAGCAGGTAGTAGGAGTGCAAGTTAAAACTGTTTTTAAACTAACCCACATAATGGTAAGGTTGGCGAAGGTATGTAGGACTTTAAACTTAGTAGTCTGGGTAAAATACAGTAAGAGAACCAGTTGCGCTCAGGAGGCCAGTAGTGTCTCCCTTACAGCCTTCTCCAAAGCTTGGTACAGACTGTATGGCTCATCTTGCTCAGGATTGTGTATTGCTGTCCTGGCATCCCAGGGCATGAATTGGACAGGCTCAGGGCAGGTTGAAAGTTTGCGTTTTCTCCTGACTATGAAGTGCATGTGAAACCACATGCATATACGGAATGTATTTGTTCTGTCCAACTTCCAGCACACGAGAAAATAGAAATTATTTCTGGTTCATCAGTGGATGCTGAATTTGGTTGATGGGAAGTTTGGACTAAGAACTGTAGAAACTGTTGTGTGTCCTTCCATACGGCCTTTTTCAGTAACTTCAGTTACTGGCTGCTATTACCTACTTTTCCTAACAAAGTGTCTCACTGGTTGTGAGAGCATATTATTAACAATGTGTCCATCAATTCATGTAAAGTGTTGTCAGAGATGCCGAGATATATGCTAAAACTCATGAGATAGCATAATTACCTTTACAAGTTTTCTGTTATGGCTGCAAACATCTTAGGTTGGCCTGGGCAGGCAGACTGCTGTAAAACATTTTTGTAGGGTATTCAATCACCTTAAATCAAAACTCCTTGAAATTAGTGAGAGAAGTCCTGCTGTATCTACACCACAGAGCAGGATGTGACACTGTGTAGGCATTATTAGGCGCAGCTCACTTTTGCTTTAAATGGCAATAGTCCTGTCAGTGAAGGCTGCTGCAAGCATCAGCAATAATAAAAACGGCATCCAGAGACTTGTTTTTTTGAGGCATAGCAAGTGGTGAGGACTGAAGTGAGGTCCGGTTCTTTCTGTCAAGGGTTTTATTCTTTGCAGCTCTTCTGCTAAAATTGGATCGACAGACTGCCTGAAACTGGCACTGCTTGCTAGTTTTGTTCTGGCCTTCACAGAACACGGCTGAACTGTGTGCTATTGTTGGCCTGTGAGTTGGAGGGATACTGCCACCGGCTTCTTTTTTCTTCTTTCTTTTTTTTTCTTTAAGACAGTGGCTGTCTGTACCATATTAATTGGAGGGAAGGAAATAATGAAACCCTTGCAAATTTTAAAAAAAGTGCAGCTAAATATACAAGTGCCTTTCCTGAACTGTCATTAATATAATATGTGGGTTTAAGAAGAAAATCCTCTGAACATAATACTGACAAAACTATTGTTAGCACAGCATGTAAAATAACTTACAGTCATATGAAATGATGAATACCAGTCTGAACAGATCAGAGATTATTTAAGGGTCTAAACAGAGCTCCATGTTCATGTCTCTGGTCTGAACTGCTGCGTGCAGAGGAATAAATGATAACATAGAAAGGTCGAGACTTTTGGTACCACACCATCTGACCCTTTGTTAGATCCCATGGCTGTCTGAGAGTTTCCCAGTCTAGGGAAAAGCAAAAGCAATAAATTGGGTTTGACCCATCTGTGGGTTTGGCTCTTGCTGTTGCATTGGAATCTGCGGTGGGACGTCCTAAGCTGCCTCTGGCTCTTGCGGGTGGGTCCTCAGAGTGTTAGAAGGATCCTCTGCAGCGCTCCAGCCCAGTCCGGAATGAGGTCAGTAACTCCCACAGCTGGGACAATACAGTCTCATAGTCTGGGCTGGGGCAGAGGGCTCCCTCTCAGTAGTTTGAATTGTCAGTGGTTACCAGAGCGCTGAGGGGAGACCAGGGCTTGAGTGAGACAGTGGCCTCCTGCACTTTTCTTTTGCCGCCGTGATATAGGAATTTTTGCATGGTCTCGAGGCACCGTTAATATCCTAAGACAGTGGGAATCTTGCCATATGTCTAAAGGACAGTGTAATAGAAGGAACAACTTACTGAACAACAGCAACAAAAAATGTGCAGCCTCTGCAGGTTGTCTGTCTTTGGGGTGAAGAGGGAATTAAAAGAAAATGCCTGGAGAATTGTTCAATTTAAGATCCCTTGTCTGTCTTGTGTTCACTTAGTTGTGTGTGGTTTTTAAGCTGTGTTATTTGCCCTCTGCTATCAGTGTGCAAAGCTTGTGCCTCTCTGCTCTGCTCCCCCACCCCACCTTTTTTTTTTTTCCCCTGACTCTGGCAGTGGTCTGGATTATGGGCACATGCAAGGAGATGCCTTCTCAGATCACTTCTCCGCAGCTTCTCTTAAGATATTAATCATTCTTTTTCAAGCATACAATTACTGTCAAAGGCAAAGTATACTACTGCTGTTTGCTTACCATGTAAGTTGTGGCTGTAACGTTCAGCTCTGCGTCATAACTTCCTGCCTCAATTTTCCGTGTTGGTTTGGAAAGCTTTTCTAGGATGCTGTATTTAGTCCAGCATTAGGCATATGACTGACTGGCAGAGTGCTAATTCTGTATGTTCCCCTGAGTGGCCAAGTGCTGTGCTCTTCCGTACTGTCCCATCAGCTGCCGCTGTACCTACATACCAAAGGGAGAAGAAATCATGGTCAGATTAGGTCCTCCTGTGTCGCTGGTTTGTGTGCTGAGGAGCAGTCAGGCGATGGGCTTTGTTCTTATGCTTTGCCCACATCTTCCCTGTGGGGGTTAGAGAGGCACACTGCCATACTGTTGGGGTCACTAAACAGGCACCTAACATTACAAATAGATAAGGATATTCCTAACTTGCTAAAACACTCTGGAGTATCATCTGTCTTGATGGGTAGCAAAGCATGTTAGTTTTTCTTGCCAGAAACACTTCTTTCTGTTTGTATGCACAATGGAGTTCTGTGTTTGAGCACATCACCCGAAGCCCTGACTTGAGAGCAATGGCTTTGCTAGGTTTTGCCTTCCTTGGAACATGTGCATATTCATCTGTTAAGCCTGAGCAGGCATCGTAGTACAGAGTAGCTATCAGTATATTCTTTTTTTTCAGTGTGTGCTTTTGCTGCCCTGTAGACAAGGAAGGCATCTTGGTTTGTAGGAAGAAAAGAAGACCCGATTCTGAAAACGAAGGAAAAAGACAGGAAAAATGCAAATCCAGTCAGTGCTGGTATAGGAAAAATCTTCCTGATTAGTCTGTTCTCTGGCACAAGAACTTGCTTCTTCAGCCCAACTTTTCTTCTATGCTTCTTTGCCTCTTTCTCCTGGAAGACCAAAATACCTTTATATTCCCACTGACCTAGTCATGCGCCCCCTCAGCCATATAAGCGAAGTATATTATTTCCCTTCCCCTAGGAAGATAGATTTAGTCAGAGTCAAAACCTTTTCCCTTTCTCAAGGACCAGCATACCCTGACACATCTCTGCATCCTGAAATCTATCCTTAGTAAAAATCAGCAGTCTGTGCTTTAATGATTCATGACTCATCACAGTGGCTTACCCCTTCATTTCAAATGAAACCTTGTTGAAAAAGCAGCTGCAGGGCCAGGCTTATTTCATAGAGATGACATGCAAATGGCTAAAATCACGGTACTGAGGAGCTCCAAGTAAATAGCATGGTTAATTCACTGTGTCCTGTGCAGCTGGTAGAGAAAGGATGGAGACAGGTAGGTCTTAGAGCCTTTACCACTTGTAGCATGAGGGGTATTGGAAGCCTTAAAATGGCTTATGGTCTACTATTAAAAAAAAAAGACACAGCAGTCTTGCTGTTCTGGGGCTACAAATACCTGTGACTGCATGTTGGAAAAGCAGCTGTGTTACTGCAGGTGGGAGCCTTACACCAAAGGGACAGTGTTTCCAAAATAATAGGAATATACTGAATATACATTTCAAAGCGTTTTAAGTATGTCTGCATCGCAACCAGTTTATTTGCATCCCAGAAGTGGGGTGAAGCAGCCTGCCCTGCCTCTAGGCTGCTCCTTCCATCTCTTGCTTCGTAGCATTGTGGCAAGTTGTTTCCTGGGGTCCTGGCTCTGCTCCTTTCTGTCCAAGAGATGCCAGATGAGCAGAACGAAGCTCCTCCGTAAGGCAGAACAATCCTGAGGGGCAGGCAGAACTCTAGGGTGGTAGGGCACCAGGTAGGGCTTCTGTGGTTAAGAGCACAGGAGTGCGAGTGCTACCGCTAATCAAAACATCACTACTCACAATGTTTTTAGATATGGTTCAGCTGCTAAAATTCAGCATAAAAGGAATTTTAAACACATTTGAAGTGCCTGTAGATCTGATGTTTTCCTGCCTACAGTACTCAGATACCGCTCTGAGTTTGGTCAGTAAAGTAATGGTCTTTTTCTTCTAGTCCAGAAAAAGCAGAATTCATGAAGGACTGTGAAAGTTCATACTCTGGCTGGAAGTTTTCCGGAGGCTTTCGAACTTGGGTCAAGATGTCCTTGGTGAAAACAAAAGAAGAAGATGGTAGTGAGACTGTTGAATTCAAACAAGAGGTAAAAAAAAAAAAAAAAAAAAAGGAAGAGTGTTTTGGGACCTCTTAGTTTATTAAGAACTAGTTACTGCCACAGTTTTAATGATAACTGGCCACCAGAAGCAGTTCTTGGGGCAAATAACAGTATGAGTTGGAAGAAGGGTGGGTGGATGGGTTGGTTAAATGAAACATCAGGAGCTTGGCTTTTGTTTCACTGCATCCATTGTGCCACTTCCACTGAGCAGTTTTGGCTGTACAGCTACTTGCATTCCTTCTTAACATGGAGAGGGTCTGTAAAAGCATCAAGACATTTATGTCTTGGCTGTTGATGTGGCCTAGTGACACATCTCAGGCAAACGTCTCCTAATGGGGAGGCCAAAAAATCCAGGCCTTGAATGTGACCTAAGTAAGACCTGTAGTCTGAAGTAAGGGTCCGAAGAGACTGACATATCAATATTAACACAGCTACCTTTAGTTCAAGGTGGGGAACAATTGCCAAAGGAACTGTCTGAATAAGAGAAAGTACTGGAAAGAGGTGGTATTTAGGTTACCACAAGGGCTGATGTTGGCATGAAGAGGTAAACACAAGCCTTGTATCCTTTGTAGCATTCTCATGTCTGCTTTTTGTTTAGGTTTGGGATTTTTAGCTGTTGAGTATGCTTAGAATAATGGAGTAACTTCTTGCATCAATTCAAACAAGAAAATAGGCAGGTGGAAGATGCAACCTTAACTGGAGATGAAATGACTTTTACTTTTGGTCCTGTTCTGTTCACAATAATGGACAGGAGAATAATTGTTTTGAGTTTGTTATCTTGTTCCCGGTGTTGGTTGAAGAGGAAGTGTCTCATTAATGGTGAGAAATAAGAATTTTAAGAGCAGTCCTTTCCAGAGAATGTATCTTTCAGAGACTACACTTAATCCGTGGTACGCTTGGAAGCAGTACTTTGTGGAGATCGAAATGAAGCAGAATCTTCAGTTCTCCTGTCTTTAGTTCTTAAGAGTTAGGGCATTACATGGTGAAGCCTTAAGGGAAGAGCTGAGGTGAGTACCCTCCTACTCCCCTGGAGGAGGACAGGAGACAAATCCCAGAGTCATGCAAGTTCCAAACTAATGTCTTATTTTGGAGTAAAGGAAAGAATGCATCAGTCAGCTGCTGCGACGTACGCACTAACAGCAGTTGTCTGTCTGTCCTTCATCACTGACACTCTGTATCTATCACTTGCCATTTTGTACTTACCATTGTAGGGTCTTTGAAAGTCCTCCTTTTTGTGGCCAAGTCTAACCTGTCTCAAAGTGGAAACAAAAAGCTGAGCTTTTTGTGACCATAAACATTCATTTAGTCCAGCAGCTATGGACTCTCTGATCATCTGTGTAGGTGTACACTGTGTTGGTTGGTTGTTTTTTTTGTTTGTTTTGTGGGTTGGCTGTTTTTTAATAAAATCTAGGAAATAGGAATTGGTACAAAAAATTTTGGGCTTCAGATCCCACTAGAAGCTGATACAGTAGAAGCTGAAATAGCTCAGACATAAATTACACTTTGCTCAAATTGCATAAGGAAATCCATTAGCCTTTCAAATCTAAAACTGGGAGATGGCATACCAGAAAGATGAATACAAGTATTAGGTCAAATAGCAGTCAGGCTGCCAACTAGCCCAGTAGTCATTACTTTGGCTTTTATTCCTTTCCCATTGCCTTCATTTAGCTTTGCGTACTGTTTGCTTCCTAGTGTGCAGTTTTCTTGAATGAGTGTAGGTGGGGTGACGGTATGCTGCAACAAGTAAATGAGCTGTAGGAGCGTAGGGTAAGCCTGCAGCAAAGGTGTTTGACCAGAAAATGTGAGGTGGCGAAGCTCCCGTGTGCTCTGAATGGACACACATAGTGTTTGGACTCCCGCTTCTATGTGTTTGCAGCCTAAATCTGGTCAGGGCAGGGTGTGTGGAGAAGACTGACAGGAATCTTCAAGTATTTGAAAGAACTAAGCCGTGGTAGATGGGAGGCTTCTGTAGTAGGTCATTCCTCGTACAATGGAAAGGCTCGTAAGAAGGTGGAAATAGCAGACTGCTCAGGGACTTCCAATCCAGCCTTCCTCTACCTGGAACAATGGGCTCCCAGAATATGGAAAGGGCCGTTTCCTCCATCTGTCTCTTGTTCCTGTCACAACCCTGAAATGCAGCTACAGTACTGCTGGATTCTTGACTTCCCGTACAGCATTAAACTAACATAGGCAGAGCAGCAGTACTCCCTTGTGTGCACACCAAGGTGTAAGTACTTCTTTGAGGGTTGGATAAGGGGCAGGTCCTTCCATCACTTGTTCTGCTGCAGCTGGGGTGTGCTTTCCCCTTAGGGAACTGCCTGGCTCTTGAGCAGTTTACATTGTCTCCTAGCAGCAGGGGGGTTAGTGCAAACCCTGGTGTTGCTGCATGTGTACAAACTCCATGCACTTCCCCTCTGGGCTGGGGGTGTGTGTGTGTTACAAGATAAATGTTTTTCTGAGGCCTGATGTCTTAAGAACCACCATCAGGAAAGTATTAAGACTATGGCTTTGTGTGGCTGTAACATCGATCTGGTATCCTAAACTGTACGCTGGTGGGATTGCACTAAAGCTCTCTGCTGCTCAGTGCTAGTTTCAAATGGTAACCTAGTTAATGGGCAGTACTGGGAAGTATGTTTTTTAATTGTTAGCATCTAGGCTTCCATTTCCCTTCTGTTTTCATTCTGCACTTGCTAGCATCTTCTAGTTTATTCTACAGCTGATTTTTAAATTTAAAAAAAAAAAAAAAGTCTTCCTGCCACTATCATGTGGTTCTCTGGTAAATAAAAATAATCTAGCATTCATTTGTGAGAACTTTCCAAATACTGTATTACTCTTCAGTAAATGAATTTTGCAAATGAAATTTCCCTCCTTGAAAGGGGAAAAAAGTATGTAATAAAATAAAGGCCCTGGATACCAGTGTAAAAATGGTATTGCAGGGGTATTTAAGTGAGAAATAGGAAAAGAATACAGACATGAGACAGATGGAGGAAACGGCCCTTTCCATATTTCGGGAGCCCATTGTTCCAGGTAGAGGAAGGCTGGATTGGAAGTCCCTGAGCAATCTGGTATTTCCACCTTCTTACGCATATTTTCTGTTGCACAAGACTCGTTACACCACTGAAGAAAGTAACGTGCACATTTGCCTTTTCTTTCTCTCCCCAGACTAGTGTGGTTAACTATATTGACCAGAGAACTAAACCAAGAAGTGACCAGCTGTTTTTTGTGGTATTTGAATGGAAAGATCCTTTCATACAGACTGTTCAAGATGTGAGTAACATGCTAGTCCCTTTTTGAATCATCTGACTGTACACGCTCGTGGTTTGTATGTGCATGCACATGCCTCTCTCACCTCGCTCCAAGCAGAAATTCAGAGGAAGGGTGAGGTTACTTCTGAAATTTCAGTCTAGGCTCTTCCTTATATCCAGTAATGCAAATTCTGTGGGGGTCAAGACCAGCTGATGCCTTTCCTTGGCTTGGCCACACTCAGCACTCTCTTTGCAACTAGAGATACCTGTAGCTAAGAAAAAGCACATCTCCCCTGTGGTCTAGCAAAGAGTAGCTTTGGGTCAAGTCTAACCTTTTTGCTTAAGGAAGTGTGGCTTGGACAAACCAATTTAATGACTTTAAATTAATTGGTAAGGAAGAAACCTAGGCTTAAATCAGAATACTAAAAATCACCTAATATAACTTTTCTCTGTTATTTGAATGCAGTATCAAATTCTATTCTAACACACAAAGCACACTTTAATGTAGCTCAGTGTGCTGCAGCCAGAGGTGCATGGCCTGTGTGCCAGACAGGACTCCCATCAGTCCGTGGGGTGCTTGGAACGTGTGCAGGTGTGCGCTGCAGGTGCGTGTGCTGTAAGCACGTGAGCTAGATCTTGTTTTCCTACTGTTCTTGGGGAGAAGGTCAGGTACATTTGCCTTCCCCAGAAAGATGTAGAACAGCAAAGTGTGCAGAGACAACCTGTGTAAAATTTTGCATTTAAAATGGCCCTGCCTGACAACCAAAGTCCATCACTGACAAAAATCCACAGCGTTCTTGTCATCTTGCCCAAAGCTGGTGTGTGAACACAGACCGTGCAGGGCAGGATGGGGTAGCTGGTCCTGCGCACTCCTGTTGTGGCTGCGCCGGGGCCAGGTCCCCTCCTTGGTGCAGGTGCCTCCATAGCCTCGCAAGCCCAGTCCTGTTCTGGCCCCTCTCGCTCCTCTCTGCCAGAGGAGATCACACCTCTGCTGCCTTCGAGCTGAACGCTGCTCTCCATCCTGTGCATGGGGGGGCTCCTTTCCGCTTGCCGTAGTTCACAGGCGCTGGCAGCCAGCACTGCCACTTTTAGGAAGATAAGCAGGTATGGAAAGCCTGTTCAAGGCCTGGCTTGGGTGGTGACACTGTGCTCATGCTGACCATCAGAACTGCAGGCTGTGCTGCAAGTCCCATAGCTGTGTGATACTTACTGCTGCCTAAGCCTAGCTCTGCTTGCTGCATCTGAGATCCCAGAAGTCATCCTTGTGCCTAGAGGTGCGAGGAGAATTGCAAACTGTAAATAAACTTAACTACTCTTGAACTAAATGTAATTAAAAAGAGAAAAATAAAATACTTGCTGTAAGAAGTCTGCAGGTTGCTGCTGTCAAAAGTTGTTTAGCATTACAGTGCTGTTGCTTCTTTTAGCTTTGTCTTTTGGCAGATCTTTAATGTGACTGCTTTGTCTTGTAAATCATTAATACAGTAAATTTCATCTATCATCTTAAAGTTAGCAATTTAACTGTATCTCTAAAATTTTAAACAAGTCAGTATCCTGAAATAGTCTAAAAGGAATTTAGCAGCTAGTATGGAGTGTTTTCCTGATGGATAGAATCAGAAAACCAGGATGTGAGGCAGATCTGTGGAGGAAGGCACTAGAGACCACCTGTGAAGCATAAAGGAATATGCTGCAAAACACCAGTTTGAAAAATGGAATTGTTTGTTATTGAATAGGTATAATACATGTTGAGTCAGATGAAGGAATAATATTTTTAATCTCTTTCAGATTATCACAGCAAATCCATGGAACATGATTGCTCTTCTTTGTGGTATCTTTTTGGCTCTATTTAAGGCAGCAGACTTTGCCAAGTTAAGTGTTAAATGGATGATCAAAATCCGAAAGAGACATCTGAAGAGGAGTCGTCAAGTAATGAACCACATAAACTGAGACTAAGGCTGCCTTTTAACTACTTATAGCAAAAGGGATAGAAAATAACTGGAATAAACTTCAATCACCAATTAAAGATGCAAATCAGGTATGTTTTCTTCCAGAAAAATGACAGCTGGAGGAACAGCCTAGTGAACTGGCCTTGGAACCTCAGAAAGGCACTAACTCTAGGACAGGTCTAACAAACTCGGGCTTTTCTGTTCCAAATTTAACAAGTTTACCTCAATATATGGGGGGGACCAGGGGAAATGGAGGGAATTCACTAATGTTCAAGAAGTCACAGTAGTGGTTAAATTCTAAGAAGAGGGACAGTGTTTGAATCCTTCTTGGGCCAGGAGACCATGTAACTTCTGCATGAGCTGCATCTGCTGCTGTAATGCGGTTACTTCTGTGACTGTGTTTAGTGGAAGGTGAAGCACTCAGCACAGAATAAGCTGGCCTCCCCTCTCCAAAGTATGTATGTCTTAAAACAAAATACACTGGAATTCTATTATGTGTCATTTTTGAACTAAAGTATAGTGACTTTAATATTAAAAAATCCTTCAAAGAAGATACTGTGTACATGCTTTGAAACTACCTGGTCTCAGATTCAGATGGAGCTTTACAAGAGGTAGTCTGGGCAGGAGTATTACTGCAAGAGAAAAAGGTGAAAACTGAAAATCTATTCCTGATCAGTGCAACTCACTACCCGGCTATTGTCTGAGCTGATGACAGAGTTCAAAGTCTGTCTTAGGCTGTTGCTCTTCCCTCTTTTCCCCCCCCCATCTTTGCTAAGGAAGTGAAAAGGAGTCTTTCATCAGCCTGACATTTAAACGGGATTCTGCTCTATAGAGAACATGCGCTAACGGTGCTGGGGTGGTGGCATCGCCACCTTCCTTGTAAGTCCCTTGTTAGTCTAGATGCACAGGTCAGCAGCACACTGCTGTGTGGGTGCTCTGAAGGCTTGGTGCAAGGGAAGGAGCATGCCAAGTCATGTTTTGCTTCTTCCATCCTCTGCTTACAGAATATTAATATAGACGTAAGCACATCAAAAGTACCCCCTCTTTTTTTTGCCTTCTAAGGAAGCATGTTGGAACAAAATTCAATACTTTCAGCTGATTTCCAGAGCAAATCAAGGCACTGCATTGATCAAACCCAGCCTTAAGCAAGGGAGCAACAACTCACTGCAGTAAGAAAAACAAACTAGCAGCCCTGGCCGCAGGCACGGAGGCAGCGTACAGGTTCTCCTGGGTCCAGGCCAGCAAGGGCAGGTGGAAGTTACAGTCTGCCAGCCACTTGCAGTTACTGCTCTAGCTTCCTCCCCAGGTCCTGGGGTGGTCCTTCAAGCAGCTCTTCATTTCAGTGGTGGAGTCTGGGCTAACCTGATTACATCTTGGGGGGGGGGGGGGGGGGGGGGGAGGAAAAGAAAAAAAAAAAAGGGTTGGAGGCAAGAACAGGGGCTGTTCAGTGACCATTTTACATTCAGTATCTTGCACTGATAGCTCTTAAACAGGTCCAGCAGGGCCAATATTGTACCTGCCTCGGGCGAGGTAGGTAGGCTGGTCCATAGCAAGGGAGGGGAAAGGGGAGAAGCAAAGACCAAACCCTGCACTGTGGAAGCAAACTAAAAGCCACTTCAGCCCTAGGTGCTGGTGGGGAATGGGACAGAAATATGTGTGTGTGTGGGGAAAACAATAACACACAGACTTGGAACATCTGTATCAAGAAAAGCCATGTTGATTGTGCTGTATAACAGCCTATGCTGGTAGGAAAGCATTCCACCACCTTTCCTGGGCAGCTCATGGCCCTTTGCTCTCCCAGACACTGCTGAGGAGCTGTTCTACAGGTAAGACAGAGACAAATGAGCTTTCTTACCTCACACCCAAGTGTTCTTTTAACAAATGATACTACAGCAGGTATTTATTTGATTTTACAAAAATGTTTAGAAACAATTTGATCAGGTACTGATTTTTGGGGGCTTTTTTTGCTAATGAAGTCAGAGAAGGTAAGGTGGAATACAACTTACCCCAGAGCTGAGGGCAGTACGGTTAAATAAAGGATGCACTCCTTTTTGCAGTAGTTAATGTACTACTTTTTTAAAATAAGTTTCCATAGTAGTCAGCTTCAGTCACTACATCTCAGCTATCAAGATCTTTTGTTTTATAAGGAAATGTAACTAGAGCAGGACAGCTGATTCCAGCCAAGAAGCCTTTCTGTTATATACCTATTTATAGGAATGATTCTAATAGCAAGTATTGCACAACTTGTTTGAAATGGCCTCTTATAGCTACTGTGTTGTTTTTCTAGTACTTACTCTTGATGTCCATATTTGTAAATTTTTGAACAGCTCATAACAATTACAAAAGCTGGTAATTGTACTGTTGCAAGGTAAGTGTTAGATTCCCCACCATCTGTATAATTCATTTCCTTTAGACTGTAGGACATCTGAAAATATTTTATCTCGTACTGGGGGCTTTATTCTTCTACAGAAAAAAAGGCACTAAAGTACTAAACTGAGGTAAACTGTCTGTGTGACAGTCACCTCCCTCCTGAGCTGGCAAAGCACAACCCTTACAGGCCCTACAGCCTTTAATGTCAAGCAGGACCATGGAAAATAAAGGATTCCCCCCTCCCCCCATTTTGGACAGCCACCTACTGTGGTAGAGCCTTCTCTGGTCAGCTGAGTAGGTAGTCTTTTTATGTGAAACAGACATGTAGAGAGTAGCAGCTACTTGGTTTTGATCAGATGGAGCTTTTGCAAGTGTAAGCTACTTCAGGCAGTGTTATTCCCATTTCCTCTGTGAAACGCAACTAGAGACAAAAATGAAATAACAATAAAAGTGTAATAAAGTCAACTCAAACAGTGCAATAGAGACTTTTTTCCCCCCTGGGAACTGCTTAAATAAAGTCAGTAAACCGGCCAAGCATCAGGTAACACAAGCCCAGGCTGCCTGCCTTGGCTGTTCTGACCACCCCAGAGCAAAACAATGCCAGCCACCACTCTACTCACGGAGGAGAGCCCCAGGGCCTGCGCCTCCACCCCTTCTGCCACTCGTGAAAAGCCACAGGTTACTCAGACGTGCGCAGTCAAGAGGTTGTTCGTAAAAGCCATTCTAATTCTTCTAGTCTTTATAAACAGAAAGATGGAATATAAAGCACTAAATACAAACATAAAGACTTTATTGAATGCTGCTCAATTCCCCAAAGGTCTTTCATTACAAAAGTTTTCCACACAACTGCAATTTAAGAGATTGGAATGGTACTCTGATAAAAGATGTGAAAAATACTTGATCAAGTAAACAGACAAGACTTCTATTGTCAACTTTCCACCTTTAAGAAACAGACTGCATTTTCTTTAAATAAAACAAGGAACATCCTTTCCTCTTTACTGAAAAACCCCCATAATAATCCCAATTTTGGTCTAATTCTTTAGTCCATGAGATGCTAAACAAATGCAGAAGTGTCCAAGACAGTCTCTCAGAGACCTGCACCGCTCTGCAGGGAGGCCTTGGGCTGATGGGGAGCATCATTGATGGGCCCTCTGGAGGAAGCTCCATCCTCAGCTGCAGCAGGAAGAAATCTCCAAGTAGCCCAGGACCAAGAGGCAGCGAGAATGGGGCTGAGGCACTCACCAAGTGGTAGGTGAACCCCAACCCCTTCAAGCCAACTTGCTCTCCCTACTTTGCCTCATTCTAACACGAGCATTACAGAAATCTGAATCTGACCAGGAATTCAAGGACAGCACCATATCTGAGTTCCTTTCAGTGCTGTAAGGGGCACATACTGAGTATCTCAAGTTACTGGTAACGTACCTTGGTTTCATTTGAGAAAATACAGCACAACTAGAAGCCTTTTCTATCATCTTAACCGAAGTATGCAGCGATGTGAAAAGCACATACAAAACAAGGAAAAAAATGTACATAGCAAACTATACCACCTATGTGCAACACAATCAAAAATTCAAGTCATAATTCTCACCACTCCCATAATTATTTCACTCATTAAGGATGATAATTCAGTTCTATGAAACATTGGAAGTGACAGTATATCAATAATTAGACAAATTTACAATATGCTGTGGTAATGACATCACTTAACTGCTGTATTTAAATTCAAATCTTTACATTTGCCAGAGAAAAAAATTGGCTGTTTCTATCATACTGATGAGGTTTATTTTGCAAATCCTTATATATTTCAAAAGGGTACAAAAAAGTACATCTGCTGAGTAGACATTTTTTTAAGGTGGTCATTTCTTTTATTTG
The DNA here is from genome assembly GCF_965140245.1 of Athene noctua. Taxonomy (NCBI): domain Eukaryota; kingdom Metazoa; phylum Chordata; class Aves; order Strigiformes; family Strigidae; genus Athene; species Athene noctua. The sequence continues at coordinate 103,811,802 of NC_134037.1, read as the reverse complement.
GCACTTGTATTGTGTGCATTTAGCACATTGTGAGTGCTGTTCTGCTTTTCTGCCATAGCCTTCTTAAGCTTTAACTCCTCAAGCTTTCTCCACAACTCTTCACGTTCCAATTCTTTCTTCTTCTCTCTGTAGAAAAGAGTGAAGCATCAGTTTCAGATGTGTTTTAAGTGCAATGTGGAGACACAGTTACTGAACAACTGTGATTTACATCTACTAATTCTTCTTTTAAGTTTTTCTCCAAAGCTAATTTTAGAGACAATTACAATTTCCTGTATTAAAAAAAGTGAGCAAATTAGTAACGGTTCATGGCAAAACTGTAGCTTTGCTCTAACAAACTCAGATAACTGCTGTAGCATGACTTTGCACAAGCAACTGCAATTCTAAAGAAGTTTTTTATCACATGCGAACAAATGAAGGGTCGAAGCATCTCTGGGGGAGAAAAACACAGCTCCTGAAAGGAGACTCTGCGTGTGGTCTCAGCTGGCCTAGGATCATCCAGGCCCCGCCTCCCTTCCTCCAGCCCTACGGCTTGGTGGGTTAGTAGGGCAAGAGAGAGGCTTTAGCTGAGCTCTGAAGTGTTCCCCAGCTCGGCTTTCTTCCCACAACACCCCCGAAGCCGCAGAGCCAGCACCAGGCAGCGCCTCGCAGCCGCAGCCGAGCCCCGTTTCCCCAGAGAGGGGAGGGCGCCGCTCCCTGCCCAGGCAGGACAGGGAGCTGGGGCCTTCCTGCCGCCTCCCCGGGCTTCGGCCCCCCCACACCCCGACAGCCTACCTGGGTGCTTCACCCCCGGGACACGCACCAGCCAACAGCAAATACTACAGAACCCCAGAGCCACAACAGTTCAGTTTTGTTTCTTTTCAGCTGATACATTTCAGATATGTGTTCATCAACGTGCAGTGGAAGGAGCAGCAGTACCTTTGCCTTTCTGCTTTATACGAGCTTGTAAGTTCATCAAAAAGCTTGCCGTTCATTTCCATCAGGGTTTTCAGCACGTTATACACCAGTGCCACAATGGTTCTAGGACAGAAGGAACACAACCATTAGAATCACTCAACACAAAATTAATTTTGTCACCAAGTGTTCACTTTCTTTCTTGTACTCTGAGCTTCTTATTTAAGATACTACTGTAAGGTCAGTGAGTTTCTGAAACAAAATCCTTTACTATAACTTCCCCTGTAAATTAATAAAATGCATATTTAAACATTTTTTTAAATAGCTATTTAACCTTAAATTCCTGACTCTTGTAATTGCACAGGATATAATTATTAGTACTGTGGCTGTACTATAAAGCCATTCAATTATGTTAACGTTTAATAAACCGAGTTTTAACAATTTTGTAATATTTGAGTAATGAAATACGAGAGTCTAGAAAAATAAAACTTCTGGCTAATAGCTTCAAGACTGGGCAGCAGAAGAATGCAGCAGAGGAACCACAGGCGCATGGTTTAATACAGCTGCTAAGAGCTCTACCAGAAGCATTTCTGGGCAGCAGATCAGTTTTGCTGCATATGCCCTGTTAGAGAACTGAATTGAGAACCTCAAATAATGGTTTCCTGTACTTCAGTTTCTTTAAGAAACTGAACAGCTTGAGCAATACTGGCTGTGCCTTAGGTGACTGACTGTATTTCCACATTAGGTATTACTCTTCTTTTTGTGAGAGCATTGATATTTCTATAATTATCTTCCAAATATCAGGCTGCTTATCTCCTTTGAACTCAATTATACAAAGAAATGCAAAAATAGCAATAAAATTGAATATTAAAAAAAAGTGCCTATCATGAAGCTTATTGCTAATCAAAAATAAGGTGAACCATCCTCCCCATCTTTCCCCCCACTAGCAGCAGTTCAGTTCCCCTCCAGGCAGCAGCACTGACTGTCAGGCTGTAGGGCAGGGTGCTGTACAGTCTCATGACCTTGAACAACGAGTGAAAGAAAAATCTATGGAAGTAACCAAAGGACCAGGTTTATCTTTTCAGTACGCTCTGTGAGCTGTGGCACTCTATTCATCAGAGGCCTTATGCTCATCCAAAATGCACGGTGCGCTTAGCCTGCTGTCTACATACCTTCCTTGGGTTTGGGGTTTTTTTTGAACCCTGGCTTTCATGTGGTTTGAGGACAAAAGCTTATCCAGAGTTTTGGTTTTCTGAGAGGAAAAGCTTGATTTTGAGCGAGTAGTTAAGTTCACATGGGACAGCTAGATAGATATGAGCACGTTTCTCTGCCCTCCAGAACAGATTAAAAAACCCAAAGGGTTAGACTTTCTTCCCCAAGCCTCCTTGTCCTCAAGGTATACAATTATCCTATGTCTTTCACCTCCTTCATAAAGAGCAACTTCTGTCTGCAGCGAGAGAAAGAATGACATCCTGCAAACTTGTTGAGGCCCCAAGTACTATTACTGCTCCAAGAACTTTATCTCCAGAGTTTATATTCAGTCTCAGCTGATACTTTTGCAACTAAACACATTGTCTAGGTAAATTCAGAATAATTTCTGAGCCTCTACAGGCTTCAAACAGGACATCTGCTTTACTTCAAAGTTGTGGGAGGCTCCTGCCTACTCTGGCTTTTGCCTGTACGAGCTTTACATTCTACAAATTGACTTGCAACTCAATTCAGGATGCTAGACACAAGCAAATTTTGCTTTTTAGTATTTCAGTATAATTCTTGCTTCTTTCAAACATAATAAAAAGATACTAATATTTAACTTGTGGCATTAAATATAAAATGAAGTAGTCACTCATCTCCCATTCCTACCATCCTTTACAGTAGTAGGCATTGCTCTGCTCTGACTGGGTCTTTCCTCATCATCTTCTCACTGGGCAGCAGTAACTACTTAAGATGACACTGACAGATTTTTGTTCATCTAAAGCAGTAAAGGACACCAAAGAATAAATACAGCAGAAGCATCCCTTGGAAATGGTTTTGGTCTAAGTAGTATTAATGTGCTTTTTTAACTAATGCATAAGATCAAATGTGATTACAGTACTGAAGACCATCATCCCACTTCCTCATACTTTTGCCATAAACTCCAGATCTCCACCGTAACGATACAGAACAGTGAAAGCATGATATAGCTGAAAACTGTCCATTTTAGCACTCATTCTCATTGACTGAATGTGATTTAAGTAAAGATGAAGTCACATTTACAGGCAAGTGGACGATTTATTTATGGTACTATAGAGAAAGTTAAACATTACATACGGATTCCAGTGTTCTTTGGAGATCTTGTATAAACTGCCAAACATAATTGGTAGAATTTTATCAATGTTCTCCTCAATCAGGCTAAGAATATATTCATTATTCCAGAAATACAAAGCTCTTTCTGCAACCTGAAACACAAAAGTTTAGGGGTCAACAGCTGCAAAATAAATTACTATTACTGCAAGTTAGGTTTTTTTATACTTTTTTTTTACCTGAAAGTGTGAACTTGACACACACTTGGATATTTGCTTAAATAAAGGTTCTTCTATTTTTTTGAATTGTGTCGGTTCTATTACATCTAAGATTTCTTCAATTTCACCTAAAAACATTACCTGTTTGTATAAAAGAAATATATCAAAAAGCATGAGAATGTTTTAGATCACCGTTGTAAACAAACTACACCTTAGACATTAGCCATGAATCCTGCAAAGAACACTGTATGTAATTACTATGCATTTTTAGACATCCACAGATTTTTTGCAGCCTGAAAGAACTCAGTCACCAGCTTCAGCTACCAGGTTACAGTTCTCATCTTGAATTTCTTTTGTGTAATTCTCTGAACACTTCACAGAACTGCTTCTGCAGCATACAGGTGGGGGTTTTTAACAGTTAAAAAAATACTACAGCATTTTATTTCTTCAAGAATGGCTGCAGAGATTATCATTATCTGAGCTCTCCAAAAGTAGCTTTTGAAGAGATAGTTAATTCCTGTTTAAAATTACAACCAGCAGAACACTAAGTAGGTGGCATGGAAAAATTTAACACCATTCACACAAACAGGGCCAACAGTGTTAAGGGACCACACTTTTAAAGAGCTGTTGGGGGGTGGGATCTGATGGCATAATTCAAACTCCTAATTTTTCAACTCATTTTAATTACATAGAAGAAACCAGAAAAAATTTATTTTCGAGATTAAAGTTATTTTTATACTACAGAAAAAGAACGTATGTATGTTTTACCAAATACTACATACCTCAAATGCTAAATGAGTGTCCCATTGCAGATGACCACCTCCAACCTGGTCTGTGTCTACTGTAATACTTTTTACCTCAGAAAATTGCTTCTCTGTACAATATCTGAACTTTTTTTATAGCTTTATACAGTTTTAACATACCATAGTAAGAACAAACATACAAAACAATTGCATTGAGTTGCGTGACAAAGATGAGTGCCTCAAAAAGCCAAAAGAACTGCAAGTTTTCTGCAAGGTCTCTTGAAAAAGCACAGCAGAGGAAAGGTATATGAACCTGCCACACCACATTTTACATCACAGCAGACACCAGAAACAAGAGACAAAACCAACCTCTTTCTGACTGCAAGTTTTTGGCCAAAATTTGAGCAGTCCTCTGATTACCTATATTGAAAATACAAACAAGTTAAAGCAGAACAAATTTCTATTAATCTTATCAAATAGATGTAAAAAAAAAGTACTAGTTTGCTTTTCCTTACCCAGAGGTTCAGTGAAAACTCAATACAGCTAAATGTAGTTCCACTGAAAATAAATACTGTGCTCTGTAAGTATTTATCTTGTTTAGGTTTACCAGAATAATTTAGACCCTTATCACTTTACAAGTCCTTGATTAATCTGTTAACACTCTGCTTCCATCCCAGTACATACATTGACTGATAGGATGTTGATAACATTAAACATCAGAACATGAAGCTAACTCCCTTCTAGCTAGATATCCCAGAACATTTTTGTCTTCTACTCATCCTACTGCTTTGGGAAGCACCTGTCTCGGCAACAAGGTTAGAAGCCCCAGAGCAGGCAGAGTATGCTGGCTGCACAAACAGGGTTATACAGAGGGGCTATGGCCTCCACCACTTCGCTTTTTTCTTCTGGGATTTGAAATGTTAAAGTCTGAAAACTAAAAAACAAAAGAAAAAAATGTGGACTTACAGGGAAAATATATCTCAGTATCTATATAGGTAACTATCTTATACAAGACTGGGAAAAAAAGCCTTTGGAAAACTTAATTAGGAAGTACAGTCCCCAAGAGGAAGGGGGGGAAAACACACAACAAACAAAGGCTGGAGGCCTGTTTCTTAGAAACAATCATCTGACATGGCATCTGAATTACAAAATTAATGCTGGCTAAAAAAAGCTGTGACTGTTTTGGAAGCAGAAACATTCTCAGAGCCTTATAAACTCTCATTCTGAGGAAAGAACCTCTATTTTTATGATACCACAGCACCTAATTGATCACATCCAACTGTAAAACTCGCTCAAGTACTTTAATACCTCCTGTATTTGGTTTTTGCCATGTTAGTTGTTTTTTTTTTTCCCCCAGCCTCCCAGCTGGCCATTTTATTCATAACTATGTGTACTATTAAAAGTGACTTTCCAGAGAAGAAGTTAATATGATCTTAAGTGCCCACAAGTCTTTATCCTAGGATACTCACATATCCTGCTACTACAAAACTGAATGTCACTTCAAATGACACTGAGCAAATGCAGAAACCTCAGGCAACTGGTAAAGTCCTATACTCAAATCCACAAAACCAGACCAAGATACAAGGGAAGAACAGGCTCCTTACACAGCCTTGACCACTACCAAGCTGGTTGAAAGATACAGAGAATGCCAAATACTAACACCAGCATCTGACACCTGGTGAAGGAGCAGGTGGCCTGGGTCAGCCCACACAGGTTACAACTTTGTGTCTGGCCCACAAAGGCAGTGCTCCCTCCCGCAGCTGCTCAGCTGGTACTGACCCAGTCTCCTTGATGCCTCCACGGATGAAGCAGAAAAGCTGGAGCAGATGGCACAATGAGGGGGAGAAGTTTTGATCTCCCCCATTCCACTGCAATTACCTGATCTGGCAGTCCTTCGCTCGCTAGCTTCTCCTCCACGCTCAAGGAATCAGATTTGCATGAATTAATGACATTCGTTTCGCTAGATTTATAATTTAAAGTAGTCTATGTAGATACACTTTAAATCTAGGTCCATTTTCTGTTAATTAGCTCATAACTGAATGACTCCGTTATATACTATTGAGATTTTGTATTTTTAAAGAACAAACCCAAACATTTAAAGGTATAATAGATCATTCTGCCAACACCTTCCCTTCCCCCAGAACAATGCAAGTAAGCCAAAGAATTTCAGAGAAGCACATTAGCCAAAGAAGAGCTGGGAGAACCTACCATGCATCCCTAACTGGAGCATGAATTTTCTGGTTTCAAAAGCATAAAATTGGGTTAGCTGGAAGAGTCCAGTTTCCAGCACTTGTTATTTTAAGTGTTGAATATACTTCGCTACAGAGACTCATATTCTCAACTTGATAAAGAAATACCATGTTCTGAGCGTAACAGTGCAAACTTCAACAAGATACCTATTCCCTGCTCCGCAGAGACAGCAGTTTCCACCTTGACTATGCTTTCATATTAAAAAACTGATCCATGCACATTTATGTCCGAAGATTTTATTCAAAGAAATATTCAACATGAATGCAGGTCTGAAATCTTGCTGCTCTTACTACACAAAACTCTTAAGACTAATATTTTTCTCTGAGCCACAAACTTCCCATGAAGTGACTTGCAACAGTAGGCACCTGCTAGAAAGAAAAACTTACCTATCTACAAGGACTGCATGTTTAGCCTGACTTCCTCGATGTAAAGGCCATTGCACTTAGCAGGGTTAGGTAACAAACTCTTCTTGTCAGCTCTGCAAACGTCAGGACTGACCTAAGGCTGACTACCATAGTTACAAGAGCTCAGATTGAATGTCCTCTAAATTGACCCTGAGTGACAATTCCTGCCAGAAAAATAACAGTAAGGTACTTGTGAAGACAGCCTTCTGATGGAGTTCTTTAAATATAACTTGACCTAAAGCCAAAAAAAAAATTTCAAATGCTATCTCAGTAGTTGCCCCAAATTTTAATATTTACTTTTCAAGCATTTCAGGAAGTTTCTTAAAGCTTCACTTCTTATTATCTTTTACTCATTTATAAAGCCTATTTTGCTATATACTCAGAGTAATGACCAAAGCAAGCACAGGCAGTAACTCTGCAGTGAGTTCTTTTATCCTCTCCATTCTGAATTCATCTTTACTGATTAAGAGGCAATCAAATTGTATATACTACAGTCCAGATGAAGTCTCAGAACTGCACTACGGCACTCCTACTCCAAAAGCCCTGCCTTCTTCTCTTCAAAGTTCGGGCTTGGATCCTCCATCACAGTTCTGTAAATTCATATCAGGAAGTTCTGACTTTGTCACATTGTCACTTCATTCAATCTTGCAGGTGTTCATGCAATACTACACATTTTCTGCTCACATGTCAACTTTAACTGTCAAAATGCCTGGGTTGCTTTATCTCTTGACTTACGCAATTCCTTTCTGCTTGCCCAATCCAACAAGTTAAGCTTATTGACCAGTGTGGCTGGCAACACTGCAGTACAGGGGAAAAGATGCTTCCAGCAGACAAGGCAAATTTATAGACAGTTGAGTAGACCACCTTCCACCACCTACAGAATCATTTGCCCTCTGATGAGGAACACCAATACTTAAGTAGCTGTGCAGAAAACAAGGATCCACTGAAAGACCAGTGAAGATCTACATTATTTCTACAAAGTGGTTTATCTTTTGCCTTTACAGAAAAAATTTAGATTTTTACATAAGCTCTACATTTTTTGTCAAAAAAAAAAGGCATAAAGTATTTAAATATCAACATACACCTCCTAACAGAAAGATTTCTGATTGTCCAACCAAACCCAGTTTCTGTCCTAGCTGGTCTGATATCAGTCTACAATCCCATGAGCTGCTGCACTGCCCTGAGCCTGCATGCTGCTTTACGGGTACTGCCAAAGCCCTTGCACAGGGCACTGCAAGCCCCTTTTTAGCTGAGCTGTCAATATACATCATGGGAGATTCAGTCTGGCAAAAGGCACCGATGCCTGGAGCACCTGTATTGTAACTTCCAACAGGCACCCCAGTAACTGAAAAGACAGAACAGAAACACCGCATTTGGAATTTCAAGTTCTTTCAGTCTAAATAAAGTGTTGTTATTCTTTCCAACTTTTATTTTGGGATTGTTTATTCCCTAAAATATTTCAGCTTTATGCAGTGGCTAGGCACAAGCCATCAGCACCAAAAATAATGAAATTTTAGTCCTTACCAGGGGGGAATACAGTTACATGCCTTCTCACATGAGGTAATTTGCACTGTATCAGTGGTTCAAACTTTTATTTAAGTTAGTGCTCTATCTTGGTCACAGGTTAAGAGATAACTGCCTTTTCAAACCCAGAATTCTCTTGACAACTGTTCCAGATTTAAATATTTTTTTTTTCCCCAAAACGCCTATGGATCATTAATCAAGACAGCACAGATAGCACCGCTATACAATTCTAAGAAGTTACACTGAAATATTTAGTTGAAATTAAAAATAGAAAAACATTCAACTGAAAAACACTTACAGGCTCTGTTAAAGTTGTATCTTTTTCCAGGAACTGTACAACACAATAGGCAAGCTAGAATGTAAGTCATATGATTATTTAGTTTAAACAGACACTGTTTAGACATTGCAGCATAACTAAATATCACAACTTAAAATGGAAGCACTTCAGATCAGGACAGGGGCAGGGGGAACCCAACCCAAACCCACCCCAGTGCAGCCATTTTAAATTCTTTCAAACTAAACAAAACAGCAATTAAAGCAGCAAGATATACAGGCCTGCTCTATCTTACAAAAACTTCCTGCATACCAAAAATGTGGTGGTGGGGTTTTTTTTTTTTCATCCTAGAAGAAAATTGCTTTTAAGCTTGACAGATATTTCCCTAACTCAGATCCAGTATCCAGACAGATCTGTCTCAACATCAATTCCTGTATTAACATTACAAAACTCTAATTTTCAAACATCTATACTGGAGTAAAGAAGGTGATACTTTCAGTCAAAAAAAATGTTTTAGAACAGGACTGACTGAGCAGATATTGCTGAAGTAATAGACATCTGCAGCATGCAACATTCAGTGATAAGACTACAGGTGAAAAAATTTTAACATATTACATGGCCACAAGAGATCAGGCAGCATCTGTCCAGCTGAGTACCCTGTCCTCAGCAATGGCCAACAACAAATGCCTGTGCAAGAGTTTATGAAGTGGGGAAAGCATAATGTGATTAAGTCACCAGCATGCTTTCCCAGCCTCTAGTGATTTCTGTCCAGGGGTCTTCTCAGGCCAAAGTGTGATGATAGATGTTATATAATTGCTTATTGTTTGGTTACATAGCACGTAGTTAAGGAACAACCATACCTCTGCCCAGTACAGAAACCATACAATAATCCTATTACTACAGTAGTTACAAACCTAGATTCCATTAAGACTGATTTTAAGAAGTCACAGTACTTTTCATCTCACAATATAAAGCAAAGAAAAATTATTTACATGCATTACATGTAAATTTCAATACTTAGGATGCTTGAATTCAAGCACTACCTTTCCATTATTTTTTTTTAATCTGTTACCCCAAAGCAGAAAATTACAATGCTGTAATTACAAGAGGTCTAGTTTATTTTTTACCCTAAGGCTAAGGATGTATATGTGTAGATTCAAAAAATAATTAATGTCACACATTAATCTCATGAAATCCCATTATATATATTGTACAGTAACGCTTTATTGTTCAAAGACAAAGACTTAATTTAGCTTTACAGCTTCAACTTTAAAGGGTAGGCTAAACTTGTGCTGTAGCAACAAAGCAAGCAGGCCACTCCTGATTGCAGAGTAGATTTAACACTTGTTTACACCTTCAGGGTAACACAGAAACAGAGTGCAAACTGCATGTGGCACTAATAGTTTATAAGGGATGGATGAGTAGCCTGGTCAGCAAGCCAAATGCTACTTTCTGGTACACAGTACAGCTGAATTAATAGGACCCTTTCAGTTACCGATGAACCAGATTACACATATCATGAAGAAAAGGACAGCGTGCTGTACTGACCTATTGATGAGAAAATCTTTGGCAAGTCCCTTTCATACCACTGACTCATTCCATGAAGCAGCCTATTGCATAGCAATAAACCACAAACACAAGTGATTTAATTAAAGTAAAATTTTATATGAGAATTAGGAATTAACTGAGCTCTTAACTTGATCCTGTTTATAGGCTACATAGTCATAGTGTCACTTGAACTAGAAACTCATCTCCTTGTATCTTTAGTCTATAAGGAGCTGTATTAGTGACTGAAGTTCACAAAGCAAGTTTTTAATTAGCCACAGCAGAATTACTTGCAAGTTTGCATCAAATGTATTCAATAGTCAAGTGCCATATGTCTGGAAAGGATATACATTATTCCTCAAATAAAATTCTGAACGTCTGTGCAAAGTATAAGAATGGAAGGCAAATGAAGAACTGCAGCATTTGGACCGCATGTCATGGATTTACATAATTTCTAGCTGATCCACTGATCCTGCTATACATTCCTGCCATTTATATGCATTATTCTCCTCCCCTCCCTGTCACTGGTATGGTTTTAGTAATAAAAAAGCACTTCTGAAATAAGTACCTGGCCATACCCAAGGTTCCTTTATACACAGCATTTAGGTTACACAAAGGAAGTGGTAACAGCACAAGCTCCTGGGATTCAATGACGTTTAAAGTGTGACAAGACTAGCTTCCCCCTTCAGCTGACATAAGTGACTTGCTGTTATACTCTTTCACTTTTAATATATGCTAAATATCTCAAAATTAACGTTTAGACATAAGATCTGTAAGATCTTTTAAAAAAAGTAACTGATTTTGCAAATATTTTGGAATATTGATACAACACATACTGCTTTAAATTTCATTAGTTTCAAATGCAAATACAAAAAACCCCCAATACTCAAAAATAGGCAAAAGCTTACCTGTGCATGAAACAAAGCTAATCCCTTTGCAGTATGCATGGGAATCAGAACTTTCATAAGGAACTGTTTGTGTTCTGCTTTCAGTGGCAGTGCAAAACCATTGATAATACTGAAAACACGAATAAGCAGGATTTATTTTTATTAAAAAATAGCTTTTTCTTAGCAAGTCAAGAATTTCTGTAAATTTAAGAGACACTCCATTTCTAATCCAATTTCTAAACCTGATTATTTTGAAGCCATAACTCTACATATGCAAAGCCTTTAAAGTGTTGGTATCATGCAAGTTCAGACTCTTGGTAGGAATACCAGAGAACCATAGTAGAAGTCAAATAATACTCATTAGATGAGTCTTTTTATCATGACCTCCATTAAGTAAAGTCATCTACAGTAAGTCTTGCTGTCTAACCAGTAATATTTATAAAATTGTCTACTGTGAAATATATGTGACAGTTTAGAAAAAACAGTAAAATACTACCACAAAAACCTTCAAAGTTCAAAATTAATGAAATAACGTCAAAAAGGACAACTAAAAAACCGTAGCACTTACAAGGCTTTCCTGAATAGAATTTAAAGAAAACAGCCTGCTGATTAAAGCATTTCATTCAGCATAAGGGCAAAAGTTAACATTAATTTTCTGAATGTCATCTATCAGCTATAAGATAAGCAAGAGTAGACATTCCTCAGACTCTTGAGAAATATTTTGCCAGTCATTTTTAAAACTTGCACTGAAAAAAGAACAATTTACACTCTATACCCTAATTTGATATTCACATGGTAAACCAGACAGTATTAGATTATATAGGTGACTGCACTTCATCACTCATTACTGTAATAATTCTCTTCCTTCCCTCCACTCCCAAAGCAAGAAAGATGAACACCCACAATAACATTTTATATTTTGTGTCAGATCACACGTACCTTCCTAATATCTCAAGAAGTTCAGCAACACCATTGAAGTGCTCTGTTTCATATATAAACCTGTTATGAAAAAGCACAACCATCAAAAATCAAAACGGAAGATCTGAGATTCCAAAGAAATAACCTTCAATAAGTTTCAAATATTTGAAAGTCAGATCACAGACCAAAGCCAGGCCTTTTACTTCAAGAATCAATCACTGCAGACCCAAACCATGAAGGCAAGATAAAGTATTGCTCAACCTAGTCATAAACACACACACAGATATATACAGCATACCTGAGGAAAATGTTGTTGATCTGTTTCCTGATGAATGCTCTTAAACCAAGGAATTTTCCATAAATTCGATGAAGAACTGTCTTTAGGAAATCACGTTCTCGTGGGTCTTCACTATCAAATAGCTCCAACAACTTTAAAAATTAAATTGAAATTTATTACTTTTGGAAGACTTGAATTTTGTTATGTTACTAGCCAATTTGAATTTTATCTTTAATTTACATCAGAAACATTAGAATCAGTTTAACCAAAAATTTTGATTGGATGTCAATATTATATTTTCAAAATTAGAATTTCAATAAAGCTGATTATTTGTTAAAAACACCCAGAAGCTGCATTTCCTTCAAAAGTCTGTATAAAACAGACAAAGCCATTCCAACAACTATCACACTACCAAAACGAAATGAAATTGTAAGAATGAGACTATGAAACCTCAGGTAAGCAGTTTACACTTGGTCTTTAAGAGATCTGAATGAATCAAACTCATGTCAGATATTTACAATTTCTTAATTAAAATCCTGTATTGCTCATCTCAAAAAGCTGCTTGTGTCTTGAAGGTTAAGCAAAAGCATTCCTATACAAGATAATTCACAATTAATGATTTAATATGGCAGGGATCACAAAGTAAGCATAAAATATGTAATTATGAACCAATTCTCTGCTAATACAGACTAAATGCCGCAATAAACTAGCAAGATTTTCATGCATTTTTTTCTTCTAGAGTTTTCAAAGACCATACTCACTTGAAGACATCAAAAGATATTCTAGTCCCATTACAAACCACTACTTTAGTAACTTTTTTCCCCTGCATGTCCAAGTAAGAGTGTATTCAGAAATGCTACCTGCACTAAACAAGTTAGTAACTTAGCTCAAGCAGTCACTACAGTCTCCTGCTCAGTCCAGGTCTGTGAGCTTAGGTATCTTTACACCAAGCAGAAGAATGGCTGGAAACAGCTGTTGAGGAACTTTGTTTGGGCTCATTTCATTTTTATATTTAGAAGGAATTTCTTGGGATCACTACTCCACTTTTTTTTTCCCATATATAGCTAGCTGTTCATTGCATTGCCTTGTACTCTAGAAAAAGATCAAGTGAAATGTCAGGAATTGCAACTCTTCAACATGGCTTTTAAGAACCATGGGTCAATTAGTAAATTGGATAGCCACAGCTAAATCTTGTGGAAATAAAACAGAATAAACCACCTATAAACAAGAACACTAAAACCAAACAAGTAGAAATTAAATGCAGTCACTGAAGGTTGGGAGGGAAAGTGTCATCTATAGTTTTATTCTTCATTGCTGTACTGTGACGGCCTGCCAGCACTTGCTCTTCAGATACTGAGCTTTTCTTCAACAAACAAGTATTCTGACATGGTAAAAAAATCCCCACTGAGTTAACCTCGGACAAAAATTTTTTATAGTATTCTACCGCCTAATGCCTTAAGAAGTTATATTTAAAATGAAATCTCACTTCACTTTCCTGCTCATGTGTACTTTACATGGTGAAGCATGGTTTTCCTATCTACTTTCTTATTTGATTCTCCTTCTGTGGTTACCAGACAATAATAAAGAGAATGACACTACCTAGTCATAAGTCAGCAGATGTTGTAACACATTTAATGTACAGTAAGTACCTGAACTTTTTACAGGAAAAAAGTTTGCTGTAAGTTTTCCCCAGATAAATCTATGAAAAAAACCCCAGACATAAAAGCACAACGACAATTTAATTCGCATATTGTTGACCCAATTGGAAACAAGCTACAAATCATTAAAAACACAACTTGTATTTACACATTACAACTATCTTACACTGCAAAGCACTGAGGTCAATACGTGAAAACAAAAAGTTTCTGAAGTTACTAATATAGCCTGTTACATATAGCCTGTGTGGTATGATGTGCTGTTTATTTAGTGTTTGGCAGAATCCACTGTTGGAAAAACTAAAATTTAGCCCTCTGTCAACAAAAAACCTTTAATACCTCCTTAGCTTTACAGTCATCTGATAAGTTAGGCCTGAGAGATGAGCTTTAAATCTTGGGGTGGGAAAACTCTCTACTTACCTGCTGTACAAATTTCTGGTCAATATATCGCTTTGCAATGCTAGGCTGAAAATCTGGGCTCTCCAAAAACCTCAGGAAAAATTCATACACCAACTACAAACATTGAAATGAAAATTTTGAAGTTAGTAAGTATAACATAACACAGATTTCAGCCCCACCACCACCACGACGTCAGTGGGAACTATTCACATGCTTAAAAGGTACATAAGGAAACCAAAACCTAACACATCACTGCTCAATCACAGCCTCTACTGGCATTTACTGAAAGAATTACAGTAAGTATCAAGAACACTTTACTTCCCAGAAGAGTCAAAGCTTAATAAATTATCTACTGAAAATATCACTATTAGACAAAAAACAAGTATATATTCACATTTCCTACTACATTAAGAATTTATTATGAAGAAATAAGTTACCAAACACTTATAAACACTGAGGGTAAAATTAAGTGCTCTAACATCACATAATTCCTTAAACAGGTGAAGAAAAGTCTGCTAACTATGTGTTCCTGAAATTAAGTTTCAACTGCAAACTCCAAAAATGAATACACAGAAACCTAAAAGTTTGGCTTAACATTAGGTTTCCATATCCTGGACACTCAATTCATAGAACCATTTAGGTTAGAAAAGACCTTTAAGAACGTCTAGTACGACTGTAAACCTGACACGGTCGAGTCCACCACTAAACCATGTCCCTAAGCACCACATGTACACATCTTTTAAATACCTTCAGGAATGGTAACTCAGCCACTTCCCTGAGCAGCCTGTTCCAGTGCTTTACAATCCTTTCAGTGAAGAAATTTTTCCTCAAATCCAATCTAAACCTCCCCAGCACAACTTGAGGCAGTTTCTTCTTGTCCTATCACTTGTCACTTGGGAGAAGAGACCAACACCCACAACAGGACACTGCAGATTTATCTTCAACATCCTTCATATTTTGTAGTATATTATTTCTACTGAGTTTAAGTCCCCATTTGCTGTGATCCCACAATGCCCACAGATGGAAAAACAGACAGGAGATAGAGCTAGCAAGGGCCTGAGGTAGAGGAGAGGCATAAAGAAGCCAGAGCACAAATCCCATATTTTGGGGTTCATCAGAAGTCCAAGACACAAAATAGTGCACTTGCACAACAATGGCAGATTTATAAGATACACACAGGGCATCTCTTAAGCAAGACAGAACTGAGAGGAAAGATGTCTTACGTTTAAGATACATTCAGAGCTGCTGATATTCTCAACACCTATTTCTGAACTCCACATTAGCTGAACAACTGATCAGTAATAATATTAAAATGCAATTTAGATACGTACAGACATCGCTGATTAGACTTCTAAACAAAACCCACACAGAGCTCTAGTCATACTCACAGGCATGTATTTCAATTATTACCACTGAGTGCTTATTAAACTGAGAGCCAACACCTGAGTAATTCATAATTATAATTATGAAGTTCACTTGAGAGAATTGCTTGACAATAAGTACTTTTTATCTAGAACATTTGAGACGGCAGCTACTTATGCATCGCCTCAAGGAGGGTATGTTGTATCTGCAAAGCAGCTCAGAAACACAAGTTCCCCTTTACTCTTTCTTCCCTTCTCACAAAGCTTAACAAGAGCTTTTCATATCAGCAGTTTAAATGTACACAAATTCCATGTAACTGTATTAAAACTCAAGCTTCTCTGTACAGCCTTAATTTGTTGTCTTGTACATAAACACAATAACACACATTTGCAAAATAGACAACAACATAGGACAGAATTTTTAAAAACTTGGTAATACAATCCAATAGTGTAATTTTAAATAGTTCCATACTCTACAGTCCATCTCAGAAGATCAAACATGACTATTTAATATCTTCATCAGTGACATGGAGAGTGGGATTGAGCGCACGCTCAGCAAGTTTGCCGACAACACCAAGCTGTGTGGTTCGGTTGACAGGCTGGAGGGAAGGGATGTGCCATCCAGAGGGACCTGGACAGGCTGGAGAGCTGGGACCCTGCAAACCTCACGAAGTTCAGCAAGGCCAAGTGTGAGGTTCTGCACATGGGTCAGGGTAACCCCCAGTATCAATACACGCTGGGAGATGAAGGGATTGAGAACAGCCCTGCAGAGAAGGACTTGGGGGTCCTGGTGGATGAAAAACTGAACATGACCCAGCAACATGCTCTCGCAGCCCAGAAAGCCAACTGTATCCTGGGCTGCATCAAGAGAAGTGTGGCCAGCAGGTCAAGGGAAAGGATTCTCCCCCTCTACTCTGCTCTGGTGAGACCCCCTCTGCAGTGCTGTGTCCAGCTCTAGGGCCCCCAACATAAGGACACAGACCTACTCAAGCTGGTCCAGAAGGAACATGAAGATGATCGGAGGGCTGGAGCACCTCCCCTATAAGGACAGGCTGAGAGAGTTGGGATTGTTCAGCCTGGAGAAAAGGCAGCTCTGGGGAGACCTTATTGCAGCCCTTCAGTAATTAAAGAGGGCTTATAAGAAAGACAGGGACAGACTTTTTAGTAGAGTCTGTTAAAATAGGACAAAAGGGAATGGTTTTAAACTAGAAGAGGGTAGATTCAGGCTAGATATAAGGAATATATATAAATAATTTTTACAGTGAGGGTGGTGAAACACTGGAACAAGTTACCCAGAGAGGTTGTAGATGCTCCAACTCTGGAAACATTCAAGGTCAGGCTGGATGGGGCCCTGAGCAACCTGGTCTAGTTGAACATGTCCCTGCTTACTGCAGGAGTAAGATCACCTTGGAACTGGTGATCTTTTAAAGGTCTCTTCCAGCCCAAACCATTTTATTATTCCACTGATCTTTTTCAAGCTAGAAACTAGATAAATTCATTAGTGATTTGTATTGAAATGGGAAACACAGGGGAGGAGAACAGTTATTAGTACAGCTTCATAAGGATTAATTTTGGAATTAAATTTCTGTATTAAATATTTCTATCAGTGACCACAACACAGAATATTCACATATGATAATTGCTTAGATGATGCAATGATATCAGAAACTACCACCAGGGAAAAAAAAAAAAAAAAGGAAGGAAAAAAGTATGTGAGGTTATCAATAAGAAAAAGGGCAAGTTGACCCTGAAGGCCTGGAGTAATAAATACAGGATGAAACTCAAGGATTGCAAAGTCACAGTTAGAAATCCAAGAAAAAGCTTTGCTAAGCATTTGCAAGCCTTTAGGCTAAGAAAGGGTTAACCATAGGATGACTAATATCCATCTACACAATGAAGCGACAGATGAAAACCTGAGTTATTCCAGGAAGATACTGACAGCACAGATGTAAAAGCAGAGTCCTACACATGCTTGAGAAAATTTATTCAAACCTGACAGGATAGAGAGAAGGAGCCACTAGAATTGTCATGGGACAGAGCACCTTACACAAGTGAAGATTAAATTGGGATGTTTTGTTTTCCCTAAAGGACAGGGGGAGGAAGGACAATTATGGCTTCTTTCCATAAATAGATATGGGGACTGTGATAAACGTCAAGCAGGAGAACCAAGTTAAAGCATAGCGCTGTAACATCTCAGTACAAACTGTCCCAGATTAAGTTTAGGGTATCAATTGGGACCAAAACCAAGGTACATATTATCTATAAAATAGAATAAGTCAATATTAATGCAAGATTCTCAATATATGATGACAAATTAATCAGTTACATATCTAATTTCTAATACAGGGAGAGTATGTATTAGTAACTACTTGAATGCTTCATATAAACACATGCAATTCCAGAACCACAATTGCTGCTATTGTTCTTAAAGAGTTTTCAGAAAAACAAAATTTAGTGCTCAAAAAAATCCAGTTTCTGAGCAGTTTCACAGAGAAGTTTTGTGCACCAGAGTATTTATGCAGTTCTGATGCTTACTGAATCATTTAGCAACCTGATAATTTGTATCCCTGCTCCTAGAACATGTACAGCTGCTAAAAGGTATCAAATAACTTTGGAAATCCTTGGGAGCCTTGGGAAATTCATGAAGCTTTATCTGAGGCATTTCAGGAAGCAAGCTGCAGTGGCCATTGCTGGATAGTCAGCCTCTCCCTTCTCCTGCATGCTAATGTTTGCAAATTTAGAAGCATACAACAACTACTATCAACTAGGGGGACAAGAATGGATTCTAGTCACAACAGATACCAACCAAAACCAACAGGTATGTTCAACTTCCAGTTTAACTGAAGCATTACCACTGGAAATACTAAATCAGGGGAGAACTATTGGATTTAGCCATTTGGGTTCTCAAAATTGGTCTGCTTGGGTCAAAGAGCTATGAAATAACATTCCTATTACTTTGGTGATTCAATCTTCTTTCTTGCAGAGACCACTAGAATATTACTGCTTTAAGCTACCAATTCCAACAACTCTGCAACTCCCCAGGCTTCAGAATACACAGTGGCTTTAACGCCACTGTGTACATTCAACCTAGCTTAGCTGTTACAAACCACCTTGAGCATAGCTTTAAAGCAATGTCTTTCAAGCAGCACTCATTTTACTTGAACGTCCAGAGTCTTTTGTTGTGACTACACACACTGGCAACTTATTAAGCCACTATCATGTTATTTTATAGAGAAATTCAACCAGAGTAGGGATTCAGATTTTTTCTTCTCCCTCCTAGAAAACTGGCTACCTGAATTCTGAATTTGTTTTTAAGTGAGCAATCACAAATCACAGGCAGGAAAACATCCATGCCTGCCTGCCAGCAGTTCTTTAGACTATACCAAAAGTAGTTAACGGGTTCTGATGGGTGCAGGGGGGAATGGATGTGTACAACCCCTTCCTCCATACACAAAATCTGACACTTCCAGCAGCTCTGTGCTCCTGGAAGGCAATTAGTCAGTTATCCAACTCACTTCTACCATCGAGTAGCACATAAACTGTAAAAGAAAGGAGAGGAAAACACAAACTGTTCCCACTGTGCTGCAATGAGCAATCTATTCCAAGCACAGGGTGAACAACCAATGCAGGCAAGGGAAATCCACAATCAATGATCAGACAGCCCTGGCCAAACCTCATTTAGAAAAAGGCAGAGGAAAAAGCTGAAAATAAAATTTCAGATAATACCACAGGCTATGAATCTATCAGTTTCTCTTAGACAAGCCTAAAGCACAAGTGAACTGGATGTAGAAACCACAAGTCTTTTTCTATAAAAAGAACTATAGTTTACTTATGACCTGAAGTGAACTGAGCTAACATTTGCAAGTTTTACTCCTGAGAGACAGGGGCATTTTTAGGTCAGTCAGTAGTGACATCATCTATAAGACATATTTGCATAGCCCTTGTGTGCCCTCCCACCCACTACAAAAATCAAGCTTCTCATCTAGTTCAGTTATAGCTATTTCTCCTATGAATTAGAATCAACCACGTATAAGATAATAATCACAGCTTTTAACCTACTTTCTGTGATAAACTGTTTCTTACTTGGTGTAAGTCTCAAATACTATCCTGAACATGTACTTTTTATAGCCAATATTAGAGGTCCAGTTTTTAAATAAGAGCATTTGTTGATACATTAGAACTGTAATAATATAGGGATAGAGTAGCATTTTAACTCTTAAGAGAGGGGAGAGAATGGTATCCAGATGTGCAGTAGCTATTAATCTTCCACCCACTACTAGGAGTTGCTACATAAATTTAACAGATACTACTTATACAAATTCATCAACAAAGTACCCGAGATATCAACTTGGATGATTACAAATTATTTCAGTTTCTTCAACGTTTAACAGTTACTTGAAAAAGAATAAAAATTCAGCCGTATTGCAAGTAAATCACGTGATTGATACAGCAATGCTGTAAAAGTCACGAGACTAGCACAGGAGTGCAACAATAGAATAACTAACCAACTGTTACCAAACAACAACGCCAATATTGTAAAGTTCTTGCATAAAGGAAGGGAAGAGGGTGGGAAGAAGGAGAATCTATTTCTTGCTCAAAAGACAAATAAAGGATATTACTGCATTTTTTGTTACCGTCACAAGAAACCGAACTGTTAACATGCACTTATATTTCACTGAAATCACACAAAAAAGTTGCTCAAGTGCAGAAAAGAAACCTCTTAAGTGAAGAACATAATTGCCTAAAATATCCATATATTTTAGACATGCATATACCACACTTCAACAGTGCAATCACTCCATTAAAAAAAAGTATTTAAGCACTTTGGAAGATTTACATTCTGCCATATTTATACATGTTAAGAACGCACCACTTTTTTCTCCCCTCCCAACTATAGAAACTCAATTATACTATAAAAGCCATTTTGATGTTCTTACCAAAGGCACAAAATTACTCCATTCACAGCTCTTGCCTTACAATAAGGCTTGAAAATAAAGGAACTGCATACCTGTATGTGGGGCCATGAGGCTTCAAGAGTTGGTTCATCTTCTTCTGGATCAAAATCTGGATTATCACTAGGTGGAAGTGTTCTGAAAATATTAGAACTAATCTGCAAGAGAAAAAAAAATATTAATTGTATAATTTTTTTTTATGTTTCCACAGATCACACTCAGCAAGGTACTGCTTTTACCCTAAAATTACATTTAAACAAAATCATCATCCAAAGGTCCGAAACAGGCCAATGACAATAATAAGAAAGTAACTTTTGTCTCAACTGTTTTACAAGTTTGTACCTAGACACGGTCATATTTAAAATTTTGCTCTGAAATCATTAAAGTTAAAAAAACCATTTCAGTTTACCCTTGTAAAGATTGATTTTTAAGTGTGACATTGAGAACTGAGGTTTTATATAACAAATACAGTATGATTAAACAGTTATTATTTACACTAAGCTCTCTTCACATGTAAGGCAGACAATCCCAAAAATACATCTAATTTTACAGTTCTTAATTTCAAGATATTTCTCACTTTCAAGTAGAACTGAAGAACTGTTTGCAATTTTTCAACTTTCATAATTTCAAGATGTTTCAAAGTTTTGGGAAGTCAGAAATATGTAACAATCGTAACTTTGTGATTTAACACAGAGTAACTTTGAAAAAAACCCAAGAAAAATAGCTACCAAGTTACTTTAAATACAATATAGTTAAATCAGTGTCAAAAGGGCAAGTTTAAAAAGGTTTCTTCAGGGATTTTTGAAGCATACAGAAGTCTGGATAGAAGACCAAGATGTCAAAAGTAAAATAATGTCATCTCTTCTGCCAGATGTAACATACTGCATTTTAAACCTCTAACATGAAAAAAGAGAACATGAAGTTAAATTCCCTTTTTGCATTTTCTACTGTTTATTCAGGAACATGTTTAGCCTAGCTTCTCCAAGCATCTTTCAAATTCTTTAGTCTTTTTGATCAAATCTGTTTCAAATAGCTGCTAATCATCCAAGCCTACTAAACACAAAAGAAAATCTTTGACAGTTTGCAGCAAATGCTACTGCACAGCTTCCATGAAGTCTCAGAGGTGTTTGAAGAATGTTGCAAAGGGACTTTAAAAGAAGTCATGCAGCTGGCTCTGCACAGAAGAATCATTTGCCTCATTAAACAAGATATCAAGCTATTGCATAAACTTTTCAGTTCCTCCTGTGCGCTTCATTCTATGTCCTGTCACTGTCTCCTGTTGGTACACGGGAAAGCTGCAGATGCTGCTGCTCTAGAGTAGAAGGGCAATGACGGTCTGTATGGATGGACACTACAGCAGTCTCCTAGTTTACTGCATAGCAGAAAAAACCCCAAACAAACAATACAGTTGTCCTTTAAGATTGTGAACACAAAGGACTTGGGATTCTGGAGCACAAGAGAAACTGGCTGGGGAAAAGAAGGGGGAAATAGGAGTCTGAGAGAATGTGAACTGAAAATCAAGACACAATCCTGTTTCTGTTATTTGATATTGTCTACTCTTCTTGGGTATTCAGCAAAAACATCCAACATACAAATCAGTCCCCTATAGAGACTCCCCTACTTCTGCTTACAAGTTCTCTACTAACATTTCTTGAAAAATGCATCCTTTTATTTCTAGATGCTTCTTCCTGAACTGAACCTGCCAACCCTTTAGCACAGAACCTCAGTACAGAATGTAAAAATTTCAAATCCAAAACAAAAGGTACTAACTACTGAACATACTTCTGTAGCAGAAACAAAGAGCAAGCCTCTGGGCCAGACCTTTAGAAAACTAATTGCATGATTTTCAGAGTATTTTGTACTTCTACTAGCATTATCGGTCTCCTGAGACCATATGAAACTTAGAATAAACTATGTACCATTTTTATGTACCAGCCTGTGTCCCTAAAGAACAGGTTCATTTACTTCTTTATTTCTGAAATACTTCAGCTTCCTCTCTCTTGCCTCTTTCTAATGTATTGATCAAAAATGTGGTTTGGGTTAAAACCCCCATTGTTTTTGTACGGCAACTTCTCTATATCATCGTGGTGGTGCAATTCTTACCCCTCCCCGGACCTCCTTGTTGGGCTGCTTGGTGCTAGGTGTGATTCCACCCACCTCCCCCCCAAACTATACACCAATTTGTGGAGATAAGGACTGATAACGTTAAGGAGCCTGGCTCCTGCCCCTCCAGATTGCTCAGAAATGGTTATAACAGCTCATCACCTCCTAAAGGCCTGGCACACCTGTGCCTGGGAAGTGGTCAAACGGAAACAATTAACAGAGTTGCACATTCATCAAGTTCTTGTGCAACTGCTGGAAGGCACCAGAATACTTGGTTGTTCGAGGCAGGCCTGAGCAAAAGGTATTTGACAAAAGTCAATTATCTTGGACCCTATAAATTGTGACCACAAGGGAGACCCTTTGAGCTCTCCTGGATCTCTGCGGGCCTGTGACCAGCATCTCCCCTGAGCTGGGACGCCTCTCAGGTACCAACACCCTTAAAGTGTTGATAGCTCGGAAGGCCAGAGTGAAATCAACCCACTGGAGTCTCAATTATCACCTGTTGAGGAATGCCAAGGCATTGTGAGTAGCTCTAAACTCGAGAAGAGGGAAATTTTACTTTGAGCTACCTTCTCTTTCACCCGTTCTTTCTCTGCTTACTGGTGTGTGGGTACATACTTCATTCTACTGGATCCGAATACTTTTATCACTGTGTGTTTGTACGTTTGTGTTCATTCTACTGGATCCAAATACTTTTATGTGTTTGTACGTTTGTGTATGCGCATGCACATATGTATAGATTAAGATACCATGAAGTAAGGTAGTGTGAATCTTGTCATCCTAGAATCTGTAAATAAGTCACTATTTATATAACATCCTCTAAATTATTTTTGTAAATGATCAATTGCTGTTATTTATTGATAAATCTAAAATTCCTGTTAAGTCATTACTGTGTTAATACTCTCACTCGTGACAATCCTCATATTATTTAAAATACCCCTTCTTCCTTCTTAAGTGGGGTCTTATGTCTGAGAAATACAAATAATAAAAGGCTTTTACAGCTGGATAGGTTTCCAGGCAAACCCAGCATCAGCTTTCTAAATTAAATTTCAAAGTTTTGCGAAAGTGACATCTGAAAATGTGCCAGTTAATGTGTTAAGATATAGCAATTACGTTTCATTAAAAAGAAGCAGCCTCTTGTACTTCCCAAGGAGCTAAGCAATTGGACAGACCCTAGATTCTATTCCAACTTTTAAGCATGCAGATACCTGATGTTTTTTGAAATTTTGAATTCATAGCTTGTGCAAGCCTCTAGGACAATCTCATTTACACTGGATTTTTATATGCTTGTGGGGAATGAGGGGAGGTTGGCAGGCACAAGGAGATGGAGGAGTAATACTGGAGGGACATTTCTATTATGCTTCCAAATCTGATAAAGGCTAGAGCTTTCTAACTTCCCAGGAAGCTTAAAAACCTATTCACAATGCCAAACCTTAATTTGCTGTTAGCTTCAGACTATAACTAAGAATTCCCAAACAGTGAAGACACTAGTTTTAGATGACCTAGAAAGAAGGTGCACAGATCGCTGTGCTACCCCTTCAACACTATTTGTAAGCAAAACTCTTCTTCAGTTCTTAATTCAAAGGCTTTGGAAGAAAAACAGTAGGAAAATCAGGTTGCCTGGGGCACCAAAAAGAACCTACAGCATATGTCCTGCCCACCTGCCTAAATTTTTTTTTTTTTTTTAATGATCTCATTCCTTCCTTGGTGGCCTGAAAAGACACTGGTATCATTTCAACCAGTGCTCCCTACCACAGAATCCAAGCAGAGCAGGGACAGCTACACAGGCAATTACTGAGTGGTACTGGCCCAGTGACTATCATGGTAACAAAGACCATGTGAAGGGAAGGAATGCTAGGAGATCTCCTCACCTGCATAGACCTTGCCTATGCACTGGTCAGGAACAATATTTTTTTCATCTTGATATCTGTAAGGGATTGTTGACTTTGCCTCCCCAAGACTCAGGTAACTCCAAGGAAATTGGGCTGCTTCCTCTTCAAGCTGGAGGAAAGGTGTCCCAGGCCTACGGAAAGACAATGGGCTTTGGAAGGAAACTGCTCTGCTTCTGCCACTGATGCCACTCTGTATTTTTTCAAGGCATTTATGTAGTCTGTGCATCCTTTACTACCAGTCAGATAATAGCTGGGTTTCATTAAAGCTGATTTTTACTTTTTTGTCCCGAAAAACACTATACTTCAAACTCTGCGAAAGTAACACTAAAAAGTCTAAAAATTTTTTTACAAATTCTTGTAAATCACACAGAAGTTATGCTACAAAGAAAGGCCTCAAGCTTGACACACGTGTTGTTAGGAGGCAGAGAGACATCCAGAGTTCTTTCTGAAAGCTGGTACTTCGTCCTAATTCACAGCAAAGACCTTTTCTGCTGCCAGTTGCCAGGGAGACTAGAAATACTATTCAGGCTTGGAGGGATCTTTTGTCTCAAGCTCTGAAAAAGCTCTCACTGAACATTTAAGGCCATCATTTTCTGTCATTTTAGGGGAGAAAAGGAGATGGAAATTTGTTATGGAAGGAGAAACAAGCATCCACAGAGCCCAATCATTTGCACAACAACAATAACCTCAAAAGAACAGCTCAACACCGCCTTATCTCCACAAAAAAAATCTCCCTTCAACAAGTATGATACGTTAGTGAGTATACTCGTCCTTCTAACAAGAGGCTATAGAAGGCACACAGAGTAAGAAAATACTGCAAGGATTCAGGCTTGCTGCCACCAGCAGAAAAAAAAAAAGCCAAAGAGGTGGACATACTCTGTCCTTTATTTCCTTGTGTAAAAAAACATTTAGGACAGAAACACAGGTCTTTTCAAGAAAAAAACAACTATACAAAAAACTCCAGTGTCCTAGATCTTTCGTAAAACTTAATAGGAAACTGGTGCAACAGCAAAATTGATTAAAAGGGTTTAAATATTCCTAGCCCTTCAGTAATTTCTACGCTTATTGATATTAAAGATCTGATCCTGCATATCAGCTGCTCACAGAAAAAGACAAAAAACAAAACTTAAGAAAAAATAGCTTGCACTGTATAGAAAGCTACAGAAGTCACAGGCCATAATATCTGAACTTACACTCCCAATAGCTACTTTTAAAGTCAGCATTGTGCCCATGTAAACTTAACTGAAGTTTAGAGAACGATTAGCCTAATGCACAGGCACTAAACACATTAAAAAAATTTAGACTATCTCAGATTATTGTCAAATGTCCTTCTGTTTTGTTCCCTGTATATAGAGTATAGGCCTATCTAAAACATCACTTACACAGCATTTGAAAATTCATATTAAAAAACCTGGGAAAGTCATCAGATAATGACCACAAATATTTTGCTGCTTATTCAACAAGCCATTTGTAGAAATTGCAAGTACGAGTCATCCTGTGGTTTACAACTCAGGCAAACTACTTAGACTCCTCTAGCGCAGCTCTCCAAGGCCAGAAGAGTAACAAACAGCTATATAAAGCATTTGCAAAGTAGAGTTGCTTTCTTAAGGTTTAACTGATAAACCTTTCTGTTGACACCACTACCTGCAAGAATCTTCACCTGAAAAACTTTAGCCTGTCATTCCACCACCATTCCTAAATAAAGACAGGCAGCACTGAAATACTGCCTTTTTCTGAATGAGAAAACTTCAAAGTTTACCCAGACTGCAAGCATCTGCAATATACCAGTTCTTTCATTTTAATTAACCAGAATGCATCATATTTCAGCTAATAATTAAAACTTACAAGTTGTTTGTTTTTACAAGCCATTCTAAACAAACTTGTAAGCCAAATTATCATTAACATATTATATTATATTGTATAAGCAGAATAACCAGCAGCAATTCTGGAGTTAGATGCCATCAGTCATAAACTGATGAATTTATTTTATTAAAAATCAAAATGTAAAAGAGCACTCTACTTACCATTTTCACTATGTCAGCATAAGCTGATTCAACAATCACTCCACGATTTGTTGAAACATATTCAACCAGTTCATTCAGCGTTGCTCTCTTAATTTCTTTGCTTTTCAGGTCTGAAACAGAGTCCATGAAGTCAAAGAGTATACAACACTGTTGCAACTTCTGACAAAAAAGATCTTGCTGTTCATTGAAGGTGGCATCTATAAAAAAAAAAAAAAAGTATCCAACACTTAAGTCTTTAGAAGTGAACTAAGATTTCTAAATCTATTCTGTTGACAAAAATTTGCATAGCCATCAGGGTTTTATTATGGGGAATAGCATGCTCTGTAGTCAGCAAATTAATAAACAATGTTGTCAAAACTGAAGAGATCTGTTTAAGTATGTTAGAAAGAAAGACCTGCCATTCACAGCTTGTGTTTTATACAAGAAGCGATGGATGAATATATGGCAGTAGATATATTTACAGAAAATGAGTTCCTGAATTAACTTCATTTTAAATTATTAGACATAAGTACCAACTCTCCCTCACCAAAAGTCATACAGAAGCAGTGCATCATACTAACCTTTCATTCATCCTATTTGTCTCATTCTGTTCCTTAATCCTGTATTATGTAACCTGCTTAAAAGCTGTAAAATCTGCTTTGAAGGAACCTTGTCTTTTTATCCCAATGCAAAATACTTTACATACTTTTGACATCATGTGATGAATATTTCTCTTAAGAATCAACTCTAATATTTCAGAGGAATTAATCCTGAATTTTCATGCTTTGGTCCAAATAATTTATTACAGTCTTAGTCATGTAAGGTTTTCCAGCTTTTTTGGCCTATTAAGACAACGTGTTTGGCTATGACTTGGCATTTTCATTTTAGTGTGCAGTTTCTCTATAAGCTGATAAGCAAAATTCTTCCATTAGTATTTCACATTAACTCTAAGAAAAGACAGATTAAGTATGGTACACTTCAAAAATTTAATACATCCTTAAAACATTGTTACTGTTCTAAAGTTGCATGATCACAACAAAAGCAGCCATGGTTTTAACTAGAAAAAAAATTTAGTGCCTTTCGTTCTTGTTTTTAATTGTTTGTTCAGGTTCTAAGCCACTCCAGCACACAGCATCACCTCATCTATCAGTCAGTTGATATTTCACTTGTTCCGGTAAAAAAAAAAATTTCCAGTTTTATCTGCAAATAAGGAATGCTCTCCCCCTGAAGAATTTTCAAGACCTGTCTATAGCAAGACCTACTAATCCCTTAGCTTCATTCATTCACTGCAGTACTGATACTAATACTGCTGTTTAGTCATAAGATTATCAAGACAAGAAAAAGGCAATTGCCTTGTAACACCGAGTGTTGAAAAATCTTAAGCCTCACTTTAAAATTTGAACAAATCACAGAGAGATCTCACACTCCTCTTCATTGTTTTAGGATTATTCTAACTAAACAAATGTTAAATTTACAAACTTAAAATGACAACTCAAACACTCTTCGATAATGTCAGTTCCTCAAGTTTCTTACCAAAACACCTCCCACTTAGTGGCTGGAACAAGAGGTTAACAGTGGTTGTAATTATCAGATAAAATTCTTTCCCTTCCATAAGCAAACAGTAATTGCTAAAATGGACCAAAACACTGCCACTGTAATCCTAACTGCTCACTCTGCCCTGCAAATTCGAACACCAGAATATTGTATTGTATTCCCTTTCCCCATCTGACAGTTATGATCCTATTAACTGAGCATAACAACTTCACTAAGCTTTTGAAAAAGCCAGCAATTACTACTCCCTCATAAAGAGCAATTCATACTTTCAAATGTTAATTCTGCAATTTTAACCGTTTTTCTTTTGAATAAAAATCTTTCAAGATGCTTATTTGGCTCAGATAACTACAAAGACATGAATTGTTACACTCTGCAAAATAATGAACATCAGCTGTAAAAACATTTGTAAGTTACATAACATTTCAGCTCAGACCTTCTAATATTCTACAGAGGATTGCATGAGTAAGTATTGTATCATAGCAACAAAGCAACAACAGTGACATGCTAAAGATAAAATCCAAAAAAGCCTAATTTAAGAAACCAACACAGGGAGGACAGCTTTTTCTGACGCTAGCCCCAAGCTGATAGCCAGACTCAAACATGAGTCAAACCTACTCTTATTTTTCCTCACTACAAACTGAACTATACTTCAAGTTACAAAAGCCCAGCAGTGAGGCACAGCTAATACGGTGTATTTAGCTGATGTTCAATAAAATGAAACATCATTAACCAAAATCTACCCAGGAGATTCAAAAACCAAGACAGCATGTGAATACTCCTAAAAGTGGTTAAAACATACTGAAGACCTAAGGTTAAAAGCAAGTAACAGGAATTCAGACAAAATAATCACATCACTTACTATCTTTGTTAGAATATCAAAGAAATCCCTGCATTAAACCCTTTTAGTTAGACATTAGTGTTAACACAGATCCTATCGCTCCTGCCATGCATCATCAGTCCATTTCATCAGCAACATGACCTATCTCAAATTGACGTGTTTTCTCTAATGAAAAACCTGCCCATTGATCTGTTCTATTACTCTTATTTAAAGCAAAACCAAAAGGAAATATTTTCTTCTACACATACATCCATTTTCCATACTTATAAGGGGAAATCATAACATAAAGACATCCGCAAGAGATGAACGTTATGCGCAACCAGGCTAATAAATAAGGTAAAAAGAAACCCAGTCCCACTGTACCAGCACTATCTGTCTTCATGCGCTCAATCCTTGCTTGACACACAGTACATTTATCCTGGGAATGCTATGAGAGGTACCATGGGTATCTCCAAGTGATTTGGGAAAATTTCTCAGATTGTGTTCTTAACTTTTTAAAACCTTTTGCAATAGTTTGTTCCTATTCTATGAACAAAATAAACCATGCCACCATAATTGCATTAGCATTGCAGCTTTTAGCTTTAGCAGTTTAACAATCTGTGGCATAATTTTTAAACCAAATTCAATTTAGTATCTATCAAAATTCACAGCATACATCTGAAGTTCAAGATAACTGATTTTCTTCAAATAACCTAAATACCATAAGGACCATAGAAGATAACACAGGTTCAAAGTAGACAGTGAATGCCTCAATAAAATAACCCTGTTGTCAGACTGTATGGGGGGTGGCAGGAAAAAAAAAATTAATCCTGAATTCTATGACCAGCCTGTCCCTGAATTGCTGCATGTTGCTGGAAAAGACAGTTGAGGGGGAAAAAAAAAAAAAAAATGGAAAGAAGGAAACAAAACATGAGGAAGCCTAAAGCAGAAAAAGAGGAACAAAGGCATTTAATCCTATTTAGAAGAGTGTCAAGATACATAACATTAAACCACACCCCAGAAAATGGTCTACACACTATGTCATCCAGATGATCAAAAGGCAGTTGCCTCAACTTAAGTTTCTAGAGGCTGCTCAACAGATGTGTGATTTAGGAAGGGTTTTTTTTTTTTTTTAAATCCACTGTTGCATTCTTTGAAAGGTTGGTTTTAAGGTGCTTGGGAAGGTAGTAATGAGATTTTAGGCAGCCACAAAATTCTTAATCAGGTAGGAAATCCTAAAGACAAAAATTTCCATCTAACAACAAAAGAATTATTGTAAATTATAATCCACTTTAACTGTGACTCTAAATATATGCATTACCATCTATTATATATATGACCAGAAGCAAAGTATTTGTGAAAATAGCTCATTTGATCATGGTACTTCATAATACTGAAGTTCTCAGACTACTTCTAGTATTTACAAAGAACTGATCACTACAGACAGCAGCCACAATATCAAAGGACAAAAAGTTACAAATAAATTGACTTGGAATTTCCTCCAGAGCAGAAGTTATTAAACATTAAAACTGCATGATTGTATAGATTTACCTTTAAGTCAAATGCATCCAAATTTATAAGATCATTGATCCAAGTCTAAGCATGGAATATTGAGTCAAAAGATTATTTTTTTCAGAAAGGGTTCAAACAAAATATAGATACGGAACATTCACAAATCACAGAGCTACCTCACTAGTATGTAACTGAAGAGAACAAACACCACCAACATAACTAGCCAGAGGACTACAATTACCTCTTCCCACAATATATTTATCTCATATGTTTACAGGCCTTTCTCCTGAAAGGAATAGATAAGATACTTCTCCTTTCTCAACAGAATTGTTTACCCAAGACCTTCTGTACAAAGCCAGAGAACCTGACATAATCCTTGCTTCAGTAGCAGGAACCAGAACCTAAGTCTACAAAAACTTCTCTGTCAACTACACAAATTGGAAATTCAAAAAAAACATACTTTCCCTGCCAAGATAAAATAAACCCTCTCAAACACTTGCAACAAGTTTCCAGTGGTTTTTTTTTAGCATCTCAAATTAAGAATATCTACTTTTTCCTGAAAAAAAGCTACCCTAGGAAAACGCAGAAGTCAGAGAAACAACCATGAAGTTTTCTTCTGACAGTCTCTTAAAACAGTTCACGTACAGCCCTTTCAAACAGTTAATGGGCAATGATAATAAGAAATAAAGTACTGCATCTCTCCTTACAGCAAACTGAACTTGGTGGGCAATCCTACACTTCTAAATAATTCTCTGACAAGCTGAAATACAGACAAGGATTGAGCCATAGTTATGTCATATTCCACAGTGTGAAGTTTAGCATCTAGTCTGCATTGTCCAGTAATATCTACTGTGCCATATGCAGCTGTACTCAATGGTGGAGGGATCTGCTAGAGCAGAATGAAGTCCTAACACTGACACAGAGAGTGAAGCTCATGTACTATGAGACATCAAGTGTTTGGTTTTGTTTGCTTTTTTATTTATTTCTTCACATCAATAAATTATCAACACTGTTGTACAGCCTGCTCTTTTCAGAGATATCATTAGTCTGCAAAGGGGTTAGTCTGGCAAACTATGCCCTAACCTACATAAACCAAGGATAGTGAGTCCTGTTGAATCTAAATTTAAGGTTTATTTTTGTCCCGGGGAGTTTTTGTGTGCATTATTGTTGTGATTTCCCATAGCATCTGGGTGTCAATGTTTGTTATAGGCATGGTAAGACATTGTTAAGAAATGGGACTTTTGATGCAACTGATGTTCTAACAGGAGACAGAGAGAATATGTTTCCAGGTTCTCAGAAGTCTACATCTGCAGCTTGACAGGCAGTGAAACAGTTGGCTGACAATGAAAAGGAGAGGTCTCTCTCCCTGCTACCCTTTGCCATTTATTCCTCCCCTTCCCCTCCTCTGCTCCCAGTCACATCCATCCCTCAACACTGGCTCTGGAACTTGTCAGACTCTTCTGTGAGCTGCTTTAACTCAATAACATGGCCATATTAGTGAGGTTAAATGGCTTTTGGAGGGGCCTGATGTGCATCAGCTCTGGCACAAGATTAGCGATGGGAGCAGAAACTCCTTTCAGCTGCAGTGAGCTGTTAAGTTAGTTCACCATCTCCTCTGGAATCATATCATCCAACTACAGAGGTAGGAGATAACTGAAAAATCCTACCTACACAATTAAGTTAGCCACCTTTTTGAATAATACATTTTGAGGTTTTGGGTTGGTTTTGTTTTTTTTTTTTGTGTGTGTGTGTGTTAAAATCACTTTCAGCTCCTTTTTAAAGGAAACTGTAGCCCCTGTATGAAATCTCACAGTATACTTGGCTATACTGGTAGTCTATGACATTCTCCAGTAACTCCATACACCTATAAGAGAAGTTCCCACAATTCCAGCTTTTGGTAACTCAACAGCTCAACTGAAACTGGTGAGGCTACTCAAACAAGCGCTCATGCAGCATCTTATGCATCCAAGGAATCTTGTCATCAGTATTTTCAGGTTTTCTCACATAGAAAAAAACTTTGCCACCCTAAGGAATAAGTGCCATTTCCTCACAGACTAGGGTTGTAGGTTTTCTCCTCACCCCTCCACTCAGAGTTCAACAGGCTATGTTTTCAAATTACCCATTATCCCAATGTCTACAGCGGTTGCTGGAACTCTGGAAGGAGCTAAGTTCCTCTGTTTTCAGTTTCCAGGTCAGCTAAGGGAGTCAGATAGAGCAATATTATATATCTTAAAAGTTAACCAACTCCCTATACAGTAGTAGGTTTGTTCAATGGAGAAGGAGGTTTGGAAGATGACAAAGTATAATGGTATTCTCAAACATTATGCTACAAAGAAATTCATGTTACATATAGGAGATAACCAAAACAAAGACTCGGTACAGATGGCACATTGCCCAACCCTATTTAGGACCCATGTGCTCATACTAACACTTAACCTCTTCATTTCAGAAATCTAAAGGATTGCAAAAGAGCAATCAAGATAGTTTCAGCTTCTGTTGCACTTCCACCTATACGTAAACTGTTCTGCAGATGGTTGTCGGGCAGGACTTCCACTAAGAGATCTGCATGAACAATACTTCAAAAATACACTGTGACATCCTGCTTGCTCAACTGTGCCCACAGCACATGTTTTATACAAGTTAATATATACCTTTCTCCAACCAGTTGTGCAAAGTCAAGTTAAAACCACCAAAACAAACCAATCTGATAAAAATCATACCACCATCCAAGTAAACCTCCATTTTCTTTAGCTAGGAAATCAGAACTTTTGTCATGAGAATATTCTGGATTGAAGACTAGTTCTGTGATACATGCCAGGGAAGAACAAGAGGAAAAAAAAAAGAAAAAAGAAAAACAAAAAAACAGAAACCACACATTAGAAGTAAAACTAGGGAAGGATAATAATAAACAATTACTTTCATTCATACACAGCATTGTGGTTTCCTAAGTCAGTTACAAAGTCTAGGCTATAGATAATTTTGAAGTCGTTTACTGAAAGTACTCCTGAAAAGCTATCTTCCATTCAGTAACAGATACTGTTTGTTTAGATGGTTTCACCTGCCACACCACATGACCAGCAGTTGACCTTAACAAACCAGTCCAGAAAATCTGAAAAACCTATGCTGATCTAACAAATGACTCTTTGCAGTGATGGTAAGCTTCAAGTATCTTATCTTCATTGCTTCTACCATCTTTGTTATAATCTCATATAGTTAAGAATGTTCAGCTACTACCACATTAAATCCCTCGATTTTAATGAAGATTTGAGTCAACCAAGACACTTCAGACAGTAAGCAAGTACCCTGCTGAAGTGCTTTCATATTAATAGCCCTATTTCCTACTAATTCAGACAACATGCAGTCAGATGCAAAAAGTAATAGAAATTACTCTTGGTCCTCAAAATTTAAATAGTAAGACTCCAGTATAACCAGATCTGCCACAGTTTACCTCATTTCTACCACACTTTCTCAAAAGGAGATATAAAGCACCATTGATTCCTTAAACAAAAAACTTGCCAAACATACCAACCACTGGACCAGGAACATAAAACACCCTGAAGTCATCCTTAACAAAATTTACAACTTGAACAATACAATGATCTCCTCAAAAGCATGCCACCAGTTCAGAACCTAACTGAAACTCAGCTTCATGCAACAAAAAAAAAAGAAAGCAGAAAAAAAACCCCTTATTGTCCAATGACCTGACACAGTTGAATCAATGCTGCCTTTGAAGGTATTGAGAAGTCTAGCAATTTGCGTATGGTTAATTCTATGTAAGTTTTATTCAGGGTGATACTAGATTTATTATAAAAGGCAAAGTTTCACTTCTTACACAGCTGAAGTGTATGTTTTCAAAAAACTATTATGCTACTCCTCTCATATTTGAAACCAGCTTTCTTCCACCAGTAAGCCAACCATTATGTTCCCCAACACATTCATTTATGTTTTTGGCATACACTGCTACTGTATTTGCTGACCTCATTTAAAACCCATCAAGCAGTTTTAATGACTGATCATATGCCAGGATGGGCCTATTTTGAATATAACCAGAGGCTCTAAGAGCTTAGCATTCTCTCCTGCATGCAAGACATTAGCCCAAATAATGGTTTCACTGGCTTGACAAAGGCGTAATAGCTCATGATTATTAAGTAATAGTCATAATAAAATCATTTAAAATAGAAACCCAGCTTCTTTAAGGAATACAGTGTTAAATTTCAGGGTGATAAATCCCATCACAGAATTAACATGCACAGCCAGGTCATCAAACTGGGAAAGAAGGGAGAATAATTGATTTCTGGAATGGGAAATTGTTTCTCAGATGTGAATATGGGATAAATGGCAACCTTTAACTTAAAATTACAAAAGTTGATACAAAGCCCTGAGAATTAAAAGTGCTTTCCCAAAACAGAAAACACAACTCCTAAATAGCTGTTGTTATATTGAAATGCAACAAAGGTTCTTGTTATGCTAAAACATACATGCTTTCAAAAAGTCCTCCTAACAAGAGGGCAAATAAAGGTCAAGGTAAAGTCCTGGGTATATAAACAGGCCTCTCTAAAGTCGAACTCGGGTTACATTGTATTAGACACAAGTTGAAAGTACCACAGAGAAGCTGGCACACAACTCCTGGTAACTGTTACTCCTGGTAACTCACTCACCTGCCAGGAAAATTAAGCCACCAGCAAGACTCAAGAGACTCTACAGAAAGTGGAAGAAACTACAGATCAAGTTTATACAACTGTCAAATCAAAAAGATCTGAAGGGACAATCCGTATGATGCTGCTTGTTCCTGACACATGAACTGTTAATTACACTATTCCTCAAACATAAGCATTTGCCCTTAAAGAAATATTTATCGAAGTGTAAGGGTTCAATACAATTTTGGATATTCACATGTAATTTTGAAGATGTAAAACAAGCCTTCACGTTGTGACAAGGCAGACTCAAGGAACCGTTTCACATCTACTCTGCTAAGAATTAGAAGAAGACTAATCTGAACAAGCTCTGCTCCTATTTTACCCCCCCAACAGCTGTAGTACTATGTACGTACATTACCAAGGAATAAAGACAGCTGAAAAGCAGGTGACAAAGTTGTGTGCCACAC
Source organism: Athene noctua (assembly GCF_965140245.1). Classification (NCBI taxonomy): domain Eukaryota; kingdom Metazoa; phylum Chordata; class Aves; order Strigiformes; family Strigidae; genus Athene; species Athene noctua. Next base: position 103,776,239 of record NC_134037.1, on the reverse strand, counting down.
AGACTCAGTAAAAACTTAAGCTCAATACCCATTATACAGTACTGTAGAAAAAGCATTCTCTATTCATAGGAACAGAAACACTTTGCTTGACCAGACGACCAAAACAAATCGATTTGCACTTTTTAAGCTTAAAAGGCCAGAAACTGTTATTTACAATTTGAGTAAGTTCCCTTTTTATTAAGTCAACTGCAAAACTCCTGTCTGACTGAAATTATGGTATTTTATAATTAGTGAGAATTGATAATGAAGTATGCCATAAGTGTATCTAGTGTGGAATACTGGGGGTTTTTTAAATCTATCAACTTGTGTTCTTCCCCAATCATTTCCTCACCTTATCTAAGCATAAAATTATTTTTGAATAAGACACCAAACTAGAGCAACTTCAACACCACGCTATAAAATGCAAATCAACATTACAAATCAAGTTTGTCTGCATTTTCCCAGCAACTGAAGAAACATTCATGTTGTTTTCACACAGCAAAATTAGTGCTGAGTGTAATATAAAAATACCTTTTATTTGAAACCAAGGGGTAGCTTTTAAACATTACTTCAGAGGTACAGAAACTCATTTTGCAGTTAATTTAGCATTCAGCTATTTTAAATGTGTGAAGGGGATGTATACAGGAATAATTTAATAGGAAGTCTGTGCCAGACGAAACATGCAATCTAGCTTTTCAAAAACCAGGGAAACACCTCCTCTTCCCTTGAATCCCCGTGTAAATCCAGGTGGAAGTTACAGATAGCGGATTAACTCTTCAGATAAGTATATATATTTAATGAATTTTCACAATTCTCTCAGACAAACAAGATAATGACACACTTTATAATAAGTGTTACAGTAGGAAGAACTAAGATTAGACTGGAAACACAGGTGGAATCCTGGTTCTGCTGCATTCGATGACCTAACTCCCACTGACCTCAATGTGAATAGATAATCCTGAGCAGATGAATATTCAAGCACTTGTAGGATCTCTTCACCCACTTCACTTAAATTAAACATTTAGCCTCATAAATAGAAGGTTGAGCTACTTTCAAAATCAATTTTAACCATACTCTAACCGTTAGGTTCTTTCTATCAAAAACTGTAAACATCAAGTGTTCAGTAACGAGGGATCCTACACTGAAGTATATTCCCATCTGGCAAAATCTCTTGGCTATTTTTACACCATATTGATGTACCGAGTTTATTTTGTTCCTGCTTCCTACTCTTAAGGGAAAATACACACCAATATAAGCTACTGAATCTTGTCCTTCCTGACTGTACTGTGGGACCCTGCCTATGCCTCTCTAGGGGGTTCTAACATTTGCATCTTAATTTTTTATCTCAAAATAATTCTGTTTTCCTGCAGAATCTTAACAATGCTGAAATGCACAAGTTTATTCCATATATGAGTCAGAACCTAAGTTAAATTCTCATCATTTGTTGCTGTTACATACACAAGGAACCAAAATTTACGCCTCTCAAGATTTCAGTCATACATGTATACCATATTTTAAGTAAGCACAGAATTTTTAAAGAAAAACATCATATACTCTTCAAAAGCTTTACCCAATTACACTAAATTGTTTTTTTTAAAAAAAAAACAACAAAAAAACCCACTTTATTCCCCTACACTTTTCCTTAGAATTTTACTTGGGAAGAAATTAATAAAATAGAAGCTGTGCTTTTATTTTTTAAAGGACCAACCATCTACAGAAACAAAGTAACCTATTAAATCACTTCTAAAAGTTCACTTGTTTCATGCAGGGATGCACCCTGCTAATTCTCAAATACAGCAAAAGCAGAAATAAAGCTTCATATTCAGACAAATTGCTGTGACTTTTTATCCCTGCTCTTCTTCAGATCAGCCTTCCTGGCCCATGCTATATTGTCCTTCTCTGAACTCACTCACCTCACCTCCTCTTTCAGTTCTGAGAAAAATCTACCCTGCTGCTTTCACCTCTGTTATTCACAGCTTGTCAGCTCTCCAATGGTGTGATGGTCTCAGATATAAACTTCTAATGAGTAATTTGAAAAATTAAACTTATACAATACATTGAAAGTTTTCCTATCATGGTAGGGAGTAGCTTTAATGCCTTTAATTCTCAAAGGCTTAAAACCCACTTGCTAGAATTAGAACATCTTCCTTTTGCAGCACTATTCTTGAATATACACATACAAATATCATTTTTGTTGCTACTTGCACCTTGGCCTCCCAGCTCCAAAGCAAAATTAATATTTCTCTTCTGAACCCTATCATATCAATGAAGCTGACAAAAAAACTACTGATTTCACCAAAGCTTTGCTTGGTAAAATAGTAAGAAACAATGGCAAAGATGAGAACAAGATACAAATCTTTTCCCAGTGGCAGCCGGGCAACCCAACAGCACAATTTGAAAAAAAAAAAAAAAAAAAAATCTGTATCCTTTTCCCTTCATCATATTCACAGCAGCAATACATGCTACTACTTAAGCAGGCTACAGGTCACCTAAAATTCCAGTAAGACTGCTGTCTCTTCCCATAGCCTCCATATCCCTAAAGTACCAAGGCCTAGTATCCTACATCTACATTCCACCAGCTCTTCTCAGCTTCACTTCCCACACCACCCCTCCCAAACATATAGTAGCCAGGAGCACAATGACTGAAAGTTAATTTCATGATCTAATCATGGTTACTGCAGTTACGTTCTCCTCATTTTTCAATTCTAAAGTAAAGACTCTCATTTGGCGAGCCAACTCATCTGCAATCAATTCCTGATGTACAGAACAAAAACCTGAAGCCAAAGTTTTAGGAACATCACGGGAAACTCAAAAACCATAGTTGCAATGAAAAATTATGAAGAAACTAGAAGAGAGTACAGTAAGAAACATTTCCAGAAAGTTTCACTGCTAACAGGAGTGTTGAGACTCAAAATACTGCAGCTACTGGAGAGGAGCTAGCCTCTTCCCTCTCCTCCCACTTTGGCTTCTCTAACCAGCCCACCAATTCCATTCTGTCCCCTCCCTTGTAAGACACTTCTGGGGTCTTACTTGTAGAAAAATACAGGTTTTCCATACATGCCTAACAGTACTACAGATGAGAAAACGAAACAAAAGCCATGCATAGTAGCTTCACCGAGCACAGTAGATGAGAACAGTGGTAGATATTGAAGTACCTATACAGAATAGCATAGTAGATACCAAATCACCAGTCTTGCTACTGAGCTACAACAGCTACTGAGCATGTCTTAGAATGTGGATCAAATTAGATCAATTTTCATGAAGACCTATGTGCTAAGCTCCAAAGTACAGCAAACATTAAACCTCAAGGCAGTTTGTTTTGGTTGGTTTTGTGGGGTTTTTTTTAATACCGACACCATGCAATTTATTTTTCCTCTAGTCTTTGAAGCAGTTTGAACTGTTTTTGCTGAAACTAAGAAAACTAGCCTGAGAAAGAGTTCCAAATAAAACTGTCCATACTTGGCATGGAAAACTTAAGTCCAAACAGTTTAGCAATGCTGTAAGCAGCTGAGAATAAGGTCTTGTGAAGGAAAATTGTAGATGACCTTAATTGTGATAAGCTCTATCTTTAAGTCAAAAGTATACTATGAAGTAGGCATCTTGCAGAGAACATACTTCATTGGCCATGAACTCAGCAAAACTTAACAGAAACTAGTTCAGTGACTGTCTGATCAAAATCAATGATTCAGACATTAAAAAGCTGTCACTGTTGGTCCAGTTTCTAGCAGAGCATTTTGCCAAGGGAGTCTTATAAAACAGATGTTATTTACTACCTATTCATCTAGCTCAGCTGTGGTTCCAACCTTCAAAATCCACATGCTGTTATGAGACTATAAATACAATTTTAGCCTGCTAGATTAAAACAGGAGTCAGGACTACAATGGCATAGAAGCTGAATTTTATATCTTTCTCAATGGAAGTGTCTTTTTTCATAAGAACACAATACATATCCCTTCTGTGCTTAAAAGGAAAATTAATCTGCCCAGAACTGTTGGTATGACACCTTTTCAAAAGCACTGAATGATTTTAAGACAGATAGATATTAAAAAAATACAATCTGTAGATTGAAGTAATCTTCTTTTGATCAGATAGCCTGGAGCAATAAGTAATTCCATTTTTATTTCCTACAGCAACTAACATTAAATTCAGCACCTGCAAAACTAATATCTGACTAAACTAGAAAGCAATGAATATGGAAAAAGAAATCTGATACTAAGCTGGCACACAGAAGATGTGCAAGATTTAAATAGAAAAGTTCATGTGAAGACTGTCAATAGGCTCTATATTTAGGAGTTGCTCTTGATGGAAGTATATTCTAAGACCAAAAATTCAAGTCTAAGGGTAAAAAAGGTCAATTTGTTAAGAATTAAAGACTAAATGTTCCACTCCATAAACTAGGAATAGTTCCTTAATATAGAAAAAAAAATTAAACAGCTCATTTTTCATGGAACTACACTAGAATATTAAAAAAAAAAATCTTGAAGCTTTTTTAGCTATTACAGGTTCTCTATTTCTCAAGATTGTAACTTCACTGAACAGAAGTTTTAACTACTTTATAGTATGCCCTGCTGAGATTATACATAAGAGTTAAACCTAAATTCCTCACAGAACATCCTCATTCTTCATCTGAAATAAAAATTATCTCTCTCAAGGAAAAACTCACCCCAGATCACAGTTGCAAGGGATGTTGAATACAGAAGGTAGAGGATGGGGGACTACAGGAGAGGGAATAACAATGAATCATGAGGGATACAAGATAAAGTGCAAATCCAAACCAGAAAACTGTCATTTCACTTACAAATATTTATTAAGGGTATAGTAAAAGTAAACCATTCTCAAGTTCTGAAGGACATTTTACTTGGTGAGCAATTTAATACGAGAATTCCTCTCAGCTGTTTTTAACTCCACTTAGTTTTGTTGCTCTGAAGCACACAGTATATGACTCAAAACATTCAAAGTTTTAAGGTTGGAACTGACCCTGGCATATTTAATAACGTTAAAATTTTACCCATAAGCAAGCTTATAAGGCCTTTCTGTAACGTTTCCACAAAAGCTTAGCTTGAACACAACACCTGGTTTTCAATCAAACACAAGCTCTCTCTCAAGGGTTTAAGTAAAGAAAATACTATTGTTAACACCTATTTTAGATCCCATATTTCAGTGCTGAAACTACATATTGGAAGGTCTTGTTAAAAATGTCTTATTCCAGTATACTTCACCACTGTAACTCTCAGCCCCACAGAGATCATTATAACCATCGCTAGCCTGTGGTTGAAAGATTTCTGGACCACCTTCCAGTTCTTCTGCTGTAAAGGCCAGAGTTTTCTTGGTGGGGAAACAGTTTAATTCGGAAGTGAATACTAAGAATTTCTTCTCATATGTTTATTCTCTGAGCATGATATAGGAAACAAGCCTGTGGTGACATGCATCTTCCCAAATGGATATTCACTATTAGGAAGATCACAGAAAGGCATCAGGAAATGTTTATTCATTCCAGCTGCACTTGACATGTTCAGTACACAGAGAAAAAAATGGTGTATTTGCTTTACAACCGGACAGACCATATTAACTGTACTAAATAAAAGCAACAAGTTATGTTTTCTATTCACCATTTTCCACCGATATTCTTACATGCTTCTTCAACCAAAAATGACAAACAAGTATGCATACTTTTACTGTAATGAGTCAGATCAGGTTTCAAGGTCAAGTATCTCTTTTTTCAAAAATGAAGGTAACTGCATGTGCTATCACAATCTTTTAAAACAACTTGCTATTGAGACAAAATTACCGCTTCTTAAGATGTTAAAAATAACACTTCCTTTGCCAGATTTCTTTAAACTCCCCACTCTAAGAATTGTCCATGAAGTGATAAAATCCTGCTGTTAGCCAGCACGTTACTTGGCTGCAGATTTTTCAAAGGATTTGTATTATGTAAACTATAAAGTAACGAAATTAAAAGGAGATGGAGGGAAAGGAATTTCAACTTCTAACAGGTTTAACAAGAGGGGTTTTTTTCTTTTAAATACAGTCACTGGGTCTTCAGTATTTCTTATTCAGCTTCTAAAGAGTACAGTAAAATGGACACTCTCCTGAATAATAAACACACAGGAAACCTGCTAACTTAACTGAAGAACACATTACTAATTATTTTATGTATCCTGACATCAGTCAGGTTTTGCAGAGCTTTTATCTAAAAATTATAGATATCATCACACACAAAAATAAGCCAAAAGTTAATGACACCACACAGTTTTACAGCCCCTCCTCTCAACCTCACTTCCCCAACAAAAGCTCCAAAGTGAAGAGTACCTACTATTTGGGACTGTTACCTACTACTTGCAGATACAGTTGTTCTCCTAGCAGTGATAGAACATGCAGCCAAAATAAGAAATTTTGGTAATATGCAGCAGCAGTACAATTAACTCCAGAAATATGTACAGACTTTCAAACAACACAACTATGAAAGCATGTTACACAATCTGATCTGGCCATTTCAGTGGCAAACAAACAACAGTCCCTAGATAAAAGGAAAAATAACCACAACACTATCTACCCAAGAAGGTAGGTTTTAACATGGATGGGTAATTTTTATTTTTGTTCTGGAACATCTCTCCTCCCAGTAAAGTAGATGTAAGTATTTTAGGCCACAAACCTATTGGGGAGTTTTAGAATACTGTTTATACTTACTTCAGAATATCTGTTCTTAAAAGTGATGAAACAAGACAGTAACTGTAAACAAGATTAAATATTTTACAGCAGCATAATACCAAACTGCATTTTCATCCACAAAATGCTACTTTTCTCCCAATACAAGCTTCAAACACCTCAGATTTAACCATTTATTTGAAGATACTTGGAAAAAGCAAAAAGTCTTCATCTAATTTCGAAAGTGTACGCTGAGCACCCTCAGGCATCAGTATGACTGTACTTTCCCTTTTCAGCCCCTCCCTAGGAAGACTCATCTACTACTCTGTAGATGATACTACACTGGCAGCATCACAACTATTACCGAATTCCATATTAACTTCAAGTAATAAAGCAAAGCTTCATCTTCCCAAGACATAAGTGATTAGAACAAGAAGTTTTACAAAATGATACATTTACAGAGAAAGCAAACACTTTCCTTCTAGACGCTTTTTTGGTTTGAGGGGCAGGGGAGGTTCAAAAGAGGAAGGGAGAGGGAGCCCTTCAAGCAGATGGAGAGAAATCATCCTATGTCCATAGCTATGTTCAGGACAAATACAACATCACAAACCCAAAGGAGAAAACATGCAGAAAAGCACTGTCTGACTTTCTGCTGACTGGCCAGCGAGGATACTGAAACTCATAAAAGTGTATTTTGCCCACAATTCATGTTCTGAAGCAGGTTTAGGGGGCAATTTAAATCATAAGCATAAAGACAGGTGAGATCCTCCTTTAAGAATTTAAGACAATTCAAACTACTATACAACTCTGCATAACTGAAGAAATTCCTCTGATAGTTTATGGCCTCAAATTTCTGAACATCTGAGCTGCTGATCCCATGCAAATCTCTGTGTTAGAAGTAAAAAGCTGTAAAACCACGCTCACAAAAGTGTAAGATTTAATCATACCGAGTTACAGAATTAATATAAAAGTCCCAGCTCAGCAAAGAACATAAACTTGGGACATTTTGCTGATTTAAACGGGAACTACTGCCTGCATAAAGTATGTATGTTTAACTGTTTGCCGGATCAGGATTCAAACTTTCTGAAGTCTGCCACCTATGTGCAGTATTGACCAAGTGCTTTTACAAGGTCTCAAGTGTGGTTTTATAAAAATAATCCGAGGAAAATATACTGTCTAAACAGCATGTGACTAAATCTTGATTTCAAACCAATTATTCAGGTTATAAATCCCTCAAATCAAACTAGTGTACCAAGACAGGACACAACTTCACAAAGAAAGCCCAAACCAAGCAGCAAGAACACCCTTGCTGTTGCTAAAGTAAAACCCAAGGCTGCTACAATAAACATGCTGAAAAAAACAAAACAACAACCTCCCCTTGTTATTCTTCTACCCAAGCTTAGTGTTTAATAACATTTCCACCAGTTTTATACTTTGTGTACATCTGCCACTCGGATGTAGGAAAAAAAAAAAATTGTCTCGAAATACAACGCATGACTGTAAAAGCCACGAAAATCAAACAGAAAATTACTTAGTATCTAGGAATATTTTTAAGTTTGCCATATTTCATTCAGATTTGGGGTATTTGCTGCAAATCATCAGATGTTTTCCACCATCATATGATAAAGCTTCAAAAACCTTGACTTTAGTGTAAAATTAACACGCTGGGCCATGTTAAGGTAATCTCTCTCCCGTATTTTCCAGGTCCCTGTCAAATACTTTAATAACAGATTTATATTCTCTGCCTAATATTTTTTGCCATTCGTAGAAGAAGAAATAACAGAAATTGACTTTCAAAGGTCTAGAAGGTTGCAATTATCTTTAGTTTCATTTGCGTAATCTAATGAACTGAGCATTTTCAGATTTTAGCTCCAGTACTAAGGCTACAACCTTCACCTAACTATTTTAATGTCAGCAATGCCAGCATCTACAATTTCCATTCACTTGTGAGCATTCGCATGCAGCACCACGTAGGAGAAGGTCTCTGAGGAAACTCCTGATGGTTAAAACAAGACGGGCAAAACGTCATTCAAACACCGTCCAGAAGTGATGGGAAGGAACAAAACACAAACTCTCTCCGGTAACTCAGGATATTATGCCAGAGGCACAGAGTTCCTCTTTGCAAAACCCCCCGGGGGAAGAGCCACCGCTCGCTCCTAGGTTTTAGTACTCAACTCCCTGCACTTCTCAACAAAACTTAGCGTCTCCATTTCCTGCAGTAAGCCCTCAAAAAGCACACTTGCCCTCCTAAGACTTACTTCTAAATCTCCCCGAGGAGGGGTGGCGAGTTAATGGAGCCAGTCCCCGGGGCAGCAGACGAGAACCGACCTGTACGACACTTGTTTACGTGAGCAGAGGAGCCGAGCCCATCCGCACGCAGAATTGCTCCCGCGGGGTCCCCACCTGGAAAGCCCCGGGAACGGAGGAGGAGACGGCCAGAGGGTGCGGGGAAGGGGACAAGCCAGGGCAGGCAGGGACAGGGCAAAGCGGTGTCAGAGGAGACAGCCCCGGGCGGCCGGGAGCACCGGCACCTGTAGCCCCAGGGCTGAGGCGAGCAGGGGAGGGCCGGGAAGGACGCCGGACGGTACCTTTGAGCTGGGGCAGCGGCGAGAGCTCCACCTGGCTGCTCTGGCTGCGGAACTGCGAGGAGCCCTGCGAGCGCTTCTGCCTCTGAGCCTTGCGCACCGATTTCCGTGTGAAGCCATCCACTTTCTCCGCGGCAGAGATGGCCGCCGACATGGCTGGGCGGTGAGGCGGCGCGGGGGGACGTCGCTCTCCAGAAGCATATATTAAAGCGGAGGAAGAAGCGGGCGAGCAAAAAACGGGCTTTAAAAAAAAAAAAAAAAAAAAAAGAACCCCCAAAAGAAAGCCAAGTCCTCCCTGCCTGCGTACACGACACCGACGGGAAGAGAGGACGAGCGGGCTGGCGTCTGAGCGGGGCGGCGGCGGGGCGGGCTGCCGGGGGGCTCTTGGGTCGGGGCTGCCGCCTGGCTCCTCAGTTCCTGCTGCCCTCGCCGTTTCCTCTCCGCGCGGAGCCGGCTGCCGGGGAGGCGGAGGAGAGCGGCGGCCGGCGGGAGACCGGAAGGGGGGGAGGAGGGAAGGGAAAAACAAACAAACAAACCCGACGACAACTTTGCCCGGCGGGGCGGGCAGGCGCCAAACTTTCCCGCCGCGGGGGGGGGGGGTGGAATGGGGGACGACGGACACGGGACGGACCGGGCTCCCGCTCTCCTCAGGGCAGGCGCGACGAAAGCCGCCGCGGGCCGGGCTCGGCGGCGCCGCTGCCCCGCTCCCGCGTCGCTCGCTCCGCGCCCGCCTCAGTCGGTCTCGCCTGCGCCAGCCCGCGTCGAGCCCGCTGTCATCGGCCGGACTCGCCCCTGGGCCGAGCTCGCCGGGGAGGCGGCTTCCACTCCCCAGTCGCTCGCTTCCACACGCCCCTTCTCCGCCTTCAACTGCCGCCGGACGCTCCCCGCGCCTCCGCCGTCATCCTGCCCCCTCCCGCTCCGCCGGGGGCCGCCACTAGTGTCTCCGCCCGCCGCAGCCGCGCCGCCACAGCCCCGGAGCCGGCGGGCGAGCGGCCGCACAACTTGCCGGAGCGAGCGGAGTTGAGGGGAGGAAGGAGGGGGAAGGGGCGGGGCGGAGGCGACCGCCAAAGGGGCGAGAAGGGGCGAGAGGAGCCGCCGCCGCTGCTGACGTGATTGACGGCGCCGAGCAGCCAATGAAAGAAGAGGATCGTGGAACACCCCCCCTCCTCCGCTCAGGGTTTCGGGGAGGACGCGGGAGCTGGGACACGCACCGCGGACGGCCTGATTGACAACATGCTTCTCCAACCGAGAGGAGGGGAGATGGGGTGGGCGGGGTTTTCCTGGCCGACGTAAAACGCGAGGGAAGGAAGGGGAAGGGGCGGAGGCGGTGGGTGGGGCGAGCGCTGGCCAATCCGCGCTGGAGGGCGGTCGTGGGGCCGGGGGAGGGAAGCGGCTGGCGGCGGCGCGGGGTTGTTCGGCGCGCGACGCTGCCGTTACCGAGCCGCCCCGTTACCGAACCGCCCCTGGCTGCAGCCGCCGTCGCAGGCGGCGAAGGCCTTTTTCTCCTTGCGGAGTCCGAGCCCGCTCGCTGCCGCTTCTGTGGAGACTTGAGCCGGCGCGGGCGTCGGCGAGGGGGAGCCGGTGGCGCCGGGATCCCGGGCTGGGGCTCTCTTCCCGCCGCGGGCGCCCTGCCATGGTCGGGTGTGGGCTGTGACGGGGTGGTGCGAGAAGGAGGAGGAGGAGCGTGGGGAGAGGGCGGCTGTCCCAGAGTGGGGCCTGCCCCGGGGCCCGAGGCACGCCTCCGCCCCTGGGGCCGGGCCGTGGGCGCGCTGAGCGAGCCGGGGCTCCCGGCTCGGGTGTGCCCTGCGGGGCGAGGCCTGCGGACAGGGCAGGAGCTTCCCGGCGGTGCTAGAGCTGCTGCTGCTGCTGCTGCTGCTGCTGCTGCTGCTGTGGGGAAAGCAGCAGTCGCGCTTGATGCTTTCAACGAGCCGTTAGGAGCCGCACGCCGCAACGAGATGCTCCTCGCGGGAGAACCCGCCGAAGCGGTGTTTAACAGAGCGGGGAGCCACGGGCAGCGCGCGGCTGTGTTTCATGTCATCTTCAGACTACTTGTTGCCCACCCTTCTGGCACCTCAGCGGTTTTGGTCGTCTTCACATCTCCAGATGAATTTGGCTCTTGGGAGTCTGTGTTACCATGGCGTTCACTTTCTCGCACTGAGTCAGAGTCTCGTTTTGCAGGCTGAAGGCACAAAACTGCTTGAAACAACCACGTGCTTAACTTTCAAAGAGTAAATATTTATGGGGTAACTAATTCTTCTGCCTTGTACAATTTCCATGGTGGAGGCTGAAGTTAGGCTGTGAGAAATGAGAACTGTGACTGCTGCAGCAGATGAAAATCATGGTGGTGCGTGCAGTACAGGACTGCATTAAAGCCTGACTTTTGCTCAGTCCCGCTTCCATATATGAACAGCCCCTCCTTTTGCACTGCAAACGTGGGATGCCTTAGCTTGTAACTGTTCACATAGAGATAAGTTTTATGCACATCAGCACATTTCTTCTTACTACATAGTTTTAGGTACCAATTCAGCAAATAAGTATTTGTAGTATTACAAATACACGCTCAAGTTTCAGTAGCTGAGGTAGAACATAAATATGTCCATACATGCTTGTTAAATGCCTTCATGGGTTAGAGTTTATACGTATAAACCATAAATCAAAATCCAAGTGTAGATTATAGCTTTATGCAAACATACAAGATGACTGTGGAAGCCTGTTCAATATAAACTTGTGTCCATGTTTCCTTCTGTCATTCGTTCCTTTTTCCTTTGTCAGCAAAATCTTTACTAACTTTTGAATGTATGATTACTTGTGCACCTCCTGTCTTTTTTGCTTTTGGTGAAATAATCTTTAGCATTTGGAAATAGATTGAGAGTACTCTAGAAGAATTCTTTTCTGTATACTTCAGACTCAATTCTGGATACAACATATCTAGAAATGATAGGGGGCAAGTGTAATATACTGTTATCTTTCTTGTAGGTGTATAGACTTTTTATTTCATTTTTTTAATGTGTTACAAAATCCAGTCTTTAGGCACTTGTTCTTTAAACTGCTGGCTCATGTATTCATCGCAGTAAAGGAAACACTTACGTGGTCAATTTGCATTTTACAGAGTGCTAAGGCCCAGACCCTGTATCTGTGTGTTCCTCTGTTCTTGCCTGCCGTCCAACAGCTGTCATTTTCTTCTGCATCCATTTTTAGAAAGTGACACTGCCCAGTGTGTCCTGTATACTACTGATTGGCAGCTGAAGCCTTGCTGCTTGTCCCTAGTGTAAAAGAACCCACCTTAAAGTTTCATCAATTAAATATTTTTGAATTTGTTAATGAAAAGCCTTGTATAAGTTCTAAGTAACGTAAAAATATTTTTCTGATATTTAAAATATTTTCTTAAAAGTTACTAGGCTTTGAAATGGCTGCCATGCTGTTTAAAACTATGTTGTAAAAATCTGTTGGCAGTTGAAATTCATGATGCAAAGACCTCCGTAAATAATAGGTGTAGTTTTGCAATGATGGGATTTTCATACCAATTGTACTGGAAGATATTTTCAGACCATATCTTCATGTATCACTCGTAAAAGAAACATTGGTGAAATGTGAGTCAGGCAAACAAAAAGAAACTTTTATTCTCTCACATAAATGAAAAGTATTTTTAGCTCTTGACTTTTCTTGTGTCTTTTTAATGTAACTTCTGTTTCAGAAAAGAATCATCAGCAGTTCTGTAGGCCAGCTACAGTTTCCCAAACTGAAAGGGTAATGTTTGAATTAAAGTATACTTGAAATAAGTGGAATTACATGGATGTAAGAAGCCATGGGAACATACAGGCCTGTGGGACTGGGGTATTTGGAGAAAAAAAAAATGAAAGCAGGAGCTCTGACTGGCAATCTGAAATAGCTGTGTTTGAGAAGGCTGAAGATTGCCCTTCCCCACTTTATGCACATACTGCTTCCTACACAGCTGTCGGAGCTGCTCTGAGTCAGCTTCTGAACCCCCTAGTTTTTAGAATGTATTTAAAGGCACACGGCGATGATGCCGGGTTATAAGTCGCTGGCTCCAAATCCAATTCATAAAAGTCTGATGTGGCCACAGAGAATGTTGTGAATAGTAATTTTATGCCAAGCTATTCCCACTCTTAAGTCAGAGCCCTCAATATGTGCTGAAGCACTGATTCTGCAAAACATCACGTATGTCTCTAACTTGACTGGGAAGAAAGCTCATTATCATTCATGATCATTATTCAAAACAGAGAAGCAACATTCTGGAACAGATTTAACTAGAAGTCACATTTGCAGTTCTTTTCAGTCATAGAGATTTACTTCCTTCACCTTCTTAGCATCTTTACCCAAGAGCGAGACCTTTGGAGAGGTGAATGAGAACATGACATATCATTGACTTACAGAATCCTGAGCAACTTGTCTTGGAAGTGTGGTGCCAGGTTACTACCGAGTTTTCGCTACAGGGAGTTGCCTGGTTGCCAGCAGACAAAGAGTTAACTATAGGTCTGCTTTCCCATTCCTCTGTACAGATGCTCGGAAACCAAGCTACAAGAAATCTAGCTTTTCTCAGAGACAGTGGGAGGAATATTTTAGTGAAGAGGATGCCCTAAGTGGGTGAACCCTCATCCAGGAAGGTTTGTGGAGAGAGGTTATGAAAACTTACTTTTATTTGATTCTAAAAATGAAAATTTTTAAGGAAAAGCCCTGTTGGCTGCAGCTGTGCTTATATTTACAGCTGCACCACCCCATCAGTTTTTCGGGGTATTTTAACTAACATAAAATACCTTCTGGGCTAAGGCTGTGCTCTTTCAAGCATGCATGGAATTGGGTTTAAGAACTCGGACTGTCCCAGTAAAACCCAATGAGCTATTCACATAATTCAGGTAAAACTGTATGTTTACATGTTCTATGGTCTGCACTAGCTAGTCACTATCTAGCAGAAGAGTTCCCAAGACTTCTGCTTGATAAATCCTTAAATATAGCACTAGTTATCTCAGGGACCATCTGTAACCCTCCTCCCAGAGCAGGATTTGAAATTCTGGGATTGGAACTCAGAGATTAGTTGGTGAGACCGTCTTTGCAAGGGCCCTGAGTTCGATTTCCTTTGGCATACCTATGAATATGTCATTAGAGTCTTTTCAGACAAAACTATGTGTATGGGTATGTGCAGGCAATGGATTGTTAAAACTAGCTCTGATTCATGTTGTTATTTTAAAAACCTTTAAATTAAATCTTCTGTTAGACAACCAGTGTGATTGTGTTACAAATAAAAAACGTATTTTAAGAAGTTTGCACACAAGGCACACACACACTCATACACTGATTTTCATAACTGATAGTCCAATGAAAATGTATCCCAATTAACTCCTTAATTTTGTCTGTGTCTTGAACCATCATTATGGGTGGAAACAGTGCTGTCTGAGAACTCAACAGCAGTCTTTCTGGCTCGGTAAGAGGCAAAGCATCCCTTAGGGATATAGGTTTACAATAAGCTTTCAAAGTCAGTTAGCAACTTTGCCATAATGACATTTCCTTAGCAAAAAAATACAGAACATGAGCATATGTGTATTTATTAATCTGTTCTCTGTGCTAAAGATTTGTTTGCATTTTATATATAAAATGGGGAAAGATCTTCAGCAAGAGGAGTGCATTCATAGTATTTTTAAATGTAACAAATGGCACTTATATTCACTGAAATGCAAAAAAAAAGACCCTCTAACCAACCAACCAACCACCACCACCACAAAACACTGTAGCCTTTCCTCTACCACTTTCTAAATGCTTCTGTCTGGGGCAAACCAGACCTTTGTAAATGCCATAGAGCTCTATCCTCAGCATTGCAGTCTTCTATGAAGATTGTTCAACATGGCATTTAGAAAATAAAAGAGAACTATTTCTGTTATGAAATGTTTGCATGTAAAAGCAAACACCTGGAAGCTTGAGTTCTTTCAGAAATAATTCCTAATGCTCAGTGAAGGGAATTAAACAAACAAACAGCAAGGTTTTTGCTGTCAGCTTCTCAGTGGGCTAACAAGAATTACTGCATGCTAAGAATCAGCTGCTCTTGGAAACTTAATGAATGTGGCAGCCAGAAAAGTACGAAGTGTAGCCAAGAGATGTAAAGCAGATATATAGGCTGTAACAAAGAGAAATGAAGAGGATTGGGAAATCTCTCTGTAAATCCAAGATGGAAAGTTTGCTGTACCAGGGTTTCTGAGCACTTTGACAGTGTAAAATACTTCTGTAAGGAATTGGTTTTGCGTCTTGAATTGTAATTCTATTCCCTTGTAATTCTATTCTCCTTGGAGAATAATAGCAGAAAAGTATTTTTATATTTTCATCTGTCTCTGCTGTGATTTAGCAACTGGAAACAAAGAGGCAAGTCTGCTGAACAGCCAGTTCTCCGTGGCCCACTAGCAAGTGGGCTGGCACCCATTGTCTGCAAATCTGTCCTCTTTAACCAGGCTCAATTTCAAACTATACCTTTCCAGGGGCATTTTTTTAAACCTTTTTTGCAAAAGCAGAATGAGTGCTATTAGTAAGGAGAAGTCTTAAATATTGATTAATTATAATCAGTCCTTTACCTCCCTGGTTAATGAATGAAATCAAGTCACATGCTCTTGTGGATACTACTAATTTGTCATATAGGCTATGCGGCTTTTGTGTGCAGTTCTTTCACATTTTCAAGTTTTTCTCAACCGTATTTGAGCTGCAAAAGAGACTAATAAAAGACACATGTGGTTCTTCCGTAATAACATGACTCCCAGAGCTGGATCTTTAGGTGGGGGAAAAAAGAAGTAAGACTTGAAATAAAGTGATAAGCATGGGTAAGCACACAGAAGAGATTGATGTGAGCTTTAGAGAGATGTAAATAACATTTATAGTAATGTAGTCATTTGTCCTTTTGTCTGTAACATCTAAAAATATTTATTTTTGCCAGCAGATGAAATAAATGGTCTTACTGAAATTTCAGAATTGTGTACCTCTGTGTTAGGATTGGTCTACCTTGGGGAAATGTACTGCCTTCCCTGTAGCAGGAGAGCCACAGTGGTAAAATTAAAGCAGCACAGTAACGCCTGTGATTTTTCCTTATGTAGATGTGCTCTTAGTCATGATGGTAAAGGCAGCAGTGCTTGTTTCCACCACAGTGAAATGTGACATTATGGCAAAAGCTGTCTCTCACGTCGTTGTCTAGAGCAGGATCCCAGCGTTTCCCTGCTTTTGCTGAAGGATGAAGCACCTTCGGTGACCTGACTTGCTCTCCTTCCAGCGGATCTGACACCACAGTCACTAAGCACAGACCGTGCAGCAAGCTCACTTAATCCTGCCCAGCAAACACGTGAGCCACAGTTTGTGTTTCAGTCTGTAAATTGTTCTTTTGTTTTGCAGGCTTTACTGAACACAGTTTTATTTCATGTGACTGTGCTATTTATGGAGGAGTAAATATTGCCGGGGGTCTATTTAAAAAGGCCAATGACCTGGATTTTTTTCCATTTGAATTATCTCCAAGAGTCAGACATGCTTAACAACTGATTTTTTTCCCCGTGTTGCTGTAGATTGCAATAATTTCTAATGTCTTAGATCAACACCAACCAAAAAGACAAAGATTTTGAGAGCAGTAAAGCTTCATGTCGTACAAATGTGATTAGACAGTATGCAACCTTGCCATTTTTGGAAGAGATTCATTTCATCCTAAATTACCAGTTGTCAACATAGCATGTTTTTAACCTCTGAATGTTTGCCTTTTCATACCATTATTGTAATTTGAGTTCATAACTCTGGTTTGTTACTTTTTTTTTTTACTTTTTTTCAGTTGTGTTTCCACATATTATAAATAAATAAAACCTCATGTTTTCAGAAAGGGAAGATTTAAAGAGAGCAAATGTTCTTCTTGCTGTTCTTGCAATCTAAATAGCAGTATTGCTTTCCTATATTTAAGAAGAAGAAAGTTAAACATTGCCAAGAAAATAGTGCTATATTTCCACTTTCAAGAAAGAGCTTTGTGAATGCAAACCGGTATCCAAATGTCAGGAATATGAAATATGTTTGAGTATTCTTAAAAGATAAGTCAACTGTATTTTTTTAATATATAACATTTTTAATAGAGTTGATCACAGTAAGTATAATGGACTCCAAGCTGAATTTTTCCTGTAGACATACTTATCTTTACTCATCATAAAAAGATACAGTTTTCATACTGAATGCCATTCAATATATGTTCTAATGTTTGTGGAGTTTACCATGCCATTACAAAGTATCCTGGTTTCAGTGCAAAGCTGCCTTCAGAAGTCACAACCCGCTTTTTCCCTGGAGGGGTGGAGCAGGATGGGGATGGGATTCTCTCAGGCCAAAGCCATCATCTCACCTGACCACATTTCTTCAAAATCTCACCTTTACAGGGGAAGGAGCATACTGGACAACACTTAGATAATTCTAAACCCTTATGAAGTAAAAGACGAGCACATCTTTAATATTATTCTGTCTCAAAGCACACTGCGCCATGGAGTAGCCATGCTGTACATGTTGCCTGTGCATAAATCCTACCATTCCTGCTTAGCCCTTCAGGAACACGCCAAGAAGCAATGGCAGAACTTCTTGTCCTGTTGTTGTCTTAGGAAAGACAGTTAGTTCAAGGTGTTGGGAAAAACATTCCATATTGCTAGTCAAACTAATAGAAATTTGCATTGACATTTCTACAAATGAAACAACATGGAAGCCTTGGAAAAGATATTTTACAGAGAATAAAGCCTTTTCTGAAGGTTTTCCACTTGAGCCCATCACTGATTACTTTGACCTTTTCATTTTTAGTGTCCCTTTTCAAACACTGGAATTGACCAGTCAGTTATTTCACACTTTAAAAAGACATCATCTTCCTTGAGTCAGAACTGTTACTGTGAAATGAACTGCTGTCAGTGACACCTACAGCCTCCATTAAGATGAGTCGTACAAGTGCTGTTTCATTCTCGATTGTAACATATGTTTTCAGTTCTCATTTGTATTACTAAACAAGAGTTTTCAGATTCTAACTCAAACCATCTTTCAAAATTAAATTAGCTAAACCCTAATTAGCCAGCAATGATCAGAACAGATTGCAATGACTACATATGCTACTCCAGTCTATCTCTTCATTAAAAAGCCGCCAGCTTTTAAGGAAAGAAAAAAATTCAGAATACATTCTGTCTTAATAGACCTCAGAACTGTCTGAGGTGAAGCAGAATGATTACAGTATAACCAAGCACCTGCTGTAATTCCTTTCTAGGTTATTTCTCACTGATTAATAACTTAAAACATAAAAGACCTTAGAGGAAAAATATGCTAAACTGTTTGGTAATGTCTGCCCTCATACGAGGATATCTCAGAATCTTCTTCCATTTTCCCCTTTCTGTAAAAACTGGTGGCCTGATTCTTCTCTGCTGTGGTTTTTGGAGGCCATAAAGCCACCAAAGCTGACAAAGATACGTTGACGCAAAATGTACTAACATGTCATTAAGGACTAACTCCTCAAATGAGCCTGAAGGCCAGATTTTATAATTAAAAAATGTAAATATGCAGGAATGCATTTTTCTGAAATGAAAATTTATTTTTAAATGTCAGTTTTTCTTTAAAATTATCATTAAAGTGGGTGTCTGGAAAGCAAAGCCATGCATTTTCTTACAGAACAGGTAGTCATCTGAAGGACAAGCTGATCTGTGAGTAAGGCTTGGTGCTTTTCTGAGAGAACTGGTTTTAAAGGCAAGTCATGACCCTGATCTCCCTGCTACAGTTAAAAACATGAAATGTATACAGGGATAGGACTGGACTAAGACTATACATATATACAATCTTAAATATATATATTTGGTATAGATATTTATATATTCAAAAAAATATATACTTCAGGCCAGGATACCTGTACCTACTATTGGCTTGGGTGACATCTTGCTAGGCTAGCATCCATCTCCATAGCCATTGCCTGTCTGATTGCTTCGAGTGTCCTACCACTGCATTACGTTAAATGATAAATTTATATTTAATTTTATACTGTATGTTCCATTCTGGTTATTCTGTTAATTAAGTTCAAGCCAGTCCCTTGATTTGACAGAATAAAAGGGTCTGCAATGTCCCTTTGCACTGGGCCACTTCAGCAGCTCTTGCTCAGATTGGGTTATCTGCCTAATAATTGCAGAGTTTGGTGTTAGGTCTCCCAAATCCATGCAATCCTCAACACCAAATACCTCCAACAAAACCAAACGCATTTGCTGTACCCTTCTGCAAGTTAATGAAATGATCCGTAGGGGTCCTGTCCCGCCATGAGCAGGGTATTGCACAAAGCACTGATTCCCAGCCTTTCTGCTGATGGTGCCCGTTGATGTTCACTCCTCATGTCGTGCCCCTCTGTGCTGCACACACTGCCTCCTTCCTCCTCTCCTTGCCTTCATCACCTTTGTGCTGCTTCTTGGGGGGGGGGGGGGGGGGGGGGGCTGCTGCCACCTGCCCTCCCTTTTTCACCCGGGTGATGTCCTGCTCTCCTACCATTTCCACCAGCTGGAAGCCAGAATGATTTCTGGCCCCAGCTGGAAAATTCATATGAGTCTGTCCTGAACTTTCTCTGCCCAGAGCTGGCATGAGTCGCACAGAATTTATCAGCCTGCTCCATGCCTCACCTGTGTTACAGGCATTCATTAGTTGGGAACCGGTGCAACGAAGTGTAGCACTGTGCCTGAGTCTACTCTGCTTGTCTTAAAATAATAATGATGATTGAGAGGGCTTTCATAAGAAAAATAAATGCAATTACCATTTCCATAGGATGCATCACGCTGTCACTATATGCACTGCCCACTTGCTACCCACTGCCTGTGGAATCTTTTTGTCTTCTGGGGAGCCACCACTGGGGGCACGTCCTTGAAGTAGCTTAGAAACTTCTGAAATAGGAGAACATTTCATGTCTGATAAGTTAAGGCAATCAAAGAAAACCGTATTTGGGTTTGGACATGGATTACTTTGTAAAGACATTTAACATGCATTTATCACAAAATAGCATCAATGCACCTGATCTGATATTTGATAAACAGTGTGTGAAAAACATGGCAGAAGAATGTTAAGTGTTATTTCAACATAATCATTGGTAAAACTGATTCCAAAATACTCAGTGCTGTTATGATTTCGATGGTATGAATTAAAAAAATAGACTTTGTTGCATTGACCTTGTTGTTCCTCTCTAACCTAAGAATGATTACTCTGACTTTTGGACTTTTATGGCTGGTAAGAAGCATCACTAGTAAGTTTGCTGAGTGGAGAGTTTTTAAAGTACTGTTGCTGTGTCCTGAAATTCTTGTGTAGTGTGTTTTTATTCTGTCCGTGTCAACAGCTGTACTGCACCATGGGTCAGATGTCATGCTGTGAAACATAGGCCTGCTTTTCCACTGTACAAATTGAAGTGTTCAGAAAAAGAGGGGGGTATAGTTAAAAGATGTCTTCCAGCTTTATTCAATACAGGCACAAGTTGACTACTTTTCTAGATCACTCTAACGAATGGAAGAGGGGATCACTTCTTCTGACAACTTCTGTTAATATTCACTGCATTTCCAAAATAATGTAGACAAATCGCTATAATAACAGCACATATTTATCATTTCTGTGGTTGGAAATGACCCATTTATACCTCCAAATATATACCTTAGATCAAAAATTGTTTTCCATCTTCAGCAATTTTTATCACAGAGTTTTCAGAGAATGTATAAGTTCTCACCTTTTTATTTAAAAAGTATCTTTGCTGTAGTCCAGCGTTGAATGCGCTGTTGTCTACACATATAATTACTAAACACTACAAAAAACTGTATTGTCATTTAAATGTCTTTAGTGTTTGTCCAACAGAGCAGTGGGGATTTCAAACACTGATATTTGGTTCTGCAGTTTTATTATTGCCATTGACTACCTTTTTTATAGAGAAAAAAAAAAAGGGTGGAATTTCAAAATCATTGTTACTGAAGTCTTACTTAAATATTGGTGTTAATTGACTTGTCTGATTAGCTGCTGTTTATGGGACTAAAGTAGGCTCAGAAATGAGTGGCAATCTGTCTTAAAAAAACCCCTGAAACATCCCTTTTAGACAACATTTAAACACCAATTGATCCCAGGCGTATGGGGTGGCCAGCATGTTCTACACATCTTATGAATTTTGGACAACGTTATTGTGAATGTCGTATTTTTAATGTGGAACAGACGGTTTGCTGACTGGGTCTATACCACATACTTGTCAGAGTGATGAAGAGCCATTGACTTTAATGGCTGTACCAGATAAACTGGAAAGTTCTCAAACAGGAAGAAGGAACAGAAATTAAGAGAATGGCAGTCCCAGAGGGACTCACAGAGGGAACAAAGGGGAAGATTTATTGAGTCCTTCAAAGGTTTTGAATGGGAAAAAAAGGCGATTTTTTTAAGCAGAAAAAGGAGATGCGATTTAACTATGAGACCCTACAATGTCAGAGAAAGGAATCTTGATTTTGAGGAGAAGCAGTGAAATGCAAGAAGATTGTAGATATGCTAGAGGATGTCTGACATATTGCCAAATAACGCTGTGGAAACGGAGGCTTGGAAAATATTGTTTATTATTCTGTGGATGACTGTATATTTCTTTTGTGAGCTAAGTGCAAAGTCACTTGTTTTAGAGTTCAGTTCAAAGTCTACATGGCTATGAACGCTGCTTTGCACAGACACCCAGAGACTTACACACGGCCTGATCCTGTGCAGCTACAGGCACCTGCCTGAGGTGTGTAAATGTTAAGCCTGCTAACCAAGGCTCCCTCCAGTCAGTGGAGCAAGCTAGGCACTCTGTAGTGGAAACTCACATCTCAGACGGGCTGAATTGCTCTCTGGAGACCACCTGTCTCTCTACACTGACTACAGAAGTAGCTTACCATGACCATCATCTCGTGTAGGTGCTGGGCATGACTTGGCCAGGTCTTTGGCTTCTAAAGACCAAAACATGTACAAAGCTAGAGCTATAGAAAAGGATTCATGAAGCTCCCTGGGAACCTGAGACTATGACTATACAAGTAAATCAAACAGTGCAGGGACTGTTCCCAGGTACTGGGACTCTCCCACCTCTATGTTACTGGATCAGCACCTGGCCCAGGCTGACCTTCCCAAGTCCCCAGTATGCCATGCACAAGCAGTGCCTTGATTTTGAGGGTAAGAGTGTGTTCTTAATGCCAAGGGCTGGTTTCCAAAAAACTTTCATTTATCGGAATGGAAGTATACTTCATCTATGAAACACCTGGAAATCACCTCACTGCATTATATATTTGCACAGCCTACAGTTACTCCTTGGCCAGGTCACTCTGTTACCCCAAACTCCAAAACTTGTATGTGCTAATTCTTCCCTTTGTCCAACAGTTCTCCCTTTAGGAAGGGACACTTCCTAGGCACTGGCTCTTTGTTTATTGCACCTTAGAAAGTGGGTGCGACAGCTCAACTTCTCTCAAGGAGTAGTACTGTGGGTCTGAAGAAACTTGGAAGTGTGTGCAGATGACGAGAGGAGACTGCCAGCAGCACTTGGAGGAGCACGGTTACTGGGTTTGTCACTGGAGTTTTATAATGTTCTGGTCATCTGAGTAATAATAAGCATGTTATTTAAAGTATTTTTCTTTTGCTAGATAATGCAAAGTGAGACTAGTTTGCATTAATTTATTTGTTTTCCCCCTTGTTCTTTTATGACTATCCTAATTTCTAACAATTGTTTTGAGCCATTTTCTCAGTTCCATTACCTTAAATAAATTCATTGTCTTCACTGAAAATATACTGATTTACACTGGTTGAAGATCTGGCAATTTCTTTAGTCTTTTCTTAATCAGTTTATTTTTTTCTGCCCCTCCTCCCCCATTTGTTGTATTACATTTGCTGTTTTCACTCACCACTGATCTCTTTTAACTGCAAACAATCTGTCACTGTAGGAATTGTAGCACTATGTGATTTAGTGTTGCTTTTAGCTCTGCAGACCAGAGTTTAAATTCTTTGTATTACTTTCATAGGTCATATCATGCTGAGTGTCTTTAATCGGATTGCATGCTGCTATCATTTTGCTGTGTCTAAACATTAATTAGGCCTTCAGAGGAGTAAGTGTATTAATAAGTTTAGGTAAGTTGCAATAACTAAGTAAAAAAAGGGATTTTTTATGGACCAGATAACTGAAACTATAGGAGTTAGAAAAAGCATAGAAACAGAGATAGGGCAGTAAGAAAGTTATGGCCACAGCCACAGAGGTACCCATAGTCTGGCAATGTTAATTTTTTATTTTTTTTAAAAAAGAGGACCTTTGGGCAGAGTGCTAGCCATACAGGGGATTGGATTTGTGAGCAAAGCCTGTCTCTCAAGCTGCTTGATTCCTTTTTCATTCTAAGACACAGGATTTTTTTCCTTCTTTATAAATAAACAGAACTGAACAAAGTAATATTGGTCTCAGTTTCTTCTTCTAAGAAAATAAACTGTATATTCCCAATTCTCCTTAGTAAATGATTAAAAGAAGCAGCATGCTATTCTTATGGTTGCCATCCAGGTTCTGAAACTTTCCGTTTCCCTTCCTCTTCAACCAATCTGGCAAGAATTGATGATTCTGGGCTTTCCCAAGGGCACATCCTCCTCTGGTTGGTACCATAAGGCATGCTGTTTTCCTGGTGATTAGGGTAGTTCTCTGCAGAAGATGCTGGTGGGGATGGAGAAGGCAATGTTATACACATTTTTATTAAATGTGTATATATATATTTATATATATATATATATATATAAATGTGTATATATATTTGTTATCAAAGTTAGAAGATGTCATTGTCAACTGACTGCAAACCGACTGCTAGTATGCTCACTGGATTTCTCTTACTGCTCTCTAAGATGCTTGGCTTCCTAAGATGCTTGTTCATCTTCACAGGAGAAAACACTGGAAAACTACTTACCTTCTTCCATTTATTGCTGCATGTGAGATAGAGGCCTGTAAAGGTCTAGTCCAACATGAAATTCCAAATAACAATAAAGCAGTAGGATTTTTTTTTTTAATAAGAGCTTCAGAATGGTAATCTACAGATTATGTGAGCATCAGAAGTTATTTCAGAATAGTATAACACTGTGATGCTATCATGTCAGTGTGATGCATTTGAAACTATCAGACTTTAAAGTATTGGTTTCTTGACAACACTTTCTTGCAAGATTCATCCCTGTGACCTTTAACAAGGACCCTTCTTCTGTGGATCAATTTAAAGAAAGCAGCAACAAGCTGCACAGCAGAACTAATGGGGCCTGATTTCCTATGATAAGTGTCCAATGCCCTACAGTACCTTACTAACCACAGATGTCCCCTGTGAGTCCTTATGACCTCCCCGGTGCCCCAGCACTCCTGCGGGCAGGACGCAGATGATGCCATGGCTGCCTCTGAGGTCTGCTGCACATTGACCAGCCAAAAACCCCATGGCTGTTGAGCTCTCATAGTGATCTCTTCTCATGCTGGAGTAGCTGCTGTGGTCTGCCCACCACAACCCATGTGCTGCTAATTTGCATGACATTCAGAAGAACTTTTATCTTTAAGACCCCTGTCCTTCTGTCAGATGTGGTTAAAATTGGCCAAGAGACTCGGGATTTGTTGTAGGGGCACATCTAACGGACATACTAACAGATGATTGCATAAGCTCTGTTTCCTTGAGAGAGCAGGCAAAGATGTAGCTGCCATCAGGTTTTTCTGTGAGTAATAAAATGACCTTCATTTTACATACTAGTACATCAGTCAGTGTGAGACCCCGGTCAGCCCCACAGGGCCCTGGAACTTTGTCCTGACCCCCCTGTACATTTAAGCCTGGCCTGAGCTACACCTGACCCATGCCCAGCCCTAGCCACCATGGCTGGCCTTGAGCCCAGGAGCTCCCTGAGGCCTGTCCCTCAGCTTGCACAGGATCTGCCCCCACGGCTCCCTTGCAACTCCAGGGTCACATATGAGGCAGGTCCCAGCTCTGCTGGACTGTGTAACACTGCTTGTCCATCCCCCAAACTCTTCCATGGGGGCCAGGAGAGGTCATTAGTCCGATATGGATAATCTTTACTGTGTATCCAAGAAATATCAACTTCTCAGCTGGTAATAATGTCCTGACTCTCAGGCATGGTCCCAGACTGGGTCACCCCCTCTATGAAGCACAGTGATCCTCTGCTCCAGAATGGGATAGGGTCACGGTTTTCAAAATGAGAGGCAATTACCAGTGGTGGGTCACAGTTTGGCTACTTTGCTGTAGTGCTGTTTCTGGTCTGAGGGTAGAAGAAAATGAGAGTGAGATACAAACAGTGCATATTGTATGAGAAAAAAAAATGTAGTATTGTTTGCAAAACAAACTTACAAAGCTTGTTGCTTTATTCACATAGTTAATCAGTTAACAAATAGGTTTTCCAAATTTGCCATTACAGCTCCTTCACTTGTTATACATTCCTAGGATTTTTATTTATCAGGTAAAGTGTTCAATTTTTAATGTGCACAATTTTATTACCACTGTGATTTTTGCAGTAGTCTTCTCTAGCATGATCTGCTCTTTGGTTGTCATGGTTGAAGAACTGTAAAAATACAATCCTACAGACTTCTTGTCAAGATGAGGTTGCCAGCTGAATAGGATTATACCTTTCACGCAAGTACAGAGGCACCACCCCTCTGAAAAGAAGACTCGTTTCACTTTCAGGGAATGTGCGCTCCTAAGTCAGACCTGCTACTTATTTAAATAAATGAAGCTGATTTAGGAAGATACATCAATACCCCAAATAACCCTGGCTTATGGAGTCACTTTATTTCCACTATAAGGCAGATGTGTAGAGAGACTAGCAGTATTTGGTGACGTTTCTAAATTATATAGTTACGTGACTATGTAAGAATTGTTTTCCAAACATGACTTATGAACACTGGTGTTTGAATTTAGCTTTATGCAGGACAGAAATCCTCACTTCCATACTGTAAGGTCTTGGTCTACATGTCCCATAGAAACATTTTCAAGTCTAGTCAGCCTTGTCTGCACAGTATATACAGCTACCTATGCAAAATTCGATGTTGCCATTTATTCATAATTATTGTTTTATCTTTGAATTATAATTTGTTAAGTCAGAGTGGACAGTGTGGAAATTTATATCTTTTAGGGAATCTGTAATGTATGTGGTAATTTTCTCATTAAAATCCACTCTTTTTCCTTTCTCCTGCTTTATCTCTGTGGTTGGTAAGAAGAGACATCTTTCACTGCTTGCTACTATGAGTGCCATTCAGGACCAAATACAGGGAGTAGTAGTGTTCCCACAGTCTTGTAACAGGAGCCAGAAGTCAGTCTTACAAAATATTTTTAAGGAAGGAAAATTGCAAGGTAATTAACTTTTAGATTCCTGTCATCATGTCTGGGCAACACAGAAGTTAAAACTGATAGCTCAGAGAAACCGTCTGCTCGAATACCTATCCATGCCAATCAGTAGGAGCTTGCATCACATCACTGGTACCTTCACAGCCAACCATCACCAGCTATGAACTGCTAGGATGGGCAGAAATTGGATTTTAGAAATTTGGACTGGATTGTATTTTTAGCTGTTAAGACATTTTGTTCAAAGTCCAGAAAATTTAAATACAGATAGAAACTCGCTATGATTCATGGTGTGTGCCTAGCATTAGTTCCTCATGTTCTAACAAGGAGCTACACTGTTTAATATTAGATCCACTTTTATAAGAGAAGAATGAAGCAGCTGGATGATGGTGCTGTTGTGTGGTTTCCACTACTGCTGCCCTTATTTGAGTTTTTTTGTGGATTGAAAGAGTGGTGTGAGTTCTGTACAGGTTTTTTTCATTGCTTTTTTGTTTGCTTATGTTACCACCTTGCACTGTTTTCTTTTTGCTTTTACAGTGGCACATTTTTCTTTGTCATTTATTTTATTTTATGATGTTTCTCCTTCTGGAAAGCAGTTGGCCTTGGTTTTGTGATATGTCATCCCAGAGTGTTGCTTCAACAGTTGAAAAGAAGTCTGAATTTCAAAACCTCATGGCTGCAAACAGGCTTTAAATAAACAAAACAAAATCCTTGGGCTGTGCTTGCTGGCTTAGTGTACAATAACTACAGGAAAAAAACAGATGTGATTCCAGGGCCCAGATGAGATACAGATAAAGGTAG
Source organism: Athene noctua (assembly GCF_965140245.1). Classification (NCBI taxonomy): domain Eukaryota; kingdom Metazoa; phylum Chordata; class Aves; order Strigiformes; family Strigidae; genus Athene; species Athene noctua. The sequence goes on along the minus strand of NC_134037.1, from coordinate 103,748,899 downwards.
CACTCCTACCCATAGTGGTGAAAACACTTCATAGTGTTGAATATGGACATCTTCCCACTATTGATAATGGTGTGTAGAGAGCACTCCTTATGGAGTCCTCGCTTGTATGTTGGCTCAGGTACAAGAATTTAGGATCCAAACCAGCCCCTTTTAAAGATATATTTGTTTTTCAGGAAGCCTGCATCTGATGGTGGGGTTCTGAGATGCAGAACTCACCCAAGGCTGCCAAGGACCCCTTGCCCAGGGCAGTTTTTCTACAAAGGCTTGAGAGTCTGCACTTCTACACTAGCCATGCTATTTCTGCATGTGTTTATTTTCTATCTGTAATCTAGAATAGCTCCAGGCCCACTCCCCTGGGTGCTGGATCAGCCCACAGAAATACGGTAACTATTCAAAATAAGATCTATATCGGACCTCAATACTCATATCAATTAACACATGACTGCATGGATTCATACAGACTAATCTTGGGCACATAAGTAACTTGCCTTAATTAGGGATCTATGCTCCCTCTACAGTCAGTGGAGAGAGGTAGTTGATAGATGGGCTGAAGCTGCATTCTTGTAACCTCTAAGTGAGCAGGAGATGATTCGGTATCAATGCTTAAGAGGCTTGACTAAACGCTTGGAGTCAAATGGCGTTAAAATTTTCAGCTCTGAAAGATGAAGTGAAAAGGAAGGGAGAAAGGTGACTGTGTCACCTTGGATGAAAGGCTATTTCACTTGCATTGAGCAGGCTGTGTATGCACAGTCATGCTAATGGTAACCAGGAATTTCACCAGAAAACCAGGTGAGAAGCAATATAGGTAGGACAAATGGGGACATGATTATATAAGAGGCTTCATAGAGTCATGGTCAGATGAAGGCAAAGGAAAAGATGATATACCAGGCAAAGAAGTGGTCTGAGTTGTTCAGCTGACGTCATGTTGGAGCTAGAAATTGTCTTTTTGTTGCTGCTTTTTCCTGGGTTTGACTGGTAATAACTGGAAAATGGGTGGAGAGCAGCTGAGTGACAGGGACAGGAAGACAGCCTGTGGCAGGAGAAGAGAGGAAGAGCCAATAGCATGGCCAGTTTGGGACAGTATAGCAAGATAAAAAGCAGGTCTCAGTTCTGAAGCCAGAGGGTGGGGACCTGAGAGTGGGAAGCCTCCTGTTGCTGCCAGTGCTGGGACTGCTGGGGCAGCTGGGGAGGCTAAAGCTTGTTGTACAGGCACCGCACCTCAGCCCACTTGTGAGGATGCTGGGGCAGGTGAACAGCTCTAGAGCACTAGCAGGGAGGCCAGCAAGACCTCGACATGTCTTTGTTTCTGCTGCAAATACAGTCAAATAAATATCATGCCTGTTGTGAATTGCCAGAGCACCCAAAATGTTTGCAGAACCCTTGCTAATTATTGTACTAACTCAAAATAGCACACTTGCTAATTGCCAAAATTGTAGGTAGACCATATGTTTTTGTTATGGTTTTGGTACAATTTGCTTCACTCAGATTTGAAAGGATGCTATTTTTAATAAACTCTAGAGAACAAATGAGTACTATATAAACATAAGAATGAATCAATAGATTCATAGACTTGGAAGTTACCTTCTGCTGCTCAGGATTGCTATTGATTTATTGTGTTCTTTAATATTTCCTCTTTTTATATGGGCTTCTTTGCTGTGGGTATTGAAGTCCACTCTGGCTGAATGATTTATGGAGTCCAATGACTTTAGACAGGAGATCATCTCTGGCTGAACTTCCCAAAAGCTCAGGCTCTTTGGGTCACTCACTGGGCCAGCCTTTATAAATAATGTAGGCTATCTCCTTTTTCTATATTCCTTAATTTGAAACTCTGAATAATGTTCCCCGAGCAGTCGTTTATTTGGATGATTTGGGACTACAGTGACATTCTGTTGGACATTCAAATTACATTCAGATGAAGTAGTTTTCATACCTGCCTCAACATTTTATGTCTTAACCTCCTAAATTCAGACTGCAAGTTGTCAAGGTGAGGTGAATAATTTCTATATTGTGTATTTACTCTTGTAATTCATTTCTGTGGGTGCACCCAAGGTAAAGCTTCCCTCTAGAATGCCAGGTTATGTTAATATTCCAAGAAAATTTCCCCTGCTCAGGGATGAACACAAACCCTATAGAGCACTTATGTGCTAGTAGACCCTCAAAATTTAGTTTCTTTTCAGTTTAAGGGATTTGCAAAGAGTGGTGGATTCAGTTCCTAAGTCCTTGAGGTCCATTTGTGAATCAACATATTCACAAAGAGAAACAGGCTGGTGGCAGCAATGGCTGGTAAAGACCAGCCACCTTCAGACAGTAAATTCACTCATGAACATAAGCAGGATTCTCTTGGTTTGTTGTTTCTTCTAATTCACACTCTAGTTATTCTTTAAAGCTCGGCCTTCCTTGCAGCAAGGCAATTTTGTTTTAAAATCAATACCAGTCCATCTGACTGTTATGATAAATACCAACCTGAATGACTGTTGACCTGCAGATGGAGAGTAAAAAGTGCCCAGAAATAGAGAGCCCCATGGTGCCAACGGTTCATAATGGTGCGCTTCAGGACCCCCCCTGGCCATGCACAGTGCTTTAAGACATGGTATGTCTGTAAATATCACAAAATGGATGTTCCTCCTTAAACGACCTTGGCAAGACACGGTGCAAGACCTATTCACCGCAGATTTTTCTCTCTTCATGTACAGTAAAAAGAAAAGGTGAAATGGCTAAAAGATGAAGCCTTTTGCTCTGTGACTTGCTAATTTCAGTTTCCAGACATCTCTGAGTTAGGAAATGAGTCAGATGGTTATTATTTACTCATCTGCTCTGCAGTTTCTGCTGTCTTAATCATTTTAGTTGTAGCTGGGAGTGTTACCTTCTTCAAAACAAAGGCTTGAAAGATGAGCAACTAATTGCAGTCTTCACCCCTTTGATTACAAAACACCAGTAGATACAAGGCTGGCAGACATACTAATGTCTAGGATGATGTATTTTCCTGAAGTGTTTAGAGGGATCCCCCAAGTGTTTATAAGGAGAGTTAGAAGAGATGCAGTTAGTAATACAGGGATATCCACCAGTGAGACCATAGCAAAAGGCCTCCTCCATCCCCTGTGCATGGATGGACCCAAAGCCCTGATGGCTTCTGTGCTCATGGGGCTCAGGAGGAGTCAGAGATGGTCCACAGAAGCACTCTAAAACTGCCATCCTGTCTCCCAAGGGTTAGACAGCACTGCTGTAATGCATCATATTCCATGATTTGTCTCTTCCTAAATAAAAGTGAAAAAAAACACCATCCCCTTTTCTGGTCCTTTAATGGTCTCTAGTTTTGACAAGCAGCCTCTCTCACTGCATGAAGTCCCTTGCAGTCTAGTCCCACTCACGTGAAAATGGAAAGAGAGTTTGACAGTGGCAACCATCAATGAAATATTTCCTAAGCATCCATGTGTCTGTGGCAGCATCACTGTGGTATCTGAATACCTCACAAAATCATTGCCACAAGCTCTAACTGCTTGTGCTTGCCTAGCCATAGGTTTAGAAAGTGTGGTATATTTTGGGGCTATCTGAAGTTTGAAGTGACTTGCAACAATGCCTGACTTGCTTGTATTATCTTCCTTCTTTATGCAGCAATTTAGTAGCTCAGTGTCCTCTTTGCTTTAGTTATCAAAGCAGCACGGTAAAGGTACAGGCTTTTTGACAAAGGTTTCACATTCACCCACAACTGCTAGTGTGGTAATTGTTCCTTTGATAACAAGTGCTGTGTTAGTGTCTTGTTTGCTATCTCTATCACTGTCACATAGTGTACTGGATGTCACTTATCATTGGACTACTGCCCTTTCTATATGTGGGCTTTTTCAGTAACCATTAGACTTTCTCACTGCACATCTCCGTATGATTTTTATCTTTTTTTTTTTTTTTTTTTTTAAATAGCAGCAGCTAATGGTCCCAGTGAAATATAGGAGCTATGGTTTGAATCCAACATGCAAATCCAGAAGTTGTCCCTGCCCTAGTTAAACAGCTTACAGTGTAAATAATAAAAAAGGGCATCTGATGGGAGAAAGTTAAGCTATTTCTGCGCTATTACATTTCTGACACTACTAGCATTTAGCATCCCTCTCAAGATTGTTGGCAGGATCAAGCTGCAAGAGTGTAAGTGCTGGTTTCAGACAGGCTAAGAAAAAGAGGGAAAATTAAATTCATCAGTTAGACAGTTTCTCTTTATTCAATATGTACACAAACTGTAATCCAAGTATCACACCATCATTAAGTCATAGCTACTTACCTACTTCATTAGTTCAAGGTTTGTGGTGCTTTTAATCTTTGTGATCTGGGTCACTGTAGCATTCAGGCTAATGTTTGAGTCAATACAGGGCTTCAGTTTCCTACTCCTACCACCGAATGTTTTACAGTCTGTCCTCACTCAAGTTGAGTAAATATGAAGGAAGTCAGATTTTGAAGCTTGGCTTTTTTTTCATTAATAGTCATGTCAGTTAGGTTCTTTCCTTTGTTTGTCGCTAGGTTGTTTAAATAACTGACACGAAGTAATTAGGGTTCAAAACCTCACTGTACTCAGCACTGTGCAGCCCTTTGCTTCCCCAGCTCCCAGAGATAAAAGCTTGAAAGTGTTTCAGGCAAAAGCAAGTTTTTTTGGCTGACGTTGTGGATTAGTTCCCTGTACGATGTTTTACAGCAGCCTGGTACCTACCCCATCTGCAAGGAGGATGTCAGTGAAGTGCAGGCAGCTCTCCAATGCCCTTCTCATGCTTCCCCTCTGAAAATCCAAATGCTCCTGCAGTTGACACAACCAGCAGAGACATAATCCTCAGGTTTAGCAGTCCAAATAGTTGCAGGACATCTCCCTGGAGAGTCAGACTGTAGTTAACACAAATAGACAGTTCTTCATACTAATTTTTAATAGACGAGCCTGGGCTCTCTTCAAACTACCGGTGCCAACTGTGGCATGAAGACATGTACACAGAAGTGGTGGCAGTCTTCACTTCAGATGGAGGATTCTTCCCGTTTTTGCCTCCAGCTTGTGATTGCCTCAGAGAAGAACATGTTAATGTGCATACAGGGGCTGAGGGGATGCTGATTCCCTTCAGGAAGCATAGAGGAATTATCCTGGTGGTGATCTCCTGTGGTTGGGAGTAATTACTTTGCTGCTACTAGAGAAGAAGTAGGGAAGATAGATGTACACACATAGGTACTTTATCCAGTTTTGTGGGGTGGCTGTTAATTTCTAATTCAAATATCTGATAAATCTAAATGTGCAGGAGCCTCAGAGAGAACTTGCATGGGGAAAAATAAGGTCTGTACTTAGGGAAACCTCTTTGCAATGGAAATTAGGCTGGCAAGGCAGTCTGATGGTAAGATGAAAAATTATACCTCTCTCCAATTGTATTCATTTTCTATCTTCCTATATGAAAATGCAGGAATAAGCAAGTAACAATATTGCCTAATACCCACCTGTCCTGCTGGAATAACTGGGCTGTGTTGGCCTTCTGCTGCAGCTGGTTTGTTAACCCATCTGATAGGAAAGAAGAGGAAGTGCCTGTTGGAAGAAAAACTGGAATTTAGGTGATCATACATGCAGGTTTGATCTGAAAGTGTTTCAAGACAATTGGGAGGAGTCCAGCCTGGTTTGTAAGCTGCAGAAGCACACGCAGAAGCACAGCAAGGAAGGCAAAGAGGGGTCGTGATAAAAAGATTCCCAAAGAAAAATCCCAGAAGAAGTGATAGAGAAATAAGCAAGTTCAAGTAAATGTGACTTCAGTTTGGACTTATACCTAGTTGACACTGGGGTTTTATTAACAAAAATATGATTTTTCTGTTGAAATGTGTATAGATATCTATCCAGTAAAAACTGCACACTGCATACAGAGCTAAAAAAATGGTATGCCAGTATACCCTGTTTTGCTGTGTGTAACTGGACTAAATTGTACCAGGATAATTGCTACTGTGCCAGAAAGACATTATGCTGTTCTGTGTTAGTATAATTAAAGTAGCAGAACTGGTAAGCATAGATGAATCCTTGAAGACCTTGGAATCTTGTTTGGAGTCAGGTGGAGCTGCTGGTCTCCTTTGTATTGCATTGCTTTATAAAAATATTTTTCTGGTTTGTTTCTTTTTTTGTACAGAAATACTTCCTTATTGCCATATAATCCCTCTCATAGTGCTGTATGCACTTAATAGCTTATGCTGGTTTGTTTCTGAAAGGTTTCTTTTTTACTGTGCGGGGCTGCTGAGTCTTTGAAGAGAAATCCTGGATCACTGTTTTAATGAGGTGTGGAAAGCGAACTGTGGGAATAAGTGGACTTGGCTGGACTGTAACTTCCCTAGATGCTCTGGGAGCTTTTCGTGTCTGAGGGATGTGAGAGTTCGATGTTAAGAATATCACAGAAACATGAAGTTCCTGAAGGAAATACTAATCATCATCACATGCATCCTAAACCCTAGCAGCTCCTGAGATTTCGAGCATTTACACTTGTACCCCTTACTTCAAAGGACGTGTGCCTGAAGGGAGTAGGTAGAGGATGCACAATAAAGTCCATAAATATTATAAGACAGTAGAAATATGTTCTAAAACAATAACATTAATTTTAATAAAGTGTCTGAAATATTGTAACTTCAGCAATATCTGTGGGGGAAGATTATGTCCTCCCTCATCCTTTGTAAAAGCAGAAGCACCGTTCTAAATACGAGGGAAAAGAATAGCGAAGGATCGTCATGCCTCAGCCCTTGGGAAAGATAAGCTAGATCCAGAAAGCACGAGAGGCATTTTTACACACGTCAGTGCAGAGAGGGGACATTTCTCTGAAGCACTTGAAATATTTTATCTGTTTAGGAGGAGTTATAGCAACGGTAATCAATGAGATATTGGCTAAGACACTTGTGAAGTAATAGGGAGGATTTTAGATAGAGAAAAAAATCCTTGGGGCTTGTATGTATATGTGCAACAATCTTTCTTTGAGGAGAATGCGAAATGGCTTTGTTCTGTGGTCCAAATACTGCCAAAAGCAAATGGACCCTCTCTTTGCTCAAACTAAAAGGACCCTGCTTCTCTAAGCAAGAATATTTGGATTCTGCCTGGGAGGCACGGTACAGCTTTGCATGCTCAGTGTCTGCTGACTTCGCAGCTAGATACCTGTGAAATGCTGGGTGACCACAGACTCATTTCCATGTATACTACAGCATTCCTTTGGGAGGAGAGGCTCTTAATAGGTCTGTTCATAATGGACGTGTAAGCATGCAAGCTTTATTACCTGCCTCTGCCAACTCACCGGGAAAGTATGCCATTCCTGCACCAACGGATATGTAACCAGGGCTGTTTAATTATCATGGGGCTGTGCTGCCAGAAACACTGCCTTGCTCTGTCCTTGGGCTTTTCACTGATATACATAAAGCAGGAGCCTCTTGCTCCTCTGAATCACTACTGGTAATATTTCAAGAGAAATGGAAGGGCAGACAAGGAAAGAGTTAGTCTCTCTTCTCATGAAGAAAGTTGAGGAGCCACTGATTTTAGTGCAAATCTGTGACTTATGAAGTCTGTGCCCAAACTGTGTGTGACGTGAAGTATCATAATTCTAAAAAAACCCCACATTAAAAGGACTTTCTGCAAACTGCATACATTATAATAGTTTAAATGGTAGGATTTAGACGTGGAGGGGTTTTCTTTGCCCTTCTCATGCTTGCAAAACTAACGCTCTGAGACAGACCCGCAGTGTTGCCATTTAAGTGCTGTGCAGAAGAAGTCTGATTACAGAAACACTATTACAAGCTTGAGAGAAAAAAAAATACAGAAAAAGAAAGTTGAGGGATTAAGAAGGAAAAAAGAGCACAAACCCCAGCCAAACCAAAGCCACAGGAAATGGAGTCTGAATGTAAGAGCAGGATCGAGACAGAAAGGGATTTGACAGGAGAGAAATTGTTGCAAGGACTTCAAGGAGAAATATAAGGCCCAGTCCTATAAAACTCATGCTCGTGATGTCTTTATCCCTTCAGATGAAGCCATTTGCATGACACTATTATAGTTAGTAGGTCTAAGATGTTAGAAAAATACTATCTGTTAAAAAAAGGGTAGCACCACTGAAAAGGGAACAAAAGGTAGGAGCAGTGTAACGTACAGGGAGGAGGGATTGCTTGCTTTAAGCTCTCTTTGGCTGGGCAGCAAGACTCATATCCACAGAAACAGGTAGTGGCTGTTCTTTTCCAAATGGGTAGGGTGTTTGTTGGGAAAACAGTGCCTCTGGTTGTGACAAAAAGGGGTACATTCACATATGCTTATTTGCCAGCTCTTCTGTTTCCATCAGGATACTCCTTGTGATGCTGGATTCCTTCCCAGCCTCCTGTAGATTTTGGAAAGCCTCCCATTCAGCTGCCATGTAGAAGGCTTTGAACTTAAATGGGAACAGCTGAAATGCACCCAGTGCTGGGGGGACCCTCACAACCCTCTCACCATTTCTTTCTTCCCTGTCAAGACCACCAGGAAGCTGGCAGACACGATCCTGGGACTAGCAGAGCTGGCAGTGAGCAGAAGTGGGGGTTGCAGCACAAGGGGAAAACTTTTGAAGATGGAGGCTTGGATGTTTAATTGGGATCCAGTGCCTGACTAGTCTTTAGGATGGAATTAAATCTCTTTGTGGAAAGGGAGGCACTTGTCCACAGGAGGGGTTTAGCAGTGCAGGGTCCAATGAAGAGACACTTGTCCCAGAGCCATAAAAGTGTGTGGAAAGTCCGCAGAGGGATGTACTGCATTCCTGTGGAAAAACAGGTAACATTAGGATTTCTTTGTAAAAATGAACAAACTACTTTCCCTTCAAGAAACAGACACGCTGATGAAGAATATGCCATCTGTGCATCAGCTCCCCTCTGACTATAAATGTGTCTTAAGTCAGGAGAAACAGAACTGCAAACTAAACTGATAAGCACAAGCAAGTAATTTAGCTGTGGCATACTGTAGGTAAGTCTTATATCAATGTGAGTTGTGTGCAGGTAAATCTGGCTCATAAAACAAACATAACTTTGGGCAGTCACTCAGCAAAGTCCTATCCTGCTTTATCCCCTTTGGAAGCATAGTCATGGCACTGATAAGTAACGTAGTTATTTATCCATACGTCTGATGTTTGCATATAGGGTCTGAACTAGAAAGACAAAGAGATACCCTGGGATATGGCTCGTATTGCCCTCAATATCCTTGATACACCCAGTGCTGTGTTTACCTATCATAGCACATTTGAGATCTCCTTCCCACTGGCCTGAGGAGCTGCAGAAAGTTGTTGGTGTAAGAGAGCAACACAACATACTTTCTTCACTTCCTTCCTTACACTCTTGCGTAAAGCTGTGGTTACAAGCATAGAAGAAAAAATAATCATACTTTTTTTGGCCTTCTTTTTAAAGGCTTTATCTGGCCTCTTCCCTAACATCACAGAGCTAGGCTTCAGTTCTGCTGGAGAGACCCTTGTGGCTGCATGGACACTGCAGAGCTGCGGAAGATGGTGAAAGTGCTGCGCCCCGTGAGGGAAAGTACAGCCGGTCCCACATGTACCTCTCACAGTTTGCCTTGTAACAGAGGTTAGAAGAGCAGATTTCAGCAGTGATGTAAAAAAGCATCCCATCAGTTTATGGGGTTTTCTTGCAACTTTAAAGGTGACTGCTCTGTAATAAAGGTTATCTCACTAATGAGAGCTTTGAGCCATGTGGAAATGTAGACGTCACAGGGCTGAGCACTGCATTGTTGGTGGGTTTGTGGGATTTAAGCCATCCAAGATAAGAGCTTTGTTCCTCTACAGAATACATGGGAGAGAGAGAAACAACTGAGTGAATAAATGGGGCAACTTAGTAATAGTTACTTCTTCAGATTTTACACAAATATAGCTACCCAGTTGTGGTTTTTTCCTTCATTGTATTTGAGAACTAAATTATTTCAGTTTTGTTTAAAAATCAGCTTGGTTTTCCTGGTCAGAAAAATGCTTTGTTACTAAAATTCTAGACCTTGTACAGAAGTAATGAGCTAATTTACAGACACAAGATCCTGATCTTTAAAAACTCACCTTTAAGAATATACCAAGTTTACTGACAGAAGCCTAGTTTAGGGAAATATGCTCTAATTTGTCTTTTCCTTCAGTAATGTGGAAAAAAAGACCAGATTTTAAATTTTTGAAATGTTTGATTGTCTTCCTTGATAACACTGAGTGGGCCCTGTCCAAATAGCTGAGTGAGGTAAATATATTGCATAACTTGGGCAGTCCCAATGTGTGGTCCTGTTTGTATCTCCCATCAGTTCAGCTGAAAGAGCACCCATGCTCCTGTGCAGATGATGTACCACTGAGCTGACAAACAAAAAGCTATCCAAGAGATTCATAGACCCGTCTCTTACTGTGCATCTTGAGGATATATCTTGGTCCATAACCTTTAGGAAATGTTTAGGTACTTGTTCTACCTCACCCATCCAGGGAAAGCAGTTCTGGCATAATGCAGAGATGCTAAAGCAACTCAGGAAAGGAATATAAAATTCAATAAAGCAATCAAATTCAACTTATCTGGGATTTTTTTTTTCCTCCGGGATCTCCTCTGATTGTCACTTGTATTTGTGTAGGTATGCAGTATCCAGGAGGAGAAAAAACTCTCCACTGAAGAGGATTCTGAAAGAGAATAGTAGACAAGATAATTCACTAGAAACAGTCATCAACAATAGCTGCAGTGTAGTACCCTACCTTACAGGTATTTATCTTCCAATAATGTGCATGGGCCAGGTCCTGGTAGCTGTGTGTCCTTCTGCTACACCAAACTGGGAATTGTTTGAGTCAGCAGCATTGATTATGCTTTATACAAATACAATAATATCACCCAACATGTTGTGAGGGAGAGGACGGATGAAGTAAATGATGCAACAGGAATATTTTGCTATTACTCAGAGGAGAGCCAAGATGCTGCTGCCTCTGGACAGATGTGTCAGAAGTGCCCTTTCCTCTTCCAGCACATCTGCGCAGGAGACAACCATCACACTGTGGGCCACCCCCTCTCAAGGCTCTTTCTTAAAAGCAAGTATTAGTCACGTGAGAGCTTTGAATATTTGTATTGGAAAAAGTGTATAATTAAGGACTTTCTAAAGCATGCAGTATATCCGTTTCAACCTCAAAGCATTTGAAAGATCAGTGGTCAGGGATTTATGAAATGATTTATTGTGTCAGTGACCACTTAGATACTTCATATCAATGGCTTATTTTTCTCTGTCACAGGAAGAACATTTGTTTTTATGCAGGGCCAAAACCTGAAGTCATTATTCATTTTATTACTTAGGCAAAATTCTCATTAAAACTTAAGCGTTTGGCTCAAGGCTCAATATTTCAAAGGAGAATGTATTTAGAATAAAAACCAGAAGGAAGATCTTTGTAAACATCTGAATGTCTCTTTAAACTCATTCTACAAACACATTAAGTCCTTAGCAATGCAAACAGAGAAAGTTAATTCAGACGTAATTCCCAGCCTTCTCCTGTGCCAAGAGACGGATCTGTTTACTCGTCATGAAGATAACTGTGTTTATGCTCTCCCAAGCTAGCCTTAGCACCTCCCCTCTTACCACCTTCATCAGAGGTGAGCCCTACTTGTCTGCTTTACAAGCCTGCTGTGATGCTTATCGCATTGGCATCCGAAAAGATCTTGGACACCTGTAAGTGAAACCAGCTAGAGTGATAGAGCCTTTCAAGTGTGCTGTCAGTGAACAAATGACGTGGTCACTGAGGGAGCCTAAAATTAAAATAACAGCGTACAGAATTCATATTGGCTTGAGGACCCCCTGAGAACATAGCGCAAACCTATCAGCAAGCATCACTGATGTGTACTGGGCATACGTATTCTTGCCTATCTCAATTAGGGAAGTTGTATCTGTGTAAATACAAGGTACCAAATGATTCTGCAAGTACGTTTTCAAGTTTAATTGGATACTTTAAAAATATGGAAATGGCTTACCTGTAATATTCTATACTTTCATCAGTCTTTAGATTTGACCGTTCTTTAGGGCAGGGATTATTTTTGGTTGTGGTGCACATATGGATGACTATTAAAAATTTAGTAATGTATGTGAGGAAAACTGGAAATGACTGTAATTTGCTTTGTTTTTCCGAAGAGTCTTAAAATTTGCTTCTGCACACTGGGACTATGGTAGCTCTATGTTTGTACAGTGGAGAGATATCAGATTTCAGAGGTCAGTTTTCCATGTTAGAGTTTCCTCATGTAAATTATACCACCTTCCATCCTGAAAACACATTTTCCCTCTTCATTAATGTATCAAAGTGTAAGAATGACATTATTCTCTGAATTCTCAAAATTAAATTAATGAACAGGAACTGTTTAGGAAGGAGCAACCTAAGTTTCACTTAGTCCAGCTTCTTGGTAGCAAAGATAGAGAATGGTTTTCTTGGGTATCCAAACCAGCATGAGGATGAAGCAGTCTAATTCATCTTCACTTGATACAGCTTTAAGATTTTGAATTCACATCATCCAATATGATCCATTGTCCAATAGCGCAGAAAGCTGTTTTACTATTCCAGGGTGTATTCCCCCTAGTCAAAACATCATTACCTGAAATGACACTCTTGGCTGTTCAACCAGAGATAAATGTATATAAATGCTAATTTAACTTCAACTGCAGGGCGAATCTGTGCAGATCCCAAACACTGGTGCACAAATGTGAGGCAGATTCATCATTCAAATAAATGGTGCATTTGTTAGGTAACCTCCTACTCGGAACTGTGTAAAGGCCATCAGCTTTGGACAGGTGAGATTTTTTTCTTCTCCCATGTTCATCAAACAGTTGTTAAGCATATGGACAATCAATTTGCTCATAATTTATTAACCTGAACAATATCATCATATTTCAGGTATTCCAAAATAAGCCTTTCCTATGTGAAATGGGAAAAACGGGTAGCAGAGGGAGATTAATGGTCTTCAATATGTGATTGCCATATTTAACTTATACCACATGTGGAATATTTAATGTCCTTTTACTGCCTTTTTTAAAACAAAAAGGCAAGTGCTCAGGGCTGTTGAAATGCCGGATTAAAAGCAAAAAAAAAAAACAACAAAAACAACCTGCCTGTAAAACATAATTCTGTCTCTTTGTGCTTCCATTAGCACAATCTCCAACTGCTAGGTTTTGGCAAGTGATTGGAACTATTTGCAATGTCCAGAGGCATGGAAAGGGATTTCCCACTTGAGCCAAGCCTTTTGGAAATGGGGCATATGCTGCTGGGGCTGCACAACTGCTGTGTGATGGTGCTGGGCTCCTGGCTTTGCTTGGCCTGAGAGAGCAGTGCTGGCAGCAAGCGGTAGACCTCTGGATGCAGAAAAGGCAGCCAAGTCCAGCATCATGCCACCTTGGTTGAGTCCATACCACCATACGTAGGCTGCCATCCTATAGCTCCTAAGCATGCTGTGCCTGGCCACCTGCTTTCTGCCCTCATTGCTGCCTGAATGTGCATAGCCTGTGCAAGCACCACCAGCCCAGCTGGGAACAAACATGGCCAGCATGCTTGGGCACTGGCTGTACCCAAGGTGTTTTTGCAAGCTTGCAGGAGAGATAGTAAGTGAATTTGCTTTCCAGGGCGGCCTCTAGGTCACCCGTAATAGGTCAGCCTTAACGAACAGTGTTGACATGGAGCTGGAACAGCGGTGAGTGAATGAAACTTAGCTCTCTCCTATTTGAGCAATGGAATTTATTCCCAGCTCTGACCTCACGCAAACTCTGTTACCATATTTATCACATGGAAAGAATGACCATGGACGCTGCCGGCAGCGTGGACAGGAGGCCTCCTCAGCAGGAGCGGCTTCCAGCCTGGTCAGGACGCTGAGGAGCCAAAACACACCCGGTGGTGCCGGGGAAAGGAGGGAGGAGGGATGTTCTCTGCTCTCCCACCTGAATCTGGGGACATTGCAAAACGCTGTTGAACCTGAACGGCACCCAGGACATGGAGCCGCAAAAGATGCTGGGCTCTGCTGCTCCCCAGTGTTTCTCTTCCTCAGTCCCCTGGGGCCTCTGGGTGCAGGAGCGCACTCACTACCCAAAGCTTCACCCCAGAAAGGGGTGCGGAGAGCTGGCCCAGAGTACTGCTCACTCCAGCGGTGCCATTGCAGCTGAAGGTGGCAGGCCAAGGAGGCTGCAACCTTCCTTTCACCCTCACCCTTGAAATGAACAACTGCATCTCTGAGACATGGGTTTGCTGAGAGAGATACTGTGCTCGCTCTGCCAGCTTCTCAGAAGGCCAGCAGGAAAGGGGATTTCTGCATGAAGAAAATCTTCCCTTCGAATCCATAACTCCTCTTGTGCTGGCAGGTGCTGCTTAGCTATTCGTACAGACACTGCCTGTCCTGCGCTCCCTTCTCTCCTGCGTGCCCCTCTCTGCCGGGAATGTACTTTGCCAGAAACAGCGACTGACCTCCCCAAGCATACAGGAAGCGTCACGCTAAAAAAAGAAACCAGATTGTGTGAACAGAGCTAAACTTCCCATAAAAGTGTAATTTTTCTCCCTTTGTTACTTTTAAATGCAAATACATCATGACAAAAATATACAGAGGAGATATAAGAGAGCAGGGGAAGGAGCCCTTGGGACCCGTCTGCTTTGCATTCGGGTATCTTCAGCCTAGAGAGACATTTGTGCTAAAGGTTATTTCAAAGTAGCTCAAAGGGGAGGCTTATTCTTACTTAAGGATTTTTGTTAATCAGCTGTGACGCACCTCAAATCGTTCACCTCTTTGGGCTTTATCTGAAATAAGTCCATGTTTTTTCCAAGCCATTGCGTTGGAGGAAGGAAACCTCCTATTTTGGTCAAAGTGTAGGTTCTGGTAATAGCAGTGAGAATAAAAGCAAAGCCCAACGTGCAGGCACAGCAGTGCTCATACCGCTGCTTGGCAACCCGCAGGGAGCCTGACAGAGCCAGACAGCCTCCTGGGAACACTGGGACAGAATCTGCTGGGGATGAGGGCTGTGGGGAGGGACTCCCTGGCCCAAGACTGCTTTTTCGGGTGGATTGCAGCAGCACCACAAGAGCATGCAAAGGGCAAGAGGGTGTTTTTTAGGGATTAAGCAATTGTTCATTTGGACCATACAACTTTTTCTGGGTAGCTTCAGCAAACCTGAACCGGTGTAATAAAATGTCCACTATAAAGAAATCATCTTGTGTAGCAAACTCATTTTTAATGACTTGATGCCTTAATGTTGACTGGATGAAATATTATTTAAAGGTCCTCCTACAGTGATCCTTCCCTGGGTTTCCCTCCCCTTCCCTACAGTGAGATGCCAGAAAGAAGGATAGTTTGCCGGGCAGCATTTTTTTGACATCCCCAGCTCTGAGACAGAAAGCCTGTTGTTACACTAACTCTTTGGATTTGGGGGGCAATATGCTTACTCCTCATTCCATCAGTTACCCCGGAGCTGTAAAGTGCATCTCCTCAGTTGTGCCTCTACACAATGATTTTAAAGCATTTTGCAAGTGGGAGGTGCCACCAGCGTTAGGTGAAATAGAGAGGAATAACCTCATTGCAAAGGAGGAAAAACAAGAACAAAAATGTCAAATAACCTGCAGAGAACTTGCTGCTGGCAAGAACAGGGTTCAACTTGAACCTCTTGTCCTGCGGGCATCTGCAGGTATATGGCCACCCTGCTGCCTTGGCTCCTCGGGGTGTGCCTGGCATGAAGCAGTACACGGTGCTTGAGCTGCTGGATCTAATGACTCATCCGCAGGCTTACTAAGCAAAAATCATTATCTCTCGTAAGTCTAAACACAGACCATAACTTCCTGCTATACGTGATAGATACAGAAATGTAAGAGGCTACCAACAAATCGCAACTAGGGTAGACAAAAATTTTGTTGCATACTATGAGCCGGTGAGCAACCCTTTTCATTTGCTGTGGGTGTTTCAGCCTTTCTGTTTCAAGGTGGGGCTGGGTGTTACTGCCAACTGCACTTCCTAGCCCGCCACTTGCATCGTGGTTGTGTCAAAGCTGCCCAGAGAAAGTAGAATTGCAGCTGAGATACAACTGAGCAAGATTAAACTGCTCTTTTTGTTTGCACTGTTTATCTTTTCCCTTGGCAGTGCACTTCCCTGCATTCCTCTGGTGCACTTTAGAACAAGTAAGCCTTTTGAAATGATTCTTCTAGCACAGAGAAACCACCTCAGGCAATCATCAAAAAGCCAGGCTCAATTTAAGTGAGGCATACTGGCAAGAAAGAACAAAGGTGAAGCTTTTTGCCTTGAAAAAGTGTGAAGCTGACTGTTGCAGTCTGCTGCAGAGGAGATTTTATTTAGAAACACACGCACAAATACAGTCATGTAAAATAGAAGACGTTCAAACTCTACTGGCAGCACTTTCTTGCTAATGATGTGGTACAAATGGTTTGAGGTTTAAATTCGACAAGAATAATGTAAGAAAATTTATCTACTGCTTTTTTACCTTTCTGTTGGCTTCACACAATACTGTCTTCATCGCTCCTCTTGGCATCAATTCCCCTCTCTGTAACATAGGCCTTCTACTCTCCCAATGCTCTGGCCCTTTGAAATGCTTTCAGTAAGAAATCCTGCAGGTTTCTCATATGTAAAGATGAATATTGATTGTAGAGATATAAAAAATACATTGGTACTTACAGTTGAACTGGAAAAATATGCTTCTAAGGTATCATTATTTTGCCATGATAGGATGCTGCAGACTTACATATTAATGTTTGATTTACCACAGCATGACTTCAGTGGTGGAAAATGAGCAATGGACAAGTGCATAAACACAGGGCACTGAGAAGGTAGCAAATGTTTTCATGGATTGTTCTGTCTGATGATTTGATAAATCAGTAAGTTCTGCCTTTAAAATAATACAGAAGAGTTTCAGAGACTTCAATTTGAAGATGCTAGTCGTTTCTGAGGTGAGAATTTTGTTCTCAACCTTCATAATTTCCTTTGCTGAAAAAAATTTCCAGTTTGATGATGACAATGCCCAGACTGGATGCCCGGCCAGGAAGGCAGGTGACAGCAGTGGAAACCCAGCTACAGTTACACTAGGAACTGCTATCAGTGGTACCTGGGCTTACAAAGACCCTGTGAGGAAATGATAGCTCTGTGTGCTGAAACTGTTTGGAAATAAGTGTATGGAATATAAACAGGTTTTGTTGTGCCTGGTTTGGTTGGGAGTGCTTCCCCTTTTAACAGCTATTCAAATGCCAATCTATTTTTACAAGCACAGTTTTGGCATGTATTTTCATACCATAATTTGGAAGGACTAAGTTAAGGTTTTACTTTTGCTTTTTAAAATGAAGCCAGAGGCATAATACAATGCCCTCTTCAGCCA
The DNA here is from genome assembly GCF_965140245.1 of Athene noctua. NCBI lineage: Eukaryota > Metazoa > Chordata > Aves > Strigiformes > Strigidae > Athene > Athene noctua. The sequence continues at coordinate 103,731,582 of NC_134037.1, read as the reverse complement.
AGAGTCTGCGCAAGGGTGTGATTTCCCTTGTAGTAGGATACAGAGTGAGTATAAATTAGAATCTAACACCTGAAATACAGCGGGCAACACCTTCCGTTAGAGTAAACGAGCAGAGCTGCAGTGTCAGTGGAGCCTGGCTGATTTATATCTGTGGGAGTCTGGCCCTTTGTCTGTGCAACCCACATCGGTCATGGCTGGCAGGTCCCAAAACAGCCTCATTTTCTGCTTCTGGATAGAGACTTTCCCCTTGTTGCCCCGTGGGATTCAGCAGACACATCTTGCAAACCCAGAGCTAACCCATCAGGGGAGTGCTTTCCCCTTCTGCCTGACCCCGTTCTTAGCAGGTCACCTTGGCATGAAAAATCGCTTGTCTCTGCAGGTCTGTGCAGGGCCAGATCCCGATTTTGGCTCCCTACAATTACCCCCGCTCTATTTAGTGAGTCAGGCCTTAATGTTGAAATGTTCACTGGTGCCAAAGGTCCTTGGAAGACAAACTCCTGCTTTCACACATCTACTGCAGAGCCTGCCTGGAAGCTCAGGGGATGAAGGCTCCTCAAGGATTCAGGCACTCCTGAAGATGAGTGGGAAGGTGGGAACCAAAAGCTCCGATTTTTGATCCCGACACGTCCTGCCCACGTTGCAGTGGCTGATGCTCCCCTACTTTGTTCAGTGCTAACGCTATCATTTTGTTGGTTTGTTGGTTGGTTTTGGGGTTTTTTTTATTCACCAGGATACAACATGAAACAGAGTCCATCTGGGTTGTGAGCTGTCAGTGGCCTGCCCATCAGTCACGATGGATGTGTTGTGCCTTGATCACTGTCAGCTGATATTCCAGGAGCAATTTTGATGGTTTATTTGTGCTATATCACAGCACCTCAAGCCAAAATGGGAGTCTGTTCTGGTGTTTGGCCAGCCACAGTGATTTGATGGTAATTTTTACACCTAGTCAATGTGAGATTGAATTAATCTTGCTATGGTGGTGAGGTTCACAGCACCTAAGTGTTGCTGAGCAATGGAAAAACTGGCAGATGTCAGAGCAGAAAGGGGCTTTTCTACAAAGGATAAATCATTAGCAGGGTTATAGCATATTTGGTAAATAGGCTGAGAAGTTAAAGCAAAGCTAAAATACCGCTATACAACCAGAGGTGTTCAGGAAACCACTGCGTGTTCTAGCTTTATATAATTAAATAGCTGCCTTGTTTCGACCCAGAGGTGGTTAATCTTCAACAGCCGACGAGCCACTTTGTTTTGTAATAGGCAAAGGCAGCCTGAAAAGGGCTTTGGTTAGATGCAGAAATCATATTGTCAACAAGAATAATATTTAATTACTAAGAGCTGGAGTGCTGGCCAGGAACAACAGATCTTCAGGTTTACGCCCTTATGATCAGAAGGATAATCTATTGATAATCCAATTTTTTGAGGAAGAATAACTGGAAAAGCAGTCTGTGAGCAGCTGGGACTGCATTCTGCTGGGTGCCAGTGGTGAAAGGATGTATTATCACAGTCCTCGGCACTTAATCATTGAGTGGAATACACAAAAATAGCCAGGAAAGTTGCAGGCTGTGCTGAATGGGTTGAAAGGTTGTGGGAACATGTTCTGGCACACCCTCGTGCTGTGGCGAGACACACAACGAGGGGGAAGGGGAGTGAGCATTTCGGCGGGCCTGGGAAAAGGGGAATATACTCTTGTTTCCATATAAACCCTCTTCTCTCTTTCACTCAGCATCATTTTGCTTCCTGGAGCAGAAATAATTTCCATTAGTCATTTAGGGTAACACTTTTCTGATGCATATACTATGGAAATGTCTCAGCTGTAAATCTATGGTCGCGTTCAAACACTGGGAAAAAGACGTAGTATATTATGCAATAAAGTATTTGTAAACACAGATGATTTGAGTTTAAGAACTTTGATCAGCTGAAAAATAAACCAATACAGGATTACAACATACAACAAGAAGTGTGCCAGGCGGGGGAACCTGCCTGTGGCTCTTATTAAACACCACCACTGAAAGAAAAACCCAGGTACCCCGAGGAAATCAGGATGAAGAGCCACTTGGTTGGCTACTTGTGATATATATTAAGAAAAAGCCCATAAAACCCAGTCATTGTGCCATAGTTAATACCAAGTTAGCTGCCTTGCTGCCAGACCAGCCAAGGCATGAATACTAATGCTGCCCTCAGCTGCCATAGAAATTGTCTCTTTGCATAAGAGCAATGAAGACCTTTTGTCCTTAACTCACTTGTGCCAGGACTAAGCCAGGAGCTCCATCTGCATCTGCAATCAGACAAGCTCTGCTTAGCAGCATTGAACTCGCAGCATTATATTTAAAACTCGCTCTTCTTTGCCTCCCAGGGAGAAAATGAAAATAGATGTTGCACACACATTCTTCAGTAGGGGTGGCCCCAAGGTGGTGTCCCTGCTGGGTGTGCAGCAAGCAGACAGCAGCGCAGCCAGAATTTGCCTTTCTGAGCACTTTGGCTGTGTGAGCACAGCAGGGGACACACAGGCCCTCCCCGAGGTGCAGCAGAAGGTGGTGGGAGACTGCACAGGTGATGCAGGGCTGTGCTCAGACCAGTGGAGATGCAGGGATGCAGATGACTGCGAGAAATACAGCTGTTACTGTGGGCTTGTGCGCGGTGGGAAAGTGGAGCAGCACTATTTTTACAAATCCAGAAGTGAGTGGAAGTCTTTCTCATTCGACAGGAAAGCAAGGGCTCTGCCACCAGGCAGCAGCAGCAGTTCCTTCAGCCTCAGGCCGGCAGCAGCATGTCAACAGCCAAGCCGCAGGTTGTTTTACACACTGCTGGAGTTGTTCTCAATGTCACTCTTTTCTACCTGATATGGCTGGGGGGCCAAATAGAAAAAATAAAATTAAATTTGTTTTCATGAATAAAAGCTTTCCTGCTGCCTTCATGCTTGAGAGTATCTGTGGTTTTATGTAATACCACTCACCCAGCAGTCTCGCATCACTTTCTTGAAGGATCGCCTACGTGGTGGAGTTAGTGCAGAGCTGTTATTTCAGAATAGCCGTTTCTGAACAACCTTGTGCAAAACCAGGTTTATTCTGAAATAAGGAAACATTATTCTGGTTGATCTTAATACACCGTCAAAACTGACTGCTTTCCAAGAGTGGATTAGGTTAAATCAGACCAGGTGCAAGAAGAGTGCCCACACACAAAAGGATCAGAAACAGCCTTCAAACTCACACCCACTCTTAATTGGGGTGAACTGGCAAACACGGACAACTCTCCCATTGCACAGAGGAAAAAAACTAGAGCATATAGATAGGAGACACAACATGGTCCTGTTGCATCTCTTATGCAAGGTAGTTTGTTCTTTCAGGTTTTGTCTTATGTTGATTACTTTTCCCCTGCTAACTTCTCCAAACATCAGCTTTCTCTTTATCAGACCAGTCCGGCTTCTTAAAACATTTGCATGTATACAAACAGTTGATTCCTTATGATGCAACACTTCAGTTTTCACAGAACCACCTTGCTGTCAACTACCTGCAAGCAAATCAGTCTATTCAAGCAGATCAGAGCTCATTGCATTTATGTCAGTCATAGGTCATTTTCAAGAATCCAGTGGATGTCTTGATCTCACAGTATACACACTGTCACTTCCTCCATCTGTAAATCCATGAAAATTACAGAACAAAAATAATGGTGACACTGAATAATTCAGTAATACACTTCGACAATATCTGCTAAACTCCTGTCAACACAGCCTACTTTGCTGTCATTGCAGCATACAGTGGAACTGGCTTTACAGTCCTATGGACTATTATTAGTCTGTTTTTTGGATACTTACACCTTTTGCAAGAATGGGAATAGAACAATTAACTGAGATTTCTACATAATGATGTTACAACTAGAAGGATAAAACCTGAAACAAACAAGAATATATTGATATTTTGTCACAGTTACAGCTGAGTTGATGTAAGAGTGATCAACTCTACTAGGTCAGCTTAGTCTTCGCTGTCTGGATTTGTGTCCATCTCCTCCCTTGCCATGCTCACAATATGTGAGAGCACACTTAGAGGCAACTAGGGAGTTACATAATTTATGACACAGATATAAAAATCCAGGCATGGCACAGAAGTGGATGGTTGAAGATACTTTACCCAAAGATTCAGCCATTCTTCTTGAGATGAGAAGGGAGAAGTAAATCATGAAGCTGAGTCCTCGAGGTGAAGGAAAAAACACAGAGCAGCTTTGTGTTAATACAAGTGGAGATACTACTGTCGCACATTAATGTGAAGGAATGAAGAACCTCCTTAGGTGTTTTACGTGAACTTGAGAAATATTTTGGAGTTCGCATGTAGAATCTCTTTTGCTCATGAAAGAGGAGAACAAGAGGTGATTCAGCCTCATATCTGGGCTTCCTACATATTGGATAAGGGATCTGTAGCAGTAGAAATATCTTTAACCCAGACCAAAAAGTGAATAATCTGAGCTAACAGGTGAAAGGCAAAGCTAAAAAACCTAAAAATGTTAAGTCAGAATCTTTTCACAGTATTGCACCTCTAGAATAATTTTATGTGCAACTGAGACCCATTATCACTTGAAAACTTTAAACGAAGATTGAACAACTTCAAAATTAAGAACTGCTGTAGCTTAAAGATACCATGTTGAAATCATTAAGACGGGGTATTTGGACTATTTGGATCCTTTCTGATCTTTAGGTCTATGTCTAGTTGCACAAGCCTGTAGTAATGAGTCTTCCTGCTGTAATCTAGCTGTACTTTTAGTTCCTGGAATTTTTCCATAATGTGCAAATTAAGATGGAAAGTTACTTATTCTGATTAGAAAAATACATAAATCAAGGCTCAAAAATGAAAGGTAATCCTTGATTATAATTTTGCTTTTGCCCTTCTGGGATCATGCTGTCCTCAAACCATTGTGCATATTTCTACAAACGATTGACTTTAAATGTTTCTTCATAAGTTATTTTAAAAGAAATTATGTATAGACTCCATGTTCGCTTTCTCCCCATCCTTTCCTTCCATAGTATTTGGCCTTCTGTGCAGTGCAGATGGAAAACACTTGGTTATGGCCATGACACTTGGTTATGTCTTTGAAGGACAACACATGGACACTGTATAGTGGCAGAATGTATTTTGTTTATTGTAGACTGGACCATATACAAATCAGAGGAAAAAATGAAAGCCATTGGGTTCTGGCTTTCTGCGTAGAGAAACAGAGGGTGATAATTTTTACTCACTTGGGAAACCGTTTAGTTCAGCTTCAGAAGGGAAAGAATGGAATTTGGTTGTAATGGACCTGAAGATGAACACTATTTCCCACTTAGTGCCAAACCAGTATTGGCTATGAAAAGCTCTTAATATTTGACCTTAAGGAACCTCTTTAAGAGGCATTCTGGATGCAAGGCCTACATATAAACCTTTGAATATGGTAACACCTCTAGCCAGCTACACCAAATGCTTTTGGCAAATCCCTAGCTGAAAAGCATCTATTTCTAAACAAAATTTATTAAGAAATTATATACCATAGAGATAGCACCTAGAACATTTTTCAATGCCAGAATAGTGTGTTTTTCTCTAACCTCTGTAGGTCAGCTTACAGGGTGGTATGGACACTCAAAGGTAAAATAGACCATCTAGGAGATTTCAACCATGTTCAGCAGCTGCAGAAACAACAGTGCCAAAGGAAGACTATAGCACTCCCTGACCAGCAAGTACCAAGTCTATACATCAAGAGATAGTTTGACAGAACAGTCCCCTTAGTGGCAATGCTGTCCCCACACCCTCACTTTGTCCCCTCAACGGTTTTGGTATAACAAGCTGCTGAGCCAGGGAACCAAGGCAATTAAATTTTTGGTTTTCTTTGTAGTTAGCTTCCCCAAGGGATTCTTAAGTCAGTGCTGTTACCAGAAGAAATGCTCTCCAAGGCTTGCTGACCATGCATCTGTTCAGATCCTGGGAGTGCCTCTTCAGTTTTGCTCAGGTTAGCTTGTCACTGTTAAACTGCTGCTAAACTAAATCGGTTGACTGCTCATAGCTGAGCAGTGAGAGGCATAATTTCCAACAATGCAGTAGTAATAACTGCTGGAAATAGTACTATCATGAACTGCCACAGTCATTCCCAAATCCCACTTGGCAATTAGAGGAGGACAGAGACATCAATAAGTATCATCTGCATGAAAAACCTGTAAGACACATAAGGTAGGATTTACATAAATATATATATATATATATATATATATATGGGATTTGGGAATAATATCTCAAAAGGCTTAATTTGATTATAAAACATGGAGTACAGAGTTTCTGTAAATCCTTTAGAAGGAAAGGTAATTCAGAGGTATAGCTTACTGGCTCAAAAGAGCTCAGTTCTTTGAATGCTTAGTTCAGCAAGTGTCTTGGGTAAAGACAGCACTGGTTACCTTAAACCACTTGACGTACTATTTGAATCAGCAGTTCTTCTACGCTTTTGCAATCATGATTTTACCACAATAAGGTCAAGGCAGTTGGACATAGAAGAATGTAAGTTTCAGTTAATTCTCCTAGGCTCTGAACTAGGTTGATGTCAGCTTAAGATGAAAGAAGTTATGCCTGGTGGTCCATAAAACAAGTTGTTCCACTTAACAAGTATTATTTGAAGGGGAAAATCCTTACATCCCCACACAATATTATTCATACAAGAGGTAATCCATTAAAGTAAATCATCTCTAGGTAGCCATTCACAAGATATAGGAGATACTGGGTTTGCTGCAGAACATTTCTGGAGGAGGAAAATACTGTAAAAGTGAAGGAACATGAAATCCTGTTCTTGAAATATCTGACAACTCACGTACTTCAATAGGCTCAATATCTCCTTGTCCTGCAACCTGTTATTTACAGACTACATGGATAAATCCTGCATGAAGATCTGGCTGTAGGCGAAGCAGGCTGTACCCTACAGAGTTGCTCTGATAATTAAAACTAAGACAGAATTCAATCCCAAACCTACTTATTTTAGATTATGTTTCTACTACTTCCATCTACCTCAATATCCAGAAGTAGGTTAAAATTAAGCTAACAGATTTTTTATACTTATGTTTTGCCCAAGATACTAGATCTATTCAGATAATCCCTTTTTAAAAATCCATTTTTAAAACAAGAACTATAAAAAAATTCCTGAAGTATTTCATTACCTTTCCCAGTTTCCTAATGGCATGTCCTCAAAGCTCATGGGAAAAAGTTGTTCTAGTCCCTATACATATCTGAGTGCTCCTGCTAAAAGATAAACTTGATGATGACTATTTTTCTTATTTTAAAAAAGCACATTACACGTTTACTTTTGCTTTGTAGCTGTAGAGACCTTTCACAAAAGCAAGTTTCTCTCAAGTCATTTATTTCCTTGCAAAATACAATCTACAACATAAAATACAAACCAGCATGTTTTCCTCTAATCCCTTTCAGCTACCGTATTATTCTATGCTATAAAGCAGGTGTGAAAATTTCAGAGGGAAAACATGAGTCAGTTGGATCACATCCCCTTCAAATACCTCAATTCTTTTGTAGCAGACAAACTTAATAAGGATTCAGAGGTTTGGTTTGTTTTGATTTTTTTTTGAAAGTTCATAGGAACTATTATACCAGAAGACAGAGTGAATGCTCCAACCTAAGATAAGTATCTTCTAGTAACTCCCCCTGGGGAAAGCATGACTGAGGAGTTAGTATCATTAGCCAGCAGGAGAGTGATCTCATTTCAGTGACCTTGTTCTATCAGCATCAGCAACGACTTACAATGGCAAAGCATTTAATATTAATATGTAAACTCTGTCAAGTGCTTTCTCAAATGTCAAGTGCCCCTCCCCCAATTTACAAGATATTATTTTATAGATACTGTATTATAAAAGTGTTATGAAGTTATGTTATAAGCAGTTATTAATGCTTTTGCTACAGGCTGAATCTATAAGATGTGACCAAGCAACCGGCTGTTATGGGATGTCTACTTCGGATAGATCAAACTCATTTTTCTAACATGCTTTGCCAGTGTTTTATTTCAGAGAAGTGACAAGCTGTTGGCCTCAACAGCTGTAGTGCTAATGGTTCAAGAGCCAGATAAGCTGGTAAATACAGAAGTTTTCAGACTGGGACAAGAAAAAGGATGGCAAGAGGAGTACAGGCATTACATACTTGATTATACTTTGTCTCCTTTTAGACTATTCACCATCAGATGGACATGGGGTGTTTAAAAGACTTTTATATTTACTTAACACATTCATAGCTTCCCTGCTGGAAGCAGATAGTCATTGACATACTAGAGAAACAAATGTAGAAATGCCATTAGCATGAAGGGGCTCAGATCTACCTCCAATAAGCTTCTCTACACACATTCCAATACTTCTTTTTCAGCAGAGTCTAATGATTTACATATTATTCTTAAGTAGAGGAAGTTTCAATGACAGATTAGTAACATAAACTGACAAGCTATATTGTGCCTGTCAACAATGCACAGCAGAGCTGTTGCTGTCTTTGGATGATGACAGTTGTCATGTAAAAAATACTCCACTTTTCTTTATATAAAAAATACACTATCTGAAGTCAGTAAGAGACCATGAGTAAGCATTGTGTAGATTTTCCACACCCAGCTGAGCTCAGTTGTTAATGGCATTAAGAACAGAAGAATAAACCCCAAGTTTATGAATGTCTGACAACAAATTGTGTAATCCTGGTGCATCGCTGTTGGTGTTGCTAAATCTGGTCTTGATACCATAGTGTCAACATCCATCAGGTGCAAGCACCACATGCCACCTCAGTCATTCTGTGCCTTTCTGTGGAAGTATGTGCAGATCTTCCTCATGGAAACTGAAGTTGTTGCAGCCTAGGAAGTAAAAAAAAAAAAAAACAAAAACCAACAAGAAACGTTTCTAAGTTAACACTTCATATGCTGCAGGAGTCTTAAAGTCTTCCCTCCACCACTGCTTCAGTTTGTTCAGCTTCCTAACTAAGACAGTAAATGAAAGGTTCTTTACTGTAAGCTGTTTGTCTTGCAGATAAGAGGCTTACTACCTACAAGAAGCACTGGCTAAAACCTAGGGTTGTCTTACTGCCATAAGAAAAGCACTCTGGCTGCAGCTTCAGCTTCCCTACAGCTGATAAGAGAGCTGCAGAATTCCAAGATGCAGCAAATCAACAAATGCTGCTGGTATTCCAGGAACCTCCTCAAGTTTTGAGTACAACACAGGAGCATCCCAAAATCTGAACTAGAGCATACTGAGCAGGAAAGGTAATTGTTCTGTAGTAATCTTACTCCAGGGCAAATCTTTCTGTCTTGTGTTTGAACATGCACAGCATAGAGCACAAGTAGTGGTAGGTTTCTTATAATCAAGATTTCTTGGTACCACCACAATATGAAGAGTTCAGCTGCTATGCATAACTTAAGGAGTGGTGACTTGCCTGCTTCATATCTGATAGAAGTGCTAGAAGGGGTAAAATAAAGTAAGAAATGAGATACCAAAATAAGCCTTAATGTTGGCAACAACTTCTAGTGTCAGATATTCAACTGAGAGTACAACTAAAATTTTATGATTTGAAGTTTACCTAACATTTACTGAAATAACACTCAATCAAACACACTGTAGGACTTGGAGTCCACTTTCAGAGACAAGTCAAGTTTGGTTTGTTTTAAAAAATGTAATTATAATTTCTCAGTTTACACATTAAACCCTCATGCCTTCATGCCAACTTTTTTAGCTGCTTTATAAGCTTAACTTTCAGATCCTAGGATGAGCTCTGTGTTAGGCTTCTTGTACATCAAAAGTAGGATTATGTAGGTCAAATCCTGCCCTCTGACTCTTTTACAATTCCTTCGTATTCTGCTAGTTTTCATCTGAAGGGACTGAAGCATTATTTAGGCCCATGGTTTTAACATGGGTAACAAATTCTTTTGCTACCTAGGCTAGAGTAGAATTCAGCTCTTTCTTCCAATGCTAAACTGGTTTTCCAGCACATAAACAGGCAGATGTGATGTGAATACATAAACAGTACATCTGCTAGGAAAGGTGCTGTCATTAATGTGCTTCTCAGAGTAGAGCTGTATTTCATGATGATGGCTACATCCTTTGAACATCGAGCTGGGGACCATGAGAATCTCTGAGCTCCTGTGTGCCCTAAGTCCCTTTAAGATGAGGGACACCACCATCCATCCTAAAAATTCTGTTTCTGCACAGAGGGGATTAGTAGATAACAGCATTAATGTATCTGGTTTATTAGGCCACAAATCACCCCTTTTTTCCATAATCAAAGGGATCAGATAATTCTTTGAATGCCTGAGCATGAGAGAACAAACAAGGGAAAAGTTGCAGCCAGGGATAAGTTCCTTCATGAGCACTGTCACTAATCATCCTACTTACAGTTTTTGGTGAAGTAGCTGCTGCCACAGCCTCTTGTCGTTTGACACCAGGACTGCAAGATGATGGGGGGCTGTTTGATGCACGCTGGCTGCCAGACCTGCCAGTCCGTAGCTTCTCTCCTAGAGCAGACAACCAATTTTTTCTTTCAGGTGAACTATTCTCTTTATCTACTACCTCACTGTCTTTCCCACATGGAGATCTGAAAAGAAGGGGAGTTTGAATGCTCAATGGGTTTTTATGGCTTCCAGGGAAGGAAGACTCTTTCAGGCCGCAGCTGGAGCCTTCGTGGTCATTATCCAAGTCAGCCAGGCTGAGAGAGTCTTCATCACAAGCATTTTGGTCTTCAGCCAAATGACATAAGTTCAGCTTGGATTTCTTAGCTGCATGGTCCAGTTCAGTCACACAGCTACAGGCCTGCAGACACTTCTGCCCCACATCGTCTTTCTTGCTGCAGTCAAGCCTTCTCTTGGCACGCTTTTCAAACTGTGAGTGTGGGGCTTTAGGAGGGCAAGTGGTTTCCAGGAGACCTTGGGTGACTTCTGCTAGGGCTTTTCTAGGAGAAGGAGCCTTTATCTCCACTTCTGTAGGAGAAGAGCATGGAGTCCTTGTAACCCAATGTTTAATGGACATTTTGGAGGAAGTGATCAGTTTGGGAGAAGCACATGGGCTGGTTCCACTCTGCTTGCCTGGGGTGCAGGCTGTGGCCATCTGGGTTTTGAGAGCGCCTGTCGGAGTGTTTGTAGACAAGGGAAGATCTCCAGAATAAATGGGAGCACAGGCAGCCGGCCGTGGTGAGGAAATGCACGGGCTGCCCACTGTGAAGACCTTGGCAGGAGTACTCTGTGGGCTGGCAGGCAGTCCTGATAGGGGAGAAATAAGTAGTCTGATGAGGCACACAGAACAGCAGATTAAAGACAGCCCTTTTATAAACACCCCTTCCAACTAGGAGATGAATTTAGCACTGAGTCTGCTTCTCAGACATAGCCTTTTGAATTAAGAGGTTGCATAAATCCCTTTGATTCTGGTTAAACTGGTACGAGTCCTGTGTAAAATCCTGTATCATATCGGTAAGTATAATACAGTGCGTTTGCAATCTCTGACGTCTATCCCTTCTGTAACAAGCACTCTTATGTGAGCTACAGCCAAGGGACTGATGGGCAGACAAAACAGATCTTGAATGTTCCAAGTTGATCTAACCTTGCTGGAAGCCTTGCAGTGGCTTAGTCCAGACAGCTCTGTACCGAGATGCTGCCTGAGAGCCAGGCTGATCCCCACCTGCATCACCATCTTTAACCGCTGCAAAACAGTTGAGAGACAAAGGGACTGTGAGCAGGTCCCACAGCTAATTACAATACCAAGGAAGCTATAATGGCATACCATATGAATAATGTTCCTAGTCAGGCGTTAATAGTTGCGTATTTTAAAGATGGAAAAAACAAGAGTGAGAACAGGAAAGGACATTCTCTTGTCTTTTTTTGGAGGATTTTCTGCAGTGATATATTAGTATGAAGATGGTAGTTATTTACCACACCCAGGGAAATAAGATAAATTCTTCACCTCCTGAACAGGGACTTAAATTTCAAAGGAAATAAAATCTGTCACTGTAGTAAGTTACTCCTTTAAAGCAAATTATCCCCAAATAGATATTTCAAGTGGCCTTTGAGCTCACCAGCCAAGATGTACACTCCCCTGCTTTTAAAAAAGAGGTTCTGAATATCCAGACTCTTCAAAGAGTAGTCACAGATAAGGGCATAAGGACCTTGCTAGTAACAGTGGGACTCATATTTATCAAAGATCTTGTTCTGTAATATTAGAGGAGGGTTTTCAAAATTATTTATTTATTTATTTCTGGCACCCTCCAACAGAGAACACATTAGCAGGTTTGTTACGTGACTGTTTTCTCATTCATCTAACTTGCGGTGATGCAATTAAATAGGATAGCACCTTAGTTACTCTATGCATTTCCACTGCTGAGCACAAGAACTCTAAACATCTTCTGTATACGAAGGGTTTGATCTGAACTAATTCTCAGCATTAGCACTGTACTATAAAGCACTTCATTAGAACAATGAGAAGTCTAGTGTGAATAACCTGCCATTTTCTTTAGGATGCTGGGCTGTCTCACAAATAACATGTCGAGTGAGCCACCTACATGACTTGTTGATTATATACCATACTAAGCATCTTTCAATCCCTCCTTTTACTGTGTTATCTAGTATCTGAAATACAAGTACTGATGCATCAGGGCAAAATTAAATAGGATCCCGTATTAAAGGATCCCACTACAAAACACTCTAACACACAAAGCAGAGTTAAAGGCTCATTTCCTGATAAAATATGCTACTTCATAGCAACTTGCTTCAATCTGGACTAAGAGAAAGTAACTGCCAACATCGGTTCTCCTAATCTTTACTTTAATGAGCATTTACAAGACAACAATATCTCAGCTGGGGAATTAGTTGCACTTAAAATGCTAAGCAACTAGAGGTAGAAGAGGAGTAGCAAACTCAGAAACTCTTGATCCCTAATGACCATCTACGAATTCATACAGGAGAAATACTGCATAAATAGCTGTGTATGAGCACTCTCAAACCCAAACCAGTCTGAAAGTTATACTGTGGAGACATTGGATAAGGGGAAAAAAGCTATCCTGAGAGTTTGATGGGCATCACCAAATGAAACAAACCCACACTTGAGAAACATTCTGAAACTTCACAAAGAATACGAGGATCAGACTTTTTGTTAAGACGGCATTCATTATTCAAGTTTCTACTAAGCCAGTTCCAAGCTGTTTCCATTTACGCTGCCAGTGCATGTAGTACAACACTGTAATTACCTGCAGTCAACCTGTGTTAACACCAAAGCAGGTGATTTCAGATATTTCCTACCTTCTCTGCTACAGATCTCCTAGAGTGATATTATCAATATCCAGATCTAAGAGTCACAAATTGTCCATGCACAGGCCTGCTCCAAAAATTTGGTTACACTAAAACATAGAGAAAGTAGTGCAACTTAGGAAAACCACAAAAAATAATTTCCAAAGAAAAGGAAACTGTGCTTGGTACACTGGATGATATAGGTCAACAGTCAATACGCAACCTCAATCTTAAAATTCGTTCCACATAAATGGGTGGGGAAATACCTCGATCTCATCCCAGCGGGTCTGAAATAGTACTTAGCTTGCCAGCTCTGAATCAGTCTCTGCAGATAACTCCCATATTCTAACAGCATGTGCTTTGTGTTCAAGAGCCAAGGTCAGCAGGAAGCCTGCTGTTGTATTTGCAGTGTCTGTGTACTTCCTCTTCCCTCCCCTGTTACTTTACTGCAGCAAGAGTATGGAGAAATAAGTTCTTTTTCTAGTATAATTGCCAAAGCTGACTCAAAGTTTTAGTGTACAAGCTACTTCAGATTTCAGGTTTCTGGACTATACCTATGCTTATTTCTTTTTTGCTGAAAATAGTACTCAAAGTGATTTTTGAGCTCTCTCTGAAGCAGAGAGTGTACACGCACAAACCATTTACCGTCTACAGAACAGACCTGGCACTCTCCCTGCTATTGTCCTTCAAACTTCCTGTAAGACAGTTACTCACTGGCAAAAGGTTAGAGGTAATGTTATCCCATTAGTGGGATTTGGAGACCTTCAGCCTTTATTTGTGTTAGCCAAGGTGAAATTCATTTGGAGGGTGGCTAGAAAAGATAGGTGGAACACAGGAAGGCACACCAGCAGCTGCTGGGAAGCTATTATATTCTTCGTTTCAGAGCTACTCTACAGAGAAGCTCATCTTATTTCACTTGGGGGGAGGTATTCTCCTTTCACCTACTCTACTGTAACAAAACCTAAGTTTCAGACAAGTCGAAGCAGTGCTATGATCCAGGGCTCCTTTCTTCTCGTCTAGGGTACTGTCCAGGGAGTAGCTTCTCTGTAGAGCCCAGATGTGCTTGCTCTGTGAGAGCATGGTGCATAGCATGTCTGATTGCCTAGACTTTGTAAAAATGTATCTCATTTGTTAACTAGCCTTAACACGTGAATAGATGAATGCTGCTGATTAATTCTGGAACATTATATGCATATATTACATGCATATTTGAAGTACTTTCCTACGTGGCACTTGTCTGTATAGACAGTCAGTACTACCGTATGAAGCTGAATATAGAGATGTAATATTGATAGCAGCAGCAAAGAAATCTGTGCAGAATTCAGCTGCTGGGCAGGAGGAAACAATTCAGTGTTCCAAGACTGTATATGTGCCATCAGCCCTTTACTGGGTAAACAACTAAACTGGAAAAAACATATGATCTTACTGCTTGCAGTTATTGTTTGATATTAAAAAAAGTGTGACTTGTTGCTGCAGTGCATGCACACATGAAATCTACTTTGGCTGGTCAATTATTGAACCCTACTGATACCCACTGAAGATCTGGCTACCCAACAAGCTGTACTAATGAATATTGGCTTTGCAGTCTGGTCATACAAACTTCGGCACACTTCTAAGCTATTTCAGCCAGCTTGTCTTGTTGGTGGGCAGAAGTGCTTACAAGCAGTTTTTGTCTGGCTATATCGCCTCATATGAAAAAAATAGATGACTAGTAAGACAAGCCAAAGTCTTTTCTTGGTACAGAGATCAGCCAAGATTCAGAAGCCATGTTTCAGAGCAAGATATCTCAGCTCAGGGGCCTTACCTGGTCCATGTTGTTCTTCTAGTCTCTTCTGAGTGACCCAGCCCACCAAGTTGATTTTGCTGAATGATGATTTCTCCTCCTCAGGACGAGGTCGTAAGCGCCAAATTCTCACAGTGTTGTCATCAGAGCACGTGGCAATCTACAGTATAAATTAGTTTGTTGGAGGAACCAGGGCACATCCTATGGATCATTGGCCAAGTGAACTAGAACAGCTACACCCAACACACCATGCCAATATGAGTGAGAGTGAAGCCTGGTTGAGGGTGTACAAGATTTACCCATAAAACAAACAAAACCCAACTCTGTT
The DNA here is from genome assembly GCF_965140245.1 of Athene noctua. Taxonomy (NCBI): domain Eukaryota; kingdom Metazoa; phylum Chordata; class Aves; order Strigiformes; family Strigidae; genus Athene; species Athene noctua. Next base: position 103,716,232 of record NC_134037.1, on the reverse strand, counting down.
TCATTACTGTACCAGAGAGCAGTATTTGCTTTAAAGCAGGCAACACTACTGCCTTCACGTCTTTCTGCTAGAGAAATCTCAGTCACCAGTAACCATTTACCTTCGTAGCTCTGTAACAGATGGTAGTCTGCTCAGGAAGGGCCAGGGCATATTTTGAGATTTCAAAATATTTGAATCATGGCTGATTTGGTAGACAAAATCAGCCATGCTTTTTTCACCTGCATCAAGTTCTTTCTCTGTTACTTAGGACCCTTTCTGCTTGGGGACAAACATTTGCAACACACCAAGAAGGTGACATTGGAAAGCTGTTGCACTAGCCTTAAGCACCATCTCTTCATAGTCAGCAGTATCTGGCAGAGAAACCAAATCTGCTAGAAACATTGGTCTAGATTCCTGCCACAGCATCACAGGCTCCAAAAGGATTTGTGGAATCTTGTCTGAAGCAGCAGCAAAACCCACCTAGCCCACATTTTATGGCTCTCTTCAGACTAACTGGTGACTCACATGGGAATCAGCAGCAAGAAAAAGGAAATGCTGTGGCCAAAGTTCATAGTAATCTGGATGGGAAAGTGCCTCTGCTCTGACCTCTGTGACACCAATATTGTCCCTACAGAAAGCACCTTTGCCTCTCAAGTCACTCCAAGTAGCTACCTGACCTGTCTTAGCACCACATTTTCCACTTTTCTTCATGCTTTGGCACCTGTACCATGGCTGACTGTTTCTCACCTGTGGCAGTAACGATTTTAAAGGCTGCATTGGTCTGCATTTCCAACACATCACAATCAGGATGCTGGGATTCCTCTAGATCACGGATTTAATCTAAAATGCTAATTCTCATATTTTTGTGCATCTTACACAACTAGAACAATTCCTCCTGTTTTTCTGCAAGACTCCCACCTTCCTACACTGCAACTCTTTTCTGAAGACCCAGTGATACAGTGCAAGTGGCTGACTTGGTTAATAATGTGGGGTGAAAGAAACTGGCTATTATTAGGACACTGTTTAGGATTTTTCAGGGTTATTTCTCATTTTGAGCTAGACCAATCATTTGAACCAACCTCCTACTGCAGTTTTCTTCATGATACCTGATACATAATTACTGACCTGAATTCACTGGAAGTTTTTGGGTGTACACACGAATATGTCATAAAAAAAGCTCAGATTTTGAAAAGGTCACAATGAAAAAAGTCCACATATTTTTTAAAGGGCATTCAAAGCTTCTTGCTGCTCTGTACAAAACTAGCAGGTGTATCAATGGTCAGACAGATAAGGAAGCTTTAAGTATGGAACCACAAAACAAGCTTTTGGCTTATGAAAGCCCTGATTAAATGGTCTCAGTTTTGTCTCTGACAGGTAGTGTCGCAAGCTCTCGTCAGAGAGCTTTGTTCATTTGCAATTTTCTAGGTCTTATCAAATAGCTTAAATGAATAGAAAATATGAAAAAGTTCTGATACATTGTACTCACGTAACAAGCTTTGTTTAGTGCCCCCCTAAATGAATATTTTTAGAAATCATTGACTAAAATTTTTCTCCCAAATACACAAATACTATTGCAATTTTGAAAAGCAGATGTTGCCACCTCACATCTATTGTTTCATGGGAAAGAAAATTTTCCAGAAAACAAACCTTAGTGAAGTCTGAAGGACACCAAGCAATGGAGGTTACTTCTTGAGAGTGACCAAGGAGTATCCGTGGGGGAAGGCTGGGCTCAGAAACCTTAAAATTTCCATTAAAAAAAGAGTATAGAATCAGAAGCACCACAGTCTAATATACATCACAAAGAAAAGACCCCACAGCCCACCTGTGAAGCATGTGAATACTTTCCATCTTTCCTATTTGACACGGATAAATCGAATGCTCTCAGCCTGTCATCATGAGGCAACAACTGATGGAACCCTAAAATCTGTTTATGTTTCATCTCTAGAGGTGAAGCAGCTGATCAGCACTGAGATGTATTGACTTTCCTGGAAACACTTATTTAATTCCTACTGCACATAGGATTTCTGCCTCCGGATTTGTCAGCCCAAAACATGACACAAGCACTTTATTAAGTAGGATGCTGAAAAGTTTGGGAAATTCAGATGCTGAATCAGGATAGCCAAATATATTCTGCTGCCATTTTAAAAATGTCCCAGTTAATGGTTTATTAAAAAAAAAAAACCAAACATGCCACCAACAAAATCCTGTAGATGAACCTTCACTGGCTTCAGAACTGGCATTTGTGGGACTGTGAAGTGCCTGTACCTCCTCCAACCAACCAGCTGGACCAAACACCCTTTTAAGAATTCAAAAAAAGCTCCCTAAATAACTCATGTTCATTAAACTGATCTCCATTTCTCTTACACCCTTCATAAAAATCTACCTTCTATTCTACAATATTACTATTAATCTTCAACTACAGCTTATGTAAGTGACAGATACAGCCAAAGATAGCATTAAGTGGCCCAAGGAAGAAAACACACACATACACACACAGAGATTATATCCAAATTTTGCATGGTTTCAGCAGGCAACCCTTTCTGGAGCTATGAGTCACCATTATTGATGTGACATTATAAGGGGGATTTATCAAGGGGATTTGCATAAATGACTAAGTGAATGAACCAATCTTTTACTGTGTGGGAAAAGGAGAAGACATTACATATAGATTTCAAAGGAAGATGCAAGACATTGGGGGAAGGCTTCTGATTTAGACACAAGTTTTTCTTTTGTGGCTCACTTCGTACAACAGCCTGCAAAACCGCAATCGAATATCCAGCTTCAGATCTTAAAGTTGTTCTCATACAAACAGGCTCATCTTAACAGGCCATTTTTTTTTTTTTCCCTGGCATAGCAGAGGCAATCATTTGACTAAATATCCACTAAATGCCTTGGTCAGAGTATTTCCTTCTCTGCCAAAACATGCAATACCATGGAAACTAAATCTCTATTTAGGGAATAAACAACAGATCTTGGTGCAGAGAACACCTTCGTTTACATTTAATAACAGTCTTGCTATGCATGCATAACTGACACAATAGCGGTCTAGTAGCCACTTTCAGGAAACCAGAGGAAAAGAATAACTCTTGCTGAGACACAATGGTTTCATGCTACTAGTGTAAATTAAACCAATTACACCCATCTTAAAATACTGTGAACTGAAAGAGGATGCATAGTTATAGCTGTGTGCACTCTGTTTAGCAGAAGACAGCTGGCCAGCCTGTGCATGTTAAGTCAGGATTAGCCAGAGAACTTGCTGCTTTTTGCCTGATTTAACAGGATATTGGTGGGGAAGTTAGAGCTATTGTGGAAAGGTTAAAAAGAGAAACCTAGGAAATGAGACTTTATTAGTTACTCTACTCACTGAAACAGCTGTTGTATCCATCTTCAAGGGTCAGCATAAAATGGTGTACATAGTTTTATGCACCATACGACACAGAAGCACTTCAATTCCCATGATGGAACAGACCAAAGGGTAACTTAATATGGTTCCCTTGGCATGGTCTGTACCAAAGGATTCAAAGACAATGGAAGTATATGTCTATGAAATATATTTTTTTATTACCAGGAAGGTATCTCAGCTGGGTACCATCTTTGTCAAGAAAAACCTCTCTGCTCTCTGGCTTTTATAATCTTAGGGTTGTTCAAGAGTCAGTTCATTAATAAGACTAGTAATTAAAAAAAAACCAAAACAAAACACAGTGTAATAAAGCAAGCGTTCGTTGCCTGGAAGTGATTTATGTATGGAAACAGACTGAAATAGTGCCCTTGTCAGCAATAACTTCTAGCCAGTGTTCCTTGGGAAATGCTGACCCAAACACAACTTAGCATTGCTCTTAAGAGTTTCTCAAAGACATAATCTGGGTGGACAAGGTCTTTCTCTGCCTTTCATTCCTCAACAAGGCCTTCCTCTGCCTTTCATACCTCTCTAGATATGGAAAGCTAGCACTCCTCATTAATTTCCTTCCAACATTACCTATTAATTGCTCATGCAATATATAACCATTTTTTTTTCACAGCATAGTAAGTCCTCATACCAGGAAAAGATACATATGTTTGAGTCAGTAAAATCTGCCAACATTTAAAACAAATTAAGAAGCCTCTGTATATAACAGATCTTGAAAGAGACAGTTTCGCAGGAAGTCCCACATTCTAACATGACTATGGGACTAAAGTAAAAGTAATCATCTGATGACTTATTTAATAACTATGCAGTACGATCTGTCACTCGTGATAGTAACAGAAGCCTTCTGTACATGAATGCATTTTAAATTACTTTAAATGCTTAAACTTTGAGATGTAATGACATCCTTGAATGCTCTCGGCTCCGACCCAGCCTGTGTTCCAAGAAAGTATCAAAACACACAAATGCAGAATGCTCAACTCAAGTTTGCACAGGTATTTTTGCTGAACTTGCACAGAACATGAGGAAGGTTAAAATCATACCACTTGGCAGGGGAATAACTATGCTACCACACTCCTGCCACTACTGAGTAAGCAATCTAGCCGCTTACAAGTGTTCTCCAAATCAAAGAGACTACATGCTTAAACCACAACTTCAGCAGGCTGACCCTTGGCTCTGAAAGGTTTGTATTTTACTTTCAAACTCATTCTGAAAGGGATAAACAAGTCAGCATTTCCCCCAAATTACCTCAAACCTGAAATAGGCAGTTACCTGTGGTTTCTGTCTATTTTGCTTCAATAAGAAGTCTACTCTGTTCCCATATGGCTGTCAAGTATGGGAAACAGAACTTGAAGCATGCCTTATTCTGAGATCCCTGCTATTAACTTGGTGACATTTGCATTTCCTACGCGTCAGTGCTGAGGAAGCCTCTTGGCTGTCAGATGGTGCTTTGGAATTTTGCTGAAGGCTCTGGCTGAGCCCTTGCTGTACTACAAAGGCTTTAACTACTGTAAATTAAGCATGAGAAAAAGTTGTCTGAAGCAAGAGCTGGAAAGAGGGGAGATGGGGGAGAAAGTGCCCTTTAAAACAATAAAGTTGTTAGTTTTCTGCTAGTGTGCTCCATTGATAAATATGAGCTGAGAACTGTCTGTCTACTTGTCATAGCTGGCTAAATCAACAGGATTGAAAGAGGATTTTAATGCCCATTAAAACCAGATTAAGATCAGCAACTTGCAATAAGCAGCAGTGATGAGAAACGTATTGATGGCAGGAGGTGGCAGGAGGTTAGCGCTGGTTTACATTAAACAGTTACATCTAGCCTTGTCAGCAACAAACACACTCTGGGGCAGAACGTGCCAGGTACTAACCCATGCTGCTTTGAGCAGGAGTGGGAGGCAGGGAGTGTCCTATGTGGACATGAAAACCAAATAAAACGGAAGAGCAGAGCAGCTCTGAGTTGCATGCTTAAGTCTGTCCCAATTGTCTCACCTTCCAGATGTAAGCGTTGCAGTCACTTGAGCCACTGACCAGGAACTGGTCATCTGGGCTGGTGCTGGACTTGATGTAAAAGGTTGAATTTTGGTGCCCGCTGAAAACGGCCACTGTGAAGAGAGAATTAGAAAAAGAAAATAAAAACCCCATTCCATGCACAGCCCTGGAGTCAATTTCGCAAGGAGGGCTGATCTTACAGGCTTTTCCTGCAGAGCCACATATCCTCTGGAGAAAGTGGTTGCGCTGCTCCCTCACTCAGAGGCTCTGGCAGCATGAAATTTTTTTATTATTCAACTGGAGTTATTCAGGCTTCCCAAATGAAGCAATAGCTTTCTCCACAGCATTAGGAAGTGGTGGCAGTTTCGTTAAACCTTTAGCTTGACCCTTATGGCAAGCAGGCTGAGACATCACCTGGGCTGTCCCACCACTCTCATTAAGGTTCCTTGTCTCTTCCTCCTTCAGCCACTGTCACCAGCCCTACTATGTTAACAAGGACAGTCGCACAGAAAACATAGTGAGGACCCTCTTCCACCCAGGTAGCAACAAAGGTGCTTGCTGCTCCTTCCTCCTGCTGCCAGTATCTTTATTTTGTCAATAAAACTTTCATCATGTCAGCCATGCTCACTGGCTGCCTGTATTTAAGGTCTCAGTAGCCTTTGCTAAAGCCTTGAAACCATCGCTCCGAATGGCTGCCATTCCCCCTATTGCAATAACCGTAAGAACCAGCAGCTGGCACAAGAGCTGAGTGTGGATCTAGAGCAGTCAGACACACCATCTCCCATCCTCTTGTTGGGGCAGAAAGGATGAGTTTCCCAGGGTAGCACCAGGTGGGAGCTGGCACCCCTCTGCCAACCCTGTTTTAACTGATTTTGATGAAGGAGGTGACCAGAGGACACGTGGCTGTCTTTGAAAAGTTGCAAGAACCCACAATATCCTTTAGTTTTTACCCACAGCTGTCTCAGTGCAGCGGTTACCAGACAGCAAGTCCCTTCCTAAGCCAGACCTACCAGCAAGTCCTGTTCCAGTGAGGATTTCCTCATGTGCCCCTGCAAACTAAAGCTGCCTCAATACTGGCTAAGAGCAGGCGCCATCCGGATACGAGTCGGCAAGCGAGGAGAGAGGCGCCAACCCGTGGGCAGGCGCTGCCCTCTGCGGGAGCACTCGCACACTGAGAAGCTGCACATGCTTCATTCAGCTGGATCAACCAAGATTGCTCGCTGGGTTTTATCAGCTGCACACAGAAGGCAAGAGCTCCACAAGGAGCCCGAGGGCAAGATGCCCTGTGCTTTGGAAGGAGCTCTCTCCTGGGGGGAGGCAGGCCAGTGAGCATATTTCCACAGCTCAGCGGTGGCACCCGGGGTTAACCTCAACAACTGACCAATTTACTACTGGTACCACTTCTCGACTCTGGAAGCATTCTCGCCCACCAGACGGCCTTTCTGAAGAGCAGACAGAAGGACACATTGTTCATTTAATTTCAATTAACTGAGAGACTGCGAAAAGGCAATGGAAACTAAATCATGTGTACGGCTGGAATGCATCTAACAAGTTTTGCTGCTTTCTGAGAAGAAGCCACTGGCCTATGACAAAGCAACTTAGTGCACCAAAGGCTGTGGGCTATCTTGTCAACCTAAAAGTCACAGATGCAAAGCTGGGGATGCTTTCTCCCATGAACTGCAGTAGAGGCTAAATTTAAAAGACACCTTAAAATATCTGAATACGACATATCAGGTGATCACTTTACATGGATACGTATCTTAAGAGTTTGAAAAATCAGTGACTACAAGTAAGCAGAAGATTCAAGCTTGCTTCAGGTGGGTAGTAGCTGGACACCAGCCATTCCTCACCAGATAACTAGAGTCAACATTAGTCTCTGGGTGAACCAGTATCTGCACTTACATTTTTGTGCTATTAATTTTACGTGGATGGACACAAAATATGAACAGCCCTTGTAACAGCACCTTCTCTCCCAGGTAGCTTTAGAGATAAGAGCATGGACTAGGTTTCTTAAGTATTCAAGCTGGTTTATGTCACCAAGTCATAGGGAGAAATTTGCCTTTCTATGCTCTGGAATAGCTATTTTTTTGCAGCTATTTCCACAGATATCATGCATACCTGGAGTGGTCCTTAAACTTGTCATATTGAACATGTAGATACTGTCATCAGTGCAGTTAGCAAACAGATTAGCACCAGTGGAATCCAAAACCAGGCTAGAATATCCTATAGACAAAAGGAGAAGTTCTTCATAAGAAATAACTCCACAAAAAACATTTTGGAAAACAAGCATTGTCAAAGAAATGCCTAGAAAGGGAAATTTGGAAAGGACCTCTTACATATGAGATAGTCATTGGAAAATTTATTTGACACAGCACTTGCTGGAGAACGAAAGTTTCTAGAATAACATCTACATTTTCTCATGAGGATTCAGAGTGATATTTAGAGAGCAGACAAGCTATCTGATAGTTTCAAATGGATAACAGGAACAACCAATTGTAGAAGGAGAGATTAAAAATAGAAACCCTCATGCTTTGGTAGAAGAAGCCATCCTCTGATTTGCTAGTGATCTTTAGCCTGGTAGAAAGCGACAGGACAAGAGGGAATGGCCTCAAGTTGCGCCAGGGAAAGTTCAGACTAGATATTAGGAAACATTTCTTTCCAGAAGGGGTTGTTAGGCATTGGAATGGGCTGCCCAGGGAGGTGGTGGAGTCCCCATCCCTGGAGGGGTTCAAGAGTAGGGTTGATTTAGAGCTTAAGGATATGCTGTAGGTGGGAACTGTGCTAGGCGAACGGTTGGACTAGATGATCTCCAGGGTCCTTTCCAACCTAGATGATTCTGTGATTTAGGTTCAAGAAAAATCTTTTCCTGCAAGCAAGTTATTTCATAACCAGCTCCTCGATGATTTCCCTCATGTTCTTGGGGCTGACACTGACCATTACCACATCAGGACAGTTGATTAGACAAGTCATCAGGAATTACTGTGTTGCATCAGAGCATTGCAAAGCATTAAGAAGCACAGAACAACATGAACAAGAGCATTATTATTTTTGATAACAAACAGCTTCAAGTATTACTCGACTCTGGAAGGCTATAATGTAAAAACCCAGTCCAGTCTGTTGTCTTTGCAAGTTACAATGCAAGAGTTCAATGTGATTTCTACTCATGCATCAAAATTAGTAGCTAAATTCTATCTCAAGAGATCTCTACTCCCTCATCTCAATTTCTGAAAATGCACTGCTGAAGCTTATGCAAGATTTTATCACCGGTGCATGATACAAAAATGGGGTACTTTCACTCCTCAACTTGAAAATTTGGTATTGGCAATCAAAATACCCTGCTGAGCTTGTCAGTCTGATCAATAATTGGCTAAAAAGATAGGAGGTGGCACCGTCAGTACTTCTTAAGTTCACTTTGTACTTTAACAGATACATCCTCCCATAACTTACCAAGTTTGCGAGTACTGGTCCCAGGGTAGCAAAAAGACTTGAAAGGCACCGGGTCCTGACGATAAGCAGCATAGTTCTTGCGCAAGTCCCATACTTTGATCACACTGAAATAGAAAAGCAGAAGTGTCTTCAAATTCAAAATTTCTTTTGCAATGCTGACAGGGCGTTCTAAGAGCACAGGAAGACTCGTTGCTCATTACTGGGGAGCATCCAGTGCTAAGGAGCACAACTGAGCAGAAGTAGAGGAGAGATGTGCTGAAAGCAAAGCAATTGCTCTGCTGGATATGGAAGAGGAAGCAGCACTGTCTTCTGTAACCAACACAAGATACAACAACAGCCAGCAAGTCAACTTTCTTCAACTAGTAAAAGGAAATACAAGGATGCCTTTATACTCCTGGCTTGTAGTTTTAAAAGTTCTTCAAGTTTTTTCTTGGTCTCCAGGAGCAAGCCTATCTCATGAGCCATAGGCAAGAGAATCGAGCTCATCTGCCTCAGAAAGGCTCTGACCACATGGAGCCTATTAAAGATTTGAGTCCTGAGAAGGTAATGCTAATCAATTAGACAGTTTGCCTGAGTTTTAGGACGCTGCAACGGATCTGGCACCCAAAAGAATGCATCTTTTGTAACTCAAGGCAATATTTTCTCAAGCATGCCTACACATATCCAGGCACCAACCACCCACTCACATCCCAAACCAGCTCACTGTCTAACAACAGTCTGTTTATATCTGGTCCCATAGGTTCATGAGAATAGAGAGAGATGATAAGAACTGCTCTCATTCTGCCCCATAGCTAAGACACCAAAATGAGCATTTACCACATATCCCAGCGCTGCAATATCCAGTAAGGAAGAAAAGCAGCATTCAGCTTTGTCAATGCAAGCTGGCAGCGTAGCTCTGTTGATTCTACCTAATAGTAACTCTAGCCTCATGGGCCACTGCGTGATCTTAGAAAAAAAATGCCCCAATCTTTCTGTGCCCCTAAGGAGAACACACAGAATAGACAGAAAAGCAGGCATCCTCTCTCCTTACCCATCAACAGCTCCTGCAGAGATAAGAGTATGCTCGTCCTGAAGCAGCACCACAGTTACACTCTGCTGGAAATCCTTAAAAAGAAAAGGAAAAAAAAAAAGCCACTTTATTTTCTTTCAAGGTCAGCAAGATCTTGCTGTTTAGTTCAAGGCCAAGCGAATAGTGAGAAAACTTCCGCCTAGCCAGGCAGGAGAACTTGGAAATACCAGACACCATTTAGAACCCTTTGAACCCTCCCACCAGGGAAATTGGCACCGAGTTATAAGTATTTGGGCAGCAGTTTGAGATTATACCTTTCAGGTCAGAGATAAGAGAGCTGTCTGATCACAAGGTTTAATAGATTAAATAAAACCAGGGCTTATGCAGTAAAGCAGTAATTTACATGGCCAAAATAGGGGGAAAAAAGAAAGAAAAAAAATTACAATCTTCCCTATCTCCTCATAAAAAGGAATGCTGGCCATTGGCTTCCTCTCTGGAAAAAAAAAGATGTATTTTCACATGGCATTTGCACAAAGATGGCTTTGATGGCACGTGGGTTGTTAGCCAACTAAACAATGTCTAAAAATAGTCATAGCAAGTGTCCATGACACAAAAACCTACCTCTGCAAAGATAAATGGAAGCATTTACCACATTCAAGCCAAATATTCCTCACAATAATTACTTAGGTAGACTTCTATGAATAACGCTTCTATGAATAACACTTTTCTCAGAAGAGAGGCCTACATTTCATTTGTTCCCCAGATACCTACCACCAAGGGAGCAAGTCCTCTTAGGTTCTGCCTCTTCTTCTTCGGTTTGGAAGGAGTCTGCTTGTCAACCACATTGTGTGCTCCACTAATTTGATTTACCTGCCTATAAAATCCATCTGAAAGAAAGCAAAGACAATTGATAGTTTCTGTGCAATTTTGCTATCATTTTAATAAAACAGGCATCAGCTTGGAATAAGTCCTAAAACGGGGCTGAGACTAACCTTTAAAATCATGAATGTATTCTGAAAATAGAAATTGTTAAGTTACATATGAAACTGATGAGAAGAACACAATAGAAAACAGGTGCATACATTACAAAAAAATACAGAGGTCAGTGTAGCATAGGCATTGAAACTAAAACGGGTATAGGCAGGCTGCCTTTGTAAATCATTACCCCTTGTCCTGTTCTTCAGCATGCATCCTTGTCTGGGGCATTCAACGCATGTCATCCTGAGCAGAACCACACTCACAAGAAGGTTTCCAGTGCTTTTCCACTCTATTTTATAATTTCCTATTTAGCCTTTTGCCTGCTACTTCTCACTCTTTGAAACTTACTGCTTTACTAGAGCAAAGTGACTTTTCTACTGCTTCCCTATACTTTCCACTATAATCACGTGGAGCTTCCCTTTTTCCCCAGGTGCCAGTTTGAAAAGCCATGGAACCTGGGTCAGATGGAGAGTGAGACATGTTCTGGCAGCACAGACCAGGAAACTGCTGGGATAGAGGGTGGAATTGGGAAGAAGCATGAGGGTAGGATCTAACTGGGGAAGGAAAAGCTCCAGGAAACAGAAAGAGAGGAGCAGAATGAGCTCACCCTGCATTTAGTAGGTGTTCCCACAACATACTCAGTTGTTCCTAGCATTCACAAGTTCCTTTGCTCCTGCACTTTCTGCCTTCCTTCCCACTCTGGCAGGAGCCTTCCCAGCTTTGCTTCATCCCTCTGGATGGCTCTGACCTATGTACTCTCACCCAGCACATCCATATCCATGCTGTCCCACACACAGATATAGTCTGTACCCCCTTATCTCCTTACCAATACACAAGGGTATTATCAGGCCATGACGTATATCATGCTGCAAATCTGAGACTGCTACAAAGTGGAAAAATGTATTATACATAGATGAACTACCTATTCCATTATTTTACTGTACTAAAGTAGTAAACTGTTGTCTGACAATCCTCCTCTTCTTACTGAAGTGTTACCTATATTGTAACCAAAAGCATTAGTCCAAAAAATACATCCGAGTACTATTCTTATATGAGATACTGAGCTTTTCTGATACACGTCTGGAAGTTCACTTACCTTTCTTGTTGCATCTGGTATCCCAAACCATGATGTTTCCATCTCTGCCACCAGTACAGAAGACAGCTGAAAGAGAGAAAAAGAGTTCTACTAGCTTCCAAAAGTGTTAATTAACTGAATGCAGTAGTATGTGCCTCTGCCCCAACACTGGGGCTGGCAGTCCTAGAGATACAAAAACCAGGCCATTGTCTTGGAATGCTTTTTGACTAGTTTCCTTACTATTCTTATTGGTTTTTTACTACTTCTCTAGAGAAACCTGCTTATGAAGAGTATTTATACACTTATGTATGGAAGTAGGTGTCATATCTTAAACTGGCCCAAGATCAGAAATGTGCAGATGTTAGCATCAGGTCACTGTGAAGTTCCAACAAGTTAGTTTTGCTTCACTGGCTGGGTCACTGCTCAGTTGGCCTGTGCTATTTGTCAGTTTCCAAAGGCCTTTTCTAGCCCCTAAAGTACTAGGTGTGCCAGAGGGAAAGAAGGAAAAAACAGACAACAGGGAATATCAACATTTACCTTTCTCAAATCTAGAAAAAGCAACTGATTTGAGGCTACACTGGTGACCCTTGCATATGCCAAGAAGCTCGCCAGCTCTCACATCCCACACTTTGGCTGTCTGATCTCCCGAAGCAGTGACCTTGAGAGGAAAAAATAAAAACCTTTAGTCATTTTCTGCACGCAGTTCCCAAAGCATTAAAAATAAAGTCAGATGGCAAAAGACTGCTTACAATCTTGTGTTCCCCTGGTACCCAGGCAAGGTCAAATACCGCGTTTGAGTGAGCCTGCCATTCTAACAAGAAACAAAAGCCAAGATCAGTTCAATGCATTGCAGTATGGTATTTTGCAGAAGACTAAAGACTATCAGACACTGAAATCAGAAAACTTGTTAACAGCTTGCCTTAGGCATGAAAAACACAGAACAATTCACCTATTACTGCTCTTCTAAGAGCACACTCATGCTGCTCTTTGTAAAGAAGACTCAGCAAAGTGTACCAGAGGATTGTGGTACTGCCCACATTTATGTTTAAATGACTTGCAAAAAGCTTTCTTTATTCTAGTAAATCACGTACTTGTCACATCAAACAAAGATCATATTCTATATAATACTTACCCTTAAAGACGAGTTTGCTGTTAGTTTGAGCTTCAGTATCATACAGTCTAACAAATCCTTCTTCATTTGCAACTGCCAGTACATGCTCCAAATTCGGGGCTGCAAAGAAATTGAAATATATTTTTGTATTATGTACCTGATTCATCATCATGCCCCTGCTCCTTGTGAAGGGCCACAGACACTTTAAATAGGGTACACAGCAAATAGATATCTGTGAAATAAACAGTACTTACATAGCAATTGAAATGTTCAAAATGCAGAAACATTGGCAAGCATTTTTTCAGGAACATGGGCAATCAAATGGCTCCAGGAGCGAATTTTGAGATAATGGCCTCTTTCACCAGCTATAATTCCCTAGTTACAGTATTCTGTATCTATACTACCTATCAGTCATCTGTACTTTCTATGGATCTGAGTTGGAAGGGCAGGAAGCTGTCTTGGAGAAGCGCATAGTCTCACACCAAAACTAGACTACTAGAAATAAAAGAGTTTTGCCTTAAAGATTCAGGAGCTTCCATGCTTACTTCACTCATCACATATTTATCATGAGAAAAGGCTACATGTCCAGTGACATCCATCGACCTCTTTGATTTCTACATACTATTCTCCATCCTCTTATACCTTTTATGTACTTTGAAAAAAGCACAGTTTTTCAACTATGTAGCCTAGTGCTGTCACCAAGAGGACATACCTGGAAACAGACAAAGCTGAAACAGAGAGACAGTAAAATAAATGTTTTTGTTGTTGCTTCTTTAAAGGAATACTTTCCACCAGTATATCTAGGAGCACCATGATCCAATTTATATCGCATCTAGGTGCAAATACACTACTACCAGGTCACTTTAAAACAAGAAATTTGAAATTAAATCATAGAATCACAGAATGATTTGGGTTGGAACGGACCATAAAGACCATTCAGTTCCAACCCCTCTGCCATGGGCAGGGACACCTTCCACTAGACCCGGTTGCTCAAAGCCCCGTCCAACCTGGCCTTGAACACTGCCAGGGAGGGGGCAGCCACCACTGCTCTGGGCAGCCTGTGCCAGGGTCTCACCACTAACATATGAGACGTATTTGAACAAACAATAGCGGACAGCAGTGCCCACACGCTGGCCCCTAAAAGGGCCTTTCGAAGGTGACTTTACCAGCAGAAAAGGTGCAGCCGAAAGGTGGGACCGGCATTCCCGTTTCCCCGTAAGACAAGTGGTCATCTTCTCGGCTGCACTGGTAGCCATCCAAGAGATGCTGCAGGGGAAGAGCCGAGGACCGACCTACAACGAGACAGACGGACCGTAACCGCACCAGGCACCACAGACTCGGACGCGAGGAGGCCCGAGGCCCCCACAGCGGCTGCAGAGGCGCCCGAACCGCCCCTCTCCCGCCGTCGGGGGTCTAAGCCGGGAGCTCCGAGACCACCGCTGCGGCAGCGGGCTCACGCCGCCGCAGCCCCGCCACCGGGGAACGAGGCGGCGGGGGAGCGGGGCGGGCGCGGTACTCACGGGGCGGCGCGGCCGAGGCGCGGCGGAGCAGCGCACGGCACAGCATGATGGCCAAGAACGGCCGGCGCGCGCGCGGAACCGGCTCGTGGCGCCAACTCCCGCCACCGACCGGCCCGCCAAACGCGCCTCGGCCCCTCATTGGGCAGCAGGCTACCCTTGCGCCGCGCCCTCTTCCTCTGATTGGGTGTCGGGGGCAGGGGCGTGGCCTACAGGCCCCACCCACCCCGCCGTGGTTCACCGGGATGCAGCCGGCGCGGATGGCTGCGGCTCGTGGGGCGGTGTCGCGCCTGCGCACAAGTCTCACGGCGGTGGCGGCCGTGGCCGCGCCGGGACTGAGGCGGCGGGAGGGTGACTGCGCGTGCGTGGCGGCAGGGCAGGGCCAGGCCGGGCTGGGCCGGCGGTGAGGAGTCGGTATGGCTACCAGCGCCAAGTCCTTCCTGGCCGATGCGGGCTATGGCGAGCAGGAGCTGGACGCTAACTCCGCCCTTATGGAGCTGGACAAAGGTGAGGCCGGACGGGTTGGGGGTTGTCGCGGGGCTGGGGCTGCCCGCCCGCCCCCTGGAGCTGCAGTTACGGCCCTTGGCGGCCGCTCTCTGCCCGCCGCCGCACTGTAGGGGGCCAGCCCGTCCCGTCCCGTTCCGTCCCATTCCATCCCGTTCTTCGGTCCCGAGCGGTTGGTAGCTTTGTTCTGTGCTGCTATGACGGCGAGCGGGGGGTGGAGGAAGGGTTTGGTTTTGAAGGAGCATCGGTTTCGGCAGTAATGATCGTTGTTTCGTTTAGGCCTCAGGTCTGGCAAACTCGGGGAGCAGTGTGAAGCCGTCGTTCGTTTTCCCAGGCTCTTCCAGAAATATCCTTTCCCTATTCTCATTAATTCAGCTTTCCTAAAGTTAGCTGATGTTTTCAGAGTGGGGTAAGTAGCATCAGTCAGTTTCTATCCATTCAAATCTTTGATCCGTAGTAACACACTGTATCTTGGCCTGTTGCTGCATTAGAGCCTGGGCAGCTGTAGGGTTTTTCTGCCTGCCTGATAACACCACAGTGGTACCTACTCTCTTGAGGATGAGTTGTGCTTGACTGACGCTTGCTTTCCCTGTCTTTAGTGGACTTAAGTGGCTCTGAGTGATCAGTGATGCAGTTCCTTTCTGTCCTGATTTGAGGATTCCTTTGCTGACTGGTTTAAATTCACTGGTGCAAATTCTGCTCCATAGGCACGTTCAAATTCGAAATTAATAAACAGATGAGTATGTGCAAATTCCATCTCTAAGGAACGTTAATATAACAAAGCCCAAAGTATAGCTTTTCCAAGTGTGTGATGTCTAAACGATGCATGTGATGGAATTGGAGCTACTTTGTAATAGCTTACAAAGTTATCTGTTGCTGTGGTGGACTATTCTCTATTGGGCCCAGGAAGGAACAGAAATTCGGTCACACCTGGAAATGACAATTGCTTTTGTCTTAGTCCTAGACATGGTTTTCTAGCAGAATTGAATCCCTAAGTGCGCACAAAACAGGCACTCGCTTACACTCCTCACTGGTGTTAACAGATTCATTTCCTTGGAATTGGGCCTAAATTTGACACTACTTGTACTAGACATAAAACAATAGTGTGTTAATAGTCTCTTTTTGACTATATCAGTCTACTTAAATATAATGTTTCTAAAGCATAGACCTTTCCTTGTTTTAATTTACTCTTGGAAGTATTTTTAAATAATCTCGTGTTTGAATTTTTTATTATAAAACAGTGCAATAAAGAAATGTCTGTGTTTTCTAATAGAAACAACTTCCTGAGGCTGTGTGTGCTCAAAGTTACTCAACAGAGCGAGAAGCACTTAGAGAAGATCCTGAATGTGGATGAGTTTGTCAAAAGAGTTTTCTCAGTAATTCATAGCAATGATCCAGTTGCTCGGGCTATTACACTTCGGTATGTATTACATAAATTAACCTAATTTACTTTAAATCTAGCTAATTATTAGTATGCTAGTCTGGAATAACAAAATCTGCAATTATTATGAATGAAATGTAGGAGGTGTCTTTTACGTTGGTCATAGTTAAAAGCGAATACATCTGTCTTTAAAGGGGGTGAATGATAAGGATCTGCAATCAGAAAAGCAAGGTTATTAACCATTTATGATGGCGAGAAT
Organism: Athene noctua; assembly: GCF_965140245.1. Classification (NCBI taxonomy): domain Eukaryota; kingdom Metazoa; phylum Chordata; class Aves; order Strigiformes; family Strigidae; genus Athene; species Athene noctua. The sequence continues at coordinate 103,699,580 of NC_134037.1, read as the reverse complement.
TTTGTGGGTGACCGGGCAAAACAGAATTTGCGGCGTTGGGATTTTGTGTACTCAAGAGAGGAAAAATGAACCTGTTGTATGCAGAACCCAGACAGTAGCTATATGCCATGTATTATATGTGCCTATGATATAATTAGACCAAGACCAAAAGGAAAGTGCTTCCTTATGTGTCAAAATAATTTTTGTTAACTTATAACCAAAACTCATTTGTATGAACCTTGTTATGCTTGCACCTATTTTTCAGTTATTGTTATCCTAGAAGCTTATTGCTTGTTGGTCTGATCAATAACTTCTGAGGAAGTGCCATTGTATTATTGATTGCTTTGGACTTCCTGGGTATCAAATGGGAAAAAAAAAAAAGCTATCTTTAATATCACTGTCCTGCTGCTTTGGTGTCTGTGTCTCTAACACTATCCAACATGATCATCTTGCATCTTCCAACTCCTGTGCCAGTGAATTCAAATGTGAGGAGAGTACTCTCTTCTTACTCCTTTTGTATTCTGTCCATCTAGAACTTTACTGATTTTGCTATTGAAAGATGGGCGGCATTAACAGGGGTTTGTTTGATTAGGTCATACATCTATTTCTTCTTTTGATATTTTGTTTGAGGTTATGCTTTCATGCTCTGGTGTCTTAGAAATCTGTAAATACAACTACAGTTATTGACTGATATTGAGGGCTATCTTTACAGACTGCTAGGAGTCCCGGGAATCTGCTCAGTTTAAAAAAACCCTTAAATTACCAATCATTTCACAAGATGCATCAAGTGAAAAGTTAAAATGGCTGTTGGTTCAGCAGTTTTAGATGAAAATCTTCAGTTGATTTGTTTTTGTCCTCCTTAAGTAGTGTCAGTAAGAAAGAACATGCTGAAAGAACTGCTAAAATAAAACTTTGTGGAATTTTATTGCTGGATAACTGTGTAAATATTTGCATAGAACTCATACTAAAATTACCATCAGTGAAAATCCTGCCTTCATTCTTCTTTTAATTGGATTATCCTAAATATGTCTGAAAAGTATGCTTGAGATATTCTTAGCAAAGTATAGATTGATTCGCTCCTTTCTTAGCAGTTACACAAAAGGTATTCACTATTCCCAGTAATAACCTTATCTTGCATCAGCAAAAGATCTTGGAAACAAATGATGAAAGTCAGATATTTGTTTGCTTGATTGTAGTAGCACTCTAGAAACTTTGCTTTCTTAGCGTGTGGTTAAATTTTATGACTGTTCAGACATTTGATGTAGTTACTTCTGCAGTCTTAATTGGGAAGAGGGCTAGAAATGGTGGAAACAGTTCTCTTAAATGGTTTTTTAAATCTCCCTAGATTACCACATTTCTGAATTTATATCCCATGATGTGTACTTCCTATGTGTCTGAAAATAGCCATCAGTACATTTTAGCATTAAATCTGTTGTTTTTATACCAGAGCTTGAATAGAACATCTTAAAAGTACTTGTTTCCAGTGCCATAGTGCACTCTTAATTTTATAAGAATTCCTGGTAAGTTTCTCACTCTGCCCATTTCAAGCTAAAAGGTATCAAAATGTAATTATTTTTTATTTAACCACTGACATAACCCACATGACATAACTTGTTACCTTTTAGCCTACTTTTAGCATTTGTTTGTTTCTGTAATAGACATGAAAGAGCACATGTTTGTATAAAAATAGTATTTTAACCAGTCCTTTTACATTTCTATTTGGTTTCATCTTGCATTTCTTCATGATCGTTGTTCTTCCTGATTTTACTGTAATTTATTTCTATAGGATGTTGGGCAGCATGGCATCTATTATTCCAGAAAGGAAGAATGCGCATCACAGTATTCGTCAGAGTTTGGATTCCCATGATAATGTGGAAGTTGAAGCTGCTATATTTGCTGCTGCTAACTTTTCTGCACAGTCAAAGTAAGATGTTATTCAGTTTTTCATATTACAGAGAATGGAAACTCTATGGACACTGGCATTCACAAACCTTAATATTTCCTTCTGTAGGGCTAACCGTGTCATTTATAGCGAAACGTTTAATTATGTGCGATAACAGTATTGTAGAAAAACCTGAATACAAGTTTAACAGATTATTTTTTTTCTAAAAGAGTAATGGAAATGTTATAAATGTGGGAATGCAAAGCAGAATAGCAGCTTTAATCAAGGATTATTTTACAGAAATTTTATTAGGAAACAAAATGTAGCACTGCTTATCACTTTGACAAATTTTTGAAAGCTTCCATTTTATCATGCCCATATGCAGGTGTTCTAAAATGACTCAGGTCTTGGCAAGCACTCTTTTGTGAAAATTTTTATTGTTAAAACACAGTCATAGTTCAGTTGATTTTTATTTTTTATTATTTATTTTCATTTCACCTGGTACTTTGTCTTTTCTCTACAGGGATTTTGCTGCCGGAATATGTAATAAAATCAGTGAGATGATTCAAGGTACATATGTATATTAAATGATAAAAGGGAAAAGCTTCACTTTCTCTTGAGAATTCTTTATTATATGTATGTAAATATCAGATATCAGAATACTGTTGCTCTTAACCTCAAATGATTCCAGTTTTTAAATTAAATTAGCTAACCAGTAATCTAATGTCTGGCTCTTGTGTAATCTAATGTCCAGCTCTTGTGTCCTCTTAAAATCCAAGTTCTCAAAACACCTGCTGGTAAACACCTCAAAACACCTGCATAGACTGTCACAGGCTGCTTCAGATGAGTTAATATCTGTGTTACCTGCCATGAAGCAAGGAGCAATCTTCTCAAAGAGCCACAAAAGTGCTTGTTACTGCTGTTGTTATGCTGTTAGCTAGTGGATGGGTTGTTTGAAGCTAATGCAGGTGTCTGCGCAATCTGCATTCAGCAGTGGTAGCAATGCAGATCTGTTGTGTGCCTCCGTACTGCCAAAAGCCAGTACGAAGGTCTAACACTCTGCCTATGTTTCTCTTCCTTGTTTCAGGTTTGGCCACACCTGTGGACTTGAAATTGAAGTTGATCCCTATTCTGCAGCACATGCATCATGATGCTAGCCTGGCCTCCAGTTCCCGGCAGCTGCTTCAGCAGCTGGTAACATCATATCCCTCTACCAAGATGGTCATTGTTACTCTGCACACCTTTACACTGCTTGCTGCTTCTTCTTTAGTTGACATTCCTAAACAGGTAATCCTTCCTAATTCATTCCTTCAACTTAAAGCACAAAGTACACCTAAAAAAGCCTCAGTTTCTACCTGATGCTGAAAATAATTCACAATGGATATGCTAGCATGGCAGCTCCTATGTGCTATAGAGAAAGAATACTCTGAAAACTGCTGCTGCTTCTGTATTTTTTGCACTTTCTGGTCCCATTTCCAGACAACCCCATCAAACACAGGAACCCTTCTTTACAGATCATAACCTGTCTTTAAATCAGGTAGGATTAATCAGCATTTAGGAAAGCAAACACTCTAACTTCCCGAAAACATTTCATCTTGCCTGTTGAACCCAGGCTTCACTCTTCACTGCTGTATATTCTCTTGGGTTGTGAGTGTACCTTTTGCCTTCCTTGCATGCAAGCAAATGAATATTTCAGTAACATAGACATTTAAAAATCTATTTCTTGAAAAACTCTGAGGAATTTGAATCTGTTGCTATAATTTAGGACTATCAACAAAGCTGTGGGAAAGCAGTGATGAAAAAGAACAATGCTTTTATGTTCTGGTAATGTGCTTTGTGGATGTGATTTATGTAGCAGGTCTGAACACAGTGACATTTGAGGTTCATGTAACTAATCCTTGTGAAGTAGTTAAGAAAATGTGTTTGATTTCTTTCAGTCCTGTACAGACATGGAAGGCTGGTGTCTTACTGGTAGACTAATAGCATTGATCTGTCTGAAACTTCTTTGTGGTGTGGCTGACTTCTGTATTTCAGAGGATCCTTTTGATAGTACTGAATCTAAGCCAACTGAAACAACATTAGATCATTTGATATGCCTTTTTTTAATGGCAGTAAGCATGATGATTACAGCCAATGCTTCTTAAAAGTGATATAGCCAGGGTGGGAACTGCAGAGCAAAACCATGGCCGGCATGTTCATGTGCTGGCTATTCTGTCTCTGTAAATTTTTGGGAATGAGCAAAACAAAGGATATGCAGCTAGGTGTAATTTGACATAAATGCTGTGGGGAGTGTGGTTAGGGGTTGTTTTTGACAACTACTGAGACATGCAAGGTATGTCTGTGTTGCTGTGTTAACTGCAGATTATATGGACATCCAAATTGGTATCAAATGCCCAGAATACTTGCTAGTAGCATAATTGTGACAGTGTAAGATGTTTACTGAGCTTCTCAGGGATGTCTTTTAGTATTTCTGTGAGTGCTGAAACAGGTTTCAAGGCTTCTCAGATATGCAAGGATGTAGAGAAGGGTGCATGAACAAGGAGAGCAGGATGGTAGAAGTTGGCTGTCAGGCTGTTTTAGCTTGCCCTGGCATCACTGCCTAAGTAGGGGCTTTTCCATGTGGCAAGCAACCAGGCAGATAAGGCAAGTTAGTTTTGGCTGTGTATGCTCAAAATTTTTTCACAAGTACTTTTGAAAAGACTTCCTTCTAGTAGCATCTCTCTCTTACACAATGAATTGACTTTGTTGCAGATCCAGCTTTTGTTGCAGTACTTGAGGAATGACCCCAGGAAGGCTGTGAAGAGGCTTGCGATCCAAGATTTGAAGTTGTTGGCCAACAAGACACCGCATACATGGAGCAGAGAAAATATTCAGGTTTATACATTTTTAAGCTAAAACTTATTATGAAACTTTGCAATTAATTGTAGGATTCTTTCCAGAAGAACAATTTGGGAGGTAAAAGAAGGAAGAACATACATCTTACATATCCTTAAGTAAGGTTACTCTGCCAAGCAGAGTAGCCAGGTATTAATGAACAGTTCACAGAATCATAGAGTATTTTTAGTTGGATAAGTTTGACCCATAAGGATCAAAGTTGAAATAGTGTAATAGGGCATGTGTCATGTAGTAGGCCTCTTTACAGTAAGGAAATAACTTTTCCATCTAACAAACTCATCTAAGATAATAGACATGAGCTGAATGTTTACATTAATCTTACAATACTGAGTATGTATTAATGCTTTCATGTAATACTGAGAGTCTCTCTAGGATTTATCAAAGGATGCCATCCAGCAGGTTATACCTGAAAGAACAAATGTAATTTTGGCTTCATTTCTTACTATTAAAAATGAGCCACTGATACTATCCTTGTGACTCCTATTATGAATGAGGCCCTAGAGGGTGCTTATAGTGCACCTGTGTTATTTGGTGAAACAGTTGTTACATTGTAGGTAGTTCTGCTGTTGCAATCGCATTTAGGTGTGAACATTTTTTCTTCTCCTTTTTCTGGTAGAAATGACTATAGAAAGTAACTTCAGATGACCTTAATGGGAAAATAAATATTTCAAGAACTTAATGACACAGGCTTAATGCTCTACTTTTCTTGTTTTTTGGGTTTTTTTTTCTACTCATGGAATCTACTTGCTGTTGGAGCATAAGGCAGCTGGGAGGAAAAACTATGTGGATTTTTGTTAATAATCATGTGAGAAATAAAGCACGGTTTGCTTTGTCTCCAGTTCTTAGATAAGATGATTTGGAGTGTGCAGAGGTTTTTGTTTTAGTGAACTGCTTTATTCATAATGGATTAACACCAGAAATTTATTTCATTTTAGGAGTTTTAAGAAACTGCTTTAATGGTTTCTGGATTCTTTGCAGTCCAGAATATTATTCTATACCATTATGCCTTGTTGCTAGTTATCTCAATACCAATGAAAGACATTGATAGCACGGCTTTTATCGTTATGTAGTGTCTTACAGTAGGTGGCCTGATGGTTGAAATGCATAGGGAGAAGTTCCGTTGGTGTCAGAACTAAACCAGTGTCTGGGCTAGAACAAAGCTGATGGAAGCTGGTTCCTGCTTGATGAATTGCATGCAGAAATTATGAGAATTTTTCTGACTTCTGAAGTATAGAGCAAATATTTTTAGTTGGGCAACTCTTTTTCCATGTATGTAAACACCTTGGTAATATTTATACAGCAGGGACTGGAACAGACCCTCCTTGTCAAAAAACCTGCTTCTTGTACCCTTTTACCAACAAGAGTTTCATCATTGTTAACTTCTTCAGCATTTTGGGTCTGTCTGTATAGGTCATATAGGAGGCTTGGTCTTTGAATTGTGGAGACTTCACTGGTTTCTAGACATCAGCTTTAGAATCTGTTGCTGTTGATGCTTAGAGCAGTCCTACTGACTGTGAAGGTAATAAGCAGTCTGCAATCCATCCTGCTAATTCTTCTGTACTCCCACCATTCTTCATAGTTACTGTTTCAAATATGTTCTGTGAGTGGTGATCTAATAGCACTGGAGTAAAAGGGAGACACCAAGACTTATTTTCAACCATAATCACTACCTTCTTCTGTCTGTTGATGCCAGGTTCAGTGGATTAGTAAAATCCTATATTGGTATAAATTTATTTAGGATTTAAATCTTACACCATACAAGAACATACATATGCCTGATAACACTATTTGGGGTTTCTGTTTGTTCTGTGGAACTAATTCTGTGTTGTTTTTCTTTTTTCAGTTACTGCATGTGATAATTAAGCTTTGGTACTCTGAGGCAGAATATACCTAGATTTTTCATTTGTGCCTCATACTGCTTTCCCTCATGTTGAGTGAAAAAGCCTCCAAAACCAGTGAATGATTAAATTGTGGACAGTGTTGGCACAATGAATCTGAGAACAATGTATATTTTAAGAGTTATTCCAATCTAGATGTGTTAAGGCCTGAGGAGATCTAACAAAAGGCACACAAGTCTGACAGGAGTTCTTTTATAAACATCTTAAAGTGTATTTTATTTAACTTATTTAACCAGCACTGTTAAAGGAAATGCCACTTGAAACTTTGCTCTTTAGAGATGTATGCTTACATAAAGCCCTTATAACAATCTATAAGGCAAAATAATCAGTATGCCTCTAAGACTGGAGAACTGTCTTAAAATCTTTGCAATATTTGATCAGTAAGACCCGATAATGTTTTTGCCACTGATTTTTACTTAAAAAATGACAAATTGGTGTTTTCTAACATATGAGACCCACTGTCGCTTTTCTGCAAACCATGTCCTCAGTTTGCTAAAACAGGACATGACTTCTACTTTTGATTTCAGTATAGTATTTTCTGTGGAAAAAATCTTGACTTGCAAAACTTTTCACAGCCAAGTGTAACGAAATGCTTAATGCAGATAGCTCATGGGACTTCCTTCCCTCTGTATCTCTTTTTCCTGCTAATCTTTAGGCACTCTGTGAATCTGCTCTTCATACTCCTTATGACAGCTTGAAACTGGGCATGCTATCTGTTCTTTCCACATTGTCGGGGACCATTGCCATTAAACAGTACTTCAGCAGTGCTCCAGGTAAGAAAACTAGATTAGATTATCATCTTGGGCATTTCTAATGTGTTGGCTATCTACTGATAATCAGTTTCATCTGAATACTTTGTAGCATGTTCTTAAACTATTTTTGAACTTCAGAACACTAGCTGAGAGTCAGATGCTGTATAACCATGAATAGTTGTGGTCTAAGATTTTGTTCTGGATTTTTTGGGTAGTATGAAAGGTTTTTTTATCTTTGGGTCTTCAGCTTCTCTTCATAAAATCAACAAGTGAAATGGCTCTCAGATGGCTGACCTGCATTCTGCTTAAGGTGCTTTGAAACCATGGATTTGCATAGTTTTTGAGTAGCGTGGAGGGTTAATGGTATGAGAGTGGGCTGGTTTGTTACCCTGGCACAGTGAAGCTGTGACCTGCTTTGGTACCAGGTGAACCTTTCTGCTTCGTGACTATATTCTGGAGAAACAGAGTAGACATTTTAAAGTGATTAAAGGTATCTTGTTCTTAAAATGGTGATCATACTGTTTTCTTTTTTTTTTTTTTTTTTTTTTTTTTGAAAGCCAGACTGCCCTAATGACTATTATGAGCTCAACTACATGGGCTGCAGAAATGGGGAAAAATAGTACATCCTTTTCAGTCATTCTGGCATGTCTTAATAATTAATATGCTCATCAGCTGGTTTTAATCAGATAAAATATTTCTAAAGGCAATATTTCTCTTGAGTCCCTGAAACATCAGCCCTCAGACCCAAATATTCTTTCTCATGTATGTCTAATTATATAATGTTCAGGAACGGAGGGGGAGTCTGTGTGTGGAGAGAGAGAGAGAGAGAGAGAGAAAGATGTTATTTCTTATCCTTTAAACATATGAAAAAAAGTTAATCCTAAATCAGTATAGGGTTTTTTTGTAGAAATGTACTTGAAAAAACCTGTCGTGTAGTTATGGACTATGCTGGTTTATGTCCTGTTTGCCTCATCTTTAGGAACAACAGCTACAACTGCAAGATCACTTGATTTGGTAAAGCTAGCACAGGAGTGCTGTTACCATAATAACCGTGGCATTGCAGCTCATGGTGTGAGAATTCTGACTAATATATCAGCCTCTTGTCAGGAAAAAGGTAAATGAAAGCAAGGACAATGAAATGTGTCTGTTTACAATCAGGCTTATGCACTTAAGACATATCAACTGGCCTTGTCTGTAAATCTTTCTGATCCTTCATGCTGGTTAGGAAGAATGGGGACTATAATCTAGTAGAAAATCTGTATGATTTTACAAATGGTTAGGAAGATTCCATCTTTGTCTAATTTGAGAAAATTACAGGGCACAGTAGACCTCGTGCTAAGTAAATGCTTGTCTTACCTTTGCTGTGAGACTAGTGAATTGTTTGTGAACCTTTGAAAATTCTTTGCACAAAGTCTTTTGCAAAAGAGCAACAGGTCATTCAGAAGTCTTAGTACAGAGGTTTATGCACACTCTACAAACGTCGCAGTTGGTGTGACTGCTAAATAGTTACTTGAAACATGTAATGGTAGAATTGTTTCTAATCAAAATGAGGTAAGGCAGAAGTATTAGGAGGATACTTATCTGTCATGATTGCAATACCAGTGCAAACATTACATCAGTTATGGTCAGAAAACATAATGGGGAACTAACTTAACTCTGTTTCTCTTTTCTTAGATCTTCTGCCTTTGGAGCAAGATGCAGTTTTTGGCTTAGAAGCTCTTCTTGTTCTTTGTAGTCAAGATGACAGTCCAGGAGCTCAGGCAACCTTAAAGGTGATGTAACTGTTGTCTTCCCCTAGCACAGCTCTAAGTTATAGTAATAGCTTGTATAACAGAAAGGTTAGTGTGCACAAGATCCTATCTGGTGGAAACATAACATACTGGAAGGAAATGAAGGGGTTTTGCTATGTTTTGCCCATAATCAGAGTTCAGAGCAGTAGAGAAATTGAGCATAACTATAGAGCAACTCCTCACATCTCTAGAGTGAGTTTATTGTTGTAGAGGGAAAAAAATGCATTCCCCTCAGAGGAACAGCTGTAATAAAACATGAGCTTGAACATGGAATGGAGGTGTCTTCAGAGGATGAAGAGAATTTTGGAGAGAACCTTCCTTTTGGAGATGGGGATGCAATGTACACTTGTACACAATTTCAAGATTTTATAAATTATTATTTTTATTCTCCCACTTCATAAGCTGCTACCAGTAATTTTATCTAGTTATTTACCTGTAAAAGCTGGTGGTATGAGAAAGATTATTATCGTTTCTTGAATTAGTGGTATGTTTTTGTGCTGTGAGTTCAGGGACAGAGGCTTGGGCTCTTAGAAGAATTTCATCTTTTCTGGAGTACATCTGAAAACACCAGATCTTTTGTATTTCTCCAATTGTACTTGCAGATAAATGTGTCTGGCTTCTTTATTTTTAAGCAGACATTATGTTTACTGTACCTGTTGATTGTGTGAATTGCAGATCACATTAACTTGTATGGTGAAGCTGGTCAAGTGCCGTCCTCACCTGAGCCAGTCAGTCGTTGAATCTCTGCTGACACAGTTGCACAGTGCCCAGGATGCTGCTAGGATTCTCATGTGCCACTGTTTAGCAGCTATCGCCATGCAGCTGCCTGTCTTAGCAGATGGGATGCTAGGAGACCTAATGGACCTCTATAAATTAATCGGACGATCTGCCACAGATAAAAAACAGGAACTCTTGGTAAGACCACCTTCTGGTGAATAGCCCTTGATGGATAAAGTCTATAGAAACTACTGTGGATGGATTTTATTTTAAAAGGCAGCGAAGCCATTTATGTCCAAGTCTATAGCCACTGTTTTTGGTTTTGCTTTAACTTTTGACTACTTATGTCAGTGTTGAAACGGTTCATAGATGGAGCTGAACTATGCAGAGTATTCCATTAGATTTTCCAGCAGATGGCACTGCTTAGACAAACCCAGCTATTGAAACTATTGGGGTATCTGCAAAATAAGGGTTCTAGAAAAACAAAATGGCAGTTAGCTCAGTTTTTGTATGGTACTCTGACGCACATAACTTCTAATGTGCTGTAAGAGATAAAAATGCTTTTATCATGTCTATTTGGAAATGAATTTGAATTTTAAGAAAATTACAAGCTTCCTGTTAATTCATTTGGAGCATTTGCAATAGCTTAAAACCACAGTAAAGATTTTTTTTTTTTAAATGAAAGCGACTTTTCTCACTCATACATGTCTTTTTAAGTATTTCTTGTAGATTAAAAGTTCCTCAGTTAAAATGTATATATAATCTTCTATGTAGTTTTGAGTCCAGAATCAAGCAGATAATTTCTGGTAGTTCAGGAAACAAAATTGGCTTTTAAAACTTGTTTTAGTTCCTGAAATATAACCTTCTTCCTCACCCCTCCACTCTTTATTAGGTTTCTCTTGCCACAGTGATATTTGTTTCCAGTCAGAAAGCTTTATCGTCAGAAATCAAAACTGTTATCAAACAGCAACTTGAGAATGCCTCCAATGGATGGACAGCCTACAGGATAGCCAGGCAGGCTTCCAGAATGGTAAGTGAAAATACTTGGAAGAAAATGGTTTGGTGTAGTTAGAAGGATGCTAGTAATTTGTTTGAACTGGGTAAAGAAAGTAAGGAAAATGGTAGAACTTGGAAGAAGGAATTGGGGGGGGGGGGCACAAAAAAAAAAATTTGCACTCTTAATTTCCTGGAATGCTGATTCAGTTAGAATGACTGCCCTAAATGGCATATATCAGGATGGTTTTTTGCTTGTCCTTTTGAAGTACTTGAGAAAGAAGTAATGACCTGATACTTTCTTGAGCACATGCCTAATCTGCATTGTCTAGCTGTTCTTTAGAAGGTGATATAGGCCTTCCTGATGTGTGCTTCACTTTCTTCAGTGTGAAGAAAAGAAGAAAAAGATACTGTTTCCCTTTTTCCTTCAGTAAAGTCACAGCTGGTGTTAGAATTATATAGAAACCTTAGTATGAGATGCTGGGGTAAAAGTAAATTTCAATATTTGTTTCTCATCTTGTTGAACTATCTTGTGTAAGTACTGTTCTTTACACAGGCTGATATTTCCATAAAATAAGCATTTGTACTTTTATTGTTAGGATTGTCATGATTAAGTGATTCAAAGAAGTTTCACTGTTTCTATATTTAAAGTAAGAGTAGTTCTGGAGCTGTTACTGTTTTCTTATTTGTATCTGTTTTGTAGAAACCCACATCCTTCTTTCATGTCCCCACTTAGAAACATTCTTGTCATTACAGGGCAACCATGACATGGCCAGAGAGCTGTATCAAAGCCTGCTGACTCAGGTGGCTTCAGAACACTTCTACTTCTGGCTGAACAGCTTGAAGGAGTTCTCCCATGCAGAACAGTGTCTTACTGGTTTGCAGGAGGACAACTACAGCTCAGCGCTTTCCTGCATTGCTGAAGCTTTAAAATCCTATCACAAAGGAATAGCGTCACTGACGGTTAGCACAGATCTTCTACTTTAGTGATGATGATTCTGTATACTGCAGCAGGTCTGTTTTGGCTTCTGTTCTTAAACCACTGAGAAGTTTTTAGAGAAGTCTGACACCTGCCTGACTCTCATTTTGAGAGGACTGCAGGGAAGAGCCAGTTGTAACACACCGCGTCTTCAGAAAGAAGATCCTGTAGCTCAGTATAGTGTGATTAGATAGATTTCTCTTTTTTCTTTTCTCTCCCTTCCCCCACTCACTTCCTGCCTTGATCAAATCATATGATTTGCGACAGGTCTTTTTTTAAAGTTACAGTACTTAAAATTTTCCACTCCTTGTCTTGGCTGAATAAATGCTGTTATAATAGTCAAGCCCAGGAATTTGGTTAAATTGGCTGCTATCTTCTGGAGATATGGAGAAGGATTTAATTGTCTTCCTCCCTCCTGCTGAGTTCATGTTGCTTTGTATTTGACAATGCGATCCTGTGGAATCCTAATAACCAGGCCACACCAATTTACTAAGAGGAGGGAGGGCAATTCGATCTCATCAAATCAGCAGAATTCAGGTAGTACCTACTTTTATGCAAATACTTTCTGCTTCTCTGAAGTGGTGAAAATGGCAAGAATTGCCATTTAGATGTGATGTCTGTGAGTGTAAACAAAAAAAGCATTAATGAATATGGACCTTCAGTTCTTACTGTGAAGTTGCTTCTTAACAAAAGATGATCTAGGTTCACACAATACCTTCCTTCATATTTTAGTTTCCATGAAGAAATTTTTACATACAGTTTTCTTGTATGTCTTTTGAATGAAGCTTTTTCTTTTTTTTCCAGTTACTAGAACTGTCAGTGTTGTTACAATTCAGATATTAGTGTTTATTGAAGTTCAGATATTACTGTTTATTTATAAACTGTCCCCGAATAAGCAGGAAGGATGTGAATTTTACACCTTCATCCTCTGAGAGAAGGCTCCATCATTCCTGAAGTATTTGTCTTTAACTTGTTGGTTGAGTGAATAAGGCTTTTAATTCAACATTTCAAGATTTTTCTAATGTCTAGAAGACGGAGGGGGAACCTTGTCTAATTAGATGTTAACATTTAATACAGGCAGGAAGATGTTTAAATAAGTCATTCTGTGATTCGGTAATATATTTAGCCTTTCCCTAGAGTGAGTTTGTTTTCTGTTGAAGGATTCCTCTTCTTATCTTCTCTGCTGATTTCACTTCCTGTGTGTTGCACATAGTGCTTTTCTGGGTGCAATACCTTCCTTGTGGGTGGCTGTGGTCCGGAGGAGTAAGTACAGGTTTCGGAGGGCTAGAGAAGAGGAGATTAGGTTTTATTGCTCGCTGTTGCTGACTGGTTGCATTGCTCTGGACAAATTCCTAACCATGCTTGAGTGTCTCAGCTGTAAAAGGAGCCACTCACTGCTTGCATCTACAGAACTCAGTATCTGAAAGGGGCAAAATGCCATAAAGTGCACGATAGTCTTACTGCTGAGGATGTTTGATGTCTCTTTCTTCTGACTTCACTGTTACTGTTGCCGCTGTTTCAGTGTGGAGTGTGACTCAGCCCTATTGGTACTGCAGACCATTAGAGTATATGATGAGCCCTGTGTAGCTGTCTGTTTAGTAGCTGGAAGACACTGTGCCAGTAAATCTTTTGCAGATGTTCAGTCAGCCCGGTTTAGCAGTGATGAAATATTCAGACAGTGACTGATCTTGTCAGAAAATTTCTCAATTCCTTCTTGGTATACATGCAGCGGTCTGTCTTGCATTGCTCTATGCAAAATGTTCTTTCGTGTGAGTTAGTCCACTGGTTGTCTGATTACTTTACGGATGCAATGTGTGGGCAGGAGGGCAGGGTCTTATCATAGAATGTTTTGGCCATGGTCCTCATCTGTCTCACTGTTTACTTGCTTGTGGAGTTAGCAAAGGTTTTGAATAGGACCTGCTCTTTCTGGCACAGAACATGCATCTCATTGGAAGCATTATCACAAACATGATCTCCTTCTATGACAAAATGACCCGACTATTGGATGAGGGAAAAGCTGTGGATATTACCTCCCTGGATTTTCAAAAAGCATTCGACACAGTTCCCCATAGGATTCTCCTAGAAAAACTGGCTGCCCATGGCCTGGATGAGCAAATGATCTGCTGGATCAAGCACTGGCTGGATGGACGGTCCCAGAGAGTGGTGGTCAATGGAGCTAAATCCATCTGGCAGCTGGTCACAAGTGATGTTCCTCAGGGCTCAGTGTTGGGACCATTTCTGTTCAACATCTTTATTGATGATCTTAATAAGGACATAGAGCGCATTATCAGTAAATTTGCAGATGACACCAGGTTAAGCGGGAGTGTCGATCTGCATGAGGACAGAGAGGCTCTACAGAGAGACTCGGATAGATTGGATCAGTGGGCCAACATTAACGGGATGAGCTTCAACAAGGCCAAGTGCCAGGTCCTGCACTTGGGCCACAACAACCCCATGCATGGCTACAGGCTTGGGGAGGTGTGGCTGGAGAGCTGCCTGGAAGAGAAGGATCTGAGGGCTCTAATTGACAAGCAGCTGAACATGAGCCAGCAGTGTGCCCAGGTGGCCATGAAAGCCAAGGGCATCCTGGCTTGTATTAGAAATAGTGTGACCAGCAGAAGTAGGGAGGTGATAGTCCCCCTGTACTCTGCACTGGTGAGGCCACACCTGGAGTATTGTGTCCTGTTTTGGGCACCTCAATTCGAGAGAATATTGAGGTGCTGGAGTGAGTGCAGAGGAGGGCAACGAACCTGGTGAAGAACCTGGAGAATAAATCCTATGAGGAGAGATTGAAGGAGCTGGGACTGTTTAGCTTGAGGAGGAGAAGGCTGAGGGGAGACCTCATCACTCTCGACAGCTACCTGAAAGGACATTGTAGAGAGGTTGGTGCTGGTCTCTTCTCACAGGTAATTAGCAATAGAACAAGAGGGGATGGCTTTAAACTGCAACAGGGGAGGTTTAGACTGGACATTAGGAAAAAATTTTTCATAGAAAGAGTGGTCAGACAGTGGAATAGGCTGCCTGGGGAGGTGGTGGAGTCACCGTCCCTGGATGTGTTTAAAGGTCATTTAGATGAGATGTAGGGGAGAACTTGTAGAGTAGGGATGATGGTTGGACTTGATGATCCCAAGGGTCTTTTCCAATCTGAATGATTCTGTGATTATGCTTATTTTTCACTGGTGGTAATCTAGAGAAGATACAGAATTTGGACAAAGAACTAATATAACCATTGATTCAGTAGCACTAACTACAGATAATGTTGATAACAAGTGGTTCTGTTTGAAGAACTTGACTGGGCCAAAGAATTCTTTCAGTAATTTTCAAAAAAGAATTGTATGTCACTTATTCCCCATGACTATGTGGGTAGCAGATAAGGTAAACTGCAGTATTAATGAGGCAAGCTTGCATTTCCATTTACAATAATTGAGTCCAATTTGTGCTACTAAAAATGTCTGGATTTTCTGATACGAGTACTGGTACTTTACTCTCTATAAAAGCATGTGGTCTCTGTAGAGCAATTACAGTGCAGTGAGATCTCTTCAACAGAGGGTTTTCTGAAACCACTCTTGCAGAATAAACTGAGCAATTTCCATTCAAAAGGGATTTTTTTAATGTGCTTGGAGAGGGAAAGTGAAGTGGTAGATAAGAGGGGCTGAATGGCTCAAGTAATGAAATAGTCTTATTTCTTTGAATGAAATGTAGCTCAGTAGTTCAAAGTGGTTGCAGTTGGCTGATGTTTCCTCACTTTAGGTAATAGCAGGCCAGTTCTCAGATGATACGATGTTTTGTGAGAAACTAGTTTGCTGCTTTTCTGCTGGTAAAGAAATGGTTCTTAGTAAGGTTTTGGGATGGATTATAACTTCTTGCTTTCAGAACTGACCTTTTCTGTTGGGGAGTAGGAAGTACTGGGGAAGAAACACATGAGTTTAACATACTTCCATTCTTTGGGTAAGAGGAGGTCCTAGTGCTTTTTTTTGCAGATGGCTTTTTTTTTTTTTCCCCTAAAGAGAAACATGTACTCTTCTCAAAATCTAACAGTGTAAGAAAGTAAGTAGTGGATTTTTGGCCTAACTAGTATCAAATCTTGAGTGCTGCAGTTTACCCCTTCCTGGGTGTCCTAAGCTGTCACAGATGCTTTTACAAGTCAGATAAGCTTTTAGGGAGCCAAGTTTCACAGAACCATATTTTGTAAATAGCAGCATGTGTACCCTCCTGGAGTTCTGTTACGTACTGTTCTTAGTTGTCACTGAACTGTGTCTCTGCCTTCATCAAATGCAAGGTTCAGTGCCTTCATAATGTTCCTGTCTATTTCACAGTTCCAAAAAAATCAAAGGTTATCACCCCTTCCTTTTGCTGCAGGTAACTTTAGCCAATTCTTTCTCTTCTGCTAATGCTGAGAATAATCTTTTCAGTTCTTTGTTTTTCTGTTTGCCTTCCAATTCAGTTTGCTCTCTCCTATGGTAAGGACAGTCTGGACTAATGTAACTTGAAGCCTAATGGCTTGGACTTGGAAAAAAAGGAAATAGGTGCCCTGATAGCATTGTAACAGCTCAAGTCAACTTTCCTACAGGGGTGAGATACCCTTGAAATACAGCTTGCTAATTCTACCTAACTTCTGTGTTGTTTATATTCAGTATGACTTAAATTGAGCAAATCTGTTAAATGTAGTTTTTTAAAAGCAGCTTTTAGAATTGAAGGGTTCAGTGACATTGCAAAGTTATTTTATCATGTTTGCTTTTGACCTAGATTGCCAGTATTCCTATTACTGTTTCAGGCTGCTAGTACACCACTTAATCCTCTGAGCTTTCAGTGTGGATTTGTGAAACTCAGGATTGACCTTCTGCAAGCTTTTTCTCAACTCATTTGTACCTGCAACAGCCTAAAAACAAGTCCACCACCAGCTATTGCCACAACGATTGCTATGACATCAGGAAATGATCTCCAAAGGTGTGGACGCATCTCTAACCAGGCATGTATTCTTGTTCCATTTGTGCGCCGTTACTTTTATGGCTGGTATGAATTTTGTTTCTCACCAAACATAGCTGATGGAAGAAATGAAAAGCAGTAGTAGAGAGTTTTGCTAAATAGTGGGCCTTGGTTTTCACCTGTAGCTCTAAAAATGTCTGCCTGTAGCAGACCTTATTTTGAAGTTGAGCATGTACGTATGTTTTCTCATATGTTCATGTGCACAGCTTCCAAGGAAGTGCATGTAGTAAGCCACTCAGTACGCTCAAACTTGCAGCAAGACCTTTCACACCTTGTTTTGAAACACTTGAGATACTGTGATTACACTGAGGAAGAACATATACTTTAAGATCGTACTGCAACTCATTCTGGTGAGTGGTGGCAACTAACTTGATACTGTACCCAACACCAGGACAGGTTGCTCCTAAAATACACATAGTCTGCAAGAAGGAGTCAGTGGGTACTCTCTGAAAGACAGAGCAGGTTTATTTGCCAGTGGGGGATAGGGGAAGTTGTTGGTGAGGTTTTTTGTTTTATTTTTAACCCAAGGAGGGTATGTTGGTGCTGTTTACAGGAAAAGTATCTGTTTAATGTGTGGATAATAGTCGGTCACTTTGGTGATTTCGATCTGTGTGAAGAAGTAAGAATTTTATATATTTTGCCAGAGTATGTTGTCTTATTCCTTCAGTGTTGTGTGTCATAGTGAAGTGGTTTTCTGCATGTGGGGGGTTTTGTTTTGCTTTGTTTTGTTTTGGGTTTTTTTGACTAGTAACATTGCCCTGTAGATGAAACATTCGATGGAGGAATTTCGAAACCTGGCTACACGGTATGGAGATCTGTATCAGTCATCTTTTGATGCTGACTCGACAACTCTAAAGAATGTAGAACTGTATCCTTTTAAAAAAATCTTAGAATTTGTCCACTTTCCTTCTCATGTGGACAGCATGAAGCTTAACAGTCCTCTTTTCTATGAACACTAGCACAAAGTCATTTTGAAGCAGTTGGTAACATAAAAATTAGGTACCAGTTGCTTAATTTGCTTTATTTGGAAATAAACATTGCCATACTATTGTTTGGAATTACTTTATGAACTAGTTATGACACAAAAATTGCAACAGCATAAAACTTGGGATTTTCATTGTTCTTGCTCTATGTTTATTAAAGGAATAATGACTGTAGGATTACTTCACAAAAGCAAGAGAAATAAGGAAAAGTGCCAGTAAATATACTGCATTTCTTGGTTTAGGTGCCAACTTTGTAAGTCTTTTAACTCCTTAGTTTTAATATCAGACAACAGCAGAGCTGCCTGTTGATTTCACATGCAATAGAAGCTCTAATTTTGGATCCAGAATCTGCAAAGTAGGTTTGATAACTAACTTTCTATTCCTTCACTATTTTATTTCTAATTTCTTGGAGCTTTAAGCATAGGAATTCAAAGAATGTTCAGAAAGTTTCTCAGTAGACCCTTCTAATTCTACTCTGGGCAGGCTTGAGGACCTGTTGCTGCTGTGCTGTACCAGGGTTGGGGACTATGTTTCGGGTTCTATATTTCACACTGATTTTGCTTTTGAGAGCAGTATACCAGACTTGTCTTAAATACAGATGCGCTAAAGTGAAAAATAACGTCTATTATCTTCTTTAGTCACCTATTTTAACTTGTGTCATTCTGTGTTAGCTCCCATACCTACTGTTTGTACTTGTAAGCACACATTAGTTTCCTTCAGAGTCCTAAAAATGTATACACTATATAAGTTTAAACATCTAATGTAAATCCATCACCTCTGGCTCTTTTTTTAACAGTGAATTTATACCTGTTAAATCGCTCTTTAAGATTCCCAGGCTGAGATTAAATGGGAGATAACGTGGATAAACATCCTTTTTTAATGTGTGATTTTATAACTGGAAATAAGTGAAGATCGTAGATGACTGTCCAACTCATTATGAATTAAGCATTGCTTAGAAGATGTATTAATCATATTTGTAAAAAGTATGAAGCTGTGGACTTCAGAACATTAGGTTTCTAGGAAATTAAATTATATTCAAAGCATGAGATTATAGACTTCCTGATTTAGTCTTAACTCTGACTGGCATTCTTGCTTTTCCTTGAGTTGTGAGACTTTTAAAAACATCATAAACACCGCAGGATTAAATAAAAGCCAGAGGAATTAAACATGCTGAGTCTGTTAGACTTGTAACTGCTTCAAGTGAGAGGGTGGGGACAGAAAGTGGTGGAGGAACTGTAGTTAAGAAAGGGTTTAAATATAAAGGGCAAGTCTAACAGTGGAAAAATAATAAAGAAACAAGAGTAAACAGTTTGAAAGACATAGTTATTTTTAATGGATTTCAGTTTGTAACAGGGTCTGTTTAGGAGTGTGCCTCCCAGGTTATGATGAAGAAACTATGTTAGACATGATGAAAAGTTTTATTTTTTTAGTTTTCAGGAATATAGCTCAAATGGAACAGCACATGTTGAGAGTGAATATGAAAGAAGAATGATGTCTGTATTTAATCATGTACTGGAAGAAGTGGAATCCCTCAACAGGAAGTATGCTCCTGTGTCTTACTTGGCAAGTAACAGTTTTGAATGTATATTCTATAGACAAAGGTTCCAAAAACTTGGCAACTCCATATATCTGTGGTGCTCAAGAAACTGAAGAGCACACTCTGTTAATTAACACAACCTCTTACTGGCACAAATGGTCTCTCCAGAGACTCATTACTTCAAAAATTCTCGAAAAAAGGTTTTGTTGAGACATGTCTAATGTCTTACTGGTCTGATTCAAAATAATGTTTTAAAAATTCTGATACTAAGAACGTAGCAGATGCTGATAACTAAAAGTATTGTCAAGTCTCTGTCAGATCTCCTGCCACAGTTGCGTTCAAAGACTGAAGTGCATTCTCGTTGTTCATACTGTTATGAAAGAATTCTTCCCCTGTTGCACAGTGGTGGAGGGTCCAGCCCTAGCCTAGCTTTGGTCACTGAGCTGTTGGCAGTTAATACTGTGTTTTGCGAGTATAATGTTTCTCTTATCAATGCAGGTCATCAGAGAACACAATGTAAAGTGTGCTGAATGCAAACAGTGAGCTGATAATGTAATCTAGTACAGGGCTAGTACAGTTTTTTGTTTACTGTTAGTGAACATCATAAAGCTGAAATGCATGTTGGTGGGAACATTTGTCATGGCTGGCATCTATTTGCCTGACTTCTAAATTCAATGGTCCTTACCAATTCCAAATAGAAGAATGAGTTGTGTAAAACGTAGCGAAGGTAAACCCTGTAAACTTAGCTGCCACTGGCTCCATATCAATGCAGCTAGGTGACTTCAGTAGCACCGCTGTTGCTCATCTGAGTGGGGAAAGGAAGAATAAACAAGAGACTTAAAACTTAATCATTGTACTGCTTAAGTTATGGTAGATGCCAGCCTTGTTTGCTTGGAGGGGAATTGTTTATTTGAGAGTTTTTGTGTATGAGTGTTTCAAGCGGATACTGCTCTGCTGACTTTAACACTAGGACTGAAATGATTTGGATTTTTGTTTTTCTTGGCATCCTTGTGCTTTCCAGAGCAGAATACCTTCTTCATAAAGGGCAGAATATAAACAGAGAGGCTGAATGCAGTCAGTCATCATAGAGGCTGTTATCCTGTGACTGTATCAATATATTTATGGACTTCTCATGTGAATTACTGCAGTTTCAGTACCTCAAGTGCATGTCTTTTTCCTATTCCATGAATGATCTTTTTTTTTCAATTGTTTTGGCTCTGTTTCTTACAGCATACAGCTTGTCTGTGCAATGCTGTCATTGCATTGTTGAAGGTACCCCTTTCATTTCAAAGGTACTTCTTTCAAAAACTGCAGTCTACAAGTATTAAGGTAAGTACTGCTCAAATGTGGCCTAAAATCTCTTTTTATAAAGAGTCTTTACTTATGAGAAAAGCCTTACTGAAGGCACAAAGATTCAGCATTTTTAGTGAAGATACATAACTGCAAATAGCATCTGGGTTTATCTGTTAGGAGTAACTCGAATAATATGTACTTATCATTAAGAACCGCTAGGCTGTGACTTAGGCAAGTAGGATTCAATTCTTTGGTTGCATAAAAAAATCTAACTGGAATTTTTGTTGGTTCTGAGTCTGCAAAGCTAAATAATGTTCTTGTCCTGGAAAGGCAACTTTTATAAACTTGTATTGTTTTTCCTTTAAAAAGCAACGTTTACTATTTTGGAAGAGAATTGTAATATTTATCAGCTGACTGAGTAAGAATGGCTATATGTGACTTTCAGTAGTCTTTTTTTTTTTTTTTTTTTACTTGAGTGCTCCTTTTTACTGGGAAAAGTGAAAGCCTTAAGATTTTTAATATTTACTGTTACTGCTTCTCTGTTCAGCTTAATATACTTACCTGTGATTATTTTGTAGGAAACTTTTTCCACTTCTTTTGCAGAAGTGCAATTAATGAAACTGATATAAAGACTACATCTGATACTGCTGCTGATGCTTACTCATTATTATAGTAACAAGTCTCTGTTTCATTTGCTGGTTTCACTACCAAGGCCCTCCTTGGAAATTTTTCTGTAAGAAGGTGTTCTGCTTCATCCTTCAATTGTTTGCTTTTCTGGAGGCACAACGTTATGTTTTGGTCTGTTTTCTTGTGTTTCAGCTTGCTCTATCCCCATCTCCAAGGAATCCAGCAGAACCTATTGCAGTACAGAACAATCAGCAATTGGCCCTAAAGGTGGAAGGAGTGGTTCAGCATGGATCTAAACCAGGACTTTTCCGTAAAATCCAATCTGTCTGTCTAAACGTCTCTTCAGTGCTGCAGAGCAAATCTGGACAAGACTATAAGGTATGGATAGGAGTCTTGAGCTTTCTTGCTGTATTTTCCTGCTCTTTTGTTTGGCTCTGGTTAGCAGAATTTTCAGGTTGACTTGAATGGGTTCTTCTGTAATCCTCTCACTCCTGACAGTTGACATTCAAGCAATGGCCAGAGCCAGGCATAGTGCATGCAAGGGATCGGGGATTTTTAAGTCTTCTGTATGCCAATAGCTTTTTAGTAATAGCTTTTCTTCCAAACAAAAGAGGCTTTGTAATGTTCAGAACAAGTCATTAGGAACCTGCTTGAGATGAGGAAAATTCAACCTAGGTGTATATTATATGAAATTCCACAGGGAAAAAAAGGCAGGAGTAGATTATTCTCTACCACATAGTCTCTAGAATTTGTTTGTCCTCATTTTAAGTTTTCTTTTGTTTCTGGAAATTGGCAGGACAGGCTGTCCAAATTAAATAGCACCTGAGGAGATGCGTATTAAATTCAAGTCAACAGTTTTATTGGAGGTGGCATGTGTGAAGTTCAGGTTCTGCTCATGTGTGACATTTAGTGCAAGACCTGTTTTGGTAGGTTTGGGTGTTCGGTTTTTTGGTTTGTCTGGGGTTTTTGAGGGGGAAAAGGAAAAAAGTCAGTTGCTACTAAAAGAACAACAGCACTAGGAAGTGTGTAATGTTTGTCTGACTCAGTACTCTGTGGTAAACTAGAACCTCAGGGAGGAAAAGGGATGTTAGCTACCTTGTTTCTGTGAACAGATATAAAAATGACTCATTCATTGATGAAAAAGCATGTCAAGCTGCGTCAAACACGCACATGCATTGGTTTAGGAAAATTGAGGACAAAGATTTTTTCTTTTTTTCTCTCCTTGAAATGGAGAGCAGAAAACTTACTTTAACAGGTTTATATAAAACAGCATTTTAACCTTCCATGTGTTCTCAGATTCCTATTGACAACATGACCAATGAAATGGAGCAGAGGGTGGAACCACACAACGACTACTTCAGCACTCAGTTTCTGTTAAACTTTGTGATACTTGGCACCCACAACATCACAGTAGAGTCCTCTGTAATAGATTCAAATGGTATTGTCTGGAAAACTGGGCCTAAAACAACTATTTTTGTTAAATCTCTTGAGGATCCGTATTCCCAGCAGGTTCGTCTTCAGCAACAGCAAGGACAGCCGCCATCACAGCAGCAGCAGCAAAGAACAGCATACTCACGGTTTTAATTCCCAGAAGTGACTCTAAGCTGGTCAATGGTATTACAGTTTGTCTTGGACACTTTTTTTTTGAAAGACATACAATTTTAGCCTTCTCCAAGAAAGTATCAGATGCCAATTTGTTGCTCTTTAAATTATCTGGGGTAAACTTGAACTTGATTCAGCAGAGACAACACTGTTCAAATTTGGAATTGTGCTTTTAATATAAGAACTTCTACCTGATCACTTCTGTTTGCAAACCTGTTGTGGCAGGGTCCACAAATTTTGATAGCAGGGGACACTAAGAGCTCTTAAGAAAGAAGAATACTTTCTGTACTCTTGTCTTTTTTTTGAAGCATATGGGTTCTAATGTTAGGCTTACGGGACACTTGTAAACACTTTGGCTAGTTATACAGAACTGAATGTAATACCAAGTTTGTATTTCTTAATGTGAAGAATTGGCAGGAATATCCAGAGATACTTATGACACTTTAAGAGCAACTTCCAGTATTCTGCTGGTGTATGTGTATTATTACAATTCATCAGCACCATTTAATGCATGCATCTGAAAGAAAAAATGTTGTGGCTTGGTTCTCATACCCAGTCATTGTAGAGGGAGGAGACTGCTTGAGGGGTTGTTGTCGGAGGAGTCTTACAAGAGGCAGAATTTTAACAGATGGGAACAAGTAACTGTTTCTCAGAGGATACAGAAAGGATTACTGTGTTGTTTCTCAATCTTCATGTATCTGTATTTCAGAAGGCTTTCGTTTTGTTGGGTTTTTTGTTTGCAAGTTAATTTCCCTCTTAAAAGAAGAAGTTGTCATTTGTTTTAACTGCTTTGGTTTTTAAAAAGGAATTTTATATACCAGAGCTTTATAATCTTGTGTACTCTTTGACCAATTCAATCCTAATGGTTACTTCTACAGGATAACTTGAAGGAGAATTTTGCCAATACTAGAAATTGATTTGGAATGATTTTGGAAATATGCTGCTTCATACATAGTTTTCATGCTTCTTTTGAGATGTAAAAGACTGAACTCTGCCTCTGTCTGGACTCCCAGGCAATAGGTCACATAACAAGTCCTTCACCTGGTTCTCATAAATAATTTCTGTTTATCACTCTTCAGGAAAGTAGGACCCACTTGAATGGGGAGGAGGAAGGATGACAATTCTTACAGACTTCAGTTTGTGAATGCTTTAATCCCTCTCATTGGAGCAGAAATTTTCATTATTTTCTCAGTAGATTCTTAAGATTATTTCTTCAAGTTGATTTAACTGTAGAAGCTGACTAAAGCTTGAAGACTCTGCTTGCTTTATTTGCAGAGAATATAGTAATGGGTTTTTATAAGCCTAGGTTTCTTTGGTATGATGGATGAAGAAATCTTTTTGTGTTTTCCCATAATAGTTGCTTAAGAAATCAACTTTCTTCCTCTTGGCTTAAGACTAACCAAAAAAAAAAAAAAAAAAAAGGAAGTGATTATTGTAGATTTCATAATATCTTGGTCAGGCTATAATCCTAAACAGAAAAGATAATTGGGATGTAAGGTAGAAATAGAAGACTCAGAATTGGTGAAAAATTCGCCAGCATCTTTCTTAAATCTGACTTTTATTTTGTGCAGAAGACAGAAACTACCACTGCCCTTCAAGCTGGCTGAAGAAAGTGATGGTTTCTGGTGCCCACTTCTACAGTTATATACTTTTTTTATGTGTATGTACATATAGCTATTTATGCACACATGCATACATGTACCTATAGCTATGTATATGGCCCAGAAAGAGACGTTTCACCTAGTGATGTGCATGCAGTCTGTAAGACTGAGGATCTGAACTGTTTGGTTGGGTTTTTTTCATTAAAGTTGTAGATCAGTGTCTTAACCACAAACCCCTCCTTATTGTAATGAAAAAAAAAAAAGACTAAGTGGTCAAACAGATTTTTTTTATTTTTTTTTTTAATCCTGCATAATGAGTCTGTGTTTCTTGCTCTATTATTGACCAATATGTTGCTGGAAACTGTGATGGCAGCATTCCAAAACAATTCAGAAATGAAATGAAATTTCCACACTGGGGAGCAGACTTTTCTCATAAGTCATATGATGTTCACAGTGCATAGCTAAACTTTTATGAGAAGCCTAGTAGAAAAAAACTTATCCAGGGAAAGCCCTGACCTGACCTGAGGCTTAATTGGCTGCAAGCCAGTAAGATTAACACTGCTGTAGTTGGAAAAATTGTTCCTTCTCCAAACAAGTTCATTCACCTGATCTGAGAGGCCTCTAGAACTCTAGGAACTTGTATCAGTGTTAAAGCCAGACAAATAATAATTGAAGTCTAAAAATCTGGATGCTAAATATCAGTGTCTCTCAATAAACAAAGCAGTATCTTGGTCACTATGCATAGCTGCACACTGATAATGAGACACAATTCAGGTCTTTTTCATTTACTGGAAAAGGAAGGAAAATATTCAGTGGCTAGACATTGGTCTTGCTGCTAAGAATTCAAACAACAAAAAGGCTTATGCAGGCAGTTACATCGTTATCTAGTCAGTAATTAAGATATGCTTTCATTTAGCTTTGATAAATCCTTGGGTTGGGAATGGGTAGAGATGATCAAGATGACTGGAGGTATTTGTAATACATGCAGTTCTGCATTAAGCCAATGGTAATTGGTGCTTAGGCTCTAGAATTTAACCTGGCTTTTCCATGGATGATGTAGCCAGTTACTCTTGGAAGTAGTTACTACTCACATTCTTGGGAACCTGTGCTCAGACATACCAGGAAGTGTCACATCTAGATTCCTGGCTGGTCTCTTGCTGAAGGCAATGTGGAACTCAATAAAGGGTAGGGAAGGGATTTCCCCTGTCAAATTCTGCCTTCATCTGGAATTTAGAGTGTATTTTCTCCTGCTAAGATCGTATTAGTCTGTTTCATAAGTGATTCCCTGAAGTTGCAGTCATTGTGAGTGTTCATGGCATCTTAGACTTCCCTTTCTTCCCATTTTTGTTTTCTTGGATATGCACTCATTTTACCTGAAGACTGAAATGCCTTAGTTTAGCTAAGGTTTTGTATTTGATAGTGGATATATGTATATCTTTGACACAAATCCTTTGAAACTGTACAGAAAAACCCCACAACTTACTGAAGGAATTGATAAGATTTGGATGAATTATAGTGCATTCTAAAATTTCTTTTGAATGATGTGCAACATGTGTGTGTATGTATATAGAGAAAGAGAGATCTCATCCAATGCAGTATGGACGCATCTTGCCTTCAAAGTAGCTATATTTATTTTTTGGCTGTCATCTTTCTGCTGGCCTACAGTGCTTTGCTGTCTCCTTGGTCAGCATATTTACACATATGCCCTTTTAATTCTTAGCAGCATCTTCTCAAAACAATCTGTTCCTTTTGCAGCAGTGCAGGTGTAGTCAGGTATCTGCATTGTCCAAGGCAAGGGGGGGGGTAAAAAATAAAAGAAGATAGAGGGGAGGGAGGACAGGACTTAGGAGCCCTGCTGGGTCACAAAGCAGTTCTGAGGAGTGCCCAAGAACTGGTAGTTCTCTCTGCTTGTCTGCTGTAACCCAGCATCCAGCACTATTGGAGCTGCTCTTGCTTCACCCACATAAATGCCTTAACTTTAGATGGACACAGCCTTAGATGCTAAGCAAAAGGAGACTTATCCAGAACCTTGGCCTATTAATCTCCAAAGCAGAGAGAGAGTAAATGATAGAGACAAAAGCACTTCTTGAGAGCAAGGGAAAAATAAGTGTTCCACAGCTTTTCATACAAGATATGTTATGTAGTGTTGCAGTTACCTTCTCCCCATGTGAATTTCTAAGCCAAGTGCTGGTTTGTGTTACTGGGAAACAAGCCTATCTTAGTGGTGACCCTGGGTAGCTCCTGAGTTCTTTGTACTCCAAGGGACATCTCTCTGACAAACAGCAGCTGCTCAAACTCACTATGGAAATCATGGATTACATCTATTTCAGTGAGCAGTCATCTCAGTTGTTTTTCTGCGAACTTCAGAAATTTCTCTACTCTGCTGATTGTCAGAATAGTGCTAAGAAATAGGAAGTATCTTCTTGGTGTTCTCATTTGCTTTTAGGATAAAGTTTTTTATCTACCTCTTGCTTGCTCACATCAAAGCAATGCTATTGAAATTAAGGATAGTTTGGCTCCATGTTAATGCAGTTTTCAATTAGCCTCAACCTCCTGATCCAAGTTCCCACTGACTGGAAAAGGAGTCACATAACCCCCTTTTCAAAAACTGAAATAAAGATGACCTGGGGAACTACAGGCCACTCAGTGTCATTCTGTGCCCAGCAAGGTCATGGATGGATCCTCAAAACTATACTAGGGCACTTAGAAAATAAGGAGATAGTTGGTGACAGCGAACATGGCTTTACTAAGGACAAATTATCCCTGATGAATTTGGTGGCCTTCTATAACAGGATTACAACATCAGTGGATAAGGGAAGAGCAACTGAAGTCATCTACCTGGACTTGTGCAAAGCCTTTGACACTGTCCCACCTGACATCCTTGTCTCTAAATTGGAGAGACGTGGATTTGACAGATGGAGCACTTGGTGGATAAGGAATTGGCTAGGTGGTCACACTCGAAGAGTTGTGGTCAATGGCTCTCCAAGTGGAGAGCAGTGACTAGTGGTGTTCCTCGGGGGTCAGTGTTGGTACTGCTGCTGTTTAACACCTTTGTTGGTGACATGGACAGTGGGATTGAGCGCACCCTCAGCAAGTTTGCTGACGACATCAAGCTGTGTGGTTCGGTTGACAGGCTGGAGGGAAGGGATGTGCCATCCAGAGGGACCTGGACAGGCTGGAGAGGTGGGACCCTGCAAACCTCATGAAGTTCAGCAAGGCCAAGTGCAAGGTCCTGCACATGGGTCAGGGCAATCCCAAGCACAGATACAGGCTGGGCAAGGAGTGGATTGAGAGCAGCCCTGTGGAGGACTTGGGCATATTGGTGGATGGAAAACCGAATATGACTCAGCAATGTGCACTTGCAGCCCTGGACTGCATCAAGAGAAGTGTGGCTGGCAGCTTGAGGGACAGGATTCTCCCCCTCTGCTCTCATGAGACCCCACCTGCAGTGCTGTGTCCAGCTCTGGGGCCCCTAAAATGAGGGGGACACAGACCTGCTCGAGCAAGTCCAGAGGAGGGACATGGGGATGATCAGGGGGCTGGAGCACCTCCCTTATGAGGACAGGCTGAGAGAGTTGGGGTTGTTCAGTCTGGAGAAGAGAAGGCTCTGGGGAGACCTTATAGCAGCCTTCCAGTACTTAAAGGGGGCCTACAGGAAAGATGGGAAGGTACTCTTTATTGGGGGGTGTAGTGATAGGCCAAGGGGTAGCAGTTTTAAACTGAAAGAGGGTAGATTTAAATTAGATGCAAGGAAGAAATTCTTCACTGTGAGGGTGGTGAGACACTGGAAGAGATTGTCCAGAGATGCCATGGAGGCTTCCTCCCTGGGAGTGTTCAAGGCCAGGTTGGACAGGGTTTTGAGTAGAAAGTCTAGATGATCATTAAGGTCCCTTCCAACCCAAACCATTCTGTGATCTTAGACAAGGTAAGAAGAATATTCAGTGAATTGTGAGAGAAAAATCTGTTTCAGTCTAGAAAGAACCTGTGTCAATGTCTTAAACTCTAGTCTACTGGACACCTAACTGTAGTGAAAAGGTAATTTTTCTTTTTGTCACTGCTGAATCAGTGACCCAGTACAGCAATCAAGGAGATACTGCAGCTCTTCTATTCTGTAGAAATAAAACTTATGCCATAGCTAATTCACAGTCTTACATTCACATTCCCTTAGATTTGAGTTTATGGTTTTCAAGTTTTTTGAAGCTCTGATTAATAAAAGCAGTTGTTTGGAGTATTTTATACATATCAGTGGTGACTACAAAGCTCCAGAGAAGATAAAATGAAGACTTATGTGGGTTGACTGAATTAAAATACCTTTGCTCAACTGTTAAAGTATGGGAGTTGCTCGCAGTCCCTCTTAAAGATCCCTTCCCTGCTTACTAGAAGTACTAAATTTAGGAATGCTGTTAATTTTAAATTAATAGCTGTCCACGGTTAACACACAGCTTCTAACTACAGGATAAAAACAATGCGTAGTAGTTGAACTGAACAGACTGTGATAAATTGAATGGTATGTGGATGAATGGACTGTGCCAAAGATGGTGGGTGAATCTTCAGGGTACGGTTTCATGCTTCATTTAACACAGTCTAAGTCTGTGGTGTTGCTGAAAGGGGCTCTTGGCTGCTTATTCCTGCCTCTGTCTTTGCTCTTTGTGTCAGATCACGAGTTTATCCAGTTAAAACAGTTTCATTTAGCTAGGGTGTTTTTTCAGCAGAATCATCAGGTTTGTCTTGGCTGACTGCGCAGCAACTTGATCAACAGAGCCAGTACAAGGAAGGTACTGGGGAAGGCTTATGGTGAATCCTAGAAATAATAGTTGGACTGACTGACCACGCACCTGTGGTATATTTCTGTATTTAACACAAGCCTGGAGGGAACAATCTGTGTGCACGCATCTGAACTGTGGCATTTCTGCATGACTGGTTTGAGGGGGCAGAGATCACTGCAGCAGTTACCAGCCAGCTGTCTGGCCTTCCCATCTGCTGTGAGTCACCGCATACGAGGGAGACAGCAGAAGAGTTGCTCTTGTGGATCAGTGGATGAGGCCAAGCCTCAGTGAGTTGTTAGTCTTTGCTCAGGCGTGGGTAAGGTGTGCTTGAATACATCCTGATTTGCCAGCAATGCAAATGGACAGTAGCTAACAGTTGTGAGCAATGACAGCCCTCTGACTCACCTTGTTTTCACAAAATCCTAAAGCGTGTGGATGTCAAGATTCTGGTTTCAAATTATTTTTCAGTTATACTGGTGTTATTCCTCCATGAACACTCTGAAATTTTGGCTACAGCCAGGCTTTTATCAATTAATCTTATATCCACTGGCACTAGTTTCATGGGTATGTATTTGCAGGAATTTATCTCTGCAAATTATAATGTTCAAACTAGATCATTGTCCACTGAGTGAAGTGGAAAAACAATATGGATGGAGACCTTGTAGCTCGTCACCCACTTCAGACAGATAGGAAATTCCAGGAGTTGTTCGTAATAATTCATAAAAAATGTTGTCTGACGACATCTTCAGATGGTCTCTTTCCCTCATTTCATGAGGGAAGAACTAGCCATTGTAATTAATTATGCTGTTGTAACTCATTTAAGGAAGCCATCACTCTGATACGTTTTTTCTTAAGCAGTGTGAACTGATCCTGTCTGCAGTGTACAAACTCTGATGGTTTATTTTCTTTGTGTCTGTCTCTATCACCAGTAAAGAACTAATAACGCAGTTCTTACAGAGGAAGAGATTGTCATCCTTGCAGAGGAGGAGATGGACCTGACAGCCTTTTGTGTCTGTGAGAGGGATGCAAAACCTTTCCTTGTTTTGCCTGTTGTAAGGGTTTGTGTGTTAGTGTGGATGAAGTCTTTGTGAGTTGGATAGGAATTTCTGAGAGGATTAATTCTGAGTGTATCTGGGTAGTACAACCCACATGATGAATCCCCTAGAGAGATTTGTATTTCTGTTAGCATGTGTATACTAGATTAAGAACAAAAATATACTTCTGATCTTTATTTTTGGGGGGAGTGGGACAATACAGGTGAAATATAAGGATAGTTTAAAGGCTCTAAGTTTAGTTGTCTTCCTGATATTTGAGCCTGACCTTAAGAAAAGCACCTAGTTATTGTGTGTTGGTTTTCCCACAAAAACCTAAAACCTCTAATTCCTTATGCTTTGCTCTTCAGAGTTTTAGAAATTGGTCCTATGGAAATACAAAATACTGTGGTGGTGTTTTGTGGATGGATTTTCTTTTTTCTTTTGTATAGGAAAAGGGAGGTCCCAACCCATGACTTGTGTGTTGCAATATATACTGTAGTTCAACTTGGCAAGATAATAAAACCAGTGTAGAACTTGGCCTGGCAATAACGCTTTTGTGAAAAACTCTTTTAAAATACCATGCTCATAATCAATCTCTTTCTCCCTCTTTTTATAAATTAAAACTTTTCTCAACAAAAAAGCATTGCAGATCGGGTACTCATGTTCAGGTCTGTTCTTTAATGATACGAGTGTACTAAATTGGCAGATGGGAATGTTGATGATTCACTGAATATATTTATGTATATATATAAACACTACCTCACCAGAAAACAGATTACCAAGAGGGGTATGGTAACTTAAAATTTGTTTTCAATGAAGTCCATTCTGTAGTATAAACATAGTGAGCTGTTGCTGTGACAATACAGATGGGAGAGCCCTCTGCAGTGCCTGCCTAATCACCTGAAATGTGCCTTTCTGCTTCTCTTGGGCTTTGTGCTTTCTGGGCACTGCCCTTACCATCATGGCTAAAACAGCATTTACAGGCTAATCATCCACTGCCAAAATCAGCCACTGTTTTTCTGTGATGTAATGTAGCTTTTCTGATTCATGAGTTCTCACCTATGTCTGATCACTTATCTTCTGTTGGCAGAGATGAGAATATTCTTTGACATGAAAAGCTGCTGGGAGCTTAAGGATCTCTTCCTGCTGTAAATTTTAGACTGCTTCCAGCAGCTCCAAGGCAGCCCAGGGAGACATTGGCACTGGCCATCTCTTACTCTGCTATGCAATCTGAATAAATTTAAGAAGTGCCACTTACAATCTCTTGAGCTTTTATTTTCAGCTGCTCCTTCACAATCATGATAGCCATAAATCATGTTTTGCATAATCTTATTCCTCATTTTTATTTTTAGTACTTGACTCCAGGAAGTGTGTTTAAAAAAAACCCAACCCAAACCTAAGACCCAAACGTTCAGTAAAATCTATCCTTCCAACAATATTCTTAGACAATTCAATTAGCCCTGATTTAGCCTTCAAATGCCCAGTCTTGCTGGGCTGTGCCTGATATATTTGGCCGTTTGAAGAGTAAAGGAACAGCAAAATAGTAACTTAATAGAAGTTTTACAAGCCAAGTATCTTCCACTCAAACCTGTAGAAAAAGAAGTACAGGCGGGAGGTGGGGAGCACTTGTGTGAGGCTTGCAAGTTGTCAAAAGTTGATTGCAAGTTAGCAATTCAAAATATAGCACTGTAATTATCCCCTGCCTTATTTCCTCATCTCTGCCTTTTAGAAAGGAAAAAAATCAACACCCTCTGATTGTGCTCCTAGAAATTATTACAACTAATAAAGTTACATATTCAGTAAACTAAAGTTTTGAAAAACTGAGGTCACTGGGTGTATTGGGTCTGGCTGAACTGGAATCGGTTTTCCCCGATAGCAGCCGTCACGGTGCTGTGGTTTATGCTGGGATCTGGCAGGGTGTTGATAGCACCCTGGTGTTGTGGCTGCTGCTGAGCAGTGCTTACACAGCACCAAGGCTCTTTCTGATATTTCCCCCAGAGGGACGGGGTGGGCAAGATCTTGGGAGGGGACACAGCCAGGACAGCTGACCCGAACTGACCAAAGGGATATTCCAGACCATATGACGTCTGCTCAGTATAAAGCTGGGAGAAAGGAGGAAGGGGCTGGGGTCACCCTTGGTCCTCCAAGGCAACCACTACGCGTATTGGAGCCCTGCTCCTGAGAAGGCCCGACATCGCCTCTTCATGGGAAGTAGAGAATAAATCTGTTTGCTTTTGCTTCCGCGCGTGGACTTTTGCTTCGCTTTGCTTATATTAAACTGCTTTTGTTTCACCCACAAGGGTTAGTTTATCTTCTTTCCCCTCTTTACCCTGTTGAGAAAACAAAGGGAAGGCGGGGGGGAAGTGATAGAGCGACTTGGTGGATACCTGGCATTTAGCCAGAGTCAAACCATCACACTGGGCATATAACTTATTTTGTCATTTACCTTCAAGGAAAGACTTACCAGTTTTCTTAAGAAGCTATGCAGTCTGGGTTAAGTCACAGCAGTTCAGCTGTTTGAGCACTGATTCATTTGTACCCATTCCTAGTACTAGTTGTGGTGTTAGTAATAAAAAAATTTGTGGCTGAAATTACAGGACAGAGATGGAAAGGCCTCATCCAGCAAGAGGGCAGCAATGTACAGCTGTGCTGCCTGAGACATAACTGTTTGCCAGTGATTTGGTTACTCAACAGTCTAGACAGATTCACAAGCCATACCCAGGAATCGAATTTCTAAACAGAATTTAGACAAAAGTTTCCTTCAATGTAGGACAAATCCTATTAACACTGTAGTAGGGTTGACAGAGGGCACAGGATCTCTTCTATAGTTCTGTATTGGACTTAGGTTAAAACAAGGTACATAATTCATGCCTAGCAGAGGCAGTTGAGACCATGACTCATTTGTGCCACTCTAAAATATTAAAACTTCCAGGCCACTTCAATTACAAGCCTGGCAGGATGAACGACCTGATACAGTGAAATATTTACCTTTGTTATCCAGGCAATGGCAAAGAATCTAGTCATTGCAAAGAATGCTACTTGTGATTAATAATGCAGTTATTTAAATTGTTTCTGAAATTATTTTGACCACCTAGGAGTAGAAAGAGCTACAGCTGAGTGGGCAGTCCACTTAAAGTATATTGGAGATGCATGAAAACTTTGTACCTTCAGAAACTTAAGTCTTTGAAGTATTTGTGCGCGTGTAGGCAACTGCTACTCTGAAGTGGGGTGGAAGGTAAGAGAAACTGGGCACATTTATACATATGTATATCTGTGATAGCAGAGATTAAAGCTGAATTCTGTAAGAGAATTTGAAGAGGATCTTCTGAGATATTTGAGTTTCGGGGGGAGAGATGTCAACAGTGCATTTAATAAATACACTCAAATAGCATATGTTCAGTAATGAAACTACTGATTAAAGACTAATTAAGTGTACCTGCTGATCGAATCTAATGTAAGAGAATTAGTACTTATGATTGCTAAAACTAGAATCTTATTTATAAGCATCCTTTTTAATGTAGCAGGTAGCAATAGCTGGAATTTACGTGTTCCTGTGCTTGGTTTTGTGGTTCTTTTTTCTTTTAATGACAATAACATCGTATCACAAATTCTAATTTGATTTTTGCATTTGTGTAGGCAGCTCTGAACTGTTTGCAGACAACAGATGTACTTAGGAGTCGACTTAAGCCTGGAACTGAATGCATGCAAATGGCTCTACGTGTGAAACTGTAGACTGGACTGAAAAATCTGAGTATTCTAGCTCATGTTTCCCTGCATAATGAAGTCACTGACTAGTATGATCAGATTATATAAAAGTAGTCTTTGGCATATATATAATACCTAGGCTCATATGAACTGGTTTTAATCAGTAATTAATATTGTTTATCTTGCATGATGAAAGGATATAAGTGAACATACATTTGTGTACATTGTGACAACCTTTATAGAAACCCTGCAGGATTTTTATAACAGTTCAACTAAAATTCAGTGTAAACCAGATCAGCTGTTACAGGCTTGGTAGGATTCCAGCAGCATAGCATCATAGGATGAAGAGCTCTGTGAACAAGGGCACAGAGACCTAGAAAGAAGTTGAGATTCTACTGAAAAGCCGTACTAACAGTTGAAAAATAACAGTCTTTCAAATAAAATTGCAAATATATGGGGCTTTCTGTGACACTCAACACTTTCCTATTGGCACAGAATATTAATTCATTGTATTTCGTGAGGGTGTTTCATTTGTCCTCTGTTTTTAAAGACAATGACCAGAGACAGTGGGAGGTTTTGGCAGCTGTTGATCCTGGACAACAGGATTGCAAGACTCAAGTTGCAAGTCAGTGTTTTTATTTTTTTGTTTTGATCATAAAGTCATGTCCTGATGTTTTCTAAGGCCCCTGGTAAATACTGGTGAAGAATGACTGCTTCTGGGTGTGTTGGTTAGAGTAGTGATTTGCAAATCTTCCTGACTTCGTGCAGTGGTTTAGGCTTCTCCAGAGTGCATTATGTAGTACATTTGAGCAATCCTATGTAAACACTTGATTAACTTTTTTCACTGCAATCTATTGCCTTCATTCTTCAAATTCACAAGTGGATTTCTGCTTAATTGTGTCTTCATCCAGCTTCTAACTTCCACCTTTACATCCATGTCCTCAAGGCATAATCCATAGCTTCTAACAGTTCATCCTGTACCACAGTGTTTGCACCCAGTCCTTCCAAACGTACGTAGTGATTCTTTTTGTCATTCCCTTAAGTTATCTTTGCAAAAACTTAGGAATTAATCTGAGAGAGAAGGAAGAGCAGGGGGAGCTAGTAAATAATGTGCGTGTAGTGGGATAACAGTAGGGATCACCCTTGCTGCTTTACAGTGAGCAACAGCCTCTGCCTGACCAGGCTGTGTTGGGCTGTTCTCTTCCTTGCTCGCATTTCACTGGGAGAATTTAGTGCTCAGGAGCAAGCATTAAGGTGGTTGGAAGCATAATGAATAGCAGAGATCTAAGTGCATTTCCTCACCTGGAATGTGAGCCTTTCTGATATAGATTGGGACATGCATAACTTACGCTTGCTTGCAGTCCAAGATACTGCCTCTGCCATTTATGAGAGTGGAGCCCAGGGAATGTTTTTGTGGTCTCATCTAATGGCTGCTGTTGTTTTGGGTTGGTTGTTCGGGGCTTTGTTTCTGTTTGTTTTGTTTTTTAATGTGTACCCCTTCCTTAGGGGTGAGATGATCAATATTTAAGGTATGTAACAACTCCTATACTACCTCCACTTGGAGACAGGAGTTACCACAATAAGACCGTGTGTTGTAGGGAGTGGAATGTGCAATATAATTTGCATACTCCAAATTACTGGCCTCCACCCCAGTTTGAGACAGCAACAGCTGATGTGGGACTAGGTGTCAAGCCTCTGCTTCCACTCCTCCCTGCCTTCAGGAAAAGAAACAGTTTATAGCTGGGCATGGTAAATGCTCCTGCAGATTCCAATGTCCAAGATATTGTCCTAGCTAGGGCTGCTCCCTCCGAGGCTGTCAGCTGGTAATCTCAAGCACCAAGATAGTCTGGAATTAAAGTACCACCAAGCTCAAGAATCACGACTTAAGATCAAGGATCCTTACTAAGAAGCTGTAACAAATCAAATACTTATTCTTCAACTGCTGGATTTTATTTTTGTGTTTGTCTTCAGTAGTTTTGCTTTAGTAAGGGTCTAACGCCAGTCATCACTGAGTATTAACAGTAGAAAAGAGGATGCTAGGCTGGTCTTGTGTATTCTAGGGGATTCTTGCCTCCCAAGTACAGAGAAAGGAACATTGAACAGTAGGTAAAATACCTAAGCCTACACTCTGTTGTATTTATCTATTTCTCCAGCATATTACTGGTTTGATCCTTCCTTGCAGTTTGCCAGTCAAGACGCCTTTTATGACAAGATAACTTTTTTTACTTACTTTTTTCCTATTCTTTCTCTGACTGGAACTTTCTGCTTCTCTGTAAATTTTTGGCGTAGAAGGTTTAAATAAATGTATTCTCTTTAGACAGATGGTGCCATTTAGAAATGTTATCTAGAAGACATGCAATTAAATTTTGACCTCAATTAAGTCAGTACAAAGTTCTCACAGCTTAGTGTGATAAGGAGTTATGGTTCTCTGATACTGAATTTGCTGTGATGTATCACTTTACCACTCAGCATTAACACAAGGCACATCTTGTTTGATAATTTTTCAGAACCTCAACACATCAGCCTGTTTCCTCTTCTCCTCCCCTCCCCCCCCCCCCCCCCCCCCAATCTAAATATAGTGGCTTTCACTGCTGTCTGACAATTATTAGTGGAAGCAAGCAGAAAGACCTGAGTTATGCCAATAACCAGACTTCATTTATCAATTTCACAACTTCATTTAACTACCATTTCTTTTTAACCCTCAAAGCTGGGGATGCATGCCCATGTGAATTACGTGA
This sequence comes from Athene noctua, assembly GCF_965140245.1. NCBI lineage: Eukaryota > Metazoa > Chordata > Aves > Strigiformes > Strigidae > Athene > Athene noctua. Next base: position 103,662,823 of record NC_134037.1, on the reverse strand, counting down.
TGAGTGTCCTGGGGTAAGTATGCTGCAAGTACTATATGCTACTCAAATATGCCATCAGACCAGGTGGTGCTTTTCTGCTGCCTCCTGCTCTGGACTCTTCTGGCTCCAGCTTCCACTTGAACCCCCTAGGGCTATAGAGTGCTAAAAGATGAAAGCTGAGACCATAGTGAAACTGTTGCATTTGAGACACAGTGTGAGGCACTGGGCATAAAACACTGATAGGTTGGATCAGCTACAGCCTGGACCGTGTGGGACTAACAAGAGTGTATGTGTGTCCAACAGAGCTCAATGAAACCAGCACTATTGAGGGCAGACTATTATGGAGGGAAAAAGGGATAATAGTTTCGCAGATGTTTGAAATGTTTTTTTCTTTTCCCCTTGCATCAATTCTGTGTAGTAAAGGGAGTTTCTGATGTGTTTTTGCGGTGTTTAATAATTTTTCCCAAAGACAGAAGATTAATAAATCTAAGCAAAAGTAGCATTACAGTTATGTCTCGATCATTTTGAAACCTTAGTTTTGTTTTCCTCTGCCTTTTTGTTATGAGATTTAGGCTGAGCAAATCAAGCTATGTAATTCCTTGTGGTCTGGCTGCATTCTTCCACGCCATTAGGATTGCTTTTCTTAGCCACAGTTAACAATGGTGTAATGGCTTTTATAACATTTTATTAAGTTGAAATGCATCAATAGCACTAATGATAAACAGTTGTGGTATTTTAGGAAGAACAGTTTCCAACACTTATGGCACATGCCAACTGGCAGAGCTTTTGGGCAGCACTTGACTCTGTGGCACAAACTTAGAGAAACTGGTCTTGAATGTCTGTGGTAAGAAGTATATAAAAGCATTACTTTCATCTGTTTAGATTAAAATTTCTCTTCGACTGATGATGACTGTTCCTTAAGTCTTTGCTGCTGGCTAGTATAAATCAGAATAAATTGGCCTAGCTTGGATTTGCTGTGGGGAGGACGGGAAGGGGCCTTCTCATTGATGCCAGTCATGTGACATGGCAGTTGTAATGCAACCTCCTGTTTTTCTCTCCCTCCGATGCATGGTGGGACGGTCCCAGGCTTAGGATGATAAACTTAACATGAAACTACAAGTAAGATGTATAAGGAATTCAACCTTCTCCTACTTCTTTAACCCTGGAGAGAAGAAGAAAAAAAAGGCAGCTACCTTTTAATGCCTAACTAATATTGTTATCTAATTGATGATTACTGATTAACCAATGCCAACAGTAGCTTTAGCTGAACTTTTCCCAAGGAAATGATTAATTGCTGTTAACACTGGACACAACAGTATTTTGCATTCAGATGAGAGACAGCAGTTTTGTTTTTCAGCCATGAAACAAACAGGTAGTGAGACTGCAGAGGATGTGGGTGAATGTAGCTTAAATGCAAATTATGATGTGACTTCTCCTTTTGGATTTTCCAGTGTTGTGCTATTTCTTCAATCAGCTTCAGCTTGTGCAAAATCTACATAAGTAGCTTGCAGTATGGACATATTCATCATTACCTTCTTTCAGTAACCAAGTTAAACATAGTCTTGAGGAAGCTAAGCAGAAGAGTTGCAAAGCTGCATATGGCATGTTAAGACAAGGAGGTTGCATGCTGTGCTAAAGTGGGGGAGGGAAAATGAACCATTTTTTTTAATAGATCTCAGTCCTGATCAAATTTCAGTGATGGTATTTATTTTACAATACCTGCTTCCTAGAAATGCTCAGTAGTCCTTGGATCAGACCTGTTTAGTTTGTCCCCAGTTCTTCAGTCAGCTCAAATGAGATGGATCTTTGCACTTTGCATAGTGCTGTTTGAAGTTGCTGGAATTCAGCACATGGACAAATAGACTCCCCCACAAAGGCAGCTGTCACTGTTGGACTCTACTTTCTTTTTCAACTAGAAAAAAACCCACTCTTCTGAAACATCAATATTAATTTTAGCTTGTAATGATATAGAATCCATCAAACATAAGAAGGATAAAGTAGTCTGAATACCGCTTTAATTGTATAACAAGGTATTCACTAGGGATTTAAGTGTGAAAATAACAGTGATAAGTATTTATTTAGTTCTGTTGAATTTGCGGTTTGATCCACAAACATTGATTGACTGGATGTTGATAAGAGTTCACCAAAACCTAAGTCAGTCTGGTAAATTTTGACTTGAAATGAACTTGAATGAGTTTGAAGAAAATAGGAGCTTCATCTAATGACTGACCTCACAGCATGTGATCTTTATGATCAGGACTTTGCAGTGTAGTGCTTAATTTGCCAGTACAGATGGAGAAAAATATTAGAGATTAATTCGGTGTAGTCACGTCACTGTTTTTACTACATTCTTTTTTTAAAATGGCTAATCACAAAATGGTGTGATAGCTAGAAAATGTGAAGAGTCCCATCTGCCTAAAGACAGGTTGGCTTCATCTTTGTACCATGCTTCCATATGCAAACTTTATGGGCTTATAAAAATCTTGAGAAGTGCAAGCTTATATATAATCAGCATCTCATAATTGCCTGAAGTAATATGATTCTGTAGATGTGATTGAACTAAATCAATTTGTCATGGATAAAAGATTTCATAACCAAGCTAACAGAGAGGTTAAAGATTCAGTAAGTAGGCGGAGTAACTCTGGAGTTCCTTTCAAAAAAAAAACCCAAACAACCCACCCCAAAAAGCTCCACACAAACCAAACCCTCAGCTCAAACTTACATTGGTGACAGTAGTGTCAATGGGCAAAAACCACCCGTGTAACTGAGATGAGAACCCAGCTTTGTTGTGCTCCACTTAAGCTGACCATTGATTGACACACACGGTATGGCAGAAACACATTGCAGTAACAAATGAAAGCATTGCTCGCTGACCATCTGGTTGCATTGCAGTGTATCTGTTCTCCATCTTTAATACGTGGTCTCTGTTGAAGTCTTCAGTTTAGTTTTAATGAGAAATTAAGCACCTCAAAACATCTGAATTATTCATCTCACAGTTACAGGTGTTGGTATGGGAAAATTAGTATGGTATGAAATGGCATTGTAATAGTAAGAAGGTTTTTTTCCTGTTGGGAGATGTTTATATTAGGTTACTGCAATGTTGAGAGTCACATCAAAATGTGTATTTTGTTGAAACAAACAAAAGTCACAAATGTGAGACTCAAGGCATTGTCTCTCTATGGTTAATTCTTGCTTATCTTATACCCTTATGATAATTGTAGCCAGAAAAGGGAACTTCAAGTTAACTTCTGCATCTTTAACAAGATTGAAATATCTTTTGAGTGGTTTAGCTGTTTCAAACCTAACTTTTTTTGAGAGCGAACCTTTCTGGTTTTGAAGGTGATACTGATTTGGACAACTCTGAAATACTTTGCGAGTAATCTTACCAGATCTGCATATGAGTTACAGAACAGGTGATTGGTACAAGAGGGCTTATATTCCTGATATGCTATACCAAAAGCAACAGAAAAAATTATAAGGATGATGTATACTTTTTATGTAAAACGGGTTGAAATGGAAAATCCAAGAGTGGCATTGTCATAAAGACTAACAAGCTCTGCCTAAGTGGAAAATTAAAAAATTTGCAGATAGCTGGTGATGTATTCTGTTTTTTGACTTTCTTACACATGGTGAACATCATGAACAAAGATGAGTGTGCTGTTCTTACCCAGCTCAAAAATTACTTATTTGGTTTTGCTATGCTGTAAAAGAGTAAGTACATGCAGACATTAATCTACCCAAATTCTTTTGGGAGATCAGAATAGCCTTGACTGAAGCATCATATGGCCTGGTCCCTCTCCATAACTTATACTTTAAGTCTCTTTAGATTCTTCGTGGTGAAAGTAGTACAGACACTGGTTATCACACTGCTTTTGTGAGCTACAAAGGAAATAAATGTGTCCAAAAATAGTTAAAAACAAACTCTTGACAAATCATAAATTACAGAGTATTTCTAAATTTTAGAACATAATCTCCACCTGAAAAAGTTTACGAACTATCACTTTTTATGTGTTCTTACCCAGAAAATCTATTTTGATACTGCCTTGGCCTCAGAAAACCATTGGAAAACACCTGATAAATAAGAATTAGCTATCAAATGGGACAAAAATACACTCCCGTAGAGAGTGCCCAACTATGTTAGCCAATTAAATTGAGCAGCAGTAATCCAACAGATGAGCTCAATCTGAAGTGCAGAGCAGGGAGAGTGCAGTACATGCGTCCTTGAGATTTCCCACTGTAATAAAGATCCATTTTGCTGCAGGACTTACTAGACAGAGTGATGGGACCATAGCCAGCCCCAGCATTAGATGCAAGTGGTCTTTTCCCTGGTAGCACACTTGATAATGTGTACTTGTACTGATTTAGCGTAGCTGTGTCTTCTGTGTCATATGGCCTCCTTGGCTATGGCTCAGCTTGCTCTCCCCAGAAGCTGTGTGTCAAATTTTAATTTTTACTTTGTTGGACAGAATTTCAAGATTGCACTGGAGTGGAATGTGAGAGGATGTTTCCTCACTGGAGCCAGAGTTTGTTCTTCTCTCAGTGTCTAACTATATAAAATTCCTTAGAGCAAAATAATAAATGCAATAACACCTGGTTATAAAATGTTTATTTGCTCTCATTTAGGCTTGCAAAAATTTTGCAATGAAATATTAACTCAAAGAACTACGTAACAATCCAACTTGCATAATATTTAATGATTCCTGATTAAAAAAACAAAATAAAACAACAGATTTGGGGTCAAACAATATGACACTGCTACTTCAATGCTATTTTTATTTACTCAGAAGAAATACCTTTTGTTTGTTTAGTCTCTCTTACCCTAGCAATAACTTTTTGGCTTCTTCGGTTTATTTGGTTGTGTGTTTATATAGATTGTTTGTTTAAAGCCAGGAAATCTTCTTTGCCACTTTCTCCCAGGAAAAAAATGGCCCTAAACTAACTCAAGTTAGAATTAACACTGTCTGAAATCTGATGTCAACTCAGGCTAGTAAAGGAGGGGAAAAAAAGAGTGTGCATGTATCATGAGGCTGAAATTTTTGGTCACACTTGTGTCATTTTCTCTAAGGCCTATAGTTTTTAATGTGAAAAAATTTAGGCCCTCATCCAAGAACTCAAAATATTAAAGAAAGTGAACAAAAATGATAACTGTTTTCTAGAACTGTAGGAACTGGCAAGGCTGACTTATCTGCAGCTGGCTGATCTTGGTGAGGGATACTGTATGTGGGATCTGAAGTTGAGGGCAAGGGAAGGGAGCTTGTTAGGGAGCTAAGCCCTGTGTCATGCCAGTTGAAGCCTTTTTACATAAATACAGCAATTTAACAAATCTTAGAAGTCAATGCCACAATTTACTACTATTTTAATACCTCCTTTATGTTATCCTTAAGTGTCCTTAAAAGAATTAAGATGCAAGTAAAACCAAAAGGTCAAATAGTCTGCTAACATTTACTTCCTGGAGAAAAATCAGAAAAGGAAAATGGCCTGGGGTTTTGCATCTTGCGTCTGATAAATGGATGCAAGTCTTCAAAAAGAACTAATGTATCTAAAAGATTACTGAAAGTAGAGCTTTTAAAAAGTGTGGTCTACTGTTGCATGAGTAAGAGAAAAGATGTAAGAACAGCTTGCCACTGAAGATCAAGGGACTTCAACAAGCCTGTTTCCTCTGTTCTTCCTGAGGCACAGCTGGTAGAGATGGAGTGACTGATACTGTCCTTTAAATTTAAGAGTGTACTTGGAGAACGGAGGTGATTTTGCCTCTCTTACAGAACACTTAATAGAATCTATTGTTACAGAATATTTTGGAAGGTTTAACTGTTATGAAAAAGAACAAAATGTTTAACATTCTAAAGACAACAATTCAAAAATCCTCCACATCAGGGTATTTTGACACTGTAAAGCAGTTCAGAATTGGAGGTTAAAATTTAATTATATCTTTTTTTTTTTTTTTAAAGGGCCCACAACCTCATTTTTTCCCTTACTAGTTTTTTTCCCTTCTTTTTTTTTTTTTTTTTTTTTTATTGCAACCTGTAGAAAACAGAGTTGTTAAGTTGTTCTTGGTGCTTCTTTAAACTGTTATTTTTCCAAATCCAGTGCTATTTAATTCACTTTAGATGCTTTCTGGATTTATGCTCCCTTGAGTATAATATGCCCTATTTCACGTTATGTATCTTCCAGCAGTCTGTGCTCTGCATGTGCTCCCATCTTTGCAGTTCCTAATGGCAGTTTTGTCTACTTTCATCTTTTCTGTCATGATTTTTTAAAATAAAATTTTATACAGTTTCGCAAGTAGCAAGCTACTCTTTCCAAGAGGTTGGAAACAGTAGTTGGTTTTGGCTTTGTAGAACTTCTGAAATTTCTCAGGCAGTTTTCTTGTCTTTGCTCTCTATATGACACGCCTTTATGATTTTTAAAGGCAATTTTGGTTTTAGTGTCATCAGCACACAAGTGCATTCTCCTAACCCTTTTTTCTCACACTATATGGCATCTGTGACTTCAGTTTGCTATGAAGCAAGCAAGCAGGGAGAGTTGATTGAATCTGGTTGGGACAAATGAGCAGCTTTTTATTTCCCAATCTTTGACCCAGACAGAGGTTCAAAAGCATTCCAAAACTTGCTGTTTCTTTTAGTTGGTTTGCTGTTTACAGCTTCGAACCTGGATTTCATTATGGTTATCCATGCCTCTGTGATTCGTGGACTAACTTGAATGTCTGCAGTGCATTCCCTCCTCGCAGCCACACTTGCAGGCAGCTATAATGCTGTGGCAAAGTTGGAATGCAAATATGTGCCATTGAACAGTAGCATATGAGAATAACAGTGGCTAATTAGTTCTTGAAATGTACCCGGAGACAAAAAAATGTTATCTTCTTCAAAAGTCTCTCAAGAATTTTATGACTAAAACCTGATTTGAATCTTGCAGACAGATACAGTGATCAAATCCAGCCGGTGTGAATTAAGAATCTTCCAGACTGTGTAGCTCCCTTGCAGTAACCTATATTCTGTTTAGCCTAACTTTTTAAAGTAACCAAATGTAACAGATGTGTTTATTATTGTGCAATATCTCCACCTCAGTAATAACATGTTTTTCCTTCTTATAGGCAGGAATAAGTCCAACTTTATTTTTTTGTGGTTTTGTTCTGCAGTTTTTGGAGGTGAGTGGGAGATAACTCCAGTATTTAATTATCTGCTCCAGCAATCCTTGACATCAGTTAATCACCTAATACTACCAATGTTAGTATCTGTATCTACCAGTTACTGAGCACATTAAAATGTATTTTTAAAATGATCAGTGGTGACATCCCGTTTGGTATTTCAGTGAGGCTGAAAAGACATAGTTACAGGGGCGTATTCAGTCAAAAAATATGCGAACTTCAGAGAAATAGTTAAAAAGCTCACAAATTGAGAGTTGCTTGTATGAATCTTTTGCCTTTTTTGCATTTATAATAGTAAAATGACAAATGATTGTCACTTTTTGTTTGTTTGACAAACAAAACATCATGAAGCTCAGAGATTATGAGGAACTTCTTTCAGAAATCAGAATTAAAAAAAAAAAACAAACCAAACCCAAACCAAAAACCAGTTGTGGAACTTCTGAGCTTCAGAGTGAACAGTTCTTGACCGGATGAAAAAAATTTCTGCTGCTTAGTTGTTTCTTTCTTTTCATTTGCAGTAATGGCACATATATGTTACTTTATACTAGAAAGGATTCTTCTGAGGCTCAGGCTGGATGACAGAGAGCAGGCGTCTCGAGATCTGTAAGGGGTATTTGGTTTCGCACGTTTCCTAGGACTTGAGTTGGCCATGTGAAGACCAGGAAATGAGGAATAGGGCTGGGTCTTTGCTACTAGCTCGTTCAGCAAAATGCTAAACCACAGCTTCCTAAGCTTTAAGGCAGTCACTCTGACAAAGAATGTTTTTACGCCTGCTTCCCCATGTGCAATTCCTTTCTGCAGTATAAATTGCCTAATTCATTAGTTGTCTAACATAATTTCTGCAGTCCCTCATTTTCACGCATCAGATTTGAGATTATTCCAAATTGCAGTGTGTGAATAAAATTATTAAAAGATACCAAATTTTGTAAAAATGAATTATAATTCATGTTTTTCATCTTGGAATAATATTAAACAAGCCTTCATTTTGCTGTTCGGATGTAAAAATTAGAAGGAAACTTTAATTAATTATGACCTAAAAATTGACCTTTTTCTATCCGAGGATTTTTGAGCAAAATTTTGCTCAGAATAAGTTCAAGTGTATGCTCAGAGTTGTTTGCATGAGATACAGAAGGAGAAAAAAAACAACAAACCAAAACCCAAGTCTTACTGAAGCTGGTAACACTTCAGAACAGCTCAAGCTGACTTCAAAATGATTACTGGGTGCAACTGTCAAGATTTAACCTAGTAATAAAAATAACATAGACAGAAACACATCCAAACATGGAAACACTTATGCAAGATGTGTCCTTCTTGTCAAGAAGGTCAGCAATTTTGTTTTGTTCAAATAGAACATGATGGAATTATTTGGTTGTCTACATTTTTAAATTCTAAAATGAAATTTATCTGCAATAACAACTTTGTTTTCTTCCTGGAATGGAGGTTGGGATTTAATTTTGTTGATGGTACAGTCATCTCTGAAGCCTCATTGTCTAGGAAACAGGGGACTAGGTTTACACATGGCATTGGTTTGTATGTGAAAGAGATACGTTTTCCAGGCTAAGTATTATAACTTGCAAAATTTCCTTTTTTTTTTTTTTTTTTTCCTTCTGCACAAAAGACATCCGAGCATGTCTCCTTAAGGGGTAGTTGGTTGTTTTTTTTCATCTGCTTCTATTTCTTGAGCACCCAAACAGAGTTAAAATCACTTGCACAAGCCATTCTGCTCAGTGTAGGTATTGTAGTAGTTGAACTAAGCAGATGGAAGGGGGCCCGGTCAGGCCGGAGGGGGCTGAAGGAGGTCTGGGAGTGCTCTTCCACAGCCTGTACAGGGCTTACAGAGGGGAGACAGGAGCGGGCTTGGGTTTGACACACACACAGTGCGCGGACAAGAGGCAACAGTCCTGTGTCACCGTAAGGGCTGATGCAGTTACCCAGAGGCAAAATTTCCTTCCCCTGGAGCGGTTTTGTGGGGGTGCAGGTTGTCTGGAGGGGGTTGTGAAGTCTCCCCCCTTGGCTGCTTCTGGGGCGGGGTCAAGTGCCACTGTCTGTCGAAGACCTTGCACGGGGGGGGGGGGTTCTGGCAGCAGAATAGGGGGTTTGTGGCTGCAGGCGAGGGATGAGGGAGAAGGAAAAGCTTGAGAATTTAATCTGTAAGAAGTATGCGAAAGGGATTTAGGACTACAGCGACGAAACAAAATGCGTTGTTGCTGTCCGGGCCGGGAGGGTCTTTCTGGTGGTGCCGAGGGGACCTGCGCCCGGTGTCCCCTCTGGCACCTTCCCCGCTTACCCGGCTGTAATGAAAACGGCGGCCAAGGGCCATTGAAGCAGCAGGTCGCCACGGGGAGGGGGGCGCGGGGTCGGGGCGCGCTGCTCCCTGCCCGTCCCGCTCCGGCCCCGCCGGCCTCCGGCACGGCAGCAGAAGCTGCGGGTGCCGCCGCAGGGGCTGCCCCGCTTCTGCCCTCTCCGCGGCGCCGGGGCGGCCCGCGGGGCTCTTCGGGCGGCGCTCCCGGGGGCGGCGGGGCCCGCTCCGCTCCCCGCTGCCGGCGTGTGTGTGTGTGTGTGTGCGAGGGGCCGGGGGGCGCAGCCGCCCGCGCTCTCCGGCGGGGGGCGGCGCTCGCTGCAGCGCCAGCCCCGCTTCTCGGCGGCGAGCGGGCGGTCACGGCGGACACGCAGCCGGCGGGGGCGGGAGCGCGGCCCCAGCGGCCGGCATGAACCCCGGGCGGCCCGCGCTGCCTGCGGCGGGGATAGAGGCGGCGGTGCTGAGGTACGGACCCTCGCCCCCAACAGGTGCAGGGTCCTTCCCCCGCTCGCGGCTCCCGCCTGTCCTTGCGGGGCCGGGGCTCGGCGCGGTCCCGCCCGCGGGGCGCCGGGCCGGGCCGGGCCGGGCCGAGCAGGCGGGGAAGGGGAGAGGAGGGGAGGGAAGGAAGGGGTGCGAGGCCCGGCCCGGCCCGGCCCGGCCCAGCCGCCGGCGCAGGAGAACCGAGGTGAACCCGCGCTCTGCGCCTGCCCGCCCGGCCCGGCGCTCCCGCCTCCCCGCCCGCCGGCCCCCGCGCTCACGCCGCCCGCCCCCCTCTCTCCGCAGGGAGCCGCAGGGCGAGTAGCGCTGCCGCGGCCGGGCCAGCCACCTCCGGGTCCATGAGCCGCCGCCAGCCGGGACTGCCGCCACCGCCGGGCCCAGCTCCCCCAGCCCCGCTGCCGCTTCCGCCGCCGCTCCGCCGCCCTGCCGGAGGTGGGTCCCGCGGCCAGGCCCGCCGCCGCCCGCTCCCCTCAGCGCCGCCCGCGGGCCCCGGCTCCTGTCAGCCGCTCCGGGGCGGGGGGAGAGGCCGCCGGCAGCCGCCTTAGTGCCCGCGACCTTTTTTTTTTCGGGGGGGCGGGGATGGAGGCCGGCTGGGACCGCGCGCGTGTTCCCCTCAGGGGAGCTGCGGGCGGGCGAGGGTCCCCCGGAGCCCGCCAAGGAGAGGCGCGGGGAGGCGGCCCCCGCTGCGGTGCCGCGCCGCTTCCTTCGTGCCCCCCTGGAGCGGCGGTAGCCCCTTGCCCCGCCACTAACGGCGGGAGCGGGCTGGGGCCGGGGCCGGGGCCGGCGGGCAGCCTTGCCTGGCCTCGCCGCGCCGCGCCCCGCTCGGGGAGCGCTACCTGTGCCTTGTTTTTCCTCTCCCCGTAGGACGGTCCCGCGCCCTCCGCTCTGAAGAGAATGGCCGTGACTCTAGAGCAGGCCCAGCGGGTGGGCTATACCTGTCTGAAAGCACTCCTCAGGTTCGCTTTTATGGTCGCCAATAACCTGGTTGCTATTCCGTCCTACGTCTTGTATTTAATTATGCTGCAGCCTCTCCGAGTGTTGGATAGTAAAAGCTTCTGGTATATCGAAGGAGTGTTATTTAAGTGGCTTTTAGCTATGGTGGCTTCCTGGGGCTGGTGGGCAGGATATACAGGTAAGAATGTCTTATTAATTCAAAATGTACACGTATAAAGATGTAAATAAGTATTAAAGATGCTTTAGAATGGGGATGTTTAGGGGAATATGTAAATATAGTGGATATGTGGGATGTTTTTCAGGTTTCTTGTACAGGTGCTTTGTTTCTCTTGATTGAGATGCTGAATGTACTGAAACATTCTTTTAAATTATAGGTACAAACCTACGTGTTAAATAAGAGTTTCTCAATCCGTATTTTCTCTTAGTATAAACGGAAATAGGATTTTTCCTAAGTATCATGATCGCTTTGTTTTAGCGCTACGTGAAGAAGATACATCTGATCAAAAGAGGGTGGATTTGTACTGTGCATGTAGCTGCTAGAGCCAAACTTTTCTTTATTAAGTCTATGCATCTCTGAATCATCTCCACTTAAAGCTGTCAGGACACAAGGCTAAGAAGTTCGACATGAGGCTGATGTCAGAAGAGTAGGTCTTCTATTCCTTGCGAGAGCGACTGTCTTTTGTGCTGCTTCAGAACGGAGGGAAACAGCGGGAACCTCTTTCATACAAATAGGGATACGCAATGTTTCTCTACTGTATGGCTCTTCATTTATTGTTAGCAGAGCTAATTACAGAATCTGTAGGGTTTTTCCCCTCTGCATGCTTGCTTTGCAGTTATTATTGAACTTATTTTTGGTTGCTAGTATTCACAGGCTCATCAAGGTGATGGACTGAGCTGAAATATTCAGGAAGGCTCTAGTCTTGTCCTTGAACACACAGATTTTCATCCTGGCTACTGCACTTCGTGCAAGAAAACAGCCATCGATTCTTTGTATGTGCTTAGACCTTAGAAAGGGGAGGAAATTAATCTACTGAGTACAAAATATGAACAGTCCTAAAATTCTTTCCCTCTCTTCTGCCCAGGCTGCATCCGCAGGTCTTGTCCATGTAAACAAGGAAAAAAAAAAAAAAGGAATGTCAGCACACAGCTCTGGAGTCTGGTCAGACTCCTGATTAGTCAGAGAGTCAGTGTTGACCCAGATGGAGCGCTCTTTTTGTTAGGCTACAAGAGCTGAAGCCTCTGTGACAATGTGCCTTTTGGTACCCTGTCGTGTGCCTTTCCGAGATGCACAAAGTTTCTGTGGATATTCTAGGTGAGCTTCCAGTTCTTCTTAAGGAGATGGTGGCAGCAGCAAGCTAGATTCTGGTCTATCGGGCTAGAACTGTCGCAACGTTGCACTGCTTCAAAATTGCCTTGCCTGGTACGGCTCAAGCTTTCCAGATATGCTGTTTCAAAAAATCTTTTTATGTGTTTGTATTTGCTGATTAAAAGAAGTCCACATAGTATTTGCAGTGGCAGGTATATTTTTAAGTCTGCTTTATGCCTTAAAGCCTAAAGGCCTTCTGCAAGGAAGGATTGACTTTCAAGGTGTCATGTGTATTATTAATTGGAAATGGGAAAGTTTATGGGCATAATAGTAATGTTAAAGTCATACAGCATATGACCCTGGGGATTTGCTGTGTATACTGAACGTGCTGGTTAAAATTCAAGCCATTGTCCCATGACAATACAGTTTTCTTGGGACGGTTTTGCTGCTGACTGCAGAACTGTGTGGTTTCTTTTGCCTATTGCTTGGAAAGTGGTCTTAGCATGATCTGCATATCAGAGTCTTCCTGAAGCATCTGTTGATTGGTGTTGCTGATGTATCTTGACAATTTGAAATCACTTGTTTTACAGTCTTGATATGTCTTAGTATGTTTGTTTGAAGTATCATTTGCAAACAGCTACACAGAAGTGTTTTCTGGGATGATGTATGGGTAAGGAGGCCCTTCTTTTTGCTTTTCACTATAAAGCATGGCTTTTGTTTTGGGGAGGATTTTAAGCAAATGCTTGTACAAAGTCTCAGTTTAAATATATTTTATTTGGTACGAAGACATTAACATGTTTTATACTGAAAGCTATAAAATAGCAGGAATAGCTTGTTTGTTTGTCTATTCTTTCTTTACGCTCATCAGTGCTCACCACCACATGCAGAACAAACCTGGAAAGTGTCTTTCTGGCTTTGATGTATGTAGCCAGAGTAATTTATGTGTCTGTTTTCAGATTGATAGATTTACAAAAGACTGTCGCTAGGTCCCCTCTTCTTATAGAGTACAACATGACAAATTCAGAACTGAAACACTACTTCATTAGAGTTGGTGTCTAAGACTTGCGTGCATCTGAAAGAGATACTGCTCCGGAATTCTTCTGTTTTCAATTCCAAAAACTAAGTCAAAGACTGACTTCAATATGTTCCATCTTTGCAAAAGTAAATACAAGGTGGTAGGTGTGTATGGGTTCACTGAGAAAATTAAGGATTTTTTTTTTCTTTTGAGTAGCAGAGCAGTTGGTGAGATTCTTTTTTTCCTTCTTGATTGAGAGGGTAACTAGCTAAATAAGTTTACTTGTCTTTTAGTTGGAGGTAGCGTTCTGCTTCGGTTGTGTTGAAGGTGTGTTTCAGTTTTTTAATTTATTTAATTTTTCCACTTCTGAGCTTGAGTCCTGTTAAGTGAAAAGTGACAGAAACCATTTGAAATTAGGGACTTAAACTCATCTTGCAAAGTAGATTCAGGGCAAACTTTTTTTCCCCCCCTGTAAGTTTGTGTAGGAGAGAGCTCAACACCAGATGACGACAGTATGGTGAGTGCTAGGTTTTCCTTCTGGGCTTTGCCGCTCTTGCGTAACTGTTGGTATATTTTATTGAAAAAAGCTGAAAGAGCTGAGGAAAACTCATGAACTAGGTCTGCCCTTCTCTCCACCCCCGCATAAACCTGTGGTTTTGTGCTAGGTTCCTAGAGGATTTGTCACAGAGGTTACATGATCTGTGTCTATATCAGCAGTTATAATCTGTGCTTTTTGATAAATGTAGGTGTTTCTGTTTGCAGAGGTACTTGATGTTATGTAAAGAGATAGCGTATAACTGGACAAGAAAAATAAAGGAAGGAATGGAAAGAGAAATTTCAAAGGTCACTTCTTTCCCTAATCTTTTTCTTCTTAAGATGCAAGTATGAGAGAGAACTTGGGTATAATTGGTTGCCTTTGATTTTTGAAGGGCAGAGTATGATAAATATCTATGTTGTTCTCTTGAACTCTATAGTGTTTCTTATGAAAAGCAAAACTGAGTGTCTTTTTATCTTTTTATGAAGAATGTTCAGATAGTCTAGAAATGTTATTTTATTTTTATATGGTTTCAGAAAGGCCTTAACTCTTCCAAGCCTTTTTCTTTTTCTAAGGCTTTTTATATAAATGTATTGCTCTCATTGTAGGAGCTGTTCAGTTAGGACACTTGGAATTTGCATATTAGTGTGATTTGAAAGGCACCTTTGAATAACACTTAATATTTCCTGCATTTGTTGGAAGATGCGTTCTAAAAAAAGCAAACTCGAGAGTGCTTGATCCTTTGTTGGCAAGTACCTTTTTCTCCCTATACTACAATTTGTTATTTAATATACAAGTAAACCAGAAACCACTAAGTTGTGCAGTAGATGTAATGGGAGGGAGATGGAGCATATCTGTGGTAGTGAATTTCTGATGACCTCCTGCTCACCTACAAAACTAGTTTTAAAGCAGTCATCTTCTAGATTTGAACTTCTTTGGGCAAGTAGCTTGTTGCAGACTAAAGTTTAATATCCCTGTATCTAATCAAATTGCTAAAATTAGGACTGCTAGAGAAGAAGCTTGCTTTGCGTAAATACGCTTAGGCAAACGGTTTTGTTGTCTTCTGCTGTCTAAATGCAGAAGTTAGCATTAGCCTGTGATAGTGATGTTGCCATATTGCAATTAGAAGTCTGTGGGACAGCAGAGTAATCGGTTAGCAATGCAGCCCTGATACTCGTGATGCTCACCTTATGCTCTGCACAGCTCAGTGTCACTGCAGGGAGTGGTGGTGCGTGTCCACTCAGCCTGTAACTCTGGCTGGGGACAAGGAGGAGCTGGCGGGCAGGGTCAGTGTCCTATGTCCACAGCAACCATCAGCGCTCTTCTGCCTGTCAGAGCACCCTGGGAGAGAAGGGTTGCATGTGGTCAGCAGGGTTGTGTGTGTATTGGGAATGGGTTTCCTTGAGAGTTGTGCTTGGAGTATTCTATACCCCAGCAGTAAACGGGACAACTTGACAAAACCTTCTGTTTCAGCCCCTTGCCGACATACACAGGCTTGCAATAATGTTGGACAGGTTGCTGGGCTGTGAGCTGATGAAAGGAAGGGTAATACACCCTTGGTACCACACACAAAAAAATCTTAGTGGTGTGACTATGCTTACTGATACAATGATGCAGTGCTTAATAAAAAGTGAACTAATCCTATGGTATTGCCTGTTACTGTACTCTGTCAGCTGGGAAGGTGACATTTAAGAAGTGTCTGTTAGAATTGTCAAATTTTGTCAAGCAAGGAGAATTTCCCTTTCCTCCTTCTTGTTATTGAGCCAAGTAGAATAAAATTGAGATTTGGATTTTTAGTTGTGTCTTCCTTTTCCCTCAAATGATTTAAAATTTATTGGCTGATTTGTATGTATGATTAAATAGTCACCACTCTATAATTTTTTCACCGGACACGCATTTTTTTTTTCTCTAATTCAAAATCTTCTTTGTGTCTGTTTTATCAGTCACAGCCTCAACTCCTCTAATCTATTAAGAATGTGAATATTTTTGTCTTCCAGAACTGTAAAAGATACAGGTGGAGCTGCTGTGACAACACTTCCTTGGTACACTGTCTGCAGTGTAGGCTGTCTGCACTGCCTCTCATGACAAGTTGGCCCCTCTCCTCGGGCAGGAAGTGTGGCAGAAGCTGGAGAACAGCAGATGAGATAAAGTAAATTTTTTGCCCCAAGTAAGGCAGGAGGTGTTATTTCAGGAGACCTATCTATGCCTCTAACCCTGCTATTGTTTCCTACCCTCTTCTGTTCCTACAATATGATGTTTAATTGGCAATATTTTGTTTTGGGGATTGGTTACTACTCTGAGGACTTGGCAGGGAGGGGTGTAGAGGAAACTACTTGTGTTCTGAGATCAGGCAGTGTGTGAAATGGAGAAGCAAAATTGTTCTCATTTTGTATTTTCTTTGAATGTGCAAAGGTACCTGATGTGACTCAATAGGTTTGGATAGCAACACACCACACCAAAACTTGTAGTTTATGCTATGGTTATGTGTTGAGTTTCTAGATAATCCTTGGTTTAAATGCAGCTTTCTCTGACGTGTATGATTTATGTGTAGGTTATGCTGAGATCAAGCAGGGATCTTTGAAGTTATTTTGCTGTGTGTAATTTGTGAGCTGTCTTGATAAGAAAAGGTCAGAGTTGAATGAGTTGGGGACATTGGAGCAGATTCTACTGCAGCCTGAGCAAGGGCTCATTGTGCCTTTGAGTAAGAGGAGGTAAGCAGTACAGTGAACTTACTGTCAACTTCTTTGTGCAAGTGATGTGTCTGTTTGTAAAGAGTGCTATACAGTGACCCTTGTCCTATTTTAGTAATATGTAAAAGCACACCAGGAAATTCCCTTCTCTCCTTTTTGGAACATGAGTTACAGTACCAATACTACTTTGTAGTTCATCCAGTGTCAGCAAAGTGTCAAAAGCAGAAAAGCTTATCTTTCATTTTTCTATTTTATCATTTAACTATAAAGGATCATTCCAAAAGATTAGGTATTGAGATGCTCTCTGAATTTTATTTTTAGGAAGCTACTGCCTTTTGGCACAAAACTTAGAGTAAAAGCACACACTGTTAGTTTTTTGCTAGTGATATTTTTGCTGTTTGTTGCTATTTACAATTTTTCTTTTTTTTTTTTTTTGAGTGGGTTAGTCTCTGCTCTGGTTTCACCTACTCTGGATAATACAAATACTGTTGGAAGCATACCAAATCTGTCACATCTGCCTAAGGATAGTAAAGATGAAATTACTGAGGATTACCTATACAGAGAGGTGTGATTATTTAATTTTAAATCCAGAAATGGCTGTGGGATGCCTCTGATTTTAGCTTATGTGCTAATGGCCAAAGGAGGACAAAGTTTGGGGAATTCTGGGTTCTATTCCTGCTTATGACTGAGTTTGTTCTTCTTAGGATGTGTTTTCATCCATCCTAGTTCTCCTGGGCTTGTTTTTAGTGTATCTATTCACACTAGTCAACTTACTTCTCCCTTCATTGCTGGTTGAGTGCCTGAAAGGATATGACTAAGAATGCCTGAGAGATGTGTCCCTGTTCTCTGTACCTTTTTTTTGTTCTTTTTCTTGATGGTAGGCTTTTAGGAACCATGTGAAATAATTACAGGAAAGCTTTTGTCCAACCCTGATCTTGAGAACCAAAATCTTAGGGAGTTAAATTCTTTGTCCACAAATTCTTTGCAGAGTGTATGAAGTAGGAATTTTTTTCCACTTCGATAGTGTGATTGCATCTGTATTGGAACATGTCATAGATGCAGTTTCTCATCCTCATTTAATGTAACCATTCTGAAGCATAGGAATTGTAGAGCTTTTCAAGAAAACTGGAGAAGAAATAGAATGTTTAATGTGGATAAAACCTATTTTCTCTGTCATTTTTTGCTGGGAAGTTACTTTTTTAGAATGAAACTCAGAGATGAACAGAATATATCACTTTCCCTTTCTCTGTTGGGTGTGCGTGAGGAACAAAGAAGTCTTGCCAAAGGTTACTTTGGCAAGATTTTAAGCCGCTGAAAACAGGATCTTAAAAGTGGAAGAGTTGTGCAACCTTAATTAGACAGGGTAGGTAGTAAATCCTTTATGGAATATAAGCTTAGTGGTGTAGCTTTCCAGTGTGAACTGAGCCAAAATACAGCTCCAAGATATGTAATCTACTTGTGTTTATTACAGTGGAATATAAACTCTAATGCTTAAGATGACATGTCAAATGCGGGATTGCGTAGGCATGTAATTGCACTGCTGTTGCAGGCACCACAGTTGAGATAATAGTCCAGCCATTTGTATATGCACTTACTGAAATAAATAAGGCTAATACGTTTGCATTCCTAAAAATGTTCCATGAGATCAGTGAGGGATTCTGCATGTGAGGCTGTATTTTTTTCTTTTTTTTTTTTTTCCGCTTCCCCCCACAAGCATTTCAAGCAGGGAGTGCCTCTGAAGAAAGCCAGTCTGAGCCTTTCAGACTTGTCCTACCACTGCTGCTTCAGTTTTATTGGCCAAATACTTTAATGATTGTGTGGTGATCTGGATTGTAGCCCTGATCCACACTAAAACTACTCCCTTTTTTTTTTTTTTTTTTCTGGGTGACTTACAAAACACAACCCCTAACCCAGTTCATTTTGCTGGTGTGGTGAAAGAAGGTGGGTACAAATAGCAAAGGGAAAGAGGAAGGAACTGCATCTTTTGGTGACAGTACCAGCAGCTTTAATGTATTTGTTGAACTACTACTTAGTAGCCCCAATTCAGGAGAGTAGTCCTGTGCAGAATAGGGCTCTAGTGTGTGACTAAAATGTCACTGAAGTAGACTTCACCTTTTCTTACTATTTTGTTAACTGCTTACTGTTGTTTAGACTGGAAAAGTGCCTTCTACAAAGTTGCTTTAGAGAAGAAAACTAAGTGTAGGGTGAGAACAAAGGGTTATCATAAACTGAAAACTGATTAATAAAGGAGTAAAAAGACCAGTGTTCATTTTGATGAAAGCTTAGCAGTGGGGTTTCTCTGAAGTCTTGTATGTGTACTGTTTGAGTTTGTCAGCTACAGAGACAATTGTAAAGAACTTCAAAAGTATTTAAACTGTATGAATAGCCAACAAAATGCAGAAGTTGATCAGAGTTCAACAGTCCAAAGTGAAAAACATTTAAGTAAAGTAGCAGTTTAGGAAAGATATTAGTATCATGGTGCAGAGTTAAGGGAAAGTTTTGGCTCAATGCACAACTGTACATTCTGTTATAAAATATGTAAAGAACAAGATGGAGAATAATATTAAAAGTACCAGTGTTTTAGCTTCATACTGTGATGGTTTTGTCTCAGTTGTTTTAAAGCTATTGAAGAGTTAAGAAGGGGCTCTGAAAGGGTCAACAGTTTCATTAGTACAAGCTGAAATCAAATCAGAACAATTTCATTCACAGCTGAACTTGAATCAGAACTGAATTGGACAATGGTGATTCTGTTTCCTGGGCAGAATAGAGTAGAAGAGATGCAATCTCCCTGCCTCTGTGTAAAGAAGAAGGGGACTCTTGGTGTCATTGGAAGGTAGAAAATCAAAGTCTTGAAGATTTAGTAAGACATCAGTGCCTGGGGTTTTTGTTTGTTTGTTTTTTCTTAAATAGTTTCATTATGTCTCTTCACAAATATTTACTTTACAGAATAGTGCCAATGGTGTTTGTTGTTTCTTTTGAGTCATACAACATAATCAGAAAACAATTCTAAAAGGAGTTGTGCCTGCTTAAGTAGTCTAACAGTTTAAACTAGTTTAGAGATTCACCTCAGTTTCGTAATTTAAGTAAAGGGGGAGAGGAAAGATTAATAGCTTTATTACTGCTTCTCACTTATGTAGAACTAAAAATAGAAGTGTCGTTCTAAGAGCAAGGGCCAGCACTGCTGCTGTTTGAGAGGACGTGGGTTCTGGAAAGTCGAATCATTAGGACAATGGCACAAGTGCTTGTGGATGTGGTTTTTGGTGACCAAAAGGAGGGATTTTGTCTGAGGTTTCTTAATTTAGTTTAATTTTGTAGTTCAGTTTTGTAGCATCCCAAACTTACAAACGTGCAGTTTCTGTGAAATTCTGTAGTGTCTGTGTTTTCTTGCCAGAACTGGGGAAAAAAACCAGTAATATTAAGAATATGTGGTTTTGGTTAATTTAAGCACCAGTTATGTTTTAGTGTGGTGTTTAGGGTGGCCATTGAACACTATTTTAATGTAATTTGGTGACTTGGGTATTTTATAATCTATGTAGATAAATGTGACGCTGTTTTAAGCATAGTTTCCTGATGGGACTAAGCTACTTGTTTAACAGCTATTCTTTCCTTTGCCCCTCCCACACTTCTGATTTGCCTCCTTGCAAATCTGTCTGCAATTGACCAGATGGTTCAGATTTCAGACATAATGGTGTTCTCATGAGTTTTGTGAAAATTGGCAGCTGAGCGGAGGAGAGACTCAAGTTAGTGCCTCAGCTCAGGGTAGTGCAGGCAGATTTGGCCATTGTGTCTTATTTGACATATGCTGCATATCCAACCCGTGCATCAATGGGTTTGGGTTTGCCATAGTGCTGGTATATCTGGTCCAGCCCGTTGAGGAGAAGGAGGTTAAACAACAAGGTTTTGGGAAACCAGACTTTGTTACTTCTGCTGCTTCTGGAGCAAGGTGTTAATCTGTCAGTGGCAGACAGTGTATGAAGCAGCATCCTTTCCTTTAGATGGTGTTTAGTCCACATTGCTTATCATAGCCTTTTAGATCCAAAAGGTGTAGGCAGATAACTGTTTAGTTTTAATATTAGGAAAAAGGATAAGGTGATAAAAGAACCTAAAGTATTGTGTTTTTAAAACTTTCTACTCTGTATGTAAAACAGGAGTTGGCATAGCCTCCTAAAAGGACAACTAGAAGGGCATCAACCTGACTGAAACTCTCAGTGATGCTGAGCTGTGATGCTCAGATTACTATAGGCAGGGCAGAGCCAAAGAAGTCAGTTATGAATCTGACCCAGGGACATGGAGAAACATGAGGCTCAAGGTGTATTTGAGTGTACTTAGGGAGACCTGGGAGAGAGCAATGGTGTGGGTGGTAAGCAGCATGAGAGTCTGTCAAGAACAGTTTTGTACCACTGTGCAGCACGTGTGAAGGCTTTACATTAGAAAGGTGGCCTCTTGAGTTTTGTACCTGAACCTGGTCTATTTTGGTATGCATAAATATATATAGATGGCCTGGCAAAACTCCAGCTCTGGTAATTGCCAATTTCCTTTCCAAATGCATTCTTCTTTCATATCCATTTTTATTTCCTGTGCTTGCCTCTGGCATAAAATTCAGTTGTTCCTCCTAGCAACAGCTTTACTTGGAAATAAATATAACTGTAACCTGTGTATATGCTAATATAACATGAAATATCCATGAAGTTCAGTTTACATATGTAAAGATGCTTTCAGTTGCAGGTATGGTTAATATAAATGTTTGTTAAGCCACTTGCATGTAGTGGATTACATGAAAACATAGATTTTTTTATTTTTTTTTTTGAGACTTTTCTATTTGCATCAGCAAGACCTTTGCCCAGGTAAGTATTGTCTTAGATGAGTTTAAAGATTGTTTGATGCTTATCTTGGGCTTCTGGAGTTTGACAAAATTTTTACAGGCTGGAGAAGCACTTCTGTCTCTCCATTTATTTCAGGAGGAGAAAATACTAAAACAAAACTTTCTTTTTTTCCCCCCTTTATTGCTTAAATTCTTTGCAAATGTTTTAACAGCCTACTGAACTTTAAAAGCTAAAATGCAGAGCTGAGTTCACATAACCACAAGTGGCGTTGCTGTGTGTCACTGTAGAAGGCTAAGGGTTATTTAGGTGGCTGCTGTGGTGAAGCAAGAACCATGGCAGGTGGCCTGCTCCTTCCTTTCCCAGTCCCATTACCACCCTTTCCTGATACTTTGCAAAAACAATGTGGTAAATCTCAGTGTATGGTCAGTCGCTGAGTTTGCTTTGAGGCAGGGTTTCTTTCAGCAAAGCACAAGGACTTAGTTGGATAGGTAGAATTTGATGTTTGAAGTATATTGACCAAAGCTCTTACTGTGTGGGACTGCTAGACTTTTGCAGCCTGAATAAATTCATTTTTGCCTAGTTATCTTGTTGTCTGAGGAAAGAGTAATTTGTAACACTTTTGGCAAGTGCTTCATGAGTAAGCCAAGGCACTTGGTGCCACAGATAGTGACAAGGTGCATGTAAAATACTTGACAGTGCCTATTGTTACCCACAGATTTAGGAGTATTCATATTAATCATTTAATTGTAAAGTGGAATTTTGAGATTTGTAATATCTTCTTGCACTTGTGACACACTTGCTGTATTTGAAATGGAGAAGTCGATTTCCACAGTCTCTTTCAACTCTGTTGTTCAACCCCTTTACCAGTGCTCTCCAGAGAAACTGCTCTGCAGTGAAATACTGGTTTTAATTAAAGTATTCTGAAGTCTGCTCTTTTTCTTTTTTGTTCCCCCAGTATTTGTCTGCTGTCATTTTTACCATTTGTTCCCAATGTATAGAAAAATTTTTTGATCTGCAGTGTGGACTTTTTTCTAATTTGAGGAGGGAGAAGAGAGAGGAAGAGAAGCCTCAATTACTGTCATTGCAGCATTGGGACCTGGGTATTTCATTGAAAGGTGCATTGAATATTAGTTTGTGCACTGAGGATGAAGCCAGCCATTCAGAATGTTTTGAATAAATTTCGTTCTATTGAGTCTGACCATTTTGTGTCAGTAAAGAGTACTACTGAAACTCCCAAGACTGTCAGCCACAAATCCAAGGTATTTTTTGCAGTTGTCAGCAGGTGTAAGAGGATTATTTGTTCTGTAATAGTAACAGATGCCAGAGAGCAAAACTTTTTTTAAAATTCGGAACAGTAAACTTTCTGCTGCTGCTTTGAGGTACCTTTGAGGTACATCAGCTAGAAGAATCTAATGAGAGAGGCTGTGTTTTCCTGTGAATTACTTCATCTGTGACAGCTTGAGAGCGCCATTAAAGGCGTTGCTTCTGATCTTATGATGATGGACTTCTGCTTGCTGGCAACCTGAAATGTGGCCACACGCAACTCTTTAAGAGTCGTTGAACTGGTATAGGATAACCTGGCGTAAATTAAGTATGTAAGATGCTTTGTTGGCTTTAATCATTTGTTGCATCCATCATAACAGCAAAAGTACTAGTTTAAGCTCCCAGCTAGGATGATTGTCATACACTTCCCAGCAAGTTTTTCAAACTTACTATGGCCTCTTGTTTTAATAATGGGACTTGCATAAACAGAAACATAAAACTGAATATAGGAATTTGCTGTTATGTCAATCTGCATCATTAGCTTTTTACTGTTTTATGATTACGTTATTTTGATTAAATTTGTGGTAACTGAACATTGCTTTCCTCCTGGCCTTTATAAAATCCATTATGTGAAAAAAAAAAAATGAACATAGTATCTAAAAAGTCCAAGGGGAAATGTTTTTACAGTTCTTGTTCATGATATAATTTCTTTGTTGTGAAGACTGTTGTTTGTAGCCTGGGTGAGAAGTTTTAATATAAAGTCCTTGAAACCTAACAGTTAAGACTTCTTTTAAGAGGTTTGTGCTTCTGCTTCCTTGCATCTGTATCCAGTTACTTTTTGATTCTTCACATGCCTTTCATTATTAAGTTTTCCCCTCCACACTGCAACTTGAAAATGTCCAGTGACTTAGTTCTGTTTTGTGGTGTATGGCAGTGCTAACCTACTGGAGCTGGAGTATGATGCAGAGGTGTTTGGGGGGGAGAAAATGCTGCAGCTGTTTGATTAGTAGCCAGTTTTATTGCTTGAGGAGATTGATTTTTAGATTATGCTACTTGTGCAATCTCAAAATGCACTGTTTGAATATGTACTTCTGTTCTTATGATCATTCAGGTGCTCAGTAGCTGTTTTTTCTGTTCAGAGTTGACTGAATTGAAGTGGTTTAAATGGTCAGTGTCCTTCAAGTGGAGACAAGCTCCTCAGTTCTGAGGTCACTGTAGGGAGACAACAAATAAATGCACAGAATGGCCTTTTGCCTTTCACATGGAGGCCATTTAACAGAGATAATCTAGAAATAAAGGGTTTTCCAAATATATCTGGCACTACTTTTATGTGGTGATTATTTGTACTGTATCACGAGCTGGGCTGAAAAATGTCAGCTGTATAACGAGACAGCATCAACAGTGTTTTGTAGTAACTTCAGCAAGACGTGAAGAATATGAAGAGGTAACTGGGAGGTAACTGAACTTGATTTAGATAAGCAGAGGGTAGTGACCAGAGATGGGATATAGGGGTGATCTTAAAACATTCAGAATGTTGATTTCCAGTAATGGTGGTGTTGGTTTTCTTGACTGGAACCTTCAGCCAGTGATTGAAGTCATGCAGTTTGCTTCCATTAGGCGGAAAAATTGATGAAGATCTGGTATTTTTTTTAACCATTATGTATTATTTAAAGGATACATACAAAATAATGTTTTTCTGAGCCCAGTTAGATTTGAACGTTGGGAAAACGGTTTATTTGCTCAGCAGTGTTATTTATTTATTTATTTTTAACCTAGCACATACTCTGAAAAGCATAGTCCCAGTTCCTACCTATAGTCACTCTGGCAGCTTGTCTTGCTATGTACCCTTTTGGCTGTAAACCTTATCTGCACCCAGTTCTGGTGGTACAGATCTAGAGCTAAGTAGCTGAGTGCTTGGGGGCTGATCAGGCTTTTTAACCTGCTATTTAATTAGGCTTGGTATGTAGGGAGAGATGAATGCAAACTCTCACTTGGAGTTTTAGGCAAGTTTCACATCTTGTTTAAAGAAAATGTAATGTTTGCCCACTTCCAGCCCTACTGCAGTTTCCTGTATTTGATAAACCTCAAGGCACTTCAGAGAATTTCATGGATACCAGAAAACCATGAAATTGATAACTTGATTAGTAATCTCGCTAGCTACGATAAAAGTGCAATAGAATAATGTACTTTATCAGCCTCTGTGAGAAATTGCTCTCCCTTTTTGTGCAATCCAGTGCCAATTTTCTGCGTTCTGCATATCTTTTACCTGAATGAGCTTCTTGTATAGCGCTCTGAAAAGTTTATGGTCCCAAAATATACAGTAACTTAAAACTTGTAGTTAAAAATGGAAATGAGACTTCCAGCTCAGGTCTTTTCATTGCTAGCTAGCTTCTCCAGTCCCTTATATCCCCACAGTAGATAATAACTAAATTCTGTTGAGTTGTTCTGCTGTCCCCAGAAAGACTTGATATTCCACAGCCTTGGGATATTTGTTGTAAGATTGCTGAATATGTCATGTTGTTTCTGCAGCTGTGTTTTTTGGGAAAAACATCTGAAAAGTTTCTAGATGCCCTGGTTTCTTTGAAATCATACAGGAAGCTTGCAAGCCAGAAATCTTAAAAGGAGAGGAAATGGCCATCTCTTCCTGACCAGGTTCATTGCTATATGTCACCAGTTACTTGCTCTTTAAAGCTGTATTTCCAACTGGCCTGACTTGGAAATCTAGACTAAGTAGGAGCAGAATCTTCTATATGGCTAGAACTGTGGCTTTCTAAATACCTCACTTTTTTCTTTTTTTTTTTTTTTTTTTTAATTTTATTCTCTTTTTAAGAGCTAAACAGCAATTTTTGCAGAACTTTGTGGTAATAGAGCTTGCTCTCTCTTAAATAACAGGACTTCACTTTGGGCAGTCCAACAGTTATCACAGAATATACTTAAACTTTTTGTAACATGTTCTTTAAGTCTTATGCAGTGCTGTCCAGACACAGTAAGGACTTGAATCTGTCCACTTTGAAAGCAAAAGCAGAAAAACTAGTGTGGGTTACATTCAACTATTTACCTATTTATGATAGTAGATTATTCACTTTTCTTTTTTTTTGTAGCCATCAGACTCTGCTAGTGTCTTATTTTCTTCTTAAAACAGAATTACAGATTTTCCTCGATTATTTATTTGAAGGCTTGCTTCTGTCTTGTGGGTGCATTTTTTTCTAGTGGAGTCTTTGCCCAGTTTCCCCAGTATTTATATTATTCTGGACTACACTGTGCAGACTGTATTTCTGTTGTATAGAGAAGACGGTTTGATTCCTGTGGTGTTGCAGTGTGCAGCTCTGCGTAAGCACCCGAACAGTTGAATGGAAACTCTGGGAGTCCTATGGTCGTGTACGATGGTTGTTGTTTGTTCGTTTGTTTTAGCCAGCTTGCACTAGACCCAACTTGTTTGCATCTTATATTTCTTCTGTTTCTCTTTTGATCAAGATCCTCAGAGTTAAAAGCTGAGGCTGCAAAGCAGGTTTCAGCCATTCCCCCTGCTTTGAAAGAGGCAGTTTCTCTGGAGGAAACTTGGACTGCTATTTCACAAGTCATTTGCTTTGCATAGACCATTACCCTAATGGGATTTTTCACACAGTTGGTTTGGATATACTGGTTTTTGGTGTTGATTACACAATCTGAAAAGTATCCCTTTACTTAGGACTGTGAACCTGGGTGTATTCTCTGGGCATTGTCTTCCCTGAAACCTGACTGGGAAAGATCTGCTTTTGTCCTGTATCTGTTAGCTTTTTAAGACTGTATGATATGGTAGCTGGACTTTTTGAGCCACCTTAACAGTTGAGGGAAGTGAAGTACCTTATGAATGACTCTTTGACATCACAGGGAATTTCACATCTGGAAGGACAAGCAACAGGATCAAATTAGTAAAGCATACCATTGCCAGTGACTCAAAAGGAAACTGTAGTAATAGTATTGTAGTCTTTGATACTGCCCCTGGGTAGATTCTCCTGCTTAGAGGGTTGACTCTGCAGTGACAGCTCAGGTTATTGTTACAATGCATTACTTTTAACTGTGGCGGAGGGTGTGCTTTCAGAGTGTTCTCTTAGGGAGAAAATGTTTTCTTTAGTTTGCTTTTCCCAAACAAATCCAAAGCCCACTAAAACTCAAACAGCTGTCACCCTGTCCCTGAGTAAATAGGGGTTCTCCAGTGTCTATGGCACATGGCCACAAAACTTTTATAACAAAGAGGTTTCTTTCTCTTTTATACTTAAGCTTGCAGGGAAAAGGAGAAGAGTGGGGGATTACACATTTTTAACATGTTCTAACATTTTAAAAAGAACAAAATTCTACACTTGCTATGCACTAAACACCACAACATGCTTAACAAGTTTGTTTGTTTGTTTGTTTTAAAAAGAAATTAATAGGAATTTCGAAGGTAACTTAGGTGACTCGTGTTGGTTATGCTTTGCATGTTGGGCCAACCGGACTTGCCCAGCAGGTTTTCCAGTGCAGCAGACCACAGTTTCATAAGGATTCATTCTGGTCTGACTGGTGCTTGCTGCCCCATCATCCCATCTTCTTCTGATAGCTCTGATTGTGCTGGCTTGCCCCCCCCTTTTTTTCACCAGCACAGATCCTCACATGATGTTGCAGTGGCTTTCTCTTGTTTTTCAAGTGTTAGACAAACTCACCCAAAATGGGAATAATAATAAATATCTTAAAGAGAGCAGGGGAAATAATTGAGCCTGCCTCACTTTATATGTTGGGTTTTTTTGTTTACTGGTTACTACTCTTACTTTAAGTTTTATGTTTAAGTAGGTGTCAGTAGCTGTATCTGAGTGTTAAGTAGCAATTTGAATGTCTTGGTGTTGGAGTAACTAAAAGTAGCTCGATTTGAATGTTGCTGCTTGCATGCTTCATTTTTGACATGCAGACAGAACAATCTCAATAGAGTAATTTAATTTGCCATAGTATTTTGTAATATAGCTAAAGATACAGGTAAAGATATAAATGAAGACCCGAAGATCTCTGTCTTCGGATGAAGATCTCAAGACTTTATAGCAGTGAACACAATTGCTTATTCAGGCTAAAATGCATTTTTGCCTCAAGTTTATGGTGTTGGTACTGGTCCCACTTTTTTGCCTGAGTCTGTTGATCCTAGGTGAATCATATTCTGCTTCTTCCATGTTAAGATTTGAATTATCCTTCAAATTTTTATCTTTGCTGCAATTCTGCGGCAGTAAGACAAGAAAACCTTGCCAGTTTGTATTTGCAACATGTGCTTTGGGACTGTAAAGGCTGCTCCTTTTCATACTGCATGATGAAATTTTGTTGTAGCTGAAGGTATCCATTAAGAAAGAATTCTGTTAACACTGCGTTTTTCCTCCTGGTGTCAGGCTGTAGATTACAGAATCACAGAATTGTTTAGGTTGGAAGGGACCTCTGAGGATCGGATCATATAGTTGAACCCTCTGCTCAAAGCAAGGTCATTTATAGCAGGTTTCCCAGGTCCATGTCCAGTCAGGTTTTGGATACCTCCAAGGATGGTCATTCCAAAGCCTCCTTGTGCAACCTGTGACAGTGTGTGACCACTCTTGCAGTAAAAATGTGGGGGTTTTTTTCTTTTTTTTCCTTGTGTTGAAGTGGGATATCCAGTGTTTCAGTTTGTGCCTGTTGCCTCTCAGCCTGTCACTGGATACTGCAGGAAAGAGTCTGGCTAAATATTCTTTACTCCTCTCCCCACACCTCCATCAGGTACCTACATATGGGTAAGAATCCACCTGCAGAGCGTTTTCTTCTCCAGGCTGAACAGGCCCAGCTCCCTCAGCCTCTCCTGATATGAATGATGCTCCCATCCCTTAAGCATCTTAGTGGCCCTTTGTTGGACTCACTCCAGTAAGTCTGTGTCTTATATTGTACTGGGGAGCCCGGAACTGGACCCAGTGCTCCAGATGTGGCCTACCCCTGCTGAGCAGAGGGGAAGAACCACATCCCTCCACCTGCTGGCAATGCTTTTCCTAATGCAGCCCAGGATACTTTTTGCCTGCCATGAGGATACATTTCTGGCTTGTGGTCAGCTTGTCCACCAGGACCCCAGGGCCTTTTCTGCAAAGCCTCTGCCTAGGTGTGGGACTTGGCACGTCTGCTTGTTGAACTCCCTGAGTTTCCTGTTGGCTCATTTCTCCAGCCTGTCCACATCCCACTGAATGGCAGCATGACCATCTGACCTGTCAACCACTCCTTCCGGTTCTGCATTGTCTGCAGGCTTGCTGCAAACTTGTAGAGGGTGCACTCTGTCCTGTCATTCAGGCTGCTAATGAGGTTCTTAAACAGTACTGGTCCCAGTATCAACCCTGGGGTACAGCCCTAGTGACTGACCTCCAGATGGTCTTTGTGCTGCTGGAGGCGACGATTTTCTCTCCTACAGCTTTCCTTCTTAAAGCTCAAGTCCCAGTGTTTACATACTGAATTTCAGACTAGCTTACCCTCCTTTTTTTTGTGTGCTCTAAATGAATCTTCCACTTGCCTCCTGTTTTATTTCTCACTCTTTTCAGATACATATATAGAGGGAGAGCCTGCCTCTGACTTTTTCTGACTTGAATCCAGGAGGGAATGAGTCCTCCAGCTCACAGAACAGATGGGAATTTTTTAGATACCTGTAGTTTTTAAAGGGAAATAAAAACAAAAATGCCATGGCACTTTTATTGTTATCCTGTCTGACAGTGTTTGGTATGTCAGACCCTGCTTGTCAGCATTATTCCTGCTTGGTAAGGTGCACAGCAGTGGTAATGGGGCAGATGAGTATGGGTGAAGTACTGTAGTAATCTGCTGCGTTCAGGTTATTAAAAATACAGAGTTGCAGCCAACCATTCTTCGCTTGAAAGGATGATAAGGGTAACAGTAATAGCAAGCTCTGTATTTGTAGCATTTTTTAGTTACCCAGCTGCACTGGTATGTTTTTTGATCAGAGAAAACACTTTCCTCTTCTCACTGCTCTTCTGTGGTACTTAACTTTTTACAGAGCTTGAATTGTTTTAAAGGTGTTGTATTCTGAAATCGCCCTGCTTTCAAAGTATTTTTTCTTTTTAATTCTAAAAAAGCCAGTCTGTTTTTCATGAGACAGTCTTACAGATATAGTTTTCTTTGAGCTTAGGATGTATTTTGCATTGTAACCATACTTAAAATACTGTAGTTTCAATATACAGAATGCTGAATAGGACTTCTAAGAGTAAGTATCAACTTACGCAAATTTGATGTTGGGCTACCTTCTTGTTAAGAGTAAACATCAGTGTTACAGGTAAAACTGCAAGAGTTTGACTCTTGCATTAAAAAAAAAAAAAAAAAAAGCAAAAGTGTTCTGTGAATTTAGTATATAGTCATGTGCTTGAGCGGTCAGAATCCTTCCTCACTTGTAAAAATTATCCTTGTAGAAAGAGACAAATATAGGACCCACAGCCTTGTCTGACAGAAAGGTCTATTTAGGGAAATGCTGGACCTCTGCTTTGAGGGATTGACTGTGGTGTTTCCATTGTTTTCTCTGACCTTGGGGTTGAATGACAGACAGTGCAAACTTATAAAAATAACCTTATATGTCTTGGTTCTTCTCCTTCAAATTTTCAAATCCGTAGTATCTGTCTAGGGAGCAATAAAACATCTGTGGACCAAAAGTTATGGAGACATTTTTTCATACAAGCGGTCTTGTGGCCCAGTAGTTGCTGAATGAGATTTCTCGCCACATAAAATTGTGCAGCCTTAGTAAGCTATGAATCTTGTCTTTGCTCTATGTAGCAACTTAGCTGAGATCCTTCTATTCAGACTGTCTTCGATGCTTGTTTTATGGAAATACATTTCTTTGCCTCTGTCACTTAGGATGTCACAGTTTTTGGTCATCCCTGGAGTCTTTAGAAGCTTTTAACCAGCAAAAGCCAAAAGTTCATTTCAAGCTTATATACCTCTTCTTGGTTTATGGTCATCTTAAAGACAGTGCTGTAAACTTTGTCTTTATTTGATGTTGGAAATAAATATTTTTGAACAAAGATTGACAGGGTTTCTTTCCACAGTTTAACTAAGAATCACCAAAATGGTACTGAATACCAGCTTTAAATATAAACTGAAGTGATAGCAGTTAATCTGAAGTATATTTACCATTGGTTCAGATTCTTCTGTCATTTTAGGACCTTGGTGACTACTTGCTTCTAACTAGGTAATTTTTTGTGCATACTTTGAAACTTCTTAGAATTGTTTTTTAACTTTCAACCCTGACTATTTGATTTCAGTATCCCTTAATAACCTTTACTTGTTGTTCTGATGTTTTATTTCCCAAGTGTGTTAAAAATGTAAAAAATTATTCTTCATGAGAAAAAAATTGTGAGACTGCCCCATTGTTTTGCTGGTTCTTTTTCTAGGCTTCAAACAACCTGTTATTTTTCTGGCCATTATAACATCTGCAGTATGTAAGGTATTAGAGCATTAGGATATTAGTTCATGAATGCGGGGATGCTCCTCTGGGTAGTTAATACTTAATGTATTTTATCTGTCACTGGGGAGGAATGTGCTGTACAGCTTGCTCCTTCTGTGAGTGGTCTGACTCATGAGCTCGAGGTACTTCAAAAGGATTTCAGCTCTCCATCCCATTCTTCAGTCTTGCAGTTGCTTTTCTAATAATAGAAGCAGCAAAACAGACAGTGGAGTTGCTTGTTGGCTGCTACAGTGTATTACCAGCATAGTCATGAAAGCTGACATCAATCACAGTCTTCACGTTTCACAGTCTACATTTGCCTGTGTGGCTATGAACGTTGCCTGTCTGGTGCCACCCTTAGAAGCAGTAACCACCATACGCGACTGAGGTTCTAGTTTGGGTGATCTGAACTATGAGCTGTGGGACTTTGGTGCCTCTATAATTCAAACAGTGTTGTGGGAGTGGTATAAGTAGCTGTAGGAGACCTCCAGCAAAATGGGGAGGATATGTCCAGTGTAAGGTATATTCTTGTAAGACTTAAGATGTATTGGAAAGATTCCTTAAATATCTGTAGTCAGTATAGCTTGTCTATCCAGACAGAATTTGTTAACTTTAAAAGTTTTCTTATATAAAATGCTTGCCTGTGGAGAAGCTCTTGAAATGATATTGCCTGTACTGAAGTCAGTGGAAGAAGTTTGCTTTACTGAACGTGAGCTAACGTTTCGCTTTTATTGATTCTCAGTCACATATGGGTAAAAGGAGCCCTCTCTTCAGCCACAAACATCATCTCTTGTGCCAGTGAATTATGGAGCTCAAGCAAACTGTACCCATGAGGTCTTGAATATGCACTCCAGGAAAATTAAGTCAGTCTTCAAAAGTAGTCATCACTAAGGCCTATTTCCAAAAGGAACTGCTGTACTTAAGAAAAACATGGTTCTTGAGTTGGTGAGAAAGATGAAAGAGCCAGGGCATCTCTGTTGTAATGTCTTCTGTTTTTAACACCTCTTGCTGTCACTTAATTGAAGTGAGAGTGTGGATTGACTTAGGGCATAAATACTGTGACTGCCAAAGTTCTCTTCTCCACAAAGCAGATCTGTCTGTAAACTACAGAAAGAGAGAGTGGAAGCTAAGAAGAATGGGACTGAAGAAAGCAAAAGGAAATGTCCATTCTTTCCTACAACGAAATGTAGTTATGTGCAAAATGATTTGTCACGAGAAAATGAAGATGGTGACTGGGACATCTTAAACCCAGCCTTGGTTTATTAACACGTACTGTAGGAACAGTCTCCCTTTATTTGCAGGCTTCTTTTCCCCAGCTGCTGCTTCTCTGACTTCTCTATGATAAGCATTTTTCTTGGAAATAAGAGGAAAACTTTGTCAGTGCAGGTCAGTTTATTATCATCATAAAAGTCCGAATCAAGTCAGATGTAGAAGATCAAAATCTTGTTTGAAACTGTTTTTTTACAAACTTAAGATGTGTATATTGTAATAGCATTGAAATTTACAGTACTTTTGTTAGTAAGGATACAGTGTTTAATGGGACAAGAAAGATAAGTGAAGCTGTGTTTAATGAGATATGATGTTGTATATGTGTTCTTTGCCTCCTTTTCAGGATTGTACATTTGTTGATCAGCTGCATGTCTCGTGTACTTTAGAGACAATATATGAAGGTTTCCTTTGCTGTATGAATTTTAGAAAGAATGCATGGCATAGGAAGAGCTATTTTTCTCTTTCCAATAGTGTGTGTCTGATTTTGTGTGTTTTTAAGTACCTTCTAACCCTAAAATACACGCTTAATAAATGTAAAAAACCTCACTATGCTAATTTGCTTAGTCCACTGTTTGTTTTAGTTTTTTTAACTGTAGGCAACCAACTCAGAGACAAATGCTTTAACCTTTCTGTTAAGAGGAAAAAAACACCTTTAGCATGTCTTAATCTTTTTAATGCGATCTAAGCATGCTAAGTAATATTTAACCTTTGGCATCACTTCTGGGATTTCTTAATGCCAGCTATCAAAGAATCCCATCTATAATGGAGACACAAATAAATTTAACAACTGTATAGAGCTACTCTAACTAAAACATGCTTTGGCGAGTCATTTATGAATAACAGTAAAGCAGGGTTGCAACTTGCCAGACACAAATGCTTGAGTATGAGGAGTGTTTAACGTAGAAACCTGGTTGTCATGAGTTACAGTCACTATTGAATACCTAATAACGTTCCTTCTGTTAGAAAGCAGGGTGGCTTTTGAGGAAGCAAAGGAAGCTGTCCATTAATAATGCCATTTATTTTTTACTGAAGATTTCCAAACGATTGAAAAAAAGTGGTACTGTTCAGTTCTGAGTGTTGACAACCTGTAAGTTCTTGGAACAGGTTTTCTTGAAGTCTTGCCTCATGGATGCAAATGATTACAAGTGATCAGAAAAATAAACTAAGGGGTGGGAAGTTCTGGAGTAAAAGTTCTCTAATGTCTAGAGAAAACTGAATATTGTGTGTAGACTGAAATCTAAATGGCAAATAAAGTGGATATCCAAATCAATTATATGATTACATATATAATAACTGACCTTGCTGTCAAGCATGTCTTTTCATGTTTATTTGTGGGATTAATATTGGTAGCTTTTAGATTTGGGTGATGCTAGTATGAGAATTGCATCTGGTTCCTTCACTACCCATTTCCTAATTGCTGTTGAAATTTCTGTCAGGAAGCACCTTGTTTGTGGGTTTTGTTTTTTTCCTTTCCAATTCAGTGGGGAAATAAGAAGTTAAAACTCAATACATTTTGAAATAACCCCAGGTACTCATCAGAATTTAAATTGTTCAGATGCCAATAAAATTTAGGCCAATTCTTACAGCACACACTGTAGTGGAGCAATTAACTGTAACCAAGAAGAAATGGTCAAAAATTTCAGAACATTTTTAAAGTTTTAAAATGCAATATGCAAAATTAAGTAGTTCAGAATAATTGCTGGGCAATTGTGCAGAATACTACACTGCCATTCTTGCCAGGTATATTAAAAAGTGTAAAATAGATCTACTGAATTGTTAGCTGAGTATTCATTTGCCCAGCCTTAATGACATACTGCAGTTGAAGTGCTTGAATATTTATTCATAGCATTGCTTACAGGCACACAGTTATGTTAAGGACATGATTACAAAGCAGCCAAGTGTTCTGAGAACTCTCAATTGCTACATTTAGATGTGCAATAGTTCAGTAAAAATGTGGAAAAAGCTCTTCTTGCTTTTACTTTCTTCTTTAAGCTCTGCAAAGATTAGCCCGTTAAAAGCTTAGTTTGCAGCTCATAATATGAAATATTTTCTTGATGTTTTAGAGACTTGTGTACATCTTGAACTTCTTGTTACAAGAGTAGGATAAATATTTTTGTCCTGTGGCATATGCCATTGCAAGGAAACTTGTCTTCATCATTTACTGGAGAAGCCTTTTGCTTACAACACTAAGTCACAATGGAAGTCTCTTACAGCTAAGCCACTCTTTTATCTCAATCTTGTGGGTAAGAGATGTTATTACTAATCAGGATTACCAGGTTTTCTTGGTACTGAGTTTACCATGATTTCAAATTACCATGTTAAACTGATCTGCTCTATTCTTCCTTTATGTTATTTCACTATGTTAAACTGCATTTGCAGTAATCTGACTATTGCGAGGCTCTAGACAGAACTGCTATCTTTATAAGATGCGTCCTGGCAATAGAAGGAAGCTGTGAAGGAATGTTTGCTGGTTTTCTGGCCCTTGAGTGACAAATATTTGTCTTTGAACTGTTTTTTTGTCTTGTTACAGTGGAGCAAAGCAGTGTTCCTGGTTCTGCTGCCATGCAGCTGAGGTTTTGATTTGAATGTTTCCAACTGCAGTGGAGGAATGTAATAACACAAGTATTTCTTAAAGCAAAAGGTGCTCCTTTTGAAAATTTCAGTCTGGTGACAGAATTGAAGACAAGCATATATTCCCCCCACTGAATTCTAGATAGGAGAGGTTTTTTTCTTGAAAAAAATTGTTGTAATGGCAGTGGTTTTTCTGCACACTTCTGTGATTTGCTGTTCTGTTTCTGATCCAGAAAAGCTCTGTGAAGGACTTGAACAAACTGATTCTTTTCTCCTTGATAATCAGGTCAATCAATTGACTATAAAGCGTTATTAAGCACAAGAGACAGCCTGATTGCCTGAGGAGAAATGACAGAGGGAAAAGAGACTAGAGGATGTCCAGCTGAATCACTGTGATTTAATAACTTTCTACCTGTCAGCAGAGCCACAGAAGCTGAGCTATTAGCCTGACCAGTTGATAGATAAAATGAATTGAGTAAATCAGTTAAAGCATTAAATGATTTTTTTTTTTTTTAACCTTGCATTTGGAGTGGGATAACGGAGCCCACCTTTTACTACTTCTCAGCTGAAACTTGTAAGTGCATTGTAAGCTGATTGTGTGTTTTTACCATCTATTGTATTTAGCAGGAGTAGGTAAAACACTCTAGGAAATAGCAGAAGCTTTTCTTCCTGTTTTTCTTTGACTGGGGCCTATCTGAAAATTTCAAAGTCAGACATTAGTCTTCACCTAATATGCTGAAGATGTACTTTTTCCTAGCAAATGAAGCTTCATAAGTTCTTCTCTTTATTTGTTTTCAATTCCATGCTAATTCTCATGTCTTACATTTTTCACTCAGTAACTTTAATACTTCAGAAAGTTAGATCTGTGAAACCTTTTTGAAGATAAAAAATAGTTTCTTTTTCAACTGCTCTGCAGTAGAAAGGATTAGTAGTATAAATTGATAAGTTCCATGGAAGTATCTATAGTAAAGTAATCCATTTTTTTCTCTGAGTGATCTAGAAATAAGTAATTTTATTTGGAAATAATTGGCTACTTGGGAGAAACCTTATTTAGCAGATGCTTAATGTATTTATTACTTAGTTTTTATTACATTTGGAAAGCCACACATAAGTAAGACTATTGTATATTGGTTGCTTAATAAAGACACCGAAGTAATAATTCCAAAATCAGTATGTGGTTGATTCATTTCCCTTTAAAACAATTCTTGTCTCATCTTGGTTTCTTGACTTATGGGGTACTGCCATAGGTGAAATACTTGATAAAAAAAGTGCACTGTCAGTTATGATTGCCAGGCACTTTCCAACTTCCATGGAGTTTAAGAGGACATTGGAGGGAATTTGCACATAATTAGGGAGGAGGGATAAAGGGGATCTTCCAAGTTCATGTTGAGAAAAATAAGAAGGGGGGATCCATGCTTAGGTTGCCCAGGGAAAGGAAAGGAGGTTGAACATTATGGAATGAATAGTTCTCCCCACCTTCAAATCTCTAATCTGTTTCTATCTACTTGTAACCAAATGCAACATTTTTTATTTTTTGTGTTCAAGTCTCAATCCAGTACTAATTTGGGAACCGTTAGAAAGTAATAGAAGTGGCAGTTTTCAAAGGTGTGATGCTAATTATATTTCTGAAAGGACAGGGAAGCTATGCATGGATGCTTCTTGTCTTCAGCCTGTAGCCTGTTGCTTTTGCATCATTAAGCCACTGCTTAAAAGACAGATAGTAGTCAAGTAATTAATTGTCCTGTGATGAGAGTTGTTTACTGCCTGGTGACCTGTTAATAACAGTACTAAAGATTCAGTAGTAGAGGTGAAAGATTTCCTTTGATGTCAGAAATGAAAATAATAGCTGGTAAGAAACACTTAGGATACTGAACAAACACAGAAAAATAATCATACCCTATATACATGGCCAATGCATCTTTTCCTTTCGAACTTCAGAGAGCTACTCTGCTTTCTCATACTTTCCCTTCCCCTTGCACTGCAGTGATCATCCCTTTTTACTGAGGAGGGCCAGACTCTACTTGCTTGTCTCTTTGCCCCAGTAACAGCATTAGACGTAGTCTGGTCTTTAATTTGCGACAGACTTTTTCTGGTTTTCCATCCTGTGTTCTTCTTTGGGAGGTAGTCTTCTCTTTCTCTATTTAGTTACTTTGTGATGATGGAACTATCAATTTTAACTGCTTTTTCTTACCTCAGCATATGTTTTGTAGTCAGTGTAAATGTCGGATGATAACAGCTGTAGCTTCCTCCTGACATCATTCTTGCCACTGGAGTATCTGGTTTCTGGCCTACAAAATAGTGACTAATAGTTTCTGTCATCTGAGCAGCATTTTCTGAACCTGCTTTCTTGCCTATAGCTAACTTGTTTAGATTTGAATTACTAAATTCGTTTAATGTAGCATTCTAAACCTAATGATCCAACTACAGATTTTTTGTTTTGCTTTTACCGGATTGGTTTAATATTAGTAAGTGTAGAAATGAAGCAATCCTGCTAAGTTTAAAAAGAACAACAAAAAAAACCCATTTTTGACAATGTGGGGTTTTTTGTGGTTTGGTTTTTTGGTTTTTGTTTTTTTTTAAATCTAATGATGTGAGACAGTTGAAGTTGAAAGCTGGGTCAAAAGCTTATGTAATTTTGAGACCCTAAATATAGAATGGTGTAATGACACAAAAAGATCAATCTCAGTGCGTATATTCTGGTAGAATATTTTTATTTTGTTCTTATTTTGCGCATGCAATTTAAAACTAAGCTGGATACCCTCTGCTTGGAAAAATGGTCTTGCTAATATTCCTATCTTATGCTGTGTGCCAATTTAAATTGACATGTAGCATGTAGGTTTCTTTATTACAATTGTCTGGTTGTGGGGTCTTTGGGTTTTTTGCTTTGTTGATAGTAAAATTTCCATGTGGTCATTGTAAAATTTACCTTTTTATTTATTTTTCTTAATAGTAGTGGAATGGGGTGATGATGTTAAAGCAGTATCAGAAGATGAAGCCATGGTGCTGGTGAACCATCAAGCAACAGGTGACGTCTGCACTCTGATGATGTGCCTTCAGGATAAAGGCACGGTAGGCTACAACTGGGGAGTGGGATAGCTTCTGTGTACGTGACCTGTTACCTTGGATGTGCTTGCATCTGTGTGTGGTCCTGATGACTGCCGTTTGTGTGTTAATTCCCCAAATAATCTCAAGGCCATGAATAAGAAGGTTTTTGTTTAGATTTGGTTTAATATGACAGCCAATA
This sequence comes from Athene noctua, assembly GCF_965140245.1. NCBI lineage: Eukaryota > Metazoa > Chordata > Aves > Strigiformes > Strigidae > Athene > Athene noctua. The sequence continues at coordinate 103,624,787 of NC_134037.1, read as the reverse complement.
GCTTGAAGCTGGTTTTAGACCTTGAACGTTGCCTTTGAAAAAGGTCACATATGAGCTAGTCTAGGTTAACAGAGGGAAGCAGATCTCCTTGCAGGTAATCATGTACTTGACTTTCTCCTCTCACCTCATGCCCTTGTGCAACTCATGCCAATTTTGCTCAAACGAGCACAGGTCTAGCTCCTTGGTTATGACTTTATTCCATCATGGAAATTTTTCTCAAAGTTAGAAGCCAGTTGTGTGTGGGATTTTGGTAGGAGTTCAGAAACTGAAAGTGACTTCCCTATGAAGACATGTCCAAACTAAGCTAGCTAGCTAAGGTCAAAATTGCTTGAACTCTTATTTCACAAACTCCTAAGCATTTCTTGGTGAGAAATGCAACTAATATCAACTGTTTCCTGCATTGCCATTCAGAAAATTCATGTCTAGAGAGTGTAATGCTGGAAACTAGAGTATGGGATCTAAACAGGAAATTAAATCTGCGTGCAAATCAGGGGGAAGCGGGTATTTACAATTAGGCTACAAAGGGTGGGAGACGTACCTATCAAACTGAAAAAATGCGTTAGCTGTGTCTGTCTTAGTGTTGTCTTCTTTTGCAACCATACAGTGAAGAAACAAGGAAAACAACTGCTTTTTGTTACATCTGCATAACTCATAACTTCTTAGTGTATATTAGTATAGGTTGTGTATACCAGTGATTGAACATTTTTAAAAGAAATTTTCTGAGATCTTACTTATGACAGCAGAGTCAGTTAAAAGAAAAATAAAAAAACCTCAAACCAAACTCATAAAGTATGAAAATGCCACTCAGGATTGAGCAGAGATTAATGTCTTTCTGTCTACTGTTGCCTAGATAAGACTGTATTTCAAAAGTACTTTTAATTGCTTTAATTTCTTTTGGACTTGAGAAAATTAGGTGTACATGTATGGTGTTCTGTACAGTACCCCAATGAGTAGAATGACAGAGTAAACACTCTTCCTTTCATCCAAATTATACATAGGACAATCTTGTGACGAAGACAGAATGGTGAGGGTATAGTCCTGTGGATATGTATTGCATATAGATGTCCCAGGTGTTTTAAATATCATAGCACTTTATTGACTCATGTATGTATACTAGTGTATATATTAAACCTAAGCCATATTTATTCTGTTTGACTCCATAACTAAAAGACAAGACAGAGTAAGTTTCAGTGAATGCAGATGATGTTAAATATGGAGGGAGGCATTGAGATGGCAAATAATCTTCACCATGGAAACAGTTAGATTTGCAGGTTTTCAGGAAAGCAAAACATCTGTAAAATCACTATATTTTCCCTTAAATAACTGCAGTCATTGCTCTTGGAATATATATGTCCAGACCCTAGTATGGCTTTAATGTTTTAGCTAATAATAAAAAAGTATAAGCTTCAACAAATGCTTAAAATATAGCATGAGTAGTACAAGGGGCTAAAAATAATGAGAAAGATAAGGATAGATTATCCTTGATAGAACTTGCTGAATCAGGTGTTTTTAAATAGCATGCTTCTTATTTCTGAACAGAAGAGAATTGTCTTTTACTTCGAGTGACTGAAACCACTGGAGGAAAAGAACCCCAATCCTACCTGTCCAAAAGAAATCATTATACAATAGGCAACTATTTAAATTAGGCAGTTTTCTTTAAATGCAGCTTAAACTTAAGATGGAATCCTTCACAACCTTGATATTCATCTGTTAGTAACAAGATAGTAATTTCCAAGAATGGTTTTTATTTTTTTTAGGATGGCTTTACCACTCAGACAACACTTTATCTCTCAGAGTATTTTGTGAAGGTGAAAGGCTTGCTTACATTTCACACAGAACGGTGTACAAACAGCTTACCAATGGCAGACTCTCGGCAGTGGTGATAGAGTGGCAGAACTAGGAAGACCTTCCTCCTGTGGCAGTCCAAAATTTCTTTTGCTTGCTTTGCCAGCCAGTACAGACTGAAACCAGATGTACTCTGTAAACACTTATTGTTTAATGCTGCTTTTTAGAAAACGTTAATTTAAAGCGTCAGAAGCGTTTGATTTAAAGTTCTACATTTTTCTCTGTAGTCAGGTAGAATACTGAAACGTTCTTGTAACTTGACAATGTTTCCTAAGAGCCATGTCAGGAACTGTGATGGTATTTTTTTCTAGTATTTTATAAATTCTTTTTTATAAATGACAGTGTAACCTATCTGTTTTAAGCAAGTTTAATCTCACTAAGCAGTAAGATAAAATACGTGTATTAAGATGTTTCCTGTCTTTCAGATTCACTTATGTGTATAAGGAAAGTGGAACTTCCCTTTATTAGGGAAGTGGAACTTAGGTAAAAGTTACAATTTTAATGGAAAGTCTGGACTGGTATCGTTTGACTAATACATGTTACCATAAGGCAAGCTCCACGAAGCAAGATTTCAGCTGAATCAGAAGTGGCCTAATTATACTTTTTAGATAGTTCAAGAAATTGTTCCAATTTGTGAAAGTAAGCGTTAAATTTAGTAACTTAGTTGAGGTCTCATAAGCATTAAAGGTTATGTGTTTAACAAAGAGAAGTAGGTTAAAATGCTGCTACTACTGCTTTCTGACTGGATTAGGACTGATAAATGTGGCTGGTTTTTCTGTTTTAGAGCAGAAAGCAGTGCCCGCAAGGGTGCAGGGGAGAAAAAAAGGTAGCGCTTGCATCTGTTAGAGTGCAAGTTCCAAGACATCCATTCCCAGGTTTCATTGTTAAATTAGAAGTGCTTGAAAGATGAAAGTCAGTCTATTCAGGTTGCTTTGTTATGAGATCTGTGTAGTGTGAAATGAAAGTGGGTCTGTGAATAGGAGGCTCCTGGATTTTTTTTAAAAAAATTGGTAAAATCTTTTTCTACATTCTGAACTTATTTAAGCAGGAAGGATGAAGCAAGAAGGACCTGAAACAGCATCCAAAAATTCTTTCAATCCAAACCAACTATGAATCTATGCTCAAAACACTTCTGAATGTCTTTGCTTAAACCTCCTTGAAATGCAGGTGATAAGAGACTCATCTGATAAGCATTGCTTAATTCCTGAGGATACTAAATGGAAGAGACACCACCAGTATTTTGCAGTGTCCTCTGTCTGTCCTTGGTAGCAGAACAGAATGAATATCCATTAATCTAGTTTGACTTTTGATTGCAAAGAAGATAATTGTGTCCTGTTCTTTGAACTCCTTTTTGATTTTATGTGTTAGTGTGTGTGTATTCATTAATTCATACATAAAAATATTTCTTCTTTGACGCTGCCTAGGCTTATAAGTAGATTTGTAATCACTGAGCTTTGGAGCTTGCCTCTTTGTAGCCTACTTGCAGCAGACTGCCTGTATGTTTTGTCCTAGTAATAACTTGTATGTCACACTGATCTTTGACACAATCACATCACTCCTCCTCAAAAAAGCTGAGGTAGTCCAGGGATGCTAGTTAGAAGCCTTCTATCACCTAAAATGTGGTGAGATGGGCTTCAGACTCTGAAGAGTGATGATCCAACTTTCGGGATAAACCCACCATCATTTAAATAAAAAGACAGTAAAAATTGGTATGGGAGGAGAGAAGCACTAGCATTGCTGGGCAAGAGTTCCTCCTCCAGGATTGGCACAAAACATCTAGGGACCACTGTTGATTCCTCGAAAAACCCTTTCTTTTCAGGAAAGCAGATCATTAAGCGTGCTATTTTCTCCAGTAAAATAGATTATGTTGGTTTAACTTCTGCTTGATATAATAGAACAGTAATTGTCAAAATGCCAAAGTAGTAGGTGAACACTTGACAGTCATATGGGTACTGCTGCAGGCTAAATTATCATCAGTGGAATTCTGGTGGTGTTTTTATCAAAGGATATGGTTCCCTATACCTGTCATCTTTGGGCTCGTGCATGGGCATGAACTTGGGATATTGTAGTGCCTTGAATAGCAATAACACCTCTCAGTGATGCTTTTTAAAACTCTTGTCCTTAGGGCACACCTTTTCTTTCTTTACTTTTCCCCTCCCTAAGGCTGAGTTACTGAAATGGAAAGAATGTGAATCTCTGCAGGGAAGAATTTTTGCTTTAAGATCCTCTCTTTTATTTAATACAGACCCGGGGGTAGCTGTATGAGAAACCATTTCACCAATATTAGTCTCAAGTGAGAAGTTATATCTAGGAACTAATTTTTCTTCTATCACTCACAAATACATAGTGTGTCTTTGTTCGCTTGGATGTGTAGCATCTAGTAAGAAATACCACTGGCAGGCAGGAAAGGACACTAGCATGTCACAGAGAAGACACAGCTGTTTGTTTCCAAAGCAAAACCTTTCATGTCTTTGAGAGCTGTCCTCATCTCTCAGACATGGTTTCCTTTTCCACTTCTAGTGAAGCTAGAACATCCAGAAGTGAGTGGTCTTGCATTATCCCAGATGTTCAGATAGAAAGTTTGCTGGTAGTAAAAAACCCACAAAAGTTGAGGTGTTCTTAATATACTCTTAGGCAAGGATAACTAGTTTCTAAATGTGACATTCAGATTCTATTGGGAGATCAGCTATGTGTCTGTAGGCAATAAAGTATTTTACACGTTCTTTGGCAGGTATGTTCTGGCAAATGTGGAAAAACTTCATTTTGCTGAGCATCCGGCTGCGGTTGTTTAAGGATAAGTAAAAGAAGCAGGGTATGTGACAGTCATCTTTCTCACAGATTCATTTATAGCTTCTGTGGTCTAAAGGGAGAATAGGTAATCAGAGCACTCCAAGAGATAATTAGATTTTTTTGGAAGAAAGACTTACTGATACATGCAATTCTAGATGCAAATTGCAAATTATCGAGCTGCTTTTACAAAACAGAATTCCTGTACAAAATATGATCCGCTTTCTTCAAATTCCACATAGACACATGAAGATGTAAAAACAAGTAAAAGCCACCATCTTTCACTGTATCAAACTATTTTGTTAGTATTCTTGAAGGCATGGATGTGGATTCTGAATATTTCAGTTACTGTGCAGGCCTCTGGTGTTTGGAGAGAAGTATAGAGTACACTTTAGCAGTAGATATAATCAACTAATACATGAACAATACATTGTATTTTCTAGAGGAAATCTTCATTTCTTAGACCGCTTTCTTTCTCTCTTTGCCTCAAATTATGTGTCTTGGACAACTGAAAGATGCCAACCAGGAGGTGCCTGTTTAAGATTCAAAAAATTATCTTCTGACTGCCAGAGAAATGTCATGGTTCTCCATATGCTTTTTTGATAGTGATAAATGGAAGAGTACTATGTTATATGACTTTGTTTCACTGAACTTGAATCAGTTGTGGTGTGGCCTTATAGGGAAGAGTAAAGGCAGCTAGCTTTGTGTATGATTGAGGGTATGTAAGAGACACTGGATTTTCCGACTTTGGAGAGCCAATTCTTACCCCTCTCAATATCTACATGAGGGAGCTGTAGAGGGGAAGGACCTTGTGAGTGAAGAAGCTTTTCCATTCTGTTATTTACCTCTTCTGGAGTAATTCTTCTATTTTAAATCTTAAAGGACTGAACAGGTATAGTATCTGCCTTCACTGTCCTGTAAGAAGTGAAGGTCAAGGTGAATCTAATGGCTCAACCTCTATTTTTGCCTTCTTACCATGCTTCTTGGACAAGACAAGAAGCATGACTTAATGAAATTCTCAGGGATGCATGTGGCTGCTCTGCCATGAGAGCAATCAGTAATGGCATGTGGGCTGTACATAGGTCTCAGTGAATGCTGCTATGCAAAGATAGAGTGAACGTGTCTGGAGCATGTGCACGAGACCAATGTCATCTCATCCCCAAAGTTGCCAAGTACAAAAAGATATGAGGAAACATGCTTTTGTGGTAGACATAAAACAGTTGGACATTTCAAACACAGGTCTGTATTGTTTTGCATACTTTAACAAACACTGAAAATAGTTTTAGTTTGAAACTGGCTTAAAATTGCGGTGGTATGTCAGCAAGAAGCCTTACACTATCTGTGTGAAAAGTCAGAGTAGAAAATTACTCTGGCATGTGGCTAATAGTGTAGAACTGTATATTACAAAAAGGCAGCTGTTTAATTCTGCACTTAAGGGAGAAGTGTAGCACCTGTGCTGCTTTATACTTTGGACCATAAAGAACTTCATTCTGTACATATTTTACTGCTGTTGCAAGGGTGACAAGAGTGTGACCAGTATATACATAATTCTCTGCACTTGATATTTACTGCAGGTTTTGTTGGGGTTTTTTTTAACTTTTCAGGTTGTTCGTCAGATGATGTGGCTGATGGATCATATTTTCAAGTATACAAACTTTGGCATTGTGTCTCTAATCCATGGGGACTTCTTTATAAGACAGGTAAATGGAAACATGTAATAGTGCTTTGATTTATCCTTATATTTCAAACATTGTGGTGTTATGGGACTTACTCATTACCTCCTGGATGATTTTCAGGATGAAATAGCTATGCTGTAATGTGTGTATTTGAGTAGAGCTTTGTTCCGAAACTGCTTTTTTTCCAAGCTTATTTTATTATTTTGCCTAGACACAAATGTTTATGGAACCCAATTGTGATGGGAGCCTTTTATGAAAGGTGTACAAGCAAAGTACATGGGCAGTCCTTTTTGTCTCTCCGCTTCTGACTGCCTGTTGTTGACACCTCTCTTCTTTCCTCAGTGACCTTGAAGCTCTGCAATGAGTCTGGTTAGGTCACTGTTCTGGCTGTTGGAGTTTCAGATAAGGAAAGGCAAGACCATCCATTTTGATAATGATGTGTCAGTAGACCAGTTTAAGGTGGTGGTGGAGCTGCATAAATAGTAATTAATTGATTCTTGAAGGTTAATTATTATTTGAGCATCAGGAAAGAATGTGTGTTGAGCTCAGCATCTTAAATGTTAAGAACTGAAAACCTCAGATTATTTCTAACAATTTGGGGTTATTTTTGTGGTTTGGTAGCTGTTGATCAAACTCTACTCTAAAAGTAGAAACTTAGAAGTACAATGATAAGTGCGAACCTGTTGCCAGTTATGGGAACTGCAACATCCAGCATACACATTTCTTTCCTCTCCTTATTTTTATCTGGACTTAAAATGTATGGGCAGCCAGAGGGAATTAATGAATTTTCACTTAGCAGAGAAGGGGAAGCTAATTTACTCAGAATGAAGTAAAGAAGTACTTAATCACAGCTACACACAGCTAAAGTGAGATTTCTCACTAAGACTAGAGTCATGGTTAGAGAACCTCAGGCAAATTTAGATAATAAAATAAAGGTCTCTACAACTGTGTATTGTGACAATATGGAAAGGAACAAGGCTTGACACTTTGTAAATCTATTTCAGTAGTTAAAATACACAAGATATAAATTTTGAGGTACATATGGCTGTCAGCTTGTTAATTGTAATTTCTGAATGTGGTGTTGCAATTTCAGTTACAAAATCAAATCATTAGTGAGCTGCAAAAACTATGGCTTCTCATTTTTGTAAAGTGGCTGAGACATGCAACATCACAAATAAAATTATGTTATAATGAATCTAAATATAAACCAATTGAAGTTAAAATGTTTCCTGGCTGTTAATTAGCTGTTGGGTGTACCAAAAAAACTTAAGGTGAGTGACTAATGATCCTCTGCCTAAATGTAGAAAGGCCTAGTAATATTTGGATGAGCAAATAATTCTTTTTTTTTCCCTGTGAAATAATGTAATTTGATCATGGTACAACACATCCTATTTGTTAAAAGTGTACATTGGCCTCATTTTCATGAACAGCACCAGAGGCAGCTTTGCTCAGAATGCTGCTGAGGTCTACTAGAAGTTGACTAGTGTTTGCTGAAAAGTTTACTGGAAACCAAGACTGTCAGTAACTTGCCACATAGGTGATACAAAGTGCATAGCATCCTAAATGATTTGTCAGCAGCCTGCTGCTACCTGCTTTCTTTCCTCTAAAGGAAAGAAGGCTGAGCCTGTTCCCTGTGGTGGTGATCAACTAGCCATGGTCTTCAAAAATCAGTTGTAATAAGGAGCTGCTTCTGCTTCTGTATGACTTGCTCTTCTTTCTGGACAGTATGTTAATTGTATTTTATCTTCAGGACTCTTCAGTATTCCAGTAGTCACAGTTGCTTTTAAACACCCCTCTCTCCCATTAGTCCAGTAGATTTTTCTGTATAACAGCAGCCTTAAACCTCATGGTATTTGCTAAACTGCAATTTATCCACCAGTTGTATTCATTAGGTTTTTTTATGCTTTAGAGTGTTCTAATATCTAATGTTCAAGAAGTTTATTGTTCACTTCTGTTTTTTTTAACTACTGTGCTATTCTGGAGTCCTGTGGGAAAGGGCTGTTCTAACTGAGACTTTTATGTTGCTCTTTAATTGCATTAATATGAGCAGCCAGAGCTTTTTCCTTCCCTTTCTTGAGGTAAGTTGGAAGTAATTGCAATTGTGAGATTTCAAAATCTAGGAGAAACACTTTCACAAATCTTGTCTTCAGTAAAATATTGTTTCTTGTTGTTTTCCACTCAACCCCACTCTTTCCCTCTTCCTTGAAAAAAAAAAAAACAAAAACAAACACACACCAAAGAGTGGAAGGTTTATGACAGTTTTGTTGACATTTCAGAGAATTAAAATCACCTCTGCTGAGAGAAGCTTAAATTTTGGACTCCTGTGTCTTTTGAGTGATTTGGCAAAGTCACTTTGGAGCACTCAAATGATAATTGATGTAAATTAATTCCTGTGAAAAATTGGGTAGCTTGCTCTTGCTGTGTGTGGAAGTGGGAAAAGAAAAATTTTATTGAAGATACTTCTCCAGTAATTAAGGACAAATCTTACTGTCTTAAGTGAAAAAGTTGGGCTAATACATCAAAAAGGAGGAATGAATGAAGGTTGGTTTTGGGGTTTTTTAACTCCCCTTGGTCCTTCAGTTTTAATTATCACCTGGCTATATCCTTTATACAGCTAATTACCAAACTAGAAGCTAGTGTCATACAATATCTTGTTGGCTAGGGCATCTCATTTTACTGCTGTAGGCTTTAAGTTCACACAAATAAAATTACTTCCTACTCAACAGTTTCTCCTAAAGAAAGAAAACCTGCAAACATCACAGCCCAATACTTTTTTTTTTTCCCCCTCTCAAACAATAAGTGTTTCCATCAGTGTGCTGATTTCAGTTGAGACTAAGTATTCAAGCAGCACAAGTTTGAGAGAAATCTGTTGTTCTACTGTGGTAACTGCAGTAAAGCCTGGTCTTGAAGTCCAGCTGTGTCTTTGGCTACTTCTGCTATTCTAATATGGGATGTGGGGAGAGGCACATGGAAGACGTGTAAGCAAAGATACTGTTTGGCTTGCAGAAATTACTGATGATACATGGACCTCCAAATCATAGCTTGGCCCCTACATTGTTTTTAAGAATTCAGATAGCAGTTTCAACTTGGGACCCAGTAACAGCTAGAGAATATATATCCTCCTGTTATGTGGAGTTCCTATTTACAGTCTGGATGTCGCTCTTGCAGAGAAGTCATCAAATCAGGAGCTTCATCTTCAATTTCAAGGGCTTTTTTTTCAGCCTTTCTGTAAAGTGGCATTAACTCGGGCACCAGTGGGTGTTCTGGGAGTATTGTTTTGTCTTGTCATAGAGGCTTATTTGTATCTCTGAAAAGAGAGGAATCATTGAAATGTAATAATTATCTGTCTTAATGTTATCTCTTTTAAGCATTCATTTTATTTAATTAGTGTTTTATCCTTATAGGGAAGAGCACACCGTGACCACCAGCTTGTTTTACTCAAGGAGCATCTAGAAAAATATTACAGGAGCCGTAATCGGAAATGGATTGTTTTATTTCCCGAGGGTGGCTTTCTTAGGAAGAGGAGAGAAACAAGCCAGGCATTTGCCAAGAAAAACAATTTGCCATTTCTTAAACATGTCACCCTGCCGAGACTTGGGGCAACACAAGTAATTCTGAAAACACTTGTAGCGCCACAAGAAAATGGAACTCCAGCAGGTGGAGATGCTGTGATAAAAGGTAAAGACCACTTCACTCTTGTGGATAAAAAGCAAATTGAATGTCCAAGTGTGGTTGCATGAATGTTTGTCTTGTAGACATGGGTAGAGCAGATACTGGAATGAGCTCATGGAGTGGGCAAGAAGGTGGGCTGCTCCTTTCAGCACGATTGATGGTTTGCACTGGTTTATGGTAGTATGGAACTGTAGTAAAAATATTTCTGGAATATGCAAACTAGTCAAATTTTTGTTTCTGTCTTCAAAAGTTTCTTTGCTTCCAGTATTGTATACTTCATCCCTCTTTCTTGAACTATTTTCTATTGAGTTCAGGTTCTTCTGTTCTCTACAAGATATTTATGATTGTCCCCTTGATTGCTGCTGTTAACTTCACTGATGACTAGATTTGAAGGATTGTTTTGGCTTATGTTAGAAAGAGTTATGAGGGAATAAGAATGTTCCTGCAAGACTATTGTTCTGGAATGCTGGGCTGTAGGGGAGAGTATAGCTGGGATATAAATAATGCCTGTTGTTATGGGACTTGGTGCTTTTAGTCTCAATTTTTAAAATTAACTTCTTCGCACCTTCAGAGAACAGGGTTAGATCTTACTTAATCTAGTTGTGGATTTCTGTTACTTATTAGAGAAACAATGGATTGGGGGGTTGTGGTGTTCTCTTATTGATGGGTGGTGCTGGTATTTCCAAAGCCAAATTATTATCATTGTTTAGCAGTTTGAACAAAACATTCATCCTAACGAAGCCACATATGCAGAAGACTTTGGTTTTTTTTCTATGCTGAAGTTTAGATTTCAGGGTTAGCAGGAAGACTCATACAGAAAGTGCTTCCAGATTTTTAGTTTTGAGGTTAATCTTGTCAACATAGGAAATGAATGGAGATGATGTTCATGCAGGAACGGAGGGAAGATTTTAAACAAACTGAAAATCAAGCTGTAGAATGCATCAGAGTATTTCCTTTCAGGCTACATTCAGAAAAGAAAGGCTGAAGAAAGCCCTTGTTGTCTTAGAAGATTTTTAGGTTTAAAAGAGAAACGGAATACCCTAGTCATTGTTAAAAGGTTGGGGTTTTTTTTAAGGGAGAAAAGTTTGGCCTGTTCCTGTTTTATTTATTCCCATCTCAAAAGCAAAAAGATATGAAAAGAAGTTCCCCAAATGTGAATTACAGGCCTTCTAGTTCTGGAGAAGGACCAAAAGCACTCATCAAATACCAATTTTATCTTTTCATATTCTTAGATTAAGCTGGACATCAAACCTGGCTTTTTGGTTTTTGTGGGTTTTTTGGTTTGTTTTTTTTTTTTAAGCGGCATGATTCAGAGTCTGGAGAAATGAGCATTTGATGGTAGTTGACCTAACTGGGTACTAAAATAAAGGAATTGTCTCAGAAATACAATGGAATCATATCTGTCCATCCTACTCAAAAGTCAGAAGGAAAGATAAGTGGGCAAAAATAAGAAAGAAATCTGTGGGTTTAGGACGTGAAAACATAATAAAAGGATTGAAAAAGAGAAGTGAAAGTAAATTTTATGTGCTAAGAAAAAGTAATATTTGATACATATGAAGATGAGATATTTTAAGTCCTCTCTTAAGCTCACAAAAATGTTTCTAGCATGGTAAAACTTCCCTTTCAGAGATGTACAAAAGGTTAATTCTTGATCTATAAAAGACTCTTCCTCTAATCTTCTGCCTTCCAAGTGCTTCTACTGTACTTTTGATACTTAGGAAATTTTTGAAGAATGTTCAGTTAAATGAAATATAATTGTATAAATTGATAAGGTTACAATATAAAGTTGGAAACCTACAAGTAGGTGATCATCTTTACTTTTTATCTCTTTTATCTTTCCCTTTTTTAACCACATGAAAAAACCTGGCTCAGTGAAATCAAAACTTTCCTGTATCCTCTTTGGGTTACCATCATTGAGTTGTGGGCTAGAACAAGATGTAGTATATACAGTGTAAGATTTTGCCAGTGTTTTGCATAGAGATCGCATATATACTTTTTGTACATTCTTACTGTACTCCTTTGATTGTGAAGTGGCTTATGTGTCAGTAGCATCGCATTTGAATTTCATGGTTCACCAAGACAAATTTCTCTCTGCACCACTTCTCTTGTGCTCTGTAGTCTTATTTAACGATGTTCCTGGTGTCCTGGGTTTCCAAATTATTCAGCTTACTATAAGATTTCTTCTCCATTATTTATTGTTCTCTCAATCTTTTTGTTACCACCAGCCTTTACTGATAATGATGGGAGTTCATGTCCTTCCCCCACCCGATTTTGAATAAATTGGGGTATAAATTAGGAGTAACTCCTCCAGCAAAAATTATGTCCTCTTCCTGTTGAGTTTCCTGAGTAGTTATGTTAGAATGAGTCATGATACACAGTTGCAGTGTTCTCTAGTGCTGTCACTTGATTTGTACTCAATTAATTTTAAATTATCCTTGTAGCTCTCACACCATTGTAGATTTTACACCGTTCTACTTTCTCAACTGAAATGGTGTATAATACTGGGTGAAAGATGACAAAAGCAACTACAATAAAAGATGGTTTATTCTTAATATACCGCTGTGCTGCACCCTAATTTAGTACAAGCCAAGTTGCATACAGTGGTTTCATCATGTCACCCCACTGCTCCCCAGCCCACTAGCTTGCTTTTGTACATCAAATGTCACTGGAATTAGAACCTTCAAATAGTAGCTCAAGAATTGTGCAACAACTAAATGCTACATGATCTGTCCTTCTTCTGTAAAGTCTCTAATCTGATTTCTGTCATCCCTTTGGTAGAGGTGGGTTTATGTTGTGGAGCGTGAGGTTCAGTAGCCCCTCCAGAATTTCATTAGCCTTAATTATGGTATTAGTATCCTTAATATCTAATCCCCTTTTCAGTTTATTTTTGTACTAGTTATGAGTTTCCCACAGTTTATTACATGATTCTTCCTCTATAAAGTGACAGGAAGAACAAATGCTCCTGAGCTAGATGATCAATACTATTTGATTATTCTTGTACTTAAACTGATCAGTTCTTTATCTGTTGCTTTTCCAAGGCAAGCATCCTCTATTTTCTTAATTTCTTCCTCGTAACAGTTTTTCAAGCGTTTTTTCATATTTAAGTCTCAAGTTCATTGGTGTAAATTTAACTTATTGCTAGGAAATGCTGAATTAAATTACTAAAACAGTTGTTGCTTGTGCTGCCTTTTGAAACACTTGTTTAATTTTAATGAAATTGTACAATTTTATTCCTAAATAAATGGAAGGATGAAAAAACATATGGGAAAGGTAGTACTCTCACTTGATGGCTTCAGTGCTTTTGAAGCTAGAAAGTACAGGCAATGTAGTTAAGTAGTGTCTGTCCCTGAAAACATGGTGTAAGTTAATTCCGGTTTCTGATGAAAGTATTCCTCTGGGCAGATGTGCTGTGCCGCCCCAAACAGAATGCTGTTCCCAGAGCCTGCACTCCAGGAGAAGGTTTTAGTGCAGAATAGAAATCTGGGCAGCATAAAAATACTTGATGCATAGCCATTGTCACCATAACCCTGTAGGGACTGATGTGTGTGTGTGGCTGGAGTTGTTTTATGGTTTTGAATTTCTGTTTGTTCACCTTTTTAAGATAACGCTTAGTCTCTGACATAACTTTATGTACAGTGTTTCTTCAGTTAATAAGAATTGATCATCTTCTGAGTTTTTAGAGCTAGTTCAAAGTGCTAAACATCTGGCAGTTCAAAGGAGTTTGGAGCAATTGTTCACTGAAGATACGCATTCCAGAGCTTGTTTTTGATTAACCTTACTCTAGTATGTTTCTTTTAATTCTGCTTTACTTTACTGTGCAGCAATTTTTGGTCTGATAAGAGGTTGCTGTGAACTTGGTTAGAGCCCTATTTGGAATCTTATCTCACTGTTTTCAAATGCAGCACAGTACATTCAGTTCTGATGCTTTTTCTCAGAGAAATTCAATTTTCTCTTCTGCAGAGTTGGACACTGGACTACGTAATTGATTTTTTTTTTAATCAAACTTTTTGATTCACTGTTATATGAGGAATGTTACTTGAATAACTTTTTTTTTAAATCCTGGAAAAGGTGCTGCTTGTTTTGTTCCAAGTGATTTGTCACAGAGATATCTTGGGATAATGAGTAAGATGTTTAGTCTGAGAGCTAATCTTTGGGAAAAGAGTTAATTTTAAGGTCAGTGGTCCTGTTGTCCTCTACTTGTCCTCGTGTGATCAAGTGACAAGTTACAAGAACGCATTGCTATGCAGGGGGAGACAACAGCCTCTTTTCGCTGAGTTTAGAGTGGCATAAGTGTTCAGGAAACCACACCTGAATACTAGTGAATTGTAGTATATATTTTCTTTTTCAAGTGGAAGCTGCAGTCCTCAAGTTCATGCCTGACTGATGCATTCTTTTCCATTCCGGATGCAATCCAACAGTATCGCACCATCCAGAGCTCAGCTGGAGTGAGTTTTCCTGCTGCAACCTGTCTTTATAACTTGCTATTTTTCTCAGCAATAAACACTGATAGTCTGCTGGCAGGTTCGAAGAGTCCTGCACATATCAGCTTTAAGCATTGGTTGAGAGTAACCCCAAGGAGAATATTGAGGGACGAAGAGAAGCTCTGAACCCCACTACAGTTGTAATTGTAGACAGTCAAGTATCTGCTGTGAGAGGATTATAGAGGATGACAAAGCAGTGGGTGTCTTGAAGATGCTGATGGTAAGTTGCTTCATAACTAATTACGAAGCATCTTACTATCACTGAATCCACAGCTAGAACAAAAATAAGGAAAAAAATAGTTATGAAGATTTGTCTCTGATGGTGACTTAAAAAAATCCAAAACAAGAAGTTAGGAGACTGTTTACATTTTAGTTTGATGTTTTTGTCTAGGCCAGAAAGCTAATAAATGTGATTGTTCAGTCTTGTCTTAGCACTCATAAGGCAAGTATGTACCATTCATACTAAGGTACATTATTACTACATGCTTTGGATGCAACTGTGTAGGACAGATGCCTGCAGACCTGTTTTGAACATCTATGTACTATTTTAAAAAAAACAGACTGCTAACATTTTGAGGCAGTTTGAGAAATCAAAATCCTCCACCTACACTGAAAGTGGCAAGCAGACTGACACCACAGAAGAAAACTTAGTCCTCAGAGAGATCAGCCTAAATTTGGTCTCTGCAGCAGCTTCTTCTGCTGAAGTTTTTGGCAGCCAGGCTGCTCAATCTTTCAGTAGGTACTAGAAATGAAGGATTGACGGTGTCTTTTAGTGGTAGGTAGAAAATTCAAAAGGGTTTGGCTGTGAGAAACATCTATGGCTGCGTTGGCCAAGCTAAACTTGGCAAGAGGAGTTCTTGAACAGGTATATGCAACTCCCTTTTTTTTCAGCTACAGATGCCAAAGCTGAGTAATGCAGCAATCTTTCTGTTCTGAGTTCCTGTTAGTGTGCTCCATTTAAAAAGTAATAGGGTTTAGTTCTTGTTCAAAGGTCTGCCTAGGCCTGAAGGCAGCATCCTTGGAGATACTGAGGTCCTACCCCTTTGTGTTGTGTGCAATTGTGTTTCTTTTTCAGTTTCTGGTTCTATTAGAGCTTTGTGGCTGTAAAATAAATGTGCTCATGAGCAGGGCTTAATACAGTATAGCTCCCCAAAAAGGACAAGAATTTATTTAAAAATTAATTTTCTGAAATCCTTGGTGACTTGGGTTTTTTTGGTAGTATGAGATCTTGGATGATTATGTAAGACTTATTTTAAACCAGAGCATGCAGAAATATGCCTGTGACTGAGATTTGATAGCACGCCTTGGTAATTGCACGTGGAGGTAGCTGCACTAACACCTGCTTGCTCTAAAGAAGGGTCTGTGGAGGCTGACATTACCTTCAGAATTATTTTTTTTCTTCCCCCAGTCTCTAACCTGGGGTTCCTGGTGGGCTGTCAGAGGCAGGTTTTAATTCCCACCCTGCCCTGGAAGGGGCTGGAGGTAAGTTTGGAGCTGGTCTGAGGAATCCATGCAGCAGCTCTGCTCCACAAAAGCAGAAGGTAGGAAATCAGCAAGAAGAGGGCTGCAGGAGTCTTCCTGTAATGCAGTTTGAACCATTATCCACTGAAAGAACAGTTTGAAATACTAGCTAAATATTTAATAAATTATTTAAAAACATTTTACTGTAAATAATAAGATCATGTGCCATATTCATCTGGCAGTTTTTAATTGCAATTAATGATCTTTGTTGCTTACTCAGACAATTTACTTGTCTTTGTCCATTCTTACTTTACATCTGGGAAAATAACGAATTGAATGCCTTTGTTCTGAAATCCATTTCTAAATGAATACTTCTGTGGATTTACTATTAATTTCATATTGGCTTTTCTCTAATACATTGCTACTTTTAAAATGCAGGACTCCATAGTTAGTGCTTTTCTTAAGAGGGACTTGACAAGCACTCAGTCATGATGCTGGCAAGCCTGGGCCCCTAATGGGACCTTATGTTCTCATTTCATGTGTCTCTCAGGGTTTTAAAATACTGTATTTTCAGAAGTTGACACTGGATGTTTCAGCTTGACCCATGTAGCTTGCCCTTGGTCAAATTTTGGAGTAGCACATTGCATGCTATTAATAACTCATAACCTAAATATTAGGAAATACTGCCTAGCCTTATTGTCAGGTAGTCTATGTGCATTTGTAACAAAGCAGTACAATTCCATTATTGAGTAGACACCATGAAGACACTAGCTGCTTGTTAAAGTAATTCATAGATATATGTGATAGTGTTGCTGTAATTGTCTTCTCATGCTTCATTAAATTAAATGCAAATTAAATCAAATGCAAATTAAAATAAATGAAATGCAGGTAGAAACTCGCAAGTCAGTCCTTGCATGTATGTACTAGTTGGTGTTAGTAACTGTGGCTTTTAGAGCACCTCAGACTGTGTGTTGCAGATTTCTTCATGCTCTTCTGTAAAGTTTGAGTGACAATTCTGGGCAAGTCCAAGCATTTGCCTAACCCAACATCTTGTCCATGATTCCCAAGTGGATATCAGAGGGAAGAGCCTGAAAACAGCAAACATGTATTTCTCCCACATACTCTCCTAGCTTCTGTTTCCAGTGTGGTAGGCTTCCCAGGCCAGGTGGGGTTTCTGCCTGTTTAGCTAACCCTCCAATGGATTTCTATGTACTTGTCCAATTTCCTCTTGAGCCTAACTCTTGGCATCCTTGACATCCTTTGGCAAAGGGCTCCCCACAGTTTTATTCCCCTCTGCATGAAGAATCATTTCTCTGTGCTTTCAAAACTTCTCCTGTTAGCTTCATTTTGAATATATGTATTCTTGTATTGAGCAAGTTGGTGAACTGTCCTTGTGGATGTTCTTCATGCCAACAGTGTTTTTGTCAACCTCTATCATATTTCTTTCATAGCTGTCTCAGCTGCAGGCTTGAAGTCTTGTACTTTGTACTAAGACCTAACGCCTCTTAAATGCTTCTGCCAACAAGTGGCTGTTTTTAATAGTCAACTTTTTTAATGCTTTTTAGACACTGCTGGGTATGATGTAAGTATATTACTATACTAGTATATTAAGCATTAATTAAGAATATTACTATACTAGCCCAAACATAACATGACCTCAGATACAAGGCAGCTCCAGTTTCCACAGAACAGATATAAAATTCACAAGCTAAACTCAAAGTGCCTTCTTGGCAGTGTGCCCCTCCTTCCTAGTTTGCTTTCCAGATCTGCTGCTCTCCCTCTTTGCAACCCTGTGAATTGAAGACGTGCCAGAGAGAGGTCACAGCTAGGTTGATATCTGACCTTGGCTATTGCTGATAGTAACCTGTGTTCAGATTTAAATTTGACTCCTGAATAATCTTCATAGTAAATATTTTCACCTCCTCTGATCCTTTTTCCAGTTTCTGAATATGGTCAGCAGTGTATGAACATGTACTGGTATTAGTCTTTCTGGAACCTTGTGGATGCAATCTCCTCTCCATTGTAAAAACTGACCGTGTTCTACTTGTTGCTTTCTTTAATACACAAAGTGGTATATTTCCTCTTTATCCTTCAACTCGGATTTTTAAGAATCTTTGAGGGATCCGCATGGCTGTTGCTTCATCAGTGAGCTGCAACTGTGAGCTCTTATAAAGGCCTAGTTGTAAATGTGCTTGAAGTGCAGACCAAGAAATTTGGATTTTTATTTTTGAAGTTTTTCCTTTGGTGAATGGGGGAAGGTACTTGACTTCTGGACCAGCATGTTGTGTGACTATACTCATACCCAGTGAGTGAATGTGTTCTATTCTGTGTACTACAATATTAAGAACAACAGAAATAACTGAAAATAAAATCTTGGTCTAGTTGAAGTTTGTAAGAGTATTTCCGTGCTCTGTAATGAAAGCTGGATTTGATTTTTGGCTGTCTTATTTTATTTGTGCCCCATACCTCATCTCCATAATATAAAAATGGAATAACTATTAAATGAGTGACATGCACTTTCTGATTACTTTTAATCTCACATTTCTTTTTGTTCCTAGAGAGTAAATCAAAAGGCCTCCAGTGGGTTATAGATACAACCATTGCATATCCCAAAGGTGAACCTATAGACATCCAAACTTGGATTCTTGGCTACCGACAACCAACAGTTACACATGTACATTACAGGTAGGAAATAAACCTTCTACTCTTACATTGAAATGAAATGTTAAAAACCAAGTATTCACAAATCAGTAACATCATGTTTCAGGATATGGGAAATCAGTAGCAATGTCTTTTTTATGTGTGTTTCACACAGGTGGGCAACTCTTATTATCTAAACATAGCATGGTTTTCTTTTGAAAAGTTCAGTGACCATTCCATATCTTAGCACATTTCGGTTTTTGACTAATGTCCTGTGGCTGAATATAGTTGTGAGAAATATGTTTGATGGCTAGGTTAAGGTGCTGGTAAACCCAACTTGATTTTTTTTTTTTAATAATGACAACAAATTAAAAATCACCATGGTACTTAATAACAGGTTTTCTGAGAGATTGTTATATGTTGTATTTAACTTTCTGACAAAGAGATGTCAGCTTTTTAACTCAAAGCGTCCTCTTAATAGTTGAGCAGAGCAACACTCTGGAAATAGTAGCAAATCTCATTGACATCTTGGGATGGGATACTCTTAAAACTTTTCTCCTCAGCAGTTCTTTGTCTCGAGACTTGAGCTAACGGAGAGATAAATTGCACTTTGCTTTTGGTTTGCAGTTAATTGCCACTCTGAAATCTCCAGAAATATTTTAACACTCTTCCTATACCAAATAAGTTGATCGTATTTTATTCCAAAATTACATTATTTTGTCTTAATTCCCTTTTGTTGATTTAGACTTTTACAGTAAGCTTTCAGATATTCTTGTGTGGATCCCCCTGGGTGGCAGATTAACTGAGAGTGACCTTCTCCAGCATCACTGCTGTGTCAGTGGTTGTGTGATGCAGAATACAGGCTGCTCACTGGAGCTTCATTCCACAGCCATGTTTAAATCTGTCCCTGCTTTTTATAGAAATCTGCCTTCAAGTTTTTCCAAAGGTGAACTTACAGCCTTACACCCTAATTTATGTAAGATTTTGTAATATCTATTGTGCTTTATTCAGGTCACCTTAGGACTCTCTCAGATCTCTGGGATAATTGCAAGTTGAATGTATTTAGAATTTTACTAAAGAGTATATCCAAAAATACTTCCTTTAAAAGAGAGAAGAAGTTATCTTAAGTTGAATTAACTTCCTGCTTCTAAATGTATATGTTCAAAAGCTATTTTTGAGAATGAGCATAAAGATGACATAACCTTCCTTGCATTCAACTTGAATGTTACAGTTCTTGTAGTACTAAAATTCTAAGAAAAAATATTAGAAATTGTTTATTGTTGGGTGTAGGTTTGTTTTTTCCTTCCAGAGAGCCTTAATCACTGGTTTAGACAGGGACAAGCCTCTCCGTTTGATTTTTCCCCCCCCCCCTTTTAATAACCTCTAGTTGTTATGGCTGACCCTGTAAAAACATTTGAAGTATGTCCCAAATAGAAACTGATGCAGCGGCATGTCTGAAGGCTGAGAGCTGGCTGTAATACCTCTGAAATGAGAACTGAGTCTCTTGGTTTTAACTGGAGCTTTGGCTAATTTTCCAGTCCTTGTAATTCTTATAATGGCCTGCCAAATTGAGCCATGTGTCCTCTGGACTGTAAGGGCTTTAGTTGGATACAGGGTAGCAGTTCTTAAAGATGTGTTTAAGATAAAGTACCCTGGCTCTGACAGCGGGCAGTTGCAGCAAAGGCATGGGAAGGCAGCCCATGCACCATCCCTCTGCACGTAAACACGCAGTGGCCGTAACGTGTTCTGAGCAGGTATCACATCTGGATCACTTTCGGTAGCTACTGATGGACCTGGCCTTCGTGAACTTGTCTAATACCATTCTTAACCTGCTTAGACTTCTACAGTTTCCCATGACAATGTGTAAATTCTTGAGGGTGGCAGCCAGGACCACTTCCTTTTTGCTTGTGTTGGGTTCTCCACCTGATGCCTTCAGTGGATGCACTCTGTTTCCTGTGTCCTGCCAGTAGTGGATGAATCGTTCCTCAGTGATGCTCTCCGTGGCCTGTGATTTTACAGAGCTTTCTGATAGCCGGCCTTAACTGTGCCTGTTCCCCTCCCATCCCAACAAGTCTTCATCTACTTGGTGTCTCCTTACACAAAAGCCTTTCCTTGATTATCTTGTTCCTTTTTTCTGTGCCTTTTCTGGTTCTGCTATAACTAGTTTGTGAGTTGACTGACATCCTGAATTCCTCAAGAGATTTCAAGATCTCTTACCAGAGTGATAATAGCTAATCTTAGAAGCTGTGGCAGTGTATGTGTAGCTGCTGGTGCCTTTTCCTTCCCCAATATTCATCGCCTTGCATTTACTGGTATTTAATTTCATATGCAACTATTGTCAGGTCCTTCTGCAACTCTTCTCTTTGACTACCCGTAATAGTTCTATACCAAAAAAGTCATAGCACTTTTGTATCCTTTTATCCGGATTTAGCTTATCATCTAGCTGTGATATGCTGTGACCTTTTAATGTATCTGAAATTAGAGCTGTAGTCTGGAATGAATACAGTGAATATTCACCTTCAGTGTTTTTGACAATAAAATTTATTTTTAGATATTTTTGTGTGACTTTGAAAATATTTTTCTCTTTTACGTAAAGGATATATTTATCCATGGCAGAATTAGCAGGGAGCAACTGAACAGCGCGTGTACATGAATTTACTCATGTTGCATCATCCTTTTCTACTGCTTAAACAGAAATTTCCCTTCAGGGCATTACAGCAACTGATTTATTTTTTATTTTTTCCCAGATCACCTGACTTTACTCATTAGGGTTATTTTTTTAGCAGAATGCTGTAATGTGATGGGCACCTTCAGGGTTTTGACAACTTTAAATCATGTATTCATGATTTGAACAGAGTTGTTGGTACCACTGAGAACCTCTGAAGATGGATTATGTACCTGGGAAACTGGGGGTGGTGGACAGGGAAGAGTAGGGAACAACTACTCTTTCCCAGAGGGTTTCTGATGTTAAAGAAAACCTTACAGCTCTGCTGTCACTTCATTGAACCTTCTCCAGGACTGGGAAGCCAGATAATTGAAGCCCTGTAGGCTGACATTAGTTTCTTAGAACTTATTTTTGAACTTATGGGTACAGTCAGTAGAAAACTATCTCTCAGGAACTTTGCATGTGTGTCTCCTAGATAGTGTCCTCACGTGTCTGAAAATACAGTGATGTCTTGAGCCTATTTCTGTGTCAGATCTTCATCACTAGCAGTTCTGGGAAAACACCAAACCCCTTTATGTTGGTTAAACAGTGCACGCTACAAACAGCTGTACTTTGTGACCAGCTAGCTGATCCTTGCCGTGTCAGCAACTTTCCTCTAGTCCCTGGCACTTCTATTTGAAAATGCAGAGCTACCTTTTAATGTGCTGAGAAGTGTCCTGGGAGGTTTCTGTGTGTGTGTTGCTCCCTGAGAGCTGATCAAGCTGCGTGGCAGAGGATGATACTCTAGACCTGTGTAGCTGTATGGCTTGACCAGGAAGCCTAAACTGCTTCTTTAAGTTCATCTTCCACATGGAGTTCAAAACATGGCTGTAACAGAGCCGTTACAGTATCTGGGATTGTCAGCTGGGAACACCAGCACTTGTTCTGCAGGTCACAAATTTGAGGCGATTCCTCAGTAATTCTTAATGTTGATAAAAATTGGGCATTAACTACTCTTTGTCCTTAATGGTGTAGGCGAGGATTAAATCAGTGACTGAGGTTTGAAAAGGGCCGTGCTATGTTGAGCCCTGAGCTGTCTCTTTTGAAACAAACTCAGTTAGTAAAGGAAAACCCAAGTTAAAATGGACTTCATCTTTAAAAAAGATGGAAGTGTCAGAAATGTCTTCCAAACATGGAAAACATCACAGGTGTTTCTATTTTTCTGCATTTGACATTAAGTGCTCTGAAATGCAACATATATTGAGTATGTCTGGATTGTTGTTATTCCCCCCTTTTCCTTCATTTAGTGAAACAAAATTTTTCACATTGTTTGTAATTTGGAATATCTTGGGAGATTATATTTGAAATAAATTTTAGAGGTAATTTTTAAATTACTGGAGTAAGTTCTGGGTGAGTGTGTGCTTTAGCGTGATAGTTTCTAATCTATCATTTCTTTCAACTGAGTTATAGCAAAAAAAAAAAAAAAATTAAAAAGTCCCTTTGGGAAATTAAAGAATCGTTTTGACTAGATGCCATCTCTACTGTATGAAAAGAGAATCAGGATTTAAACATGTTTTTTTAGAGTAGTCCAGAGTGAGGAATTGAAGTATGACAGCAGTGGGGAAAAAAGCAACGTTTTCTGTCCTACTGGAACTGGAGCAGAGGAGATTGCAGAGCCTCTTTTGTTCTGGTCACTCAGTCAGTCCTTTCTGCTGTTTCACTTGGTCACAACCTGTCTTTTTCTGCCTTACGGTCTTTCAAATCCAGTGTTTTTTCTCATAGCCTGTTCCTTTACTGCAGGATTATTTCTTTTTCATCCTACTTAGGAGCAACAGAGGAGTGTGGAGGACATATCAAGCAGCCTTATGTTTTCATTTTTAGATGCTTTTCTAGCTGATGGAAATGGCAGAGAAGGAACAGTCTAATCCATTAATCTTTTTTTTGTCTGAAAGCTCAATTTTGATAGTGAGTTGAGCCTTGCTTTTCAAACTTCAAATTTCGGTAAAAATGACATTTTTCAGAAGCTCAGAATTAGGCTATGCTGTGGCCTGATTTTCCTCAGATGTCAAAATAAAATTCCCTAGAAAAAAGGACAATTAATGAAGTTTCAGATTCTTCAAAACACAAAGGTGTGAGAACTTACCCTTCTAACTATGGAATAATTTTTTGACCTAGCAGACGACTCAAAACTCATTGGAAAGTTCTGGAAAAACAGGGTTTTCTCTCTGCAACATAATACTTAAAGGAAAATATGGACTACTTCCAGGTCAAAACTGTGATAGGATTTGGGGGGGAAATTTCAACCCATCTGTTAGAGCAGTAAGCACCAAAAGAAAAAAAGGGCTGGAAGTTGCAAAGCATCTCTGACTAGAGGCATGACTATGAGACGTGTGAATCTGTTGAAAAGCTTTGTTTCCTCTTCTCAGAACAGTTTAGCTTTGTGCTTGGGTCATTTTGTGATGTGCATTGACCATAAATCCAGATTCACTGACACTCAGCAGAGGTAAGCTGGGTGGTTTGGCGTCTGTGTAGCAAGACCTCATACTGGCTACTATTCTCAGCTCCCACTATTTTCGCCATGGTGAGTTGAGTTTTGGGATTATTTCTTTTCTTCTTACACAGTCACTTCTATAGTCTAACTGACTTGGTGTTTCCCAGCTGGTCTCACAAGTTTCTCTAATAGTCAGGTTTCACATGTGCTGCAGTTCTGTTGTCAAAACCCAAAACTTAAAAACTGAAAAAAACCTGGGTATGAAGCTTGTCTGATGCTTAGCTTCCCCTTGATCAAGAATGGTGTGGAGGTGGATTTTTTTTTTGTGTTAGCTTCCCACTAGGTCCTGCCCTTGTATGACCATATCCCGTGTTTGCCCTGTGTGATAGTGATTGTGATGTTGAGGCCCCGAAGTCAGAGCAGCCGTAGCCACCTCTGCCGCAGAGGATGGCTGCATTTATGCTGCATGAAAGTACCACGCTATTTCCAGCTAACTCAGCTGTCTTTGTGCCATAATGCAGATGAGTACTGTGTCACCTTTCTTTTCTTGTACCAGTTTTTGTACTGTGCTGTT
Source organism: Athene noctua (assembly GCF_965140245.1). NCBI lineage: Eukaryota > Metazoa > Chordata > Aves > Strigiformes > Strigidae > Athene > Athene noctua. The sequence continues at coordinate 103,600,516 of NC_134037.1, read as the reverse complement.
GCTGAAACAAGCTTTCAGCTACTGAGGAAGTTCTTGTTTTGTGTCTACATTGATAGAGATTTATTGAAATAAATGAGACTCCTAGCTATAAATAAGATGGAATTCATTGTGGTTGCTGAATAAGTTTTGCAGAAATGTCTGTGAAGGGCATCCAGTTTGGCAATATAATTTAATATGCTTTTTTATGCAAGTAACTTATTTTTGGTCATGCCTGAGATCTACCAACAACCTCCCATCATGCTGAGTTTTATATTATGATTTAGAAAGAGTAGGGGGTAGTAAAGAATTCAGCGTAGGACAGATGATGAAAGGCAATTAGTACTTAAAGGTGTGGGATCTATGAACTTTAGAATCAGAGGTTGTTTCTCCAATAAGGACAATTTAAAAGAGATTAAATGTTTCTGAAAGTGCCATATTTCTGAAAATTATTTGGTATCTTCTGAGAAATGGCCTATCAGTAGGTAAGTCTCCATGTTTTCTTATGTATGCCAGCATACATGTATTTGGCAGTTATATCTCCTTTTTAAAAAATTCTTTCTGCTTTCGTGGACTGTCATTTATGCTAATATATTCTGGTTTGGAACATAGATACTGTCATGGTTTAAACCCGGCCAGCAGCCAAACACCACATTGCTGCTCGCTCACCCTCCCCTCCCCAGGGGATGGGGACAGCGTTGAAGGGATAACGGTAAGAAGACTTGTAGTTTGACATAAAACCAATGTAATAATTGAAATAAAATAATAATAACAACAATAATAGTAATAATAGAAAATACAAATGAGTAATGCACAATGCGATTGCTCATCACCCTCTGACCAATGCCCAGCCTGTTCCCAGCTAGCAATTCCAGAGAAGAGAATCCTGAAGCCACAATCCCAGAAGTGAGAGAGGGAGCTTCCCAGCCAACCCTCATCTCTACACTGAGCATGATGTTGTATGATATGGAATATTCCACTGACCAGTTTGGGTTTGTTGCTCTGGCTCTGCTCCCTTCCAGCTTCTGGTGTACCTGTGCACAGGCAGGACATGAGAAGTTAAAAAGTCCTTGATGTCCTGGCAACAACTGAAAACATCAGTGTACTATCAGCGTTCTTCTCATACCAAATCCCATACTGAATCCAAAACATAGCACTATTCTAACTACTAAGAAGAAAAATTAACTCAATCCTAGGTGAAACCAGGGCAGATGTACATTTGTGTAGTGGTTTAAGAAAGTTTCTGTCCCTCAGTCAGCTATGGTTGTCATCACCTCCACCTAGAAGATAATGCTTCATTACTGAGACAGTTTTGCGGACACCCAGCAGAGTATGTCTTTACTTCCACCACTATTTCTAACTTCTCAGGGTGCAGCCTGTGGTGGCACTGTTTTACTGAAGTTTATCCTCTTCCCCACTTCCCTCTGATGATAGCAAAGCAGCTGTTCCCCAGATGAGAAATGAAAGGAGGCATTTCCATTCCACTTGAATTTTCTGGTCAACTTATCTTATCCAGTGCTATTAAATTCCTTGTTTGCCACACCAGGAACAAAGATGCTCTTGTTGTCGTGCAATGTGAGGTTTTGTCCAAAAGCTAGAAAGATTCGAGTGCCCAAGATAATCTGGAAGCTTCACATATTATATGTTGACCTTTTTCCTTTTAAGGACAGTTCTATGTGGTGGTAACCTTTTATTGTCCTGAGGAGACCAGCAAACTGCTTTTAGGGGTGTTCTTGATGCTGGGTACCCAAAGGTGGGGTAGAACCAAAATGATACTCATGCTGTGACCACATTGACAACCATTTACATATCTCATTGAAGAAACTATTTCCTGTATCTTTTAACACTAGAGCTGGCAGACCTCGCAGCTGATGGGTGGGGATGACCCTGCTCCAGTCAGAGCAATGGCTTTCCACTATTGTTTTGGATCATCTATGGAGGGAGTTTTTTAACAGTAGACTTTCTCAGTTACCTTTCCTGAACCCAGTCTCCTTAAAGAGGGTATTCTTTTAAAACACAGTTGCCAGCTGAGCCATCTGATGGGCAGAGAATGATGATATTGGCAGTACGTTTAGTATATATACAGGGGGGTTTAGCTTCACCTTATCTAGTACAGGAATAGCTTGTTTCCAGAGTTTAAGGATTTTTTTAAACATTTCATCTCTAATTCAGCTCAGTCATTAGTAAGAATGCTCTGCTTGTAAAAATAACTCTGGATAATCTAAAAATATGTTTGAAAATGCTTCTAAATACATGAGCACTTACCGTTGCTAAATTGTGACAGCCAGTGCAGCATTATTGGAAAACCAGTTGTTTTCTACTCTGCATTAATATTAATTCAAACTGAGTGTAATAGTGATTGCTTCTTAAACTTTAAGAAGCAGAGTTTATATTCAGAGCGTGATGTATTCTGGTACTGAAATGGTTCATCCAAGAGCCTGGATGGATTCAAGCAGGAAAGTGGTGGTCTGTGTTCCATTAGTCTCTCATAATATTGGTATCACTTATGGTACTTTGCTACTCCATTAAAGTGCCAGCTTATAAATTGTTTCTAATGAGTATCTTGTAAGATCTTGTGATAATGTTTTCAGATGAGAAGGTACATTCTTGGAAAAAATACCAGGCTCAAGTAGCTTATTGAGCTGTAGAGTTGTTACCCATCAGGTAACTGAGAAGTGAAGGTGGAGGTGAAGAATATCTTCAGTTTACAGTGGAAACTGCGTGTGAAGCCAGGTAATACTAAACTTCTGTCCTGAGCCCACACATGCATTCTGTTAGTTCTGAACCATCTTCAAACCTGTGTAAGCAAGCATCTGTCCTTCAAAAATATACTGTGAAACACAATATTCAGTTGCTGAGTCTTTTTATCTCTTCACAGCAGATAGGCAAAAGAGAGTAAAAATAGTGCTTGACAGCTCGGTTTTGTTTGGGGATAGAGAGTAAGTCTGTGTTACTGTTATACTGTCATCAAAAATGGTCCTTTTTCTGTAGGTGTGGTTTTTACTTGCCTGTACGTGGTTTAATTTTAATCTGCTTTACAACATCTGGGCTTCAAGATAAAATAGTTATTACATGTCTTTGTCATTGTTCTTAATATGCACACTGAGGACTTGAGCTATTTACTGCACCACCATCTATTTCATAATATTTGTCTTTGGCCAAAGACTTTTCTTCAAACTGTATTTTAACTAAGATAACAGTTGCTAATTTCTGGTTACTGAGACTGTCTTTACTAGAGCACATAGAACTCTGCAGTGTAAGAAAGATGTAGGTAGAATTGCTACGAAGGCTACAAAAATATCAGAGTTCATGTTAATGCCATACTTGGTAGATAAAACTGCTCATCTTCAGTTCTCTCTTCCTCATGTACCTCTTGGCCCTAACTGTGGGCAGATGTCTTTAGCAACAGTGAATCTGCTGTGAGTTCAAGTTGTCCATATAAGAGCGTAAACTGGGAGTTGGACTTAATGATCCTTGTGGGTCCCTTCCAATTTGAGATATTCTATGACTCTATGATATGGAAGTTATCTCTCTATACTGAAGCACCATTACTTGTAATTCACTCATTAGGGCAATGCTTTGCTGCTTTTCCACTCTACAGCTGCTTTTTGCATGCATCAAATTGAAAGGAGGGGGTATAAATGACTTGGCAACAAAGCAAGCAAAGATGTTGAAAACAGTAGCAGCATGTTTTTTCAACAGAATGAAGGAGCATTCTTCAGAAGTATCTTAATTCTGTAGTCTGACATTCCTATATATGTTCAGACACTACCCACATGATTGTGGTGTTACTTCAAATTTTTTCAGTATAATCAAGACTGTGTTGAAAAATTAAATTAAAAATCCACTAATGAAAATAGAAGCATGGCATAGATAACAGCGTAAATGGGAGCTCACCTGGAAAAAGAAACCTGCAGTAAAGGTCTTCCATTTCAGAATATGAGTTTTTTAGTGTAGCCTGTTACACAAATATCTTCTGCATTGGCCTCCTAGTGAAAGGTAGTGGATATATAAGTTCTTGTGTATATCAAAAGGCACTTAGGGTCTACTGAGGAGATTTCACAATTCCTGTAAGACTTGAAATTCTATTCTGAAGAAAATCCAGTGAGGTATGGTGGGTTATTTGGGGGTTTCTGTAGGTATGTATCTGAGTGAACTCTGCCCTGCGGATCTGATTTTCTAAGTAGACCTAGTATTCAGTGTAGAAGTACCAAACCATCGGGGTTTTTAAAATATAAGAGCAGTATTTGAGTGCACTTACTTACATGGTCAGTTTTCAGTGTAAAACCTGCCTTAGAAATTTCAAACAAAGATGCCGGCATCCTTTGAAAAGCACGGAGAGCTTGTTTTCTGGGACACAGAATTGCTACTGGTAATTAGTGATGTCATTATGAGGCTTCTGCTGGTTGAAGGACTGTTTCTTCAAAACTGTGGACGAACCTTCTCAGTCTTCTATTTCTGTTTCAGTACATAAACTTAATTGCTTCTTGGTTTGTGTTTTTTTTAAAGGATAGTAATATAGTGTGGTGGTATTCTATTTAAAAAGACCCCAGCAACTTAGTAGTACAGCATTTGATAAAAGCTAATAATGCCGATGTCTTCTGTGTGTGTCCGGCTGGTAACCTGGAATGTTCCAGTTTTGTATCCTTAATACCTATGTGATCTGTGAATCAGAGAGAATGAACCATGCAGTTAGAGAACAAGAGTTTGCTATAAATCTGTTTTGGGGTGGACTGGGGTAGAAGGGAAGAGTTCTGTTCTTCTCATACGGAATGCATTTCCTAGGTTTAATTTATGTTTCTTTTTTTGGTAGGATTTTTCCAGTTAAAGATGTACCTGCAGAGCCTGAAGCTCTTACACACTGGCTATATCAACGATTCATTGAAAAGGAGGATCTCTTGACACATTTCTATGAAACCGGTAGGATGACGCCTAGCAAAGAGAATTGTGCTTTCTTAGTGTCTTTCAAGGATCTCAGAATGGTTTAAGAACTCATATATATTCTTCACATGAATACAGTAGATACAATTATTACTACATTTTATGTGGCAAAAAGTTTTATTAAAAAAGGATCTAGGAAAAATAAATTGCCTGGGTAACATTAGAATAGGGTGGCGTTTGGCAGCTGGCACATTCAAAACATATCTAAGGAAATCCTCTTTTTTTCTGCAATAACATATAGTTCAGCTGTGAAACTTGCTGCCATGGGGTTTCATTGAGTGGAATAATTTGGCGAGATGAAAAGAGGTAGTAAACATTTACATGCATAGTAGAAGTATTCAGAGCTTATGTGAAGTTTGGAGGGGAAATAAAATCTTCGGAATTTAAAATGAGCAAGTTCTTGACTAAAAGAGATTAAGAAAGACTCTGGATGGGAGTCTGATGTGAAGCAGGTTATTTTATCTGCCTGGTTCAGCTATTTAGCATGTTCCTCTGGCGCTTGTACTGTTAGAGAAAACTGATCTAAGTAGCCTGCGGGTCTAATCCAAAACCATAGTCCTCTTCTGTTTCCTGTTAGGCTACACAGAAAGATACTGTGACTGGAAGGATCTGTAAGAATGACATAGCATAAAGTCTATGGAATCTTGATCTGGAGCCCTGTGCTGTCAGTACTGGCCCCCTTGCTGCGAGGTACTGAGGATCACAACTGTCATAATATGCTTTCAGTGTCAATGGATAAGAGGAATCTAATTAAATTTAGGACATTAATAATGTTACTGAAGGGATAATGGCAAACATGATTTAAAATATCAGGTAGATACTGATATAGCTCTGATCAGGTAGATAGGATATAGCTTTGAAACTACAGCTGGAGAAGTGTTTCTTCAAGGCTCTTTTTTTTTCCATCCAGTTGATACTGAAGTATGTCATCCATCCTCCAGGAGGGAGGTGTGTGTGTGTGTTCAGAATATAAAACAGAGGAATTAATAGAAGAGAAAAAGAAAATCCAGAGAGGAAAAAATAGAGTTTTATTCTGACGTACAGGAAAGGAAGTTTATCAAACATAGACCGAGTTGGAAGACTCCAGATGAAATGATGCAACTTGTCTCTGAAGAAAAATAATCTCTTCATTAGCAAGCATCACAGTTGTTGAGGGGGGGAGAACATTCAGTCTCTTGAATCAACTGAGTTTTACATTGCAGAGTGACTATGTTAAACAAAGACAGTACTTTTGTTAGATGATTTATTGCAAACACTGCTTTCATTCGATTTTGAGTGCTTAATTTATCAATTGTAGTGCTTAAAAAAGATTAATAGGATTCTTTAACAACCCAGAGTTGTATTTTGTTTCATGAAATACTGCTGTCGCTCAGCCATCACCGATGGCAAAAGACAGACCCTGCTATGTAAGTCACATCCAGATGCATATATTGGACTTTATTAGACAAATAATTTTGTGAATCTGTTTAAAACTACAAGTGTAGCCAATAGGAGGTAAAGAATTCTTGTTGCTGAGACATTATTTCACAAATACCATTAAAATAAGTCATACCCAAAAATCTAACTAGACGAGAATTTCAGTGTGTAATGAATATAATCAGATTTATTCATTGAAATGTGCTTCCAAAATAGGATAATTGGTTATAATTTGCCAGTCTAATCAGTATGAATTAATAAGATGTTTTAAATACAAATGCTATGACATAGGACCTTATTAGGCATGAAGTAGCCTAATTGAAAGTTACTACCATTTATGCCAGTTGAGAGCTTGCTTGAATTACTTTTGTCGTCTTACTGGAAAAGCGCTGCTGCAGTTGTGGGAAAGCCCCTGGAAAAGTCCAGAGACCTAATGTGAAGGGAATCCTTCCCCCCTAAAGCTGCTCAAGAGCCAGCTTTGTATTGATGCGTTACATTGTCTCAAGTTGGTGTGTTTTGAAGACTTGGGGCTGTTTCAGCATTTGGTTTGTTTAGGTTTGTTTTTGGAAAAAAACCAACCACTGCTTAGGAACTTAGTTCATAAAGCTTACTTCATAAAGCTGGAGTAATACTTGATGCTATGTGAAACTTTAAAAGTTTGCATTGACAATATCATCAGTAAGAATACATTCTTTTGGCTTATTTTTATTTGGGAAGAGGAAGAAACAAAGCCTAAAACTCCTTTTTCCCTTCTCCTGTATTCCAAAGTGTTAAGAACTTTAATTGATCTGGGAAAAACCTGTAACGTTAGACCTCTTAAAATTAAACAAAGCGTCTCTCTAAAACTTGGAAACTAAACTGTCCCATCCTTTCTTATGGGTGCATTTTACACATTTCATTTATAAAATTAAAACTGTTTACAGTTAATATCTGTACATATAAGCAACACAAAGACTCTTATTTTAGCAGCTAGTGGAAAGCTTGAACAAGTTCATGATTTCTTTGAAGTCTTCAGCAGGATAACCTTGAATGCTGTAGTAACACAAATGAGATTACATTTAGCAGGACAGGAGCACTTGGAGACTAATTTTAAAAAAACCTGTAAGCTAGGAGCTTATCAGTTGGAAACGAGTAACTGTGTACTGAAGTCTTCATGCTCGTCATTTGCTCTGATCATAAGCCAACTGGTGTGTTGTAACTAAAAAAGTCAGCCATGTCACCCTACAGGGCAACAGGAGAGGGTTTTCACCAGTGCTATAGGAATACTCTTCCTTGTGCCAAATCTGAAACCTCACCTGGAAATTCTGCGTACAGGTCCATCATCCCTGTTCAAGAAATATGAATTGAGTGGGCAAGAGGAACAGATAATAGGTGCTAAGATGATTAAGGGGAAGAAGGAGTCATTTCTGTGAAGGACAATTAAAAGTGCTTGGCTTGTCTCAGCTAGGAAAATGAAGGATCGTTTTCTTTCCAAGACACAGGTTGGCTTGGGAGAGGGGAAAGAGACAGTTGCTATCTGTAGCGAGGAAAAAGGAAAGTTATTTAAACCAAAGGTCAGTGTTGGTACAGAAAAAGAAATGGGCCATGGAAGAACAACTGTAGCATAGAGGCATAGAGTGGTCAAATAGAAACTGAACAGTGAAAATTACTGGGGAGTAAATGGTGTGGCAAACCTGCCCATGTGTGAAAATACCTGTCAGGGAGAGGATGATTTTTTTTTTATTATTTTTTTTTATTTTTAATTTAAGAGCATTCATACAGGAAGAAAAGCTTTGTCTTCAGTGCTTGATTACAATTCCTCTGGTGATTGCAAATGTGAAGCAGAGAGAAGCTGCTGATGATATCTAATTGCTCAAATTGTGTGGTTTCTAAGATTAAAGATCGACACTGCTATATCTTACTCTTTGAATCATTCATCTCTTGTTCTATGAGTAGTTGAGACTCCACAATGCAGCAGCAAGTACATCATCTTCTCTGGTACATTCAGAGTTTTTATATCCAATGCTCAGGATTAACAACAACAAAAGTGGTTCATATCATCTAGGCTTTATGCATCTCAGTAAAATGTAACGCAGATTATTTAATATGCTCATGTAAATACATGCAAACAATTTGCTTATGATCATAAAGCTCTGATGTATTCAGACACATTTAATTTAGTGTTGTAAGTCAAGAAATGTGAAAATAGGGAAAAAGTAATCTTTTAATTGTGTTGGCTTTATCTCCTGTCAATCTTTCTCATCTAAATAGGCATTTCAGTAAAATCTTTCTGGAGAAGTACATGGCAAATTACAATGTTTCCTTAGTCTACATGACAGACTGGCCAGTGAATGTTCAAACAACACATGGAAACTGTTGTTTAAAACAAAAAAAATGTGTATGTGTATATTTTCAAGAGGAACCTCGAGAATGTATGTGTGTTGCTTCTTTGCAGTATACAAAATCATTACCCAGCAGCTGTAGAGTTTAATGTGGAATCCATTCAATTTGGTCATAAAGCTTCAAATAAAAATAATACAGGAAACTTAGTTGATAGTCAGATCTCTCTGCAAAGGTTGAATACAGTGAGGATGGCTGCTTTAACGAATGCTTAAAGTTTATGTCCAAATGGAGTGAAAGTTGTACTCAGTAGTTAAGGTTGGTTGGTTTTGGTTTTTAATTGAAGATAACTGATAATGCCAGAGTATCTTTTGAAAGTTTAACGACATAATACAGGAGTAACAAATTAATCATTTGTGGGCACTGGTGCTGGAACAAACAGTGATGATAAGGAATCGTGAATTAAGGCTATCGTTCCTGCTGCAGAAGCATTAAATGTGTTTTCTTTTCTCTTTTAGGAGCTTTTCCTCCACTACAGGGTCAAACAAAAGCTGTTTCTCGAGAGATGACCCTCAGTAACCTGTGGCTAGTCGGCATACAATCACTTGCATTTTTGTCAGGCGGTATGTGGTACTGCATCTTTCAGTATTTTTATCATTGCCTATTTTAAAAATGGCTGGGACCTGAGGACACAGTGGGAATCCAGGCTCTTGCAAATGAGTATCATGTTGATGTGCAAATGTGAATATTCAAGAGTAAAGGAAAATACTGGATGGACTCTTACCTCTCTTTGGGGAAATTTTAAACTCCGCTAAAAGTGAAGATCAGTAACATAGTGACCTGATGATGTATTATTTTAAGAATTGTCTGTATTTTTAAAAATGTATACTCTCACCCACACTTAAGAAAATTCAGCATTTGGACAAAAGGTGCAATCGTACAACCACCGTAGAAGAATGTCTGTGACAAGAAAGCTCTGTCACCACAAGTATTTCTTGGCATTGTAGTTAGCTCAGAAAACTCAGCAACTTGTCTCTTCAGTAGTCTGTACAGCATTGGTGTGGTAGAGGTTCCTTATTTGCACAACTTGTACTTTATTGCAACTCATTGTGCTGGAGTCAAAGATACTCGACAGAGCTGGTGGTGGTATCTTTGCAGCTACGCAGTCAGCAGTTGTTGTATTAGACACATTGATCTAAACCCAAGACCCAAATAAGATCCAGTGTCAGGTGTGTTTTGTGAGGACTCAGTCCTCAAAAAAGCATTGCAGCATCATTGTGTGAGTAGGAGCTATCCACGTGTGATGAATCAGCCCATCCCTGCTGTGGGCTCACCATCAGCTCTCTGAATCCCATGTGCTACCAGTATCTCGTATTCTGAGGAAACTTGGAAAATATAAAGTCACTTGGTTTGTTTTCCTGTTTTGTTCAGAATGCATCTCAATGATCATTATCATTTTCAGAATGCACTTTTAAGGGTGAAAATACAGTGAAGGAAATACATAAAACTTAGGGAATGGGGGAAAGCTTTATTTGTCATGCGTTGGAAGCCAGAGCAATTCTAACTGTTTCTGAAGGTCTGCTGGTGCTGCTGGTGATTTTTTAGCTACCTTTGTATTTTGTATACTGCAGTCCAACCAAGGTGACCTTTGAGCTATAGAGGCCTTTTTCTCCCCCGCTAGTTGCAACAGTGCTAAATATACTTGTGGGAGAGTTTAAATAATGTAATGCCAACCATCTTTTTGCTAAGGAATAATAGAAGAAAAGCTAGTTTCTTAAAAAGAAAGAATAGGTATAATTGCTATAATAAATTGATATGAAGATACTGCTGCTGAAAAAAAAAGTATGGTAAATACTCTGAATTAACTACATGGAGGGCAGTATTAATTAGCTCACTCATGCTGAAATGTTACTGGAAGAAGGATGGGTTAAATTTAAAGGCTAACTGTAACAGAGGGCACTTTCAGATGTGTAATGTAGGATACTTTTGAAAGGCTGTCAGTGATGTATGGTCTAGTTGGCATTGTGTTTATGTGATTATATGCAGATTTGAGAGAGCTGTTCCTAAAATAAAACTAATCTCTCTAAATACAAGCACGATAGCCAGAACTTCAGATGTTGGCATACTGCCTCTTACAGAGTAATTTTACTGAGAACAAAGTAAGCCCTCCGTAGTTTTGGCTCTGAGTTATCAATATTGATCCCCCTTCTCTCTTCCCTCTCCTGCTACATGAATCACAGTGGGTGGTGTGCAGAATACAAAACCCAGCCAGTGTTCCCTTAGGGCAGGAGCTAAGAGCCTACCAAAATAGGAGGCAATACCAGTTTCCCCAACTTAATGGAAAAATACCTTCTCAAAGATGCCCCCCCTACCCTCCCCAGAAGCATCAGTGTTATCCTAAGGGAGCTCAGTGGGGAGGGCTGCAAAGTGGTAGACTGTAGGAGGTTCCCCGGAGCTACGAGTCCCTTCATGGACTTAAAAGAACCACTGCAGCTGGGAGGCAAAAGACGCCGTTTGCCTGCAGCTTCATGTTTTAGGCAAGATGCTGTTTCTAAATCCCATCTCTCTGCACCCAGTCACACACCTGAATTCTGGTGTAACGTAAGATCCATTTAAAAGGAGGTATGCCCTGAAGGGGAGGCAGTCTTAGGAGTACTTTTTTTTCCTGCTGCTCTTGCTAAAGTACAGCTGATAGAATGAATGTATTTAATCTGCCATTTTACAGGAGGGTGTTGGGGGTGAGCACCGCGCCGTTACCGTGTAAGTGGTTATGTCTGCTGCAGGTGGGTGTCAGTGGACTCTCCAGACTGCAAAATGCACATGGCAAGTTACTTATTTCTGTCCTCCAGCACGTGGTTTGATCAGAACCACAGAGATGCCCATAGTAGAGCTGGTTTTAGTTTGAGCTAGGACAGACTGGAATGATATAAAAAGGGAAGTTTATATAAGCAGATTGCACAGCAGTAACTCGCATCAGGAGATTGTTCTTTATAGATAGACCCTGTGAACTCCACGTAAGAGCCTATTGTTTTTTCAAATGTAGGTGTTTGGGCTTTTTTCCAGTGGATTGCAGTCAATAGTGAGTGTTCACATGCTGCCTAAAGAAATCAGTAATGCGCAATAATGTTTCAGATAATCATTTGATTTATCTGGTCCTGTTCATTTTCAGTTTGTTCCTCTGTAGTTCTTACTATTGCGAGACATTTGTTTTCAAGCACTGATTGTTGTTTCGGTCAGGTGAGTAAATAGTATTAGGTCTTAGGCTTCTTTTCTGCCTGCACTGGAAAATGTGAAGAGAGCCTGACGGTGTGTCATCTTACGGCTGAGTTGCTGTAGATGACAGTGGAATGAAACCGTTGTTAGGAAACTCTGAAGTACCCTGCCAGCATGAACTTGGATGCTGCTTCGTGAAAGAATAAATTAGACAAGTTTTTCTATTAAGTGAAGAACATAAAATGGATACAATAGATAGGAAATTCTGAGCTAAAAATACCATGCTGGTCAAGACTGGAGCTTAGCAGGCTAGTGTGTAACACGTCAGTTCCTGTCGGTTGTGGTTGGATTCTACCTTCTGGCAGTTGGGCAGCGTTACAGACCTAGTTGGCATGTTGCTGCGCCATCCGTGGGCTTCCTCTTCTGAAGAGTTCAAAATGCGTTTGATAGAAAAGGATGTTAATGGAATCATGTTAATCACAAAATGGTTTATTGCTATCACTTTGAATTTATATTAGGAGAAGTATAATGGCAGAATGTATAAAGTGATAAAGAATGAAAAATTCACAGAAAAAACACGTCACTCAAAGCTGTTGCGCATAGAAGTGAGAACACAGTGATTGGAGTGTTCTGCAAATAAAGATGGTTCTCTGCCAGGGTTGCACACAAAACATCTGTATGTTTCTATGTTTAATTGTTCATTAAAAAGTTGTTACAATTGAAACGCTGTAAGTCCCAATGGCTTGGCGTTACTGCTCTTCGAGTGTCATGACATGAAGCGTATCGGCCAGTTCGCAATGAGCAGCATTTCCTTCAGTGCCTGCTGGTGAGGGCCCCTTCCTTACGGGGTCTCTTGGACTCTGCGTACGGTTCTGCCAAGGATTGCAACTATGATGTCCCTTGCAGGAGGGATTTTTTTTTTAACTTGCTCTCACCAAATTTTGAAAAGCAAGATTTCACTGGAAAATTAAAAGCTTCATTCTCCCTCCTCCATCCCCAGCATCAAAAATAAGATGCGTCTAATTGCAGTACAACTACAATGATCACTGTGGGTACTGTTCATTATTCACTTGTTTTGCAAATGATGTAACTTTTTTTTTTTGTCTGACACTGCCATAAAGTGCTGTTAACTTTTTTCACCTGTTTGTAGAAGATAATACAGATACCGATCACTGTGTGTGACAGGATTCAACTGCTCCGCTTTGCCTTGACATAAAATTTTTGGGACCAAAGGTACTTAAAACTGGGATTTCCAAATCATGAGACCAGGGTTGGATGCATTCTCTTGATAGTCAGCTGGAGATTTTGTGGTGATTTAATACAATCACGCAAAATAATTATACATCTGGGGTACTGTATTGTTTGGAAATAATGGAGCCATATGAAATAAAGGGTTATTTTGCAAAATTGCATATTTGATAGTTTTTACACTTTTTTTAAAAATAGAACAATTGGAAGAGCAAAATTGAAACCGTACTGTGGTTTAAAATGTCTGCATACATTATGAACACTTCTCAGCAGCTTTATTTTTTCACTGTAAAAACTGTAGACTACCTGGCTGTGATGCAAAAGAAGTCTTTAAAAGGATTCTATGCATTTTAAAGTTAACCCTTTTTATTTTATCATTGGATAATGAAGTAATTATTCACTGAAGAGCTGTCCTATTAAAGTGAGTTATTTCCTTAAAATTACTCTACATTGGTGTTCATTTTGTATGATAAAAATTAGTTTTCTTAATACCCATTATTTTCACCTCCAATTTCTCCTTCCCTCCTGTGTTACCTGCATTTTTGTTTTGTGTGATAAAATGGATGCAGAAACCTGTAGAGACTCTTGATGATTTTGCAAGGGTCTGTTCATGTTTGGAATTATTTTACTGAATTTATTTAATTGGATTTTTTTATCAAATATTTCCAGCAGCCAAGATGTCTTTCAGAAATGTAGACAGATACCAGAAGCAGCACTTCTCTACAGAGATTATTTAGGTGTCTTTTCCCTTTTTTTTTTTTGTGTGGCAAAAATAAAGTTGATTTTTTTCCAAGATTATTTCATGTGCTTCTGATCCTTAATAGATGAATTTGTTTGGTTGTATTTATTGTGCTTATATCTAACAGATACACACTCTCTGTTGTGCTGACCAAAACCACAGCAAATAACAAAGTAACACTTTGGTTCGCTATACAGCTGCAGTATAATTTGTGGTAGGTAAGGTTGTTGATTAGAGCGTTCTGTGGACGCTCTGTGCCAGGAAGGGCACAGAGACAAACGCTTCTATGCCAGAAGTGGTAAGGGGAGGAGTGGAGCAGTAGGGAGGAGAGAGGAAAGCAGCTTCTGCAGCCCTCCCTCACTCCTGCACTCGCTGGAAACTCTGCTGGCGCTCAGGCTGCAGAGTTTCTCCGCAGGCCACTGCATAGCAATGAGTCCCCTTCACATTTCTGAGAGTTGAGGGCACACCAAGAGCAGAACCTGGTCCCCCATCGACGCTGGATCGCCACCGTCCTAGAAAGATGTGAATCCAACCTTTTTGTGAGCAAGGCTGTAATCATTTTGGAGATACATTTATTTTTTAACAGAGTGGTCTGTTTTCAAGCAACTTCAGCTAGGCAAAGCAATACCGAGTGGAGCAGCACCGTTCATTCTGTGGCCCTGGCATCTCTTGCTAACGGTAGCGCTCAGCTCTGTGACGCCTTTCCCATCAACTGCTGGTGCGTAATACTGCAACATCAAACAGTGAAAAAAGGAATTCCGTGGAGCATAGTAAGACATCTTGCACAATTTCCAAAACAGCGCCATGGTTGTAGTTGCATCTACCTCTTTGTTTCCCTTCTGGGTTTTGTCTTGTTTTTCCTGTGCAGTGTTCTTCTGTGAGGGGTGGGGGGAACGGGGAGGGGGAGGGAGAAAGTGGGAGGGAAAACTTGAAATCTGAATATTGAGACACTGGTGGGGGATCCAGTGCTTACCAGCTGTGTTGTCATATTGAAAAAGCCATTGTTTTTAATTCTTGCCTAGTATGAAATGTTTGTTTTAAAAAATCCTTCCTGCTGGAAAGAAAAATGTATTTTTAAAAGAAAAAACATCCCTCTTTTGGCTATGAGAATGTCAGCTGTATGAGTTGTGACCATATCATGACATGCTGATCAGATATAAATAAATTTTTATCTCTCAGGACTCTATCTTGTATTTCTCCTCTTCTGGTAACTATCACGGGTTTTCTGAAAGGATGCTCTGCATTTTTAAATAACACTAATTTCATCTGAGGCAGCAAATAAAAAAGGTGCATGAATGTCATGTGTGCTCACTCCGGTTTACAAAGAAACATCTCTTCTTGATTGAAGAGAAAAATGCACCCTGTGAAATGTACCAAAAGGCTTGCTGCAGGTTAGTTCAGGGCACATGGATGTTGCTGCAGTTAGGTCCCAGTTCCAGGTGTTTCTCTCCCTCCTTCTCCCCCGCCTCTCTGAGAGCTGCCATGAGCTTCAAATATACTGTAAAATAGCACGCTTAGCCCATGGGGCATACAGAGGAAGTACCTTTCTGGGTGATTGGAAATGGGCAGCTTCCTTTACAAGAAGTTGCAGAGTAATGGGCAGAGCTGTAAGAAGGGGGCTCACAACGGACAGGGTGTCTGAAGGGTGGGCAAAATCAGGTGCCTGAGATGCTCAGATGTGTTACGTACTGTAGTTACCTTTCCTTTACTGTTGAGATCACAGTATTTCCTCCTGAAAAAAAAAAAAAAAAGCTTTTTTGGTAGTATTATATAGCTAAAATCCATTAGTACTTACATTTTAGGTCCTTAGGCTCTCTGCGGAATAAAGAAGAGGTCTCTTCGGTCAGTTGTTCTTTCTAATGTCAGTCTGCTTTTGTACCGTTACACAGTTGGTTTAAGACTTCTCTGTGAGGTCAGAGAAGTGATGCATCAGGAAAATCAGAGCAGCTAGTGCTAGCATCTAGTAGAGCTGAATAATTGTAGGATTTGTTGTCAATTATTGCACAGGTATTAAAGGCTGACAAGAATGGATAGATGATCTTTGAGCATTAAAGGTGGCAAGGAGCACACTGGGTTGTGATGTACAGGTTTTTAAGTTTACCTTGAAAATTGGGAAAGTTCAAAGAAGGTGGACATTGCGACAGTGATAAATAAGATCAAACTCTAGGCCTGTGCAATAAGTAAATAGCTAACCTTAGTAAGGCCTGTCTGTGGCTTTGAAAAAAAGCAACAGTGGGTTTGCTAAACAAAACTACAAGACTAAACTCGATGAGATTGGCTGATTATTGTATGACAAAATATTGTTGAGGTTTTGTAATCTCACTTGAGGATCTGAAGGAGAAAAACTACACAAGGTCGATTTATACTAAGTTGCTTTTGAAGATAAAATTTCCCATTTACAGTTAACTAGCATAATTCTGCAGATCTGTTCAACAATGTACAATATTTTCATAAATGCTGTGAAATAAAATACAAATTATTTTATTCTACCAATTTTTTATTTATGAGGACAAGGCATTGAGCAGTCCAAATCACTTAGTAAAGAGTGTGTTTGACAGTAAGCAAAAGGAAGGTCATCTAGCCACAAGGAACAGATGTTTATCACAAAAAGAAATTATCCCAGAATACACTGGCATTGAAAAGAGAGACTGGCAACTGCTGGCTGTATAGGAGTTCCCACTGTAAATAAATACTTACAAATAAAGGACAGATTTGATCCTTTGAGCAGATATGCCAAGTAGGAGCAGAGGGCAGTAGGATTTCTGTTTTCAGCATTAGTGAGACCGTACATTGAATATTGACTCCAAATGGCTAGGCAAGATGGAAGAGAAAAGTTTCTAAACCAGTCTTTCCCCACAGTGTCCTTGTTTCTAGGCTAGGTGTGACTGGGTTGAAATAAATGCTGCCCAGTGCCTTAGCAGGGTTTTCCTCACCTCTGAGGGGTGGCTGGCTGCTCACTCCTCCTTCTGGCTGTCTTGTCTTTGGTGGAACTGCACACTCTCAGCTCTGAGCTGTGGCTAACTCATCTGCTTGCTACACCCTGGAACTTCTTTCTTTCCCTTGCCACACAATCTTCGTTGGTTTTTAGGGAAGAATCATTCCCCTTCATGCCTTGGCTCTCCTCCCTGGGAGAAGCAGCAGACTCCATCACGCAAGAAGTTGGAAACTGAAACTTCTGATTCAGATGCAGTTAAACACTTGTGCTGATTAACTTCCATCACGCCCCACCTGCCGCCAGCAAGCCTGGCTTAGCAAGCCTGTTCCTTTTCCTTGCACACATCTCCCTTCCTGAGGAGCAGGTGGCAGGTACAGCAGCACTGGGAAACCCCCAGCTTACCCCTGCGTTCCCCAAGGTGAAGCTGCTGGGTTTCCTTCTCTCTCCACGCTTGAAAACCCTGAAGATGCTTTTGTTCTTGTGTGCCCTTATCTCTGTGTTTCTCTTAGGCTGACACATCAGGTCTTCCCCATCAGCAAGTATTTGAAGGGGAGGAACCTAGACCTAGTAGATAGGGGTGTCCTTTTGCACCGGAATCTTTAAGTGCACTACATGTTGTGCATCCTTCTGAAAAAGAAAGAAAACTCCCTCCACTGGATGAGATGGTAATTTTCCTGCATTGAAAATGGCAAACTTAAAATCTGTAGAACAGAATTGATAGCTTGGGGGCTTTTCTTCGCCGCTGCTTTGACTCAATACTGCCTGGGAGCTGGTAAAAGTAGTGGCACATTTTGCATGCAATGCTCTGCTCTGTTATGCCACAGCCAGTGACTTACGGGGCCTACACTTGACAAGCAGAATTTTAAGAGCCTTCAGAACTGAACCTCGTATGCTATAATTAGGATGAGGCTGTTTTTCCAGAAAGTCTCTTAGTCAAAACTGATGATGAAAATATAAATATTGTTTTAAGAGACTAGCAGAGTCTTAAAACTAAGCTCTGTTAATTGCCCACAAGCCTGTAGTAATATTTATTGAAACAATGTCAGTTAACCAATGCTGGATTAATTTCTGGCAAATAATTTTTCTCCCACTTCTGTTTATTCCAATACTGCACATTGATTCCGTTGTCACTTAAAGTTGTAGCTGAGGGGTTTTGTTACTCCAGCCGTTGCCCCATGGTACTGCTCATAAGGTGTGGTGTGTGGTTTATGTTTCTGCTGTAGCTGATACCTGACATTCAGAGCAGTAGTATGTTTTGCAGACAACTAAGTATTTTCTAGGCGGACAGAAGAACGTGCATGGAAGGACTGTCTCCAACAGTTGCCTGTAACACCAGCTATTGTGTGCCTCTTACACAAGTCTCAGTTGTGCTGGGAGAAGGATCTAGATCAAGATTGATTTTTAGCATTAATCATTGAATAAACCTTCCCTCACCCCAAGACACACAAAATGATGCTATACCGACCCAACCCCTAAAACACCCCAGACAGAGCTAATTAAAGTGGCAGAGGTAATCTGGAAAAACTTAGCTAAGTGAGAGAATAAAGTCTAGTTGGCTTAGTTTATCCAAGAGTAAGGAAAATACAATTCTTTTATGTACGAGTACTTGGCAGGTGCTGCCAGTCATGGACCCCAGTCTGGAAGAAAATATTTACAATGGAGCAGTTCAGTGCAGAATGTAGCCAAATTCAGAATGAGGAAGGGGAGAAAGCCCCAACTTGGGTATGTGTCTGGTTCTCCATCCTTCAGGTCTTGAAATCAAAACTGTTGTCTTAAGTATTTTATTACAGAGCTGAAATAGAAGTAAGTACTGTTTAGCCTAATTACAGTGGGAGGCTGTGACCTACGTTATGCCGGTAAACAGACTAGATAATTGTTGTGATGGTTTGGGGCCTGAAAGTCTATGAAACTTCTAATTTTATTAGTAGCTAGATGGCCAATTCTTCTTTTTTTTCAGCACAATGTTTCTGTTTTCTGCTTCAGGCTTACAAAGACCTAATTCTGCAAGAAATTGCAGCAAATACAATACTAATTTTTCAGACTACCCAATAATTCGGAGTGACTATTAAAATGCCTTCCTTTATTATGTAAACACAGATAATAGGAACTGCACAGAGTCAGGCCCCAGATATATCTCGGCCATTATCCTCACACCCAGAATAGCCAGGACAAATGCCTCAGGGAAAATTGTAAGGATCCCTGGAGTGGACAAGCATCGAATAACCTTGCTATATATAGGAATTTTCTTCCTAACCCTTCCATTAGAAGCTGGCTTATGTCCTGGCCCACTGAAATTTATACCCTTATTTTGTTTTCCTTTTAGTTTGCCACCTCACTGTCGGTTTTGTTTTGTTGTCCTGATACATTTTTGAGCCTGGGGAGGTTAATGAATCCTGCAGGCCATTTATAAGCTCTTTCAGAAGTCCACTTTGTTTCAGAAAAAGCTTCATTCGTTATAAATGTTCCAGGTTTGCATTGGTTTTTCCTTCCCTCTTGTGTTATGAGGGATTTAAAGAAAAAAAATCCTTCATGTAGCTTTTTTTTCTCTACTTTTCTTGGGTTTATATACCTCTGTCAGTCTGCCATGACTGAGGATTTCTCTGAACTATTTAAATTGCTGTTCTCATTCTGGTAGATCCATCACCTGCATAGTTAAGTTCCTTCCGCTTTTTATTATAACATCCGGAGAACTGATTTTCCTATCAGTATCATTTATTTAAATATTTCTTTAAATACAGCTTGACAGTGAGAGGATTAGATTTATTAATGGATTTACCATTAGTGATTTCCTGACTCCGGTGAAACATATATAAATCAAACAGTAAATATGTTAGCAGCTACAGCAAAAAAATCTGCACAAAAATACACACAATTTATTGCATAGTGAAGAAGACTAAAAAAATAGAGCTGGTCTGTGAAGTGAGCCAATGGAATTTACTTCCTTCATCCTAGTCTGTCTGTCTTTAAAAAAAAATACCAAAAAATACTCAGTTACGTTTAATAAGCTTCTGCTGGTATCTCCCTGAAATCTTTGAGACCTAAGCAGTTGTTTATAGAAACCAACATGCTGCTACCTTGAACCAGAGCCACTGGTCAGGAGCTCTTTGGGGAACAGCTCTGTTTCCCTAAAGAATCTATGAAAAGCTGGTTTTACATTTTTATTTGTGGCCCTTAATTTATTATATGAAAATAATCCAAATACTCAGTTAAGCCAAAGCATGAGAAAGCAGAAAAAATACATACTGCTATGCAAAAAGCTCCTGACCTTTATATTCTGGTTTGCACATATCTCTCCAGCACTTTGTTGTGTAAGGAGGTATTACATACACTGCGTAAGGAGGTATTATATATGCTGTGTAAGGAGGTATTATATATGCTGTGTATGGTAATGCAGGCAGCACAGCAAACCTGAGTGTATTAAGGGTAGATATCACAAGGTTAGAAGTGCCAGTTGCACTAATTAGTGCAATCCTGACTAAGAACTAAGTTACATGACTTTATTTTTAATGAGCACAAGGATTATAGGAATTTAGATAGAACAATAATCTATTTTTATCCTGTATTTTGTAAGCTCAGAAGATGAGTCAGAAATAAACTGCATAGAAAGATAGGCCAGAGCCATAGCTAAGTGAACAAAACTGCAGGAACAAGAAGTTCTTCACTTTGCAGCACTGTGTGGAAGTCTCCAGGTTATGGCAATAACCTCACTTGATATTAAAAGTATGTGTTACAATGACAAGGTAATGTACAAGTGTGGCACCCACCTAGGAAATCTAGTATGATGTTTGGGGGGTTTTTAATACCTTGATGTTTGCAAGTCAGGAGAGAAAGAAAATACATTTTGACAACAGTCAATTATACTTCTAATTGCTGCATCATCTGCTATTGAAGGTTAAGAAGACTAAAACTGTTAAAAGACAAAAGAAGTAACAACAAAGAAAGAGCTGTAGAAGACTGCAGCTCTTCAACTGATCCATCTTCCTCTATGTCATAATCTGACAAAAAGGATATAAGTTTAATGTTTTAACTTCATCAGGGATTGAAATGCTGGGGTTTCAACCCCAAGCCCCAAATTAAGGTTGACATATGGGTGATTCCCACAGCCCTTCACAAAGGGGGGGTGAGTTTGCCTTTAGGCTTCCCTCCAGGGTGCGGCCGGCCTGGCAGGGAGAGCCATGAGGTAAATGAGCCCCAGGTGTCGGCATTAAGTAAACAAGGGTCAGGTGTCCCACTTAGGGATAAAAGCTGGGACCCCTTGCAGGAAGGGGCAGTGTCTGTCTGAGGTGGATGCACTTTGCAGAGGTTCCTGTTGGGGAAGGACCTCCCACCTTCCTGGGACTGGGCTCCAGTCAGGTCTGGCTTTTGTAAATGCGGGCTGTGTAGAGATTCAGGATGTGGCTTCCTTGGTCTTATGTATTTGGCTTGTTGACTCGGTTGTCTCCCATCCCTTCTATGGGAGACTGCATTTCACCATTTATTCCACCCCTTGTTGGTGGTGTGGTGTCGTTGTTGAGGTCAGTGGGATTGATGTCAGTTATGTATAATCTGACTTGTTTGTACCCCCAGCGCTCACCCATGTACTGACCCTTTTGTATCAAATACAATTTGGTTTTTGGTTCATCTTTATGCTGGCTGTGTCCTCTATGCAAGGCCTAATAATTGGTACGGGGATTCTTTAAAAATGGTTGATAGTTGTAAGGAGTAAGAGATTCCCAATTTGTAAATCGGTCAGTGGCATCATTCTGTACCTGGCACTTGATCAGAGAATGCCCCACAGCGGCACCACATCACAGCCTCATGGGCTACAGCCTGAAAGTAAACTAGAACAAACTTGAGCAATAAGGCTCCTGTGCCTAAACTCGACAACTGAATAAGCTACAACTGAGCATCCATTTCTGGCTCTTCGTAATATACCCTATTGTACTTGGGCTTGCACTGACTTTTAATTATGTTTCTTTATAAAAACAATTTAAAATTATTTAATTTTAAAGCATTGTACTTTTTTGAAGGGATTAAATGTTTTGAATCCAAAAAGCCTTATTTATCACCCATACCTTCCAGAATCAGGATGCAAGCTAGTAGAGACTTTCTTCCTAGAAAGACCGTGGTATTTCAATTTTTAAAACAGAAAAAAAAAAAAACAAAAAAACCCCACATTTCTTTGAAATGGGGCCTTATGTTCTTAAATCACTGTCAATACATGCCAAAGATGAAGTTGGGTTTCAGTTATTCCAGACCCATTGCTATAATGTTACTTAAGACTAAATTAATGAGCAAGCAATAAGGTGCATGCAGGAGTCTTGGATAGGTGCTTCCATAAGGAGTAGGAGTTGGCTTATGCAAAATACATGTTCTCTGTATGGAAAGGCTCCACACTGAGGTTTGCTTACTCTCTTTGCTGCTGCCTTGTGCCCTAATTGTGAGTAATTAAATCAAACATCAAAGATGGTCTCTCCTTTTTACCAGGAAGACATTTGCATTTCTGAAAAGTTGGAGGAGGACAAAAACGTATCAGTGGGCAAGTCAAAACAACTTTGTACATCTTGAGAGACAGAAAAGGGAACTCGTAGCTTTTAAAGGATCGTTAAATCTCATTCAGAAAAGGATTTGGATAGAAAGCTAGCTTGCTTCTGCCACCTGGGGTTTCTCTGCAAATGCAGCCTACCCTGGAAAATATACGATGGGTTAAGGGGGTAAGTCCAGCACCAGCAGTTTCTCAGCTTAATACCTGCCTTGAGTGTCTTCAGGGCTAGGTTCAGAAAAGTGTGACTATTTCTCCTGTCTTTACAAAATTTTTCCTTTTTCACACTTAATTTGCTTTTATCCCTACATGACCAAAGTTATGTGTGTTTTTAGGATGACTGGATCTCAAGAGGGCACCATCTCTTTGGGCATGTCATTCAAAAAACTGGTGCATGCTGGTATTCCAGTACATTTTTCCAGGGGGTTGAAAAGATAATGAAGTGCACCCCCATTGTGATACATGAGCTGGTTGAATAATTTGCAGTACAAGCATTGGTGTGGACAAAATATTTTCTGGTGATTAATCTTAGCTAGGAAAGTAAGGTGAATCCTGGTATCCTATAGGCATTTATAATGTTGATAATTTAATCTTTTGTAGATAGTACCTTTTCAGATAAGACATAGACCAGGATTTTTCCTATAGCAGAATGTGGCATTCATGTCAGCAAAACCTAAACTGGGTCTGATTTGAATTATGCTGCTCTTTCCTCAGTCAAGTGAATCCCCATAATACTAAAAAAATGGGTGATTTAGCATTTAGATTGATATTTCATGCCCAGGATCCTGTTTTAGGTTCAAAACAAGAAGCTTAAGAGCACTTGGAGAAACTGAATTTTATCATGAAGGATAAAATTATGGTTTTGGCTGTGCACAAGGCTGTGGGCTGCTTGCTGGCCACTGCCTGTTCTTTGTACTCCAAACATAGGGTTGCCACAAACATAATTGCACAGTCCAGCCTGTAGGAGAGTCTTGACTTTTGGGAAAGTCCACAGTTCCTTTAAGATGATGTCTCTGCTAAACATTTCCCAAATGTAACTTCTGGAAGGATTTTATCTGCTGCAGCTAGAGAGAATTTCTATTTCTGCTGTTTCTAATTTTCATTTGAATGCTGGAGAACATTTCTGAAAGAACAGCTCGTAGCCACCAGCTGCGCCTGGATTGCTCAATACCTTATGACCTGAACAGTGCAGAATGACAGTATTACCTTGCCTGCTGTGGTTCTGCGGAGGCTCTGCTACCTCAGTCCTTCAGGACACTGAGTATCTTTCCTCCAACTTGCATCATCGGTGTAAGTTTCCAGTACTGAAATGTTAGTCCTTCATCCCCTCCAAAAAGATATGTATAAATCAGAGGATTATTACATCTCTGCTGAGATTTTTGGACTGGACATGTTTGTCATTTTCAAAGATCTTTCAAACTGGTTACTGTTACTAGTTTTCTCTGGTGATGTAGCAGGTTACTAATTTTGTTATATTTACCCGATCAGTGGTAGATATTAGATAGGTATTTGCTAAACTGACTATCAACCAGATTTACTAGGAAGTCCCAGGCTTGTGTGACATTGGTTTAGCATCTGTACCGCTTGCTGTTCTGGCCCAAACAGGAATTGCTCAGACCAGTAGCAGTGGGACCTTGAGCTTGTGCTCAAACAGTGACTGAGAGATTTTATAATCAACGTTTTGGCTAAGCAGCCAGCGAGAAGCTGCTCTCATTAGCCTTACTTTCTCCCTGCCCATGTGTCATCCCAGAGCTGGGGAAGAACTCTGCTGACAACGTTCTCTCTGGATTTTTAGCTAAGTAATGGCTCACACTTAAGCCTCACATGAGAAGAAAGTTCACTTACTTATCTCAGGACTGCACCATAAAACACAAAGTAAGGAGGTAGGAAGGTACTTCTATTCAGCCATGTCAAATACCCACAAGAAAAAAAATATTTAGAGATTGTAGTCTGCTTTAACATTTGCATAAAAGTGGAAAGAAAAGGCAGTAAGTGTATGTGTGGCAAAATTAAGAAGAGTAGCATTTACGGCTGCTTAAAGTGAAGAGTAGACATGATGTGAGGGATGCATTATGTTTTTGCGCTGTACTGGAAAGTCTTTTCTTCCAGCTTTATAAAACTATAAAATATTAATTTTTATGTTTTTATTTTAAGTCATTAGGAATCTAGGACTAGCATTAGTTATTTATAGAACAAATGTTAGGGCTAGCAAATGTGTTGAGGTTTAATTCCTGGTTTGTATTGTGTAATGCTCTTTCTCAACAAAAGATGTGTCAGAGAGGGAATGAATTTCAAAGTAAATGCCTGAGGCTGGGACACCTTTTGCCTAATTTGATTGCCTAATTTGGGTGAGATGCCCTGTGGAAGCATACTGCTCAAACACAATCTCTCAAACCAAGACAAGTCTACATCACTGGGTAACGTTTAAAACACAATCTGCAGTCAGTCTCTAGTGATGTGTGCGGTCAGTGAAAAGCAGCCTCTGAAGGTGCCTGTTCATAGCAGGGCCTCTGCTATCTGCAGCGCTGGCTCCCCCAGGTTCCCCAGGGCACTGAGGGCTTAATTCCTGGTCCTTATCAGATTTATCTGTGGCAGATGAAGAGCTTACTACTGCACCTTGCAGTTTCACTGCTAGTGGTGACCACTACATTAAAAAGTTGTAGATGGGAGGTTTGCAGTCAGGTGTTTCATTCAGAGCATGGCATATTGATTTGAATGGGCCCCGATCTCAATTTGCATTAACACATCAGGCCAAGAACTCAGGCAGCAGAGGGCTGACTAATAATGCTTGTCAGATCTCACTGCACTGATCTGTGAGGTTACAAAACACAGAGCTAGAGGAGGAGATAAAGGTTTGAGGAAAGAAAAAAAAAAAAAAAAAACAAAACAAAACAAAACACCAAACCACCCACTGAAGATGAGGTTGTGGGATAAGTACTCACTATTCACCTTCATGGGGGTTGGTTGCCCCTTCAGCAACAATTAAATGCTCTACCCTGTCCTCTTGCACTGTTCCTTGCCCAGGGACCCATACTATTTGTATTACAATGTGTCGCTTCCTGCCTTTTATGCTTTTCTGATATATGCACCTTACTTCTAGCTTCTTTCTTTCCAGAACACTGAAGAAAAATAATTACTTGACTGAAGCAGTTAATTTGAATGTAAGATATAGGAAGCAGCTCTGTAGAAATATTTATGTCGAAGCTTACAGTGGTTTAGTTAAACCGGCTCAAGTATGTGCAAGCCCACTTACTTTGCACTGAGACATGGCTTCCACTGTTCCTCATAAGTTTCCAAATGCACTCGTGGTGGTGGTGTAAGCAGTACCTTGAACTGGTGCTGCTCTGCAGCTCTGCTTGTAGACTAATTTCTCTCTTTTCTCCCCTACTATTACTGCAGAAGTAACACCCTGAGTTAAGAGTTATATTAATGGTAGAATAGCCTGCTCTGACAACTTGTATCAAGCTTTGAAAACAGATTAGCATAACCAAACAGAGATGAACTTGTTCTTACTTTTAGGGAGAATGAGAACAATTTCTTAAGAAAACCAGGTCACCTGCTCCTTGGACCCATTTTCATGGGGGTGTCTGTTCCTATCTCTGATGCAGTGTGTTAACAGGAACACTGATCCCTACAAGCGAATGCGCCTCATCCTTGTTGACTAATGCACAGACACGGTAGGTGAAGCATCATTACGTAATTGTGCTTGTGTTGCAGACACTGAACCTCACATGACATAGCAGATCCTGTATTAAACACAGAAGCAGCTTTATCCTAAGTATTATTGCTCATGTGAACAGATATAAACATGAGCAGATGCACTGCTGCTACATGCAGTGTTATGCCACTATGTCATTAATAATTTTCAATTTAAAAGGCATATATTGTTTCAGTTGTTCATAGAGAAAAAACAGATCTTTGGGTTCTGAAGATTTTTGTAGTTTAACATCGGTGGTGTTATAAAGTCAGTATTAGATAACTGTAAGATGTACATTAAGCAACACATTTTGACCTTGACTACTGAGACCTCAATTATTCAACCCTTCTGGTGGTTATAAAAGGAGTCATGTCCTCTGATGTCTACTAATTAAAATTAAAAATGTTCCAAATTTGTCTGAAATCTCAAAACACATTCAGCATACCAGCAAAGAGATTAAAAATGTGGAAGGAGAAGAAAATGTAGAGCCCAATTCATCAGAATGCTATTGATTTCAACACTGCAATGTTGGAGGCCATTTCAATATTTTAAAGCACACATGAAGCCTTGTGGTCAGTCCACTAGACTGGCATTGGAAGAGACTGGGAAGCCATGCCCCTTTGGCCTACTAACTGACTTGGCCTCCCTGTGCTTTTGTGTTCTGCACTGAGTAACACTGGCAAAAACCTTATGTCCCACACAAACCAAAAGTAGCTCTTTTTTGCCAGGACAATATGCTGAATTATCATGTGGAGGGATCAGACAAACACCAGCTTCTGTGATTCTGTCTAAAGTGGAACTACAGAGGCTAGGTAGCAGGTCAGTGTTTCCTGGTGGATGTGACAAATAGGACTTTCACCTCAGAAACACAGGACTAACAGCTCCCATTTCTAGTGAGGTTTAAACTGGGATCCTGCACCTTGTGGTATTTTTCTAGTCTTCCTCTCTCCTTGTTGCATGTGCCATGCAACCACAAACTATGTCCTCAGATCTTCTAGACACTGATACGTTATTTTCACTCAAATTTACACGTTATTTTACTTCAATTATCACTTCAATACACCAGTACAATTCAATCAATGAATATTAGAGGACATTGCTATTTTTTACAAGTAATTGAATCAGACAGCTAAAGCAGCAATCTTTGTCTGAATTTTTCATTTTTAAAATAAAACCTTTCACAGAGCTGACTAAGCTCTCTGTGTGAGCCCAAAGGTGGCAGGATGGATTGATTGATTGATTGATTGATTGATTGATTAATTGATTTCACAGGCACTGTGCAGAATTCAGTGTTCTGTACCACGGAGAAGCACAGAGCAAATGAATTGAGAGTTACTGAATTAAAGCTGTTGGTTTAAAGCAGTGCAGGCCAGAACATCTTAAGCAGAAGAATTCAGAGCCAGTTCTCATTAATTAGGGGTTATATAATAACTATATGGTATGTTTTTTCCATTAAAGACATTAAGAAAGACCTATTGGGAAAAGAAATGTATTTTACTAGACTGAATAATAAAAGATACTGTTTCTTCCTACAATCTTGCCTGAGTCATATCTGTGTAGTTGCAGTGATCTATAGGAAGTTAAGAATCCATTTTTAGATTTTTTTTGACACAATATGTAGCAGCAAAGGAAGCATGAATCTTCCAGGAAGTGTGCTGCAGGGTATGTCCAAGCTGTACACATAAGGAAGTAATTGAAAAGCAATTTCTAATAGACACATTAATGTAAGAGAAATAAGAAATTATAGTGGTTTATACCCTCAAAAGTTCATGATAAGTCTAACATCCATTTAAAATGTATCCTTGCTCCTTTGTTTCTGAGGTGAGTCATTGGTGACATCCAACTGGACACACTAACCTATCACAACCTCCATAAAAAACACTGGTACACTGACTGGCATTAATTGAGGTAACTAACATCATTACTGCACTTTCCCAGTAACACTACTCCCTTTGGGCACACATAAAGCTGTAGGCCTTCCTGGGTCTCCCTGTTAGCTTAGGTAAAAAGCATACTCAGAAAAAACTCTGAACTTAACTTATGACCTTCCTGTCAATGCTAACATTGTAGGCACAAATGCACTACACTGTAATTCTCCTAAAGAGTAAGATGTATTAAAATAACTATTTGGACTGTCTGCAGTTAGCCATGCCAAAGAACAGACTGCTGCTTGTACTTTTACCTACACCTTTTTTGTCAGCCTGTGGCTTAAATGGAATACTGATCTTAAGACCAAAAAGCTAGATTCAATTGTGACAAAGGACACCTCTAAAGTTAGGGTCAATACTTTATATTTTCAAGGTATTCTAAAAATATAGTTTATCCATATGTGACACTTTTCATTATGAAAGATATAAACAAAATTATGTTCTCCACCCACTCCCTCATATTAGCAATTTGCAATAAAATATGCTACAGGAATGTTGGATTATCCCACAACTAAAAGGTTTTTTAATCTAGATTTATTATATTAAGATATGAGATTATTAAGTACCTATCTAGGACATGAAAAAGGATTCAGCCCTCTCATGACAACATAGGGAAATTATCTTTAAAACATGAAAATGCCTTTAGAGCATTGTATTGCATTTTATTTCCATAAACCAGAATGTTGTCTGGGAGTCCTGATGTTGCATTTCCATCCAACAGATTAGAGATGGGAGAAACATCTCCAGTTTCCTAAGGAGAGGCGATTTTTGTGGTTGATTCAACTGTCGTTACCCTGCCCCACAGCTTTCAGGCCTATTGGCCATACTCAGCTGCATTTAATTCATGTAGGAGTCTCAAATGTGATCCTAAGAGGGTTTTTTACTGAAAAATTGATAGCTACATGGAAGGCAGACTCCCCAACTTAATGACACACATGAGAAAAAAGTAGGCAGAATACAGGCACTTTATATATAACCCGATCAGCTGGCCAGCCTGTGGATGGCCGTGCAGTTACTGCAGCATGTGCTGTCTATGCCCAGTGGGGCATTTCAGGGGAACGTGCAGCAGAGTTTAGGAGACAAAGAACTCAGATCTGTAGGAATCCAGCATTCGTTGGCTTTATTGCTCATAGAACAGCTTGAGAGGATTTATCTTCTACATTTCTTTGAAAAATATTTCTTTGCTTGTGCAATAAACTACTGCAAGATAAATGTATGAGAATATTAATAATGAAAGCAACTTGCTCTTCTATGCTGCAACCCATCAAAATATCAAAATCTTGATCACTACCTGTCTACTGTGAAGTTGGTAGCAGAGCTCATTTCATTCTTGAGAAACAGAAGTGACACACAACTGCTGTGCCTGACTTGCCCGTGGCCACACAGGAAAACCGAAAGGGAGGTTTTCAGTAAAAACACGCCTCACCATTTTTAACAGCAGCATGTGGATAACTGACATTCCTACCGTCCTTGTTTAAAGGAAGGACTTACTCAAAACTGGAGCTAAATGACTGCATTCTGGTTGTAGTGTACTGAAAAAATTGGTATGTGGAAGTAGCAATTATGTTGCTTGTTAGATCAAGCAGGGGATCCTGTTATCCTTGTAGAAGTCACCTTTACAGAAGACCCCTGAAATCATCATTTCCTGAAGCTTTTCAAGTATCATATTTAAACTAAATTTTATAGGTGATGTCTTTTTATTATAGCCACTGTGATATAGGGCTAGTTTCTAACGTAAGCTGTTCAGAGTGAAGTTGGAAATGAGGCACCTATTGACCTGAATAGAGCTGAGACTTTGTGTTAATACCTTAGTACAGCATTAAGTTCTGATTTTACAAATTCAGCTGTTAAGATATTAAAAGTTAAGGAAATTTCTTTCATCAGCTGGATAGGAACCTGTCCATGTTGTTTGTAAAAATATTAATATGAATGTTTTCTGAGCTAATGGGAGACTATCAGGGCAATGAGTTAGGAGTAGACTGGGCTGAGCTCTGTTCTCCCCAACCCTCTTACCTGCCTCTCTCTTGCTTATAATGCCTGTCCTCACACATGGTGGCATTTTTGACAAGTCTGGGTTTCCTCAGTGGCCAGCTCCAACACCAGCTTGGCTCTCCACAGGAAGGTCGCAAAGTTATTACTTACAGCAGGTTGGGACTGAGGAGACACCATGTCTGAGAAACTGTCAGTGAGCCTAGGGCAGCTCCGTGCTAGGGTTTGTGGGGTCGGTGGGTGTGGGTGTAGGAGGGAGGGGGAGCAGGACAGTGGGTGGAATACAGCAGAGTCTCTGCTGGGTAGGGGTATCTGGCATGGTGGGAGCCAAGATCACGCAAGGTAGGTTGAAATCACAACCTTTCATTTTAGAAAGAGGAAGAGAAGACAAAGGGAAGTGAGGCTGTTTTGAGTGGGGTATAAAGAGACTGCAGATGTGTTTTCTTCACCCTAGGCTGTTCATTATTTCAGGACTTTGCCCTCATTCTCAGGGTTACAAGACCTAAATTATTGTGTGTGTATTAATACATCAAATCACTGTAGATAGGGAGAGGATCCGCTTCTTTTATACTGTCTAGAGATTTTAGCCAGTACTGTCTGGTTTTATGACTATATTGGCCTCAATGCTGTTCATTCTGCATTGATACCAGTGTTAGAAAGAAAGGAATTGTGCATATTTTAAGTTTAACCTGTACTGTTTTTCCTAGCTATGTATAAAGAACGCATCCTTTCACTGCCAGTTTGTAAAACGGGCATTATTAGTGGAAAAAGAGCCAGAAGGAAAATGAAAACTTTTCCTGTTTTCTGATGGAAGCAGCTTTAGATGCCCTGTGATTTGAGCAAGGTATTGGACCACATGATCTCCAAAAATCCCTTCCAACCAAAATTAGTCTATAATTCTATGCCCATCTCCTGCTTAGAAGGAATTGCCACTTCCTGTGGAATTCACTTTGCGTGTTAGGCACTTTGTAGCCCTGTGCTGACTGTTTTCTATCTCCAAGCTACAGCTGCAGTTCTGTGGGGTTTTAGGGCTCTTGTATCCACGGAGGCCGTCAAGTCCAAAGTTGCTGCCCTGCCTAGGCAGCAGTGTATATGCGTATGCATTGTGTATGGGGTTGTCTGCTGTTCAGAGATTCCTTGTAACACCAAAACCTGTGAGTGGGGGAGTGAAATGAGGATGGGATGAGAGTGCTCATAGCAGAAATACCTCACAGTAATAGTTGTCATCTCCATTACTGTCAAATTAATCCTGAATTGTCCATCATACGCTGTTTAGCTTGAGGGAAGTGAAATGGTGGCTTTGCTTCCACAGCAGAAATTAATAGTTCAGCCCTCTGAGGAGCCTTGCAGAGTGGCAAAGGAAATGACAAATATCATTTGGTCAAAGAGTGTCTTTAAAGACCTCTGAGGAATAGTCCTTGCTCTATACACTTTATCTCCACTACATATATAAAACAGAGAAACAGAGGGAGATTTTTATTTAGGAAGTATCAGCTTTCAGACAAAGCTGGGGATGTTTGGAGTTGAGGCTATGTTTGCACTGAGACATAAGTTATACAGACCAAATCTGCACCTTCAAGCAGCTATACTTTGATTTGAGAGAAGCAGTAGATGGGACAACAGACTGAAATTTAGCATTAGTAGGCTCAATTTCTAGATCAACAATTAACTTGTGATGTGACACCAGGCAGGTCCATGGTGCTATCACCACTCCTTCTGTAATCCAGCACAGTGAGAATCAATGCAGCAGACCTTCTAGTCCAAACTATCTCAATATTTAAACTGTTAGGCAAAATCTAGACATGTGTTTAGACACTGATAAATGAGATTGCATGACTATGAGTGTTAAGTATCCCAGTAAAAGAAAGACCATCTATTTAGATGCCTAGCTAGAATTAAAATCCCCAAAGAGGTTTGTTTCTACTTTTCTGGTGTACATATTATGTCTAGTGAACAGAAAAGATAAGCATATGCTGAAGAGAAAACAAGGGAAACTGATCCCTTGCTGGACCTGAATCAGTTTTTCCCTGGATGCCTCTCTACCAAAGTTGCTGTTTCATTTAAGTTTTTTCTTCCCTCACTTGAAGATGTAATACATGAGATCTTCTTGTATCCCCTGGCTTACCAAACAGAGATTTGGTGAAAACACATTGAAGGAGAAAATGGGAAAGTGCAGTGCAAGTTCTGTTTCTAAGAGCCAGTTAGAGGTCTTGAGAGAGAAGCTAATAGTGCTGAATGAGTTTAATGTGATGGTCTTGCCCAGAAAGCACTACGAAGCTGACTGCTTCCAGACTTTTATGTTAATAACAGAATATTCTTAGATGTATGATTAGGCCTTCTTGATGCTACTGGTGTACTGTACTGAGTGAATTAAATGTTCAAGAGTGAACAATACTTGTTCAATACTTGGGGTGATTACACAAAACCTGGATTATTCTCTGGGGTCAAGCAACTGCTATTGTTGCTTAAGGCTTCACAGATTAATGGTCCTCCTCCATCTTGCAAAGTGACCTTAAAAATGCAGTCAAAAAGGCACTCAGAAATTATGATGACAGTCTGCACTAATCACTCTGTGTGCAAGTAGGTACAAGTAGTTTGCTACATATGCATTCTATATGCCTGGCTAAAAATGCAAGACTCTCAGCAGGAGCTGGTGAGAAAACAGCTAAGGGGAGCCCAGGTGCAACTCATAAAGTCACCTCAAGGAGAGAGCAGCCCCTGTAATTCCTGGCACTGAATTCAGAGGCTACAGATATTGCCCTCTCCCTTGCTTTCTTCACTGTGCTCATAATGGTGGCTGTGTGGCTCCCTGTGGCCAGAGGGAGAATCACTTTTTCTGTGGTGAGCAACTTCAGCAAAGATTTTATTTGTGGGGTCACTTTGACATAATTCTAGGAGGTGGCATTGTAATTTTTTGCTGTTGAATGCTTCAGTCTATTCCATATAAAGCTTTGGAGCATGACTGATTAATATAATAATCACCTCTAGCAGAGAACACATTAACTGCCTGAACTCTCAGGACTTAGAAGATCAGAGAGAACAAGTTGGAAGACGCTGAGAAATTGAATTAGCAGATTCTCAGGATGGTAGCCAGTAAGGGACTTCGTGCACTCATGCGTGCCAAGGGATGAGCTCTATGCCCCGGGGACCCAGGCAAAGCTGCTGTCTTCTCTGGGATTACACCATGTGGGTACTTCCCTGAGGACAAAAGGGAATGAGCTCCGGAGCGCCCTGGAGCCCTGTATTTATTCAAACTAATATTCCGTGAATCAGATGATCTAATTAACTAAACATGCATTTGACCACAAAAATGTTGTTATTTTTAGCTATCATTGCAAACCTATGTCAGAGTTGCTTCTTTTTCTTGCTGAAATTCTGCATCTATTTTCTACAAAATTCCCCTGTTTTTCTGATTTAAATCATCAGTAACCTGTGCGGCTGCTCTTGAATTCTGATCCTGAGCCTGTTATGTTTCGTCATCATTTTTAATGATAAGCTTCTAACAGAAAGACAGACAGAAGTAACCAGGCTCTTTGAAACAAGTTGTAACCAACAATACAGGTACAAATAAAGTTTTCTTTCTGTTTTCAAGTAGAAAAATAGAAGGCAATTACAGATCAATGTGATTTATAATATTACATACCAATCTGGATTTTTATTACAGATCTCCAGGCTTCAGGCTAAGTTTGAGATGACAGTGAAATCACCAAAATGGAAACAAATAAAATAGGCTCAGATTCTGAGCTTCAGCCCCTCCAAAATTGAACGAGGTATTGTAGAAATCAGATTTCATATTCAGAGAGAGAAAATCTCAATGGCCTTAAGTATTTGTCTGTTGCATACCACAATAATTATCATCTTTGTTTTGCAGATTTGGGACTGTGGACTGCCTGAGGTGTCAGCAGCCACTACTCTAAACTGTTTCTTTCATACTGTAGCCACTAACAATATATTGCCCTCCTGTATAACATTGCTGCAACGTTTTGTCCCATTCTCAGTTTCCGGAAAGATGATAGCAATCTGGAAGAAAAAAGAAAAACAAACTTGATCAAAGGCTGCACAGAAGGTTCTGTAACAGCTGATAGGTAGCTGTGGTTGTTGAGTATTTTGGTGGTGACAGACAGCAAGGGCAAAGAAGAATTACTGCCAGCATTTAAAGGGACTCTGCCAGGCCACAAAATAATCCTGATGAAAGAAATCCTTAAAAAACATTTCCAGCTCTCAGATTTCTTTAATGGGACACCTCTCTTTTTACTCCTTTCCCCTTTCCCCTTTCCCCTTTTCTTTAAAACTGTGCTGTGCAGTACCTTTCAGAAAATGTGACCCTGGTGACAGAAATCTCTTCAGTGTCTCACACAAGGTATCTGCTATGTGCTGCTCTGAACAATTGCAGAATTACCTTCTGTTGTAACATAGTACGTGTAATGTGTTGTAGGAAAGAGCTTGAGTTGTAACAGGTACTAACCACAGTTCTTATCAAGTTGACTTTTGACAGAGTACTGGCCAGATATCACTGCAAAGTACAGAAGGGGCTTACCAGGGAGGCTGTTGGACACAGCAGGTAGATCCTCAGGGTCCTTTAGGAAAAGCCTTGATAGGCACCATGAGGCCAAATCCATCAGCTAGTGACTCTGTTCATACCCAGGAGTGCTCCTGGGTCGAGGCCCAGTCAGTCAGACTGGGACTGTGAGACATAAGCATGCCCAGCAGCTGAGAATGGTGCCCAAGGCATCGTGACATGAATGGCAGAGGCTCAGGAGCCTGTGGCTACCCCAAGTCCTCCAGGAAGAGTGTTACACAACCATGGTCTGAGCCTGCAGATTGCACCTCTTTGCTACGGTACCACATATAAAATCTCAGCCATGGCAACTCACCCATTTTCTGCTGCACTGCCTGTCAACAGCAGCAGGAGGGAGGCTACGTACCACCCGGACATCCTAAACAGGCAGACTGTCCCAAATTATTGCATGTATTAGACAGTTGTCATAAAAGATCAAGCATGGTTTCAGTCTTGGATATGTGTGAAAATAAATGATGTCTGTGTTACTTCAGCATGAGACCTGGGGCCTGATTAACAGCAGTCAGAGAGAAGTTCTCTTGGACTTTGACATATCCAAGACTATGGCCTTCCCCACAACCCCTGCAGGTTGTCAGGGTGACTGTCAGATTGAAGAACAGAATGCAAAGGCATCCTTAAAAAATGAAAGTGGTACTTTTGCTATACCTCCAGAAGCCTGCCATCCAGCAGACGTTTTTAAGGCAATTGGACCTTTCAGCAGCCCGAGCTTGCCACCTGTAAGATATCTAGGCAGCCAGCATCTTTTACACACAAGACGTTTCACCAGCTTGGAGGCCTTCATGATGGGCCTTGGGGCCTTTCAGGTGAGTCATTCCATCAACTTGGGAGGTGCTGGAGGAGTTCCTCCCCAGGAAAAATCTCTGAACTCTGAGACAACGTGAAGGAGTAGGAGTGAAACACTGGTGAGCTGCTTTTCCTGCTTCCCAGTCATCCTTAGCGGTGGGTTTAGCATGTGATATGACTTCCAGATGTGATTCTGAGATAATGCTCTCAAACACTAACCAATTAATTCCAAGGACTACTGTTGGTTTAGGATGCTGTCTTAGGAACTTGTCCTCACTCCAAACTTCACAAAGTCCTTCCTGATGCATTTAGCCTCTTTAGCCAGTTCTGGTCTTTTTATAGGTGCCCTTGCTCTGTTTGAGGGTCCACTCCATGCACAGATAACTGAAGCATAGCCATCTGCCAACTGTAGTGAATATATCCCTGTTAGACATTTTACTTGAACACCTTGAGCTGTCTCTAATTTCTGATGGTGTAGTCCAGCCTTTCCAGGGAAGCCTGACAATACATATTTTAATTTGGATATAAAACTGCCCTGTGCTGCAATAACTTCTTCTCCCCTGTGGTCTGTCACAGGGCTGAGGGCAAATAATTCTACTGAACAGGTAACCCCAGAAAGTGATAATCAGCTCTGAGTAGAGAGCTTCCATGCAACAGGTTCTCCCTCTGGTTCCAGATATTTCCAGGTAGCTTTTGACATTGTCTATTGCTGGATTTGCTGAGTGCCACGATAAAACTCTCCTCTGAACATGACAGGAACAGCTTCACTGACTTGGAAAATTATGACCCGTTTCTTCTTTCACTTGGAAGATTAACCTTGAACTTCTGATGCCTGCCACCAGCAGCTAAGTCTCACTGTTCAGCAAGTTGTGGTGAGAAGCGTAAGTCATAGTGCTGAGTCTGCTTGATGCCTATGGCTATATAGAAACTGCAGAAGTTCTCCCATCTACGATCAGAGGTGTCCTTAGCTCGCTCAGTGAGGAATGACGGCATTCTGAGACGGATTTCCCAGTCCTGGCCTCAGACTTCTCTGCAGTGAGCTTAATGTATGTCTAGGTAACACATCAGTGTGGGCTCTGTGAGGATAAATCAGGCTATTGCTACAGGATGGCATTCAGGGTCATGGGTGAAGTACAGAAAAATCAGCTATGCTGTGAATATTGGAGAATCCTACATTAAAGGGCTGTGTTGGTTTGAAGAAACAGCCTGACTGACTCCCAGTGAACGCAACCAAATATTTGGTTGTACAAGAACTATATGTACTTTTATTTTGAAGTGCTCCTTCTCCAGATATTTCCATATGAACAAAATCTGAAGAGTAGGACAAGATGTCATAACCGTATTGCTGTATCAGTCCTGCAATAGCTGGCTTCCTGTTCTCTCCAATTAACCTGAATATATTATGTCTGTCTCTTCCATGATGAGTTCCACTCAGAACTTGGTGTTCCCTAGGCAAGAGGTCATATTAATGTCATTGAGTCTCTTTCTGGAAGCCTCCAGGAAATAAGGCTTAAAAATTGTGAGGAAAAAATAAGGTGACCACCTTGCTCTTTAAAGACTTATGTCTGACCACTATATTTGTTGATTGTTTCAAATGAGGACAGCTGAAAATATTTAAACATATTTGAGCATGAAAGCAAAATTTGTTAAACTGTATCTGTCAGGTGCCAAATGTTCTTACAGGCGCCTAAAATAGATGGGTCCTGCCTTAACAGAAGGATATGCTGAGGCAGCAAGTTCTTTTAAAGAGTTATATTCAGTCATGTTATTTCCCTTCTGTTATTTCCACTGATGACAGTGGGCCTCCTCTGAAAGCCCCACTGCTCACCTCTTGCCTGCTCATAAGGTTTAAGCCAGAAAGAAACATGCTTTCATCTGGTCTAACTTCCTGACTAGATTTCACCCTGCTATTATGGATAGAATTTAGTAATTTGTATGAGGTTAAAGTTTATCTTTCAAAAACAAACTGTAAACAAATCAGAGAATCTCCACACACCTTGGTTGTCTGCTCCTAAGGTTACTTGCTCTCTCAGCTAAAAATCTGTGCCTTTGCCTCTAAGCAGTCTGACTTCATCTTCGAAAATCAGTTCCTGTTATGCCTTTCTCGTCTACAGAGCTTGTAAGTACCAGGCATTTTCTCTACATGAAAACACTTACTCACTATAATCACCTTGCTGTAATATAAGTAGGACTGGATTTCAGTTTGGTTTCAGAATAGTATGACAGATTAAAAAACCATGTAGTTCAGTAAGCAGTGGAGCTAAGGAAGTTTGTTTTCCTGTGGATTCGTATCTCATAGTTAGATTCTCTGGTGTCTCAAGAGCACACATTTGTCAAAGTTTTTCCCTGCAGTGAACCCATTCTTCATCATCATCATCATCATCATCATCAATGTGGATTCTCTGGTATAATAATACAGTTGAACACTTTAGGCTGTTTCTTCCCTCTCTGCCGAGTTATTTTCTTGGAACTTGTAGGAGGGGAAGGGATATAGAGATTGATAGATATATATAGGTGATACGATCAGTTAAGTTCCATTTCCACAGGGAACCAGACAAAAAATCAGTTCTATGCAAAGTAAGCACCAGCTTCTAAACCTCTGCAATGGAAAATCCACTCCAGAAGGCTGCATTTGAACTGTCCTGTTTTCAAAATAATTTTTTGTTATCGTCATTGGGAAACCCACATACCAGGATCCCCACTAAGGCACTAGGTGTTGCAGTGGTAGAGCAGCTCCAAAATTCAAATCTTTCCTGTTGAAAATCAGTCAGCTAGTTTCTTGTAATTTGAGTTTAGGGACACCAGGGAGTTCTGTACCATATGGTACCAGAATATTTGTCTTCTGCCAAAAAATTTCTGTCTCCCCATCCTCGGCTCCAACCACATGGCCTTTTTTCCTTAACAGTCAATTACATCAGATATAACTGATATTCTTGGCACAGGAATTTATCCATCTCCTCAAAGCAGAGGATTGTTATGAGGTTTCTACAGGGGGCTACAGTATATCATGTACTTGTACTGTCAAGAGTCCCAACAGTGACAGGTGCCACCTGTTTAAAAACTGCTACGACTGTTTATGGATCTTGCTTCATGGAAAATACTGTCTCTAACCCATCTATCTAATGCACTTGTAACCTTTAACATTACAAAATCTGACTGTGTATTACGGGCAGTGCTCAAATAAGACTAGGCATTGTAATGTGAGATCAGGATGGTATGTAGCCTGATTCCTTCAGTATCTGCTACAAAAAAATACCTGAAGCAGGTATTCTACTCGTAATAGATAACTAAAGGATTTTCTTCTCCATTTGCTACTAAATAAGAAAAATGTAGGACTGATGAGGACTAAACTCTGCCTTTGTCTAAACAGAACAGGAATAGGGGTGGCACTGTGTCTCTGCTGACAGTCGATTTTAAAAATTTGGTCAAGTGGGTGCATGCTTCAGCCAAAGAAAGTGTGGTGTGAATGAAGCTGGAGAGGGCTTGGCTGTCCTCCAAGCCTAAAAGCTGAGTTATCAACACTTTGCAGAAGCTGTTGTGTGTGCTCCAACGTATATTGCTGCCTGCTTTTCCAGGCACAGTGACTTGTAAGGCAGGAGATATTTGGCAGTAAGTGCACACTATCTTAATGCCTTACCACCTTCTGAGTGCACTGGATTCAGAGGAAGCCTGAACTGCGTGACATTTTGCAGGTGCAATGATCAGGGAGAGAGCGTGGAAGAGATTTTGCGATAATTATTAGTGATACCACTTTAATATTTAATGCGATTTCTCTGCATTTTTCTCCTACAGGAGAAACAAGGCAGTGGAAAATCTATTATTCTTATCATAGCATGGGTCTACAGACATGGGGGGTTAGAGAAATAACAACTGGCCTGGTAACGAAAATATCTGTGACAATAATAGTGCATGTAGATCTTGTGATGGCCATACTTGAAAACATTTTTCCCAGTATATCTGAAGGGACTGCAAGTACAAATAAATTCATGGGAAAACATTTGAGACTGACCATTCCACAATAAGAAACCCTAGTATTGTTTTTTTTTAAAAAAATCAGGCAGCTCAAGACTGCAAAATATTTACTTACTGTATCACTTAAGGCATTTTTTGTCAAATATTTTGAGAGGTACTACCTATAAACTTTAATCTGAAAGCTAAGTATACTACCTCCCTTTCAAAAGAGAAGAAACTGAGGCATAGTTCCTAAACTTGTCTACTTTCCTAGGAATGAGTTAGTAAGCAAGCCCAGAACAGAAATCACAGATTGTCATACTAGAATTCTTGCTTAGAGACAATTACAATTCTTTGGAGTTTGATGAATTTAGGATTTAAGGTTACTCAGGAATTTCACTTTTGAAGTTTTTTGTACCTCAAAAAATTGGTCTCTTAATCAGTTTAAATAGTGGTCTTACAGATCAGTTCAAGCACTTTCTGTTCTTAAGGTAAATGAATACTGTTTTGATATTAGCATAAAGACATATATAATAGATAGGGATGTTAAATTTAATTTCAAGAAACAGATCTAAGTAATTATATACTTTCAAAATGCCCAGCCATGTATTGTATTTAAATATTCCTTCACAGAATATAAGGAATGGATCAAGCAAATCTGGAGTTAGCTGTTCATATACAGTTAGTTATTCATATACTCCCCTCTCTGAATGAAAACAGTCTTTTCTACTCTCGTCCTCATTATTTGCCATGTTGTTAACTTTTTGGTTTTTTCAATGCTTCCTGCAAAAACTTAACATGCTGCTGAATTTATTTCATGCGGGTTTATGTTTTTCTCATTTTAATGGTTTGTAATGCAAAACCATACAAGTACAGCTGCTGCAACAAACTCTCTTATTGAAGCTTGCCTGCTGCACACATTGCTTTTGGAGTCTAACTTGGCTATGAATCCTAACATTACAAAAACCAAAAAGTAACACGGTCTTAAGCACTATAATTAATGCTTCTAAATTTTGTTTCTTTGCTGTCCTGTCCACAGCTGTGTTGTGCAGAATTTCTTCAATGAACATGTTCTTTGTTTCCCTTCCAAACCAAGAGAGGAAAAATACTAGGAAATGGTCCCCCCTGGTACTTTTTAGACAGTGTCTAACATCCTAGCATTTTGTATGTTTTTGTTAATCCTAGATACAAATTTTGACATTAAAGTCAGCAAAACTAGAAAATTAGGAAAAAAATGGTGTCATCTGTGTACAGTAGTCCTGGGTAAATGTAACATTTCTGTGCATGGACCAGGTAAGAGAAGGTGAGGGAAAAAAACCCCAGTGTGCCTATAGACATGTAAGGTCAAATGCAATTTAACATTAAAAAACCCAAACTAGTTATGTGGTGAAAATGAATTAAAATAAAACACTCATGTCTCAGTCACTCCAATATTTATAATTCCTCTTGTTGTCATATAAAAATATTCTTAAGATCTCTTACGTTGCTAATATTAGATACTCATTTCCTCCAATTTTGCTAGAAGACTTTGGTACATTTCTGAGATCCTGGAATATGATTTTACATGGCTTTCACAGAATCACAGAATCATCTGGGTTGGAGAAGACCTTGAAGA
Organism: Athene noctua; assembly: GCF_965140245.1. Classification (NCBI taxonomy): domain Eukaryota; kingdom Metazoa; phylum Chordata; class Aves; order Strigiformes; family Strigidae; genus Athene; species Athene noctua. Next base: position 103,559,666 of record NC_134037.1, on the reverse strand, counting down.
TCATCTAGTCTGATCTCTTTGAAGAAAAAGGACAAGATTTTTCTCTGATATTTTTCCAATTATTTTTATAAAGTGCATTTATTTTTCATTATTCATCCTCTTTCTGTGTTTGTTTTCAGTATTTTTCCTACTGAGATTCTTTTCTATTTCTGAACCTGTACTTTCACGGCAATTTTCTCCAACTGGCTAACCAAAAAAGTTGCTAGAAACATAATTTAGTTTGCTACAGTGTTTTACAACACTTTTTTGCTATTAATCTGTATAATTATACTGGGTTGGGCTCCCACAGGAAAGCATCAGCCATTTATTTTTACTTATTTCCATGTGCAAAAAAAGAGAAAATATCTAAGAGAAATATCAAATTATCTACCATATTATTTATCTTTAGCATTTAATATTTTCTCAAATAACTAGGCTCTGGAATAAGGAAAAAGGTATTCCTTACAGCACAAATGAAAAATGTCACCAAAAAAAGACAAATTTGATGTAGAACTACAGAATAATTTTTGTGTGTGTGTGTGTTAAATTTTGGGAAATTACTACTGAAATTTGATGTAAAAAAAGCAGAATAAATTTTAGAAGCAATATTATACATAGACTACTGAAAACTATTTGGTAGTTTTCAAAGACTTGAAGTCAGCACATGTCCTTTTGAGACTAGTAATCCAAGAGTTGCTCCTCAACTAGAGACCAGAGTTGAAAATACAGTACCTGACAAAATGGGGCCCCATTTCAAACTTGATATATATTTTTTCGGAATGATGAGAGTCTGGGTTCTTTTATATAGCCAGCGTGAAAATCAGAAAGAAAGAAAATGGAGTGCCTACTGAAAATTTTAATGACCACTTTTAGAAATGCATTTTTTCTCAAAATTACCCAGATTATAAAAAGTAAGTAAAATCAGAAGTAAAACAACTGTGCTACTGGTTTTTGGAGCATGACATTTTGACATTTCTCTGATTCAAACCAACATTTTTAAAGAAAATTTCAAGACAGTCCCTAGGCAAAACACAGTATTGAAAACCTACTCTATTTCTTTTGAAATATAAATAGAAAGACTCCCATTGATAACAGTGGGAATGCATGATGACCTTTTGCTAATTTGAAAGTACAGTAGTTTGAAACGGAGATATTTGAAACCAGAAATGAAGCTTACAGCCTGAATAATACGTACTGTACTTTTTGTCATTTTTATTGCAATAATGCCCTAATTTATTTACTGTGCTAATGGCGTCTGTGAAGATTTTAAGGTAATTAAAACCAGTGATACAAATGAACCATTTAGAACATGCTGTTGCTCATTAGCAACAAAACTAAAATATCTTTACACCATGTAATTCATTTGTTCATTTTTTCCTGTAATGAAGAGACATGATCTACAGATAGAAAGCTATAGGACTTTTATAATGGGTAATAGGAGCTTTTGTGCCTCCTGATGATGGAAGTAAAGGCTTAGATTTTTCTAAAGACTAATATAAGAATATTTCATAAATATTCAGTAATAGCATGACACCTATCCCCCTCAAACCTTTTTCAAAGCCTGAAACAAAATGGGGAAGTGATTAACAAGACCATGTGGAGATGCAATGTGAGAACCTACTCTGTCCTATCGCCGAATTTCTAGGTCAACAAATACAACTGTTCCCTTTTGCACCTGATTCAGGCATTTTACAAGCGTGTTACAAGTCTTTGCTGAAGAACTAGGAGTTCTTGTTTCAGTTGTAGCCACTCTCTCCGCATGGAGGGAGACTAAATTGAATCTACAACTGCGCTCTGGTATCACTCCAGGATTGTCCTAATTTGTGCTAGAAAAGACTACACACTTCTTAAAATGTATGTAATGTTATTTAGTGTTCTGTGGTGTTATTTAGTGTCATTTAATGTAACCATAATAATTATTGGTTCAACTTTTGGATATGGACCCATGCATTCCCATTTTCATATTTACATTTTAAGCCACTACATTATTTGGTGTATTTTCAAAATGTGTTTGTGTATGGTATAACGCAGGTGTTCATATATGGGTAACAGTAAAGCTGCTATGAATTTCTGAGTTTTTAATGAACAATTTCTTGAAGAACCATGAGGAATTTTCCTCATTGTTTCAAAAGACAACTTTCCAGAACAGATTTCTATTTTAAATAGCGCTTTTTTTTTTAATACTTCTCAGTATTAAAAAACTCTCTTAAGATCTTCCAGTTATCGGTATCTGTTCAGCAGACTTAAGTATTTCAGGAAAAGGGATAATTTATTGTTATTTTTACTGGAAAAATTATCTTCCTGAGGAGCTACGTTACCGCCCTACACGTATGCGCATGCCGGTTTCTGCAGCCCCGGCAGGTGCCGGCCGCCGCCTCTTCGGGCGGCGAGGGGAGGGACAGGGACAGCCCTAACAAAAGCGGGTCTGGGCTCGGAGGCTCGGGGTAGCGGCCACCCCGCGTCGTAGCTGAGAGGGGAACCCCCACAGCTCTCCTGCTGGTAATTTCAGGGCTTGTTCTCCTCAGAATACCTCAGCGACAGGAAACCAAGGCCCTCGAGCTGGCGGGACCCCGAGAGGCGGCCTAGTGCCTCATCCGGCCCGCGGGGACGGACGGACGGACGGACGGACACCCGCTGCTCGCCTCGCCCTGGGGAACCGCCCGGTGAAGAGGCTGCCCACCCTTCTCCGGCGTGGCCCGTGCCGTGCCGTGCCTGCCAAGGAGGCTGCCCCGCGGGGTCGCCCGCAGCCGCCGGGCGGCGACAAGGCGGGGCCGGCGGGAGGCGGGGCCGCCCCAGCTCTCGCGATAGCTCCCCGCTGCTGCGGCCGCCCGGCTGCTGTAACGGCCGTAACCCGGCCGGCGCCGTTTCCGGCGGCGTAGCCAATGGGAAGGCGGGAGGCGTGGGCGGGTCTCCGAATCCCGGCCAATGGGAGGGAGGGGCGGCGCGTTTAAACGTCGCGGGTGCGGCGCCCGCTTCCCCGGGAGGTAGCGGCGACCCCGTCGCCATGCCCGGCCGCCCCGACGACTACGAGGTGCTGCTCACCATCGGCGCCGGTTCCTACGGCAAGTGCCGCAAGGTGCGCCGCAAGGCCGACGGCAAGGTGAGGCAGCCGCAGCAGCCGCGGCGGGGACCGAAGCGCCGTAGGGTGCCGTTGCTGTCGGTTGCGGCTGGGCGCTGGCGGCTCTCCGGGATAAGCGGGTGGCTTCGAAAGCCCCTTGGCCCCTCTGCAGAGCTGTGGCTGCTATATAAGTCACTCCCTCAGGCTTGTTCTTGCTCCTTAGATCTTGGTATGGAAGGAGCTTGACTATGGCTCAATGTCAGAGGCGGAGAAACAAATGCTTGTCTCGGAAGTGAATTTGCTTCGCGAGCTGAGGCATCCGAATATCGTCCGGTATTACGATCGGATCATCGACAGAAGCAGCACGACCCTGTACATCGTGATGGAGTACTGTGACGGTGGTGATCTGGCTAGCTTAATCACAAAGTGCACAAAAGAAAGGCATGTGAAATCCGCTTGTGGCAATTTTGGAGTAGCTAGCATGAAGTCTCTTGGGAAATCAAAAGAAAAGTGAAATGTGTCTCTTAATAACTTCTGAGCAACTTTAGGTTTAATCCTTTGGACCCAACAGCTCTTCTGAAATGTGAAAGGTTTTGTACAAAATTACAACACTGACGGCAATTGTGCTAATGGGTGGACCAACTGATTGGATGTTTATGTCAAAATAGTAAAAAACCTGAGCTCTCTTACGAGGCAGAAGCTGTTGAAGGGTTTCTGGATGCAATGCTATGCATGGGGTTGAAAACATAAACCAGTAAGTTTGTGCAGAGACATAACCCATAGTTTGTGCAGAGAGCTAGGTAGCTTAATCTCTGGGTTCTTCTGGCTTGCCCATCAGAAAACCACTTGTACTCTGTTTTTTGTTAGAACCTCAAAATAAAGGGAAAAGTGATTTTGAACACAATGTTAAAAGCTACATTATGGCCCGTATATATAAAGCTTGTGGAGACATCCAAGTTGATAAGACTTCACCTTGGTCTAATCTTAGACTTAGCAGCTGACCTCTTAAGTATAATGTAAGTGTTCACATTCTTAGGTTAAACAAGTACATGACACCACGTGTGTTACTTTGTGAGAACAGTCTAAAATGGTACTGCAGCTGCCCCCAGACATCAGTGTTTTCATTTAAGGAAGTTTATGTTAAAAATCAGTCCTGTCTTGGCTCTGTGGTTGTTGTATGTTGCTCATTATAAACAGATGACAATATACTGTTATCATAAGTGATCATCACAAAAGCATCAAATTGATATTTGTATTGGAAGTAATGAGAATGCTACACGTTAGACTCTTTGGGGAAGGAAGGAAATACTACAGTGATTCTGCAACAAAAGTAAATGTCTTCCAATATGTGTGGAGTGATTTTTTTTAATTTTAATTTTTAAAATAGCATATGTAGATGCTTGTTGCTGTTAGTTTTCTATAAAGGTGCTGGGTTTGGTTCAGTGACTTTTTTTTATAATAGTAGTATTTAAAAAGTTACAGAAACAAAACTGGCAGCAACTACTTAAACTGATGTATGCTCAGAGAATACCTTTGTTAAACAATGTATTAATCTTTCAGGCATTACTTGGAAGAAAGCTTTGTTCGCCGAGTATTGACTCAATTGGCATTGGCCTTGAAAGAATGTCACAGACGGAGTGATGGTGGAGTCACAGTGCATCGTGACCTAAAACCAGCAAATGTCTTTCTAGATAGCAAGCAGAATGTGAAACTTGGAGATTTTGGACTGGCTAGAATATTGCACCATGACACCAGCTTTGCCAAAACATTTGTTGGGACTCCATATTATATGTCTCCAGTAAGACCTCCCTCCTGTGCCTTATCTTCCCTTTTCTCCCCCTGTTTTGTACAGTGTTGGTTACAGAGTCCATGAATGTTTTGGAGGTTTTAATGAAGAGTTACTAGTCTTAAATGCAGGTGACTTCTTTCACAGAGTGTACATCTTCTGGAGGCAAGGTTATTTTGCAGTTGTTTTCATCTCCTTTCTTCTCCACACCATCACCGCCTTCTAATTAAAGTTGCTCTTCACTGTAGAAGTTTTGATGTGTTCTTGGAATATTAGAGATATGTTGGATTGTATTGTTCCTGAAAAGGAACAGGGAAGCTAGAGCACTTTTATGTTAAGGTAAAGAGCTTATTAAATTACCTCTTGATGGTAGGATTTTAATTTGTAGTGGAAATGCACAGGAATTAGTTATTTCCCTGATATGGTGCATTTTGTGTGGGAAAGATTAATGACTGAAATACGGAGTTCGATCCACTGAAGACTGGTGCAGCATTTTAGTCTTCTGTAGTGTAGTACTGCCATAACTTGTTAAAATCCTGATAGTAAGAGTAGATGTGGAGATTAAGATGGAATCTTAAAATTAACACAAGTAATAGTTTAATTTGTACAGTAGCTGTTTACCATGCAATAGTAGAACAATGTCTTAATTAATAAGCCTTAAGATCGTTCTCTTTCTTTAGGAACAAATGAACCACATGTCATACAACGAAAAATCTGACATCTGGTCCTTAGGATGTCTCCTGTATGAATTATGTGCTCTCTCGTAAGTACAGTAGTGTGGTAATGAATACCTTTTAATGCATATATGATTAAATTTTGTATAGATGAAAGCTTAAAAGTTTCGGAGATTAGTCCTAGATTTTTATTTCTGTATTGGTCTTGACATTAGGTAGTCAAACCTTTGCAGCTTTTTTCTTAGTCTGATACATATTTAATGTAAACAAGTCCTGTAAAACTAGTGAAAGAATCCAAGAAAAATGTTGTTCTTCAGGCCACCATTTAAAGCTTACAATCAAAAGGAGTTGGCAGAAAAGATAAGGGAAGGGAAGTTCAGACGGATACCATATCGTTACTCGGATCAGCTGAATGAACTTCTCAAAGAGATGCTGAATGTGAAGGTAAGAATCAATTCCTTATTTTTCCACCTATAATTTGAACTAATACTCAAATACTAGTTTTTCTTCTCAATTATGAAACAAACTGAAGTAGTGGTTGCTATCACCTTGTCACTGGCAGTATCACTTGTAGGGGAAGGAAGGAAGAACTGTGCTTTGAGGCCATTAAACAAAGGCAGCAGCTCAATTGTTATGCCAGGTTCACAGGATGCAAAAAGGCTGCCTCAGTATTGGCTTATACAGACTTTCCTAACAATGTGCTTAACAAGGTCTTATAACTTCAGGGTTAAAATTGTTCCATGTGTTTGAAAGTTGGAAGGGGTTGTTTTGTCTTCATTTCGGATTTTGATTTATATGGCTAACGTATACCTCGTCCCACCATGGCTGGCATGGGGATGTTGAGAAGAACACTGCACGGGAAAACAAAGCTGTAACAAGAACCCAAGTCTCCAACAGGTGTGGATTCTTCAGGCATCAAGTGACAGGTAGAGATGCAGAGTGTTAGCTCCAGAACCTGCTGACAATTGCTTTTGTAGGCTCACCACTCCATTCTGGCTCTGAAAGGAGTGTGTGTCTGGTCAGGGAGGGCCAGACTTGCAGCTTCTGGAGCTGAAGGCTGGTAACAGCCGCCTCCTTCAGCTTTTGTCATCTGGTTGCATTGCCCTTTCCTAACTCCAGGTTTCTCCAACTTCTCCTTCACTGTATAGCACCTCAGCTGGTTTCCACCTGTGGTGGATCTTGCTTGGGAATCCCTGTTTTTAATGTTTCTTGTTTAGGATAGAAATTGTTGGTAATGTCTTTCCTTTAGGATTATTGCCGACCTTCTGTGGAAGATATTCTACAGCACCCCTTGATAGCAGACTTGGTGACAGAAGAACAAAGACAAAATTCTGATAAAAAAGGCTGGAGATCATGGGACCCAGAAAGGCTGCAGCATTCGGATGCTGCAGTGAGTGAGCTGAAACGGAAGGAACAACAATTACAGGAGAGAGAACAAGCCATTAAAGAGAGAGAGCAACGTTTGGAGCGTATGATATTCTGATGTGGGAAGGGGGTGGCAATGGGGTTCTGATTCAGAAGAGTAAGCGCAGAGGAAGGAAAGGTAGACAATTTTCAAAACCCTCGTTTTAATGCAGTTTCAAACCCCTCATTTTAATGTTGTACTCTTGCATTCACTTACTAGAATTCCCTCTAAAGACTAAAACAAGAATACTTAGGCTTATTCTTCTGTACTAGTTCTTGTCTTAAGTTACTAAGATATAATTGGCAATTTGGGAAGACTCTTAAACACGAGCGGCAATTAGGAAAGTATGCAGAAAAATAGGTTCTGCACTGTGCAGTATAGGTTGCTTTTCACCTACTCTGCATTAACATTGGTTACATACCTAAGGTAAGCCTGATGTTGGAGCAAAATATACTTGAGTAAACTCTCAACTGCTTTTATAAAAGTTGCACCCTACAGGTAGCTTTCCTCTGAAACTGTATAGATGGCTAGTCCTTGCGTGCTGGGGTTTTCTGCCCACATAAAATACCTCTTTGCATATGCATTAGGCTTTGTAATACAGATTTTGTTTTCTGAGCCCGAATAACTGATGCTGCTGGGAACAGGGTGTTTAGTCATAGCTGAATTATAGTATCAGGTATCCAAATATTTAGATCTGCTGTTGTGTGCCATGAGTTAATGCACAGAATAGAAAGCTGCTACAGCTTCACTGTTGCAGATACAGCAGAGTTTGGGGAGGAAAAAAAAGCATGCCTGGCATCTCGGAATACTTGTCCAGTGCTTTATCATTTCATTGATAAAGGTGTATCTACACAGCAGTTATCTTTGTTTAGAGCCACAGAAGCAGAAATATGGGTGCATCTGACAGACTATTACTGCTGTCTCTGCAAGAAAATCCATCATGCACAATCACTCTAACATTTACATTTTAACACTGCATGCTATCATATTTCTACTTCCAGAGAGAGAACGGGAACTCTGTGTTCGAGAGAGACTGGCAGAGGACAAACTTGCTAGGTATCTTACTAACCTATAATTGCCTATATTAGAAACTCTACAATTACAACAAAAAGCTTAAACTTCTTTTTTCAAAACAGAGCTGAAAACTTGATGAAGAACTACAGTCTCTACAAACAGCAGAGGACATTAGCTTGTGCAGATGGTCCAGGTATGAAAATACGCAAGCAGCCACTTGCACTGATAAATGTAGGCTGGTATGACCAGAAGAATGCCCTGATGCTCAACATGCTGTACCTAGTCCCACTGTAGCGATACAGAGCCCAATTATCTCTTTGTGGTTGGGAAGAGGCTCTTGATTTTCTACTTTGCCAAAAGACTTAATGAATGATTCTCAACTGTCAGTATGAGTTACCACTGTCAGCACTTCAGTCTTGTGCTCTTTTGAAAATTAGGTTATTGTAGTAAGCTAATGGAAGTGCTGGCTTGTAACCCAAACTTTTCTCAGAGCTGCACTTATTTTACCTATCGATGTCTTTTTATAGACCTTTGATTTAGTTAATTTTAATAAAATTGCATGTGTGTCTAATCAGCTTTAGTTCAACTTCCAAAAACTTCAAGGTAGGAAGTAATATTTGTTGCAAGTGACTCAGCTGTGACTGGCAAATCATATAAGCTCTGAAGAAAACAAACTGCTATTATCATACTCCAGTTTAACTCACGAGAAAAAAAACTAAACCAGTTTTGAGAATGTGTTATAATGCTTCCTGACTACTTGTAGTCCAATTTGTTTTACAGTAGTTATTACCCCATAAGTATCCAAGACACTCACTTTGGCCTACCATAAAGAGGTAGTATCATCTGTTCACTGCAGGCATCCTTTACTATTAAAAATTGATTCAAATATCTAAATGTATTTTGAAATATTGGTAGAATATTAAATGGCTGGGTCTTAAGTAGTACTCCAGAAAATAAAAGTGAACACCCTTTAACATGCAGCAATGCTCACTTCATTTAGTTTTGGTCAGATAAAGTGAGATAAGCATGTCACTGCCTCTAATGCAAATAAAACTGAAGTTGCATTTTTTCCAAGAATTGCCTATCTCAACAGGAAAGAACATAAAATGCCATCAGAAGTTAGTGGTATTTGAGCTGTCAGCTTTCAGAATTCCACCTGTTTCAACATATTGTCTGACTTTGGTACATTAAAGAATATGAAATTGCAAATAAACTTGCCTTGGGCTTTCTGATGTTGCCTCTAACACTGGATGGCTGAAGGTAAATAAGCTTCAGCATTTGCTTCTGTTCTCTTCTGCATCTCCCACCCCTTTATGTAATATTTTGACATTAACGGGGGTATCAGTCTTTGAAGATGGACAAAACCACTTTGAGTATTTAATACCTCAGGACAGACAATGCAGAAAAGTAAATGTAGTTACTGCAAGACAGACCAAGTCTTGCAATATCTGTAGATCACTTGATTAAACATTTGTTGCAATGTTTGCTAGCTACTCTTCCAATTCATTCCATGGTATTCTTGTAATAGTTTCTAAAATTTTCCCTATTCTGATATGAACGGACTAAATGTTTTTTTCAATATGTTACCAAGTTAACTTGCTTCTGTTATCTTCAGTTGCTAAAATATTACTGTATTTTTCACAACTGTATTGCACCTCACACATGTCTTAGAGCCTTAATTTCTCCTCGAAGTCAGTTGTGTGGTTCGCTTCACAGTAGAATGGAATACCAAAGCTCCTTGTTTCTAAGATGGTGTCCTAGACACTGCTCTATTTTTGCAGGGATTTTTCGGCTTTAATGTTAAAACAGGTGAAGCTTACTGTTATGAAACTACACAGTGCTGAAACAGTCACTAGCCTCTTCAGTTTGGTCCTCACACTTTTGTGTTTATTGCATCCTTGCTCTAGCCTAATGAATTGAAAATTAAGACTTCAGCAGAGTTAAGATTAGGATAGTTAGACCTTTGTTTGAAAAAAAAAAAAAAGTAAAAATCACACCTTAAGCTGAGCCTTGTGAAGCTGGCTCTTATGAGAGGCGAGTCAGCTGCTTTAATAGCCTTTGATGGTAGTTTTTCTACTCTGAGTCATTAAAAACAAAACAAGCTAACTGCCTTTTGATTGTGGTAGTTCTATACAGCTAAAGCATATCTATACTATGTCAATTCCTGTTCTGGAGGATGCAGTGAAAGTAAGTTGTTAATTTTTAATGCACCTGAAATAATTTGTCAAGTCAGAGCCTAGTTGTGCCCCATTGACTTTATACAAGGACAGAGTTGGAACAAAGTGGGTAATGTAAAAAGACCACTGGACAGGTTGGGTCTGCCCCTGCTATGAAGATAAGGTTTTTTGGTGGCTGGTAGACTAATTCTCCATTTCCCTTTGGAACTGGATTATGTTACTCTTCAATTTGTGTCTCTTCTTTGTATGTCAACTAATATTTCCTTAGGTGTTGGGAGATGGACACTAGAAGCTACAATGGCATATATCCTTTTACCACAATAATTTAAAAATTAAAAGCCTTGTTTTCGATTTTTCCTCAAAAATGGAAAAGAATTGTTGCTATGAACCAAAATGCATTTAATTAGATCACTTAAGGCCATAGGTAGATAGCAAAATGGATGACAGGGTTAAAAGACATAAGATAAGCAATAAATGATGAAAGATGCACTAATTCAGTATTTATTTTTTTATTTCTTAAGATAATGCACTCCTGCTCCCCTTTTCTGCAACCAAGAAGAAAGTACACTTTGATGGAAGTGGAGAGAATGCTGTGCCTCCTGTTAATTTTGAAAACTATCCCCTTTCTAAAGGGAAATGCTCTGATCTCAAAAAACGTCTATATGCTGCAAATCTAAGGGCTCAAGCACTATCTGAACTGGAAAAAAATTATCAACTAAAGAGCAGGCAAATCTTGGGCATGCGCTGAAACTAACAGATGTAAAATATTTAACTTTTGAATATATAGGAAGATACCTGTGCCTTCCTCTTTTAAGCTGGAACCTACTGAAAATTTATTTTAACAACTGTTATATAAACTCTTAGTGTACGACAGGTAGTTCATGATAAAGGCATAAGAGATTATATTATGAAAACAGGTAGTTTTGATAGCAAATCAAACAAGCTGAATTGTATTATTAAAGAAAAAATATTTTGGTCCTTCTGTTTACCATACATTACTCTTCTGAAAATATAAAGAATTAATATTGTAAAACAGATTTTTTTAAATCTGTGAAAAACTTTTCAGATGAAAAATGTACAGAGATTCACAGTCTGTAGGTTTAAAACAATGCTGTGTACAGTACTTGATAAAAGTATTGATATTGTGTATATGTGGAAGAACAGTGGCTTTTTCTCTGCACTTGTAAATGTTTTCTGACTATCAAAAGAGCAAAAAGAGATTTTATGCTCTCTCCCTGCTGAGTAGATGATCTAGCAAAGCAGGCTACTTTTAGTTTAATGTCTTTGACTAATGAGTGGGATGGGTCAACTTAGCATAATTGATAAGTTTATACTCCTTTCTGCCTGGGCAGCTGAATGGCTTGTCTATCAGCTTCTGAAAAGCCTGCTTCAAGGCATAGCATTTGAAATAACACTTTCTTTGGTTTGCCTTGAATCTGTTATAAACTAATCCCCTGAGACTGCTGTCCTGGATGGGACACCACAGGGTATTATCACCTGTGTTTTGGAAAGGGGCAATTGTACTTTGAATAGAAAATCCTTATTTTCTTGAACTTCATGAGGTATCTCTGGTTTTCCTTTCACAGTTCTTTGCCAGAGTAGAAGTTGCTTGCTTAAGGTGATGTAAGTTTCATGAACTAATTGTACTTTGAATAGAAAATCCTTATTTTCTTGAACTTCATGAGGTATCTCTGGTTTTCCTTTCACAGTTCTTTGCCAGAGTAGAAGTTGCTTGCTTAAGGTGATCTAAGTTTCATGAACTAACTCAGATTCATGAATTTAAAAAAGAACCTTTGGAATAATCAAGTCTGGCATATATTTTATATAAAGCTTTTTTCCTTTGGGTTGAAATACCATAAAATATACATTATTAGAAAATCACTAATTTTCAAAAGATTTGTTTTCTTATTGGGCTTTGAATGTTATATAAGGAGGTATCCTTGATGACTTTTACTTGAAAAACCAGAATCTTATTTGAAACATCAATTTAATTTGATGTATTTGCTGATAGACAAGTACTTGTGTCACCAAACGATAGTTCTGCTCTAACAGATTCTTAACCACCCAGCAGAGCTTATTGTATTTTCTTGCACAGTGGTTACTGTCTTCACCACAACCTTTCCTTAAAAAAATTAGAACATGACCATTTTGTTTGCTAGTGTAAAACTACCAGTATTCTGGTGGCCATTGCTCAGTGCTAGGTGTGGTCGAAATGTCTGGCAGGTAGGCACAACCAACATAGCTGTGCCATACGAATCAGTGCAGCTTTCCTTTTGCATTCTTTCATATTGTTGAAGATTCTCACATGTATTTGGAGGGTGAATCCCTGCTTCCTCACCATGTTTGTACATTCAGATTTTTATGTTCTGTGAATCAACCAGAAAATCTGCAATGCAGTTCTACTGGCCTTCATGTGGATCTTTACTGTAAAGCCCATAAAACATCAAAGAGTAGAATATGCAGTGGTGTTAGTCTAATCTGAAAAAAAATATGTAGGATGCAAGAATTTTGTTGTATGCTTTGTCATCTGCAAAATGCAAGTACCAATTAGTGAAAGGAGGAAACCAAGCAACCAAGAAAATAAATTAGTAATTAATGATTCAAAAAAGACTATATTGTGAAATGGCTGGTGTTTGCAAATGCTTCTAACAAGATCAAATTAGGAAAATGTCTTAAGAGTCTTTTTTTTTCTTGGAACATACAGATGGAACAAATAATTTCTGCATTTAAAAGTAAAATACCTTCAGAGCAATACCTGCAGCTTTCGTCTTCCTTTAATTCTAAACCAACCTCAAGATGGCACTGTTGCCCTGTAATTGTTGGGAATTTCCTTTATTCTACTGATTCATTCATACAAAATTTAAGATTTTATTTAAATATAATTTTACCTGTTCTGTTTCAGAAAATTGTAAGTTTGTTGCTGAAAGATCTTAGGCTACAGATACTTTAGTACTTTCTGACAATTAATTTCAATTATCTCCAATTTGCTGGTTTATTTTTTTATGCGTGTTTTATAAAAATAGTTGAATGAAAGACCTAGTTAACAATTACATTATTATGAATAAGAAATGCTATGGAGTGTGCAAACTGTATCAATCACAATGGCAGTAATAAATGAGAACAAGTTAAGTTACAGCTGTAGCATTGAGCTATTTAAGCTGTGTTACTCACAATGTCTTCTTGAAGTATTATCACTCTAATGTGATAAATGCAGTGTTTCTTGAGGTTTTAGAAATAAAAACTTCCTACCAGTACATGCCAAACACAGAAGCAGACATTCTAAAGATGATGTTTGTTCTCTCTCAGGATTTTTGTTTTGGAATCCTGAAATTCATGTTTTCCTACAAAGGCATAGTTGTTTTTCCCAAGAGCACGTGTGTAGCATTGGAATCTCATTCAGGATGCAATTTTCAAATATATTCAGGAAAATAAATAAAACATTTATGGGAATAGTGACTGCTTATAGAGTGCTTGCAAAACCTTGCCATCGAGTTGATTGGTATACTTACCTCTTAAAAGTGAAGGTAAATTTGTACACATGTATATGGTACAGCTTAAGCCTTACAGGGTTATAATAATGGTGTACACTGAACGTTGTGAGATAAATTAATGTTTAATATAGATATCAGGAATGTTAATAATATGTATAGTTGTGGGCATACAAATGGTATATATAAGCCACCTCTGAAGTTATGGAAGTTTTATATCCATAGAATATAATTTAGGTCAAGAATAGACTGAAAGGGAAGTTGTATCGTCTTTGAAACATGTGAACCAGATCCCTGATTTTCAGCCTTTGTGTGTGATTCTCGATCAAGACCCTGTCCCGAGCCTTCAGTTCCCACCGTAACAGGCTCGTCACAGGGGGGAGCTCAGAGACAGCACTGGGATACTGTACAGGTCTGCACTTAGCAGATTTTTGGTGGCGGTGGTGCAACTGCTTTGGTCTCCTACCTTGGGGAGATGTGCATGTATTAGGGAATGGAATTTACTTGGAAAATAGCAGTGGGTTGCCAAAGTAATTTATTTAATGATTAGACCGGTCAGCTGTCCCCTCTGCAGCCCGTTGACCAGGCCATCCATGTGACTGCAGTGTTTAAACAGTGTGAGAGTGCTGGCTAGCTGGGCAGATAAAATGCTTAGAGGAAATCAGGCTTAAATACAGAGGACCATCAAGCTTCCTAAACATAAATATCAATAGGTCATTTAATCCACACTGTATCATTGAACAGATGGAAAGACAAATGCCTCTGTAACAATTATAAAATACTTTATCATAGGGAATTTCATGGTTTTGCCTTTACTGTCGGTGAGTAACCTAAGAGGAAGTGATCTGGTCCAAATAATGGCACAAGATGGTTCACAGGCACTCACTGAAAGACTCATCTCCTGCAGTTTCCTGCAGGTATGAGAAACAGTGCAGAGCAGAAGCTCCCTGCTGTTGCTCTTCATCCAAAAAAGCAATTTCTTCTCACGCTGCTTGTCATCCTAGTGCCTGTGTGTGCCTCTTGCTGTGCTGATAAAGACGAAGTCCGTTTCCCGGTAAGCAATGCTTCTAGCATTTATAGTCCAAAATACAGTTGAACCCAGTAATGGTACAGTGACAGCCTTTGGCCTGTGTCTTTGTCTTATTCTTCCCTTGTGTAATTTGTGTGAAGCCAGAAGAATCCTAGTAGCTATAAAGCTGGTGTGTCAGGTGTAGGAGCCGAAGCCTGCCCTGGGAGCCTGCTTAATAGGCATTTCAGCACCGTGGAAGACTTTGGCCTAATTAAGGCTACATACAGTATAATCCACATAGGTATTAGAAGTAAGTTTTATTTATATATTTACCTTAAAAGTTAGCTGAAAGTTAAGTATTAATCTTTACAACTTTAAAAAGCCCCACAGACTGATAGCGTAATGCCACATATTGTTATACTGCTTTTCCATTTAATCTTGCTTTCAGCCAGATCAGCAATGCTGTTACCATACTAGAGGCAACAGAGCCTTTATCTGACATATTATTTTGAAGGCAAAGTGCACTTCTGAGGCTCAGCTGCCGTGAAAGTATGAAGCTTTTTTGGAAAAAAAAAATCCTTTATATTCTAAAAAATGGATTTATATCAGAGTTCTATGATATAAAGGCAGAAGAAAGGCTACAGGGACACACAGAATTAGCTAGCTCCAGATAGAGTTATTTTTCAATGTAGACTCTTTCTGGGTAAGAAAATAACATATTTATGAAAACTTCTGGCTGATTTTAATTTTTGACTAGTTTAATTTTTGACTGATGGATGATGCTTGTTGCTGGACTACCTGGTTCCAGCAGAGGTAATTTATGGGCCCAGTTGCATTGTTCTCTATCTACTGTGAATACATTATCGGTCTCAACGTATTATGTCTACTTCCTTGGCAACCGAAATTTGGACTTGGACATGACGTGCAGTGAGTAATAACCAATAATGCAGCTTCCACTATCAGCTTTCACAAATAATTTTTTGTGGTAAAATTAATGCAACATGCAGATTTATGAGGAATAGGGCAGGTACTTAGCAGGTGCTTGAATACTTGGCTAGAGCTAGTATTTTTTTTCCATTATTCATACTAATCTGAAAAAAAATTCTATTTGCAAATATAGATGCTAAATACTTTTTTACTCTTTAATCAGCTCTTTTAACAAGCCTTGCTCTTGCAAGGTCAGCAGAAGCAAGTGTATACATACAAATTTTTTGCACATTTGTGTCAGTCTAAGTCCCAAGAAACACAACAGAAGCCCAGTAAAGCCAATGACAAGCTTTCCTTCAAATTCAGTGAACCCTTGGCTGGACTTCAACTTCATTAGCATTAGACATACTAGACATTTGTAAATACTTACACTTGTTTGCTATGTGGGGAGGAAGAGCATTGCCAAGGGCACGGCAGGAACAAATGACCCATCTTCCTCAATAGAAACGAAGACAAGCCACTTTAGGTAGAGCTCTCGATCTTGGCTTCTATCAAATCAGACTTTCCTTGACAAGAATTTTCATCAATAGCCCTCTGGCAAGCTTGGGTATCACAGAGACCTCTCTGGAGTTGTATGTAGTATTAGGGAACAATGAATGCATTTCTTTCTGCTCATAACATATCATCCAGTTGCAAATAGAAGCAATATTATCCACCTGACCTCTCGGCTCTTCCTAGACCCTCAGGGAAAACTCCAGTGACCCAAAGCTAGATGGCTATTTAGGTCATCCAGGAAGTTTAGAAACTCCTTCCTGACAAATCCAAGTGTTATAGTCACTGACCAATTTGAGTGCTAACTGCCATGTAAAGACTTTCCTGACTACTACTAATCAATCTTTAGATGCTGCTAGGGAAAGATAATATGGGCTTTCTGAGACCTAGATGATAACATAAAGCCATCAGGGCAAATGGCAGATCATGACAGATAATGATTTCCTGGGAGGTGAAGCAAATACCTCCTATGGCAATGATCCTTGTAATTAGCTTGTACTGGATTAAAAGTACTTTGTGGTTGCAACTAAAAGCAGGAGGAAGCATTAGCATTAACGAAAATGATATAATCAAGGAAGTATTCAGTTGATTGGAAAAATAATATATTTTTATTAGAATTATTACTTACCTTTAGGGCACATTGTGTAAATATTTCCCCAGGTGAACTGAAGGCTAGGAAAACCTCACCATTGTGCCAGTTTCTAGAGGGATAAATATGATCAGAGAACTACTGCAGTATGATGCACTCAAAAGGATCCAGCTGCCTCAAAGGCAGCCTGGGGCCTCACTCTCATGAGGCATAAAATCATTTTTCATCAATCTTAATTGTCAACTTTAGTAACGTGATGGGCACAGATCAGCAATGTGATGAATACAGGTAAGCAACCAAGAAAGCATTGCTAAATCTCTGTGTAAGACACAATGAGTAGAATCCCCTGCTCTCAATTTCCCACTCTTTTTCAAAGCCAAATTCCTGTTCCAGTGTTTGAGATCTCAAGATGAAACTGGAGGCTACAGAGGGACCTCACCTCTGTGCAAAGCTGCATTCAGCTGAGCTTCATGTGTTATTAAAAGATGAAAGGGCATAAAACTATATTTCCTGGTTAATGTTCTGAAGGGACTGAAATCTAGATCCTGCATTGCCTAAGTTGGGGGAATTTCTCTGGGCAGAGTCCTAGAAACAGTGTTTCAGAGGCTCAGAATGGAATTTGTGTATGATCAACCACAGCCTTCACTTGTGCATGTTTTTAACCTCCTTCAGTGTTCATTTTGCTGTCTCACTTTCTGGCTAAAAGAATCCATGGCAGACTCATTTTATAACTGCTGCTAATTTACACTTGCTGCTGGCATGGCTGTGGGTGCAAACCAGACAGTTAAGTGTTGGCAAGAAGCAGTGAGTTAATCATGGCCTTGGAAGCACGGTCCTCTGCTTGTGCTCCAGGGAATGAGCTCAACTGAATGGCAAAGCCCAGCCAGGGAACTCAGCCTTGGGTTTGTGCCAGGCAGTAACCATGAGTTCTGTTTTCAAATCTGGCTCTGCAGTAACTTCTTACATAAAATCCTAGAGCCTGGCTCAAATTGACCAGATGTTCCGATAGTCACTTCCTTTTTTAATCCTTTTTTTTTACAGTTTAGATTCCATCTTCAAAGCCACCTTCTGGAAGTGAAATAGCACTTGCTATAGAGGTCAGGTCGAAGCTCAGCATTATTGCAATGATTTGCAGTGTTTGCTTGTGGCCTGGCATATCTGCATTGCCTCAGCTGCACGCAAAACTCCCTGTCAGGAATGGGAGTTGTTTCTAAAGGCTTGCTCTAGGTCCTGCCCCTGCACCCCTTACCGAGCTGGTTTTCCACATCTTAAGCTTGGGCCAACAGCCAACTTTCTCAAAAAATAAAAGAAAAAAAAATCACCTTTATAAAGTGGATTGCAGAAATTAATATGCCATGATGAAGTACTTTCAGATCTGTACATGCTGAATAATGCTCTTTAACTCTTCATATCTTTGGAGTTAGTAGTGGGCATGTAAAGATACACTGTATGTAACCAATTGGCATTGGTACAAAGCTGGAGAAAAAACGTGTATGTTTTGCATGGATTTATTTTTGTTACTATCATACAAACATGTACTACCAAAGATGCTGTCGGCTTTAGTCCTAATCCAGTATCCCACAGTAGCAGGCTCTAAAGGAATATTTTTTAGTGATCCTACAGTAAAATCACCAGTTGCTCCCTTACAGAAAAACAGAAGCATCAACAAGAAAAGCACTGGATAAAATAAAATCTTTGCAATGGTAAGGACAGCTTTCAGCATACGCAAACACAGAATTGTCTTCTACTCTTCTTTTTAGTAACCAAACACAAAACAATTGGTCTCTTCCCCCATTTACAGGCTCATTCTCCCTGGTGACTCAGCGTGGAAGAATAGTAGCTGCTCACTTCTTTAATGCCAGGAGAACTCCTTATGTTGTAAATCATCCTGTCTTGTTTCAGTCTCAGCAGTGCTGAGAAACAGGACACGTACCATCTCGGCACTGTGTGTCCCTAACTGCACGCAACACATTTAAAACCCCCGATTACCAGTGAGGTCCCTTCCTGCCCTTGGTAAATCATAAATAAGAATAAATGCATTAAAAGAATACTAGACATTTCTCAGCCTGGGAGCTATTCTAAGGAAACTCAGGACTTGCATTGCCTGGCAGTGAGGTTCTTGGTTTGTTTTAAGCAAGTAACTAGTAGAAATAAACCCACACTAATGTATTGTCTTTGCACAACTACTGGGTGCTTCACAACACACCAGTGCAGACCACTAGGTAACTTGAAATCTCTCTACGGAAACATCTACCCTTCTAATTTTATTAATTAATTTCATATCAGCCTTCTGATTGACAGGCCCAGTAGCTTGACTTCCTCCCTTCACAGGAGAGGAATTTGACTCTGAATTAACAGGGTGAGCTTGTCTCTTTATGCACTCGGTGCTCTGTTTTCTCATGAAATTGCTTAGATTAGTGTCACTTTTATTTGTTTTAGGATTTGATTACTTCATCAAAAAATAGGAAGGATAATTTTAGGTAATTTTATATAGATTACTGAGGAGGTATCAAACGATAGTATTTGGTATCTTCCCTTCTTCTATTTTGTCTGAGCTAATCCTCCTTTAGCACTGGGAGTGAGAGTGGCTGTTTAAACAACAGTAGTTTATTTACAGCTAGTTGGGATTTCACTGTCATTTGTCTGGGATGGTAGAAATATTAACCCTAATTCAGCATTGTTGGAAGCAAAGGATTTCCATGTAATTGCTTTGCAAGGTACATGTTATAAATGAGAATTTTCATTTAGGACTCATTTCACAATCACTTCTTCCTTTGTGAGTTATGGGGAAACTTTTGCAAAATTTGTGCCAAATATCATAATGAAAAGTCCATTGACCTTTTCAGATGTTGTTTTAGGGTAATCTCTTTGCAGCATATTACTTATGGATTTCTCTCATATCGAGCCCCATTAACATTTTATTTATCTACTTCTGAAACCTTCCCAATACCTGAGTGTTTGTGGCTGCTTTTGCCAGAAGACACTGGCAGCCAGGGGACAGCCAGACAGCAGGGCTAAGATACTGGGGAATAAGATGGCTTCCCCATGACCTGAAACCTTTCCATCACTGCTGACTAGAATTCAGGAAGACACTACACAGTTTAGGCAGGAGTCTTTTTGATGTGAGAATCTTTGAGTCAGGGTTTAAAGACATATCAATGCTATAGCTCCTAATGATCAACCTTTGAGCAATAACTTGAGAACTCATCTTTGAGATTATGAGTAAATTTTTCTTCCATCTCCCTTAGAGCATCTGTGAAGGACAGAGGATTCCCAAAGAAACCTGTCTTTTTTGGCAAAATATATCCCAGTAAGAAGTGTCTTACTAAAAGCTCCAGATAAATGCTGAGCATGTCTCTTGCTGACAAGTCTTTTATGTTTCAGGCCTGGGTGACATCAGAAGGATGATAGTGTGGGTGCTCAGCAGCTCTGGAACACATCTGCCATACGTCAGACTCAGAGGTTTGCAAACAACTCAGTAAAGTTGCTGAAGTATGCAAAGCTAAGGCAAGATTATTAGTCTTTGTCCTTCGATTGTAAATGCAGGAGGAATCCTGGCCCTGTGGGAGCCATTGATGCTATTGTGGCCTGGGTTGCATACAAAGTCCTGCCTTTTTGATTTAGAGTGTTTATTTGTTTCCAAGTTTCTTTCCCCACCACCCTCATTTCTACTCTCCCTAGGGATGATTCAGTGGAATAAAGCCACATGAGTATAACACCCATGCAGCAAAAACACTTGAGGACAGACTTTAAACTGAGTGTTTTATTCCTGAAGAATAATGTTTTTATAAAGTGATACCCTTATGTCTATCACAAATAATGCATCTTATTAATAAGTCATTTTACCAAAAGAGAAACCTGTAGAAACCGCCTTCACTGTCCAACATTCGAGTGAGGCTGGCAGAAGAAAGCAAGAACTTTGGATTTAGTAAAAATAACTAACTCTGCCTATTATTGCTTTTAATTTTCTTTCCCCTCTTGCTGTCTTTGCTCCATCTTGTCTGTCTGCTCCATTTCCTTTGTTTTTTTCAGTCACACTGTTGGGGTTTTTTTACTGGAACATATAAAGCCCAGGATATTACACTGTTTCTTTGATAACTATACTAGTCTCCAGCACCAAGCAGTCAACAGTGTCTTCCCAGGACTTAGGAAAGCAAGGATCCTTGCTCTTAATCTTCCTGCAGAACTGTATCTACTCCGTGTATGTGCACATGTGCACTAAAATGATACCTCTAACAGTCACTCACCAGGAAGATGACCACATTCATAATTGCCAAGACTGTGTCCAAACAGATGCCTGTGCACATTTTATGCTACAGTTGTGGTCATTTGAAATCTCCCAAACTGAGACCGTCTTGGAAATGCAACTACTTCCCCTTTTCCTTTAAAAGCAACAACCCTGAGAATTGTTAAGAGGGCTGAAGAACTCACTGAAACAGGAGAAGTAGATAGCAGCACAGAAATTAGCATGCTAATTGCAGGCCAGTATTTACCTTGGGTATCTGGATATTCTGTTGATGTAAAGGAGCATTGTATTCTCCTTAGCGCTTTGCTACAGAAGCATTTCTCCAGCAGTAAAACCAAAAAAGCAGGTTTAATTATTAGTTGCTTTACCACCTCGGTGGCTTCAGCAGGCTGTGTGCAGACTTTGCAGATCATGGCACTCAGGCACACCCAAAGGCTGTGCAGGCAGTCTTGAAAAGGAAAAGCTGGAGGCCACCATTCTCCTCTAAAGGCTTCATCTCTGCCAGATAAACAGCTGTACAGGACTGTGTACGAGGAGCTGGGTGCAGTGCTGCTGCTCCTGTCAGCTTGCTGTGGGCGAGAGGGTCCCCGAGCTTGCATGTTATCCTGGCAGCCCAGAGGGATGGACCTGTGCAGGGTTCCCTTGCTGGGTGGAGCAGATAATATAGAAACATGAAAATGAGTTGCCTCCAGGTTTGGGGTTATGCTGGGGCATGTCAGTCCGAGGGTACAGCACTGAGCTCAGAGCTCTGTAACGGGTTGTGCTCTGCCCGGGGCAGGGAGCACTGAAGGCTGAGTGTCTGCCTGGGGCCCAGGACTCAGCGCTGCTTGCAGCCCCCTTCACTGCCCCAGGCCCTGCCTTTTGGGCAGCCCCAAGGAGGCTTTTCTTAGGCTGAATGTGATAAGGCATCAACACTTACTTTTTTACCTGTGGCCGTATTAGGTGACATGCAAAATGTTGGATTTTGGCTGCCAGAGAGGGATGTCCATGTGCAGGGACCTGTGTTATCATCCCAACCAGCACAAACAGGCCGTGCGACAGAGTTACAGAGGGTGAGGGAAAAACTAAGGAGGTCAGGAGGACACTCTGGTATGTGGGGCTAGGACAAACCATCTCCATAAAGAGAAGACTCAGTCCTGCTACATGCCCTGGTGAGAAGCACCGGGCCATGTAGCAGCACCAGACTGCCCCAGCCGCTCCGACTGCTAGGTCAGGCCAGAGTCAATGCCAGGAAACCATCGCATATGACCACGGTGAATTATAATGACAGAGATCAAGCAGCTCCTCCTCTCCCTCCCGTAACACTTCCCAGCCTACGCGTTGCCTGCATGTCGCCATACTGAACATCACAGGAGGGGCCAATTCCATGCTCACCCACACAGAGTGTCCTGGAGGGCAATCCACTCTATGGTTGCCTCCCACGGAGGACTATGTCAGCACAGCCTGTTACGACTCCTGGGGAAACATGAACACACAAACGCTATCAATTGCCTTTCTGTGTGCTTATCAGCCACGATCAAGTCTCCAGGAATCTGCAATATCATGTGGGAAACATTTTTCCCGTTTAGGATTAAGCATAAAGGTGTTGGCTATCGTCATTAACAAGCATAGAAGCTCTGAAGACCAGCTTGAAAAAGATCTACTGATTCACTGATTTTTAACAGTTAGTGTCTATGTATATGTATTTTGATAGTGCTTATAGTGATTTAAAGCATTACAGTGATATAAAATGCACACATCAGTGCATTAACAATGCTAGGGTGTTGCTTATCAAATAAGCACATATTTTGCTTATTTATATACTCCCTTTTTGACAAGGAGAATATCTTCCTATAGGGAAATGTCCAAGAAACAGATAGGCTCTGGTTTATCTAATTAGCAAAGGCACAAAGTATGTCTATTATATGTGGCTAATAAAAAACTGAATAAGCATATTCCTAGAACTTTAGTTGGCACTGTTCACAATCCTAAGGTTATACACAGTTTAACTGCAGCTTTTTGCACAAGAGCTTGACATACAGCAAGAAAAAGACCTTTATCCCCACTGTTAACTAACCAGATAATATACATTGTTAGTCAATAAGGGAGACGGAGCCTGTATTTCACAAACAGATTACTTGGAAACTTGATGGACGAGTCCTTCCTGGGACAGCCACAGCAACTGCTGTATTTAATATTTGCTTTGTCATCTTAGCAGTGGTAGAAATGGGTTCCCTCCATTGGCTTCGCAGCCACCGTGACACATCACTGAATCCACCCATGTTGATGTGAAATTTTGTTTTCCCAAACATTAAGACAGAAACAGCTGTCTAGATATAAAGCAGGTCAACACAAATAAAGCTTCCAAAAAGCAATGTTCACAACTAGTATTTCACTAGGTGAATAGCCATTCACGATGAACTGTATAGAATTAGCTTGTAAGAGATTTAGATGAAGGCTTTTTAGAAAAACTCATGCCTGAAGTGAGGCTCCTCCATTGCCTACATAAATGACCTGTTTCCCAAAAGCAGCCATCATTCCTGTTTGCTTCTGAGAGAACTGTTGCCTTCCCAGGACTGATTAAATCAAAACACCTCCTCTGTGCCTGTGAATTTTCGCTTGGAGACATAGCTTTGAACATCACATTTCTAGTATATTGGTATAACCATGAGCATTATCAGGATTCTACTCTTTCTTCTGACATTATTCAGTTAGTGGCATTAAAGAATTCATTTAACTCATGCTTTAATGTACAAATAAGAAAACCCCTCTCTTATAATGGGCAGAACTAACACTTGAGGGCAGGAGTCACCTCATTAGCCATTGACCTAATCTC
This sequence comes from Athene noctua, assembly GCF_965140245.1. NCBI lineage: Eukaryota > Metazoa > Chordata > Aves > Strigiformes > Strigidae > Athene > Athene noctua. The sequence continues at coordinate 103,535,947 of NC_134037.1, read as the reverse complement.
TGAGATATTCACACCAGGCTTTCTTTATAGTCAACAACAGAAATGGGCACTCCAAGGATGGGATTCATCTAATCAAGTACATACTACTGTAGGAGGAGATAAACCACATTGCAGGCTCCACTGACAAAGCTGATTAGATCTCCACTGATCCTAAAGGGAGACTCGACTCGTGATCTGAAGATGTTTATGTGTCAGCTACCAATTCCCAGGCATGAATCCCTCCCCTACTGTCCAGTCCAGACTGCGGTTTCACAATCAGCATCAGCAACTATTGCCTGTTGCTAGTATATGGTCACACACTTTTCCCTGCCCTAATCACACAGTCCTATGTGTCAGCTCTAGCAGTTCTGCAGTTCTAGGTAAATAGGATTAACTTGCTGAACTGGCTGAAAACTAATGCTGAAGGAAAAGAACTTGGGTTTGGTTGCACTGGCAGGAAGAGCTGATGATCCTCATGGCATCACATGCCCTAACTGCTGGATCTGAGGTCTAGTTGGGGGCAGGAATGTCATTTCTGAAGGGAAAATGTGACTGCCCTTTTTGGCACCAGATTTTAGTTGGACTGGCTTAAGTTGACCACAAAATGGCCTCCGTGGCAGGCAGTTCTGACAATGAATTGACTAGTTACAGAACATAAAATTAACATGTTTATGCTTACTGTCTTGGGATATGATTTGACAAACATTAAATACAATTGATCCTTGAAAAGAAAAGAGGTGATGAGACATAGCACAGACCTTCATGTCTCCATCCTTATATGATGGCTAAGTTTGGTGCCTGGGGAAAGGAGCAGTGTCCACCAGGGTTGCTGCATGTTCCAAATCACAGCATCAGGTTTGGGGAGAGGCCATGTTAAAGGATCAGGACTGAAAAAATGCTACTTCTGCTCTGAGGAAAGATGCTTTACAAACAGGTCTCAAAATGGTTATCTGCAGAAAATGTGTATAGTGGGTGTAAATTTGCTTTTAGTAGATGGCATTGATCATATCATATTTTCTGGCATGGCTTCTTTCTAAATATCTGCAGTTTAGAGTGGGTAGTCTTTGTCATGAGCTTGGCTGATGGTTGATAAATAGCTATTAACAGCACCTACAGACCTAAGTGAGATCTAATGAAAACACTTCAAGCAGCAAAATACATGGTACTTTTACACCATTTTTACACAGATATATCCATTTGTGCACTAAAGAGAAATTAATCCATCTCAAGCTGATACAATTAATATCTAATATGTAAATGGTAAAACGATGAGGATGTTAGGGCTCAGCCACTTGAAGGATTTTACATAAAAAAGACTGTGCCATCAAGACAGATAGATGCAGTCCTTGCCTGATGTGTGTTGTGTCAGCAAGAGCAGCAGCGATGTGTGGATAGACGAGCCAGCTGGAAACACCAACACCAGGTGCACCTGAGTTGCCTGCTGAGGATGAGCCCGAGGCTGCCGTCCAGATCAGACCTGTTGGTGCTGGGTCAGAGTGGGAGCCTGTGAAGGTGTGTTGCACCCGTGCCCCAGCATGCCCTACTACTCCTGTGCCACCAGGCTGTTTGCCCCGCTGCAGGCAGGCCTGTGTTGCCGAGCAGAAACGATAGGATGTGCTGTATCCTGTGCTCGTGGCTGTTCCAGGAACCGCCCTGTAAGCTCTGTATACACACGGCCAACATGACGGCTTTCATTCCAATTTGCCTGAGGATCTTCCTCTTCTGAGCCATTACTGCTCGCGTACTAAGTTCTTACGTTGCTTCGCTCAGTCTCTGGGACTGAAATCAGATCTTTGCACAGTGTGCCCTTAATGTCACTGAGCTTCCAGGAGACACGGAGGTGTACTGGCATGGCCCCTCTTCTCAAGGCAAAATGAGCCACCATAGGGCATTTCTTCTTTGGTGCATTACACAGAGGTGTTCTGCAGCCTCACACAATTCAAAGCTCTGCTTGTTGAACTAACTTTTCAAATGCCAGAACATGCATGTTTATTATTTCCCTATAGTATTAGCTGTTCTTTTAGGGACTTCTTGGGACTTACCTTGAAGGACCTGAATGCCCTTCTTCCCGCAGGAGACCTTTAGAAGTACTCCACCAATGAAATCCAGCATCCTATAATGACAATGGAAATCCCTGCCCACAAGTAATGAACGAGTAACCAGAAAATATTGTATTCTCTGACAGGGCCTGGTATTGTAGGTAGGTGGAGCAGGCACCACATCTTGGTGTCCATCCTCAGGGAATACCCATTGATGCATTGACACTCATTGCCACAGGTCCAAGAGAACTGGCTTAGATCAGACCTAGCAATCTCATGTTCTTTCTGAAGATAACAACAGGCAGAGCTTAACAATATGATTTATTAAAAATGCCATATGAAGGATAATTAGTAATAATTAAAAATGTTTCCAACCAATCAGCTGAAAAGACATTTTTCCATTCCATCAATTCCATATTTACAGAATTTTCCCATCCCCGTTGAATCATTATTACTATCTTTCCACCAGAGAGCTGCACTGTGTGCAGAAGTGAGTAACGCCACATTTTTTTCTGACTTTTTTCCATTAATGATTAATATGGTGGTGATTTTTCTAGTAGGATCCACTTGAGCATTGGCTGAATAAGGTATTAGCTCTAACTAATACCTTATTAGTATTAACTTCACAGCTGATTAGAGCAACTGTTTTGCCTGCCTACTTGTGAAAGTTAAGAACATACTAGTTGTACCATAAGCAAAGTGGTAACCAAAGCAGCCAGGAAACATTCTTAAGTCCACCAAAAAAAAAAAAAAGGGTGTTTATCGAAAACACTTAGAGATCGGCTGTGCAGTTAATTGTGCTAAAAGTTTTGAAGCAGTTTCAGGATCTCAAATGCCATTGGATCAAATAAATGGCTTGATAATAAGAAAGGAGAATAACTAACCTAGAAAGGAGAGATCAAAACTGGACCTAAGAAAGGCATATTTTTAAAACAGCTGTTTCTTTATTAGAGAGAAAAGATTTTGGAAGGGAAAGAAGTGTTTTCTTTAATCTGCTTTGCAAGGTTCAGAAGAAGTATAGTGGATAATATACTGACCCCATCAACTTGTCTGGAGTTCTGCCACTAACTTTCAAGGAGCCTGGATTTCACAGACACAGTGACCAGGTAGAAGAAGAAATCTCTTTATAGAGCAAGGCATTCTTCATTTCCGATCTTAATGCCAATTAGAGCTTTCTTCACAGGTCACAAACAAAGGCATGTAAGCACATGCTTAACTCGCCTCTGTTCAAAGAAGGCCTTTTAATGAACTGCAAACACATGTTTAAGCCCTTGATAAAGCTGCTTTCCTGAATCAGGATGTAACAGTGAGTTTGAGGTAGAGCTATGTGAAACAGTAACACTCACTTTTCATTTGTATTGTTTTCCATTACAAGGAACAAACTTGTTTATGTAGGTGACCGGACAGTGAATGCTTCTGTGGGCTTTGGTGTGGCTCACTGGATCTAATTTGAAGAAATCTTGTAAAGGCAGCTACAAGAGACAGACATTGCCTGCAAGAAATGCAGCCTAAAATGAACACTGACAGCCTTGAAGTGGAACAGACAGATGGAGTCATGTTTGCCAGAGTCCCTCAAGCCTTTATTAAAAGCAGACAGGTCTGATGACTGCACAGAAAGGGAACAAGTTAGGTGTTAAAAGGAGGCAGCGTGCTCTGTAATGTGTGACTGCATTAGCGGTTTATAGACAGGGTTTCACCTCTTCCAAGTGGAAAGGCACAGAGTGATGAAGAGCCCTGCATGGCAGAGATGTCTCCACTTGCAAACTTACACAGAAATTCAAAGAAAGAAGCAATGACTTTATTTACTCAGGAAACATGCTGAGTAATTGTGAATCTCCCAACCTATTCTTCCCACAGTGCTCAGCTGATTTAAGTGAGTTCAGCAGCACTCAGTACAAAACATTTTACCTCAGAAGAGGTGACGCGTAGCAGCTTTCTGTTTAGCCTTTCCCTATCTTGTCACCCAGTTCCGGGGTGGTATGAAGCTGCATGCTGGAGATTCAGAGTTACTTCTCCTCCAAGAACACGGAGCATTTACGGTAAGTAAACAGATTTGGAGACAGATCCTTCCACATGTGTGGACCGGAAGCTGAGCCGAGAAAGAATTGGGTGAGTCACGAACAATGCCTGGAAGCCTAAAAAAAAAAAAAAAAAGCAAACAACAGAAAACCTGGAGTCCTCCCTACTTTGAAGACATAGTATTCTCCTCAAAAGCATAAGCAGAAACAAAATGTTCTCCTGTAACACACCATTTATGGCTTCATTAGGTACCTTTGTCACCTTCCCATTAGTCTTAAAATTTATAATGTTGCCAGATGGACAGCCCTAAATTTAGGAACTATCCCCATTCATCTTGGATGCTGATGTATGGGGATAGAATAGAAAAGCCTGGGAACAGCAGTGTAGACCACACTGGTTTATGAGAACGAGTCTGGGGAAGAGGTAGTGACATGAACTCTTGTGTGGTCCAGCTGCCAGTCTGTGCCTGACATGGCCAGCAGCGGGACTGGGCTGCCACAGGGGACTATTCATCAAAGTCCCTGTATTTGCAGCCAGTGAAGACAACGGTGGCTGCTGAGTCTTGTAGGACAAAACTATATGTCCAGCCCTGTTCATCCAGGAGCAGTAGAAGGCCCGAGGAAGCATTATTACTTCTCGCCTGGGAAGAAACCACATCCTCTCACTCTCCTGAGGTATATGGTCCATGTCTTGTGGCTTTTGGCCCCAGAGGAATTCAGTATTCAGTCTGGTATAGTAGGAAGAAAAGCTATCCCTGGACAAGGGCAGGATCAAGGATACACCATCCTGTAAGGGGAAGACAGCAGCAAGTTGACAAGTTGTATGGTACCCTTGAGGAGATCTTGTGGTGAAGAAATATTAAAAGGATCAGAAATTGATCTAGAAGTGGTTTACACACCAAGAAAGAAGCCAAAAAAGCCATAGTCAACACCTTTGACACAGCTTATGTTAAATGCAGATTAAGTTTTATTCATAAGGGTGGTACTGGTATTGATATCCTGTTTCACTCAGGAGGGGACTGAGTACTTCTAATCAAGAAAACTATGATGACATCACGGGGGCAACCAACTAACACTCAGTTTCAGTAATTCCTGAGATCCAGTCAATGAGAGACATTAAACCTCTTGCCCTCCCTTCCTTCCTAGCTAAAGTCCATTGGATTAACACCAATCCCTGTAAAATGATAACACACCCCACCTGCAGGAATTAAATGAGCTTTGAGGTGTACCAGTTTCTTTGACCTATATATCCTAAATTCGGGTAATTCTTCCTTATTAAGTAATGGCCTTGCGTGGGGTAAGGAGGAGAGGACATGGGCATGTTCCGTTTCAGTATAATTGCTGGTCAGCTTCCTGATTATTTACAACATCTTATTAAATGATATTATGGCTTATGGGAAGCCAAGTAGATGAAGAGAATGTTACAGCAATCTAATTACTGACTCTCTTACAGTACTCTTTACGATGGTCATTAAAGCATTCCACAGGGGTTCCTACCGCTAAACTAAAAACATAGCAGACCTAGATTTTGACATGCGAACAATCTCACAGAAAACAGGGTTCAGCATCACAGGTGTGTACAGCAGCGCCTGTAGTGCCCAAGCCGTGTCTGCAACATCATGAGCGTAACACTGCAGTGTAGGTGAAGAAGAGGAGATGGCATCCACAGATTAAAGCAACATGGTGGGCAGATGTGGACCCACCACAACTCCGCTGAGCTTAGGGGACGCCTGTCCCAAAACACTGGTCTCAGTTATGCTCGCTGATAACTCTTTCCTTGTGGAAGGATGAACACCTTCTGTCATTTTTCTAATGAAACAGGATGAGCTGCCCAACTCCAGCTGTCAGGAACCCTTGTATGGACCCTGAATCATGATCCCTCTGGAATGTCCAAGTATAGCAACAGGCTTTTGCATTCTTTCTAGATCTTCCTTTTCAGGGCACGCATTTTCTTACTGCCTCTATATATTCATACACACAGCTTCACCTCTATAGCTATAAATAGCTATGGCTATTTGTTTCCTCTCTCTCCATTTTCCACTCATGGAATATTCTTGGACACTCTCCCTCTTGCTGCCATGTTTGTTGGCTCCCTGGAACAAAGCAGGCAAAGTAAGAGGTCAACTCTGCCTTTTGGAAATTGTGATTTTTTTCCCCCATTTTTTCTAGATGCCTCATAATATTTGCTAAGTACAAGGAATTTTATAAAACTAATTGTATATATTTTTGTAATATTACAGCTTTTCAAAACTTCCGCAACCAAAATTACTTTCTTCTTCTCTCCAAACTTTTTAACCACGAATGACTGCTCATCAGTTATTATTGCTTCATCTTTCATCCTACTGCCCTCGGTGACACAAACGGGAGAAAAATTAAATAGAAATCCCCCGCAAAAAGGCCAAATCTCTGACAAAGCTACGAGTTAGAAAGGCAGTAAGAAACAGCTGTTGGGATGTACAGCGGCATGTGCAGTAGTTGGAAAATGGGCCCATTGATTTGACAGCTGGCGATAGGTGCCGAGTTCGTGCAGTTGCGGGCTGGCCGCTGGCTCCTTCCCTGTCTCCAGGCAGGGGCCGTAACCGGGCAAGGCAATTTCTGGCGCCTCAGGACCCGCGAGGCCGCCCCGGCTCCTCTCCCTGTTTGTACCCCAAGAGGCACGGAAGAGCCTCCAGGCAAAGCCAGGGCTTCAGCACGGACAGAGGCAGGAGGGGAGGACGGGCTGGGCCCGGGCCCGGGCCCGGGGCAAGGCTGCCCAGGGGCGAAGGCCAGCAGGCAGGCTCCCGCCGCGGCCCCTCCTCGGGCACCTCCCCGGCACCCGGGTTTCGCGGTGCCGGCGCGGGCCTCCCCGCGCCCCCAGGCCGCGGCCCCCGCGGCTGCCGGCGGCGCAGACCCCCGGGCGAGCTCGCCGGCGCCGCGCAGCTCCCGGGGCTCCGCTCCTGCCGCGCCGGCCGGAGGGGGCGGCTGACCGCGCCCTCGCGGGTCCCGCCTCGGCCCCTGACGGCGGGACCGCGCACGGCGACCCACGGCCGTCCACCCGCCCCCGGGCCCCGCAGGAGGAGGCCGGCGCTAACCCTAACGGCCCCCGCGTGACGTCACAAAGGTCCACCGCCCCGGCGCGTCACGTCACAAAGCCCCCTCCCCCAACCCCGTGCGACCCTCCCAATCGGCGGCGCGGGCCCTTCTCCCGCCCGCCCCGCCCCGCCCCGGTCCGCCGGGGGAGCCCCGCCCCCCGCGCGCGCCGGGCCGGGCCGGGGCCGTGTGAAGCCCCTTTTGCACGAGTCCCGCTGGCCGCGGGGCGGGGCTGGCGAGCGGCGGGCGGAGGAGGCAGGGGGGAAGCCGACGGGCTCAGCCAATCGCGGCCGCCGCTCCCGGGCCGTGACGCGCGGCCCCGCCCCCCCACTCTGGCACCGCCCGGCGGGGCGGGGCGGCCGCGGCCGCGGGGCGGCACCGAGGAGGCGGGGCCGCCTGTCGCGAGGGCGCGTGGGCCAATGGCGAGCGAGGCGGGGGGCGGGGGCGAGCGGGCCCCGCCGGGCGGGGGGGCGGTGGCCAATGGGGCGCGGGCGGGGGGGCGTGGCCGTGCCGGCTCGGGTTCCGTGTGGAAAGAGTGAGGGGGCTCGGGTGCAAAGTTTGCTCGCCCAGCGCCAGCGGAGGGAGCGGCGGCGGTCGGACCGGCGGCGGCGGGGAGTGTCCGCGCTCGTCCTCGGCGCTCCGCCGCGCCCGCGGGCCGCTCGTCGCGCCGACCGCCGGCCGCTCTCTTCGCGCCTCCACCGCGCCGCGCCGGGCCGGGCCGGCAGCCGCTGCCCCGGCGCGATGTGCGGGGGGATGGCGGCGAAGGGGCCGGGCGGGCCGCGGTGGTGGCAGAACCGGCGGGCGCGGCTGCTGTGCATGCTGGCGCTAACCTTCCTCTTCTTCGTGGTGGAGGTGGTGGTGAGCCGGGTCACGTCGTCGCTGGCCATGCTCTCCGACTCCTTCCACATGCTCTCCGATGTCATGGCCCTGGTCGTGGCGCTGGTGGCCGTGCGCTTCGCCCAGCGCACCCGCGCCACCAAGAAGAACACCTTCGGGTGGGTGCGGGCCGAGGTGATGGGCGCCCTCGTCAACGCCGTCTTCCTCACCGCCCTCTGCTTCACCATCCTGCTGGAGGCCATCGAGCGCTTCACGGAGCCCCACGAGATCCAGCAGCCGCTGGTGGTCATCGGCGTGGGGGTGGCGGGACTCATCATCAACCTTCTGGGGCTCTGCCTCTTCAACCACCACGGCGTCGGGGGCCACGGACATTCCCACGGGCACTCGCACAGCGGCCGGCAGCACCCCCGCAGCGGCTCCAAGCCCGAGCAGCCGCCTGGGGACGGGGAGGCTGCGCTGCACCGGGAGGAGACCAGCACCTTAGTGGAGAACTGCAGCAGCTCCAACGGGGTCAGCCAGGAGAAGCTAGGTAAGACCTGCACCGCTGTCCCATCCCAGCAGAGAAGCGCCAGCGAGGCGGGAGAGGTCCCGCATGCGAGTAGGGCGGTGGGCAGCCTCGTCCCACCTGGTGCAAGCTTCGTGGGGACCACCCGTCCTTCCTCCTGGGGCAGAGGCAAGAAACTTCCTTAGCGGTGCCCTCGGGCACACAGCTGCTAGACCTCTGCCTCACGCATTTCCTTCAGGTGCTAAAAGCAGTGCCCTAAGTCCTGTTGCTTGGCTTGCAGATAGGTCAGAGTGTGAAAGAGCCTTAGGGTAAAGCAGTTTGCCTCTGAAAAAGTTGGTGCTGGCCGAGAAGGCACATGACAAGTGGTTTTTGCCTAGCGACACGAGCTGTCACAAGACGCTGCCCTAATGCCTTCTGAACTGGCTCCACATCAGACAGAGCGCAGCTCAACACCTTGGTCCTGACAGCCGGATCTCTCCGCTGGGTCGGTTATTAGCTACGTGAGAAGCTAACCTCAACCTAAGCATGACATACCGAGGTATATTCCACTGCAGTAACGTTGTACTTCTTCGTGACATCCATATTAATAGGAAGAAGTCTTGGAAATTACCAATCAGAACTGTGGAAGTCATGCAGTAGGCACTGAATGTGGAGCTCACTGGTGTCAGGGTACATGCGTGGTTTCTTTGGATTAGTTTTCTTTAGCTTTCTAAAGCGTGCACCTTCCCACTCGCTTGCACATAAGAGATAAATTTAAACTCTTCCCTTCCCAATTGTGATCAAACTGTCCTATATCGTGGGAGGGATTTTCTTGGGTTATTTTTTAATGGATGCAGAAGCCTGGATAGAGTATTTTGAAGTCACTTGGTCGAAGCCAAGTACTGCGTGCTAGCAGAGTGAAAGGCGTGTAACTGCTGTTTCTCTACCTTAATCATATGGCATCCCTGTTACCAGGAGGAAGGGGTTTCGGTCTTCAGAACCCATGTCTGTCCATTATTTTCAGGGCGACATCAGGAGACCGCTGTTTTAGCTTAAACTGAGCTTTAATTGAGCAGAGTGAACTTTGCTACGGTTTCGGGTTTTTTTGTGGTCAGAGATTCCAGTACACATGTGAGAAACTTAGCAGTTTCTCTCTCTCTTTCTCTCTCTTCAGCATTTTGACTCCATGTTGGTTTTGAAAAGACAGGTTTTGCAAGAGGATGGGAAAGCTCCTCTGAATATTTTCTTGACCACATAATAAGCTCTTAATGTTCGTTTAGTTCAGCAAAGGTTTCCTAATAATTAGTTTCAAACAATGTAAAATTCCCTTAATCCTTGATCTGATAGATACCTTGTCTTGTGAATTGTTCTTGCATGGTGAAACATGGTGAGAAGTTGTGCTTTTAGCCAGGTTTTGGACTAGTTCTAGACTAAAAGATTAACTCATAACATGGGTTAAAAGGTATACTCTTCTGACTTTCCTGGAATTTCTCGTGGATGTCTAGTTATAACATAATTTGTTGTGGGTATTTCAGTGGTAATAGGGCATAATTTTGGTCGCAGTGGAACTTTGAAATAAGTTTGTATTTCCTTCTGTGCCCTGTCAAGATTATGTAATGGATGGAGTTATTAATAGTTTACCCATGGAAATGTTACAGGTGAAGGTGCTTGGAGACTTGTGAGAAGCTGTAAGGTGTGTAAGTGAAGACTAGGGCAATGACTGAGAGTGGTAGTGTGCCTTCACTGGAAATTCCAGAGGGGTAGACGTTGATTTCCTAAGGTGGAAGTGGCAAGCTAGTGATAGCCTTAGGGGCTGGTCCTGCACAGGTATCGTCGTGCGTGTATACTTTTTGTGAAGTAATCGGTTTATAGTTAGATTTAAATGAGCATATTTCAAATGGACACGTTTTAACCTTTTGCCATTAAAAAAAAAAATCTCAAGAGCTTTCTGGAACCGTGTTTCCTGTTACCTGCTCTTCTAGATACGCCTACTGACTTTTCAAATCTCTCTTCTCTGAGTACTTGGTACACAACAGAGTGTCAGAAAAGTTCCTCTTTCCTTGCTCTCATTGTGGGCCCTAAGGTCTGAACTCTGTAACCTGAGATATTTCCTTCCAATTTATTGATTTCTGTGGAAAGTTACAGGTCCCGTATTTCGTAAGTCCTAGAAACTGTGTGGAAAATGTAGCTGGAGCTTTAGGGCAGAAGTGTGATGCATGAGGCTGAGCCTGGGGCTTGGAACTGACTTGCTCAGCTGCCTTCATAGGAGCCCACCCCTTCTTCAGAAGGAAGAGAACTTGTAGGCACTACATGATTACAGAATTGTAGTCATGAGAGCAGAGTGGCAGAAGCTGCAGGTCATGCTAACATGTTAATGTTTACAAAGCTCTGAACTGAATAACCACAGAAGCAGTAAGAGCTCCTTGTTTCAGTTTCTTGGGTCAGTGGCCAGTGCCTGTTACATTTCTCCAACACTGCAAATTTTCTGTCCAAAGAAGAACTTATGAAGAAAAGTAGGAGGTTAATCACGTAAAATACTTTCAATTTTGAACACTGGAAGATGTTTTTCTTTCAAAAAGCATTCCTTGTAATGATGTGTGGATTTATTCCCGTATAGCTGGTTAGGTATGATAGAGTGGTACTATTGCAGACAATTTTGGCAGAGGGCACTAAAATGTTCATTTATGCATTGCACAGTCCATGACATAAGGCTTTGGGCATGAACAGCTATATGTCACTTAAAAAAAAGTACTAAAGATAAGGGATGTATGTATTCTGAAATATAATTAACGCTAGTTCATAGCCTCTGAGAGCTTCAGTGATACCTGACACTGTTCTGTATTCAATACCACTGATAAATTCTGCATTTTAGACCTAAAAGCTCAGCTCATTGTATCTGCTGGCTCTCTGCGCCAGCTCAGAAAAAAACTTCCTTTTCCTTGAATTCAGAGGTCTTTTGGAAACAAACTACTAAACCTGAGAAGAAGTTACTATAAAGCAGTATCCATACAGCTTTTGAGCTTCTGGCTTCATAAATTTTAATATAAAATAGCAGCAATGCAGTCCTCTGGTTTAAGAGAGATTTTAGGAATGTGATTAACCTTCTGGCTTTACAAAAGAGGGAACAAATATAGGTTAATTAGATACTTAACCAGCTTTTTTATATATTCTCTGTAATTCTGCATTTTGTCTTAAGAGGTGAACAGTGAGTAGTCAAATGGTTAAACAGCTGGAAGACATGAAAACAGTTTTTCAGTAGAACAAATGAAAGTGTGGTCATCTTCAGTCTTTGCTACTCTACAACTTTAAGCTCCATGTAGAAACAATTGCCACCTAGACTATTTAGATCACTTATTGGGACAGCTGGATATTTCTTAACCGGAGAAAATGTTTCTGAGTTACGGGTAGAGTTGCTTGCTTTTCAGTTTTGTACTCAACGTGGCAAGCTTAATGTTGGTTGTTATTTTGTATGGAATTAGAGTAATATGTAATATTGCTATGCCTAATCTTTTTGCTGTTTTCTTGTCAGGTGATCTGAAAGATGACATGGCTGACCTACAAGTGAATGGGAACGCTGGTCATTATCCTATGGATGTAGAGGAGGTTGAAGAAGACTCTAGTGCGCAGCTTAACATGCGTGGAGTTTTTCTGCATGTTTTTGGAGATGCCTTAGGTTCCGTAATTGTGGTATTGAATGCCTTGCTTTTTTATGGGTTGTGGAATCCATGCCCCAAAGATGGGCCCTGCTTTAATCCATGTGTCAATAATCATTGCATGGAAAATGCTACTTTATCCCAAACGCTTGGCGGAGCAAACAAGTCCGAGCAAGAGAGCATTACGGTGGCTGGTCCATGCTGGTTGCTATATTTAGATCCCATCCTTTGTTTGATCATGGTTTGTATACTCCTTTACACAACTTACCCGTTACTTAGGGAGTCAGCGCTTATACTTCTGCAGACTGTTCCCAAACAAATAGATGTTCATTCTTTGAACTCAAAATTACGTACCCTTGAAGGAGTTGAAGCAGTCCATGAGTTACACATTTGGCAGCTAGCAGGCAGTAGGATCATTGGCACTGCTCACATAAAGTGTCCTGACCCTTCCACGTACATGATGGTGGCAAAGCGCATAAAAGAGATCTTTCATGACGAAGGGATTCATGCAACTACCATTCAGCCTGAGTTTGCCAGCGTTGGCTCTGAATCAGGGAGAGGAAAATGTGAGTTTCCGTGCAGGACTCAGTGTGCTTTGAAGCAGTGTTGCGGAACAGGAGAAGATAGTACTGCAAAGAAGACAGAAAAATCTTCATCGCTTAGTATCTCTTGTTCAGAAGTTGTCATTGAATTTCCAAAAACTAGGAGGACTAAGTCGGAGAGCATCCCTTCAGTTAAGCTAGAGGCAAACGCCGATCAAAACGAGCAGTTTGAATCATCTTTGTAACTCCCTGAATGGTGCTACCTGAGTTTTGGTGACTGACAACAGCTGTATTGCAAGAGGAAGAGACAGACGTTTGAGATGCAATTTTGCCAAGTAGTGTAATTGCTGAAGTCCTTGTTCTTGTCATATTGCTAAATCTAGAATGCTTGTTTTAAAGAACATAATGTCACTGTCATGATACAATGTGTTTGTGTTGACTTGTACCGAGACAGACAGAAAGTGCACCAATGCTGTAACAACTTCAGAAAACCAGTTTCAACATTTCAGCAGAGACACTTTTTGCTGTGCTTCAAATTAAAATATTTTTTCCAGTGAAAAGGTATTTGAGGGATGAGCATGTAGGAACTCAATTTGTGTTACAGATTTCTTGGACCTACTCTTTCCTTTAATATTTGATTTGTAGATATTTTAATATATTGTTTATTTAGAAGCCCTAAGGAAACCAAAGCTCGTAGGACATTTTTAAAGATATAACTACTTAAAACTGGAAACCACTTTGCAGTTTCACATATTTTTCTTAAAACTTATATAATAATAAATGTGAAGGCTTTTCTAATGAATTTATCATATAGCATATTTTAAAGAGAACATCATGTGATTGTTAGAAACCATCCTCACTTTTTCTGGTAAGGTAGCGAGGTAATTAGAATCAACTGCTTGTGAAAATATCATATGTGAAAGGGGCTTTTTTTCTATCAGAATGGAAGTTCAAGCTACTGTATGCTGCTCTGTGATCAAGACATGAGACTGAGCGATAAAGTAATGCATACTTTCATATTTTATGAATTTTCTGGTGTTTTTCCTCGTTTCCAAGTTGTGTCTGGTCATAAAAGTCTTGGAAGTTTAAAGAATCCTTGACTCACAGTGCTGTGAATGAAGAGCTGGAGCTTCATTTTTAACTAATTCTCAGTTTACTAAGATAAAAGAATTAGTTATGTCAATAAGTGCTCTGGAGGGGACAGTGTGCCAGGCACCAACTGTATAAGTCATGCTTTTAAGCATAGGTAGTAGCCTCTGTAGCAAGTAATCCGGTGGTGCATTTTGTTTGTAGTTGAGTGTGTCTGTACACATTTGCAGTGACTGCAGTCCTGGTCCCCGCCATGTCCTCAGGAGTCTTCTGCTGACTCTTCAGGAAGCGGGGCAGGGAGTAGGATTTCATTCACTGTATTTCACACTTTGAGATGTTTATGTATCACATAATTTCACTTATTAAGCATCCAAATCTGTGGTGTAAAGTGTCACTCAGTTAATTGACTACTGGCTCTAAAGAAGGTGTTACAGTATGCTGCCAACTTACACCTTAGTAAAGGAGAAACTGGTCTATGAACTGTGAATTTGGCAGAGACTAGGTGAGAGGTGAAGATAAAACACAAAACAAATCTAATCTAAAACCCCTGACTCTTTCGATCCACCTGCAAAGTTATGGATAGGAAGTAATGTTTTGTGATTTAATTGACTACTCCTATGCTTAAAACCGGAAAACAGCTCGTCCATTGTTTGCTCCATGACTCTGGACATGATAAACACTCTGCCTCAGTTTCCCTATCTTACAATGGGGATAATACCTACCTCACAGGGGTGTTGTGAGGCTTAACTCTTGTGCGAAGAGCCCTGAGATCTGTTACTGGAAGGCACTGGGAGGAGTACAAGATACTAAATTACATGGTATTTGCTACTTCTACAAATGTATCGCAATACCTAGGCACAACAGAGGGAACTGAGGATAGATTTGGCCTTATGAAATTCTTCAGTGCTGTGGTTTTCAGGTTTTTAACAGTATTTAAATGTAGATTTTTTAAAAAAAGAATGTTTTGTTAGTGAAGGGAATGTAGCTGTGCCTCCGGATGCAGAACACCTCGCTAGTTTGCATTTCTAATGTGTCTCGTATGATAATTGCTCCTAAGTAGTTCAAAATAGTCTGCTGCTTGTTGGACCTGGGTTGGCCCAGGTCCTGTCAGTGGTCTTGCCCAACTTCTCAGCAGAGCATTGCAGTCAACTCTCGATTGTCCATGGGTGGATTACCAGTGTTGTGTATTAACTGTGCCGTCCACAGGGCCAGACGAGCTCTGTATCGTGTGCCAGCGCGCTGGCCAAATGCTGCGTGCCAAAGCATTGGAAAAGTAGAGGAGCTCAGTCCCGTTTCATGTGAGCCCCCTCTCACAGGGTTTGTTAGCCTGGGTGCAGCGCAGTGCCGTGCAGTTGTTTTGCCTCGTGGCTGCTCAGATGCATCCTCAGGAAGCTGCGGGGTGTGGATGGGTCGGTTCAGCTTTGCGCTAGCTTGGGGATGTTGGTGCTTCGCAGCCACCAGCATCGCTCACCTTTTTTTCTGTGTTTATGCTTGTTGTATAGTCTCATAAACTAACTTAAATATGTTAATATAGTATTTATGTATGTTTTTGTTTTGTCTGAATTACCTTAACTGTTTCTTCTGTTACCTGTATATGATCTAGAGTTGACTGTTAAGTGAGATCTTGTATGAGACTACATTTGCAGAATATGCTACCACTGCTAGTATACTACAAAGTATTAACCAAGTAAATTTTGAAATGAACAAAGTACTTTTTTTTCTTTTGAAATGTGTATCCTTGCTTATTATGGTAAACTTTCACTAATTATTTTGCTTACTAGTTTAAAATTGGTCTCAGTCATTAGTATGAATTGTTGAGGTCCTGCTGTACATCACTAATGCACCATAGGACTGCTGCTCTTTAGTTTAAAAAAAAAACCACCAAGACAAACCATAGTAGCACTGAGAAGCCTGACTTCTTCTCTCCTGTTGCTCTTATAAAAACAGAGCAACTATTAAGTCTTGACAATTGCCACCATTGGTTAAGTCTCAGTAAATGCATCTGAATAGATGGAGTTGTAGTCACTAATTCCATTGTAACTATTTAATCTTTCTGTGTGTGTGCCAGAAGTCATATTTTTCTATTTCTGTGTCCATTGCAGGCAATGGCTAGCTTAAAAAACAAAAATCTCTCCCCCACATTATTTTTATTATCAGGACAAGATGCAGATGTGACAATGATGATGATGATGGGGGCCGAAGGGGGAGTTGCATGGCCTCTCTGTCATGTGTTGTGTTGCATGTGCAGCACCAGCTGGTGTTAACAGGGCCCTTTAGTCACTTTAGCCCTGGATGGTAAATCCCCTGGAAGCGTATAGTCAGGTCAAGGTGGTGGCTGTACAGCAGCAGGAAATCAATTTTCATGTTTGTTCTGGCTGTATGAGACCCAACTGTAGCCTGCTAGCTTGCAATATAGCTTCAGTTTTTTTAACCTATCTGTGGTTACACAGACTTGGTTTGTTCTGAAGATCACAGTTCCAGAATACTGGGAGCGTTCAAAAACACTGCGCAGTCTCTCTTTTTTTTTTCTTTTTTTTTTTTTCCACAAAGCATGAAACTAGTGAATCTCCTGTAAGTGAACACTGCAGTGGTGGGGAGCTAATTGTATTGTGTATCACATTCCTGAATTTTTAAAATAAAAAAATATGGAACACCGATTTTAAGGAAAACTAAGCTTGTATTTCAGTGTCTGGATTGTTTTTGCTTCTGATTAAATGTGTACCAAACATCATTGGGTGAAATATTTTACACTTAGTACATGTCTCATCCCGAAACATGCTATTTTGGATCACTTCTTAGATTATATCTGCACCCAGGGTGCAGTGCAGAACTAATTCAGACACTCAGTGGGCTAGCCACAGTACCGTGAGGCTTTATTTTTTAGCAGAGTAAACTGCTTCTGTGGAAGCCCTTATAATTTTAGCTCGATTGCTTTCAACATCCACTCTAGGCTTTCAGTAATATCTGTTATTGCTGCATCATGGTATTTGGTACGGACATACACATAGTTATGTAAAAGACAAAACTAGCCCTGGCTTGTGACTCCTAAAAAGTCATGGCAAGGCCTCAGTCCTGTAAATTTCTGTATTCATGAATAGTTTAATCGGGCTGACGAGTAGTTACTTGCATGCAAGGAATTATTGCAGGAGTGAGTCCAGAGCTTCTGCCAGTACAGCCTGGCTTTTGAAGAATGACTGAAAGTACCTGGATTTTATGGATATATTAAAATCAGGAGTACTTGTGGTGTTTCTAAATTTGCTGCAGAAATACTATCAGTTTGTTACAATTCCAGGATTTGTTCCTTTTTCCCATTCTCCAAAAAGAAAGAAAGAAAGAAAAAAGCCCGCTAAGTGTCCTAAGACTTGTTAACAAGTTTAGCTAAACTGATATTGCTGTTTGCTTCTGAAATGGGGCCATCTGAATTTATTAAACACTGCCTAGTGGAGTCTGGGGAGGAGGGATAAAGATTCTTGCCATTCTCCTTCCCCTGCCCCCTGCTTTGACTGGGCTTTCTAATCTCTTCAGCTATGGAGAGACCGGGGGGACAGAGGGGGTGAATTTTGTAGCTAGATGTTCTGAGTTACATGTGGAGGGCAATGGGAAATACTGCTAACTATATTTAAAAGCATATAAATGTGCTCTGACTATTTTAGTTTCATAGCATAGCATCAGTTACACCCTTTTTAGGTATGCATTTAAGTTGTTCAGCTCTGTAGTAACTTCGTTTTTTTCTTTCTCTGCTGGACCGAAAGAAGTAGATGCTCCATTTGCCTGAGCTAAAGCCAGTCTTGAAAATTTTCCAAATCAAACGTGGCTTTGCTGATAACAGGAGGTCCAATTATTTCTTATGACCTTTGCTTTGTGTGGTTAGCTGCCTGTGAGATACAGTACCATGTTTTAGTAGGCTCACGTTTATATTTTTTTGCATTCATGATGTTATCTAAGTAGTTGAAGAGTAAAACCACAATACTGAAAAATATCTTTCATCTATGTCTCCAAAAAGCACATGGCATTAATTTGGCTTCTTTTTTTTCATGTCCTGGATCCTGTTTCTGAGCAATGTTAAAATACAATCGGCATAGCTAGTGTTCATGGATACTTCTTTTTGCCTTCTTTTAAAATAAATATGGGGGGTGGGGGGGGTGTTGTATTAAATATTAAAGTCCTGAGAAAATAAATGGAGGTCTTGAATGTCAAATACTTTTAGTTGGGATTTCTTTCTCATGTCACCTCCTAGGAAGAAATTTGACTAGTAGAAATGCACTTTCATCATCTCCCAGAACCTCAGAAACAAGTACAAAGAGCACAAGTAGAAGAGGAGAATTAATAAATGGGTTGTAAAATGTTGGCCTCCAACTGTCTGGATTCCAGGTGCAATTAACAGAATAATTGCTCAGTTCTAGTATCGTGAATAGTTAATTATGCAAAATGCATTTTTTTTTACTGCATGTTTTTTTCCTAAAAAAAACAGCCTTTGAAAAGAATAAAAAATTCTTCCTGTCCTGTTAATTGGCTGTGGTTAAATCTCTTAACATACAGGTCAATGAGGTAAGCTTCCTAACAGAAGTTTGTACTGTTCTATTCAATGTCTTTGCAAGATAGCTACTTCAGAGCAGAAGATGCTGTGGTGGTTTTCAGCTTCATTTGTTCCAATTCAGAAACACTGCAGTTTCTGAAGTTTGCTGGGAGAAAAGTACTGACTGCAGGAAAAGATAGAGCTGCCAGCAATAATACTGAGGAGGGCAGGATCATTACTAATACCTGCCTTGAGCTGTTCCTGAGCTTGTAATGATGAGTTCATTTTGGAGCCCTTTATTGTTGCAGCTTCAGCAGTTGCTTTTCTCTGCTTCAAGAGAGAAAAATGATTCTATATTATTAGTTATATATGCAGGAGGGTATGTTTGGTTGTACTGTAAGCATTGCACATGAGCTTGAGTTTTGCCATTTTCCAAAGCTACTTCTACCTCATCATGAAAAGATGTGATTTAAACTTAATATGAACAACCTTTGTAAGACATACTAGTGTGGGAGTTTTTAATTAACAGGATGGGAAGGGAAGCTTCAGGTCCATCGCTTACTTTTCCTTTTACACCTACCTTTACCCATACCATTCCTAGACCTCCTACCCTGGATGGTTGCCTGGCCACCTCAAGGACTGGATCCAGCTCCCAGAACAACTTTTTGCTGCTTTTGTATCAGAGGAGCTGAGTGTCACAGGGGAAGGGCAGGTTGGGAGTGAAGCTGTGTCTGACTCCAGGCAGGCGAACACTTGCAGCAGGAACCTTCTCCTCTGTCTGATCCGTGCTAGCATCCCAAACCTGGCATGAAACCCTTGCCACCGAAACTTTGGTTGGCATTTATATATATGTATTTTGTGTTATCTTCTTTTTTTTTTTTTTTCTTTTTTTTTTTTTTTTGTGACAACACTAACTTTAAAGTAGTGCTCGGGACAAACTGTAATCCCCCCTCCTGTCACCCAAGCTCTGTTTCTAGTCGCAGCATTGGTCGGCATCCCAATGTTTCCCTCACACCGGCTAGTGCAGCTAAGAATAGCCATGGTGATGCTGTGTAACAGGATGTACAACCTGCTGGGTTTCCTGCATTTGTGCTCATGTCGCTGGCCTGGGCCAAAGTCTGTCCTCCTCCATCTTCCCTGCTAGCGCTGCTGGACTTGCGAGATAAACTTGTTAGATTAGGTTTGCTGTGGGTTAGCCTACACTCGTTTCAGTTGTGTTCTGCAGTATAGGCAAAACCTCAGCTGAGTGAGGTGCTTACTTGCTGGCAGTCTTTCTTGCTTCAGAGTACAGCTGCCGGGTGTAAGTGGTCACTGCTGGCCCACTGCAGACAGTGGCAGATGAGGGCTGTGGACCTAGTTTCAGCTTTGCTGCCTGGTTTGATGTTACTGTGTCATCATCCTTCTAGCTGAGGGTACAGCTCAGCAGATGCGTGCAGCGAGCACAGCGTGGTGAGTCTCAGCAGGTAACTAGGTCACTGCTGCTTACCTGATCTTGGTGCTCATACCTTAGCTTAGGAGTGAACAACACTGTCACAGATAGATGCTGCACATATTGCTATACCCCCGCGATTTTTTCATTAGGCAGCATTGGCTGGAGATGCAGCCCATCATTCTTGTCCTGGGGTGCTCTAGGAGTCTCCCCCATCAGCTGCAGAGAAGCTTATTTTCCCTTGAGAAAGGGATTAATGTGAATTAACAATATTTGGGCGATAATTTTCACTTGTATTTTTGTGGCCAGGTGGGAAGGTTCTGATCCAAATGGGTAGGGTTGATTCTGCATACTTCCATTTGAGTTTAAGGAGGGGTTTGGTTAAAATACCAGGTAAAATCTAGGCTCAAGCACTTCACCTTCTAAATATCCATAGTGGCAGAGGCCTTAGACTTTTATGCCATGATGTTTTGAAGAGATTTATCACAAGAATTATTAGCCAGCCTTGGTAGCTGTGTTTCCACTTTGTCTGAAAATCTCCCTGCATATAGTAGATGCACAGTTGAGACACTGATGAGTTAGTCGGCAAGCTATCGCTAAAAAGGAAGTGTTTGGTACATATGCTTCATCTTGGAAGCAGAATGACACTTGGCACCATGATGTCCCAGATATCTTTTTTTGAAGGAGTAGGAAAACTACAGAACTAAATACTGAGTCAGGCTGCGTGGGCAAGAGCTCCCATGTCAGGACTGTGCTGACGTCACGGTTGCAGCGTGACATCCTAGCCGTATGTGAAAAGCTCAGAGCATCACCCAAGCCATCAATGTTATTCAAAAGCTCAGTAACATTTGCTGAAAACTTGCATGGGATTTTTTCCTTAACATTTCCAGAGAAGTTTAGCCATGCAGCTTAAACATCTCACTATCAATTTTGTAGAGGAGCTGGAAGGCTTTAGACCATGGTGTGTAATTCACCGGTGTTGCGACAGTGTGTGCTGCTCTGGAAAAAAAAAGTGCCATTGAACCCAGCATTTGAATGCCATTGTCCCTGTGTGCCCTTTCTGAACGTATCTAGAAAACAAGGTAATGTCAAAATGTTTCTCTACTGAAAGCTGTTTGGATACAAAAGTCTGCAGCTTCTGCAGTAGCCTTCTGTCAACAAGAGGTTGGCTGTCTCACTTGCAGGTCTCCTGATCACAGATGCACTGCAAGGCCAACATCTGCAGTGCTCTTAATTGCTGGCTTCTGCCCAGACAGTTATCTTGGCTATTACTGCATGGTTGGGAGTTTCACAAAAATTAATGTGACATGGAAAAAGAAGGGGACAGGCACTGGGGTTCTTTGAATTTTTTTAAAAAAGAAAATTTGATCTGGGGGAATTTTGCCTGTCATGGTTTAAACCCAGCCAGCACCTAAACACCAGGCAGCTGCTTGCTCACTTTCCCCCACCCAGGGGATTGAGGAGGTAGTGGTAAAGGGAGACTTAAAGGTTGAGATACAACCAGTTAAATAATTGAAATAAAGTAAAACAATAACAATAAGAGAAAGTACAAATGGGTAATGCACAATGGGATTGCTCACCACCCGCTGATACCCAGCCCATTCCTGGCTAGCAATCCCAAAAACCAATATCCTGAAACCACAATCCTGGAAGCAAAAGAGAACCCCCTCCTTCCTGGCCACCCCTCCTTTATATACCTAGCATGACATTACATGATATGGAATATTTCATTGGCCAGTTTGGATCCGTTGCTCTGGCTCTGCTCCCTCTCAGCTTCTTGCGTACCTGCGCACAGGCAGGACATGGGGAGTTGTAGAATCCTTCATCTCTTAGCAACAACTGAAAACATCAGTGTATTATCAGCATTCTTCTCGTACCAAATCCCATATTGAATCCAAAACACAGCATTAATCTAGCTACTAAGAAGAAAGATTAACTCTATCCCTCCTGAAACCAGGACACTGCCAAAACTTCTTTCAACTCTGGTAGTATTAAGAAGGCAGATCACTACTCCCCTGGTGGTCACTGTGGTTAGCAGAGAGCAAATTAAATTGTGGCATCGATGGAGAAAGATGAGCAACAGACTGTGTACGGGTCTTGCTTTTGGACTGGTTATAATTCTTTTCCCCCTGAAGCTGTTTTGGTAATGATGTTCTTTGGTCTTTCTCTATAGCTCTGCAGTGCTTAACAGGTTATTACTGTGAGACCTACACGTGGTGTCTGTGGAAACCAAAGTTAGTGAAAGACATGGAAAAAAAATGTTTAAACAGATCACAGCTGAAACTGAAACCTTAATCTTTCCGAGACTGAGAAGGTAGCCAGCACAACCTCAGCTGTTACAGTCAGGAAAGGATAGTGCAAAGTACCAAGCTTAGTACACTGCTATAAAAATGGCGTAGAAAGTCAGGTAACAGTAGTTTTGCTTTGCACCTGAGCATATGAGAAGTAGCCTATATTAAGAGACTGCAGTTTGGCAAAAGTAATGTCTTTGCACGGAGGCTTTGTCACTGGCAAGGGTTAAAATTCTGATAAAGCAGCATTTCTCCAAATGACTTAAGGTAAAGTCAAATGTAGAGAGTCCTTATGCAATATGGAGTTCCTCTTTTGAAACAGTGGTTTGGAGAGAAAAAGTCATTGGTCTGGGCTAGGACAAAAATTGCTTAAACAAGATAAACAAGGGTGGACTGCTGCCATCTCTCCCTTCCCCTTTATCTTTAAACCTTAACCTTAAATTACAAATCTGAGGTGAATGCAATGCAGTACATCTCCAACTACTGAAACTAGCCACATTTTAATAGATCTTATTTCAATTATGATGAAGGTTTGAAAGTTTCTCTGGGTAATAGAAATATTTCTCTGCTTTTAAAGTTCAAATGCAGGTATTTTTAAATAATACTAAGAATGTTTTCAAATTAAATAGTGATTTCTCCTGATAAAGCATTTCATAATCAACAAGAAAGAGATTTACTAGTTCTGTATCCTTGTTTCTAAGCCAAGTAGTTCACAAAATATAGATATAAACTTCATTTTCAAAACCTATCCAATTTTTGTGGGTACAGTATTTTTAAAATATCAGCTAGAAAGAAAGGAGGTTTCAGTCATAAAATTAGAGCTAACTACACAATCTTGGTAGCAGGTCACTCACCACTAACAAGTACTTTAGCACTGTGCAGAGATCTGAGGGGCTGTGAGAACAGGGACCAGAGCAATAAAATAGGGTAGAAAAATCTTTGCATGAGCTTCACAGAGACTACTTCAGTGATATGTAAAAAAAGGTATCCGTTCCTGAGTTGCGTTTTTGTTTGTATTATACATAGTGTCCTGGAAAACTAACCCTTCAAGATACTGGTTATGTGATGACGACTTTATTCCAGAAATACCAAGTTAGGTTCTCTCCTATGCAATGGTTTATCCAGGTAGTGGAATTATGGTAGGGAAGAGGGAAGAGGATGATAGATGCATTTCTGGTCCAGTATGGCATTCAGCAACTCTTTGGAGTACATGCATTCCTTCTTTTAAATAATGTGAAAGTGTGTTTGGCGTTTTACCCAAATCTGATCATCCTGGGTTTTGAACAGTTTTGTTCAGGTGGGTTCTTTTTGGAGAACGTCTTAACCAAACTGGCTTCAGAGCACCTTGCCATGACAATGCCTTCAGGTACCAGGTGCTGTCTGGCTGAGCCAGTTACAGTGTATTTTTCTCTGCTCACTAAGAATGAAAGACTCTGAACCAAGTCATGTACTGGATGAAGTGTATTAAAGACCTGAAAATGTGGAAGAAGAGGGTGAAGATGAGGCTAAATTAATTCTCAACCCCTTTAGCCTCTGCTAAGAAAGGTTTTGGTTTTTTTTTTTCTGTAAATGTTATTCATTCCAAACAGAACTGCTCATATTCAGAGGAAGAAAAGCTTAAGATTCAGTGAAATTTCATCAAGGCGCTTTTTGGCAAGTCTAAGCTGTTTATTAAGTAAATTGGGTAGGATGGTAATTGTTGTTGCAGAACTCCTTAGAGCACATTTTCCATCTTCAGCATCTGTGATAAGTAGATTATGAATATAAGAGCCTGCCCTGGTGCCGTTTTGGGAGCTCTGACAGAGGGTGAAAAGCACTCCCTGTTCATAGCGCACATGGGGCTCTGACCTCTGTCATGCTTTTCCAGTGTTGCTAGACAGTGTTTAAAGAAATATGAAGCACTCTCTGAGACTAGAAAACATGATCACTTGCTTTGTAGTAACTGTGGTGCTCTGAACAGTCTCCATATGGACTTCAGTTTCCCCCAAATAGCTAAAATTTCAGTTGAAGGCTGACCTCAGAAATAGGGATGGGAGGCAGCTTGTAGAGATCTCATGGTCATCCAGCAGGACTACAGCCATGGTAGGGAAAGAAGCCATCCTCCCTTCAACTGTACCCCAAGCAGACCCAGCCTGAGGGATGGAAAACCAGCAGCACTCCAGGGAGAAGCCCAGACTGCCACTGGTTAATCCTTGCTGCGCTGCAACGGTTTTGTGGCCGTAGCACAGAGGAGAAGCGAGGGCATCAGGGCATCACTGCCCTCAGCTGGGACACATGGGGGCCATCTAACCTGCACTCTGAGCAACTCCTGTCACAAAACACCCATCTAATGACAACTGCACATACAGTGCTGTCCCTCAAGGTTTAAAACTCTCACTCACTGTACAGGAAAGGCCTCCAAATTAAGTCTATGTATAGAACAGATGTAAAGGGAGTGATGGGCTGGTGGAAATGGTACTGCTGGTGAGGTAGCAACTCTGATACTGGGCTACCAGTCCAGTTGTTCCTGGGATTAACACTGCAGCTGAGTTTATAGCTGATAAATGAGTCTCGAAACTCAATTTATGCATAAATGACTACTTAAACCTGTTACTTCTTCTTTCCTGATGCATGTGGCTTTTCTAGGTTGTCTGCTTTTTCCACAATGACTTCTAGGCACTGTTTGGGCAGGGGTTGTCCCCTCGCAGCATAGCACTGAGCATGTGGGCACGTATCCTCCAGGCAGGGTTGCTGGATGATTCCTAATCTGGTACTGGGGAAAAACACCCACCATGACAGAGTTTGTAGTGCTTCACTAAATAAGTAATAGATACAAAGTCTCCAGGACTTTGGAATCACATGGACTCTGACTTCGAGCAACGTTATATAGTGTTTAGGTAAAAGGTTAAAACTATACTTACTCTAAAATAAACCTATATGGTAACATGAGGGCAGAAAATCAGACAGAATTAGCACTGCTTCCTTCTTTAATAAGAGTCAAGCTGAGATGAAGAAGGAGAGTTTATAAACATTTTCTTTTTAGGTTTTTTTCCTTTCCCACTTTGCATGACTTCTTGTTAGAAGGCTGGAAACATACTTCTGTTAACTTTTGGTTATTAAAAACCAAAGAGCAGTCCTGGAAAGAAATTGAGGTCTGAGAACACAGCAGGGTAATGGGAAACTTAATAAATATCCTGTTGTTATAACATCTGTCATTTTAGCATTAACAAGCTCATGACTTTAGCTGTTGTATGATCACAGCTCCACACTGAAGATTAAGGAAAAGGCTGTTAGACCTTTCAAGTAAAAGCTTTCTGCACAGCAGGATGCTTTAACCTCTTGTATCCTGAAGCTATGTAGCTAAAGCAGCATGCAAGTGATATTGAGACAGACTCCTGTGCAGGTCAATTAGGAGGGATACAGAAGCAGTTAGGTTCAAGGATTTTCCTCATTTTGCTCTCTTTGATGTCCAGAAGAGCCAGGAAAAAAACCAAACCAAACCAAACTAATGTGGGTTGGGTTTTGGGGGGTGTAGTTTGTTTGGGTTTTTGTTTGTATGGCTTTGGGTTTTTAAAAAAAAACTGATTTGGCCATACTTTGGTTCTCTTGAAGGCTGTAGAGAGGAGATTTATTAAGAGGCTGTCTTTCTAAAAGAATAAGCACCAATGGAGAAAACTATGATAGATGTCCATTGCTTTTAAGGCAGTAAATGTATACCAACCACAAATAGAGTGGTATTTTGGTTCATTTAAAACAGGTCTATGTAAGGATCAGAACAACTGTACAAATACTGAACTCCATACATCGTCTCTTGCCACCTGTTTCTGAGATTTCTTTAGACTGTTGACTCATATTTTTCTTTTCTGGAAGCTAAGGAAAATGCCTGCCATGCTGAAAATGCTTCTGGTTTGGTTTTAATCTTGGATGAAGCTCATCCAAAACAGTTCCATGGTGATAATGTTTCTGACTTCTTTATTTTTTGCTTTTATGTGTCAGGTGGTGAAATGAGAGCCCTCCATGAAGTGTATGCAGCCAGCGCTGCAAGATACATCAAACATCACCCACCAGTACATGGCTTCTTACGCAGGGAGGAGCAGAGGGGTGAGAGAAAGAGGTTGCCTTGGTGCTCAGGAGAAGTCCGTAGTACATCGGGTGCAAGCAAGTGCTGTAGTTTTAGAAGAGACCTATAGCTATCTTGTCCCAGAGCACTCCCTTGTCCTCCTTCATTGTCCTCCCTCAGGGCAAGGAAGCACCACATCAAGCTCACAGCTGCCTCCAGGACTGATGTGTCAGCCTACAGAAGTATTGGTGGACCACATTTCTCATAGGATGCAAGGACAAACCACCATGTTTGCATGCTGCTTAGATGCTTCTGAAAAGCCAGAGGCATCAGTTTGCACTCCCAAGTGATTCCAAGCCCCTGTGTGCATCCCAAGCGATTTTTCTTAGAATTTAGGCTCCTTAGGTGTGTTTGGCATGTTAAGGCCTCTTAAAGCATGTTTGTTTGCTTTAAACAGGATTGAGATTGTCTTGGAAATGCTACTATTCTGTTTGGGGGAAAAAAGTCTTCCCAAGGAGTAAAGCCAGGTGTACAGAAGAGATGCTATCTTGTGTGGCATGACTGGAAAGCACAGATGTGATCTGGGGCACTGGAGCACACAAAGCCCTCGCTCAGGCCATTAATAAGCAACTGGACTACTTTGTGTGCTTTCCATTGCTTTTAATGACATTAAAGTAAGAGCAGGAATCTACATCCTCCTCCCAAATTTTGAAAACACCAGAACAAATACTTCAGTAGCTGGTAGTGGTTTCACTGCAGTGACAGACTTGGGATGATGACTTTTTTTTTTTTTTTGTAAAATGCTTTAACTTCCTGAAATAGTTAAAAAAACCCACCTGATTCATTTTGAAATGCTTTTCCCTTTTGTAAGTGAAATTATAAGTTCAAATTCTCACATTGCTTTGAGTAGAACAAAACATTTGGACCCCAGTAGCTTTTGCTAAAGACTTTCAGAGCTGCTAACATCTAGAAAATCAGTTATTTCCACGGGGCTAATTAGAACCCGTCGAAGAATGAGAGAAATGAATCCCAACAATGCAGTTCAACGGTAGCACTAGGATCTTGCAATTAAACTGTGCTGTTGGATTATGCATATTAGCACATGAATTGATCTTTAAATTACAAATGTTGAACCAAATCATTATCTAAAGCTTCTGGGAAGAGATAATCAGTAAGGCTAGGCTGGCAATGCTTTTCTTTTACAAAATACAAATAGAAGTACAGCTTACTGAAAACACAACCAATCGTTCCCTGTGACTGAATTGCCAGGTTAAGCCATGCTTCTTCTTTTTGAAATATGGGTGGCACCTTATGCCATTTTTTCCCCTTTAAAGCCAGGCAAAAATCAGAATAAGCAAAACCTTGAAGAACGCCTACCAGATTTCCAGAGACTGGCTGCAAAATCCTACGGAGGTGCTAATTTACATCCTTCTCTCTCCAGCAAAGAGGGTGCTGGGAAGATCAGAGGCTGGCTGTGTGGTGGTGAGCACGGCTGCACGGGGACGTTGTTCTCCATTCGATGCCAACACGAGTGAGCGCAGCCTTGCTGCTGTGCCTGGGCTTGTGGGAGGCCGCTCCAGGCCTCGTGCGCGGCTGCCGTCAGCATGCACCACTGCAGGCCTCGCGCACCGCCACGGTCTCTGGGCACAGCTACAGTCCTTGCGCCGGGCTACCATCGCCACGCGCAGCCACAGTCCTCGCGCAGCCACAGTCCTCGCGCATGGCTGCAATCCTTGCGGGTGCCTGCAATCACCTTGCACATCCGCGGTCCTCGTGTGCCGCTGCGATACTCGTGCGCGGCTCTGCTGGGCTGGCCCTGGGCCGCTGCAAGGGGATTGATTACAGGGGCTCGACCACCGGTGCTGAGGGCAGCCCCGTGCTTATCTCGCAGAGCAGCCCGGCACCACCCTGCCGCTCCCCGGCGCAGCATGGGGACCGCTGCGCTCGGGCTTGAGCAGGCTCTGGCCAGCAGCGGTGTGACACCTTGCTGGCCTCCATGGACAGCAGCAATTGTCAGAGCCCTCCACCACTGCTCACTCGCCCAGGAAGTTTTAGCCCAGACTCCTGCTCTGTGCCAGTGACCACCCCGGGCATCGCCTGCAGGATCAGTCCCGCTTTCTCCCACTGGTAGGTCCCTGTCCAGAGCTGCCCCACAACCACCCCAGCAGGCACCAGCCCCCCGGTGCCGCTCCTTCTGAGCGCAGCCTGCGGCGGAAACCAGCACAAGGGGGTTTGTGGCAAATGGGGTGACAACGAGGTTTGCCGCAGGGCTGCTGCACAACCCCAGTGATGTGAACAATTGCCCTCATGCTATAAATTGCAGTTTGCCAAAATGAAACCACTCTGGCCGCACGCACCCGACCGCAGCGTCCAAGCAGTGCTGGAATCGCTGCCACCACAAGGAAACAGGCAGCCGCCATTAGCAGGGAAATGCGTCTTTTACAAGAGCCACAATGAGCTATTAGCTTTTAACCAGGTTTTAGGGGTGGGAAACAGCTTTCCTGTTGGGCAAACCTTAAGAAGGAAATAACTGGCTCCAAACATCCAGGGGCGGTGGGGAGTTCAGAGCAGAGTTAGTTCTGAACTCCGCAGCTTGAGCTCCTTGGTACAATGCAGTCGGCTCCCGCGCGTGGATGAGCCGGTGGTGGAGCTGCAGGGAGCTGCCCTTATTTATTTGTTCCTACTGCACAGGCTGAGACAAGGGCCCTGTTTTATGTTCCTCTGCAGGAAGGTGACAAAAGTGCCTGGGAGCTGCTGAAAACCTTTTGCCAATAAATTCAAAGGGAAAGGCCATTTCTCGTGCCGTGGAAGCTTGCGAGAGCTGAGGGATGCTGGAAGACAGAGAAAACCAAAACGGTGCATTGCATGGCAGCATGGCAGGAGGCACCAGAGCAATTTTTCTGGTTCGTTTCGTTGCTTGTTTGGTTTTTTTCCCCTCAATGATTTTTACTCTGCCTGTGGCTAGGCAATCAATATCTCTTTGCCACCAATAAATATTCTGGACTTTTAAATAATGATGTATACCAGAGTGAAACAAATTAAGTGCACAATCACTGCCCTCTTGTACTCAAAGTAATTCTGTGAGTCTAAATGAAAAATCATAGACAGACTCCTGAACCAGGCTCTTCAGTGACAGCAGATCTGAATGGGGCAAAAACCATCAGGTCTGGCTTCAGCCATCAACTCTGTCGCTGATGCTTCTTCTTTCATTGAAATGAGCTGAAATTCAGGCGAGCTGTGTGAGCAGCTCCACAGGCTCAATCCATCGGGGAGATGCACGCGGCTGAGCATCAGCCTGCCTGGAGCACCACAGTGCCCTTGTTTCCCTTGGCAGGAGTCTGCAGAGCTGGACATGAGTTCAACGGACTGGCATGCCAAGCATAGCTCAGGCTGAGCGGCACCAGCCCAAACACCTGCCCTCCCCCAGGGTACCACATCCGCAGGGGTTTCAGATTTGACCTGTTTAGTGGTGGTCAGGAAGGATCCCCCGAGGACCTGCTGCTAAAAGCAATCCTTCCCTTCGATACCCATCCCAGGGAGCTGGGTGGGAACCTGTATGGAGCCCTGAAAAGTCTGCTGTGACTGTGAGAGCAACTGGTCCCATCCCCTTGTGTCCGAGGGAGAGCAGATTGGCTTAATTAAGCACTGGGGAAGCAATCTGATTTGCTTCTTAAGTGGAGTTGGATGATTTGGTGCAAATAAATTGTTCCAGGATACATTATTCTCTTTGGTTTCCTATGGTGTTTTGCTGAGGTGGTAGAGAGATTGTGTAGAAACTGTTGTGTTTCACCCATGGTGTCACTGCTGCTTGAACCCTGCAGCCCAGAAATTTTATGGGACAGTCAGGAAATATTTGACTCCATTTCCCAACTTCTGCCACAACAAGAGCTGTTGCTTTGCAGAATTAAGACAACTGCAGAAGATGGAGGGCAAAGACACTGGGCATCTTTGTCAGGAGCAGATATTTCATAGTGTTGCATTTAGGGTAAGAGATAAACTTGGTAAGAGATAAATCCCCTTGCGTTCTAGCTGGTCCTCAGAGATCAGAGGGGCTAGGTGTGGCTGGACTTATCCCTTAATAGGTATGTCAACTGAGACCGTGACTATAAATCTGACCCAGCCCAAACAGCCCATATACTGTAGGTCTGGTTGCATTCAAGAGAAGCCATCAGATTCACGAATAGTATGGTTTATTTTTCAGGCAACACTTACAGATTCTTTAAGATTGCCTACGATAAATGCACAAACTGCAGGTTGGCTATATACCACTATACAAAAAAAAAAAAAAAAGAAAGGATTGTAATCACACACACAGAGTTCCTGGGTACAGCTGAGGGAGTCTTACCAAAAGGTCTCCCTTCTGGGGGGGCTGTGTGAGAGCACAAACCCGTTGATCTGTCCCTCCATTTTGGTGTTGGATTGTCGTCCCTCCAAGTTAGGTACAAACTTGGGGTACTATTTATGGTAGTAGGTATGATGAGTGGGTGGGACTGTAGTCAAATCATTATTCTATCATTAATACATAATTAGTTTCATGGTGCCAAGGGGTACAGCTGTTTTTTGTGGGGAAAAAAAAGAGGCAGGATGGGAAGCAAGGTCGACTTGGTATGATAGGTGCAGCTGGATTGTGTAGAAAGGAAGGGAGGATGGAAGGAAGGGAGGATGAGGCACAGAGTTGTCAGGTTGCTACAAAAAATCATATTTCAAGGGAATCAAGCAGAACAGGAGGTAAGTCTGTCCTTGAAGGGAAAGAATGGGACCGCGCGGCCTGCACCCCACCTCGCACTCTTCCTTGGTGCCACATCAAAACACAAATCACTGGACCACCGTCTGGTGCTGTGTTTATTCTGGGCACTCAGTGTCAAGGAAAATGTATGCTTCGCAGACCTCCCACTGTTTTGCTCTTTTGCCTTCCCCATGCTTCTGACACTCAATTTTCCCATACACCTAATTTTCAATACCAAATTTCCAATACCTAACACATAGTAAAACACAGCCAGCCCAGAGCAGGCAGACACCTCATGTCAGTGACCGGCAGCCCCACTCGCTCATTGCCCAGAGCTGTGACCGCCAGGTCCTGGCCTCCTGGGCGGGAGGATGGGGATCCTTGTGGAGGGTCTTCTCTCTCTCCTCCTTCTTCTTCAGGGGGAGGGTGCTGCTGTTTTAATAGTGGCAACAGTGCACTACCTGAGTATGAATCCTCATTAGCTTGTATGTGCATACCGGCAACACATGATGGGCCTTGATATTTGTCATCAAGAAAACAAAGTCTTCCCAGTTTCAGGCCACCCTGTTCTAGTTTTGTCCCAAAGCTTTTCATGTCAACAGCCATTTCATTTCAATAAGCTAATAATAACCCCTGCAAAGCCTGTGTATCAGCAAAAGGTTCTCCACAGCTGCAACTGTCAGCAAAACAGGAGCTAATGCTGCAGAGGGGCAAGCACTGAGGAAGTCTGAGCCCTTGCTTGTGGTAAGTCTTAGGCAGCATTTGCTGAGCCAGGCCCATCACAGGGCTTTGGTTCTGTCCTAGCCTGCCTCCACCATGTTTGCAGTTGAGTTATCACTTGTGAGAAGAGGGAACAGCATAAGGCCAGGCTCCACAGAGAATTACCAAAGTCTTTACTCATCCTTTCTCTCCAAGGAGAAACCTCTGGATACCAGAGGAGGCCAGATAAATGCTTCGTGTCTTCCACTGCAACAAGAACCAGCTCTGAAAAAATCTGCATTGGTGTCTGACAGGAATTTTTGGAGCAATGGGGATTGGCCTGCTGCTTCTCATAGAAATCAGCAGGAATTTCATCACTTGCTTCTCTGGCCCAACTCTGCTCCTGTGTCTGGCAACCCCTGCTAAAGAAAAGCGGGATTTGCTGTGGAGGGTATTTGCAGTGAGGGGTGGTGGGGAGGGGGCAGGCTGCCTGCTGGGAGGTCCTTTGGACTGAGGTCCCCCTGTAGCCCTGAGGTCTGATGCTCATTTTTCTTCCCCTTGGGTTTTGCCCAAGGGAGCCGGTGGGTTTGCTGCTGGTCAGCATGCAGTGCATACAGCTTGGGACCTTGGGGCTAGGGATGAACAGGAAAGATAAGCTATCTGTGAGCATAAACGTGCCTCTAGCCTTGCACACCTTGTAGGAAAAAGGAGAATTCTGAAAAGGAGGACACACCGAGAGGGACTGGGCAGTGCATGCCTTGTTTTTCACCCTCTTTCCATCAATCACCCACTGCTGAGTCCTTTTGGAGGCAAGCCACAGAATGAAAGACCTGTCAGGCCCAGTGTAACAAAAATACAGGGATTTATAAACAGATAAACATGGGATACTACTGACCCTGTACAAATAGAAGAGACACCCTGCTTAGAGGCTAAGCACTGAGATCTTTTAATGACCAGAGCACTTCCGGCTTTCTTCCTGCAGCTCCTGTATCTGGGTACCATGATATTCATCCCCATGCTGTGAGATCTGAAATGCGTACTCCACAAGCCAGTGTGTTGTTCAGTAAACGGTGGTTTGCCCGATCTTTCAATCCTCCAGCACAGTTTGGTGCATAACACTCACGGGCTGCAGTGAAACCTTCAGGCCGGTGAGGTGGCTGAGCCAGCAGAGGTGTTGCATGGTGCTGCTGAGTAGCACTGCCACAGCAGACCCTGCGAGCAGCCGGTGACTCAGGTCTCTGCTATATTCCCTAATGAAAGGCTGAAGGGTCTGGTGTCTTTGTATTAATCACCGCAAGCTCAGCTCTCCACTGTTAGTATCTTCCCAGGGTTTTGTGTATCTTAGCATGTTTAGATAAGTAAACTATATTTTGAGTGCTCTGCTGAGAAGAAACACTGGTAGCAGACTCCTAGGAGGCAGCACCATGGGCTCAGTAAAAACTGCAGGGCTGTTCTGTGTTACACTTGTTGCAAAGGGAAAAACTCAGGACCACTGCACTGTAGCCATACACGGTGCCATGTTTCGAAATGAGCCTGACATGGGTGAAAAGTAAGAGCTAGAATGGCTGAGCAAACAGATCTGCAGCCAAGCAGAGTCTGTTTCCACCGTGTCCTGTGGAGTTTCTGTGAGCTCGGCAGCCCACAGGATGTGTTAATAAGCGAGCTGCAGCGTTCCTGCTAATTTAGCGTACTAACACTCCTCACATCCCTGAGAGGCTGTGAAGAATGAGCTGCCTCTACTACAGCCAAGGGGAGCCGCATCCTTTTGCTTGCTACATTGCTGGTTTTGTGGTGCCTTTTATGTTGGGTCCATGATGGAAAGAAGTACCTGAGCACCAAGGATTTTACCCCATGACCCCACAGTACTTGTTATGCCATGATCTCAAGTCCTCAAGGCTCTCTTTTTGGTCTGGGTGCTTTTAGGTCAGGTATGTAGCTCTGCCCACAGCCAGTGCACCTACTTCAAGGTCTAACATGCTGTGCTGCCTACTGCTTTTATTTGCACAAGTTTTCAAAAGTATCATAGGGACCAGATTTGATGGATTGCCTGCCTGAAGTAGCTGGATGATCAGCTGGAGTGTTGGTTTGGGCATATTGATTCCTATTTGTGTCCTAATACTTTAATTGCTGAGTTCAGCCTGCAAACTGTTCTCAGGAACTCACTTTGGTATTCCCTGTTCCTGAAGTGAAATCCCCTTTGTCCATGCATTTCCCACTTTCCTATAGAAAGGAAAATATGATTTTATGTTTGAGTAAGTAGAATGTAAAGCACTATCCAGCAGGTCAGTTTACTGTGGGGCTGCTTTCTGTTGATGGGCAAGAATACACTTCTGTTTGCTTTTCTTAGGTTTCTGTGGTATTCTCTTACCATGAGAAATGAGCACTGCCAAGAAGAGATGAAGACATGGCTTAGCTACAAAGAGGAAGTGCAAAAGGCTGACAATCCAGAGAAAATATACTGCAAATGCAGAGCTGCTTTTTGGGCTGATTCTTCCAAGCTGTGTGATTGCTAGGGTGCTCAAACTCTTAAAAGTCACCCACACAGATTTCATTACCCTGCAACGCGTGCGCAGGACCTTACGGTATTTCTGGCAAGTCTCTGTCATGTGCCTGCCAGCAGCTGCCTGTGCAAAACATGACGGTCTGATATGCCACCGTCCTGGGGAGCCCGAAGTATTCCTAAGGCACAAGCCCACAGATACTGAGGAAATGGTCAGGAAGCATCATCCCAGAAAACCATCTTAAACAGAGCTGGACTCAGAGTTGGCATTGCTCTCCTCTCCCAAAATCGCCAGATGAGTTTGCAGGTGCTGATGGGCTAGCCAGCATCGCCTGGCACATGGTGCAGAGCTAGCATGAGAAGGGGACCTGGCACTGCTGTTGAGCTAATGGCCATGCACCAGGTATCTCCTCTTCTCCTGCTGCCAGAGAGGCAGGTAATTACTGTATCCATTTTAGAAATGAAGACAGTAATGCATGCATAGGCGGAAGGGTAGAGTTTTAAGAATATGTGAGCGCCTGAGATGCAAGTGCTTTGGGAAACACCACGTTGAGCCTGATTTGCATCTGTAGGCATCTAAATACTTGTACCGCTCTGACCCAAAGGGCCGAGTGCAAGGGTGAAGGGAGCATGAGCAGCAGTGCAGGGTGAGCTCCCACATCCCCTCACTGGGGATCCCTCACTCCTTGTGGCACTTGGGCCAGTTGCTCCCCTACTTTTAGACAATGCTGCAGGGACAAGTGCCCCTCGGTTCCCCCAAATGGCAGTGATGATGGCGTGGGATGGGATGGGATGGGATGGTGTTTCCCTCTTCACCCTGCAAGAGAAGCCCGCATTGGCAGCCTCGCTGATCCACCCAACTCCTCCCCCATACTAGCTTTTCTATTTCAGATAGAAATCTATTTAAAAACTCAACAGATTTATTTTGCTTCAGGAGTAGGAAACCCACTGGTTTTGCCTGCCTGAATATTGCCCCAGCCTAGCTGGATGCTGTGTGTCACCTGCCAGGCACCATCGATGTTCCTCAGCAGGAGGCAGAGCCGATGCCCCACGCTCACCTCTCCCAGTCCCCGCAGGACTTTGGACACTCCTGTTTATGATGATGACAGGAGTGTTGAAAGCTATCACCCAAGCTGAACTGCAAAAGAGTGAGGGAGATTACCTCAGTGGAAAAACAGATACAATTATCTGTAATAGACTCAGTAACTGTGTATGCAATCATTTCCTCCTGAAGACCTTGGTACACTTGAGAATAAAAACTTCCTGGTTTCTGTGCAAAGAAGAGTGTCATCATGATTTGTCATTGATGAACCATGGTGTTCCTCACCTTCACTTTTCCAGTTTTCAGTACACCTGCGCCATCATTTTCTCTAGAAAAACAGCCAGAGTACAGCTCAGATTTTTTGGGGAGCTCTGAGGCACAATTCTGCTAAAGGTCAAGTACTTTTTCAGCTGGAGCCAAAGGCTTTTCCTTTCTTTCTGAGCCCAGCTGGTGGGTTTCCTAATTTTGTCATGGCTCTGAAGCCAACCTGTAGGCATCTGCTCAACTGTTTCTGTTGGAGCATGGTCCTGCCATTTTCCCAGAGTGAATCTAGATGGACAGCTGGATCTGGCACTTTCTTAGCAGTGTCCTTTCCCTGTGCTTTCCCACCTTCTTTTTCCATATGAGCAAAGAAACAAAGGTCTTTGCTCCCAGTGCTGGGACTTAGATTTATCTTCATGTGACAGGAAATATAAGGTTGCAAAATGTTGAGGCTTTTTTCCAAAGTCTTTACCATAATGGTGATAAGAATATTCTAATTGGCTTCCCTGTGTTGCATGACCTTAGCGTGATACTTGAATAAGTGTATCCTGTCACCCATGGCCACTTGCACCAGTCAGCTTTTCAAGGTCCAAAACACAAGCTCTTTTCCCACAAGTAATACTAAGATGCTTCAAAAAAACCCCAAACAACCCAGAAAGAAAACTGGGGGAAAAAAATGAATTCCATTTTCCTCTTCAGAAAAAAAAGTATGAAAACAAATGCATGAGCAATGTGATGGAAAAACACAACCTTTGTGTGGGATAGGCTTCTGCAGCTGAAGCACCAAATTTTGTATCAGCCTGAACTACTGCCAATGACCTCTTAACCAAAACTATTTGGTTATTTCCATGGCTGACTCCAGGGTTTTTTTACAGAGACACCCCCTGAAACTGGCAGGGGACTAACAGCAGGAGGATGCAGGTTTGGGGAAGAGGCATGACTGCCATGGTAGCAGTGCTATAGGTGTATGAGAAATACTGTGAAGGAGAAGCAAGAGCAAATGGCACTGCTGCAAATGCCTGATCACACGAGACTGGTAATGTGGGAGCCTCGCACCAGCACAGGGGGGTGAAATAAAAGAACTCCCTGGTGAAACTGGAAATTGTCAAGGAGGCTGACATTCAGCTGGGTGTTGGGATCAATGTGGGAGCTGTTGAGAAATGTGTGCTGCAACCTCTGACATTTCATCCCTTATCAGGTTTGAGGCAGTGTCTTTTGTGGCATAGTTCTGTGGTGAGGCAAGGTGGTTTTGGTGATAATGTGTTTTATTCTAGTGACCTCTTTTTTTCTGAATGTCTTGTCTCGGACCTTTTGCTACTGCTAATACGTGTGCTGAGGAACAATGCTGCAATGCTAGGAAGATGCCAATTAGAAAACCAGTAACGTCATTTCACACCACTTTCCCAAGCTCTTTGCCTAGGCTTCTCCAAACTTTGAAAACAAATTACAATTACGTTTAAATACTTACTCCCCAGGTCACTGGCCCTTTGTAAGGCTACCTGTCCTGCAGGAGCCAGTGCCTCTGCTGCAGGGGCTCAGTGGCACTTCAGGAGGGTCCAGCAGAGCTAACATTTACCTCTCCATTCACAGTGGCTGGTATACAGAGGTGGCTGGGGAGGATGAACAGTGCCCTGGGGAGGCCCAGCCAGCCTTGGCTCAGAGTGACCCTCACATCTCAGGTTCCAGCTGCAGGCCAGAGGCCACGATGGGGCTGGAACTAGCATGGTGAACTGTTGGGAAAGGATGCCCTGGCCACAGAGAAGGGTGCACCAGGTATACAACTCTTCCTGGAGGCTTCTGGCACTGGCCCCTTGCTGTCTTAACGCCTTATTTCATGTCACTGGTAAAGCTCCTGCACTGAGAGTAGAGGATGTATCACTGCTGGTCTTTCTCTCTCAGCAGCCTCTCCTTTCTTGTAACTGTTCTTGTCCTTGGGAAGCTTTTCTCCCCCCAATATCTAGCTCTATTTCCCTCTTGTCTTTCACATCCATCATTGCTTCTTATTATTCTTTTTTGCTTTGTCTCATTTGGAGCCTCTCTGCACAGACAGAGGGGCAGAGCTAGCATCCTCCCTCTTCCTTGCCTAGGGCATGGTTCACATCATACTTTTGCTTCTGTTCCTGAATGAGTTTACTGTCAGTCAATAGCACAACTGCATGAAAACCCACACCCCAAGAGCAGTCATGTACAGCTCAGTATCGAACTGTCATAAATTTACTTGCTTTCAGAATTTTCATTAAGAAGTGACAACAGAGCAGTGAATACACTGCTTGTGGGCGCTCAGGGTCAGAAGACGTTGTAACCCCCTTCTCAGGAGGAAAGGTAAGCACAGGCTGAAACACCCAAGCTGCAATCAGTGCCAGAACATCACTTCAGGAAGCATCATGCCTCTTCAGCGGGTGTTGGCTATCTAAGGCACCTCAAACACTTTGCCAGAGTAATTAGTAGTGATCTGATTCAGACATCGCTATGTACACGTCTGTCTACAATGGTGACATATTTCATCATACATCTGCAGTCAACAGCAATTTTGAGGTGGATACACTCCCTAGCCCACAGTAATTGCCTGCCTCATTCTTGTTGTCACCCTGTGCAGGAGTGTTCGTCCCAACCATCAGTCCTTTGGGTTCCTGCTCAGGGCAAAGCTTGGGTGCTCACTGTGAGCACTGGTCTCTGTGGCCAAGCACTCCAAAAACTGAGATTGTCCTTCATTTGTCTGCTTGGTATCTGCCAGAAGTCCTTGCTGTTTGCAAAGAGACAATCACTGTGCACATGTCCTTGCCGTGTCTCCATGTTGCTCTGGGCATCCTAGGCTTGTCACGGGCAATGACTAGAAAGTGAAGGACGAAGCTGGAGGGAGATGTGTTTAGTTTAGCTGGGACAAGTCGGGCATTGCCTCTACCAAAGGAAAGAGCAGGTTTTGATCCCGTCGTGTTTTCACTTGTTCTGAAGGGGGAAAAAAAGGGGTACTTTGTTAGATGCAACACGGACATTTTGCTCTCAGCTCCAGCAGCTAGGTAAACACTTCGCAGTCAAACCCTTACATCTACCATAAGAGACCTGGAAAACAGGGGATATAGTGTTGCTTTTTCACAAAAAAAAAAAAAAAAAAACAACCAAAAAAACCCCAACAAACCATGCAGCATGGACTCTGGCTTTTCTCTGACTACCTTGTAAAATGCCGCCCATTGGGCTGTGGCATAGGTGTAGCAACAGTTTGTCAGGTCCAGACACTGCCTCTTGCTCTGAGCGGCCAGGCTGAGGTCATGTCTCTGTTCATTTTGTTTTATTAATTTGTTTTTTAAATCTTTGCTTTCACGAAAGGCTTGTAATATGCAATGGAAGGAGGGGAAAAATTAACCACTGGAGTTCTGCAGCTCCTTTCTTGCTGTCTGCAGGAGCCTTTTGGAATCCAGGAAGCATCCACCAGGGATGTGGGTGCCCCTCACCCCTTTGCGGTGCCAGTCGGGGCCCATCCATGGGCCTCCTGAGGCCCACAGGAGCATGTAGGTGGAGAGCACCCATGGGTGGATCGGTGGCCTGGCACTACCCAGCTGTGGAAACAAAGGGTGGTGAAGCTGGTGGGGAGACCATAGCTTTCGGCTCTTCCCTCACCAGGGGGATGAAAGTCAAACACCTTGGTGGGGAAGCACAAAAAGGTAGTGGGGGAAAGGAAAGCGTGAAAGGCAAAAAGGCTTATGCGTCCCTTGGGGGAGAGAAAGGTAGGAAACGCAGAGCAAGGAGACCTGGGGAGGAGACACTGGCACAAGGCAGAGGAGAAGGGTGGAAGCCCTCCTTTCCCAGAAGGGAGCTATGGAGACACAAGCACTATGGAGCCAGCAGTCAGGGCAGGGCAAGGGGTGTGGGTGCAAGGGAGGGAGACACAGACTGGCGGTACCTGTTCTGTGCTACTTCACCTGTGACTGCTCGTGCCACTCTTCAGGCCTGCCTTTGTGCTTCATTTTTTTAATCAGCCCCCAAGATCTCAATGTAAACTTGCTTGTCTTCCTCTGGCTAGGGCCAGCCCTGCTGTTTCTGTGCCCTCTGTGCCAGTCATGTTCCATCTCCTTCTTGAGAAAGCTCACTTCTCTCTGCTGACCCACGATGGCCAACCACAGCAGAAGCACCCGCCGGCTCTATCCAGGCTGCCTTTCCCCACCTCAATCCCCTTGGATAAAATGTGAGCACCTGCAGACAGTGGTGTGTGATTTAGATCAACCTCCAATATCATCACATTTCCAGGATGACTGTGGCTTTCAAGCAGCTTCTAGGAGGTGGGCAGACATGTACAATGTGTCCTGCAGAGCTTCCTGAGCTTTGGACAGGTGAACAGTTTGCTGGAAAGTGGAATACAATTCTGCCCTCGGTGGTGCCTTGGGTTGGTAATCTCTTCTAGACTTGAAGCTTTGAGTTATGTCATCAAGGTGAAAAATTACATGCATGTTTGTGGTATATGTATCCAAAGGGAACTGGGATATCAGAAAGAAAGACTAGATGCCCTTGTCTTTCAGAAGGGAGGTGGCATTTGATAAAGGCCCAGTCAATCTCCTTTGAAACAATACTAGTTTATGGGGCAAGTATGGGATTTGTGTTATTTTGGTGTTCCATCTCTGTTGCATGTTCTCAGCAGGGGCTGTGCTTGCCTGTAGTGGTGGTAGATCGGATTTGTTCATATACCTCCTGTCTTGTGTTTCAGTTGCTTTGGCAACACTCTAACTCCTGGTCATGACAGGATACCACTGTGGACGGGACGTGCAGAGATCATCGTAAGGAATTTCCTAGGCATAATGTCTCTTGGAACAGAGGATGGGCCTGTCTGGGCACCTGGAAAAGGCAGTTGGTGTGAAAATGGTGATGTCCCTTGTGTGAGCCAGGAAGGCTTCTGGCTCTGTCCAATCCCCAGGAGCCATATTGGGGATGACAAGCTGGGGTTCCTGGCCACCGCTTGGCCAAGGCCTTACCTTTTCACATCATGGAACGTCACTTGTGGGCAAGACCACAGCGGGTGACCAGCTGATGGTCTCCTGCAGCCCTGTGGGCACCCAGCCCTGCACAGAGATGGGTGCCAACAGACAGCTGAGACACCTGCTCGCCAGGCAGGAGGTACTGACCTGCCACAATGTCCTGAGCTGTAGCTTTCTTCAACAAAATCACGGGAAATCACTTTTCTCTGCCAAATATGGCCTCATGAACCCAGGGAGCTGTGATGCTGATACGTGTCTGCCCAGGTCCCAGCCTGCCTGGCTGTCAGGATGATTGCCACGGGGGTGATAACCCACCTTGTCTCTCGAGGGTGACTCAGATTACAGCCAAAGAAAAGATGGTTTTGTCTGCTCCATTAGTCTCCCGGCCCAACATTTGTATGTGACAGGTTACCTGCTTGGTACTCTCAAATGACTCATGACCACAAAAAAAACCCTCATGGGGAAGCTGGCCTACAAGGTGTTACTTGCTTGCTGTTAATTGTCCAGGACTCGTGACTGCTGCTGAAGGCCTTCTACTGTATAATTACAGCCCAGCCTTAGCAGACCTGCCAGTCCGTACGGCGCTGCTGAATGGCGTGTGTGCCTATTGCTTCCATGAACATGGCTCCAGAGGATAATTATGTCCACAGGAGGAGGACAGGATAGAAACCTGATCGGAAGGATAAGGAGAACCTGCTCCATGCCACCATGGGATTACATGCGAGAGTCTGGTATTGTCTGAAGAGAGAACAGTCAAGATACCATCGGCTACTCCTGTTATTACACCCCAGAATTCATCAAGGACTGAAGACAAAGAGCTGGTTAATTATTTATGACATATGCATAAAAAGGGAAAGCAGGAACACGCAAAGGACTATTTCATTATTTTTCAGCTTAGCAAGGCTGCTTCATTCATATTAACTAGCTCTATTTCTTTTAAGTCTGATTTTGAAATTTGCCAACAAACTCTTCCCCTCTGGCATCAGTCAGGCCAGTGGTAAACTCAGATTTCTGCTCTGCTTGTTTAATTGGTGCCTCCAAACCTGGGGTTTATTTTGCCTACCTGCTTCAGCTTGTCTCAAGCCTTAATTGTGAGGTCTCTGAGAGAGGGCTTGTTATGTATAATTGGCTAACGTTTTTCAAATGTCACATCTTTTCCCTCTGGAAGAAGCTGATTCATTGACACAGACACATTTTGCACAATGGTCTCGACTTTGCTTTTTCCAGTTAAAAGAATGGTCAAAGCGCCCCATTTTGATATGGCTGAGAGCGCTTCCTCTTGTCTCCTGTTGCAGTGTGGTGCACCGGACCTACCAGGCAAGCTGGGGGCTGTGCTTCCCCTAAGGACATGGGGGATTGTGCCCAAGTGAGGACACAGGTGCTGCGGCCGCTGCAGCAGCACAGCCCCACGTTGCGTCTGATGCAGTATGAAACCCCTCTGCCTTCAGCAAGGCTGGGAGCTGATGGGACGAGTGCTGAGGTTCAGGCCAGTCTCCTGCGCTTCTCAAAGGTCCACCTCAATCACAGCCTCCTCCTGGGGAACTATCATGTGGCCCTCAGGTGCCCTTTGCATCATGTGAGCGGTGTCCACTGGCTGGTGAAATACGTGCCTGCGTGTTTTCCTCAGCTCTTGCTTTGCCTTCAAGCATTTTGCAGTAAGACTGAAGCACCTCCAGCCTAGTGAAGGAGTGGTGTGTCTGACTGGATTCCTTTCTCCATCAATTAATTGTTGTGCTTTTGACTGTACCCCCTTTTATAGACTCATTCCTCAAGAGCACTTTGATTGCAGCATAACAGGAAGTTTTAATGAGCACATCGTTGTTGGGATTCACAGACCAGGCTTTGTGCTGCTTCTGAAGAAAGTACATTTGGTAGAGATTATTTTTCTGGAATAGTTTAAGTGGGCACATGGAGAGGAAACTGAACGTGTCCCCACAGTGGTTTCCTTTCAGGATGAAGCTGCCAGAAGGGCTGGAGCCAAGGCCAGCCTAGCCGGAGCATCTGTGAGTGCTTCAGGAGGGGCTCATGCCTGAGCTGGTCAGAGAGGCTGACCTCTCCCCCAGGAGAGACAGCGGCTTGCAAACAATGGTCCCTGATCCTCTTTCCAAAGCAGCTAGCTCTGCCGTCCTCCCTGAGCACCCAGGAAGGGTGTCAGTATGTCACCAGTAGTTCTCTCCTTGTGCAGTGTGCTTTGTTGTTTTCTAAGCAGTTCCAGGTACAGCCTGATGGACAGGCAAGTGGAGCAGCATGCTGTGAGATGTGGAACTGAACATGATTTCAGACAGAGAGGCTGGGGTGGCAAACCACACTATGAATTCAGCAGTAATCATCAAAGACTGCTAGCTTTCAGAAAGGAGCCAGCTCATTCCCACCCATCTCTAGCTACTGAGAAAACATCTAAGGGTTAAAAAATGAATTTTCAGCATGACAGACACCACAGCATCGAACCAGGCCAGGGAGTCTTCCCTCTCAGGTCAGCCTGAGCAGAGGTCATTGGGAACTGAACACTTCTGCATGTGTGATGGTTTTTTCGCTCTTGTTCCTACTGTGCATGTTGGACACATCAGTTGTGAGTTCAAACAAAAAGAATCAGAGGTGAAGGAGTAGGAGATAGAACGTCTTCCTCATCCTTGGTCGTATTCTGGTTGTCTGAGGCCTGAAGAGATGGCTAAAGCTTCCTGCATACCTGACAAATGGTTATTTTGACAGACTTGGGACAAGAGCCTGTATGTTTAAGGGAACCAAAAGCCAAAAACATGTCACCTGTTTTTTCAGGAAGTCATGGGTTGAGCAGCTGAACTTATATGAACTTTTTACTCAGCAGGGGATTTTGGCAGGAAATCTTACTATTTAAAATTCGGTGACTTACCAGAAGTTTGCATCAAAAGGATCTATCCTGTCCTTAATTATGATCCTTAGATCCAGGGCTCTTATTTTGTTTAGGTGAACAAGTGTTGTGAAATGTCTTTGTGAATCAAATCTAATCAAGTCAGTATTCTCCAGCTGGAGCCTGGAAACCTGCCCAGAGTGCATGGCAGGGGAGGATGGTGTGAGAGGCAAGGAGTGATGACAACCTGCCAGAGGAAAGCCGAAAAAGGTGGAGCAATGAAACGGCCCTAGCAGACAAGGACATTTCCGCGCTTTTCTTCTCTAAAACCTCTGAACTCCGGGACACACTGGGCGTGTGAGTTTACTCCAGTGAGCCCGAGGCAGTTTCAATTTATGCAACTGCTGTTTGCTTAGCAGATGAGAGGCCCAGCTCTCTCTGATCTCGGTGATGTTCAGAGAACACTCTTCTGTAGCTCTCTCCAGCACCCAGATGGGCATCTGCCCAGTGCCAGGTGCGGATGTATTTTGTGTTTTTCCAAGCCATGTTTTTGAGGGGGCTTGAAAATGAGTATCTGAGGACCCCACAGAGTCTTAAGAAGAAGAAATGATTACTATTCAAAGGGCAGAGTGAGCAGAAGGAAGGGATGTATTCCTGAGTTTTCATTATGGACATGTGATGGTGACTCACCTCCAGGGTTGGGGTGACACATACCAGGGGGTCTTGGGTGCAGGGATCTTCAGCCCTGTCAGCCTCAGAACTCCAACAGGGATTGCTGGTATGGTTGCAGTTAGCATCTGGAAGGAGGACTGTGCTCCAGGGTCTCAATGCATCCCCAGGCCTTCCCTGAGTGATCTACAAACAGCACATGAGCAGTCAGTCCTCTCTCCACAGCTGAAGACTTGCCCTTTAACCAGGTCACTTTGGGGAGAACCTGGGATCTGATCTCCACAGAAGTTTGTGTCTGCAGTGCAGCTCCACAGCAGCATCATGTGCCGGCAGCCTCTGCAAGCACTGAGATCGTCAGAGATGCTGGCAGTCCTGGCGTGTCGCTCCCATGAGGAAGGCTGGTCACACAGAGGGAGCCATGGCTGCAAATCGGCAATTTGGGATGTGCTGATGTACCTATTGTGTACCAATCTGCACAGCTGGAGCAACCAGCTTGACTTGACATATGCTAATCTGAGAGGCAGAGAGGAGTCATCTTCTTCTCCAGTGTCTCCTTAGGGGAGGCTGTGGTGCCAGCAGTACAGCGCCGTCCGGCACCAGCACTTACCACATGCTTATTAATGGGAAAATTAGGAGAAATGTACACAGCATGTTGGCTGTGCCAGGCACCGCCAGGCTGACGGCCTTCAG
Organism: Athene noctua; assembly: GCF_965140245.1. Lineage (NCBI taxonomy): Eukaryota > Metazoa > Chordata > Aves > Strigiformes > Strigidae > Athene > Athene noctua. The sequence continues at coordinate 103,491,584 of NC_134037.1, read as the reverse complement.
GAAATACCGTGGTTCACAAAGTCACAAATGAGAAGACTGCATCAGCTCACCCCTCCTTCACAGCAGACAGACAGATGGGTGTGTCCTCTGGGTGAGCATCGCACCCACACGCTGTGTGACGTGTCTGTCGTGCTGCACGGGGGTCTTACATCTTTTGGGGAAGGCGAGGAGCCGGAGCCCTGCAGCACATGAGGCTGGAGGAGTACCATTGCTCTTCAGCATCAAATCCAAAGATCCCAGCGTGACCCAGAGCAGAATGTAGGACAGCCTTGCATCAGGCCCGGAGTACACACCTGCTTCTTAAAAACAATCAGCAAGTTTGATTACAGTGCAGCCCGGCAGCCTGAATGGGGAGACAAACAGTAGGACTGGTATTTATCATCGGGACTGTAATTATGCCTGCAGGTCCCATGCTGCCCGGGCCCCAGTGTGGTAAGGGTTGTACGAGACGTGATAAAAGATCATCCCTGGCCTGAAGAAATTAGAATCTCATTTAGAACATCCCAAGAGGGCGAGCTAAATGGGGATGGTGTAAGGGATTGAGGTTGGGAAAAAGCAGGGTGAGTGTGATTACAGATAAGGCTGCTTCCTGGAGGCTCCCGCCGAGCCGGGAGGGTTTGCCAGCACCTTTGCTGGTGGAACTGGGCACGCGGGGTGTGGAGGCAAGACGCGGTGCCCTTACAGGCTTTGGATCGAGGAGGAGGGAGGTGGGCTGCAATTACATATATATGTGTGTATATATCTATATATTCAGAAGGGGAGGAAGGAGAAGGCTCCTTTTCCCAAGGCTGATGGAGGATGAGGGCACGCCGAGTCTTCTGCAAACAGCCGAGGCCACCGTCCCCGGCAGAGCAGGCGCTGCCGCTCGTCCTGTGCCCCGGGCGCTCACCGGGGCCCGCAGCAGAGACCCCCCGTTCGCCCCGGGGCGGGAGGCGGCCGCCGGGTGCGGCGGGGCCGGTGGCGGTGCCGGTGCCCGCCGCGCGGTGTCACTGCCGGCCAGGCGGCCGCCGCAGCGGGGCGGGCGTGAGGAGGGGGAGGCGGGGGGGTGGCCGCGGGGTTGCAGCCCCGGGGGAGCCGGCAGAGCCCCTTCTGCCCCCCGCCCCGCAGCCCCTGCCAATCCCGCGGGCGGGGGGATGCTCCGGCAGCGCTCCCGGGTAGGGGCGCCCCGGGGGTTTGGCCACCGGGGGGCACGGCAGGCGCCCCTCACCCTTCCCGTGCCGGCCAGCCGGGCTGGAGCGAGCAGAAGCGATGAGCGGAGCCGGGAACGTCCCCCCCCTCCGCCCGGGGCTGGCAGGAGGAGCCGGCGCCGGTACTGCTCGGTGTGAGGCCCAAGCAGCTCCGCTCCAGCACAGCCCAAGGACAGCAGCCAGAAGCGACTAATCCGAGCTCAGGGCAAAGCCGGGCTGGGTGCAAATGATTGCTCTTTGATTTATTAGTAGCGTTATTGATTTTCACTTCTGGCTCAGCGCGGGCTTTAGAGCAGCTTCCAGCTGGCTGCCCGCCAGCTGCTGCAAAGGCCCGACAGCTGCTGCCGCCTCACCGCCCGCTGCACCTTCCCCGTCCAGGAGCCGCCGGAAAGCTCCGGCTCACACGTCCCTCCGTGAAGACACATCTGGCATGCCTCGCCTTTCCTGCTGGGCGTTATTTACACCGGACATCACAACTTTCTGGTTACAGATGGGGCTTTCGCGCTACTAGAAGGGAGTCCGGGGCAGTTAGTGCTATTCTGGCGTATGCGGGATCCTCTTCTGTGGGGAGGGAGAGGCTGAATTGTGCTGCCCCCAGGCTGAACACGCTTTCCCCTGCGTTTTACTTTCAAGAACAGTCTTCGACAGGCTGCGGATTTGGCGAGCTCTGTTTGGGAATCTAGCCCCAGGGAGAAGGGAGGTCTCTCAATGCCCCGGCAACCTCCGTGCGTGTGGTATTAACCTGTGTGCCGGGGAGAGCCAACTTTCCCCTTCTTGCCAGAAGCCTGCTCAGCAGGGTTGCTGCAGATGGGTCCCTCCCCTAACAAGCAGACAACTCTGAGCCGGTAACCTTGCTCTCAGGATGCACAAAGGGCAGCATTTAACCATGCTATGTTTTCAAGCAATCTTAATTCTCCTTTGAGCAGATTTTAACAGCTTTCACTGCTTCCTCTGGCTTCATAATTTGCCTTGACAATCAAAGGGCCTGAAATTTTACATGTTTCTTTATGATGCCTGAAATTTCCAAAAGGGAAAACATTTTTTCCTCCAGTTTGAACAAGTTACCAGATCTAATATGAGATGACCGGCAAGAATTTCATACAGTGGGGCAAACACTGAACAACGGTGTCTCAGCAGGCTCCTGCCCTCTGATACATCTCACTCAGGGTAGCTTTGGAAGGAAAAGCGCAGTATTTTCCGGACATACTTAAACTCCAGCACCCCTGTATTGTTTGTATTTCTGTGCACAAGTATTTTGGCATACGTGTTCAAAGCGCTTCACAAGCAGTAGATTACCAACTTTGGCGGGCTGGGGGTGGCAGGTAATCAACCTGCAAGTGTTGTTTGCTTTTGGGTGCTGGTGTGGCCCACAGGCCCCCAGGCAAGGCAGGGAGCAGAACACACGAGTAGCAAACCTCCTTCCTTCCTTAAGCTTCCTAGGGGTTTGCTCCATTTACTGGTCCTTTGCCTTCCAGGGGTGTTCTTCAGTTTAAAAGGCTCTCCTCCAGACACAGGTATGTCTCAGTGTGAGCGATATGAGCTGCAGCAATACAGGCTGCTCTCATCACTTTTGCGCAAGGTCTCACAGTTTATTCTCCCCAAGTGCCACCACAGAGTTATGGAATTCTGTGACAGTCTTACTTTTGGGTTAAAAAAAAATAATTAAAAAAAAATAATTCTGGCACTCATCTTTCTAGAAAGAAGCTTCACAACATAACTGGAGCACACCCAAGAGGCTGAAAATCAGAAGAGAAATTAAAATATCCTTCATTTGATGTTGAAGCTGGTAATTTTGAAAGCACATTTTATGTGCAGAGGTGGGGAATGAGTGGATTTTGATTCAGTCCTTGACTTCAGAGTTCTAAATAACTCTTTCAGTGCAGGTGGAAGTATTTGTTTCCACCACTTGTCTAATGCAGAACTGGCCTGTGTGTAAAACCATGGAGTAAATGATGGCTGCTGAGTCTTGGCAGGACCATTCTCATCTGAATTAGTTTTAGAGACATCTGGGCCCAGATATACAAGCTGGCACTATCCTGGTTGTGCATTACACCACCAAACCATCTCATGCAAAGCTCCCTTCCCACAGGTGGGTATTAACAAGCACCACTTGTTTTGATGCTTGCTGGTGCCTTTCTTCGCTCCCTACTCTTCACCAGTTTGCTAGATGATTTCTGAATGTGGCAGGTGGATGCAATTTCCTTTCATGACCATTGCAGCAGCTCACACCAGATCCCACTTACTGCCCTTCTGGGCAGTGCAGAATTAGGTGCTGGTGGGTAAAGACCTGCAGAATGGTGATGTCTTTGATGGGGTTGAGGATCTGCTGCCTAGAGCACAGCTTATGGAGGCTTGAGGCCAGTGCCGGACCCCCAGCACTCAGGAGATTTTATATGGCTTCTGGTGAGGGCGGTGTTTCTGTCACCAACTAGTTTGGGCCTGAGAAGGACTGCCCTGAGTGTGGGACTGTCTGACCCCAAAGGGAAGGCTGAGCTGGTCAGAAAGAAACTTCCTGGAGACAAGTGCTTGGCAGGGCTCCTCCTGCCTGGAGGGAGGAGGTGAGTGCTTCATGAACGGTAGGTTTCTGTAGCATGAAGGGAGTAACACAGCATCTGGGCAAAACATAAGCCATGAAGTCATTTTAGCTGTGTTAATGCATGTGGTCCTGATTGCTTGAGGTATTCAGGAGATGAACAAATTTCTGCACTCCCACAGATAAATTAAATGATGCTCTGTACAACAAATATTGTATAACAAGTTTATTAAAGGCTGTAGAAGGCTTGGGCTGTTATGAGCAAAGATGTGGGCAGAGATGTGGATTGATTTGAATGCATCTACATTATATTTTTGTGTATAGGGGTATTTTAAACCAGATTTACAATTGGCAAAGTTGCCTTAAGTTGACAAGTTAAGCTGGGTACAAGGAAATGTTTTTTCCTCATGAGGACAGTTCAACACTGGATCAGGTTGCCCAGAGGGGCTGTGCAGTCTGTATCCTCAGAAGTTTTCAAGTCTTATCTGTACAAAGTCCTGAGCAACCTTGTCTGGCCTCATTGCTGACCCTGCTGTGAGCAGGAGGTTGGGCTGAGATCTCCTGAGGTCCCCTCCAGCCTGGATTATCCCTGATCCTGTCTCCATTCCTGGAAGGATTGGGCTTTGCCATGCAGCTGCGGCTCAATCGGTCTCTGTGTGCACACCCACACAGACATGCACTCACACCCACCCTGCCCCCCCGGCCCCCCCCCCCCGTCCTCCCTGAGCAGCTGGTATTTTGCTGGTGGGTGATGTCATTACATTTGCTTACTTAAGAGAGGCATCATTAGTGAATAAGTAATTTATGTAATGCTGCTGCTAGTGCAAATTAAGGTAGAGCCGGGTTAAGCAGGCCCAGGGCACTGAGGGCATGCTCTGTATGGTGGGCTGTGGAGAAAATCACTGCAGGAGGCTAGCGGGAGGGATTACAGGAGATCAGAGGATCAAGGAACACTGGGTTTGTTTCCTGTTCCCCATGCCCTGCACGGCAGAGCAGCAACGGCAGAGGTTTTTAGTCTGTTGCTGTAAGGGAGCTCAGTAAAGGCATGTTCCCTGGCAGTGCCCTTTACCTAAAAAGACCTGCCTTTGGAGATCAAATGCAGGCTCATCTCTTTAAAAAAATATTTTACAAAAATCAATCACTGTTGTAAGATCAGTGTTTCTGCCTGCCTGTGTGGATTTCTGTACCAGTTTTGCCTTATGAGGCTGTGCCAAATCCCAGAGCTATGGAGGTGCCATAGCAGCTGAGGACTATGGGGTGGGGGGGACATATGGACCTCACAGCAACAGCAGAAGCTTCTCTGCAGACTTGAGGGAAAACTTGAAAGGCAAAACTTGGGAAAAGAGTGAAGGAGCTGCTTGGAGGTCGTTTGTGCAGTGGATGTACCCTGATGGCTGCTTCTCCCCAGTTTGTGTACTCTTACTGCTTATGCTCCAGTGTCACCTGGAAATGATGGTGCTGTTGTGGAGCAGAAATGGTGCACAACAGGGCATTTTCCCACCAGGGTTGTAACACAGACCAAACAGAAAAGATGGGTAAAGGAAGGACTGCAGCTAGAAAGAGCTAGCCAGGGGACATGGCATCCTAAAGCACCTGACAGTACCATACACCTCACCTTTGGAAATGTGTGTCAGTCTCTGGATCCTCTTGAACTCTGAGGAGAATTTGAGTGTAGAGGGCTCATACTGATCATAGCTCAGGTCAGAATCTGACCCTGCCCACCTCATCTAATTGAGCAGATAATGTTCCTACCCAGCTTAGCCTACACAACATTGGTTTACTCATGTTGTTATTAAAGGTCTGGTTTCGATTAGCACACAGGGCTAGGTGATCAGGAAGGAAAATAAATGCAACATACAGCCCTTTGGTAGGCAGGATAATAATCATTACTCACTGGCTCACTAACAAGGACCTTGCCACTGTAAAAGACTAAGTGTTATTGAACAACATCCTAAAAATACCATTCTCTGTAAAAAGAGAGACCAGACCCATGGAAGAGAGGAAAAGAAAGCAGAACTTGTGAACCACATAAACATTATTGATTTTCAGAGTTTTAACGTGTTATTAGAAAAGCTGTCAGCATATTTTATGTCACTGGAGAAAGGTAGGGGGACAGCTTCTAGTGGGGTTCAGGGCAGCACAGTCTGTTCTTCTACAGATCTGAGATCCCTTGGCGGGAACCTGGCAGCCCGTGAGTGCTGAGTGAGTGCTGGCTGCAGGCGTGGAAAGCCACTAGTGCCAGCAGCAAGTCAGAGGAGTGCTGCTGGGCACGCAGCTGGGGTGCAGGGTGGAGGATGCTCTGAGATGGATGCGACCTGCTGGTCCCGTCTGCCAAAGCAGCGAGTGCAACGGGAGCTAAGCTGCAAGCTCTGCAAAGAGGAATTACAGTAGTCAAGACTGTGTCATGAGTGCCTGTATTTCTGCTGAGAGACCCTGATGGGATCTAAGGAAGAGATAATGGAAGAGGAATACCCTTGAACCACATGAGTGCTGTCAGGCTTTCCCAGGAAAGGAGGGGCTGAAAGGGCTGTGGAGGTTTACCTTCTGCATCCACCTCCACCCTATCCCTGCCAGGAGGCAGTTGGAGAGGGAAGAGGAGATTTTCATCCTGCCAGCATGTGCCAAGCACTACATCTTTGCTATAATTTGGGCTAAGGACAAAGGATCCCCTGTCCACCTGGGAGGTTCCTGTTCCCACTGTAAATCATACCACAAGAGATACGCAGCTGGTTATTAGCCTAACCTTACACCTCAGCCTAACGTAGGCACTAACCCTACTAACAGTTTGTTTGTACAATTAATCACAAGTTTGTTTACTGCTGGGGACTGATGCTGGCACCTGAGACATCTGGGCGTAATGCCAAAGAAAGGGGGAGCACACCTCTGTCCCTTACACTGGAGCCCACTGAGATTGAGATGCAGTAACTCAGCTACCCTTTGTGGAGAGGGCTTGGGATCTGGAAAGGACCCGGCTTCTTGCGCTTGTCCTGGCTGACAAATGCTGACTGTGCCCCCTCCCTAGGGCAGCCTGCCTGATTTGGGAATCTATCCCAGGGCACCATTTTTGGGGCTGTCCAGCTGGTGAGAGCTGCTCTCTCCTTGGTTTGGTTTCTGTACGGTTTTGGGCATCCCAAAGGACTGCACACCAGTGTGTTTACTCAGTCTGAGGGTGATTGAAATTGCACAGAGTTTGGAAGTAAAATTACTTGTTACTACACAAAGCTAAATAAATGCATACTTATTGTGCTATGTATAGTTTTTAATCAAAGTTGTTCTTACAATCACATTCATGGACAATTAAAAGTTTATATATGGAAACCTAACTAAGGATATGAATATTGCTGCTTGATTATAATGTCAAATTGCAAAAAGAAAGATAAAATATAGTAGTTCTCTTTGTTCTGCTTTTTTTACCTGAAGTAAGAACCTGGTTAAATCAGTTAACCATGATCCTACACTTCAGAATAATGCTGCTAAAAATGAAACATAAAATTAGCCTGTCATTTTTCTGTCGTTCACTTGAGATTCAAGCTGTCCTTCTGTAAAGCTTTTAATTTCCATTAAAATACCTTGTGGCAGGTGTGTGGAATTGCAGCAGCAGTGTTTGACCCCAAACCGGTCCAGCCTTCACCTCCTTCAAGCATGACACGCCTGGCCAGGGCTGTCCTGCTCGCTGCTTGCTCAGAGGGAAATCTTCCTCCCTGCAAAGACACTCCAGTAGCAAATCTGGCCAGGAGCACAGTCCCGCTCTTCTGTCTGCATGCCCGAACTGTGCTTCATGGGATGTCCAGCTGTTCCAGGGAGGCTTGTGGTCGCTCTGTGAACCTAGTGTGGATAAGTAGGGCTGGTGGTCTGCCCCAGCACAGCCCCCCATGTCGTGCATAGAGCTGAGGTGGCTGCATGGCTGCGCTGCGTGCATAGAGCTGAGGTGGCTGCATGGCTGCGCTGCTGTATGCTGCTGTTGGGAAATGGAGGGCTGCTAGGAAGGCTTTGCTGGGAGCTTTGCGAGGCCAACGGCAACCTGCTGTGATCCTCAGGAGTGAGCCGGGGGGGGTGTTCAGATGTAAGAGCAATCTCCTCTCCTTCATGGTGAGTCTCTGGTGCTGGAATGAAGCTGGACTTGTCTCAGATGGCAGAAAGACCAGCCCTGGCAAGAGCCCAAATATCTGCACGAGAGGGCCAGAATGAGAAAGACAGATGGACTGATGGTCTCGGCACATGCCGAGCTTGCTACACACCAGTTTACTCTGGCAAAAGCAAGAAGTGCAGGTCAGCTCTGACACAGTATCACCCCTTCGATGCTAGCAAGAGTCCCTCCAGAGACACAGTGCTGGGATTTCTGCCTCAGGCAGAGAGTCCTGTCAGTTTTTGCAGAACTTCATAGGTTACAATTGTGCCTTATCTAATGGATGGGAGGCAGTGCTATTTGGGTGGTAATACACATTCACGTTTGGTTTGGATATTTTGGTGCTGAAGGAAATTTTTTCTCTACTGGATCATGAAGAGGCCTGCAGTGCTCCCATCTGTTTGAATAGTAAGTGTCTTTGATCAATCAGCCAGGCAAACCAGCTAAACTCCCTCTGAGATTCTGCTCCTTCAGTGTTTTGCTTGAGCTTTTCAGTTTTACCTTTGAGCTGTTGGGATCAAACAGAGGATTTTTTAAAGCCTGAGGAGGGTCTAGAGGTGAGTTTGTTTCTAGTTTTAGCTGGAGGACTCTGTGTGTGTTGCTTGGCACGCAGACGGTGCACAGGCCCTGTCCAAAGGCAGCCAAAGCACTTCGCCCAATAGAAATTCTCAGGCTTTCAGTTTTATGTCTTCAATCCACAAGCCGCCACTCTGATTTTTCAGGCAGTCACTCTGCTTAAAGCTAATTTTAGGGTTTCACCAACAGTTACTAGAGCAAGCTTGGCCTTGCTTTTCCTCACCAGGTTGAAATGTCTGTATGTCATAGGGCCAAAAAATATGTGCCAACTGAAACCAGTTTTAACCCTGGTGCAGTCTCCAAGCAGTCCTTGTATGTAAATTTTCATGCCAGGTCAAAGCAGACATAATCCACCACTAACAGCAGTGACCGTTTGTAAGGCAAAGGCAATCAGTATTTACTACCACACCAACTCATTCCAGAGCGGTGCTCGAGGACATGACATTAGTAACCTCGTACAAACACGTTCAGGCACAGGTGGTGCCTGGTGATGAAATCTGAGTTAAGTTGTTTCTAGTAGTTAAATAGCTGGTTACAGGCTTGAAGGTAACTGTAAACCAGGGTTTTTACCAGTGGGGGAAGCAGGCTGTGGGAGGAAGGGGGCATCTTGGTGCTTACATCTGCTACGTTCTGAATGAGCAGCTTAAAATGGCTAAAAGCCTGCCCATGGTGCAGGGGGTGCATGATCTTGCAGTAAAATTGCCCTGCTTCTAGTAATGCAGTCTCTATTCCAGTTCGTTTAAAAGCTGTTGTGTGCCCTTGCTGCTGCTGACAGTGAGTGCTGGCCAGGGCCAAATCCTTCCTCCAGCTCTAGGCAGTGGTTCACTTTTGACCTGTAATGTTTGGTGGACTTTTTTTTTTTTTCATCAAAAACTCTCGGTCACATTAAGCAATGTGGAGGACATATGCTACTGATAGGCAGAGATCATCAAGGTTTGGGACTGGTTATTGTCACCTCTAACCTGAGCTGCATCAGGAGCTGCTCACTCCTGGGCCCTGCCTGGTTCCTACACAGGAAGAGATGTCAGTGTTACTAGCAGCTCACCTCTGCTTGCAGGGATCAGTCCATGCTTGATCCCAAACTCCCTTGGAGTGCAGGGAGCTTGGCTCCTCTTTGGTTTGATAACTATTTTCCTTTTGAAGGTGTAATGACTGCAGTTGAAAGGCATTGGTTTCTAAAATAACCTCCCTCCTTGAAAATATAGTTTAAACTTTCTTGGAGAGCCTTGAAACTTCTGCTAGAGTCACAGGAAACCAAAGTAGTGGTGTTAGGAATGAATGAATGAGTGAGTGAAAGAAACATTTCTCATCCACCACTCAAGTTCCTCTGTGCTCAGAGATGTCATGCTTGGGACTCCCTGACCAGCCCATCGCAAGTCTTTGGGGTGAGGAGTGACTCATCCCCCTCATTCTGCTTTTTACACCTCCACACATCTGCCTATGTTTTTAGAGTTCTGCTCCGGTGAGAATAACAGTTTGTTTACTCTGTGAAGGCAACATTACTGGTGCCTCAAAAAGCTGTTGGATGGGCCTGTTATTGGTGAACGGCACTGGCATTTTCCTAAGTTATGTGAAACCGGTTTAACATGCTGTCAGAAATATTATAAAGAAATAAATGGGTTTTTTTTTTCAATAATTGTGGTTTGACACGGGAGGAGCTGAAATTTGCACCACTGTGGCTTGCAGGTTGCTGAACCCCTCTATGACCAACCTGTGCATCCTGTTCCTATGCAGCACCAGGACCTGGGGTAGTTTGTGACCACCTGGCTCAGAAAAACACTGGAGAGGAGAGGCTTTGTGTTCACAGAACCTAGAGAGACTGAGTTGCTGGAGGAAGAAGGATATTTCCTTTGCATTTCTCTGCGACTGTGCTTGTGACCTCCCGGTGACCAGTCCCTCGCAAAGGCCAGGGATGAACAGGACAACTTTGCATTAACTCACGTGCTGGAGAGACTAGGGCTCACCTGCCAGCTTGGTCCAATGGCGATGCTTGCAGGAGGGATGCAGGTAACTTCCAGTGTGTTAGTGGTCCCCTCAAGACCCTAGTGAGATGATGCTGAGCTGTCCTGTCTGCCAGGCAGCAGATGCAGCTGTGCATGGGAGCTGCTTTCCACACATACAACTTCAATAGACCAAGCTGAGCTCTTAATATGAAGCCGAGCAGCGGCACTGTTGTCTGTAGCAGAGATGAGGCCTCTTCTCAGGACAAGCACCTGGTGTAACTTCCTTGCAGCCAGCATGCACAGTGAAAGAAGGGTTTGGCTTTCTACAACCTTTTTTCTGAAGTGACCCACACACTCACTTGGTATAGTGCCTGAGTAGTTGTCTAATCTGAAACCCACTAATAGAACAACATGAGCACTATTAAAGTTAAAAAACCTTTAGAGATATTGGAACATCTTATAGTTGAGCATCTCTTCAGAGTCAGTAACTTTTAAAGTTCCCTAATTGCACACCTATTAAAACCAGATTTCTGTGACCCTTGTATTTGTCCCCTTAAAGATATCTGGTTACTATCTGTTTAAAAATTCCAGGTGTCTGTCTGCAGGTTTGTGCCTGGCAGGGTGAGCGGGAGCTAATAATAGAGGACAGCAGGAGCTTTCGATTTCCTGCTCTTTCTATTGCTTTCAGATATTTCTAAAACAAGGTGCTCCACAGCCATGCAGTGCAATCTGCAGCAATGAGACTCCATTCTGTCTTTGTCATTTCAATTTCTTCTTTTGCTGACCTGAAAGACTAATTCCCTGCCTCTGTGTTTTGCTGTCATACAGTTCCTGTGGCGTAACGCCTGACTTCTGTAGTGTCCACTGCCCACCATAGTTTACCCAGTGGCATGAGGTCTTATTCCTCAGCCCGCAGCCTGAGAGGACAGCTAAATGTCCGTTCTTAGCTTTCAAAATTGTCGTGTGTGGAATGTCCTCTCCTAGACACATCCATCATTAAATCATCCCAAACAATGCTAAGAGGGCACACACGCATTTTCCTGGTATTACGGAAGACTGCTCATTACAGATTCCAGGACTCCACATTTCCCAGACCAAGGTAAGCAGCACGCTGGGCGCCAGCTGCACGCAGGCTGTCATCTCTCACATTGTACATCACTTGCTATGCACAGGTTAACCTCTGCCAAAACATTATCTCAGCAGTCAGGCCACGTTTGGCTGTGTAAGGGGTGCTGGTGTCCTCAGCCAAGCAGAAGACCGTAGCATTGCATTTGTTAAGTGCAAGCTCAGAAAAATAGCCAGGTCCTTGGCTGCTGTAAATTGTTAGGAGCTACCTGCATTTGCAGTGCATAATCACCATTTAGGAATCTGGGCCATTAACGAGACAGATGGTCTTAATCTTCTTCTTACTGGATAGTTGTGCACATCACAAGCAAGACTTATTGGACTGTTATGGGCAATCAGCAGAGACCCCAAGGACTAAGTGTCAGTGGAAATTGAATGGTTGCTGCCTCCACAGCTGGTCCCTCCCAGTCAGGTTGGAGCAGATGGCAGGCGAGAAAGTCTCCATATGGTACCTGTTTGGTCACTGGAAAGAAGACTGGTACTCAGGACAGTTATGGCTTCCATAAAGAATAATTAAACCACCCACTGAGACAAATAATAGCTCTAATAGCCAGCAAACACCTTAAAGAATAAATGTGCAGGTAAATACTGTTACAGAGCCATCTGAATCGGGATGCTGAAGACCCTGTGAGAGTTGACTGATGTTTTTCTGCTGAAAACAGCATTCCTTACTGGTATTATGATTTCACTACAGTTGGTATCATAACTCAAAAATGCATTTATATCTCTTTGTCAAGCACCAGTATGGCATGACAGGGAAAAAAAAAAAAAAGAAAAAAGGGCACTGTTGTACAAGCTCAGTGAACAGTTGAGCTTACCACAACTCAATCTTTCTTTCTTCTTTCCCTTGTACTATTGCCTCAGCCATTTCTGAGTGCTGGCTGGCCCTGCTACTTTATAAAGTGTCATGGTGCCCATGGGTGCCCACCTCTACCTTCCATCTTTCTCTTACTAACATACAGTGAACATCAGTACAACACCAAGGATTGGGCCCCATGAATCAGTGTGATTTTTTTTGCCACTCTCTGTGGCCCTTTTCAAATTCGTAGCAAAGCCTTTCAGTAGAGTTAATGAATTATTCTGCAGAGGCCAGGCAGTTTCTGGAACGCTGGACTCAGACATCACAGAACTAATCCTCCTGTAGCCCTATCACTGAAAACTCATCAGTATTTCTCCCCTTCAGCTTCCTTGCATTTCAGCTACTGGTACAGGACCAGGTTCATTCTGGCTGAGCTGTGTTTCATGAATCATGGCAAGCCACTCCTTGCAGAGATGATAATCATTCTAATCTTCTGTCATTATCTCCCAAAGCATCAGGAATGTGCTGGATAAATATTTGCAGCATAAAAGAGACCTCAGTTCCCTGTGGCTGAGCTGAGTTAAAATCTGACCTTCTGCTTTGAGCTCATCTCAGTTCTAAAGCTTGAAAGCATGACAGGCACAGATGATTTGCTCAGAGCAGGGCTGAAATGAGAGTCAAGAGAGGGGAAGGCATCCCAAGCCAGAGACTGCTCTGATGTACACATGGATTAAATCCCATGCTCCTGTGAACAGTCAAATCAACACAACTGTGGTGGTATACCTTAAGCTGAATATCAAGTCCTTCAGGGTAGTAGTGACTGAATTGCAGCCATCAGAAATCTACCTCATCGAAAGGAAAAACCCTGAAACATTAAGTCACCAGGTCTACTGTTTGACCTTCTAGAGTTGGAGTTGGTCTACCTCATGCGCACACATGATTGCTTTCACAATAGGGTACTAAATGGTGCTGCCCTGCTTATTTTAGCTTATCTGCTCCCACATAATCATTAGATCAGCAACAAGATGTTAAGCAGACCTTTTCTCCACCTGCTCCTTCTGCACAGGGCAGTGCAGCCCTTTGCAAAATAGAGCAGCTTCACAGCTGTGCAGGACCTGTCATTCCTGTGAGGCGGCTGGTCAGTGTGGGCACCAGCGTCCGGCCCCAGGGCCTCTCTACACCACATTTCACATGCGGATGTAGGGCTGAGCTCTGAGGAGGAACCAGAGCCCTCCATATCGAAACTCAGCACAGATCCCAAAGTTGTCCTTGTCTGTCTCTGGTTTATTGGCAGGCCTTTAATGAGTCTTAAGTTATGAAAGACCAAGATGGAGGAAGGCAGAGCAACTGAAGAGCAGTGTCCCCGTATAGGCACTGAAGAGGCTGGGGCTGGTATTTCTCTACATCAAGACTGTTATTCAGTGACAGCAATATATTCATAAGTACAACAGAAAACCAAGGCAAAGTAGGCAGTGCCAAGGCTCGTTTCTCCAGCTCAGCTGTCCTGATAGATGCAGGGACTGGCTGGAAACCTGGGGAGGAAGATGTGCTTACACCCCAGGCAGCGGAGGGAGGCCAGTGCCACAAGCTGTATAGTGTGTGCATTCACGGGCAGTGAGAAAGACATATCACTTGGCAAGGAGGCAGGCTGCCAGCTGCTGGGCACCTTAACCCCAGGAGCTGATCTGCTGCTGCTGAAACACAGCCCACTCCTCAGAGCCAGCATTCCCCATGTTTGTGCGGCTCCTTCAGAGACCACCACTACCAGGACAGTTTGCTTTCTGATATGACCTAACAGCAGCTGGAGGGAAAGCTGTCAGTCGGACCCTCCGCTTTGAATGTCGTAGCTTGTTTGCCACTAAAATCTCACTCTAGAAGTTTTATTTCCCCTCAGCATTACAGCTGTGTGTGCACTTCCCTACTAAAAACACTCGGGGTGTCAAAGAAAGCTGGTCAGTGCTTGCAGAAACTGGACTCTACTCACAAAATGAAGAGGATAGGAGCTGTCAGGCACGGACAACATACTGTGTGACTATGTCCTCCTTGCTGACAGACAATTTCACTTTAGCAAAAAGTGGCTGAAAGCAGAACAGGTTATTTGTTTTGCATTTTACTTTTTGTCAGTAACTTTCCAGGGGAATCTCTCTAGTTTTGCTACCTACTGCTAGAACGGGCCCTCAGAGACAGCAGCACCTACCCTTCCTTCTTAGAAAGAGTAGCCTGGTCCTTCAGGTTTCTGTTTCATATTTTGCTGGCATTTGAGGCTTGTCTCCATGAAAACCGTGAGACAACATTGAATAATATGGAATATATTATTTGTGAGAATTGGGAAAAAGCAGTTTACAGCAGAGTAAGAGTGTCCTTGCAGTAGCTGCTCTCAGATGTGATAGCCTCTTCCTTCTGGCAGGCAAGCTCTGAGCAGGCTACCATTTCACAGTAATATCAGCAAAGAAAGAAGGCTTTCATTTTAAACCATTCCTTTCCAGGTCAGCCATGAGTTGAGAAAGTAACTGGTGTGAATTTAGCACCGGCACCACTTGCAGACTGTCAGCCCTTTGTAAGCAGAGCTGCAGCTTTCACCTCCTAACAGGCCGAGCTGTGGGAGAAGCTGTGCAGGGTTGTGTGCCCAAAGGACCTCCATCCCCTCCCAGGGGCAGGGCCCCAGCCTGGGAACAAGGCTCAGTCTGGGTCCCCAGCTCCACATGTGGCCTTTCTCTCCAGACCACAAGCACGGGAAATGGGGGTGCAGAGAGCAACCCTCTCAGAGACGGGACCGGCAAGAGTACCCACCGCTGCATTTCAAACCTCTTTTTCTTCTGTAAGTCCATGCAGAGGACAAGTGAGTACAGTGGGACAGAGACTGTCTTTTTACAGAGAATTACTTGAATGCAATGTTGAACAGAGATGTTCAGTATTTTTTTTGTAACTTCCACGAGGGAATGGCTTGTCTTTTCTTGATATAAGGGGGTGGACAGCTTTTGCATATGAAAAGAACTTCTTGCTTCTACTTTTTCTCTCCAGACTGCCTCTGCTCTTGCTCACAGAGCTGCCTGATCACCCAGTCCTCAGCTTTTCAGCAGCTCCAGTCTCTTTAGTTCAACAAAGAATCCCACCTACTAAACCGGTGTTTTCCACATCAGGCATAAGGTATCGAAATCCCTCACTTTCTGGGATTTCCTGGTAGGTAAGGGACACAGGGAGCTCAGTACCTTGCAAAACCAGAGCCTGTGTGTTCCAAATTTTCTTCCTGGGACACTAATCATAGAAAAGAAACAAAATGCTCTGGTACAGTGTCTGCAATTTACCTGTTTCATCTACAGGGAGGAAATCTTCAGTGAAGTCCTATAGGTTCCCGTTTGTCCCATCAAGTCCATGCAGATGATCCAGATCAAATCTTCCTCTGAATTCGCAAACAAGTTACAGCTTCAGCCTGGGAAGATGTTATGTATTTTGGAGGCTTCGTGTGCATGTGTCTAAATGGGTGGCCTCGGAGTTACAGTTGGCCCTGACTGTCTTTGTCTCACAAAAAGGCAGTGCTTTCATGGACATATTTCTCTGCTTTTCTTGCAATGCTGTGCATTATGCCATTTCTCAAGCTAAGAATAGAAAGTCTTCATCTTGATGGCTGTTGAAACAGCATGGACCAGAACACCAAATCTTAGTGGTATGCAGGCCTGCTCTCTGCTACACAGACTTCTGTGTACCAGCTTGAAAGTTAATGATGTACTGGTGACACTGTGGTGTAGATGAAGTACCATAACAAAGGAGTGCTGGTTGAAAACCACTCTCAGAGCTCTCTCTGCTTCTGTTATTTCAGTGTAGGAGGTAATTTCAAATAAGGTATCACAGGAATTTGCTGTGAGCCTAGATCTACTAGATATTTTTATTAGTGTCCAGTAACTGGAGAATATATTTATATCATTTTAAAATGACCTTCTTGACAGAAAGGACTGAAAGCACCTGGAGTGAGGGCCCGAGATAAAAATTATCTGGATTAACAGGGAAAATGGCCCAGAATGAAATTCAGTAAAGACAAAGGTGAAATTATGTATTTAGGAATGTACTACAGAACTACACAAGCGGTGGAAGTATGGAAAATAAGACCCAGGGGTCATAGCAGATCGCAAGATAAACACAGGTATTCTACTGTGGCAGTTGTTCCCCCTGTCTACTTGGTATAAGATGAAGACAAATCGGGTTAATTTGTGTGAAGGAGAACTTCTGCTAGATATAAAGAAAAATGTCAAACTTGTGATGCACAGCTAGTAGCCAAAAGAGGCCACAGGATCTCTGCCATCATGGGTTTAAGAACAGATTAGATGAAGACCTGCCAGTGATGGCCACCATGTGCTTCATGCTGCCCCAGTGCCAGCGGTGGGTGAGGTGACATCCCTGGACACTGCAGCTTTGTGCACGCTCAAGCCAATGCAACATCAGTCATATCTGCCTTGCAGATTCTCCAGTAAAATCCTCTCCTGTTCTCAGTCCAGCTGATGAACTGGAGCTGTAAAGGGGGCATACTGAGACAGTGACATTGCTTACGCTGCTGCTGTGGGGCCCAGGGAGGCCACTGACACCAGCCACTGCTGCTGGGAGGAGGCTTCGCTACTGGCAGTGGCCACCTTAACACCTGGGCTTCCACAGTACAGGGCTAGGGAAGTCAGCACTATTTTGCTGGTCCCTCCTTACTGTCTTACTGCTAAGCTTGGATCTGGTCCTGTCTTCATTTGGCAGCAAAATGGATCTTATCCTTAAAACCTGATTTGAGAGAATACACTTTCACCACACAAAAAGCTCCTGAATGTCAGTGTGCAGCAAGAATAAGGCCTGGAGGGACAGGATTTTTATTCTGCATAAACTGCAGGACAATTGTGCAAACTTGCTGAATCTTCCCATGTGGAAGAGGTCATAAGAGGGCATTTCAGACACCATGTATCTGTAAGGTCCAACACGAACTTTACAAAAAGAAAAGGGAGAGTGACAGTCTTGTTGCCATATGTCAAGAAGAGAGAAAAAAGCACTGACCAGACTTCGAGAAAATAATCTAAGAGGATTGGAATTTGAAGTACTCATGTACACTTTGAACAGCTCCCTCTCTGCAAAAACCCAAGATTATTTCAGAAAGTTGCCAAGCAACACAGAGGCCATATATTGAAAAGGCTATATAATCCAGGCACTTGCTTCTTAAAAAAAAGAAAAGAGGGTCTGATGGACAGATCAGGAAAGTCTTGCTTTTCTGAGCCTCTGCTGGGTTTCTTGTCCCTCTTACTTCTTCCACACATAGGACCCCCTGCCCTGCCCCCCATATTCCTTCCTTGCTTCATTTTGTGTATTGGGAAAAAGAATTATAGAATCATGGAATGGTTTGAATTGGAAGAGACCTTAAAGATCATCCAGTTCCAGCTCCCCTGCCATGGACAGGGACACATTCTGCTAGACCAGGTTGCTCAAAGCCCCGTTCAACCTGGCCTTGAACACTCCCAGGGAGGGAGCCTCCATGGCTTCTCTGGGCAACCTGTGCCAGTGTCTCACCACCCTCACGGCGAAGAATTTCTTCCTTATATCTAATCTAAATCTACCTTCTTTCAGTTTAAAACTGTTACCCTTTGTCCTATCCCTACACTCCCTGATAAAGAGTCCCTCCCCATCTTTCCTGTCGCCCCCTTTAAGTACTGGAAGGCCACTGTAAGGTCTCCCCAGAGCCTTCTCTTCTCCAGGCTGAACAACCCCAACTCCCTCAGCCTGTCCTCATAAGGGAGGTGCTCCAGTCCCTAGATCATCTTTGTGTATCTCTTCTAGACCTGTTTGAGCAGGTCCATGTCCTTATGTTGGGGGCCGCAGAGCTGAACACCACTGTAGGTGGGGTCTCACAAGAGCAGAATAGAGGGGAATAGAGGGGGAGAATCCCCTCCCTCGACCTGCTGGCCACACTTCTCTTGATGCAGCCCAGGATATGGTTGACTTTCTGGGCTGTGAGTGCACATTGCTGGCTCATAGTCAGTTTTCCATCCACTAATATCTCCCAGGTCCTTCTCCACAGGGCTGCTCTCAATCCACTCCTTGCCCAGCCTGTATCTATGCTTGGGATTGCCCTGACCCATGTGCAGGACCTTGCACTTGGCCTTGCTGAACTTCATGAGGTTTGCAGGGTCCCACCTCTCCAGCCTGTCCAGGTCCCTCTGGATGGCACATCCCTTCCCTCCAGCCTGTTGACCGAACCACACAGCTTGGTGTCATCAGCAAACTTGCTGAGGGTGCGCTCAATCCCACTGTCCATGTCACCAACAAAGGTGTTAAACAGCAGCAGTACCAACACTGACCCCTGAGGAACACCACTCGTCACTGCTCTCCACTTGGACATTGAGCCGTTGACCACAACTCTTTGAGCGTGACCATCCAGCCAATTCCTTATCCACCAAGTGCTCCATCTGTCAAATCCACGTCTCTCCAATTTAGAGACAAGGATGTCCGGTGGGACAGTGTCAAAGGCTTTGCACAAGTCCAAGTAGTTGCTCTTCCCTTATCCACCAATGTTACAGAAGTCTACCAAATTTGTCAGGCATGATTTGCCCTTAGTGAAGCCATGCTGTTTGTCACCAGTCACCTCCTTATTAGGAAAGAGAAAAAACAACACGGCCAAAGAGACAACAAAAAATTGTAAGAAAAGACAAAACAAAGTGTGACAGCATTGCAGTAAATAAGAAAACACCACTGAAGTAAGACATGAACAATGCAGTTTGTATTTGAGCATTTCCAAATAGATCTTGATAAATGCAGCCCAGCTCTGCACCATTTACATATCCCTCCTTGCCAAAAGGAACAAAGGTAGCTGCTGTAACACTCACAGGAGAGGAAAAGGGGGAAAAAGAGATGGATTTAATTGTATGCTTTTTGTCATTTTTTTACTATTTTTGGTTCTACTCTCTGAGGGAGCCAGTGAATGAAAGGCTTTAAAGCAGCTGCCTGGCACTACTATGTAAATGCTGGGGAAATGCGAACCTTGTGTGTGCAGAGAGGTGGCAGGGACCTGTGCATAGTCCTCACATGCTGCTCCTTCATTTCTCCTCAGCAGGCTAAGCACTAGGAGCCCCTTCCTCTACATTCTGCACCACACGCACTGTTTCCCCATGTCACTGCAAATGCCAAGTAATAATTGGGTTACTCTCTTTGAAAATCTAGATGTTTTTCATAAACAGGTTGTTGGAAAAGTTGTTAGTCTCTGAAATGCAGTTAATCTTTGGACAAAGAGACTTTTAATGGTGCAATGTTGTCTAGCAACTATACTATAAACAGTCCTCCATTTGTCTCCTGTGGGTAATCACTGATTTCTTGGGGATTAAAGCTTAAGTAACACTCCAATCTAGGTGCGTGCATCAGACCAGGGGGTATTACAGCAGATTATGCCTCCCAGTATATAGCTTGCTTAACCATTTAGAATCACACCAGAAAACTGATGGCTGCAATGATAAGAAAATGAGCACTAGCTTGTCAGATAATTAATATTTTGAGTTATGATGTAGAACATTTTACTGGCAGGCTCCAGAGGATTTCTGTCTTACAGAAGGGTGGGGTGGCAGATAAGCATCAGATCAGAAGACCTCATCTAGGCTGAGCCTGACTTATTTCAAATATATCTCAATAGCTGTTCCCCAACAGCCTCTTGCATTTGCTGCCACATGTTCTCTTGCATTTGCTGCCACATGCCGCAGGTACGGAGTTTTGCCTTCCAGTGGTGTGCAGGACTGTGCCGCAGTAAAATACTACAACTCACTCTTGGGCACAGAAGCTCAGGACTGATTGAACTGACTCTCTACGTGTTGAGAATGCAATTTATTAGATGCATCTGCTTCCATAGATCACCGTCTGTTTAGGCGACTGAAAACATGTGCTATTGCTAGATCACCACATTTAACACCTCCAGTGAAGCTCCCCTGCGGCATGTACTGTCTTTGGTTGCTGATGGCCTCAGCCTAGTGCTGGGTAGTGGATGAGTGGGGTGGCTTGGGGCTGGCCGTAAGGAAAGAGAAATCGTTCAGCTGAATTTAAATGAAATAATAATAAAAAAAATTACAAATCCCAGGCTCTAGATTTAGAGCAAATCTCAGCATTTGTGGGATTAGATTTTCAGGAGTTGACCACCCACGCTGAAAGAAATACAGGTCTGTGGGTGGGTAATGCTACATATCTTTTGGTAAATGGGCGTTTAACTGAACATATTATGTTCAAGACATTTATCTTAAGATTTACCTTAAGAATTCACATTTTAAAGAGAACAAGTTTAATACGATCTGAAAAAACAAACTCATGCTGGGGTTCCCCAGTTCCCCATCCCACCCTTGCAATCCTCCTTTAATGGCTTATTCATGACCCACAAGTAGCGACTAAAACCTCCTCTTGCCCCTGCACACTCAGGCTCTTCAGGCTTTAAATATGAAGTCAGGAGGCATCAGAGGCTCATTTACTGTGCAAAACCCAGTGTGCAGGAATGGGTAAATTGTTGTGACTGCCCCTCACTTCTCCCAGCTCAGCTGAGCCAGAGCAGCTCTTGCAGCTTCTGCAGCAGCAGCCCCCTCCACCTGCAGGCTCAAGTGGAGAAAGTATGGGGAAAGCGGGGAGCAGCATCCCTGAAGGGAAGGGCCTCCCCAAGGCCGAGCTGGTGCGAAGGTTGCAGTATATCAGCTTTCATTTCCAGCTGTGTCAAAAGGGATTTGATGCTTATGGCCAGTGTTTGGGTGCTCCACAAGCTGATGGAGCAGTGCAAGGGGCACCCCAAATGCTGGGTTGAAACCTTTTTAGATACCAGTGCTTTCCACATACTGTGTGGGTGGCTTGGGAAAGAATCCATGGATATAAGTGGTATACCAGGGAATGTGGGCTTAATTCAAATGCCCACAGGGTGCCCCTCTCCGAAACACCACCATTTCAGAAACCTTTATTCTTAAGCAGTTGCTGGCAATGAGAAAGGTGTGAAGGCTGCTTCCCTAACTGTGGGATGTAGCCTTTAGGGTCTTAGGATGTAGTGACAGGGATATTTTGTACACTGCATCTTTTCTTAAGTGTTTAAAAGAAGCATGTTAGACCCATCGAGGATATAGGCATGCTCCAGAGCTCTGTCTGCTTCCGAGTGGGAAGAATTGGCACAACTTTCCTTGGGAGGCTCTACACAAACAGTGTGATCCCACTGGTACTTGTTTGAGTTTTCAGTTCTTGCCTCCAGAGGACCTTCCTGCTGCTGTGTCTTCAGTCTCAAATCCCCAAAGCAGTCTCATAGGTATCCTTGTCTTCTTTCTCTTACTGATGTCTCCTGAAGGGTATGTATCTGATAAAGTTAGTATATCTTGCACCATACATCCTATAAAGTTTCAGTGATATAATTAGGTTATATGCTGTATGGAGCAACAGTTAGATTCTCTATATGCTCTGTATTTGTATTAAAAGAAACTACAGCATTATCATCTTCCCTCCCTCGCCTTTTTTTTTTTTTTTTTTTTAAATTCCCTTCCAAGCCAGCTCAAATCTCTCCACTGATTTCAGCAGACTCTGGAACAAATTCAAACAAATGGACAAAGTCTTGGTCCTGTTGAAATTAATGGTGAAGTTCCTATTGTACTGGATTTTGGACAGTACAAAATTCACCTTTGGATGAAAGAGAACAAACAATTCAAAGCCTCCTGGAACTAATGAAAATCTGTCAATTGCTGTCAGCTAGATTTGCATCAGTGTAAGATAAAATAACACATACTTGGGTAAGACAGAGGCAAACCCCCTTCAAATATGGTGTGAAAACAGTTACGTCTCTAGTACGAGAGCAATTTTCATCACATAATGAAAAGTAAAGCTTAAAAAATTATTACCCCTGTAAAGGTGACATTATGGACTATGTCAGCTTTTGAGATGTGGTCATTTTAAAAGCCAACAACCTTGATAATGTCCTTTGGAGATTCTTGTTTATTAATAGTGTACATTAGGAATCAAGCAATCATAGAGAGTGCAATTAAGCGCATAATCACAGATATATTTGACATCTGTCTACTTATAGGTTTCATGGCATTTTTTGCATCTCCCCCCCTGCAGCCCAATGTCTTCAATTAATTTATCATGACCATCTGTGTTGTAATTTTTGCTGCTCAGCTTGCCTTTCTACATCTGTTTTTTTGCTGAATATTTCATGACACTTCATAATTTTCACTCATAGCGCTAAAAATACAGAACTAATATTTTCCCAGTTAACTTGCTCGGTTAAGATAATCAGCAATTAAACAGACAACTACACTTCTGTAAATGATTCTTTGTAATGGCGAACAGAAAGGCAAGAAGGAAGCAACAACATTTTAAAAGCTGTGTATCAGCACTGGCTATCATTTTCTGGCTCTACTTATTTCTGATGCACAGAGGTAAAATCTTCTGCCAGCTACTGCAGTACACAGTCTGAATCCCCAGCTTACAGGATGTTTCAGGGGGAAGGGGATAGATATATTCAGGGCTAGAGGTTATTTAGTTACTGTGCTCTGGATAGTCTCCATGAGTATAAGTGTTTTTGAGGGCTTTAGCTAACTACACTCACTGTGTTGGGGCTAAGGATGCTCTGAAGTACATAAGCATCAGTGTACATCCAGGATCTCTTCACTCATTACAGTATATCATAAGGAATAAGCAGTTAAAGCTGACTCCACTGAGTGGGCAATGCATGCAAAGAAGAAACACTTGTGTTTACTTCTTAGTGCCATCAAGGTTAGGGGTATAGTGCTCCTAGTAGGTAACTCCTGCCACTTCCCCGCAACAAACACTTTCTACTGCTTTCCTAGAGTCCTTTAAAATGTTTAGCTTGGGGGTTCATCCACAATAAATATTTGGCCATGATACAAATCTTTTATCTGAAGTAACTGCTTCTGCCTAATTTTCTTTCCTTAAATTTCTTCCTTTACTCTAGTTAATACTAATTTTAAGCAATCCTTTTCCACTCCTGGCATTGTAGCACCCTGTGATTCTGTTTTCTATGGCTTCAGGATCTCTAGGTTTTAGTAAACCATAGCAACTGTCATCCTTTCCAAAAAGAGGGAAGGAGAGCAAAAAAACAACATCAGAGCCTACTCAGATACAGTAACAGGCCTGTCACTCAGGAGCTTGTATGAAGTGACGGGAGAAAGGCTGTTCACTTTAGCAAGAGCTATCCTTGCAAAAACATTAGGGTATGTTTATCCAAGGCAAAAGTCCTTGGTGAAGTACAACCCTCTCTGCAACAGTCCTATCTAATAGGCTTTCCTGAGAAAGACCTGTATACCGTGTTTTTCATCCAGCTGTGCCCTGGAACACAATATCCAAGTATCTACCTCAGGTACTGACCCAGGGTACTATTTTCTGAGTTGATATTTTTAACCTTCTGGACTGGTGGTCCCTGATGGCATACCTCTCAGGTGAGGTCACACCTCGCAGCAGCTGATGGCTTTAATCTGAGTATTTAAGCCTTGCTGGGCACAGTCCCATGCCCATGACCCAGCAATAGCATGTAGAGGGAAAAGGGGCAGCCTCACAGTGAGCAAGGAGAGGAAGATGTATTCGCTAGAAAAGACATGGTAGCACTGCCATTGCCAGTTTTTCTCAAATGAGCCTCAGCTACAAAAAGGCTGGGGACTGCTGCTAAGACTGAACGAACTTTCTCTTTTTTGCTCATAGTGCACTTCCGTGTGGGTGGGCTGACTGGATTTGAAGTAAACAGCAGGAAGAAGATCTTTCCAGTGAATGAAAAACTGCTTTGCTGAGGGAAAACAAGCACTACAAAAATATGACAAATAACTCTGAAAGTGGCACTTTTCTAAACAGGGGCTTAAGCCTTTGAAAAAGGCAACATTCTCTCCGTGAGCACCATTATATTCATTGAAACACTTCACCAACTTAGCCAAAAAACAGCAGGCCCAGTATAACCCTACCGCATTATATCTGATTTTTGTCAGTGATTAAGTGAGATTATTTGCTTGTGGTTGGGCCCGTGCAGAAAACAGTGGCAGCATGTTGCTACCAGTTGAAGAAGCACATCTTTAATGCCAGTGTCAGAGGTCTGTGACTTTGACATTGAAATATAAAGGCTCTGCAGCTAACATCACAGGGGCTACAGCTGCAGCACAGTGCTAGTAATGTGCTCAGGTAAGTCAGGACAGCATCTGATAAATGGTGAAAAATAGCAGTCCCAAATGGACAGCGCTACAAATTACGATACGGTGAAACTTTATTGTCATGACGCGTCCTGGAAAATGTACCGCTGAGTAAAGCTTTACTACATCTATGTTACCAGAGTGCTGCTACTAAGCAACCGATGATTTGACTGCTGACCGATCAGGTAAGTTGTATCAGTACAACAGTGTAAGAATCCTTGGTTTCAACTGCTAAATAAGGTATAGGAGAGCTGAATGACTTTTCCATGGTGAGGCTTATATATCTGCAAATAAATTATTCTGAAGATATTCCCCAGTCATCAGTGTCTCTGAATCATAGCAGGAATTTCCCAGGAATTCACTGCATTGAAAATATAACAACTTATTTACCTGGTACCTAAGTATTTTCAAGATGGGGTTTGTTCTGCATTAGTCAGAGTTGGTGACTTTTGAAATAAGTTTTAATGGATGAAAATATAAAGGTCTTTAGCCATGTAAGATGACTTTTAATTAAAACTCAACAATCCCATGTTGAGCAGAACGTACCCAGAATATTATAAACCTCTGCAAACTGGGTAGTATGCTGGGCTGGAGTTGAAGCTCAGGACAGATACATAATCCTCCACAAATAATTAGAGCAGAAAATGCTTCTAATCTCTTTGTTAGTCTGGTTGTGTTATTTGATCTAATAATAAACTAGACATTAAAAAAAAAAAAAACCCAAACCCCTCCTCATACATTTTAATTTAGACTGCACTGGGCATCTTTTAACCTGTAATTTTTTAGCTGGTCTCTTCTGATTTATGCATGTACTGTAGACATACACGGTCTGAAATGCCACTGTCTTGCAGCTGTGTAAGTACAGCGTAAATACAAAGGTGTCAGAATTTGAGCCCTCATTTATGAAAGCTTTTCAGCAGGAACTTGATTGACTTTAAACACACGCTTAGTTTTGACACGGCCCTGAGTGGTGTCACCAGTCTGTGTGCTTTCCTTAACACAGGCCGTAGCTCCACGACCCTCTGGCACAGCCCGACTCCCCTTGAATTTGGTGGGGGTTTGGCCAATGACACTGGGGATGTTTCTGTGCATTTTTGCACAGAAGAGGCAGGCTGAGGAGCCGTGGGCACAGCCCTGTCCCCTGACACGAGGTACTCTACAAGGTGTGGGGGCCTGCTCACAGCCTGGGTAACAGCCCGTCTCTCAGGTGCTCTTCAGGCCAGTTTTTGCTCCTTTTCATCTCACTGACCCCTTATTAAATACATCTCTCCTCTGACTTCTTACTAAATACAATCACTTCTGAGGATTTCCAATATCCACGCACATCCCCTGCAGCTCCCAGTGCCCAGACCCCTTCTTGGAAGGGGCTTATTTCCCAGATGCAGCACTACCCTCCAGCACCGTTATTTATCAGCCCAAGTTGCATCTACAGAGATAAGTCCCTGCGGGGGGCTGACGCCGTCCCGGGGCGCGGGGCCGGGGCCTGGGGCCCGTGGCCGGTCGCAGGCCCCGGCGGAGCGCGCCGCCCCTGGGCCAAATCGGTTTAGCGTAGTCGCTATGGCAACGGCGGCTGCCGGCGGGGGCGCGCCTGGAGCCGGCGGCAGCGGGCGGGCAGCGGCGGCTCCGCTCAACTTCGTTGAAGGGGCGGTGTTGGGGCGGCGCTGCCCCGGCGCGGCGCGGCCGCTCGCCTCGGCGTCGGCGGGACGGGAGCGGGTGACCGCGGTAAGGAGGAGGGCACGCTGCCGGCGGCGGGCGGCGCGGCGGCCGCGGGGGCGCCCGGCGGGACGGAGGCGGTGCCGGGCGGAGGGAGGGGAGCGCGGCCTTTCCCGGCCCTTGCCGCCCGGGCGGGTACCGCTGCCCGCCCTGCGCCGGGCAGCGCCGTTAGCGCCGCGGGGCCGGGTCGGGCAGGGAGGGGGAGGCGCGGGTCGAAGGGGGTGAACCGGCGGCTTCAACGGCTTCAGAAAGTCCGGGTTGTGTGAATCGCGTTCATTTTCCTCAAAGTGTCGGCTCCGCTGCGGGTTAGAAAACCCCACAAAGTTCTCAGGTTTTGGAGGGATTTTTAAACAGGTACCGAAGTCCGCCTAAGCCGAGAGGCGTCAGCTTTTTGACGGGTAGCTGCGTCTTGCAGAGATACTGGACCAAGCGCTGAGCGCTCAAAAGCACTGCTGTAAGCCCAGCTGTTATCCCTCGTCACCAGGGCTAATCCATACCCCAGTGCGGGCTTAAGGCAGCTATGCCAGTGTAGAGGGCTTGACTTCAAGCCGCGTCCTCTTCCTGGCACCCCCTTGGCTCGCTCTGGGTCCGCCTGTCCGCGCCCGCAGCCGGGGCGCTGCTGCCGAAGGTGAGGCGGGGTGGGCGGGCAGGGAAGGGGTCGGGGGGCTCCGACAGCTCTCCCGGGCTGGGCTCGGGCGCGGCACCGCGGGGCTGCCCGGGTGGATAAGCGCTGGGTAACTGGTTACGTAAAGAACAGGCAGCCGAGGAGGAAAGCATGGTTTACGCTGTTTTAAGATTATGCCACTCTTGTTTAAAATCTCTCAGATTAGACACTTGCCCTGCTAAGTATCTTCAGTGTGGAAGTCCAGCGTTTAGTAACCCCAGCGTGGTACCAGTAAGGTCAGTCAGGTAGCTGTGGAGTTATGGAGCATAACTGAGAATAAGCTACACTGTACATCTCTTCATGTGAACACATTAATTAAAACCTGTCTCAAGACAGGGCCCTTCGCTTATGGTTTATATGGCTGCTGTCTGCGGATGGGCGGTCGGTGGGTCATACAGCTATTGCAGGAAGAAAAGCATGAGCTTTCCCAGAGCTTGGCCGGTGGCTCCAGATGCTGTATGTGATCTTCACAAAGAGAGGCTTAAGTTTTCAAACTGTAAACTTAGCATTCTTCTTTTGGGTGCTAATCTGAAAAACAATGGGTATTTTAAAGTAACTCCTTTCGCAAGGACCAAACTTTAACACTGGTATTTTCCAGCACAGGGAAAACTCCCACATAGGCTCATAGTTCTGCAGTGAATTGAGACAAGAGTGGAGCTTTGGGCATCTCCAGTAAAGATTCTTTCTGATAGATGCTGTAATCAAGGTTCAGTACTGAATAGGAATGTACAGGTTAAAATGTATGTACATCTGTTAAAATGCACTCTGACCTTATGATTCAATGAGTTACTCTGGCTTTCACAAAAGAATTTATCCTCAGTCTGGATGGAGAATGCACATCTCGCCCACACATTTTCACAGCACTCAGTCTGGTCTGTGCCACAATATATGAAAAAAAAACAACCAAATTTCAGTGGACCTGACAACAGGTGAAATATGCTTTTGTGTCTGAGTTTCGAGCTCTTACTTCATATAATTCTACAGATATAAGTATCTGCAGGGAATGACAGTATTAGAAACTCCAGTTTGTGACACTACTGCCCCTTTAATAACGTTGTGTAGTTACAATGACAGTAGAATAGAGAAAGACGAGCTGGGGATCTCTCTGAGTTTTAATTTTGAAAGCCTTTTGTGTCAGAGCCTTCCCTCAGATGCTATTGCTGCTTTGTTCCAGCAGTACTTTTTTTTTTTTTTTTTTTGTGGTTTGAGTAGTTTTAATAACAGGAAAGCTATGTGTCTGTGTTACCTTCTGAACTCCCATTTAAGTGGCTGAATGAATGGTGAAGAATACTTCAGGTCCTCTGTCCTGACTGGAAACCTGGCTTTGTAGTCTGCAGAGATCAAAGTAAGACATAGAATTGAAGCTGTATTTGATCTACCGCAGCAAGATCTGAGCAAAATATAGGAGTTTTAATAACAAGTTAGGTAAATAGAGCAAATCAGTGTGTTTTAACTTCCTGCCTTCAGTAGGTTTAGGTAACAGTCCAGTATAAGTTGTATATGATAGAGTGGTTTTATGGTTGCTATTAGAAAATATTGTTTAAAGTATGAGTGGGAATTTGGCATGAAAGTAGTCCTGTTTCTCAGCAGATGAAACTCATTTGCTCTGATAAGCAGACAAAGTATAAAATGCTACTCTGCTTCATAAGCAGATTTGAGTAACACCCACCCTTTTGCTTCTGCAGATGACACAAAGATTATGTTCTGTAGAGAGTCCCAGCCATTAGCAGAGCTCTAGGCTATTGGGCCCTTCCTTCACTTTTTCTTTAAGATCTGTAGACTGGATTTTCATCTGGAGTTAATCAACACAGCTCTTTATTTCAGTGAGGCAAATTAGGTTTATATTAGTGCAGCTCTACTGTAGATCATGAAGCTGTACCAGTTAGATCAGCTACCTTTTCTCCTCGTGTTTTGGCCAGTGTTTGAAAAATACCTTTCTTGTTCAAACCTGAACTTATTGCCCAGTTCATGCTGAATTCTTGTTTCTTTACCCCTCTTGCAATCAAAGTGCAGGTGTAAAACACATCAGATAATAGACTTGTTTTCTAAAAGCTTGAAGCTCTAAAAATGTATTACAAACTACACAAATGCTGGGCAGGTGACAGAAGGATTTTTCTTACGTTCTCAATTTTAAAGAGTTTCAGTACAAAAAAAATCTTTTGAAGGCTCCTAGCTGTAGAAAATGTGACATACCCATGCATACCATAACCATTGCTGTATTTTCAGAAGGCCACTCAAGCTTTTGTTTGGTAGAAATTATACCAGTTTTGTTTCTCTTTTGTCTCACAGCACCTTGTGATATGCTCTTGACTGTCCCTCTGTTATGCTACCTAGCAGTGATTTTTACAGTTGTGCACATTCACAAATGGCTTAAGTGACTTGTAACTCTCGGTGGCAAGTACACCAGACAAAGAGCCAGCCCATCTCTATAATGCTGAGAAGGCAAAGTCTGCTGGAGAAAAAACTCATACAGAAATTAGACTGTATGCCAAATGGCAGCGTGGTTCTCGCACATTTTTGACAGCACATGCCATTCAGAAGCAGGGTCGGGCAGCAGCAGGAGCTGTCAGCCTGCAGCAGCCTGGTTGGGCTGTGAACACTGCCCTGCTAGGGTCAGACAGGCATTACTTGGCGTGCAAGGGCCTGCTGGGTGCCACAGTGCCCTGTCACCGTTAGCTCACTCTGACACCCCTGTGAGGCTCTTTTTGCTGTCCTTAAACACCTGCAGCTGAAGACTTGACAATAAATAATGTTTCATTTAAAGTGTTGAAGTGTTGGCTCGATGCCCTGTACTTCTGTTATTCAAAACTCCTTGCTACTTGTAACGGGGTCATGTCCCTGGATATATTGTAATCACTGTGATTTTTTTTTTTTTTTTTTTTTTTTTTTGTCCAGAAATAGCTTGTGTCCATCACAAGAAGAGAATCAGTACGCTCATAAAGTGAAACACAGGTTCTCTTCTGTGGTCTCTAAGCAGACCTCTGAGTGTCCCCAAGAGTTCTCTTTCTTTATTCTGTAGGAATGAGGAATGCTGCTGTATCAATATCATGATATTTGCATTGCTTTTAAGTTTCTTGATTGAAAGGCTCTATCTACTGCTTTTTCATCCTTAATTGCCTCGTAGCAACTTTGGGAGATAGATGTGGGTTCTCAGGCTGGGGTTATAATAATTTCCACCGAGATTACAATCGCATGGCAAGTAGCTGTAAACACCATAGCCTTCCATGTCACTAAACGAGACGGGAGATTCTAGACAGATAGGGTTCTTTGGGCCCTGGTAAGGTAAAATTCTCTGTATGGAGAGGATAATGGTAAGTAACTCTACAGAAAAGCGGTGGAGATCAGGGATTTTTTTTTTTTTTTTTACAAAGCTATGATGGACTATATAAATAAAATTGAGAAGGTGTTGGCAGCAGTTTCTTAATTAGAACTCGTTAAGATTCTTCTTTTATAACAAAATTAAAATAATTTTATCACAGGATAAATAGAATTTGGGGTTCATCTATGATGCTGTCACTATTTAATACTACTTCATGCAGGTATAGCTAGCAGTGTAGCCATGACCACAAATTCTGCCTGAGAAGCTGGTTAAATGTTGCATTAGTTAGCACATACAGAATTAAGAGATGGATGTAGCCAAACCAAACCAGCTTTAATCTACCTGTGAGTTGCAGTCCAGGGGGATACCAGACACCCTTTGCTATCTGAAGGACACTGGACTCTTCTAGATAATGCAATCCAAACTTTACTAAAGAATCAAATAAGAAAAAAAAAGTAATATGCTCTGCATTTTCACATCATCTGTTTTCCCTGTGACGGCATGTCTTTTTAAAAGAACAATTATGAGCACAATTTGGGGATGGAGCTTCTCTCACTTCTTTTAGAAATAATTTTCTGTGTTTGTTCCCCTCTGATCTGGCATGTGTGGAAAAAGGTTGAGTGGGTATCTTGCATGAACAAATTGTGTCTCTCTGCTCTCTGACTGTAGTAAGGAACTACCACTCACAGGAAGGGACGGAAGGCATTTCCCAACTCCTCAGCCCAGTTTGTCAGCATCCATTGCCTGGATGACAGTGGATTTCTTGGGACTCTGTCTATAGCCAGCTGAGTGACAACATTTCCATTGACATCACTGGATTTTTGATTAGGGTCCTACTCATCCAATCCCTTAAGACCTTTCTTCTTCTGCTCCGACACAACTACCATACCCCTGGGACCACTGAGAGTCACTACGGATTGTCAGTAGTATTCCTGGACTAACAGACTGTGAAGGCAAATGCAAACCACAGGAGACTTGTTCAATCAAGGGCATACCTTTATAGAGGGTCCGGCTGTAGTCTTTTTTTTTTTTTTTTTTTCAAATGCACATTTCCCACCCTCTGCCTATTCCTTTCCTGTCCTGGAGAGCTTTGGAAGCTGGGGACTAGGAAAAAAATCAATGGAAAAGGAATTTTTTATTCTCAGAAATTCATCTTTTACAAGGCAAACAGGTCCTGCTGATTGACCTGTGGTTTACCAGAAAGCAGTCCTGCTGTAACAAGCCTTAGCAAGTGGTGATCTAGCCTGCAAGAGCCTGCAGGAGACTGATGTCTGTCAGGTTATGTGAACAGCCTCCAGCTGGCCAGCCAGAGACAAGCTATGGAAACGTATTACCTTTGCTAGGAACATAGCTAGGAAAGGCTGAAATCCTGTTGTAGGAAGGTGGAAAAGCAATAAAGCATATGAACTTTGATATTTCTGATGTTTCTTTGGTGCATTCTCTGGATCAAGAAGAGGAAGTCACATGGGGAAATATGGGAGAAGGTAAAAAAGTGTAAGATGAGGTGAAATTGTACAGAATATGCCATGAGAAGAGAGTGAAGAAAGCTGTAAAGTATGTGAGGAGAAAAATGCAGGAGTTGCCGACAGTGTGGGGAACAAAACTGAGATTTGGAGAGAGGCAAAAAGCTTCTTTAGAACTAAAGCTAACAGGAAACTTTTACGTGAAAAAGACTCAGAAGAACTTACTAGCAATCACTAAAAATTGCAGAAACCCCTCAGAGGCTGTGTGAGAGAGAAAGCGAGATATTAACATAGCTAAGGTAAATGTATGCTTAAAACTCTGTGAGGTGGTTGGCCAGACTTGTAATCAACGGTGTATGGGGAAGGTTTGACTACTAGCCAAAGGTCTAGGGTCAATGAGGCAAAAGCCTTGAAGCCCAGATCTGGTTTTGGAGTAGAACTTACACAAACCACTCTGAAATTGTGCTTGAATAACACAAGAGTAGTTCATCAACTGGATTATGTCAGCTCCCAGGATGGCCTCTTACAAGGAATCCAAAAAATGGACTGACTGTACAATATAAAGATCTGTATTCAGATGGGGCAATGTCTCTTCCTTTTAATAATTGTAACATGAATATTTGCAAAGTGTAAATTTGACCTTTTCCCCAGTAACAAGGTCAGGCTGAAACTTTTGCCTTCCTTTAGTTCTCCACATTCTGCCAACAGTCCTTTGAGTCCTTCCTAATAGGAAAGCCATTTTGAGTCATTTAATGATTAGCCTGCATATGAACTTTAAATTAAAAACAGCAGCTACAATTAATGGAGCCCACAGTATCTTCTGCAGGCTGCAAAGACCAGTAGTGGGAAGAGTGGTGGCTTGTCAAGCCTGCTAAATAGAGATGGCCAGTTTCCAGCTCTCAGAAAGAGGAGATGATGGATGAGAGATGGGGAAGGAAACAATCTCATACAAACAAGACTCCCTTAGGAACAGCCAGCACAAGCTCCCACTGTGCATGTGATTTTCCTTCATTTGAGAACAGGCCATTTCAACTGCAGGTATGGTGCCTTCCTTACTTTATACTCCTCTCATGTGGAAGCAGATTTTTCAAGTACTGTATGGGAGACAAGTGGAAGCCCCATTCAGAGTCCGTGGTATTCGTGTTCCCATAACAAAAGCAAATCTGACTGTTACCAGTGCTTTATGAAAGCTCTGGGACAGGGTGAAGCTCAGGTTCAGCAGGCCTTGCTCAGACAAGTTATCCAAAATATTTTTCTGACTGACTGTCCTCTGCAATACCAGTGCTAGGTAAAATGGTTCTCCTCATGCAGAACTACTTACTTTGAGGGAGACCTGCAAGATAAAAACATAAAAGCAGTAAGAATAGTCCAGGACCATGTGAAAGCCAGGGCAGGTCAAATTAGAGCCCACATCTCCTTGCTGTCTTTCCCAGTTCTGACCACTAAACCCCCCTCTTGCTTGGCTTCTAATGAAACAGCTGGTGAGCTAGGCATAGCTGGAAGGACATTCCTCAGCTTCACAGGTATACTGCCTTATACTGCTTTACCCCTAATGCCACTGAAGTCAGCAGAGTTAAACCAACGTGAGACCAGGTCATAGCCAGAAGTGCAAAATAAGCTAACCCTCTGCTGGTAAAATACAGAAGGGCATGCTCACCTTCACCAGATGAAGGTGCAAATGGAAATAATGATACCTTAATTGATCAAGTACCCGTAAAAACTTATGAAAGATTGCTGTCATCACATAAGGTGAAAAGAAAGAGGAAACTTTTAAATCATTTACAACAGCTTGCGGTCTGTTACGCTGCTCACTTTTGCTAGCAGGGCTCACCTATGCAATATGTAAGGGGTGAAAAGGAAAAGGGCTTAAGTTTTAAGGATCTTCATCCTTAATAAAGTGTAATGGTGAGTGGAGGCCACCATGTATCAAGATCCAGGTACATGTTAGGATGGTGGGATTATGGAGTTGAAGCTGTCAGCACATCAATTCCAACCTGAGTTCATTCACTTGTCCTGGGCAAGTCAGCAGCAGGCAGCCAGAGCACTGTGTGGTGATTTGAATGCTGCTAGCTGGAGTCACCCTGGCAATGAAAGCAAATGAAAAGACCTGCTGCTCCTCCTTCTCCTACAGAGCACAGAAATGAGATAGGAGCAAGGTGATTTCCAGCAGCTGCTGACTATGGCTGTTATCATAAGGATAATCACAGCTGATACTCCAGGGTGAAAAAATTCACTAGAGCGATCTCTTACATATAAGCGCTGTAAAGTAGCAAAGGTGTTAATGTTTAGACAGTCTCAGAAAAGTGCCTGCTGCTTTACACACCTAGGTAGGATCTGTGTCCTGTGGAAGTTTTCAGCCCTTTCATGTCTTCCTTCTGAAGAAACTGGTATGGCTTGCTGGGAGAGGTAGGATAGAGGATTAGAGAAACTAGTCCTTTGATGCAGTTTGGCAAGCTTCCTGATTCTAGAAAAGCCTAAGCATTAGACCCTGAAATAATTTCAAACTTGGGATACTGTACAGACTATCCAGGGTTTTGGAGCATTTTCTTTAAATGGTGTGACATATTTACATAATGTGAACATTTTTGAAAGAGAACAAGGCTACGTCATGGCAAGTGATAAAGGCATGAAAGAAACTCAAGCGTCCTTCTCATCTGGTGAAGTCAGTGATGGTCTTCCAGGCACTGAAGGCAGAACCCTGTTGACTACTGCTCTTCTAGGGAGTCTGGGCGCTTGTGGCACTCCACTCTAGTGGGAGTACTGGGTACTTATAAGATGCTGGTGATTTTGCATTGTCACTAAAGGGTCTAGGCCCCAATATGGCAGCTTAAATCAAAAGCGTATTTTTCTTCCTTTTATGTCTGCCTTTGTGTTTGTGTCTCAGTAGTGAGAATTTGCTCAGGCCCTGCAGATTCGGGCTCTTTAATCCATTACCCTCATGTTAACTTTTGACACCATGTCCTGATTGGGCTGCTGCCAGGAGTAACCTTTCGGAAATCCCAGCTGCAACCATTATTTGTGCCACCTCTTTTCCCTGGGGGCTAATGGAAGGGAGCGACAAGGCACGTAAGTGTGCTGTGCGAAGAAACAGATGCTGTTTTGCTCCTGTTCAGGTCCCTAGTGCCTGCTTTGGATTCCATTGTGTTTAAATACAAATACAATAGTTAATAACTTTGTTCCGTGCACTGTCCTCTTGAAGTGACTGCCTGAAAGGACTGGCTAGATGGGGAGTTAATTCCATCTTTTGCTGAGCTGATTGGTGCAGTTTGTTCCGCCTTCTAAGTGTTGAGTAACTCCCCAGCAGCAAAAATTAAAAGTAGTAACAGTTTAAACCTTGGTATACTGCTACTTCCCTCTAAGCCCAGCCTCAGTTCCCTTGGTGCTGGTGGTAGCACCTAAGGTGGGCCTTTCCAGCATAGCTAACAGTTGGACTTCAGCTTGTAGAAGATGGTGTAGTCTCTCCTGCATACAACGCATTTGCTAAATAACAGTTAAAGCTCTGCCTGGCCTTGTAGTTAATGCAGCTATTGCTCCTGTGCCAGTACTATCTAAGTATGGATGCGCTCTACTACTTATGTTGCAAACCTACCCAGGTGTACTGGGTTTGGATGGCAAGGTTTTGATAGAGAAGGGGGGGGGGGGGGGGGGGCTACAGGGGTGGCTTCTGTGCGAAGGTGCTATAAGCTTCCCCCATATCTGACAGAGCCAATGCCAGCTGGCTCCAAGACAGACCTGCTGCTGGCCAAGGCCGAGCCCGTCAGCAACAGTGGAAACACCTCTGGGATAACATATTTAAGAAAGTGGGGGGAAAAAACATGCACAACACTAGCAGCAGTCAAAAGAGAAGAGTGAGAATATGTGAAAGAAACACTCTGCAGACCCCAAGGTCAGTGAAGGAGGAGGGGGAGGAGGTGCTCCAGGCGCTGTAGCAGATTCCCCTGCAGCCTGTGGTGCAGCCCATGGTGGGGCAGGCTGTGCCCCTGCAGCCCATGGGGGTTAACGGGGGAGCAGATCTCCACACTGGAGCAGATGGATGTGCCTGAAGGAGGCTGTGACCCCATGGAAAGCCCATGCTGGAGCAGGCTCCTGGCAGGAGTTGTGGCCCCATGGAGCAGGTTTGCTGGCAGGACTTGTGACCCCATGAGGGACCCACGCTGGAGCAGTCTGTTCATGAAGGACTGTAGCCTGTGGGAAGGACTCATGTTGAAGAAGTTCATGGAGGACTGTATCCCGTGGGAGGGGTCCCTTGCTGGAGCAGCAGAGAAGTATGAGGAGTCCTCCTGAGGAGGAAGGAGCGGCAGAGACAACGGGTGATGAAATGACCACAACCCCCATTTCTTGTCCCCCTGCGCCGCTTGGGGTGAGGAGGTAGAGAAACTGGGAGTGAAGTTGAACCTGGGAAGAAGGGAGGGATGCAGGGGAGGTGTTTTTAAGATTCAGTCTTATTTCTCATTATCCTACTCTGATTTCATTTGTAATGAATGGATTTTCCCAAATCAAGTCTGTTTTGCCTGTGACAGTAATTGCTAAGTGATCTCCCTGCCCTTATCTCAACCCAGGAGCCTTTAATTATGTTTTCTCTTCCCTGTCCAGCTGAGGAGGGGAGTGATAGAGTAGCTTTGGTGGGCCACTGGTGTCCAGCTAGGGTCAACCCACCCCCTGGGTCACCTATCCTGCCCTCCTCCCTAAGGATCTCCTCCTGGGTAGAATGTGGCTCCCAGAAATAGTTTAACTCCGTATGTTGAGTTTTTGCATGTAGGGTTGCTGCAAAGTCATGCCCTCCCGTGAGGATTCAGACAGGTGAGCTCTAGCCCCAGCTCTTCTGTGTGGACAGGAGAATGCTTTCCCAGCCTAACCTGGAAGGAGCAAGGTATCCTTATAACTTGACTTCAGATGTAAGAACTGTGACTGTCATTTTAATTACATGGTGACAAAGTTCAAGGGAAACTGTGACTCTTCATCCTTTGTCTTGCCCTCTGCATGAGTTGGCTGCTATGGGTGAGATTTCTCGAAGTGTGCAGCAACAATTACTTCCAAGTGGTTAATCCAGTAGCACTTTTAGGGGAACAAGAGACTCGAGGGGTGTGTGGGGGAGAACGTTCTTGGCTGAGGTGTGTTGATGATGGCACTGTTCTTTTTCTCTCCCTCCCTCCCCTCAACCCACTCCCAATGAAGACAGAGCACTATGTCACTGGCATCCTGGTTCAGGTGGAATGAGCCCCCAAATCGCATTTCCCAGAGGAACCCCACAGAAATGGTGGTTGAGACGCTAATGATGGAGCTGAGCTGGCAGATCAAGCAGGCAGAGAAACAGCAGCGAGAGCGGGACAATGAGTATCGCAAGATCAAGACTGGGGTGGACTACGGCTGGCTGGTCAGCTATCCAAAGCAGAGCTATGATATCAGCCCAGGAGAACGGCTGCAGCTGGAGGATATGTGTACCAAAATACATCCTTCCTACTGTGGGCCTGCCATACTCAGGTACAGTAAAAGATGTGATGATACAGACCTTTCCTTTCACCCTCTCTTCATTATGATATGAGGAGGGAGTGAGAGTTGTTAGGACCAACAGAACCAAAACTTGGCATCCTGTATCATAAATCATGCTGGGACAGTCTGTGGGAGAAGGGAAATCTAATGTTTTAAGTCAGTTTAACATGGTATCATTTCCTCCAAAAAGTTACTAAAGGCCATTTCCCTCTGAGACTGGCTTGAGTACTTTATGCTCCTGAAAAGCCAGAGAAGCTTTATCTTGCTTGATTAACAGTTGCCATTTCAGTACTGTGATGTGCTTCAATCTCCTACTCGGAGTAGGGCCAACTTCAAAGTTAGATCGCATTGCTCGGGGCCTTGTCCTATCCATTGTTGAATAACTCCAAGGGTGGAGATCCCACAGCCTCTGAACAACCTGCTTTGGTGTTTATCCAGTCTCACTGGAGCCTTCCTTCCTTGATTTAAGCTTTCCAGCAGGTCTACTTAGGCACTTGTCCCATGTCCAGACTAGCCAAAAGGTGCTATTGTGTTTTTTAGCCTGTGAGCTAGTGATTCCCAGAGAAAGGAGGGACTGCACGCTTCTCCCTCCATGCCCTTGACATGGACTAGGATTCAGGTGGAGCATGCAGTTGGCTTCCAACAGCTAGGTGCTGCTTCTGCCTTCTGCAGTGTAGATGCAGACACAGCCTCTTGGACTTGCTGTTGAGCCTTTCAAGTGCTAGACATAGGATTGCTGTCTGCCAGCTGAGTAATCTGTGAAAATGCCTTCAGAAATGGATCGAAGCCTGCTGTAGCATCCAGACTGTAATGGAGGGAGGTGACTGAATGGAGGGAAGTGATCTTACCCCTGTACTCGGCACTGGTGAGGCCGCACCTCAATGACTATGTTCAGTTTTGGGCCCCTCACTACAAAAAGGACATTGAATGACTCGAATGTGTCCAGAGAAGGGCAACGAAGCTGGTGCAGGGTCTGGAGCACAGGTCGTACGAGGAGCGGCTGAGGGAACTGGGGGTGTTTAGTCTGGAGAAGAGGAGGCTGAGGGGAGACCTCTACAGCTCCCTGAAAGGAGGTTGCAGAGAGCTGGGGATGAGCCTCTTTGACCAACTAAGAAGCGATAGGACAAGAGGGAATGGCCTCAAGTTGCACCAGGGAATGTTTAGACTAGTTATTAGGAAGAATTTCTTTACAGAACGGGTTGATGGGTGTTGGAATGGGCTGCCAAGGGAGGTGGTGGAGTCCCCATCCCTGGACGCGTTTAAGAGTCAGGCTGACACAGTACTGAGGGATATGGTGTAGTTGGGAACTGTCAGTGTTAGGTTAAAGGTTGGACTAGGTGATCTTCAAGGTCTTTTCCAACCTAGATGATTCTGTCACTCTTTTCCTTTCGGTGGAGCTGTTCTAAATTAAACTCTCTTGCTTAGCACAGTGCAAGTGAGGAGCAGTGACTGAAGTCCACCTCAGTCAAAGCAAAGTTGTGAAATGGGCCTTTATAATTCACTTCCCCTGTTCCAACTTGTTCTTCAGTTGGGATTAGAAAGAAGACAGTCCTGCTAGGCCAGATACAATGGGGTTCTCAGCACCCTGCAGTCCCTCACTGCATGTGCTGGCACGTTTTCCCTTGAACAAATGAATCTATGGCTCTTGAAGTACAACTGTAAGAGAGCTGAAAATAGCTGGTCCTCTGTCTTACAGTGGGGGTGGCCAGGGAAGGATACCTCTCTGGCCCTCATCTTGCCCAGGACTGAACCTTGGAAGCAAGCTGGCACAGGGCTTTGGCTCTTGCAAAGGTTGCCGTGGTGGCAGAATCAGAGATTTGGGATCTGTCAGTGGCCAAGTTCTCTCCAGTGAAAGTTTGCTGGGAAAAGCACCTGCCTTGTATTTGTGTAACTCCAAGCTATGCTGTAAACAAGCCACGACAAAACCCTTGGGGTTCACAGTTATCTTCACCATCCCCAGGGCCACTGCGCAAGGCCTGTCTGGCAAACAGGTTATTTCCATGACAGCAGGCTTCAGTTGCTGAAGTTGGGAGGCCCCAAGGTTCATCATCACCTTCAGAAAAGAGTATTATGCTAAGCCATATACAACTTGCTGTTGCTTTGCTTTTTTAAAAAAAAAAACCAAACACTGAGACAGATCATGCCAGATGCATGACTTCAGTGCAGCTTGTAGTGGCTGTGCACTGTTGTTCAGGATTCAGCATACTGCTGACAGTAGATAAACACACTCAGCAACACTGGTGGGCTCTAAGTGGGCGTAACTGAAAAAGGGTAAAACCATCCTCTTATAAATTGCCTTACAGTATGATTCAGGAAGGGACATGGTTTTGTTTCATACTGTAGAGTTTGCACAGCTAGCAGAACCGTGTTAAAAAAATGAGGCTTGCATAACCTTTGTGGTTCAATTCTGTGATTGAGAAGGGAACGAACGGCATAGCCACAGAAACAGAACTGGGTTGGGTCAAAGGTCTGTTTGATGTGATGTGCAATCTGTGTGTGAGATGGTGGCCAATAGCATCACTGTAAGGAAAAAAAGAACGAGGCCTGTGTGTTACTGTGCCTTGTAACTTGGAGACTTTTGGAGCCAGAAGTGATCTTTCTGTCCATAATTGCTCTATGTGGCTTTTTCTTTCAGTAGTTTGTTTAGGTTGTGGGGTTTTGCTTTTCTTTTTGAACACATGTAAGCTTTTAGCATTTGTGGCACCCAGTGACAGAGTTCCACATCTGAACTACAACTGTGCTGTAGAAAACTGTAGAAAACTCTATTTTGCTTGTCTTATGTACTAGTTTTATTTGACAGTCCCTTCCTCTTGTGTTGGAAATGTGAACAGTTGACCCCTCTTCTTTTCTACCTTCTAACCGAGAGCCCTGTGGTTCAGAAATCTTTACTGCTGACATAGAAACAATGAAAAAAAAAAAGGGCCTTGCCATGTTAGGAGCTGAAAATGTACAGGAGAGAGGGAGCATGCAATCTAACTAAAAGACAGCTGAAATTGAATACATTCTTCTCTCAGAAAGTGCAATAACATGGAGATTTTAGTAACTTCCCCCAAACTGCACAAGTATAATAGGAATTCAACCGAAATCTTCACATTTCCACTGAAGTACTTTTAATCAGAAGATCATTGCACTACTGATGTTTTCTCTTGAATATTCTGTGACTTTCTAACATGTAGCAACTTTTAGAAAAATCTTCCACCAAGAAAAGATCTACAAGCTTGCATTTGGAAATTCAAATGCAGAGGATGTACCTTACTGAAGCCCTTGGTTCTGTCTGAAATATTAAGCTTGATCCTCCCCCTTCCATCTTAGAAATCTGAAGAGCTGAAGTCCTTTTTGCTGTACTCGACAAGCATGTAACACTTAAGTAACACAAGTAGCGTGTATTTTGCAAGACTGCAGTTTGTTTTGTCTGTGTCATGCAAGGTCTCCTTCTTTGTGAGATTCTGAGCTCAAAGCCAGAACAAAACATTTTTGTATGAGTTGTCAGAGATGTCACTTTATTCTCCAAAGGTCTAAATGATTATCCAAATTGTCCTTTTCTGTGGCTACAGCCACATCTACTGAGAGGCACGGTTTCTATAGATTTGTGTCTTTAGATGTGGAGGAGGCTGGAAAGGAGCACTTTTAAAATGGGGTTTTGGGGGTTTTTTTCAGGTCCAGTTTGCCTGTTCTATTTTTTGGGTCAATAGAAACTTTTGAGTCCCTTGAAATTCTGGAAAGATTGAAGTACACTGCAAATATCATCAGATATCTGGAGACTCTGATTCACCTCATACAAATAAAGCTAATGCATTCAGGTGTAACTTAGCATTTGGTTACTGGGGTGGAGATCGTTGACTGTATTTAAAATTAAATTCTACAGACACTTGAAGGAAGCGACAGTGATTTTGGTAGGCCTTCAGTACCTAACTGCCATGGTTAAACTGAACGAGTAGACTAGTAATTAGCTTGCTAAAATAGAATGCTAAGCTTTTTGCCATCTTTACTTGGAGCTTTAGCTCTCATCAGAGCTAGTTATGGTCTGTTTAATTTCTTTCAGTTTCAGCAAAAGTGAAACATTGAGTTTCTGTCCTTCTCTTCCCAGGGAATATGGAAATGTAAACCTGCACTTTGGTGATCTGTTATTAATACCACAGGCTAAGCACTGTAATTTTCTAAGGACTGTGTATGGCTGAAGCGGACTTCCTAGTATGTTTGAATGTAAGACAATGACTGAAATCAGAGATGGATTTATTTACAATTATGAGCTTAAGTTTGAGGTGATGTGACATGAGGGCTGCAGTTAGTGTGAATGCAATAGTCCTTTGGAAGTCAAGTAGCCTTCTCTAGCAAAGTTGTTTACAATATAACCAGAATTCCTGCTCAAAATACAGATTCAGGAATCATCAGCTAATTATTAGCACTAAGCACCCCATGTTTTCTTCAAATGACTCTTAAATCTACTTAGAGGTCCCAGTTCAGACAGGCACTCAGGAATACACTGAACTATAAGCACATTGTTTAAGACCACAGACTTCCATTGGATTTAACAGATCTTCAAAGTTCAGGCTTTACTTAGGAAACCTACAGAACCGAGGACCTACAGAATAACATACATAGGCAGGTGACAGCACTTTGAAAAAAGCAGTGCCAGTATGAGCCAAGCACAGCCAGATTCTTAAAATCCAGTGGCCCTATAAGGAAATAGAAGGTCACAATTTAAAGAACACATTTGACCTGTGATTAAAACACAGCTTGGACTGGGAAATGTGCTTGTCTATATGTGTGCATATACAC
Source organism: Athene noctua (assembly GCF_965140245.1). Taxonomy (NCBI): domain Eukaryota; kingdom Metazoa; phylum Chordata; class Aves; order Strigiformes; family Strigidae; genus Athene; species Athene noctua. The sequence continues at coordinate 103,449,718 of NC_134037.1, read as the reverse complement.
GCTCCCCAGGCTTCTGTGCTGGTTCAAGAGAGGAGTTTTGTTGACAGTCACGTCAAGACTGCATGACTTGCATAATGTATTACAGGTTAGCTGCCCGTGGCATCATAACTTGTTTCACAAATAAGGTAGATGGGTGTACTTTTCTGATGAGTAAGGAAACCCTGCTGAGGGATTTCTAGATAACATTGTGCAGTTGCCTTGTTTGAAACTATTCCATGCAAAAGTGCAAGGACATTAACCTGTGCTAGAAGATAGGTGAGCCTTGTGCAATTTTGTGTGCTGAATTCCACTGAGTAGCTTTGTGTGGTGTTTGCTTCCCAGGGCACGAGCCCATATTCCTTGATTCCAGTGTTTTTACTGTTTTCATACGTTGCTTGTTTTGTGCAGACAGCACATCAACTGGCTCGCACTGATAACTGGGGAAGATGGCTTCAATTATACGTAGGTCGCTGCAGCAAACATCATCTATTTTCTGACATGCAGACTGGTTTAGCTAGACCTCAGCCCCTGATAAGTTGTCCACCCTTTCTGCTGAGAAATACTTAGGGCATGCACACCTTTTGGACTTCATATGTGGGCTGTCCCTTACACAAACACGCTGGTACTTAAGTTAGATAGGCATTAATAAAGAGGTGAAGTTAGTTCATCATCCTACTGGGGGAGCGGAAAGGGCCCCCTTTCCCTCCTCCATCTGAATAAGAGTGGCTTTTGTTTGAGTGACTGGCAGTCTGCTGGATTGCTTTCTCTTTGTTTCTTAGACCTGCTCAAATCCATATGAAGTAGTTGTTGTGTCGGTCCTGTAAAGTCAGAGGTAAATCTTAACAGCAAAAGCAGAGTTCACAAAACAATTCTTGCTGCCCTAGTTAAGGAGTGCAAACAGGCAGATAGCTATGAAGGTGGGAAGTTGCGCTGATTTTAGAGCACTATTTCAGCTAGATTGGTTGGGAGTGTTACTAGCAACACAGGGCATTAGCATTAGAGCTCTGTGTGCAGGGCGTAAATCTGCTGTAGTAGCACCCATTTTCTCTCCTGTTCTGAGCCAGTCACTGGTCCAGTAATAGCCTGACACATGCTACGACCTGCTCTGAAGCCACAGCCCAGCAGTATGACATCGCTGCCTCCACTTTTAGAGGCTGTGTAAGGCCTTTTGGCTGCGTAATTGCCAGTACAAAAGAAGAGAATATATTGATAGATATGTAGTATGACAGCATCTCTCTTTTAAAATACACAATGGAGATAAGATAATGGAATTACTCGTTCAGTTCACCTTGCAATAAAAGTGCTTTGAAAGTGCCTTCCCTGTTATAATAATAATGTTGTGAAGACTTGGGTTTTGATGGACTCATCTGTCCATGCTTCTGACTAGGATAAAGGGAAAAATGTATTTATTGTGAAAACTGGATTTCTGGCTCTTTGATAGTGCAACTGAAGTGCTTCATCAGAAGGCAGAAAGGATGTTTGAAGCGTACAGCAAATCTGTTACCATTGCTGTGTGCTACCCTCAGCAAGACCTAGTCTTTTGCTCTTACAGGCTCTGCACAATTCAGTTGAGCATCACTGTTTAAGTACTTACTTACGTACCGGTGTGAACTACAGTGCCTCAGAGGCTTTTTGCACCCAAATGTTCAAAGTTTAGAGGGTTTTTTTAGCTTCCATTAAGTACAAATACCTGGATTTCAGTGAAGTAGTAGTTTAGCTCTGTGTCTGCCTGTAGATACAATTTTTATGTTAAGAACTGACTATTTTTTAAAGAGTAGCCATATTACCATCTGTCATAAATGCATACTATTATGGAAGAACTAGAATATCAACGTGACCAGTGTGTGAGCCTTGGGAGTGGATCCCACACTCCCCAGGTTGGGAACCAAATCACCCAACAAGGTGTCAGGAATGGTATGTTCTCTGCTTGGCCCAGCTCATGACCCACTCAGTGACTTCAAGGGAACTATCCTGTTCCTGCATCTCATCTTCCTCACCTGCAAAATAAACAGTGGTAATTCTTCACTTCCATGGTATTAAGTTAGCTTAATATACCACAAAAAAAGTTGAGCTCTTTGCTGAGAAGGCACTGGAGTAATTCACAGCTGTCTAATTGGATACAGCATTGTGCTGTCAATCAAGGTGCTATTAGCCAAGCCAGTCCATTATCTTAGAGAAATCCATAGGAAGATGAAATACCACTTCACTGAAATTTAAATACTGAGAGACTACCAAACATAACAAAGACTTTTACAGGACTTTTGTTCTCTAGCGGCCATTGGGTAATGCTATGGGTAATGAGAATTGGAAATGGGAAGTCTAGTGGGACTTGCCCTGGTCTGTCCTCAGCTTCTGGTAAGCAGCAGTTCAGGGACTACTCAAGCAAGGATTTGCATTTGGAGATCACATTTAATCAGCAGCGATGGGGACATTTTCCACAAAGTCGTCCAATCAATAGGTTAAGAAACAAAATGATAGCACTGAGTTCTGATTTAATAGGTGTTGTGTGAAAACAGCACTTCCTTCTATTTCAAACTTGCCACCTTCTAGCTTTGTTTGGTGATCCCTGTTATTTCTTGTGCTTATGAGAAACGGTGATTCATTGCTTCCTTACATTCTTTGTCTTGCCTGTAATTTTAGAAACCTTGAGCATATCTTCATGGCCCTTCCCTGCTGTTGTTCCCTTCAGTCCAAGGAGTCCCATTTTGCAGGAGAGTGCAAGTTCTAAGCCTAGCACAGTGACTTGGCAGCAATCCGTAATTTGATGTTTTTAATCAAAACTGTGCCTTGATTGTGCTTTCAGATTCCGGCAACTTGTTGCTGAATATGAACCAGAAGTGCAGGAAGTATCCCGGCTCTTCCGCTCTGTCCTGCAGGAAGCTGCTGAGAAGATCAAAGAGGAGGAAGAGGCCAAGAAGCTTGCCAGGCAATGGAACACAAAGAACAAAACCAGCCTCTCCTTAACAACATTTAAATCTCGGTCCAGGATTTCCCCATTCATCAGTGACATCAAGACCATCTCTGAGGATGTGGAACGGGGCACCCAGCCCACCAGGAGGGTTTGGAGCATGCCAGAATTTCGGAATGCCAAGGATTACTGACTCCATACTGAATAAGGTTTTTAGACCGTGATCTTTCAAAATCCCAGTTAACCCTTTTTTAGCTCTACTGTTTCTTCTTTGTTCCAGCTCTCTCTTCCTGCCTGTCTCTCTCTTGGAAGCTGTGTCCATAGTAACTGCTGCTGATGCCCACGGTGTGCGACGTAATTTATTATCAAACGTGCTAGCCTTTCCTTTAATTTAGTAGCTATTCAGTAACCTTAAGGGCAAGGCTCACTTACTATCTCATCTTTATTACTGCTTTCTTGTGGAAAATGAATTAGTTTTGTGATGTCTGTCTCTTCCCTTTTCCCCCCAGCCTGGATGTAGTTATCTATAAAAGCTTTTGGCCTAAGCTAGTGAGAGCTGGCTGGACCAATCTTGCTGAAAGCAAGACAGCCACTTATGTGAGTAATGCTTGCAGGATCAGGCCTGTGAGTTAAAGCTAGTATCTGATTTGGAACCAAACTTCCTTTTCCAACTAATAACCTTCCTCAGTGCTACAAGAAACTTCACAGGTAACCTCAGCACTGGTCTTGATCAGCATTCTGCTGACAATTCACAATCCAACCTGAGTAGAAACAGACCCAAGTTTTTTGAGATGAAAGACCAGTATTATTCCACAGCAACCAGTTTATGCATGCTCAGGTTTCTTGGGTGTTTTCTCTTTGGTGCAGGCAGAACCCCCTGAACCTTGCACCTGCAGAGCAGATAGACATTAACAACCTGTCGTGTAGATACACAAGCACATACATCAGTGCTGTGTCAAATGCTGTTCTTGGTCCTCAGTGTTCTGTGGTGCTGAGGTAAGTGCCCCACTCCACATCCCAGTAAGAAGTCAGAGGGCTGAAATTAATGTTTATGGCTAAGCCTGAAAGAGTACTATAGTACCAATGTACAGAGAAGGGTAAAGGGAATCAGCATTCATATACTGGGCCCTTTGTACAGCTGCAATAGTGGAGATCATTTTAACAGGCTGCTGCTGTGAGTGACTGAAGGGCTCTGGTAGATGAAGGTTTGTTCTCTCAGTCTTCTCCCATTAGTGCTCAGACAAGAGCTTTCCGGTATCACAGGCTGTTGGGCAGTGAGTTGATACTGTTAGAAAAGAATCTTCAGTGCAGACTGAGTAGCTTGTAGGCCAGTATGGTTCTACTGAGACCTTGAAGAAACAGGAAAGTGCTGCTGAGGAAAAGCTACTAGGGCCCTAACTTAGCATCTGCAGGGAAAGCTCTCACCAGCATAGAAAGAGAATGGCACGATGTGAAAGTCATGGGTCCCACAGAGAAGCCAAGGGCTAGGATGTTTTGTGGTGACCAACAGGAGATGGGGAAGGAAGTGAGGGATTTCCCTGTATGACTGGATTTTGGGGAATCATCCCAGTGGGGTACAGCTTCCTGGAAGACCCTGTAGCTTTGTTGTTCTTTTGTCCATTTCCAACTCTTTTCCCTGGAGATCTTTGCAGCAGCATGTGGGTACTACAGCCAAGATAAAACCCTTTGAAGCTGTGCCAACTCTGGGAAGAATTCCAGTACATGAAATTTATCCTAGAGTAGATATGTGCAGTTTCTTCCAGAGATGGGGGAGGGCAGCATAAAACAAAGATCAAGATCAAACCCTTAAGAGATTTCTAAGACTCGGGGATTCTAGCTCTTCCTCTCTCCCCTCTGGGCTATCTAAGATTGAAGACAAGACTTTCTTACTAGCACCAGGCTGTAGTTTCTAGTCTCTTGGTAAACACTGCTGCCAGCAACCCGCCTAGGGACAGAAAGCAGAAGCTCATTTTTAATCAAAAACTCAGGGCTTCCAAATACAGCATCCACTTTGGGACAGACTATTTCAACTCTAGGTCAGTGAGGGAGAGTTTAAAGCCTTCTGACAATCAGCTTGGTGTTTTTCAGCTGTATGTCCTTGTGAAGTAAGGTGATTGTGTATATGAAGTAAAAATAAAAGCTTGGCATACTTAGCATAGCCTTAGCTGTCTAGAAGATGTGGGATCTCTAGCAAGGGATCACCACAATTTGCAGAAAAAGTATCCCGTTTGGAAAAAAAAGTTAACCTTTTTTTTAATATAATGGTACTGAAGGCTGAGAAGAGTTCATGAATTTAATGCTACAGCTCTGTAGTACTTTTATTTGCACTCGTTCTATTTGACACCTTCAGTATTGACTGTATTGATGCAATATCTGATGGACTGCTGGGAGAGACAGGACATTCTGACACAATGACATAAAGCTCTTTGTTACAGTACAGTGTCCGTAATGTGTTCAGTCTTTCTTAAGGAGAACCAGGAGTAAGTAACTTTCCCACACCAATGTACAAAGCCAAGGAAATCACCTGCAGGGTGTTCACAGCAGCCTGGGATCATACTGTGTTCTTCATGAGCAACCTCCAGCCAGCAGATACCATTCTCGTTCAACAGCCAGCAAAGGGAGATAAAGCTGACCTTTGGTCAAAGCCATGTACGCTATGGAGGCCAGGCTGTGGCACTGCCTGCAACAGCTGTTTTGCCTCAACTTACCTACCATTTCTATTTCCACAATAAAATGTAATCCAAAGTTTTAAACAGTATCATTCTCCCTGTACTTCTTCTGCAAGTTACACTGGGCTCACAGTAGTATTTGACGATAAAGGGATATAAAGACACCGGGCTATGAGGTTTCTATTCTTACTACATGCTGTCTAATACTCTTGAAGGTATAGAAGTAGTACCATGTTTGCCTGGAGCCAGCTGGTTGGAGACTGACCTTCTGTGTGTGCACCAGCAGGTACAGAAGCAGAGCTGGGGAGGTGGTTAGGATGCACGACTGCTGCACTGTGCCTGTGGTGCTCATTTTTCTTAGGAATGCTGTAGACTGAACCATAAATAATCCTTTGGTCACAGCATGAGGGAACAACTATCCACTCATGTTTGCCTTGTCCTAATTCCACATTTTCTGTAGCTAAATTAGCATTTCAGATCGAATGAGGTGCATGCAACTCCTGATTGTCCCCACTTACTGTGCCACGTCCCCATAGCACTGTGCAGGCATACTAGACTGCTTTTGGATTAAGCTAACCCAAATGATCATTACTGCTGGCTCACAGACTATACGCTGGACTAACACTGTCTGAAGTAAACCCTCATGAAATGTGCATAGTGTGAACGTCAGGTTGGTCCTCACCAACAACTGACTCTACAGCTCTGCTCTTCCTGGGCTGTGCCAGTGTAGAAAAAAAAACCCACAACCAAACAAAACAACAAACTACACAAAACATTTCTATGCAGTTGTGATGAGACTCTCTGATCTGTTTTCAGCTTCTCCTGAGACCTAGTCCAGTGTCTTAATTCTCTAAGAAGAATAAAAAGTGAAATAGCAACACAACATCATTACCAAACAAGCAAGTAAACTGAGAAAGAATCATTCTAAATCCTCAATCATTCTCTCAGAACTCAGCAAGGATTTTGGTATCAGCCCAGAGCGTTGCTCTTGCCTTGTTGCTGGTAGTGTTATGCTGTCCAAAGGACATTGTTACACCAAGGAAAAAGCAGTCCTAGACTTACACTCTAACAAGTAATGGCAAGCCCTCTATAGCAGCTCAGCTGCACCACTCAAGCTTCAAGGAGCTAACACTCCTCAGTCACTGCTCACACCTGAGGGAGACTGTACAGCCCTGCTTCTATGGCTTCTGCAGTCGAGCCTGGCCCCCAGGCTGTGGTAGCCGGCAGAGGTGTGCAGGTGAGGCTCCTCACCCCTATCAGCATATAGTTCAGACAGCTATCATGCCGTGGGGAACTGGAGTAAGCTTCGCAGGAAATACCTGTCTGCTGAGATTGCCCTGTTTATACATTTCATCATTGAACCTCAGAGAATTAAAGCAAAGCTGTGAAATATAAAAAAATATTTTGTACTTTCTGTCTTTAATTAAAGATCTCCTGAAATATAATATGTCCACATCCAGCCAAACATAACAGCTGTTGTACTGCCCTACTGTGCACTGTGCATGTATCAAAGGAGGAAGAATGATAAACAAAAAACCCCATCCTCTCTCTAGAGGCTACAAATGCAGCCACCTAGCTTCTATCTTGCTACCTCTACAAACACATCCCAAGATTTCAGGTGATAAATAACCAGGATTAAACAACTGCAAAGGTCTGAAATTCTCTGAAGCTAAGTGGTTTACAGATACAACTTTAAGTTGAAGTCTTCATCAACATGCTTCCAAGCACGTCCTACATTAACCAGTATTACCACAAAACGAGAAAGTGACCAAATGGATGTTTTGTCTCCAGATACTTTTGAGTCACTCCTGTTGATTCTGTATTTGCTCCTAGAACATGTTAATATTAGCAGATGGCCCCAGATGGCTCAGGGGTCCCTGTGCTAAGCATCGTACATGCAAAGCATGCATATGTTAAACAACAGGAAGCAATTTTTTTTCCCCCCACAAAATACTACTGAAGTATGGATTGCATTGCTCAGCATGTTCTGGAGATCAGACCGATGAGTGGTTCCAAAAGGGGACTACGTGAGCTCAGACTGTTAGTAAACCAGTGGTCAGCATACAGTCTACAGCCACTCCTTGTCAGAAGCTGTGGACAAGCAAATCTCTCTGTGTTGTTACTTACACTACTTCCCCAAAACACTGCTACAGGGCTTTTCCAGGAACAAAACTGTAGACAGCTAAGCCTTGACTGGATGGCCATTCTGATACTCCTGTGCTCTGCAACACCTCTGTGATAAAGGACATTGCGCTATTTTTGCCCAAAAAGCTTTCTGAGAAGCACTGGACTGCATGAGTCAAAGCCTTTTTAGTTGTGCCCTGCAGTTGAGGAAGGGCTGTTAATACTCCCTCAGTTCCACCCACCTGTGCTGAGCAGAGACATCATAATCTCAGAGCCTCCCTTGCCCTGGTACTGCTGTTGGTGCCATGGGCTGTCAGCACAAGGGACCTCTTGTTCCCTTTGTATGATCAGACAAGCCATGTTTCAAGCTGGCTTACTGCAGAAAGATACTGTACTGGCCCTGAGAGTCGGATCCTGGGCCCAGGTCTCCCAATGACTACCATTTATTTTCTGTGCAGTTGCTACACAAAGATATTCTCAAACTAAGGGAAAATCTTTGCTGGATGAGATCTTAATAAACACAACAAAAAGGTGAGGAAAAGGGCTACAAGAAGCACAGTGAATTATGTGGTGATTTATGGTTATCTGTGTATACTGTACACTTCATAAAATTATACATTCTTAGGGTCCTGGCTAGATAACTAGATTATAGATCTCACCTCTACATTTCAGTCACAATTACATTTTTCCTCTACCAAATAAATCTAATCTGACCCAGCAGCAGACACTGCAGAAGTGTGGGAAAGAGCATGTGTGTTTTCTACATCAAGAGTATCTACTCTTAGAATGTAACTACTGTTCCACCTGTATAATGATCACAATGCTGTATTCTCAGAGGCCTACCAGGTCACAGGCCATGTGCAATACCTTTTCCAGCCTTATTCTCTGCAGTGTTAGGGTGCCTAAAGCAACAGATTGCACCTAATTTAGTCTGAAGGCTACTTAAATAACCAGATGTGGTATGAAGCAGTGACAGTGAAATATTCGTTAGGTATTTTTTTCTATATTCTGTCACTGGAGGTCTGGAATTATTTAAGAGATGGAGAAGAGCAGTGTGCAGTTTCTGAATGACTCAGCAGCTCCAGGTAGGGATGGTGGAAGAACACCTGGTCCTTCCAAGTCCCTACTGGCTCTCAGTCACTTGCTCGTGTTGCATTCAGCTACTTAAAGGCTTCCTTCTGCCTTCAGCATGCAAGCACCAGCAGGAGAGACTATTGCCTGTCCACAGCACAGCCAAGACCAAGAAACAAACAAACCCTGGATTAAATTCATAGGACAGAAGTAAAAAATGTTCCCGATAAACAACACATAATTAGGTCTTTGCCAGTTAATTACAGGGTTTCAGAATAAGAAAGTGCAAAGCCAATGTCCAAAGGAAAAAAAAAAATAATTAAATTTCCGTGACAGTCCAGCTGGACAGCAATGCCACCTGCCGGCAGATTTTCCAGCACTGATTAATCAGGAAACAGGCAGCAGCTTTCTAACCAGGCCTCTCCTGACAAATACAGATTCCTCACTCTTGTGCTAACCTTTCTCTCACACCACTGACCCAGAGAACACTCACAAATGGAGAGCAAAAAGAACGTTAGCTGTAGCATTCCGTGCCTTATTAGAAGACAGCACCAGTGGCCAGTATGCAGGTATCAGAACAGTTGCCATCTCAAACACTGCCTCTGTGATCGACGTACACTAAGCAGACTGGACATTAACAATGTGCTTCATGGTACTTGAAAAGGCTCAAAACATGCTTCCTTAAAGCCCTCAGCACCATGTCCTGCTCTTACCTCAGAAAACACTGGATGTCTCATACTGTGTGTGAATCACGATTTAAGATCAAAATTGAATAGGCAGGAAAAAAGTACCTGTTGTCAACAGCCAAATAAATCATTATCTCTGCACTGGACAGTAATTTGGACGATTCAATTTGTTCAAAGATGGAACTAGAAGGCTGGGTATTTGCCAATAATTTTAAGAATTGGCTCTCTCAAAAGCTTATCACCCTACAGCTTCAAATATAACCAAGTTGCAGACTGGAGGATTTTCAGGTATGTCCAGGACGTCATATCCTTCAGGACTCACTACCACTTAAAATCTACCCATTTCATGGAGTGCCCAAATGAAAGTGGAGCTCCCAACCTTGAGAGCTGAGAAAGAACTCTGGAAGCTTGTTTCTTAATATGCTCAGCAAAGATGAGTAGTACATTTAACACGTACAACAAACCGTATCAGAGCTCCATCCAGTGGTCAAGGCCCCCACCCGCACCTCACCAGGGAAGGTTCAGCGGGCAACCCCAGGCAAGTTATTTCAGCCTCTCTGCTTTTCCGCCGCATACAGAGCTCACTCAGTTTCCCCCGCTGCAGAGGATGACTGGGAAGCTCATATATTCCTGCAGTATAAAACATCCAAGTACATCAAACCAGCACAACCTGCCTAAGTTTAAGCAGAGTAAATACCAAACAGGTATCAAAATTTGCAGGCCCTGCTCAGCACTGATACAACAGCTCAATGGAGGCAAGTACTTCCAAGACAAAGTGGTATTTGCAAGTATTGTCTCATCTTGATCTCTTGTACATTTTGGCATGGGCAAAGGAATAAAGTTCAGGCAAATTATAAAGGAAACAAGAGTAACAAAGAATTGCATTGCCCATGAAAACTGGCTGAATCATTTAATTACATCAACCATTCTTTCATGTTTGGGTTTTTGTCTGTTTTCCCTGTGTAAGAAAAGAAACTTATGTAACTGTGCTCCATCTCCTTCTGATAGCTTCTGGGACTACTACCAGTTGTATCAATTGCGGAGAGATCTTTAGAAATACCTGGTTCCTTTCCTGCTTCATGACAATTACTCACTAGATCCAGGAGGTCCAAATAAGCACCTTCCACCACGGGACTGATGAAAACCACACAGCCATTTCACATTTATGCCTGCCTAACTACAGTACACAAGCAGAAGGCAGGGCAGTGGTAGCAAGGGTTTAAAGAGCAACAGGCACAAATCTCAAGGGACCACCAAGTCTTACTAATCCTGCTGCTTGTGGCACAACTTTTTGTAAATGGGATAGAATACTTGTAAATGGGAAAGAATGGTGCCAAGGAGAATGGGCATGGCAGCAGCAGCTCAGTGAATATATCCTTCCCATCCTTCCCACCCCTGTGACCTCTGCTTCTGGAATTTCTGTTGTTAAAAAAAATTCAGTTGAGTTCTGCATGATCCCCAGAATGGAACACAGTGCACAGACACAGAAAGTGGGTATGAGAGGGAAGACTGTCACACACACCCACACCCCAAAGTAGGTTTCTGAAAGGCTTCTATTATTCAGCACTTTAGCAAGAATTTCAACTTGTCCAGCCAGGTGGGTTCTGCAGCCCCTTTCTTATCACCTGACCTCTGCCCCACTCCATGATTTCTGACAGCAGCAGTCTCCCTCCATGCCTACCTCATACCTCTTCTATTGTTCTATTGTTCCAGCCTTCAACATCCCCCGTAACATGCATTTTTTTAAGACCTGGTAGCAAAGCTCTCTTATCGGGCATTTGCATATCAGGTCGACATCCCACGCCACTTCACAATTCCCTCATGCAAATGCCTTGATCTGTATTTCAGCACATTCCCCTACAATTCTTACCTTACTGTCATAACCTCCACATCTGGTTCAGTCTTTGGTTCTGCTGCCACCATAGTAATCTGAAGCAGTATTAAGAAGCTATGCTTTAGTGAAAAGGTCAACAAAATTAACTTCTTTCCTGAGGCGGCAAGGCATGGACAATTATTCTGGCTGCATGGGCCTGTGCTCACTAGGGAGACTGGAACCTGTTGGCCAGCTCCAAACAGCAGCCTCAAAGATATTCAGTCCCGAGAAGATGCACGTGATCTCCGTGCTTGTGGGGAAAGATGGGGGAGGGAAGGATGCAACATGGCCTTAAACCTCTTTAGAAACCTGAGAATCTACATGGAAGTGGGTAGGAAAGAAAAGAAGGCTTATAAAAGCATCAACTGCTGGGAAGTTTCAGACAGCACTTATAACTTACAAGGCTGGAGAGAATAAAACTGAATCATTGCCACAGAACTTAAGCAGCTTGGCTTTCTAAAAGAAATGATAGCTTATAAGTAAATGCTGGCATAGAAATACTTTAAAGCATCACCAAAGCATATCCAGCATGTCAAAACTGAAGAGGAAAAAATCCTTTGTCCTGAAACAGAATTTTTTTTTTTTTTAAAGAAAAAGCAGTCTGACACGTTTTTGTACAGTCAGAACTGGCAACTACTAAAACCCTAAAAGAGGAACAGACCACCTCACATTACTAAAGGTCCTTTGCCTTTTCCATACCAGCATGGAACAATGAAGAAGGTTTTACCATCTTGACTAAGGCAGCAAAAAGCCAATTACCTCAATTAAGTCTGAACCTTCCAACCAATGCAGTTCTTTACAAGTGCAGTCTCTGGGTTTCACATTCCTATTTGCTTTTTATCTTCCAAATTTCTACTTCCTCTCCCCTAAATTTTCAAGAAATGATGCCATCTTTACATAAAATATAACCTAGGGAATGGCAAGGATGTTAGTGTCTTCTAAGAGTGTGTTTGTGGGATTAAACTTAAGAGAAGTTGAGAGATACAAGCTGCTTATCTGGGCAAGATGCTTTGGCATTGCTAGCTAGAAAGATACCAAAACAGCATAAACCAAAGCATGAGCCCCACAAAAAAAAGGAGGGGTTTTTTTGGTTGGTTGTTTTTTTCCCTACTGACATTTCAGAACAGTGCTTCCAAAAAAAGTTCCATCACCAGGTTAAAAGTCAAGGAAACTCCATTTCTTATCTATGTGTTTCCATGTTTTATGTTCATTAAGGATGCCATTGCTGTTCTGGATCAGGGCTTTAATCTCTAAAGAGTTACGTCTCTGCAACAATTGCAAACTGTTTCACAACAACAAAAAAAATAGGGAAAAGACAGGGTTCTAGCATCTTCAGAAGGTTTCACATATCAAAAGTTTTAAAATTACCCCTTGACCAATAGTGACCAATCTTCAGATTTACTTAAAACACCATGACAGACAAACACAGAGTTTTCTGTTTCTTTGCTCTTTAAAGAACTCTCCACACTCTGATCACTGTACACCTGATAGTCTTGTCAAAGTCAACTACCTCTGACTCCTTTTCTCAGGCACTCCTAAACTGTGCTTCCCAAGGAGCACTTGCTACACAAGGGATTCAAATGGAATTCCCACATCAGGGTTATGTACACAGGGGCCTGCTGGGTAATCAAAAGCCAAGGCTCTGGAAGGAAGCGAGCAAGCACTGATCAAACTACCACAGCGCTCTCTCACACACACGCCCAGACACACACACGCCCTTATGTTGTGGTCCAGCTGCATATCCAGACCCATCTCATCTCACAGTGGACTGTCAACACACCTGAAGGGTCACTGTCACTGTCTGCCTCAGCATTATTCCGATAGCTTTTTCTCTTTCCATTTGACCAAGATACGTAATATGTGTCTTCCTGCACTTCAGACAGAGGAAGACTCAATACATAGCTCACAGGATCAGAAAGGCAAGCCAGAACTCCGGAGTTTTTAGGTCTAGGAACTGCAACTTCAGATGTGGGGGGTAAACTCTCTGTTGTGAGCTGCCTTTGAACAGCTGATCCAGATAAAAAAACAAAACCAGAAGACCTTTCCTGCTTCTATTTTAGGGTAAAAATCATTCGGCTACCATTATTGCTCTGGAGTATTTTACTGTCATGCTTTCTAGTGAGAGAGGGCAATAAACTGTCCAGAGAAAGATCATGTCTCAGATTCTGAAAAAAAATAACATAATAGTGAATTAACTGTCAAAAGAATCATTTATGTAAAAGCATGTTCTATTTACAAAGGTCAACTTGCTCTTTAGAACAAGTAAAACCACTACTGGAAAAAAATATACATATAGAAACGCCTCATCTTTCAAATAGACATTTACAAATACTCTGCTTTGCTTAACTACTAGAAACATTAAGACACAGCGCTCTGCATGCAGTTAGGATAGAAATTACATTACTGGACTTCAGTGTGTCATTTCTTATCATTGTCAATGACACACTCTTAGGCTCTTCTAAAACACCACAGCCTGGCTATTACCTTAGGATCTCAAAAGGAGGACACGGATCTTCCTTAACAAGTTAGCAGTTACTCTTCATTTTGCAATTAAAAAAGGACATCCCGATTGTCTTCTCAGCAGGAGAGTCTGGTCTTGTCAAACTTGGCATCCTTTTCCCTGAGTTTCCCTTTAGTATTTTGCTAGGCATCACGATCGTTGGCTTAGTATATTTACAAGTCCTTGGTCAGCACTCTTCCCGTTATAAGGCAGAGTTCAGAAATTCAAGGAGTTCTGCACGATTCCGGTCTCTCTGTAGAGCAGAAAAGCAGAGGGAGCAGTTTAACAGACCTGTACTCAGGGAACCAAGGCTGCATAACCCTGTGTTTTGGGGGGCTTTCACATCTCAGGCTGCATAACCCTGTGTTTTGGGGGGCTTTCACATCTCAGCGTGCCACACCACAAACGCTACCACATTGGAACAGCTGGATCTGACTGGGTATCAGTTAGGTGTGATTGCCTGGAAGGAGTGCAAGGCAATTGGTACTCAGGAGACATGCTGTAGGAGACAAGCTGTCACCATCACTATTTCATGATACATTTTCTAAGTGGCTCCCTGTGGAGGCTCCACTGGGTTGTCATCATGTAGCTCACAGCCTGCTCAGGAGGGAACTCACAAGCAGAACAGATGCAGTTCTCTGGTGTCTGAGGCAACTTTCACTGTACACACGGAAAGTCTTGTGCTTTGGTAAGTATTTTTTCTATGCATAAGCAGCTGCTTGCAGCATAACAGTAAGGGAACCATGAATTTAGGTTCTTTCTTTACATAAGAGATGGCCCAAGCAGTCAAAACACTTCTTCCCAGTGTTTTTAAAAATCGTAATTAATTAAACAATTAATGAATCTTAAAATATTGTGAAGAATGGATATTGTTCAATTCAGCATGTTCATGACCATGGACACCACTGAAAAAAGGACCAACATCAAATATCTGACATCAAATATTGTAATGAGCAAGTTACTGGGATGAGGCTAGCAAGCATTCAGCATAATTTAACACAAACTTCAGTGCCACAGAAAGAGGGTAATGTATTTTTGCTCAAATTTAACTTGAAATGCTCAGGTCTGCTACAGAATGAACTCTAACGGCTGAAACGGAATCGACTAAATTGGATACCCTCAGCAAAGTAACACATTTAACACACTGACTAGTACCAGAAGCCCTCTGCGGACCACTCTAAGGTGTGGAAACTGCTGAAAAGGGTGAACATATTAAAGTGCTGAGTCCAAACCCCCATGGCAATAGCACAAAATGCTATTCATGGTATCTATTCCACTGGGTATCTCAGCAAAAACATTTGACTGCTTTGAGAGAATGCATGAGCACGTGGTCCTAATACTACTATCAACTTCTATTAATTCCTCTCTAAATAATGCCTAGCCTCGCATGCATTAGAAAAACACAGTAAAGCGGCAAATAACCACAACTGATCACAGGAGACTGGAAGAAGATGAGGACAATTAAAAACAGTGCAAATCAAACCAACAGAGAAAGCCACAAATCAGCTAAACATTATGGACTCAAATTCTAAGATCCTGCACAAGCATCCTCTGGTTTATCTACTCATGCCTGGGCATTCCAAGTCCACTCATAACACAAAACCTGCTAAAAGAATGAATTAAAATTTCTCAAACGGCATCACAACCACATTAAAAGCTACAATCAATTTAGAGCTCCTAACTGTAAGATCTATTCTTCTACAAAAGACTACTATCAGAAAAATATTAAAAGAAACAGTACTTTCCCTTAGCGATATATAGA
The DNA here is from genome assembly GCF_965140245.1 of Athene noctua. Taxonomy (NCBI): domain Eukaryota; kingdom Metazoa; phylum Chordata; class Aves; order Strigiformes; family Strigidae; genus Athene; species Athene noctua. The sequence goes on along the minus strand of NC_134037.1, from coordinate 103,434,146 downwards.
TGATTTTAACTCTTACCTCTTTATCCTTCTTAGACTTCTTTATTTTCATCTTAATTTTCTTTCCAGTTATCATGCTGTAGTTTTCATTCTTCTTTTTGTTTTTAAAGAACTAAAATTAGATCACACATTAGAAATACATAAGCTTTGCTTTCCTTTGTAATGTTACAAATCTCAAATGAAACTACAGACAATAATTTTTTATACTCCCTAACTGTCCAAAACAATACAGATGGGTTTTTACTTGCTGATGAAAAAACTGGTGCTGTTTAAGACAGGACAGATGAAGTGTTTAGATGAGAAATATAATGGGACTTCCAACTCACACAAGCATACCTTGGAAAGCTGGACAGGTCCTGTTTTCTCTCTCTTTTTCTTCTTTTCTTTCTTTTTCTTCATTTTATTCTCTTTTTTCCTTTTCTACAAATACAAGACATATATTCTTATGCTTATATACCTTCAAGGGCAAAAAAAAGGAAATCCACAAGTAGCTCTCAATGCCCCAGCTAGTCAAGACCGTCACTACCGCTTGCCCTTACCATGTCGTACAGGTACTAGCTGAAGTACAGAGAAAGTAATGCAGCAGGGTGGACCTTGAGAAACAAAAGCGGTCTGATCCCTTATTCTCTCTTATAATGTAACCTCAATATATAAAATCACTAAACAGAAGGTCCTAATAAAAAGAAAAATTTTATTTACTCTCTCACTGGCTATAAATTGCATCTTCTGACAAATTCTATAAAGTTATCAACATCCCCTGCTTTGCTTTTCTTCAGAGATTATTCTAAACTCTAGCTGGACCAGCAAAGATTGGCAAAAGGAACCGTTAAATTATTTCTCCTTTAGTATACAGTCAAGTATATGCCACCCTAACAGTTCACCTACTGTAACCCTAATAGCACTGATTCAGATTTACATAGCCATGGACAACAACATTGCATTTTACCTGACATTTAAGGCTATCAAAACATGAAGAACTACGTTCTGTTTATTAACTACTTATTTATATCTGTAAATGTTTACCTTTTTATTGTGTTTCTCTTTTTTCTTTTTCTTTGATTTAGACTTAGGAGAATCTAAAATTAAACAAAACACAGAACAAAACCCTGTAAGTTTAGCATTCTGAAAAGGGCATTTGGTTTTACAGATAAGTCATACAGAAATGTAAAACATAAGAAGAAAACACTTTAATTCAGCTATATATATTAACGCTGGTTGAAACTAACCCTGAGAAAAGCAACACATTAACTTACTGCCACTCACTGGTCTAACAGTTTAGGACAATTTTGCTAGATCATCTGCTCTACCCTGTGAATGGGAAAACTTAAGGAATTTTTAGCTGAAGAGTTTTAGCAAATCTCTGAGCGTGCAGACTGACACGAGCCTAATTCAGAATTTTTTCCGTCAGATACATGTTTCTTGACATCCCTCCAAAAGATGAACCAGAGAGCCTGCTAAGCATGTTCAGAGAGTCAGTGTCAGACGTGACATTTTCCTTCTTTTTAGAAGTTTTAGAGTGTAGCACATGGGATAAAATTCATTCATGAAGAAAGGAGGACACCCTCTCCCCCACCAAATGTACAAGTTCATAGATTTGAATATTTTCAGAATATAGTTATGTCAGCTACATTGAATCAAGCCACCAAAGTACAAAAACAAGTAATGTTTCCGTACAGATGTAAATCTGCTTCAAGAGCAGAACTAAGTCTCTTCTAAACTGTGGAATACACAGTCACAAATAAGACATTCTGTACCAGATGAAGTTTCTGCTGCCCCGCTGTTAAGACTTTTCATCAGGAGAATTTCAGTTCATACTAAGAGTCCTTCCCTTCCCAATCATAGTAAAAAAAGGTAAAATACACTTCAGGGTTTAGCCTGACCTATTTTATTTAAAAAAGGCAATTTGGTCATTTTACTTTCAGTGATACCAAATATTTTCATACGGAATATCCAAACAATGCAGTCTCAATATAATCAGCAACACGTTCCCCTCGAGATCTCAAGTTATACACACAGAAAAAAATCTGCACTTACTCCCAGACAGTATCTTCCCTAAGTCCTCTAAGTAAGCAGCAGCTTAGTATGGAAAGTCTTAATCCTGCAGCACTTGCGTATGTGTTCCCACTGAACTTGGTCATTGGTATTAACAAACTTCATGTGAGTCCTCACAGTTAAATGCTTGAAATGTTAAGACCAAGGTAAGAGTAAACCAAACACCCCAATTCCGGTCTAGAGAAACGTGAAGTAGAAAAATATCTGTATTCATTACTTTCAAAACACTAAGTTTGGAACACACACAGCATACTCTTACAGAGTGACACTTCCTTGAATAGCAGTTTCTATTCTGTGTTAACTATTTAAATTATCACAGGAACATTGCACACTGTGTGTAAAGAAATACCTTAACATAGTTGGGAATAGTTGGAAGGGGTTGAAACACTCTAAACATGCAGTATTGGTATTCCATGCAGTTCCTCTGTGGTGGTTTAGACACACTTGAAAAAAACTTTGTTTCCAAATCAGAACTGGTAAACATCACATAGGCAGCTTACCTCTGCTACTTGAAGACGACCTTGATGATGAGCGTGATGAGGAGGAAGAAGTGGATGCAGTGCTAGAAGACGATGTGGATGAAACGGATGATGATCTGCTTCTACTGCGTTTTCGTTTCCTTTTTTCTTTTCCTTAGGATAACACAAGGCAACAGTGACAAAAAATGACTTTTCACAGAACTTAAGCAGAACGAACCCCTATTTTGGGTTGGTGGGGGCTTTTTTTCCCCTCTCCCAGTGCGACACAGTCTATTATCATTGGCATGTGACAATGCTCAACATCAGGGTCAAACATGGTAACTGATGTAAAGGAAAGCACACACAACACCACAGCACTGAAACAGATTAGCAATGCCTACCTCTGACTTTGAGTTCTTCTTGTGAAGTTGCACAGAGCGTCCTACTTTTTTCATCCTTCACATTATCCATGTCTAGTGAGAGTCAAAAGTACGTTCAATAACATCATTTCCAAAAGACTGGGGGGTGGGAGGGGTGGGGAGTGGCACGGAGACAAGAGGAAACCAGGGAGCACTTCCAAGGGCAGCCCCCCCCCCACTCCTATCTAACTGCCTCACGCTATGGCGAGGCGCAAGCTTAGGCTCTTCTCATCCTCTCGCATCAGGAGCCCCGAGGCCAAACCTCAGTTTTCCCGTCACCTTCGACGAACGCGCCATTAGTGCAGATGCAACTGTTTCTGGATGACGGGGTCCGGCCCAGCAGAGAGCCCCCGGGGCCGCGCACAGGCCGCAGCCGCCGGAGGGCCCCGGGCCTGAGACCCGCGCCCCGCCAGCCCCCCGCCCTGGGCCTTACACCAGCCCCGCCGGCAGCCCGCGGCCCGGGAGTGCCCCCCCCCCGCCGGCGGGGCCGCGCCGCTGGCCGGCACACGGGCGCCTACGGGCCGCGCCGCCGTTTCCTGGGGGACGACGGGCTCCCACCCCCTCCCCGCGGCCGGGCCCGGCGCGGCGGCTCGCAGGACCCCCCTGCCCGACCCACCCCGGGAGGGGGACGGCCGCTGCCGCTCCGGCCGCTGCCCGCCGCCGCGCTTACCCAGGGCCCGAGCGGTGCCCCGGCTGGCGACCCGGAAGTGCTGGCGCCGCTTCCTGCGCGGGGAGCCTGAGGGCCGCTGGTCCCCGGGCGCCGCTGGCCCCGGCCTTCCCCGCCCCGGGGCCTGACTCCGCGCGGGCAGGCGGGGGGGCCCCGCTACCCCAAAGCCCTGGGGCTCCTGCGCGGTGCTGCCGCCATGGCCGGGCACCTCCAGGGAGGGAGGGGAGGCTCGCCCAGCCTGGCGGCCACCTCAGCTCCTGCCTGACCCTGCGCTGAGCCGGAAGGCGGAGCAGCGCCATGGCTCCGTGCCGCCTTGCGCTGCGGCCCCGCGGGCAGCCCCAGGGGGCTTCCCGCTGCTCCCGGGACAGCTCTGGGCGAGCCCTGCGCGGATACGGCCCTGCTGCACGCCGGCATCTCCACGCACGCAGATGCGGGTCAGGCATAGTTGGCTGTAAATCAACTAAGGGAGCTTGCGGCCTGTCCTGGGACCTGGTTTCCCAGTCCCTCCCGCTGAGGGGAGGCTGCTCTTGGAGCTGGGACACCCCGCGGCACGGAGCGGGTGTTTGAGCTCTCATAGAAGAACAGGAGTCGGATGCTAACGTTTTACCCAAGCTGATTTCCAACACTTCAAGCTTGTTCTCAAGCGTGAAGTAATCATGGGGTACTGCAACAACTCCTCTGTTACTGACATGAACCAAATCAAATCCAGCCTCAGCTATAACCCAGACCTGCTCCAAAGCCAGAAATAACATCCCAGTCTGATTCCAATGAATCTTTGGACCTCATGGATCTTCGTCTGATCCAGTTTAGCTCAGAATTTACTGAACTTCTATGTGCAGCTGCTTTTTGATACTCAGGTATAACCCAAAATATCTGTGACACATTTATTCTTAATCTAAAGTGGCATCCATTTTTTTTGATTGTAAACAAATATCCAGTACTCCACATCCTCTTAAAAAAAGTCTGCTTAAATCCAGCCAAAAGGAATATATGCTACACTCACTCCAGAAGGGTGGTAACATTATTTATTGTTACGTTAGTTTACATATACAGTGATGACATTTGGCTAGAAAAATGCCTGTATTGTAGTAAGAGATATTTAAACATCTACAAACTGTCAATAAATACGTTAAAAACATACTGTATGCTGATGTAGAAATACCCTATGCTCTTTTGGTTACTTACTCAGTACAATATTATTGAAAAGTTTTTTGGTGTTTTTCATGCAACATCAAAATTGTTCCTGACAATTCATGCTATATGACCTTATTTTCTTTAGTAGGAATGGGATGAAATTTAAAATCCTGTTTACAAGTAGTAAAAATTGCTGAAAATTTTAACATAAATCTCTCAATTGCTGTAATAAAAAGAACCAATTTAAAGAAGGTTGTCTTTAAAAAAATTAATTTACGCAACTAATTCTTTACAAAACAGGCAGTATTTCAAAAGAGATGTTTCCATCACCCAGGATGAATCATTTGTGCTTCAAAATTTTAAAAGGAATATTCGTGGCAAAAACCTAAACCCAACTGGTAGGTAGAGATTGCAGTACAGACTGGCTAAAAGTGAACATGCTTTCCAAATCTGTCCAGGAACACACTAAACACTCACATCACTATGCCATCACCTACTCTAACAATCAGAAATGGAGTTTTAATAATACTTAGCTCTTTTCATGCTCAAAATTCTTCACACACATTTAAATAGTCCTAACGCTTCTGCAAGTATTATTATCCCCATTTTACACTTGAGGTGGTGGAGGCGGAAAGAGCTGGGAATTTGCCAGGATACAGACCACATCCTTTCCCTCTTGCCTCCCTCAATCCTCCAAGTTCTTTATCACTTTCTGTATTTTACACTCAACATACTGCAGAGTCCCAGGAAACATGGGTGGTATGTTTCCGTCAGTTTTCAGTGGTTATTATGCAAGTTGTGCCACTTTGAAAGTTGCATGACAAATATTAAAGTAATAATTGACATGAAGTCCATGTCCAAGGCTCGGGATTGATATCCTAGAATGCCACACCATTTTCAAACCAAGCTTGCTCTTTCTGTAGCGAAGTGTTAGGGACAGGAGGCCTAATTCTTTCTGTTGTACAGCCAAAATGACTCTTAAAGTCAGTCATGGCCATACAAAAGCATAAAATCTGGCCCTCACCACCTGTCCCTGGGAACAGAAAGCCCCTACAGTGGCCCAGTATGTCCTGACATTGTACAACAAAAAGGACATCTAGATCAAAACAAAGATTTCAGGTGTGCTAACTCGCCATAAGGTACAGATAACTAAGGTCTCTTCCCTCCCACCCCTAAATTTGAAAATATTTCTGTCTGAATTATGTCCTATAAACCCTGTGAGAAAGTAAATGCCTAGCAGTGAGATTGCAGATACAAAGTACGGTATTTAGCTTTTATCTTAGTATCAATCCCCAAGTCATATTATTTCAGTTGATATCAACATCCTGCACAGAAAGGGCATTTTTGATTTTGCCACATCTGTCCTCTCGAATCTTCTATCTTATGCCTTGCAGTCTGTGCCCCGTTTTGATTTTTATCCTGCCTAGCTTATTCTTAGTCTAAACCCAGCCTGGTTTCTTGCTGTCTCCTGACAAGCTCTGGGTTTGCTCTGCCAGTGGACTGCAGGAGCAGTGGATAACATTGCGGTGTTTCACTACCTGATCTGTGAGAGATGAGAGACATGCAAAATTCTGTCACTTGTAATAACAAAATGACTGAGTGTGCAAAATTACATCTCTCTTACAGGCACCCAAAAGGCTTTAAAAAGGCACGTGTATTCTTTGTCACTTGTTCCTCAGTGCCTGATCTTGGTGGGTTTAGTGTGTCTCCAATAAACCCCATACAAAGCACACATTCCCTTGGAGGGAACTTGGAGTAAAAATTAAGGTTTTCAGACATATTTCAAAGTTAGTGGTTGTTCCTCAGCAGCTGTCTCACCTTTTAACAAATGCTAGAGCTTCATTACCTGTGAGAACTGGGTTCTTACGGCAACCTCAGTCTCTAGTCCATTTTCCTCCTTCTTTCCCAAACATCCCCATTTCTAGCAGAGGGGAACGGTGCTTCTTACATGGGCTTCTCAAGCAGATATCCAAAGCTCTTCCTGCCTTCTGTAGAGCTGGTAGGCCAGAAAACATCTCTTTTGTGCAGATGTGGGAGCAAAAGTACAGGAGTTTTGCCCCCCTTCTTCCAGCAGCACAGCCAAGAGCTGGCAGGCTGGCTGAGTACCCTGCTTCTGGCTATGTCCTGAGAGGTTAGAAGCACCTGCAGCTTCTTTTGACTGCAGATGGGGACTGTGGATGTTTACCACCAATAGAAATCAGTCCCAAGGCACTAGGCAGGAACGGAAAGGCCGTAACAAAGCTATTGTGACCTGGGGGTACTCTGTACAGCTGAAATACCAGGTTAGAAAAGCAAGAGGCATTGGCATCTTCCTCTGGGCTTTCTGGAAAAAACAATTAAAACAAAACAAAACAAAACATGCAAGATCCCAGGCAAATGTTTGCCCTGCCTGACTGAAGCCATTCTCCCCGCTTCAAAAATCCAGGAGATGGAGGGATCAAGATACACTGACTCAAATGTGCTAATGTTGAAATGTTTCAATTTCAGATAGGTGAAATGCACTTGCACGCTTGCGTATGGCTTCAGTTCTGTGTGAGGGATGGGAGCCCACAGGCCTGCTTGGGCTCCAAGGGGACTTCCTGGAGGAGTTTCGTCTCCAAATGCCAGTCTGGTGATGGGAGCTAAGCATTCCCCCCAGCCTGGACTGAGCCAAGCCTGGATCGGATGCACGTTCGCATCAAACCGGACTTCTAGCTGCCTTAAAAATGCAGTCTTGAAAAAAAGTTAAAAAAGGAAAGGCTGATACTTTGGCAATTCATTATCTGTTATGCAGTCCAAAAGCCTTGAGACATTATCATTAGCTTGACTAGTGGCAATTCACTATTGCATGGCTGGCAGTCACTAGGAAAGCATTTCTTAATGATTAAAGCAGTCACATCGATCAGGCGTGCTTGTCACAATTCCTCCAGATCCGTTAAATCCACAACCACTTTCAAAAACAGAGTGTCATCTCTGATGTAGGTGTTCTTTGTGTTCTCCAGGACTGTGTGCGGCACAAAGCGTGGACATCCAGAGGCAATATTCATCTCTCCATCTGGCCTTTTGAAACTGCTGCTATTGGGATCAGCTCGAAAGACTTCTACAATGTGATTTTTTTTCCCACTTTGGTCCAAAAGCATAAGTGTAACTTTTTGCTTGAAAGGCCACAGTAGCAGCGAGTCAAACTCCCCTCTCATCACTACAAAGTAGAGAGAGACGTGTGTTCCCTTTCCTGAGCCATCCCCGTTCAGGTAGGCCCTCGCGCATAACCTGTACCCGCAGCGGCTGGTGTAAAAGGGTTGGCTGAATATGGAGAGGACACGGCCTTCCACCGCTTCTTTTTTCTTCATCTTGTAGTCCGTGATTTTCCAGATTAATTTCCCATTGTAGCATGTGCCTTCCAAAAGCTTAAATCGTTCTTCATTTTTATTGAGCTGTGCTTTGTGAATATTGATCTGGAGATCGTGTTTGCTGGACTGACCTTCCAAAACAACTGGGGGGCAGAAAAAAAGAAAAAAAAAAAAGGAAGAGAAACATTTGCTAAAATGAATCTATCAGAGCACCAGATACAAAGAGCAACCAGACTTGAGCTGCCAATACTGAACTACTCAAGCCTGAGTACAGGCTGTTAGCTAGTGTTATGACATCTGTTAACTTCTTTTTATTGTAATTGCAGCTTGTAGTTGAATAAGGGAAGTCAATAACTACAAACCAGATTTAATGCCTGCTTATGGAGAGTGCCACTGCCTCCACCACAGTGTACCAGCCTGACCAAGGCCAGCTCTCTGGCCCTGCCATGCCACAGGAATTCTGGAGGCACTGTGGAGTAAGGGGAAGGCAGAGGACACAGCACACACCACCATGGGTTGGTCTTAGAAAGTGAGAAGAAGAAAGCTGTTTTTGGCAAAGTCCTGCAGTTGACTGTAGGACCAGAGCCTCTACCTAGCCACCAGTGAATCAGCAAAACCCCCACACCTGTGCAGAAAAGAACCGAAAGTCTCAATGTACCCAAGCGCTGATCGTAGGTCTCCATCAGGGCAATCTTCTGTTTCACATTTTCAATTGTGTCAAACAGGGGTCGCAAGTCTAATTTGTTTTGTTGCTGGTTTGCCATCTGTATTAGCTGTTTCACTTGTGACTCCAGGCGTGCAGACTTATCCAGGTGACTGGCCAGAGCCTTCCCAGTTCATGTCATTGGAAGAGGGTGGAAGCGGAGCCAAAAGACATTCATAAAATCAGCCATTTCATTTGGAATAAGATAAAGAAGCCTTTAGCATGTCAGCATTATCAACTATATGGTGCTTTCAAAAGTACTCGTCTGGTTTAGGAATGTATCCAAACGCTCCTTTATTCAGCATTTAATGAATTTAATGCTCTAAATTCAGCATTTCTTGAGAAAGCACCCCTTACTCAGATCCATTCGCCTAGCATCACTTTATTCAACTGATTATTCAAATTTACACCTGCATATTTGCCATGGGGATCTGCTCAGGAGGATTTACATGGTGCTTTTGCCCAAATCAGATATCCAAACTTCCTTACTGTTTAAAATGAAAAGACAATACTATACTATAAAAAAAAAAAAACGAGAAGGGCATGTGAAGTGTCTGGGAGATTTGCTATTGCCCTCCTATTGATGACAACTATTATTGGATAAACATATTTCAGGATGCAAGAAAGCAATTGGCAAAAATGGCAAAAGCAATGTCTCACCTGTGTGCTTACCATCAAGTTGGTATTTTTACCAAACAACTGTGTAAACTGTCTGAATTCTTTCTCACACTTTTTAATGGCCTCTGCTAGCTGCTGAATTTTAATCTCTTTACATTCCAGGCTCTTATACAGGTCAGATATCTACAGTTGGAAAAAACAGAGTAAAAAAATGCTAAAGCATATCAAAATATACAATGATGAAATTAAAACATTATGACTGTATAGGAGAAAGTGGAAGAGTTTACGATCCAATGCCTCTAACTTAGCTAGATATAGCACTACTTAATTCACAATTCATGGATAAGCACTGGCAAGAACTGAGCATAAGGTAATCATACTCTTCAACAGATCTGTGTGGCAACAGGTGTAAGAGACTCTTATCTCTCAACCCTACCATGATGATCCATTCTGCTCTATAGTGGGATAATACGTACTTACATGCACACACATGCGTGTGTGTTTCTGTGTGTATGTATGTTTTTTTTTTTTTTTTTTTCTCTGATGAGGCCTAACCAGTAAAAGAGATGAGTCAGTGAGGGATACTAACTCCAAAACCAAGTTGGAGCACTTTGGGGCACTTATTTTTAGTGTAAACAAGCACAAGAGTAAGTCAACCATCCGTTTGGATACCTTCACCTTAGCAGGATGGGGCATACACCCAGTGTCATCTGCTGGGAGCCACAGAAATGATCGTGAGTGAAAAGTTGCTTGCAAATGGCTCTGCACTACCCGTGCCACCTTTACAGAGGGAAGTGACTTGGGCATCTAAAGGCTTCTTTCTGGAACAATCTGACTGGCCACTGAAACTTTAAAATGCTTTATCCCCAAACCCTGTATCCACTATAAGCAGAGACCAAAAGCAAACGAGGTGAGCGATGGCAACGAGCCTCCCACCGTGCTTGGTGGAGAACATACATGCCTGAGCACAGAGAGGTTTCCATCTAATTGACTGACTTCACTAGAAGAGCTTATCCTGACTTCTGAGGTGTGCAAAGATGATAAAAACAGTCTCTTAAAACATAGGTGAGCTAAACCAGGCAATGCATATAGAATCTCATATTATCCTCCAACCAGCCAAGAACCGCTGAAGAGCGCTTGTTAAATATGACGTACCTGTTCTTCCAACTGGGAGTTCTTGTCTAAAATCTGCAGCATGTGTTCCCTCAGGGCACCATTTTCATGTTCGGCAAGTTTCCCTCTTTTAACCTTAGTGAGGCAGAGGGGAAAGTGAAAGAATAAAATAATAAGATACACAAATTTTTGAAGCTATTAGTAAAATATTTATTGATGCAAGCAATTAAAATGTCTCCTCTGTGCTTTGAAAGTGAGGGAATGGCAGTCCTGACACTCTAGTACAGCATCTTAGCCAATACTAGAAATGGTTGTGAAAAAACAAGAATTGGTTATTCTGATTATTTACTCCGATTGGTTTTGGAGACAAATTCCAGTCCCAGCACAAACAAGATCTATAAAACAGTACCTTTACAAGACAGCCGTACTGCTTATATGGGCAGTCCACTTCTGCCTCAGGACACACCGCGTGGTGCTTTTCAATCTGCATATATTAACAAAGAAACTTGTAATGAAATAAATATTAAGTAACTTGCCACACTGATAAAATCTGAATGCCTACATAAAGAGTGAATAAAGGCCAATGTCATGACACCACCGCTCATTGAATACTCATTTTCCTCTTTACGAGTCAATAAGCAAGCCAGATACTTTTCAATACTGCAAAATACCAATGGTTGGCAGTGACCAAATATCTCACTTGTAAGATAGGACATATATCCCTTTTAGGACCAAAGAAAATACTTGGAGCAATGAAGGTTTATTGCCATGGGCCAATGTGGTCTGCAACATAACTTTCACTTTTCATAAACGTGTGTGATCTGCTGAATTACAGTATATGAAAAAATTCATAGTACCTCCTTTTTCAGAATTATTTGTGAACAGTTTTGGAGACAAGGCACAGGATAATCAGGACAGTCATTTTTCTCATGATTCTGGGGGAAAAAGAAATAAGGCAACGATTTGTATTTTTACAAAGTAGTATACAAATAGGAAGCTGTGCAAAAAGTAATCCCAAACATACGTGTGCAAGCCCCATATCACATTGTTGTTCATAAGAGAGCAACAGTAATTGGTTTTATTTAAAGCATATTTATTAATCTTTCTCATTCAGCTACTCAACTGAATTTTGTTTCAGGAGTTGTTAAGCCCCACTGCAATGCTAGAAACTTTTCACTCAGCAACATTAAGAGGAAATATGTGCTATGGGATTCCCAGGAAATACTTTATAATCTTACCTTTATGTTAATTAACACCACATATTTATTACAATACTGACACATTTCTTCTCGAAATTTACAGTGCTGGCTCAAATGCTCTTTCAAGTCTTTCCGAAGAATTTGATCACAACATCCATCATTAGTGCATTGCACGCTTTCAAACAAACACTGCTGAAGATGCTCCTGCAACACGCAACAGCAAATTAAACCCTAAAGTATTTCATTGCATCTGCTGGTACCCAACAGACCCAGAGAAACATTCGGCAGTTTGGCAACAAACAAAACTCCAAATACTCCTTCCTCCATAAACGTTCTCCTTTTCTAACAACAAAACTAAAGTGAATGTGAAAATTTGGACAGTCCTTTGTATGACAAATACTTTTCATTCAATTGATATACCGAAAAAAGGCCCAAATGGCCAGTACATCTTGGCAAGTTTCCTTTAATCAATCACCACGTGACACCTAAGTATAGAGAAGGTATGTATAGACACTGTGAATATACTAAAGCTACATAAAGCAAATGGTTCTTATTAAACAAATAACCTAAGGCAAAGCTGGAACAAGCCAACAGCCATAATATTTTGAGCTTAACATTTTTTACTTACAGTGAACAGCTAAGTCATAATCTTTGTACTTAAACCACGTTGCTACAATAACTCTGAAGTCTGAAGACAATAACTGGAATTTAGCTTATAATAAATACACAAAGTATGCATGAAAACTGAAGGCTTCAAAATTTGATCAAACTAACCTGATATCGTCCCAGAATTATTTTTGAACTGCAGTTGGGAATGTTTTTGCAGAACACATGCAAGTTGAGAACTTCTCTTTTACAGCAGTTATCTTTGAATACCTGTAAAGGAAGCAAATCAACCTTCATATGCAGTCACATAGGATCTTATAAAGAATATGGAAAAGCAAAACATCACAACAAATCTTTTAAGCACACAAGTGTCGACTCTGTAATTGTGAGTACAGTTTTTGATAGCTCATACTGAAAATGTATACTAAAAATAAAAATTAAAGCATATATGAATTTTCTAATAAGCATAGGGGTTTTTTCCCCATATAGTTTTTCCACAAATGCTGGTCCAGTCCACAGTCAGCAGGATTAGTAGCTTAGGAGCTACACAACCACTGCCAGAGCCTGCCTGTATCTAGAAGAAAGCAGCTGGAGCTAATGGGCCCCAAAGGCCAAACCAGCTCTGTGCATGCTCCTTTGATGTTCAAGCAGTGCAGCGTGCCTTTGGGATGGAGATGATGCTGAGATATCCCTTCTATAGACTCTGAGAAACAGCACTGTTCCTAGTTGTGTATGCAGAAGCAAATTAATTCCTCAGGGCAAACTTTCAGTCTTATTTAGAGATCCTCCTGTAAGGAGCATTACAAAGCTGCTCACTGTTGCACTACTGCCATCAAAATATGCACAAACTATAAAACAGTGAATGAAAAATAAAAATCATGTGGACAATCTGATTACAATTTCCTATCAGGAATAGGGGAGAGAGGAATGAGACATTTAATTTCACTGGAAAATGAACTCTGGCAGGACCAAGTATGTACCATACTTTCAAGCCTTGGCAGATAAATAAGGACAAATGAATCCATTACAAAAAAAATTTAAAAATATTTTGCAAAATAAGAAGCATGAACTTATCTCTTCCTCTAAAAAGTTACCCAAAAGTAAATTAACTCTGCAGGGTTAATGACATATAGTGAAAACAGTTAAGTCAGCAAATTATAATCAAGGGAAAACAAAGACAACCAAATAAACAAGATGACCCAGAAAGACGGGGCATTAAAAAGGCAAGTCATTAACCTCTCCACTAAAAAAGACATCCAATGACTAGGTAAGATTTAAAACTGTGAAACTCTTCGACACTTTACTGGAAATACAGAAGACTAAAATGAAATAACTTCAGAACATGAGGTATAAAATAAAACTTCAGCTAACACCCGTATTTCTTTTCTGGGAAAGGATCACTGAATACACTGCTTCCCTAGTATTATTTCAGACACAAAAACTGCTCTGCCCCTGAGGACCAGCAGACTAAGAGCCACCTTGTTCTCAGCTGTCTTTTGCATGCAGATGTTGATGGCCGAAATAAAACTACAGCCACTTACCTCGTGCATTTTTATTGTTTCTTTGTCGACAGGACAGGTGGGTACTGCATTCAACTCTCTAGATCAGAAGAAGAGTCATGTTAACCCACAGAAAATTTTATTCATTTTACGAAACTGGGCTATGCTAGACTCTGGCTCTGGCAGAAGTCAGTACTAGATACCATAAAGACCAAAAAAGTGCTTTGAAAACACTTTTGTCTGGCAATTACACAGACAAATTCTGCCCACAGCTCTAAGAGGGCATTAAGCTGCAACAGTGAATATGTAACAGAAAGCAGAGTTTGTCCTATGAGTGTCAATAAGATGGTTTTTAATTAAGAGGACTTTGTCACACTCTGGCCATCTGCTCCTCACAAATGTCATATCTGAAAAAGTCCCATCGCATGCATTAAACCCAGCCTTTGCCTAGCACAAGCAGCGCCCTCCTTGCTACACCAGTAAAAGGAGATCTAATGGCTCCTGTCTTAAAAGGCTTCCAGAAATCCTACAGTAAGGGACAGGAGAACACTTACTGAGACAGTGCAAAAGGGACGCAACCCGGAGAGAGAAAGCGGCAAACATGAAGCATCTAAAATTCATAAAAAGTAAATGGTGACATCCATCCACATGAACCGGCTCCTCTGAAGCCTTCCTGGGCCAAGTCTTGCCCTCAGATACACCAACCAGTATGTACTGTATTCCTAGGCAGCTCTGAGGGGGAAACTCATTTGTACCTGCACATAAATCCCAAGCAGATGGATGGCAGCAGCCTTGTGATCTGGCTGTAGTATTGGGTGTTGCTAACATCAGTTTTATAACTCAACTAAAATCAAAGAAGCCATACAGAAGCAAATGAAAACTGCTTAATCTAACCACCAGTGCCAAAACCATGAGACATTCGTGCGACAAATTCATCTGAGCAGCACAATTCTAGACAGACAGACTGAAACAGCATCGCACGCAGTAGTGCTTAAGCTTACATCAACATTTTCTTTATGCTGACTTCCCTGCAGTTACCAAGGTATTCTTCACCAGCACTGGCTAAGGTCTTTAAAGACACCTTTAAAACACTGAGCACGCAGTCACTGAGCTCAACAGAGTCTTTCTATTAACTCCTTCAGCGTTTTATCAGACTGGTACTATTATCATGGCCCTCACTGCTGATTTATAGAAGGTGTTGACTTCTTTTTAGGAAGGAGACCACAGGGATCTTGCAGATACAGGAGGAGTTTGCACTGACCTCAAAGAAAGAATGCACTGCTGGCAAAACCGATGCCCACATCCCGTCTGGTGGGGATTGCGAAGGACGAGGTGGCAGTAGGCGCACTTGTACCGGTCTTCTAAGGTTTCGACAAACTTGTAGTCGGCGTCAGGCTCAAAGTCCAGAGAGACAGCGCTGGCAGAGTTCTGGCGTGTGAAGATGCCTGAGAGAGCAGCAGGTTCGTCACAGGCCATGGGAGCCGCACCAGAAATCAGACACAGGGAGAATCCTTTCAAATATGAACCAGCAACCACGCTGCTCCAGCTACCGCTTTCAGGAGGCTGCCATTCGCGGGAGGGTTGTCATCTGCAGCAGGGTGTGACAGATTTTGGAGGGAAATGTGGCACCAACTATGGAAGAACAACAAAATGCTCAGAGAACCACAAAATGATGGTTACATGACAAGCATCAAGCATACTTCTTTGGAAAAGAGTTTCACAATCTGAAAATTATTCTGCAGAATAGAGATTTTTATGGTTTTTTAAATTTTCTTGCAGCAGCTTTTAGTCTCAAAAAAATTACAAGAGTCACAGACACAGTTGCGGAAAGCAGAGGCCAAGCCTCGGCCCTAATATCTGCCAGGAAAATCTATACAATACAGAGCCCACCCACATGACTTCACAAGTTCACTGCACCGGTTCAAGCAGGAGACAACTTTGTGGTTCACAGCAAAGAACACATGAAAAAAAGGCAGCAAGGGGATTTTACCTTCAGTTTAGGTGTTACAGGAGTCAAAGCCTCTTAACTTGACATCTTTTTCCCATTGATCACTCATTTATACAGTAAACTCCAATCCTATTTTTTCAGAGTTTTACTGAATTATGTGAGGGTTCTTGGCTATATTAATCCTGCCTGAAAGAAGAGGTGGAAAATAAAAAGAAAGAAAAGCAAGATTGCAATCAGAAATATGATGCAAGTTTTTCTCTCAATCTACCAAAGCTCATACACAGCACAGGAACACAATGTTAATTTTCTAATAGGAAAAACCACCAACATTTGTTTCCAACCCTAAGTCATAAACCTTGAGATTTGCCACTGGTCCCTCAATCTTGCAGTAGTTTTTTTGCAAGTAGCTCAAAACATAGAGCCACTCTGGTTTTCATTTCTTTCAGCTTTGCATTCAGAAGACATTTTTTTTCCTTAGAGGACGTGTACAAAAGTACAATGCACCTGAGCTCTTAGATCATTTCAAGGGGAATGGGCTCAATTTTATAGCTGTGCTGTGGGACCCTGTTTCTCCTCTGCATGCATCACCTGCCCTGTCAGTCAGTCGAGTCACTCTTACTGGCATTTGCACCTCTCCAAGAGCTCTGACTCAACTTGTAAGGTCACTGAGGGCATCTGCTGCTTTTGTGGGGAAGCAAGGCCAACACATCATGATTAATAAACTTATGGCTGGCATGAAACAGTATGCCAAGTACTGATATACCGCCTTACCTCCCTGCTGCAATGGATTCCTGGCCCACGAAAGCAGCGATGAGTACTATGCTATGCACTACTCTGCTACTGCCACAGATCACCTTAGGCTTCAGAAAGCAACATCCATTTTCCTTTCTACTTTAATATCCTACTCTGGGTGAGGAAGTCCTGCGGACAGGTAAAGTACCTGATTCAAAACCGAGCCAAAGCACTTAACCAATGAAAATGTATTTCACAGCAAAGTTACGTGCTCCCGTAACACAGCACCCTTGTTCATGGTTGTACACAGTATTTACTTGCCCAGCTTGTGAGAACCTGTCCTCCACCAGGCTGAATGTCAGACTTACTCCAGCATGAGCAGCCCACAGGAATACAAGCCCTAATAATATTCCAGGCATAAAGACTTATTATTGCAACCGGAGTTTGCAAATTACCCTGTTTGGTCCCTCAAAATGAACAGCCGTCTGCTTCAAACCAGAGATGATTGTCTATGTCACTCTTTTCATTCTTAAACAGGTGGCCTTTTCTTCTCTGAAAAAGGGGTTCCCGTTTCTCTGACACTTAATAAGGAGCAATTCTATTTTCCTCACATCAATCAGAGACGCTAAAATGCAGCCCGAGGGATTACCAGCCTTATGCCTGGGCTGCCTCAGTAGCAGATGCCAGCAGCAGAGCGTGCCTGCTGCTTCAAAGGCAGATGAAGAGCTGTCACCGTTAACTTCCACAGCACAGACTACCTACAGGTTGAATTTCGTATGAATTTGTTCTGTCATTGGTCAGTGAGAACCCTGAAACATATTTCCTTCCTCTCTCCCATTTACGTGGCATTCAATTTCCTGAGTCCTATTACACTCCAGGATTTCTATAATCTGATGGTATGGTTTAGCAAGTTAATATTGCACTGTGTAAAAACACGTAAAAAAAAAAAAAATTAAACCATGTTTTACCCATTTTGCCTTTAAGGGTCTACCTTAACTCCAGAAATACTTCCAGCTGGGGTTAACACTACATATATTTTAGATAACAAAGTTGTGGGATGCATTAAGAAACACAGTCATCAGCCCAAAATCCCATCCAGAAACTCCTTCAGAGCCCTTGCTGCTCATTAAATCAACAGCATTAACTCCCATCTCTTTCTGCGAGGAGCACTCTGCTGTGGTATGCCTTCCAACTCTTACTGAAATGAGAGCTCTTATCTCCTTAAATGCCTTCATGACGCACCCAACCCAGATCCCATTCCTAAAAATGGAGACTCTCAGCATCTCCACATAAGTGCCTCCTCCACCTCAGCCTCGCTCAGGAGTTGCACAGCTGAGGGCACCTCAGGGCACAGGAAAGAGCATTTCAGGTGACAGGCAAGCCTGCCTGCTCAGAGGCAGAATGGAAACCTCTGGGTGCCCAAAAGACTGTGGACATGTGCCACCCCTGCCAGCCTTGCAGGAGGTTTGCTGCAGGGTTTGCAGCTATTTTGCTGGAGGAAATGGGCTGCCCCAGGAGAGGGTCTGCGGATGGCAATGCTTCACCCAAGCTGGAGAGGTGCCTGTGTGAATCAGCTGTGGAAGATGGGCTCAGAGGACCTGAGAAATGGCAGCCTTGTGCCAGACCTACCACTGGCCAGCGCTCAGCGCAATCCAAACCATCGCAGGAGACGCGTAATCCCAACACCCACTGGTGACGCAAGGCAGATTGAAGAAGCTCTTCTTCCACTTCTGGCTTCCAGTGCCCGCGCCTGTACTCTCTGAACTGAAACCAAAGGGAAACTGTCAGGGGAAAAAGTGTTTTTCTGTGACAGCAAGAGCATGGCAATGGTTAACTGAATCAATTTCCTGCTTACGATAATGCCTGGCCTGCATAGGAGGTGAGGTACGCTTTCACTTCTGCCTGTTCACAGCTAAAAGCAATGGGAAGGCATCATCTCTCTACGAACACTGCGATTTTTCAGCACACATGTGAACTGTAATGCTGTTTTAAAATATTAGAGTGGCAGGCCCATGTTGCATAACCGTGCTCTTGTGGCAGACGCGCAACACACACAGTACAGGGATTTTCATTGCATCTCCCCTGCAACAGTACACACAGAAAAAAAACCCAATGTATGGACACTGAAAATCTACACGTCAAAAAAAATGGATTTCCATATATTGAATTAAATAGAATTAATTCTGACCTGCATAGAAAAGTAGCAGGAATCACCAGAAGCTAAGTCCAAGTCCACTACAAAAGAGTGGGAGGAGCTCAATGGCAGTGTAGTACAAAATGCCCCCAGCTGCACCTTCCTCCCATTTCAGCATCCCAGCCCTGCCTGCACCAACAGCAGCACACACGAAACACTTCTGGAGCAGCTCTTTATATAACAGTGTTGGAGGCAGATGCTTTAACCTCACTGGAAATAATCCAAGAGGGAGAATTTTCCTTACAAAAAAATAAACTTTCTTGAATGTGGGCTACCCTGTTTTAACTATCACCACATCAAACCGAGCCCAAATGTTTTCCATTAAAATGCTCCACATTTACTATATCTTACTGTTCAGAAACTGAGCAAGACACAAGCAGAACATGATGATAAGGAGAAAAATCAGTATGGGTATGACTTACTACAATATAAAATTACATTCACGTTTTTAAAGCCGTGTTCAAATAGTTCCCTCCAGCAGCGCTGCTGCCTGTCTATACCATCTGCAGTCAGATGTGCAACGCCAGTAGCACACTGAACTACTGTAGACAAATTAACTTTTTTTAGCCACGGAAACATACTTCCTGCACACACAGAAAACCATCCCTGTAATGTGGTCAGTCTTTTTAAAGAGAATATGTTTTTCTTTTTTCTCTCACTTGAAGCCAAGCGCCCTAAAAGGTCCAGCAGATTACCCCATGAGCTATGAGTGCACCACTACAACAGGCTGCAGCACCAAAACCTCCAGGACAGCAGACCTAAGGCACAGGCACTAAACGCTACCACATCTTTTAGACTGTGAAAGGCAAATATGCGAGTTGTTATCACAGGTTTGGTCATCATGCATGGACAAGAAGACAGGATCCTGGGCCCTGCTGCCCAGCAAAGAGGGGCTGAGATCATGGCTTCTGCCAGGTTCCCTCTGTAAGGGGACAATAATGCTCAGCTACCCTCCAGGATTGGGGTATTGCTCAGTAAAAAACACTGTGATCTCTTCCTTAATTATCATGCTTCCATGAAATACATATAACAGGGCACAGAAAAAAAGCTATACACCTATGTTCCTATAAACCTAGCTCTAGTTCAGCTCTATTGCTTTGCCTTAAAGCACCCAGTAGGGACAAGTCTTAGAAGATGCTCTGTCCCTCCCCCTGAAAATTATCTACCTTTTATGGTACATCAGAACTGGAAGCCCATCTTAGTCACGCTGGGAAAAGTTTTGTCATATTTAGAGGTCTAAGATCAATTTGCTTCACTGGGAGCTGACAGGCAGAAATATGATTGAGGGGAACATACCTTGAATTAAATTGACCTTCTCCAAGCTGCCTTATAAACTAGGTAGATTAGCTGCCTCCAGTATTTTTGAATTAAAATAACAAAGTCATATGCTTTGCTACTAATATAAGGTCCTCCACAAAAACACTGTATCTTGAGGACAAGAAATATACGCCTCAACTCTTAACATATGGAGTGGAACAGGTAACAGAGTCTGCTGAAGAATGACTAAAAATAACTATACACATTGAAATACATATTTAAGATGTAGCAGATTGTATGGAGCCCTGTGAAAATAGCAGATGATGACATCTGACATCACTGAGGGATTATTCTCGTCCCTTCCAACCCAGAAAGAGTTACAACATTTTGAATGCTGACAGCAAGATGCACTTGAAGAGTCTCCCTGGGACAAAGGACCCCAGCTACATCATTTGTGGCCCCCCCAGCCCAGTGGCTGTGGAGGGAAAGGATCCCCTATTGCACCAACCACTGATACCCAGGGCTTGCTCATACTTCACTGGGCAGCAAGTCAGCTTCAGGAGCTGTTCTGCTGTTGTTCCAGACACTTAAAAAATGCTGTGCAGTGACCACCTGGCGCACAGGAAAGAATATTTCTAATAGCAATAATTTCCTATTAGATATGTGCCTGAGGTCCCACAAGGGGTGCTGCTGCAGAGGGCAGCAGAACAAATCTGTTCTCTTTTGTATATAGGTGATATTATTCAATTCAAATTTGAGTATTACGTTATTGTCAAAGTACAGTTAAACCTTACTAAGCAAGCATCAGTTTGCTAATCTCCATAGGCAAATTTTCACTAAGTAGTGTAAAATAGTAGGGTTTCCTTTGCATAGAGTTACAGTCAGGCATTACAATAAATCCCCATAAGACTAGACTTCATTGGTTTTTTAAGACATAGATTATAATACAGATAGCAACTTAAAAAAATTTTTTAAAAACCCCGCTTTTACAACTAACAAAGTGTATCTAGTGCTGAGGTAGCTTTGATTTTACAGTCAGCTTGCTTATTTGCTACATCTACTCTTTTCCCTGGATATCCAAATCATTAAATAATTAATTTCATATTATCAAGAAATCTCTCTATGCCTAATCAACACACTACTAAAGTAATATGCAAAACTTTTGCCTTAAAATAATCTCATTTATAGCTGGAAAGTAACTTTGTTCCCATCACTTCTGTAGCAATACCTGAACGTTTTACTACCCTCCCAAGCACAGAAATTTCAGTAAGAAGGCACTGTCACTCACCCCTATGACACACCGGCACCACTTTGCTGGGTCAGGGGGTGAACTCAGTTCCTGAGATCTTTCGGGGTCTGCAGTCTTCCCAGAAGACAGCTTTGCACCACTCACAGCCCCCTGTGCCACGGCTCACCCCTGAAGAGCCCTTCAGAGAAGAGAAATAATTCTAGCAACATTAGGCTCCTGTCAGCATTAAGCCGTACCTGAAAACTGTAGCTGGTCCTCAACGGAGAGAAAATGAGAGAGCATGCAAGAGAGAGAGTGCACCAGTGTAAGCTTTGTGGTTAAAATAACAGTATGAGCATTTTAAAACAGCAAGGGAGTGGAAATCCCCCAGCTTAGCTTTGAACAGATCATGTCTAAAAATGTTTTAAAAGCGTTAGGACAAAAGGCAAGCCATTGAAAAGTATTTTCCTTTACTGCATTGATGTAGGGTCTGCAGATGGAGCAACACAAGGTTACCAAAAACTTTTCTCCCAGTTTTTGTCCAAGATACAAAGGAGTTTTCATCTTTCACAAAAGTGGTGGCTGATGTGACCAAAGAAAAAGAAAACCATGGGCAGCAGGAGACACATATGCATGCAAGGACAAACCCAGGTCCAAGCCTCTGAATCCCTCCACGGTAGCCCTGGAGAGCCCAGGTGGACCCACTCGTTGCAGGAACCAAAGGGGTGGCTCATGGGGGAAACAGCACCAGTGCAGTCATAGAGCAACTGCATCAACTCGCACTACAAGCTCTTCAGGCATTTTGTACTTAAACCAAACTCCTCAACTGAGATAAGATCCATTTTAAGAAAATAAATGCTTACATTCAGGTTTGTAATAATCTAAGTGGCCATAAACGCTAATGATTTTGTAGCCCAAACTTAACTGCACACACAGGATTCCTGACAGCCTTCATCTCCCTGACTTTGCGCCAACCTCCTTCCCCAGACCAAAACGTGCTGCCCTCCCAGCAGTGCCATGGGTTCCATCTCTAGCCCCACTGTTTCCTTACTCTCCTCTGCCTCTTCCCCTGGCTTTCTAGTCTCTGGTTCTTTTTCCCTCCCCTAAAGTAAGGTATATTATTTTCTAGTTTTAAGTTTCCTGTTATTTAAAACACTAGTTTCTCAAAGAAAGCTTCTATTCTGTCTTGTAGTAAATGAAACACATACCCTCTTCAGCTTTTTCCCTTTAACTGAGCTTGCTCCCAGAGCATCTCTAACCTATTTCAATTTCCATCTCCCCTCCC
This sequence comes from Athene noctua, assembly GCF_965140245.1. NCBI lineage: Eukaryota > Metazoa > Chordata > Aves > Strigiformes > Strigidae > Athene > Athene noctua. The sequence goes on along the minus strand of NC_134037.1, from coordinate 103,411,708 downwards.
AGGAGGCATCTCAACCTACTGCATGTTTTCCTGAACCTTCTCTGAAGCTCTGGAACAGACAAGTCATTGCTGAAGTCAGTGGCAAAGGAAAATGTATCAATTCAAAGGCATGCTGCTTCTTATGGGATCAATTAAATTGATCCAAGTTGTATTTCTAGATGCAGCCTAAGATCACTTCTATAGCCAAGCTTTCTAAACCAGAAGATACTCTTTCATCCTTGCCATGAACTCGTGTCCTCAGGGTGCATCCTGGTCAAGCTGTTGACTACACACAACCTCTGCACAGACCGACATCAGAACAGCCAAACAGCTCATACATGGGCTTTCCTCGGACCTGGTGGCTCTGGAGAAATGATGGATCTGGTGGTTTCATCAGGAGGAGGCAGTGCTGCAGAAAGTGTGGTGCTCTGCAAGCACAGCTCCAGGAAGCACCATCTGTTTCTGGGAAGGTTTGGGGAAAACCCCAAATGGAGAAGTTGAGTAGGAGCAGGATCTTAATTTTAAACAATTTCACTCTGCAGATGAGTAGAGAGTAATAGGCTGGTGTTATTGTTTGCGAGCAGCCCTCAATCTCCTCCAGCGCCAACTGCAGTTCTGAAACCCTGACCAGGTTTCAAGCAGGCTCAAGGGGATGAAGGTGAGTGAAAAGACAGAGAGCAACAGCACTTAGGAACAGAATGAAGGAAAAGACATGAATAACAACATAAAGAAACAAAAGTTACTGAAAAGAGGTAACAATAAGGGACAGAGAGCAAGACAACGATCAGGTTTAATTTTTTTTCTTTTAGCGTATTGGAGCCAAAGTGAAGTCCTCACTTTTCTAACAGGCTATTACACATTTTGCAAAACTAGTTCTTTGGGGCTTTTAAATTTGTCTCCTTCCCTGCCCCAAGGGGTCATGCTATCCAGGACTTCAGCTGTTTTGACCATTCAGCTGTTTTGGCCATGAATACCTACTCAAGGCATAAGACAGTCTTAGCTTTAATTTTCCATGCCCCTGACCCTTTGACTTAAGTCTTAATGAAGAACTTAATCAGCATGCATACAGAAACCTACAAATCAGCTCAATGGTTATTCATCCAAATGACTAGGATAAACTCATATTTTGTTAAGTCTGGCCACCCCCTTCATCTGACATGTTCCTTCATTCCAGGGGTAAACGATTACCCCTGCTGCAGCCTCAGGACTTCATGAATTCAGTGGATTCTGCTCTAACACACAGACATGTATTTGACAACATATGGACACGCTTTTACTAGTGACAGCTAATGTCAAAACCCAAATGCCATCGGGGATCCCATGAACTTGCTGTTGGGAAAGCAGTGACAGCAAAGATTGTCACCATTTTCTTTTCCTAAAAAAACAGGGGAAAGGAGATATTCTTAAGAAGTCCTTCCCATGAGATCAAAGCAGACAGGCTGGAGATTTACAGAGGTACGAACTGCGCCCTTCACTAAAGGCGATCTGCAGTTGAAGGCTGTACTGCCACCCATCCCTGCACGCTGCTCCAGCCAGGCAGAGGTGCAGCTGCACAGTGACCCCCACCACTGCCACAGGCCTGGATGGTGTCAGGAGCAAGGCACAGGGACCTGCCTGCAGGGGTGAAAGGCAGAGATACCCCTTTTGGCATCAGGTGAGATGCCTTAAGGAGGACGCTAAACACACCTTGGGCAGCATCCAACCCTGCTCTCACTGTAGGCACCAGTTTTAGCTTTATTGGTCCCAGCAATGAACAATGTTGCTGGTTTTAGTAACCTCAAGGTACATTTCAGACATGACCAAGGACCATGTTCATAATTTCTCAATAAAAAACTGCCATGACACAAGGTTTAATGTTGATGACAGCAATACAGACAAATGGACAAGTTTTTTTCTTTATAGATAGTGCCCAGTCGCTTTCCGTATCTTTTCTAGATTATGTGATCTGGCAACTCTTTGTACCTGCTGTCTCTGTGGCAATGAAACCCTTGATTTTTGTTTCTTCACAGTTAGTAAGGGCCACATTCCAATTTCAAGCACATGGATATAGCAGACAAAACTGAAAACCAAGACAAAACTTAGCACATGCCTGATCATTGTGTGTCTGACAGCGACGACTGCAGGAAAAACTGCTTTGTACATTGTTCCTCTCCTTGAGGTTTGGTTAGGCAATAGCTGTTTTTGTGTAATATTAACAATAAAAAATAACTTTTACTGAGACAAAAGAGCACTCTGGCTAGTCCCATATCAAAACCACTGCAGACTGTTTCTCACACACTTGTTCATCTGTTGCAGGACCAAACTGGGGAGACTATGGAAATTTTTGCAACATTTTCATTAACAATATGCATGACTCAAGTTTCCTCACCTTCCTGAGCCCAGGGTAGAGGTTAGATTCTTCCCAAACTGGCACAGATAAGTGACTGATGACTAACAGTGTGAATATTAACTCTTCACTGTCATTATCCAATAAACTTGGACAGAAAAGGACCAGAAAACAAAAGAAAAGGGTCTGAAATCCTCACCACAACTCAGGGCCCAGACCCATGGGCATGCTGCAGCAGCACCCTTGGGTGTGCTGCTGCTTCAGGCAGGCCAATAACTGTTGCTGAAAACAGCATGTCTGTGAGATGAAAGAAACTACCTGTACCACAGCAGCCACCACCAACTGTATTAAGATCAGGAGCCCAAGAAAAGTTACAACTCATACAGACTCCCTGGAGGGCCAGAGAGAGGAAGACCTCTCCATAGTCAGCTATTTATTGATGATAAGTAACATCTATTTATGTAAAATCAGAGGGTCAGACAAAAAATTGAAGACAGAGGGCTACAGGTTAGCTTAAAGACAGGACACGAATAAAGCCCAGGAGATCAAGCACCCTACCTCTGCCCACCAAAGGGATTGGGCAAGGTGACCCAAACAATACTCAGCACAGGAAAAAGAGCTCCTGACGTGGCCTGTAGCTTTGACAGCTGCGTAAAAACTATGCTCCTGTTTTAGGGAGACTGATTAGGGTGTCTGTAGGATGAAATAAAGAGCTGTCTGGTTTCTGCTCTAGGCACTCATTTGAAATTCCTTTTGTCAAAGCCTCCAACAGCAGCTTTCTAGCTTTAAAATCTTGTCCCCTCCTGGATGTCATTCCTCATCCTCTCTAAATCCCACAATTACTCCCATGCCCTTTGTAGTTTCTGTGTGCACCCCAAGCTTTTCTTTCTTCCTTCCTGATGTTACCCTGAATCTAATCTTTCAGCACTTCTTCAGGCAAAGTTTCCTGCCAACTACTCACAGATGTGCCCTATTGCCGCAGACCATCTTCCTGATTAGGTGGAACTCCTGGTATGCAGGCAATGGATGACTACCAGCTCAGAGGTAGCCCACTGCTGTCAGCCTTCCCCAACAGGCCTTCGTCTGCACAGCCCCTCAGTGTCCAAACTTGACACTGACAGCCCATATTCCACTTAGGTCCATAACCTTCATCTCTCTCGGGCTTGAAGTGTTAGATCTTCACAATGTCTCACCAACTTCCCCTGCTTCATCTCTCCAGTATTTCTTGTCCACTTAAACAAATAGAACTCTTGTCCATCATCACCATCCTCTGTTTTTCCAAACATTCATTTCTCTTCAAATGCAATCTTTTACTTATTTATCCACCCAGAGTGCTGTCACAGGGATCATTTTTCTAAGCCACAGCTATAACCACATCACCTCTCTGTCCATCCCTCCACTTCCCCACTGCACCAAAATCTCTTGACTTTCAAAGCCTGTTCTAGTCTCCCTCCACTTGCCCCTGCATCCCCTCCAACGATTTACAAGGGCTGGTTTCATCTCTGGCCAAATGACGATACCAGACTCCACTGCCTCCTTGTTATGTATTTGAGCAAGCGCATACTGGGAAGGCACATTTTTTGGAGGGATATTAGCAGGCTATTCCACTTCAAATCTCTTCTGTAAAACCTCCTTTGCCTAGCAGCTGGGAACAACTGGCTTCTGACCAACACACTGTTCCAGAGGGTAGCACTGTCTCCTATCGCTCTTGCATGCAGGTGCATCCCTCTCTCACAACTTCAACTATAAACTCCCTTCAGCCAAGGGCTATAGTTTTGCCCTCTGGTCACACGCCTCCCAGCAGACCAGGATCCTCACCCACGGCAAACGCTTCTCCACACGACAGAAGTTAAAAAGATAATCGGGGCTAACAGCAAAGGAAGTTAATCTGGTGGTTTTAGGCTGAGTGTAACACATGACCACCACTCCTCACACTAAGATCAAAAGCAACAATGCAAGGCAGTCCTCGGACAAAACAAGACGAAGCACAGTATTAGCCAGGCCAGTACTCCTGCACGAGAGCATCCCAGAGCATCTCAATTTTACGTTTATTATTAAACTTGCATGCTCTGTGTAGAATCAGCTGGAGTGGTTTAAAAATACGACCGTGTTGCTGCTGCCAGTCTGGAGACATGCCTGACCTGAATACACCCAGCTATTTTTAGCACATTGTTGCACTCCTTTCAGCCATCCCGTATTTATAAAACGGAAGTTATGAGGAAAGTTGTTCTTGGCGGGCACCGGGAAGGCACAGCCAAGCTAACAATAAGCAAAGCAATTCAAGAAGTGCAACAACAGGAGATCTCCATTTTTCCTTCTAAATCTTAAGTGTTGAAAATATTTGGTGAAAGCCGACTGCCTCTGGATGCTCCCAGAGCGCTGTTCACCAGGGAAAACCAGAGCACCGGCTGGTTGTCCCCGCACATGCACCGAGGGGAAATTCCCTCTCCCGGCAGAACTCAACCGACACCGGCGGGGGGTACTTGTCACAGTTCCCCGCAGTACAGCAAGACCCGGGCCGCCGCAGAGGCGGTCATCCGAGCAGCCCCTGCTTCTTTGTCCCCTCCTCAGCCTCGGGAATCCCAGCCCTGCCCGCCCCCGAGGCGCGCCCCGGGCCTACGCGCCCCTGCAGCCCCGCCGGGCCGGGGAGGGGCGGGGGGAAGGCGGCCTGGCCGCACCGCGCCGCGCCTCGCCACCAGCCCCCGCACCCACCGGGCAGGGCTGGGCTCCGCCCCGGGGGCCGGGGGACACCGCCGGCGCCAGCAGAGAGGGGCTCCTCCGCGCCGACGCGAAACTCGCGGGGGCACCAAGTTCAGCTTTTCTCCGCGGCCCTCCTTGAGAAGCGAAAAGGAAAGCGCCGCGCAGACCTTCCCCCCTGAACGGAGGGGGCCGGACACCCGCCGCCCGGGGCCTCCCGCCAGCCGGCCGCCACCCACGCGACGCGGTGCCGCGCCCGCCCGCCCAGCACCGGCCACCGGCAGCCGCCCGCGGGCCCCGCGCGGCCCCGGCCCCGGCGTGACCCCCGCGGCCCCGCCCGTCCTCCCGCTCCCTCCCTCCCTCCCTCCCTCCCTCCACCGCACCTGTACCGGCGCTCGCTGCCCTCCGGGCGGGGCCGCCGCCGCCGGCGGGAGGTGCGGGGCCGCCCCTGACTGCGCGGGGCGCGGCTCCGCGCGCGGAGGCGGCGGCGGGGGGGGGAGCGGCGAGGAAGCGCTACTGCCGCCGCCCCCGGCTGCCGCCGCCGCTGCCCCTCCCGCGGGCGTGAGCCGCTTTCGGTTTCATGGCAACCCCCGGGTGAGGAGACCCCGGCGGCTGCCGGTGTTCCCGGTTAGAGAGGAAGCGGCGGTTCCCCCTGCGGCCGCAGAACGGGCCGCGCCGCTCAGCTTTAGTGGCGGGCGGTAGCTCCGGGCCCCCGCGGCGTGGGAAGGCTCCCCGGCAGCCCCCCGCCGGCTGGGAGCTCAGCCCGCGGCTCTGCAGCCCCCCCGACGCTCCGGAGGGTTGGAGAGAGCCCGGACAGGGGGTCCTCCCCAGGCTCTGATGTGAGTTCCCCGGGATGGGCTACCGAGAGCCCGTGGCGAGCAGCACCGCTGCCTTGGTCGGGATCAGCAGATTTTACCCGCTCCTCCCTTTAGTGATACACCCTGCCTACATCTCTGCCTGCTTGAAATAGTCTTTTTTATTATTTACATCTACGGTAACGAAATAGCGAAACAAACCCCATGCTAAAGACGCAAAGAACACAGACAGTAGCTGTTGCCACATGCCAGTGTTATTTGCCAGTTACTCAAGACACACCAAAGGGTTTTTCACAAATGCAACACAGCCACCCTCCAGCCAACAGTACTGATGCAATGCCTCTGCTGCTCATTCCCCATCACCTACTGCTGCACCTTGTTCTTTCACATTAAACCACTTCTAGGAAAACCAGTCTCTAAGGAAGATGCCATACAAAAGCACAAAGCTGATGAAAAATAAACAACCAGAAAAAGAAACAACTGGGCTGTGTTATCTGGATTGTTTTAAGAGAAGCTCTAAAAGAATAGTATTAGAGTGGTTTCAGAAAGATTCTGGAAGATGCTAAAATAACTCAGACTTGCCCCTCCCAAGGGTGTCAGTCCATACTGCACCAATTCCAGGAGTCCAGTAAAGGTGCAGAGGCCTTTACTAAAACATACTCCTTTTAAAACACTCCCTCTCTTGCAAAAATTGAGGACTTTTTTTTTTTTTTTCTCTTTTAGGAATATCCTGGTTAGTCTACCACTCGTCTGGGAAGTTCACAGGAACATCCATCAGAACAACAGGCATCATGTTTCTGTAAGTAAATATTTATAAACGTAAACGAATAGTTTCTTTGGAGATGGGATCGGGTTCCTAAGGCAGACATTTGCTGCACTCGTGATCCTCCTACTGCAGAACATTGTGATTGCCCAGAGCGCGGCCTTGTGGTGACAAAGATCTGTCAAAAGCATCATCAAATATCAGGGTGCAGGCATTACTTTTAAAATCACAACTTTTAAGATTCAGTGAGCGTAACAGGAGACCTGGTTTGCATTAAGACAAAAGTCATATCCCTGAAGCAGCAGTAGAGATCACAATCCCTGAATGTCAGTGCTTCCTTTCATGCCAGTCCAAGGGAAAACTTTCATGTCAGTAACAGCAATGAGGATTTATTTTGATGCTATAATTATTTCAGCTCTGAAAAAGAGCTTTAAGCTTAAGTGACACAACTGCAAAGTAGCAGCCTTCACTAGTGGTGAAAACGAAGCAGTATTTTTTTTTTTCTAAGGTTGTACTGTAGTATCAATTTTAAGGATGTCTGTTAGAAAAAATATACCAGTTACTTATTAAATAGTCCAGATACTGTTGCCGGTACATTTTGCCTTTCCCCCCTACCTGACAATAAATTTTTGATGCCCGATCCATCAGTAACAGACTACGTGGCATTAAAGTTTGTTTGCCTTTTATATCTCACATACAACTTCCTGTGATCTTAAAAGCAGATGTGTATCACGATGGTGCCTGCTTTTAACTCGCTCAGAGAAAGGCAGACTCTGAGGTTTAGCTATTTCAACCTCAGGAAAAGCTGGAGGTTCACCACATTTACTAAAACGACCAAGTTGTCTTCAGCGCAATTTACAGTGCACCCGTTTGCACTGGAGCTATGACAGATGCTAACTCCTCTACAGCTTCCTATGCACCTTGAAGCACACCTCTAAGCAGTTTCAAGATGTTTGGCTTTGCTTTTGCCCAACAACCACATTTCTGCCTAGTATCAGCCATAACTTCGGTCCATTCCTTTCTTTTACTAGCAAGAGGCACAACATAGTTCTAGTAACCTTCATCCTAAACTCTTCCCCAAACTTGTAATTCTGCTCAAACTCCCACATCTATAAGCTACTGGCTTGTGTTGTTTTCTATGAACTGTGTAGTTTCCAGAATAAATACTGTTATGATTTAAGAAAAATCCCAACAATATAAAGATGAACAAAAACCTAAGGACAGATGTAATAATTCCTTTTGCTCACAATCAACTGTAAGACAAATTAAACTGCTTTACTATGATGTGCAATGTTTAGTGATTGTTTTATTAATGCAGAAATACCTGCTTAACTTCATACCCATTCTGATTTAAAGTGCAACAATTAAATCCGATAGTTCTTGTACAGCCGTATTCTGCAAGTGTTGTTCCTAGAAGACATGTTGTTCAGATTATGCCTTGCATTTGGAAAACCTGTCATTTTTTAGTACCGTTTTGCTTTATTAACTAAAATAAACTGTACAAAAAGCTGTAGTTACATTAGCTTTGAACAATGTAGGATACACGTTCTCTGCCAAACTTTAGTGTGCAAACATTTTACATTTTTTAAAGTGACAAAATTAAGCCAACCTTGAAGTCAGAGTTCATTACTACATTACAAAACAGGAGACTAGATACGGCAAAAGAAATTCCCCACTGAAATCAACACCATTGTATAATTTTATTTCTAATTTTTAAAAAAATATAAATGAATTTAGAAGAGAATCACAGTATAAGGGCCCTAACATATTAGACCATTACAAGGTACATAAAAATAGAAGACACAGATTTCTTTGAAACTTTAATCCTTTGATTAAGCAGCAAGCATATCACTCTCCAGGCAAACACTGCTTAAAACAAACCCTACCCCCCAAAACAGGACGTGCAAACTGTATGCACATATTCTGCAAAGCACACAATAAAGACATTTTGCTATGTACATACTTATTTAGTACTACAAATGCTAGGAGTTCCCTACTGTGTGCTACAGTGTATGTAAATTAAGAAATACTACCTATCTCTGACCCTCCCTCCCCCCTTCAAATACAGCACCTTTGCCCAGTTATAGAATATTTAAACAAGATTAAACGGAATTACAATGTACTGAACAGTTTTATAGCAGTTGGTGGTGGCCAACTGTACTGCAACACCCAACATTCTGCATACTGAAGTCTATCGACAAGAGACAAGACAAAAATTAGCAAAGGTACAATACACACACCTGGGAGACTCAATGCTAAAAAAAAAAGTAAAAAAAAAATCCTGAAGATGTATGTTATCACTGTTGACAATTAAACTGAGATACTTAGGATGTCAAATGTACCAGATCAGTTTTGTATCAAAGTCTGGAGAGCAGTCAGATTTGTGTGTAGCTGGTGAGGGGACACTTAGGACTCCCAGAACACAAGTTTCAGTGACCACAAATTCCTTGGTGCTTTTTTTTTTTTTTTAACAATGCTGCTTTTCTTAGATGAGAGGTCATCTGATGCTCACGTAGTGGCTAAGCATCTACTTGCCTGCAAAAGGACCTTTTGTACGAGACCTCAACACACCAGTGAAAGCTGTTTGGAAATGAAAATTTCTCAAGTTTGATCTGAAAATATTTTTAAATGAAGAACTAAACCATAAAGGTCAACACCTTGACTGCAATTCAGGCCACAACTATCAGACTTTAATACTAGATTTACAAATTAAACAGGATCTGATGATGTAAGAACTTCCTTTTGCACATTAAGAGAGACCTTAGTCAGCCGCTAAACTGTTCATTAGTCCATCCAATTTATCTGTGAAAAAGCCTAACAAGAGTACATTCCCTTTTCAAAAAAAGTTGCATTTTAGTCAAGGGCAAATCTAGTTAGTAACAGAATGGATTTTAAAGGATTTTCAAACACCATTTCAGCTATAAGCAAAAATAATTTTCTAAATAATATGGCAGTCAACACGAATGTTATTACATAGTCAAGAATGCAGTATTTTTTGATAGCTTGATTCAGATCACACAAACAGTGCTACTCAAATTTGCAGCCTGGTTTGCTTGGAGGGTAGAGGCACAGACTTTTTAAAAATAAACTAAAAAAAACCCTACCCCCAAAACACTGCTGGGCATAAATCAAGTTTTCAGACAAGAATACAGCAGAAAGAAAACCTTTCAATCTCCTAAAATTTGGAAGCAATAATTAACACCAATACAGATTTTACTTAGTCAATAAAACAGAGCAAACAAAAAACCTTAACCCAGCTAATCAACTCTGCCAGAAATAGCAGAAATCAGAGATAATCATTTAACAGTAAGACTGGGCTGGCAGCAGGCAACTCTACTGCCACAATATTCTACTACCACCATCAGCCTCTACACTTCCCTCATGAATTCTCAGGCAACATATCAATGATCTAACATACACAAACTGCAGACAGCCATTCTCAGAGGAATGAAACTCTACTGTCCTTAAATTAGAAGAATTAGTGGAATAACAAATTAAATTAATGTTTCTTGCTATATGGTTCCTCTCCTGTCATCCCCTGGGTGGTGGAAGTTGCTACCTCTCTCCACCCCAACCCACAAGAGATACTGCCACAGGAAACTGGACTCCTGTTTTCAGTTAATTTCTATGAGTAGAACACATGTGAGATTTAGTAAGTTTGGTACAACAGCTCATTGAGTCTTCAGAATACTCTTTCAGAGGAGTATTTAATAAGATGGTATCTTTTCAAATATTGTTCTGGGAAAAACACAAAGAGAAGAAACACCTACATTTTACAAGTGCGTGAAATGCTTCTACTGTTATCTAAACAGGGCCAAAAATTCTGAACCTAAGGCCATTTTTTTTTCCACTAAAAGGTAAAAAATAAAAAATAAAAAAAATCACACACAAAAAACCCAATGCTACATTTAAGTCTCCTACAATATTATCTATTCCTAGATTTGCCAAACTACTTTCCTGTAGTTAGATGCTTGACTACAAAGAACTGTAATAAAATAAATAGAGTAAAAATCAGTTAAACAAAATCTTGGTGTGTTGAACATTTATTCATTTAAGAAGTTAGCTTCCTTCAACAGTTAATTTATATAGAGGAGGGCTGTACTGTAGGCATTGTTCTGCTGTACAAGTCTTTGACATAAAAATATTTTTATACAGGTGGTCATTCACGTGTTTCCGTTTCGAGTTATTAGCTTGCTCCTCTGTAAAACTGGTCTGATACCTGTGAAGGCTTGCTCTTTTCTCCCCTTCGTTATTTGGAAAAAAAAAAAAAAGTACATTGATACAATTTTTCAAATGTAGGAGTTAGCATAATTCTGCTTTATTTCTTCAGTGCAGAGTGGACTGAGATTCTGTCTGAATTCCAATAAGCGAGGGCGGCTGCTGGCCGCTAACCGTGGTTAACACCGGCCTTGGGTTTAGACGAGGAGGCATGGAATTAGCTGGGCGGATGAGTGGTGGGGGAGGCTGATTTAGAGTCGGCCTTGGCTGAATAAATCGCGCCTGCTGTTGAAGTGGCGGAGGCTGACGATGGAGAGCAGGAGCAGCAGGAAGCGCTGGACGAAGTAACGGGGGCGGCTGATTTAAAGTTGCCATGGGAGCGGTAGGTGCTGGAGCAGATGCCTGTGCTGGAGGTGAAGGGCCTAAACACTGAGTGGCCGGAGTGCTTTGTGCCTGCACAAAGGACAAAGACAAGACTGCGTGAACAGCCATCCCAGCCAGAACGCGATGCAGATGGGCTGCCACTGTCCACTACACAGGAAACAGCATTTAAAAAACAAAACCAAAAAACTGAGAAGTTACTGAAAAGAAATCACCAACCAAAATATTATAGCAGAACTAAAAATATTTACGAAGCAAGAGTCTTCTTCTAGAACAAGAACTGTATCTTAACAATAAAACAGTAACGTGATCGTCACTATGAAAGGTGCAGTCCTGCTCCCAGCTGGTTAACGACATTGGCTGAAGTTCTATGCAAGCTCATCATCATTCTTTAGAATGCGGTTTGCCACTCCACACCAGTTAACCTTACATTATATCACTAAATAAAATGCTGTTCCTCAACCCATGCTTACTTATTTCTGGTACACAAAACACACCTCATCTTCTTCATCAGTGCTCTTTCCTGATGGCACATTAGAAGTATTTTTTGTGTCCTCCCCTAAAGCAGAAGCATCACCATTAGAAGCCAGGGTTCCTTGTTCCGCTTCCCATTCCTGCAATACCTCCTCTAAGTTAAACCGACGCCTGTAGTTTACAAAGAAGTTCTTCACTTGGCCAACAGTCTTGTTGCCAATTACATCTGCAATAGCTTGAAAATCTTTACCATATTTTCGGACACCTGGAAGGCAAAGTAAATAACATAGCTGTGAAGAATCAGTCAGACACAGCTACGTGTGATGTATTTATAGAGAGAACCTATGGGACCTGAAAACCAAGGACTCGCTAATTAGGAGGACTTCTCAATTAGGAGAAGGCCTCAATTTCCATTAAAACAAAATATTTTTTAATTGCACAGCTGTCAACATACAAATCAAGAACTTTATTGAAAGGTCATTACCCACTCTTCTTAAAAGATCCTGGCTTACTCACCAAGCCTCCCAACCTAAAACCACAGAGATCTGGCCTCTGACAAATAAAAGTAGATCCTTCAATGTGCTTGCAGTTAAGGGCAGAAGCCCAAGACAAGTTCAAGACAGGAGAGGGAAGGTGACTGAACATGTGTGTGTAGCTGCAAACAGAGTATAACACTAGAAACAGCAAGTGACAAACATTGACAGCATCTACAGGTTCCCTCTGTGCCAGCAGCACGCAGATGTTTCTTTGCCCATGACCTGTGCAGCAGGAGTGGCAGAGGCCAGTAACAACTGGACCAAGCACAGGGCAGAACAGAGGGGCACAGTTCCATAAGTCACAATATACTGCTCATTCCTGCACTTGTGACATGCTCTAGCAAGGCTACAAAGAGCAACTGGCAAGCATTCACCTGACAAAGTCTTTTTAAAGCTTTCATTTACCATGTGAGCTGGGTAGAAAAATCTGTGGTTTTGGGACAACCACCCTGGGAATGTAAGTAAATATAAGCTATTGGTATCTGTTATAAGACAACCCAGCAGAAGCCTCTAGCATCAAATCCTCCAGCAAGCAGCAGCATGACAGAAGATCTCTATATCGTTCTTTTCATTCATTTTCATATAGACATCAGAAGGACACATTGTTTACAAGCACTTCACAAGAAAATACTTCACAAGAAAATCCCAACATGTACTTTTTAAAGTTCTAAAACCACATTTGCAGATAACAGCATATAAGACACACACACACACCCACCCCCCACCCACCCCCCCCCCGAGTACAACAATCCATAGTTTTTAACCTAAAATTGGAATTATAACCTAAAGCTTATTGATTTTGTCCCAGTATTTAGGGTATGGGTCTAGTTCCTCATCTCTCCTGCTTAAGAAAAAAATCCTCTAACTCTCCAGCATCCTAGAACACGGTTTTTGGCTGCACAAAGTATATTTTTTAATCACAATTGTCCAAAAGCTTGGAGACTAAAAGAAATAAAAAACCAGAGTTTTATTCCAGACTGAGTAAACAGAAGACTAATTTTTTGCTCTCGGCTATGCATGAGTGAATTACAATTTGACTTCTTCTGTGAAGCTCCTGATAACTAAACTCATTCAGAACATATTACAGTGCTTAGAGGACAGGCACTCTCTCATTATAGGATAAGAAATTTATGCCTGATTTCATGCCTCACTTCAGAAAGCGAAGAAAAGAATTCAGAAAGTGGGAGTTGTTTCAAATCTGAAAGCTATGTTCCTTTTCAACTTAATTGTGAAGAGTATGACCATCAGCTTGTTCTGCTTCTTTCTACTTCCTTCATTAACAGGCACTTCTGATGTGATAATGTACACTCACTGCAGTTTAAGAGGAAAGTTCAGCTCCAGAATAGTCACAATTTCTGTAGCTGAAGTTGATGTTTCAGCCGTCAAAACCCCAGCTACATTATTTAAGATCTTTTCTGGGGCTTATGAAAGAATGCAACCATCCTGACTGCAAGAACCTTAGAAAAAAAAAAAAAAACAAAGGGACCAGCAGAGCTGTGTTGGGAGGGCATGTATCTAGGCAAAGCAAAGACAGGGATTTGGCTCTGTGCTTTATCAGTTGTACAAAGGTATGAACTATACTCCTTAAAAGCTGTGTGTGCCCGCTGAGTGCTCCCTCCAGTGTTTTAATATACTTTGATTGCCCTACCATTACCACCCTAACTTATAATGATCATTAAACAGCCGCTGCAACATATCTAACATCCTGTACAATTAATCAAGTGAACAAAGTGCCCAGCAGAACAAAGCACATTTTTGTTTGAAACCTAATTCAGACTTCTAGTGATTTCAGCCTTTTCTGTTACTATGCTGTCTATACTGCTTCCTTCTCCTTAATCTGCAAAACGATGGAGCCTGTTGGCTAACTTCAGCTAAAGTTATCAACAATAAGGTTGCAAAGCCTATTTCCAAGCAAACAGCTTGAAAACAGTCTATCTTGCCTTCGCTAAGAGCCCAACTATAAGAAATATCTAAAGAACATAAAATTTCCTTAGTTTAGCTACACACAGCACTACTCATTTTGGATTCTTTTTAGAGTGTCATTTAGTACTGCTCTATCATCACCACAACGACTTGTATACAATGACATAGTAAAAACCTTTTAAGCTGCATCAGAAACAGAGGAAGTTCAATACATGTTTATGAAAGTTTTATGCATAAGGTGCTGCATACCTCTAAGAGTTGATGCCAACCCACCATCCCTTTCAAATCATGTGCACATTACTTACACATCCTTATACAAATTCTGTCCTAAACACTGCCCAAATTATTTCTGAAGTGTTTGAAGTGTTATTCAGTAAGAATAATTTTATTAGGTTGCTTAAAGTGAAGTTAAAAAAAAAAAAAAGATGACTGCATAGCCAGCCTCACTTCCCATATATGAATGTCTTTCTCCTGGCTCATCTGAAAGTAGCCCTGATCATGGGAATCCTTCAAGCTCTGAAAACCTCTGCCCACGTGCAAAGGTGCACTTGAATACGTGCATGCTTACTATTACAATGTTTAATCTTAAATGTCTAACTCGGAGAAACTCATAAATCCAAGTTTGATGCTGTCTATGCTGCTTAATGTTGTGCAGCACAGCAAACACTGAGAGGCACACAAAACATTAGCCTGGGTCCAAAGCAATATAATACAGTACCACAATGAGGTGGAAATAGTTAACAGTAACCTCTGGGTTATGAGAGCTGCAGTTTCACAGTGATGGGATTACAGTGCTCCTGGCAACTACCTTACACAGAGTTAGATCCTGGTTGTCCCAACTGTTTTCCACTGCAATGCTATGAAACTCATGCACTGCTTTTCAATGAAAGTTTTGTTGAACAAGTCTTAGAACATTTTTGCAACTGCAATTTTCATATGGCTGAGATGTTAGTTTGAAAAGATTATCATGTTTATACATCTCTATACATAAATAAAGTTTGCAACTTAAGAACACATGAAGTGATGAACTGGCCCATTACATTCAGTAACTATTCAAAAATGAACAGTAACCTGATAATTATACTGCAAAAGATCATCTCAGAGACCGTAAATCCGAGTCCACAAGTCCACTGCAGGGAGCCACGCTGCTTTTAAAATTACACACACAGTTCTATTTTAAGGTGTTTTTTTTCATTACCTCCTCTTCAACTACTGCCAATCTTGTGAGATTAGCCCACAGATAACAGAGTTTTTTTTCATGTTTAGGAAAAACAGTACCAAAATTATATTCCTGCAGATTATTTTTATGATTTCCACAGCTGGATTTAATGTTCGAATTCAAGTGAACAAATCACAGAAGTGCCACCTACCTGCTTAATGCTTATGATTTCTGTAAAATTACTAAAAGCACATGCTAAAATGTATCAGTACATTTGATGAAATAAATCTATTTTAAATGTACAAACCAAATGTCACCATGCTCAAGTCAACTTCTGAGTTCAAGCCTAACACGCATTACGGTAGCTTTTAGTACAGCAACCAGGGCTACCTTCTTCTATAAACAGAGCCAGGGAAAAAACCAGCATGGCTCCTTCACACATGTCTACTAGCTCAAACAATTGTTCTGAAGCAAGAGATCAGGGTCCTTAGCCTGAGGGATGGGAGGTTAATACCTACAGCACTCTCATTCCAGGAGGGAGACTCTAATACCAGGCAGTAGGTAAGGGAGGGATAGTAAGAATACTTTGTTCCTGGCATTGAAGTTCTCCATGTTATACAGTGGCAAAGGAAGGGGACTAAAAAGGAAACAATACATATAAGAAGCACTTGTAAAGTCAAGAAAAACAAGCTTCTTCCAGAAGGCCTGATTTCTCACCCCACCCTTAAGTATTGAGGCTGACTACCTTTATAAAACGAAAAACATTCCCTAGAGAAGAGACCATAAGACTAGAACTCCTCTCCAGGAGAGGTCATCACTAACCCTCATTCTTCCTTGCCCACACTCAAGTTTTATTATTTACCTTGTCAGTCACATAGTGCCATAGCTTAACAAAAGCTGAATGCATTCTTATCACTTCCCAAACTGATGCTTACTGAGAGCTCTGATAACTAAACTATGAAAAGGCAAGATGGTTTGAATACTTTAATGCTAAGGCAGACACAGCGAACCTGGATGTTCCCCACTTATCCAGCAAGCATTCTACTTACTAAACTATCATATTAAAAACAGGCATCTTCAGTTGCATTTGGGAGCAAAATTTAAAAAGCGAGCTTGTTAGCAATACTGAGAGGATGAACTTAGAAAATGCTTTGGAGATGCAAATCCCAGTCTGAGGCATGTAAGCTGACAGGCATGACTTCAGACGCACCATGCTCTTCAGCATTTCCATTCACACTTCTAAGTAAACCTAACTTTTGGTTCAGTCATCAGGCTAGTAACTACCAGATACGGCACACCTGACAATTTTACACTGATATCCTGATCCAACTGAAGGTTTTATACTAAAATTCAGTCTTTCATTTTAAAGGTGAAAAGTAGAGGGAAATAAAGCAGATGTGTATAACCGAGCTGATTATATTATCTTAAAGGTGATGCACAGAAGTGAGTCAATATATAGTGTCTTCAAGACAGCGTTAGGCTCTCCAGGTACTTCATTTGCATGTTCCTTGATTAGGTAGCGCATGTTAAAGCAAAACAAGAGACAGTTTTCCTTCATATAAATGAAATAACTTCAAATTAGCTGTATCAATAGCCTACTAGAAAATGTTTTTTCTGTGTTAAGACACTCAGTCAAGTACCCGTATCCAGCTTCAGACTCTTTAAAAGGCCTCCACTGAGTATATATCTACTCTTCTATTCCCTCACAAACAGAGAAAAGTAACTGTAAAGCAACCTTATTTCTCCTTTTTCCTACTTTAAGAATACGGAGAGGTATCTTAGGTGTTTGCTTCAAATTTTATTATGTCAACTATTACTTCAGTCTTCCACTTCAGAGATATTAATGTAAGGTGATTTAGAAGATGATTGAAGGGACTTTTTGGTACTACTACAGTTGTTAAACCCAGCTTAGTTTTTCTATTTGAAACTTAATATGGGTAATTGAAAGACTAGTGTCATGTTGCTTGAATGAATGCTCTAAATATTCTCACTAGTTTTGCTGTTTTCCCGGTGACTTTCTTGTGAGACCAGATAAAGTTTAGCTTTTCATTAGAGGGAAATACAAACATAAATACCTAAATATCTCTGCAAATCCTCTGCATCAGATTTCAAGTCGCTACTACTATTAACATACCTTGTACTGCAAGAAGCTGCTCTTCCGTGGTCCAACGGGCATTGATTTTCTGATTAGACTATTAAAATTAGAAAAATGGCACAAAGATCATTAAAATGTTTCCAGAGCTACAAAACATCTGAGCATCAGAATGTGTTTTACTTGCACTACATTTTGTAACATAGGTAAAATTTCTTGCTTATAAGCCATAAATTTATAGTTTAAGATTGCTTTCATGAAGAGGAAGCAGCATTTAAAGATTTGAGCTTAGAACTACACCAATAGTTTTTCTATTTTCACCGTTTTATTGTAGTTCTTAATATGAGCTATATCATAACTTACGCATAAGCTAATGATTTTTATGCAGACAGAATTTGAATTTATAGTTACATTTTTCTAAACTATTAGGACTTAGTCTCTGGAGTGTTTTGCATTCATGTTATGTTTCATACCCAAGCCTTTAAAACAAGGAAAATGAGAACTTCAATAGTAATAAATCAATCACTTCAGATGCCCAAATGTATATATAGTCCTGTTTTCACAGGGAACACAGAATTTACTGCTAGCAATCTACATTACCTACTTTTAATCAGCAAAACCCCCAACCATAAACAAGGATTAAGTTTCAGCTTCCTAGTGTCATAACCAGACATGACCATTTTATTTTTTGCCTGCTTCTTTATTCAGCCAGTTGTCATAAAAAAGCCTACCACTAATTTCTTGTAAAGAAGTCACACTCACCCCTGCATGTAATTCAATGGATCCTGTTTAAGCTGCTGCTGAAATGCAAACACTATGCTGCAGCAAAACACATTTCTGTAGCTTCCCACTAATTTAAGTGCAAGCCCACAAGTTCTAATATTTATTCTGATTTACCTCAGGAGGTTTGAATTCTTCAATCCCGCCTTCCATTTTCTGTTTAAGTGCACTGTTTACTTGCTTAGCATTTTGAACCTTGGTCAAAAACAACAAAGTTAATCAGCTCCACAAAGAAAGTTGGTCACTTTACACATATATCTTCACTAGGATTGCCACAAGTGTACCTCCTAAGTTAGAAAGAGAAATATTACGGTTTAAGGCTTCACTACTTTTAACTGTTTAAAAAAAAAAAAAATTAAAAATACAGCACAGTTTACTATGGAGAGAAAAATATTTAAACCAGTCTTTCAAAAGAACAGTTTGTCTGCAGGAATATTAATAGTAGGACATAACCAGCAAGTTTTTATAATGGTGCGTATGTTCTTGAAGAATAATGCAGAATATTCTAGACACAAAACTTGATTCTTAGAAATCTTAAGTGAGATGTACTGTATACATTAACTTCTTCCTTCTCCAAAAAGCACTTTGGAAAAAATAAAAGTGAGATGTTTCCAGTTAGTTCCTTCTGACAGACTGCTTTTTATTGACCTCAGATCATCATGATTTCCTTTAAGGGTGATTCTTGAAATGATTTAAAATATCTTAGTCTATAAAAAGGAGAGAGCTTCCAAATCGTACATATACGGATCTATTAACCATTTAAACCTGACAACGATGCACATAATGTAACATAGATAAGAAAATAGTTTTGCATACTATGGTGCACAGCTATTACAAGTGTTCTTAAGTATGGACACAAAAGCAGACAACTCAGTGGGAGATTCCAAAGGCTGCATCTCCAAGATCACTGCAAGAAAAAAAGAGAAACACAACCTCAAGGCTGTAACTCACCTACACTTAGGCTAAAGAGTGAAACCCACCTATGCTATTTAGCCCCAGAGTCCTGCTGTGACAGAAAGAAGCATATTTCTCCTGCAAAAGAATACAAGGGAGCAAAAACCCCATGAAACCCTTTATTCACTCCATGATTTTGCAACATGGCAGCTCTTAGTGGTCTACAAGGAAACAGAAATTCCAGAAGATAAGCCTTGACTTTGTAGCCCCATGGCTCCTAAAAAGCAAGCATGCACATACTGCTGTACTCTTAGAAGCTGGATAAATTCTGTGTTTCAACTTTAAGTGCTAAAAGTTAACTTCTTCATGCAAAGGACGCAGGTAATTGTCCTCTTAAAGGTGAAGACTACAAAGCTTTTCTAAATTTAATAAGAAATAGAAAGCTCATCAATGCAAACAGAGAAATAACTAAGCCCATGATTCCCGCCCCCTCCCTTTCATGGTATGTGGGGAAGGACATCCAGAAAAACAGGTATAGTTTTAAGCATAACAAATAACTTCCTCTGCTTCACTGGTCTTATTCTTACTTGTCACACAAATACTTTTAACGAAGTTTAAAAAAAAAAATCAAATGAAATGTGACTTCAGTTTTCTCCTGTCCCCAAACCCTTAACATTGTTTTCATGCCATACTTCCCTCCCTTCTTTTTTTATTTTTAAAGGAAGTCATCTTGTTTCATATTATCCACAAGAGCAGATGAACATAAAAACAAAACACACTGAATAGCTAGTCAGCTAGTGTCCAGCATTTCTGATAACTGTGGAACAAAATTAGGAAGACTCACATTAAAGAAGTTTCAGAATCTTCACAGATAATCTTCAAAATCATTACAATCAGAACAATCTGAGATGAAAACAAAACAAGACCAATAACCCATGGTACCTGTCGCTTTAATGAGATTAGTTCCATATCCAGCTGTCTAAGAATTGTGTTGGCTGCATTGGGACTACAGGAAACAGCTATCACATCTTCCTGGGTCAGGTACATGCCTTTTGGTGGACGGCATTTGGAACGCTGAGAATGGTGGCGATGCTGCAAGCTCTGATACTCTCTTCTACCCAGACCTATTTTGCTGGTCTGAACAGGCTGCTCATTATTGCCCTTTAATTTACAAGAAATAAATCATTAAAGAATAACAGTATCTTCTATACAACTTTATTAAAGAATAATGTATCACATAGCATTGTAATGTCATATTTATGACAAAGAAAACCTAAGCTAACATCCTCCTCTGCATGTAGTATCCAAACTACATCTTGCAGATGAGCTGATGGAGCACACCAGTCATTTGTGGGATAACCCTACATTAGTCTTAGAAAGGTCACTTTTCAAAACTTTTTTTTTTTAAACATGGTTGAAAATACAATAAATGGTATAGAAACCAGTGTGAATACTGTAAAAGATGGGGAAAAAAAAATCAAGAACCTTTTATATATGCAGAAGGTAAAGAATATATTTATTACATGTCTAAACTAAGTAATCAGTGAATTTACACGTTTACTTCTGATCAGATATGAAGAATTCAGGTGAAGATCAGGGGAAAAGAAGTAGAGAAAGTCAACCAGGATGGGCAAGCATGCAAGATGACAGTTTCTCCTGTGGCGGGCACTCTAGGGACAGCGATAGTGCTGTTTGCTTTGGGAGAGGATTTGAAAGTTGGACGAGAAAAGATGGATATATTTTTGCAGCCATTATAAAAATCCATGTAATTTAGCAAACTTAAGCCTTTGCTGTTTGCTTTTTTGAAGTGGAAAGGGATAGCAAAGAGGAGATGGAATTCTTTGTAACTGCTGTTTTGATAGATCTGGACACCTAAAAAATTCCAGCTTTGTCTTCAAGGGGCATTGCTGCACAACAGCTAGTCTGCATGTATGTGACTCCCATAGAGCAACCACATAGGTTCCCTACGGACCAGGAGCAGAGAAGCAAAAGTGACTTTCCCCGCAGGGATTTTCCAATTCAAAGCAATGCTTAGTACCAGAACAGAGATGGGATTCAGGCTTTTTGCTACTTCAAGCAGCTACCTACTGCTCCTCCCTGCTAGCATCCACATAGGTTATGAGGGGGTGGTCATCTGATCACAGTGAAGATAAAACAAATTGCAGCAGCCATTATTATTATGTTCTGTAGCATTAGTACAGATCAGCAAACAGTATTTTCCTCTACTATGCTTGACCTTCTGCCACATTCTCTTCCAACATAACATCTAAATCCAGTCTGCAGACTTCGTAGAGGCCATCTTAAAAGCACTTACGATATTTGCTCTTCCTTGGAAAGTTGATATAGAGCCTTACATCTTTGACATCTAAAAATCTCAAGGTTAAATTTACTTCTGGCCAATTTATACCATTCGGTTCTTTGGTTCTGCATTGCTCTTTCAGTATGAAATTGCAGTTCCTGTCTATTCAATCTGGATTTAAAGCAAAAATGTTCACTCAAGCTTTTGTCCTGCCAAGCTAGAGTGTTTGACTTGTTTTAGTTTTCTCTGATAACAGAAAGCTTTCACTGCTCTGTGCGTTCAAGTAGCCTACTCAGTTTAGGATGTGAAAGTACGCAAATCCCACCGGACATATCAGATCACAAAATTATCTTCTGTAGATCCAAATAGTTCATCAGAAACTGCAAAACCTATTTGTCCTGTTCCTAGAAGTTTATGAACACACTGCTTTCATTCTGGACTGCGTGCAGCAATTCAAAGAGTAACCAAGGAAAGTAAATTGAAAAAAAATAGTCCCTATTTAGAAGTGGCTTAGGCAGCAACTCAAATCAACAGATTGCAAGAACAATGTTACAACAGCAGAATGAAAAGTAAAAAAGGTTCATTATTAGACCTTCTGCCATTGCAAGGTCTAAAAAACATACCCTGGCACGTTAAAAAAAAAAATTAAAATCTCAAACTCTTTTACAGAAAGGGGCAATTGTAATTGTCCTTTTTTTTCCCCTGCGTCAGTTAAAGTGATACATTGAAGGTCACTGCAAAGCTGAGAATGGAATCTAAGCCTATCAGCCTCTTACTCAACATCATTTTTGGTAGAACTGCAGAGCTTATTAATAATCCTAGATACCACATCACTGGAATGTTGAGGTTTTGCACTCTCTCTCCTCTTATTCTCAAGAAGCACAAACTATCCCATTTTAGGAAAATCACAAATGCATTAAGTTGATCAAGGAAACACACTCGGTGTTTTTCTAGTCTTGTTCATAAATAACTTAATATTTACTAAACGAACCCAAAAAAACCCAAAACCTGAACATACTCCAAACACAGCAGTTATCTGTAAAGCCAGCTCTAAGTGCTCATTAGAGAAGATAAAAATGTTTTTCTCTATATTTATTAGTGGAAATCATCTCAGTAAAGCCACATTTTAGTTGAAATGCATAACCTCAGTGTGGCTTTGAAAGAACAAAAAGAGTTATTAATGGAAAAGTGTCATTTAATTTTAAAATGCGAAGAAAACATTTACATTCCAATAAAGCACAACCAGTAGAACTGTAAACATATTAATGAGACAGAGGCAGGGGGAATATTTTACCAGGTAGCAATAGCATACATCTCTTATAAAACCTGAAGATCTCTCAGAAAATAGTCAAGATAATGAGAGATGGATTTATGTCCACAGAATGGCAAAAATATACGATAAAATTTTGTTTCAGTCAGAAGTTGTCAAGATCTTGATCACCTAAAACCCCTGTGATTTCAACAGGCTGCAAACTAAATCTCTTTACTACAAGTCATATTCTTCACAGCAACACACTGACAGAAAACAAACTGACATTCACCGTTAAGCTATCTGTTACCTCCTTTTTGGCTTCTTTTTTGGGATCATAATCACTATCATTTCCATCCATTGGATGAGCTTCTTCTACATCATCATCACTGAGGACAGATTATAAGAAGGTGGTCATTTTATCTATTTTGTTAACCCCAAATATAAATATGTATCAGGGTAAGAGAATTATCTACTCGAAGTATATGGCATCTCAAAGTAACTTGCAGTTTTTAAAGGAGAACTGTTACAAACATATTTCCTTTATTAAATTCTAATAATTATTATGATAAACAAGAAATCCTAAACTGTAGTTTTAAAATTTCTTTAAGCAATGCTGGTACTGCTGCCAAAATATGTGGTGTCACCTTTCTTCAATTCAACCACTTGTGCCAGCATGAACACTCACATGGTCAACTATATACCAAGGCTAGAAACAACCTTTTATTTGCCACATTAGTTTTAATAGCTCAGTTTTCAAACCACTGCACCAGATGGATGAATAAACCCTTGTTGAAGTTTCTGAGGAGCTAAAGGGGACAATATAAGATGGGAAAACACAGGACTGCTTTTTCATCAAAGCACTCAAGGTCTAGTAATTTGGGGGAGGGGAATGAAATCTGCTGAACCAAATCAAAGAGAAAAGATTTTAAAAGATAAGTTAGTTTAGTTGAGCCCAATCCAGTCATTCACACAATGTAATTTCTGAATAAATGGACGTAAAACACCACAAAAAATTTCAGTTATTACAAAAAAACCAACCCAAAATGCTGTATTAGAAGC
This sequence comes from Athene noctua, assembly GCF_965140245.1. NCBI lineage: Eukaryota > Metazoa > Chordata > Aves > Strigiformes > Strigidae > Athene > Athene noctua. Next base: position 103,388,061 of record NC_134037.1, on the reverse strand, counting down.
AAATTGATTTTCTTCTGTATTTTTTCAGCTACAAGTCACTAAGTAAGCATATGAATTTTAGATTTCGGGAGTTCTTTTCAATAACATAAGTAAACAGACTCCTTTGATCTAGCTAGGCAATTTTCCATAGATGTAAAAATCATACTTTCCAATATAAACAAGATTGCTACTTATACATTCAACATAATAAATCACTTTTTTAAAAGTGCAAGTTAAAACTCCAGTATACTAAGTGCAACCTAATATTAATTTTATAGTAACTAGGGGAAACATCATTCCCTTCTATCCAAGACAATTTAAAACTATTTTGACCTTTAATTCTCTTTGACTGATAGCAGTCCTAAGTCTCCTGAAATTAGATTTCATAAAGAGTTTTGTTATAAACCAGTACTTGGGCATTCTAATTACTACAGCTCTTTACAGTGGTTGATCTTTTAGTTTTAATTCCATTCTAGTTCAAAAGCACCCAGAAAACCCCCACATCCACAAAAACACTCTCCTGCCCACACAATAATATAGGGTTAGACTTCTCAAATAAAGCATTATTTCTAAACCATATTCCCAGGCTTCAGGTTTTTTTTAAACCCTTGTTTTTACAGTTATCCATTAAAGCACTCAAGTGTGTTATTACAACTCACACCAACTGGAGTGATATAGTTCTTAAAGCACAGGTATCAAACCCCTTACTAAAAGCAGACACATCACCACAGATGCTCAAACCTAAAAGCATGGTTCATGCTGAAATGTAATGGCTGGAAATTATTCTGACATCTCTACCTAGAAAGACTTCAGTCTCTGGTTAGCTACTTAAGAATATAAAACTTACCTGTCACCTTGATTATTTCTATTAGCTAGTTTTCGAGCCTGACGATCCATCAAACTTGTCCTAGAGCGAGTTTTTTTCCAAGAATAGTAATATTTTACAAGGCTTGCAATAGTCTTGTCTGGAAGCTAGAAGAATTCATTAACATATTGATACCTCTTAAAATTAAAATTCCACCCAAGATCATAATTCTGCTCTATTTACAACCACCTTCACCCAATTATTTTAAACATATGGATGAGATGGAAAGGAGGGATGTATTCTGGATACATTATTTAAAAAGGGGGAGGGGGGACTTTTTTTCTTAGAGTAAAAAGCTATAGGTCCAAGAGACACAATGAAATTAACTTAAATCTTATAATCAAGGTCGTTCCTGAAGCTTTTACACAGAAATCAAGATGAAATTTTAGCCAAATAGGAGCCTTTGTTCTTAGTGCATCTGAACTATTTAATTCTTCTGATTAAAATATTACTTTACCATTTGCTGGATCCTGTGAAAGCTCTTTCCATGAAAGCTAAATGCTTGTTCAAATAGGACTTTATCTTCAACTGTCCATTCATCAGGGAAAGGAGTGAAGTTAGGGAGATCCGCAAGGGACTTCTCAATATTGTGTTTATGCCAGAACAGCATGCCGAGAGCCTTTGAAAAGAAACAGTCCCTTTTTGGATTTAGTCAACTTTCTAAAATTTGATACAAGTTAAATAAAAAAAGGCAATTTATTTACTTAAAATTTGACTATCAGAATCCCTTCTCAAAATGTATTTACAATTTTATTGCCTATGAACTAGTTACAAAACTCTCTTTGGAGACTGTATGAAGCGTGGGTACATCTGTACTTTATTAAAGGTATGAAAGCTAAACAATTTAAGGTTGGCATGGCAGCAGTAATTCTGAAGTAGCATGGACTAAGCTGATAGGCTCAAATCTGACCTGCTTTCTTCCTTTACAAACATGTATCACCTACACAGTTCTTTATAGGTCTTCAGGCCTTTATTACCAGCCGACTCAAAAAAGAAAAAAATATTTTTCAGCAGCCAGAGGGTCACCCAGAATGCAAGTCTGAAAGTTCAAAGTGAGAGTGGTCTTTCTACAACACTCCAATCCACAAATAACAGCATGGCCACTTCAATGTCATGTGCACCTAATAAGGAATGGAACTTTAAATATACTTTCTTACATGATTTCATTTCTCTATATTCTTAAAAGAATTTTATGCTGATTAGACTTTCTGCCAGAGAATCAATAGCAGATTTGATGCCAATTCTGGCATGGGAATTGGGAAATGTAACCCGCTCAGTTTCAACCATACAAGGCAGGCATGATCACGAGTTGTTCATCAGCTCTCCAAACCCGATTTCACATCTTCTAATAACCTGGACATAGCAAACCTCTTTTCTTGTAAAAATGGCAAGTGACAAGCACCTCTTGCAAAGATAACTTCTATTCCACTGCAACCAGACTACAAATATTTTGTAGGAGAAGTTGTTTTAAAAATTAGTCTTTTGTGTAAACTTATTTTGAGATCCCTCAGTTCCCCCTCTCTCCCTTAACAAAAGCCAAACCATAAACAAACATCACCAAACTGCATGTATTCTGGACATCATAACACTGGTAGCCTCTTTTTCAGATATCAATTGTCTAAAGTCTTTGCCATTAGGAGCTTCCATTCTCCAAAACTTGATCATACAACTTGTTTCCACTTGTACACTAAATATGTTTTTGCAACAGGTATCTTAATTTTACATAACTTGGTTAATTTATGAAGAAAATTACAATAGAACTAAGTGCAGACCAGCAGTTTTATCCTGTACTTTTTACGGGATAGTGACTAAAGTTTATTTTAAAAAGTGAACTTGTTTGTTACTCTCGAACCAAGCGTTTGAGTCTGTTTTCCTGCCTCTGAAAAAACACTCTAAGCCTCTTTTTTTTATTACCAAGAAACCTTTCCAGTGCTGTCCCTATCACAATTAATGGTTCAAAATTGTACCATATTTGAATTCTAATATCAAACATTAAATTTGTAAGCTGCTTTCCTAAGAAATTCTTTAGCTAAATATACACACACAATTGCATGACATGCCCAGTGTATCAAGAAACATACCAAACCTTTCAAAAGTGCACATTACAAGCTGAGCATGTCATGAAAACAAAGAGCTCAATCTTTTGCAGAGAATCCAGACCACAACTGTATGCAGATCCATTTAACTGCAGTGTTTGCTGCCGTGCCTGAAGAGAAACAGCGTTAATTAATGGTAACCAAGGGAAAAAAAAAAGAGTTGTGTTATACTTTTATATAAAAAAATCCTTTAAATGAGCACTCTCATTTCACAGCACTTACCTGTTCCACATTGTAGCCATGTTTTTCCTTTGCTATTGCTATATATTCATCCACTGTAACAAAGCAATGTCAGAATCATTCTTTAGTACTTTTAGTTCTGCTATAAGGAGACACAGAATTAGCCATCTAACAAGGGAAAACAGTCTTCCCATGCTTTAATACACTGTATAGGCCCAGTTCCCCCAAAACATTGAATATATTTATAGCTTTTATTAATAATAATTAAGCCCACTGTCTTTAATCCAACATTTCATTTTATAAACAAATTCTCAGTGAAAAAGATGCTTTTTTTCCCCCCCATATTTTTACTACAACAAAGCCACAGAGGCTTATAATTTATTTACTTAAATCAGAGACTAGCTGGTTATCGAAAGGCTACATCTTCTCGGAACCCACTCCTAAGAACAGAGACACTGGGGAGTGTCCAGACACCTGGGTTAATTTTAAATTGAACTACTTCTACTGTTCATATTCCCAAACATGTTAAAAATTAATGTAAAGAGATCCTAGATCAATGATTATGCATATCCTCGGTATTAATAGTTTTCACTGACCAACATTAATTTTAACCATGGCTTGAAGTCAGTTTTCAATAGAGAATATGAAAATTCAGTAATTATGTCAAATTCACCAATAACATATTTTTGAAATCATATTTGGCCGTACTATAGCCAGCTTTGAGCTGAATGCTTTCCATCATTTTGCAATTAAGAACTGCAAGTTTTGATCTTCAGTGGGTACTTTTCTACTTTTAAAGAAATAAAACTCTTCCCATTCACATTCTACAGGTCCCAGTTAAGTAGCAACCAAATGTAGTTGAAAGGAAGCGTGATTCAGAAAAAGAAATAATTATATCCTCATATATGTCCTTGTCATGAACTGCTGAAGCCAAGTTAATCGTACTTTAAAGGAATGAAGAAAGTGTTTAATAATGACAGTTGTAGTGTATTTTATTTCTAACTGTTGTGCAGTAGTAGAAGGTATGTTCCCTCAAACGTAGAGGAACACAAACCTCTAACTACTCGTAATAGGTAGAAACTGTCCTGAGGGCCAAGTTCTCATGACCGCATCCTCAAAGTTTACTCCCCTTTATATCCTACTGGAAATTCTAGAATAGAAGTCAGGTTTAAACTAGATTGAATAGACAACTGATCACATTTAGTCAGATGACTTCTGTATTTCACATCACTTTTGAAGGAAGAAGATGCTCAGTTTTTCCTGATAAGACAGCAATAATAATTTCCCCTTGAACTGGGCCTCAACACATTTTTTCTGAATTTATCCATTGTTATTCTTTCTCCTAGAAATTCAGAGCAGCAAGCTCCTCATGTTTAGAAGTTTTGGTCTTTTTATTAATAACTAAAGGTTTCACAGGCACCGATGATGATACAACACAGGCAGTGTGATTTGAAACAAAGAGTTAACTATAAAATGAGAAGGTGATGTTTCCTTTCCCCAGAGTTCTCTAAATAAAAAGAGAAGCTTTGTGTTTAACTTACTAATCAGCAATTTCACTGTGTGTGAAATAAAGAATGAATAGACACACCAGAAACAATTATTTAGTTATACTTAAGCATCCAAATTCCTAAGCAGGGAAGGACTTACGCTTGGCATCTGGAATATTATGATACGGAGACCATACAAGCATCCCTCCATTATCTTTATCAGTATATTTTGTGGCACCTGTAAGAAAACAAGTGAGTATCAGTATTTATAAATATGATCTAGAGAACAACTATTCATGGGACAGTAAATAAAAGTCAACCATATTAAGAAGTCCAGCCCAGCTACTAAGGGAAGAGAAAAAATAAAAATCATTCATTCCACATTACTTCCTTAAAACATCGAATGGCTGAATTTGAACATTACTCTTACAAGGTTCAATCATAAATGGATATTAGATAGGATACTGGTTACCACAATTGGAGCATTAAAGCGCATTGCTAAAGCTGGCAAGGATGCAAAATTTAGAAGTACTTGCGTTAGAACAGTCCTCCAGAAGTTAGATTGTCTATTAGTACTCAACATTTATCACTGTCATAGGAGTATTAGCATCAACTGTATTGTTAGGCTTCCTTAAAACAAAAAAATACATGAGATAGGGGGTAGAATACAGTCACCACCCCTGATCCTTTCAACAAGGAACCATACAAACAATGATGCCAGAAACAATTTTGTTCATTTCTCTCTCACTGGTTTTGATTTTCATAGCCAATCAAATTGTCTAGCTGTAAAAAGTAGTTAGGTATAAAAGTAATCTTTTTTGTTTGGGTTTTTTGGGGGGTTTGTTTGTTTGTTCTTCACCTCCAGCTGGATTTATCAAGGGAAGCAGTCTGAGTTACCTAACCTATCAGGACAGAGCAATATTTGCAATACTGATGCAACTTTGTAGAAAGCACTAAATCATGGAGTCTTTGATTTTTGAAAACACACTGTAAAAGAAAATTCCCCAATACTAGAAAAGCATTAACTAATAGTTACTTTTCATGAGTATTTTACAAATGTATGCTACTACATAAAACTCTTACAATCTATTTGTTTACAACAGTTTATCTTGCTAAGACATTGCTCAACAATTGGAGCATTTACACCTCTGTCAGTATGAATTCCTTGAGGAATCACCCTCAGAGGAACTTTCCTGCATCCTTCTTGGAGAAGGACAGATTTTTTATTTTTTTTTTTTTTTATTCAGTGAAAAAAATAACTTATCACTCTATTTTAAACTTCCACCCTTTACATTTAGGTTCTACCCCTTACTGAAGGAAATAAAACAAATCGATGCTTTGGAAAGAGAACAACTTAGTGCTTTCTAATTATGTACTATGTTTTGTTGCTCTTCCCTCTTCAGTTTGGCAGTGTTTTGTATCTGCCATCTTCTTTGCAATCTTTAGATCCATTATGACTGTGAACTTGAAACCCAGTTAATTAGAAAAACTAGAACTCAAGTGTCTTCCAAAATGAGATGTGTAAGACAGATAACCTAAATGCACCATAAAGTCTGCAACAAGTTAAAAATGTACATACATTCACAGAGCGCCAGTTTCAAGGCATAAGAAGTACTAAACTCTGACAAGAGTTTTGGTATATAAGAACAAATTCCTTAACGTTAACATTTTACTTTAGAACAAAAAGCCATGCCATTTTTAGACATTAAGAACACAATGTTTCATGAAGAGTAATGCAAACACGTTACAGACACATTTATCTTGACCACTCAGTTTTTATCACAAATAAATGGCTGCTGCCCTGTACTCTACTCTTTTAACTAAGAGATGAGGGGAAAACAGTACTGCTAGAGGATGCATCAGAATTTCACATTGTGAGCAAGAAATGTCTAAACTTAACATGAGTATACCCTTAGTTTTTCCTTCCAGAAAAAAACAACAAACACCAACAGATATTTGCAGACAAGTGGGTATCATGGATATTGTCAGGTATTGAATATTCAAGTACTAAAGTGAAAAAAATTCGTTTCAGAGTCCTATCATTTGCACTTGCAGGAGATCACGTAGGCAGTGCCACCCTCACGTGACTGACAAGCAGCACCCACCAGAACACCCCTTTTCTAAGTAGTGGTTTCACCAGCAGGAATTAGACAACTGTTTCTGTTCAGGTGGCATCTTCACACTACCAAAAGGAAAGCATACAGGTAAGCCCAAAGGAAGGTGTCCCGTCCTCAACACAGGATGTCCATAGCTGCAGTACAGGGACCCCTCCATCCCCATATGCAAGACCATGAACTACCTTTATGAGAACCACTTCTTGTCCTTTGTGCCCCAAGTATTCAAGCGAGCATGAGCTACATGTTAAGTACAAGTCTCCCCCTGCCAACACCCCACATTCAAGCCACTCTGGAAGAGGTTTCTGAACTTCAGCAGCTGCACTCCGCTGCCAATACCACTTAGAAAACAAGGCTAGCTGAAGATGGCCCACTGGCACTCTCCACTGCTTCCAGAAGAGAGAAACTGTAGCAGCAAACTGACACTTTCTAAATTTCAGCTTAGCATTAGAAGTTAGGTACACATGGATGATGAACATCTGTACATAACTCTAAGTACTGAGAATAAAATTAAAATCTGGAAGCACACAAGACTTAGTGAGGGCATTATGGGGCAGCACGGCAATTTAAAACTATATTGGTTTTCAGCATACAAAGTACCATCATCTGTTTAAGACTAAGCTTTGAGAATAAGAACAAAACCACAGAAACTAACAGGAAGAACTACTTTTCTAAAATCAAGGACTGGAAATCTGAAAAATAAATAAGTAAATAAAAAAATCAGGGAATATGAAGACAGATTACATAGAATAAATGGAAAATTTTATACATCTCACCACACAATTTAATAATTTCAATTTAATAAAGTATATTTTCATGTAGGAAGACTAGAGGGAGAAAAGTTACAGGACATACACAGAAATGAATTTCATGAGCAATCTTAAAAAGTATGAAACATTCCTTTTGACAGCACCCCCCCCTCCCCTCTCCGAGAAGAGGGTAAATGGGAAATAAGTATTTCAGCATTAATTTTCAGCATTAATTAAGCAAAACTCATACTAAAGCCTTTTGGATATCCAGATCTGAGTAGAGAAGAAAACTACTGTAGCAGTTCTCATGTGTGGATGACACAACAGTATGGTGCATCTCCAGTGATGGCATTCTCCGCTATGCCTGCCAAGAGAATGCAAACAGCCTACAACATAAGGATACCAACTTTGTAACATCCTGCTACACCTATAGATGGGTCAGAAAGTACAAGCAGAAACAATTTCGCCTCAAGAATATAAAGGAAAACCAGCAGGAGGAGACAAAAATCTGGAGTGCAGGAGATGGTTTATTAATTCAGTAAATTAAGAAAGGAGATCGAAGATTTTTATTAAAACCATTTTTTGCAGTGAGAAAATTTCTCTAATTGCAGTACTATCTAGTGACAATTAAAAATGCTCTTTCCCTTACAGCTCTGTCTGAAGGCTTGCTTGTAAAAAAGGGATTGTGGGAGAAGGGGTAAGAAAGAGCATGTTTAAACTAACTTCTCCTAATTGTTGCTTCCAACCACAGTCCACTTCTTCAAAGAGACACTGACAAACAGTTGATTCACTTTTTCTTTAAAAAGCTTTTTATACATGAACTCAGGTTAAAAAAATGCTTATTATCACAACTTTAATCATGAATGTTTTATTCCTCAATATACTGTTGTACTGCATTGCTTACAAATATTTTTCAACACAAGCTAAGTGAGGCCAAAGGACTGGTATTTATTCTACTCATTTTAGTATTCTGTGTGTGTACCACAGGACTGACTTCGTACCTTAGACCTATCTAGTTTTATCTGTCATTGATTCCCTTCTCCCACCTATTTAAGTGGCTTAAAAAAAGCAGCAGAGAACTGTAAATAAACACACATTTTAACATATCTGCTAAACTCTCAAAAAGAAGAAACACCACTACAGTTAATTAGAGATAGTGCCTACATCCATCTATGCAAACCAGTAAGTATGATGGAGTGTCTGTCACATAATTTGCTAAAAAAACCCCCAAAAAGTAGCAATGTAAGTGTAGCTATGATAAGAGCAAAGCTTTTTGTCCAGCATTACATCCATCTCTAAGAAATGATGCCTCGAGACTCATCGGGTAAAAAACCCAAACATGAAAGCATGAGATTTTGCTGAGATCTCCCCAGATAACCAATCTGGTAACATAGTAAGAATGTATTCTACTTTCACACTTCATGGACCTTTTCTTGTTTTTTAAAAAAATGTTGTGAGACTTAGATGTTCCAAAAAAAGTTACTATCTTCTTACCCTAATAATTAATATACACACACTAAGAAGAATACTACACGTTATGTCTCTCACACAAGACTTCTTAAAAATGATTAAAAAAATCATTAAGGAAATTGATAAAGGAGTATATTTTAATCCCAATTACTGGGGAAAAGAGCATCAGTTGAATTCTACCCCCCAGGAACGCTTAGGAGCTCTAAAAGTCTGGTCATAAGAGAGCATTAAATTAGTTCTGTAATTACAAATGCAATGATACTATTGCATATATAGTTTACAAAATTGAAACCACAGAACCTCAGTTGCCCTTACAAGGGGTGAAGAGTTCTTTTAATCAAAAGAAAAACAAACACTATGTGTTTTTCTAATTTAAGTGGCCTGTAGGAAAATCAAGCCCAGGCCACACTTTAGAAACAGTCATTTTTATTTATGTTGGCAATGTAAAAATAAAGGGTGCAAACGGTTAGTCTTATTAACAAAGAGCCCTAGACTACGCGCTCCTTTCTAGGGGAAAGGCATTCCCTTATGCCAAGATCATGCATCCATTTAATCCCACCCTCCCCCTTTCTTTCTCCCGGCCTTTTCTTTGGCCTGTGGGGACTTGCGCCCATCAAGAGGGGCTCGCTCCAGCTTTAGGAGGCACTATGTGAGGAGCTCTGGCCCAATCCTCTTCCGGTAGGAAATCATCTGACACCAATGGAGCCTGTTTGGAGAACAGGAAAGTAGATAGGCTTCATCTGACCACTACAGCGAAACCGATAAACGCTCCTACGGTCTCACTGCTCAGTGTAGTAACGCAAGATAGCATTCTAGCGATGAACTTGCTAAAACCGAGTACCAGGCTATGCAAGCGTACCCAGTATTCTTCGGGGCGGGGCTGGAGGGGTGGAGGGGGGGGGTGAGGAAGGCGGAGGAGCAGCTCAGCCTGCAACAGCGGGGCTAGCGAGGCTACTACAGCACACAAAACCAGGGGCAGGAGTTCCTCACCAAGCGCATCTTCCACCCAGCGCCTCCAGCACGCAGCCAGGTCTGCTCTGCTTCCGGCAGGGCGCATCACTTCCCACCCTGCCCGACAACATCCATCACCCCTCGCCAAAGATTTTTAACTCACCTTATTAACGGATCATATACGTTATGGTTTAAGGAGGGAGTAAAAAAAAAATAAAATAAAACCAACACAAAACCCACACAAACCCCCAAACATCCAACCTTTTTCTGCTTCGCCGCCTCCCGCCGGATATACATAATACGGCTGATAATGAAGGGAAAATTTCCCCCCGCGATGCCCCCCGCCCCCGGGTGCCCAGGGAGCAGACGGTGCCCCTGCCAACCTCCCGCCGCCGCCGGATCGCCAACACAAAGGCTCGAAAGCCAAATAAATACAAGCCCGCCGCCGGGAGAACGCCGAGCCGAGCCCACCCCAGCACCGACCCATCCCTCCCGCCCCGGGAACGGCGGCGGCAAGATGTCAGGTTCCAGCCGAAAAGCGATTTACCGGGCTCGAAGTCAGGAATGCGCGCCTGGTATTCCGCTCCGACCCTCATTCCTACATCTGCAACGCAAAGGGGGGAGAGAAATTAACGGCTTGGGTGTCCCCGGGCCGTCGGGCGCCGTCCCAGGCTACCGCCGTGTGGCGGGCGGGCGGGCGGGCGGGCTGGCGGACGCGCCGCCCGGGAGCCCCCGCCGCCTCGCCGCGGCCGTGCGGAATAAGCCACCTCCCCCCCCCGCCACCCCGCCCGCCGCCACCGCCGCGGATTAAGCCCCGACGACCGCCGGGGAGGGGGCCGGAGGGGGGAAGGGGGAGTTTATTTCAGCGGAACAATGGGGACGGCGGCGGCGGCAGCTCCCGGGAGACACTCCCCATCGTTAAGCACAGCGGGGCCGCCCGGCAGCCACGGGGCCGCGCCGCGCGCTCCCGCGCACGCCCCCCCCCCGCCCCCTCCGCGGCCGCGGCCCGGCCCGCCGCAGTACAGACGCGCGGCGGCGGCGGAGTAACGGCGGCGGCAGCAGCAGCAGCAGCGGCCGCGCCGCCCCGATACCGGCGCGGGGAAGGGGGAGGCGGGTCGGCTGGGCTCTCGCCGCCCCTCCCGCCGCCGCCGCCTCCTCCTCCGCCACCCCCCTCCCCCCGCTGGCGGGGCGGCCCGGGGCCGGCCCCAGGCTCGCACCGTGCTCGTCGCCACTGTCACCGCCGCCGCTCTCCGGCTCCGAGTAGTGCCCGTTGGAGGGGCTGCTGCTCTTGGTGCCGTTGGGGGCTGCCCGGTTCTTGCCCCCCAAGAGCTCCGCTCCCTTCTCCATCATGCCCGGCATGTCAGGGCTTGGGGGGCGGGGAGCGGGGGAGAGCGGCGACAGCGCGGGCTGCCGAGGGGGGGGGAAGTTAATACGGAGCCGCCATGTTGCCCCCTCCCCGCCCCCCCCTCGGGCCGCCGCGGCGCCGGCACCTCCTCCCCCCGCACACCGCCCCCCGCCTCCCCGCGCCCCCCCTCCCCCGGTGCCGCGCAGCCCCCGGGAATCCCTCCGCGCCGGCCCGGCCGGATCTAGCCGAGGGGGCGGGGATGCCGGCAGAGCGCCGCCGGCGCGGCGGAAGGATTTTCGCGCGCGCCGATACCGGGGACCCGCCGCCGCCTCGCGGACCTCCCCCGGAGGGCGGGGGGGGCAGCGGAGCGGGGACTATTTCCTCCGGCGGCGCAGGGATCTTGGCGGGGAGGGGTGGTGCCGCGGCTCGGCGGTGAGGGGAGGGAGGCGTCGGGCTGCGCGGCGCAGGGGCTCTGCGGAGGGGAGCAGGGGGAGCCGGGCTGGGGGGCAGCGGCCGGGCTGGGGGGCAGCGGCCGGGCGGGCCTGAGCCGAGCGGCCGCCCGTGGGGCCGGAGGGCGGTCACCTTGGGGCCGGGGCGGGGCCCCCGCCGTGAAAGCCGATGCCGGCTGCGTCTGGGGCCGGCGCGGTGAGCAGCCGCCTCGGCCGGCGGGGGAGCGGGGCCGCCCTCCTAGGCACGGCTTTTGGGAGCCTTTCAAACCGGGGTCAAGTCAGGTTGAGGGGATTAAGGGCACAGGGAAGCCGGCACCAGAAACAGGCGGCATTGCAGTTAGTGCCAGGTGCTGTCGGGGTGCGTGAAATGGGGCTAGTTTTTCTTTCTAAATGCGCAAAGTTATTTCTTCATTTAACGTAAATTCCAGCGTGTTACCAAGCGCTCAAGTGTCACCGTCCAGTTCATATCAAAATGGCCAGGTTTTAAGAGGAAAGAAAAAGGCTGAGGCTGGCTCCAGATAGAGGCTGAGTATAGCAGCAGTCTTGTTTCTTAATCTGGAGATGGGTTAGTCTGGTTTGTTTCTATGCGAATACATTTAAAGTCATTGTGTCTAAATATGCATTAAAGGCATTTTTACTGATGCAGTGATAACTTTGCAGTCTGATTTCCTGATGTAAGAAAAAAATATAAATGTAGCTGTTAAAGTTACCATTGCCATGTACAGTAGTCAAACCTCATATTCCCACTAAGGCCGTCTGACACAATCCGTTATACTTTGTCACATCTCAGCTATTCTTGCTGAACTTTACCCTGGCAGCAGTCTGCCCCAAGTTAGTTGGTTGGTTGATTGATTGAAGAGTGCTAGCTAGAATGGTACAGCTGCCTTCTTACCATGAGGTGAAGGAAAGATGACTACTTGTGTTCCTACTTGTGACTACCAAGTGTCCCTGTTGTTTTACAGTAGGATTGTAACATCATGTAGTTTGCCATGTTTGCAGGGTGCTGTTGTTTGATACGTATCTTGAAGTCAGCTCAATATGGTCAAATTCTATACTTTTTAAAAATCTCTGAGTTACATGTGGTTCGTAGAACATGGCAGAAAAATATTGTTAAGATTCTTCCTGCTCTGGGAATATTGTGGTCTTTGAAGAACTGCTTTTGTGACAGCTCTTGGCAGCTGACCATCAAAAATGGGAGAAAACAAGCTCTGACTTATATATGCTTGCTGTTCCCTCTTGCTAACAGTTGGAAAGAAAGACTAGGATAAGGCAGAAGCAAAGATGGTTGACTACCCGCAAGTGCCTCAACAATAGAGGGGAAAAAAGCTGTAATGCGATCTTGCATTTTAATGTACACAGAAGAGTTACATAAGAGAAAGTACTCACAAATACCTGAACCACAGGAAAATCTTCAAGCAACGTTTGCACTTTTTAGATGCAAAATCAATAAGAAAACTTGCAGGAAATTGGGCTTTGTTATTTTAGTTCTCCTAAAACTGAGTATTTGAGGCGTTTTAGCTTTATCTTCTAAGGATGTGAGGTTTGAGCAAACATGCAGTATTACGTCTACTTATGTCTGTCTGTTCTTCCCTTAACTGATAAGGCCACTGAAAATTTTAATCAGCCATTACAGCTTTCAGAAACACTAAGTTGCTACAAGTGTTGTGAAGGTAATTACCTGAAAGGAAGAAAGATTCCTTGTCAATAGGCTTGGGAAGAGAATAGGCTTAAGAGCTTGCCCCTTTTTGCTTCTGTTATTTGCATGGTTGCTGTTAAAACTACATTTCACTAAGTCAAGCACTTCAATATTAGCAAATGTATGTATTAAGGTTTTTTCCCATACAGTCTTAAAGTTGGCTTGCCTTGGAATACACCTTCTCTTGTACAGAAGTCTTCCTTTTAACATTTTTTTTTTCTCTCCCCCCCCCCCCCCCTTCTCCATGGGTCCTCTGTCACATTCAGTATCTGGGTGCTCCTGGATTAGATGTGGTATACTAAAGCAGACTGCTGTTCGTAAGATTGGTCCTGTATTTGTTGTAAAAATTACTTAAGGAATTAGCTTAGACTAATATTACCATATATGTTCTTATTCTTGATGTTTCTCTCTAAACATAAGCCATAGAGAACAATAATGTTACCAATGTATTCGGAAGGTATGACCTGGGGCAGTCTAAAGATTCTTTCCATGAGCCTGCCAGTTTTTCGTTCCTGGAGGTTATGCATTTCTTCTTAAAACTTCCCAAAGTCATAGTTTCAGGGGGAAAGGTTGTGTTAGGGCAGGAGGGGAGGGATTGCTGGAGTGCAAAGTGGCTTGCAGTGGAGAGGAAGGGAGTTCAGGAATGGAGTGGCTGCAAACAACGAAGGTGAAGCAGTTGCTAAAAGGCTTTAGTAGAAACAGAAGCTCAAAGGGAAGGAGTTTTCACTGTCCATGAATTAACAGCTTCAAGCCCACATGGCTTCTGAGGTAGTTCCATGCAGGTTGAGGCCTCTTGCAATCATCTTTGTTAGAGCAGGTTCTTGTAATTCGTTGCTTAACACCATGGACTCCTGCAATTCATTATTACCTTGCAGCGAGGGATAATGACAGTATTAACTGTTGAGTGGTGAGCTATGGGAAAGCAAAGACTGTTTATCCAGAAGAAAATAATTTCCTAAAACACCAATGATTTCACATGCCTGTACTACTATAGAATCATATAGCTTGGAAAAGACTCTTAAGATAGAGTCCAACCGTTAAGATAACGCTACCAAGTCTGCCACTAAGCCGTGTCCCTAAGCACCACATCTCCTAAATACCTCCAGGGATGGTGACTCAAATGCTTCCCTGAGCAGCCTGTTCCAATTGCATGACAACCCTTTTGATTAAGACATTTTTCCTAATACCCAATCTAAACCTCTCCTGGTGCAACTTGAAGACATTTCCTCTTGTCCTATTGTTGTCTGAAAAGTGGATTCATTGCCTGGTGTGCAATAGGTCAGTAATCACACACTCAGGAGAGACATTGCTTATTTATTTTAAGGTTGTGCAAGCCTAGGTCCTCGGTGGTTTCCCACAAACCAAGCCCACCAATGGGACTTTTTTTGCTATATTTCTACACAAAACTTGCAGAGTTAGTAATTTTCCAAGTCCATCTTCTCTATGATGATTGGTTAGTAATTTGCATACCATTATAATACTGCTGACACAGTACTACTACTATGTATGCTCAGTGGAAGGGTCTTCACCTGAGCAAGGGTCCTCTTGACCTATAGGTGTGATTGTTAGTATTATAATGAGGATAGTTCAGCTAAGGATACATGGACCTTGAGTTTGCTTACCAAGTTGGCAACATACCCTCTTCAAGGTTTAATGGCTCCACAATGTCCTTGCTCAACGAAGGCTATCTACTTGTTCTTCTGATTAGGGATGCCTTTGGCTTTAACACATAGAACATCTTTCTTGACCTAAGCATACTATTGCTACATTGTTCTAAAAGTTTAACCTTCAACTCTGTCACCTGTTACTTGGGAGATGAGACTGACACCCACCTCACTACAACCTCCTTTCAGTTAGTTGTAGAAGCAATAAGGTCTCCCCTGAGCCTCCTTTTCTCCAGGCTAAACAACCCCAGTTCCCTCAGCCACCCCTCACAGGACTTATTCTCTGGACCCTTAACCGGCTTTGTTGCCCTTCTTTGGACATGCACCAGCACGTCAGTATCTTGCTTGTATGTTATGTCTATCTCACCTCTGAAATTTCTAGCTCATGAAAAGTACTGCAGATCGTGCACTTGGCCTTTTTATCTTATAGTGACAGTTTTATGCTTTCAGTTTTTTGGAAAAAGCATTTTGACAGTTCCCCGGCTTGGGGATCTCACTTTATACCGTTTAAAATCTGTGTCTTTTTAGATCTTTTTAGGAACAGGTCAAATCAATTTGTGATGCTTCTTCAGAAAAATTACAAATGTATACCGTGTTGTGTGAAACACAGAGATGACCGTGAACCCTTTTGGCAATATCTAGCCTGGAAACTTGTACTTTAATGTGAAGATTTATAATTTCCTTTGGTAGGAATGTTTCATAAAGAAAAGTATGCTCTTTGTCTTCATAAACACATTGAGAAAAGCATGCCTGGAATCAAGGTAATTTCAGATAAATTACACTGCTTGGAGTCTGTTCACTCCTCTGCTGGAAAATATATAGGTGTCATCTGTCAAGTACTGTGCTGCTTTTATATTAAACACAACTCAGCCTGCTGGGTGGTAAGTAGGAGGTTTAGAGTGGACGGGGTGAGATTTATTAGTTCTTTCAGACTGATGATTGTTGCTCTGTTCCATGCAACATTCTTGAATTTTCCGAAAACTGTATGTTTTAGTGGGGCCAATGGAAGATGGTGGAAGTCCTGAATTTTCAGCAGCTCTGGAAAATCAGGCCATCGGTCTCAAGCTGGGCACTTGCTGGTACTTCTGAATCATAGTCTTAATGATTTATTTAGGGAGAAATCAGTACAAATTTGTTCTATAACAGGTCAGTGAAATGCAACAATAAAACACTGGTGAACTGACTTGCTGCTGTCAATATCCAACTGAGATTTGGGATTTTGAATTTGTTCGCTTTATTTTTGTAGTGCTGTCTTCCAGTTCTAGGGTTCAAGAGCTATCTGCTCTCCAAATCTGGATGGAATTCTTCTGCAATTTAGTTATCATTACAGAGTACAGACTGTCTGTATAAGGCCAGTCAGTAACTTATTATTGGAAAAGGAGTAAATCATGTTGCAGTTTCTTTGAGAAGTCTAAGGACTTCAGCAGTTGTAACCACTTTTCTGTATTTAAATACCTGCCACCAGCTGATCAAATCATACTCTTCTGAAACCTTTGCCAGAATTTGAGACTGTGAGGTTGTGTTGTATGGTGTTGGTGGCTGATAATGTTGAATGAAGCTGGAATGTTAGGACTTGGCACTTTGTTAAAAATGGTATTTTGAAATGGTTTGTTGCACTGTAGGAAGGCTTATCCAACAACTAGCATAATGGGTTAGTACTAACATCCATCTTATTCAGTACTTTGATCTCGACAGTTATGAACAGCAAAGACCATAGAGGAACTCATTTTAGGGCAGATGTCATAATCTCCATTCTCTCTTGGCAAGAAGCCTATTCTTGGTCTTCTAAAGATTTGTGTAAGCTCTGAAGCATAAAGCTTGGTATCCTCTGACAAAAAAATTATAATTTCAATTCCTCTACATGTGTTACAAAAACATCTGTTCCACCTGTACGTATTTGTAGATTGTTTCCATGACTTTCTGTAGCAGTGAGTTCCAGTGACAATGTATGATGATTTTTTTTTTTTCTTTTAAAAGAAAAATGAAAAATTTTCCAAATAATCCCCTTTTTCTTGACAGGAGGGACAGGTGTTCCAGATCAGCCCTTTCAGTCTCATTATTTAATTTCTCTACAGTTAACCTAAATATCTGGTAAGCTGTACCATTTACAGAAAGTAAAGAGGGTACTGTGTCCAGCTGATTATCATGACACACTGTGGGGAAAGCCTGAGTTTATCTGGCTTAACCTTCCGTTACATAGGCAACTTGGGACAACAGATCATTTCAGAAAGTCGCTTTGCAGACATCATTTAACTAGTTATATTTTTCCATACCCTCTCCAAAGTAAATTTTGGTAACAGCTGGCAATATGTCTTTGAATCAGAACACTGGCATTCAGTATTGTCAGTGAAGATTCTCAGTCTGTGTATAAATAGCTTGTGTACATGGTTGAAATGGCAGAACCTCTTACAAATAATTTTGGTTTAGGGCCAGTTGTTTCCCACAGGAAAAAAAAAAAAAAAGGCATTGTAATTGTTTTGGTAAGCTAGTATGCTCTTCACTTTGTCCTGTCTTACTTTTGCATACAGTTACCTAAACTTCTTTTCATAGGACTGTTCAGTGGAAAGCAGATCTCACCTAATTGATACTTAAAGATGGTGGACTTCCATAAGAAATGTAATTTTGTTTCTCCTGCATGGTGTCTGGATTTTTGTGGTTTTGTTTGGTTGTTGGTTTTTTAAATTCAAAGGAAAACAAGTGCTTTGATTTCATGCACTTAGTGAAATGTGTGCTAAACTTATGCTTTATTTTGGACCTGAAGAGGTGACCATTTGCTGTGAGTTAATGATGTTTATGCTCCCTCCTATTTTTTTTCTTCCTTCTGTGAAGTAACATTACAAAAGGAACATACTGTGCAAGATTTTCGCCTTGCAGTTAATAATACCAAACACTCACTTCCTTGAGAAAAATTTTTTTCTTTAACACATACCATAATAAAAAAAAATAAAATATGCTCTGGCATGTTACTATGTTGCGTGCCTAATCCTGAAAAAGAGATAACCTTGCCCCAAACAGTTTACTGTTTAATGAGGATCCAGTCAGTGTATGTAACCAACATTTGAAAAACCAAGGGAGAATAAGGGAAACATCAGTAATATGTTAATGTGAACAAACCAGGTAAAATTACTGTAACCCTGTACTGCCCATCCGTTTAAGATACAGTCTCATTGTGGGAGTAACCTTGAGGGATTTGAAAGAACCAAAGTTTGTAGTGTTAAGAGCCTCATTTGAGGAAGATGATGTATCTTTGCATGTGTTAAAAAAAAAAAAAAAAAGCATGAAGAGTGGTGTAATAACCAGCAGTGACAGCTTGTTTTGCTGTATATCTTGGGCCTTGGACTGCAAGAACATTTTATGCTACAGCATACTGGCACCTCCTGCTAGATTTTGTGGTCCATAGTTTATCCTGCCTGGCTTCTTGGGTTTTAAGGGCGGGGGTGGGGGTGGGTGTGTATGAAGTGGAAAATAACACTGACTCTGTATGACCAAAAGAAGGTTCCTGAGGTATTATAAGAGTCTGTATTTTTGTTTCCATCTCACAGTTTCTGTAGAAAAGTATATCCTGTTTCTTATAAATCCCTGTGTTATGGAGTTTTGCTGGATATTGGAGGTCAATGTGACTGGACCATGTAGATACCAAAACATTATTGCTATTCAAGTATCATATCTTTTCCTACTGTAACTATTGTTTTGCTGATCCACAGTTCAGGTGTGCAGTTTAGGAAGGATCAACAAGAGGTTCCATTCTGAGAATATCTATAAGATGGAGTTGCAATCAATAAAAATATAATTGTTAATTATTTTTTCTGAAATGTGTAACACTTATTTTCCCATGTGGAAATTGCTATTATAATACCATTTCACTGGATTTTTCTAGGAGTAATAATGGTTCTCTTAAGTGTGTTCTGTTAAAAAATCCAAGCAACAACAAACAAATCAATATGGCCATGTCTGGCTCTTCAGGTTGTGTTAGATAATGCTTTCAGGAATTAAGATTTTTTCTTCTCCCGTCTGAGGCAGATAAAACTGCATAAATATAAAACTGAAATCCACAGTCTTGCATTTGAGGGTATGGATGAATATGTACAGGGTCAGTCTACACCAGGAAAATTCTCCTTAGGAAGATTCATCAGTTCACAGCATTTCTGCTGGAGTGTTTGTTAAACCAAGAGGAAAATCAGAAGTCATGCTTATATAACTTTAGGGTAAAAATGCTGGATACCACTAGGACCCTTGCTGGTGGTGGTTTCCACAACAGTTTTTAGAAAAAATACCCACTTCAAATTCACTCTCAACCAGTGTATTAAATACTTTTGTCTAAATTACATTCCTTTTAATGAAGGTGGCTTTTGTCCTCGGTTTAAGGGGTCTACCTAATTAAAACTTGAGATATGTTGTAGTCAGGGAGCCTGTTATGAGGTCCGTTTGTATTAAGACATCCAGTGTTCTGAAAAACCGAAGGGATGATCCAGGTTTTAGAGTAGCACTCTGAGCCCACTGCTAGAGATCCCCTCCCTACAGACACAGCAGAACTGTCAAAGACATCTTTGATGATACTTCTGCTGATGTTTCATGTATAAATGTTCACTTCTAACAAGCGTATGTCCCAGCCCATCTACTCGTTCCCTAACTTCACCTTCCATTGTGCCATACACAGTATTTTGGTTAGGTAGCTGGAGATAGGTTTGCATGTTACAGTGCATCTTGTTTAAAGAATGACCTGATATTTCACTGTACTCTGTGACTTTACACGGAAGCTTTTGTATCAGTTAACTAGTAGCAGTCTTTGCTTCTCAATAATCAATGGAAGCACAAAAAGGAATCCTGTTCTATTTGTTTAAACACTGAATTTCACTGAGCATCTATATGCATGACTGAACATCTGTAAAATGTGAGCTCCTTATGAATGTTGTACCTGGCAGCGCCTGATCTTAATATATTGAAAAAAAAAAACCCAACCAGAATTAGAAAAGGCATAAACCCCCGAGAGCAGATATCCAAGTGTTTACAAAAATCAACAGCCCATCAGACTTTAGGGTCATGTGGTATTAGTCATTAGGACTAGATACGAGTACAGGGCCAACAAAGACCTGGGAAAAAAGTTCTATTAAGATATGAGCAAACTCATAAAATTAGGAATTTTTCCTCAGTGCAACTGCAGGAGCTAACAGATTAGTTAGGATGAGAAAATCAATAATTGCTATATTTATATTTTAAATTTTTAAAAAGGGTGATACTAAGCTAGTTACAAAGTGTTTTGGTTTTTTTTTTCTTTCTTCCCAGATTTGTGCTCCTGAGTTGTTTGGCTATTTCTGCATATGCCTCCCACTGTCAAATAATGCAATGAAGTTCTGTCTACATGGAAAGAAAATCCTGCAAGTAATCTAGCCTGTTGACAGGAAGATCAGTACATGGGAAATATGTGATGAAATGTTAGCCTCAGTAAAACTTAGAAATTAAGTGAGAAGAGGTTGTTTTGCTTGTTTTGCCATTTTTTGTTTGTTGGTGGTTTTTTTTTTTTTTTTTTCCTGTTGTAGGTTTGGGGTTTTTTTGAGGAGGTTTGGTTTCTGTCTGTTAACAAACTTTCTAAAATTGAAATAGTACAAGGAGCATATATGGTCAATAAAGTCGTGAGGTAAGAGATCAACTTTATAAAATATAGAACTCCAAAACAGGAATTCTAGCACACGTAAGGCAAAAGCTATGAAATACAAGCCCTGTGCAAGAAACCTATTCACTGTGTTGAGTATAGTTTTATACTGGTACTTTTTGAGGTGTGTTTCTTGGAGAGGCTAGTGTAGAAGAGGTACTAGCAGGGTTTTTACCACTGTCAGCCTCTCAGATAGGATGCTTTTGTCCAGAGAACTAGCAATGAGGCTTTTAAGATTGTTCTGCTCTTTAAATGTAATTACAGAGCTTAGGCTGTATGTTATAATTGGGGAGTCTGACTCTATATTATTTAGGAATTTTTATCACATTCCTGGAAACTGCTGTATAGTAGAATACAAGGTTTGTTCAGAAAGCTAATCACATGGTTTAAATCAAGGGCAATGGTTAAAAGGGAATGTTTTAGGGCCGAAATATGAAAAAAAGAGATGGAAGACCCGCTAGCTAGCACAAGCATATTCCTCTAACTAGGAGTTATTTTTCAGAATCTGGGCCTAAAATAGCTAGTTTTTGGTTTTATTCTTTGTACAGCATATTGTGAAAATGTAGGACTAAAAGTGGCTTTTTTATATTGTCAAATCGGGAACTACTGGACCACAGCTGAGAGAGAAAAATACAGTCAGTAACAACACAGTAATACATCCTGCAATGCTCCTTGCTTCCTTGCTACTTAACAAAAAACTGTCACCCAGAACTATGGGTTCCTAGGTTTAGTGTGGGTGGGGCACACAAATAAAAATATTTATTACAATTACTTAGTGGGGGCTCCTGCATTCTGTTAGAATTCAAGCAAGCTGTATCACAGTTGCTTCATTTTGCCTTGTTTTATATTGACCCAGACACAGGAAAAACAAAGCCCACTGAAGTACAGAATAAAAACATTAACAAAAATCCTACCAGACCTGGAACCAAAGAAACTGTTGTTAAATTTCTTTCCCTCTGAGTAACAACACTTCGGGGGCTCACTGCCTCTGCTCTGAGACTGGGAGAGACCATGCGCACATCAGAGCAAGGTTGAGCCAAGAGGTTTGGGTAGAGACACCTGCTGTGAGGAGAATGGTGATAGTAGCTCGCGTCCTAATCAGGATGTGTGGGACTTTTCTTTTTTCTTGAGGTTTGTTCGGGGTTTTTTCCCTTAAATCTGGAAGGACAGCATGCCACCTCCTGTTGAAATAACAGAGATAGACATGCTATCCAAATGGGGAGAATTTTAATATGCCCTTTTGAGCTGTTCTAAGAAGGAACAGTTCTTCCCTGTTAGCCCACACTCCAAATGTTAGATGTATAAATAAAAGACTGGCTGTTTACTGTCTCATCAGTTTTATTTTGAGATTTTTTTTTTCTTTCATTCAGAATGTAGGATTTATTACTTATTTTTCCATATTTGTTACCCATAGAAACTCTGGAGGAATTCAGTAATTCCAAAACTGGAAAAGCATCCATATTTATTTTTTGACAAATTTGTTATGGCCATTTGGGAATACTAGCATTCCTCAAATCTTAGGTCTACATTCTGCTGTGCAACTCAATGCTTCTCCAAGTTGAAAGTTTCATTTAATTTTAGACTGCAGAAATAATTGGACCTTTAGGAACCTCAGGCTGAATTTTGCCAATGTCTGGAGCATTTTGGTTAAAATGTGTTGTAGAAAAATATGGAACGGTTTCAGTAAGATGCACAGATGTTTTCCCAAATTCCTTCCTTTTGATAGACATGTGTACTTGTTAAATTATTGACTCACCTTAGTTTTAAGACCGACTTTTGTTTCTCATTGCTTTTTCCATAAGTTAACAAATAATGTTAATCACGAGCAACTAAGTATTCATGTATGTGTGTATTTAGATGGGGGCCTTAGCCTGCAAACTTTTGGGGGTAAGAATTTGTAGAATAATGACTGCCTTATTGATTTTAATGAAAAAAATAATAATTGTTTTTCCATCTTAGTTTGAATTCAGAATTTTCTTTTTTTGTTTAATGTCTGTATGGCAGGGTAACTTGTGCATTACCCTCTGTAACTTGTTATCTTATCAATTAATGTACTTTGACAGTTTAGCAAAAGCCACATGGTAGTATACAAATGGAACTCAATTTAAAGATCCTTTTTATTTTCAGTGTTGGTGCTAGTTTGTTATAACTTTGAGTTATAATTCTGGTGCAAAACAGGGTAGAAATCAAAAAGGCCTTGAATAAAAACAATGCTTTTCAATATAAATTAATTAAATTTTGAGCATATGAGACTTCCCTAACCACTGTGTTTCTTTACTGATTTGATGCTGTGAAAGTGAAATGAATCCCAAAGAACTGACAGAGTCTAACAGTAAAAGTCTTGTGCAACTTTGGAAGAACTGGATTTGTTCAGACTGAAAGGCAGCGAGGGCAGAGAGAGGAGCATCATAGCAACTTTTCATGCATTTGGAAGCTTGTGAAAGGCTTGGTGATTTTTGTGTCCATAGAAGAATGAGGTTTTACTACCTTTAAAGACCAGATGACTTAGCAATATTTTAGGAAAAGCTTTGTTACGAGATTTGTGAGATGTTGGAGCAGAGTACTCTATTGCTCACTAAGGGGAAGTTTTTAAAGGAAGTTACAGTAGTTTTTCTCAGGAGTGAACCTTGTGATGAGATGAAAAAAAAGAGCTCTGTCCTGTTCCAGTGTTTTTATTTCATAGGTGCCATGGGTTTTAGTGACATTCCCACAAATTAGTGCCTGGAACTAGTGTGTTTATTGATGATAGAGTTTTCAACATGTTTGTGTGTATCAACACTAGAAGTTATGGTTGTGTTAGTAAATGGGTTGGCGTAAATACAGGCTGCTGCCAAAAAGGGAGGGGTCTCAGCTGCCATTCCTCATTCACCACCAGTGCTGGGTTTCTTTTCAGGCTGGTTTTCAATTCAAGTGGGGTGACAAATCTGCACAGCTTA
Source organism: Athene noctua (assembly GCF_965140245.1). Lineage (NCBI taxonomy): Eukaryota > Metazoa > Chordata > Aves > Strigiformes > Strigidae > Athene > Athene noctua. Next base: position 103,364,430 of record NC_134037.1, on the reverse strand, counting down.
GATGAAGGCAGTTCTGTCCTTTTTGCAGCAGCAGCTGCTCAAAGTGACTGTGGAACAGTAGCTTAAGTCTCTGCAGCCAAAGGACAGTCACTTACTGGGGTACTGCTCTAAGACCTGACCTAGGGCCTTTTTCAGGAAAAAACAACAGGCTGAAAGAGCAGCATAATAACATACTGCTGAATGTCCTCTATAGCAAGCAATGACCTTTTGTATTAGACTTAAGTGGAAGCATTAGGTATTAGGTTCTGTCCAATAGGCTTTAGCAAACAAGGAAATGAAGCAATTCCATTTTTCAACTTTCTGAAAAAAAAAGATAGCTGGAGAGAGGTAATAATCTAATAATGAATTCAGACAGTATCTATCTACTGCTTCAAGTGGTGCTTTGCTTCCAGCTTTGCATTGTTTGAAAAATTTACCAGTAATGGCAAGAAAATGAGTATAGAATTCAAAATAATGACAGTGAAACATTAACTCAGTGTCCCTCTGCACTAGTGGTGAAAACTTCATATTACCAGTAGGATTCTTATTTTGTAGTGGGGAGAAAGTCTAAAGGAGGTAGAACTTAAAGGAGAAATCTGCCATTTGCTGTAACATTTTATTCATTTGCAATGTTACAGGGCAGATGTAAACACCAACCTAGCTAAAATGGTACCTTTGACAAGGAACTTGTAGGATGAAGCATGATGCTCTGAAAAATTAATCAGAGACTGGACCACACAATGCAACACACACTGCAGCCAGCTCACCCTTCACAGTAGTTCCAGAGGAAATACGGCCTTTTCTTACTCTGTGTCCCCTTGCTCCCACTTCTGTGTACTTGCTGATTCAGTTTAAAATCTTTTTTTTCTTTCAAGGCCCCAAAGTTTCTGTAATGTATGCCAGCTGCCAGATGTCTCCAAGTCATAGATATACCTGCAGAGCCCCGCAGAAGCTGACAGCGTGGTCTTATCTAGCCCTCTGGCACAGTGGCTTAGAGGAATAACAAAGCAGTCTTCCAGATCCCAGTTTTTCAAAACCTCACTCTTTGTTGTTAGTTTTGTAAATTCAGTGTCAAAGGTTACAGTTACAGTTTTTCTGGGGAAATTGCCAGAGAGTTTAAGAGCTCTTCAGTTTTAGCCTGTGCTGCTGAAGTAAGCAGGAACTAAACCACCTGGGGTCTTTGTAGGTACAGTTGTTTGGGATAGATTTAGATGTGTAGAGATGCAAATAGATCCTTCCATGGGATTTTTCAAAATCCAACAACAGTTCAGGGAGAACTAGTAGCCTTTTTGCAGCTTCAGGCACTTTATTTTTCTCTCCAAACCTGTCTCTCTTTGGCAGCAAATCCAGGGATGGCCAGTACAAAGTCCATGACCAGTTTAAAAGCAGCTTCCATGGCACAGCTACTTCTTGTGCCTGGCGGCAGGGCTGGGCCACTCTGGGGTTTTAGGAGCCACCCGGGTCTCGGGCTGTGCGAGGGGCTGCCGACACTAGGATGCTCTGTGACTTGATCTGCAGTTCCCGCTGCAGCAAAGTTGTCACCTGTCTCAGCCCCTCAACTCTCCACGGTGTGTGCTGCGTGGCCTTTCACTTAAACATGCTGTGGGAGGCAGGAGTTGGGCAGCAGGAAGACAGGGCTTTCGCGGCAGCCCTGCGTGTGGGCAGCACGCGGTCGCAGCCGTGGGCCACGCGGTGTAGCGGGGCCGGACAGCACATGTGGCCGCTGGCTGCCCTGTGGCCCTGGCCCAAGCATCGCCCCGGAGAGGGCTGGTGGGCAGAGCCAAAATTCTGTGGGAGCGGTGCTAATGCTTAAAAAGTCTGGTTGCTGTGGGCCATCGTCTCGGTCATCCTCTGCCCGTCCTGTGAGGAATAGCTTTTCCCCAGGCATGTGATCGCACAGAAACAGCCTCATGTCTTGAATGTGCCCTGAGAGGGGGAGCCTGGAGGCGATGCGCTTCATTACAGCAAGTCAAGGCCAAGCAACGCTGGGGAGAAAAATCTGCCTTTTAAACTACAAAGATCTGAGTATTTTCTATTTACTGATAAACTGGTAAGGGGGAAAGAACAAAGTCGTTTAATCATGAATGAAAAACTGTCGCAAGTTAAATATTTCAAAGAGTTTAAGACCTGTCGAAAGTTATATTTAAATAGTTTATCTCACTGCTCCCACGGTTTGTTAATCGCTTTGAGCACATAGTACTGAGTAGCCTTCTCAGAAAAGCCATCGCAGGGGAGCGGGACAAGCTGCAAGCGCGGGGCTGAGGGCGAAGCCTCCGGCGTTTCGCGGCGGGGGACGGAGGCACCTCCCGCTGCCGCCGCCAGTCTGTGAGCGGGTTTAAAGCACCCCGAGCTTCTCAGCCCACCCGGGGCGAGGCGTCGAGCCCCGTCGCAGCCGCCGTCTGCCCCTGACGGGCAGAGCCCTCTCGGGGCCGCCGCCTCCCCCGCTCCGCTCCGCCGCCGTTGGGGAGCTGCCCCCTGGCGCGCCGGCCCCGCGCCGCCTTTCCCCCTGAGCGGCGGCCGTGAGTGGCGCCGGTGGCGGCGGGCGGGCTCCGTGCGCCCCGCTCCCCTCCCCGCCGCGGGCGGCTCCGGCGGCCGCCCCTCAGCGAGCGCCGCGCCGCGTCTCGCCCAGACGATGGCGCTGCAGCACCGGCCTTGCGGGGCGGCAGCGCGGGGCGGCGGCGGCCGGCAGGGGGCGCGGCGGGAGGTCCGGCGGCGGCGGCGGGTCCGCGGTGCGCGGGAGGCGGCGGCGGCGGCGGGAGGGGTGATGCCGCACAGCCGTGCCGGTCCCGGCGGAGGCATGAGGCGCGCGGGGCGGGCGGGGAGCGGCGCGGCAGAGCGCGGGTCGGCGCGGCCCTGAGCGAAGCGTCCGCGCCGCGCTCCCGCAGAGCGACTATGGCCGGGGGAAGGCGAGGGCTGGTGGCGCCTCAGAACACGTTTCTAGAGAACATCGTGCGAAGGTCTAACGGTAAGGGGGGACCGGGGAGGCGGCGGGGCTGAGGGGCAGCTCGCTCTCAGGCGGAACCGCGCGCCGCTCCATCGGCGGGGGCAGCCCCGAGCGGAGGGGCCGTGAGCCCCGGCCGCTGCCAGGCAGCTCCGCCGGAGCGGCGCGGCCAGGTGCCGGGGCCGCCGCCGGTGCCGCTGGCCGGCTGCGCCGCCCGAGTCCTGCGGAGAGCCCCCGGCCCGGGCGGCGGGGCGGCCGCCGCTCGGCGGGGCTCCGGCCGCAGGTGCGCCGGCACGGCGGGGCGCGCAGGGAGACCCGCCGGCGGGGCTGTGCCCGGTGCCGGGCGAGCTCCGCGCCCGCGGGGCGGCCCCGGGGGCAGCGCCGGGGCCCGACCCGGGGCTGGGGGCGAGCGGCGCCGGGCCGCCGGTGGTGTCCGGCGCTCGGCGGGGGCTGCGACCGGGGGGGCGGGGGGGTATTCAAGAGGGGCTCTGAGAAGGGAGAGCCCGGCGCTGGGGACCGGCGGGGGCTGCCGGCCCGGCTTGGACGGGGAGATTTGTTCAAGTGAGGAGAGAGTTTGCCATTTTGAGGGCTGAGGGGAGGTAATTTTTTTTTGTTTTTTGTTTTTTTTTCCTCGTGCACTGTAACCAGGTCTTTCTCTTGGAAAACTGTGGAGTGGAAAATGCCTCGAATTTCACAATTGCATGCAAATATGCATTAATGTTATCCAGATTCTTTCACTTAGGGACTTACCAAAAGCTGCTCCCCCAGTAAGCCTGCGACCGTGCAAGCGTTTATGTATTTGTTTAAACCTAGGCATGTGCGGTTTTTTTAAAGCTCGAAGCCTAAGTTCTGCCATTTTTAATGCTTCCATTGACTTCAATGAGGTTACTTAAGGGATTAAGAACGCGTAGTATGATTGAGAATATGCAGGATCAAGCTCCTTTTGAAGACAAGACCAGAAGAGTGAGTTAATTAAAAACATTGTTAGCTTGTTCTGATAAGGTAAAGACAACCCTCTTGATAAGCAGGTAAAGACTCAAATTATCCAAAGAATGATTTTAATTTCTTTTTTTTTTTTAATTAGGCACTATTATTGGAGAAATAGCCTTTGATAAGACCATATTTTCACGTAAAATTGTGAGGCTCTTTTTATAGGTTATTTCTGCAACTTTCTTATAGAAGGGAAGGGGTTGGAAGCTGCATTCCTGAAAAAAATACTTGCCATTCTTACAGTGAATCTTGTCCTCTTTTTTTAAAAATGGAAATGTTACATGTCATCACTTTCAGGCTGCTTCTCTAATCTTCCAACACCCCTTACCTAAGGTTTTTCTCAAAACTGTCTTGATTTGGTAGATTATTTTCTTCATTAAAAACCAGTTTTCTCTTTTGACTTTCAGTGCCAAAACCTTGATGGAATAAATCAGTTGAGGTGTGGAGATGGGGGGGATCATGCAGCAGAAGCTGTGCTCTGTTTCTTCCTCTCTTCCCCCATTATTAAGAAGGTGTCATAACAGACCATGGTGCTAGACAGCACAGGTGACAGCACTCCATTTCCAAATGCTCAGCAAGTCCAGAGGACTGTAATCAATACAAGTTTTTAGATTAAGCTTGGTAGGAAGTGATGCACAGTTCAGACATATTAGGATAAACTTAGGGAAGTGACTCAGGTTTAGAAGCCCAATTCTTCTGTAATATGCCTTCTAGTTTTTGCTGGATCCGGTCCAGCTTCGCTGTAAATGTGATGCTGTCACATATAAATGCTGTATGAATCAGTTCTAACGTGGGACCGTCAGCCTCTTCTAACCTCTGTCTCCTTCAGGAGACAAGGGTACTCTCCTTTCTCTCCTGTCTGGCAGGGCTATGCTTGCCAGCATGGGGGCAGTATGGACACATGCCGGGTCCTTGTTGCCTGTATCGTCTTGGCCTACCTACCTGACCCTTGAGATGATTTGGGATGCCCACAGGATGAATGCTTAAATGGGCCCATAATGCTTGAGGTTTGGCTCCCCCTTCTTGGTTTCATTCAATCGGGTAGTAATGTGACCCACAATGAAACTATCTAGGCCGTTTGGGATTTGCCAAATAAACCTCGGGCTTGTTGTCAAACTGTATTTGCTGGCACATGCAAGCAAGTTAAGTAGTGCCAACAGATATTGAGTTTGTACAGATATAGGAATGTTCCTAATTTGGAGAGGATTCCCTTTGGAAGGAGAGGAATTTGGTCATAGAACAGAAATAGATACTGAATATGTGCTTCCTTTAAAGGTACTTGGACGTGACATGCATCCTCAGTCACAGGTGAACTGAGGAAAACACATTCTTGCTATGTCTTATCATTTGGGGCAGCAGGTGTTAACTCAGCGAAAGAGTCTGTATGGTAATAACAAAGTAATTATCATGCAACCTCTTTCGGAAGCATTGCTTTAATGCCAGCCAAAAGAGCTACGCTAGGGTTAGAAGCTGCATGGTATTTTCTCTCCACATGCTGGATTAAAGAAGGAATTGAGAATTTCTCAGCCCATCCTGAGATGGGATGGCCTTATGATACCACACTCAGGAAGGAATATATAAGGTGTCATCCACCTAGACTTGTGGACCTCATCTGGGCCCCTGTAGTTTCTTTTCACAGGAGACATTTGGATGAAGTGTGAACTTAAGGCTCGCTTTTCTTTGAAAGGAGGGACACAGTAATCCTGCTTGTCTTTTATTTAATGTTTAAAAGCTGTATTTCTATACTAGCTGTGTAGAGCTAGAAAAATAAATGTTGCATGTGGTGCTTGATTGACAAAAATTTGTTTGAAGCATTGAAATATTTGAAGATCAGAACATCCAGTGGGACAGAAAATGAGCCCATGCTGTAAAACAGTGCAGTATGTAAAGAATCACTAGCCCCTAATGGTTACTGCTAATGTGATATTAATGTTTTTCTTGGGTAACGTAATACACCCGCAGTATACAAGCACTATAACAATAACAGTTATAATCTTGGTTCATGGCCAAGGCACCCAATTCAGATGGTGCAGTATGTTACAGAGAATACCAATTCTTTGGGATATTCCAGTGCTTTATCAGTAACTGGAGGCAAAAATACTTTTCAGTTTACATAAATGCCAGATAGATTCTGCAGTCCTTCATGGGTCAAAATTCTGAGGTATGTGGTAACTGTGCATGTGTGAGGATGGCAAAAGGAAGCATGGCTTCGGAATTTTGGTGGGAGTCACAGGTGCTCTTCTGATTTATTGACAAAATGAGAAAGTTGGAAGAAGGGGAGCTTAGAGGACATAAGGCTTGTGTGAATTTAGTTTTGCTTTCACTAAATCCCCTGAGAACACCCTAAGGAGACATCACATATGGAAGCAAACCTGTGCCCTTTGGTGGAGAACGCAGTGAGTTCCCTATTGAGGGAAAAAATAAGTGCACCTTCAGACAACTTCATAAGAATAACAGACATTTCCATGATTTATGGCATTACTTCCATTGGAGACTCTAAAGTCCCAATACAATAAACACTCTGCAACCTGGGCATGCTAACCTTGTACCATTGCCTGAGACCTAGGAGAGATATTAACTTTATTTTAAACAGCTCTGAAACTGGAAAACCTGTTTTTGTGTTCAGCCAGAGCAAAGGCAACTTATCAGAGAATGAAGAACTAAACTGGGTTTTAGTTTCATACTTTTGCACTTGAATAAAATGATAATTTAAATGAAATCTTTGCAAAGGATCCTTAACCTGACAGTGCTGTGTCTGCTGCAATCTGGCTGCCTGCCTTCCCTTCAAAACGAAAGCAGTGAGCAGCATGGTATGGAGACGCAGACCTGGTTGAAGCTAAAGTGATTTGGGTCCAGAAGCAGTATAGGCATGCTTCCCCAAAGGTGGGGTTTACTATCTTCAGTGTTGTGGGTCTACTCGCTTTGTTATGTTAGTAGGGAACACATGCATTGAACGTGACAAGTTCTGCATCACTTTTGTGTATGTACCCTAGCCAAGGGTAGCCAGGCCCTGGGAATTGCTAGGGTACTTCATGCTACTGCAATGCTGTCAGTAAATAGCATCAGTCCTTGAGAAAGTATTTTCATACTGAGAACAGGACTGCTTTTGCTGAAATTAGGAAGCACATTTTTGGGGTGGAGTATACTTTTCTGTTTCGTTTTGATAGAATATGTTGGGTTTCCTGGCAGTTCATAAATTTCTGTAATTTTCAATGAATCTTCAAGCAATGCTGGATGAAATTCATTAGTTGCAGAAGACCAGTCCCTGTGTCATCTAGTGAGGTCCTACTGAATAGGGAGATGCATTTTAGTGATGGTTTTAGACATGAAATTACTGAAAAGGACAAAGTCAGCTGTGTACAGGGTAAAGCAATATGAGGTATTCCTTATGAGGTACAATGTCTGGGTTAAGCTATCCTAGTTCTGAAAGCTCCCAAATGAGCTGGCTTGGAAGGCTACAGCAGATATGCAGGAAGTTTTCTGCTCTGTGCTGCCAGTTTAAAGTTTCATCCTCCTTTTGGACTTCAGTGAGTTAATTTTAGCATAAAAAACCCAACGTAATGGAATAGAGAGGTCTGGCCTGGAGAAGGCTTCTCTTCCTTTTTACGGAAGGCTCTTTGCCAGAGTCGCACCTTGCAAAAAGTTCATGGAAAACTGCTGGATCAGTAATAAGATGGTGCTATATATACAGAGTGCCTTTAGTGGAAGATTTTGTTTCTCTCGCCATTGCTATGGCTTGCCCTGTGCAAGGCAAAGTGAATGTTATACTCTACAAATCTGGCATCCAGTGGTTGAACTTGAGTCTCTACCGTTTTGTATCTAATCCTGCAAGACCTAGTTTATTCAAGATTTCCTGTAAAATCACTTTTGGCTGAGTGAAGTCCATGAGTGTAGGTCTGTCTGTTGGCACTGATTAAAACAAGACATTTAGCCATGAAGGCAGCACACCTTCAAAAAATACAAGAGGACAACTTGTAGGTTCCATGTTAAGGACATTTTCTCAAACTGAGAATGAAACAAAGGAAAGGGTTTTGTTTCTTCTCGGTCTTCCTTCTTTTCTAAGTTAACAACTGTGAAGATGCTTTTATTTTCATCCATGTTTTTCATACAGTAGGTTAGTACATCAAAATATCTGTTCACTATTGACATTTTTTTTTTTTCTCGGTATCACTTGAGTTGAATATAAAATGGTCTTTTGCTAGCTTTTACTAGGCTGGAAGTCTCTAGTGTTGTGTGTACATCTATGCATTTTGAAATGTACAACCCGATTTCCTTAAAATAATTTTTATACATAGTAAGAAAAAAACCAGTACGACACAGAGATGATAGATAATGTGTTTTAAAATTAATGTTCTGAAAGCTCAAGAAGTTCTACTGTGATAATTCAACATATCAATCCATTTCTGCATTAAATCCTAGAACAAGATCGTAAAACAAATCTTAATGAAACCCACTCATTGGAGAATTTGTTAATGCATTTTTGTAACTCATATAGCTAAAAGTGAGCAGGGAGTTAGGTCTTGTCAAATGCTTTTAAGGCTTTTGATGGCTGTAGCTATAATCAGTAAATCAAATGGCTTCTTTGAACTGATGAAAGACCCAGATAATCAATGCAACTAAAAGATGCATTTTCCTGGACTACTTTTATAATCAGATGGGGGGGAAACTCTGACCAATTAAAAGGTGGAGTCTCTCTGCTAAACAGTATTTTTGTCCTTTATTAAGAATGGTGCAATGTATGACACTTACAACTGATGAACTTTCTAATTTCTGAAAATTATCTCCTTTGTCTCTTTTTTTGTAAAATTTCTTGGTATGGACAGTACTTCAGGGCGTAGGCAAAGAATGATAGTATGCATAAAATATGTGTGACATCTTCTGTGCACTTTCAGTTTCAGCTATTCTTGTTCCATTATTCTGCACTAATTTGTTTTACTTTTTAAAAAATACAGGTAATGATGAAGATTTTACAGCTACTAGTGTTGGAAGGATGTATTCTTTTCAATTTAAACGTTTCTGATGGTAGAGGCCTACTGTGAAATATTTGCTATAACAATGCAAAATAACAGTAGTTTTTATCTGTATTGCTGGCTGAAATTAGCATTCATTTTCTGTAATTATTCAAACTGAGTCACTTCAAGTTGTTGTTTTAGTTAGTGTCTCTCTTGTTATTTGTGGTAAGTATGATGAAATATATTTTTTAATAATTCTTTTCAGCCTGTACTTGCACTATGCTCTGAAGTACACGACAGTGTAAGTCATGTTTGAATAAAGCCTTAAATGCCTGCATTTAGTGGATTGTGTTCATGATGTAGCAGCCAAGGAGCTTCTAAATCCATTTTTACTTCTGTAAAATAAGTAATTATATAAAACTTTTATAAAATATGTAAGCCCAAATAAACTTGTCTGTAGGGCTTTATAATATGCTGTTTTGCATTAGAGTGAGGCTACAGCTTAAAATAATTTGGTCTGGATCTTAAGGATGTACAATTTTGAGGTCACTATATCATTATTCTTTAGAGAGATCAAGTTGTTCAATGGGGTATTTAAATCTTGACACACTCCCACTCTAGGAATGAATACAGGGAGATACTGAGTGGATGTGTGTATCCGTGTAACACCATTGACTTCTACAGGAGAATGTGGGTGGAAGAGCAGAATTTTGTCTTGCTACTTTTATTCCACCATGTGAATAGTCTTTTGGTCCTTTGAGCAGCTCTGTACTTGCTTTGAATAGAGTTACAGCACTTCTGTTAAGACGAAAATTTGGTTGGTTTCCGTGTCTCTCCTCCCCAAAATGTGAGCCTTGAATCCCATTTATGCAAAGGAAGGATTGAATAGGTGCTTGAAATTCAGTTTGACTTATTTGTACTCATTTAAGGCCATATTTTGATATCAGAAGTTACATTTGGACAGTGTAACTAATCAGTGTGACTAAATGCTTATTTTTTTTCAAAGCTAAGACTAAACATGAACAAAAATTCATACATACCTATTCTTTGCCAATTGTTAAAGCAAAACCACCATATGAGCTGTGTGACTGTAGCAATTTTGACAGCTTATAAACAATGTTCTATGGTATTGTTACTTATAAACAATGTTCTATTTCCATGCATTGTGTTTCTTACAAAAAATGAAACCATGTCTTTTTTTTTTCCATATCCAAAGATGCTATTTGTGATGCAAAGTCACAAGTTTCTAAATACCAGAATTGTTTAGAAACTCATCTGTCCCTTGTACTTAAGCTCTGTGATGCAGTCTTTAATCGCATGACAGTTGCACGTGATTTTTGCCTCCTGTACATTTCTTATGCCAGCTGTGACGTAGCACCTATGCCCAGCTAGTGGAACAGTAGCTAAGGAGGCTGCATCCACCACACGTATCCCCAGTGACCATGGGTAGGGTAAGAAACCTATTACTAAGCAGTTCTTTTAGTTCTGCTATAGTAGTGGTTTGTGCTTTGTAATGCTAGAGGTCTAGGTTTGCTCCACTGAAGATCCATGGGAAGAGTTTGAGACGTGATAAAGGCAGCCATGCTGGTCTCAATAACCTGTTATGTCCTCACCCAGCATGATGAAGGCTGTGGTCTGGAATGAGGAGGGCGGTTTTTCTGTTGGAGGCTGATGAGAGAATTAGCAAGTTTGGTGAGGAGCAGGTCTTCCTGCCATGGTGAGCCTGATTCTCCTTTCACTGAGAGGGGAATAAATTAGGAGCAAGTATTTTGAGTTTTGTATTTGTGTGATGACTGTGGGAAAAGATGATAATATATTTAAATTCCATTTGTGTGCTGCGCCAACCGGAGCACGCTTGTGGGGGCTTTGATAGACCTGCATACATATCTGAAAGCACAGAGGGCACCAGTCTCTGTTGTTACCAAGGTCTGTGCTACAACTCATCGAGCAGAGGTTTCCTCTTGGTTGCCTCTGTGTGCTTCCTCTGTGCAGGCAGAGTTGTGGGAAGGTGTCTGGCAGCGTGTGGGAATATGTCTGGCTGCTGGTCTCTGACCTTGTGCCAGTGTGTCTCAGAAGAGGGCCCATGCATCACTGAAGGGCCAGGGAAGGCAAAACTGGTGTTCTGGCCTCTGGAAGAGGTGGAGGGCTCAGCTCATCAAGGTCCACCTTAGAGGAGAGGCCGGGATGCTATGGGTGAGAATGCAGCAGTGCAGGGCAGTGGCAGGGAGGAAGCATTTCAGTAACTTACTCCATGCTCTTTGTAAGGAGCTGACCTCTCAGTCAGCTAGTCCTAACCAGATACATGTCTGTGAGGTGCTTCTTGTCCTCAGATGTTCTGGAGGTTTGAGCTGATGGATTGTTTTGGTTAAACGAAGCACTGTATGTAACAACATGATTCAGTATATATAGTGAAGCTGGGTGTTCTGGATACTTTCTGTCACTGTTGTCAAAGGATCGCTGTTAGTTGGAATGACATTTTCTGATTCTTCTGTGATGGTGTATTTTGTGAGTGGGGTAAAATACTGGTTTCAGTGACTGAGCAAAATTTATTCTTACATTTTGGAAGGAGTTAAAATGTTTTTGTGGTTGCTTTAAAGCAGCTGTGTCTAATTTAAAGTGATAATCCAAAATGGGTATGACATTTGAGAGTGTAAAGGTTAACATGTGGATATACTGCAGTGAATAGAATTGACTTGTGGAAAATGCAGGCTGGAAAACATGAAGTGAGACACTTCACAAAGTGACCAGTGTAGCAGACCCTCATCGCAGAAGCCCGCCCTGCTCATGCAAGTAATTGCACTGCCTTTGAGATGCTAAGTTGTTTCTTGTGTGTTTCTGCAGCATGATGTGCTCTGTGCTGTGCTTCTTACAGCCTCCCAACGGTCTTGCTCAGACTGTGCCAACTGCAGCACAATCCAGAACCTCAGGTCTTCTTTTAATATATGAGCCTGCCTTCTCTAGTTCCTAGCTTAGTTTTTGGAGCTAAGAAGGGCCAGTGATGCTAACATCTTGTCCTTGGGCAAGGTAGTGCCACAACCCAATTGACGTTGTGATAGAAATTGATTCCCTGGTAAGGGAGTTCTTTGAGTCCTTTCAAAGAGGTGCCTCAAGTCAATAAATAGTTTGCGTACTGCAGCTATCACATGAACATTTTACCCCCTGTCTTTGAAGAGAATTTAGCAGTGGATTTCTTCATGGTCTTCCTCTGATCAACTCCTTTCTTGACCTTGTTTGACCCACCTTTTGAGTCCCCAAGAGTCTTCCCTGTGATGCTCAAATAGTTTGCTAGAGCATCCCTCGTGCTTGTTGTGCAACAAAGGCACAGCTGTTTCCTGGCCTCTGGGACCCTGTGTCTCTGCAGATAGAGAAGCAATATTTGCCTCAGTGGATGTTATTTAATATTTTCGTACATTAGGAACAATTGTTTAACAGATTATGGGCTGTCGCCAAGCTCCATGTTGTCAGGGACTTCAGTGCAATTGAATGTAAATGATAGCAATGAGAACAGCCCTTCTACCTCTAGGTTATCTGTCAGAATAAACTATGCAGGGGAGTTATAAGTGGGAGTCCTTATTTTATGCTTTCTCTTGCCTGTGTGGACACAGGCAAAACACTGTTGTTGGAGACACTCCTTCTGAAGAAATGCAGGCATGTTCTCTGTGTAGAGACAGAACCACTGTTGTGTCACTCTTGTCTTTAAGGGGATCTGGAAAGAGGGGTGAGTAATGAAAGAAATTCCTATTTGTTTCCAAGACACTTTCTTTGCAGATGCTGGGGCTCCCTCTCTGTGGGCTATTAGGCCACTGCAAGTTAAAAAAAAAAAAAAAAAAGTGGGTACAGGAAGTTTGGAAACCACCAGTGCAGATCGTCTCTCCCTTTGCAACAAAATCAGGAACAAAGGAACTGATTATCCTGAGCCTGGTAACCTCCCAAGGAAAGCTGGCAGAGAGTGGTGGGTTGGAAACCTCTTTCCTGGCCTGGCCATTTGGATGGTGCTACACTACAGCTTCTCTCAGCGGCTTGGTTCCTGAGCTCACAGGGGCCAACAGCTTTTCTGCAGGCTTTCAGCTACATGGGGAGTTCCCAAGCACTGGTCCCTGCAGGGCATTTTTTTGGCTCTAAGGATCACCCCAGGGCAAGCACTAAAAAACGTGTGGCAGCAGAGCTGGTAGAGCAAGCCCAAAAATCAGGCAGGGGTCTGGTGTTAACTCCAGAGAAGGGGTCCAACTTCAGTATTTACTTCCATTGTGTTTGTAAGGTATGTAAAGTCTGGATCAAAGAAGGGTGAAAGGTGCATGAAGTAGGAACTAGCTAGAAATGAGACACACTTATAAAACAGTGGGAGCATCAAAACCTCTGACTTGCTCTTTGAATTGATAGATGCCAAGTTTTTGCCTTTAAATCTTTGTAGGTGCATAAAGATCTCTCAATTTGGTTGTAACTCACAACTAAACGCGACCTGGACTCTTCAATGAAGTGTTCTACTTTCACCTCCCAGAGAGGCTCACTGAATGTAGACTAACAGGTTTACCTAATAGGGATATGTAAAATACAACAGCCAAGTCACACTGACTTAACTCGTATGGTGAGGATGTTGGCATCTGTTTGCTTTGGTAGCTTGATAATTAGAACAGTCATTAGAGAGTTAAAATGAAGGCTGAACTTTTACTGCCCTCAGGTAGCCCCACATCTCATAAGAAGAACATCCAAACAGCTAGGCTGTTGGAGAGGGGGGAAATACATGCATGTTCTCTAAGCATCCTTTGGAAACTGCAGTCAAAAAATTGGATTTCATTGGCCAAAAGGGGTAAGCAAGTTGGAATGTGATTCTTTAGCTCCTGCAATAATGTCAAAAAATCTTGGTGTTGTACATGAGAACTGGGCTTACGTTAAAATATTAGGTATTGTAAGTAATATAGGAAGGGGGGGGGAACCTTAAATTGTCCTTTTTTTCATTGTTTTCCATAGTTTAACAAGCAGGTTTCTCTTTGCTGTGATAATGTTCTTCAGTTCTATCTCACCCACACTGTGCATGGAGCTTCCAGCTGCTGAGTCTTTGAGCTGGACATCTAGGGGCTAGGCTGTAGCAGTCTCACCTTTTGGTGCTTAAATCCCCTTGTGGACTTAGTGCTTTCTTTTTACCTGTAAAAAGGGGATAAGAGCAGTGTTGTACCTCATGGAAGAGTTGCAAGGCTAGGTAAAAGTAGGATTAACGTAGTAATGGTCATCAGAAAAATGTCCTATATAGCTTTTAATAAGAAAAATAAAATATTTATCTGAGGACAATGTTGAGGTTTAAGCCTGAAAGGAAGGCCACTGCTTAAGTTAATGGCAGCTCGTCAAGGAGCTCTTGAGGAAGTAGAGAGAAGGGTAAGTTATCTTTTGAGAAGGGGAGACAGTGAGAAGGAATGCATGCTTGAAATAACACCATTCAGATCAGGGCAGGACCTGGCCTAACATTTGTATTTGCATATTTTTTTGAACTTCCTGATGAAAATTTAAAAATATCCTAGCACAGTACAATGCAGTGTTTATAATAGACACTCAAAAGCACTTGCTTTAGCAATGAGAAATGACTTGGCTTACTTATTCATAGGAAGGAGTAAAAGACATGTATTGTTTTTGGAACAAAGTTCTTCAACCAAGCAAAAACCATGGTATTTAAAAGAGGCTGTGAGAAACAAAGCAGTTAAAATGTCCTGAAGTTATACTACTGGTGTATTTCATTCTAAAGAGTGTATAAAGATACACTTAATCATGCTCATGGGATTGGGCAATGGATTTAGATAGCTTGAGGAATGCTTTATTTAAACCCACTTGAAGTTTGCAATGGGACAAAAGATTTTGAGAAGGAAAGTTAAAATAAACAAAACTCTTTGCAATTAATAGGTAAAATGTCTTGTTTTGTGTCTTTTGGTTGCATGAAGCACTAATGACGGCTATATATGTTTGAGCAGTTGGAGGATAGATCCTGAAAAGTAGACAGTGTAGTGGACTCCCTTAAAGGGTGCCCTTTTAATCTTATGTGTCTGTCCAGCCTTTTTTTCAAAAGTCAAGGGGTCTTTGCAGCTGTGAAAGGAGCCACCGTCTCCTGCCTGCCCGTGCCCAAGCAGCAGCACTGCTGTCTGACTCGGTGCAGGTGTAGTTAGTTGACTGCACAGGAGCCAAAGCAGCAGAGAAAAGCAAGGTCTGGGCCCAGCACTGAGTATGTTCGTAATTTGAATGAGATAGAAATCATAAAAAAAAGTATTTGTTTGTGTCTCTTGGTTGCATGAAGCATTAATGACAACTGTGCATGTTTGAGCATTTGGGGATAGATCCAGTGAGAACAGAGGCGTGAATCCTGCTCAGGTTTTTTTCTTGCTGATTGAAACTCCTTCTGGCTTGTACAGCAAACAAAAAGTTCTTTCTACTGGTGTAAGTACTAACCGTAGTTGTCTGGTGTCTAGTTTGGAGCACTGTGCCGTACACGTCACACAAGAACTATTTGTGCTTGTGTGGCCAGCAGTGAAGGCGATATCGAGAGGAGCCACTGTGTCTACATTCAGAGAAGAGAAATATTGCTCGTGCTGTTCTGGCCGCGTGTAAGAAGCCTCACATTCAAACTGAGTGTCATGGTGGATCAGTGCATGTGGCACAGACGGAAATAGTTTGGTGAATCTGTCCTCAGTCAAGAGATGAATTTTACCTGTTTATGTGTTCCATTTGCATAAACCATCCTCTTAAGCTCTGCATGAGTAATTAATATTTTTTTAAAATAAAAATTTACTTAAAACTGGGCATAATCCTGTTGCCTGCAGTGGGAATAGTATGTGGGAAAAACTGTTCAGGGACTGAAGCAATCAGGATTGGGTCCTGAAATGAATATTTCTTCTAATGCAACCATAGCCTTGTCTAATGTCTAACCAATGTGCTCTTTCAAACAGATACTAATTTTGTCTTGGGTAATGCCCAGATAGTGGATTGGCCCATTGTCTACAGCAACGATGGATTTTGCAAGCTATCAGGATATCACAGAGCAGAAGTTATGCAAAAAAGCAGCACCTGCAGGTATTTGAGAACAGATTTATTTTCGGTTAAATAGCTTGTAGTGTTGTGCTTGTTGCTTGAGAAGTAATCTGTTTATTCCAGTTTTGTCTTTTATCTCCTGAGGCTGCATCTGTCGAATATGCTTTCCAGGTGAAACAAAATCAAAAAAGGACTCTTTCTAAATAGGTCCTTTTCACACTGTAAACAAATGGCTTTGTGTCTTTGTCTAGTATCTGACTTGAATTTGGCACTTTATTTGCAGTTTTATGTACGGAGAGCTGACAGATAAAGATACAATTGACAAAGTCCGGCAAACATTTGAGAACTATGAGATGAACTCCTTTGAAATTTTGATGTACAAGAAGAACAGTAAGTAGTTGATTGGCTTGTTTCTTAACGTAGATGTTTTAAGTTGTTTTAAATTATAAAATGTAAATACAAAAAACCTCAAGTCAGCCTGGAGGACTGTGCTTTATCTAGGGCTAAATAAGCCCCAGTTCTACCAGCTGATCTACAAGGGAGAAATGAGAACACTGGGGATGAAAGTCACTCAGGGAGGGAGATGAAGCTCTCTAATTTGTTCTGACGTTTAGAGCAATTTGTGTGTGATTCTTTAAGACAACACTCAAGATTCCATCAGCAATGATAATACACAAGCTAGGTTCGTGGAAATGGTTTCCCTTACAGACATACAGACAACATGCTACTTCAATTTTTTAAAATTTGCTATAGCAAAGCCAGTACCTAGGTATAGTTTTGGAATAAAAAGAAACCATCTTTTGTTTTAGAAGCTGAACTATTTCTGATGTTTCCAGATGAAACTGTCTTTTCTTTTTGACAAATTCCTTAATTGGTATATGACTTTTTTCTAGGAATTTCATCTAACTGCACATGTCAGCAGATGAACTACTTGCCCAAAACTTGTTCCCCCATCTAGTGTGGACTATGTCATGGCATAGTTATTTTCATCTAGTAAAGGTCTTCAGCCTGGCCAAATGTTAAGCTAAAAGTCTGCATTCTGTAACTTATTTTTCTTTTAACAATTTTGCCTTCTTAGCGTGAAACTAGTGGTGTCTGTGTACAGGGGAGGGTACCTTGGAGAAGCACCTTGCTAGCAGCTCCTTCTCATTACAGCTGTGGTGATCAATTTGATCAGTTCTACATTAGTGGGCATGGGGGATTTTCACCACAAAATATGACATAAACTGCTATGATATAATTTTTGACAGTTAACCTCATTGCTGCTTTGTTTCTTGTTAGAAAGATCAGTTTTCTGGGGAAAGGTTATCTGGTCTATCTGTATGTGTGAACCATTGGCATTTCTATTGAAATGACCAGCTAGTACTTACAGAGTTTGGTGAGAGAACCACAGGCGCTTCACAAAAGCTAAGAGAATACTTATGTATGCTACTGCTGATCTGTGGATGTGTGGAGCTACTTGTTTTCTATCAGAATTAATCTGTTCTTCTAAGAAGTGGTGGTACCAGAGTACATGGAATTGTTTTTTGTTATTTTTTTAGAGATTAAAAAAAAAAACACCTTGAGAGATTTTTGCTTCATCTGTCTTTTAGTCTTTTTCATTTCATTTTAGCCTGTTCAAAGCATCATGACTGCTGACATGGTGCCATTGCTCAGGGCTCTTCTGGAGCACAACTCTGCTGGTCCAACTCATCTGAAAAACTATATGCGCTCCCTGAATGGCCTTGCTTTGTGCTTCTTTCCTTCCAGTGTTACTTGCCTCCAATGTTTACCTATTTCTTAAAGCTGATTTCTGTTCCTAGCTCAGTTAGTGGCCGTAGGGACCATATGCGGCTCACATCTATGCATCCACAGCCAAGTAAATCGACTGCAGTCATGGGATCTAGGAGGGTCTGGAATTCTGTCTTAGTTAACAGTGATTTGGCACCAAGAGGCTATGCAGCTACTCTTCTGTCATTGCTGCAGCATATGGCTTGTAGTAGAGCCTGGGGCCTCTCTGTCTTTTGTGCGGAATTAAAGCAAGGTAACCATGGAGTGAGGAATGTTTCCTGCCCTGCTGTGCACTTCCCTGAGGAGAGGCAGCCTAGAACAAAGTCCAGCTGTGCAGAAGCTGTGTTGTGCGACATGCCAAAAAGCAGAGCTGTGATGGTTCTGCTGTGTGCACAGAGGGTCACAGGCATGGGAAAAAGGAAAGCACAGAGCTTGCTTTTAAGTTTAACAAAACGCAGTGCTCTTATGTTTGTTAGATTTGTAGCTTTAGAGGTACATTAACTACTGTTACAGAGACTGACAAATAACACCAAAAAGGGGACATTCTGGAGCTTTTTCTCAGAATAAGCCACATCATAGAAAAACACTATCTTGTTTTCCAGTCACTTAGCACCCAGACTGCTATGTGGTCTCGCCTTTGTGGTCGCCTTACCTCTGCCTGCAGCTATGGCAGTTGCTTTTCAGGCAATGAATGTGATTGGTTTCAACATACTCTCAGTTTGAAGGTTTTGTAAGGGACCCTGAATTTTGCTAGACAGCTTCTTTCCTGTTCTTTGTTTCTTTTTTTGTCTCTCTATTCATCCCTCATTCTATTTTTCTTCTTCAAATTAGCCAGTAAATTAGGTAGGAAATAGATTTTTCTTCTTTACCTGTCTGCTCCCTCCCTATAAACTAACAGTCATGATAAATAGCAAGTTTTTCTTCTATTTTTATGTTGTTCAATAATTGGTACATTTTCCACAGCCTGCATGTTTAATGTACTTCTAGCTGTTTTAGCAATACAATCTCTACCCTTTGGGTGGGGGGAGGGGGAAAAAAACAAATCAGGAGTATCAAGTTAACTATGATGATGCTAGTGCAGGTCCATCTTCGTCTTGTATTATTATGACCAGCAGTTATCTCTCTGAGTAACAGCTGTGTCATGATCTTACACTAGGCATGTCAACAATAGATTCAGACATTTAATAATGCTTCTAGAAGTGATAGGCTGCTTTTATTTTTTGACACAGCAGTGTCCGTGGTGGTGACTCAGTGCCAGTATTTACTTGGTTGTTTGATAAGAATACCCCATCCAGATGTTGATGGTTACAGTATTTCCATCACCTTCATTGCAATTCACAGTATCAACTATAGAAACAGCATAGTCTGTAGTATTCAGAATGACAACACAATTTTCTGCCTTCATCCTGTTTGCATTTATGGATCCTGTCTCTATACTGGCCTCCCCTTTCTCTGTCCAGCCCTCCCATGATTCAAAAGTGAGTATCTTCCCTGTTTTCAGAACTTGAAGTTAAGATGCACTAGAGATTTGATGGTTCCCTGGGCTAGGCCCTTGATTACTTAGTAGATATGTGATGATCATTGTTATTCTTCAGAAGAATTGTTTCCTAGAAATGCAGAGCTCCTTCAGGGTAATTGGAAGCAACTGAAGCAAGCAGGTGCACAGCCACTAGGTTTTTGTCATTGTTGCTCTGATACCATCCTGTTGCATTCAGTGGGGATTCATAGTCATACCTGGAAGGAGACAAAGTGAAAGCTTTCTTTAATCTGGACTGCAAAATGACAACAGATAAGTTAACAGTAATTTCATGTGAGAGCTTCAGTTCCATTGTTTGATTTGATACGATTGTCCGGTGATGCTGGAAGTATTTTTTATTTTTATATGGGAAAATCAATACACTGCTAAGTATCACTGAAATCAGTGAAGTTATGTTAACTCACACCAGGGAAGGATATGGTCTAATGTATTAGAAAACATTTTGTATCCAGTCTTAGACATATTTTAGCTTATCTGAATTGATGCAGTTTGAACATCTAACCTCTTATAAGACTTTGACAGCCATTCATTAGGTTTTTACACTTTATGGTCAGCCTCATAAATGAAAATGGCTGAGTAAATTAAACTTGGACTTTCATTGCCTAGTTCTCCATCTACAACATAGGTCTGGGTTAAGAGCAGTGCAAAAGCAGGCTGCTTCTAGATGCACTTGCTTCCATTATAGCTGAAGTAATGTTTTGTAAGAATATAAATTTACTTGCTTCTGTCTGCCTCTGAAGAGGTAGTGTCCATTTGAAATCTAACCACCTTTTCTATGCAGTACTTGATCTGCTTCAGTGGAAGAATATCTGATGTGGGCTGGACTCTTCAAAACTAAAATGCGCGAAGAGTTACAGAGTCTTCAAGCATTCCCTGTCTGAGCAAAGACATTGCCATTGCTTACTGTCTGCAGCAGTGCTGCAGAGAGTGATGAGACAGCTTTTTTTTTCTTTTTTTTTTTTCCACAGAGGTTTTTTACAGATGAGGCCAGTGGAATGGCAGCAGCCAAAGGGTTGGCTGTAGGTAATTATTTTGCACACTGCAAAGTGGTTTGATTAAGTAGCTCATCTCTGAGTACATATATGATGGTGAGAGTCCCAAAAGTTGGGCTTCACTTTTAATTTGAGCTGGAGTTCACTTCCCTGGTTTTCTGTGTGCTTGAATGTTTAACAAATTTCATACATGAATATTTGTGTGGGGTTTTTTTGTTTTGTTTGTTGGATATTTTAACACATGCACCATTCCCTCACAGTGTATTAGAAGGCTTTTAGATGTCAAAGAATGACAAATAAGCCCAAAATAGTGATTTGTCAGGTTGTACTTGCAGGTATCTTTGGAACTAGTGTTTTCTATAGAGGTTAAAAAACAGACAAACAACCCCATACTAATTTATAGAGAGCAAAATTCACTTTAAGGTGGTAGACCTGTGATTGCCCGTCACTAGGGAGAGTTTCTCATAACTGTTTAGAACAATTTAAAACCACTTATATTTGTGTGTGCTGTGCCTCTAGTGTCTCCAGATGGAAACCTTTGCTAAACTAAATCATTGCATAGGACTAGAAGCAGGAAAGGATGAGGGTGCTGGAGTAAAGTGGTATGTATCCTCCTGAGCATCCCATTGAAATCTAGCTCCATGTTTGTCAAGCAGTACACACACCTGCATCTCTTCTTCTGTGAAATCCATCTGCATGAGTTCAGTTACCTTCAGCAAGGTTGAATCTAAGTATTTTTGGATTTATAAAACTGATAATTCAGTTTGATCTTGTCAACTTCAAATGTGTTGGCAGGCAAGACCTGTTATCTCCTCAAATGTATACAGAACAGTAAGACTTCCCAGTAGTAATCCTTAAATATTTTATCTGGGGTGAATGGAAACATTTCAAGAGTTCCCTCTGTCTTCCCCTTCCTTATACTCACTTTCTGTTCTTCAGAGAACTCAGAATCAGGTAAACACTGCTGCAGTACAAGGGTGTGTGCTGAAGTTTTTTCCTACTGTGTTGTTTCAGTGTCATAGGGTGACTCCTGTGTGTAGTGATTTCACCTTTGGGGACTGAAATTGATTTTCCTTATCTTAGCATGTAAAGATCTGACCTTTAGAAGCATTAGCTGCCAGAACATAGCAGCACCAGATGCAGAAGACAGGAAGGTAACAGCTTTTGAAGTGCTGGAAATGTATTTTAAGGTCTGTTAGTATAGGCACAGAGTGGTGAGCTACACACTGAGTTGGTTTGTTCGCATTCAGTGCACACTCCCTACTAGAAGGTAGAGTCTATAGGAAGACTTCTGCTCTTTGTCTTGCATGGTAAATATGTCACAGGCTTCTTTGTGCTCTTAGTTAAAACCTGTGTGGGTATAGTGGCTTGCCTGACTCTTTCTGGTCACACCTCAGCAGCTGGTTTACTAATTTGATATTGGACAAACTATTTGGTCTGTATGGGACAGAGGGAAACAGTCTCATACTGAGTACCTGGGCGGAAGTGAAACACCGAAAGGGGTGACTGTCAGCCGTGCTGTTTAAATAACTGAAGTCCTGCTGTCTGCATCACTGCATGCAGGAATTGGTGGAGACGCAGCACATGCTTCTATCCTTTTCATTTCCATACTGCCTGAGTGTTTACCTTTAGGGCAATACCTGTCTGCTGATCATTTGATTGAGACATTATCAAGTAACACAGAAGTTGTGCTGCTTTGAAGAAACTCGCCCCATTCAGTAAGGGCAGTGAAGATGGCTGAATTGTCAAAACATGTTTTTTTCATTGTATTTATAAATGAATTTTGTTTTACTTTGTGGAAAGAAAAATTGCATATTGCAGTTTTATTTAAACAGTCAGCTTTCTGTAGTTTTGAAGAACAGCTGACCTTTTTGGTTAAATGGTTCAAAGTATGGGGAGAGAGCATACTTAGTGGTTTTGATTTTCATTATAGCCTATTTTTGTTTGACAGGAGGGAAAACTGAAGGCGAGGTCATCAGTATTCTCAGGGGGAGAAACCGGAATAGACCTTTAACATCTCATTCACTTTGACCCTATGAGAGTTTCTGAAGGACCTCAACAGAAGTTAAATAGTATGTTAAATGCTGATGTTCCTGCTCAGCAAGGGTCTGAACTGTTGAAATACACAGGACTGGAAAAAAAGGAGAGGGAAGAGACAGTAGTATTTGTACTTGGGAAATTCTAAGGTGTGGAGACATTTACTGTGTGTTAGTCTGGAGAAGACTTGAGACTTGAATCACAGCTCTTAAAATTGTCTTGCCTTTAAGGCAACACCCAAGTACTATGCTCAGGCCAGTGAAGACTATTAAAAGCTCATCTTTAATTCTGGAATTAGCTACATAACTTCGGTACCACAAGGCACGCTGGTCCTAATGCTACTCTCAGAAGTTCATTGTAGATTTTAATTTCTTCCCAGTTGTTCACACTGCTTCTCCACCAGCACTGAAGTGACATTTCCTTTTCTGGAAGGATTGGTCCTATGCCATTAGACAAACTCTGGATTCTTTCACTGTTGATTCCAAATCTAACAGAAGCCAACACGGCTCATGAGTGTTTACTTCTTTGTTTGTGCACTGGCATTATCATTGAACTTCACCAGTGAGACAGCTTGCCAGACCCGAACACAAAATGTAAATGGAAGTAGATGTATTGTTGGAAACACTGGTAAACGGTTTCTGCGTGGCTGTACATCAGTGCAGACTGGGGGCATATGAGGAAGTTACTCTTGTTTTGCTGTGAGAGCTCTGAAGCGTGCTGCAGTTTCACTGCCTGAATAACCCATAGGCTGAATCTGAAAAATCACATTTTTCATTAAAATGGCCTTGTTTGTGCCTCTTGACAGTAGTGATTGTCTGGCTGAGCAGGGACATCCGCTTTGACACCAAGAGTATGAGGGCTGCCTGTAGAAGGTTGAAATTCTAGTTTCCAACCTGATTTATAAGTGGTTTATACTTTAAGCTTTCCTGTTTAATAGTTAAATAAACTGTTTAATGTTTAAAAAGTAAAATTCTTCTGATAATTAAACGAGTATGCAGGAAAAAAGCTGAGCATAGCCACATCTTGGCTGAGCCTTTCAGTGTGTTCCCACAGTTCACATCCCAGTTCTGCTATGAACGAGCTCCTGGTTGCAGAGCACTGTGGAAGCCCATGTAATCCAACCCTGTGAGCACTCACCTCAGGATTGTATTTTTATATCCAGTTGTCTACTAGTCACAAAAGAGACTGACAAGATGGTGGGGAATATGCTGCAGGGGAAAATGCTGAATAATGTTGGGGAGGCAGATACATGGCCTGGCAGAATTTTCCATCTACTTATTTCTGCTGTTGTTGTGTTGCTGTGTAGATCCAAAACTGGAAGATGATTTACACAGACCATGTGTGCCACCTTGATTTTATGTTCTCCCCTGGAATACACTCTGTCCATGGCACTCTGACACTCTGGAAATTAAAAAGGGTACCCAAATTATGACAGTCATCAAGAACACCTACTTTTAGCTATCAAGGATATCTGGCTTTTTCTCATTACCAGTGGGGCACATCACTAAGATCTACACTTGGTTCTAGGTAAAACAGTGGTTTTTTTTCCCTTTTTACTATAAATAATGCAGCACAGGAATGGGAGTCAAGGGAGTTAGAAAGCATAAGAACCCTGCTGATAGAACCTCTGTGCCCTGCAGCAGCCCTCTACAGGTTATCAGGAAAAGTCTTTCCTCTTGCTGCATTGACCATGTTAGAAAAATCTTGCAACAATGTATCAAACCGTAATCATAAAGAGAAGATGACAGCAGACATCTGACAAATAGCCAGAATAAGAGGATGAATTGCATCCTTTCTGTTCGTGATGTGTACAGCATCTTCAAAAGCATGGTGGTGAGTTTTTATAGCTGTGAGAGGCAGAGATGAAGCTATGTAATTCAGCCTCAGTGCTATGAAGGTTGATAGTATGAGCAGCCCGTAGCAGAATGGCTGTAGCTTGAAGTAGCAAAACCGTACAAAGTGGTTTTGGGGAGGTGAAAGTCCCTAATCAAAAAGACAAGTGCACATAGATAGAGATCAAAAAGCAAGGCTGTAAATGGAGATCTGGGCTGATTAAAAAGTTGCAGTGTTAGTGAAGGGTATTGAAGTGGGTAAAATAAAAAACAATTAGTCACCAAGGAGCTTGTGTCAAAGTAAGATACGGATTTGATCAACCTCAGAATAGTTCACATGTGAAGATGGGAAAAACAAGTAGGCAAGAAGAAATGGAGATGGGCAATTTTAGGAGCTCCTGACACAGGAGTGTAAAGGGTGTTACTGTCTTGAAAACTGCTGTTGGCTGCTCTGTGGCAGTGTCTTCTAAGCTCATTAGCAAGTTAGTGATGATTTTACTGGCACAGTTACTTTGCTGAATCTTTTCTTGCATTTAGCGGTTTTGTTTGCTCATACTTTATTTACTCATACTTGTATTTATAACGGGTTGTTCAGGACTGCTAACTCTTTAAAAAAAAATAAAGAATTGACCCCTGAATACTTTCTGCCATGCAGGCATGCTCCAGAAATGGCCATCAGTGATTCCTTCTGAATTTCTCTGCTTTTTGAGCAGAGGCCTCCATGCATCATATACCCTGCTGTTTATAGAGGTGGCTGTACATATGGCATGGAATCTCAGCCAGGGTTTGAAACTGCCTGCACTATGCAGGCACAGTGGGAGCCTTAGGAATTGAACTTCATTTATGGAAGTTGTCCATGGGTCTTGGAGATGCCCTGGCTTTCTGTGGCCAGAAAAGATTGCTAAGCACAGAGACTGGGAAACAGCCAGGTGAGGCACTGGTAACAACAACCTCTGTTATATTAACATAGTTGGGGAAAAAAGCTGCCTTTGCTTGCTTTGCTGAACAGTAACTCGTGAACTGCCTGAGGTTTCCTTGTGACCCTTTGACAGTCAGGAAGCACGAGTGACCCTTGTTGCAACTTACTATTGCATGAAATATTGCATGTAGTATTCATGTTAAACTACTGAGCAATTAAAGTGAAAGCGAATCTGATCTTTAGCCTAGAGGAGCATCCTGTGATCAAGAAAGGAAAGAAATAGTCTTCTAAGATCACCCTTTTGAGAATAGGCTTTCCTTCATGAGTGACAAAAATTAAGTGTGGTGTTGTTTATACTGGCTTTCCCAGATGGTCAAAATCCTGCTGATTTTCACATTTATATTGACCCCTGGTATATAGACCCTTCTCTCCAAACACAGCCTCACAAGAGACACTTAAGAGAAATGTTTCTTACAGCAAGCAAGCCTGAATCCTGTCTTTGGCTCTTGCTCTTTATGCGTACAAAAGCAATGGTGAGTTTTTTCATCAACATTGAGAGTGTAGGGACAGTCTGAAAACTCACATACAAGCTCCCTGCAGGCCCAGGCCTGGTGACCCTGGAGTCTCCTGGTTGCCATGTACCTCAGTTGGGAGAAGGAGTCATCTTTTTATGACCAAAGACTGCAGACTGAAAAACAGTGCCTTAAAGGAGGCCATGTTATGACATACAGGAGCCAGCTGCTTTGTTCTAAGCCCTCTGATCAGCTCATACTTAAATATCACTAAAATCAGTGTGGTAAGTCCTGTAAAATGAGAGTGTAGACACCACCTTGTTATATGGAAGTTCATTGCTATCACTAGGGTCTTTTCAGCAACCTCAGCAGAACTGCCAGAAATATAGAAAGGCTGGGCTGACTGATAGTTTCTCTCCTCAAGGTGATCCGTGTGGATAGATGAAGGATCATTATCTGGGATAATCTTTTTCTGTGATGTGCAGTCTCTAATCTCTCCAGTAGTTTTCATTAGTAGTTTATCTACTGCAGTAATTAGAGAAGTACAGTTTTATGTAGTACAACCTACTCCCATCCATACCCCATGGTCTGGTCCCGATGGCTTGTTCTCTCTGCAGTTCAGTGGAGTCCTGCTTCACACTGTGAGTAGGCTCAGGACAAGACAAGCTGACAGGCAGCTTGCAAGGGGTTTCCCTTACATGGGAGGATTTGCAGGCTAGACCAGAGCTCCCAGAGCCTGGCTCTTGAAGCTGTGCAGAGCCTGATGTAGTTGTTGGGGGATGTTGCTCCCTGTTTGCAGGGAGGTATATGGTCTACCGCACTGGTTGTGCTCTTGAGTTGAGACTCTGTATTATAGTCATGGTCTAGGCAAAGTTGACCTGTTCTCAAGTCCTGCACAGAACCAGCAAGGCTCTGTTGTGTGCACCCTTTGCACCTACATGGGACTCTTCTTTCAGGAGATCACAAAGCACTTCATTAGTTCATGTATTCATTTTGTAGGTGAAATGCAGAAATAGTGACTGATTCCTGAAGATTAAAAAGCTAATCAGAGGCAGAGCAGGGAACTTAGCTGACAAGAATGTTAGTTGCTTTGTCATTTTTCCTAATGGGTGTTTGTAAAAAACCCAACATTAAAGTAACATTTATAGATGGCTGACTTTGAAGTGTAAACATCTAAACTAGCATATTTACTGTTCTGCCTACCACTGACCAACTTTTTGATATGTTTGTTTCCAGGAACACCTGTCTGGTTCTTTGTGAAAATTGCTCCAATTCGAAATGAGCAGGATAAAGTGGTTTTATTTCTTTGCACTTTCAATGACATAACGGCTTTCAAGCAGCCGATTGAGGATGATTCATGTAAAGGTTTGTCTTTTTCACAATTATATATTTATGCTGCTTCTGTTTATTTGTCCTGGTCTCGAAAGAGCTGAAGTCCTTTACATGCCAAAGACAAAGAATTAGATGTTAAAATAGCTTTTAGCTCTGCCACTGAGGACTGCATTTGTGCAAGGAATGGTTGCTGGTTTCTTAAGCAAATTGGCTCTGGCCTGTGTTGGAAAGGGTCATTGCTAACAAAACCCCCACGTGCTTCAGGAAGCAGAGTTTACTTAGCAAATAGGTGCTGCTCGTCCTTTTAAATTCATTATTAATCTGTGTTCCAGCATAGCCTGCAAGGAGTCACACTGTTGCTAAACAGCCTTTTTGATGTCAGAGGGAACTGAAGAGTCTTGGGGCCTGTACAAATTTTGTGTGACACTGTAAGCAAAAACTGAGGAATTAACCCAATCTGAGTCTAGCAAAGATGTGAATAATTTTATTCTGCCTTGCTTGATGTTACATATCACTATTATGGGATTCCTTATGTTAAAATTCTGGACTAGTTTCCTTTAACATATGTGAAGAGATTTGCATCATCTTAAATTGAATCAGGTTTAAGCTGTCCTGGTGAGTAAAGTAGCTGTGTTTTGCTATTAACCCTTTGCTGAGTTATATCCTGAAAACCTGGAAGGAAGCTCACCTGTGACAGCAGCATAAACTTGCACTCAGGTTCAGATCCTGTCAGAAACAGACCTTTTATACCCATATGGAGAATTGCAGACACTTGTGTCCTCTGGGGTAAAAAAATAAGTAAGTTATCCCGTTGTTTGCATTTTTGTAGTATTTAATAATATTTGTAGTTTTAAATTAAACAGGAAACTTACTGTGAAGGTGAACTGATTTACATTTATGTTCAAAATGTTATTCTTTAAAAACATAGTTTCTCAAAGTGGAAACACCTGTTCCCATGAAAAAGGAAGTACAACCTTGACAAGCATACCTTCTTCCAGGCTATGCGGGCTATTTTTTTCTCTTTCTAATGCTATTTGTTTGGTTCTTCGTTGCTTTAATAAAACTAAAAAAATATATCTTCTTGGAAAGGTTGGGTCTGCAGTATTTTTTTTTTTCCCTGCGTAGTGGTCTTCACTATGTTCTGGTGAAAACTGACAACAAAGATAAACCAGCATGATGCAGTAAAGCTGGCTCTTGTTTATTTGCTAGGACTGAAGGCCCTTGCTTCATTTAGCCAGCTGATGAACAGGACTTTCAGTCAGGGGTGGTAGCTGTGTCTTTTCTCTTTGCTTTCACAGAAGATCCTTAATGTGGCAGTGATATGCACTCTTGTGATGTCCACTCAGGAGGTGATATTGTATCAGTCACTTGATGGCAGGATGAGTAATTTCTTGGAAAAGAAGAGCTGATTTGTCAAACTATTAAAGAACCTCACATGCGAGATCTTTAATATTAGATCTCCTTGTGCAATTGTATACTGTGAGTGGGGAAGAAAGGCAGGCATGGAGTGTCAGATAATTGTCTGTAGTGGGTTCTAGAATTCATGGAGGGAAAAACACTTGTGGAAGATCTAAAAAAGGTAAAATTGTATTAACTTCTAAGAATCATTGCTTTTACGGACCTGAGCTGTGAAGAGGGCATATTCTTTGCACCGTGTACAACATTACATAGGGATTTTGTAGCATGCTTTTGAAGGGTAACAATTCTCGTAGGAATGTTTCTCATATTCTAAAACCAAAGAAATTCTCAATCTGAAAACCTAAAACTTTGAACTTAGAGATTTATTGTTTAATTGAAACAACTGAAAACTGATTGCTAAATTAATTTTTTCCTTCTATCAATCAGCTTTTATCAACTACTTTTCTTGTACTGTGTTTATGTGTGAAATCAGTTTCCTATATATATATGACCACTTAATATGTATTATGCTGCCTGCATAGGCAGGTATTTTATTAATATATATGCTATTTGCAGAGTGTCATAGCATAAAGTATTTCAGTTTTTCAAAATCCATGCCTGTATTTCTGTGCAGAGAAAAATCTTATTTAGTATAAGAACACGATCAGTTTAAAGATCAACTAATCTGTCAGGCTGAACCTGCTTAGCTGTTGTGTATCTTAGTTTTCTATCACCTGTGGGCAATTTCAAGCATGATAATTCAGCTGCAAATATAGTGACTCCTTGAGTGAAAAGTGTTGAGCTCTAATGATGTGTTTGACCTGTGCACAAAAATGCATAGGCATATTTATCTGAAGGTGACTCAGAAGGTCCCAGTGCTGTTTTTCATTCTTAATAATTCTTTTTTATTAATAATATCAGACGTTGGAATAGATGAAACAAATATTTCTAAAGTCATGTAAAAAGTGGACTTCTAATTGTAGTCTTTGTTAATTGATTCAGATAACTTAGAAGATGTTTATGATTGCCATAGAGGTTAATAAATTTGCTTTTAAATGCAGCAGCTTTAAAAATAGTGCATTCTAAGTAAAACAACTTAAAAATAGCGTGTCAGTGGTGTTGATGATACAATATTTTTCAACAGCCTCTTTCTACTCTTCCCTGTATGCTTGCCCCTTTAAAGAATCAGGAAAAATTAAGGTTACTTGAATAGAAGTAGGCAAAATCAAGCTATAGCATAGCTAAATTTGTCTTGCTGAAGTGATAGGTCACCTTCTTAGCTGAATTTTAGAGTATATGTTATATTTGGAATTCATGCATTTTGTCTGAATATGTCTTTTTTTGGTTTGAGATCTAACACACCAAGTATGAGATGTTTGAGAATAGTGTATAAATTGGAATGCATCCCTTTATGAAAACAATAATTTGTGCAGACAAATAGAATCTGTGCCTGCACTCTGAGTAGCTAGTAAGAAGTTTGCCTGAACAGGTTGTGCATGTATGAGTACAATGTGAACATATTCAGATACATCTACGCAGCTTTATAAAAGTTGGGAAATTATGCTTTGAATACTGATTTTTGCTTTTGATACTTTGTTTTTATACAAGGAGGTGTTCAAATTCAACATCGATGAATCCTATAGGAGAATGGTTGTTAGCCTCCTAGCTATTGTAACCTCCTGTGCCTTGTAGCAATTGTCTGCAGAAGCTAAGCTATCCTTTGCATCACAAGCGGGGCTACACAAAAATAATTTGATTGCCTCCATCTTAATTCAGGGAAAACTCCAAGCGTTTCATTTTTTCCTTTCTGTTTCTGGGTGGGTTTTTTTTGTTGTTGTTGCTAATTTTTTGTTCTGTTTTTAAAAATGTATTTATATGAGCAGAGCCAGTGTTTGAAATATTTTGATTAAGTTATACTCTCATCTAGATGAAATGTTTTCTTAAAAAAAGGAACAAATGAAAGGGAAGTGGTGAGTATATTAAAAAACTTTGGTATGCTTTCCCAGTCCAGATGGAAAAATAAGACAGTTTTAGTCATGAAGTTTCAAAGGGAGGGAGATTAAGACTGCAGAGAGGCATGATGGATGTAAGCAGGGATCTTTGATGCGCAAGAAAACAAAGGTGGTTTGAGTGGAGGCAAGAACTGCTAGAATCCTGAGTTATTCGCATTTACACAGTTCTGTGTGAACTGTGGACTCCTGACAAACAAGCTGATTCTCTAGTAGGCAATGGCTCCTTTTTCTAACTCTAGGGATTGTGTAAGTTATGGATCAGCAACTTGATAACAAATGTTCTGTAACTGCCACAGTGCCTAATGTTTGAATTTGTGTGTCATCGTGATCAAATTGAGGAGAGTGGTAGGAAACGAATAACTACCTACAAATAACTACCAAAAGTTGTTATCAATTGAGTATCAACAGATCATGCTTACCTCAAAATAGTGAAAATTGATTTTTTCAATTTAAGAGTGTTGATAAATGAAGCTTCATCCCTTAAAGAGAAGTCTTGATGAGTTGAACATCACATCACAAAGGTGTATTTCAGTGCCATGTTTCCCTGTGAAATAAAACTCGGGACAGTTTTTGTCCTTGTTGTAGGCATCTTGTCTTCTTGGGTGTTTTCAGAAGCAGTTTCTATTCAGCATTTTACAATGAAATGGTGGAAAACTGAAAAGGCATCATGGAATACCGGACAGCTGAAGTCAATGCTGTTAATCTTGAAGGCTCTTTATGGAAGAGCCTTCTTTTGGAAGCTGGAGATGTTTCAGTGCTATCTCATTGCTTTGTCCCTGCATGATGTTTTCTGCAGAACTGAAAAAGAAGACCACCAAACAATGATACAAGTGGATTAGAATCAAAGACAGAGGCACAGGCAAGCAGAACCATGTTTGACTTCCTGAATTCCAATCGGTCTTCTCTGCTATTCAAGCTCTTGTCTATTTGAGGAATATATATGCCTGTATGAGAATCATTAGATTTTCTAGAGGAAACAAATAGATGTAAGGCTATATCAACTGCTTGTGTTGAAAGAGAATTCCTAATTGGTATCACTTGGTCCCCTTGTCCTAGCAGGACTAATACCAATATATTCTGAAACCTCGTTTCTTTTCTTGGAAATCTCCATCTTCTTCCTGTAATCAGCTCCATGACCCTTAGAATTTAATGTTTAAGCCGCTCCCCTGTGGCTTAAGGTCAGTATTTGACCTGTCTTCACTGGATAAGTATCTGACTGACTGTAGGCTGTATCTGTCCTTAGGCTTCTGGAGGAAAAATTGCAATAAATTTAACAGGTACTGCTGTCTTTTCAAGCAGTATTGGAGGAGTTATCATTCAATAGGATTAGTACTGGCATTCTTTCTCATTTTATTTTTCTTTTTCCTATGCCACATTCTGCAGGTTTACTTTAATTATTCTTCAAAGTTCTCACACTTTTATTTTCCTAAATAGGCAGCACAAAGAGGAGAGTGTTCTGTCCTAAAGATGTGATTCATACACCTGGGACATTTGCAGAGAGACTCAGTGCCTGGTTTTAGGCATATCATCACACAGTGGCATGTGCAACTCTAAGCTGGGATCCCATGTGCTGCACCCAGTGTATGGGGAGGGTTAGGGTATGTACTCCCAGCCCGCCATTTTCACTGCCATCAGCACTGGTTCAAAAACCCAAGATAAAAAGCTCTGCCTCTTGACACAGTCTCTTGCCTATAACAAACAGTTACATTGTTTTCAGATCAGAGTTTGGAGTATCTGGTGAGAGATCTAATGTCTGTCAGAACAGTTCTTGTGCATAACATTTAGGCACCCAGAAATGAGATTTGCAACGTGTAGGGCAAGGGAGGTGTTTATAGGAGACGCTGAGAACAGAGGAATGGGTTAAGCTGTACCTTTCAAAAGGAGATGACTCGGGAAGAGAGGGAGGTGCCCAGAGGTGCTCAGCATTCATAGCTGCAAATCATGGCACAGAGACATCTGGCAGTGCTTTTGTGGAAGAAAGCTCAGGTGAGGTTCTTCCTTTTCCTCCTCTGTTTATATCTGGATAGCCCAGTTCTTAGAAGGCTGTATGGCAGGAAGAAAAGACACACTGAAAGTTTGTCCTCAGGGTTTGAACCAAATTTTGAATCTTCCAGGAAAATGCCCTATCCATCAGTCTGAGTTAGTAAAACGGGCTGTCTGTTAGCTGGCGTTAAAAACATCATGTGTCTGGTAAGGGAGGCACATTTCGAGTTCCAATGTGAAGCTAGAACTCTGTAGAACTCTGTCATCATCCCCCCCCCCCCCCTTTTTTTTTTTTTGTTTGCAAACCAGCCCTGGCTGGCGAGCTGCAGTCCGCGCGGCCTCCGCTTCAGCACCATGGCCAGCACCGGGACACCGCCCGCTCCCGCCGCTGGGAAGCGGAGCTATGGCTCATGTCCTCCCGGGGCCTCGGCACCCCGCGTTTGTATCACTGAATATATACCGGTCCTGATAGCCTTATCCCATGGTCCTGTAAAGTAGGAAGCAAAACTAGTAGTGCTGGCATGTAAGTTCCGCAAAAGCAAAGTTTTAGGTTGCTGTAAATTGCTGTAGCTGTGTTGGCTTTACAAAGGCTAGTCTGATTTATATCAGCTGAAAATTAGTCATTATGAATGGTTTCTCCCACCTGATCCATTCTCTTAATATCTACTGGCTTTACTCAGAAGGTAGTAAGGCCTTCCAAGCCTTAGCTTATCTGTTGTAGTTGGATTTCTGCATGTACAGTAGAGAAAGTATACTCTTCATAAATGTATCTTAAAAAAAAAAAAAACAAACCCCAAACCACCAAAACCCACCACCTTCTATGGAAATGTATTATGAGAAATCAAGTGCTTTGGGAAAGGCTTATAACTGATACAATCTGACCTCACTTGAGGTTCTGTCATGTTGATTTATTTATCTGAAAAACAGTCCTTTAGCACAGTAGTTAATCTTATATGAGTTTATCAGGAAAGATCAGCCTTCCTGCATGAAAATAATTCAGTCTACTTGTTGCTGAATACTGCCTGAAAGTGTTGGCTTATTCTACTCAATTTGACTATTAAATTACCAATGACAGACTTGCTTTAAAACATCTTTTAAAGCATAAGAAATTAGTCAATTTTATTCTTGATTTTGGAGAGGTCTGATGAATTTGGTCCTTCTCTGTAATAAATGCACAATTTTGCGTATTTGTAAAGGAGAAAACGCTAAATTCTCTTCAGGTCTGCCCTGGAAGATCTTGTTCAATACCAGATCCATGTAATTAGTTTATTTTTTATGCTTACTTCTCAAATTACCAAATATGTTTCTGTGAACTCCATCGAAGTGAGATATCAAGCAAGGATATGTTCAAAGTACTGGGCAATTTTTTCACCACCCATATTCCTGTACTTGTCACAGATCACTTGAAGACTAATCTTCAGACTGGTCTTTAAAAACAGTCACTGCTAGTAATATAATTCCTTTTGGTGATGAAACCATAATGTGGAGGGATTTTTTTCCAGAACCAGGTTCTCATTAAGAACTGAATCTGCAAAGTGCTGAGCATCTTCAGCTGGAGTAGGAGGTGAGACTACTCAACAGTTCCCAGGTGGTGCTAGCATTTTTCAAGACTGGGACTAAAAGCACTGATACTTTCCTTTCAGAGTACCAGAAATATCCAGATGTATATAATCTGCCTGACTTTTAAGTTATGTCAAAGTACTGCTCATAAAGGTTATAGTTGTAACTAGCTCTTGTGACTGTCATTCAAGGTCTTCTATTTTGAGGGGTATTTGAAATGACTGCAAAAAATATTCTGAATTAAAATTCAGCATATGACTTCTCTGCCAGAAGCTGCTAAATGTTTTATTAGTTTGAGAAAATCTATTTGTATATTTCTCCATTTTTTTTAGAGAGGATAAAATTAATGATTTTGTTTTTGCTTTGTCTGATCTGCTTTTTATTATCTTACACATATTTCTCTGCTTATGCCAGATCTATGCTTGATACATCTGAGGCCAGATTCACTTCTGTTACAGGCAACTGTAATTTTTTGTTGTGTGTTATTCTAGTCTTACATCTTGATTAGTCTGGAGTGTCTTCTGCAGTGCTGTGACATCCAGATCTGGCCATTGGATTTAATAGAAGATTATTGTAAAGTGGACATTTATCCATACAAAAGATGCAGTTCATGTAACAGCAGTCTTGTAGAGCCACTGAATACAAAGTCACTGCAGTCATGGGTTTTATTACTTTACTACCCTGACGCCTATTTTGTGACTTGCTTTTATCTGGTACTTCGTTAAATTGTACTCCCTTGTGGTCAGTATTAAAGCAGATTGCTCTGGTTTATTTATTTTTAAATTTTAGTTATGAGAGGCTTTATGTGGTACATTTGCAGCTTTTTTTTTTTGGTAATGTGTATAATCTTGCATGTTTTCTTAAGGTTGGGGAAAGTTTGCTCGCTTGACCCGTGCCCTCACAAGCAGCCGAGGTGTACTGCAACAGCTTGCTCCAAGTGTGCAGAAAGGAGAGAACGTCCACAAGCATTCGCGACTTGCTGAGGTAATGTTTTCTTTCCCTGAGAGACTGTAAAGAAATGCTTTTAGCCTTTGTGGGTATGTTGCCTCTGTGTGAACTAAACACTGTCTGTCCCCCTTGCCCTGGGAATCTGAAGCCTGCTGGCAGGCCTCGGAATATGGCATGTGTGCTGAGAAATGTGTCCTGCGACAGTGGAATCAAACAAGTGTCCAAAAGACTTAATGTAACCTAGTTTCACTGTTGTGTTCCATATCTCAGCAAAGTCTTATAATGACATTATTAAAGTAATACTTTCTTGCTTAGTTTCTGTTCTTCTGAGGATGTCGGTGTTAGTAGGATCTTGGACTGTTTGCTTGTGTAAAACTGAGGTGAGCAAAACTCAGGCCAGTACAGAAGGAAATTCTGGAGAATTCTTGTCACAGTTGTTCTCTGCATTTATTTGTGCCTAGTTCTTTTTAAGTGGGATCCCAATCTTGCTTTACAAACTGTTTAAAATATATGTTTGAGTTACTGGTTTTATGGACAGAACAGCTGTAAGATGCCACAAGCAACACTGCAGACAGATTAGAAAAATGAAACCTTGTGATTTAAGTAAACTGTCAAAGTTTTGAGAAAAACTCTGGGCAGAGAAGGTTCCTTAAAGTACTTAGGGTTTTAGGGCTTTCACCACGAGGGGGAGAGACTGTCCCAAGTTTCCTGTAGCTTTCTACTGGGCCAGTAGCAGGGTCTTTCTGGTGTAACAACAATTTAGGGAAAGTCTTGATCCGGTGTTAATGACAACATGGCCAATATAACATGGCACTTCTGTTTCTCCTGTTTCTGTGAATGCCATGGCAGCAGCTGTGAGTCTTGTGAATAATTCTTAATCTTCCTCTATAGCTGGAGGTGTAAGCCACTGATTGGTTCCGTGAGGTCTCCATATAGTCAGTACTCTGTTAATTTTGTGCTGTATAATCTTAGTTTCTCTGCAAAATAAATCACTCTTGCCTGGGCCTCCTGCACTATTATCACATGAGATGATGACATTCCCACAGACAGGAGCTTACCTGTTCAGTATTTAATAGAGATGCACTCAGTAATGGAAAACTGATTTCTGTTGGAAGTATAGAAATAACATAGATCATACTAGCACAGGGGAGGGGCAGACATTCACACGGACACTATACTGTAGGAATACTGTGTGATTATGAGATGCCCACCCTGAGGTTGCTTTGATGTCCTGGAATTTGGAATAGTCTCCCTCCTAATTTTGCTCAAGGCTTAGCATCAAATCGTCCTTCCTTCTCTTTAGATGTCTACCCATTGAATTTTAATTCATGCTAAATGTACACAGTAGAATGTAAGGCAAAGGGTCTGAGGTTATTCTGGCTCAGTAAACCTCAGTCTGGACCTAAGTGACTACATATTACTGACACTTCTTGCAAGCCAATGTGTTCAACAAGTCTTTGCAAGTATTCTA
Source organism: Athene noctua (assembly GCF_965140245.1). Taxonomy (NCBI): domain Eukaryota; kingdom Metazoa; phylum Chordata; class Aves; order Strigiformes; family Strigidae; genus Athene; species Athene noctua. The sequence goes on along the minus strand of NC_134037.1, from coordinate 103,328,257 downwards.
ACTGGCACAGCCAGTTGATTCATTACAAATAATAAAGGTCAAGTGTATAGTTTACACGTCTGAAATGAGTTTCTTTAATTGCCGACTGAATATTGCAGTAATTATTTTAAAAAGAACATTAGCCCCAACTGTGATGTTGGGTACCTTGTTTTATATCTGCTGTAATTCCACTTAAGTCAATAGAACTATACTAGAGAAAAGCAGAGTGCAGATAATCATACAGACAAGGCCACTTTTCTTCCTTTGAAGATGTATGGTGTGCCAGGCTTCTTATTCTGGAAAGATCTCTCAGTAATGTTGAAAATGGGATCTCTAACTGTTCCCTGTTGTATGTTCAAATTTTTTTTTCTCTTCTTCATCTCTAAGTAGCCTATTTGAAATCGTAAGTTCAAATTAAAAGTAATCTTTTATTCCTACTCGCTATGGCATTTCTTGTTAGTCTTGTTTGCTTGAGAAGGCTCTTCATTTATTGGAATATTATTTGTGTTGCTCTTAGTTCTTTATCACTTGTATTTTTGATACCTGAGGGGCCAGTTGTGTCCTAGAAGCTGAGTGGGGCAAGGTGTACAAATACAGAACAGGAGCCTGCCACAAATGCTTACAATTTCTTTTATTGTTTATGAAATACTAGTTTAAGAAAGGTGTTAATGACAAACTACTTTGTTTTATCCACAGGTCATGGATAATACAAGCGGTGTCTGTTAAGCCTCAGTCTCTGACTTTTTTCAGTATGTGTAGGTTTTTTAGCCTGACTTCTCTAATAGCGGTCATATGAAAATTGCTTAAAATAATTATGCAGTTAATGCAAAGGCATTAGGTAACTCCAAGAGTACATTTTTCAATAAGAATATAAAGTAATTGATACATTTCTGTGGCTTTGTCACCAAGGAGCTGATTGTGGGAACCATTCTTCTTGGCCGCTGCATAGTACATGTGTCCTCTGCACCTATGGTGTTAGCTGATATATTCTGTATATTTACCAGGCTGTTCTGGGTAAATAAGATGGTGTCATAATTTAAAAAATGCGATAGTTATGAGAAATAAAGGCAGAAAAATGACAATGGTGCTTAGCAGCACTACTTAGTAATGGAACTTCTGCCACTTTTTTAAAAAACCTTGTTTACCAGGGACTTATAACTGCCATTAAAATCTACTTCAAGTTGAGGCTTACCACCTAGCCCTTGGCTTAGGAGCAATTTGTGTGGGTGACTGTGAAAACAAAAGCAAGGGAGAGTAAGAGAAAGCAAATATGTGCAGTTGAAACCACAAAAGGGAGAGATTAAGCTGAAAATGAACGATTGTTTGTGTGGGGTTTTTTTCCCCAGTCATGCAGTCTTAAATAAATCATGGTAACCACTTGTTGATGCACTTTTATGAGTCCTGACTGGTGATATATTCACCATTTTTTAACAAATCTAGGATAAGTTCTTTTTATTTAGTTATATTAAAAAAAAAAACACAAACAACCAAATACAGCCTTGTGAAACCCATGATGAAATTTATAATTTCTACTCTTGAAATAATATTCTCTGGCTTTAGAGAGCTATTAAAACATCATGCATCATTACCACAAATAATAAACGCAGATAATACAACTGTAGTAGCTGATGAATCATAAGTAATTGGAATAATACTTTCATTAATAACTTTCTGAAACAAACATTTCTTTTACTATGGTATAACTGCATAATAGGGAAAAATGTTCCAAAACCAGGGCTGTTTCAGTTATTTAGAAAATAATAGTAATGAAATATTTGTTCAGTACACATGGGCAGAAGCTCAGCATATCAGTTTATATAGTTGTGCACATTTTCCTCATTATTACTTCTACATTCATCACTTTTTTTTTTTTTTTCCTTCTTCAGGAGAAGTACCTTTACAAATAGTTTGAATCTAGTTATTTTATGTGGGTGGGTAATCACACCTGACTGCTTCAGCAAATACTGTGTCTCAGGTTGGCACTAGTCACCCTAGAGGCTGGAGTGCAGCAAGAGGACCTTGGAATAGGGCAGAAGGTACTTCTCTTTGCCTCTACCATGCATTGCTATATGGTGCACAAAGAGTGGGGTTTATAGCTCTTAATCTCCAGGTGATGCTGAGGAGGTGCGTGTATGTGGAAGGATGGTGAAGAAACAGACTGTGTGTGGCCTTTGGTGTGAAAAGTGGAGGAGAGAGCTCTCCTAACTTGTAGCACAACAACCTGACAAAACCTGGATCTTTAGTGCTCTGTGGACCTCCTTCTATTATTTCTGTACAGCACTGAGCTCTCTTCTTAATGCTAAAAGCACATGCTTGTTCTCTGAGATAATTAAGCTTCCTTATAGGTGTTTTTCTCTTCCTTCAATGAAAAGAAGGATTTGTTGCCTTGGACTGCCAGCCAAGTGCTTTCACAGAGATTACAAGACATTTGCTAGTCTGTAAAGCAAGTTGCTTTTCCTGGGAGAGGTAGCATAAAGCTGGGACAGTGCTCTTCCTCCATCTCAAGCTGTGAAATGACGCTTCATGTCTCTAGCAATGCCAGCAAGATGGAGTAGTTTTACAAGGTGTGCATTAGTGATGTAGTGAAGGAGGCAGGGCTAGATCTTGTCACCCCACCCCACCCAAACGAAAGAGTGGAGACATCTCAGGCTTGCTGCAGGCAGTTTTTCCTCCTTGCAATATCCCTACATCATTCCTTGATGCCCATCTCCTGCCCTGTCCCTGCCCTTCCTTTTGAGATTCACACCCACACTGATGGTGTACATCCTTCCACAGGAGAACAGCTAAGCCATGGCCACTGGTCACTTTAAATAGCCATTGGTACAGCTTAACCAGAGACTCCAAGGTGGTAATGAAAGTTCAAAAGACTCCTATTAATAAGGCCCCTAGCCATTCCAATGGTTTACACTTACTTTCTAAGTAAAAAGGGAAGGAGACATCAATCCTTTTATTTTCATGTGCTGTAGCTCTTGAACCTCAAACAAGTTAGGAGAGGGTGCTTTGCACTCGGTAATGACATTTTAAAGCACCAAAACAGCAAAGTTGTTTATTTTCTCAACAAGTTGAACCTGGAAGTCTGTTTTTTCCTCTGCATTCAGTTCAGTTTTATATCCCTGCAGTTCCACTGGCTTTACTGTATTTTTTTTTTTTTCACTTACAGCAAAATAACGGACACCATAATTTAACCTGTTTTTATTGCCAAACAAATTGCTCTTGCCTTTGTTCCTATTATTCATGTATATGGGAATACATTAGTACCTTTTCCAGTAACTTTAGTTTGGATGATGCAAACTTTCCACAAGTTCTTTGAGTACAGACACCAGCAGTGGCCAAAATGGGGTGCATTAGATGATTTTTCAGTCTAGAACTTATGTATGTTTATATAAGAATCAATCTGGCAAAAACTATCAATTTTTTTTTTTTTCAGTGTTTCATGGTTGAAGTTCCTGTGCTGATTAGAATGGTTACCAAAATGTCTGACTTCTTTATGTAATATCAAAGGCTAAAAAAATAAGCTTTAGGAGATGTGATTACAAAAGAAGGAGTTATGTTTTTACCTTGTGTTTGAGGGTAATCTCCCCATGCTAGTAAGATCTCAGCATTAGAACTGAAATCCAGTTAACTGACTGAAAAATGTTACTATGTGATAGAAAGTACTTGGCTTTGCTGATCAGTTATTCCAGTGGGTGAATACTGCAGAGGACTTTCCTTGCTCACTGAAGCATATTTCAGGCTTGGGATCTTATGTTAGAGCTGCTACTCATGCAAATCCTCATAAAAGCCAGTAGTAGCTCAGTGCTTTCCAACTGATTCAGGTACAGCTGCGACGTTCAGAAGGGAGGGCAGAAGATATTTGCAATGTTGATCTTTGGTTAGAGCTTTTGTTGAGAAAAGACATTCTACCATTTCTTGCTGGGACTGCAAACAAGCCCTTAAGGGAACGATGGTCTGAGTACACATACTAACTCAGTGCACAACCTACGCCTCTTCCAGCCACTACCAGTGACTTCTGGGCACGGCTTTGGGTGACCAGTGCCTCCTGCAGAGAAGAGACTGCTTCTGTCTTGTGCTGCTTCCAGCCTCTCTCACCACAAGGCATTTTTTAAAAAGAATTTTTATTTTTGTTTTAGTATGGAGAACTGTGTGTGACTCAGGATCAGAAGTGGCAGAGTAATACTGCAGTGGATGTGTCTGAGTCTTAGTTTGGTCTGCAGGGGTTCTACATGAGGGAAAATGTTCCTTTTCCCTCTTTGCTGTCATTCTAGAAACTTGGTGAAACAAAAATACTAAGTCCTTTTTTTTTTTTTCAAACTGTTGATGCCTCTGTACTAACATGCAGGTGTGTCTGAGCAGGTCGTGCTACTTTTCTGCTGGAGAACATACTGGGCTCAAAGTTAGGAGGCTTGCAACTCCCATTGTTATTTACTCCTGTGCAAGGGACTGTGATCTGACAGTGCACAAGAGTAAGTGATTATGTGAGGTTTAAAGCAGCAGGGAACTTAATCTGAGGTTGTTTTGTCCAAGTAGGGCTCTTGTAGGTGATTGTTTTCTTTTGTGCCCTTTGGCTTAATCTGTTTGAAAAAAGCCCACTAGTTCACACACCCAAAAAAAAAGGCACCCAGAAAAGCCTGCAGATAAAAGTCTGTGTCTAAATAATTGATAAAAAAGCTGAGATAAGGAACATGGAAGGTAGGCATCCTCCTATTATGGCTATGTTGTCTGATCTTTTCTGAGAGGTGGTCATTTAATTTCCTTCTCTGCTTCCTATTGCTCTGAACTATGTGTAAATAATTGTGGAAAAAGAACCATGCTCCTAAATAGTTCTCACAGGTTCTATGAGTTTGGCATTAGCGAACACATCTCACTCAAGCAAACCTCTGTCTTCCTTTCAGTTTTAATCCATAACTCATCCAGGATAAATTTAATTTTAAAATTTAATTTATCTTTATTTGGAGACAGGTCCTTCATGTTAGTTTCAACTTCACGTATATCCATAGATATAAACAAACATATTCTTGTTCATAGGTACGTAAGAGAGACTTTAGTTCCCAAGAATGAGATACATGATCATACTCTTTTACACTAGTGTGCAGAACTGGAGAGATAGACTTAAAACGGGCTGCACTGATCAAGATTGCAGTTATGCAGAACACTTGGAGCTCAGCTTGAGGTCCAGGGTTTAAAACAGATGCTAACAGATCATCTTCTGCTGTAGTGCTTTTCTGAATTCAGAGCTAACTGCATTGTAATTCGACTGTACTGATGGTGTACAGTCAAGTTACAGTGCAGTTAGCTCTGAAGACACTGATCTTTTCTCAGTGAAAAGTTAAAAGTTCAAAATGAGTTTATTGAGGCTAATGAGTTATTCATGTGCTTTGGTCCTGCACAGTCCACAGAACAGGAACAAAGATCTGTGCATTCATGATAGGTTGTAGCATAAGACTATTTCAGATACAGTGTAGTGAAGTGTTAAATAGACAGTGCTGGAAAACAATGTAGTCTAGTGGTTTCGGTGCTGAACTGGAACTCAAATTGTGGTATTGTTCCTGATTTTGCCATTGATTGATTTATATTTGCACCTGCCTTCCTGCCCATCATTTATCTGTGTTGTCTCTTTAGTCTGCTGAAGGAGCTGTCTCTTCTCTATATGTTTTGGAGAGATAGCACATTGGGCTTAGTGTCAAAAATAATTAATGGCATTAAAAGAAACAACTGTTCTTCAGTTGATGCTAATTTGTTTAACAGAGTACTTATCCTGACTTCCTTACCATTTGGTGGTGATAAAAGGTGTTAATGTATTTTATCAACTGTTATACTGAGCTTGAGAATCTACAATATGAAAAATGTTAAAAAATTAAGCATGTTTTCTTTTTCTCCTGAAATCTTTGTGACTGCAGGTATTACAGCTGGGCTCTGAAATCCTCCCACAGTACAAACAAGAGGCACCAAAGACTCCGCCACATATAATTTTGCATTATTGTGTTTTCAAGACTACCTGGGACTGGATCATCTTGATTTTAACCTTCTACACTGCTATTTTGGTCCCTTACAATGTCTCCTTTAAAACCAAACAGAACAATGTGGCATGGTTAGTAGTTGACAGCATTGTAGATGTCATTTTTTTGGTAGACATTGTGCTTAATTTCCATACCACCTTTGTGGGGCCAGCAGGAGAGGTGATCTCTGACCCAAAGCTGATTCGCATGAATTACTTGAAGACCTGGTTTGTGATTGATCTGCTCTCATGCTTGCCATATGATGTCATCAATGCATTTGAGAACGTCGATGAGGTCAGTATATTAGTTCCACTTTCACCCATTAATAATTACTTAATGGTTGGGGGGAGGAGTGGGAGAGAAGAAGGAAATGTATGCTTTTAAATATATTGAATTAGTGTACATGTGTCTAGTAGCTGCCCTCAGTGCACATAGAAGTTTGCTTATGAGTCCTAGCCAGAAGGATCTGTCTTTAACTGCACTGGGAGAGGCTGAGGTTTTTGCTGTCAGAAATCTGTGTTTGTTTTCCTTCATTCTGCATCCTCACAGTTTGGGAGGAATAACAGAAGCAGACAGCAGAACCTCTGTGCACTGAGGAAAAATGCTTCATCAGACTTAGCATGAATAGCTTGAGCAGGTGTGTGTCAGGATTGTTTCTTGGGTCAGAGTTCTCTTGCTTTCACTGTTAACTGAACAGAGTATATCCACTAATGGAAATCCTTCACATGAACAATTGGGAATATAATTGCTTTTTTCAGCTGTTTTGAATACACTATAACGGGTGGCAAAGAAGCAGGCAGTGACTGATTAAATCTTAGACCACCAGAAAGTACTGTGTGGGTATCTGGTGATCCATGCAACATTGTTTGGCAACAGTTGTTTTAGAGGAAAGTAAAGCAATTGAAGATGCTGTTTTGATGCTTGTTTGGTAATTGCATAATTAGATGAAGTGATGGGGAGAAATCTGGAACTCTAGACTCCTCCTTAGTTTTTGTTCATTTCTTTGGGAACAGGTCACAGGCCAACAAAAGAACTAATGTTCAGACACTTAAAACCATAATACTTAACCCCTGTTTTAATTGCTTATTCTTCTACTGGATCAGGCTGCCAAGAAAATATTCCTAAACTAAATATATTAAGGTTCCATGCCTAAATAATTCAGAGTTGTAGAACTGTTAACAAAATCTTAAAAAGGATTTCAGTAGTCTACTTTCTAATTAAATGTTATAAAATTTTTACCATCAACTAATTATGTGTCTGTATTTATCTGTGACATACTAAACCCGTAACATACATACACACTTCATCAGTGCTTAATATTTAATTTTTAGCCTGTAAAACTTAATTTTTATGAGTTTCTTTAAAATATACCCATGTTATAAAGGACAACCTAGCTATTGAAAGAAAATTACGCCAGCTGAAATGTCTGGGTAAAAACATAAAATCACATTACTTTCCTAAAAATACACTGCACAGGATTTTATCAAATTTAAGTATTTAAAGTATTTTTTATTAAAGTATTTTTACTAAAAAGTATTTATTATATTATTTAACATTTATTAATTAATTATTAAGAAGTATTATGAAGAATTTTATTAAAGTGTTGTCAATGACTTGAGGACAAGTAGGCAAACTATTGAATGTAGTGGAAAAAACATGATGTTATCTGATATTCCCTAGAGAGGTTTTCATTTTATATAAAGCTACAGCCTGAAGTAACACATACGAGATCAAACAAGAAGGCCTTGTGAGACCTGTCCTTAAATATTTGTTTGTCATGGAAAGGACCCAGGCTGCAGATTACTCTGCAGAGCTTTCACATATTACTTTGCTGTGGACTGATAAAGCAATAGAACGAGTGGCCATATGTGTTTCTGACATTTAGACTGAAAGAGTAAAAAAAAAAATAAAATCGAGGAAAAAAAAAAAATTGAAACCAAAAAAAAAGAAAGGAAGGAAGCTTTTCTCACCCATTGCAGATAGTAGCAACCTCCTGCTGATGATTTTGCTGGAGGAGCATTTTGTAACTGTAGGCTGGTGGTGTGAGCTACAGAAACATCCCTGAGGAAAATGTCTGTACCAGTGGCTGTGGCAGCCCTTGAGCTGAGCACAGGAGCTCTCAGATTTACAGTAGAAATTCTGCAGAGAAATTCTTATTGTGTGAGTTTGAATTTCTATCAGTTCTCTGTCTCAGTGTTGCCTTGTAACAATGAGATGCTGATTGGTACTTCAGTTTTCCTATGGCTCTTCAACAGTCTCCTTAATCAGTATAACAGTGTTAGTTATTCTAGATATCATGCCCAAGGAAAAAAACATTTTTCTTGATGCTGTCCTTTCAAGACTGTTTGTCTCTATTTCCCCTAGTGGGTTCTGACATTTAGCTAGTATAAATCATTGTAGAGTCATTAGAGAAGCATTTCCACTGGTGTAAATTGCTGTACTTCTATTAAGGGTTTATAGAGTGGTTTACAGGACCTGAGGGGCTTTGCCAGCAATGCCAGCAGAATAACGTAGTGCACATCAGGTGGGGATTTAGGACAGTATATGCTGATCACTGTTTCATGAACTGCCTGTAGAGAAAGATAATCTTTTATTAAAGAAGGAAAAAAAAAAAGCGCCACATTCAAGGAGTCTTGAAAGTAGAAAAGCTTTGCCTTATCTTCTCTGTTGTGTAGAACATTCCCTTGTGGCTCAATTCCCTTTCTTTCAAACTTGCTGGTTTAAATTTTACCTGTCGCGCACCCTGGATTACACACGGTATTACTTAACAGTTGGATTAAATCAGATGTGAGGCTGCGCTGCTCAAGTTACAAGTAGCCAAACTGGATTGTTATCTGTGTGTCACTTTGATTTTGCTAAAGAAAATTCCTTCTGAGCCCATGAGCCTCGAGTTAGTAGGTGGCCATGGCTGCTTCAGGGATCTTTTTTTTTTTTTTTTTCTTTTCAGTCCTAATGTGGATACTCTTTAAAAAATTGCCAGAAATTAAATGATACCCAGTGTCAACAGTGGTGATAAAATGAGGAATATGAATTGCTACTTTCCTGTTTTGATGTTTTCCATATATGATTTTAAACAGGAGGAAATAGAATCCTGTCTTTGTTGCAGTCCCTACAGTGAAGGGGGACTGTAGCAGGTGGATACTTACTGTTTTTTCTGCCTGATGTAATTTTCTGTTAAATGAAACGTCACTGAAGACACTGAGGATGTCATGGAGGAACTAACTTGACAAGTCAATTTGTTTTCAAGAATACTGTAATTACTGTGATGGAGACAAATTGATTTTCAAGGGACACAGGACCTGGAGCTGAAGAAGTAAAAAGCTGTGTATGTAGTGTGTTGAGGCTCTTTTGACTCTCCGTAATTTTGGGACTGCCTGACCACTTAGCCCTTGATAGATTAATAGTGAAACTATTTTTGTCATCTTTAAAATGATTCACCAATATAAGATTAATTATAATATATGAAACTAGAGTTGATCAGTATTTTTGACAAGCAGATACTAATTTTAAAAGATTATGATATTGGATTTTTTCTATTTTGAAGTAACATTTTGTTTTGCAATTTACTTCATTATTCTATTATAAGATATAATGGAAAATATTTTCTTGAAACAAAATTGAGTGTGACTTCTGTGTTTTTCAGGCAATTTCAAAATTCTTTGGGTTTGTTGCAGTTTGGAACATTAGTATATTTTCAATTCACATTTTTTAATATAATTGAAGTTCCAGTTTCCTCTCTGCATGGTTGAGAATATTTTTGTCCACAAAATAATTTGCATTCATTAACTATTAATCAATACAACTATTAATAACTACAATTAATTCAAGAGGCACTTACATATGAATAGCCACATTCTACAGATGGAAGAGGAAAGAAAAAACATTAATGTCTTTGTTCAAGGCCATAGAATTAAATACGAGAATGTGTGAAGCTTCTGATCTCAAGTGTTGTGCTCAAAGAGACAGTACAGTTTCTCATATTCAGCCATAAACGGAATTCAGCAAATGAAGAAATGAATAGCTGTAGAAAAATTTCCATTGTTACCCAAATGAAAGAAGTTATAAATGTTTCTCCTGGCTTTTCTATATGGGAAGCTAATTATACAGTTAAATACGAATTACTTTTTTGACCTGCCATAAAACGTCAAGAAAAGAAAATATTCCATTGATTGATGAATCAAGTTAATGCTAGGCTTAAACTTTCTGCTGTTAAGACAATACATCATGCTCTAGTATACTTTGAGTAAGAATAGAAAATACTGGTCTAAAATTTACATAGCCCTTAAAACATGTGGTATTAATGTCTTTTGAATTTGAGTGATCACAATAACATTTGTCAGTAAGCCTTTACAGTAATTAATGTTATTCCTCACTTAAGTAAATACCACCTACTTTGGAGGATAATGTTATCTTTTTGTGTTCAGACATCAATCAGTAGATTTAATATAAAACAGGCTTAGAGAAAATTCCACAATTTTTGCCAACAACAGTGCAATTTAAGACTTTGGATTCCAAAGACAAGTTGAAGCATATTTTTGCAGTGTCAGCTTGAGCAATTTTATACTGTGGTTTTCAGCCATAATACCATAAGATATAATTTATATTGGAAAAAATTTGACTTATTACATGTGACACTGTTGTTGTGAAATCTCATGGTAGGAGTGGAATCCAGTCATGTCACCACCATATAAATCTCTGAAATAGGGAGTTTGTAGTAGTAATTACTATCTGTATTTGAATGGAACACTATGATCAATTGTTGGCTGATGCCAAATTGAGAACCATATATCACTCTTATTAGTTGAGGTAGAAGAGAAATAAATACATAGTAAAAGGTCATCGGGAAAGATGTATTCAATATAAATGATCTAGTGTTCACTTAAGTGGGTGAATAAGAGAAAAGATAGCATGTAGCAAAGAATATATACAGCTTTGAAAGAACAACATTTATTATTATAAAAAAGTCCCAGAAAAAAAAAAATACAGAAGTAATAGAAGTAAATTAAGCTATTTAGTGCTAAGTGAGCATGGAGTAGCTGGAAAGTAAACGGTGAGTTGAGAGAGGAAAAAATGAATGTGTTGCTGGTCAGATTGTTGGCAACTCTCTGAGGCAGTACTTTTGCAATAGATTAATTTAAACCTTATTAGTGGAGTAATCTCTCATACAAATTAGCTGTCTAGGAATTACTGAAGTAGCTACACTGAAAAGCATGCAACTTCCCTTGACTTGTTTTACTATTTACTTGCAATAAGGGACAAGGGAATAAATGGTCATATTTATAGTTTTATGGAATAAACAGAAGCCTATAAAGAGATTTTGGGTTTGAGGAACTTTGCAAACCGGAAAATATAATTTTTAAAGTATTTTAAACTGTAAACAGCTGTATAATATGATATCTGTTTGAAACAATGTGTAGTTCACCACTTCTGTTTGGTTCTATCCAATTAGGCGATACTGTGTTTTCAGTGTGAATATTGATAAATCTGGTAATGAATGAATATTTTTCTGTGGCTAATTAAAATTAGTTATAACCTACTTTCTGTGTAATGCCTATAACGAAGCAACTAAGTATCACAGAATATGAGCCAGGCATAGAGGAAATGTTGGCAAATTGTGGTTCTTGGATGTAAATGAGAAAAAAAGCGAGATGAGCCTCCCTGGACTGTGTGACTCCTTATGGGTGCTCCTGGGAAAGAATCAAGCAAGTGGGTTACTGTGCCCAGGTGGCGCAGTGGGCGGGCTGGAGCATGGGTCTTGAGTTGGTGGGGGAGTGGTGATGGTGGTGGAGGTTTACTTGGTTTTGTGTCCCCTTGTGAGAGACTGCTGAAAAACAGGGCAAAGGCCAAGAGAGGTGTGTGCTCTGGGCCCTCCAGTAAGGCTAGGGGGTTGTTGGTGTGGCTCCTAGCTAGTGTTGGGAGCTTCAGAAGGAGCTTGGGGTCCTTGACCTGAGGAAGAAGGGGAGTGCAGAAGAAAGGAAAGGTGGTCATGGAGGAGGAGGGCGGCTTGTCTGACTTCTGTAGGTGCCTCTGTACTGCAGCATGGCCCCAAGCGGCTGTGCCGGGCAGGAATTACTCCTTAACAGGCAGGTAGGTGGAAGGACTATTTGGGGAAATGCAAATGGGGTAAAGCAGATTCCAGGGATAGTAAAGCAGACTGCCAGGATATAAACCAGGTAGGCAAAGAAGCTCTTACTGTTCACAGTCTCTTGAGGGTTTGATTCAGGGTGTCTTTTTTTCTTTGTCTGCTTTTTTTCCCCCTCCTATTTTTTTTAATCAAATAGGAGTTTCTCTAACTTCCCTACCAATGAAGTCCTTCTTTTACGTTACGCTCTGAAGGGGTAGGCCGTCTTTTGCCCCTAAATCACGTTTTCCTGTTTGTGTTGGTGTTTATATAGGTGCTACAGAGCTCTTATGCCATTTAACCCATTTAGGGTTAAATTCTCTCCTCTTCTGTAAGCCTTCTTAAGATGTTTAGTTAATTTGAATTCTGCTTGCTTCCCTGGTCTTCCTCAGGTTCATACACCTTGGTGGCTCAGGGACATCTATGCTGTCTGCTGATGGATAGTCCCTCCTAAAAGAGAGTACCAGAGGAGGATGCCTTGCTGTGTCCTTGCCCAGCACCTACTCTGTAGGTTCTGCTGTGGCTGTTAAGATGCCAATTAACTCCTCTTCTGCACTACTAATGTTCAAATTAATCTTTTTGCTAGGTCACAGATAAGTAAGGGTGTTACTGGGTTTCAGGCCCACTTAATAGTTTTGAAAAGAGTGACATGATTTATCATACTGTTAAGGAGAGAACAGTAGTCTACATAAGCTGTTCAAATCTGTATAAGGCTAAAAGAATTAAAATGCTGAATTACATTTTTAGTGATAATGTATGGTGAGAACCTTTGCCCAAGAAGGAGAGCTAATTGAATATATTAGATTTTGAATTATTTCAAAAAGCTGCTGTTAGTGATACTTATGCTGCATATAAAGGGAAGCATGTTTCAGAGATGGGTATCAGTTACTCTGTTATTTTTCCCCCGTTCAGCATACTTGTATTGATCTGAAGCAGAAAGTCAGATGAAATGGCAAAGGGTATTTATTTGAGTAGCTAAATGGTTATTTTATAGTCTATTTCATATTAGGGACTGGCTTAGAATTGAAAAGATGGAGTGGTATTAGGTAGTAGTAACACTAAATCTTGTTTGGGTGTTTTGCCTCTTCAAGGTAAGTAAAAAGCTTCTGGAACGGATGTCTTTCTTTGGATCAGAAGCATTGGGAAGCAGATTACTGTCAGGGGTAAATTTTCATTTTATACTGTGGAAAGTGGAATTTCTTTAAACTACTTATGTGTTATCTTTATCCTTGTTCTTCCTTTCAAAGCAAAAAAGACGTTTTTTTCCTGGATTTGTTGGTCTTCTGAGTGTGCAAGTATGTGTGTAAGGCAAGCACAGACATAGTTTTATAAATGAAAAATCAGCCTTTCTGTGTCTTCTCACACCATGTGCTCTTATACATGAATTATTGCTGTTTCTCCCTTGATTCTAACCAAACTCGCAGATGTCTGACTAAAATAAGCTTTGTGAGTGTAGAGATCTGATTTCTTTAGTGCTAAAAACCACAGCAGTAACTAGAGGGTTTAGATATTGATTTTGACCTGTGCGCATAATGTTATCTCATCTGTTGGTTGCTAAATATGGCAATCTGTAGGAAAGGTCATATTCTCAGACCTAATTAAGAAAATCAGAAGAGGCAAATAACAGAAATGAGAAGTCCTAATAATGACCTGACAGGGCTGCTGTGTTATTGCAGATAGGCAGAGTCAGGCTGCAGCACAGCTGACTTCAGAATCAAATGTCAAGAAAGAAGGCAGTGCTTTCCATAGCTCTTGCCTCACTTATGGTAGTGATAAATTTGATTCATCGCCTCCTTTTTTTGGATAAATAATTAATTTATTTTTTTGTTCTGTTTCAGTCTCATTCTTCTAATGGTAAGCTTTCAGTCTCCTGCATCTCCCTTTAATTGAGATGAAGCCTGAGCTTGAGCAGTTTCATATGAGAGAAAAGTGCTGGAAAACTTAGAACGGATTTGTGCCAATACTGATGTTTCTCTTCTGTAAAATACTAAGAAAGAAGTAAATTATACTTCCTTTGAGCCTAGAACAAGTATTAATGCTTGGGTTAAGCGCATTTTCTTTCTGTACACATGGAAAGTAAATAATGGCCTAAAAAGTGAATACAGATTGAATCTATTACTGAAGTGCTAGTGCTACAACAGCTATACGAGGTGGGATGAAAGTTGCATTTTCCTTCTTTTCTGAAGTTGTTCATCCTACATCTTGTTTGGAAGGGAAAATGAATTATTTCGTACTCTTTTGGCTGTAGCTAATTTTTATTGCTGTTCTTTAAACAAATTGTTTATTCTAGGTGGAATTTTATTATTTGATGAATTGAGTTAAATTTATTTTTGCATGGCAAATGAACAGCATCAACTGTTTTGTATTTGTACAGCATTTAGTTCCGTAGTGTCTACTGTTACTGTTCTTGGGGACTATAATGACACAAGTAACTAATAATTACTCTGCTTACAGCTCTTTTCAAAACACTACACAAACTACTTTATCACAATGTCTCTCTATCTCTTTTTATGGATATGGAAGTAATGGCACAATTCTTATGTTGTCTGATGCAAAGCTAGAGGCAAAACATGGGTATATGGGTATCCTGGATCCTGTGTTTGGAAAGATTACTTACATCACCGAGATACCAGTGTGAGAGAGTGCACTGACAGTAGATCATGACTTGCATAAAACAAGGAGATACAAAAGCAAATCTGTGTGATTGTGCACAGTATCTAAAGAGTAGGGATAATTAATGACAAATTATATATGGAAATTTACTTTTGGCATTATTTAATGGACAAACTTATGAAGCATTCTCTTTGCGTGGGTCCTGCTTTCCTCTAGGATTGAGGCTGGTCTGTTTTTCTGCTGTATTTGAGATGCAGTTCTACTCTGCAAAGATTGTGTAGGAGGAGAGGAAGGGGGATTGGTTGTATTTATTATTTTAAGGGCTTTTGACATGCAGGTTTGCTCAGTCAGTGAATTGAATACAGAGTTATTTCTTCTGGCTCTCAGTGCTTTGAGCTTGCCTTTTGGTTTAGAGGGGACTTGCTACAGATTCTTTTACTTTTATGCATCAGCCATCTCTGGCAATGAAACTAAACCTGCCAATCTGTTAAATATTTGTCAACTGCTATGTGCAGATATCAGCAATACAATCTTTGTTTAATGTCATTCAGTTATTTCAAACAATTTGAAATACAAGTTTGTGTGAAATTCAGCATTTTCTGCCATATTTGACTAAGTGCTGCATATTTAAGTGCTGCACACAAGTTCTCTGTAACAAAACATAGTAAAAATGTATTGTTTGTCTACCCTGGCCATATAACAGATTTCTTAGCTTCTGCATACCCTCAGAGAAGGTTTTCTGTTGGATAGAGTACTAATAGTTGGAACTGTGTCTGAGTAAATCCGGTGCAGGTAGAACTTTGTGGGATATTACTTAGTCTTGTCCTTTCCCTGGCTGACACACAGATGTTCCTTAAGGTGATCCTTTAGAGCAGGAGAACTGGGGGTGCCTGTTTGGGACCCATAGTGCGATTTGTAGCTCTTTATGAACTGAGGTTCATCTATTTCCTTTGGGCAGAAGGAGCTCTGGTGTGTCTTAATCTGCCTTTCAAAGATTATAGGAGTAGCAGAGCTAAGAAGGTGGGACATGCATCAAGAGAAAGAGCCTGAACTCAATTTCTTTTGCGTGACATCGTGAAGCCATCTGTATGATAAAAACGTAAAAATAATCTTCACTGATAAGGGCATTAAAATGGACAGTAATCCAAAAGCACAGTTCTATTTTGGAAAGTGGTAATCTAAAAATGTCAATTTTGAATCCAGCAGATCTATTCCTGTGAATATTAAAATATTACTCGCTGAAATAGGTGACAAAAAATACTGTTTTAAAGTATTGGACAATGATCTGATTTCTTTCAAATGTATCATCTGTGAAACAGTCTATTAAGTTTCCATTGTTTATATCCATTTAAAATTCTGTCACTTGAAATTTTTGAGAGTTATATGGATAATTATTTCCCTGGGCATTTCTTCCTCTTGCTATTGATCCATTTAGAATAGAAAAATCCTTTCCTCTGAGGAAATCAAATAGAAAATACTTAATGCTGAATTAAAAATAAAATTTTTTTAGCTTTTTCTGAACTTTTAGAATCTTATTGGCAATGCAGTCAAGTGAAATATTGTGAATGATTTGAATATAAAATGCATCCTTTCAATGCAAACAAATCAAGTGGGTTTTTTTCTGTAAATAAGCAATTTATTTTTGTACAAAACCCCTAATTCTGTATACCTCTGGTCAGAATTTGTTAGAATCACTTCCTCACAAATGCAGTTCTATCATATTGTAAATGTTTTTACAAAATTTCTTTTTGTGAATTTCACAAGGGAAATTAGGATAAGAGTACTCTGAAAGCAAAGTAGTTTGCCTTGAATGTTATAAATCTAATTTCAAGTATTTTATTTTGTATTCCTATTTTCATATCCAATTTCCTAAACTCCCTTTCCGTGATTCCTCCCACCCCCCAAGTTATTCTAATCCTTGACTACTTTTTCAAATAAGACTTAACCAAATTTCAAACTTTTAAGTCCTTCTTGAATCATGATTATTTTTGTCTTTGGTAGGACACTTACTGACAAACAGCATTTTTTAAAAAAAAATCCCAGTGATGAGTTTTAATTTTAAGAACAAGTTTTGTACCACTACTTTTGAGCAAGAATAAAAATGGTTTTTAGAATGTTGGGATGAAAAAGTTTCCTGCCCTTGCTTGAGACTTGTAAGCACTGCATGATTAAAAAGCTTGACTTTGAGACTGAATCTAAGAGCAGGCCATTACTGGGGACCTCTCCAAATGTAAAACGCTATTTTTTGCTGTTGAAGTTTGTAAAGAGGAAAGGGAGAAATGGGCACTGGTTTTATATATTTATATATTTTCCTATATATAGGAAAAAGGCCAGAAGACTGTGCTGTAATGTCAGAATGCAAATATTTAGAGAGACTGTATGTTCTTGTCACTCAGGGACTTGCCTATCCAGTTTGAAAATAAGGTTATCATGTTATAATTTTCACTGTTTTTTCCCTTTGCTTTTCCTCTCCATGCTGAGTGTTCGGAAGTACCTGCTTTCCCTCCCCTGTAAATGAAGGCCTTATGCCTTCTGTGTCATATACTCTGAATTGGCATCAAGACTTTGCTCCATTGTTTACGAAATAAAGTCAATTATGGAATGAGTGGGAAATGGAAATTAACTTTGTGAAGGAATTTTTGCATCGGTGACTTGAAAAGTTTGGCATAGATAATCATTGGAAGAATAGATCACTTGGTCTCTTCTAGATCTCTGCAAGTATCTCTGATTTAAAGGAAGGCTGCTTTTTTCTGGTTTTGTTCTTCCTGTTTGCTCCCCTCCCCCTGGTCATGCTAGATCCTGTCCAAATACTTAATAGAAATTGATAGTGTGTTCCCAGGTAACAAATTACATCTGTCTCTGAAAATGAGTCAACGTAATCATGACAAATTCATGAAATAAAGGGAAAATACATTGCTGCAGTCCTGGGGAGCATGAGTCAATACGCTTTATGTAATTATTTAATATAACATCTCTTCTAGTGCATTGAACCAGCCTAAGACACTGAAGCAGTTGTATTTATGCAGGAATAAACAAACTTCCAGTAAAAGCTGGTGACCAGAAGTATGCAATTATGCATTTCCAGAAATACTCATTAAACCAGTCTGCTTAAATTTTAATCAGACTTCTATGTATGAAACAGTCTTGATAAAAGGGAGTAGAAAAAAAAAAAAAGGATTTTTGTGAAAGGCTATTCAGATCTTCTTGTGCCCCAAATGGCTTTGAATTTTTTTATTTAACTTCTTGTGCATGGAATTGCAAATCTGTCTAGAAGTTAACAACACAAAGTCCTGCATGTTGGCTTAATTCTGTTTTATGGGAGCCATGTTAGTATCAGCACAGAAATACTACATTGATAACAAAGCTGTCATAAAAAGAATATATGATGTGGGGACTAGACAGTGAGATATTTGAAATAGTTAATCTTTGTGTAGTCTGTGTAAGAAATGTCAGAGGACTGTTTATCCGTGTGTGAATTCTTATATGAAAGTTAAGTCATAGGAAATGTGCTATTACACAGAAAAACTAAAAATCACTGGGTACTTGCATTATGTTTTGGCCTTCCTTATTTATCTTCCTGCTACATCTGAGCTAAATACTGCAAACGGTGTTAATATCTGAGACATGAGAGGATGTGTGTTGCCCAGGATCAGAAGGAAGTCAGGAATAGCTGTAAGAGATTCATGACTCTGGATGCTGGAGTGAATTCAATAGGTGTCTGGTTATGTTCCTCTCAACATTAGATTTGTATAATGTAATGGTCAGTAACTTCCACATTTATTTTCAATAAGACTAATGTAGCATCAGGATTCACATGGACAATCTACCTGCACAAATGGATGTGCAATAAATAGCCTGTCATCTGAAGTCTTTACAAATGTAAACCTGTTCAAATAATCTGAAAGTGTTGTTCAGAGAGCAACCCACAGAATGTTACTGGTTGAACATAAGAGTACATTCATCTATCCCTGAAAAGGGTCACTAACCTTTTCATGTTTCACAGTCTCTCTTTTCAGGTGTTATCTGATGACCATCTATTTGTTATGGATCACCTTGTGTCTTTTGGAAACTGCAGTTATGAATATTGTTGTTTTAATACTAAATTCTAATGGTCATTGTGCTTTATCCTTCTAGGGCATCAGTAGCCTCTTCAGTTCACTTAAAGTGGTCAGGCTACTTCGGCTGGGTCGCGTAGCTCGGAAGTTGGACCACTACATTGAGTACGGAGCAGCAGTCTTGGTTCTGCTGGTTTGCGTGTTTGGTCTTGCAGCACACTGGTTGGCCTGCATTTGGTTCAGCATAGGAGACTATGAAGTTATCGATGAGGATACAAACACAATCCGAACTGAGAGCTGGCTCTATCAGCTGGGGATGTCAATAGGAACACCTTACCGCTTTAACGCCTCAGGCTTTGGAAAATGGGAAGGTGGACCAAGCAAAGATTCAGTCTACATCTCCTCATTGTATTTTACGATGACCAGCCTCACCAGTGTTGGTTTTGGGAACATCGCTCCGACTACAGATGGGGAGAAGATCTTTGCTGTTGCTATGATGATGATTGGCTGTAAGTATTAGAGATTCTGTCTCTCACACACAATGCCAAATAGCTGTGTGTCATGAATATTTATATCATAAGAACATCTGGGATCATGTCAAATATTATTATGCAGTTAAAAGTATTTTTGGTGGCAATAGGTATTGCACACTTTCTTACTGGTTAGTTTTAAAATCACAAGTGGGAGTATTACTGACTAGCAAAAAATTCAGTCATTTTGGAAGCAATATTCTGTCAATATGCTCTCAGTATTCTCTTATAAGTAAACCATAAAATGTGTAAAGCCTGAAGTATTAAAAATTAATGCACCACAGTGGGTACAGACAACCTTTGTGCCTCCATTTGGTATGTAACAAAGTCTGTCTGAGAGCTGTATATATTGGACAAGTGGGTTGGTGAGTAGGAGGAGGTCAGGAGCATCTCACAAGGGAGAGAGAACAATGGCACTCTAGAGGCCACAAACTCAGCTGTGGGCTGAGCATACAGTCAGATCCTAAAGCAACCAGGATGATACCAGCCTTGGGCACCTCTGGCTCACATTTCCTTGTCACAAAGGATTCATATTGCCAAGCTGTCCATCTTCTGGCCATGTTGTGACTTCAGTGCAGGATCTGTACTCAAAGTGCCTTGAGAGCTACTTGGAGTTGAGAACCATATGGTGGCCACCATTAAACTAGGTCCTGTTTTTTTGGTAAGGGTGGAATTTGAACCAAAATAAGGAAAAAAAAAATTGTACTTTGTACGTGGAAGAGCATATTATATGGAGAAAGAGAGATGCTTCTGTATATTAATATTACATCTAGAGGAGAAAAAAGTCAATCCTTGCTAAGCAGAAAATTAAAACCAAATATATAATGAAACTCAATTAGCAGCACAGTGCCTGTTATGACAAAAACGTGAAGCTTTGATTCTGAAGTGTCATTTTACAGCAACACTGAAATCACATACTGAAATTACGTGTGCAGTGTTAAGCAGGTTGAAGGTTGGTGAGAAGTATAAAGACAAGCATTCTTGATCATGTAGGGATTGGGATATTTTAGCTATAAAAATTGTTAATTTTGTTCTTCTAGCTTTTTCCACTGCTAAGAGTCCCATCATCCTAATAAAACACCCACGTAGCAGAAGAGAAATTTATATAAAACTCGGAGAAAATGATGCGGTTTCCTCATGAGAAGGTGCATTAGACAATGTAGCAGTGTAGTACAAAACATACTTCCTAATGAGAGTACCTGTTCAATAGGAAATATCCTGACCTTTGGCTTATTGTTCACTGGGTTATGCTCATGATACTAGCTAGACAAGAATAGCTAGTATTATTCAGTATTATTATTTAGTAATATGAATACTGAATGAACATAACCTTCATAAAATCAAGAATGTATATGGGGATATTTGGGAGTTGTACCTGCTCCAAACTCTTCATATAAAAATCTGGTGGAAAGAAACTGAATTTATGTAAGATTAATTTTCATATATATCTGCTCTGAATTCTAAAATGAACTTTAATTTCAGCAGGTTGTAAAAAATGGTGTTCTGATCATTTTAAATGTCATGAATGCAATCACATTTGAAGGAAACAATTCTGTTTGTATTTGGACTTCTGGAACTTTACATGTCTAATCCTATAATTGTCTCTGTATCTGAGCACCTTTATCCTGTGAACAACTACTTGGAAACCATTCAGACTTGTTCACAACATGTGCTTGTGGGTATGGCAACTAAGTAATCCCATCTTTGATTTTACCAGTCTGGATATTGCAGGGTCTTGATTGCTTTTAACATGCTGAAATTTTCATCTGTGGTCATTCATTCCTCAGGATGGGAGGAACAAAACTAATTTGGCTTTTTTGCAGGTATTTAGAGCTTAATTGTTGATTGACATTCTTCCACCATAAAATTTTATGTTAAAATAACACTATTTGGCCTATAGAATGAAGCTCTCAACCATTGATCTGAGCTTGAACTAGGGCTGTTTTATAAGAGGTTTTTCTGATCTGTTGGGAACCGGAAAGATACATAGCAAAGGTATCAGGGATAAATGTGGGGGAGGGAAAAGATATTTTCTGGCTAAAGCTTTTGTGTATCACGTGGAATAATTCGTATTTGTCCCTGACCAAGTAACACGTTTGTTATGAGCTGAGCTGCAAACTTGTAACACAGTTGCTGGCTACACATTCCTGTTACAGTCCTCATTTCACAGATGTCGGATCACGTAGATTTGCACATGGGGTTGGTAGGGGCTGTGGATGTCCAAAGCTTCAGAAATAATAAATTTCAAATCAGTTCTACTAATGTGCTACTGTCCATTAATAAAAGGAAAGGAAATATGATTTCTCATTTATACTTTGTCATTAACACTGTTTATTTAACACCTGTTTAGTGATGCTGTCTTTCAGTAGCACAGGGAAAGCCATTTTCTTTCCATGAAGGATGCAGAAAGTGCCTAATTGACTATCTAAACTCCGACTGAAGATAAGTGGGATTTGCTGAGTCCAGCCTCAAACTTAACACTCAATTAACTTCTTCCCGCTAGAGAAGTCTTTAAGAATTGTGTGAATTTATCTTGTTTTTTAAGTGGCTAGGTATAGTCTGGGCAAAAATATATACCTGTATATGTAAATAGTCCAGTGAAATAAGTGAAGTCATTTTACAGCCTTTTCTGTATGAAATGAAAGCAACACTGTTACTTTTTCTTTGAGGATTTCATTTTCGTTTACTTGAGTAAGACAATATGTTAACAAGATTGGTTTTGAGATTCCAAAACTGTCACTATAGTGTCGTTAAAAAAAAAAAAAAAGTATTTGGGGACAAATGTATGACAGCCAGCATTAATATTTCAGAGTGGTTCCAGCAAAATTTTACATTAAATAGGCTGGAAGTTTTTAATAGGAGGGTGGTTTTTTCCCCTTGGGCCAATTAATCTCCTGTGAATAAATAGTAAAACTTCCACTAGGCTGATGGGGACAGATTTAGATGAACGGAAAGAAAATGATAACATTTTTTTCTCTTTGTGTGTTTTATCCTCTGCTCTTTTTTGAATAGAAATAAGTTCTGTGACAAAAAAAATAGTGGTTTATTAAACTATATTGTAGCCAGCTAAGCTTACAGCCACAATTTTATTATCAAGATCACCATTGAAATGTTGATCTTTTTATTTGTAAAAGAAACTGAATTTTCTTGAAATGGAGGTGGTGGTCAACATGTGTGAAAATGTCTACGACCACTCCCTTCCTTGCATAGGCTGTATGTGTAGCTACTCTACAGAAAGTTAGGGTGCGGGTACCACTTCAGTGCACGGTGAGCAATTGCCTCCCACTGGTGGCTGACCGAGAAACTACAGCAGTGTGGAGCTTGCTCGTTCCTGGATCCAGTTTAGAGTCATAAGCGCTGCAGCCTCCTTCTGATTTTTGATGTCAGTGGTCTTGACTTCAGTTTGCTCCATGAGCTGTGCCACCATGGTTTGATAGGGGCACTCAAGAACTGCTTCCCTGGAGTGCAGATGTTGGCATCAAGTGGAGGGAAAGGAAGAATTTACTTTTAGAAGTGTGAACTCTTCCTACTCAGTGAACTCAAGGATAAATAAATTATATATATACAGGCATACGTACATATGTACCTGGTATATGTGTATACACAGAGAGAGAGACTGCACATATATTAAGGAAAAAAGAGAGCATATGGGGTTTTCCCCATGTTTGATATTCTAGAATTGTTTTTAATAGAGTGGATTTGATTGTGCAAAGTTCTTGTATCTCTGGGGAAGGCTGGACATGGTATATGCTACCCTGAGGAGCATTGCCAGGTGGCGCAGTTTTGCCAGGCTTTCTGGTCCTTGTTTCTAGCAAACTCAGTTTTTAGTTTTGTTTTTGGTTTACTTAATTTAATGGCAGAGTATCTTAAATGGTTTCTGGGGAGGAAAGTCATGAATGGCAGTGATACTTTTTTCTTTGATCTTGGAGTGTTGTGTGAACCTCTCTGTTTCACGAGAGGAGTTACTATGTAAACAAGTGATTTTTAAGACATTTATTGCTGTCTTCTCCACTGACAAACTGACTGAAAGGTTTGTAGTACAGTCAGCACAGGACTATGGTGACATCCAAACAGGATGTTTGTGTCAGAAGGGCTCAGAATATTACAAGTGTTTGAAAGTGTGAACAGTTCATAACTAGTGTCCTTCCATGTGTGTTGAGTATGCTTATTCACAGAGAGATGGAATTAATACTCTGTAATTATGTTCCATCTTCTGTAAGACAAAATTTGGTTTTCTCTGCTGCTCAGCCACCAGTCCGCTCACTCCTCACTCCCTCTGTAAAGCTGATCCTCTGACAAATACATTTGTGTTATATAATATTAGCTCTTTGTAGACCTATTGACCATTAGTAATAGTACTTTGCTATAATGTCAAACAGCTGTTTAAAAAAAGTAGGTAAGATCACTTCCATTTTCTTTTTTTATTCAGTCTTTCGTTATGGTAAATAATAAATCAGGTAACTTCTAATTAAAAATTTAGAGATGTGTTAGTGAAGCTATCCTGGACTGGTGGGAATTTTGACCTTTCAGTCAGCTTGCCAGTGGAGAGGACAGCAATAGACATCTTAAAATCAGTTGTTTACACAGTAACTCCTCTTGTGAAACAGAGAGGCTCACACAACAGTTGAGTGCAAATGTGTTGATCTAGTAAAAAGTTTAAGGTATGTGAGCTTGTAGAAGGAAGGCTGGATATGTCGTGTTATGAGTGTGTACACACTGAGAGGGGATGATTGAGGTGAATAAGCTGCATGTGGGTATTGAGCCTGTAGGGCTGACTGGGCTGGTTGGTTTTACACTTGGGGCAAATTATATGAAAGCTTGTCTTGGTCTCAGCAGCCCTGGTCTCTGCTTCGGGGCCACCTTCTCAGGGAGGTGTTCTTGTGCTCTCAAATGCAATGACTGTACACACTGTCCTACTGACCTTGTTGTGGCTGCAGTTTGCAGGGAGAAAGTATTTTACTGTTGGCTATTTTGACATGGGAAGGTGCAACCCGTTACTAGATTTGTGAGGGACTGCAGCATACTCACTGTGTATCCCTGGGCTATGTATGGTCCATTGGTCAGCTTCACCGAAGGGGGATACGAGTATGTGAAAAATACTCTTGATTCTTGACCTCAAATAATGCACATCTGTTTGGGAAGAACAAATTGTTTTAAAATAGAGATGAAGTATCCAGTGGCTGCTCTTAAGGATTTCTGTTCTGTGGAAGCTTGATGTCTCTGTTCACATAAGCAGTTCATATTACTGTGTAGCTGTTTTTCCTGAACATATGGTAAATTATAGTTTTATAAAGCAAACTTTCTTCACATCTGTCAAGGAACTGACCTGCATGGTTTTACCTCACTTTATTTATTGAGTGTGTGTGTTTATATAGAGAGAAGTATGAGTGTTACTACTGGAAGTAAAAGCAATTAACTCCTCAGCTTCATTTTAAATGAATCAAAACATATTTGCTTACCCCTTTTCACAGATGGCCAGTAAATTGCTAATTAATAGGGAATATGTCTACAGACAGATCTTTCAGAGAGGCTGATGTTACATAAAAGCAGGTTTAAAACCACTGTCTGGGTCTGGAAAGATAGATACTTTCCATTTTAATACTTGTGGGGGAAAAAAGCTATTTCAATTTTTAGTTTCTTCCCTGTGGAGACATATGCTTCGAAATAACAGTTCTCATATATTTTGTTCAGTGAAGCTGTCAGGTTGAGCTGCATATTGTTTATTTTTCCTAAGCAATAGTAGAAACCCGAGGACTTCCATTTGCAGTTTTCACATCTGGGCCCTGTGTCAGCAGTCCCCTTGCTGTGCAGGTGGAGTAGGGATGAACAGTTCTAAAAATGCTTTCATTTTCCACTTTTAACATACCATAATACTGATGGATGTTGCCTATCTGGATTTTTTGAGCAACTGAGCAAAATCTATAATTTCAGTGGCCTTTTGTTAGTGTTCTCAGTTGCCCTGAAAGATCCCAAGCTTTTGGTGCCTGTTCATGCTAAATTCTCCTTGTTAGGTAGAAACTTCCTGGAACCACAGGGCTTGACTCATCCAAAATATGAAGTTCACTGAGGAAAAGGCACATGTTTGAATGCTAAACTAAATCATAAATCCCCCTGTTAACACTATAATTAGACCAGATAGTGAGAGGGATCATGGAAAAAGAATAAAAGTGGGAGTTAAAAGGTCAGACTTGAGGACATGCATGCTCACATACTGTAATAAATTTTCAGCCACTGAGTTCATTAATCAAAGCAGACCAGAGACCAAACCCACTCATCTTTATCGGTCATGTGCAACACAAACATCATGCAGTCCCTGCAGCACTTCAGCTGTTGACTCTGATTAAGGTAGAAACAGACCCCAGGATCGTGGAGTAGAGCCGTCTCAGCTTTTTTCAGCTTTATCTGAGAATAGCTTCTTTCTCACTAGACATAAAAACAGGAATGAGGATAACATTAAGCAAATTTGAAAACATAATTAGATAGCTTTATTTACAGCACTCTTGCTGAAAAAACCAGAAATGTACCCTAGTAATATGAATATCCCTCCGAACCATGAGAAAATCTTGGTGGCTGATGTCATGACACATGGGTCACTGTTGCTCCTTCACCTCTTCACAGAGGACTAGTGTGCTTTGGTGATGCCTAGCAGGGCAGGAAGTGTTCAGAAGGATAGCCAGGAACTGATGAAAACGGGACTGTTGTTATCAGAATACCTGAACAAGATACAGATGCATTACAGTGTCATGTTTGATGATGTTCCAGAGGCATGATCTTCCCCTCATAATGCAGTTCATAGAGTGTTAGAGCAAATGGATGCAGCCGTGCTGTGTGTGTACTTGCCAAATATGCACACACCTAATCGTAAGAGAAGCATGTGTCCCCCTAGTACTCCTTTTAGGGGATGGAGGACAGGCACATGCTGAAACTGGTTTTCCTGCAAGTTAGTGGCCTGAAACTGAGGCCCAGCCATGTGCCAAGTGCTGACTGGGTTTGCTGAGGATATTTGTTCAGAGGACTGAGCACAAAGGCCTATGAGACTTCAAAACAACTTTTTCTGTATTCATGGTTATTGCAAGGGCCTTGTTTTGATTTGGGGACGTGCTGGGAAAGGAAAAAGAAACCTTGCCTTGTAAAAGTGGTTTCTTAGATACCTGCTTTTTGTCACCAACCCAGGCAAAATGACAAAATTTTTTTAGATGCCACAGACTTCTTGCTAGCCACTGAGGTTGTGGTTGGCATGCTTTCCATATGGCTGATAGTTTTGCATTGCTTTTCATTCTCATCTGTTTTAGCCACCACCAACACTATTCAAGCTAGTAATTCCTGATTTAAACACCTGGATCTATTTTAATTTTTTACAATTTCTTATATTATTGTATTTCTTTTTAATAGGTAGGGAGTCTTTGCAGATCTATTCCCTCACCCTTCTCTGCTGTGCTTTATTACTTCTTGCTTGAAGCTAATCATGATATTTGAAGAGCTGGTGTATTACTGCTATAATTGTTAAACAACTGTTTGGGCTTTCTGAATGTTGTTGTGCTTGGACGCTTTCTTCATTAGTATTAACCACCAGAACTGTCATGGATAATGTTTCTCACCTACACCAAGTTTCAGCAAAGAGGTAGAGCCAGCAGAAAATCCAGATAGAGTTTCTCTGAAGGTTAGAAGGAGGGTTTGGCTATTAGGGCAGGATTTGGTCTGCTTATCTCTAAATGTGAAAATACCTCAATTTTTCTTGTTAAAAGTAAAGAATGAATAATAATAATTTTAAAAAGTAAAAAACCAAACCAAAAAAACCCTCTTCAAAAACCAACAAAAAAACCACCTATGAAAACCAAAACCCCGAAGTCATTGTGATTAAAAAAAATAGGTAGACAACATTGTTTTAGGTTTTTTGGCTATATAAACAATCCTTCAGACAGTTGTGTCCTGAGGGATGCAGTTTTCAGTGAAGCGCATCGGTATCTCTCATCAGAAAGCGTGGGACTGTACCAGGTCAGGGTGGTATTTTCAGACCCACCGATGAGCTGGAGTGTCTGGGCCTGCACAGTTACATCACTGATATTCAGTACAGACAGAGCATGGTGGAGAGATGTGGTCAGTGCTGACAGACTTCACAGCACAGCAAGCTCCAAACCCTGAACTGTAGCTCTTAAAAGTTGCCTCCTCTGTGGATAAAAGACGTCAAAGGCCTGCAGATTTTTTAAGGATTGCTTCTGCTGAAACATAAAACACTGGTGTCGATGCCAGCAAAAGGACAGACTTCAGGTGACATGTATGTAAATAGCAAACTCCTACAAAAATAATTTCCTCCAGGCTAAGATGGACTGAAAGGTTTTTTCAGGATCACAACACCAGTGCTAATGCTGTAATAAACCTGTCTGAGCTAATGACCATGGCTACGTGAGGAGTGGCCCGTTCATATGGGGTTAGTCATCTCCTCACCACAACACACTTCAAAGTAATAGTTATAGAAGAAAAAAAATGTTTTTTGTTATTTCTTACTATGCAAAAGTGAGTAAGCAATATTCTTGTTATTTGAAGTGTATATGACCAGATTAAAATAGATTAAATTATAGCTATTAAATTTCTTGCAAAATGCAGCTTGCAAATGGCAAGGGCAAATTTCCCATGTACTTTTGGTTGTGGGGGGAAAAAAGAAGATAAAAAGTCCAGAGCTGTATCACATATATATATATGCTTGATGAATTGTCTCATGATGTGTCATCTTGCCTTAATGACTTAAAAAATTTCAGGCTGTACTTCAGTCTAATGGATCTAGGGAACGACCCTACCTCAGAATATACTAGAACTTAATTGCTAGAATAGTCCTAGGAAATTTTACTCCAAATCACTGTCAGTATCATGCAAATCCAATCAGGATAATTTTTGAAGTGAGATTTTTTTTTGTGAAAATTTTTAATTCTCAAGGTTCTTACAGTCTGTTGTCTCCTGCAGAGCTTAACCTCGCTCTCCAAGACACTAGACAACTTTTGAAAGGACTGTAAATGCAAATGGAGGAAAAATAGTTCTGTTTGACAGGAAGGAAGATGAAAGCTGTAAAGTGATAATGGTTTGGGTTTTTTTGGCATATGGGGAGAGCTCACGCTACAGTAATGTTACAGATAATTGCCTTTTTTCCCTTTGTTGCACAGCGTTTCTAAATTTTTTCCCTTGAATTATTTAAAAGTAATGAGGAGGATAAGGAAAATAAACAGCTATCCCAGTTGTGGTTGTCTGTCTTTTTCACCTGATACCTTTCATATCACATGCTTATTAGTGCAAAATTTGGCTTTCTTTAGGCTATTTCTAACATTTCTTCCTACAAGTAGACTTAAAACACTGAAATATGCTGACTCTTTTAAACTTTCATCAGCATGTGCAACCAACTTGTTTTGAATTCTGAAGGATCATCATTAACTCAGTATTTGGGAGGGAAGTGCCTGATGCATCAAAAACATGGACTGAGAGGGCAAAGGAGCATAAAAGGAAGAAGGAATATTTCAGGCAGGTGAACCATGAAATAATATACAAAATGGGTGTCTTGTTCCCTATGAAGAAAAAAATCAGGAGTCTGCAAGAGACATTGTGTTTTGATATGCAGGACAGTAAACCTGGGAGTTCAGTTTATAATTTTATTCTTGAATTTCTGAGGCACACAAGTGTAATCTATAAGAGCATGGTTCATCTTGTCAAAATTTTATTCTGGATTCCCACTTGTGACATTGGCTAAATACCTATAGCACACAAAAATCATGACAGATTTTTCTTTCTCTTTCCAGTCCTGGGAGGCCTTTCCTTAAGCAGCAGCTCTTGCTGAAAGATAGAAGTTCTGGAGAAGGAGTTGTTTTTACATGGGAATAATCTGTATTTCAAAGTCCATTTCTGTCTAAGAAAAATCCAGTTAGATAGGCATGGGAAAAAATAGCAAAATAGCATATCCACTCATATGACACATCATTCCACTTGTTATCTAATATGTGGAATATGACAGAAGCATCTGAAGCATCTTTCAAGCACCTTTCACTTCTGCATCAGCTTCAAAAATGATACAATTATTTCAGTATCTAATTGCTACTGGAGTCAAACAGGCCTGCTGTAGGTTACAAATTGCTGGAGTAGAAACAGCTTGCCTAGCTGTAATATATAAGTGGTTTATGTATCATGATATATCCCTAACCACTCAGATAAGCTATCTCATGACATCTTGAGAATGAATAAGGATTAGTTGTGCTTGCCAGATCAGTGAGTTTTAATGCATTTGTATTTTAATGCAGTTTATAGCTTAAAGAAAGATTTTTCAGTTTATAAAAATAAGTAATGTTCTAGAAGATGCAGGTGTTGCTGTGGGTCATATGCGGTTTATTTCTTGGAGATGAGAACTCTGAAATATTCTAGATCTGGAGTTGCTATCTGAAGACATATCCTATCATAAGCATCAGCCTGATGGAAGAAACTCTGATCTCCTGAGAAAATATGGAATATATGTGAAAATGTCAGTATCCTTTTATCTGCAGTACAGCAGCTCTTGCTGCAACTGGTGTGAAAAATGTGGAAAGAGCCAAGTAACTTATTAATAGGTCCTAGTGCCTGGAAGGAAAGTAGAAAATTTATTCTTCTTACCAAAGGGTTTTGACAGCCAGTAGGGTCTATAATCCTAAGTGCCTTATGGTGAAGAATGAAATAGTTGAGGTATTAAAGCCTGACTGTTTTTACTTAACAGGAATTGAGAATGCTTTTTTCCTCCTTCTTTGAAATTAAACCAGTAACTGTACCAGGTGGTATGGAAATAAATATTTCTTGTCAAATAATAGGCAAGCCTTGCCCTGCCCTGTCACCATCTCAAAACCAAAAATGGGTCAGTGTTCAGAGGCCAAATTGAAGGAGAAAAAATTGGACTTAAGATAAAGAATTAACTTCCGTCTTTGAAATTGAATTTGAATGAGGTTTTCTTGTGAGTTTTCTGGTAAAAATCATGGAAAATAATGCCAGAGTTTTTGGATCATCCTGCTCCACAAAGATTGTAAACAGTCTCAGGGCTTCTAAGCAGTTCATAAAGTGAATTCTGAAAACTGTGAGCTTATTTATTACAGGTTCTATTGTTTTTTGACAGTTTGTACTTCTAGTACAACTTTTGTAAATATGAAGTAGCACACTTTATCCAATTTTGAGCCCACCCTATCTTAATTTTCTGTTTTCAAAGAGCTTCAATCCTTTCATACTCAGAGGGCAAATGAGTGGAATTCTACCTCCTAATGGTCGGGTCTACTGTGACACTTTATGTATGTGGTCCTGGACAGAGTGCATCCTTTTGTATCGCACATACAGGTTTGGCAGTGATTTTGTGTTGTTAGAAATAACCCAGTACCCACTGAGAATAGTTCATGGAAACATGCCTTAAATCTGATGTGGCCATTCTCCTATTTATAGTTCTCTTTCATATAATGGACCACCAGTTCCTTCCTCCTACTTTTCTCTCACTTCCCTGCATAAACCTTCATTTCTGGGCCTGTCACTGCTCTGAGCTTTGCCATCCCACACTAGTAGCTTCATCCTGTTGTGTTTGGTTTTTTTGTTTTGTTTGTTTGTTGGGTTTTTTGTGTTTGTTTTTTTTTTTTGTGTGTGTAGAGAGAGTTTCACAGGAAACAAGGAACTGGAAAAGATACTCAACTTGCCTTGTTCTGCCCCTTTGCTTTTAGAGAGGGAAGTTGTTACAAGCTGTAATTCCTAGAACTTCTTATTCCTTAAACATTTGTTGGACTTTAAGCTTCTCCATTCAGTTTGGTGCATTTCAGTGCAGAGGAAGGGGAAAGAAAGGTGATTTCCTGTATTGCAAAGATGCAAATAAGCGTTGATTTCTTGTTTCACTTTTGTTTTGAATATTTTTGATTCAACTTATTCTTTCTTCGTATGACTGTGCAATTTATAAAATCAATTTTATCAGAAACCAAGTATGCCAAAATGAAAATTTCTAGGAACTGGCTTTCTCACATTCCTTGCAAATAAGCTGACTGCAGGTTAATAATGAGGTAACAGCTACAGAATGTGGGAGGGAAGAATGAGCATTTCTGGAAGGGAGCCTTATTGCACATAAAGTTAGCAACCTCCTGTGAAAATCACAGAGGAATTACCAAATAGACAAATTACTTTGAGCAAACTACTGTGTCATGTAGGTGCCACACTGACTGTGGGCAGCTAAAAGGAGAAGATCTAGCTATGTGCCACCTTTGGCCTGTTATGCTGCTCTGATCTGCTCATGCAGAGAAAATAATGTCTGCTTTCAACCTTCCTGTATATAGTAAACTTAAGTGACAGAAATCTGTGCGAGAAGCTCTCTGGAAGAGGCACTGGGATCCAGTTGCTAGTGTCCTGTAGTGTGACACAGGGGAGCAGAGTCCTGTACCCAGCTGAGGTGTTAACCTGGGATGTTACTTCCATAACCTATTTTCCCTTCTTTGTCTTTCTTACATATTTAGACTTTTTACAGGCAGTGGGGAAGGACCTGCCTCTCAAAAGAGTATCAGTCTTAACTTGAGCTTGAAGTTCTGCTAAAATGAAAATAGATGTTATTACAAATACCTCCTACGATAGCACCTGTGTTGGTCTACCCACTAATCATGACCCATGAGGTCTCAGCTGGCTTCTGAACCATCCCCAGGCAGAGCTCCATGCATCCAGCTGACCTCTCAAATAAAGGGCAAGTCCCATTTCTTGCTCTCCCAGCCTGCCCTTCCTGAAGAGCCTGTATCCATCCATTGCAGGGCTTCAGTTGTGTGAACTATCCCACCACGTCTCCATGATCCCAGTGGAGTAATCTCCCTGTAACTGTACATAGTCTTTCCAGCTCCTCCTGTTCGTTCCTTATGCTGCCTGCGTTGGTCTAGGTGTTTGAGAGGCACCTGAGCATGCTGAATTCCCAGTACAGGCTGTGAATGGCACTGGAATATGCTGTCTTGACCATGAGGGGAGCTTTCTGGAAAAACAGGAAAAGGGGAGGGGCAGGTGGGTCAGATTTTGTTTTTTTTTCTCACTGGTATAAGAGAAGACCGCACACTCCTTGTGAAAACTACAACAGACAAATCAATCAAAGCTTTTCCACTTGTGTTTAGAAGTATGGGAACAAAAGTACCTGCAAGGCAGACATCTGTGTGACACTGCCAAGCATTTTCTGGGGTATGACGTGAAGCTGCCAAGTGGATGGATGCTTCAGTTTTCCAGTGATGGCATCAGAAGGTTGTCCTTTCAGGGCAGGACAGCTGACCATCTGCTTTTTGGGCTCATGCTGGTCTGTTAGTAAATGCACTGACAGGTGTGAGATGGAAGCCTGTAGCTACCGAGTTTCCCTTGCTGCTTTTGCTTTCATGCTGGGATGTGTGTGGGTGGACAAAAGGGGGAGCAGGTGTTGAGAGAGAGAAATAGAACCTATAGTTGAAACTATGGTTTCTTCTCTTTCCTTTCCAAACTCTTAAACTTATTTTTTGACTGCTTCCCAAAATAAACAGAATCTTACACAGTGCATGTTTAAGATGGTTGTTTCCTTGCACTAGTTACAGACCTGTAGTTCAGCAGATGAGCAGATTTCTCAGCTTCAGTCTTTGTGGCTGAAAGAGCATGGTTTGAAGCATGATGCTTTGAAGCAGACAAAGACATGAAAAGGGGATTTGAGATATTTATTTATGTGAGGAAGAGTACATGCTGTGGCATAAGGTAAGTATGGCCAGTTGACTGTGCTGGTTTTATCAGGTTTGATAAAAAGTATATGAGATTCTGATTGTGATTATGCCAATATGAAAGATATCTCCCTTCATGAGGGTGTAGTTCAGATCCAGAACGGAGTTCTCTTTTATTCATATGCAGACTTCAGTAGTACAGAAGGCTAGAGGGAAGACTACTGTTTTATAGGACCATTGTGTTGTATCATTGGGCAGGCAGACAGAAGAGAATGCTCCGAGACATTACCAATTTAGTTGAAATGGCAAATAAGATTCAGCAGGCAACTATAGCAGAAGGGTATGAATGATTCAGTACATGGAGTACTGGTACAATTGCAGGGGTCCACAGTGCAGTGAAATGGGCAGTTCAATAGTTCAGTGGCCAGTAAAATACTGTGACAGATAAGACATTCAGAGAAGGGGGGAAGATAAGAGAGCCTGAGGGCAACCACACTTTTCAACCTGTTCACCTTTGGTTTGGAAGGACAGCAATCTGCTGTGAAGCTTGTCTTTTGATGTATTGGGGGAGTAGCTGTGGTAGAACTGGTCAGGAACGGAACTAACTTTCTAGCTTTGCACACTCTGCACAAATATGCATAAATCAGTGTTGGTGACATGAATACTGTCCTCGTAGTAGTAGTAGTTCATCTGTTCTATAAGCCACTTCGTGGCTGTGTTCTCTCTTCAGCAGAGATTTAATATAAGATAGTGTCAGAAGTGGAGAGCAGTGGGGAAGAAATCGGAAAGCATTTGGTGGCTGCACATGAATGAGAAATGCTGTTTCCTGTAACCTTTTGATGTTGGATATTGTCAGATATCCTATACAATATGCAAATACAGCGTGCAGACCTGGTAGGGCTTGGGGCCAGGGTCTGTAGGTGCGGGCTTTAAGGTAACACTGTAGATGGCTGAAGAGTTTTATTAATTTTGGGGGTGTAAGAAGCTGTTTCCCAGAAAGTAGCAGTATGGGTGGCAAAAAAGAACGGGTTTAAATCTGAGACTGTGTTTCTGCATGTATGTTGCTTTCCTCCTGTAATTGCTATCTCTAACTTTATACTGCCAGAGAGTACTGCTTTATACATTTAAGATAAAACTATCTATTTTTGTTCCATTTTCTATGCAGCAATGCACAGAATGGTTGATAAGAAGTAATGTTTGCCTGAGGCTGCACAGCCAAATTCGCCACAGGTTGCTAACAGTAAAGTTTTGTCTTTCACTAGCTACACAGTAGTACTTTTGTTTTAACAGCTTTGGAGGACCTTGCTGTCAGTTGCTGGTTGCATGGTGGACCAAGTGCATTCCTGTAAAGCAGAGCTACTTTTCCGAACAACATGCTGTTTGAAATGCCCATTACTTGCAGATCATGTTAAATGCTACAGGATTGCTTGCTTCTCACAGTTTAACAGGCTGTAGATTCACCTAAGGTGAAAAAAGAGCACTTGCTGTAATTACAGCTGAGAAACAGCAAGTTTCCTCCACAGTCTCTGCTGAGCCCGTGTCCTGGGTGGATAGGGAAAGCAAGCTGCTCTTCTGTGCCTCAATGGTCAGGTCTTCTAGGAGAGAGAGGGCAGCACATAAATGTGCCAACTGAAGGAAATAATCAACCCACACTCCACAAAACCTGCTTACCCTAAGGATCGGATTTTACTTTAGCACAGATTTCTCCTCCACTGAAGTTTTCTGGGAGGAGTTTCAAAACCTGTGATCCTTCCCAGAGCTGCTGGTATTTTGAGAGCTTTTGCAGTAAAGGCAAGCAAAACTTCCTTCCTTAGAATTGTTGCATTTCTTCTGAGGTTGACTCAGAATCTCTGCTTGTCAATGCACTTACTCTTCCTCATACAACATTACTGGGGCAGATTTTCAAATTATGTCAGTTTTGAATGTTCAGACAAAAAATTGCCTGTTGACAGAATTGGAGACTATTTTGTGTGCTGTCACATCATTTTTCTGTTAGCTCTTGGCAAGTTATTTTGAACATCTTCATGGGTGCTTGATAATTTGTGTTTTAACTTCTGATTTTCCCCATTTGGTACATGGCAAACCTGACTGTATGTTGCTAAGCCTCTGATGCAAGATAGACCTATGAGTACCTCTAAAAACCAATGAACCTGGCCTTTAGAATGATAACTGTCTGTACCGGTGACCGGCTAGAAAACTGACCTTGGACAACAGGAGGTAAGACAAGCATGAGAGTATATTGTTTTTCAAGTTAATGATGTATATACCTAGATGTCAGTACCAGCTAAGGAGGATGTTTAACAGAAAATTTAGATGGGACTGTAGAAGTTAAAATGTGAATTAAAGACTTTGAGAAGCCTAGTAGCGTAGGCTAATTCTGCCAGCTTAAATCCCCTAGTTATTTGTGAAAACAACTGCACCTTCAATGCTGGTATTAATTTTTCTGGTCCTGTCAGGAAGGAGCTGCAACTTGCAGATAGGCAGTCTCTCTAGTGAGAGAGATGACTGCACCTTCCCAGTATCAGCTGATAAGCTTAGCACTGATATCTTGTAACAACAAAACTATACTGTGCTTCTGTATTCCTTGCATGATCTCTATGCTGTTTCTGTGTTGTATCATTGTGTAGTGAATACACTGGGTATGCTGTAATTCAGACTGTGGACATTAAAAATTACAATCAGACAAGTAAACAGAGCATAACAACTATGATCATCAATTCAAAACAGCTTGATTGGACCAGTGTCTTCCCATTAGAAAGGGAAGAAAACTCAACCCCAAAACAAAGAGCTTTTTTACTGATGGCTTTGTGCCTTCCACAGGCTGATGATGTGTTTTATGTTATTGCTTGTGTTCTGAGTCTTTCCTACCATTTCTGATTTTACTGCTATTATCTGTCTGCTGCCATCATGATAGTATTAGAAACAAAATGTAGCCACATCTATAATTAGGGTTGTCTACACATTTTCTTTCTATTTTCCATTTGACTCATGTTCCTAACTTTCTAAATCTTTCAATTTCCAAGTTGAGGTAATCAAAGTCAGCCATTTCTGAGAGCAAGGGTGGTGTTTGTCCATTTAACAAAGCAAAATTTTCCGCTTCAGAGCAGATACATAAGAACAGCAGGGTTGGAAATGGAAATTTAGAAGCAAGAGGGTACTCGTAAAGGAGAATTCTTAGAAAAAAACTGAGCCTCATTTCAAGAAAGATACCAACAATGTAAGGACATTTAATAGTGAGCCACTGGAAGATGCTGGCCTTGAAAGATGCACAAGATTATGCAATTACTGGGCTAGCCATATACATAGTTTCATGTCAGTGGAAATGCTGAATAGACATAAAAATTTTATGTATTGCTTTCTCTGGATGAGTCACAAGAGCATGAATCATGGAAACAACAGGGAGATACCTGACTTTAGTGTGACTCAGGAAAAAATGGACATGTTTAGCTCCTGAAAGCCACTGGTCTGAGGACAAGCTGACATACAGGCACCCTTTGGCTGCCAGTGCCTGCAGCCCAGCCTAGCAGGCTGACCACATCTGCATGCTTACAGGGAGTATGATACCAGATACCAGAGAGTGCTGTGTGTCCTTCATTTCAGACGCTGATTTTTAAATATGTGGGACTGGCAATTTGTGAGTTAATTGGTGATATCTGCATGCTGCAATTAACCTAATTATGGGTTTGATTGCATTAATTAAACTCTTGTCCTGGACACCGGCTGTTTTAACTATTTGACTTCAGGCTCCCCCTCAGTCGGGGTCATTCTGAAACCTGCTGTTTTGGGTTGGCAGAGTTGAGTGGTGAGTGTGTGACACGGACACAAGTGTGTTGGCACCAACACTGCACTGACTTTTTTCCCCTTAAGATTTCTCTTATTATAACCCTATTGTAAATGGCATCGATGAACTTCTATACTGCTGTTCTTTGGAAGCTCTTGAAAGTGTCACTTGTCTCCAAGGTGGTGGGAGAGTGCCTGTTGCACCAGATTATGCTATTTTGCCTTTTAGTGCATATGTGCACTTTGTGTTATGCTTATGGATGCTGTGCTGGGTGCACAGACCCTAAGAGAAAAACTAAGTCTTGTTTTGCTGCTATAACATTAATTTATTTTTTTTTTTTCTCCCATAGCTGTTTTGTACCACAGCTCGTTTTGGAGAGCTGTTGACTTGTAAAGGGTCAGGATCTGGGAGCTGAGTTATAATGAACTCCAATCAGCTTTTGTAGAACCAGCAGTGGCATAGCATGATAGGAAAGTGAAGGTACTGTTTCTGAGCTTTATGAGATAGCCATATTGAAATGAGCAGCAAATTTTGATGTTTCTGCTGTTTAGAAAGTCTGCAGAGATCTGGTGCAAATCAGTATGTGGATTTTCAGTGGAAAACAGTTTTTAAATTTACTTTAAGGTAGAAAAGAAATGTAGCATCTTTGACTTCTTGGAAGTAGATAATGACAGAGACTCACTGATTAAATCTTGCACTCTTCAATTCTGGTTGCTTCTCCTTTATCTTCTGCACAGAGATACTGCAGTGGCTATTGATTGTCATTGCAGAAGAGTCAGTGTAGTGTTCATCAGCTGAGGGGTCCATGGCTGATGCTCTTCTTGAAGTACCTATGAGGGAGAGACTCCTACAAGGATATTCTTCTCCTTTCCTTTCCCGCTCATTGTGTTGTCTAGTTGTTTCTTTGTGTGAAAGCTCCAGCCCTTGGACTGACTTTTTAGACAAGGCAACAGCAATTCAAACACACTACAAATGTTGGAGCCTCATGATAGACTGTAGCATTTGATGACATGGTGGTTTGTGTTAGTTCTTCTTGAACTGGATAGCCTTCATCCAGGGGTACTTTGGCAGTGACTTAGTGGGATAAGGAGGTGTGGACATGGGGAGGTGGTACTAGTTTCAGAAATGAGATGTGTTGCACATAAAGCCAATGCAAAGGGTTTCTGCCTAGAAGCTGAACATCAGAGAAGGTAGCTAGGTTCGGCTCAGCTGAGCACCTGTAATCCAACCACAGTTGTGTCCCCTCACAGCAATTAATTGCACATACAGCTGGGAAGGCTGGGCCAGATTGTGGCTTTCCTGAAAGCAAGGAGAAATATAGGTCTTCTGTATGAATTGTTAGCTGACAGAAAGCAATGAAGAGGTGTGGATGCTTTAGCAAGAAAAGACTGTAAGTCTGGTGGAGTGAGTCCTATGGCAACATGGATGCTGCTACACCTTTTCAGAATAACTCAGATCTTTTAAATTATAGTACTTAAGCACATATCTAGGACTGGTTTGTCCACAGCGTTGTACCATTTGTAATAATTTATACGCCTGTAAAAATGTCCATACTGATTTTTGTAGCATGTTTTCATCCAGTCTGTGCAGAATGGTCTAAATGACTGTAAATGCAGTGAAAAGGGAAACTGGGCAGTTCTATGCAAATGTTTATTAAATGTCATCATAGACTTTCCTGGTGCTGCACTGCTAGCTTAGCTTTTAATACTCGGGGAATGAGCAGGAAGAACTAATGCAGAAACTATGTTGTCTTAATGGTGGATTATTTGAATTGGTGACACACACAAAAAAGGAGGAATTTAGCTTGTGTGTGTAAAACAAGTATTTCTACTTGCTGAATACTTCAGTTTGCTGCTATTTTGGGGTTCTGGTCTTCTGGGGCACTCAGAAGCCCCGTGTCACTTGGCTTGATTCAGCTGAGGGTGCTCTGCAGCCTGAAGTATCAAGCCTCAG
The DNA here is from genome assembly GCF_965140245.1 of Athene noctua. Classification (NCBI taxonomy): domain Eukaryota; kingdom Metazoa; phylum Chordata; class Aves; order Strigiformes; family Strigidae; genus Athene; species Athene noctua. Next base: position 103,289,559 of record NC_134037.1, on the reverse strand, counting down.
GTTAGAAAGATTGCTTTTCAGAACTGAGAAGCATTTTAAATTGATGGCACTTTTACAGTGAATACCTTTCCAGAAGACTGAACAGCAGCAAGCCTACAGAAGGCAATTCCTTTATACATTGCCTTATCCCTTGTGATTGCTGTGACAATTAAATAACTTCAGAGTAGAAAAAGTTTGAATGGCATTTGCCTTGAGCATTCTTGTGCAGTGCTTTTTTAATGAGCTCCCATACTTCCAGCTTGCAACTTCTAGTATTTAAAGCTTTCTCTGTGCTTTCACTCTCATTGTAATGTTGATGAAGTGGTTTTTTTAAAAAATACTTTTATTAGCAATTGTCCTTTTTGTAGAGTATGAAACCATGGATTAAAGCAAGTAAAGGTTTTACATTCATTGCAACTTAATTCTGTTCTAACTTTAGTCTAGCTGGAAGTCTATCAGGCAGTACAAGGGTAGTATAATACAGGAAGGAAAAAAACCCTGATAATGAACACTTGAAGATTCCAAAGTATTTTTTTAAACACTTAACAAAATATTTATAAATTTTCATGAAATTGCTGTGACAACACATTCCACTATCACACTGCTGTTGGAAACACTAAAGGACATTTCTCCCTTTCTAAGGCTTAGGGAAGAGGAGACTGTATGCAAGTACCAGCAGAGGGAGTCAGGACTGGGCATTAACTGCTGGACATTTTCAGATCATAGTGGTCATCACGTGGAAGGGGAGACATATTCTTAATGTGTGGGGTGAAGTATAAAAAGACTTGCATTAAGAATCTTCTGCCCTCTGTGTGATACACATAGGTGTTTTCTCTTGGATTTGGAGCATGAATAGAGTCCTGAGTATTTAGTTCAGGAGTCCTGATGGTGATTCCAGTCAAAAATGGTTTACTGAGTAACTTCCCTCTTCCCTGTGCCCTTCTCAGGCTACACGAATGTGAAGCATGTAATTGGGTAGTGTTTAGAACAATTCAGGATTTCACATCTCTGCCTTGTCAGTTGTAGAAGAATAAGGTCAAATAGGAAAGGCTCCTAGCAAAATAGAGCCACACAGCTGGGGAGGAAGATATTTCAAGAAGTTGGCTGCATGCTCAGAAGAACCAATATCTCCTCTCTTTCCAACTGTGGAGCGGTGATCTCTAGATGGATGGATGCTGACCCTGATGGCACAGTGGCGAGGAGAAATTGGGCAAGTGAAAATGCTGTGGAGAGATTTGTGGCTGTGCAGAAGCTCTTGGAGCTCTTTTCTGTCAGTCTGCAGAGTAGCACAAAGGACTTCATCCCTCCCTTTCACACCCTGCTTGTGGCAACCTGTTTACTTAGGCTTTGTGTGAAGGATACTGTTAGGACCAAACATTTTTGTTCTCTTTAGTGCCCTTTGTGATAATCTCTCTGGATTTGTTGTCTAGTTCCCTTGGCTTGTTCTAAAAGTGTTTATTCTTTCATCTTTCTGACTTATTGCCTAAGCTTTCAGCATTGAAAAAATGGAGAAAAGTAAATAAAAATATCATAGAGTTTTTGCTTTAAGATATAAAAAAATGAGCAATTTATTTTCATTAGCCTCTAGCAAAGACAGCATTCTCACTGTACTATTTGTTATTGCAGGCACTGTTTTTCTCTGGTCTGACTTGCACAGTCTGGAGTGTCTTGCATTGCAGTCACAATGCTGACACACTCTTCAAACAAAGCTTTAAGGGATGCTTGTTAGCTACAGCTCAGCCTACTACTGCTGCATTTCACTTATTGATCTTAGTAAATGTCGTCCTAACTCAAACAGTTTCTTCATTAAGCAGGCTTTGTACAATTTCTTTTTCCTGGGGAAATGGGGATTCACCCAGAGACAGTGTTTTTGTTTTCTCCTGGCAGCTGGTTACCAAATGTTCAGAGAGAATCGGTGCTTGTTAGCTTCTAGAAGCTGCAGAAGGTTCTGGAGACAGAAAATGGATGTTATGGCCTGCAAAGGAAATAAGCTGATAGGCAAAGGGCAAAGCAAAAGTGAAAAAAACCCTGCTGCTTATCTCATCAGTGCTGAAAAATACCACAAGTACGGTGCAGGAACCAGTGGGAGCTAGTGCATAGGGGAGAGGACCTGAGTTGGCAGGTTTGGGCTGAGTTCCCAGCTCTGTCACACACTCTCCCGTGTGACCTTATGCAAACTGCTTCGTGTCTCTGCTTTGCCTGCCTTGCCTCTCTAACTCTTCAGATCTTACTAGTACAGAATGTTTTTTACTGTGCTCTGTACATACCATACCACTGTGTAGCTATTCCCTCCCTCTGCAGTGCTACTGAAGTGTGTCTTTTTTACTTTGAGGGTATTGGCATCAGTAAAGGGAAGGTTGTACAGAAAACTGGACATTTAAATTCTCTCTGTAATTTTTACCAGTTTGGCTATCATCTGGTGCTTTGTGTTTCACATTCCTAACTTCACCTGCATTCCTCTTCTGCTCCTCCATCCCCCCTCTTACTTCTTTAGGCTTGCATCCTTTCTTCTCTACTGAGGCCAAGAAGGTCTGGCAGCCTCTTTGATGGGTCTGCTAAGCTGTTGATTTAAATTTTGCAGGCTCTGTGATGCAGAGAGACTGCTAAATCACTGCTCCCATGACAGGTTTCTGAAAGGCTGGAGGATGACGGAGTATTGAGTAGAAAATTGGAAGAGGTAAGAGAAAACAGGAGGGCAGAACTTCTGGAAGGGAGCATGAAGAGTAATTTTGGGGCAGGTAGATGACAAGAATTTGATGGGGGGAAATGGTTACAAGAAGGGTGTGTGTATGCATGTGTAGATAGAGAAAAGTGAGAGAGATGGTTATCCATCAGAGGGACATTCGTCAGAAGAAGTTGAAACCATGGTGACCAGATCCTGAATGCTCATCATCAGGAGTGCTACTTAGGGACAGCTTCAAAAAGTGTTTATCCAGAAAATCTAGCTGTGTGGTTTGCAGGTAGACTTTCTTCTTTTACTGCCCCCCCCAACAAACACAAACAAACTAAAAACCTAAAAAAACCCACCCCAACCCAACACTGAGGCTGTGCACTCTTCAAAGCATGTCAAGTGAGCTTGACAGAAAAATATTTTAATAGCCTGGTACTCATGTGCTGATTGATTACAGCAACAGATCAAAGATAAGTATTCCATCAAGAATCATTAATATCTGTCAGCCAGTAGTAGCTATATAATATCAAAAATTCGAGCTGTTAAACAGCATTCTATCCTTGCCTTGTTCCTAAGAGCAGTAAATGAATATTCATGGTAGAACACACAGTTTACAAACCGTTTTTCACTTCACATAACCTGCATGCTCACCTTTTAAAAGCTATTACCACAATTTTTTAAAAGCTAAAATGAGTTCCTGCATTTTTACTTCTTTATAATTTGATAACTTCAGTGCCTGTGAATGACTTGGAATATGTTTACCACAATTGTTTGCCCAATTCCTACTGTTAAGTCTCCAGTTACTGTATGAGCTGTAAGATCTTGTTGCCTCCATCAGTGGGAAGGAAGAATTTAAGATCTGGTAGATGCTGCTTAAGTGATACTGTATGTGGTAGAAGATTACAGAAGGCAAGTTCTTCAGTGCTTAAACAAGGCAAAGACGTGATAATTGCAAAAGCTTTTCTGGAAGTCCTCTGATGTGAAAGTTATCCCTGATCTGCAAGAATTATTAGGAAATGCTTCCTTAATGACTGCATTGGTGCTGCTGCAGGATTAGGCTAGATCCAGTGTTGTGTCAGCAGAGAGTGGGGATCTGAACTGTCAGGACTTTTCATTTTGAAATCCAAAGATTAGATTTAAGTTCAGGAGAAGTCATTGTTCTCATACTATGCGCCCTGTATCACAGTGATGAACCGCTTACCCTGAGGTTTGACTCCTGATGATACGCTAGGGCTAACTTAAACTGAAGTTCTGGCTATTTTTACCAATTGCTACAGCAACCTTCGATCTCTGTGGTTCCTAAGACTTTGTTGGTGCACACATTTGAACTAACTTGAACCAATCTTAGAAATTACCTTTTCCCTGGATCTTCTGGGAGTGTTAGAGTATTAGGTGTTCTCCACCTGCTGGGGCTGGCCAAGTAAAGCTTCCCAGAGCATGCCTGCCAGAGAATGTGTTACTCTGTGGAGAGAGCAGTGGGGTGTTTGTGGCTGGAGATGTCTGTCTCTCCCATTCAAATCAATTATTTCATGGTTAAAAGGCTCCAAGGATATGGAAATGTTGGGTTCGTATCCCTGCTGTATTTATGGAGACGGGAACAGGTCTAACAGTAAAAACTTTCTCCTCCTTTCTCTCTCAAAATACCCAGTCACCTCTAGGTGAAGGAACTCTACAGGAAAGTGGGAGACCTGAGTTCAGGTCTCTATTCCTGTACTGAGATTTGAAATGCAGGCCTTTTGTATCCCAGGTGTACATTGATTTCAGGGGAGTATAGTTGCAGTCTTCTCTAAATCATTCTTCCCTAAGCAAGGAAGAGCTTTGTGTGCCCGACTACTGGATGATGTTTGTAGCTGCAAATTATCAACAGAGGTATTTCATTACCTTTGAGAGTCCTCTGTACTTTCTGTTGGCCATCTTCAGCTTATTAGCATCTGCAAATGCCGTTCTTGTGTGTCTCACTGGTTCAGGCACTGCATAAGCAGCATAGTTCTCTAAAAGTGTCCCAGTGGGATATTACTACATCATTATTTCTGACTCTGTGTGTTTGTATATGTGCAGATATATTTGCATTTTGTGCTGTCTTGCTAGCAAACTCACCAAAGCACGAAGCGCAGCTACCTGGCATTTTTTAGATGCCAGATGATTTCTATGTAATGTTTACTTTAAAAAGAAATTAGGCAGTGTCTCTTATGCAATAACATCTACTCCTGAATATAATGGTGTATCTTTTTTAGAAGTTAGGTGTGGAACTCCCAGATGTATGCATGCTTTCCTTTACTGCTGCTTTTAGTCCTGCTCAGTTCTAATAAAACAGCAGAGTCAGGCTTGAAGACAAGCATCCAAGATTGGAGCCGTAGGAACAGTAATGATTACCCATTTCTGAAACTTGGGCTATAACCTTCTTCACTGCTCCAGAGAAAAGTGTTCTTCTCACATGCAGTCATCTATGGTTTCTCATTAAAAACCCAAACAATTAGATTCATGGAATACCAGGTTGGAAGGGACCTCAAGTATAATTTGGTCCAATCTTTCTTGGCAAAAGCACAGTCTGGATATGATGGCCCAGCACCCTGCACAGCTGAATCTTAAAAGTGTCCGGTGTTGGGGAATCTGCCATTTCTCTGAGGAGATTATTCCAGTGGCCAATTGTTCTCATTGTGAAAAATTTTCCCCTTATGTCAAATTGGAATCTCCCCAGGAGTAACTTTTACCCCTTAGCCCATTATCTTTTCCTTGTAAAAAGGGAGTTTTGTGGAATGGCTGGAAAACAATGGATATATTATGAGCGATCCAGACTGAATGGCCTTGCCATAACAACAGGCTGTAGCTGTTGTGAATAACAGAGTTTCCTTCTTTTCTCAAGGCTGAACAAACCCAATTCGCTCAGCCTCTCCTCACATGGCAGGCTTCCCAGTCTTTGATCATGTTTGTAACCCTCCTCTGGACTGTCTCCAGCCTGTCCACATCTTTTTTGTGTAGTGGGACCAAAACTGAACACAGTATTCCAGGTGTGGCCTGACAAGCACTGGGTAGAGTGGGATAACGACTTCTTTATCTCTGCTGGTGATGCCCTTGTTGGTGCAGCCCAGCATCCTGTTGGCTTTCGTTGCTGCTGCAGCACACTGCTCACTCATACTGAGCTTGTTCAACACCAGGACCCCCAGGTCCCTTTCCACAGAACTGCTCCCTAGCTGGGTACATCCCAGCCTGTGCTGCACTCCTGGATTATGTTTTCCCAGGTGCAAGACGTTCTATTTGTCCTTGTTGAACTTTGTAAGGTTCTTGTTAGCCCGCTCTTCCAGCCTATCCAGGTCTTCCTGGATGGATAGTTGTTTCTGTTATTTTTTGATAAGCCATATGCATTTTCACTAACCTGTCACTTCATTTGTCAGTAAAGCAGGCCCCCTAGAGAAGCCACTGTCTGAGAGCTTTTCCCATTTCCCATTCCTATACGTATTGTATGTACCTATTGATTTTGGTCTGCAAGCACATCTGTGATTAGTGTGTGGGAGGAGCATGACTCAAACCTAGTCATTCCAGTACAATTATTCTTTAATCACCTCAAATTAGACTTCATCTGTGAATGTCATCTTTATCTCAGACATCATTGGTTTACTCAACATAATTAAGAGCTTCAATGTTCGTATTTGTGTTATAAATACCATTAAATATTTGTAACTATTTAATGGCACCAGAAGTGGGAAGCTTTTGGACCAGTTTGTCTTTAGGTTTGTTTGGGAATTGTTTGAAAACAGTGTATAGAACATAGTCACATAACTTGCTTGTACTTGTTGCACCCAGAAGTAAAAGATGTACGTGTGCAAGATGGGATTGGCAGGTCACTCAGTGTCGGTTGAAGATCATCTTGCAGTCTTTCTGTGATTATTGAAGTAACAACACCCTGGGAGCCTGTCTTACCAAGGTTATTGCATCAGAAGCTTCAGATGGAGCTGTGGAGAAGCAAAGCAGTTATGTGGAGCACAGTTTAGTTAAGTGCAATAGCTTTAGGGGTTTGATTTTGCAGTAAAGTTGATCTGAACTGAGAATTAATTGTGGTCCTTAATTCTGGTATTCATTCATCCTGTCAGGTGCAGCTATGCTCTTAACCCTATCTGGCTGGTCTGTCGACTGAACAGGCTTGACACCTTCTTGGTGATTAACACAACCTCTCTCTGTGTAGCTATTGTATAGCTCACTGGCTGTTTTGCAGTGTGACTGGTTGGAGCAAAGTCAGCTTGAACAGTGCTAGTGAGTGTAAGCCAGGTAAGCTACAGAAGACCTAGGCTTTGTCTCAATTACAAAATTCTGGTTGTTTTAAGGGTTTCGTTTAACTAGTTTTTGGTTTGGGGACCATGCAGTTAATCCAGAGAAGTTACTACTGGAATCTGTGGGACAAGGAATGTACAATTTTTCCACCAGCTGGCTAGGTAAGGCCTGCTTTCTGCCACCCACCTCTGGTTCACTTCACAATGAAACCATAGTACCTTCATCCCACTCTGCTTTTATACTGGGATAATTTATAGACATTAAAATTTTACCTTTTCTTTTGTTCTTAGAGAAGACAGAGCCTAAAAAAAGACTGTGATGTACTTGCTACTTACACAGCAAAAGCTTTTGTAAATCAGCAGATTAAAGTTAGTGGTTAGAGAGCTGCTTTGTCTCAGTATTTCTTCTGACTCTGTCCTTAACTTTAATCACAATCATACTTGCTAACACCTGTGGAGTAGTGTTTAAAGCCTATGTTTAAGTGCATAGCTGAGTTGAGGTTTTAAGCCTAATGAGAAGTGAGACCACTGCAGCCTCAGGGGAGGCCTTGGGTCCTTCCTCCTTCTAGTCTTACTGGTGGATTCAGATCTGAACATACTGAGCAAGAAACGTAGCCAGCTAGCAACTTCTCACATGGGTGCTCTGGTGGGAATAGAGGGAATCTACCGGAATCCATATATTGCTGGAACAAAGGATTACTCTAAATATCTCACTCGAATATAAGGTACCTTAATTAAATAAAGTCTGAAGCGATGACCAAAAGGAATCACAATGGAGAATGCTGCTTGGGCAGTTGTCAGCAAGTGGCTTCAGCTATCAAACTCTTGTGTTGCATCAAGAATGGGGTTAAGTGCCAGCAGTAGAGAGCCCAGCAGAACATGTGGCAGCATTGTAGGGAAAGGGCAGAAAGTTTGGATCAAAGATGATCTCCTTGAACCTTTCCGGGTTTCCCTCCTGCAAGGCTTTGTGGAAGACATTATACAAATCATAGAAGAAACAGGATAAAAAGAGGAACTATACAAAATATGTATGTATGTAGTCTCACGTGAAAAGATAACAACTTTTCCTTTTGAATCCCTCCTTCCTTCAGTCTTTTTCTAAATGTTTTTTTATGTGTAGCTCTATTTCAGTAATAGATTTAGAAAAAGTGAGAGTGCTTCTAATTGGGGGTAACTATTTCAGGTAAGTTGAGGGTAGATAAAAAAAACTAGCTTTCAAAGCAAAAGGCTTCATATTGGTGTAAGTCAGTAAAAACCTAGAAGCAGTATCTGGAGATTTAATTTTAACCAAGGAATTGAAAATGGCCATGCATTACCCTGTATAAATTGTAGAAGAAAAATGATGCCCTTAAATGGTTCAGTTGTCATTTAAATGGTGATCTGTTCATTAGTGCTGGGAAATGAAATGGAAATCCATTTCAATTTTCTAGACAATTTAAATTTTATTGTCCATAAAATTCTACAAAACAGTAAAATAGTGTAATTTCTTGCAAATTGCAGAGGATTTAATCAGATTTTGCCATTTTAATAATTCTCGTCATGGTAAAACCTGCTAGTGAACACATTGGCTTAAGTCATCCCTTGTTGATAAAAGTATTCCACTGGTGAGTCTGGCCTTGTGTGTTTGGAATACAGATGGTTTTTGCAGCTGTGATCTGTTTGTACAGTTAGTTTCCTCTTGATAATCAAATTGGCTTAGTCTAGAACAAAGCTTAGCATTCACTGAAGTAGACATGCTTAAAACGTAGAGCATCATCAAGATCCTGCTCCACATTTAAAACCCTTTATGACCCCCCTTAAGATGTTCTGATAAAAATCTTGTTCTGCACTGGAATTGTAGTTGTTTTAACTAGTTCTGGCCATTCTGTCTTACCTTATCAGAGATGAACCTATCTTGTGGGGGATAAAACATGGAGAGGTAACTGGAAAGTGCCATTTCTGTGGCATTATCTTACTTTTTCTCTAGTCTTACCTTTGAGTAATCATGCTGATGTTTCCCCTTGCAAATCTTCTTGCAGGCAGCTCTTGCTGTCTCATATTGCTGTATTCTGACTGAAATAAAATTTGAATCTGCAAGGAGCTTTCTGTGGACTCACTGATTAAACTGTAATGGTTCTCTGAAAGTCTTTTCGGTATCAAGGGCTAAGGCCCTAGTTTCAGTTAATTACTAGGCATTACTGTGTTTGCAGTTAGTTATGGCTATCTGGCAGGTTTAAGAATTTACCTGTAAATTGAGGCAGAACATATATCTTCGTATCGGGTTTATGATGCGTCTTTGGATGTAAAATGTTGGGACTAACCAGTCCGTGGAAGTACAGGGCCTTGCGGAAATATTGAGGCCTTCAGATAATTTAAGTGAGAAGTCAGGTGAACTCATTGGTCTGCAAGCGCTGTTTGTTTATAGAATAAGAACATGCAGCTCTATTTTCCTGAAGGTGAGAAAACCTTGTGGTTAGGGATTGCAAAATCTAGCAGCTTGAAGTCTCTGTATCTAGGATGATCTTCTCTTTAGTTCCTTTCAGTATCATGCTTGTGTTGTCTTCTGTTGTTTTCCCTTTACAGCACAAATACAATGTACAACCAGACTCTTATTCCTTAATTTTGCAACCAAGAGTTTTCTTGCAGGGCTGATGCTGAAGTTTGTTTTATTGGCTTTTATTCACTTTTGTTCTGATTGTTCCTCTGATCATTTCTGTTCTCTGTTTTTTCCCATGCTGTTTATCTCAGCTCAGACATGCTGAAGGCAAAAGCAAAACCTGTTAGAGATTTGTGCTGCCCAGGATGCCCAGGCTCCTGAAATTCTGTGAGCCAAAACACCTGTGATTCCTGCTACCAGATCAAATAAAAATAAAAAACCCTCAGTTTTGAAGCATCTGTAGAGATGCTGGTGTTCAGCATCTTTGGAAGGTTTGGTGTTTTACCAATGCTTACCTCTCTTCTTCCATATTAAGCCTTAAACTGGCAAAATCTAAGTGGTTTCAAGTCCCTGAGATAACAGGAGGTTATTTGCCTGTGGGTCTGTGCTGCTATATTAGCAGTCTGCTTTATTTTGCAGAGTTAGGAAAGGGTGTGAGTAGAGAAGCAGTGGGAGTTCTTTGTAGTGTTGGTTCCATAGCTGTTCTTAACTCTTCCCATTCTGCCCTTACACACTGCAGACAGCCTATTTTAAGGTGCACAGATGTTTCTACTACTCTAGTTCTTGGTAGTTGCTTAAGTGGCTTCTTAGAACAGCTGTTCCCTTGTTTATGTCTCTGACTTTCATTTCATTGCAGTTCTTGTTTTGTTGGTGGTGGGAAGAGGAAAAAACCCCCATGTTTCTGCTCTGTTCTTTAGACCTTGTCACCTGTGTCCTCACTAGTGCCCTGTTCTGCAGGAGAGACATTTCCGTTGTAGCTGGAGCCCAGTGTGGTCCTTCTATGTCCCATCTGTCGTCAGCAGGGTGATTTCAGCAAATCTGATGATGAGTGTGGGAAGATTTGCAGTAGGATTTGACTAAGAGTTTAATAAAATTTGCCTCTGGTCTCTTCTTTCATCCTGGAAGTCAAGTGGTTCTGCCACATAGCTTGATGCGCATGTCCCTCATGGCCTATTCAGGCTTTCTGCTTTGCTCTTTGCCACTGAATTGATTTTCAGACTTGCTCAATGGATAGTACTGTGCCAGTTCTTTGATCTTTGCCATTGTTACTGCCTTGCTTTTGCTTGTTTAAGCTGAGGTGCAAATTACAAACTGGTGGAGTGTGAAAGAGGAGGGATGTGGAGCAGTGTATCAGTTCACTCTGGAAGAATAGAGAGCCGTGGGAAGAGCAGGATCTAACAGTCACCAGAACAGCCAGGAGGAGAGCTCCTCTGGGAATTTACTTTCACTTAAAAAAAATTTTTTTTCCCCAAATTGTGGAATTCAGGAATTGATGTACTTACTAGGAAGATAGTAGCAGTTGAATTTGTTTTATACCATGTGAAAACGTTATATAAATATATTTTGCAAATTCATAAAGTGCATAATATTGACCTGTTATGGCTAAATTGTTTACATTTATTCTTTACGAGCTAAATAAAATCATATCTCTATACGTTGTATTAATAAAAAATAAAAGGTAGATAAAAGTTTACAAATAGGAAACTTTATAATATTCAAAGCTTCCTAAGAAATAGGAAATTAAGCAGCTCTACATCTGCATTGATAGAAAATGGGGCAACCTATTTAAATTCTGTACTATTCTAAAAGATTATATAGATACTTGTTAAGTAAATATTACTTTAGATGCTTTGGTTTCAAGTTGCAAGACTACAAATAACAATTCTATCAACCCTAGTTCTGTAAACAAGTTGTTGATAGATACCTGTTCAATTTGGTATTTGCTTGCAAACTATAATTAACAGTTCAGTGTTTTTCCTTTTAACTGCATGCTCTCTAACCATAAGTAAGCATAATTACCACTAATCAAGACCCTTAATCTCAAGCAATTATAAGATCTTGCATTGTTTTAATTGCACATTTGAAACCAGTGTATTTTTCTGATATAATTGTTATAATCCATACTATTATTAATTTCTACTTTTCTTTTTATCTGATCAATGTTAATTTTGTGTGACCTCACAACGTGTTATCTGAAGAATGACTTTGAGGCATGCAATTTTTGTGGTTAATTTACAGTTAAGGTTTGTCTTCAGTGAGAAGTGATATAATGCAACAGGTTTTCAAGGCTGTGCTTTCTCTCAGCCATCTATGAACTCAGTCATTACTGGTAAACTATGAACTTGTTACTAAAACAGAAGTGCAATTATACATTTAAATCATCTACATTTGTAAATCCAGGTACTTGCTCTTTGAATAGCATTTAGGTTAGCACAGTCTACTCCTTTAGTATGTAAAAGGAGTTTGTTTGTTTTTTAATTAAGTGGAACTTACATGACTGACATGAACTGACAGACAGACTTTCTGGATCAGCTTTCCAAAAAGTGAAAATGAAGTCAGTTAAGTTTTAGAAAGCACTGCAGGTCTTGAGGGCAAGACCTAAGAGGTTTTTCACTAGTTGATGTTGGTCTCACTTGTTGCTGTATAGTTCTTATGCACACATTTTGTATGCAAGGGCTTTGGATGAGTGCATTTTGAACAAATAATCATCAATCTGATGATTCATCTCAGGAACCGCATGCAGCACTTGCATCTGTAATTGGGGTAATTGCAAAGCTCTCATTCTTACAGATAGAAATTCTTCCTCTTATAATTCTAAAATCAGATCCCACATCTTCTACTGTGGTAGCTGAGACCTATACTGACTTGTATTTATTTCTCTATTCTTATTTGTTACATCATTAAAAGTAGCAGATGATTTGGTAACCTTTCCAACCTGTGTCTGACCTTCATGATTCACTTGTGCGGGTAATTGGCTATTGAAATTACTATGCTTTTATCTTTGACGTTATTTAAACACTGCTTTAAATGGGGTGGCACAGACTGCATTGTAAACGGGTAGCCACATTGTCGGGGACAATATGTTTTATCTTTTGTCAGAAAAGAATATTAATGGGGGGGGGGGCTCCATCTTTTCTGAGGGATCTTGACATTCATGGAGAGGAGGTGTTAAGAGATTTTGCTCTGTCTTAAATTGCCCAACTTTCTTCCTGTAGCAGAGTGTGTTTTTGAAATCTTTTTGGGACTGCAGTGTACTGCAGTGGGTTCGTTTCATCAGTCCTTTGAAAAGAAGGAAAAGCACACAGCTAGCTATTTCTATGCAGGTCAATGTTTAATATGCTAATGTATCTACCCAATATTAGGCTGCAAAAATCCTTGGCTTTAACGTGTCTTTAATGGTAATAAAGTGGTTAGCTAATGATAAAATAAGGATTGTAAATTTGGGATTTTTTTTTTTTTAAATAGAAAATTAATTGGGCAGGAATAATTTTTCTTGCCAAGATAATTGTCATACTGGAGCATAGTAGCTGTAATTTGCGGTGGAAACTGCTCTAGGACTGCTTACCTCATAATAATCAAAATGAAGAACCAAATTCCTGTTTTTTCTGTAGGCTTTATGTAGCTGGACAGTAATGGGAGAGAGTGAGGATTCCATTTTACCTTTGCTGGCATAGAGCTATACATCCCAAGATACTGAGCCCCCAGGTCTCGCTGTTCACCAGGGAGGAAGATATAGTCGTATACAGACATGTTTGGTTGCCTGGAAATCTACAGATAAGAATTTGATGGTGACCCTCTTCCTAATCTGCCTCCTATTTTCAGCTCTATATTGGCTGGCAGAAGAATGTTGTTTGTGGATGCCTTGTGCTGCTGCAGTGTCCTGCCAGTGGGACTTTGCAGTTTTGAAGGTCCTGGGTTCGTTTTCTCTTGGGGAACTTGGTAAAAATCCATGTAAGTAGGGCCTACAGTAGCAGTGTTGTAGGGCTGTGTTTACATCTGCATAACAGAGCAAAATGGGACATAGTTAGGGAAAGGTAATGCTGTTCAAATACAAAATATTCATGGATTAAGGAGCATTTATAGTAAATTTGTTTTTTAAAGCATTTCTTCATTCTTCAGTACTCATTGCATCAGACTTCGCAATATGGTTTAGCTCAGGCATGATTTAAGGTTAAACTGAGAAATAATCTATAAATTTCTGGTCACTGTATCCCTATTCATACTCTTTACTTTTTTTAAACTGAGTTTGCACTTCTTTTTTTTTTATGCCCATCTGTACAGAGGGGTAGTTGGAAGAGGGGAGAGCTGGTCTCTACAGGAACTCATAAAAAGAAAAGTCGTACAGCATCAAGAAGGAATTCTGTAGAGAATCAGCAGTGTAAAGGCCTTGAGCAAGTCTAAATTTAACTTTAATCTTTCGATGAAAATTTTTTTGTTGGTCATAAAACCCTAAAGCATCTTAGTTGGCTAAAGGATATCTGCCTGTAACACTGACCTGAATAAATAGCTGAGTTCTGAAAGGAATGAATGGGATGAGGAAATTTTTAATTTTTTTTTTTTAAGGAGACTGTGAGGGAGGAAATATACAGCAAAAAGGGCAAAATATTCTCTTGTTTTTTATAAATATGACTTCTCATTTATTTTTACCTTGAGTGGAAAAGGTATGATACTGACAATTTGGTGCCTGTTTTGGGGGACAGGAAATGGTAAAGAGGAAGAACTTCCTCAGCAAGCCAGTGCACTTACTGGTGGTTATTGCTGCATCTGCCGTCTGACTGTTCCTGTCCCTCTACAGCCAGCCTTTCACATATCACTGACCTGATTCACAACATAGGAAAGCTCCCCTTAAGGCTTCCTGTCTTTCTCTTTCGGTCAGAGCTGGATTGGCTGGAAGAGCCTTGGCTCCAGACTCTGCAAGCCATCAAAACATGACCATTGAGACTGCCACCAGCCTGCTGTTCTGTCTTGGGCTTCAGCAGGCGGATCTTCTCAAGTCCCATGTGTTTTCGTCTGCTTCCCTTCACACCTGGAAATACTGCCTTTTTTCTTTCTCATGTTTATTCTTAAACCCATCTTGATGAACCAGCTGGCTTCGTAACGGTGTTGAATGGAGTCAGAAGGGCTGTGCATCAGTCTGCCTTTGAGGGCTCTAGCTCTTGCCTCAGGCCTTGCTGTTCTTCTGCCTGAAGATTATAAAACATAATGTGAGGTTTTATGTATTATTAAACTTACAACTATAAATCACTGACCCATGGTAGCTGTTTATTACATATTCTATCTTCTGCTTTGATGCATTGTTGTTGTCACAGAGGTGGGTAATGATGACTCGGCTTACTACCGTGGTAATGCACTTAAAGCTTGGAAATCTGTCACTGATGGCATTTCAACACAGGCGCCATAAACCAGAGATGAAATTTTAAAGTATTTGCTGTCAAGCTATTTGTCTTAAAATTCTTGTGTCTTCTATTGTGGTTTCATACGGTTTTGGATACTACTGAATTGTTTGATGGACAAAGACAAATAATTGTGTTTCAGGAACTCTATGCTGCAGAACTTGGCATTGCAAAAGTAGATGGTGGTCCTCAATTTGCGGTGCTGAAGGTGATCGATAAAATGCTTGTGTTCAGTGGGCCTTCTTAACAAAGCAATGACATTGCAAGCATTTCTATGGGTCTAGCATTTCCAGTCTTAAAGTGTAGTGGAACACAGACTGATCATCACCACTTATTATATATCTCTTGTTTTTCATATTTTTTACAGCCCTTCTGTATGCAACAATTTTTGGTAATGTGACAACCATATTTCAGCAAATGTATGCTAATACAAACAGATATCATGAAATGCTGAACAGTGTCCGGGACTTTCTAAAGCTCTATCAGGTCCCTAAAGGACTGAGTGAACGTGTGATGGATTACATCGTTTCCACCTGGTCAATGTCCAGAGGAATAGATACTGAAAAGGTAAGTAAATTAAACTGCAAGGAAAGAAGTCACATCCTGAAAGTATTTCATTAAAATAAACAGGAGGTACTTTCTTAGTAAAAACGACAAATGTTCTTTAAATAGTTCCAAGTAGTAGCTTCCCTTAATTTTCAACTTTCAAATACAGTTTTTCAGCTATTCTGTCATACTGACATGTGTTAGTGGTAAAAGTATGTAAGTTTTGCTGGTGATATGGCATAAAATAGTATAAAAAATGATGAACGGAAGAGCTTGGCTTTCAGTAAACAAAGAAGATAACTAAGTAAAAAGTTCCAAGTTTTAACACAACCTTGGAACTTCTACAAATGAGGTTTTTTCAGCGTTTCTGTTGTGTGAGGTTGTTTGCAACTCTGTGGGTCTGAATACAAAGTAACATTTTTTTGTCTTTGTAGAATTTGAATGTTATATTATGTGTGAAGGTTAAAGATATTAATGAAAGCTGCAAGTCATTACTGTAACCATAACGTGTTGTTTGAAAACTGCCTTATGTGAGGCAAATGTTATCATCCTAATTCACTGATATTACAAGTAAATTCCCATCATGTCTTTTAAAATAACAAATGTACAAAAGCAACTACTTGCTGCTTTCATATTAGTTGCCAGCTTTCATGGAGATAGAAGTTTTTTCTTCTGCTTGTAAAGAGATGTGATTTGTGTAGTGGTTCATTCAGGAAATCATACCAGTGCTCTGGTCACCAGCCTTCTTGGCAGCTTAATTTAGTATTCTAAACTGTAGATGATGCAGTTAAAGAGCAACCAATCTCATTTCTGTCCAGCTGTTAAAGCATCGTTATGAAAGAGTAGAACAGATGTGGCATTGCACTGGGCTGTCTGGAGACCAATGGGTACACAGGGTACTGTTTGCTTTTCTAAATGGTCTTCAGCATATCTGCCGTTTAGATCTCAGACCATGATTCTGGGAAGCACTGTCCATCATACTAGCTTTCAGAAAGAAATGGTATTTTAGCACTGTCTAGTGCTGATTAGAAGGTGCTCAGCCTGTTTTCTCACAGAATATCTTTGTGGGTCGTTATGCATTTGAGGTAGGTACATTTGGGGGAGGTGGCGAGACAACATCTGAGGATACACAGTGTAATGAATGCTGTTGCTTTCATTCACCCCCTAGTACAAGCTCCTCTCATCATTTTCACAAAGCAACAAGAAAAAAATGCTATGTAAAACATGTTTGTTTTAGCTTATCTTCAAAGTTCATTCTTGGCTTTCTCTGATAAGGAGAGAAATGCTTTAAAAATGCCTTTGGAGACAGCAGGATAACCAAACTAAGCACAACTCACTGTAGCCTTTGAGAATTATCTTAATAAACAAGAAAAAAAAAAAGTCTCCAATTATCAGGACATCAAAGAGCTTAATATGGTGTTATCAATAACTGGTGTGTTCATAGCTGAACTGCCAGTAGTGGTGACTGTAAAACCAAGAAATCAACTTTCATCTGCACAGCAAATGATAGCAGATATAAGACCGACTAATGGCAGTGCCAATCCATAAACTCAGGTCTAAGCTCTGTTGGTTTGATGCCTGTGTATAACTTCAAGGATGTCATGCAATGAATAAAACACGTGTTACTCCTGTGACAGAACAGTGGAAGTTGTGCTGCTGTGTGTAATGCCATGCAGTTTTCTACAGATGAAGCAGATATTTAAAGATGAACTTAGCACAGAATCAATCTTCTCACTGTTTTGTAGGGCACAAATTTGTCAGTTCAGTGTTAACTGCAGGCATGCCAAGGAGTGAATAATCAGCTAAAAGCAAAGTCTGTAAGTCTAGAAAATGCCAGTATAATAAAATTTAACCAAGAGCTGCTGAAAGATTCTAAAATTAATCTGTGAATATGTTTCTTGCCTCCCATACAAATGAAAGTCTTCTGCCATTTGTCTGTAACTCTCAAATACCTTGAATCCCTTTAATTTTTTTGAATTCTGGAAACAACTTCTCTAAATGGAGAATGGAAAATGAGTTAACTTCCTCTTAGACTGGGAAACCAGGGGGGGTTTGGATAAGGAGCCTCATTTAAAATATTCTCTTGTATATTTAGGTTTTCTTACTACTATTTCTATTACAACAACCCTTTTTGTGCATGATATTCAAGGGACTGTGAAGAGTGTGTGTGTGTAATTCCAGTAGCAAAGTTTGGCAAGCATCTGCAAATGCAGAATATTTTTGTTGCCAGAGTAAATGAGATAATTGCAAAGACAGCCATGGCTGTTGCCTGTGTTCCATGTTAAATGTTGGTCTTGCTGCCCTAACCCACTTCTGTGAGCCTGTAAATCTGAGAACTGGCAGGTTCGGCTGCTGATCCCTGTGGGGCAGCCGAGAGAGATCATCCATGAGTGCCCTGCACTGAAGCGCTATAGAAATATATCTCTTTGAGAAGTGATACCTATAATAGCAGGTCTGCTTGGAGATGGGCCAAAGGTGATGATACTAGTGGTAGTCATTTGCCATTGGAGTAGCAAGCGTAATATGTGGAACCAGTGCCACATGCAGAGTTGCGAGCTTGGTTCTCTGCTCAGATCTTGCACAGAGCCCCTTTGCAAGGTTTAGCCATAGCCACAGTGCTTCCTGTGTTACCTTCATGTTTTCAAGGAGTGTTTGTATTGAAGCAGCCATCTCTTTCCATCCCAGAAAATGTGTGGGAGTAACTCCGAAGTTCACCCAGAGTGCTCCTTAATTGGATGGAATAATTATTACGGGGGAAAGAAAATGATGCAGACTTATACTACTTTTCTCAAATAATATGTCCTGAGATGCACTTCATCACAGAATATCCTCCCAGGATTTTGTCATCCCCAAACCCTGTCTATGTTACGTATTTCCAGTGTCTTTGCCAGGAACTTTTAATCTGTACATGCAGTAGTAATTCTGTATTCTCTTCACTCAGCTGTCTCTGTTATATTAAAAACCTTCAGAAATGACTCTGACTGATACCCGCTGTGCTAAGCATCAGTTTGTGTACCCTTAGCTGCACACATCACGAATTGCCATGAGGAACAGTGCATTGGAAGATCAAAAGTTGCCCAACACAGTATGATACCTTAAAGTCCGTTTCTTGTGTGAACAACAATGTGTTACTGCCACTGAGGGGTGAATTTGAATACCTGCATATCTCAGTACTACGAGTTAATGAAACTTTTAACAACTTTTTTTTTGCTAAAGAGATAGGAGATTGCACTTCTCTGTACAATTCTCCCACTTGGAGCATATAATCTGTGCAGGCTTTTCATGGAATCTGCCTATCAAAAGAGTGACCTACCCTCTAGAAACAGTCTTTGAGGAAGCTTTTCTCCGCCATTTTATGTACTGCTGTGCTGTCAGCTCGATTGTCTTAAAAACTTGAAGCCTTATCCTGGTAATTCAATATCCAGCAGAGCACGTTGCTGAGAGGAAAACATTGTTTTTCTTCAGATATTGTAAAGTAGACTGAGTTAATATTGTGGATTATGTGTATAAATAGTATAAATGTACGGACTGAGATTAGAAATTTTATAAGAAGCAGGAGAGTATAATAGTTCTTGAGCTCTGTGTAGTAAACTAGGGATAATAGGCACATGCAGGCTATGCGCAGGAATTGATTGTCTGATTTCCTCCTCAGGTTTTGCAGATATGCCCTAAGGACATGAGAGCAGATATCTGCGTGCATCTGAACCGAAAAGTTTTCAAGGAACACCCAGCCTTCAGGCTGGCGAGCGATGGGTGCCTTCGAGCACTTGCCATGGAATTTCAGACAGTGCACTGTGCCCCGGGAGACCTGATTTACCACGCTGGTGAGAGTGTCGACAGCCTTTGCTTTGTGGTTTCAGGATCTTTGGAAGTAATCCAGGATGATGAAGTCGTTGCTATATTGGGTGAGTTTCACAGCTGATAATATGCATTATGCACAAATATAGATGTGTAGAGCATTTTTATAGCCTCTTCGACTCAAGCACTTAACTTTTTAAAAACCTTCAGTCAAGTTAGCTTTACCACAGCCTGATGAGCTATATTTTACTGCTATTCTGTTCTACATAGGTAAATAGGAATGGAAATCATCTGATCTCCAGATTGCTTCAACCCTATTTCTGCTGGTCAGTGGAAACTCTACTTGAGCATTGGGATCCTTGTCATTTTTGGGGTTCTCCCTGTCTCACCCTACCTCTTTTCATTAGAAATTTCATCGAGGACTACAGAAAACTTATTTTTAAAGTGCCTGGCTTTCCTGCCTCCCTCTCACCCTCTGATACTAATTCACTTTTGCTGAAAATTTTCCAGTTAGATTTATTTAAGATCTCATGTTGAAGTAATATTTATCTCTTTTAAAGTCAAAGTAATATAAAAATTTAGAGCTGATTTGTGTTAACTTGGAAAGACAGCTTTCGGTCAGAGACATTAAAAAGATGCTGATAGTGGTGTGAACAACATTCTGAGGCAAATCTAGGAGAGAAGAGTGTGATAATCCAATAGACATAGATGAATCATGGGGTGGCTGGAGCATTGAGGAGGTGATACTTATCATTTGGTTCTGTCAGAGCCTTTTGTGATAAGGTAAATTCTCATGGTGGCTTCATCCAGTCTCTGTCACTCATAGCAGCCTGGAAAAAGAGCAGAAAACAGCTTGGTAATCTTACTCTTTCAGAACACGTACACCTAGCTCTCCTAAGAGGAATGTCTACTGGAAAATGAGTGGTTAATAAATATGCTGCGTTAAGTTTTTCTCTACTTCTGAACAGGATTGCATATATACCATAGGGATAATTTAGTGTCCTGGAGAGTCAAGATCATATTTTGTGCCACATAAGAAACTAAAAAGGTGAAAAGTACAGGGATAACTGATTCTCATTTGTTCCAGAATCACGTGCGCTGTTCAGTGCTAGATGATATTAGCAACTTCTGCTTTTCGAAGTTGCAGATCAAGAACTTAATACTGTTTTGCTGTTTAGGGATGTCAATTAAACTCAGACACCAGAGTGAAAAGAGTAGGCGTATTTTACTCAAAATAACTAATTAATACAACAGAATAATACAGAAAACATACAGTAAGAAAAGACAGAATAGTGCACTTAAACAAATAGGAAAATACAGGGTAATGCATCAAATCATTACTACCTGAGAAAGAGAATAGTGATTAAGAAAGATACATCGCCACTTGCATACGCTACCATCCGCAGTCACTGGGCAGCCCCGGTTACAGCGAGGATTTGGAGATCCTGTCCCTACAAGTGGGAAATCCTACGCAGTGCGTCCACCCGTAGGTGAGGCGTCCAGAGTCGCTGTGGGCGGGCCCAGCCTTATACACCCCCAAATCAGCAAGCCAGAATAGCTGGCACCTCTGTTTTGAGCGGAACATCTGGTTTCACTCTCTCATTAGATTCCCCCAGAGCCTGGCCAGGGCTCAAGGGAGATGCTAAGGGAGTTTCCCTCCTGATCTAATTTATTTTATGTGCCTTTTTTTTAAAACAAGGCCATAATGTCTGTCCCAAGGCAGGACAACTGGCTTCACAGCTTTGTTAATTTACCCCTATGCAGAGAAGAAGAAAAGATACATTCAGGATAGACATGTTTTCATTATATCCATCACCAGTAATGAGTATATGATATCTAAGCTACATCTTTCATTAATGAGCCTACATATTTTGTGAGTGACTACATACTGAGTTAGCAGCTTCAGCTTGGGGCCTGTTGCTCAGGCTTCAATGCTTCCACCTTTTACATCAGAATAGGTAGTTTGTTGTAACTTAGTATAACACCTATTAGCACAATGGTTACCAGTTATAGAATATACAGGATTCATCTATAGGTCAATTCTGGCTTGGGCCTATTGTCCAAGCCCTAGTGCTTCAAATACCTTTTGCCATGTTGAACTCTCTTGAATTAACATGGCAAATGTAGAACAAACTCAAGCCTCTCAATTTGTGTTGCCTTTTATCCCATAGTGCCCTCTTCTGTGACCATTGCAAGAAGAAAACCTCAATAGATCTTTAATCAGTATAGATAAAAAGCACTGAAAGAGAATTTTTGAAAATGTCCTTTAAAGATACCATTTTTTTCCTCATCTTTACTATTAACTTTGTGTTTTATCTTAATACTCACTTTAGAAAACACTCAGAATGGATTCCTTGAGAAATGTGTAAAGGAAACCTGAACCTCTGATCTCTGCTGCTGTAGAGTGATAACTACAGTTAAATGAGGCTGATTCCTTGGTATCTGAATGAATAGAAATATTTTGTTATTGCTGTTCTCCTGGGACAGTAGCTATTGATCCTCTTGATCCTCTTCCTCCGCACCTTTTTTTTTTTTTTTTTCAAATTGGAGTCAGTTCTCTGTCTCTCAGCAAAGAGCTCTGTCATTTTCTTTGTGAATATTGTAATCAGAGAGGAAAGTAAAATGAAGTGGGATCTATTTGTGATTCTGTGAGATTTTATTTTGGATCAGTGTATCTCAATTTTTGTGTTTCAGTTTCTGGACTAAGAAATCCTTTCCACATGTGTGTGTACTTTCATCCCCCAGGGTGTGAAGCTTTCTGTTGATGATTTCTCTATCCTGATAAGAAATCACAGAATCATTCAGGTTGGAAAAGACCCTTGGGATCGTTGAATCCAACCATCAGCCCTACTCTACAAAGTTCTCCCCTACACCATATCCCCTAACATCTCAGCTAAACGACCCTTAAGGACATCCAGGGATGGTGACTCATGGTTTTTCACTAAGTTTTTCACTATTCTAAATCAGTTGGACTTTCTTCTCCTTCAGCACTGCATAATGTAACCACCACATTACTGAAGGATGCTGCAAGGAGATGGGGTCAGGATTTCCTCCCTAACTTCTTTGTACTCTTCAGTTTTCTTAACTGTAGAATAGCAATATTATTAAGCTGAACATGAAATAAAAAAAAAAATCTGTCAAATTCTTGATAAAAGTACACCAGATAAGACAAGGCACTACAAGGAAAAAAAAAAAAGTAGTCTACATTGTATAAGAAAGGTGATTGTTGCTGATCATTCAGCCAGAACAGCCTATGCCACAAGTTTTGTTTACCAATCACAACTAAGCAGAGCTACAAACATCAGGCATTGTAACAGCAAACCATGTGAGGAATTCTGTAGGGTAATTTCAGTTAGCAGGTATGTTGGAGAGACTGTAATCTGCTCTCAGACATTCTTGAAATAAAAATAAAAAATAATTGCATAAATTATTAAAGGTGAATTATTTGTTCAGCTTTAACTCTCACTTAATAAAGCAGCCTTTGGAATTTGAAATGTAGCCTGTATCTTCCTTACAATGGAGAATTAAATTGCATCTCTAGATTAGTCTGTGTGACTGCTGTGCAGCATTACATAAACCAAAGGCAAACTACACTTAATCCTTAAAGGATCCAATTCATATGAAACATTTTCAAGTTCTGAAATAATGTAGCCTTGCAGAGTAGCATATAAAAGCGTATTGTGTAGCCCTGGAGTGTGTTGTATACGCTTGCATAATATCCTTCCAGATCAGTTCTGTGTAATACCCAAGAGACAGGTATATTCGCAGTTTGGTCTTACATTCTTACGACAAAGCACCAACTTTGATTGACTTGGATTAATGTGAGTACTGAGTTGGAAGAAATTGCACATAGGCCAGCAGTGAAAAAATTTTCTTGTGTCTCCTGAGATTGACTTCCCCATTAATTTGACTTGGAGACAAACACAAAAATTAGTAAACTAAAAAAAAAATTCTTTGCAATGTTTACAGTAAAAACTTTACAAAATTGACACATATTGTATGGTTTGATCTGTTGGGATAAACGACATTTTTGAATTCTATCCGAAATTTCTGCTGAATTGAATTACAATCTTTGGATATGATGTGTTGGAGAAACAAACCCCCCAAAGTAGAAAATTACCTTTAAGCCAGGTGAATGATTTATTTGTGATTCATTCAAATACAAATGGGTCAGAAAAGGGAAGACATAGCAAGAAAAGCCATTGTATTACTATGGATTTCTATGTTAAAGTGTAAGTATATGGGTGTGATTATGTAGAGGTGAAGATTAGCTAGTGAAAAGCTTCTTGGATGAGATACAACTCTGTTTTCTGTAGTTCACTGCTCTTCCTTTTATACCATTGTTATTGCATAGGGTGAAGTGCTAATGTACACTCAGCACTTTGTAGAAGATAGAAATCACATAGTCCCTGCCCTGAAGAGAACTGAGTGAAGTACAGGTTGTGCAGTTCTTCCATTAAGAGTCTGTTTTCAATTTGGCTTTGCTTTTAACTTTTCTAAGCCTTCCCATTTGGGCTGGTGTGGCTTTATTCATCCGAGACTGACATAGCTCTTTGAACTACTCTTGCTTAAAAACTTACCCATTTATCTAAATGTGATTAGAGAAGATTGGTTGTTTTGTCACTGTTTAAAACAATCAACAATTTACGTGGACTTCATTTGGCAGCTCTAGTTTCTCTGCTTTGGAGCTGACCTTTCAGGCTGAGCCACTGGCCATCTGAAAACTTGACCTCATCTCAGGTCTTTGAAAGTTAAAATTTACTCATGCTCCTGAATTAAATGTGTTCCAGGCAGGGACCATAAGGTCTGGCTGCAGCTTTCTTTGAAATATGCAGGGGAAAAGGGATAGTAGTAGAAGCATAAAATAAGCCTGCACAGCTAGTTGTTGTTTCTTAATTCAGGGAAGCCTGAAGACCTAAACTGTCATTCAGTGCACTTTTTGTATTTTTTTACTCTATGAAGGTACGCATTTCCTTAGTGGAGTGTGAGAATATAGATTCTTTGGAACTGCGGTAGTCAAGAAGCTGATGTTAGAAGTCCAGCTGAGCAGGTGATATGCCATTGCTGGGGCTACCCCTTTGTAATCTCTCCTCACCATTGATAGAGGAAGTGCTAGTTCTTGTGTTATGTCTCCAATTGCATGTGTGCATAGATAATTTAATGAAAATTATAGAAAATAATGGCATAGTAGCAAAATTAACTTTATATAATTTTATGGAAATACACAGAATGACTGGCTAGGAGGCCTTCTTAGAAAAGGATTTATATTGTGTTAATATGTAGTACAAATATCTGAATGTCTGAGAGAACCTTAAATTTTCAGACTGCTGCAAAATTTGTCAAATAATGACTCCTAGAGGGCCTGACTGAGCAGCCATCTTCACTTAGGTGAATTGTTCAGAGTTGCTGAAGTGGTCTTGATGATCCCTGCAAGGGGGGGGGCCCTGTGTGTGTATGGATGGTAAGACTGGAGATTAGTCTTGCGGATAGAGACTGGGAGCCTTTATTTAGCAATTAAAAAGAAAAGCCTTGAAAACCACTGTGATCTTCAGTGCTGAGGAATGGATGAGAAAAATAACATTTACTGGAAGGTTTAGCTAAAAAGAAAAAACAAAACCCCCACACAAACAGTTTATCCCAAGAGCAAAGCAGTTTATCCCAAGTGTTGCATCCCAGCTGTTCGGCATTTATTATGTTCTTGCTATCTTTATTTGAGCTAAAAATTTTCAAAAGAATAAACTTTTTAATTGAGTGTTGGTTTAACAAAGTATTAATCACAGAATCATAGAATATCCTGAGTTGGAAGGGACCCATGAGAATCGAGTCCAAGTCCTGACTCCAGAAAGAGCAGGTAAAGTGGATGAGAGAGGAGGGGAAATCAAGACAGCAATTTATTGTGAGCAAGGAATATCATTGCCCTCCGTAAGGACAGTTTGCTGTTACTATTCCTTTTGCTGCTATCCAAGCTGAAGGGAAACAACAGAATATAGATATTATATAAGTATGAAAGTATACAGTAACAGAATGTCAAGAATGAGAATTTACAGGCTGCCTTCTTCACCATCAGTGAGGGGGGAAGTGGTATATATCAGTTTGGGGGTGGGGAGGGGGAATGCTGGGGGAAGTGTGTGAAGGATGCACATAGATGTACTTTTAAGATCACATGTGAATTGAGGAAGCAAAAACTGGATGTCCCTGAAATACAGATCTTTTATCGTTATTTACAAAGCTACAATGTTGACAAGATTGGAGACTGTTGTTTTAACATGATATCGGAGAACTTGGTGTGCAATGTTTTGTTTCAGCAGGATATTAAATGCTCCATTTGCTTTGTGTGGAGAAATTCCTGCTGATTTAATTTGATCTAATTGCTATCTTAAAGGAACATCATAAGAATAATTGTTTGTTTTCTTTACAATTGCTTTACCTTATTCATTTAGCCATAAGCATTTCATTCAGATATAGACACAAGAGGTTTGATTCAGATTTTGGTGGGACAGATTTGCGTCCAGATAGGACAGTGCAAATTGCAAGGGCAACTGAACCACAGGGATGGTTTATTTTAAAGGAGGGAAAATAGCAGTGCAGAAGTGTTTTCTGTCTTAGACCTTCTCAGTGGAAAAGCATTGCATCTGCCACACAATTATGTGAAGATTGCTTCTGAGAGCACTTGAAGATGCTGCATAAATTAACTGTGCTGAGCCAAGGCTACTATCTTTAGACTGCCCCAGTACCTGACCTAACTCAGGTTTCCCTAAACTAAATTGTTTTGTGTACAATCCCATTTTCAGAATTTAATTGTGTGTTTTGAGGCCTGTTGTTATTTAATGCCAAGTCTTTGAAAAAGTCCCTTACTTCTCTACTTCAATTTTCACCTAAGTTTTAAATTTAGGTACACCGTCCTGTGTTAAAAATGCCAAGCTGCTGTGCTCTTAGGATGGTTGCAGGATTATGGATGGCATTAGAATTTTCTTATTATTTTCAAAGATGGTATCTAACATCACAACATTGCTTGTGTTATTGAATAAGACTGTAACATGACCAGAGGTGCTTTGAAAAAGGAATGATTGAAATTAAAACCCATCTTTATCTTTGGTAGTTCTATCGTGCTGTTGTGCTTTTTCTAATTATAGTTTAAAGGTGGGGTTTTTTCAGGTTGACATATATAGGCAGATGGAACAAGTTGTTTGTTTCTACGAAGTGATTCAGTGAACATCATCTGAAGGAATGGTTTTAAAAGTCTGATTTCCTCAATGTGTGTCCCAGAACACTTAGCAAGAGTATTAGAAAGGGAGATCTGGCTAAACTTTTTAAAACAATGGCATAAAGAGGTGTACTTTAATACAAAATTGAATTTCACAGTGGATGTTGGAGCAGCACTAAAACTTTTATTGAGAAATACAGGTTTGTTTCAAGTGGTGTTTTTGCACAGAGAATATTCCTTACTCCTGTGCTCCAGACGTCTAGAAAATGTTGTGTGAGTTGCCTATTTTGAGACTTCAGCCAGACTTTATTTGGTCTATGCCCAGCTTCTAGCAGAGCATTAAAAGTAGGAATCGCCAAATCCGCTGCTATCTATAGATGGTTTAAGACTGTGCAGGGTATTGGACAGATTTTTAAAACATTTAATTAATTCCTTCCTGGAATAACTGGGGAAGAGGGGCATTCCCTGTGAATAGAGACTTCAGTCGTGAACTTCTTGGCATTTCAAATGAGTTGATTGTTTTTTTTCTACAGTTTCATGTTTTATTGTTGCGAATTTATGCAACTTTGAATAACGTGCTCTTAAGTAGTCTGATACCACCACATGTGGAAGAAGTCCCCTTCGGAAGACGGTAATGTCTGTCAGGCTACTGGCAACAGTGACCCATGATGCACTGGCAGCTAAAATTGAGCTTTGGTGATGAGGCGCTCCCTTCCAGCATGTTCCTTGATATCTCAGGCTGTGTTAGGAAGGCTTGCTGATCATGTTTCTGTGCGTACTCCAAAGAGGTATGAAGAGGTAGAAATTACAGAAAGCCAACTTCTTTGTTAAATTATAAAGGCACTGATTTCTGGCAGGGGAACCGCTGAATTAATTTTCATTTTTGCTTTGGATTTTGGTAGAATCTTGTTTCGGTCTCAGAATTTTGGAGGAAGAAGAGTAATTTTTTTTACTGAAAAGCCATGTTGGAAAAAAATCTGAAAAATAAATCTTCACAGAACACTTATTTTCCTTTGTTTTCTCTAAGTTTCAAATTAAAACTTTCTTCAGAATATTTGCTGAAACATTGTTAAATTTATGCTCAAGGAGTTTCTAGAAATATTAAATAAAATTAAGTATATTATAGCTATGAACGTTGTGAAGTTTTAAAAATATTTACTTTCTATATTTCAGAAGGTAAAATATACGATTTTAAACTGTTGTGAATCCATTTGTCTCAAATACAAAAAAAAAATTTTGGGCTTTAATGTAAGCTTCAAGCAATAGTTATAACATGTAGCCTGTTTCGAAGTCATCTGGGAGTAACTCCTGAGGATATTTCACTTTGAGCCTCTCATAGAGGCTTTTTGGTGAGAGAACTGGCACTGTTGATGCAGTGACAACACAGATTGATCTGTGGTTTTCCTGTTACTTAACCAATGCAAATAACTAGTCACAAATGTATTTGAATTTATTTGAGCTGGCAACTTCCATGTCTTCTGAGTTTGTACAAGCTGGCGACATTGATAACATTTTTTACAGTAACCATTAAAAAGCAAATAAGGATAAATGATTCAGAATCTGGTGAAGTCTCCTAGCTTTTTGTGAATAAGCCTGGTAAGGCCCAGTTGACATTTTACAACTCTTCTTTTCATCACACTAAATCAAGTAGTGAAATATAATCTGCACTCTATTCAGAGACACAAATAAACACATTAATTATAATAATAATAGAAATCTTAGCTGTAACTAATTCATGTTGTTGCTACTCATCCCCTGTTCTAAAATAAATGTTTTTATTTTGTCTGTACAGTAATGTGCTTCAACAGAGAAAATGATGCAGTTGTAAACTGTCTGCAAAATGTTGCCAAGCTGTGTTTTAAAACATGAACAGATACACTGTGTTTCTATTTGTACACCAGGCAAACCACTGAAAGTGCAACTTCAGTTTGTAATCACCAAATCATCTAGGTTGGAAAGGACCTTGAAGATCACCTAGTCCAACAATTAATTTAACACTGACAGTTCCCATCTATACCATATCCCTCAGCGCTATGTCAACCCGAATCTTAAACACCTCCAGGGATGGGGACTCCACCACCTCCCTGGGCAGCCCATTCCAATGCCCAACAACCCCTTCTGGAAAGAAATGCTTCCTAATATCCAGTCTAAACCTTCCCTGGTGCAACTTGAGGCCATTCCCTCTTGTCCTATTGCTTCTTACTTGGTTAAAGAGACTCATCCCCAGCTCTCTGCAACCTCCTTTCAGGGAGCTGTAGATGGCGATGAGGTCTCCCCTCAGCCTCCTCTTCTCCAGACTGAACAACTGTAACACTTCTTTTGCTTTCTATGGCCCTGATACTCTGTTTTGGTTTTGTTTTTTTTTTTCCTTAAGTTCTTATTAGTGGAAAAGAGTGATTAAAACCTCTGGTTAATGAGAAATAGTATGTTCTCTGCAGTTCAGTTGGTCATTCACTTCTCACTACATGTCTCCTTTTTGCACTTGAGAAATCTTAAGAAAATCCAAAGCAGCAAATCACTTTCGTGCATCATATCCTGCCAGTTGTACCATATTGGAGGACCAAACTACAGGCTGTTCAGTGGCTGTCAAGTTGTGAAATTTATCTGTGGGATGGATACTGAATACCTTGATGCCCAGTAGTAGCTGTTTTTTTCTGGCTGGCAGATATTTGTTGCCCTGAAACATTGCACCAAGAGGAAAAAACATTTTTTCTCTGCTGCCTCTACTTTCCTTGCATTTTTCTTCCATAAAATGGGAAAATTTAAATTGCTTGCTGTACTCAGATGGGGAGGAGATGAGGGAAAAGAGGAGAGGGAAAGATTTTCAGTTGAAGCCAAATAGATATGTGGTGATCACAGAGGGGGTTTGACCCCAGTCTTACATCACTGGATTTGAACACGAGGGGTAAATGCACTGTCCTTAGTGGAATTATGCTTGAATACAATTGGTAGGACCCTGTGACATGGACTA
Source organism: Athene noctua (assembly GCF_965140245.1). Taxonomy (NCBI): domain Eukaryota; kingdom Metazoa; phylum Chordata; class Aves; order Strigiformes; family Strigidae; genus Athene; species Athene noctua. The sequence goes on along the minus strand of NC_134037.1, from coordinate 103,260,316 downwards.
ACTTCAGATCCTCTGGTTCTGTTCAGATCTGTTCAGGAGGGAAAAAAAAAAAAAAAAAAAAAAATCAGGCCAAGTTTTTTTGTTTGTTTTTAAATTTCAGCAGTATTTTAACTGAGCAGTCACTAGAATAGAGACTGACACAGAGACAGTCTGTGTTTGCCTTTAGAGCAGTTGGTGTCTCCCACTGCTTGGAGGTGGAGAACAAATCCTGAGGGCGCAGGCCAGTGTGGGTGCTTCGGGGAGCTGTGCTGGGGAAGTCATTGCGCAGATGTGGCAGCCGCTGTGGATCAGCATCACAGATAACAGTATTTGCTAACAGTGAGTTCCAAGATATGCTTAGTGCTGCATTGCTGTTGAGGTGCCATCAGGCAGTGTTTGGTCATTCTGGGTTATCTTTGGGTCTGATGAGACTATATCTGATCACAGTTCTATAGTTCAGACATGCGGATGAAGGCAGATATGGAAGGGACTTGAGCTAGGCTGGTGTTAACTGCTGTAACAACTATTATTATTGATTTGAGAATGATTCTAACATTTTGTCTGATGTACTGAAAAGCTATGGATTGCCATCAAAGTTCATACTGACTCGGAAGATCTTCAGCACATGAATCCGTGGCCTCATCTTCTCACCCTGCTGCTATCATACCAAAACTGCACCATGACTCCCAGACACTCTGAACCCAAAAGTGAACTAAGTAGGTTGTTAAAATATTCCACATAATTTTTTTTTTTTTTATTTTCAGAGTAGGGCAGAGTATCTTCTGTCTGAGAGCTCTTCAATACTTCTGTTTATAGGAGTGAAAAAAACTAAGGGTTGTTCTGGTACGCACATCAGGGCAATACAGCTGTAATGTGTGAGCATGGTTCTTTTCTCAAACAGAATCAGCAATTACTAACACTTGACTAAATTGATAATCAGATCTTCATTAATGGTGCTGCTTTCAGGAGACAGAGTGGATGTGGCTTGACCTTTTGCCTGGCTCAAGGTTGAATTTGCAGTGGTAACAGAGAAATCCTCTTTTCACTTATAAGATGAATAGCAAATTTGATATGGAGAAAAGATTAGGAAAGAATAAATATGGAAACAGAAGGTTCTGGTTTTGTGAAGTAATTCTTCAGTGTTTAAGTATATCAGGGTTTGGGGACTTGTTATTATAATTAAAACAAACAGGCAAATACAAAACGCAGAAAACTATTTGGCTTTTCAGTGCATGCTGAGCTGATGGTGGAAAAGGTCCTCAGCCCACAAATCCAGCAGGGAATATAAATGATTGATGGTAAAAGCTTAGATCATCCACTTTAAGTGTGATTGACAGATAGTGTTCCTGGCAAATGTCTGGAATTCAGCAAGCTGGGAATGAGAAATGCAAAGTACTGACAAACAAATGGCCATCTGCATTTCTCTAGCTTTTTAATCTTTCTTCAGAGGTAAAGTGAAATATAAAGCCTGGAGTCACACGTAAAAAGAAGCTTTTGACTTAGGTTCTCTAATGCAGCCGTTAGACTTGGACAACCACCTTCTGACACACTTAGAAGTCTCACTTTACTCTTCTTGCTTTCCAATTACAGATGTTTTTAATAAAACACCCACTTAATCTGCCCTTTTTTTTTCCTTCCTTTTTCTTGAGTGATTGATCTTACTTTATGGATAACATATAAACAAAGGGAGATGGTAAACAGTTCCTTATTATGTGTAAGAGGACAATTGTTCTAATCCAGTGCAGATACTCCTGGGTGGAATTTTAATTCCTGCTTGCTATAAAGACTTCCTGCTGCTCATTTTCCCCCCCATTTATCTATGAATGTCAAACACAAGTTTTTTCAGAATCTGACAATCTGGATTGATATGCATCATTTAGAAAATGCACTTGACAGAAACAAAGCAGTGTGGTACTTGTATGTCTGACTTGCTTCGGAAATCAAACTGTAATGTAGGATTGATTTTTGACTAGATCACTGGCTGTTAACTTGATTAACTTCGGGGTAATTGTTAATGATAGAAAACAGTACAAATTCTTGGTTTAGCCTGGTTTGTCTCTTAAAACTTGAGGCTTCTGTGGTCTGACTCAGTTTGTGGGTCATGTGTTGCTTTTCTCTCTTTGGTTTGGCTCAGTGGGCACCCAACAGACATTGCTCCTTCACATGCTGCTCTTGCCAGCTGTAGGAAGTGGCTCCCTGGCTTGACAGGGAACTGCAGGAGGGGGAGTTTTTTGGGAGTTACAAATAGCAAGGAGAAACGGGTTGCTGCCACAGGTGAAGGGACACAGTTGTGTCTTTCTGTGTTAAATGAAAAGCAGAATTAAATTTTAAAAAGCATAAGATGTAAGTAACTTCTGCTGTATATAATTTCATACGTAGGCAAAGCAACACCATGCTGTTTGTACTTGCATTGTACTAATTGCTCTTCCTGTTACTGTGGGGCAGTAAAATAATTATTGTCATTTTAAGGTAGAGAAACTTGTCTAGATATGTTAAATACACTTAGAAATGATCTAGAATTCTTCTCCCTTATGCTTGGACTACCAGCTCTAACGGTTGCTCATCAGTGATGCCACATTTCAATGCTTGATAGATTCCAGAGCGTTAATTAAAACAGTTGTTTAGCTAATTGCCTGGAAGATTGCGAGTAAAAGCATATTTATTCCAAAGGCAAACAATCCATTTTTACCCAGTGAAGCGTATCAGTTTTTATGGTGCATAAAAATTGTTTCACTTCAATTTTGAATATGTTATGTGTTTGTCTGTCTAAAAGCTTGTAGATGATGATCTATTTTAAGTGCATGTAAGCTTTTTTCTTAGGCCATTTTTAATGTATGTACTGAAAAAGTGTATGTTTAAATAATTGAAAATGTGAAAAGTTATTGCTATTAAAATGCAAAGTTGTTTACTGCACCCGGCTATTGGGCTCCCACCCTGCTTACTGATATGCAGCGCTGATAGTATTTCTGGATGTTGGCACTGTGTAAAGAGACTACAGGTAGAAGAAAGGGTATCACTAGAGTGCCTTTGCCTGTCTTTGTGGGGAAAAAGTGTGCTTATGGAACAGGTGGTTTTAGTATATATATGCATTTAAAATGAAAATATAGTCTGTGCTCCTCCAAAGTGTTCAGGGACTAAACTGGTCCCTGGCAGGTGGACTGCATAGGGCTTTTTGTGGAAGATTGGGAGCACATCAGTGTGAACCACAGCTTATTGCATTACAGTGTAGCTTACCATCAGGGTGATAGTTTCTCCTCAAAGAGAAAACACCTTCTAATGGAAGAAATTACATAATGGTGGAAGTACAGCTCAAGGGCTGAGCTGGGAGTTCTGGGTTTAATTTAGAAGTTTTTTTGACCTCTTTACTCATTACAGTTCTCTGGAATTTCATATAGACTTTCATACATGACTGTTTATTTAGGGAATGAAATCTAAGAAGCTAAGAAGCCCAGGTGAGGTCAATAAACTAATATATATTTTGATGCTTTGGCTTTAAGAATTGCTACTGGGAAAGTATTACTTATAAGACAAGGGACCATCTGGTCCATGCCTACCACAACTTGATAGACATTGGAAATGTATTTGTTGTTTGTCTTAAAAGTGATGTGCAGTGGTGATATAACACAGTAGAGGTTTAAGAGGAAAATACCATTCAGAACAAGAACAGTATAGTTTTTCATTATCACATTAGAACTGAATATTCTTATCTTGTCAAGCGTTGTATGTTGAAAAAAAAGACTATTACTCTGTGAAGGAGCTTGTAACTTTCTCCTAAACACTCTCTTTTGTGCCCAGCCTGAGCTGGGCTATAACCAGTGAAATCTTGACAGGGGGCTACTCCTTCAGCAGATTTTGGTATTCTTGCCATGCATTGTGGTTCCCAGAATGGTACAGATGCCCTCATTGCAATATTTATCAGTAGGGATTTCACTGACTGTGCCAAGCTCATAGAGACACACATGGGAAGGTTGTAAGGAAATGGTCGTGTTTTCTTTCTTCTGGTATGTAACAGCTAAATGTTCTTGCCTTGTCAGTATTATCTTGGTGATAACTAACCTGTACTCTTCTTATTTTGGACTACGCTGTTACCTTAAACCTCTGTTGTATTATATGGGGGCACACATGCACAACTACTGAAAGATTTTGTCGAGACTTACCAGCTGAAAAGCATAAGAGCAACTGAGAGTTGCAAGATCTGCTTTATCTTGTAAAGATAGACTTTTCTGGCACTGATCTAGAAAACTAGGGCAAACTTACTTTAATATTGATGTATAGTAGTGTTTCGTTACAGCCTGTAACCGCACTGACATATTATACAAGATGGTTTTATTGACACAATAGTGGGCAATTGTTAGCCAGATTAAGAAAACTCAATAACATAGAGGTAAGAAACAAATCCTTTGCATGCCAGTTAAACGAAGAAAGGGGAAAATAATTTCCTCTTAATTAATCTCTTTGAAAAGGATCAGAAGAGAACATGAACCAAGAATGGCTTTTCTTGATTTTTAGAGGAAAACCTTTGTTGATATTTAAAGAGGACTTGTCACATGAAACATTTTCTGGTTGAGGTTTATTCTTATGAAATTTTGCTGGGCTGTTGTAGTTAACAAAAAGATAGTGGAAAAGGTATATTACAAATTTCAAAATTTTTGAAGTACTTCAAAAGATTTTTTTTTTTTTCCCCAGACAGAATTTTTTTCTGACCACATAATGACTGCATAAATGAGATGTTTGTTCTTTCATATTTTTGGTGGAAATAGTGCCATTATTGAAAGCAATGCTGCTGCTTTTCTCTAGGCAAAGGAGACGTTTTTGGTGACGTGTTCTGGAAGGAGTCTACCCTTGCCCAGTCCTGTGCTAATGTAAGGGCTTTGACTTACTGTGATCTTCATGTGATTAAGAGAGATGCCTTGCAGAAAGTGCTGGAGTTCTATACAGCCTTTTCACACTCCTTCTCCAGAAATCTCATTTTGACTTACAACTTGAGAAAAAGGGTAAGTAGCTTTGATTTTAACATAAACTGTATAAATGATCATTTTTAAGGACTATCTGTATGAAAAAAACTGAATTGCTTGAATTCTGGTATTCTTCGTAGCCTCTCTTTTAAGAAGGCTTTTCAGAGCTTGCCTAAGAGACACTGCTAGCATGTAGAATCAAAAGGCCATGGTATTTATTCAAGTGCTAGTTTTATAGGGAGCTAGACTGTGTGTATGTGAAAGTATTTTACATTTCTATGAAGCAGACAGATTCCAGCGTATCTGTGAACAGTTATACACTTGTGATAAACAGTATTCACTACTTTCAGCAACTTTAGTTTGTAAAGCAGCTAAAAAGATGTTAGTGGTGTTGCATGAAGCTGCAAGGAAAGTGGAAGGAAAGGTATGAAATCTAATATATGGAACAAAAGTCAACTACAGTAATCACAATGTAAAAGTAATATGAACATGACTGATTCTTTCAAGAGTTGTTTCTTTAGTATCAATCACATTTTGGAATTACTTTGCTTATCTAATTTCCATTTTCTTATCCTTGATTTTTTTCTCCCATTTTCGTTTCTTCCTGTGTGCCAGTTCAAGTTATTTTGTCAAACGTGAATCATTATAGCCTAATATCCCGTTTTAAATTCTCTGTGTAATCTTCAGTGAACCACCTCTGTAGAAACTTATTAAAACTGTAGTAGGTATCATTCAGTTGATACAATTTCATGATATGATGTAGAAGACAATAATATTACATTGAAAATAAATACATTGGAACTCCTATACTTGCTTTAAAATATTATGATATAAAGATACTTGAGCTAAAGAAATATGTTTGATAGGAAATTTTTTGTTCCTAAAACCGGTTCTCCCTGGTAAATTCTAGGTGCCAAGTAAGTCCTAGATAATTGCACCTGAAAAAATAGAAACCTTTTCATCTTTGAATTCTGTTTTGTAAAATTAGACTTTAAGCCTAACATATTTTTTTAATAGTTGTAGGGTGGTTTTTTTTTACCTAGAGTTGGCATACTGAAATTAAAGTAGTGTGATGATGTTTCTATCTGCATGTGTTATCAATATCAAAGAATTTGGCTTTTCAATATTGGGCAAAGAAGAATGTGCTATCCACACTTTGGTCAAATAAATCAAAGCTCTGGTATAAAATTGATGTAGTTAAAAACTAAGGAGCCAATTTACATTTGGGAATTTCCTCGTAGGACTTTTTTTCAAATTACACTGGGTTCTTGCATGACAAGGAAAACATATGTAGATGCAAGAAGATTGAGCTGTCCTGTTAAAATCTAAGTTTAAAAACCGCTACTTACCTGGTGTTAATTAATGTAAGAAATAAAAGAAATTAAAGAATTTGGTATTGAGATTACCTAAAACATCGGTATCACTGACTGTCATATTTTAAAATAGTATTGTGGGTAGTGTGGTAAGATGGTCTAAGAATATATAGTTACTTTTTTTTTTAACATCAGTAGCAATAACAAACTTTGAGGCACAGAAAGGACCAATTCACTTAAAGCTCACAGTAGTGCAGGCAGAGTCGCATCATTTTGGATCTGCTGAGCCAAAAGTCCCAATTTTAGAATCAAATGCCTACTCCAGAAGTGACACTCCTTCTCTCCATGTTTATTGGCATAGTTTTTCCCAGCTCAGCTTAAAAAACACTTTTTAACTACAGTATTGTAATTCCTGTTCTGTCAATTTTCTACATGAAAAATTCCTAATAAAAAGGTACATTTTATGATAGCAATTTCTATCCAGTTATTCAAATAATTGGATTTTAATTGAGTTGCAGTCAGCAGAAAAGTGGCATTGATTGATATTGGAATTGAGAGTTTGATGGTTCTAGGTTAACCAACTGTAATTTTATTTATTTTGTTGAAAGAAGCCAGATTGCAATCAGAATGCAAATGGTAAATAAGGTAAATAATATACGCTTTTGGAAATGCATAGAAGGTATGATACTTCAGAGCTTGGAGATAATGCACATTAAAAGGCAACTTTTTAGAGTTTGGAGTTTAAATATCTGTGAATCTTTTATAGAAATAGCTCCCCAGCCTGTCGCTTCTAACACTTCTCCTGATCTATTTCTGCAAATGGAATTTTGTAGAATTCAGATGAACCGGTACCTTCTGTGAGTTGCGTTTGTGATGTGTTGCATATCCTTTGGAATATAAATACCAGAATTACACTTTTCATTTCAATAAACAATTTCATCCCTGGCTCCAAAAGTGTTCAACTAGTTGAAGTATAGATATTGTATATTCTTCCTGAATATATTCATACAGATTCCAAACACATGAAGAAGCATCTTTGGGGAGTTTTTTTGCCTGAAGGATCTCATGGGTATATTTTTAGACCTGGTTATTTCTCTGAGGTGTACCCATTTCCAGGGTGCATGTGCCTTCACTTGGCCATGGTACTGAGGCTCACTGCATAGTGCAAGGTGCTTTCTAGCCAAGTTTCACTCAACTCAAGTGAGCTTTAGCATTGGTCCACTCTTTCACCATGTTCACATATTCCTTGGCTGCTAGGTCTCCTCCAGTGATCCATTCCCTCATGCAGATGGGACTCCCTGTCCCAGACCCTTCAGTGCCAGTGAGCAGCGCTGACCTTAGGGGTGTCCCCCCTACTTACTGGAGTCTGGATCCACTTGCTAACCATTGTGACAGAAATAAGCAGACATGTAGGTACATCGTAAGGTACAAAAATCAATTGATCCAGCGTTACTCTAGAGCTGAATTTAGGCAAAGTAAAAAGCTTCTTCCTTCCATTTCTTGTGCTGCTCTTCCTACCGATCTTGAATGTGCTTTGAGCTGAGCCTGGGAGGGCAGGATGCTTCTGTCTGTGTGTTCCCTTTATGCCCTCCCTAGAACAGGGCCACAGTTACAAAACGTTACCACCCGTGATGTCTGAGGACTTGATGGCCGCAGGAGACACTTCCAGTGTTCTGTCCCTGGCATGCTGTGGCTGTGCTGTGAAAACAGTTTCCTTTCACTCACTTTCTTGACAAACAGTGATGAAATATCCTCTTTTCTAAAACTGTCAGGTGACTCCCTGAGCAGTTTCCTCAGGTGACTAAAATCCCTACTGAAGTTATTAGCTGTCTCATTACCTCTGGCTGGAGGTCAGACTTAGAAAACTTTTTATTTTTCCTAAAGGGGAAGAGAAAGTAGACCTTTAATTAACTCTTTCTGCTGCCAGTCATGGAAATTTTCATCTAACTGGAAGCAGGGAGAGAATCAGCTGCTGCATCTCTCTCTCCAGCGTCTTAAGAAACTGGAACTGCAGTCTGTGGCTGCAGGTGGCTGTATGTCAGACTCAAGGGCTCTGCAGCTGAAAGGAAGCTGACAGAGGATTTCTCAGAGCACTTCCTGCTGTAATAATGCTGTGAAATTAAAGCAGGTTAACTTGATGTTTCTCTCCGCTTTTGGAATCTGAGAGGAACCAGAGTGTAGACGCTGGGGACATGTCGGATGGTCAAATGACAGTCACCCTTGTGAAGGGTGTGCTAGACAAAAGAGAAATATTTCCGGTTTTGAAGGCAGCAGGATTCACAGTCTGGATGGAGGTCTGGTTTTGCCCAAGAAATATTTAAACATTTCAGGGTTTCCAGCCTGGACTTCATAGCTCTGGGTTAGTACAAGTGTAAGAAGAAAGAAGCCTTCATGACAGCTACTTCTTGTTGTCTTTTGTTTGTGATGAGGTGCAAGTTTGCTGGCACCTTCTTTAGGAATGCAAAAGGCCTCTGGCAACACTTTCCAGTGTTCTGCTTTTGGCAGTTGCTTCTTTCCATGTGTATGAGCTTTATGACCAATATTGACTTACACTGGGTTGTACTACAGTGTATTTGCTCAGTTCATTCTGCTGCAGCCATAAATGATGTTATAGCTCAAATGATCGCACACACTACATAAAAGAGAGAATTCTTATACATAATTTATTAAGCTGAGATTTCTCTAGTAAGCCATTTTAGTCTGTATAAAGATTAAATGACGAATTCTGAATGCTTTGGAGTATCATGATAGAAAGTGCAAGTAGCTTTTCCAGAAGCTGAAATTTGTGTCCTGGAATAAAAGAAGGAATGCAGTAGGATGTAGATATGTTATTTAGGATTTTGTAAGACTGAAAGAAATGGCAAATAACACTCTGCATTTTTACAAAACAAGCATGATTTAGTGATTTAAAGCCAGAGCTCCTAGTTAGAACATATTTCTTGAGAGAGCAGCAATTGCAACAGAGAAGTCTGTCTCCCTGCTGGTGTAAGATTGCGTGCTTTTGTACATGTAGTGGTGTGCTTATTCTGTGCTGTTCCAGCAGTGCCAGTGGACAGGGCTCTCACCACCTCTTTCTAAAAGTAATTTTAAAATATAACTGTGCTTTCCTTTTCAGCATTAGCTTCACCTTTCTTTTTTTTTTTACACTGAAGCTCTAACTAGAGAGAGAATCTCCCTCAGATCAAACATTTCATCTAGGAGTGCTTCAAGCTGGAGTGCTTAAATCTCAGGGAGCTTGACAGCAGGTTGTTTTCAGAGAGGCAACCCATGGTCTTGTATTCTGCCTTTCTACGAGACAAGTTTTCCAATTCTTTTTCATGATATAGGTTCAAAATGGTATCCCACACTACTTTCTGATATAGAAGGCTGAATTGCTGGAAGATTTTTAACAAGGCTTTCTTAAAGTAAGAGTGAAAGGCTTTATTTATAGAATATTGGCCCATTTGATGATGGATTTCAGAATGGTCCAACTGACAGCCTGCTTATTTCTCCTGCATTTGTACTCACCAAAACAGTCCCATAAGTCCTGTGGGAAGAGAGGTTGATGCTTGACTGGAAGGTGTCTTGCAGCACTGAAAACCCAGGATACTGGGTCCCACATGACTGGGATGTCTGGAAGGGTCTGTAGTTTGAAAGTTATGCCACAGTAGCTGTCCAGGAGGCAAAGTTGTCGTTTTTAAAAAAAACTTCCAAAAGTAAATAAACACTTAAGTACTCAACTCTGTTCTTTCCCATGCTGCCTTTTAAAAGCTGTTCAGGTAGTTGAATGTTCTTATATTCCGTGTTTCTCTGTGCCAATCTAAGCAAAATATATTTTATTCTGTTTTCTCATTGGTAGAGTCCGTATTGCATTTTTCCATCTTCTGTCTGGCCTTGGACAACTTTCTTAACTTTTATCCATTTCTCACAGATAACTGTTTATGTAGCTCACACGTTGTGTAAATTGTCTTTACACCCTAGACTGAAAGTGCTCTGAGGCATGTTGTGTGTTGTTAGGTTTGCACGTCTGCTATGGATAATTTTAAGTGATCTGACTTTCAATGAGTTGAAACCCCATGCTCTGAGGAGGATGTTCCCTTGGATTTCTTCCTTCTCATCTCCTGAAGTTTGTTGGACCCCTTCAGGTAAAGCCTTAATACCCAGACTTGGAGAGGATTTGACCAACTGCAAGAATTTAGCATTCATTTTTCTACAGTGATTGTAAGTGTTCAGCTCAGTAACTCCATTACCTTTCAGAGACATCATCTTAAAGTTTAGTTTCCAAAACTTTTAAACTCTGAAGTTATTTCTGTTCTATTTAAATCTATATGCTTTTAAGTCTTAGGGTCCTATGCTTATACAGAGGAGGATCTGGCTACACACAGTTTACATAGTTTATGTAGCTGGGGATGTGCATCTACAATAGAAGCACAATTAACTAAGAAGTTCTAAGACAGTGTCGTGGCTGGTTGCCAGGTGTCCATCAAGCTGCTCTATTGCTCCCCCTTATCAACAGGAGAGGGGGAGAAAAATAAGATGAAAAGCTTAGGGGTCGAGATAAGGGCAAAGAGGTCACTTACCAATTACCATCATGGGCAAAGCAAAACTGACTTAGGGAAATGAATTTATTACCAATTAATCAGATTACAGAATCACAATATCATCTAGGTTGGAAAGGACCTTGAAGATCATCTAGTCCAACTGCTAACCTAGCACTGACAGTTCCTGACTATACCATATCCCTAATGACAAATAAGAACAAATCTAAAAAACTCCTCCCTCCACCCATCCCTTCTTCCCAGACTCAAATTCACTCCCATCTCTTCTACTGTCCCCTTGTGCAGTGCAGGGAGTTGGGGAAATGGGATTGCGGTCATTTCATCATGCTTGGTCTCTGCCACTCTTTCCTCCTTACATTCTTCCCATGCTCCAGTGTGGGGTCCCTCTCACGGGAGACATTCCTCCACAAACTTCTCCATTGTGGGTCCTTCCCACAGGCAGCAATTCTTCATGAACTGCCCCAGCATGGGCCCTTTTCATGGGGTGCAGTCCTTCAGGAGCAGACCGCTCCAGCTTGGGCCCTGAACAGGACCACAGGTCCTGCCAGGAGACCTGCTTCTGCATAGGCTTCCCTCAGCAGGCTGCAGGGTGGATATCTGCTCTACCGTGGGCTTCCATGAGCTGTAGGGGACAACCTGCATCACCATGGTCTTCACCATGGTTGTCATCATGGACTGCAGGGGAATCTCCGCTCCAGCACTTGGAGCACCTCCTCCCCCTCCTCCTTCACTGACCTTGGTGTCTGCATGTTGTTTCTCTCACCTTTTCTCACTTCTCTCTCTCAGCTGCTGTTATGCAGTCTTTTTTACCCTTTCTTAAATATGTTATCACAGAGATGCTACTAACATCATTGGCTGGCTTAGCTTTGGCCAGTGGTGAGTCTATCTCAGAGCTGACTAGAACAGGCTCTGTCCAACATGGGGACAGCTTCTGGTGCCTTCTCACAGAAGCCACCCCTGAAGACCCCTTGCTGCCAAATCCTTGTCACATAAAACCCAGTACAGACAACAAAACTGTTCTGTTGCTTGTATTCAGTACATGATACATTTTCATGTAAAGTTTAATGTAAATTTTTAGCTGTAACTTAATCTGTGTGGGTAAATAGCAAAATGCTTCTTTAAAATGCTCTTAAATGAATAATCCTTTCTCAAGTGATTTGGTTAATTCATCACTTGCTTGAGATGCCTTCTCCTACTATGAAGAATGAGCAAATTTTCATACACTTAGATGCTGTAGTATAATGTCTGTACCGTTGTTATGAAGGAATAACTTACAGATCTTGTTTTGTACGGTGTACTATTTCTCCAAAGGAATATTAAGTTGCTGAAATTCTGATAAGTCATTCACTAGTGAATCCCATTAAAAGTAGCCTAGTAATCAATAGGCATTGATAACTGTCAATAAAATAAATTGTTGGAAGAGCTGGTAAGGGTGAATTTTGAATTACAATTAATCTTAAAATGGAAGAATATGATTCTTTTATGAAGCTGATACTAAAACCATAACTGTCTTGAAGTATCTTCAGTAAGAGAATATTTCCTGTTCTGTGCTGTCATAGATTTATAGGTTTTCCCACATTGGTGGCTATATACTTAACAGTCATTTACATCACTAAATTAGAAATCAGATTTGTACAGACTGAATTTATAAAATCAGAATTTTAGCTACTTCCTGATGTGTTTACTAAGTATGGAAAACTATGTCAATGTTATGTCAATGAAAGACATTCCAATTACATGTCAGTACTTGAAAAAAAGATGTGGTAAATGGAACAAGTTCTGGTTGTCCTGAAATCGAGGTTAAGCACTTCATTACTCCAGAAACAGGATCGATATTTTGTTTGTTTTATCACACTTAGAGTAGACCCACTTGAATTGTTTTTGATAGGATTTTTTTTCTCAATGACCCATAAAATACTCAGCCTTAAATATAAAAGAAAGAAATTCTGACCTTTTCAAAATCTGTAGAGTGTTCATAAAGTCTTTCCATATATGGTAAAGCTCTTCCATGTAGATGAAAAATACAGTTAACAAGGTTGATGGTGAATTAAAATAAAATTTGTTTTCAGACTATTTTAATCCTTAAAAAAGCACATTTGGCTTTTGGGAAGCTATTTTCAGATGAGTAATAGAAAGTTAACATTAAAAAAGGGTTTTCTCTCATTTTTAACGTGCACAGCCACCCACAGCAGCTTGTTTATCCCAACAGAAGAAAATGCATTACTTTGATTTTTACCCTCCTCCACCCACGTAGGCTAAAGCATAGAAATAATTTTAATATAGATAAAGGTTACTTAGTGTGAATGAGGATTCCCCAGGATAGCTCCCATAAGCCTTTTTAAAATAGAAAATGAATTTCCTAGGAACTGGGGAAATTCTAAATGTTGGCCCACCACCAGGGACAGAAGACAATAATCCAAAAGACAGTGTAACTGCTCTTACACAGTCTGGAAATCTGTTCTTCCTTGTGAAAACAGTGAAATTCTCACTAGTATTTTTACAGTAGGAAGGATCAGTCCTTAGTTTAAATTAATATTTTTCTTACTATTGTGTTGACTTTGATAAATAGAAGTGTAATATGGATATACAAGGGAGGCTAAACGGTAGCTTGCCTGTGTAGTGTAGTGTGTTACTCTTATTTTCAGTATGTGCATGACACACTACCATCTGCTCAGTTAAGTGTACTGAGGTGCCTTAGTCCGATTTTGGACCATGCTGGCAAAGAGGAAGGAGACATTCTATGGGAATTCAAAGAGTTCCTACTCTTTCTCCAAAGCTTGAAGTCTGTCTTCTACTGCTTACCGTGACTGAGTGGCCAGAGTCTCAAAATCTCTCTGTATTTCTAATTTTTAAAATAAAATGTATTTTTTTATTGGTGCCTGTCATCCCTGTGTGTGTACATGTGTGGATATATATGTATAATGACTGGCCTATTGCTGAATCTCAATATTTTGAATTCAATTGCTGAGTTCAAATATTGTGCACTTTTTCTAATATACGAATGCTATTGCCCAGGTTTTTTTGCCTGTATGCGCCATGTTCCATCATGTATTATAACTACACTAATTAGTCAGTTCTCTGATAACCTCTGTGCCCTGGTGATTTTCTGATATACCTTGCTGCTTCGTACACTGTGGAGCATTACTGACCCAGCAAAAGACAGAACAGTGACCTAATACACTCCTGTATTATATATTTTTTTTCAACTCTAAGAATGAACTCTGGTGTCTGTGGTCTGGGAAGCAGTTGACTGTAGGCCAAACTCTTACTTAAAAGGGTATGATTTCCTGGCATAATAGTTTTGATCTTCTGGTCTTCTCTAAGGTCACTAAAAGCCGAACTCATAGGACTGCAAATCCAAATACTCAACCTGTTCAGTGCACTCCATGAAGGAGAGAGAACGTAGATAGCTGTGTAATATGAAAGCTGTTACGATGGCAAACCTGCATCCTTGAACAGTTAAACTTTATAATCTAAGGGATCAGATTGGTCCTTTCTTCAGCTCTCCACTGAAAGCTGAAATAACTGCCCCATATAAAAAAAGGAATAAAATTCTGGAGGTTACCTCTAATGTGTATAGGTACTTTGTTATCCCTGCTTCAGACCAAACCCTACCTACAGGTCCTCTGTTTTCTTGCTTAAATGTTGAGACCATTATTGTAACTTCGAGCTCTTGGACAGCAAGACAAAGGAGGTCCTTCTCCTCTTTGCTTACCTGAGCTTCTCTACAGCTCCTTCAAGGACTCTTTGATGTGCACCATGATGGGCAAAAAAGAAGTAGCTCACTTACAATGTGACAAATGCTGTTAAGACTTCATGTGAAAAAAAGCAGTTTCCCAGCTTGATTTATGAACACTGGGAAGTGCCCACAGTATTTGTGTCAAACAATTCTACATGTTTAGACAACTGATGTTTTTCCTGTATCCATCTTTGAGAATCAGCCTTCTAGTTCCTTTGAACAAGTATCTTGCTGGGGGGATACAGCCAGGAGTGTACCACATTTCTTAGTCTCAAGCCTGCTGTAAAAAAGTAACACAGGTAATGTGGTGTCTGGCATCAACTTGCTTTACAGGCTGCTGCCTGTTCCAGTGTGATATTGAAGTGTTTGACTGTTGAACGTGGAGTAACTACTGGGTGCGGCCTTGTGAAAGTTTTTGAATTTGAAGTCCAATAAGCTTTACCATTATGGGAATGAACCAATTCAAACAAAACTTGATAGGGCACCTTGCCAATCACCCACTGTGACCGTAGCTATTGACTATTGCCACAGCTAAAGTCAAGTGTTAAGGAGGGCGTTGTGCTGGGCTGTGGCTCAGTCTAAGAACTTACTGAAATAATTCGAGAGTTGGATCATGAATCATCCCCTCTTTATTTGATATTATTTTTGCAACAGGCACCTGGGTTTTTCCTCAAACTGTGTATGATTCCTTCCTCAAAAGGAAGTGCATGATCATGTCAAACACCTGTTTGGAATCAAATTTTCAAACGGAAATGTGATACCTGATGTAAAATATTAAAGCCCTATGCAAATTAATGTACTAAGTGTTTTTAGAGTAATTTTTCTAAATCAGCAAACTGTGGAGGGGACTTAAACTCAGCTCCACTTGAAAACACTGTCAGTATTCTTCCTCTTGCTATCACTTTTTTTCTGATTCCCATTCATTTTCTCTTCCTACCCATTATGTTGCAAAATGAGGTGTGAACTTTGGTATCTTATGCAAGGACACTTTTATATATATATATATATATATATATATATATATAATATACACACACACAAAGTTCAGTCATATCTCCCTCTACTGAAGCAGAAGCATACAGTGGTAGGTACTCTTAGTACACTCAGTGTCCCAAAATGCTGTCCATATAGGACTTGGAGTGGGAACAGCGCTATCCACAAACAACCGTGCAGCTGGACATGAAGTGATCTTAATTAACCACAGGTCTAAATCCATTGTGTCTCTGTGCAGCTGTGAGACTGCATAATGTTTTCACCAGATTTTTATCAGGAGCTAAGTCTGCTAAATCCATTTTTAATTAGTACAGCTTTGTGAATGTGAAAGCCTGACGCCCAATTAAAACAATATTTTAGACTTGAATACTATGTGCTTTTGTTACCATATACTTAGCTTCTGCTTCTTTTTGTCATCATCTTCTGGGTTTTTTTTCTAAATACAGAAAGGAAAACACTCAACATGTGCCTTGTTCCAAGTCTTTCTGACTTTGGCTAACCCCATCTACACCAAGTCCCCAGCATGTATCCCGTAGAACTATGCAGCCAGCCCAACCTGGCCTTTACTTGCAATTCATCAAAAGGTACTATGCCTTCATCTTAAAATTTCAGAGGATATACTTCCATCATCCTCATGAACTTCATGCTTGGCCATTTCTCCCATATGCGCTGTAATAGATATGCCACACAACAAAATTATTTTGTGATTCATTTACACAGCTGACATCAGAGAATCCAAGAAGATTTCTGCCAAACTAGTTTTGTAACACATTGGATGATTTACTTTGTAAACTGCCATAAGCATTGTCTTTGTGTGAAAATGCAGAATTATCTTCCCCTTTTGGAAATCTTTGTTTCCTTTATTCTTAAAATAACACCCCGAAACTCAAAAACCCACAAAAATCTTAGGATGTTACTCTTTAAAAAGAGCTAATAGTATACCCAAATTGACCAGAATAGATAAACCCATGTCTCCAGTCTTCAAGGCAGATGCCTATTTTTTTTACAAAATTTGAAATCATGTATACCCCAGCATTCTTTACACTGTTACAGAAGTGAGGCATGTTACAGTCTTCCTCTGAGTAAGGGGATGGGTTAATTGTTTTCCAAGGTTTCACAGTAACAGGGAAGATGTTATTTATGGCCAGTCACTACCTTGATTAACAAAACTAAAATTGCTGTTGACTTCCAGTACATACTTGATCAGATGGTTTAGGCTAGAGATGAAATGTGAGGATGCTGTAACCCTTACTCACGTTAAGATACAAAGTAATAGCAGAGGAAGGAAATAGTGTTAGCTCCAAAAAATGGATATTGGCTTTGCTATTAGAATTCTGGTACAGTCTAGAAACACATTATTAGCCTTTGCTTTCCCTTGCCTGCATTTTTCAAATTGCCCAAGCAGCAAGTCTTGTAGGAGTAAAAGTTTCATGAGGTACTTCAGTGGCTTACATGCTTTCAGTGATTATCCTGTACCCTTTTCAAAAGAGGAAATTCACATTTAGTCCAATGACAAATTCATTGGAGTAAGTGGAAGAAGTAATAATTAAAAGCTTTTATTTGGGATGTCATTTGGGAACAGTTCTATCCTTTAACATAAAAGCATTATGATGTTCTTTGTCAGTAACATTCAAAACTGTAATTTGCTTTTGACAATCAAGACAGTTCATAAATGACCTTCATCATTCATATCCAAACCATCCTGTAACACAGATGCAGCCATGAAGGGAGTTTGAAAAACTTGTGGCTTCTGGTTGTAATATATTTCAGAAATTTGTGACAGTTTGTCTAAATTTGTTATTGCTCTGTTATTTTTATGATATCTAGCATATTTGTAAGTGATATGAAGGCATAACTGCAAAAATACTGAGGGGGTGTTTCTTACTGTGCTTTCTGAAAATCTATCATTAAATATTGCATATTGCTTGGTTCACCACATTTTCCAATCAGTAAGATTTTCACCCTGTCATTGTCACCACAGAACTGCTCAGAAAGGCATACTTTGTAGGATTAATAATATTGCAATTTTCTTACATGCTGGAATTTCCTTACTGAACATTTTAGGGTATACAAATGGAGCACTTCATCCAAAGATCTCATGTGGGATTTTATTTATTTTTTAAAAGATATTGAATAATTTCTTGTCCTTATGTGAAGGGAAACTGAAACATAGAGGATTAAGTGACTTGCTGGATTGTACAGTGTCTCTGACTGATGATGAGGAACAGAACTGGGATTTTCTAGCCATATGCCCTACACAGTGTAGAAAAACTCTGAAGGTCTGCAGCATGTAGCATAGCGTGTTGAATTATGCCATGTGTAGTGAAAGAGCAGGCTCTAATTTTGTGCTGCAGTCTTGTAAAAGGCCTTTGTGTCTGCTCTCTGAAAGACAGGCCACCCTGTGAATAATAAGTATTTAATAGTACATACAAAGTGTGCTAAAGGAAGCAACTGAGTGAGCAAAAACAAGGATGAGGTTGCCAAGAGAGACTAGAAAAATGGTACTTGAAACACAAACTTGTCCTTCTTCCCTTGTTGAATACTGCATGTACAAAGAGAACCTGTCAGTAGATAAGCAAGTTAAACAGAGAAAAGAGGCAGGAAAGGAGTGGAACATCTGGTATCTCTCCGTGGAATGGATGGAACAAACTGGATGAATAGAGCAGCTTGTGGTGTGTGATCCAGAAGGCTATAGGACAGCAGTAGGTGACTGGGGACAGAGGAAACTCATTCTTTTTCTGTGTTTTCCTAGACCAGGTAGACACAATAAAAACAATAAAGGGCAACCTCAAATTTTCTTATTCACCAACTTTTCCCCTAGCTGGTCACCAAGGAAACACTTTTGATTATACCATTTGACAGCCTATTTGACACCCCTTTCTACCAACAGAAGCTGCAATACAGCAACATCTATACTCTTATGATCCCCAAGGAATATAAGCAGCCAACAGAATGAGATAAAGAAGTCAGTAGCATCTTCTAGTGACATTACTGCACTTGAAGTGCTTTTTCAGCTATCTAGATGAGCTAGTTCCTGAGGTTGCTCTAGTCTCCAAGTCTAACCCTACCAACACGGTGCCTATTAGAAAATCTGATGTGAGACCTCGGTGGTCCAGGCTGAATCATGGCTTACGACTACCACAAAGTGTCCTAGAACCAAGGGTACCCAACATGCTTCTTCAAAAGCTGTGTGGCATAGATATGGAGCTTACCTCTCTCACTGGGCAGGTCATGCTGCTGGGCCTGTGTCGTGGTGATCATCAAAAGCGATCTCAATTGGTATTTCCACATGGTAACCCAAATGGTGCATGATTGATCCTGCTGCTCATGCTCCTCCCACGTGAACATGAGTGACGAAGCTGCTTTAAGGATCAGAAGACATATAACACTTGCTTCCTGCAGCCCTCCCACCTCAGAGAAACAACATGTGATCAGTCTGGAGGCTGCTGCTCCGTGGTTGCTGGATGAGTGCCGAGTGTGGGTTTGTCAGACTACCCAGACTCACTTAGCAACCGTGTGTGTGCTTGGGATGTGCCAAACCAGTCTCGGCACACCACACTGCCTACCCCTGCCTGATCATGCTGCCAGGTCACCTTTGCCCTTGAGATTTACTCTGCATGTGTGTTTTGGTCTGTTCTGCCCACCAGCTGGTGAGCCCCACACCTTCTGAGCAGCCTTTGAAGGGGATCTGGGCCAGCCACGTCCATTCAGACAGCTGGTACATCTCATGCTCTGTGAGCCATGTCATGTTGCTGAGTTGTGAGAGCACCTTCTCAAGAGACAGTGCTGGAGGTAAGAGCCTGGGGAAGTGGGGATAAGGAGTATTCTTCCCTATGTGAGTAAACAGGTCTGCTGGGACAAAGACCTAGAGGTCAGTAGTGGTTGGCTTTCCAGGTACGCTCTCTGATGGGTCTGGGGAGGCAGATAAGGAAGGCCGACCTCTCAGAGCTTTGGATCTCTCTTGGTTCTGATTTCTTTCTCCATCCCCCTCACATTGCCTGAAGAGATGCTGGCAGGTAGCAGAGCCAGGCAGGACTCCTTCCATAGGACTGCATTGTATTATGGAAGTGTGCATGGTGTGGACAAACGGTATGTGTATTAAAGACTAAATTGGCTTAGCTGCAAGGGATGGTGGTGTCTATGGCAGTAGGTGCCCTTTCAGGGATGTACTGAATAGCAGCTAGAGCCTGCTGGAGACACTGGGCTGGGCAGCAGCAGAGAAGACAACTTTTGTGCTCCAGCCTCCAACCATCTTCCATACGCTGTGCTTGGGTATTTTCTATAAGGACAGTATGACAGTGAACGTTCTTCATTTTACTGTAGGAGTTTCAACGTTAATTGATCTGGAAGAAAAAAAGCTTTTTAAAAAGGATTACTATTGTTCTGAGCTAATCAGAGGTTTCTGGCACAAACTGTTCAAAGCATAAACTGTTGCTTTGAAACCCAGCACAGATCAGCGCAGGGTATTTTGTGGTTCATAGAGTTGTACAACAAACAAACAAACAGGAATAGTTCTCGTGGCTGGGAGCCTCCTAAAATGAATCTGAGATCAATGGAGAATGCTTCTATTGAAGAACTTCCTGATCCTTCTTTAACCAGAGGTTTCTGGTCCCTTTATTTTTGTACACGCTGAATCAATTCTTTGCATGGTCATTAAGGCAAGAGTGAGCAGATAGGAGCAGGGTGGGAAAAAGCCCTTGAATACAATAATAATAAGCTAAACAAATTACCTTTGTAATGAGTGTACTGTAAAGGTAGCTAATGTAAGTGGCTATTTGGCTGTTGCTGGATCACTGGCTCTTTTGTAACCACATGCTTATCTTAGGACATTCTAACCATCGTTAGATGGTTAGAAAGTTTCCCATTTTATTTTTAGGATATGCACTTAATGCAGAAAGAGTGAACAAGAGAAGACTTCAGAAATACTTTCTTTAGTAGCATAAAATTAATTGGTAAAGATTGTTTTGCAATACAAATATTCTTTGTTTACTATTAAAAAGCTTCAGTTGCCTTTAGACATCCTAAGTGATTTAGAGAAGCAGACAAATGATTTAATTTTGATTTTGTTTTATACTCCAATGAAGCAAACAACAGATTTGGAACAAGCTGCTTGCTAGACCTTGGAAATGAAACTGCTCTTTTTATTGGGCACTGGTAAAGTGTCTCTGCCTTTCCTGATGGCAGACAAGCCTGAAATACATTGACTCATGCTTGTTAGGCTTCTATCAAGCTCCTTTTATTTCCTTGATTATGATTCTAGTGCTGCTGCCCAGACAGGAGCTCCCGCTTTGATTTCCCTTGAAACCTGTGCTTTCCAGAGAACATCTCCCTGCTACAACTGAGAGTAAGTTACATTGTGAGAGCCCAAGTTACAAGGCTATGTCTTGTCTCCAGAAAGCTATTTAATGCAGAACACCGAAGTTTCTTCTTACCTCCTTTAAGTGAGGATCTGTGTGCACGTAGTATTAGGTGAGATTGGAGCAACGACCTTAAAGACAACAGTAGTCTAATTTTAACTTATAAATCTGTTTTGATAAGGCCATTGTTGAAATCAGTGTTTTGATGACTGAATGTGATACTTTGAAGCACACTTGTTCATGTCATTCTTGGTCCTTAGTAAGTTTTCTCAGATCTTGAAGCCAGTAGTCAGCAGCTTTTTGCAGAAGCCTGGGAGCTTCAGCTGAGTGAACCACTAACCTAAGTACCTTGAGTAATCATGAGTGGTTCTTATCTGGCTTGCTTAGCGCACTCTAAGATAAGACCTTTAAAGGCAGACCTTGCTTGCGTGACACTTTTTCAGTCTCTAAAAGTGCTATTAAAAACCTGTTTTCATCTAATTAGTTTTAGTTCTTGTACCACTAAAATCGCAAGACTATATTTACCTTTTTTTCCCCCTTTATCTTTACTTCTCTTCAGGTTTACACAGGCTCTCATTCTGCCTTTATCACCATGTTTTTCCAGTGTCTTCTGGTGAGGCATAAAGCAAAAGCACTAACGTCTGAACATCTGCCATATGTACTTTATTCTTTCTCATCTCTTTTCCTTGGAGAAGTAAATGTATGCTTAGTATATGGGTTTATTTTGGTAAGGTTTCTTAGTTTGTCACTGTTAAAGAAGGTGGAGTCTAGGCATTGGGAACAACAATTTTTAATGGCTTCTTAAAAGCAAGGTGAAGTAGACCTCCATCTAATATTGTACATAATTACATTTTCTTGATGAGATGCATCTTGTGGGCAATACGGTTATTTTCCCTTGGAGTGAAAGGCTAAAAGGTGCTTCACTGGAATTACTTTTGTCTTTTAAAAGACAAACTACGTTTCCTCTCTTAAGTGTTTCAAGAGTGTTACAAATATGACTGTGTAAAAATCAGCATGTGACAATCCAATGGGTTTTCTTGTTTTAAGAAAAACAGATGATAAAAGAATATTCCAGTCTTGGTGTTTCACAGGACATACTATTCGATATTTCCCTTGATTTTATTAAATTTGAGTGAAGTCTCAGACTCTGCTAAGTCTAACTTATGTTCTTCATATTAATTCTGTTTAACAAAACCCCCGTATTTTCTGGCATGAGAAGATTAATTGTTGGATGATCTCTTCAGTTACTTGTGAGAAAAAAACCCTGTTACTTGTTCCAAAGTTGCACAGGTTTTGAAGATCCAGTTGTCACAGTTGCTGTATCTTGATAAGGATCTGAGCACTTCCGAAATCTGTGGGGCTTTTTAACGGATGTGCTTGTAACTTCCTCCTTTTTTGCTCTGACTCACATCTTGGATGTTAAATTGTGTAACCTGACAGCCAATTGCCTGCTATGAAAAATGTTGTAGCTGCAGGGATTATTATTAAGTCTAATAATTTTCATATTCTAGTGATCTATTTTTGGATCATTATGCAACCCACTACTCAGTGGGACTAGGCAGAAAAGGATAGAGCAGGATTGGATGCTGAGAAACATAAACCATTTGGTGTGCTCAGCCAAGCAGTGGGGGTTCTCTGGGCACAGGTGACCTCTTTAAAGCTGTCCTGCTTTGTAGCAAGTTGCCATGGTCTCCCCCAAAATACAAAGCCATTTTCTCCCACTTAAATCTCTAGACACTGGGGACAGGACGGCTTTCAGCAGCTGCAGTATGGCTATTGGCAGGACTCTTCTGCTATCAGGTAGACATGCCCCTAAACACAGAACGCATGTATTTATGTTTGTGCGTGTCGTAGACAGGGATTTAAGTGCTATTCACAACAGTGTCAATACATGCTGGAAACTGCATAGTAAATCACCATATGTTCCAGAGGAAATGCCAAAGTCATGATCACTTTATATGTGCACAGCTGACTGGCAAGCATAAAGGCAGACTCATGACGGGGGATGCCATCATATGCTTTTCTTCTTCTTTGCTGTATTGGTGCATGATTAGAGCCCATCTGCTTCCCTTAGTGCTGGGGAAGGGTAGGAAAACATTCAGCCCAAAGTTTTGCTGCTGGAGCATACACACCAGGAATAAGGAAGCTAAACCCAAGGAGCTCTCTCAGATGTGTGTGTTTTCCATTTCTTTTGTATTACAGAATTTTAAAATTTCCTTTGAAATTCTCTTCTTTCTGTGACTTGAACTGCTCTAGCTTTACGTTCGCATTGTGCCAGCCTGACGTTTGCTAGCTGTGGTTCGTAGACCAGGCATGTCTGGGAACAAACCTCAGCCCTGCGTGGCGGTTGGGCTAGCTAATACAATTGGGGAAGGGGCAATAAGCTTCTCTGTTCTTTTTACCTGTGCCAGCACAGAGTATTCAATGCTTCACTAAAGCCCTAAGTGCAGGCGTAAGAGTGATGGTATTTGCTGACATGTTTGGCAATCTGTTTGGTTTGCTTTTTTCCCAAGCTCTTTAAGGATACTTGAAATATCTGATAGAAAGTCATAGAGTCATAGAAAAGACTAATGACTTTTTTTTTTTTTTTTAATTAAACCCAATTTATTTTAACTACTCTAATTGAGCTTTCTTCAAACTAGATACCTATGTGGATTGAAATTGCTGTACAACTATAACATTGACTGCTGTGACACCTACTGGTCGAGCTGAGCTGAACAAGGGAAAGCCTGTGGGTACTTGTTCTTTCCTCTTCTTAATGATAATTCCAGGTAATGAGTTTGGCTCTTGGGGCAAACACAACAGGCATGGTGTCTCTTGGAACGACTGACACATCTTTCAATACATCTGCCGGTACATCGTGCATTAAGAAATTTAGATAATCACTTTTCTTTTTGCTTTTAACTTCTATCCTTGCCATTCCTAGTAGCTCTTTAATCTTACCCTCATTGTTTCATCTGTCTTATCTTTATTCAAGTTTCCTTTTTATCATCCCTTGATAGTATTGGAAACTGCAAGGAAATCACTTTGAAGTGTTCTCTGAATTGCCTTCCTCCCCTAGAATAGTTATTCTTCATTATCTGTGATCATTTCTTCAGTGCTGGAGACCCATTATCATTCTTATTGCCCTGTTAAGCATTCCACTTTTCTGGGAAAGGTAAGGAGCCATTCATGCAACTCCTTCCATGAGATCTCATACCTAAGGAGGTTTTGCGAGTATTGCGAAAAATGGAGCTTTTCTGTATATATAGAAATAAGATGTTAGTAATTCACAATAAAAAAAAACATCTTTGCGTCTCCATTCAGCAATGAAGAATGGATAACATTTTGTAAGTGTAGGAAAATTTTCAATATGCTTTTTCAGAGCAATAGTTTTTCTGCACTAAAGTAGTGCTGCAGTCTTCTAAAAATGCATTCTCCTGTGTGTGTTTCTGGAACATACCATTAATCCAGAATGTTACACAGAGGGCTTCTCAGGTTGTTCTTCCTTTGAGAGACTTCCTCTGAAAGACAATTTATATTCTAGAAGCTTGAGTAGCTTGAAGTAACTTAAAATTGCACGAGGTGACTCGACCTCATCTGTTAGTCCTGGGTGGCTGAGAGGAAGGAATTCCTGCTGTCTCCTCTTTCCTGTTTCTGGTTGCATACTTCTGTCACTTATTTTGTGTCCACCAACTACAACACTGTTCAGACCCCATCTGCAGGCCCTTCAGTTCACTGACCTGGCAAAAAGAGAGAGAATGGCTCAAGGGAATTCCAGTCTGATGAGCACCATTGGGTATCAGCAAGGGCAAGAGGTGGCTGGGAAGAAGGGGTGAGGAAGGAGCTGGAGTGGAAAGCAGGTTAGTGAGGTCTTCCCCTTATTGGCAGCAACGAGATAATAGATTCAGCAGTTGCATGTAATTTTTACCTCAGAAAAAAAAAGGTTTGTCATATCTTGCTGCCTTTTTGCCGTCCTTGGTCTGCCAGCCTTGTGGAGTCTTGCAGTGAGCTGTGGGTCATGATGCCATTCCCCTGTCCCTTTTGTTTTCTCTGATTCTGGGCAGGTTCTTGCATTACGTTTTCATTGTAGGGTCTGACCCCTGTCTAGGGCATCTGGCAACATAACCAACACTCCTTCTCTCTCCCCTGCCTTTGGGGAGAGTTGGGTTTTCTCACTTTTTGCTATATATTTACATTGCTTATTTTTTGCATGTGTGTGGCATTATTTTTGTTATCATAGAAGACGCCAGGGAAAGACCTATCAACTTTAGACTGGAGGTTGAAAGGTTTGTGAGGGTACTTTTTCTTTTGGTATTTCTGACCCTTAAGAAACCTTTGTGTCCTGCACAAGTAGGTTTTGCCTTTACAGTATGAAATGATTCCACACCAATGGACAGAAGATTTTACAAAGATTTTCCCCTAGAACTTGAGTGGTTTTAACATACCCCTGGAAGTTATGGAGGAGAAAATGGGAAACTGAGCAAGATTTTATATTCCTTGGGAATTCGTTGAAAAGTTGAGCTTGTAATATACTATTATCACAAAAGATTATGGTACTGAAGATTTGGTGGTGCATTGTGTATCAGTCTATAGTCTAATTAAGAATGAATTGGGCTTAAGTAAGCTCAGCATCGGAGAGGAAGGGATAGAATCTCTATCAGACAGCTGAGATGGTCAAAGTGTTGCTCATGGAACAGGCTACCCCTGAGCAGATGAATTGATTTTTCTGTGCCAACGAGAATAAGCTTATTTTGTTTTTCAGCTTGATGAGATCTGGCTCAGAACACAAAATACATGAGTGATGGCTATTTACTTGTCTGACACTATTCTGACTCCAGACGTCATTCTAAAAAGTTGGTTTTGAGCAGTGATGAGTGTTACTGCAAAGTGCTGAAAAGTTCCTGCTTACCTGTGCCCTCACTGAGAGTTGAGGACAGTGGCTATGATTATGATATTTCATTATTTAAATTCAGTAACAGTAAAATGTCCTTAGCAAATCGAGACTCTCAGACTTGCTTATTGTTGCCTGCAAGGAGCAGTCAGCATGTCAAAAGATGTTGGTCTGAAGCAAAACAGGTTGAGGCAGAGGGTGCACGATTCCTGTTGTAGTGAAGGGGAATTAATCTCTCTCTGTCTGAATGACTGGAAGTTACAGAAGAGTTCACTACCTTGTGGGATTTCCTAAGCCTGTCGGGGTTCAGTCACCCATAAATGTCACTTAACCTTATTAATAATTTTACTCTACATCTTTCTTATTTTTGATCCCTTGACATTAAATGACTTGCCAAGGTTCATACAGGAAATCTGTGACAGACTCGGGAGCAAAACCCAGACAGCCAGATTCCTAGTCCAGATCCTTAGGCACTTTCTGGGGTGGCTTCTTTGTAAGCTAGATCCTGAAAAAGAGCCTGTCAGTCAAGTGGCACTTCCAGCAAGCTGTAATACCTCTTAGACTAGAAACCTACAAAGTAAACCTGCATTTTACAGCTATTTTTGCACTGTATTAGTGTGTCTTTTAGTAACACATCACTAAAAACGGAAGATTTGAAATCTTGAAATTACAGAAATCTCTGAGTTTTATTTTAATCGCAATGCTATGCTTAGCTAGGGAATCCTATGTAGAGACAACTGACCTTGAATTAATTATATATGTCCACAGTGCCTAATTTGTGGTGATGTCATTTATTTGATGGTAAAGTTCCAGAGAGTGAGGGACTGCAATTTAATTTCACTGTTGCCTTGTGCTGTTGTGGCAGTTTGACTTTGGCCTTGAGATGTAGTGGGGCACTGTGTCCTTTAGAGGTTTCTCTGTGGGCTGGCTGGCACTAGTCTACTGCCAGGTCTGAGTACAGCTCAGACAGTGAGGCAGAGCTCAGTCATCCTAAAGGAGCTCCAAGCAACACAGTTCTGCTGTCTCTAGTGCAGCCACTATATTAAAATACTTTTTATTTCTTTTGAATTCTTGCTGTGAGATTGAAAATTAATTACCTAGAGGAGGGGTGTCTAATCTGTGAACCTCCAAGGACGATTTGATTGGTGCCATAGCTGGCTGTGGTACTCTGTTTCCCAAGGGCCCCTCAGCAGCAGAGCAAGACCTGGCAGTGTTTTCCCATAGTGAGCTTCCACTCACCATCTTTCTCTGGGGTGCGAAGGTACCTACAGCCTCATCTATGATAAGAGGCTCAGATATAGCATACAGGAATGTGCCAGCGTCCCTCATACCTTGGTGACTCTTCTCTCAGTTCACTTGTTCACTGAATCACAGACTGGTTGGGGGTGAAAGGGACCTCCGGGGGTCATCTTTTCAACCTCCCCATGATCAAGCAGGATCACCTAGAGCAGGTTGCTCAGGACCTTTTCATTAATCCTTAGTGACAGTGATGGCCAGGAGCCCACAGCGAGTGTTCAAGTCATGTCTAAGAAGAGATCAATGGGGAACACACTGCACAGGAGTCCCTTGATGGCTGCAGCCCACTGCAGCTTCCCACTTTCCTGGGGTGCTGGCAGAACCCCATGTCATGTGTAGCCCGCTCTGCCCTGAGAATGAGCTGTGAGACCCAGGCAACTGGTGAGGTAGGGCTGCTCAGTGTGTGAGGAGGTAGGCAGCTTTTCCTTTGCATGCGAAGTCTCCTTCATGGCATTGTCTCTGCAGAGCTACAATGGAGAGTTTGTCAGCATGCCTGCTAAATGTTTGCAATCAGTAAATGGTAGTTGTTAGGCTTACATGCGCCCCATGTACTCAACGTCACAGAGACCAAAAATAGAAATGTGATTTTCTTTCTAACCTTGTGCGTCAGCCTGAATAGTAAGAGATTCTGCACCTTTCTGTTGCATTCTTCTTTTGCATTACTGTAAAGATATCTGATTGAATGCTAAGTATTACTTATTCAATCAAAAATCACAATGGGATGCTCCTGCAATCTTTTATTGTTATGCTGAGCTTCTTTGTTTGTAGTGCAAATCACAATCACTCATATAAATTTTGTGCCTGTTGCAGCATTTTTCTGCTTTCCTCTCAGAGCTTTGTATGATGACAGTGCACTGCCTATAAGCAATGAAGTAAGGAAGGATTTTGATAAAGTCTAGGAGACTACACATAGCCTTTCAGGTCATATGATTTCTTAGTAAGAATTAATAGATCTGTAAACTGTTTAAATAAGTCGGGTCACTTTCTGGCTTCTGCTCCTGTGCCGAAGGAGTAGGTTTTGGAATAAAGTCCAAAGAGCTTGCAGGGACATATGCTGCCTACTTCCAGCTCTTGTCTAGGGTTTGTATCATCATATTAGAATTTCAGAATTACAGAACAACATGATAGGAGCCGTTTTACATGTCAGGATAAAGTCTGTTAAGTTTAAATTCAATCGTTGGACTAGATGATCTTCAAGGTCTTTTCCAGCCTAGATGATTCTGTGATTCTGTAAATCCCTGATTTTTGATTCCTTTCTTTCCTTCCTGAGACTCTTTGAAATTTTTAATTTACACTGTTGCTGAAACTGCTATCTGTGATATGTTAGTTATCTTTCTAAAAAGCTTTTATGAAGTTCTTAGGAAGTATGTACTCTCCTTTATTAAGTCCAAAGTCAGCCAGCTGAATTTCTGATGTAGTAATTTCTGATGCTGAATTTCTGATGTAATAACAAAGCAAATTGTGGCTGAACACAGTAAGTGCAAATAATTTTTTGCCCTAAAATATTCAAAGATACGCAAATTTGGACCTGGTGAAAACCTGTCTTAAAATCCTGCAATTCACACGTGGCTGCAGAGGCAGCTCCAGGGTTACTCTGTATTCATTTCTGCCTGCAAGCATTAGCATGCATGGCTTTGGGTGCAGTTGTGCTCCAGAACTGTGCATGCAATCATTCAGTTTGTCCTGATAAATGAGAGTGCTTGTGCTTGCATTTTTACCAGCACATCTTTTGAGAATATATTTGAATGCTGTGGTTTCTAAACCACCTTCATCTGGGGAGAATGCAGTTTTGCAAAGCCAGTGAAATTATTTGGTGAAGATAAAAGTGAGATCTCTGCTTTTCTATCAGTTATGTAAAACAGGAGAAAAAAAATGAGCATAGTCTGGGATAGTAACTGTGGAATACACAGTTATGCGGCTCTAGCTGGGTTAGTATCTTAAAACAAATATTTACTCAACCTCTTTAAGAGTACAGATGCAAGCCTAAAGAGGTTGCTCCTCTCAGAGGTCCATCTAACCGTGTGTCCAGTGTTGGACAGAGTCCAGTGGTACTGCCTGGGGGACAGCATAAGTGCAGGATGAAAATGACACAGTACTTTTTGGAATAATCTCCTGGCACCCAACCAATTAGGGGAAAGGATCAGAAGCAGTTTGTTGGTATTTTATGTAATAACCCTTTGTGTATTTTTCTTCTATGACTTTGTCCTGGTACCTTTTGAATCTCCTTAAAGCTAAAATTAAAAAAAACCTCCTAAGGCCCATAACAAGAAGATCTGAAGGTTAATAGCCAGCTGAGTGAGAAGAGGTGCCTTTCTTATTTTGAACCTGCTAATATAATTTGATACCCCTTAATGCTTTTATCAGAAGAGAGGGTGAGCAACTGTTCCCTGTCCTCTACCATGACACTAATGATTTTATAGCTCTCTGTAGACACCTTTGTGCTTTCCTTATTATGCTCTTTCCCTCCCTTCTCTTCCTCTCTCCCACCCCCAAGGTAGATGCGAGGCTACTTGTCATTCACAGCTTCACGCTGAATTTGACTAATAAAGCATGATGAGAAAAAATTATGATGCAAAATTATTTTCACATTTTCAAAGTCAGGTGTTTCATTTCATGATGGTTAAATTAAACCACAAAACACATTAAAACATAAAACAATATAAGTGAAAAAAATCCCTTGAGAAGAAAGTGAAGCCTATTGCTTGACTCAAAGTACATCTTTTCAGACTGTTTTCAAGAGCTTAGTTCCATGATAACACTGCATTTTTTGAGTTTGTACTGTGCGAGGCAGATAACAGATTTTTCTCCTCTTTGGGAGAAATGAATAGTCTCTCCCAGTCCTGGCTCTGCCTAGCAGCATTCCCGGCCGTGGGACCTGTGCCTGTTCCACAGCAGCAGCCAGGTTAGGCTGGCGGTGCCGACTGGCTCCACCCCAGCTGTGGGACACCATCTTTTAGCCAAAATCCAGGATGCACAGGGTCTATATGAAAACAGGCCTCACTATGAAGAAGTTGTTCTCCCTTCAGCCCTTATGCAGATCTTGATCCAAGAGTTTTTGGTTTTGCTGCTTCTAGTTTGGATTCATACCTTTTCTGACTGATTTAACAGCAAACTAAGGGCTCAGGCTGATCATCAGTTTAACTCTTAAAGTTTCAGTCTGATTGCTTATTAGAAAGTTAAAAATAGAACACAAAGAGCTTGCAGCTTAAAAATGTGGTGTTTTTTTTTTTTTTTTTTTAAATTTTAATACTACAGTACTACCCAAAACCAGATGAGTATGGACACAAGGCAATTTCAGTCTTTTTAGGTACAAACTGTCAACTTCAGAAACCACACGTACATCATCAGGCCCTTCACTTAGCTTTAATCTCTTTTTATAGCTAACCTGCAGAATCATCTAAACTTCTCTGTGACTCTGTGGTATTAATTAACTCTGATAGATGAGTTTTACTGATAAAGCTGAAGTTCTGTGCAGTTGAATACATTATTTGATTCCTACCTACTATAGCAGTGGTGTCCACAGAGATTACCTGAACACTCACAGGCAGATACTTCTGATTTTGGGGTGACCAGTTCTTTGTCTGGTTGGAGATATTTTGGACCTGGTTATCAGAGACATTTCTGCAGCTCCAGCCGTGCCTGTCTCCAATCATAGGTCTAAAATGGACTTGGTCAAAACAGGTATCACTTTGGAAATGTTCACTGAGCTTTCTCAGACTCAGTTTACAAACAGGTAAAATAGGAAAATGATGCCATTTGTTCCACAGCAAAGTGACTGTTCTTATGCTTAATTTTGTTTCAGATAGCAGTAACAAGGGTAGTGAGAATTTTTTAGTTAGTCACTCTCAACAGACTTTATCCATTTAGAACATTATGGAGGTACATGGAGGCTGAACATTTGAGAAAATGATACAGGGATCAATAATGAGTGATTTGTTAAGCTGTTACTGCTCAGTTCTCTGTGATGGAGAAAAGTGTGACAAATCTGACTGAGAGAAGAAATACTCTAGATGTGTGTAGGGAAATGGTTCTACTCTGTAGGTACATTAGTGAATATCTCAAGCCAGCTGGCATCAAGATGATTAGCCCAAACCCTGGAAGAATGAAGACAAGTCACATTTTATCCTTTTACAGTTTCTCCAGTAATGTGGCATATCAAAAATCTTAAAGTGGCAAGCCAGAGCCCCCTTGTTTTTAAAAAACTGCTCAGCAACTTTGGAGCATTTAGTGTAATAAAAATGGTGAGAAAAATCTGGAAATAGTGCTAGATAAGGAAGAGATGAAAATTATATGGTTTTTTGTATGTAATTTGTGGGATGAACTTAAGTACTACTTTTAGTTGCTGACATCTTGTTATTAGAAAGATGTAGGAAGGCAACCTGAAGGAAGCTCAGTAGGAACAGTATATGAATTGGGTGTAATGTGACATATGATTAAATACATTTAAACATTTTCTTTTCAAAAATACAGTCTTTCAGTCCAGTGTACATTAAAATACAAATAGTAAACAGGAGTCAAACAAAAAAATCAGCAGAAAACAAAACCAAAGAAGCACCAGCTTTTGACTTTTTTACTGTGGAGAAATGGCACAGAGCAGAATAACGTTTGGTGTTTTGTTCTAAGTACCACAAAGACATTAGATGAGTCTTTGAAACAAGGGAAATATTTTACAAACTGACAATATGCAGTAAGGTAAATTGGTTAGATGGTTAGTGGCTACAAGCCTGGATAACTCCACATTATATTTGTCTCCTTTTCAAAGGACAAGGGAGTTAGATTTCTGTTCTTGTAACCCAAGAGGGGAAAAAAAAAGTGCAAGTATATAAATATGTGTGTTTATGACCCAATGTTCCTGCTCCTGAGCGTTCAGTGTGTTCAGCTTAGATGCTGCCTTTATTTTGAAGGCTCTGGCCCAGCCTGCTGTCCCCTGGCATCGCTTATGTGCATTTCTCCAAGAAGAAAAGAGATGGAAGGGGGCTGCGTGGTGTTGCAGTGTGGTGGAAGGGGCTGACGTGTTTGCGTGTCAGTGTGCTCTGGTGCTGAGTGTGGTGTCTTGCAGGTCTGTCTCCCGGGAGGCAGCAGGTTTCCGTGTTTGAGCCTGAGTGGACCAAGTTGTGCCAGTGGGGAAGAGGAGTAAATGGCACTGCTGGGCTGAGCCAGGCTCTGCCTCCTTTAATTCTGCAGAGTAATACCTTGCTCTAATAAAGAGAATGGAAATATTTGCAGAGTAAGGTACCACTTACTATTAATAAAAGAGCCTGAGTCTCGTCTTATATTAATATTTATTTAACACCACAATGTTAAGTGAATAGTGCTGTAGAGGAGGGAAGCTATTTATTTTTCACACAGCAGAGGCATTTTGAAAACAAGAGACAGTAATGCAAAGTTGCTCTGAGGAGTGAGCAGTGTGAATGCTGGACATACATGTAAGAAACTCTGGAAGAGTGTGCTGCTTTCACCTCACCAGTGGAAATAAAAAACAAAGAATCTGTGTCAGCGGGATAGCACAGGAGCCTGCTGTTGCTTTCAGATATATGTTTTTATTAATTTACTTCTTGATTTTAAACCCAAAACATAGCTAGTACAACTGTAGGCCTAAAAAGACTTCAGAGCAGTGCATGGGATCTTTAAAGGGGTGAAAAGACAGAGGGATATTGTAATCTGGGTTTGGAATACGCTGCCTGGCTGACCTTCAGTCATTGTTTCCCTGGCTCTCGGTAGAAGGTTGAAGTGTCTGGGTGGAATGTGTGAGCAGGTATGTCAAAGCAGAGACCTTGCTTTATATTTCAGAAGACTTTCTTGCAGCCCTTCCCTTCTGGAACATCTGGATTTCTTTTCTTTTAAAATAATTGGAATTGCTTTTCTAATTAAAAAGCATTTTCACTATTGCCTTGAAACTTTCATAACCAGTATCTTCTTCATGACACACTTGAGACTGTGTGGCTGGTTTTGCCCATGAAGCAATTGTATGGAATCAGATCTGTTTGCTATAGCTGAGGAAGGCTGACAACTTCTTGAAGAGTACCTTTTAACCAAACCCTTTCTACTTTTTTCATCATGAGGTGGTTTTCAGATAATCCACTGGTTACAGGGACAGCAGAGAGAGAGGAGTGTTGCTTTCAATAATTCAGTGTTCAGTAAAAGCAATGTGATCAAACTAAGCAAGCAACATTTGATGCACACACTAAATTTTGAAATGCTGCTGCCTTGGAAAAGTCATCTTTCATGTGGTTGTGATTCAGCCCAGAGATGAGTTCCAAGGAGAAATGAGAAATAGAAACGCACATATTGGCTGGTAATTGTGTGAATAGCAATGAGTGGGTAGTTCAAAGCCAGCAAATTTCAACTATTGGGTTTCTCTCAGTTTGCTTTTTCACAAACAGCAATAGTGGCAAGGGACAAGTACTTTTGCTTGATACTTTGTGGGGTCTGAATAATTTCCTAGATGGATAGATGTTACTCTGCAACATGATAATGTTAATACTAGATGATAAGATTTTGTGTGTGCCATATTTCAGCACAGGTTCAACAAGAAGAAAATTTCTCTTGTTTTATTATTTTATGCAAATTATTTCCTGTAGCAAGAAGAATTTCAAGCACTATCTAGGTCATTACTGGTAGAATTAATTAGTTCATTAAAAAGTACCACGTAAGAAATGTAAATCACAGCACCCATCTCTTCTGGGCAGATCACTGAAGTATATACTATAAAAAAACCCACCCAAACCCAACAAACAAAAACCTTTCTTTGGCTTAGAAATGGAATACACGGTTGGGCAATTCTTTTACTTTCCTATTTTTAACAGCATGATGGCAGCCAATGTAACTCATTGTTATATATGAAGACTGAAGTGGGAATATCACAGCTGTATACCATTCAGAATTGTATTTGCAGAGAATTAAAATTATACTGAAGATGTGGACTTCAGTTTCCATGGCACAGTGATGAAATATGTGAGATGGTCAGTGCAGATAAGATACTTGTTTCCTTGCTGCTGTTAAGCATTTTCTTATTCACAGTGAATACATTTACCTGTGTTTAAAGTTTAGCACTCTCATTTGCTTCTGACATAAAAGTATGGTCAATAGTGATCATGCTTACAGCCATTTGACTCTGCTTACTGCATGTATAGGAGCTATATGCACTTTTGGCAGTTTATCCGTGGCGGTAGCAATGGAAAACAATATGCTTCCCCCTGATCATGCTACCCATATGCTTCTTCTCACTGCGAGGACCTGAGTCAATCACCTCTCCTCCTTGAAGTGCATCTGCATTCCCCCTTGCTTGAGAGACAAGGTGGCTCAGCCACCATTGCAGTGACCTTCATTTATGATTCCACATCATTTTGCTTAGGACAACTTACACTTTTTTGAACAATGTATAGTGAAGAGCATGTACCAAGAAACTAAAGTGTACAGATGTTCTACCTCCTTCAACCAAACCTTTAATTTATTACTTTTTTTTTTATATTGGAAACATATTTTACTTCAAGGTAACCATTCATTAAACTGAAAGGTTAAGCAGCACTTTGAGAACCTGTGAGTTGATGAACAATGTAATGTTCATCTGGGAAGTCTCTTCTGGGAAGTTAGTGCTTTATCAACAGATATCTGAAATCAGACTTGGTCTGAGCTGTGAGAGTAGTTGCAGCTATAACCTAGCATTTTCTTAATAGATTCAATACTACAAATGACAAAAAAGGTTATTATCTCCTTAGAAGTTTTCAAGGGAAAAAAAACATTTCTAGCTGAAAATGTCCTTTTGAGAATTATTTTGTAACAGAAAACAAACACACAGAAAGGCTGAAAAAAAAAGAAAGGATTTGGAAGGAGGAAAAAAAAGTGTCCTTTCCCCAGTTTCAATCATTTTTCAGTTGGTAAAATTAAGGAGCTAGTCAGTTTGAAAAAGGAACTCTTAAAAATAAATCTTAATACTAAAGTTAGCACTTAGAAGTGCAAGACAGTGCTATATATATTACTTATTCTTCCTTTTGTACTAAAACCCCAGCAACCCAGACTCCTTCCATAAATCTTATGAGGAGCAGGGCAGAAATTTTAAAGGAAATTACTAATGGGGAACATGTTCTGAAACTACAAAAAACTTAGTTGAAGTTACAGGGTTTTATTTCCCAACATACTCATTATTATTTCTTCTAAATGAAAAGTGTTATTTCCCTACTTCCACAAATTAATTTGGGGCTAATTACATTTTTAATAATATTTTTGAACATACCTGACGTATTTCATTTGTCCAATTCTGAAAAGTACATGGCCTGTAACATGATACAAAATTCAAATGATCGTAAAGTGTTCATGATGGGTAAATTTATTTCCCATGTTTCTCTTGGTTGCATCTGAGTTATCCCATTGAGAGTTTCAGAAATAAAAGCATCAGATTAGATTTCTGCTTGTATCACTTTGTGCTGGCAAGCTAAGCATGATTCAGATAGGTGTCTACTTCTTTGAGGTGATTTTTAGAAGTCTTTGATAGAGAAACATATTATTTGTTATAGAGGAATAAGTTTAGCAGCCAAGTTCAACCTCAGCTCTTTGAGAATATGAAAATACTTCTTCAAATAAAATCTGGAAAATGACCCAGAGAACAAGGATCTCAGTAACCTGATGATGCTGTTTTGCAACACTTTCCTCCCAGCATGGGCTGTTTTCAAGTCTTCTGGGCTTACATATAAAAAGAGAAAGTCTGTTTATTTTCCCTGCAGTTTTGAGTGTTCGTGTTACAGTTTTTCTACCTCTGATCCCAAAGAAAAAATACTTTATGTTGCTAGAATATCCATTTCGCTGTGAGATACAAATGTCCTTCTAGAACCATGTTACTTACCCCAGTGTTTGCAAATCAACATTTCCAGACAGAATAAAGCACACAGTTGTTTCATAGTTATGCATATATTGCAATTAAATTGCCTATTTATTGCTGTTCTTACCAGTTTTTCTAACAATTTGCTTACAATTTTTGGGCCAATTTATATGTTCTGTGATTTCCCATTCCAGTAAAGAACAAAGAGATTCATTTAGAAAAAGAAAATAGAAATATTAAAACATAAAGGATGGAATAAAAGCAACCTGATAACAAGTTGCTGCTTTTTTTTCTCATTTCTTTCAGGATAACTGGTCGCAGCAGGGATAATTCACAACTTTTTTTTTTTTTAAATGTAAACACGGTGTCGTGGTGCAAACATTAAACTGGAATTAAGGGTGACGGTTGTGTATTTATTATGCAGAGTATGCCTACTAGTTTAATGATAGACTTTGACATCTAAAATTAACAAAATTTGTACCTTGTCAG
This sequence comes from Athene noctua, assembly GCF_965140245.1. Lineage (NCBI taxonomy): Eukaryota > Metazoa > Chordata > Aves > Strigiformes > Strigidae > Athene > Athene noctua. The sequence continues at coordinate 103,223,969 of NC_134037.1, read as the reverse complement.
CACTGAAAAAGAAAAGCCGCTTGCTGTGTTTATTAATTGCTTTATTACTTCTAAAAGCATCTAATAATTCAAGAGAAAAATAGTTATTTATGAAATGAAATCTGTAATGAATTCACTACATTTGGTTGCAATCAGTAGCATTAGAATCAGAGTTATTTTGTCAACAACACTGAAAAAAATTGTACAAAATGAACAGTGACCTGGCCCATCTTTTTGCTGGTGCTAAACTAGAGCTTTGGTGAGCTGCTGAACACAGGGAAGGGAGTAAGCTGAAGTAAATGAGCTGCTTCAAGGATTTTTTGAGAATAGTCTGAGTAAAATAGTTTTTGCGATAGAAAATGGTCAGGTCCCAGGCCATGCAGGGCTGTGTGGAGTACGGGCTTGTTAACACCTTGCTGTACAACCAGAAGTGATAAGGAAGCTGGTTGTAAGACTTTGGCTGATAAGTGCTTTAGTTTTTCCCCCACAGTATCTTTGGAATACATTATTTTATTCAGATGCTCCAGACTTCAGACCCTGGGGGTGGTGACCACCCTGTATTACTTGTTACTTTTTGTGACCTGAACCTGCTCCCTGCCCTTCTCTCACAATGGCAGGGATTCCAGCACTGGCTCCCCCCTCCTCCATTCACAGCCCTTTTTCCCTTCTTACACGTCTGTCTGCTAAATGACATTGTCCACAGTGTCCTCTAGATGTGTTAAGAGATACACTGATTAATCTTGGGGATGACCAACTTGTCTGAGTAATTCCGGTGGAAGTGAAGTCATTGATGTTAGTAGAAATGGCTTTAATTTGTTTCTTTTCCAAAGGTACCTCATCGTGGTATTTAAAATTGTGTAGCAACCTGTTTTCATTCTGTTCCATTTGTTGTGCAGTTTAGTATCTCAGCATTCAGTTCAGTTTTCAGTTGCTTAACTGACTTTGTTTTTCTACAGTGAAGCCCATGATTTTGCTTATATCCTCATAATTCTCTTTGATATTACTTTAAAAGCTTCATTGCTGAGAATCTCCCAAAGCAGAGAAAAGTGAAATGAAAATATTGCTATATAAATGGTATTAGCTTTAACATTTTAATTTGTATAGTGAAAATCCTGATCCTGGATGAGATCTGCCAAATAAATGGCAAGGCATCCAGAGACTGACACAGCACACCAGCGACATGGGATAAAGCTCTTCCTCTTTTATTGCTCTTCCTTCCCCCATGTATTTGTGTCATCTGCCGCCATTTAACCTCCAGGTTATGCTGGGGAGTGAACGCTGGATGAAATCTAATCCTAATGCAAAACTGCATTTTGCTCTGAATGGTCTTTACATCCAAAATGTACTTCCCTTTTCTAAATCCACTTGAGGCTGACTTAGTTGCTTGAATGAGGTGTAACAAATCTGCAGACCTATTCCCCAGGCTATTTAGTTTTTTCCCTTTGGTTGCTTTGAATTTTTCAGATTCTGAAGCTGTGATAATTCTCAATGTTTTTTCCATTTTCTGATGTACTTTTACTGTTTACCTCTGTTAAATAAAGCATATATTCTTTTTCACTTCTTAATTTCTAGCATTGTTTCCATGCACAGACTCCAGATGAGGAATGACTTGTATTTGACTGGCTTTTCACCTTTACTACAGTATTAGGAAAATGAGAGATATTAATGAAAGAGTTGGAGAAGAAGAAAGTGCAGTTGCCCCATGTCCAGCAGCATGCATCTCTTCTGCCTCACTAGAGGTTGAGAGTGAGGGCAGAGCTGCCTTCACGACAGAGGAGAGGTACAGCAGATGGTATAAGGTGAAGGGTTCAGGAAGGGCCAGAAATCTCATTTCACATGGTGGTGAAGAATTTTTTAACTGCGCATTTAACCTAACAGTTCTGAGTGCTAGCCAACCTACCATTGTAGAGCAACAGCTAGTTCTTTTTGCATATTGAAAGTATTTTCATTTGCAGGCACCATTTGGTTCTGAGAACTAGGCCATTAAAAAAAACCCCAAACAAACCTACTTTATAGTTTAAGATTCACAATAAAATAGCAAGAGTCATAGAGCTTGCCAGAGCCTGTAATTTCATGAAAAGACTCCATTTGGTGCTTTTTCCCCTGATGGCACAATTCCTGGAGACAAGCATCTATGTAAGAAACCTAACTCATACATTTAGGAATCCCACAATTATAGATCTTTGGAAATGTTTTTTTACCAGTTGGTTTTTAATCTTGTGAATTCTGAAGCTATTCTCATGGCCTTTTAATGATGATAAGCAATAATATTGTTGGTAACATGGTCTTCTCTCTGTTATGAAGAAAAGAGGAAAAAAGCAGTGAGGTTATTTTATACTCTTCTTAGCAGTACTTTTCAAGGTCTTTCATTGATCCTGTGTTTTATATATAGCCCACATCTTTTAATTCAGCAATTTTATTTTTATTTAAATTAGGCTGTAATTTTAAAAGCCCCAAAATAATATTAAAACTTTTATATTTGTTTGCTATAACATTTATTTATAGAATAGCTGCTTCAATATGAAATTAGGGAAAGAAAAAAGAATCTAGTCACAAGCCATAGAACTTTCATTAAAGATTTTGGATATGGGAAGATTTTCACAGAAATGTATTTTGCTATTCTGTTGTAAAGATGTAGGCATACACTCATATAGCAAAAACTACATTTTAGTATAACATATATATTTATGCATGTACAGTTAAGTTTCGTAGGCATCTGGTTAAAGCACTAAATAGAAATTCTACTAGGCATACTGATATATTAATATTCAATAAAATGATTTAAACCTTTTTTTGAATTCCACCTACTATGTTTAGTCGGATAACAAACAAACATGCTGTGATAAGGTGTTTTTAGGAATGTGGCCCTTCTTTTATAACTCATAAATGAACAGTACCAAAAAAAAAAAAAAAAAAGCTACCTGAAGAAACTGTGGAGAATTCCCAACAATTTCCAAGTAATAGGAAACAGGGTACTGCTTCTTAACAGATATGGAGCAACCTCACTGCCAGCTGGGAGCCTGCCCTTGCTGCCAAAATTGGCTTTTTGAAAACATTTTCCTGGCCACAATGAACATTTCACAGGCTGATTCAAGGTCGATACAGCATCCATCAGTAATCTTTGTTTTTCATGTGCTGGTCTTTTAAGACATACTGTTCTTCCAACCCTTTTAGAGTTGGTGGTCAAAGAGTTTTCTGCCAATATGTTTTCTTTAATTTGAAAGCAGAGAATGGCATAGCATTACTTTTGATATAAAATATTATAGTGGTGAACTCCAAGAGGAAAGAATATGGGACTTCAGGACCACTACTTACTGAAGAAAGAGTAAGATTTATGCCAAATAGATCTACATTGATCATGGATAAATTTAGGTGGAATTCAAAATAAGGTTTCTAATTATTGAAAGGATGACATGTTGAAACTGGCTTTTAAAGAGGAAAAAAAGGCTGTATTAGGTCCAAGACAGAACTTATGAAGCTGGTGGAGAGAATGCAGCACGAGACTGGACTTGTCCAAGCTGTCATTGCCCTCCAAGCCTACGTTCCCCTGGCCTGCTGGCACAAATTGTTTAATCGCTCTGTTTATTCCATGTTGTTGGAGGAATCGCATGGGCCTGGACCATGCCTCTGTAAGGGTGTTTATGCTTGAGGTGCAAAGTCTGAAATCTGCTGAGGCAGTTCAATGTTTCACAGTATTTCCAAGCCAGAGGTACTGGCAAGAGCCAGAAGGGACCAAAAAGTACGTTTGGCATTTCCCATCTTCACACCCCCTTCCTTTGCCCTCTCAAATCTTACTGTTATTACACAGACAGGTCTGTGTGTACAAATGTTCACACACACTTGTGGAAGAGTCTTTGGCTTGAGACGTCCACAAGCCCTCTGCTTTCAGTGTTTATTCCAGCATGGCTTCTTTCTGTGGACATCTAATTACTTGGTTTTGTCAATCTTGAGACATCAAGTCAAGTAATTATGCAGCAAATATACTTCCTGTGGTTTTGCATCCCTCACCCCTGAATTATTACAGCCATGCATCTACCAACTGCCTTATTCTGCCTTTAGTTATATTTGCTTCCACAAATAAGCAATTTTAATTTAAGCCACTGCATCTTCTGTGTGATTATACAATAGTGAGGTGTTTGCGAGTCACTGAAATCACCTCCCTGTGCTAAATCTGCCTCTTGCCAATGTACTGTATGGCCTGGGCAATGAAAATAGATGGAGAAGGTAACACTGATTTCCGTCTACCTCTAATGTGATTCCTTACCACGAGAAGATTGAGCTAAGGGGTTTTTGTTTGTTTGTTTTGTTTTAATTTAAGGCAATTAAAAAAAGTGAAATCTTTCTCTTATACAATAGAAATTAGTATGTTTTCAGTCTGTGCCATTTTGCTGTCAGATGGTATATTCTATAGCTTGGGCCAGATTCTCATTTGACTATAACTTAATAAATTCTCTAAAGCAGCATTTTAAAATGCAAAAATAAGGTATTTTGTATTTAAATGACAGTATTAATGGTTTTCAAACAGTAAAAATAAGAGCTTAGTAAAAATGATCTAGCTTTGTTGATAAGGTTGCAGTATTGCAATACAGGAAGTTTTTCTAACTCCTCTTGAGAGAAAAGAACCTCATGACAGAGTTGTGTTGATAGCTAATTTTAAATGTGGCTTTATTGCAGTGGGATTCAAACATGTCTCAGAGGAAACAACTACCTCAGCTCAAATTTTAAGAAAGCTGGCATTTAAAAGGCTAAATGATTCTATGACTGGAAAAGTCAATGTGAAAGGAATCTCAACTGGAAAAGTCAATGTGAAAGGAATCTCTCATTTATACTGTGGCTGCCACGACAGTAACTGTGTCTTTATCTTGGTGATTTTACCCCGCTAAAAAGAAATCTTAGCACAACATTAACAATGGCAGGTTTTGCTTGCTAACTTTGAATGTATGCTGTAATGTTTTGGTGATGCAGAAGTATTCCTGACAAAGAGATGATAAAAAGATGTTTTGTGATTTAACTCTCCATTGATTGCAAAATGAATTGATTTTTATTTAGCATATTTAAAGCCTGACGCAGCAAAGAAAAGTGATGTTGCTTCTAACCCATTTTTAACACTGATCTTGTTAGTGCTCCCCAAAACATTGCTATCGTCTTATACATAGAAAAGCCCAGAAGTGTATCTATATGAACCGTTCACTATAGGGAACACCTCTTCCTATTCCCTTCTATTCCCTCCTGCATCCCTGCTCTCCAAATCTGCTCTTCGTTTCCATTCATTTGACAGAACCTGTGCTCTGCCTTGGAAGCAAAACATTGTAGGAGCTTGCTAGTGCTGGAAATGGACAGGCATTTAATGCAACAAAGAGCTGAACTTTAGAATAGCATTCACAACCAATAAAAGACGTCTATGGACAATTAAATGTCAGATGGAAACTGAAATATTGCTTAATCACAAATGTCATCTCTCCTGCCATTGATCCCTATGGTGGGCCACTGTTGAGGAACCTCAGTTGAGGACCATGCATGAGCTGCAGCCTTGGGCTCACTGATGGTGTTTGCCAGGGAGTGCATGAAAGATGAACAGAACTGGGGAGAGGCTGTGGGTTTCTCAGAGGGATTTTGGAAGATCTGTGCTGCTTTGTGTTTTAAATGTTTCTTTTCCTCTGAGGGAAGGGGAAAAGTGTGTTCCTGTTCAAATTGGGCATTGGAAGTGAGCGGTGATTTCAGGGAATTTCCAGTGCAGAAGGGCCCATGGCTGACATGAAGGGATGGGGGAGAGGAGAAGAAGCTTTCAGAACTCTCCATAAAGAATATAAAGGTGGAGGTAGCACCTGTGCTTAGATAATCATAGGGGGAATCTCCTCCATGTTTACATGGACATTTTGCATAGGATAATGACACTACAGTATTCTTTACTTGTGGCTGAGTTTGCCTTTACATTGAAATCACATAGGGTTGCTTTTGCCTTCTGTTGTCCCACAACCCACTGGCCTACCTTTGTTATACTGTACAAACCTTCCTGAATAAGTCTAAAGGCTGCAGCACAGGCTTTGCAGATCTCAGTGTTGAGCTGTTATGAGAGGGCAAGGCCCGACACTTGGAGGGTGTGTTTAGCCAAAATGGACTTTTAGAACAGAAAGGGTACCTTTATAGAATTATTTGAGAAATCTATTTTTAGGTTTTTATTGATTCTCTGTGTAGTCATTAGGAAAGGTCCAACTTTGTCCTCTGACAGCATCATAAGTCTGATGTAATTCCAGTAGGAGAAAAAAGCAGAGAAGAATGCTTGGTTTGTGTCACATAACCAGAGAGGATCAGCACAGATGATGGTGTGGGCAGTAAGTATAAGTTTGAATGGCTCTAATGGATAGGAGGATGAGCAGGGAATTTTCCACTGAAGAACAGCAGAAGTCAAGATCTTGGCTTAAAATAGTGAAATATATAATCCCAGAAACCCTAAAAAGAAAGATCTTTCTGGTTCCATATTGGACAGAGAAGCAGATAAGGTAAATCTTTAAATCTACAACAATGGAAGTATTCTATTACCCCATTCTAGGTGTTCCATTCAGTATCAAAGTAGTAATTTATGAACTCTAGTACAAACAGGTATAAAGAATAAAATTCCAGCCCAAATGAACCATCAGTTTAAGCAACTTTAAATGTTGAAAACTAACAAACTCAGTGAGCGATAGAAAATTACACTCTTATCAAGAGTTCATTTGCTAGAAGGGTGCTTTAGTTCAGCTAATCAAAAATGTTTTCTATTACTGTGTAGGGCTGTCAGCAGTCAAGCAAAATAAATGACTCAATCCTGGATGCATTGGAAAGAAATGTGTTTGCATCTTAGTGCAGTTGTATCAGCTATTTGAAGATTATGAATGATAAAAGGATAATTTTGGTGGTGCTGACTTCAATAAAGGATAACATTAAGGTAGCTGCAGGCACGCAAGTTTTAAGATGTTGCAGTATAAAAATTCGCCTTTATGCCTTTATAGCATATGCCTGCAGGAAAACTAGTTAAGAGGCAAATAAGCATTATAAAAGAACTAAGAGAAAAGCTTTTTCTCATAGTAATTGAGAGAAATCTGTTATGAACTGTTGAATCTACAATGTAATTTAAATATATTATTTCCTTCTCAAATTAGAGTCTAGGACTTTCTGGCAAATTAGCCTTGTTGAAGATTGTGACACGGTTTCTGGTCTATGCTTTCACATTTACACATCAGAAGTTTTATTTCTAGAAGAAAGAGAGTCACAGGGAGACCTGTAATTTATTTAAAACTTGCTTTTAGAAGGAAGTATACTGTCTGCTGACTTAGCATAGGTGGGGTCAAATCTGATAGCTGCCCTTCCACCCTCAGGTAGTTCAGAACAGACTGATCTGGAGACTAGGCAGTAGGCACAAGATCAGCAACAATATCAACAGGATCAGTCACAAGATCAGCAACAGCTTTTGCCTTTTTGTGTGTGTGATCAGCAGTCCTGACCGGCCCTGCTCATCTGTGGAGGTCTATTCCATTGTGCAACTGGCCTCATGGCAGGATGATGCCATTTGTTCCTTTTGATGAAACCTGAACGGGAGTAGTAGATTACACAAAGTTTTCCCCTTCAGCGTTGCACCTTAGAGTTCACAAACTCCTCTTTTAAAGCACAAGCAGAATACCAACAACCCCCTTTTGAAGTGAAGCGTACATCACAAAACCAAAACCATTAGTTGGTTGTCATCTTAACAAACATAGACACTTGATGGTTTTAATGGATGTACTTTGTTTACATGCAGCTTGAGCAGAGAGAAATACTACATACCATTCTTCCAAGTCAGCTTTAAGTCACACTGGGAGAGCAGTAAAGGAAAAAGCACTGCTATTGCATGAATTATACCATAAATCATAAAATACAAAAGGAGCAAGTGCTTCTTTACTACATCTTTCACTCATAGCTAGGTAGAGAACAAGCTGTTGAGTAGAGGGTCATAATGCCACAGATATCTATGTGTTGTTAAAAGGGGATGTCTAGTCAAACTGGGCAATTATCTCTTTCAAAAACATCCTTGTAAATGGAAATCAATATGGCTGTTAATGATAATAGGTTTCCAACAGTAGTATGAATGTACCTGGTAATTTCTAGGCAATTGAGTGATAAAAACAAGTTCCATTATACTTGATTGCATTTATTTTTTTGTCCTCTTCATTAAAATGGCTCCAGGAAAGTCTTGTGTGTTTTGGATTAGCCAGCCAGTCTTGTTTTAACCCTTAGGTTAAGACCAAGGTAGAAAGCTGCTAGTTCATTATATATATAATCTGCTGCTGCCTTTTTCTTTTTGAATATTGGCAAAATCTGTAATTCAAGCTCTATAGTTGTGTGTCACTAATTTCTGGAAATTTGCACCAAGTTTAGTTTGTCACCAGGAACAAAACAAAACTTCCGTGGGAAATCATCAAAGCAAATTGTGGAAATAGGTGTTTCCAATTAAATGCTGTGAGGTTCCTACAAGCCTGAATTTTTCTTCAAAGAACAAAGGGACTGAACAAAATCAGCCAAGATCTTTAACTGCAGTTTCTGTGTACGTACTTTTATATAAATGTATGTATTTATTTATAAAATCCCTGTCATAAATGCTATAACAATGTTTACATGCTCCTTTTTGGTAACGAAATCAGTCTCAACATTGTTTACAAAATACTGACAGTAAAGGTGTCACTCTAAAATGGATTTTGACGCTGTTGTCTTCCATTCATCAGAGCATAGCACCAGTAAATTGGTATGAGTTTTTACAGACAATGCCATTTAAAACAATCCTTGACTTGGGCAACAGCTATGATTTATTGTCAGTCAGTTGGAGCTGCCAAAGCACCAGAAGCAAAGAATTGCATTGGAAAGAGTTTGTATGGGTGGTGTGCCTGCTTTTTGCCTCTGCGGCTGTTGTCAACTCCAATAAATTCCAGGAAAGAATTTGCAGGAGAGTGATGAGGCCCAGGTAGAAAAATAACCTCAGTGAGATGGGGTTTCATTTGCATCACTGCAAATTGGTAGATAGATCATTGGCAACGCTGTTGCTTATCAGCAGTGTCCTGCATTACCGTAGGCTGTCCACTCTCTCTCTTGTCCTGTGCATCAGCTAATATTTGTTCTTTCTGACCACCTGTGTAACGGGAGAGGATGAATCCTCTTTAACCTGGTATGTCTTGTACCACAGAGATAATGTTTTCTCACTGTGAGGAAAAAAATATGAAAGTGAGACTGTATTTTTCCCCTTCTTCCACAAAAGGTATCAGCATTTTTCCCTATGGCACTGTGTTCATACTGAGTGTTCACTGGTAGTCCTACAGGCAGCCTTACCACTGAATCAGTTGATTGTGATATTCAGAGCATTAAGGAAAAATACCCAGCAAATGGAGTTTTTACCATAAAAGTCTTGTGTGATTATTGCAGTAGACATCTTGCAGTGATTTAATCTGTTTACTAGAGACAGAAATGTGTAGCCATTGCAAACTGTCTATAATAATTAGTTCATGATAACAAAGTTATGCCTGGATGATTGCAATGCAGACTCCTGAGTGCATTTTTATGGAAAAATATTAACAGTGCTGAGTTAGATGAAACTGAACTAATCCTGTTGTTATCTATTCTCTTTATATTTTATAATCAAGAGCTGTCACCTTGACCAAGGCAATAGCAGTGACATATATGCAGTTGGTTATGAAATTATTTGAATGAAATCACAGTGACAGGTAATGACCCTGTGCTGAGGTATGTATTAGTGGGTGTTTCCTCTAGACCTTTCAGACAGAGGTACCCCAGTTTCTCCAACCAGGCTATTTCTTGTCTTTCTTGACATCTGCACTGAAGGTGGCTAAAGGGATAGCCACGGTTTCTCATGCAAATGGATCTTGCCTATCATGGAAGGTTATCTACTGTGGCTTTTTTCCACTAACACCCTTTTTCCTGACATTTTGCCCTCCTGATGCAAGCTCACTGTGAGCAGCTTGCCATCCTAGTGCAACTGGTCTGAAAATGCCTCCTGTGAGAAGCAGAAACTGGTTTTCATCAGAATTTTCCATTCCATTTTTAAAAGGAAATAAATTTATCCTCAGTTGTTAAGACCATCTCTGTAGCATGTATTTGAGAAGCCAGCACACGGAGAAGGATACTGATGGTTCTTTCTGGGGTATGAAAGCGGTGTCTAAAGCTTTTCATACCCTAAAACCCTGCCACTGAGCTGAGAAAAATAGCTGCTACTGCTTTCATGTTCTGTGGGAAGGCTGCAAAGTGTCTTACCAGTGTCTGCAGAACCATTTTCTAGAAAGCAGGAACGTTTCAGGTTTTTTGAGGGGACATGCTGAAGGAAGTGTGTTGCCTAATGGTTAGATGCTGCATGCTTACACAGGTGGCTTGCTCATTCTGAGTGAGACTTGCTTCTGATTTTCTACAGACTTGGGTGGTGTTTGCCATTCTCATTGCCTTCATCAGAAATGGAGTGAGGCTTTCCTGCTTTCTAGAGCTAGGAGATGTTCAGCCAGTAGCTGACGTGATGAACTGCACAGACATTTTGATGCTGTTCAGGACAGCGATGGTGAAGCCACAGTTTCCTAACTTGAAATTCACTGAGCGTTTTCTCTAAAAAGGTGCCTTCTGAAGAAAAGTGCATGTATGTTATAGACTTGTCCTTGGAAATACAGCAATACACAGCCCAGGGCTTTACAAACCAAATTGAGCTGAGCTCTTCTTTTCTGCTAGCCCTTTCCCTGATGTCCCTCTGAGATTTTTTTAAATGGTTCCCCAGTCCAGTAGTAGTTTCTGTTGTAGCAGTGGTAGCCAACTGCTCAGTCGTTTCTCACTGAGAAGGGTACTTGGGCTATTTAGGGCTTTGTCTGACAACCATGTGGGAGGTGGGTGTTCTAATTCATGAGAACAGTACACCTTCCAGGAGAGGAGTTGACGGCTCCAAGAAGGCTGCTGTGGGACTGGAAGGAGAAATAAAGGATGAGGACCCATCTCTTCCAGCAGTGGCTCATAGGAGAGGTGGATGGTATAGGGCAGATGGAGGTGGAAGGAGCAGATTCTGGGGGCCACAGAACTCCCACTTAATGCATCAGATGCTCAACTTTGGTTTCTGCTTCTCCTTTTGCTGCAGCTCTGCTCCTCTTGGACCTGGTGCCAGGGAGAGGGATTTGCACATCTAACATCTTTCAGCCAGTTTTAAAGCCAGAAATAGCTTTTGAGAAGGGAAGGGGAGCTTAAAAAAGTTTCATTTTCCCTTCTCTAAAACTGCCCCTATCTGATTATTTTTCTTTAATATTTCCTTTAATATGGAAAGTGTAAGTACAAGTGGATCATCAGAGGCTTGTTGCTTACATATGGTTTAACTGCATTGCACTTTTAGTCTTAATGAAGAAAACAGAGATCGGGCACTGCCTTCGGGATAGCATGTGCCTCTGAGCCAGCTGTGTGCCTGGGGTGCGCCACGTAAGAGCATTCCCTGTTTTCTTATAAATGAGGGTTTTAAGACCAAGATAAATTTAAACAAAATGTTAAATAATGGTTACAGTGACCACTTCCACCTACTATTTTTATTTAGAAAATACATTAATAATATTGTTCCTTGTAATAAAGAAGCAGTGGATTTCCAATACTGTAATGTTTCAGCAAAGTTCAACTGATCTGGTATCTTCAGTTTCACAAGTCACTTCAGAAATATTAACTAGGTAACCTAGCTATACATTCTAGGCCAAGGGAAGTCTCCAGTGTCTTGCCATGTGCCTACATGCCTGTTACCAGTTAGGTGTGAAAAAAGAACATGATTTGCAAATATTCAAATGGACTGTCCACTCAGCTAAGCAGTTAAATGCTCTAGATTTTACATTCATTGGTGTCTTTGCTTATTCCTTGGTTACAGCTGCAGCTGATCAGAAGTGACAGAGGATTTACCTTTGTCTTCTGAAGTACTTTAAAATGGCAGAAAATTAGATTTCCTTTGAAATCAAAGCCGTGGATGTGCCCATTACATCCTTCTGTCGCTGTGTGTGTTGCACAAAGTAGACTTTTCTGTTTTATATGTTGCTATGATAATTTCTCTCTATAACCCCATTTTTTCAGAGTAAGAGATTCCGGTAGCTATGGCCAGTTACCTGTTATTTGAAGTTACAGTTGCAATTCTGCCTCTCCTGGGAGTCACACTTGTCCGTGCTGATCTGAAGCCACAGTTGTCTTTGGCGAATGATGACAAGAAGCTGCAATGGAAGTCCTCAAGCCAAATTTTGTCCCATGCTGTGAGATCTCAGAGAATGTACTGTTCGCTCTCACACCATTTCTGTAGTGTGTGGAAGGGGCAAAGTCTTTGCAGCTGGGTCACTGGATAAGTGAGGTGTTTGGCTCTCTAAAGCAGAACTAATTTTCATGTGGGCTATCATGAACATAGGAAGCTTTCCTGTTCTCCAAATCATGTGTTAAGGGTACACATGCACAAAGCCTTTGTTACGGGATGGATGTACAGATTGTGCCCATTTATGCCTCTCTCCCGTGCCCCTGGTAGGAGGCTTGGCCAAGGCTGCAAGACTAGGCATTTGGTACAGGGGGACCATGAGGAGAAAGCCTCCTGCCTGCACACAGTCCATGAACCAGTCTGTGCCATTGTCAGTGCTGCCATCCACTGCACTGTTCTCAGTGGTCAGCCCTTTTTAGCTGCTTGCTGGGCATTGCAGTCACCTTTACTTTGGCCAATCTCTGGTGTGTGGCAGCAGCCAAGGAGACAGGGCAGGCTGTTGGCGCAATGCTTTGTGCTCAGCATCCCTTGCTGTGCCTTCCCTGGGCAGCCATGCTCTCCCTGGCTCTGCCGTGGTATCTTGGCAGGGCTCCTTTGGTATCACTCATTTGAACCGCATGTCCATCCCCACGCCGTGACTCATGCAACGCAAGACTCCTGGTGATTGAATTACCCGATAGTCTTTATAACAAATGGTGCAAAGCTGAGGTACTATGGGGCTCTTGAATCACTTAAGGTATTTTGCTTGCTGGTGTGTGTGTGTGTGTAACATATGCAAGGATTCAAGGCTTAGTTCTGATCCTACTAAAGTAACATAAGACCTAATCCTGTTCCTACCATGGCAGATTTATCAGAGCATGACTGTTAATGCTCTAAAGCTGACTGAGAGACAGCTACGTGCTGCGGACAGACAGCAGCCAAGAGTTCACTCCTACAGCTACAGCAGGAGCAGGAAAATAGCGATGAGTAATAAGAATGAGTGGGGAATTTACAGCAATTTAACAGCAAGCAAAATGAATGTAAATTGATAATGTGCTCCCTGCATTAATATTAATTATTTTTCTCACCAAAACAAAATGAAAAAAAAAAACATTGTAAGCACTCATTTTAAAATTTTAAGAGTATATTATTAAGGCACTTATATAATGCCTTAATATAATGCAGTAATGCAGTTGGGACCTGTTTCCCTGGCCTGTATCAAGATAAACTGGTTTGGCACAAGATAAACAAATGAAAAGGAAGAATAATACTCAGAAAATGAAAGTCATGACAATGTCTCCTTATATTCTTTCTTCCTTTCCCTCTTCCCGTTCAAGATGATGCTCTGCTGCTGTATGTTTTGCGGTTTTTACTCTCTGAGAATGTGATTGATTGCACTAGGTCTCTGGTAGAATTCAGTCCTGTAGAAGGAGTGATTTAACTTGGGGAGTATGGGCTTCGGTCACAGTTCATAATCTTTCTGTAAATTGCAGTATATAGCTGTGCTGCTGCTCACAGCACCTTAGAAAGGATTTGCCAACCAAAAAAAAAATTATCACTTCCCCTCTTTGTTCTGAGAAAATTGTAATTTGTAGCCTCCGGGAGAAGTGTTGCATTTGTTACCTGTCCTGACTAGTGGGGTTTTTCTCCTTGTGCTGGGTGGCTGGTTCATCAGCGCAGAGGTGAGGACTGGCTCCCTTCTGTTTTGCCCCAGATCAGATAGGCAGGTGTCTTGCTTCTCCACACGTGTCCTCGAAGATGTGAGGAAGCAATTTAAGGCTGTCTCTGCATGATAGCTATATAATACAGGACAGTATGCCTCCCTTTAAACGAAGGATTTTCCTTTTTACGTGCCTGTGTAGCTTTGGGCTGATATTTAAGCAATCAGCAATGATAGTGGCATATTCAGATAATAATATTGCAGATCCATCCCTGTCAGCTGTCAGAGATGGATCATGGTTCCCCCCATCTCCCCTATTCCCACTGGTAAGTGCTCTTAAGTGCTGGGTCGCATCTTAGGTGCATCATAACCCCACACCTGCCACCAAAGTGGATGATGTGGCTGTAGTTTGGGGTGTAGATACAGACACAGGCAGAGACAGTCATCTGTTAGTGCTGAGCAGTCATTCTCTGCAGCTGTTTCACATCTCTTCTGAGGAAAAGGTAGTTTCACAGGTAGGAAAAATCCTGAAGGATTAGTTTGGCCTACAGAATTGCCAGCTGGACCATACATATCTAAGCTAAGGTCTTCTAAGCATGCTGAAGTAATTTTCAACTTTCCATTGCAGAGGAGGAAAAAAGGCTGGAAAATCAATATAATTTCTGTTTTTTATAGGAGACAATGGACAGATTGTATGCTTTAAGGTCAAACAGATGTTTCTTCTTGAAGTGTTTTTTTAATCCGTAAAAACAGTGGGAAAATATATAAAAAGGAGAAATCATTCAAACAGATTAAGGGTGTATTTTATTTTTGCTTTATTGAAAATATTTTAAAACATCATCTAGAAAGAAAAACACTTTGCTTTGATTTATCTAATAAAGTCTAGTCATTTTCAAAGCCGCCTCTTTATTTTATACAGAAGCAGAATGAACTTTCTAAGTCACGAGTAAAGAAAAGAAGAAAGAAGTTGATTTAATTCTTGTTAATAATTGTCAGAAGATGAGATTCTAAAATGGTTGGCATTTTGGTATTTAATGTCAGGTCTGCTTCAACAACTTGAAAAGCCATATACTAAAATACTTGGAATAGTTGTGAAAACAAAAATTCCAATACTTCTCTTTAAAATCTCTCTACTAAGAGAAGTAGAGAAAGCAAGCTGCGTGTTACATGAAAATGGCCATGTAAGGATAGCCACAGCAGAGCTGTCACCAGAATGTATTCATGGTTTTGGCACATTTAAGTTTGCAAGTGCAGCAGTGTATGGGTTTAGAGTATGGAAGTATGGAATCAGTGTTATGCTGATTTCTGATGAGTATCTGTGTTTGCACTGGGCTGATAGAAAGCATCTTTCCCTCCTGAGCATGTAGACCAAAGCTCATTATGGAAAACATCAGCTAGTATTTTGTGCTTGTACAGAGTCTAGTGTGAAAGAGCCTACATGCAAGTCAGCGGATTTTTTTCTAACTTCTGAGCCCAAACTAGCCTGTGCACTCAGCCTTTGAGTCAGGAGCTGGGGTAGCTAAACTTCTTTGCAATATATCTTCACTGGGAACTTGAGCAGACAATCCCAGGGACCTGTCAGTGACGTATGATGTAGGCTAAGGGAGTAATGCAGCCTTCATCAGGGTTGTGGTAAAGGCAGCACAGTTTAATATACTCTGATCTGTGAGGTTTATGAAGACTTTATTCAAAGAGCACTCTTGTGTGCCCTCTGCATTTTCAACATCAGATAAGACGCTTTATAACCCTGAATTATTTATAGGTTGGTAATACAGTATATCTGACCTTTTTATAGGGTAGCATCGTGCAGAAGGGAATGAAGTATTTTAGCACAAGGGTCATGCATGAAAGGCAGAATCTTGTTGTTTCAGTTGTGATGTCCCCTAGCTTTGCGTTCTCCTAGCCTTTTTTTTTTTTTTTTTTGCAATGGCATTTCTTGTGCCCTGTGTGTGAACTGAGGGGAAACCATGCAAAACACATCTCTTAGATTTTGAAGGAGAGCTTTCTGTTTCAGCTGTGATTGATCAAATGCAGTGTTATAAAACCAGTTTAAAAGTTGTACCCATTCTGCTCATCTCATAAGGATGAGCAATGAGGCCTGTATTTCCCAGTTTACTGAGCCTGAGCAGTATCTTTTACCTGCTCTAATGCAAAAGCATTGAATTGAAGAAAATTGGCATTGTACTCCCATGAGTCACCAGAACAGTAGTGGAATAAGATTTTATCTGCAGCATAGGAAATCCAGTGTGTACCTCTAAAAAGTGTTTTAATAGGGTCTTTTGGATTCTGAACCCACAAGCACATGATAAATCCACATGCCTCTCTTGAGTGCTGTATTTTGGTTTCGGATCTGATTTGCAGAGATACTAGTTTGTAAAAAACCCCAACAAAACAAAAACAAACCCAAACAAAAACCTCCACATATGCGCTTTTAAAAACTCCCAGGAAGCTCTCATAGGGGGTAGCTCAGGCAAGTGCAAGTTCTGCTATTTATCATTGGCATTAATTTATTAAAATCTTTCTCCTCTGGTCAGTAATTGCTAGTTTTATATTTGCAGGCTTTAGAATGTGCTATATAATTGCTTCTTAGTCCCACTTCAGGTCAACCAATTTCTTCATTGCATCTTCCAACATAAATGTTAAAAACACATGGTCTGGAAATTTGCCTATTCTCCATTGTAAGAGTCACACAGAGTGAGCAATACACAGGGACTGCTAATAGCCCACTGAAAGCCAAAATTTGAACATCTGCATCTACGCTTTGGAGCAGCCCAACCCAGAAGAGCCCCTTTCACAAATGGGAAGAGGGACTGGAAACCCTGAACAGCAAGTGTGTGCATGTACTTGCCTTCCTCTCGGCCTTTGACGGGATTTTAAAGGCAGGACAAAATGATAATATGTTAGGTGGGTTCCTGACTACTTTTCAGTTCCTAGAGTTACGTCTCTCAAAAATGCAGGCTTGGGCTGCACATTTGCATTTAACTTTAGTGCATTAAATTTGTAGAGGGTTTGCACTGCAGATCTGAAAGTAGATTGATGCTTTAAAGCCTACCTCAGATGAGGGAAGCAAAGATAAATCTAACAGGCAGCAGTATTACTCATTTGTGCACTGCTATTCAGTAGGACTTTTTTACTTATCTAGGTGGTAAAATAGGGACATTAAAGATTCAGACTGAGCAAAACGTGAATGTGAAAAGGCTATACTCTCATTGGCTTTAACCTCGTAGCACCGTAAGGAAGTGATGTGGGTCAGTGAATAAAGGCAGAATAATGACTGCATGCAGGCAACTTTCAAGCACCACTGTAAGATAATGTTAGATACTCAACATTTTTAATCTTTTAATTTGTCACAAAGCCTTTTTTTCTTTAAAAGCTTATACTATGAAGGGGGGTAGCACTTCAGCAGACATGCTGGTGACTTGTAGGGGACTTACACCTGTAAGTGCTATGACTCAGGTGTCCTAAGAGCTCCAGTATGGCTCTAACTACAGCCACTTGCAACACTTGGCCTTCCAACTTAAGCTTGCTGTGGAAGTTACTTCAATTAAAGCTTTAAAGCTGTTTTCTAACTTTTATATTTGTGATCACAAAAAATATTGTGAATCTTCTTTTGTGAGATTGGTAAGAGAAATACCATGATGCCAAGCTCTGAAGTGAGATAAGCGTTGAACGTCTTCCAGAATTACTCAGATGTTTTTTTATTTGCTGGATTTTTGTATAGTTTTATTCTTACCACTGAAATCAGGGGTTTCAGCGATTAGGTAACTGCTTTTCTCTTTAGGCAGTTCCAGTAACTTTGGTGAAGCTACTTGCACCCCTGAAGGATGTAATTGGAAGTTTTGTGTGCTTCTAAACAGGGCTATTTAAAATAGCAGGAATGGCTCATAGTGAAATTTTACAGACCTATTGCCCTATCTGTGTTACGGCAACATCCCAGGCCTTGTACCACTTGTAGCAGCATTATGTCCTTCACAGAGTCTTGTGTCTGGAATGGTTTTCTTAATGCAAGTGTCGGCAAGTGGCCATGTGGGAGGGCAGCCTGCAGCTTCTGTCCACAGAACTGTCACCAGAGGAGACCTTGTTCTGCTGGCAATAGGTTTGTAAGGCACCTTTTCAGCATCCTTATCCTTTCCTGCAGAATAAAAGAAGTGAAACCAAGCAAAATGATCTCTAAGATTTTCATTGTAAAGGGGGATTGAACTAATGGAGGAAAAGTTAGGTTTTGGACAAAATAATTAAAAAAGTATGGGATAACTTGAGTCCAGTGTAGCTGGAAAACCAAAACAAAGTAGTGACATCTCTGAGGGATTAAAAAAACTCCTGAAAATGTAATTCTAGTGCACCAGAAAAACGATGAAGTTGCCTTCTCAATATGCTGAGGATTGAGTATCTTGCTTTAGCCATTTGTTGGACATTTAATTTCACTCTGGGTTAAGAAGCTTGGCTTCTGCTCCATACTCACAATTTTCTTTTAGGAGCATCACAGTGACATTGTGGCACTTCACAGATATGTTCCAACTATTTTTTCCTAAAAATAGGAATAGGAGAAAAAGAATAGGAGTTTGTAAGAAAGATGGGGACAGACTTTTTCATAGGGCCTGTGGCACTAGGACAAGGGGTAAATAATTTTAAACTAAAAGAGGGTAGATTCAAACTAGATATAAGGAAGAAATTTTTTACGATGAAGGTGGTGAAACACTGGAATAGGTTGCTCAGAAAAGTTGTAGAAACTTCATCCCTGGAAACATTCAAGGTCAGGCTGGACAAGGCTCTGGGCAACCTGATCTAGCTGAAGATGTCCCTGCTCATTGCAGGGGGGTTGGACTAGGTGACCTTTAAAGGTCCCTTCCAACCCAAACTATTTTATCATTCTATGAATACAACTGGTAGTGAAACAGGTCTAGAGACTGAGAAAACCTGTAACATTTTTGATTCTGTCTGACCAGTCTCAAAAGTCTGGCCTGTTTATACTGTCTGAAAAGAGCTACCTACAGTTATTCCACATGAATACATGATGAAACAAACTTTTAACTGGGAGATTTTTCTCAAAAATTATCTATCCAGGATATGCTTCCATTTTACTGTCATTAGCAGTAGAAGCATCTCATCACTGGAGCTCTGTGTCATCTTGCTGCCTGTTTTTAATGAAATCCCTGTTAGCCAAGGCATCTCCTCTTCACTGTGCAGAGTTACAGCAAGTATCTGTTGGAAAGCCAGCAATTCCTTCTCTTCAGGGTGAGGGTGGCTTTGCACAGTGTGGGCATTGCAGACCATTCTTTGCTTGGTGTCAGCTGTATTAAGTAGAATACAAATGACTTTTTTTCAGAGTAGGAAGCACTTTCTTGTTCTGGGCGCATTAAATTATTGCATACAATGTAAATAGATTGCAGCATATAAATATGATACAGAGATTTCCATACATGTATGCTGTATAAGAACAATGTAGCAGCAGTCATCTCACTATGCAGGGCTTTTGCAAAACACCCATTAATTTTGTCTGATCAGTCCCCATTGGTTGAAAAAAAAAGTATGTTTCTCAAGTTGCTTGCTTCTTCAGAGGTTCTTCAAGCTCCTTTAAATCAAATGAAAGATGGATCCTGCCCTATTGCTGACTCATGCCTCTTACGTTTCTGCTTCATTGCCATGGGTTTTTTAACATTCTTCCATGTAAATGTATCAAACTGATAAACCAGACACTTCAGAAGATATATTTTCTTGAGTCATAGCTATTCTCTGTCTCAATTTTCCTTAGACTTAAGAAAAATTTCTACTGCCCTAGCATACAAAGGTCTTTGGAGAGGGTTTTAAAAATTATTTTATGTTCACAGCACTGGTTCTTGTTACAAAAAAAATTCAATACACATATGGTTTTATTTCTTTGGGATTTTTTTTGGTAAAATTTCTTGAAAACAGACTTTTCATTCTCAGGAAATCCTTTGCTTCTGACTGCTGTTTCTTCTTCTTATCTGTCTCTTCCTTAAAAGAGCTGCCTAGAAAACAATAGACAGCTATCTTACAGGAAGATAGAGCACAGTATAGTTTGATGAGTTCTCCCTAAATTCTCACTTATATATAAAGGAGTATGGGTTGAGGTGTATGTGTAAGTGTTGCGTTACAATATGCTTTAATCATTTCCACAGTCCTGCTTAGTTTTTGGCATTCCTGAGAGATGCACTTGCATGGACACTAGTTGATGACACTTCCCTTCTTTTCTGCCTATTTGAGAATGTGCCACTTTCCATGCTTCCGACAAAGTCATCCTTCAGGCTCCACAAAATCCATAAAGCTGTTCACAGACTGTCTCAAGCCTTTTTGTATGCATAGAAGTCATAACCTATTTTGATCCTTATTGATTTAAATTAAAGGATGAACTACATGCATTGATATCAAAGAAACAATCTGGCTTGATTATAAAGCACAAGTCTGTACTAGGAGCAGTCGTGCAATTTTTCTTCTGTGGGTAGATGGGTAGTAATGTCACAGGGCATTGCTAAGAGGAATTCATTAATCTTTGGAAAGGATAAAGCTACTGCAACAAGAAAAGCCCATAAGGAAATTACTCTGTCGGCTGTGCAGGGTTTGGATGCTGTGTATGCCAGTGGTTGATAGACCAGGTCCTACAAAATGCTGTGAAAAATAGCACCTGATGAACTCAGCACTGCTTATAATGCAGGAGCCCTGGGTTAGAGGGCAGAGCTTTCATAAATAATGACCATGGCATAACAGGAGACTTGTCAGAGGCAACCAGAGCTTGGGGTTTCTTAACATTCCAGCCCTGCCTGAGCCTTGCGCCAGTGCAGTTCACTTCTGAGCGTGCGTGTGTGTGCGAGGGAAGGAGGTGGGTGGGCTGCTTAGGGAGGGTCTCACAGCCGCTGAGAAGCGGTGCCTGAAGTCAGTGCTGGTGCTGAGCACCCTCTGTAGCCACTGAGCTACGGAGAGGTTCAGGGTGCTCATCTCCCTTGAGACTCCAGCTGTTTAAGCTTGTTTAGACTTTTAAATCAAACTGGTTTTAATTTTGAAATTGCTGAAATCCCCCAGCGCTCAGAAGCTGAAGTATCACCCTCTGGCAATTGAATGATATGCAAATTACAGACTTTGTATATGCAGTATTTTCTACCTGAGAAACTTAACCTGGCAATATGAGCTTCTTTACAGTAGCGCAAATCCATGGGACCCACACACCACTGTGGGAGTGAGGTCAATTAGCATTTACTCGTAGTGAATTTTTTCTATCTATACATAAATCTAGTAGAGCATGGTCAAATTAGTGCCCTTGGATAAACTAACTCCTCTCATTTCCATTATGGTGGTAACAGTTAGAATCACTGCTTTTCTGCTGTGTCTTCCTTTTTGCCTTAAAGCAACCGATCACAGTGAACTAAAAGTAGGGACCACATATTCCTGTTGCGTTACACAGGTGAAAATTATTTATTTACAGCACTGGTAATTAAATGCACTGTATATAACTGTTCTGCAAGCATATATGACTCCTTGGAATATTTATTCTGACAATTAACATCCTATATTGCTAGGAAAATGAGGATTGCTTTTCTCTCTACTGCAGGCATCTAGTACAAAGACTAGGCTGATTATTCACTCTCTTCACTTTCCATCCAGACAGCAAAAGCAATAATATTTTCCCTGCCTCAGAAGCTGTTATGAAGTTGAATCTACTTAAGATTCCCAGGTAAAAGGTGGTATTGAAGTGGACAGATACTATTTAAGAGATTAAAGCTTATGCCACAGCCTAGATAGGTAGTAAAAAAAAAAAAAAAAAAAAAAAAAGAGTGAAGTTGACTGTTGTTGTTTATAAACTTTGGATCAAATCCTACGGTACTTCTTTTTACTGGGATTTTTTACGGATTCTTATGTGTGCAACAAGACTGATGTTTTTACAGTGCTTACTAGTTTTCCACTTGAAATGAAGGACTTCACATATACCTTCTGTCTTCCTCCTCCAGTGTCATTACACCAGCAGAGACTTTCGAATGCTTTTGTCTTGTAGCCTCCTGTGAGGAGGACAGTGGCTGCTGGAGATCCTGGAGCATCCAAAAACATCTTTAGTGAACTGAAGTCCATAGCTGGAGCTTTTTATTCTAATCTTAAAAAGATCATTTTACATAGGGGGAAAAGGTCTAAAAAGCTAAATGAGATGTACTGCAGCTGTCCTATGGAGGGGTTTAAGTATGGTGATTCACGTTAATACCAAGCTACTTGTAAAAATCCGACACTTCAGTTGAATTATTTGTGGTGGGTTTTTTTTTTTCCTTCTGAGTGTTACTTTTGTGTTGATTCTAGGTCCATTTCCTATATATGACAGATTGTAGGAACCGTTTTGATTGCCAGATATTTACAGAATTGATAGAAAGTGGCCAGGAAAGGAAACAGTATGGATTATGCCCACTTCTTCAGCTGAGGCCAGGATTTGATTTTCTGAGCATTTTGCTCGTGACACATACTTCCTGCATGTAAAGAATCAGAATTTGTTATCTGTTAAACACTTTGAACTTTGTATCTATTCTAGTTGTTTCATTTTGTAATGCTAATACAAACTGAAAATGTTTTCAACAAAATCATGATGCTTTAAAGCTATGTCCAGCAGCATGTTAGAGGCCATAGAGACATCTGCTTGTTGCTTAAAACTGCCAGTGCTAAGAGGGTGCCATCAGCTATAGTTAGACACAGAATTTAGGCCTCAGTCTGTCAGTGCAGTGTGGGAAGAGGGAAGACATACACGAGTCCAGACCCTGTCTCAGCTTTGACAAAGTAAAGGAGAAAGTAGAACTGTCACTCTCACCTGTTCAGGCATTTAGGTTTCCTTCTATAAACATCTGACTTTAAATGAGGTAATTGGAGCAATGGCCTCATCAGAGATGGTGAATTTTCCCATTGCATCTTCCACTGCCCAGGAGTGCGTGACCTTCCCAGCAGCAAGCGCAGCTCAGTCCTGACTCCTGACCCCAGTGCCTTTGGTCAGGCCAGATTAGCAAGCAACAAAAATAGCTGAGCTGCTGCTGTCAGCCCTAGGGGTTCTGAAGTATCCTACTCCTGGTTCCCTTATATGCAAAACTCATCTCAGTGCAGCGTCTGATGCATTTGCAAATTGTTGCCCAGTTTGTTCCTGCAATTAAAATGAGGACATAGGCCAGTCAATATTCCCTTTAGGTATTTGGTCTGTGAATTGTTGCTGTGTTTGGAGCCATCTTGGCTAACCAGAAACCTTCTGAGTTTAACTTCTCTGTGTGTGGCTATCTACAAATGCAGCAAGGTATAGCTGGATCATCATATTCCTACATCAGCCTATTGATATTATGCAGCACTATGCAGCATTTAGGTCCTGCAGGACCTCTGCAGTGGCTGGTATTACTAAGCTGCGTAGAAAGCTTCTGATCAGTTAGTCACAAGCCTACAAGAGGAAGAGGGACCTTTGTGTAGTGTATTAATCTGAGATTTGGGCAATACTAGCCCACTTCTCAGCGAAAAGATTTCTCTGGTGGCTTTAAACAAATAATTTATTTTCTTCTGTCTTCTGTTCTCTGTCTATAAAATAGATATGGCATCATCATGCCAGACTGCGGCTAGGAGAATTAATGGTCTGTGTGTATAGAAAGGATAACGTGGTCTGTTCAGAGTTTTGATTTCATCTGTTTGGCAGGTGTCACCACAGTCATCAACACATTTTCATGCAGTTCAGGAGGCTTGTTTGTGTCTCCTGAGGTACCCAGAAGGGAAACGGAGCAGCCTTGCCATCGGACTCCCATTTCATTGGGGCTGAGCTAGAGGCTGCAGAGCAGCCGGGTCACATCTGCAATGTGTGATTGGTCAGTGAATTGCTGCATGAAGCTGGCAGGAACGTAGCTGTGCTGCTTCCTCGCCCTGCTGCCCATTAGGGCTTCTAAGCACAGTTAAAGTTCTGGATGCAGCAGTAACGGGGTAGTGCTCAGTCTCTGACGGTGTGGAAAACAGAAAAAAGCCAACAGCAACAACAAATTTTGTAGTGCCTCAGCAAAGAATGGGATGTTTCCTTGTCGTTCTCTTTCCTGTCAGTAATTGCTTGTAGCTTTGTCCTTGAACAGGTTTTGAATGTGAAGAAGCCTCTCTGAGAAGAAGAACAGCATGTTGTCTTGAAGCGTGTTAACACCTTGGAAAATCTCAGGCAATTGAGAGTGACTCACTGCTTTAGCACCAGTGCCAGGGATCACTGGCAAGATGCAGTTTCAATAACCAATACAAGGCAGAAGGGCCAAGGGTTTTCAGAGAGTGGAGGCTTTGCCTAACCTGGTGTAGATGGGTGTGGTGCAGAGAAGAGCCTAGTTTCTCTCTGCCCCCATGGTATAGGCTAAAAGTTTTCTCACATTTAGCTAAGTCATACTGTCTGAGTGCTGGCTTTTTTCAAAGCTTTGTTGTGGTAGATGTATCCAGCAAATGATGGATACAAGAAGACAATCAAATGCAACGTGATATGCCAAACATCTATTAAGACAGAAAAACTTCTGCCTTCTTTCTCAGGAATCCTGTTCTCTTGAGTTAGACAAAGATGAGGTTTGCGTGCTGATTAGTTACAATATCCCCGGTGAAGTAACTTGACTCAGCTAACAGGGAGTCATTGCAGCATCCTGTGCCTCTGCTAAATCCTTCTGGGTCTGCATGCTACAGCAGCAGCAGGCAGCCAGCCCTTCACGGCCAGCTCTACTCCCTTTGATGGCAAACCTGGGGCTCTTCCAAGGGAGAAGTTCTAACAGCAGAAATTAGAAGGATCTTGTTTTAATCACTCCTGTATCTGAACAAGGTTGGAAGGTTGGATGCGGGGGATAAAAGTGTAAAAAAAAGCAAAGAAATAAAAATCTGATTATACTGTTGTAGCTCTCATTTTCAGAAAACTCGGTTCCAAACAGCATGTGCTTAGGGCAGCTGGCTTGCAGAACAGGTGATGATACATAGCTGTATTTAAGATAAATGCTGAAAAATGGCATGACTTACTGAAGTAACAGCTTTTCAATTTAGAGTATTCCAAGGATGATGATTTTGAAGAGCAGCAGTTTAAATTTTAGCAGTTTTAACCCAAACTAATGTTCTAGAAATAATCCTCTTTATTAATAAACCAGATGCTTTATTTCCTAAGAAGTCATGTATGAAATAGCAAATGCTAAGTAAAAGGAATACAAAAGACAAAATCTGTTTAAAATGTTGAATCTGGCAAACGTTCCTGTTAGAGAAATGTCTAATAGAGGCTGGACTGGGCTTTTACTAACTGGATAAGAAAGATTGTTTGAGGGGAAAAAGTGACTTTGGAAACAAAATTGATAAGATTCTTGGGCACTTCTTCTTCAAAGGGTGTTTTCATTTAGTCCAACATCACAAGGGAAACCTCTTTTATACCTTGGAGCTGCTGTGAAAGTTACTGCATCCGTCGATGCAGGAATGCCTGTTAGCAGCTGAGCTCATTTTCTGCCATGCTCTGCAATCAGGCACCACACATCTGCCCACAGACCTCCCGTCGCCCTGCACATCACGCCCGTCCAGGCAGCACATGCTAGTGACCTGCATCGCCTGCTCCTCCCAGAGCCCATCTTCAGCCTGCACAGTACATTCCTGACAAATCTTCCCAAGGGCTTTCTAAGAGTTGAGAGGTCAAATATATATCTATATCTATTATATAGTGTATATATATATAGTATATGCTATATATAGTTCGGGTTTGTTTTTATTTTTTTTCAGAAAGCTCTTTTAAAAAGTTTAAGAGTCTGGAAGTGTGCTAGAGATAAATGGACTTCAGGTGAAACTGGTAGTATCCAGCACTTTCCACTGTCTCTCCATGAGAGAGGGTCCACTTTGTACAGTGGGGAAAGATTTTTGTCCCCTGCCTGTTCCGCTGCTGAGCTTTGGGGAGAATAGAGAGGAGAGGGCAGTTTGCAGGTGTTTTAATTCTTTGCCTCTTTTGATGCAAGACCTGGCTTTGAGAGAGCAAAGGCAGGCAGTGTATTTACTGTTCTCACCCACTTTTTGGAGGCAGTGAGAGCGCTCGAGAGTGCCACCTCCCCCCCACGTTGCCCTGCAGCGAGGATGCCCTGCCTGCCTGGTGTGCCACCATGCCACCCTCTGCTTGTGAGGCTGGTGGTCCTGAGGACTCTGCTCTGAGCACGGGGACAGCTGCCCAGGCGAGGCACGCAGTGGGGCACCTCATTTACCCACCACTGAGCTAGAGGACAGATTTTCCACATAGAGAAACCATGAGGCACATCAAGAGATGCTGCAGTACTGGCATCCTGCTGGGGGACTCTTGTCCTGAGGGCTGGCATCAGATCCAAGTTACAAACGAGCAGGTTTTAGAGTTCAGGGGAATTAAATGATCTCTGCCGGCATTGCTGTGCACTCCTTGACAGCATTTTCTAGAGCCTTCTGTCACCGAAGAACAAAACCTGGATCCAGGCAGTTGCCTGGTGCTTCCATCCATTTCAGCCAAACAAGCGTTTTGGGCTGGATGCCCCTGTAGCACAATAAGAATAATGGAAATTACAGCTGATTTACTAAGCAGCGATGCCTCTGAGCCAAATGGTTTCCATCTGAATATGAAGCAAATTTGCCAGTGTGCTGGTGTAACGAATGCCCCTCTGTGCATTTGTAGTCAAATGTTTACTAGAAAGTCCAGCATTAGATAAAAATCAGGAAGGGAGGGGTAGAAGTCACAACTTTAAAAAATAAGTTTTTCTAGACTTAGTATATAATAGTAGCTCAAAGTGTTGGGATATGGAATACAAACCTGCTTTGTGTGGAAATGGATAAATTAAAAGAATGCAAACCTGCTTTTTGCAGACTAGCCCAGGCGTGTGCACGTGCTGTAGGCTTTCTTCGGCAGGGACAACATGAAGCCCCCACGCCAGGAGTTGTAGGAGTTGTGTTATTTCATCTTGAGATAAAATGCTTGGTTCTGTGGCCTTTTGAGAAACCTGCTTGAAATCTGAAAGTGCTGTAGCTTCTTTTAATGAATCTGGTGCCAAAACCTCTGCAGTAAGGCCCCCTGTGCCATCAGTAACACAGAGCCAGATAAAGTCCTTTTAAGGACTTAATTTTGCAGCCCGATATAAATCTGTGCTGTGGGCAGATTGGTGATAAAGCTGCATGTTGGGAGAGTTCAGGGGCATTTGAGAGGACAGCAGGGGTGGGGGAGCAGATGCATCCTTGACGAGCCCCTGAATCCTCTAAAATCTGTTAGTCCTTCCCAGCCCCCAGACAGCCTGTGATTAGAAAAACACGACGATGGCTCAGGTCCACTTGTTCTTGAGCTGTGGTTTCAGAATGACTTCTCTTAGAGAAGTGGGCATACAGAAGTTAGGTGGCAAATCCTAACTGACAGGTGAGTGCCCATGACAAATGGGGTTATTATGTAGTAAGGGGGGTGGTCCTAAAAGCAGTTCATTTGATCAGGATGTCATTATGTGAAAAACTAAGAGCACTTTTCCTTTATGTGAAATGCTGAAGCTATTGCCAAAATCCATCTTTCGCTCGCTGCTGCTGGTTGTATAATGATGACTGCTTTGTGTTTCTGAGGATCGTAACCTCTTAGTTGAAAACAGTGTCGGGAAGAGGTTCTTCAGTGTTACTTGCTGTATGTACAAACACTTTATTTTCTCTGAGCTCTCTGTTAAATTGTCCAGCTGTGTCATTGTCAGATATGCACACATAACAGGTCGATCTAACCATTGCTTACTCAGATTCAGAGTGGTACCTGTTGTTGTCTTTGCTTAGATCCATGTTTAGCATCCAGAGTTAGATCCAGAGTTTAGATCCACGACTAACATTATTTAGGCTATTAACATCTTTTTTTTGTCTCTAATTAAAATTTTCCATTAAATGACTGTTTTCACGATATTGAAATACTCTCTTCATGTAGTCTGGTATTATTTCCACACGTACTTATCTGCTGAAGTGCCTGCTGCACTCTTCAGTTGCTAAGGAAATAGTTTCCTTTTCTTGATGTACATTTTTCATGTCTCAGCTTGTGCCCGTGGTATAAGATCATCCATCTTCTCACCTGAACATATTTGTGTTTTGGGACTAGTAATTCTTGCAGACTCGATGTCTTACAAAGGCATAAGAAAGAGCAGAAAGGAGAGGAAAACTCTCATGGAGGCAGGAAGAGAGCGATTTTTTTGGTTTCGTTTGCTTAATTATGAAGAGTTAAACAAATTGGTGTGCTGTAGTCAAGTACAATCATTGTCATAACAGAAAAATTTTACAGCACCATTTGAAGTGTCTGCTCTTAGGTTACACTTTGCATTGGGAACTGTTCCCAACTGGATCTCAAGTGCACAAGGCCCTGGTTGTGTCCCCCAAGTTCTATGAGGTACATGGCAAACCTCTATTTCCCCTCACGATGCACAAGAGCACAATGTGATGGTGAACAAAGCAGAATGTCACAGCACCTGCCAATGGTCTGTGGCAGCATGAAACCCACAAGGCTTCCAGCAGTTTCTCCAACCTCTTCGGGTTCTTTCCGTTTTCAGGAGAGTATAGTGTGCTGCTCGCAGCCTTTATTTCTGATCAGGATGATGGGGTTTTTTGTTTGTACACTTGGGATAAGAATCATTTTTTATGAAATATGAAACTAGAAAATGGGTAACATAAAATGTAGTATAACCACCTCCTTGAAAATGCCTTTCTCTTGTTTTAAAAATAAGAAAATTATGTTGTGTAAATAAATGCACATGGAGAACTAAAGAGCTTGTGATGTAGTGCGA
The DNA here is from genome assembly GCF_965140245.1 of Athene noctua. Lineage (NCBI taxonomy): Eukaryota > Metazoa > Chordata > Aves > Strigiformes > Strigidae > Athene > Athene noctua. The sequence goes on along the minus strand of NC_134037.1, from coordinate 103,195,357 downwards.
GGGGGAATTAAGCTGAGATTACAAAGCTTCACTGCACTCCTAACCTGAGATACAGCTTTGGTGGTGGCTTCTCCTGGGTACTGATACAACTCTGAAACTCAGAGTTATGCCATGTTTCTGTGAGGCTTGGAAGTTAAGAGTTACTGTCCCAGTGTTACCAGAGGAAGAGAGGCAGCTTGCTCAAGGGCAAGCTCTGTGTCACGTCTCTTTCCTCGTCTCTGAACAGTGGATCAAGGAGAAAATTTACAGTGCCCCTTAGGAGGAAGCAAGGAGACATCACCCCGGGTATTTTAAGTTTAGCCCAATGTGACATTAGAACATGGAAGAGGTAGAGATGGCAAAGCATGATAGTTAAACAATCAATATTTTATTGATCACTTAAAAGTGCATAACCACGTCGAAGTACAGTCTGTGCTCTGCCTCACTTAAGCTACAGCTGAACTCTTCAAACCTGCCTCTCAAATGAAAATTAAATGTTCTGCATTGCCTCAGTGAAGTGGAAAAATAGGAGAAGAGGAGAAAGCTTAAATGAAAAGCTGCCTGTAAGATGAAATGAAACATTTCAGTTTGGGGAAATGAAGGGTTAGAGTTGCAAAGCAGGAGGAGGTGGCTATTAGATAAAACTGGGCTAGCTTTCAGGCTCAGGAAGTTCATTTTTCTCATTGATTTGACAAGTTGAAGAGGATGGTAAAACTCCTTTCCAGGTGGGTTTCTGGGATTTGGTGTTGTAGGCTCTCCATCTGACACTTTCTGTTTTGAACCAATGGTGAGGGTGTTCGCTAAAACTGGAGCCGGAACGTGGGAATCCCATCTCCTGGTGAGGGCCTGCATCTCCCATCTCCTGGCTGAGGCACCATTTCTGTCACCTGCTTGAGGAAAGCTGGGGGACCTCAGTTCCAGTCACTGATTTTAAAAGCAAGAGGGCTTCCTTCAACCCTTCCTGTTTCATTTGTTTGGAAACATGACAAACTGACTCTGTAGCCTTGAAGACAGGATGCCCTGATGTGTATGTATCTGAAGTGAAACAGCAGGGGAGATGGAGAACAGCTCTCCCCAGAGTAATCTCAGCCATTCTGGCCTGTGTCTTGCTTTCAGTGAGCGGGCATCTCTTGTCACAGTGCAAAGCTCTGGGGATGGAGGGAAAGGGGGTGTGAGAGCTTCCCTCATTGCATCTCTCTGCATCTCAGAGTTTGAACCAAGTTTCTGTGCCAGCTGGGCAGCCCTGCCCCATGGTGTGGTGACTGGAGCACACTCCTGAGAGAGGTGTTCAAATCCTTTTGGCAGAGGGCAAAGGGAATTTGTTTTCTGCTGTCTATGAGTGCTCTCAACTACTCAGGAAAAGGGAGACAACACCATGTCCAAGAGTCAGATGCAAGCACATTTTTTTCCAAAAAAACCCCCAACCTTTTAACAAAAGTAATTGCAATTGCTTTCTGAATTTATGATAACTAAAGTGGCATTTGGGGATGAATAAACCATTGTGAATACATATCTGTCCATATCTGTACGCAAGAGGGAGAGGTGTGGTACAAATTTGGCCTGGGCCAAATGCAGCTTTTAGGCTCGCATTTGATGTTGCCAGAGACTTGGGTTTGTGGTTCCTGCTGCTCCTGGTAATAGAGGTTAGCATGTAGAGGTTTTTCAATATTCACATTTAACTTTGTCATTTTGTGAATACACATGATCATAAATATTTTTATAATGAGCATTCTAATCTACATGTGAGGAACCTTGTGCTGAATGATCCTGGTTTTCCTCTTCTAGAGCAGCCGTTTTCTTCAGGAGAAATTTGGGAATGCTAAGTCTGTTTGAAATCACGACTCTTTTGACAAGTTGTGTTCAGGATCTCTTAACTGGAACTTGTAAGGGTGAACCTTTACCAGTCTTAATAACAGAAGGCGACATCTTGCACAAGTAACATTTCAAACTGCTCATGAATTTTTGTGTGGCTGACATCAGACACTGCAATATGTGCTGGACTTGTCATGTCTTCCCATGAAACAGGCCATTTTGCCTCACTGAATAATGGCATTTTGCTGTGTGTGTATATAAATTGAAAGACTAATACAACCCTAAGCGTTGCTGCTATGTAAATAATAAATAAAAATAATGACATTGGTTGTATTTGGAAGATTGAGGAACTGCTGTAAAACACTTGGGAGGTGTGTGAGGGAAATACACTCATAAGGTAGAAAGCATCTACCTCTGTCAGTGTTTGAATCTGTATTTGCCATGGGACCTAAGTGTCTGCTTTTACAAAATAAAAATACCTGAAACAAAATCAAGTACAGCTCTAACGGATTCTATTATTTGGAGGGAGCTGTCAATTCTTGGCTATTTTAATTAGCTCACCTGTGCGTTTACCAGACAGGAGGCAGCGATCAGTTTTGACACTTGACAAGGAAGACAGTGCAATCACTTATCACCAGCTGGAACTGGACTGCGGCAAACTGGCAGAGACCTATTCCCAGCAACTGCTAGCTTAGAGGAGCTCCTCGTAATAAGAAGATCTGAGACAACTTGCTACAGTCAACTGTTTTCTTCCCTTCAAGGTTTTAAGCTCCTGCCTGTTCGTTAGGGCTGAAGGGGTTTGACAGCTGCTTTGGGAAATAGTGAGCAATGTACTTTTGATTGCTGATTCTCAGTTATTAAGGGTTTGTTTCCTTCTCACGTAATGTTAGCCGAGCAGAGCTCTTAACAGGGAAAGGACAGACCAGTTGAGTGGCACTGAGCATTAGGGTGCGCACGGCTGTGCAGCCATATGGGTTAACTACTCTAGTAGAAGTTTTATTCTCTTTGTAAACAGAGCTGCACATTAGTTTGTTTTCCTTCAATATTATAGCTGAACTTTAAGCCTGTTAACTGAGAGAGAGACACATAAAGAAGAGTTCACGCTATTTTAGGCAATTTATGCATGGAGCTTTCAGCTGGGTTTAATGTAATTCTCAGTTTATAACTCCAAGAGCTGCACAAGCCTTGTACATCAGGGACACTGAGCATTCATTCTGTTTGTGTGGATTGGTTTGTGAGTGGGCATTCAAAGGTAGCTGAATGACTCGTAAGCTCTTGGGACTGATGGTGTCTGATTGATTTGAATACATTTGAAAATACATTTGATACCCTCTTGGGAAGTGAAATATCTGTCAATCACTATAACCCTACTGACAGAAAGCAAATAAATGAAAGCACGAAAAAGAAGTGCATGAAGGCTAAGGGGAGATGATCTTAACGGCAAACTAGTGTCTAAAATGTAATAACTGAAAGCAAACTATACAATTTAGCTATTATCTCAGCACATCATTGCTTTCCTCACCTGTACAACCTCTGCATCCATTTCAGATCTCAGTTGTCTCTGACTTAGAGGACAGGAAAAAATATTCCCAAATTCTTGACTCACACTTTCAGGAAACACTTAGTAAATGGCAGCAAGCCACAGGGAGCGTGGGGAAACAGACTCTGACTCTTGAGAAGGCATGTTGTTCGGATTATATGACATTTTGTATCGTTGTAATTTAGGTGACAGGTAAATTCCTGCTGTGCCTTGGGCTCTCCTTAAAGCAGTTTTTGAGGTAATGTTATCTGCCCAGGAATGAAGGTAGTATGTTTACCTGGAGTAAAAGACGAGTCTACATGAGCCGTTAGTGTGTTTGATTTGTGTATACAGATACCAAAGCACCCAATCTGCAGAAAATAATAATAAAAAAAAAGGGTTGGATGTCAAAAAACATCCCAAACAGACATGACAATAGTATTTTGTAGGTGTTGCTGCTAGAAACTGCTTACATTTGGCAGGCAGGAAGCAGAAACATTATTTTCTCCTCATTTACTACAAACAAGAAGTTCCTACAGAGTGTTTCACATTTTTATGGACATAGTAGTTTTTAAGTAGCCTAACATTCCCCCACTCAGATCTGGCATAATTTCCCCAGAGTTCTTGCATACGTGTTAGGTATTTGCTTTTAACAGTTGCTTTTCCTCTCAGAAATAATGAAGTTCTGCATTTCACTGGTTTTTCATATTATTCTTTCATTCTTTTTATAAGTTAGTGAAGGATGTTGATGATAAATGAGCTATAATGTGCTGTAATTGTGAATGTCTATCCAAACTGTTGACCAGTGTCAATGGTGTGGTTTTAAGTTTTAATTGTGTGGTTGCCTAAGTTTACTTATGGCGATGTTTTAGACCCTGTTTTGGTGAAAAGACATCTCTTGATGCCTCAAAACTTGCTAGTGAGCGTGTCGTACATCAGGCAGGTTTTGTCTGTTATTTCCACTAATTGCTCTGGATGTATAATTCCGTCTTATTTTTAGCAGTATTTTCTTTTTTTTTTTTTTTTTCCTTTTCTCTCAACACTAGCATAGCCTGTAAACATGAAAAACATGAATTAGAATGAGGAGTTTGACATAAAGGAGCACAGGCTTGAGTTGTGCAGAACTACTAAATAAATAATAGTGACATGATTAAACACTAATATTCAAGTCAGTATTTCTAGAATTTGTAATTAGGCTACAAAATATGCTGTCACAAGGAAGAGCTTCAGTACTGCTGAAGCTGATGGTGCTCGTGACAGTAACAGTTAGCCCAGATGTTGTTCTGTATAGACTAAGAACATGGTTACCTCTATTCATCTGGATAGTGCAGATCCTCATTAAATTCCGAAGTTGTGTTTCTTCCAAACATTTGTATATTAATGATCCAGTAGTGCACAGAAGTCTGATTTTTGAAAAATAAGAGGGTACTGCTCTGTCTGAAGGGTAGGGTTGACTCCCCACAGAACAAAGACTTCTTGGAGATGCAAAAGGGCTGTGTCCATCCACATGTTGGCTCTTGGGCTGTGTATGCCAAGGTATACCTGATACCAGCACTCCTTTGCAGCCCCACTGCAAGGACCTTCCAAATCTTGGTTTGCTTTGAGTTTTCAGATTATTACTCAAAACTGGAAATGTTCAGGAGTGCCCTAGAGGGATGTGACATTAACTGGAGGGAAACCTGTTCCTCTTTAGAAGCAGAAACAAAATTTTGCTGTTGTAGCCAGTAAATCTAGAGAACTTAATGCCATCTGCAACATTATTGCAGACTTGTGCTTTTTTGTGAGGCCCTAAGTCCCATGCACAAATCATTTGCTGAAACCTGGGGTCAAAGCCAAACAACACGTGACTACAAACTGGGTAATTTACATCAGCCTTTTAACAGGTATGTGGACTTTGAGGATTGTGCCTTGAAACTTGAACTGCATAATGGGATCTGCACTCTCACCTGTCATAAATGTGACCCATGTATGTATAAACCTTCTCACACATCTACACCTCTACATCCCAGAGGTGCAACTGAGATGAGCATTTACCCCAGAAATTGTCTCTGGTAATAGATAATGGAAGTGAAACCCATTGTAGATTTTGGTGAGAAGCTTCACAAGCATGCACTGTTGATCCTATATTGTGAGGTCGAACCAGTAATTCCCTCCTTTCTGACAAGCCATCCCATGTAACTGTAAAAGAAAGTCTCATTTCTCCACCATTTTCTCTGACGTCTGCTCATATATTGCTATAGGGATTCTTAATCATCATAGTCTATGTAGATTGCATGCAGCTTTGGTTTCTTTAACATCAGTGTCAAAAGCATTTTTATTGTTAAGCCCTCTGTCTCTTTCCTTTTTTTTTTTCCCTTGCTTTCTTCTTTAAAAAAAAGAAGACAGGGAAAAAAAAAAAAAAGACAGAAAGATTGGATCCAATTTTCGTCAGACTAGTATCAGCCTGAAGATATTTTCATCAGTTCTTGGCAGATGCTAGATGGACTGTGTACTAATAAATGCCTTTTGTGATTGTTTTCCTCACACTTAAGTCCATTTTCTGTGAGCACTGTATGAAGTAATTTTAAGCTTTTAATTGTTTATGATATCTGGCGCTTTCAGACTCTTTGAATGTTTCTGTATCTGTGAAAGAGAATTATTAAGCACCAGAGAAAAATGCTGCCATGCTACTTGCTGTTAATGCTGAGGAAGACCTGCCAAATCTTGCAATATTTGTGCATGCTATAGAGGTGGAAAGTAGGGAAGCTTGAGGAGCTAATAATAGCAGCAGCTTTGTGACTAGGAGCCTCGTAATTGTAACTCCGTGATGACAGTCTGATTCAAAACATGATGAAATCCATATTTCTATCTATTCCTGTGGGTCTTGGATCAGTTCTTGCAAATCAAAGTTGAAAAGAAATTTGGGTGTTTTTGTGTAAGACCAAAGATCCTTTCCACTGCAGATGCAGGCAGGTCTTTTTTAGCATTTGACAGGATGAGGTTTTAAGTATATTCATAGTGTGTTTTAAATGAAGCGTCCCTTGATCTTTAAGACTGTCTCATGCAGTGTCGGCACAGTGGTTGCATTTACAATCAGGTAACAAGACGACCAGAATACGGTGGCTAGTATGTTACTTCTGCTTCGCCCTTCTGTTGGTTACCTTCCTGGGAGTGTGCAGAGCATTAAAGAACATGACTTGCTACAGTGCAACAGGCAGCATCATTCTAGTGCATTTTGTGGGCTACCAACGGCTCAGAGAGGGTGATGCTCCTCAGCGGGCTGTTCACTACAAGAGTAACTAGAGACAGTGGACTTCTTAATTCCTGGAGTGGTCTTTGCTACTGTGCCAAAACAACATGCCATTTTTAGTTGTTTCATTCAAGCCCGGGCAAGTTCCAAAGTGTTATGAAATCTACGTAGTGCTACACACTAATGGCTCATTGGTCCTGCCTCTCCCTATACGCAAGTGAAGGGCACAATGAGAGTAAACTTTTTTTCTAAAGTAGGTGAACAGGCTGTTCAGATCTTTGAGCCTTTATTATATTTTCTTCTGATGTTTTTTCCTCTGGCACTTCTTCTATAACCCTCATTGGGAATGTTTCCTCAGTAGTAAGGCAGCAGTTCCAGATTTGGCCTATGTAATTATTTAGGGTTGCCTAGGGATGCCGGAGGAGGCAATAAGAACAAAATTTTCCTACGTGGCAGTTCTTACAAATACTTTTGCAGCTTCCAACTAATTTCACCTCAGGAGATTTCCTGAGCAGAATATCAGTTTTGTCTGTTCAATAGCTCTCAGTAGCTTTCTCTACCAAGTACTTGCCTGGTCTGTTGAATCCATGCAGACTTTTTGCAGTCAGAGCATCCTTTATTAACATCTTTGACATACAGGTGAAAAAACATGTACTTGTCTTTGATTTGTATGTGACGACTTCTGCTGTCATTTGATGCTCATATTGGATAAGACACTATAATCAGTCGCTGCCTACCCCTATTCATGCCATATCTGATTTTATATACCCCATCACATTCTTCACACACATGCCCCCATCTTTGTGTAAAGGAAGGGGCACGTAAGTTACTGTATCTGTTTTTGCATCTGGTCAGAGGATAGTGCTGTTGTTGAGCATGTCAGCCTTTTATCTTGTTGCAAGGCAGTCTTCAGTTTTAATGGCCAACTTAGCATAGGTTCTCTGAAATGTCTTCATGAAACAAAGTGAGTACCCCTGTGCCCATTGTCCGCTTATTACTGCTCCGGAAAAACAACTTGGAGCTGTGCTAGATAGCTCTAGAGAAACATCAGCAAGCAGTGAGTGGGTAGCATCGAGCCAGCAGAGGGAAACAGCTGGAAGACTCATTGTAGGATTAGTTGTTTTACTTGACTTTTTTGAAGGAACCTTGTATTTAACTAAATCAACTATATACTCTAGCTCTGGGTAAGAGCGAGCATTTAAGTGCTAAGCACTGCCTGTTAAAGATGTTGGAAGGTAGGAAATAATTCAAACATCTCCAAAGAGTTAAAATTGGAAAGCTGGGAGTTAAACTGAAAATTCTGAAGGTGTGAACTTTGCCTGTTTCATATCAGTAAAACTATGTTCTAAATGCTTCACAGTAGTAACTGTCTACATTTAATACTTCTGCAGAGATTTTTAAACATAAGACTCTAGATTTCTAAAAGTGAATTTTTAAGTGTCTGAGAGAGCAATGAGCAGAAATGTCACTGAAGTCAGACAAACTCAGTCTTAAAGCAAAAATTGCAGGAACCTTCTATCAATATGTGATGATGGGTTCTTTATTGCTGTCAAACTGGATGTTTTTCTAAAAGATAGTCTGGTTGTAACAAGATTCCCTTCAGGGAATGCCCCTTCAGAGCAATCCTATAGCCTGCCTTATGCTGGAGGTCACATTGCAGTCTGTTCTTGTGGTCTTATCATAAAGAAATTATGGAAGTCATATTCATGAAAAATGTCCATGTTGCGTTATTTAAATGATGCTTGGGTTTCAGTGCTGAGCACAGGAGGATCCAGGTAACAGTTACTGGGCTCTCCAGATTTGACAACCAAATAAGATATTTCAAGTATTCATTTATGTCCCCCTAATTTTTTAATGTTTGGAGGAGAAATCTTGACCTTAATCTCTAAAGACATTGATTCGACAAATACGGCTTGAAAATTCTTTGAAGATTAAAAGAAGGCAGAGTCTTCCCCCAAAACTTACTAAAGACTTCACCTTCAAAACTAGTTAATACTGAGGAAAGGAAAACGTGCTGGGTGTAACCTCGGCTTTCTCCCTTGGACATGGCTCATGCACAGGCAGGAACATGGCTGCAGGATGTGTGCTATCATAGGTCAGCGGGACATGCGGGTGCAGGAGCGCACCAGGACGTGTCAGTGTGTATCTTCACTTCTATGAATGCATTGTCCAAAAATAAAATCGGTATTGAGTCATCATAACTGCGTACACATAAGTGCTTATATGATTGCAGTAATCTGTGCCTAACATAGCTATTTTTCAAGTTTTGGACAAGTCTATGCTGATAACCCCACTATACTCAAATTCCTGGCAGCTTGGGAAGCATTCCTGTGGAGCTACAAGATTCAGCACCTTTTTAATAAAAATGGAATTATGAAACGAGACTTGAGATTGGATGTGTGAAGGATGCACTTTTAGGCCTGGTGTTTAAATTTCTTGTTATTTCACCTCAGTTGAAGTTCTCTCTCCATGTTTTGGTCTTCACATACTGTTAAAATGCTCCCACTACATTTTTTCGGTGTGCTTAGGTCTTGAAGAGGATGATGCTATGGAGAACTACATAGCTTGTAAAGTAGAGGTCCTTTATGTTTGTGTGGTAGATAACACATGGGCTAGGAGATTTTGTGGGTACAAAGCACTATCCCTTCCCAGACAAAAATGAATACTTGGAGAGAGAGAGAGAGAGAGAGAACAACTGCTCTAAAAACTATCTTAGGATCTTTGCCATATTATTTGGCGTTTTAACTTTGATAAAGATCCATATTTGTAGCCCTATCAAATTCCACATGAAAATTGCTGTGTAGGTCCAGACTTCTCTTCCTTATAACAAATGAAACAAATATTTTCTTTCCCCTTGTACTCTTACAGCTTGTGGGAGCAGGTGTATATACCTCAGCATAACAAAGACATTTTCTGAATACCTTGGATAAAGCTGAAGCTGTTTAACCATTTAAAATCATTTAAAAATGGCTTTTTCCTCGACAATTGTAAGAAAATGGTCCATTTAAAACAGTTATTTGTATTTTTATTTATAAGGACTTGCATTTAGTCTTAAAAAAGACAGCAACAAAAATTCCAAAATGAAGTTATGTAAAGTCTTTTCAATTACTGCTGAGCTTTGCATAGTTATAACACCTTTGCTTCATACATAAATATGGAGCTGTCTGGAAAAAATATGTCATTGGGGAGCTTGCAGAAAAGGACACCAGTGACAGCTTTGCCTGGGCTTCCCAAAGAGGAGTTGCCCTCTGACAGATATTTATCCAGTGTCTTAGGAGTTAGTTAAAAGCAGCCAACCCAAGAGTCGGAGGCTGTGTCCTCTGGCAAATGCACGTAGGTTTGATTTGCACCACGTGAGTGCAGTTTGTCACATAAATGTATACGTATAAAAGATGTTGAACAGGATGGGAGACCTGAGGACTCCCATCACACAGGTGATTGCTGTGGTGATGTCCTTGCTTTGTAGCTGGTGTGAGGCCTCATGGGGAAAATGGGAATTAGGGGTCTCATTAGTGTGGTAGCAGTTACCCGTGGCAAAGGCAGTATTTAGGTAATTGCTTCCTCCACATACACTCCTGTTTCTGTTGCAGTCTGCTCTCCTGAAGGCAAAGGGGTGAAGGTATGGTTCAGGGCCTGAGGCTGACCACCACACTGCGGGAAGGCTGGTGGATGCTCCTCCGTGGCCGAGTGTGCTCAGCATCAGCCAGGCTCATCGAGGCGGTGCTGCAGAAGGCGGCGGGGGCTGTGGGGAGATAAGCACTGCCAACAGCCTATCTCTCACTGTTGACTTTTTTGCATTTGCTAGTAAATTTGCTTCTCATGTACTCCAGCATGGAGACCACACTACGAGCTGCATGAGATGCAGTGACTAGTATGAATTGGGCTAATAAGTTACTGCTTGAGACTTGCTCCATTGCCCTCTCATCTGCATGGTGCTGTAGCAGGGGCAGCTTCTGTCAAATAACTTCCCCATTTATGTTACAAAAGCCAGTCACTAAAGACTGAGACGTACTCCAGTGTTCACCAGACAAGGTGCTGAGCAGGCTGCATGGGGCTGGGGTTGGACTAGACAAGGACTCTATGAAGCAGCCTGGCCTCTAGCTCTTTCAAGCACCCAAGGACGTTCCCTGATGAGCCCTGTGAGGGTGACCATAGCACTACCCAGTCATACACCCCTCCTGTGCAGGACATGGATGTCCACACCGGCGCCAAACATGCAAACTCCAGGAGAGGGAGGGCTTGGGGGGACAGAATTTTGCAGAGACAAAATGACTTGGCTTATAGTTGCCTTGGTTTGCTGGGGCTTTGTGCCACCAGAGCCGACCTCAGCCCGCTGCTGGAGTGACCCCCCGAGACGCTGCCTGGCATCGTGAGGCTCCAGCGGAGCGTGCCCGGCATCCACCCTAACGTGGGGCTGACTCTCTGCCTTCCATCAAAGCAGGGGACTGCCAGGGTGTGGGAAGCCATTAGCCTGGAGCGTTGTATTGATTCTCCCATCTCAGGGAGTAAGTGCTATTCTTTCACTTGTAAGGATTATGCTGCTTTGTCCGCTTTCTACTGAGCTCACTGCAGACTGAGTTTCCTGGGGAAAAAAAACCTGTCAAGTACCCTGTTTTCTTATTCTTATCTCACATTTAGTTTCCTAATTGCAGCTTGGAAATAAAATATCCTTCCTGCTAATTTTATTCTTTTGTATTTGGGAAACGCTGCCAAGTCTGACAACTTCTTCATTCCAAAGATACAGTGTTAAGATGTTTTTTTCCCTGCTTCACAATGACAAAACTGTCAAGAAGCATTGGAGTCTGGAGAAACATGCATTTTGTGTGTGCCAGTGAAGCAGCGCTTATTATGTTTAGTTTAATTTAAATCTGTCTACAACAGAGGGATGGGTTTATTTACACGTTTCCTAATAATGAGTTATTTCTGCATTGGAGTGTAAGGACTTTGAGTGGATTTTCCCAAAAGCAGCTACAGAGATTAGGTATCAGCATTCAGTATAAGCTGGGGACTTCATCTTTTTATACTCGTATTGAAAATCTCAGTTTAGGGGACCTCACATTTTCAAACCAGACTACTTTCTGGTTCTCCTTTAATATCACACTGGAGGGTTTTTTGCTTGGGAAATACCAATACCAATGTAAAGTACATGGAGTTTTTGAGGGGTTTTTGAAAAGAATATGTTGCCATCAAGTCCAGGAAAGAAACACTGCCTGGCTGCCCTCTGGGGTTGTGTGGGGGCACTGTGAATCTTTCATCAGTACTGTGAGATCCTTGGGCTGCTCCCACAGAGACCGCTTAGCCTACAGGCTCAGGAAGATATAATTAGAAGGGTAGATGGAAAATTAATGTTTCTTTGTGCAAAAACGTCCCCTTTTCCATAGAAATAAAGAAATAAATCAAGGCATGAAGCACTTCAAGCTTCTTTAGTAGTCAAACCACAGTTTCCTCATGTCTCGCAGAGTCCATTCCCCACTGTCCTTGTACCCTTGACTGTGGGACTGACTTGAGCTTTGCCTCACCCCTAAACTGCAAGTTGCTCCTGGAAGAGGGCAAGAAGCACTTTGCAAACTGCTGTTGGAGAGTCCAGAGTAGTCTCTGATGTACTGACCCCATTAGTGGCCAGGCTGCACTAAAGTAACAGCAGATATTTTGCATGGCATGTAGTGAGTGAGCTCTGGGATGAGACTGATGTAAAACACGGGAATGGTTCTTTGTAATATTGGTGCTAAACGATAGATACAGGAAAACATATAAGAAGTCACTTTTAACACAAATAGAACAAGTAAGTTCCTGGGATCATTATACTTACAATGATGCTGCCTTGCTGACCTCTCAGAACTGGAGAAATCTTTATCTTCTTTTTTTTCCTTCTGGTGTTGTAAGACAGACGGTGTATGCTCTTAAATAATGAAATAACCCACATTCCACACAAGATAAGATACTTGAAAACGTTGCTATAAATGTGCAGAGGTTGTGCATTTGTCAGTTAAAATAAGTTCTTTCAAGTAATTCTTTCTCTACAACTTTTTCCTCTTAGCAAATGTGCAGTTAATCAGAGTGAAATCTCTTTTCCCCTGTAGATTGTGTTCCGGAAAATCAGTGACGTCAAACGCGAAGAAGAGGAGAGAATGAAGAGGAAGAACGAAGCACCTCTGATCCTACCCCCGGACCACCCGGTCCGCCGGCTGTTCCAGAGGTTCAGGCAGCAGAAGGAAGCACGGCTTGCAGCAGAGAGGGGCAGAGATCCGGATGACCTGGACGTGGAGAAGGGCAACATTTTAGGGGAGCACTCCTCCACCCGCTCGGTGGTCAAAGCCAGCGTTGTGACTGTACGGGAGAGTCCGGCAACCCCTGTGTCGTACCAGTCCGCTTCAACATCTGGGGCATCTGACCAGGCAAAGCTGCAGGCCCCAACATCGGACTACGCAGGGTGTAAAGCGTCGGGGGACTACCCCCGACGAAAAGGCTGGGCCAAATTCAAGGATGCCTGTGGGAAAGGTGAAGACTGGAACAAGGTCTCTAAAGCAGAGTCCATGGAGACTTTACCAGAGAGAACTAAAACTTCAGGAGAAGCTACCCTGAAGAAGACAGACTCTTGTGATAGTGGCATTACGAAAAGTGACTTGCGCTTGGATAATGTTGGGGAGACAAGAAGCCCGCAGGACCGCAGCCCGGTCCTCACCGAGGTCAAGCATTCCTTTTATCCCATCCCAGAACAGACTCTTCAGGCCACCATGCTAGAAGTGAAACATGAGTTGAAAGAGGACATCAAGGCTTTAAACACAAAAATGACCAATATAGAAAAACAGCTCGCTGAGATACTTAGGATATTAACCTCAAGAAGAAGCTCCCAGTCGCCACAGGAATTGTTTGAAATATCAAGGCCCCAGTCTCCAGAATCAGAAAAAGACATGTTTGGAGCTAGCTGAGGTGTTTCTTTTTAAAAACAAACAATCTAACAAGCAAAGAAACAGCCCCCCCTAACATTTTAAATTTAATCTTTCTTGAAAACTAGTGAGGGACCAGTTCACTAAGCATGTTCCCTGTGTCTAAAAAGGTACGGTAACAGGAATTGCAACCTCATGTCAAGATGGCAGCTGACTCTGAAGCCTTTTTGACAGCAAGGGTACAGTTTCTGAAGTTTTTATTTTTTCTGTTGGTGTCTATTCCCCCCCCCCTTTCTCCCTTGGGATGTTGGAATAAGAGTTCTGACAGCAGCAGCCATCCCCGTGAGCCCCAGGTGACCTCTGAGGTTTTTGGAGCATGCCTTATGTCATTAGCCTGGGTTTTGCTTATATGAATAAGTACTTGCCAAGGTGCTTATGTTTTCAGCGTTTGGTGGGGTTTTTTTTTGCTGCTGCTGTCACTGTCTCAGTCACCTGTACAGCATGTTAAATGTCACAGTATATTTTCATGTATCTGTAATAATGCAAAGAGCAGTAGGAGACATAGACACATTCAATAGAATGTGTGCTACTGAGTACTGAAGTTATTTTTGGGTAATCAAGGAAGGGCTAAAAAGATGAAAAAAATTGTACTTTTTAATTGCAAACTGACATACTGCTAAAGCAATTACATTTAACAACATCCTCAATAGTAGCCACAGTATTTCAGGTCTGTTAATAAATGGGATCTTCCACATTCTCATTTACTGAGACAAGGATACTGATTTTCAAAAACTTCTGTCTCAGATGTCTTTGAATATTTGTCACCTTTGCTTTTAACTCCAGCTGCTGGAGGACAGAGGGTTGGGTGTGCAGTGTACCTGAACCCAGCCCCACGGCACAACGTATTGCGAACGTCTATAGCAGGTCCTGCGGATTTGCCTCCCCATGAAAATATACTGTGGCATTTATGTCCTGGTTTTGCTATGAATCTGCTCTTTTAATTCTTGTTAAATTATTATTCAGAAGTTTCTGTTTTGATAATGTTCATTGTAGCCAAAGGCTTTCACAGAACTTTTAAAGATTTTAAATCGTGGCATTTTCCTCTACATCCAGATGTATTGTTCCTCATCTAATCTAGCTAGTAAGCAAATGGATAGTAGAGGTAGAAATACAGTGCTTACTGTATACAAGTGCTGTTGTAGCAAGGAAACAAAAAGATCTGCTTCTTAAAGAAGGAGATGTTTCCAAAACCTATATTTTCATAACTTTTTTTGGAGGAAGATTGAAGCACTTTACCAAAACTACTCTTCATTATTCATTAGATAGGGTAGCACAGCTGGTATCATGGCTTGGGCTGTCACCTTGGGATATAGGTGTATGTTCACAGTATACTCTCTCCACTGATTTGGTATGTTCACTATTTAACAGTAGGTTAGAGCTCAGAAGCATGGTGCAACACTTTTTTGGGTTTTCATTTTTAATGGCAATAGGTCTTAACACAGTTGTGGGAGTAGTTGAGTCTCATTCTTTTCCATGGTACTATGTCATTTACAAACAACACATGATTTTTTTGGGAAGATTTTTGTTCATATTAAGTAAGGAAGAGGCAAGGAAAATGACCATTTGAAAGGATTTCTGCTGGCCTAATGCTTGCACAGTGCAATGCAGAACTGTGCCAGACATCCCTGGGGAACTGTGAGGTCCACGGATGAAGTGGCACAGTGGTGAGGCTGTGCTGTGCAAAGCTACCAGCTCAGGTCTTGAAATCACTGTATTTGTTTGTATCTGTTTCTGTGGTAACTGCTCTTGCTCTCAAAGATGACGGCTATTCCGAGCGCAGCAATACCATTTCCAGGTCCAGAGGCAGCTGGTTTAGGATTGTTTTTCAAGGGTCTTACACCTTGGCTTGATATGGAAGTGCCCACAGATTGTGAATTCTGAAATATTCCTGAGAAACAGCTGTCGGGATCAAATCTGTAGGTTACCGTTTCTCTCCCACAAGAAAAGGCAGTAGGGAGGTGACTTGCTCTGAAGCCAAGGTGCCATTTCCTTAATTTATTTCTGGTTCCATGTTTAGGTTTTTCCAGTGGTAACTGGTGTCTTTTTACAGTCACGCGCTGCAGACATGCAGTACCGAGGAAGTCTCTCTTTGACCAAAGTCACGCTGTGTGTTTGGTGCTTTAATCACTGTAAGTGGCAACAGTTACCTGTCATAGCTGTGGCATGATTGCGGTAAGAAATCAATCATACATCAATGGTTTCAGTTAGAAACTGTTGAATTATATTTTTCTTTCTACTCTCCTCAGTCAGGAAATTCACTGGATAATGAAATTGTGCCCAGGTAAACCACAGGTATACAAGGATATATAATCGATACCCAAAAGTTCCAGCAAGTTTTTAGAGATTGGCTTGGAGCCAGTTTCCTAATCCAGACAAATTCCTCATCAGCATTATGTTCCTGACACTAGGTTTTCTTGGTAGAATTTTTGAAAGGCTGAAAGTCTTGCTGAATTTAGCGAGCGCTTTGTGAAAGTGTCACCCATTTACCCCCAGTTGGATAAACATGGAAATTAGCTTATCCTGGGTGGATGTGGGGGGAAATGTTTATAACCTCCACAGTATGTGCCTACTATCTCCAGAACTGCAGCGCAGACGTAGAACTAAATGTGCGGTTGCAGGTTACCTGGCCCTTTGTTGCTGATATCAAGTTAATGTTTCTCAGTGGTATTTTTATGTGCCCTCAGGGATATGTTCAAGGTTATTCTGGTGTTGCTGATTGCCCTGGTCTGGAGTCACGGCCCTAGAAGCCCCACAATCAGCCCCACCTGTGAATAAAAGAAGACAAGTCCCCATTTGCTGGGGGTACTTCTCATGTAGCCTGACGTTCAGTACAATACTGTAGTCCTGCACACCCTGTGTGACAACGGGCGGGTGCAGCACAGAGTCCTTTTTTAAAGCTTTTATGAGGCTCTTATAATGGGCTATAAAGCCATTTATAATCCATTTGTAAAGCCTTCGAAGATTGTAATACACTCCCGAATTACACTTAAAATTTAATGTCTTTGAAGATTATGGCCAAATTTCATTTCGTATTGGTCACGAAACTTCAGAGAAACTCTGCTCCTTACAATGACACCTTCAGGGTGTCTGCTCCAGGTCAGCACTGACAGCGGTCAATGTCATTCAGATTTTCACAGCTGTAACTGGGATTAGACCCATTTATTATGATTTTATGAACTGGCAGGCACTAAAGCTACTTGTAAGAGACTGCATCATCCCTCAGTAACCTGTATATGTTGTAAGAGAATTTGAAAAAACCATACTATCTAGGATAAGTTTTGGTCTTTGGATTGCTTGGGCTACCAAGTGGTTAAAATGAGCAAAACCTTGCCCGCTATGAGCCTAGTCACTCCTTTGAACCTTGGACTAATTTGGACCTGTGCTTTGGTGCCCAGGCTCCGCTGATGCAGCACTTCTCCTTTAGAGAGTGGTTGAAAGCACCTGTGTTACAAATCTGTCTTTCTCCATTGAGCCTTACACTTAGATGCCTACGGCTGGACAGCGTGTGTACCCATCGTAATTGTTACTTGTTCCTTCATTTTATTTGTCAGCTTTTCCTTTTTCTTTTGTTTCTCTCTACATGTTGGCTAGGCCTTTTCACTTAAATTATCTTCCAGCTTAGAAATGAATGATCTCTGAACATGAGACTCTGCCCCTTAACAAGCAAATGCTTGTACACAGTAGAAGAAAAACCAAAAAGCCTCAGTTTTAACTGTGTTCTGGCATAGTGCTTCTGCCATTTAACCTGATAAATAACCTGCATTAATCTAAAAGAGATGGTGTGTTCCATTTTTACTAGACAATGGACTTAGATTTCAGTTGCAGGTAGTTGAGAGAAAGAGCCTGGGTTATGATTTGGTAAAACGGGAACTTCTAAAAGTTCATGCTTAAAAATATGCAGCACAGGATTAAAAAAGCAAAACCCAACTGTCATCCCTACCGTGTTCAGATACATTTACTTCTGTCTGGTATTATATGTATACTTTTAAAAATACCATTCTTGCTTTAAATCTCTTTCACAGTGCTGCCCTGAATCCCAGCGAACACCCTGTTTAACAGCTTCGAAGGTGATGTTCTGTTTCTACACTTCACTTTAATGAACCGAACAAGATATTTACTGTGAATATCTGGTGATATATCTTTTCAATCACTCTTGACCAGTCTGTGAAAGAATTTAATACATAATTTGTCTTTACTATATAAACAACGTGTATGATTACACTTGTGCAGATGCGTGTACATACACACATATATATAATATCTATGTATAGATAAGTCTGTGGATTGCATTTCTGTTAAATAAAAGCACATTCCTTATTTAATGATTCCAGTTCAAGAAGGGAGCTTACATCTTCCCAGTAGACATCCACCGAATGTCCTAGTTAGTATCTTGTTTGTTAAGTGTTGAACTTTTAAGGCCATGACTTTTGGTTTCTCTAGTTGGCCTCAACTTTATACTGTTAGTCTGGTGAACACTGCGACTGAGAGAAGTTCTGGCAAGTGTTGCGATAGTCAGAAAACAGAAATACATGTGAAATTGGAAAAATGCTGTATCATAGTCGGTGGAAATAAGGCTCATACACCACTATTTGTTGTCACAGTAGCTCTGAAGCTAAACTGCCCTGGTAGTGCTTCTTGTGGCTTCTCCTGCAACAGAGATAGTAGAATAAACGGATTTCTTTTTCCTGGTACCAGGGGCTGTCTCAAAGGTGCTGAGCCTAATCCTCCTTCTCACGGGCAGCGTAACAGATGGTCGCTGCACCTCTGCTTTCTTGTCCTGGTGTTAGGTGGTGAAAAGCATCTTCTGCTGAATCCTTCATTTCCACGTAGTCTTCTGTGGGTGTATCGGCAATAACAAAGTCTGTGTTTCAGCTGCACTTCTGATTCATTAAGACAACCTTTTAGAGAGAGTCCTGTGCAGGGGGAAGCTCCAGAAATCTGAGGTGAGGCACAGTAGGTTACTGTATCCTCCAATCTGACATAGTTTTGACCACACTGTTGTGGCAAGCATTGATTCAATTAAATAAAAATAAAGCTTTTTGCAATAAGATATATCCAGCATTTAGCCTTAAGACCCTTTCATAAGTGTTATAATTCAAACTGTGATTCCATTCTCCTTCCTTCTTAATGTTCTGTAGTATTTACAGTGTTGCCTAAAGATGAAGCACTTTGATTAGCTTTCTAAATCTAATGGAAATCACTTGCTGATAATCACATTTCTTTCTGCACTTACTGCCTTCTTATTAGGATAATGAATTACTCCAATAGCCCTCTCCCCTCACAAAACAAAGAGACATAACTATTGTCTAAACACTTTTGTATATCAGGGAGCCAAACCATCATATTTGCAAAAGTGTTTGTTTCAAGGATTTTTATTTTTTTTTACAGTTTGAAAAAGCTAATGTGAATTTACCTGCAACTGTAATTTGTTTCAAGCTGATTGTTGAGTGTTGTGTAAACATATTTGATGTCTAATCCCAAAACATCTCTGTAACTGGATCTAAATGCCTAACATTAACAAAACAGTTCTGGGTTTTCACTAACTGTTCTGAAAGGCTCATGGTTTTTTTCTTCTTCCCACTGAATCTGTGACCACTAACATAGAAGAAGAATCATTTTAGCTGTAGATGAAAGAAGTTCAATAATCTTGTATCAGGATGAACTGCTATATAAAGAAATACCAAGTTTTCTAATGAATGTGTTATATTATTGTACCTACATACAATCAATATTTGTACATCTGTTGGAGACCTGTCTGCATTTCAATATTTAGCCCCACTGCATGGACACTTTATTGATATGCAGTTAACGCAGTTGCTTTGGCGCTTTTCAATGTACTTCACTTGTTTTTATCCTTTCAGAAATCCACCAAATACTCTTGGTTCTTTTTCTTTGCATTTGTCACTTTGTTCAATGAAGCATGACTAGAAAAAGAGAATGAGTAGATACTATTTTTGTGGTCAGCAAGCAGCTGCCAGTTGATAGACAGCGTGTGTACGTATGTATGTATACGCACTGTCTGGGAATGTTTCAGTTACAAATGCAGCCACCTACATTAATGATATCCCTATTCAACATTTTTAAACAAGCACAAATAATATTTGTAAAAAAAAGTTTAATTTTATTTATTATAGTAATAAACTATTTTATACATTACAGTTGCTTTGGTGTGCTTTTCTATGTGTTGAGTATGTGCTTATAAGATCAACAAGGGGGGGTGTTTAAGTTACTCTCTAGAATTTCTGGCTAGCCATTTTGTTGCTGTCATTTTGTATCTTGAATATTACCAGTAGAGAAGTTTGATATTACTGTTTTGATCGTAAACAATTCAGGTTGTTTTCTCAGATTTCTGTCTGCTGTGTATCAGTACAAGCGGGATTTACACTGCCAGGGTCACTGTAAACTGAACTCAGGTGTTCTGTAAAGGGAATAACCTGGCACCCCCGGCAGCGTCCTGCACTGTGGGGTCCAGTCTGGGCCAGGTGTCTGCTGAGCAGGAAGGAGATCCCTGGAAGAGTGGCTGTGGCCTGTCCAAAATGATCATTTGATGTCCTGAGGGTACATGTGTCTGTCTGGGTTCTACACTGTGTTCCCTACTGCCATATCTGAGAACTATTACAAAACTTCTGGAAACCAGAGTAATAGAGATCAGAGACTTCTGCTGGCCTGTCACCTGCTGCAGAAGAAGGCAACCTTACCATGGACTTACATGAAGACAAAAACAACAGGAATGGAGCCCCTAGTAGTGTGTGTCACCTGCCAGTGACACTACTGCAACAGGCTATTATTTTGTTGGCTACCTCAGCAAAGAAATCAATAACCAAATGTGATGGGAATGGGAGATCCTTTCAGGTCAGGACAGGCATACATGACGGGATCACACGCAGCAGCCGTTCCTGGGGGCCAGCAGCTGCTCTGGACGTGTATACACAGTTTTAGTCCTCAGGATGTCAGCCTGGACCCCGTGAGCTTCACACCCATTTCTGTGGCTTGTTCTCCATACTCTTGCTTGAGGGTTTGGTGAGCGCGGCTGTCACCTGCATTAAGACACTTGATGGGATTGTGAATCTCATCTTCAAAAGAACAGCAATAAAGCATAAGCTTTCAGACCGTAGAGCCGAGGCTAAACCGTACTGAGAGCAGCCAAGGAGCACAATGAGGAGCTATTTTTAACACCGTTTCTGCATCCACTGTAGTATGTGATGTGACAGGCTCTCCAGTCAACTAGCATTGTTTCACAGGCCAGTATGAAAACCCAGCTTTCTTTTGCTTCATGTTTTACAGTGTTTCCTGCACTTACTAGAAAAGGGAAAATTACCATAGTGAAGGCATGTACTTTTTGAGTGATTTTTTTGAGGTCTCTGGAGGCTGTTGTTCTCATTTTCTAAACTATTATTTACTTTGCTTGGGCTTTCCCTGCATTCTTACCAGCCTCCCTGGTTGTGCTGCAAGCTTAAACTAGTGCAAAGAGGGGTAGCATTGCCCACACAACGTTCCCTGTCCCGGCTTCCCTCCCATCAGCCCCTCAGCATTCCAAACCAAAGGTTTTGAGTGCTACAGCACTTTTTGCCCAGATCTGTGTGCCAAATTGCAAAGGCTCATGTTCCACCTGCTGGCCCCTCAGGGCTGGGCTCAGCTGAGCAGCCCCCTGGCGCACCTCTGCCAGACCCTGCTCCTCATTCATTGCACCTGGGAGCATCTGCAGAGCAGACACAAAAGGCTGCTTCTGTTTTGTTAGTGTAAAGGGCAGTATCTGTAAGGTATTTGAAGGTGTGTAGCCAGAGAAGAGCTTGGGGTTAGAGCTTGTGTAATACCATGCAGCCCCCTTGGGCTGTAAAGGAGCCCCTTGCTGGTAGTACTGGCTGGCTGAGGGCCTGGAGCCCACGAAGGCTTCCTCACCCCTATGCTGCTGCGTGTGTGACAGCTGCCAGGGACCCCTCTTAGAATGTGGGGGCTCACCTGGCTGGGTCTGTGGCCCCGTGGTACTTGGCTGCAGGGGCAGCAGCAGTGACTCCCGGAGCAGTCTGTGGTGTGTCGGCTTGTGGGGCGGTGAGTGCTGCTCACACGGTTTTGAGTTTTGCATTTAGTAATGGGGTGCCATGTGGTACATTTTAGTATCTCTGTTGCAGTCAGAAACATTCTGGCTCTGATGCTTTTTTTTTTTTGCATTGAGAGTAAATACAACCAGCATAAACCAGCTCATCTGTGCTGTGAGAATCTGTGGGACTGAACTGCAGCAAATCTACCCCCTCTCACACATGTGTGCAATAGCAATGTCTTCTATTTGCTCCCCGCATCACTAAAGGAACATCAAAACTGTTTTCTGCTCAGTGCATGCCAGCAATGTGTCTGTCTGGTGTGGGAGGATGCTCAGCACAGCCCACCAGACTCGGGGGGAGCAACAAGCCTGGCATGGAAGGATGTGAGAGATGGCTGCCACGCTCCCGCCTGCCCACCCGCAGAGGGCACCCAGACTTGAGGGGATGTCGGCTGATGAGCAGCTTTCTGTGCCTGCTTTGCGCCCCACTGAGGCAGGGTGCTTAGTAAGGCTGTGTATCCAACTGGAAAGTGCCGAGAAGGTTGTGGTGTCGAGATGGTATTTATTACCACCAGTGGTATGAGGGGTTTCACTGCAACAGGCCTATAGCATACGAAGCAAATATTTTTCACCTAGAAGACTGCATTTTTTGCTCCTTTCATTCTAATTCACCACCTCAGTGTTGATATGTGGAAGCTGGGAGGAATAACCTGTCCAGTTCTTGAAAGACAGAATGAGTAAAAACCTGTGAGCAATCCAAAGGTGGCTTTACAGTAACTGAACTCCTACCATGGTCCGTCAGAAGCAGATATGAAGATGCTTGTGCACAGGTATATCTGCAAAATACACGTGCCCAAGCCTTTTGGTTTTTTTCCTTTCCTCTTCCTTTTCCATTCCTGTTCCCCCTTCCTTAATAAAGTTCAAGCCCTCGTGTAGCACAGTCAAATTCAAATTTAACCTGCCCCATTGCACAGGTGTACATTTAACACAAGCAGCTAACTTCAGCAGGTTGATCCATCATATCTGACTCAACTTTTCTACCCAAAATTTTCATCTGGTACTAACGGAGGCAGGAGCGTGTGAGCAACCTCCAAAAGCTTGCTTTTGAGATGCCTCTTGTCCTGAAAAGTGTTTCTTTTATTTTTATTGTTTGGGGTTTTTTAAGTTTTGTTCAGATGTAGATGTTTCCTTGAACACGTTTCTGTTCAGGCAGATGAGTGAGGCAAAAAAGGTGTGTTTTTTGCTGTTAATGGCCTGCCTGGGGGACACATAGCCCCTGTGAATGTCACTGCAGTTTATAGGTGCAAATTTGAGGGGGACATGTTTTGGTATGGGTGTTTGCCTCCACACCCCCATTCTCCTAGCTCGAATACACAACTCGGGGAGAAACTGTGCTGGAGTATCTATTAGATGTGTGGGTTGTCCTGTAAAAGCAGGACTGTGGCATCTTCTTAAGCCAGGGTTACCACCGGGGGAAACGCTAAGCAGCGGTGGCAGTATTAAACCTGGGGGCTACTGTGTGCACAGCAATAGGACCAAGACAGCTCAATAAGAAATGGTCCCTGCAAGCAGCAGCTCACAGTGAAGGGAAATACAGATTGCTTTCAAACCTCTCTGGCAATCTTTTTTGGTGAGTTTTACGGTTAAGCAGAAGGTATTTTAAAAGAACTGATAATAACAGGAAAATTTATTGAACATTCTCAGCTGTGGTGTGAGGATAAGAATGAGAGCTAAAATAATCTGCATGTAGCCCCAAGTCAAAATAAAGCATTTGTTTTGGTTTTCCTTTAGGATGATAACACTGCACATGCAGCCATATTGAACCTGGCTGTTGGAAGTGTGGAGACGGTTCAGCTGAAAGCTAAATTGAAAAAAAGCACTCTTTAGGAAAGTGTGCAGAAACCGTGCATCGACTACTGCATGAAATTACAGTGGCTCTTGTATATATTATAGCTCTGTAAAATTGGGGTGGGCATGTCTCATTTGTGAGCCATGAACAAAGGAGCTGTACTCAGGCATGCTGAGAAGCTGCAGACTGGTTGCTGTGGCCTCAGTGGTAGGCCAGGTGTCAGGAGAAGAGTCTGAGGCCATGGCAGTAAGTGGAAGAAGCATATAATGTAGCCAAAGTGCAGCCTTGGATGCCTGTCCCGATGGGTTGAATCTGCTACGTTTCCTTTGTCCAAGAAAATCAGTTATGGAGGAAACCTTGCTGTGTTTCAGGAAAGCATCTGAGGAAAGCCTAGAAAAACAAAGGGTGAGAGGGTGAGTGCAGTCTGCAAACCCACCAAGGGGACAGACAGCAGGGAGGGAGCAGGAGTAGCTGAATGAAAGCACAATACTGGCATGAGGGCAAATGGGACTGACTGTCCAGGAAGCTCCGTAGGGACCTGTAGCCCTCAGTTACCATCTGCCCCACAGCTGCTGTAGTTTCATTAGTGGGGTGTGGCTGTCTTCTGGAAGGAGCTGTGAGATACTTCATCCTGCCTAGGTTTCTTTGCCAGTGTCATAGGGTACCCTTGTGTTACTGCCACCAGCCTTAAAGAAGTTTGAAAGATTAAGCTTGGAAACCTTATTATTATAAAAATGCAATTTTTCTTCAATCAGAAGTTTCCTCAGCCAGCATTAAGCAACAGACAGCTCATAGCCTCCAAGTACCCCAGAAGCAGTACACTCTTGTATTTTGCATGACTGCTGCACTTTTTTAACCCTTATACCATGTCAGGGCTCATACTAAATTTGCAGTTGTTGGTATCAGTGGTTATTGGCCTAACCACTCAAGGCAAGCAGGACGTCTTCAGAGATAGAAGACCCTTTGTAGGTCTCTTCTTTTTTAACAAGGGCTGTTTGGCAGGATTTGATCAAACTGAGGAAATCTGAGGATAAGTAACCAGGGCGGGCTGGGCGTGGATGCTGCTGCGTGGTGATGTAGCGTGGGGCCCAGGGTAAGGCCACGTGTGGGGAGGGTACTAAAGGGTAGTTATTTACCTCCTCACGCTGCCGCTCTGTCTACCCCAGAGGCCCCAGCAGGCAGCAGTGGGGCTGGGCAAGCGCTGGGCTCGCTGTGAAGTAGCCTGATCCTGGGCAGATGTTTGCCGAAGTGACAGTGCCCTTACCGTGTCTGCAGTGCTGTCATGGGAACGGAACCCGATCAAGGGGTGGTCTTGGGGCAGGATGCAAGAGGTGGGGAAGGCAGCTGAGTGATCACTGAAGTAGTCTGGAGCAGAGATGTGACCAAATGAATGTTACTAGCCTGTAATTTCAGCATAAACTACCACCTCAGCACAAAACGACTACCACAAGAATAAAGAAACCCATAACTATAAATCAGCAGTACCATCATTTAAAGAACTGTCTCATAAATGCTTATTTTTATCTCTGCAGTTTGGCTTACTATAAGGTAATCCTCCCACATACCTGAGCCCTTACAACAACCTTAACCCTTCCAGCAGCAGTCTGAAAAGATCAACTGGCTCTTCATTTTTCCCTTTTGCCTTTTAAATTCATTTACCAACAGTGTAGATGTTTCTAGTCTTCTATAGCATTTCCAGTTCTATTTTTTGCCACCTAATTTTGGAAACTCAAATGCACTAGTGCAGGGATGGAAGTGCTGCGGTCCATAAAAGTTAATTAATTTTGTCAAGAAAGATCAGCTCTAGAGGGAGTGCTAATACAATTTAAACTTCACAGGTCATACCCTGTGTTACATTTCTGTAGTAGTTCTTCAGTAAACTTCAATTTTTCAGTGGTTGGCTGATGCACCTGTCAGCAACGATTCACCTCAGCTACCAAACCATATGTAAAGTTTTCCTTAAATCCCTGTGGATAGTGATGCACTTTGATTACCTGTAGGCTCACTGTTCCTGAGGAGGTTGCATGCCACAGGTAGCCCATTTCATTTGACCCATTTCTGAAAGGCACTGGGACGCAGGTACCTAAGGTTATTTACACTTAGCTCGAACTGGCCCTGAATGTGATGAAAGGTGGTGCAGCCTAGCTTGTGGTCCAAATCTGCCTGTTAAATCCCAGTGTTAGCTCAATTTGCTCTTGCCCAGACCTTTGTGATTCCCTGCATAAGGAATGAGGAGTTTTTTGAGTACCTGCAAGTATGTTTGATTCCCATGACTAATGCCACTGCATAGTTTTCATCCTGTTGGTCTCTGTGTTGGGTCAGAGCACATGCGCCTCTTTCCTCCCAGAGCAGTAGTTTCCAAGGCCAGTGATGCTGACATGAGGTTGGAGATTTGACTTACGCTGCTAAAGCACGTGGTGGCTGCCCTGAATGGAGGCATTTTCTTTTCCTCTCCTCCTGGGCACTGGTGGCATCCCTGAAAGCCTCTCAATCCCAGAGCTGCCCCAGTGCTTGTCCCCAGGCTTGGGATGCCTGAGCCGAGTTGGTCTGTCCACAGTAAGCTCAGGTGTAGGTGACTTGTGCCACGGGCAGCTGGGACTCATCTCCTCAGATGCTCTGGCAGGACTGCATGTGCTGAAATTGGAAATCTCAAATAAAACAGTTGTCTTCATCTTTTCTTCCTTTTACATGCAACTAATGGAGGAACCGCTCCACAAGCAGCTACTGGTGAAATTGCTGAATTTGGTGCACATGTCCACAACACCCCGGCGTATCCGTGTCTGCAGGGGGTCGGCAAAGACACCTGCTAAAGAGGGTTGTGCCTAGAGGTCCCTTAATACAATAAATTATCTATCGTAATGCAGGTTTCCCCTCATTTCTCAAAGGAGTTACAGCCTCAGAGTTCACAGGTTTGCAGCGAGCAGTATTTCAATTGTCCCTGCAGGATTAAAATATACGCCTTGACTAACAAGTGGCTGGGAGCGAAGGGAGTTATTTTGCAAAGCAGTAACAGGCAGCGCTACTCCGGGAGGGGAGGGGGACTATAAAGCTCAGGCAGCAGAAGCTGTGACAGCCCATGCATAGCAATCTCCTTGCTCTTCACAGCTCCTTGAGGAAAATCATGGCAAACCTTGCCTTAGCAAGCGCCAGCTGCAACTGGCTCACGGGTTAGCAAGTGATGGAGGAAATTAAGGGGGTGCGCAGGAGAAAGGACATGCCCTGTGCTATTGCTATGACTAATACAAAATTGCTGCAGGTCTTCACAGTGAAGCTGTTTTTCTTCTGACCTGTGGTAAGCTGGTTATTCCAAGCTGCTTTTAGTGCTCAGATGTGAAAGAGATATGTGAGCAAAGCCTCACTCACCCCTAATCAATACAGACTTAAAGAAGGAACGACTTAGCATAATCTCACCATCCCCAGTAATATTGATGGCTGGGAGGGCTTTGTTAGCCAAGGAGGGGGTTCGGGGAAGGACGTGTGTGTCTATGAAGAGACTTTAGCCATTACAGACATATATTGTGATATGCTCTGCTTGCTAGCTGCTTAGGCTGTTTTTCAAAATCCCTTGTAAACTGTTTTTGTCAGTAGCCATCATGTGTCTGTCCAGCTCAGTTTCAGAGCCACCACTTTGCAGTTTTTTGGTCACTGCACTCTTGTTACTTCTAGGGTCTATCTGCAGTAGTGTCCCCATAACCCCCCACCAGATGAGAAGTGCCACCCCTTGGTTCAAAATGGCCATTGTCTTTGGCAATTTCTGTCTTTGTCAACTGTTTCCTAGGTCCCTTAACTAGCTTCTCCTTAGTGCTTGGAAGTCTCTTCTCCCCCTCCCCTTGCATGTTTTTTTCCTTTGATAAGTGGGGTGTCTACTTCAGTCTCTTCTGGGTCTCCACAAACTCCCACCTCTCTAGGACTGTCACAGAGGACTTGCTTGGAGGATGGCACTTCTGCTATCACATCATTTCAATTACATCAGGTGCCACATGATAATGAGGAGTCATTTCTCGGGTCATGCTGAGGAATATGCCTCCAAGCTGAAGGTATAACTGACTACATACACTCACAGTGCTTCAGGCACAGCCTGAGCTCTTAACAGAGCTGTGTGGCTGACCAAGCATGCCCCACACCTTTGCCTACTGGTGCTTTAAGCAGGATGGAGCAGAAACTTTGTGAGTGGGCTTGTCCTTGAAATACATATTTCAAAGTAGCAGGACAAAGAACCTCTGGAAAGACCAAGAGTGAAGGAAATCTATTGCTCATACAATAAGTATTTCAACTATAAGAAACAGGTACTATTTTGTAAATTGTGCAAGCACACTTCCTACTTTTGACCCTGGACCAGGATAGCAAGAATCTAAAGGGAAGCATCATTTTACTTTCATACTGTTCTTGGTGACCATTCTCAGAAGCTTCACATGCTGAAGTCTCACCTTAACTAATGTACAAAAGGTGTATTTGCTTTTTAAACTCACACCATTAAGGAATGCATGTTCCACACAGTGCACAAGAGGGATAAAAGTGACCAGTCTGCCTTGCACCCATCCTGCAGGCTTCCAGCGCATAGTAATGTTTCTTCACAGCAGTGGAGCACTTTTTTCTTACACCAAATGGTAGCTTTCTAAGAGACAGTTCTCAAGCCAACAGTGAGTTTCAGCTTTATTTATAGAAAAAGGGATACAAAATTATGAAGATGTATAAAGCACTGAAACACACACACCCCCTACAACACCCCACCCCCCAACCAATTTTAGTTCAGAAATAAGCATACTCTAGATGACCTTCAAGGTCGTTTCCATATTGGAGCAGGAAGTTTTGCATGCATACAAATTGGAATCTAATCACTTAGTAGCCTCTCGTTTCATGTAATAACGGTAATCGATAAGACTGAAGAACAGACTCATGACTTTTTGCTCCAATACTAATTTCACTTAATTACAAAGTTTGAGAATTTAATTACAAAGTTTTAAGTTTGTGAAAGTTCTTGCCCTTAGCTCAGCTCTACTCCAAAATGGAGACCAGTCTCAGATCCTTTTAGTAAATTCAGAGGTTGAGAGCAATATACTTCCTCATGGCTGAGAGGATCCCTGCAGTTATTGTAAGTCAATCAGGAGGGCCATGTCTCTGGCCAGGCAACATTCAAGGTGTGTCTTATTTTCAACAGTTCACAGTATCTCCTAGAAATTACTTCCAGGGGAAATCATGGGGTAGATAATCTTTCCTTAAACATAAAGGGCTGGAGCTTCTGCTTTGAAACAGCAAGAGATGGGTTTTGTCTCCAGATGGATAGAGAACTAAAGCCTCTACCCTTTTTTCTTCAGGAATAAATGAAGGGGAAAAAGAAGGCTGCCATAGTTCTGAGCAGCAGAGACATCAGAAATGCAGGCACTAAGCTGAAGCCTATCTCAGGGGCTGAATTTCTTGTTGAAGGGATAAGCTCTATCACACTTGGCTGAAGCTGCGAGTGTGATGGACAGTAGGATGGTAACTGTGCCTCCCAACAGGCTGAAATGGCTGCCAAGGGGAATGGGACAGGTTTTGACAGGAGTCCTGCTTTGGGTGCAGGAAGGTGCTCTTGCAAGAAGCCCTCTCCAGGACTGGTGGCCTTTCACCAGGCCTAGGTGAAATGTATAACTTTAGAAAGACTAGCTGCTCTTCAGTATCAGTTTAAAAAATAACAGCTTGGGAGACACCCCTTACACCAGACAGGAGCAGGGTCTCCCCTTCCCCTGGAAAACGGCACGTGCTGAAGCACTCCTGCAGCCCTGACACTTGCAGGCAGGCAGGACTTTCTCAGCCCTGGGCAACCCAGTCTTTTAGCAAAGATGCTGCTGTAACAGGTTTGCCTTTGGGCAAAGGACATGGAGCTCTGGCTAATTTGGTGTCACTGTATTGGACCGTTCTAAGTTTTTTAAAGGTCTTAAAATGCTACTCCTAGGGTGTCTTTAATATTGTGGAGCTGATTGCCTGGACACCACAGAATGAGGCAGACTGAACAGATTTACCAGTCAGCCAGACCTTCCGTAACAGAAAAATAGAAGAGGCAGACTGAATGGTTCTCTTCAAGGTGGGATTCACCCCATAATAAAGATCATGGTATATGCTTTAGTTCTAACAGGAGGCAGAGAGCACTTAAAGCCCAAGGAGCTATAAGGTTATAATTGATTAAAAAGAAAAGCTGTTTCTTAAGAAAAGTCCTGCCTCCCTACTCTCTCTTTTTAAAGAAACAAATAAAACCATTCCTAAGACTACCAAACAAAGGGTGTTGCTTTAAAGGCAAATTTTTAAATGAAGACATTAAAGCAAAAAAGCAGACTTTGCTACAGTAGATAGAAAAGTAGCTTAAGGCTGAACTACTGCAGTTAGCAAGAACAGCAAAATGTTCTAACTTAAATCAGAAAGCAATCAAGAAGAACTGATGAACACCATGCCCTTCACGGAACAGTGTAAGTGCAGGGCACAGCCCTGTGTGCCCCTACACAGAGGCTATAAGAGACTGGGCTTTTTAAATTCTTCAAGGTAGGAAAAATTTTCTTCTTCAATATCTCAAAATAGGCAGAAGAACGTTGGAAGAAACAAAACCTTTCTCCAGCATATATAAAATACCTATTCTGAGATTCATGCTTCCAACGTACATAGAGCCACAGAGATGCTGTTTTATAAAAATAACATAATTCAAATGCTTCATAATTTCTCCCCACCCCCAGTCACAGCCCATCAGTGTTTCTAGTTTAATACCTGCATTCACAATCCAGAATCAATTAAATGAGCTTTTGGTTTTAACACACTGACCAAAGACTTGGTCCAGCACATGCTTCTGCAGACAGGATATACAGGGTAGAAAAGCCATCAACCTGTCTTAAAAATCATTGTTTTGCGTCATTCCTAACTCACAGCGTACGTTTGCTCCCATTCAATTCCAACGTGAGAATAGCAGTACAGGAACCCGAGAACAGTCAGTGTCGCCCATGGCCAGCCTATAAATAGAAAGACAGACAATCCTAGTCAGAATAATTAATGACTGCTTCAAGTAGAAATACTCTTGGGATGTCCAACTTACGATGCTTCTAATTAATTTTATTAGCAATTCAGTCTCATAAGTAAGTAGAGCCAACCCACAAAATCTGAAAAGGGAAATCTGGGTTGTCTGAGCTTCAGGAATGCCTGATCCCCTGCAGCTCCAGTCTTTTCTATTTTCGGGCAACTGTACCAGGTTTACTACTGCTCTGCACCTCCAAAGGGTGCTTTCCAAATTAAAGGGGTCTGTTTCAATCCTTGCCTTTGTAGTGGGTTTGTCTATCAAGCAGATCCCCAAATGAACCCTGATGCTTTAAGCTGTCTATGGCGCTTCCTAGGCACAAAGGGATGCATAACCACAATGTAGGTTATTAAAAATCAGAACAAATTCAGTTATCTGTTCTGCAAAAAGAGTCTGGGGAAACCTCTGATTAAGGCTGTTTTGGATACACTGCAGCTGGGTGTGAAAATTAAGGTACGTGCTCTACAGCCTCGTAACAGCTAATGGGGTCAGAACTCCATTGTGCCAGTGCAGAACAGACAGCCCGATCTGCCTGATGTGTTCTTGCTAGATTATGTTTCAACTAAAAAGACTGCCTCCTCCAATACATAAAACTTTTGCTGGGGAAATTACATGTTTTGTTATTTTCAAATTCTTTTTAGTGGAAGTCACCATCTTTTCACTTCAACTTCTAACAGCTAAAAGCAAAACAGTAAGCAGGAGGTCACAAGCCAAAATGTCTACTGCTTTCCAGTGGAGATGTAAATCACTTGAGAAATCTGTAATCAGGTAAATAATTTAACTTTTCTTGGTACCTTCCCTGGTATCTCTGTTCCCTTTCTCCATCCCCCTCCTCTGCTTAGAATTTATGAAATGTATAGGTTGAAATCCTCTACATTAGGCCCTAATGTTTTTCGGTGTGTTTTCTCTGGGGGAAGGGGGCAATGAAGAAGGTGTTTGCGGGGGTTTTGGTGGCTTTTTTGTTGCTGACATAAGAATTTTGGTTCAGTGTACGACTTGTTTTCTGCACACCATCCTCAAACTACCAGCACCTGCTGCTGAAAGAAAAGCTTCAGTGCTCCCTCTTGGGGAAAACCCTGATCTGAAGGACCCTGCTGGCAGACGTGATTCTCCACTGGCCTGGAGGAGGGATGGAGAGAAGCTGTAACCTCTCCACAACACCATACTCGAGGAAGAGCTCCTTCTGAAGGTATGTTTACAAGTTAATTTGGCAGGCTGGCTTTGTCCAGGCTTCAAGCTGATTCCAGTCTGGAGGCTTTTTAATTGTGCTAATGTCCAGCTGAGCCTTAGCCTAATACCCTACCCTCAGCAGGGCTGCAGCCTTGGGCTCGGTCCTGCACTTCTGGGGACAACACATGCTGGGACCCTTACTCTGTGCTCCAAGAGCCTGAGCAGTGTAACACTTCACCCTGGAACAGGTTCAGAAAAAGTTATTTTCCCCCCCTGTGAATAGCTGTGTGTTTGCTTCATGAATCTCTAATTGTTCTGGCCTTGTTTGTGGTGAAATACAGTCTTGCAACTTGAATGATTTTCATGGAGACATTTACAAATATTAATCACTTGTCCTCACACCACTCTAAAGCAAAATTATACTTTTTGTTTAACTATTTGTCTCACAAAACGAAATCGCTGAGGTATTTCCAAAGGGATTTTTTAACCATAAAATAGTCTCTTTTTTTCTTCAATGAAATTAGGCTACTGTAGATTGGGTTTCACCTTCAATGGCAAGCTAAAGCCCAGCTGTGCTTTGTCTCTGATAAAACTGCATGTGAAAGTATGTCACTGAATGTACTAAAAAATACCTCTTCTGGCAGCAATATTGTGGTGGCTGCTTTATACAGACAGAGCCAGAGAAAGTTAAAGGACTAAGTCTAGAATTCTGCTGCTTTTTTTTTTTTTTTTTTAAGAGGGTACTTTTTGGAAATCTTGCTAGACACATATTTTGCATTTTTAAATACTTTAAAGCTCTGGCACTCAGAAAATGTGCCAAAAGTAGTCTTTAGTCCGACTTGCTTGCTGTACCCAGCCAATGTTAAAGAGATCTTGTCAGAATACATAGGTATGCAATGGAAATCTTTCCTAGATGTCTTAGATTTATGATAAGATTCCTCTGCAGTGCCCACGACCTGGGTTCATGGGACTGTCATGCCGCTATAAGCAGGTTTGTGGTAATCCTCCTGGAATGTAGGGAGTCTCTCCTGTACAGTAAGAGGTGTCAGGGGCTGCATTGGGCAGAGCACCTCCTCCTGATCTAATTAAGATGAAAAGGAAGGGGGAAGATGAAGTGACCTGCTATGGGGGAAGGAAAAGGGGAATTTTTAAAATTTAATCTTGCTACAGCTATTCCAGGAGAAGCTGCACAGATCCCAAAGCATTTCTTGCTGCATGAGCAGGAGGTGGCCAGCTCTGAGCGGGGGTGAAAGAGAGGGCACCTCTGCCCTGCTGGCCCTTTCTTGCCTTACAGAAACCACATGCATGGCTGCTGGAGTGGGGAAATGCATATGGTGCTTCCACTGTGAGCAAAGCAAAGGCATCACGTCCTGCTCCTACACAATCCCGGATTAGCTCCAGTCCACTCAAGGCCGATTTGCACAAGTGTATCCACACCTGAGAAGCAGCCTGAAGCAAGCAGGGCATCTTTAAACTGTTTACATTCATCCCTCCCATTTTAGGGTTGCATATAAAATAAACTTGTTGAAAGGACTGAAGACCTTGTTCTCCAGAAGGTGATGTTGTAGGGAGGAACACATTGAGATATGCTAAACCAGCAAGGATGAAATTTTAAATTCTGCCTAGCATGTAAATGACTTGTGTGTCATCCTGTGACCTCTATAGTCAAACAACAGTGTGACCTGCTTTCTTGCAGGGTAAATTCACAGGAGCCTTTTCCTTGCTTAAACAGTTTCTCTTTGTATACCCAAACAACCGCACGGTACCAATGGTCTCAGATCCACACTTCTTTTTGCCCTGGGCCTGCAGTGTAAGGTACATTCTTCCCTCAGGCCTTTTGCTGACTGCCTTTCTGCTCCTACTCTCCAACACCATCCAATGGGCTCCTCTTTCTGCAGCTCCCCAGCTTTATCTTATCACCCTAAAATACTGCATCCTCATCTATGCTGTACCATTCTCCAAACTCTGCTTGGAAGGGTACATGCCTGCATTCTAGATCAATACTTCTCTACAAAGTCATATACCATAAAATGTATTCTTAGGAACATTACTGGGGTCAAATCAAGCACTAAGCTGTTAGGAAATGACTGATTTAAGTTCGTCTATTCAAAAACATGTCACATACCACTTTAAATCTTACAATTTCTTGACTGTCTTCAGTAATTTGATTTTAGACTTGAAGGCCAAATTTCATGAGACAACTCAGATTTTCATAATCTTTTTTTGTGGAAAGATAAATTAGTCTTTATTAACACATGCTATTTATAAATCCAAGAACAAACTCATATGCTATTTGCAAATCCAGCAATATTTGTGAGCTTTACCTGCACAAATTTCCTTTAAGGCAGCTGGACTTCCCTTTTAACAAAGGAACACTGGATGAGAAATATTAATGGAATCACAACCAAATTCTCTACTTATACAGATATACTGCTCCACAAAAATCAAACATGAACTCCTTTGTGAAGAGGATAGAGAATTCTGGGGTGAGGTAACAGCAACGCTTTATTCGTCTATCACACAACCTACTCCCAAAGAAGTCTCCAGTCCCCACTAGGCATGAGGCAATGCCTTGTTGCACACACCTGATCTACTCTCCAGTAGTCTTGCCGATAAAATCACAATATGAAATGCTACGTACTCAGCTTTCAGCATAATGAACAGGAGACTTCTTTTCATTACATAGTCAAGACAATTAGTACAAACTAGCTGCAGCAGGAACAGCTTTTGGAGTTACTCTTTCCTTCGAGCTTCCTAACTCCTCTTCAAGAATGCTTCTGCATACTGTGCAAACATCTAGAAGATCATGTGTCTGGCACAGTCTGGATTTTGAAGGGAGTGGTGTAAAACTAAGCCTTCAACTCAGAAGTAACAGGCTGGATCACAGCTCTCAAAGACTAGTCATGCTCTCATTGTCTTCATTACCTCAGTTCAAATCATTTGAACCAACATTTAATCATGTCTCAACAAGGAAGCTCTTTCAGATTTCCTCATCACCTACAGTAATGAAGAATTACTAGCATAATGAAGAATCACACTAGCAATGTTTTGGACACATTCATGTTTCACATCATCATCAAAACATCAGGAAACGTCCCTTTGTTCCTTCCAACCCGTAAAATGTAGGAGGAAGAGAACTGTAGTTGCATTTTACATTTTCCAAAACTGTCTCAGTAGCTTTGGGATCTTAATAATATTTTCAGATATAACTTGGTCGCACAGTCCTAAGAAGTCTTCAAGTACAGAGTAGTTAATAAATCAACAGAAGTCCGAAAAAGTCATCTCTTTGTATGCTTCTAAAGTGAAGCTTTTCATCTTAACTCTGATTCAGAAGTTTCTAAGTTGTTGCAAGATTTAGCACTTAGGAAAATTTATCCTTAAACAGAAGTTCACATGTGAGAAGACACTGAAGCAACTCCCCTGTAAAGTGGAATTAAGAAGACTCAACTGTGTGGAGGAGGAGGAACAGGCACTGATTTGTCAAGCAGAATAAAAAGCCAAAGCAAACCAGCACTTGAGGCCAAGACCTCTCTTACCTAGAGTTACTAATATCCTTAAAAGATCAGTAAAGCTGCCATGTCTTCAGGAAAAATAACGTTCAAAACTAAAGATCAGTTGAAAGAAACCTATTATCTAGCCCAACATTTGAAGCAGGGGATAAATTCTGGATTTTTAAAATTTTAATTTCAGGTCTGTTTGCCACTTTCAGGTTGACCGTTAGCAGGGCATGTCCAACAGCACGTATTACGAACACTGTGCAGTCTGATACCCAATTGCTCTTCAGGTATTTGGAAAAGGAAGCCCTATATAATTTTAGCTGTGTTAGCATTCAGCGTGCAGATGTGGACTGGATAACTTCAAAGCACATTAAAGGTGATCTGATTGGTTTACACAAAACTGCTCTGTGCATTGTGCTTCAGTTTTTCTGGCTGCTCCATACACACAGACACGATACACGCAGCCCTATTTAATGCTGAGTAACACTGCGTTATGCTGTATGCACACAATTTGCACAGCTGAACAGAAACCTAACATTCATTGTACTGTCTTTTCACAGATACTCAGTGTTTCAATGAAGAGAAATAGAAGGGACTTCTGTTTCTTCTAGAGTGCATTCCACTTCCAAAGGTACTAAACAGTGTGATAGAAATTCTCATTTTCAAATCTTGGTTTTAGAAGTTATTTCTGAAGGATATTCTTGTCCTTATAATACACCCTTTAAAATACAGCACTCAGATTATAAATAGAAAAATCAACCTTTATAGAGAGGGGTTTCCTACAAATTCCTTTAAAGTGCCTTTAGATGCTAATTCCTTCCTATCTGCTTCCCTTTACTCACCTGTAACTAACCCAGACAGGAAACCAGGTAGTTTCAATTATCTTGTGAAGAAAAAGAGCCAAGCACAGCCTTTGTTTTCTAGCTTAAGTAATTTTACCATTCATTAAGTAAAGCCAGACATTTAAGAAATCTCTATGAAACTAGAACCTGTAATAGTAAACAACTCTATTATCAGGTGTAAAGAAAACAACCCAGAAGCAATTATGGAAGTATTAGACCTATTTGGAATTCAGTAAAGTTTCACGTTCTCCTCTCTGCCCCCTGCTCCCCCTTCTTCAGTTTCTGTCATTGCCTCAGATTGCCCAACTCACCCTTAGAAAGCTTTGGAGTGGTTTATTAGTGGCTGACAGCATTGCCCTAAGCACTTCAGTGTTACAGATCATACCAAGAACAAACTTTAGAGATGGGAAGATGTAAATAAGCAGAGCTGGCAGGTAGCTGGGATAAGCTCTTGTATATACTGAATTATACATTCTCAGCAATAAAGTAAACTTACTACAGTATCATATAGTAGGGCCAGAAGCAGAGAAGAATAATCATGTAAAATAATGAATGAAGACATGTAATTCCCCTTTTGTGTGGCTGCTCCATATCTGCGTTGTTTGCTATACTGTAGGTACAGCAACATTAGATTGACAGAAATTTTATTAATGTATCTAAATCACCCAGCTGTACCCCATCCTAATCACACCTGCCTCATCTCCACTGATCTCTATGTACTCTGCCTGAGCTGATGAGAGTAGGCAGTGATCTAAACCTGATTTAAGAATTTTTTCCTCAGTTTATCCTCCCACTGCTCTGCAAGCTCTACAGCACCTGGAGAATTTTATCAGAAGTGCAGATTCTCACCAGTCTGTATTTTCTTGAGCGGTGCTATTAAAAGACTTTTTCTGTGTGCATCAAGTGCTGTAAAAATCTTTGGTCAGGGAAGCAGTCCTCTAATTACTAAATTCTTCCTAACCTCCTGGCATTGGTGATCAAATTTTTCCTTTTTTTTTTTTTTTTTTTTTTTTAATAATCCGTATTTAAGGATAGGCCTTTAAAAATAAAGTACGTGCATTACTCAGTGTAGCTGTTCCTCTTCAAATTGAGCAGAATTTTTAATAATTGAAATCTTAGCCTAAAGGCCTATTAAGGCTCCTGGTTCCTGGGTTTAAAACATAAAATGAAGAGCTACTAGTTTGTATTATTCAAGTGCTTAAATTCAACATGGTGCTTTTCTAAATTAATGGCTAATTTAGACATTAGTGTCTGCAAACAACCTGTATCCTTGTGTAGGAGCTTTTACTAATAAATATTTTATTTTTGCATGCTTCCACAGTTCAGCTACTGATATATAAGCTTCTGCTGCTAACCAACAGGCCTGGAAAATAGAGCTGATGTAGAGTATTTCACTGGCTTCTTGGCTGTTGCATGGGAGCACATCTCCAGCTGTGATCAGGGATAACTGCAAGGATGGCAAGATGCAGTACAGAGGGGACAGTGAATTCAGTTGCAAAAGAATATATATGGCAAGCAAAGCCCTAACCTAAGCGATGGCAGGGGTCTTTTTGCTGCTACTTTTGGCCTCCACATTGCACATGTTGCTCCTCCCTGGGCTGCGGGAAGACAGAGACACACCCGTGCCAAGGTGAAGGATAGGCTATAAATTCTGCCAGCAAAAGCACAGCCCGCGAAGTCCCAGCTGGGCACCTCCATCCTCCCCCTCATGTAAAGCAGCACAAAGATTCACAGCGTCTGGATATTCAAGATGCCACCTCATCCCATCATTAGCCTCCAGCAAACAGCTCCCACATCTCTCCCCTCCATCTACTGCATCACTTGGGAGCAGAGCAGCAGAGAGGTTTAAGCTAAGGGGAAATCTTAGCTAGGGGAAACCCTGGAGTCTCCAGGCTGACCTTACTCATTGCTACAGATGTTGAAGATACTTAAGCTTCAAATGTGGGTAAGCTCCAAACATTCAGAAGGAGTATTACTGTACAATAGGAGGTATTTCAAAGGAAAACCAGGGAAATGCTGTAAGGATAACTCAAAAGCTGTCCCATGCAGCATCTGGGAACAAGACTGAAAAGGACAAAATCCTTAGCCATCAAGTCTAGACCTGAACCTCAGCCAGGTACCCTGAAGAGGACTTCAGTGGACATGAAGTAGTTTCCAGCTAAAGACATTAACAAACGTATAACATAGTACTCTACTTATATGAATTTTAAATTGTACCATCCCAGAGAATGCTTACACTGATGGCTTTCTGAGGAGGACTTATAACTGCTGAGGAGAACTGAAAATTGATAGGTAACAGTCCAAGACCATCATCTGCAGTGCAGGATGACTACAACTCACCAAGATCAGCATTACCGAAAGCAGAAAGGTGTAGTCTCTTAGTGTTTGCATAACACAAACAGGTTTTATTTAGCAGATGGAGATCAAAAAAGTTTTGGTTTTTCTGTGTTCTTACTGTGTTTGGAACTAGACTTTACCATAGCTAGAATCATTTTACTTTTATGCTTGATGGCACTGAATAAAGTTGCCTGCTGACACAGACTTTCTTAAACAAGAAATCAATGCAATCTACATCAGGGCTAAGGATGCTGAACGTACTTTTTCCTGTTAATTAGATAAGCTGCAAATAAACAATTTCACAGGTAGAGCTCAAAAGATAGGCCTATCCTACAGCTTTTATAAAGGACCCGTTGACACAATCCATGATGATGCCAAAACTAATGGCATCGTATTAAGTATGTACACGAAGGAAAAAAATTCTACTGTGTTATTTACAAATGCTAGTAAAGGCTCCACAGATGCAGGTATCCACACAGGATATGCCTGCCTCCATGGATTCTCTGCTTTGTCTTTGGAGCCAGAACCTCATTTATTTAACCATGACGTTAGCAGCTCTCTGGATGCTCTACAATGTAAATCAGAAGGATTATTTCCCCCGTATGTATCACATGATGTGAGCAGGATGATGCTGGTAACATCACTCTTTATTCCTTGGTGTTTTTTGTGGTATTATCTGACCAAAATTGTATCTTAAGTAATTTTACTTCTAAACATTCTATAAAGCACAAAAGAATCATAGCATTTATGCCTTCTGCTTCAGGTTGTAAAATGAAGCTTCACCCTCTACTAGTTTTTCCAGCAGAGCTAGTCAGTGGAAAAAAGCCTGAGATTTTAGGCAGTAATCCTGGTCTCACGCGTATCAAGTTGACTCTGGAGTAATTCAACTAAAATCGAAAGAACCATATTTGTGCTACAGCTGGATTTGAATTAACAGTAAAGAAGACTGCTTAAAACTGCCTGGAAGAGTCTTTCTGCCACAACTGCTAATAGGAAAGGAAAAGTAAAGCAGAGAAATAGCTTTAGTTTTCAGATTAAGAATGGGTGAATCTGTAAATCAGAAGCAACTTTCCTTCTCCTTCCAGGTCTTTAGTTGAGAGCTACACAAAGCTAATGTGAAATCAAAGCCCACAAAATATGAAATCTCAGTGTTTGTTCATTTATTTTTTAGAACAGAGACAAAAGCTTTCAAAAGCATTACTGTAAATAAAGATGCCTCTTTACTTGGAAGCAAGGTGAAAGAGCTACCTCTTCAAAGTGTTATGCAAAGAAAATAGTTGAGAGTAATGTATCTGACTTGGCATGCATGAGGACAGCACTATCCTTATAACTGAATGTCTACTGAGGTATTCCCAGTGCAACCTCCTTAAATTGGCATGAACAACTATGGGAAGATAACACTTGCAAAGATTTTAGGGCATTTTCCACTCGTAATTATTGGCTGAGAGCATTATAGATGCCAATCAAAACATCAGAGCCAGGAGCCTCCTTTTGTTACAGCTGCAAGACGAAACAGGAGAATAAAGAGCTTACTCCCCAGAAGAACATGAATGTCCCAAAGGCAGAGCTGGGAACGCTGCTGCTGCCTGGCAGGATCCTGAGGTGAGC
Organism: Athene noctua; assembly: GCF_965140245.1. Lineage (NCBI taxonomy): Eukaryota > Metazoa > Chordata > Aves > Strigiformes > Strigidae > Athene > Athene noctua. Next base: position 103,155,497 of record NC_134037.1, on the reverse strand, counting down.
ATCTGTCTCTTACTGAGCAGAGAGATGCCCATGATATATATAGAAAGACATGCTGAGCAGAAGGGTGAATTAACTTCCCCTTTACTAGAGCTTGAATTTCCGGAAGATTTATGTATCAATCTAATTGAGGTTCTAGGATTGTAGGTTTGTGTGTCAGCCTTTTTGCATTCAGTGAAACTCCTCTACCTTTTTAGTGCTAGGGAGCTCTTAAGAAATCAAGGCTATATGGTCTCAAAAGCAGAGGATTTAAACCAGGGATTCAGACAGGTATCATCAATCACCAGCAAGCAAACATTTGGGTAAAAAGGTGAAGTACTGTAATTTACTTCCCCAACCCGATTTCTGGCTAAGGTACCCTGGAACGGTCATAAATATAAGATGCTTAAATGACCATCAAAAAATTAATTTTTACATGTGAAGAATTATTTAAGGATGAATTATTCACAGTCCCCTTCCTACCTGCATTGCGCTTTTTAATCTACAATTTTTCTTTGCCATTCTCAAAAACACTTATGTTCACAGATACAATTCTGTAGTGCTGCCTTGTCTCTTCACAGCATTAAGAATAAGAAAAAAAGCAGACAGTGTGACAAATTTACAACTATTTACAACCAGTACTCTAGAAATAAACAAACTGCAACCTCTTATCACAGAGCTCTCGTACCTGAAATGCCGTGTAGTGAAAATTATATTACCTGTTAAAGCTTAATGCAGTAAGAGAAGGGCTGAGAGCACATCTGTAATTTACAGGAACGCTGCATTTGGGATAATTGCTGTATCAGTGTAAAGCCAGCACTACAAGTGAGGCCATTGAACCGAGTTCTCACTTAACAGAAATCCAAACATCTTGAGGGATGGAAATGCATAGATAAGGTAACCAAGGCAGTCTCGTAATTGCTTACTGATCTGTAGCAATCGATTCAGGACTAAGACGTTTTCAATGCTGCTGGTCTCAGGCTGTATGAAATTACTTCCCTTCCGCTTGTGTCTTGTTTTCACAGCACTGCCAAAGGGCAAAGAAAAGGGCTGGTGTGGAGTTCAGGCAGGCAGCCCTGGAAGGCGGTGACCAGCCACAGAAAACATTGACAACCAACAGTCTCCATCACACTGGTAGCATATCACATGAAATGTAATTGTTCCATGCAAGTTATCTGGAGGAAAAGGGCCATACAGGGTTGACCTTGGTCAGCCAGTTTTTCTTAAAGCAATTGTTTCACTTCTCACCTGCCCAAGCTGACCTGACCCTGCTGCAGCCCATATAATCACACCAACTAAATAGAAAAACAATCAATAAAATAGTTCAATTACAGATTGTTTGTGGGTAAGATGTAATTAATTTTAATTTTGGTGGAAAAAAAGACCACCTGAAACAAAGAAAAAAATTAACTTTAAACTACTTGAAATATATCAATATTTAACTGACTTCAAGGTCAAAATCAGGCAATTTGCTTGTATATTCTCAGAAAACACATTCTGGATTTCAAGAGTACATCTAGTGAGTCTAGGGAGGAAACACCTCATTCCCTGCTTTCTATTGAATTGGAAGTGCGTTTTCTGTGACACAGAGCCCAGAGAGTACCTGAAAATACAGGTCTACGTCTGTGAGCTGTGTAAGCATGGAGCTCATCTGAAGCAAAGCTAGGAAACCCTTTATCACCTACGTCTCAAAACATAGATTAGAAGTACCCAGTCAGCCACATCCACATGCAAAATCTGCCAGCATTGGCAAGTACAGGGAGCTTGCTTCCTGAACCCCGCTCCATTTTCCTGGGATCTGGTCTCAGGCCAGTAAGCAGCCACACGAGGGAAGGGAGTTTGACCAGCGCAAATCTGAGCGAGTTACCGACCTGTGTGGTAACCGAGATCAAAATGACTCTGTCAGCCCGAGCCCCTTCACCTGTCCACTGAGAGTAACACTTCTTTGCCCTGTAGCTGGCTCAGAGGAATGCACATGGAAAAATTTAAATGTTGTTATAATAACCTAGCTGCTCTCCTTGCTTTCCTATTTTAAGAAAGCTTCCTGAACAGCTGCTGAATTGGACCACTCACAATATTCCTTTCAGGTCAGATGGCTGCACTGGTGGAGCAAAGCATATACAGGAACGCCTGTGACTACAAAAAGATTTTCTAAAAAAAATTTGCTTTTTTAAAAAAATATCTTTAGCAGCATATTCCCTTTTCTAGAAGAAAAACAACCACCACCTCCTTCACATTACATCAAACTATAACCAAGTAAAACAGTATTACTATGCCTTACCAGAAAGTTAGTGCCTATATTTATTATGTCTTATTTAACAAAGTGCAACTTAGTGCAGTGAAATATAATCTTTCCATGTTGTTCCCTGGCCCACTAAAATTACCAAGGAGTATGATCTGATGCATGTTATACCTTCTGTCCCACCTGTGCTCTGCTATTTAATGTAATAAAAGCAATGCTGCAAACCTTTGACTGCTGATAGCGCTAATATACACACTGTGCTCAAACCCAACACACACCCCCCCACCTCTCCGGAGGAAACTAGTGACCCATTTTCATATACATCAACTCTGTAATGTTCAACTAGTTTCTTGTCTCCTTGCCCAGGTGTGCAATGAAGTGACAATTCAGTGATTCACAGCCTTGATGGTGTTTGCTGTTGATGTAAAACAGGGACAGATTAACTAAAGTCAGCTGTACCACCCCAGGCTAAGCAACACAGCGTGAGCCTGGAGGGCAGCAAGGGTGGATTTGCTCCACTCCTCACCAGAAGATGGCTGGGCCCTACATGGATATCAGGGACACGAGGGCACCAGGTGGCTCTCAAGGCCCTGACCACACTTAGTAGGGGCCTCCACATTGCCTCTGTATTTAACTGTATAAAAATATATTGTTTATGCATATACTGGATGCACATTGTGCAACTGGACTTCCCAGCTCCACCTCAGCCCTGGCTCGTCTCCATCGCCTTGCCCAGCCCTGGCTGGCCCCTTGGCTGATTGATGCCTGTGGACTGTCTCTGCCCCTTGCTGAGGCATGTTGGCATGGGCAGCATCCTGCCGGCCTTGCTGCCTCCCTGCTCCTCCCTTCCTGGTGGAGCAGCCCCGACCGCAGAGACGAGGCTTCAGCCCCAACCACCGTGGGATTTCTCCTAGTGCTAATTTCACATCTCATGGGAGAGAAATATAATGAGAAGTGGCTACGAAGCAGTCATTTGTAAATGGGATAGCACAAAGGAAGAAATGAGAACAAATTTCCATATGTACAGTCCCTGCTAAACAATTATCTCTGCAAACCTCTCCACAGTGTGTGTGGTACATGCTGCCTTCTTTATGGGATCAGCCGCACAACCAGAATAATTAATTAATCTAAGCACCATCACATCAGCTCAGAGGATCTGATATAGCAGCTGGATCTGACTTGCTTTATTTCAGAGATCACAGTTCACACACAGTGGTGTGGCCACACAGATTAGTCGTATTAAATATAATTTGGGGCTAATTAATGAATGCTGCATTTCAATCGAGCCCAGACCATGATCAGACATCTTTGTTTACAATCTCTACATGTCAAAACAACACCTTCTCACATCCCCATTTTTAAACTAGAACATAATGTGGAGAAGTAACCCACCTGAGGAAGAGCACAGTGGCTACAGAAGGCTGGCTGGGCACGGGCAAAGCCGGTGTTGAAGCAGAAGGGTGCGTGAGCTGGGAAGAACAAGACATGAGGAACAGCTCTACAGGTGATAGCTCAGAGGTCCTCTTCCTATGTTAGCCTCATTCCTCATGTCACTGTTAGGGTCAGTAAGTGACCCAATGGCAATTGGGCTATGCAGCTAATATTTTTAGCCTAGCATAAGAAATGCAAAAATGGTATATTTTAAAACCTGAGGTGGAAAAAATATCTTATTAGATCTGATCCACTTAAATGGCTGTAGTAAGATAGCAGAAGGAAAGCCAGACATGGAAAACAAGCTACCAAGAAAGACAGACGTGATTTTGTAGGGGATGCAGTGAAAATGTGAATGGCCTCATTTTAGTCAGGACTGCCAAAGCTAGAGGTTGGCAACCGTTGGTATGTAGGGGAAAGCATACTGCCAAATGAAGATATCAAGGTGTTCATCATTTACACTGATTAGCTGGAGAAGATCCAAACAATTCCCTGGTGGGGGCTGGGGGGGGAGGGGAAGACAGGGAATATGGCTCACCCTGCTGAAATAGGTTATTTTTCATTGGAAGGCAGTATTACTCCTGATCTTGTAAAGGAGATTAATGACAATTTCTTTGGCAATAATTAGGACACCTAATAGAGAGGACAGAGGGTTCATCTTCTTCCCTTCCCCTTTATTTTCAGTTGGATCTACTACTGGTTCTACATGAATTATTACTAAAAATCAATGCCTCATGCTGAACTACATATTCTGGATGAAATGGAAGAGCTTCTTAAAAATCTATGCATGTTCACTGAATGCAGCTGATTTTTGCACAGGAAAATGACATTTAAAGAGAAAAGTATCCACTTATTTTATTGCTTTTTATTTTGAAATCTTAAATGTACAATCTGGTTGTCCAGCCATCGTATATCGCCCTACTAATTTCTTTCAAAAATTCTTTTGAGTGGATACTGGCACACCCAGTATAGATTTTGAAAGTTCTGCTTTATGGATCAAATCTTCTGACACAAGCATTAGCATCCGTCATGTCTGCTCATACTGTAGTCATCATATGGGCCAAGGCTCCTCAGATGACCCTCTGTTTCCCCTCTGAAGACTTATTTTGCATTGGGATTTGTCTTGGTGCTCACTTTACTGCAGAACTGCAAGATATGGATAAAAGACCTTCCTCTGTCCTTTAGTGCTTCAGCGAGTACTGGACTCAAGTGAAGAGCTCAGCTGCAGTCAAAGTTTGTTGTAACAAAGAAGCCTGATTAAATAAGAGAAATTTAACATTTGGCAGAATCCTTCAGCCATTCATAAAAGGAAAAGTCAAACACAATATTTAACGTTTTGATCAGAAACTCTGCTTAAGTCTTTGACTTGCATCCTTGATGACCTTTAAATTGCATTTGAATAGATTTCAATTACCAAGGCAAGAAAATTACCCTGGCAGATGGACCAAGGTCATTATCAATTTGCTACCATGTCTACCTTCCCTTTTGCTGAGGCCCCTGTATCTTCTATGGCTTTAGAATAATAAATTATTTTTTATTCTTCAGAGAGTGATGTAGCTTAATTTGTTTTAAATCCTAACCCAATCTGCAACAGATGTTATAATTGTTGGGTGGAATACTTGAGAGACTGTGGCACATCTCCATTTTGATTTGCTGTTGGAAGCCTCAAAACACTATAAATGAAAGTACAGAGAAGGACAGAAGCAGAAGGGTGACTCAAATGCGTTAGCATCACTCTAGACAAAAACTCTGAAAAAATAAAGATCAAAGGGTTAAAGTGATCAAGTGAATCTCCAGTAAGAAGGAAGAAATGTCAGAGGTTAGACCGAGAACTGAACTATGGAAACTGTGACAAGAGACAACTCACAGATTTGAAAACATTAACTCTTCACTAAAAAAGAAGCCATAAGAGGCTTCTTCAACTCACGAATACTGATATAACAGTCCAGATAGAAAATGGGCAAAGAATGGGCACTACACACTACATTAGACAACAAACGGTCTCAATCAAGTATGTTATGAGAGAGTGAAACATTCAAGTTTTCTTGTTAAATAATACTGGTCTTTTAGAAAAGGAGACAGGAAAAAAGATTCAGTAACTGTATTTTTCTTCCAAATGTTAGGTGGTTACTCTTAGTCTTACAAGTAAAAGCAAACAAAGACTGTGTATCAACATAAACTTCCCCCACTGCCCATGAGTGTATCTCAGCAGGGACACTAGCTATCTCAATTTGCCCTGTGCCTTTGGTGTGTACACGCATCCTGTACTTGCAGGATGGATACCGAAGGTATTTTGCCAAGACACCCCCAAAAATGATCAATCTGTAAATGGCAGTTACTAATTAGGGTGGCCTTTACCTGGTAAAAACAGGCCCAGGCTTTTAATTCTTCTTTCAGAGTTAATTATGCCAGTTTTGTTTCAGACTGAAGACTTAAATTAGTCTACAGTGAAGAGTTGTAGGCTTGGTATGGGCTGACCAGCAGCTTAATTATAGCTGTAATCTTACTAATGCAGAAAAATTTTGTTGTCTTCCCTCTTGGAGATAGAAGTGGACTTAATCTTGTATCTTAATCAAGCTTAACAGAACATTAAATACAAGTGCTATCAGTAGCCAACTCCTTTAATGAAGGCAGCAGTACATAAAGCTGAACTGAATTATTAATGAAATTACTCCTGCTGAACTCACATGATGGTAGAAATATTCTGTAAAAAGCGTCGAGTAAATGTTAACATTTTCTTACAAAATAACCACTATCTTTGATTAATGGAGACCTAATCAGACTATACATTAAATTTGAACCATCTATATATTGTCATGGAAGTAATTTGTGTCATCTTTCAAAACCAGCACAAATTTGGCAAAGTACTACATGTAACACAGGGTCTTGATGTAATTAACTTCAGTAACTAAAATGCTCATAAAGCGTGTGTCCTGGGCTAAGCACAGCACTGCCATGGTCTCAGTTTCAAGAGAACTGATGGGTCAACACTTAAATATTGTAACAGAAGCACGGGAAGGTTACTGTAGGCAGACCTTTACAGTTGTTTTATATACTACTGTGCCTGCACTGAAAGGAAATCGTAGATACTTTATATAATACTATAGACGGTGTGAAGATATAGAAAGTGCAAAGTGTAAGTAGGTCAAAACCCCCCAAAAGCCACCCTTATTTTTTTACATCACCCTGAAGACTCAGCATTTTAAGATGTGACATCTGGGTATGCAGTGGGTTTTCTTGGTTGGTTTTGGTTGGTTGGTTGGGTTTTTTTTAACTTGGTGAGTGGCCATGCTGATAGTAGTGCCTACACACCATGTGGTAGCAACAATACCTATTGAATTTGTTGAGACAATAATTATATTGGACTAGATTCCCAAAGGGAAACATGCTTCACCCCAGGAAGCTTCTGCTGGAGGCTCGCACTGGAGCTGCCCCCGATGTCAGGCTCAGCTCTCTGCCTCTTTCAGAAGCTGCTCTATGGCTCTGTTAGAGAGTCACTACATAACCTCAGGATTTTCTGTATTCTGGGGGCTTGCACACTCCCCTATAGCAGAATGGAAGAGAGAGGTCCCCTCCCTGCTCCACAGACTATATTTTGTTTCTATCCAGTAACTCTTTTAAAGTAAATCAGACTTTCCAGTATGGCCCATCTGGCAGAAACTAAACCAAACATATCCTACAGATGCTTCCGGCTTGTCTTTAACATTCTCTAGGAGGCATCAAAAAGCCCAGACCATGCAGAGAACATCTCACTACTTCACTTTACCTGAGCAGCATAAAGGTGAGGGCTAATTTTCCGAGGAAGAAAACTCCCCACAAATAAACACAAGTGCATCATAAAGACCCCTAACCTACACAAGACACATACACTAAGAGAGATGATTCTGGAGGAAAAAAAGGGGATGGGACAAAAGAAGCTATTTTGTCTCACAAGATACATTTTGCCATTTCTTTCAGGCCATCAAAGCAGGTAAATGCTGACTCTCTCCTAGTTTCTCCTGTCCTCATCTCACAACCTTTCATCAGCAATGTTACTTAAAAAAAGAAGCCTGAGATAAAGCTTGTATATTTAACTGTAATTCAGGAGCAAGCTTCATGGAGAGACAGATCAGCTTACTGCGATGTACAGAAGACACCTTCATGTTAGTGAGCGGTCGTGACTTTTTAAACAAGGACTTAACCTTTCTAAACTTGGCATAGGTCAAACAAATCAAGACATGCCTCATTCACAGCAACACATTCTATATACAATGCAGTGGATTTTTCATGCACTGGTATTGCTGAAAACTTTACTGTCGGCTCAAGAAGCACAGAAACCAATGCACCGAAAGGATCTAACACTACTGTGTTTCTGCTTCATGACCACTTCTGGCTCTTCCTTCTGTGCTACTGAGCTCCATTCACAAACCCTAAACAACATGGTGTCTAAGCAGGGCTATGAAAAAGCACACCACGGGGAGGGATGAATGCTGAACTACACTGACTGACAGTAGGTATGAAAGCCAAGATCTATTCCCAGTTCTGCTATGGACTTGCTACTTCTCTTTGTGCCTCTGTTTCCCTTTGTTATTTGTGAAGCAACTGGTATTACAAAATTATTCAAATGTTTAGGTCAAAAATACAATACAGGACAACAAAAGGATACATCCATCTATTGCCATATTTTACAGCTCAGAACCCTGGAAATCTACCACACCCTTAAAATTGGCCAAAACAGATTCAAACTACATTAGGAAAAGAAAACCTGCTCTCTCGCTTCAGAAGAGAGAAACGGTGTAGTTTTATAAGGCAATTAGAAACAATGTAGGTTTATAAGGATAGGTGTTTTGGGATATTTTTGAGCAATTTTGTCCAACATGTTGCCAGCACAACAGAGGTTTTACTGCAATAAAGACAGGTGCTATTTATTTATTTATTTTTTTAAATAAACAGCATCATGATGTAAAATTTGCATCTTATCAAACAGGTTAGCTCATATAGCGATGTGTACAGAGCTCCATGACTGTGTCACCATCAATCAACGTCAGCCTCATTGGAAAGGATGCCTTAGAAACATCACAATGATCTTGCTGCTACTAGGAAAGGCCTTTAACTCTGGGTGCTGTGATAGGGTACAGGGTTTTACTGTTCAGGATAAGGCAGCAAGATGATATCAAATGCCCTAGCAAAGTTATATGTCCCTTACAACTAAGCTGCACACATCAGGTAACAGTATAATAAGGTCCGATCCCTGTTCTATGTAATTTTGCTGGTAGAAGTTACAAGAGTATTTCTGTCATTATATGCTGTTTCAACCCAGGCAGGAGTTTTACTGAACTAGTACAAAGCATGGATTTATGAGAGATGTCCTGCTGGTACAGCCTGTGGGTATTCCTGTACTTGCAAAGGTGTCTTCTGCATAGGTATGGCCCCAAGCATATGAATTGAGAACACAGAACCAAGCATCAGCTAGACAGAAATCCCTTTGTGGTCTTCCCCTCTTTGAAAAGTGGTGCTCCAAAGAAATCCCAGACTAACTCCAGACATTCTTTAGGAAGTTATTAGTCCTTGAGAAATTTGGCATGTTGAAGTTACTCTGCATCCCTCAGGGCTAACCTCTCCTAAATGCAGTGGACCAGAGCCTAATTACTATGGCTCTCACTGTAACTAGAGCTAGCCTCTGTCCCCTACACCAAGAGGGAGCCATTAGTAATTTTCCCCCAGGAAGCACAGTTCATTATATGCTGCTGTCAACTACAAAATAGCTTTTGGCTCCTTTAGATTTTTTGTTTTGTTTTGCAGCATGACACAGAATAAAAGACAATGTGCATCGAACTGTTTATGTGATAAAAGGCACGACTGCCACTAAACAAGTTGAAGCAATTCGATAGCTGAAAACAACTGTTTCCTGCAGAGAATTGATGTGACAAAACTTGGACTCATTTTTGGAGTCAAGCAATAGATCTTCAGTGCAGTACAGAGCAGCAAGTGTATCGAACACCGGCTGTTCAGCACGCAGCTTACCCCAAATTAGCTTTATGTGAGATGGTCTCATTGCTTGGAGAAGATTTCTTACGAACACAGCCTTGATGGCATTTTCTAGGCTATGAAAGTATATATGGAAGAAACAAGGCAAACTGCGGTAAATGTAAGGTTTAATGTGTCTGGGATAAGCTCCTACTAAAATTTTCATATGACGTATTAAGGCTCAGATTTAAATACTGTGGTCTTTGTAGGAAATGTGTTTACCTGAGAAAAGAAGATCCAGACATTTAAATCTGGTACTGACAAAATGGTGGGGATTTTACCACCAACATTAAAGGAAATAGGACCGGGTTGTTGGGGCACGATGCTCTTTGTTTTATAGTGATGACCAGTCCCAGCAACTCAGGCAGAAGTTAAAAGCAGTTAATAATTTGGGGGACTTGGCTTGAAAGTAACTGAAATATTGATGCCTACCTCACCTTGGAAATACTCCATTTGCTTGTGACAGCTATTGGGGGACTTCATATCTTGTGAATGGACATGACAGGACCTTCTTTCACAATCCCCACCCCCAAACTATCCCCCACGCCTTCCCACCAGAGAAAGGAGTACATTTAATGTTTTAATAAATAGCAACACTTGAGTATTACGATTATGTATCTCTCCAGTAAAATAGTTGGAGGACAAGAAAATAAACAGGACTTTTTATCTACTTCAGTGAAAAAAAGACGACACGATATGGCATAGACAGATCAAAATACTTCTGTAAAATGAAAATGTTTAACAAATAACTACCCGTCTTCTGTAAAGTGTTAGATCTACTACTCCAACTTTCATGAAGAGCATTTAGAAAACAGAAGTTGACACTTGTGTCTGCTCTGAATTTGTAAATTTCACTTGAACAAATTTTGCTGTGATTCCTCCATCTATCAACTTTTTCACTGCAGCATTTGGTTACCTGACAGCTACCAACTTATTTACCTGCATTCTGTGCATGGAAATTGTCATACCCTTTCATCATTCCCATTGTTCTCCAAAACCTGCCAAGCTCTGTTATATGCTTTCTTGCATGGGAGGAAGGCTGCAGGGACTGCAGAGCTCAACAGTAGCCTGAATATAAATACCAGAGGGTTTAACAATTGCCTGTACGTGAAAACTGTGTCATGTAAAACAAGTTCCATCCAGGACTGATAAACATGGCAGGGTAAAGCAGAAGGAAGTCCAAATATAGTTAACCGGCTGTGAAAGGAACAAATTGTGGCAGGGATAGGAACAAATGCAGGTGGAACTGTCTGTAGAGCAGATACCAGAAGAGGAACAACCATCTGAAAAGCACGACCATATAGCAAATCTGTCATGTTGAAATCAATGAGAAAGCCTGGTGCAAAATAACACATCATCAGAGCGGGGAGAGCAGAAGGGCAAATGCTGCTTTCCATATTGTGCAGACAGAAGTCTGCTATGATGACTCAGAGCTATGCAATAAATCCATACATGCTTGAGCCTTATGCTTACAACCGATAAATGCTTATATACAATGCATTTATGAACTTGCATATGGTAAGCTCAACCACTGCAGAAAGCCAGCCTAGAACTAGATGAGTCTCCAAGCCAGATGCTACTTTTGGAGCCTTTTGCACCTACTTCCAAACCAAGTCATTGACAAGTTTGCATCTGTCAAGATGTGGGCACAGCACAGCCTTGTACCATGGGAAAATGGTGTTCTCAGGAATGGACAATACTCATGATTGGTTTTTTTTCTGCTGCTGAACTGATGTTTCCATTGGACTGTCATTGAGATAATGTCAGGCTCTCTCCTGGATAGTATCAGCCAGCTCAGATATAGAGATTGGATTCTGTTCCCTCCTTCTCCTTTGTCAATATACAGTTAACGTGTAAGTGAACTGCAGTTAACACATAAGTGAACTAAATTTCATCTGCCGTTTTATTGCTATGCCACTGAAGATCCTTCTGCACCTTGTCATGCTTGCCTCTTGTCTTTTTTACTCTTATCACCTAGCACAGGATGTGAACAGGCAAGTAATATGTGCCTCCTGGCCAGGTACCTGGCAAAGATTATTCTTCCCCAGAAGTAGGGAAGAGAACAGGACAAAGTCAGTCATGCTTCCTTTTATAGTCCAGTTCAGCTCCTGGGGAAGCCCAGTGGTGCCTGCTCCCAGCTGCATCTCTGCCTAGACCAGAGCCCACAACCAGCAAGCACAACAAGCAAGACAGAAGGATGCAAAGAAGCCACAGTGTATACCACCGTTAAGGCTCTATCCTGCAGTTCTAACAGGGTTTCAGATCAGACTCCATAATTATATAAACAACATCTACATATCAAAAAACACAACTGCCCTTGTAAACTTGAACAAGAATTTCTGAGTAAGAAAATACGATTGGTCAATTCTCATACAACAAAAAGCCAAATCCTGACAGAGGCAGTTGTTCCTCATCTACAGGTCACAAACCAGAGTAATCTCCATACTTCCCTTCTTCATTTCCTCATCTCTAATCAAATGCTAAGTCTTACCTTTAGCCTTTCAAAGAAAACTGTCAACCTAGTTCTATCTAATTCAGCCCCACACCTGGAGATGCCTGAAGTGTCTTGGCTGAAACTTTTCTTCTAGGAACTGGCCTGAGGGAAAGTAGAAATAAAAACTCAAAAAACCCCCCAAAAGCACATAAAGAATTAATGGTCTTGTAGTGAACAATCTGAGGTGCTCCTAACCCTATTTGTAATACATCAATTTCTTTTGGGATTAATGTAATACAGAAATGTTAATATTAGTCTTCAGTCTTCTAATTTCACTGGTTTAGAAAAAACCAACAGTGCGCTGTCTTATTTTAGCATGAATAAGTGCTCAGGTTGCAAATGTATAGAAATATTTAGGTAGATACTTAAACATATTCTTTCAAAGTTATTCTGCCTCTCAGTTCTTAATCAGTACCTGTTTTTAAATAGTAGACAGGAAAACTACTCATAGTTATCTTCCAGCTCATCCCACTGGAGTAGATTTGAAAGCCACAGACTTTCTAAAAGGCCTGGTAACTTTTTTCACATGGAAAAAGGGAAGGCTGTCCCAGATTGCCTAAGCAGAACTCACTGAATTAACAAGACACATTAGAAGTAAGCCTTGACTTTCTGGCCATTTAGGCATCAGCTCACCGGTACATGGTGTTTTGCCATTGTGAGTATGCTTCAGGCATTTAAGGTACTTTAGATTTGGAAAAAAATAACAAAAATAATTCTCCAAGAACCAAAACCTGCAGTCTCTTTGGAATTTTCTTTATAGCTTTGTATCAGTCACTGATTAGGAAACAGCAGTAGAGAAGACTAGCCAGCCTTGAACACACTGTGAACTCAGCTTTCCTTTCATTGTGTACACAAAACACACAACTTGGTTGAAAACAATAGATCGCCACAGATTTACTCCAATATGCTCTTGGAATTTCCGTTAAGACGTGTTCTTTTTCCTGATCTTTCCCATCTTCATTCCACTTTAATCTGGAGGTGGCAAGAGCAATCACCATTAGACTCTCCTAAATGAGCAGCTCCAGGCTTTCAGGGTTTTGCCAAAACCAGAAATACACCAACACAAACAAACAGCGCAGGGAACACAGATCTAAAAAGTGGCTCTTAGCAAAGAAAAAAAGGGCTTTTCAGGAAATACCACAAAAGTGTATAAAACAACCTCTACCCAAGATTGTTTCCCAAGACTTAACATTGCAATAATAACGTAACAGTCAAAATGCAAACTATTTCTATTCCTGAGAAAAAGAGGTCATTTCTGCTAGTTTTATGAATTCAGGTTTGTCTTTGTCCAGCCCCCACCCTGAGTGGTCTCTGCAGCCTGGCACCCGGCATGCCAGTGCAGAGCAAAGACGAGGAGTTCTTCCAGTTCTACGTTAGGAGGATTTTTTCTCCATATGACTTTTACATGGGAAGTCCACATTTTTCCTCAATCACCACCTTTCCAAAATCCTCTAATACTTAATTCTGCATTTAAGCCAAGTCCATGCAGCAGGAGACCATGTGTGAAGATGATAAAACAGAAAGCTTAACAAAACTCAGCTTCCTCATGTCCACCAGAACCATTAACCCGAAAGATTCCAAACAACATCTGACACTTAAATACAGCTCCAACATCAAAGTGCTTTACAGACCCCACATACACTGCAATAAAAGACTCAGGGAATGTAAAATGCTCCTGTCGGGATGACCGTGTCAGTAAATCTGGTTTAAATATGCCATGTCAGGAGATGTCTATCAGCTTCCCTGAGGGCTTACTCCTTATCTCACAGATCTCCCTGTAAAAATCTTCCAGACTCTGTAACCAATTGAGCAATTGTGTGTAAAACTTAGCATTACACAGATTTAGACAGAGCATCCAAACAGACAATAATCTCATATACTACATCCATCCATTGGCAGAAAACAGCCAGGGACTCCTACTGAAATTTGCTTCCATGGTAGATGAGAGGGATCTTAGAGAGGGAAAGAGGGGGTGCAGGCACAAGGTGTAATGGAGCAGAAGACTTAAACAGAGTAGTGGAAGGAGTCAAATCAGATGTAGGACTGGAGATGCTAATGGAGAAAAACAGTGGCTATCAGTATACGCGGGTGTAAATGGTGCAGCACAGGGCAGGGTTAGTCTCAGAAGCTGAGACACAGTTGCTAAGAGTAAAGATACAGTCCAACACTCATAGAAAGTTATTTTTAATAGTTGCATCCATGTTTGGATGGAGATTAAGGAATTTATTTCAAATAAATTTTAGCATGTAAATTACATTCTAATGATTTTGCTTTTTAAACAAACTTGTTTAAAATTTAATAAGAACCAATTATGAATCTCCTGAATATCTGAACTTTTGTAATCTATTAAAATAATTTATATAAGAAATATTGCATTACTGAATCATGCTGTGAAGTTTAATAAGTTAAAAGATGATGAATGGAATAAATAAGAGCTGTAGCTGGAGATGTCAATTCAAGTTCTATAAATAATGCAGCAAATAATACTGTGACAGAAGTATCCAAGTGAACTCCTGCCCTGTGCTAACTAATTTTCTACCACAAATGCAAGTATTTTTGTTTTGAGGAAGTTTTGTCCTAATTTTCAGTTTCCATTACTCAGGAAGATTTTCTTTAAAGTATCTAGAAGTTAGAAACACACTGTGATTTTAAAACCAGTATTCTTTACCTTCCTCTTCTTACCTACAAACAAAAACTGGCAGAGAGTGTAAGAGCTCAGTGCTAAAGGACTCAGTACGGGCCAGACTTTCTGAGGTCTTTTTGATATCCAAAGGTGCTGACAGGTTCTTTGGTGCTACTGAAAATTCCCCTAAACACCAAGTCTCCTACTATCATTACATTATTATTTGTTTGTGAAGAAAAACATGAATTTTCAATCTGACCATAAGAAATGTATCCTTTTTTTTTTTGAAAATAACAAATGCACCAAAAAATTAAGATTGAAATGAATCCCCTCAAGTTTCTTCCTCATCTACTGTAGGCATAAGGTCAAGCAAGCAAGGATGTAGAAACTCTCTGATTTGAACTAATTCCCGTTGGACTGAAGCAGACTTACCGCTCTTGCTTTGTTCCCCTACTCTTGTTGAAACCCATGAAAATTTCATGACTATTAGACCTAACAGGACTCTAGAAACATTCATGTTTCAAAGAGATCTCTCTCTGAATCTCACACTTGCCCCAAGCAGAGCCCACTTACCACTCATTGCTAGTACATGCCTCTGAGGTACCTCTGTGTGCCCCTGGCTGCCTCCCTACTGAGGTCTCCTCCTTCCTACCAGGGCTGCTGTGTCCCAGCACCTCACTGTCTTTGCCCAGGTGACTGCCAATCAAATACACCAAGATTATGGCAGCCCTGTGCTGCCGAGATGTAGCATTTCCTATGACTTCCAAGGGGCTGCCTGAAGGCAGCCTTTTCTGCACCCTGCCTGCACGTAGCGACAACAGGCCAAAAGACTACTACTACTACTGCAGAGCAACACTAAATCCATTTAAAAGCCCAGCCTTTAAGCATATATTCATCCCTCTTCCTTTTAAAAAATGCAACCTCAGGGCTGTCCTCACTCTACTTTGTACTAAGAAACTTCTCTATCAAACTGGTTCTGCCACAGACCGTAAACAGTGTATAAACTCGCAATCTTCTGTTACCATCTCCTACTCTTCAATTAAATCCCTTCATGATAATACGACACACTACATTTTCTGCTAAATTTCATTAAAGTCGTAATGCAACAAAACCACTGAAATGGTTTTATTTATAAATTTCATTAAAGTAGTAATTTATAAATTTCATTAAAGTAGTAATGCAACAAAACCACTGAAAGTCAGTATCTATGTATAGAAAAAGGCAACAAAGGTTTTATTTATACCAAGGAACAGTGACTTGGTGGAATCACAGCATCAGGAAGGTACGTTTAGGGAACAAGCATGAACTACAGCATTAGGCAGAAAGCTGTACGATTTAAATCTGAGAGGAAGAGCTGTGCAGCTTGTCAGCACCAAAGAGCAGATTTTGATATTCTCCTATAGCATATCTGAAAACAGAAAGACCATTTCGCAATATAACAGTATTCATATTTACAGAGTTTTACAATATTAGAAGCTTTTCATAGAACCAACCCACACTTCCAAGACTTCCTTTTGTCAAGCATAAGAACCATAAATAAAAATATTAATTGCCTCCCCCTCCTTCCCATATTCTGAAAAGCACTTAAATCAAGAATTTCTTAAATTTTTACTGCCTCTTTTTCATTTCTGATTTCAAGAAAGAGTAATAAAGTGTTTGCACTAAATAAAATCTTTGTTTGCTTCACACAATCTTTCTTATGACTTGCATGGGTATAGTAAACTTTCTGTATTCAGATCAGGAGTAATGTCCAAACATTGTTTTAACCTTAAAGCTACAAAAAATGAAAAAGCTTATGTCCTCTTTCCAGTGGTAAAAAGCATCCATCCTACTCCTATCGGATTACAAGATGCTAAACAATAAAAATCACACCATTTTTAACATCTGGTCTCTGCTTATCACTAAATTAGAATTACAAGATGGTTTCAGCAGGTAAAAAAAGGTGATCTTAAAATCCTGAAGTTAAGCAGGATAACCCTCCCTTCACTGTACAGACCTCTGGAATGAGGAGACACTAACATTAAAATCATATAGGTAATAACATAACGAAGGGGATTAGAAGATTGTTAAAATATAAATAGTGCTCAGACTTCACACATTTACCTAAATGTTCATAATAATAATATTACATGATATAAAAGTTGTGCCTTTTTTGTTTGCTCAAATTTTCTCACAAAGCTGAAGCTTTTTCATAAAATCATTCCAAAGAGAAGTTTTGTTTCAGTGAGGAAGTATAAATATGACAAAATATGTTTATCAGTCCTCTAAGGAGGTGATATTTCTTAATTCAGTTATGGAAGAGAAGTGTACTGTTTAGTTTATTTAAAACTCATAATTGAATTTTGATTAACAGCCCAAGAATTTAAATGTAGTGCTCAGACATGCATAATTTTTGAGAATGTTACTTCAAAATATTTTTAATGAAACTTAGTAAAGATTATTTTCTTCAATAATGAGTGGATCTCCAAAATCAATACTTATTGCCTATGTTCGTTTGACCAAATTAATTTAATACAGGCTCTGCATGAAATGAATGAAACCGGCTTGTGAGGAAATTTCAGCTAGAAAGCTGAATCTCAGCATTTCATTTCCAAAAGCCCAAGTTCCCATCTCAGACAGAAGTTCTGAAGCAAATCTGGAGAATTCTGTTTGTAATAAATGAAGGCAACTGATAAATATTGCTGCAACTAGTCAATTGTGTGACTGGACTGTCAAACTTCATAGAATACTGGTTGTTAAATTGCCTCACTGAACAGAAATTACATGGATTTGAAAGGATTATAAAACAATATTGATTATCCCATCTGTTCTTCTCTTAAGGCATTTTTATTAAAATATTTGCTGGAGGCAGCATTGTCCTGATGGTTAATTTTCACAGAGACTTTACAGCCACGTATGACAGAGCTCTTATTGAGTGGATATTGTTTATGTATGACAGCAAAACCAGTATCATAATTTTTTTCTCTTTTTTGGGAATCAAATCAAGGGGTTACTAGTCTTAAAGTTCATTTTGAAAAAAAAAAAATATTATTGGCAAATAGGCATGCAACTCATTTCTGTCCTGTTTGAGGAGCAATGGACTGTACTGATTGCTAGTTATTACGCACTTGCAATGTTAAGCTTTTCATTACTTTAATTCATCTATTTAATCTGAGAGTTTCATTAACACTATTAGAAATGAACTACTGAAAAAGGGCAGGAACAGAAGTGAGGGAGGGGCTGATGCTCTGACCTTCAGCAGTAGCACACACAGAAGGAAAAAAAGGCAATACCTTGTGATGCTACATACACTTCCATTTCTGCTCTTACACCATTCTCTAGATAAAACTGTGTTCTGGATTTCTACGAGATTAAAAAAAATATAATAAAAAGAAGCAGCTAGATCAAGAACTTTTCTTTCTTCATTTTTTTCTCTTACAAGCTTGTGCAAAAGCTCATTACCATCTACCAGCTATTTTTGTAGGGAACAAACCTGAGATGCTCTCCAGTTCTTAAAGGGAAAGTCTACCTAGTATTAATCAATATTACCTGCAATGAGATCTCATCACGAGTAACAGCTGACAGAACAAAAATGAACTGCTTTTTCATTAGTGGAGAAAGCCTCTGCCAGCTGAGTTTAAAACAGGTGAACATGTGCCTACACTATTCCACTTCTTGGGCTGACAGACAGCTTCTCCATCTCCGAATCAATTGCTGCATCTAATTTGCCATAACAACAGATTCAGCCAAGTGTGTGCATGCATGTGCATACACCTGCATGTGGAGATTTTCTTTTAAACCTGAACAGCTAGATACACTCTAAGAAAGCATTTAACCATGTTTACTGATTTTAAAACATGCCCAGCAATCCTGAAGAGTGAAACGGCCTTGCTTTTCCTTCTCTGATAATGTAAGACACTATAAAGTAAGAAGTTCAAGAAAAATATTTTGTGTATTCACTACTACATTAAGAAAAAAATAATGCTCAAACACACAACAGCAGGGTGAGGGGGTAAGGCAAGAGACAAGATAAGAGAGCCCTCAGTTTAGATCTTTTGTTATATTAACAATATTCATTACATATTCAAGGAGATTTTAATGGATGCCAGACCAAGAGAAGTAACTTCAATTACTTTAATTAGTTTTCCTTCAAAACTACGTATAACGATGACAAATAGGAATGATGAAACTGATTTCCATATACTTGCCTCTTAGTCCTCAATGAATGTTGGGTTTCTCTCTGGTTTCTTTTTCCTTTCAGTTTTATTTTCTATTAAACCTGTAGTGTGGAACAGAGCATCCTGAAAAGAACTATCATTCTTCTACATCACTCTCAGGGATGTTGTATTCTAGTAAAACCAACATATTAATTAGTGAAGTGGCAATTCATTCTCCAGCTATGGCTCTTGCTCACCTGCTGACAAGTTAATGAATTAGGAAATATACATTTACTCCAGAACACCTGATTTTAACTAGGACAATTCTTATGGTCAAAAAACTCAAGATCAAACCAGGAAGACAATGCTGAAGGCTTTTTTATCCCTAACGCTTTCCTCTCTACAGCTGTGTATTTTCAATCTTTTCTGTGATAATTATACACTAATCTTTTTCATATGTAAGTACAACAAGTTTTGGTTATAACTCAGAGAAGATGGATTCCATTATTAAATATAAATACACCATGTGTATTTATATTTAATAAATTTATAAATGTCCTACTTCTGAATATCCTGCCTGGATGCTTGTGGGAGGAATAGGTCAAGGAAGCTGTTCAACATCTTTTGCTGAGACATTTTAATGAGAAAGGCAGCAGTCAAGGCAATGCTGTTGCCTTAACACACCAAAATGGCTTCTGCTGCATCCAAAAAAATCTGAAGTTTTTAGCTACAGTTTCAGCATGCTGCTTTCTGGTAAAGAAAAACTGCACTTTGATGACAGTTAGTACCATGGTGCTGATGAGTGTGCTGGTTCATCAAAGAGGCCTGGAAGGCAGCTGAGAGCTGCAGCAGAGCCAGTAGACTGATTTTGCCCCCTAAAATACTCACTAGGTGAGTGATAACAGCTCCTCAGCTTTGAGACTCAAGCCTGGCCAGCTTTGCAGCATCTCTAAGTTCTTTGTTTCTTTAAAAGCCTGACGCCTTCATGAACATTTTGCTCTCCAGCAGGCACAGCTCTGGATGCTGCTGTGTGATCCTGAGGCAGGCTGCGGCCAGACACGCTGCCAAATGCACTGACGGACACATGCTGCTCATGGTCTTTCTCTGATCTGCTGCACGTGCACCTGCTCCCAGTGCGGACTTACTGACCACATCAATGCTTCTTTTCAGGCGTTTTGAAGCCACCGCTAAACTGACTCTTTGCGTTGGAGGTGGGGACAACAGCTGCCTCTGAGATGCATTACCACTTCCTATTTTAATTAAGTATTTGTATGCAGACAGCAACAAAAGAACACATCTGTCTGCCAGAAAATTAGCAAAGTGAGGATAACAAGATGTAAGAATCAGAGAGACTGCAGTGAGCTTCGGATGTGCTGAAATCCTTCCTCATCAGATGATCATTTAACGCCTTAAGCAGGTAAAAAAAATCATTCAACTACTTAGGTCAGACACACAGTGTCTGATGTGACAGTGAGGGCACACAGTGGAAACACTTGCCAGCCATATGCAGCATTGCAGAGTATAAGATAGTAAGAAACCAATTACAGATATGTTTATATTATACTATATGCCTGTAACTGGACCAATGTCTAATCCTGTGTCTTCTACAGAGCTACTAGAAATTGGTACATATTGCTACAGACTGAATACGACCAGCTGTAAAACACTGAATTGGCTGCCAATGGTGAAAGAGGCAGATTGCTGAAGGACTGCAATTGGAGGAGGACCACGGGTGACCCACTGTTTTTGCTGTCTATTGTCTCCATCCAGGACTTCTCTTTATAATCCTGATCAAACTTCTGTCCCTTTGAAGAATCCGATGCTGAACTTGCAGACAGAAATGTTCAAATTTAACTTGCACAAGTATGTTGCAGTAGAAGCCCACTGAAATGTCCTGTATTCAACACAACGTATTTAGATACTAGTAGCTGGCTGAGAATTTTTCTGACCCACACTAACTCTGCAACTTTAGACAGGGAGAGACAAATTTATACAATCCTCCTGTGTGTGGTTTCTCATTTAAAAAAAAAAAAAAAAAATTGAACAAACTTTTTACCATTTCCTACAGGAGGAAAAAAAAAATATATTCCCTGCCCCAAAATATCTTGTTTTGAAATGCAAGCTAAGGTTTTCTTTTCCAACTAAAAAAATTCAAGTCTAAATGAAATTTAAACCCAAGGCAAACATCTCCCTATATCCTAACTGACAGGTCAGGAAAACTAACTTTTTTAACTGGTTTTATCCCATATTATGACAGGAAAATTTCTGAGACTCAATACCTCCCAGAGACAGGAAAAAAACATTTCCTGTCCTGCTCTGGTTTCCAAGAAAGACTTTGCTGGATTAGGACAAGTTTAACACAGGATGCTGGCTAAAGATTGTCCATTTGAATTGAAAGACTGTCCACTGCCTATCAGGAGGAGGAGAATTCACGACCATTACCTCCAGCTTTGTGCTATCCTGAAAAGTCCAGATAACCGCTACAAATCTGGCTGCCTACATCCAGGCCCTCTACTGTTGCTGCAGAAGTGGCTCCAAGAAACCAAGCAGTCAGTGCTTGCCAAAGCAGAGAGAATGAAGTGTTGCAACTGTCCTATCTGATTGATCATGCAGCTCTTTCAAAGCTGTTCCTTACTCATTTCCCTAACACCACAGCCCTAATAGAGAAGCTTTTGCAGGTGCTTGCTTCCATCAAGGATATAAATAAACGTGACAAGCTTTTAGAAGCAACCTGTTAGCACCCTCTTTGCATTAGCAGACTATCATGAAGAAATGGCCTTAGGCTTTTAAAGATGAACTAAGAAGTGCCTCTTCAAAGAACTAAACTGTTCAAATGGGAGAATTTAATTTCTGCTTAGTGACATTCACAGCACTGTGTTAGGCACAAATTGAGAAAGACCTTCAGTTTGCAGCTATGCTATTTCTACTCCATCCCCCAGCAGAAGCTTGGGAGTAAGGATTCCTCACAAAGGACTGAAAATCCTTCAAGTTCTTTTACATGGCTCTAGCAGCAAAAAAGAAAAAAGTCTAATAATAAAAAGAAGCTTTACAATATGCATAGAATCTTGCAGCTTTAACAGGTCTATATTTAGAGAGCTTTGGACTCTAGCACTGCATTTTCAGTCAAGAAAAGACTTAGGAGGATTCACTCCCACTAGCTGCAGTGCAGTGACAAAAGCAGAGCAACAAGGCAATGCACTAACTCCCAGCTTTGTTTCCAGAAGTGAGGCTGCCTCCCTGCACGGCATGATTGACTGTATAAGCAATCACCTGCATGCACACTGAACTGAGCTCTGATGAACAGGTGGGTACCAGCACGTTAGGGAACCGCTGATACAGTCCATTATTAGAGTACAGGCCCAGTGCTGCAATCCACAAGCATGCAGGTGCACGCACAATCAGTGTGCTCATCACCTGAAGCTTTTCTCATCCTGTCTTGAAGACACACTTTGATCACCTTAATAGAAGAGCTAACCTTAAGAGAGAACAAGAAGAGAAACTGCTATGAAAGACAGCCACAGGCACACAAAAGCTTCCTGTGCAGCAGTGTTACTCATAGCCAGCTGCTTATGATGAGCATCAGCTCTCTCATCGGCTCATGAGTCAGCAGCACCTGCTCCCCATCACCTTCCTGGAGGATATGTAGCACAGCAGCCCCAGGCTCAGCAGCCCCCTTCAGTGTCCAGCTGTTGGCAGTAGGACCTAGCCCACAGGATATGTATTGCATGCCAGCCAGTATGCCCTGCTAGATGTAAGCATGCCTTATACTAGTGCCTATACTACTCATTTTGCATATGTGTAGGAGACACTAAACAGTTACCTCACTAGAGCATCATGTCTAAACAGAATCAGATTTGAGCAGAATTAATAAAGAAAACTTTAAGGATACTTTAGGAATTCTTAGTTTTTAAGGATTCAGTAGGTAATACTTTAATCTCTGTGTAGTCTGGAAGCATTGTTTCAGTTTCAGTGCATCTTTACAAAGGTGCGTACACAGAAACTACGTAAGACTCTGCCATTCAACCCAAAAGTTTCTCTTATATCGATTGCAAGGCCATGCGATACTATTGTATCCAATGTTCAGCTGAAGCAAATAGGAATAATTTAAACATCCCATATGGGATTTCGAAAAAATAGTAATTCATGTGCATATGCAGTTCTGAAGGAGTGCTCTATTCCACACATCAATGGCTGCAATTCCTATACATGTGAAAAGTCTTGACAGATAACAATATTACTGTACTTTCTATCTCCAGTGGGAAGTAATTTAGGATCCATCCAGTAAAGTTATGATAAATCTAATGTCCTGTTTCTTATTAATTATAAGCTCAACAAGCCATTTAAGCAGGAAAGAAACACACAGCAAGCTATTTCCTGCCGTACTGCTTATTTGCTATAACAAATGGCTGCAGTTTACAACACATCACATGGAGCAAACTAGGCAGGATTCCTGAATGCAACATTGTTCAAAACACATCCCTGCATCTAACTTAGGCAAATTTGTTCTGGCACTGTGAAGTCTTTCTTTCTTCACCACAGGAAATGGGATGGTCTAAGGAGGTCATTTTAGGTGACTGAAGGAAACCCTCCTACTCCTGTGCAGCCCTCCCCACAGTCATTCCCTGTCTACAGTGTACCGACGAAGCCAGAGCTGAGCCCCTCAATCTTAAACAAAATTAACTTTGCCTTTTAATGTGAACTGACTCCAGTGGATATAGTTGTGTTTCACAGCACAGATGTTGATCTTGAATTTTTTAAAACTGACCTCATATTTGCCTGTCTAGATTGGAGACCATAGTTTTAGGTGGAGTTTTGACATCACTGAAAAAAGTGGAAATTTCTCTCATTCCCATCATTCAACCTTGTAATTTTAGGCACAGTAGCACAAACTAGGTATCTACCTACCTGACCTGTGGACAGAGTCAGATACTTGTGTATCCAGTTTGACCTAGACCACACCTGCACAACTTTAAAGCTAAACTGAGCTTAAATACATACTGCTCAGCTTTATGTGCTTCAAAGTTGCCCTGCAGAATTTGAGAACTGCAAAGAGGAAAACCAGAACAGGCAATCCATGTCTTCTTTCTGGCTCTGTAGCAGCCACACCAAGGAGCAGAAGCCTTCTGATTCCTCATTGTTTCCTCTTTCATAAGATTAAAAACAAAAAATACTCATTTCACCAGATATTGTAAGAATTTAGGTACCAGCTACAAGTTTTGTGTTCTCAGTGTAGAGAGTGAATGGAAATGTAAGATATAAACATCATGCTAACAGTCATAGTCCGTGTATGGGCCATGCTGTAGTCCACACACACATCACTGTTAATGGAAGACTTCCCAAGTTACTATTGCTCCTATTCACTTTGGCAGCTCTAATTTGATTTTTTTTCTGGAGCCCTCTTTCTAGAAAAGAAGAGAGCAATGATCACAAAACATTGATAAAGTGCATAATTAAAAGCAGACCTCACTATAATTCTTATTATTATTGTATGGTAGTATATTGGCATTTGATTTGTCATTTGCAACACCAGTTTGTAGACCAGCCCTGGAATTCTCCTTTTCTGTTCAAAAGGTTGAGTGGTGATGGGCATGCAACTGCTCCCTCACTCCTCCAGCAAGGGCTTCCTAACTTCTCTTTTCCAGGGATTACAGAACTTCTGTTCTGCAGCATAGAGAGCTCCTTGGATACCCGTAGGAACTAGAGAAAACTAAAATTGTGCCTATTCTTTTCCTCTGCCTCATTAAGTGCAATGGGATTTAAACACTGGGAACCACATACTAAAGACAAAACAATAGAGGTATCCTACTCTCTAAGAAGCCGTTCTTTCACAGATGTGGTCCTTATTTGACGAGCTCTCTACTGAGCATAAGAACAAGCAAAGCAGACCAGAGTCTACTTTCAATTAAAATCAACAGCTTTTCTTGATTCGTGTAGGACTTGACTCCAAGCATAAGACATCTGGCACAAGCTTTGGATTCTAGGGTGTCACGTTTACTTATTTCCTTCCTTTGAATTTACACAGATATACGCATATGGAAGTGGCATGAGATAATTTTGCTAAAACCCCATTTATTTATTCAGTGCTTTCACTTTCCACCATTCATTATTGCTGCTTAAATTACTTCATCTCAGGGAGAACCTTATTAGAACCCAACAATACAACATATGGTCATGTTTGCTGCCCTGTACACAGACTACTTTGACAAAGAGCAGAATCATCACAAGATATAAATGCACAGGTTCAGAAAGTGAGTTTTGCTACATGTGTATGAGAATCTGGGGGGTTTTATACTCTACCTATAAAGACTATTTTTCTCAGAATGACTGTGACTTGTGCCATAACTGCACCATGCATTTTCTTATAATGTGACTATGCAACCAAAGTCAAAGTATGAATGCAGGTTAGTCTTCATCTTACACGCAACAATGAAAGACCCTAATATTCTGCATGAGTCTATTTTCTGTTGCTTTTCTATATAGTTCCCTATAGGTTAAGGACTGCAAGACAGGGACTGGTGAAGTAAAGTCCCTCCCACGATCAGCTTTGTGACCACCTGAGGAACCTGAACATATCTAAGTCTACGGGACCTGATTACATACATCCCAGAGTCTTGAGGGAATTGGCTGATGTAGTTGCCAAGCCACTATCTGTAATATATGAAAAGTCACCCTGATCAGGTGAAGCCCCTGGTGACTGGAAAAAGGGAAACATGGCACCCATTTTTAATAAGGGTAGAAAGGAGGACCCTGGAAACTACCGTCCTGTCAGCCTCACCTCTGTGCCTGGGAAGATCACGGAGCAGGTCCTCCTAGAAGTTATGCTAAGGTAGATGGAGTACAGTGAGGTGATTTAAGACAGCCAGCATGGCTTCACCAAGGACAAGTTCTGCCTGACCAACCTAGTGGCTTGTATAATGGAGTGACTACATCAGTGGACAAGGGAAGAGCTACAGATGCCATCTATCCAAACTTCCGTAAGAGCTTTGACACAGTCCCCCACAACGTCCTTCTCTCTAAAATGGACAGATATGGATTTGATGGCTGGACTGTTTGGTGGATGAGGAATTGGATGGATGGTTGCATCCAGAGGGTAGTAGTCAATGGCTCAATGTCCACACAGATATTGGTAACAACTTGTGTCCCTCAGGGGTCCACACTGTGACCAGTACTGTTTAATATCTTCATCAGTAACATAGACAGAGGGATTAAGTGCACCCTCAGCAAGCTCACAGCTGACACCAAGATGAGTGATGAGGTTGACACAAAGGAGGGAAGGGATGTGCAATCCAGAGGGCCCTGGACAGGCTTAAGAGGTGGTCTCATGTGAACCTCATGAGGTTCAAGAAGGTCAAGTGCAAGGTCCTGCACATGTGTCAGGGCAACCCCCAGTATCCAATACAGGCTGGGGGATTAAGAGATTGAGAGCAGCCCTGTGGAGAAGGACTTGGGGGTACTGGTGGATGAAAAACTGGACATGAGCCAGAAGTGTGCATTCACAGCCCAGAAACCAACTGTATCCTGGGCTGCATCAAAAGAAGCGTGGCCAGCAGTTGAGGCAGGTGGTTCTGCCCCTCTACTCTGCTCTGGTGAGACCCCACCTGGAGTACTGTGTTCAGCTCTGGACTCCTCAGCACAGAAAAGACATGGACCTGCTGGAGAGAGTCCAGAGGAGGGCCACAAAAATGATCAGAGGGATGGAACACCTCTCCTATGAAGAAAGACTAAGAGAGTTGGAGTTGTTCAGCCTGAAGAATAGAAGGCTCCAGGGAGACTTTACTGCAGCCTTTCAATACTTAAAGGGGGCTTATAAGAAAGATGGGGATAAAGTTTTTAGCAGGGCCTGTCACAACAGGACAAGGGGTAATGGTTTATAAACTAGAAGAGGGTAGATTTAGACCAGATAAAAGGAACCGATTTTTTACAATGAGGTGGTGAAACACTGGAACAGGTTTCCCAGAGAGGTGGTAGATGCCCCTTGAATGGCAACATTCAAAGCCAGGTTGGACAGGGATCTGAGCAACCTGATCTAGCTGAAGAAATCCCTGTTCACTGCAGGGGGGTTGGACTAGATGACCTTTAAAGGCTCCTTCCAACCCAAAATACTCTATGGTTCTATGACAAGATCTCATCAGAATCAACAGCTTATGTGATCAGCAAAGGCTTTTGTGCTGTACTATGCATGTACTACTTTAACTGCAAAATTCAAATCAGGGTAAAAGGATGGAGCATTAGACCAGAACCAGAGAATCTGATTTCCATTTGTGGCTCTACTACAGTATTGACAGGTAACACAATACAAATCATTCACCACTGTGTGAAGTCTACTGAAAGCAGGACTTCTCTGCAGGAGCGGAGAAAAACAAAGTTCATGTAAGCAGTATCTGCAAAAGGCATGAAGGTAATGGGCTAAAGGCTCTCAAGCCTTTCAAAGAAATAAAGGTGATGGCCAGAGCCACCTTCTTTAAATATCTTTTCTTGTCTCATGGAATGACCAGACTGAAAATCCTGAAACAGTTTTGGCAAAGCAAAATTTGCAGGACATATTTGTCATTAAAAAAACAAACCAAAGAAACTACTGCTCTTAAAATATCACTAGGAATCAACTAAAAAATTATGTACTTCAGAAAGGGAGAACTTAACACTGGCACATACAAAGAAATACATTTCCCCTACAGCATCTGCAAATCCATTTGAGTGCTCCTGGTATGATTACTCCCAACTTTAACTTCATGCTTTCTTTCTTGAGCTGGAAATCAGGTTCAAGATGGAGACAAAAATACACAGTAATGCTCAACTTCTAGTTGAAGCTATCTGAATCAAAATTCCTATCTTGGGGAAACCATTTATTATTTTTTTTAAAAGCCCCAGATGCTGGAATTGTATAAAAATGTCAGCTTTTCATTGAAACCAGAGTTTATATTCAGCCTTCATATTTGTTGAAAGCTACCTAAAACACAATTGGACTGCAGCCAAAGGCCAAAAAAAATCAAAATTATGGTAGAAAATCCAAATGAAATTAATGTCCAAACTTATTTTTAAGGCATTAACACATTTTTTGTGAACAGATTTCTGATATCTCGATATTCATATCTGGCAATCTTGAGGAGGCGATCCAAGTGACACCAGTTCACAGTCCACTGTAAAATGACAACTTAATCTGTGGTCAAATGAGTTGTTTTGTGTCACCTTCCCTTTAACATTTAATAGTGCTTGGTCAGGTAAGGAGGGGAAGGTAGAGGAGGGCTGTCTCAGCTATTTGAAATAATACCAGCAATTTTAGTCTTTACTTTGAATCATGACTCTGAAAACTCAAGGTAGTTACTTTGGAAAGTTAATGCAACAAAAAAATGAGAGGCTGTTCTTCAGGAAAACCAGGCTGGTACATTTAGCTGGCAAAACATTTACTCAACAACAACAACAGAGGAAGGAGAATTGTATAATTTTGTTTTACATCACATCATGTTTCCAGTTGAATTTATAATTAGCTACAATTTATGCAAATTTGGCCTTTACTGGATTTAATAAACTACCATGTTCCCTACTGCCCTTTTACAAAACTGCATGGCAACAACAAGTAATGGAGTTAATGAGGGACATCATGAAAATAGTACTAGACAAACTGATAAACTCATCTGTACATCATGATGCAGCTATTTTTTCCCAACGCCTGATTTTGCTCAATTAGAGAAGAACTGGGAGATGTGCTGAATGTTATTGGAAAGCTGTTGTCAAATACTATAAAATAAGATATAAAGTTTGGCTCACTAATACAATTTGCATCCAAAAATCAAATGCTTGGGAAGCGAGGGTTTCAGTAGGGTCAACTGCTACACCTGAGTTGGCAGAGAAGTGCTAGGACAACAGTCACTGCTTCCTAAACTCCAGTCCTGCTAAGTGGCATGGCCACCTGCCCATTGCTGCCTGCCAAATGTATGCCGCTACTAATTATAACTAGTTCAAATACAAATGAGTAAAGAGAAATGGGGAGCCCATTATTACAGAGAAATACTACAAAGCACGGCCTTATTTCACCTACATGAAAGAGATTTTTGTCACTTGACAGCAGCGTGAGCAGAATCCCACTGATTTCCATGTAGCAAATTGACTGACTCTCAGCAACAAAACTCCTGCAGCTCCTGCTCTTTCTCTCAGAATATGAGTTGAGTGCTACAGTAAAGTCTCCTATTCCTTTTATCAGCTGTATGATTTGGGTTCAATATCCTGAATATTGGGGGGCCTTTTTCCATTTTACCCAGTAACTTGACAAATTCTGTAATAAATGGGTAACTCTTTGCACTCAGAGCTTTATGAATCTAACTCTTCCACCTAGGTGCTAGCCACTAAAACACCAGCCAGTGTTTCCAGGTATTCCAAGTTCTCCTCATCTGTAGCTTCTGTGGGTTGGGTCTCATTTCAGGATGAAATGTTTAGCTAGGGACAGAGAAAGAAGACAATGTGTGCACACTGTCAATACATCTTTTTGTTTGCTTTTCTACAAAGAAGGAACAATCTCTCCAAGGCTCATTTCTTCCATCAGACTCAGAACCATGGAACAGCCCTTACGACCTTGCAATTGTGTCTCATGGGCAAGATGCAACTGAGATGGGGACAAAGGGCTTCTCAAAGAAATGTTTCTAAGGCAATAACAAACACTACAGTCCTGCAGTACAGTGATCGTCTGTTCTGCTGACTCTAAGCACAGAAGCGTATCATTCCTGTCAATTACCTACAACAGTACAGGCATAGTGTTGACACTATGTCACTGCTTCTCTGCGCTCCTTCCCTTATAGGACACCATGGCCACTTTCCTCACTGCACCTTCCACTATGCAACCACTTCTCTCCTTGTCCTCAGCATTTGACTTGCTATAACCATCAGGAGCTGGCAGTGCTTGTCATAACAAGACTTGCATTTAAGTCATGCCCCAGTCTCTCACAGATTCTTATAACTACTTCAACCCTTACAGCAAATCTGCACATGAACAGGATGCAAACCCAAGATGGGCTTGTGTGGCAAGGTTTTGGTAGTTGGGAGGCTACAGGGGTGACTTCTGTGAGATGCTGCTAGAAGCTTCCCCCATGTCCGATGGAGCCAATGCCAGTCAGCTCCAAGATGGATCCACTACTGCCCAAGGCCAAGCCCACCAGCAATGGTGGTAGCAACTCTGAGATAATGTATTTAAGAAGGGGGGGGAGCAGGGAAAAAAACCTGAGCAATTGTAGTTGGAGAGAGGAGTAAGAATATGTGGAGAAACGACTCTGCAGACCCCAAGGTCAGTGAAGAGGGAGGGGGAGGAGGTGCTCCAGGAGCTGTAGCAGATTCCTCTGCAGCCTGTGGTGCAGCCCATGGTGGGGCAGGCTGTGCCCCTGCAGCCCATGAGGGTTAACGGGGGAGCAGATCTCCACACTGGAGCAAATGGATGTGCCTGAAAGAGGCTGTGACCCCATGGAAAACCCATGCTGGAGTAGCCTCCTGGCAGGAGCTGTGAAGAGGAGACCACGTGGAGCAGGTTTGCTGGCAGGACTTGTGACCCACGCAGGAGCAGTCTCTTCCTGAAGGACTGCACCCAGTGGGAGGGACCCATGATGGATCAGAGGAAGAGCGTGAGGAGTCCTCCCCGAGGAGAAAGAGCAGCAGAGACAATGTGTGATGAACTGACCACAACCCCCACTCCCCATCCCCCTGCACCGCTGCAGGGGAAGAGGTAGAGAAATCACGAGTAAAGCTGAGAAGGGAGTGATGGGTAGAATGTGTTTCTAAGATTTGGGTTTACTTCTCATTATCCTACTCTGATTTGATTGGTAATAAATTAAATCAATTTATTATTAAATTAATTTATATAAAACAGTCAAGTCTGGTTTGCCCATGATGGTAATTGGCAAGTGATCTCCCTGTCCTTATCTTGACCCATGAGCCTTTCACTATATTTGCTCTCCCCTGTCCAGCTCATAAGGAGGAGTGATCGAGTGGCTTTGGTGGGTACCTGGCATCCAACCAGGGTCAACCCACCATAGCATACAGCTTGTTTTCTTCCCTAGAACCCTGTCTGTGCAACAAGCTCCAGGAATACACACCAACGCTGATCAATATCCATCACTGAAAAGGGCCATTTCATTAGCAACAGAGCTCTGGAGGCAGCCTCTCTCACTGCAAGCTGGCTGGATGCCACCACGAGCTGCTCTCAATTTCATCTCCCGTAACTTGATGCATCATTGGCAGACAACAGATGAAAAAGGCAGGTAGACTGTGTTCATTGCCATCACCAATTTTACTGTGAAGAAAAGGCAATGTGGGAGATAAAACATTTCCTCAATTTCTCCTTTTAATATGTGAAATTCAGGTCAAAAGCTGGAAGGTTTTCTAGCATACAAAGCCATATAACACAATGAAGATGACAAGCACTGTTGACGATAGGACTCTGGCAACTTTCAATACCGCTGTATTGGCTTTGGACCGGACACTGGCCCATACCATGGCCAAACCTACAGGCAGTAAACCAGGAGCTGAACACACTATGCTTCTCCACTTCCATCTTTCTAAGTACCAAGTTCAGGAGCCAAAGCCATAACTCATTTAAGGTCTACTGCTGAACTGTCATTTAGACAACTGTGCCAAGCAAAGAGTATCAGACAATGAGAAATTGTGGGAGAGGAAGCAGTGATTTATATAACTAAGTTAACATGCAAAAATGAAGCTGAGCAATTTAAAGTTTAAAGAGGCTGTCATTAATCAGAATCAATCATAGAATCATAAAATGATTTGGGTTGGAAGGGACCTTAAGATCATCTAGTTACAACCCCCCTGCCATGGGCAGGGACACCTTCCACTAGATCAGGCTGCTCAAAGCCCCGTCCAACCTGGCCTTGAATACTCCCAGGGAGGGGGCAGCCACCACTGCTCTGGGCAACCTGTGCCAGTGTCTCACCACCCTCACAGGAAAGAATTTCTTCCCAATACCTAAACCAAATCTACCCTCTTTTACTTCAAAACCATTACCCCTTGTTCTGTCACTACATGCCCTTGTAAAAAGTCCTTCCTCAACTTTCCTGTAGCCCCCCTTTAGGTACTGGAAGGCTGCTATAAGGTCTCCCTGGAGCCTTCTCTTCTCCAGGATGAACAATCTCAACTCTCTCAGCCTGTCCTCATAAGGGAGGTGCTTCAGCCCCCTGATCATCTTTGTTACCCTCCTCTGGACTTGCTCCAGCAGGTCCATGCCATATTGGTAGAAGGTAGACTTAAATTAGATTAGAACAGGTTGCCCAGAGAAGTTGTAGATGCCCTCTCCAACCCAAACCATTTTATGATTCTTATTTGGGGGCTCCAGAGCTGAATGCAGTACTCCAGGTGGGGTGTCACAAGAGCAGAGTAGATGGGCAGAAACATCTCCTTCAACCTGTTGGTCACGCTTCTCTTGATGCAGCCCAGGATACAGTTGGCTTTCTGAGCTGCAGGTGCATGTTGCCAGGTCATGTTGAGCTTCTCATCAACCAATGCCCCCAAGCACTTCTCTGCAGGTCTGCTCTCAATCTATTCTACACACAGCCTGTATCTGTGTTTGGGATTGCCCTGACTCACATGCAGGACTCCGCACTTGGCCTTGTTGAGCTTCATGAGGTTTGCAGGGTCCCACCTCTCCAGCCTGTCCAGGTCCCTCTCGATGGCACATCCCTTCCCTCCAGCCTGCCGACTGCACCACACAGCTTGGTGTCATCAGCAAACTTGCTAAGGGTGCACTCAATCCCACTGTCCATGCCACTGACAAAGATGTTAAACAGCACCGGGCCCAACATCGACCCCTGAGGAACACCACTTGTCACTACTCTCTACTTGGACATCGAGCTGTTGACCACAACTCTTCGAATGTGACCATTGACCTTATCCACTGAGTGGTCCATCCATCAAATCCATGTCTTCCCAATTTAGGGGTACGGATGTCATGCAGGACAGCGTCAAATACTTTTCACAAGTCCAGGTAGAGGATGTCAGTTGCTCTTTCCTTATCTACCAATGCTGTAACCCCATTGTAGAAGGCCACCAAATTTATTAGGCACAATTTTTCCCTTCGTGGCAGTCAGAAGAGTATATAAGCACACCTTTTCATATCTGACTAATGAGAGGTGAGAAAGAAGAAAAGCCTGCTTTGGAAAGGACTCCTGGAACAGGTCACCCTTGACAGCCACAAGTGAAAGCCTACAGAGGCATCAGCATAGCACTCTGCTGCATGTTAAGGGCGTGTTCAGGAAAGCTCAGCAACACAAACCTCACAGGTAATTCCCTGCTCCAATGACCCCTCAATCTCTGCAGACCCCTAGGACCTGCACCCAGTTATGTGCTTGCTGCTAGTTCAGTACTTTCCTGGAGTCAGGAGGCCTGAGGTCTGTATCATGATTACAGTTAGCAAACAGCCATTTTGGTGGACTGTTGGGGATTTTACTTTTCTGCAGAAGCAAAATCACATCCTTCCATACTTGAAAATGGATTACAAAAGAGAATACAAAATTGTACAACAATAACTAAGGGTACAAATGAAATTGGGCTGGGGCACAGCTAATGCTGAGGATGGTTAAAAAAACTGGCAGAGAAGATATCAAGGAAAAGGTAGCAAAAAAGAAATAGAAACGGCAGAGGAGGAAAGACCTACAGGATAAGCAGATAAGGACAAAGCAAAACAGAAATTCTGAGGACAGGGTACAAGAAAATAGCATGTGCAAAAGGAAAAGGAAAATGAGAATGGAAATAGGAGATAAAAAATAAAAATGAAATAAAAAAACAGAGGAGCAAATATTCAGGCCAGAATAAAAAGAAATATTGAACTGTGTGTCAGCAGAACACTGCACCCATCTTTTAGGTGCCTCAAATAGTAAGAGTTTCAGCCTGGATGGCTCTGCATCTCATTTGCACTGTTTTGTTGCATTTGTTAAGCCTAAACTAATCCTCTCTGTATTGTTCCCATTTGAAACTAGAAGCAACTTTTTAAAATGTTGAACAATACAGTAAAAGAGAGATAAGCATTTTATCTGCCATACTCAGCTGCAAGCCTCACCAAAGAACAACCACATTTCACTGTTACAGCAGCTCAAGTAAATCTAAAAGCTAAACTGAAATCCCAGAAACCAAAAATCTACCAGAAATCCTGAAAACATAATAGTATGAGAAGTGAGATGGAGTTGCAGACATCTGGCTTCCAGACTGTTACACATAGTGGTTCTGCAACAACAGTTTTTCACCTGTGATTCATTTTAAACAATAGATCTGATCCTGAGTGTTACTTATCTTCTTCATGCTGGATGTTCCTCACACAGTGTATTAGGGAGAGTCTAAAAAAAATAATTAAAAAATCACTTTAAAAAAGAAAAGATCTGCTTTGGAAATGAATCCTCTGATTGCTTCTTTTTACAGCATTTTGATTTGCATCACAGAGCAACATGATATGCCTGAACTGGATTCCTCTCTGCTGAAATTAAAACCTTAAAATACTACCCAACAAATCCAGTCTGAAGTAACCTCTTCTCTTCATGAAGCACACTGTGCATGGATGTGTGGATGTAGACCAAGACTATAGACTAATACAGGTCAGAAGGGACCTCTAGAGGTCACCTGCTCCAGATGCCAGCAGCACCACCTTAGGTTGCTCAGGGCTTTGTTCAGCTAAGTTCCACAACCTCTCTGGCCAATCTGCTCCTGTGTTTAAATATCCCAATTCTGAAACCTTTTTCCATAATATTTGATTGCATATTCCTTTGTTGCAACTTTTGACTGCTGCCTCTTGTCCTATACCATGCAACTCAAGAGGACTCTGTTCCTGTTTTCTCCATACCCTCCCCTTTAGATAGCAGAAAGACCACCTTCAGCCTTCCCTCCTTAAACTTGAAATTTTTATTGTGCACCTAAGTAACAGTATCCACTCTGAGACTATTACACCACCTTAACATTTTCATTTTTCTTGCCAAAAGCATTTTGTAATCAGCAGACCCTCGGCATTGACTGCTGCTTGTACAGATCTGCTCCTGCTGCACAAAGCTATTTGCTGATGCAGAAACAGCCCTACCCAGCCAGTTTGTGTACAGCAAGCACAAGGACAGCATGCCCAGGGGCACTGCAGCACACTTAAACAGGTATTTTTTTGGCTCAGCTATAAGCCGTAAGAAGCTTAATTACATTAGCCCAAATAAGTCGTTCAGAAAAACCTTTCCAGTAGACGGCCAACAAACACACCCTTGAATACAAACTCATCCCTT
Source organism: Athene noctua (assembly GCF_965140245.1). Lineage (NCBI taxonomy): Eukaryota > Metazoa > Chordata > Aves > Strigiformes > Strigidae > Athene > Athene noctua. Next base: position 103,120,351 of record NC_134037.1, on the reverse strand, counting down.
CAGTGTTGGTTCTGGGTAGGAATTAAGAAGAATTAGAAACATTTCAGCTCTTACAAATGTCAGTCTGAAACAGCAGTTGTCTAGATTGCTGGTGGGATTTTGCCACCATCACAATTTCATGGTCATCCTCAACCTCAACACTAATACAAAGCTAATTTGATACAGTTCTGAGTCATCGCTACTTTTTTATACGTTTAAAATCTCAGTTGCTTCCAGCAACAACTAATTGTTTATTAATTCCACCACAGAAGATGCTGTAAGGGATTTACAGTAATTAGAGGCTAAGCTGCTTTCTGCCCTGCACTGTCACTCCTGCACATGAACTAATGAAGCAGTGACTGACCCCCAAGCTCCAGAGCTGTAAATACAAAGCTGAGCTCTGTGCTACCTTTTCCCTGGTACTCGGGAAAGGTACCAGCTTTGTGCAAGACAGTAATATAAAACAATTCTTCCCCCTTTTTTAAAGCAATTGAGGGGACACAATTAAATCCATCAACTCTCCATCCATCACCTTCCTGTCATCTTTCAATTTATTTCTGTCACTCTTTGTGGGAGGAAAGGTGTGCAAATGCAGCTCACAATCATGAACCCGGTGACTATTTATAACTGCAATTTATAACTTGCTAATCATTTACAATGCCTGGATTTATTTATTTTTGCAATAAACCTTAGATTCACAGAATTGGCTGCATTTGCAGGGCATTCTTTACTCTGTACTGATAAATATCAGGAGTAGAGAGATGTATGGGGAAAAAAACCTGTAAATCAGAAGTCACAATCAACTCATGTTTTACATATGCAGACAACATACATCCCACCATTCATCAAATACTGCATTACTTAAGATGCACTCATGATTAGTAAGACAGGAAATAGTAGAAAGAAGCCCTCTGTTCTCTGCTTGACCCAGCCTGTCATCCAACAGACATACTCTTCCTAACATACCCAAATGCTTCTCCACTGACAGTAGCACAGAGTTTCCAAAAAGCTAGATGATACACAAGTGACTTGATCCCCCCTCCAAATCACAAACTAATTTTTCTTAAACAATGAAAAGGTAGCTGCAGAGAAGTAAGTCTCATTTTAATGGTGAGCAGCTGTAAATGCTGGCACGTATAATTAGTAAAACAATGACACAAATATTTAGGTAACAAAAACTACAGTCTCTGTGATGACAATGATAAGAGTGATAAGCAGTCATGATTTAAAACAAACTAATTATTGTCTAATAAATCTATTCTCTTTCTGGATAAAGAACACAGGAAATTTACTAAATCTGGTCATGAGCAAAGCATAGTGGGATGGAATGCAGCTGCAGAAATGTCAAACTATCCTCATTAAGTTATACTTGACATTCTGGGAGAAATTCAAACAACAGAAACTTGGAAAAAGAATTTTTAAGTGTCTTTAAGGAACTATAATTACTTAGTGCAGGCCAAAACTATACCAAATAGCAGGATGGTGATAAGAGCAAAAGGAAAGTGGATTTTGCCTCTTAAACTTTGCCATTAAGTAAAAGAAATAAATGACATGCACCCCAAAATTCAGATGCTAATACAGTATTTTGGAGCAATCCTAATATGGTAATGATCATATTAGTATGCAAAGCTGTACAACTGATTTTTGCTTCTCCTTTTAAGTTATGGAATGAAATCTTGTTCTTCAATGCAAATTCTACTTCAGCTTCAATCAATTTCATCTATGCATGTTAATTTGAATTGTCAGGAAAAATATAGATTTTTTTTTTTTTTACATAGTAACTGTTTAAAATGGTCTAACACTAACTGATGCCCGCTTTAAAAATTAAAAAAACCACCCCACCCCCCAAAAAAAACAACAAAGAAAAAAACACCACAACAAAACAACCACAGGATTTTATTTTTGCTATAAGCTTCCTGCCCTTTTTTTTTTCTGCAGCAACATGGACTGGATTGCAAATATGAAGATAACAGTGAAAGCATAGCCTCAGTGACTTCCACATACACACTCTTGTGTACAGTCATTTGCTTAACATACATTCAGCATAATGACAAAAATGCATTTTCCCATCCCCTAGCAAATTTTTTCTTTCTGCACTACAAGTAAAGACAGTACCTGAAGTTCAAACCACAATTAGTGGAGAACAGTTTCAATGCCTTAAGGTCTCCACACCTGACAGATGTGCCACAGGTAAACTATATAAAAAAAAAAAAAACAAACCCCAACCTCTTTGTAATTATTTTGATGTTAAAGTCATATTCTAAAAAGAACTACTGTATGTTTGCAAGTCTAGGTGAGGAAAACAACCAAAGCAAACCAACCTGCTGCATTGCCACGGGGATCTATTCATAGTGTAGCTACAGGGCGTCTTCAATATTGCTCAAAAAAAACTCTTTTACAAGAAAATGTACTTACCCTCTGTCTGAAGTGACAGAGATAACAGTATTTCTAATGAAATATATTTAGGATATGTTTTTTAGCAGAAAAAACTCACTCAAGAGTCCCCACAAATTCCCACTCACCTGCCCCTCACTCACTTTTAACATTGTCGAGCTATTTTTTCACTTGCCATAATCCAGGTTGTCGAAGACATCAGTTCTGTCTGTCCTTCAGTGTTATGAGGTATCAAACTCTTTGTTGGGATAAAAAGCTTCACGCCATGTCCCCAGAAAAATGGGTGTTTTGGCCTTTTTCAAGGGAAAAATGCCATGATATTAGAAGTAAATTAAAAGAAATCAGAAATCATTTGCCAGACAAGCAGTTTACATTTATGATCTGGAGGCCAAACAATATGTCTGCTTCACCTGAAATATAAGAAAGAATGGAGAGGCTGTCTGTTCAGTAGCGTTGACCAGGAATATGCTATTCTGTAGTAACTCTGGCACTTTAAATTGAGGACTTAGTCTGGAATTTTGTCATTACTTTTCTACACAGACAAGCTGTAAGAGCCACTGAAATTAAAAACATTGCCACAGAACGACTATTTTAAGAAACAGAAATTGGTAGCATGACAAATTAAGAGATAAACCCAGAAAACTAATTACTGTCATAAAGGGAAAAGATTAAACCCTGAAGTATGCCCATAACATTTCAGATAAGTTATGTGGAAACAGCAAGAAGCACAGTGAATTCACCTTCGGCCACTACTCCCTGTGAGACCTGGAGAGTACCGATAAGGCAGGAGGTTAGAGCTACCAGAAAGAAACCAAACACAAAAATTAGAGAATGTAAAAAGCAATGCCAGCACATCAAATTCAAGGAAAGTTATGTGTAGGAAGGTTTCCTCAGGACATCTCATAAAACATATTTAGCATTTTAACATTCCTTTTCTCCGTTTGAAAACGACCACTAAGAGATTTGTCAGACAATATTCAAGGCAAGCTTCACCTGTGTGCTCAAGACTGGTAGATCTCAGACACTTCATCAACTTTTAGAAGTTGCTGTGTATAAATTAGTGTGTAATAGTACCTCATGAGTTTTCCCTCAGTTTATGGTAAGTAAAAGGAAACATGTCAGAGCCATTTTAGTTTAAGGTTTTGTGCATTTATAAACACATGTATCTATTTGGATCATAGTTACATCAGTTCTAATATTCAATGCCTATTTGAAGTTCTTTTTTTACCTAAACAAAACTGTAGCTTAATATTGGTCTAATGAAAAGGTGTGTTTTCAGCTCATTTTAATTAAGCAAATGCAGTAGTGACCATGTGAGCACTCCTACTCTAGCTCAGTAAAGCTGATGCCAACAATGGCATAAGCAAACCTGTTTCTAATCGTTCAAGGGTAAACTGAAATACTCAGTCAGCCTCTCTTTACAACAGCTCTGGGACTGTGATTTAAGCTTCTTCAAAACTAAATACCTGACTACACTCATAAAATAGACCTGGTTTAACTTCGTTATGTGAAATTAGCCCATGGTAAAATGATGCTAGGCAAGCATTTTACCCTTCTCCTTTAGACAACAGGAAGACAGTTGCATTCATTGTATTAACGAATTTGAAATTGAAACTTTGAGCTTTAAATTACCCCACTGTAACTGGAGCCAGACTGAGATTGTAATGAAATATAAACACAGCATTTCTGCAGCATCACTAGGTTACCTAATCTGAGCATGTGGGCATACAGAAAAGGCCAAAAGTAATAACAAAACCAGTAAGAATAAGAGACCCCTAGACAACATAAAAGAGACTGATGGAAAGACACCTGAAAAAAATAATGGAGGGGTGCAGACAAATCTGTAAAAGGTCACTTAAAACCAGAAGGAAATAATCCATCCCCCATCAGCTTGTAGTGGCCAGCAAAGGAAAAGAGTTCCTTGTGTCAGAAAAGATGACAGAGATGCTAGGAAGGGCAGGCTCTGGCAACCTGAAGAGCATTCCGGAAGCCCAGGGCTGGAAGGCTGCAAGAGTACCTTGTACAAGTAAGTACCTGTCCCAAGTTACACAGGGATAGGATGTGTATGCTGCCTTTAGGCAGCAAGAATGTCTGCTTGAAGGTCTTGCCTGGGCCTACTTAGGCAACTCCACCTGTGACACAGAGAGAGCACAGGCAGTTACAACTATCTACTCAATGCAAGTTTTCAACTACATTTTCTAGTGCATGATGGGAGTGTCTGCACTCGGCTCAGGTCTCCCTCACTCTCCTCACTTGACGTGCTCACGTATAACAGGGAGGAAAATAACAAATGTTCTATCTGCAGAGTCACAGACTGGTAAACCTTATTATGTACCCAGCGAACATGTGAAATGATCCCATTGTTTCAGTTTTCCAGATATTTTCAATGATTAGGGCAGCATAGTTTCACATAGGAAAACTGTCATAATTACTGCAACACCAAGACAGTGAATGAGGGAAACCCAATTACCATGCTTCACATGTATAGGCTGCTAGTAGTCTTTTAGTAAGGTGATTCACAAATAGGTACTGAAGAACGCCAAACAGACAGTAGAAAAACCACATATTTTGAAAACAGAAAGAACTGTCCAGAGACAGAATACAAAGAGGGAAGCTCAATTCCTTTCTCTGAAAACTAGCAATCTGAGGAGCTTGAAGATTTCACACTTATGCTCTTTGCTTCAGTAAAACAATCTGGAAGTTCAGGGAGGAGTGAGATAGATAATTTCAGGTGCCATGAACTTATCAGCTTCTTCATGGAGCCACCAAAGGACTAATGAAGATCTGGTATTTCTTACACAGTGGAGAAACCTACTCAGTTCCCTACAGGAGTAAAGTGCATGATGAAAGTAATGCAAAGCACTAATGGCATCTTCAACAGACACTGTACCAGTCCAGTGCTCAGAGTTAAAAATCTGAGTATGCTGTCAGTTCACACAAAAATCCTCCCTGCTCCTGTAATATTATAGATATTTGGTACCACCTTTGTGAATGTAATTTATTATAGTGAAATCTCCTTTTGTGCTTCCTAAATCCCATTACTGATTTACTTCCTCCTGAATACATTATCCAAAACATAATTCTAGCAGTGCCAAATACATCACTTCATTAATCATTTCTATGCTACTCAGTCTCTTCAGGCAGTCTTCAGCTCTTCGATGTCCTCAAACTATTCTTATTCTCTAATATCAAGACACATTCAGGATGATAATGGGATTGGGGGAAGAGAGTGACCCACAAAGTCCATGATATCCTAAATGGTCACTGATCTATGACAATTATTGCAGAGCAATATTACTGTGAGCCTGCCAGCCAGCCAAGAGTGACAGGCCACCCATTACACATTCTCTAGCTCAGAATGAATTCCGATGTCTTTCAATGACCACTAGTAAAATCAGAAACTGTGAAAAGGAATGATCTGACAAAGAGTTAACAGAAATAGAAATAGTCACAAAATAGTCAAGCATTCAATTCTTCCCTGGAAAAGACTCAGAAAAAGGATTAAAATATGATCAAAAGAACAAAATAATGGCAACATGCCTGCTTTCATGCCTCACAAGTACACTATCTGCTAAACACAAAGCCTCACTAATGTCTTATGGTATTTCAGAAAAATTGAAGTGTTAAGTCAAACTCATGTATGTTTTCATCTGCTAATAATAAAGACTCACCCCACTGGTTGGTTAGTTGGTTGGTTTGTTGAGGGAATAAGGGAAAGAATATAAAGGGAAATTGTCAGGGACAGTATATATTTGTAAAATTTGAGATGGCTGAATGTGGTTTGAGTTTCATTCCAGATGACACTATTTTGTAGGAAAGGAGATACTTTTTGGTCCTTTCTAAGGGTTTTATAGTCTTTTTAAGGTAAATGAAATACAGCCAAAAAGCATTATACTTTATGATGTTTCACTTCAAAATGACAAACCTAGAGAAACAAGTCACCCTACACATGATAAATGAGTATTTTTTTGTTTAGAAATAAAATAAAAGAGTAAAAGAACAAATGGTCACGTGTAGCACAGCCAGAGTATGTTGGCTTTACATCTTTGCTAGACCTTAGCTGGACTTTATTAAACTACGGTAGAGCCTACTGCATTCTGCAGCCTCTAGTCTGCTGACAACTGTTGGAGGTTATCAATTCCAGCAGAAACTGGAAAAGCTTTACAGCTTCTCTAACCTCTAGTAGCAATGAAAAAGTTGTCTCTGTTACTGGAGATCCCAAAGAGCTCTTTCTCTCCTGTTCACCCAATTTCTTCTGAGAAAATCAACTCTGACAAGAGAAAACCCTATCTGTTTCCAGCTGTAATGGACATGAGAGCCCTGATTGCTGAAGCAACTTTTGCAAGCTGGGTAGGTTTCTCTAGGTGACATTAACAGTGATCAGAAAAGATTCAGTTTACATTTCAAGTAAAAATCAACATGCATGCAATTCAGATTGCATTAATGCATCCTGTGCTTTGTCCTCTCAGTACCTACAACACAAAGAAGGGCTATAGTCCGACATCAAACCCAGTATTAACTCAAACTAAAGCTTCTACCACAAAAAAGTGGTCTTTCAAACAAAGTGTTCTTGGATATCTATTGGATTTGTTAACTAGAATTCATGGTTATGTGCTGTTATACATACTGAAAAGGATTAAACTGTGAACTGCCTTGATGCACTTCCTTAACACTGGCCTCTTGATCCTGCAGCCTCAGGAGATGTTCTTTTCACGTGACTGACAACTATTAAAAGAGAGGTGCCAGCAAAGCCAGTCAGAACAGCCACAATGATTAAAAATATTGAAGAAAAGAAAAAGAAAAAAGAATCCTTTTAAAACTTGGAAGAGAGGGGATGAACAAGAATTCCAACAAAGTCAGAGCAGCACTTCCTTGAATATATTAGTATCTCAGATGGCAGATGCCAATAATTTCACAGGTTTAGATCTCCACCAGAGGCTCTGAACTGTACCTGGTGCTATAGAACCTGCTTTATACCTAACCCCTTAAACAGCATTTAAAAAAAACCAAACCCAAACTCCTAAGTCTACAGTTCATACTGGCTGCAGTACAGTGCCAAAGTCAATTACCTTGCTCAGGTTATCCTTGGCAGCTGTGTCAGTGCCAGACATGCAACCTAAAGCAGCCACCCATGAGATATGAATCTGTGCTCTGCTTCTATAGATTGAAGGCATTGGTCCATATTACCTTTTAAGTAGGTGTAACTTATCCATTCAATGGAATGTGCTCTTCCAGCAAGTTGCTGATCCCACTGGTATCTTGCACTGCGCAATACACCATCCATATTCCTTGTGCTACTTTGCAGTGGGACTGTCTGCTCCACAAACCTATCCAGTAAAAGGAACTAACTGGACAACAGCTTTTCTCCAAACAAAAAGTCAGAGCCTGTGCAAAAGCAATGGAGGAAATCTGTAAAGACAGACTAAGCTTCAATGCAGGTCTCTCGTCAAGGTTTATTATACATGAATTTGCGGTGTGAATAAATGCTTAGGCCAGACCTTTTTCTTGGCTGGATCTGCCTTGTTTCCATTTCCTTTTATAGTCATTGTCGTCTTTTAATCTCTACTGGAGTTTAAGAAGGAGCTGAGAATACAGCTCCATTCTTTCAAAGCAGCAGTCAAAAGAATACCAATTAGCTTTTGTCTTTTGTTGTTCTCATGCTTTAGTTGTAGTTAAGCCAAAATATATGACTTCTCTGTCAATAGCAGATGAATGCAGACACCAAACACATATTTGTAAGATAAAAGAAATAATGACTGCTTCCTCAGTTCCACAACAGAAATTAAATCCTGCTGTTTCCAGGAGGTGTAACACTATGTACTGCCCTATGCAATTATGCAGTACAGCCCAGCAATTATGTCCTGCCCTATGCACGAGGGTATTCACCATAGTCAGAGTTAGCAACACATTCACTGACCAGATTTTCCATGAGGCCCAAGTAGCTTTCATCCCTGACAAGAGCTTCCCCAGCCCTACTAAGAGGACCACATTTACACAACCTTGCCCCTCCTAGCTTGCACTGCTCAGACTGAGCTGTGTACTGGCTCTCACTGTAATAAAAGCTTTTGCTGTCCTGCACTCTCCAGACCTGGCCTGATCCTTATACACTTTCTCCCCTGAGCATCTGGTATTGGATGCTAGCACGATACATGATACAACAGACAACAGACGTCTGAATGTGCCAGGACTGGCCAACATAGTAAAAATTTGGTCCACACGACAGTCTGCCACAATACTGAAAGAATATTCGCACTTAAAAGACTTTTGAGGGTCTTTATCCACAGCTTGCTTGTAATACCTGAATTAGTCCCATTCTGCTAGGACATCTTTAGTAACGCTAGGAATAAGATCAGCTAGAGTGAGACTGCTTTTGCTACTGGAAGTAATATCCAAACCGCAATGCAAATACTCCTCCTAGCACATCTGGGGTGTGACAAAAACTGAACACCTAATTTTTCATAGCTTTTATGCAATGACTATGGTCTCCAAGAGAAAGAGTTCAGTCTCCAAGCTTATTCCACTGCTAGAGCAGTCTACAGACCCACCTTGATACTGCTAAGTTTCTGCTAAACAACAGCATTTTATATAAACCCTTCCTCCCAGTTTGTATACCAGAGAAGAAACTGTCATGTGGTACAAACTCTCCATTGCTCCTGACCTGGAAAAAATCTGAACTTCAGCTAAGGCAAAAGACTGTACATGCAATTAGCAATTCTCTAGAGTTTTTCAGTCATTTCACTTTCCACATTGGTATAGGCTGACCTTAAACACTTGAACATGCTATTTGGTCAGGAATGAGCAAATTGTCTCATGTCTCAATAATGGAGTAAAAAATAAGATATCCACATGCTGAAACTGACCTGTAATGAATGGTGCCCGTGTCTTGAAGATTACCTTGTCCCACATGTATGTTTTAATATCTGATTTGATACACTAAAAACATAACTGTGGCAGTTTTTATACACAGCAATAAAAGAATATATAAAACATTCTCAGCTGCATACAACAGACATGCTAGAACAAGGATCACTGTTTTAAGCATTTTAAATCAAAGGTAATAGCAACTGGATCAAAGTTAAGATTCTCTGCTAAGCTGGTTTACAGCTATTTACATACAAACCATTTGTTAAATAGAAGATGCCTTCACTATAAACATTACTAACAGACAGAGGGGCTGGCAAAGCATTATAGTCACAAGATCCAAGTTTAAAACATTTTTAATTATTTGCAAACTACTCTTCACTGCAGGATGCATATTAACCTGCAGATAATGGAACAATATACTTACTCTTTTCTTCAAATGTTAAGAACTACTAAAGATGATGTTTCTTCTTGTGAACAATGCAACTACTTCAATAACACTTAATTACATTTCTAAAGAGACAAACAACTCTCTCCCACAACAATACTCCACACAAGCACCAAGATTTGAGTTTTTGTCCAATCCAGATGCAAGGTAAATCTTTATTCAGACATAAAAGTCCCACCATTGGGAAAATTTTAATGGATAATTTCTGTTACAATACACAAGTCACTCTTCTCCCAGGATTGCTTCAAAGTCTAAGCTAGAATTTGCACAAGGATTATTATATTTGATAGAAGGCTTAGCTGTGGGTCTAATAAAAACGACATGAAAGAGCGCAGTGGTAATAAAAATCCATAGTCCAATGTTGTTACATGGTTAGGAGCGTGGATGTTAACAAAAAAAAAAACCCTATCATGTTGTTTATAATTTTTTGCATGCAAAGTGCAAAAATAAGGAAGTAGCTTTAAAAGGAAAATCAAAATAACTAAATCACTTATTAACAACAGAGCATGTTTTCTGCTCGAGACCCTTAAATACTGGTGTGCTACTCCATAGCTACAAATGACTCGCACCATTTACTGCTAACTAGTAGAATGGGTAGGAATACACTGGTCTGGCAGCTTGACAGAGATTTGTGGAAAAAGTCAGATATCTCAAGCTGTCAGAAATAAAATGGATCTTGCTAAAGCATGGAAAGTCAAGACATTTGTATCAGGCTTTTAAGCTAACCTAGTAACAGTGAAAATTCAATACTTAGAAAGATACCTGCAACCTAACAAGTCACAACTGCGTTTCTGTACATGCTCTCCATATATTAAGAAATTTGGAAATAGTGAGAAAAGGGAAAGATAAAATGGATAATAGTTTATTAAATAAAAATTACCCTAATATTAGAAGTCCATTACTTTCTTGGGATAAATGTTCTTGAGAAATTTCCCTGCTCAGAAATTTAAAATTATTTCACTACAGAATGAACAGCAAGCATCAGACGTAATTTGTAACAGTAACTGGGAACACTCATGATGCTCTCCAACTTTACAACTGAATTTTAGACACAAATATTTCTTTCATTTATTTAGTCTAGTATCTCATCTACATTCTGTTACTTACACACACACATACGTGCACTAACAGAAAGATGTAACATTTCTATAATTAGTTAATTCTGGGAACTGTGCCATTTAGTACTTGAATTCTATCTGGCCTCTCCAACCTTAGGTGGACACGGACCATGCACTTCAAAAACATGTATTCAAATGGCCATTGGAAGTCATGCACATGATAGCAATGGAGAGCACCGTATCCCAGGGGTGCAGCCTCTGTGGCAGACAGAAATGAGGCTTTAGGAGTCAGAGACAGGTATCTCTCCATTTTCTCAGGGGAAGCCAGTGGCCAGAAGAGATCAAAAAATGTAGTAGAGCCACATGCTTCCTTGTTCATTCATCCCTTACAGGTTCCACACTAAACAGAAGATTATCAGGGGAGTGGTATAACACTAAGCAAAAAAACCCCAGCTGTTTAGGAAGGAAACAAACTTCTGCCCTCATGGTGCTTCCTTAGGGACATCGGAGCTAAGTCTGCTCCACCATATGGTGTAGTTTCTCATGGGGTTTGATCAAGCCTACATAAAGTTTGATGTATTCCAAGTCAGGAATGGACTTAAATCCCAGCTCTGCACAGTTTCAGATCTTTGTGGGCTGGGACCAAATGCACTAAGACAACATGCCACAGCATGCAATTTCATAAGAAATGTGATGATGGGAGCTAGAAGACGTTTCACAGAACTGTCACCATTTATGAAGGTGTAAGTCTATAAATTTTATCAAATATAGGCACAATGTTTAACTCTCTCAAACAAAAACCCCAAACCAAAACTCTACCCCAAAAACAACAGTCAAGACAATGAGACAAGGCTTAATCAAATCGGGCATTTTTTTTCCGTATTCTTGTACTTTTAGTTTTCCTATTCTTTAAAAACAGTGGCTATTTAAGGATGGTTGAAATAAATTTATTCATAAATAAACAGGAAGATGCTAATATAGTCTGAGACCACTATCTATCTTTGTGAACTCAGAACAGCACATTATACAAAACAGCATTAGTGTAAAAATGTTGCATACTTGTGCAACAGAACCGTGCTCTACTAAAATCTTCTGTAGAGCTTTCTTAGTGAGAAAAATAAGCTCTTAACTGCTTTTCATTCCTGATCTACAGGCAACGTAACTTTTAGAAGAGGATCAGCCTCCTCTGTGGCCCATGCACCTTTGCTGCTGGAGATGTAAGAGCCAGAAAAAAGAGCTTGATTTTCTAATCTCAGGCTGATATGGAAGGCTAGCATTTGGAAAAAGAAGTGTCTTTTTTTCCTATAAGCTGAGAAAATTTGATCTAGCAGGCTCCAAGTGGCAGTAATTGTGGAACCCCACAATGCTGTTTTAACATCACTTTTCAGGAAATAAACAACTTAGAAAGTTGTCATGAAAGTCTCAATGATTGCAAAGCTAAATACAGCTGGTGTTCCAGTTTCTGCTGTTAGATGGTTACTTTCTGTATTTGGGAACTGTTTTCTCAATGAGCATTTGAAAAAAGTGAAAGAGTCAGGACTAGTTCAAATCTGAAGACAGATGAAAGAAGCTGACAGGAGGAAGAAATAGGATTCAATGATGAGAAAGAAGTAGCAGCTACAAGACTCCTGGAAATTTCTGAATAAGGGAAAAGAAAGATTGCATCATTCTTCAGCGAACTTTTCTCAATGGTTGCCAGTCTTAGCTGAAATTACGGCTCTTACATACATGCCACCACATCCATGAGTTCATTTATGCATAAATATCCTTATAAGCATAGTGACACAGTAAGTATAAAACAGCAAGTGTTTTATACCAGGCTATGTTACTGTGAGTGACTGTGAAACTTCTGCTGTGTATGTCAAAAAAACATGGGAAGGGGAAGGCAAAGCTATGATCATCTTCTGCCTTCCTAAGGTTCTTGGCTGGGCTATTTTGCATGGCAAGAGCCAGCAAATGCAATGGCAGGAAAGAGAAAGAGTCACGGTCAGTGCAGGTCACTACACTTCTTCCTCTGCAAGGTATAGCTGAAATTTTATCTCGCCCCTCAACACTGAGGTTGAGCAGGGCCTGGAATGGAAAAGAAAACTAACAGTCTTCAGAAGTTAGTCTTGCTGGTCATGCATGACACAAAAGATTTGTCATAACTACAGGCACACTTTCATCTTCCCATGTTGCTTCTGGAAGCAACACCGCTCGCTCTGGCAGCCCCCAGCCCCAGTCCCTGCTGGTTAATATACAACTCACAGGGGAAATGGGCATGATTCCTGTCTTGTTAGTAATTCCCAAATAACATGGTTCCACTGGTATTCCTACATGGCTTTCTGATGTGTCTGTCATTGTACTTTATGTGCATATTGACCAAAAAGAGCAACACGGTTTAGAGGTGTTGCAAGATTATTGTTTCTAAAACACTCTCCCATGAATTTTAAAACCCTTCCTACCCTCTCACTTCTTTGTTGAGTTCTGCTATAGAAATTACAAGCTGAATTACATGTTGATGAGCAGTCATGAGGTCATGGCAATTTTAAGTTTTTTGAGACAAAAACTAATCTTATTTTTTTGCATACATGCTATGTTTAATACATAAAGGGTCTACACATTCAAACTACTTCAGTCTCTGAAAGACTATGATAAAACAGCACATACTGATCTGCTACAGCAGCAGAGCATGCACGTTTGGCAGTATCATTCATTCCAGCTTCCACACTAAGCACATTGCTACCAGCAAGGTTACATCTGTAAAATGGACTTGGCCAAACCACTATACCAACTGCTCATTGTACCATCTTACACTTTACTGACATTGTTACAGTGGTAAGACAAAGGTTATATGAGCCTTGCACAAGTCACTGAAAATCTGGAGGCATTTTGCCTGTGATCAGTGTTATAAACTGACTTCTTAAATTTGGCTGAGTCAGAGTTTTATTTAGCAAGCGGCAACAAGCAAAACAGCGCTGGGCGGCCGGGGAGTCTCCTGCTCCAACAACGGCCCGCAACCCCCGAGCATTTTGTTTCAATCTTATACTATGAAGTGTTACATAGTCATTATACACTTATGCATATACATTACTTGAACCCGCCTATTCCCGCTTCGTATGGTAATTAGCTTATCAGTCTTTCACGCTTGCGCAGAAGCTGTTAAAAATACGGGTAAGGGTCTCCAAATTATGGGTGGTGGTCGTTTGGGATGAAGGCCGTAGGTCCTCCTCACAGTGTACTTTTCACCTTTCGCCTGGAATGTGATGATCCACTAAGTCTGCAGCGTCCTTATCAGCCTAGGCCCAGCAGTCTCTTTGAATAAGGAGATTTATGGTCGTGAACACTCTCTTGTTTGCTTAATTGGGCATCTGCAACTCTTCACACCTTTTGAAGTGCAGATGCTTCTTCTCTTGTTGTTCCCCCCCCCTTTCTTCCTGTCACAATTCACACTATCATATTAATTCAATTAAACATTTGCTGTTAGTCTTGCACAACATACAATAGATCATATACACTATCATGTTAATTCAATTAAACATTTGCTGTTAGTCTTACACAACATACAATAGTTCATATGACAGTTTGCTTTTCTATTGTCTTCTTACTGAATTTGATGAACAGACGATTTACTACCTATCACAATCCCCCCTTTTTCTTTTCACCATGTTGTTCATCAAATCTTTCGAGTGCCTGTCGGCTCAGGATGAAAGTTTCTTCCAATTTCGGTGTTCCCCCCAAAGGTTCACGCTTAGTTCCCATGATCATTGAATGAGCTGTTTCTAATCTATTCTTAATGATCGTTACTACCCTGTCAAATACACAAGGGCCAAAAGTTAAGGTTAAAATTAAGAGGATAAGTGGCCCTGCTAAGGTTGACAGTAAGGTACCTAGCCATGAGGAGTGACTAAACCAAGATTGATACCAACTCTGTTGCTCTTCCCGTTCCTTTTTTCTCTTTTCCAGTCCTTCCCGTAGTTTAGTCATGGTATCTCTTACTATTCCGGTGTGGTCTGCATACACACAACATTCTTCTCGAAGTGCTGCACATAATCCTCCTTGTTGTAAAAACATTAAGTCTAACCCCCTTCGGTTTTGTAGTACTACTTCTGATAAGGACCTGACAGACTTTTCCAAAGCAGTAATTGATTGTTCAATTCTTACCAGGTCCTCATCTACAGCCATTCTCAATGTTTTAAACTCTTTGCTTTGTTGTACCAATGAAGCCACCCCCGTGCCTACACCTGTTCCTCCTAAAATCATTAGGGTGGCTATTGTTAATGCTGTGAAAGGTTCTCGTTTAGACAAGTGGTGGTTTTGGGTAATTTGTGAATTAAAAACAAATTCTTCAGAGTGGTAAAAGATTTTAGGAACAATTGCTACCTGAATACAATAGTCTGAGGATTTATTGAATTGTTGCAATGACAGGCAGGGTGTCACTCCTATAGTGGAACAAACCCACTTAGTGTTCTTAGCAGGTATTAACCACTTTGCAGGTCTCTCTGGTTTCTGTGACTCCTTTCTATTATTCTTGGCACACAGTTGTTTCTTGTGCGCTGGGACTTTGCCTATACACAAACCTCTTCCTGTTATTTGGGTCAATGTAATTCCTTGCTTCTCTGTGTTCCATATACACTGTGCAGGGTTAGTGCCATTTACCCGTTTGGGTCTCTTGTTTACTCCTACAGCTTCATAGAAAGGTGGTTTGATCCCATAACACAGCCAACAATGTTCAGTAAGATTTGGATTTGTTTTGTTTAGTAATTGGTAACTGACTTGTATCATTTTCCAAAGGGGGTTATCCCCAGTGGTTTCATCAGATTTTTGGGTGGTTTGATTGCTATTGATCCTTGGAATTGTTGTTATGCTTTCCTCGGTTTCTTCAACCAGTTCATCAGTCAGTATCAGATTGGGCCCTACTAGTATTGGATCATTTGGGACTGGTTTTTTTCTTATTTGAATAAAATTGCCCCTATCCTTTCCTGACTCATAAAGCCGGATTCCCCAACTTTTTCCTACGAGCCAACTAGAATCTTGGGGTTCAGTTACATTCAACATGAGATACTGACACCAGTTCTTTGGACCCTCACGAGTTGCTGTGAAACCTGGTCTCAGGGAATCCTTGGGAGGAATGATGCATTTGTCAGGTCCCCATTGTACCTTTAAATATCTATCCGGCCCTGCTTCTGGTACCCAATCTGAGGCTATAGTTTCACATCCCCAATACTTACAATAGAATTGGTCAGGATAATTGCAGTAGCTTTTTCCTGGGTTGGAACTGGGGCAAATATAAAATCCTGAGTCCTGTGTGCAAGGCATTACGGGCACAAGGGTACACAGGGAACTTATAAATGATGGTGCCCCTGATGTTATTACAGTCTGTATTTGCTTTTGGCTACCCCTTTCAGCAGTTAGGGTCCATTCAAAAGGTTGATGGGGCTGGTGGTTCAGTCCAGCCCGTGCTTGTGACATGTGTGTTATGAGTAGTATGCTCAGAATGTATTGAGAAGGGTGGAAACTCCATTTCTTTGTTATCCAGATAGTCCAATAGATCCAATAGAAGGTTGGTAGGATTCTGAAAGTTTTCACAACTTTTATAGAAGGAGGGCATTGCTCCTGTAAAGTCAAGGTGATTTGCACCCCTTCCTGGCCTTCGCTTTTTAGGAGCCTTTTTCTCTCAGAGTAGGGCTTGAAATTTTTCCCCACTGGTGTACGTCTCTGCCTCCTCTGCCTACTCTGTTGCATAGAGCAGCAGTGTGCTTCATCTTCTCGGCAGCAGTCGTATTCTTCAGGGGTACGTTTTGCCTCTACTCTGGTCTGCATAGGCCTCCCAGTTTTAGCTTCAATCTCAGACCCTTGACAAGGATTTTGACGTTGGTACTTTGTAGGCCAGTTAGGGTGAGTGTGTGTGTGTGTGTGTATATATATATATATATTTTTTTTTTTCTCTGTTGTTTTTAATTTTAAGGCCCAGTTAGTTAACTACCGTTCTAGTCAGTAATCTTGATTACGACTAGATCGGAGGTTTGCCTCGAGTGTATTATGAATCCACCAGCCTTCTTTACACGTATTATATTATATATACACAAAAGGGAAACAACTATGGGTCTTAATTAACAAAATATTAACATCTCACTCATTGAGTTCTTTTGTGGTATCTTGTACCTTGACTTTCACAGCGTTCGTTTAGGTCTTTCGAAGAGTGACTCGCAGATCTCCGGGAGAGCTGGTCACCTGCCAGGATGAATCTTGTATAGGTCCTTTCACACGGCTGGCATGTGTCCACCCCTTCTCAGCAGTTCGAATAGCAGTTTCTGTAGTGATAAGAACAACATAGGGTCCTTCCCAACGGGGGGTTAAGGAAGATTCTTTCCACGATTTAATCAATACTTTATCTCCTGGTTGAATTCGATGCATTGTTATGTCCAAAGGAGGCCTTTGTACCACCATCCCTCGGGCTCGCAGCTGTTTTCTCCTCGCCATTAGCTGTATTAGGTAGGATATTATTCTTGCATCTTTAATTTGAGGGTGATCAGGGGGTATTTCCAAATCATAAGGCATTCCATATAACATTTCAAAAGGAGAGATCCCTACATCAGTTCGGGGCTGGGTTCTAATATTTAATAGAGCCAATGGGAGGCATTTTACCCAGGACATTTTTGTTTCTAATATTAATTTGGTAAGTTGTTTCTTTATTTCTCCATTCATGCGTTCAACCCTTCCTGAACTTTGGGGGTGCCACGGGGTGTGATACTGCCACCGTGTACCCAGGGCAGCCAAAGTTTCTTTGGCCACCTTGGATACAAAGTGTGGGCCTCGGTCTGAGTCTATTACTTCTATTCTTCCATATCGAGGTATAATTTCTTCAAGTAATATTTTTGTTACCGTATGAGCTGTGGCTCGTGCTGTGGGAAAGGCTTCTACAAAATGAGTCAGGTGATCTATTATTACTAATAGATACTTATATTTTCCTACTTTTGGTAATTCAGTAAAATCTATCTGTATTCTTGCAAAAGGCCTTTGAGCCAAATTTCTTCCTCCATGCACTTGTTTTCTTATCTGGTGTTTATTTACTTTTTGGCAAATGAGACATTCCCCCACCACTCGTTTGGCTATATCATATATCCCGATACACATATATTTACTTGCAAATTGATCTACTAACGCTTGGGTTCCCCAGTGAGTCTTTTGGTGAAATTGTTTTATTATTTCGGTAGCTACAGGTTTTGGAAGGACTTCTCGGCCATCCGGGAGTTCCCACTTCCCGTTAGGTTTTTGTTCAATTCCCATTTGTTTCAATTTTCCTTCTTCTTGTATAGTAAAGCTTAGGACCTGAAAGGTTTCCCCATGTAAGAAACACCACCCAATGCCTGGCCTTTCACATACGCATTCTATGCCATCTGCTCCGAAATCTTCCCAGCAATCGTAGCAGGGGAAGTATTTATCTCCACAATTAATGCACTGCTTTCTAGCTTCTATGGGGTCGTCTAAATGTAATGTTAACAAAGCGGCTCTTTTTGCCTCTTGATCAGCAAGGTTATTTCCTCTTATGAGAGGACTTAGCCCCCTCTGATGTCCTTTTAGGTGTACTATTGCTATTTCGGCTGGCCCACGTACAGCTTGTAAAATTTGTAATATCAAATCCTGATGTACCAGACTTTTTCCCTGGGAATTAATTAAACCTCTTTCCTCCCAGATTTTTCCAAAGGTATGTACTACCCCAAAAGCATATCTAGAATCTGTATATATTGTTCCTACTTTTCCTTTCAATAATTGTAAAGCCTTTAATACAGCATATAATTCACATGCCTGCGCTGACCAGCTAGGGCTCAAAGGTCCTGACTCTATCACTTCGAAGGTTTTTCCATCGATTATGGCATATCCTGATTTTCTTTTCCCCTCCACCACCCGAGAAGATCCATCTACAAATAATTTTTCTCCTTTTTCCAATTCTTCTTCTTCCAGATCTGGCCTTATTTTAGTTTGTTCTTCTATATTATTAAGACAATCGTGAAAGAGATTTTCATTAGGTTCTCCATATAAAAATTGGGCCGGATTTTGTAATGATGTGGTTTCAAGAGTTAGGTGGGGGGATGTAATGAGAATTGCTTCGTATTTGACTAATCTCGCGTCAGTTATCCATTTGTCTGCTTTTTGTTGTAGCACACCTCTGATATTATGAGGTGACAATATTCTCAATTCACTTCCAAAGGTTATTTTATGCGCTTCTTCAGTTAACAAAGCAGCTGCTACCACAACTTGTAGACACGTGGGCCAGCCCCGACTTACAGGATCTAACAATTTTGACATATATGCTACTGGTTTCTTTTTCCCTGCCCATTCTTGAGCTAATACTCCAAATGCAGTTTCTTCCTCTATGTTAACAAACAGGAAGAATGGTCTTTTTAAGTCAGGCAAACTCAAAACAGGAGCATTCACTAAATCAGTTTTTAGTTCCTCTAACCGTTCATCATCCTCCTGGGTCCATTTTAATAATCCATCTTTAGTTATTTTATTGTATAAGAACTTTACTTTTCCACTGTACCCCTCGATCCATTGTCTACAATACCCAAATAATCCTAATAATTGCCGGACCTGCCTCTTAGTTTTTGGGCGTGGAAGGGAAAGTATTCCCTTAACTCTTTCTGGATCCAGTTTCTTAGTTCCTTGGCTTAATCGATGCCCTAAGTATTTAACTTCTTTTTCTACAAATTGTAATTTAGATTTAGACACTTTCAGTCCCTTCAAGCTTAGAAAATTTAGCAGCCTGATGCTTTCTTCTCTCACCATCTCTTCATCTTCCCCAGCGATTAGAAGATCATCTACATACTGGACCAGGGTGAGAGTGTCTCCTACTTGGTAATCTTTTAGGATCTGTTCTAGGGCTTGTCCAAATAAATTTGGGGATTCGGTGAACCCCTGAGGAAGAACTGTCCACCGAAGTTGGGTTTTCCTATGAGTATCTGGGTCTTCCCACTCAAAGGCAAAATAATTTCTACATTCCCTTTTAAGGGGGCATGCCCAGAAAGCATCCTTCAAATCTATTACACTGTACCACCGGTCATTCGGGCCTAATTGACTTAAAAGTGTGTGTGGGTTAGCTACTACGGGGAATCTGGTAATAGTTCTTTTGTTGATTTCCCTTAGGTCATGGACTAATCTATAACTCCCATCTGCCTTTTTTACAGGCAATATGGGGGTGTTAAAAGGAGACATGCAGGGCTCCAATAATCCCTGTTTTATCAATCTCTGAATTTCTGGTTTTAATCCTTGCCTTCCCTCCTGAGATATATGGTATTGTTTAATTTTTACTGGTATCTCAGGGTTCCGGATAGTCACCATAAAAGGTTCAATATCTAATTTCCCTACGGTGTCAGGAGTGTACCATATTTCAGGGTTTATTTTGGTTTCATCTTCAACCCGTAAGGGGCATAGTTTAATTTTGAGGTTATGTTCGGTTGCTTCCAAACTAATTCCTAATTCAATCATTAAATCTCTTCCCAACAAATTATAGTCCGCTTCAGGTACAAGCAACAAGGATCCTATCCCCATCTTAGAATCTGTTTCAAGGAGCACATCTTTGATTACGGGTACTCCAAACGGTTCCCCTTTTGCCCCAATCACTTGTACTCTTTCTGATGAAATTTCACAACCCTGGGGCAGTGACTGAACGGTAGATCTTTCTGCCCCTGAGTCCACTAAAAATTCTATTTCTTGTTGTTGGGGACCCACCTTTAATTTTATCAAGGGCTCAGTTTGTTCTTTAGTCCCCAGTAAATAGAGCCCCTGACACCCCTAGTCTTCTTTAAACATTTTCTCATCCATCATCCTCTTTCTACAGTTCTTCTTTGTGTGGCCTCTATCCCCGCAATAAAAACAGGTAATGGCCCTCCTTTCTCTCCCCCCTTCCGATTCTTTTGATCCCGTTCTCTGACCTTCTTGTTTTCTTCCACCCCCATCTGCTCTCTGTCCCTCTCTTATCGCAGTTACCATCATTCTAACATGCCGTTTCTGAGTTTCATTCTCCCTCCGAACATAAACCTTCTGTGCTTCCCTAAGCAATTCATCCAACCCCCGATCCTGCCAATCCTCTATCTTTTCCAATTTCTTTCTAATATCTATCCAGGCTTTTGCCACAAACTGTGTTTTTAACAATGCCTGCCCCACCGGTGTATTGGGATCTACTCCTGAGTAGAGCTGGAGGTTTTTTCTCAGCCTTTCTAACCACTCGGTAGGGGTTTCATCTTTTTTCTGGTGTTCACTAAAGGCTTTGTTTATGTTTTGTCCCCTAGGGACTGATTCTCTTATGCCTTGGACTACGATTGTCCTTAGGTCCTGCATGTGGCCTCTATCAATCTCATTCTGATTATTCCAATTAGGTCTATTCAGAGGCCATTTTACATCTGCTGCCGGACCTTGCTGGTGCTGTTGGTCCCAAATTCTCATTCCTGCCCTCCTGACCATTTCTCTCTCCTCGGCAGTGAATAATATTGCCATTATGGCTTGCATTTCATCCCAAGTGTAAGTATTCGGTCCCAAGAATTGATCTACCCGTTCTGCCACCCCCAGAGGGTCTTCCAGCAGATTTCCCATCTCTTTTTTAAATTCTCTGACATCCCCTGAGTTAAGGGGAACTGCCACGTAACCTACGCCTGGCTGGGGTCCCCCCATAGCCACCTCCCTTAAGGGGTATAAGTTGGTATTACCACCCCCCCTTCTAGTTTGACCCCGAGTTATTCTCTTTTGCTCCCTTGGAGAATCTTGCGGGGAATCCAAATCTCCTAAGTCTTCCGGTGCAGTCGGGGGTGGTGAAGGTGCCGAGGGCGGAGGTGGAGGAATGTAAGGAGGGGGTGAGGTATAAGCTTCATCCTCAGTACGTTTCTTCTTTTTTCTGACCTCCCCTCCACCCTCTTTAAGAGGGTATAATTTTACTCGAGTATCTGATGCTATCCATACATGTGCATACTCGCTCTCTTCTGAATTAAAAGGTTCCTTTGAATTAACATAAATATTTAAAGCTTGGCAGACCCACTCTTCAAAAGACCCGAAAACAGGCCAATAGAGATGGTCTCCTCTAATTTGTTTGCCTCCCCAAACTTCCATACAATAATAAATCATTTTTACTTTGTCCTTACCCCGCCTAGAGGGGTAATTTTCCCAATTAGTTAATATCAATCCTAAAGGGCTATCCGGTGGTATCTGAGGGTACCTCGCCTGGGTTCCCACACCACCCATGGGATCAGAAGGCTTGCTCTTCTTCTGTCCCATCTTCTGGAGCGTCTGCACACACTCACACACTCTACTCCCCCTTTTCGTGGCCCAGTCCCTCGCGGGATATGGGAACCGCACTACCGAGGGGTCCACACTCGCTTCGCCCTACTGGGCGTCTCACACACCACGCTCCAGGCAACCCAACCCCAACCGAACGGAAAACCGGCCTATACTCACGCAACCCTGTGCGTCTTCGTCCGGGACTTCGTGCACAAAGATTATGGGGTTAACCGGTGTTCTTTTGTTTGTTGCCGAATTTTAGGGTTCGTCGGTCGGGGCTTCGGTGGAGCAGTCCTCAGGCAGGGGCCGCCGAAATTCAGCGGGGCGCCTCCCCCGTATGGGGCTCCGCCTGGAAACCGCGATCCGAGTCACGGCACCAATTTGTTATAAACTGACTTCTTAAATTTGGCTGAGTCAGAGTTTTATTTAGCAAGCGGCAACAAGCAAAACAGCGCTGGGCGGCCGGGGAGTCTCCTGCTCCAACAACGGCCCGCAACCCCCGAGCATTTTGTTTCAATCTTATACTATGAAGTGTTACATAGTCATTATACACTTATGCATATACATTACTTGAACCCGCCTATTCCCGCTTCGTATGGTAATTAGCTTATCAGTCTTTCACGCTTGCGCAGAAGCTGTTAAAAATACGGGTAAGGGTCTCCAAATTATGGGTGGTGGTCGTTTGGGATGAAGGCCGTAGGTCCTCCTCACAGTGTACTTTTCACCTTTCGCCTGGAATGTGATGATCCACTAAGTCTGCAGCGTCCTTATCAGCCTAGGCCCAGCAGTCTCTTTGAATAAGGAGATTTATGGTCGTGAACACTCTCTTGTTTGCTTAATTGGGCATCTGCAACTCTTCACACCTTTTGAAGTGCAGATGCTTCTTCTCTTGTTGTTCCCCCCCCCTTTCTTCCTGTCACAATTCACACTATCATATTAATTCAATTAAACATTTGCTGTTAGTCTTGCACAACATACAATAGATCATATACACTATCATGTTAATTCAATTAAACATTTGCTGTTAGTCTTACACAACATACAATAGTTCATATGACAGTTTGCTTTTCTATTGTCTTCTTACTGAATTTGATGAACAGACGATTTACTACCTATCACAATCAGCAAAGCTCATTAAGCAGGAAACTTGCTGCCGTTTATAAAAGAGCTGTAGATTGACGAGAAGGCAGCATGATGTAGGAACAACTCCCCATTTTCTGTGTGCAATGTATTTTACTTTGTTCTGTAAGTCACATACAACATAACCCACAACAGTGAACTCTGTACATACGGTTATAGTGTAGACTCTCCCGCATCTTTGTACTCGCACATGCTATATATAAAATAAAGGCTTTAACACGTTATGTGAGATGTAGATTCTTTGTGACCGATTCTGACCCTGCAATCATATTGTTCCCAGCAGACACGCCTGCAGATGTTGGGGAACCTTCTAGATAGAAGGTCCTTTCTGCATGATATGATTGCAGGATCGGGTGCTAAGATTGTAAAGACAAATGGTAAACTACGAAATTCAACTGTTGCTGTTGAATCTCAAATACAGCAATGCTCCAGTAGTTTTCACATAGAAGAGAGTCTTGAACCAATGCGATTCAACAGAAAATGGCAGAACATGCTTTACTGTTTCAACTCTAAAGAAAATCCCCCAAAATAATATGAATATTTGCTTTCATACAGTTCTCATCCTTTGGGAGGTAAACGGGGGAAAAAAAAAAGAATCACTGCCTCCTTATTACTACAAAATTCATTTTTCTTCATATTTTGCGAGTTCACTTCCCAATGAACTGCACCCACCAAGCAAGGTCACATAAATGATTGTAAAAACAAGTTTCCTTTGTGCATGAAGAGGAATGAATCATTTGGAAAAATGTGACATCTTCAGGACTATTCCTGCCACTATGCAATGTTTCTCTAAATTATGCAATCCATCAAAATAGCATTCATAAATGTATTTTTGGAAAAAAATTACCTTAAGTAAGTTTCTGCATAATAGCAGCAAGCGGGATTTCTCAGTGAAAGTAAAAATCTGGAGAACAGGAACACTGGAAAACCGTATGTCAGCTACTCTACAGCAGAAGCTTTCAAAGCAAAACAAGGGCCATCTGAAAACATAAACAACTCTGAACAGTCAATCACTGAACTAGCCCTCCTTCTTCTTTGAGCTGTAAAGAAACTTGAAGGCTTTGCAAGGATGCACAGAATGGACAGCAAAGTATCACAGTGTCACAGAGACGCCTCAGCTGACAGGTTTTGTGGCCTCCTTTGAGGTCCTTTGCTACATGATTTCATTTCTCCTGCATCTTTAAGCCCCTTCATAACCAGATATTTACAGATATCGCTGCTACTGATCTCAGAAGTTGAAGTGCAATATGGCTCCTAATACATCATTTTATGTTATTTGGCAACATCTCAGAGTTAAAAAGTCCAAAGAAAACCCTTTGCACCAACTCTTTATTAGCTTCCTTCAGCCCTTAAAATGTGTTAAATCTGTTAATTAAGCTAATTAGCAATATTCAGATAGTTTCTGAAGGGAGAGATGCTGTCATATAAACTTCTGATCATCCTGAGATGTTTCTCCTACACTCGTTACTACAGTAAACGAGGCATGTGATCAACAACGTATCTAATGAGTAGACATAATCCTACATGAGCCAGACTAGAGCAATCACCAGTCAATACAGGAATCTCATCAGTTTTTGTTATTGACACCTCAGAAAGCAGTGTTGCTACACAATAAGTAACTTGCAGTTTTTAAATGATTTAGTTGAACACAGAAAGGGTTCTCAACCACTAATACACAACTGGAGGTATTTTTGTAGAAAAAGGACCTAATTTCACTGTCTTCAAAATCAAGAGCAGAACTTCTAAAGGTAACAGCAATCCAAGATGAAGTTTTGAAGGATCCTGATACCCTTTTAATTCTCAATTAATTCACTACATGATTTACATAAAATGAAACAAATACAAATTCTGACAATAACCTTCAATACTGTGATATAGTGTAATTAGCAAACAGTATCATTTTAATTTAGTGTCATAAGATAATGGTCTACTGTTTCTGCCAAAGCCCGCCAAAAATTCCACATTTATGCATGTTACACCAAACGTGTTACACACAAGCTTCTGGTTCACTCAAACCTCTGAATCTCGTATGACATTATCACAGAAATTCCCACTTGCAAATCAGTGTCTAAGATGTCTCATGAAACACAATCTGAGATAGTGCTGCACAGGTGTGAAGAAGTCCAAAGGCTTTCTGCCTTCATAAATTAAGTCAGGTAATCACCTAGTAGTGAGGAAAAATTATTTTCTTTTCCCTATAAATTAACCAAATCACTGAATTCTGATGAGCATAAAACCTGATTTTGCTTCAAAGCAAGCTGGGAAAGGGAAAACTGGGGCAAAATAAAGGTTCCACCATCCTCAGTTAGTGAACAAATATTAGACACTAACAAATCAGCTTTAGTTTTGCATGGTACAATTGGTTTTAAATTCTCTCAGAAATTTATCTAATGAAATATTCATATATAACCCTATGCATTTCATCCTAAATGCTAGAAAAAAAGAGCAAGTATGAAACAGCAAATAATTTCAGACTTCTTCATGAGAGTATCTGTCAGTAGTTTAAAATTGCACCACGACATACACTAAGTTGCACCTCAAGCAAAGCACTATGGGGTTTTTTTCCTCATCAGATCAAACATCAGAAAGAAACTGTTAAAAAAATCTTACTGAAACTGCATTTTTGTACATTACCATAGTCCTTAACTTACTGAAGAAATAAATAAATAAATCCAAACAAAAATCCTGCTGTGCTGTACACAGATTTATTTTCCAGGTAAACAGCTGTATCTGCTAATGAAGCACTGAAAGAAAACAGAGCTTGGAATGGGTCTGGAGGCCATTCAGAGGTTCCTCCTACACCACAATGAAATCAATACTTTCTTCATTGCTTAACAGATTTTTGTCTACCCAGAGACTGTCTTCCAGAGATGGAAATCCAACAGCTTACCTAGGTAATGTGTTTCAATACCTTCCATGCCTTACAGTTTGAAAGTTTTTCCTACCTCAACTAAAGCTTCCTTGCTAAGTTTTACAGGTTTTTTTCTTCTCCTGACCTCACTGGCAATACAGAATAGCTTATTAACATTTTCTTTGCAGAAACTTCTCTAAACCTATTTCTTCCCTCAGTACTTTCCTCTCAAAACAAAACAATGCCATTTATTTCAGGACAATGGCTCCTAAACTTCCAATTATGATGCTGTATTTCCCTCTCCCTAATTGTCAGATGATTAGCATTTTTTTAAACTGCAGTAATCAAAACTGGACATATTTTAACTTTAACCTTCAGACCACAATGTAGAAGAAGAGGTTATTTTACGCATATTACACCGCTGTCAACACATCTCAATGTTAAGGCCTATTTCTGTTCTAAGTGGTATGACACTGTTGATGCACTAAGTTTGCAATCTTGTAGAAAAGTCAGACACCCTTTATTGCAGGACTTTTGCCCATCCAGCCATTCTGTCCTTCTGTGGTAAATCATTGCTAACCAAGAGTGAAATTCACTCTTAACTGGATGCCTACTAAAGGACCTTCTAAAAGCTGGATGTCCAACCTAATTTAACTAGCCTGTACAAAATGCCTCTGATCCCAGTGAAGAGTGACAGTGCATCTCATCCCATGCTAAGACAGATGTGTGTGGAATGAACTGCCCTCAAGAGAGGCAGTCCTCACAATTTAGCAAGGTAAACAGGATAGTTAAAGTACTGGTTTATAGTTAAGTGATGGCTATCAAATTTTCAGGCAGCTATTCAAAGTAAAATATGCCTGACATGCACTGTGCACTTTCCTCACCAATCTGAACTCTGCTCCTTGCAAACTAGAAAAAGAGCAGGGAGCATTTTTACTTTTATCACCCAATATACTTGTGTCCCCTCCCAGCTTAATGCCTTCGGCCATGCTTGCTAAGAGAACCCAGCATCTTAACCAAAAGCATTGCACAGCGCCAGTCCCAGGAGAGAGTCCTGCCAAAGAGAATCCCCCTCACTGAAGCCCCTCATTTTGAAGTGAAGTATTAATTAATTACTCTGAATACAGGATTAAAAGCAGTTTGTTACGTAGAAGACATCTCTCCTGCTTTCTTATTAGAATGACAGTATCTCATATGAGAAAAGCCTTACTAAAAAAAGTCAAAGCAAATGCCTGTTGCAGGAACTTTTCTCTTCCTAAATAGCTTATGACACTGACCCTAAGTTTTAGAAACAAGCACTGAGGCTGGTCCAAACAGTTTGAGAACAAATAAACATACATGAGACACACACCCCCCTGCTCTCATAATTTTGACAATAGTGGTTTTAATGATGCACAGAAATTCATTTTAAAGCCAGATTATTTTTCACAAGAGAAAAGCAAATGTTAAAATATACTG
Source organism: Athene noctua (assembly GCF_965140245.1). Classification (NCBI taxonomy): domain Eukaryota; kingdom Metazoa; phylum Chordata; class Aves; order Strigiformes; family Strigidae; genus Athene; species Athene noctua. The sequence goes on along the minus strand of NC_134037.1, from coordinate 103,092,912 downwards.
CTATTTGGCATGCTCAAATATAAACTCTCCTCATCAGTGGTATGGGAGCTGTGGAAATCACTGCCAAGGTACTGCAAAACAGTTCAAATATCAGTCAAGCAAGAATTCCTGGAAAAGGGGTAACTATGGCATGGAAAGGAGTACTGCACCATCCAAAGCTACCACCCATGAGAAACAGCCTCATCTAAATCCTGTTCCTAGAAAGCAATCCACAAAGCTCTGATAACAAAGATAGCTCACTTGCATGGCTGTCCTTGCACTGACTACGCTGTCCTGGGCTTTAACTGCTTTCATGCACAAGTCCTGTCCTGCTCACTCTCAGGCAACTGTATAGATTTTTGATAATACTAAATCTTTGCAAAAGAACACAGTAGATCCTCTTCAGTAACCAAATAACAAAAACAGAAGTGCATTTTGTACATCTTCAGCTTCAGTAAAATTTCCTTTTAAGAGTTAGCCATTTTAAATCTGCATCACTGTCACACACATGCTAATGGAAAACTGCTCTCCAAGCACTGTTTTTATATATTATACAACAGAACTCATAATTTCTGACTACAAAGTGCTATACACTGGGCATTTAGGGTTTTTAAATACAGGTATTCTGAGGTTCATTTACATGCCAGACCTGAAAACGCCATGCACAACAGCTAAAGCTGCATCTAAACCTGGAGATCTGGTTTCTGCTCTGAGAGGCATTTTTTTACTTGAGTTTAGCATGTATGTTCTTGAGTAATTTTGTTAATGACCTACAAATGCCCATTATATTTACAGACTGAAACACATCTATTCTCTTATTGTCTTCCTACCTGTACATGTACAAATCTTTGTAGACATAATTCTGTGGGATCTGAACAAAGGAAAGAAACTGATTATTCTTTGCAGCTGATGTGCAGGTGGACAGCTTGCTTTCCACATTCTCTATTCCTTACCTGTCTCTATTCCTTATTTAGAGGGATTTTTTTGTTATACTACAGCTGCAGAGCCCTCTGCCTCCTCAGTCAACTAGTCTCAAGTCCTGCTGCCCAGGTTGCTGAGATGTCCTCCAAATGCAGATGTCTATTCCCTACATTTTTTTTTTTTTTAAGTGGTGCAAAACCCTGCCTAGATTTCATGACCTAAGACGAATTTCAAACAGATCAAAAAAGGTTTTAAATAGAGCAAGAATATTATTTTTAATATTTTAACCTGAAATTCACCAAGTATCTTCTTTTTCCTCCACTCAAAGCTAACAGTTATTGACTCAAAGTAACTAGATATGTATTTTGCAGATCTTAGTAATGTACTGGACATTATAAATCTGCTTTGTCTACCAAGCGCAAGGACACAGATTTGGGTATCATGTAGAGAAGTGGTTTGAGAGTACCTTACAGATTTCTTGACTACTCTTCACAAGACACTGATGGGAGGTCAACATCCATTCTAATCAAAGCTCTTCAACATCACAGTGCACAAGAGAAAATCTTAATTCATGGGAACGTTATGTTGTTTGCATCACACCAGAAAAAGTATAAAAATAAAAACCCAAAACAAACACCCTTCTGCCCACAGAACACCCACCCACTACCACCACTCTTACTTCTTCAAACAAGTCAAGCATATACCCAGCTAACTTTTTATGAAGATAATGACAAAAACTTGAGTTGAAGACAAGCAGCTAGATCATCTCATCTGTCCTTGGGATAACAAAGGAAAGACCAGAATACATATTGTAGCACTTAGTTTGGTTTGAATATATCAGAACAGCGCAGACTACATAAAAATTTATTTATCTTTCAGCACTGCACTCTCAAAATGTATGTATAGATTTCTGTTACATCTCCTCCAGACCAGCACTTATATTTATTTTAAATTGAAGACCACAGTTCTGAATAGTGCTTCAGGATTTGACTGGCCTTCAATACTCAGCATTTGTTCCATAGTACGAAAACCACAATGGAGCGGGAGTGCTGATGCAATAAAATATTCGTTTGTACATGTGAGTTGTCAGAACCATAAAGCAGTAATAGAATACACTCAGAGTCATCTGTCTGATCTAAGATTACAGGCATATAAAGCTTAACACTGAGATTTCTACTAGTAGAGTATGAGAGCTGCACTAAGCAAAAGCTTTTACATTCCAAAAATAAAGTTAATTTGATTAACTCATCATGGAAACAAAGCTGCAAATGACTAAACTAATTTGCTATTCCTATCTTAGACACCTGGTACCTAATATGTACTCAAGCTATACGCAGAGCAATAGACCAAACAACTACTAAAAAAACCCCACCAAAACCAAACCTACAAAAACAATCAATGCTTGATCTGGTTTAATTAAATACTGTTCTACTTGCCAAAACACTGTCCTTCATCAGCTGTAAACCCTACGGTTCTGCCAACTGCTAACCCTTTCAAAGAGGAAAGGCCTACTTTATCCATTTGTTATATACAAAATTGCATTAAGGAAATAATTTCCATGAAGCTATAAACCTGAAATGGTCAGTTTCAAAGGGTTGGGTTTTTTTTGTTTCAGTAGATAAGAAGTGATGTCTAACTTTATTTCCAAACTTACCCTCTCAGCTATTTTTTTCTACTGAAACTATTAGCCAGCTAACTAGGAGGAAACAATTAAAGAGAAAATTCAGCCTTTTTAAGAAAATAGGAAACAAACCTTTCATGTTTTAAGAGCAAAAACCAAACAAGTATTGAACAAGTATTTCACTCATCTTCTCTGCCCAGTATTAACAAAAAGCTTCGCTATATTTTATGCTAAAAATGGGCTGTTTAAATGGTTTTTTGCTTTAGCTCAGAAGATAAATTGTTCAGTTTATACACATAACTTACTCTTTAATACCTTTATTATTCTGAGATGCTTAAGTAGGAACCCCAGAGCTGGCCTCTAAACCACTGCAAGGAGCAAGAGGAGGAACATGAAGGTGCATGAAGGAGCAACAGGCAGCAGTCTTTGTAGGAGAGCACTTCCAGGCACAGAGCCTATTAGTACTTCCCTCATGAGGAGGAAATATTCCTCTGCAAGACCTTTGTTTGACAGTGTGGGGCCCTGGCAGCAATAGGAAACTAAGAAGAAAACCAGTCCTGCTTACACTGAGCTCTGGCAAAAAAAAAAAAAAAAAGCTGGATTTGTCCCCTGAACCAGCTAACAGCACAATGCTGCATCCTACTTATTCAGCAATACCTCAGGCTGATACTGTCACCCAAGTTCTCACCCTGTACTCAAACCTTGTCCTCAATAGTCAGAAGGTCCTTACCCTGACAACAGATCCACTAGAAAAAAAAAACCTTAATTGCTCAATTATGCAGATCTCATTCACTAGTGTTCCACAGAATCTGTGGTGTTGACTTTAGTACACCTATTCTTACTAATATACATGAATACAGAGCAGAAAAAAAAAAAAATCCAACCTGGCTAATATTTCACACATTTATTATTTGATCTTCAGTGATTTCACTGACAGAGAAGCCTGTTAACTCTTTCTAGACTTGATGGGAGAAAGGCAATGTTTCTTTATAGCCACAAAGCCTGCAGAGTTATTTAGATTTTGTCTGACAGATTTTGATAGTTTTGAACAGGAACAGAAAAAAGTTACTCCCAGGTAGTGAACTGAGAGAAGAACCTGGCTCAGCCTATCCAAAGTAATATTTAGAAAGTTGTTATCTAGAAAGCACATAAAAATAAACTTGCCTTCCATAAAGATCCTGTTCCAGTAGATTTTTCCAACGTGATTTCCTCCAAGAAATATTAGATTTGATAAAATCAACATTGAAGTGCTAACAGATGCTAGGACAGCATGAAGTCGACGACGAATTCTTGGTGAGAAGAAATGCTCCTGAGGGTCAAAACAAAACGTGCAGATGAAGTCAAGAAACCCTATAATTTTTCAACCAATGTTAGAAAAAGACATGTGGTTATGACAGACAATTTTCATGCAGAAGTTCAAATCCTTATGGAATACACCCCAAAGCTTTTAAAATATCTAGCAGAACTCCCACCAATGTCATTTAAGTCTGGGTAAGATTTCATGATAAAAAGTCATGTTGAATCATAGTTGAGGTTGGAAGGGACCTCCAGAGGTTACCTAGAAAGGTCATCAAAGTAGGGTCAGCTAGAGCAGGCTGCTCAGGACTGCATCCAGTTGGGTTTTGAATATCTCCAGTGATGGAGACTGCACAACCGTGCTGAGAAAACTATGCTGGTGTTTGGCTACCCTCACAGTAAAAAAGTTTTTCTTACGCTTAAGTGGAATTTCTTCTATTTCAGTTTGTGCCCATTCTGGCTTTGTCTTCCTCCTCCTTACAATTAGGTATTTATACACATGGATAAGATCTCCCCGAGCCTTCTCTCCTCCAGTGCTGAATAGTCCCAGCTCTCTCAGCCTCTCCTCATATGGCAGATACTCCAGTCCCTTCACCACCCTTGTGTCCCTTTGCTGGGCTGCTCACGCCAGCATGTCCATGTCCGTCTTGTAGTGAAGAGCCCAAAACTGGACACAGTTCTATACATTCTATGTCTTTTTTTTTTTTTTTCCTTACTAAATGTACTCCTTGGCAAATTTTTGCTGATGGATGTAAACAGCAGCAACATGCTTCTGGGGTGGATAATACTATCCAATAGGTTCCAATATGGAGTAAAGCACTTCAGTACAAAACACACATCACCAAACAACTTCAGAAGTCATTAATGCTTTGGTTGATTAATAAGACTTCACTGAAAGATTCCAGAGTCAGATCAGAACTGGTTATCTCAATTAATTCAAATAAACAGATACTTTCGTATTAAAAAAAGATTTAAACACACATGCAACCCCCCTTTTTTTTTCAGTGCAAATATTACTGCTCGTGTTCGAGAAGTATAAATATCTGGTTTAAAGTTTTAGTACTGCTGTTCTAGCAACACAAATAAAGTAGGTCTCTTTCTACCATATGCTAGTACACATTTTTCTGATTCTATATTTTGTACTATCACCTGAGGTGTGAGTGCAACACAGAGACTGCAAGAAGACAGTGAAAGAAGGATGAGAAAGTTTTAGCTTCCTCCAATATTCAGTTGTTAGAACAAATATTAAAGAGCATTATAGCACATCACAAAGAAATATTATCTTACTATTGGAAAACGAAAAATATCTTGTTCAATATGGCTCCAGGCTGAAAGTCTCTTTACACAGTGCCTGAATCTGCAAAAAGACTGAATGCATTGTGTGAAGTGATAAGCATTTTCCAGAGCATGGGAATGAAGGAAAAATATCAGGAGTGGCTCAGCCTTCACATCACAAATGGTGATGTTGCAGAAAACAAAGTCTTGTGACTGCAGCATCAAACAAAAGGAGCAGTAATTAATCTTTAATAGCTGCAATCAGATTCATGCTCAGATACCTAAACCAACATAAACACATGCTTAAAACAGACCTAAAAATACATTCCTAGACAATTAAATGCTAGCTTTGTAAGCATCAAAACAAATGTTTCAACTGCTAAACTATAAAATGACAAATCTTCAAAATAAATGACAGTTACAAGCATAAAAATACAATTTTAACATATTACTGCAAAGCAGATCTCTGGTAAATTGAATGTTAGCCCCAGTCAGAACTATATCTAGTGTATGAGTTAGTCTGAGTCAGCACAAAACTAGGGATAGATAAGCTTCAAGGAAAAGTACTCTGTATCAGGCTGTATGCATAATACAGCAATGGTCAGTCTTCCATACGACACTATGAAAAACATTCATGTCTCAAAACAGAGACTGAGATTTTTCTCTGAAAATTTTAGATGAAAACTATATCATCATAGGAGAAGGACAGAGAACATAAGATAATCATAATTATTCACAGGAAACAACAGTTAGTGAAGGAACTTTTTCCCTTTCTAGTACTGCATCTCCAAAGGTGCCCAAGGACTTCCAAAACATTCTCCCTCAGAAGATATCTTTAGTTTTACTCTTCCTGAAATGCACACTATGATTGCATGGCTCCATACATGAAAAATGTATGCCTTTTCAGAATGCGTTAGTGTATTCAGATAGAGATATTAAAAATCTTGCTACTAAATCCATATTAACAACCAAGTTTAAGTAAGAAGCAGTTATGATCATGCCAGCTTGAACTTTTGTGTTAAGTCACCAAACTTACCCTCTTCCTATACCATGCTAATTAATTCTGATTGAGCTGTAGCTTATCTACAGAGCATAGTCTATCATCAGATTTACCCTTCACTCTCCCTTTGCCTATCAAACTTCTTCATCAACTCTACAGAGAAACAGTTTTAATTAGTAAAGGGGGAAAAAAAAGAACCTTGTGGTAGAGCTGTAAGAAAGATTTAAGAGATGGACAACCCATCAGAGAGCTGGTGTTGGACTGCATTTTCCACCAAGGCACTGACTAGACTTGGTAAGTTTGTGAGGTCTGCCTGTTTTGCAGCCCAAAGCAGCAAAATGAAGACAAACAGGAATAGCTAAAAAAGCTCTGCCACTTTTTAAAAAAAAGGATAGTTACTAAAAAAAACCCCAACCTGTCACATATAATATGTCACCCTCTACAAAAGTGCTTATGTGTTAAACAATATAGACTAACTGTAGTACAGACCATAAAAGCCTTTGGTCATTTATAAGGTATAAGGGAGTAGTTTAAAACAGAAACTGTTTAGGCAAACACTGAACCCTTTCTGGGTTTTGCTGTCGCTAATTTCCATTAACTTTGCTAGGCACTGATCCAAAAATCAGTAGACATTTTCCTGAGAGTCTCTGATGTCAATGCAGCTTTTACCCAGCTGCAACAAAGGTAAAAAAAGAAAATGTTCTTTAAACATCTCATGTCATCTAGAAAAAGCTAACTATGAAAGTACCTGAGCAGCTACTGTGCTCAAATTAATAAACTGGAAGCATTAATTTACCCATGGAAAAGGAATAAGGCTGGTCTAGACAATCCATAATAACATCTGTGATTTAAATATCTACCAGCATGTGGATTTTTCTGAATATACAGCAAGTTGTTTTCATCAAAGCAGACAAAATTAAAAAAACCCTCCACACCCACAACTCTTCATTATGCTATTTAATGCTTCTAACAATATGTTCCCATTGCAACAATACAAGCAGCTGCTATGGATTTGTCGTGTTTCTCTGGATTTTACTGCTGTCTCTTTCTCTCTCCTCTTTTCCTGTTGGAAATATGGCCAGAAGATAGAGTGGCAAAAGAGCACCTGGTGTTAAAATGACAAGCTGTGGCTGCCTGGCTGAAACCCTAATATTTACATCCTTCCTCAATGCTCCATCTTACTTGTAATCTCACATCAATACTTCATCATGCTTTACTTTTAGTAATCACCACCATCCCCACTTCCCCACACACTGTGACTGGACTGTAGCATTTAAACTGCACAAAAAAATAGACATATTGTCGAGATACCCAGTCCAAAGGCATGCAACATGACATAGGAGGTGACTTAGAAAGGCTGTCTCAGGCCACCTTTCCTGGAACTGAATGAGAGTTTGGGTTTTTACTCCAATCCAAATCCTGCTGTAAACGAAGGCCAACTTCAGATATTTTTGCCAGTTTTTGTGAAAAGCCTCTCTCTGCACACTGTTGGGTCTAGCAAAATCAGCTACCATCAGACCTCTCAACTGGGCCTTCTCAGTCATCTTACAAAACCACTATCATGTAGTAGGGTACCTTGAAAAGTAAAATCTGTGTATGTGTTTGAGGGGGATGGAAGAAGACAGGCATGAAAAGGATTTGCACAGTCCAAACATTCCCATTCCTAAACCTATTTCCAGTTACACATGCATGTCACATTTAGCCTTTAAGTGAAAGACAAGCCAGAAATAGGAAGCTTGTACAACGGTTGTTTCTTGAGAAAGATAGCTTATGAAGGACAACATGCACCAGAATAGATAATTTAGGTTAGAATTAAGAGTGAAGTTAAATGACATAGTGGAATTTTGAAGTCAGAGGGGATGTGAGAGAAAATACACATTTCATTTACTTTTGCAAAGCAATTACACCACTCTATGTGAGAGACAACCAAACATGGCAGGAGAAGACAGCAGAACATCATCTAAAAGAATTTATCTCTAAGATGAGTTAGAGCTAACAAACAGTAAATTATCATTTTCACTGATTTACAGGACTGTGTGTAACAATACTACTGAATGCCATTGAGAGATGAAATTGAGGGTCCAGAAGTGCTTTTCCTAAATGCATTTACATCTACTAGCTAGAAAACAACAGTGAAAATACTTTGGGGAATACTGACCAGAATAAGTCATCCACCCTTCCACGTGGAAGTTGGGGAGACACCCGAGACTGAATTCTGTACAGCTGTCAAACTAGGCAGTCCTATACAAAATATCAGGCTAAAGTCTTCTTTTACAGAAATATATTCCCCAGTATATTATCAGGGACCCAATCCTACATCTTCCTACAGCAACCATTCTTAAAACTTTTTCTAGCAACAGTGGTGGCACCACGGTGATCTGACACGTCTCAAATGCTCGTTATTCAGAGAGCTGCTGAATCCATTTGCAGTAGCTTGTTTTGAGAGGAGGTCACATGCATCACGCTGTTTTTAGCAACTGGGTTGCATGTTTTCCCACACACTGCAAACCCACCCTGATGACAGGGTGACATGTGGCAAGAAGCCTCCCCTGACAGACAGTAGCTGGTAACTTCCTGGCAAGTGCTCAGAAGATGGAAAATAGTTATGCGTGCTGCATTCGCAACACATCTCATTTATATAGCTGCTCTGGGACAGATTAAAGAAAACTTCTACATAAAGTCAGTGATGTTATCAAGCTCGTTCATACTAAAAATACTTTAACAAGTCCCATGTAAGGGAATTAAATTTGGTGCAATTTGAACAAGCGTCCATCTTCATGGAGTAAAACAGAGACTCACAACACTTACTCCTTTTTGAACTACCCTTCCAGAAACTTGATAATCCAAGCACATGGCAAAATAAGAGCGTATGGTAAAATTGGAGAAGCAGCTGAGTATTTCTTATGGGAACATATGCAGTGTGGAATAAGACTGTCAGATACTATGGCCAGAGTGACATGAAACATGTGCTCGGTACTACAAACTGTAACACTACAGATTACATTATTCTATTTTCATCTGCCTTTGGTTTTTAAAGGGTCAAAATAATCTTGTACAATATTTAGAAGAGTTGTCTTTTTTTAAACATATAATATGTAATTACTATCTGTTCTACAGATTTCATCTTCTCCAACTTAAACCGCTCAGCCAAATTATCCACAATAATTCTAAAATAAGATACACAAACTGCACTATTTGTTGTGTTGAAGAAATCAAGCAAATTAATTACCATTAATATAACACCTAGTCCTGCATTATCTTTCACTGCCTCTCCTAGTGAATGAGGGGAGTAAGCGTGCTTCCTACAGTTATGAAAGCTCCATCCTTTTTAATTTCCTGAAGGTTTTTACTAGAGAAGCAATGGCTAAAAGCTAATGTAATGTTGACTCATCTTTATGTTTCAAAAACTACATTAAACATTCTCTGCAATAGTCTGCTATATAGGATTTGCAAGGATTTTGGGAGGAAGGGGACAAATGGTAAAATGTTTGCGGGCAAAGCTGCCGCAGTACAGGAGGGGCACAGGTGGCGCCATTATACATATCAGAAAAATGCTTGGAAAAACACTCGAATTGCTTGCTGGGGTTCCTTTTACCAGCGCAGTTTAAGGATTTGAACTTTGGTTTTCACCCCCCATTGCATCACAACTGAAGAGTAAGGCCTGAATTTGTTTACCTCTCTACAGAAGCAACAGAGACCACCTAGTCAATCTTAAAAGCACTTCTAAGTGTTTTCTTTTAAAAAATGTTTAGATAAATGACAGGCCAACACTTCAGTGTCTATCCCTAAACTCTGATAATCACCCCATTGCCATAAGAGTGAACACCTCAATGCATCCCTTGAATCTGGGTCATCCGCAATGCAGCCATTTGCCAAAAATAACGGGACAGCATAAAAACAAGAGCACGGGTGAAAAGCTGAGAGTGAGGAGCAGATGGGACGGTGGGAAGGGAAGCAACACATCCTGACTAACAGTTACTGGCTATTTTATCTATCTGCAGTTAGGAGCACTGAAAATGGAGGGCAGGGTGTGACTGAGCAGCTGGGGGAGCAGATGGGACGGAGGAAAGGCTGAAAATTGTGACAAAGCTCTGCCAAATAGAATGTCAATTTATTTAATTTTTAAAGCAAGCAATAGAAATGAACATGGGTTGGGTCCAAACAGTGGGGCAACTTCTAAAAATATTTGTCAATACACACTGTCAATGGGTAATAGTGACAAAAGCGTGTTTGGGAGACTACAGAAATTAAGGGAGGGACTACATGTGCTCATTAATAAAATGCCGGTAGAAGTTAGGCTCGAAGAGCAGTAGCAGCAAGGGAAAGGCAGTTGATGAGAGGACATGTCAATATAATATCTACTCATGCACTTGGAAGCTGAGGGACAGATGTTGAATAGTGTAAAAGTAGAGACTGTACCAAAGAACAGAAAAGCAACAAAAATTAAAAAGTCTGGTTGAGTACACATGCAAAATATCCCTTTATGAAATAATCCAAAAGGAACTGTGGAATCCCCAGAGCTGTAACAGTAACAAGATAAGGAATAGGCCTGCAAGGGGAAAAGGAACAAGATGTAATTCAGATCTCATCCATCAACAACTGCCACACCAAATGGAAGAATAAATTTAATTTCTCATCAACATACACTGTACCCTTCAGTAAATATGCTAATCATTCTTGTTTGCTCTGTTCTTCATCTACCTCTAACCAAGACCCATTCCCCTTTACTTTTCTTTGCTTTATTTTTCTGGCATTTTATTTTGCTTGCAGTTGCTCTGTCCCTTCTTCCCTAGCTGAACTGTGGCCTGAGGTCAACTCCTGCTTCTTTTTAAGGTATATACTTTCCTTTCAAAGCAAAGGTAAAATTAGCTCCTGGAAGGTTCACACATGAAGGTAGGAATGGACAAAATTTTTCCAAGAGACAGGATGATGCAAATGACCTGTAATTCCCTACATCACTCCTATAAAAAGAGGACCACACAATTAAAATCAAGCAGCTGTCAGTTAAGATCTATTTTCACAAATAGAACTTGTTTCTGAATTTAGGAATAAATGCTATATATAGTATTTCAGAAGATACTCATCTTCTCTATTGATGTCTTACTAAACATTCACTCAACAAAATGCTGTCTTGCACTAGCACCAGTTCATTTTTAGATTTTCCAGAAGATCTACATTTATAGCATCTCTCAGCAAACAGCCAACCCCCACTTCTGTTTCAAGAAAGCCTCCTACCAGCTCGTATGTGTGCACTACACTTACAGATGCATGTGTGAAAGTTTGACATACACAGAAGTAAATTTCTGTACTTGCTCCTACACTTACTCTTCACCCTTAAAGAACCTGCCCAAACATTTCTTTTTTTAAAGTGGCAGCTTGTGAAAAGTGCGAAATGAACAGCATTGAAATGCACCATCCTCCTTTCTGGTTTATGTTTAAAGCAAGGAATTTAACCAAGTCATGGCAATGCACATAATCTATAAACGTGTCTCAGCTCTCCCCATGGAGGACAGATCAAGAGCGCCACACACTCCTCTGTGTGAGGTCCCTGACATCCTTATTTTTGTTCTCTGGTTCCCATTCTGCGTGTTCTGGTTCTCTCAGTTCCTTCATCCACATTTTAACATTTTTATCTTTTAAATTGTAATCAAATTGGGAAAGGATCTAATTTCATCTATCATTAGTGCTGCATTTTGGTCCTGTCCTTATGGCCCTCCTACACGATCACTGGGAAACTGAAAATGTTAACAAATAAATAATACACAGTAATAATCCCCATGGAGACATCTGATAAACACTCTCAGCAAATACAGACCTCGCTTTCCCTGTGGCAAGTTTCTGTAGCTCAAGGCACAGCAGAAAGACAAGAGTACAACTGTTCCTCGGTGCTTTAATTTGTACTTCTGTAACTGCTGACATTTATTGTATGGACTAATTTTTGAGGTGAACAACAGAGGGAGGCTGTATTTGTGTAACAGTAACAAGGAAGCACATAACCAGCATTGCTCTGCCTTCTTTTGGCCCCACAGCATGATTTACTTGTTTTTTCAAACTGTGTATGGCTTGAGCACCAGAAAACTGCCTGATGCTTCCAAAACAGAAGAGGATGTACATAATGCTGGTAGGTGGGAGAAACATTTTTTTGTTATGACAACTGAGCAGCTATGAAAGGGGATTCCCAGCTGACATTGCTGTTTGAAGCAGAGCAGCAATCATCTGGTTAAAGACAGATACAAAATAACAAGTTTCTCCACTGCTGGCATCAAAAATAATTATTCTTGTACAAAAGCCCAGATACTTGTACTCAGAAGGTAGGAAATGATAGAATGTTATCTCTGAAATCTTACTGTAGCCACTTTTTTCATTCATTAAAGCCTGTATCATATTGCATATGCTTGTCCCTCACACAAAACAACACCTTCTAGATTCGCAGTCTGTGTTATTGAGTCTGAGGCAGTAAGTTCCCTCAGTAAAGAAAACTAGAATTGGAGTGCAAGTGTGTGTATTTTCAGCAGGGCTCTCAAAAAGTTTTGGGATCCACTTCCATGAAGACAAATGAACCCTTACAAGAGGGTGGAAAAAAGAAAAAAATAAAATCAAGCAAAAGCAGAAACATGGCAAGAATTACTTGACCCAGAATTATTGTTGGCACAGCTAGAAGTCCATGGAAAAAACACAGGATGCATCAGCCAGCCCATATTCACCTTTAATGGTCACTGAGCAGCTCAGTACAAAAGAGCATCTTAATAACTCAGCTTGCTGCTTCTAGGTACCACACACAAAGACCAGTTGTCACAGGTCTGCCCTGGCTCATGTTCACATCTAGGGAAAGGAGTTTCCATTGATTCTGAGTCAGGGAACATCTACTTTGGATAGTAGAGATTTCTGGTTAGAGCAATGATATGGCTTAACTCAAGGCTGGGGTGGGAAGTCTGGGTGGTTCCATTATTATGGATGATACCTATATCTCAAAAAACATTTCTGTGCTAGAGAATAAGAGTCTGTTTAAGGGACTTCATTCAACTATCCTACCTTACATTCTTTCAGATTCTCAGAGAGTGAAGCGGCTAACCCAACAGAAGTCTACAGCAAGCACATAAAAAGGTTATGAAGGAAGTATCTTTGGCAATGCTTGCCACTTAATTGAATCGCCATGCTGCAATAAAAAGAAGTATGAATTACACAAAACTATTCATAGAAAAGGTCAGACAGGCCTGGCATTAGTAAATCAGTGATATAAATACTTTTTCCACCAAATTAAGCAAAAGAAAGATCAAAGCCTAGTGCGTGCTGAAGAACAGCTGAGAAGGGTCTTTATATATGACAGAAATCTTATTAAAGATCTCATCTTGCAAGGTGGCCAGCAAACATACTTCCCTTTAACAAGTTCTTAATGTTTGGTCAGGTCTTGCCTCAGCTGCAGAAGGAAATTTTACAGTTATCTCACAGCAGATGAAAGTAAGTTATACTTGCTGATGAAATTCTGTGATCAACGGAAGTAGTTACACATTTGCTCAATGTATATAGGTCATGGATGTGAAATTCACAGGAATCTTTATCTCTAATAGGCTGAGTTTGGGCCCTAACATCAGGTTGAGTAATTACTGCAGCAGAACCCAATTGGTTTCTTTGTGCCACTGACTTTAAATACAGAGGCTCAGCCTACTAACCCATACTGGTTATGTAGGTTTGCAAGGGGGAAGTTTCAAGGAGTTGAGCTCCTCCTCTCCCACTTCCTCTCATTGGCTCTTAGATTGTGCTACTTTGGGTGCTTTTTGGATTCCTTTATCTAGCAATAAAATGACCAGAGAAGTAAAGCTTTCTGCTGGGGTAAAGAGCTAGGTCAGATCAGCAAAGATTCCAGCAGGAAGGCATGCAGAGGAGAAAGTGGTGGGACTATGAGGAAGGGATGAAAGGAAAATGAAACCTTTCCCCTTTCAATAACAGTGAGCTCTTAGATCAGCTTAATTCCCTGTCAAACCACAGCCCAGAGGTCAGGCTCACCTCTCAGTACCTTTCCATGCTCCACACCAGCTGTCTGCAGGATCACTGCATAATGCATAACTTATGAATAACTGTAGAAATTGTAATGCACCTAGCAGAAAAAACAGGGCGAACAAAATTAGAGGGAAAAAAATGGACAAAACCCCCTCACCACACCCAACTTTTTGAAGATGTCTAAAATTCTGTTCTCTATGAAACTCAGGATGCCAATGTCATTGAACACATCTAGTACCCAAAGCAATGGTGATATTTTAACTACAAACACATGGAGTTCACTCTCGGGGCGGGGGTATCCAACAATCTAATCAAATCTAATCAAACACACTCATCAAAAACACAGCCCTCATACAAAGTATTTCCCCTTTTGCAGAGGGAGGCTGGAAAGGCAATTACAGTGTACTGAAACAGACTTAGTGTACCTCATCACAGCCATAAATGAAAATGGAGAAATCAAAGTATTTTATACATTAAAAAAGCAAAACAAAGATAGTACAAATTACTTTAAAATAAGCCACACTTAAAATTAGATGGTTTCTCAAATTGAATTGTTCATGGTATATTTAGTTTCTTACTAAAGCTACAGATAAAATCTTACACTAGAAATTCATCATAGCATGAGTTTTAGGAGAGAGATCTTTATATCTCAATTTTTTAAATTCTTACTAGACTGAATGATGTGTTTTCACCTTATGAAAGAACTAAGAAGATAAATGTTGCTGTTTCAATTGAGATTAAAACATTAATTTTAACAATCTGCCAACTTTACTCCCTTTGTTACATCTTCTTTTGGATGATTTCCAAATGTTTCTTTTTTTAAAATCCATTGATTTAAAGAGATGTTGTTGGCTATTCTAAGGTTTAAATCATTCTAAATCTATTTTTATACCAAGATCTAATTTCTTCTATAGATCTATATCTTCTTTTTCTGTAAGAAATTTAAATCACTGGGAGAATTATAGCCATTAGCATTTTCTTTCAGAAATCTGATACGTTATTTATTAAAAGTCAATACAAATTCTGTCATTGATTTTGAACAAGATACTACTGGAGTCTCTGTTCATCTGTAAGAAATTAATATAGAATCAGTGAAACAAAGCACTACTTTGCTCAGTACAGGTCTAAATATATCCTGGAAAAGTAAAAGAAAAGAACTGGTAAAAACACAATGAAGCTTCTCCAGTTTAATATAAAGTTCCCAGATATGCCCTAGCTTATGATGCATAGCATTTATTGTTGGTTTATATACAATGTTTTAATAAAGAGACAACATTACTTAATTCAGCTCTAATTTTCTGATATCTAGCAAGTAATCTCTAGGGGAAAAAAAAAATGTTGATAACTTCTCACAACACAACTCACTGAAATATGAAAGTTCAGAGAAGTGTAAACTGAAAAGTACATAAGAAGGAGAATCAGCAATTTTAGAGATGAAATCAGGAAGCCAGGCACTGGTTTGCACTGGTTCGAATTAAAAGTTTCAGATCCAGTTTTTTGGGTCACAAAATTTACCGTTTTCAGTAAATATTTGTTTATATGCTGATTTTACTTCTCACAAGTAATGCCCATGCTTCTTTGTTGACTCCAGTTTAATATGCCCGAGATGACATTTAAAACCTGTCAGACTGCTGCAAAAGTGTTATTTACCCATATTGCGCTAGGTTTCAAGTGCTGAGATTTAAACTACCATAAAATTTGCATAAATATAGGGTCCAATTCTTTTTATATATTCTTAGTCAGCACAAGGATTCAGTGAAGGACAAGACTCAAACGTGCTTTATTTAGATTTCTAAATCATTCTTTTGCAAGAGAATTCAGACAATACAGTGGGGAAAAAAGGGAAGCAGTTTTGATATAAATATTGTCATTCTTTGTGATCAATTAAATTTTAAAAACAGAGAAGAATTCAAATTCAGCTTATTCTTCAAAATTTTTTTATATTTTACTAATTAAACACCTCCTGCTCAACTGAATTACATAACCCAACTTTAACAACAATATATGAGGAGGTTTGGTAAATAGAACGGGTTAAAAAGAAAAGCATAAACCTGTGCTTTGCATTTTTTCATAAACCCATCTGCTATTCTGGGGAAAACCACAAATTTTCCTTTTCAAAAATAGCCTTCAAGACCCAACACAGCAAGTGAGTGAAGCACAAGAATGCCAAGGATTTCAGCTTGTCAACAGATGAAGTTTAAGTGAAAAAACCATCCCCCAGAATGGGTTTCTCAATGCCACAGTGACTGGGTTTGCAGAACACCTCTTGCTAAGACAGGATTATGGGAATGCTTCCAAAAGCCTGATTACAAGGGGGAAAAAAAAAGGAAATTTATACAGGGCATTAGGGAATTTGCAGTTTATTTTAAATGTGATACTTGTTAAAGAGTGTCACATCATTCCACCCCTTGCATAAGGAAGGGTCGAAGTCCAACTACTCATTTGCTCTCCAGTCTCAGTGTTCAAGAAGAAAATAGGAGTTTGTTAGAAGAGTGCAAGTTTGTTAGAAGAGTGCAGAGAGAACAATGAGGGGTAGTTTGCAAAGACTGCAGTTCATGTTGTTGTAGAGAAACTTTCAAGGCACAAGACAAAGCATGACTCAGCCATAACCAAATGCAGCAAGATCTGACTAATGCACTAATACAGATGTCAAAACTATTCATATTAAAAATGTTGACTTCAGAAATATTTCAGGGAAAGATTGGAAAGTGTCTTCTAATGAAGGTCTATAGCCATGTTTCTAAACAGAAATGAAAACCAGAGGAGACACGGAAGATAGGCCTTTAAAAACACTTGATGAAAACAAAGGGATAAAATGCACTTGGTTCGCTCTTGGGGAGGTAATTTATACAAAAAGAACCCTACTGCCAGCATCGGTTAACTATAATTAGAACTACATGTTAGAAATTAATCCAGCACATATAACCCCACCTTCATAATGCCACGTCCTTATAATTTCTATGGTATTTAAGCACTTAATTCCCTAAGCATTCTATTAAAATTTCTAATACAATGACATTAGATACAAAAAGCCCCTACACTTATATTTCCTTGTACAGCTAGATGTCTAAAAACCTATGTTGTCTTCCAGTCCAGAGACAAACATATGCAGCTGGTCAAATGGTGAAGCTCAGTTTCACCCTAGAGGGAGGATTAATGGATCTGATAAACTCATTCTCTAAGAAGGAAAAAAGCTGTTTACATGCTGTCACTGAATTCACACTGATGGACAGTTGGATGATATAAGGTAGTACTGGATGTTATTGGCTACTAAATTACTTAGCTGTATCAGTTGCCACACATGGGATTGCGATGGGTGGGATGGAGAACAGCCTAATTACTTCAGCATCAGAACTTCATCAGGCTGCAGAGTGAGTCACCACCACCACCTCAACATTACATAGGACTCAAATTCTGTGTACTTATCACTACTAAGAAAGCAACACATAGGAATTATTTATTTTTACAAAGTTATTAGAAGATATGGGATTTAATAGTGAGCAAACCTGAAGACTAAAATGACCATCAAAATTAAAATAACGTTTTTTGCGTATGATTGCATGTCAAAGACAAATTTGTCTTTTTGAAATGACACCATGAAGGTCAAAAGTAAACGTAAAATGAAAATATGAGAGATCTTCAAAGAAAAATAGTATTTTCTTTACTTGGGTCTTTAGCAGCGTAAGATTTCTCAGTGTAAGCTTGTTCCCAGATGCAAGCAGCTGCTACACACACATTTGTCCAGGAAACATATGTTTAGAAATATACACTCCTAATTTTAGTGAAGATGAATATTTTAAGGCCATCCCAAGTGAAATCAGAATACAAATGTTCAAAGTGGCTTCTGTTCAGCCACATACAACGTGACAAGCAGTTGCTTACTCTAGGACTGCAGAGGAAGCTTTTAAAACCATGTGTATTTCAGTGTTTGCTTTGCTGATACTTTGCAAAATTCTAGTTACATGGCTTATCTCAAATACTGGAAGGTGAGCAAGGGAATGCTAACTCTTTTCTGTTATCCACAACTTTTAATCTAGGTTAAATCAAACTAGTAACCAGGAACTTCAGATGAGCATAGAGCCAGGAAACAAGAACACAAAATGAAGAGAAGTTCAACTTACAATTAAATCTTGAATAAGTGAAATAGAAAGTATCCTCTTGATGCTGTTTTCCACAATTACTCCAAGCCAATTAAGTGCGCCCCAGTACCACAAATAACTCTGTCCTCCATGCCAATAGCTTACAAAGGCAAAAGTGAGGGCTGTGGAAAAGAGTGTTCCCAGCAGACTGGACTGAGATCCTCCCATCGGAACATAGATGTACCTGCAGGTGAAATGACAGATAAGCAACATTATTAGAGATTTCATGGAAATCTCAGAAAAACATCCACTACAGAAAATTTATTTCATGGCATAAAAAAAGAATTTGAATAATTACCTGACATTCTTTATTTACAGGGCTTGCCCTAGTTTCTGCAATGTTATAGACCACTTCATGAAATACGTGCACGTATCATTTGGCAAAAAAACAATTTTGTGGTCATGGGAACTCTGCATTAGGCAAAAACTATATTCTCAAAATTGTGAGAGACAACGGTTCAGATTTTTTAAACCACAGTAGTCATAAGTCAACTTGTATACTCATAAATTACATGTAACTTTCATGTGATTTTAAATTATAAGACCCTTCAAAAGGAGGCACATGGAAAAAAATGAGGGGTAATAGGTGCAAGTTACTCCCGGGGAGATTCCAACTGGACATGAGGAAAAATTTTCACAATGAGAACAAACAGCCATGGAAATAATCTCTCCAGGGAAGTGGTGGATTCCCCAACATTAGACACTTTCAAGATTCAGATGAGCAGGGTGCTGGGCCATATTGTCTAGACCATGCTTTTGCCAAGAAAGGTTGGACCAGATGATCTTTGAGGTCCCTTCCAACCTGGTATTCTATGATTCTGTGAGTCTATGATTATACTAAGTCATATATAGTCATAACCCATAAAATGTTTTCCATTTGTCAGAAATATAGACACATGCAAACATTTTTTATTTTTAAAAGCTTGTAATTTCTTTCTTTTTAAATCTTTCATTAAAAATTGTACGAACTGAAAATATTTCCTATCTAGTTCTTGCATTATAATCTCAAAATCATGTCTGCCTAATGACCTTCAGAGCACATATGCCAAAAAACATCCAAAACCTATATGAAGCACCCTGCATGCAACTCTATTCTGAATTTAAACTGAATCCAGGAGTCAGAACCTTAGTCTTCAACTGATGCTTATAAATGTCCAAAAAAAAGTGCTCATTCAGTAAAAATACCAGAAGCAATGGGATTCTGAAAGCTCACTGTTTTCTGGGTCACTTCACTTCCTTCCTGCCTTGAGAGCTACATCCACTCCTGGCATTTTCAGAGTAACGCATGGCCACTGGCCAGCCAAATATCTGAAAAAGTTGCATATTCCTGTCAACACTTTGAAGAAGCTGATCAGGCAACAGAGTCACCAGCCAGCTCACGGGTACCAGCAAGGAGATGCAGTATATGAGAACCACCGATGACAGTTCTCCTCAGCTGTCATTCCTTTAGCATGACACACTGTACTCATATTTGAGACTACTCCTACTTGCTAAGATAATTAAGGGAAATTTTTTGCAGTGAAATTTTTATCTGTGGTTATCAGATTTTACATTCAGAGATAAATACTAGCTTAAAAACTTAAAAGGGAAATTACCATAGTGCTTTATTCCTAATCTTAGGAAGTAAGAAAATACAGTAACAGGGTAAAATAAAGTGATAAAAGTAATTAGAAGGTAAACAGAAAAGTCATTAAATAAACAAGTGTCAAATGCTCCAAATTCTCTCTACACATAACATCAATACACCTTTTTACTTCAACCTGCTACAGCCTGAAACATCTGATAACATTCACAGTGATTTTCAGTATAAGTATACTTTTTACTAAGCATATAAAAATAAATAGAAATTAAGATCAGAGGTTTTTATTTATGCTCTAGCTTTGTTCTCTCTTCCCTTCCTATGCTCTTCTTGGATCTAGTCTTTTCTCATCACATATATGAAGAAATAGCACAGCAATAATAGACACTTGCAATTCCATTCAAATAGCCTAATAGAGTGGTATATCTTAGTAGTCTGTAACAAGAGGGATCCCCTGCAGGGCTCTGGCACAGAGGGTCAAGAGAGCGGTCACAGACTCTACTGCTGCGGACAAATTCCTTCTATACAAAGGACTATAGAAATGAAAGACCAAAAGCATGTCATCCCCTCTTAGGAGGTACTTTTCCAGTACCTTCCCTCTCCCTTTTTAAAGGCTGATTGTGTTATTTTATAGGCAGGGTCTACTGTCATTACCAGTTCCCCTCACAGGCGGGCTAGAGGGGGGCTGACAGCCCCATACCACAGCTCAGAAACTGCAATCCCAAGTGCAGCACCTCCCCGCCCTTCTGGCCCTGTAAGCATGGCAGTACCTTGTTTTGCAGAGCTTCACCCAGAGGAGCCCAAAACAGGACATTGCCAGCCCTGTCACTAACAGCAAAGCTCACTCTGTCGTACATTTACTGAAACACAGCACTAAACGTAACCCAGACACCATCAGAGACACATCTCTGTGACGAAGACCTTACTCTGAGCCCTAAGGAAACCTTTCCGCTGACCTCACAGGGTCCTGGCTTAAATCCATGGCACAAAAAGTAGCTTTTACTGCAGAAGTCGCTCTGGGTTTCTGTACAGTCCCTTTCCTTGCACTGAGACAGATCTGCTGTGTAGGCACCAGCCACCTTGTCAGCACAGGCGGCAGCCTCCTGGCATTGCCAGGAACAGCCCAGCAGCACCAGCCTGTTCATTTGCAATCACAGCTCAGTTTATGTTGGCCTGAATGGCTTTCAGATTACTGTGCAGAAAAAAATAGGCAATTTTCTGATTTTTAGTGTTTAACAACAGCAGCTAAATAATTGAGCAGCAACAACTCATCATTTTGATGAATGTTCCAGGTCAGTGAAGTTTTAGCTCCTGGCCAACGGCAACTGCGCAACTGAAAATTCATGCACGCTATCTTTGTGAAGACCTGTCTGAAGAAGGACAGAAGCCAAAAGGAGTCGTGTAATCTTTACTAACACTTCAGCCTTCCCCTCCAGTACTGTGGAGAGTCTGCCTACTTGCCCAGAGGAGAAATGCAAAGCAGAAAGCAACACCTCTCTCCTTCCCAGCAGAACCAAGGCTGGCTGCCGGTTTTTTGTCACAAGGGCACTAACCACCCTCAGACTGCATGATCTTGCCTTCCCTTGTAGGGCATTCCTGCTGGCAATTTTAATGTAGGTATAAAGGACTGATGGATATTGAGTCACTTCTCTCAAGCAGTGTGAAGAGCAATTCTGTATGTTCCTGGCTGTTTTATGCAGAAAAATTCACGAAAAGTCCATTATTATGTTACAGAACACATTAAGATAAAAAATATCTGCTACTTCATCACCCACACACATCATAACCACATCGTGTTCTTGTGCTAACACTCTTACGTTGGCAGGCCCATGTACAGGCAATAGGCAACTCAGTGTGAAGCCGGGGCCAGATCCTGGCTCCGTGCTAGCCACTCTGTGCTCTCCAATATAACCAAAATTGCAGAACCACCACCACAAGAGCCCCTGTCATTACAAAAATGCACTTTTCTTATTTTTGAGCACTGTGATAGTTTAGAATCTGATTTCTTAATACCTTTCCTGTGTGTTTACATAGAAAAGTACTCATTTGATGACAGAAAGCTACATTTACACTAAAGCATGAGGGAGAACAAACCAGTGAATAGTATTACTAAGCTAGAAGATAGAAGAAACATGTTACTTCTGTATTATCATTTACAATACAACACACACTTTGTAACTAAAATTTGTTGTGGTTTAAACCCAGCCAGTAGCTAAGCCCTATAAAGCCCCCTGCTCACTCCCTGCCCCCAGCAGGATGGGGAAGAAAAGGAGTCTCTTACAGTACATTAGGAACATGGTTCTCTCTTCCAGTTCACTAACAAAATCCATGAGGAGGGAAGGAGGGAGGGAGAGAGAGAGATTAAGAGGCAATGGCTACTATAATTTGATGTCTTATATATCTGCATGCCTCCCAAACTTTTTCCTTCTTACCAATACTATTGTCTACTTTCCATCTATCATACAGTCCTTCTCTGCTGTTATTAGAAACTCAGGGTTTGCACGAACTGAGAGGTTGCTGTGAGCACACTGATCTGCCACACCATATGTAGAATAGCACTACATAAATACCTCATTTTAAGCTTCCACGCAGTTTTTAAGACTATTTCCATCTCTAATCACAGAAAATCCACAGAGAAGCTCAAAACCCCCAGTTCAAGCACTATTAGGACATAAAAGTAATCATAGATCCTCATGGCAGACTAACACAACTCAAGGAAACACCCTCATAGCAGAATTTCTTAAGAGTTCATAAGTAGATTACACATTTACTGTAGATGTGCAAAGAAGGCAGACTTAGCTGAAAAATGTGAAAATTCACATACTCACAGAAAAAGTCAATACGTGATCAGTGAGCCAGACAGATAAATGAAGAAAAGCCACAGAGTATTTTGCAAAGCGAAAAGGATGTTAAGGCAAGTAGATTTGAGGATGGTAATTGGTCATGTCCTTCCAGGTTATTTCTGAGGGATGGGTAATGCTGGTCAGATGAATGAAACTTAGAGACTGGAAAATTAGACCTGTGGAAGGTGCTTAGTATCAAAAAATGCACGCTAGGTGAATATTTAAAAACAGAACATTAACTTGGGGGATCAAAAGTCGATCCCTGCCAAAACTTCAAAGGTGAAATTTGATGGTGAAAGAACAGAGGCAGGCTGTCAAAGAGGAACGTGTGAATGCCACAGCTTTGCTAACCATTCCTAGTCTGGCTAGACCGCTCAAGGATAACAAGGAAAGGCACTTCACATCAGAAGAAAAGGTTGTGCATAGTGAATGGAAAGAAGAGAAGGGGGAAAGAAAACTCCGTGTAGATTAAGTATCTCGAAACATCTGGGGGGCATTTGAGGCACAAATATGAATATTGAGAGAATGTTACATAGTAAAAATTATTTGAACACGTACACCTGACATGACTAAACACAACTAAACATACATTCTTAGCCTTCCCCTCCCAAGGCAAAGATGCTGTCAGTCTTTACTGTATTTCCATAGACTGTTTTGATTTCAAACTTGCATGCTATTAAACATGTCACTTTCACAAACGAAGCATAACTGTGTATGTCTTCTGAATAACCAAGTGCCTTACTTTTAGTTCCATTTACAGTAGCTTAAATCAGCTTATCTACAGCCAGTAAGCTGTTCCATTTACGCAACTTATCTTAATTTTAACTCACTAAGTGAACATCAGAGAATTGGATAAAATATGTAAATGGTACCATTTAAATCCCTAAAGTAATGCAAACACAAACATAATAGCTGAGGTATTTAAAAGTGACATTTACTTACTGAGAGCAACTTTTAAATCCAATAACCATTTTGTTAGTTTTCTTGAAGTGGTAATCTACAGAACAATCATGAGAGATCTGACAATCATTCCCTTGGAAAACATGTTGTTTCCTTTCTTTTAATGACATCTACATTATAAAGTTTCTATTTTAATAACTTTAGAAAACCTCTAAGAGGAGCATTTATAACTAGTTAAGAATTACTCTGAAGGGCTTTTATTCCTTGAGGACTCAATACACTGCTCTTCCACATGTGTGTAATTTTAAACACATTTAAACCTTGAAGTAAGTGCAAGTAAAGCACCTGTGTAAATGTAGTTCTGTCCAGGGGTTTTCTTCAACATGTGCTGAAATTTCTTCCTGAATTAAGGCTGTATAGCAAGATGCATGCTATCCATGATTTTTCTTCCCCTCTCCTTAGCTATTGGTCTTGGAACACCTTATCCAGAACCAGATGAAAAAAATTTTAAAAAACCCAAACCATTCATTTGCTTGTAATGGCAAACCTCTTGTAAATACAATTAGTTTATGAGCTTTTGGTGTTTCATTTCAGGGAACATTTGCTGCCCAAAATTCCAATGCTTCTCTAAATTTCAAAGCATTCAAGGGTTAACCATACTGTTTTGAGTTGGACAATTACATAGCTAACCCAGTAAAAGTTAAAAACGCAATAATAAAGTATTCATCTTACATCTCAACAACAGAAATTGCTTGAGGTTCTCACAATGATGGTGTTCATTTGTGGACACAAAGAAAGTTTCATCTAGGCAGCATTATATCCGGATAATTTGAACCTTTAAGTCAATAAAAAGTTTGTCATCATTAGTTACAAAATCAATGCTCAACATGAGCCTGAACAATTTTGAGCATAAACGTAAATACCTAAGTTAGCATTCCTTTTGCTTCTAAATTATCCCAAGATTTTCACCACAAAAGATTTAATTGAAATGAAAAGCATGGCAGGACATGGGTAAAAACTAAAGGGGAATTCCCTCTAGAACTGCAGTTGGTCTTCCTTAATCCATTTACTTTTAAGCCTGTGTTTCCTTTTGCAGTCTTAGATGACCAATTTCAAACTTATCTGCTGCATAATATAAAGATTTCAGGCCCAGTTCTGCAAATTCTTACTTCTGGGTGAGCTCTTACCATTTCTGTTTTGTTAGTTCAAGTTGTCACTGACTTGGATGGAGCTATGCAGAGCGCGTAAGTAAAGTACACCTGTAAGTCTTTGGAAGACTGGGTCCTGCATGAATAAATCTGTTTTAAATCACAGAAACATCTCTTGTAAACATGACTTTGAAGGCTGAGCCCCACATATTTTCACCTGAAATAAAAAAATAACCAGAGGTATTTGGAATACCATTTGGCAAAGTTTCCATTAGGGGAGGTAAGCACTGTTCTTACCGTGAAACTAATTTTTCCACGGTCCAATAATTTTGCTGGTCTGTTCGCATAGCTTTTTAAGCTCTGGAAGATTCTCTCACCTCACCAGCTTAATGCGATGTTTAGAGAGACCTTGACAAATGCAGACCCTTTAAAATATTTAAGCTAATGTTGGCTCCAGGCAAGCTTTGTTAAATTATGACAGAAATGTTTAATGAGAAATTAAGTCCATTTGGGTTACAAAGCATTAATGAGAATATTCGTATGCAAGAACACTCGGCTTTACAAATATGACCTGAATTTTGTTTCACTTTCCAGTTGTTAGCATGCTTCCCATGAGCATGTAGTTTCCTACTAAGGGTGAAAAGTGTTTAATGTACTTTTATTCCCTTGCATTCAACATAAAAAATGATCCAAGTCAAGTCCATACGTCAAAGGGCAGATAACTGGGGAATACTGAACAAATCATTTTGAATTCACTCTTCCAAGGAAGCTCATGTTTTCAATGAGATTCATTTATCTCAAATGAAATTTTAATCTAAGTCATAATACTTAGTTTTAACAGAAAAAGTTTCATTATTGATGGACTGCTGTGTTTAGTTTTGTCCCAGCCGCATCAACAAAAGAAAGAAATCCTGCCTACCACCACCTGTTTGCAGTCAAATGCAAAACTA
Source organism: Athene noctua (assembly GCF_965140245.1). Taxonomy (NCBI): domain Eukaryota; kingdom Metazoa; phylum Chordata; class Aves; order Strigiformes; family Strigidae; genus Athene; species Athene noctua. The sequence continues at coordinate 103,067,263 of NC_134037.1, read as the reverse complement.
CCAGTCAACTACCTTTGATCGTAATGGAAATGGGAGAGGTTCCAGATGACCAAAGCGCCAAAAGACTGGTTAAATCACTAAGTCCAAACCAGGGCCCCAACCTTTTTGCTGATGGTAGGAGCCTGTATGTTACTGCCAAAACAGCCTAGAGTTAAGTGCCTACAGCTCAGACTGGGTGGGAGGGGGCTGTGTCCCCTGGTGGCTGATGGAGCCGGGAAGCAGGCGCCTCCAGCCTCCTCCATGTAGAGCCTGCAGAGCTCCCTGAAGCTGTTCTGAACTTAACTCTCCTCAGGGGCCCAATTCATTCCTGATACTCACAATACACCTACCATGTGCTGGTAATATCTAAGCTCAGTAGCACAGCAATCAGGCTATACTCCTTTGAAAACCCAGCTGGAGGAGGGATCTATTAATAGCACTGTCACTCTTTGCTTATAAAATGGTAGAGGTCAGGCTCTTTGCCAAGGAGACCAACATATCTTGTCTCCCAGAGGAGTGCTCCAGCTGTCTGTTACCAGGCTGCCACCAGGCAGAAAAGAAAATGAGACTCGAAGAGTGAATATGCAAGAAAAAACAAGTCTGTGGCTAGGGCATTACCCAGACAGATGCAGAGATCCCAGTCCTGCTTTCTGCACCAGGCATTGCTCACTGTGCCCTAAAGAATGATTCGGCAAAATGCATAAGCAACACCATGAACAAAGGAATTATTTTTTTTCCTCATTTTCTTTACTTCTCCTGACTCTTACACTGGAGGGCCTAGCTCAAAATTCAGAGCTCTGCATATCTGCACTGGAGGCTGCATAGACATAATTTTCCCACACAAATAAATTCTTTGCAGTAAATCTCCTCCCTTGCCATCTCCCCTCTCGTCATAAGTGTGCATTCACAACGGCACATTTTACAGCACTTTTCAATTACAGCTAAAACAACAGAGAGCAATTCTTCCTGTGTGTGTGACTGCACATATTGAACTATTTGTGGTTCAGTTACTGAAAAACTGCTAAGTACACATCATTTGTTGCTTTGACCATGCCAAGAATAAAGTACTATATCTTCTCCCCACCTCTTAGAAAGCCGTTTTAAATTCCATAGGTGGAAGCACAAGCTATTTAGCCATCTTGCTGATTGTAGTATGCTAGGTACATCAGACAAAATGCAGCTCCATCTGCATCTATGAATTCAGATGTTTAAAATACACCCATCACCATGCACTAACAGCTACCTTTTCTAGCATGCCTCTGCCAAAGGAGTGCATGAAATGTAGTCAATACAATAGAATCTGTGTCATTTTTCTCATTAAAATATTTTTGCTTAGAGACAGAGTGATGGAGTTAAACAGCCCTCTGCAATTTGCTAGGTAACAGAAAAGATGGTTTAATCTTCACAAATCCCTTTACGAAGAGCTTGATGATTCTTTCACATTTATATACGACTTTGTACACATGCATGTCAAAGGGCTTTGTTAGTATCCACAGACCACACAACAGTTTCACCAAACCATGCAATACCTTTGCCTCACCGGGCTGTTCTACAGACAAACAGTAAACAAGGCATCAGAGGACTTTCACCTGGGTACATCAGAAATAAAAATTTTTGCGAGACCAGAATAATGTTTGAGATCCAAAGTTCCAAAGTCCGTGAAGATTCAGTAGGTGTTACAACCTTCAGATTATAAACCAACGTCAACAAAATGTACTTCAAATGCATCTCTGAAAAAGTAAAAGCATATAATTAATGAGAAGTGAAAATATAGAAGAGATTATGTTTAAATATTGCAAAAAACTTTACGAGTATCAATGCATCTGCTTAAGTATTAAGTAGCATTACATATTCCTCCAAGTTGCATAAGCACAAAGTTTGAAGAATTAAGACTTCTGACGTTATTCCAAGCCGAATAATTCACTCAATCTCCTGAGTACACATTTCTTAGAAAATACTGTCTGCAGATTATTTATAAAATACAGCCAAAGCATTGAGATGCCTAGGCAAAGCTGGGATGATTTAAATTAAGATTATAGAGCACCTTCCATACTAAAAACCTTCTATACACTCTCTATTGTCAAAAACCTTTCAAACACGAGCAGAGTAAATTCCCTCTGACGTAGAGTACAATCCCTGTTTATTAGCCCATATCAACACTCCCTAATTATGTAAGAATGGATATAAAATTTAATTAAGTAGAGTGAAGCAAAATACTTTTCTTGAAGCAGCATCCTAAATAGCAATGACCTCTTTTTTCTCATTTGAAAGAAAGCACAGACACACCCTCCTAACACCAGTCAGGAACATGGTTCAATCCAGATACAAACTTAAATTGGAAATGTCAGTTCCTGTGAAGTCAGCAGCATCAGGGAACCAGAGCTAAATAGACCAATAGTTTTTAAACATACAGCAACAACTATGTGAATAAATACAGTAACCCAATGCAAAGGTAAGACTTGAGTGAGAAATACTGTAGCTACACCAGATATTTAAATATATATGTAAGGAGGGGAAAGAAACGGGAAAAAAAAAGGTCCATGCTCAAGGAAAAAGGAATGGTAAAAACCTGTAAATAAAAAAAAAAATAGGGTATCACAAAAAAGTAGGTAGAAAATGTACCATAAATCTTCTTTATCTTCTTACAACACTTAGCTGTATATCTGTCCAGTTGTCTAAGGGTAGTCTGTTTGTTTGAAAGAGAGAACAAATGATGACTGGTAAAAGAATGACTTTCCTGAATTGATCTTCACAGAAAGCCCCAAGATGATGAATCAACAAAACTAGTCTTACCTGGGAAGTAAAAATGAGGGCCAGAAAAGGTAGAAAACAGTTTAAAGACCATTAAGACTGTCAACAGTGTTCCAGACAGTGTGCCTTCATGAAATTATCTGAAAGGTATTCAAGGAAGTATCTGGCTCACACACTGGGTCACCAGTGATTGTTTTTCCTGTTTTCTGCTTCTTGAGATTTCGAGAGACTGTAAAAAGGAAACAAATTCCTTTCCTTTCTTCAAAAGTGGGGGTGACCAAGCAGGAGCAAGCAAACCCAACCAAGCTTCAGAACAGCCTAACAAATTCCTGGTCATGCTTGGGAACAGCCTGTGGAACAGCAACTCACATCATCCTTGGTACTCTGGCCTAACCAGTTAAAAAATAGTACACAGCTTCAAAGAATTAAATAGAAGCAGCAACACCAAACTGGCACGTTTTTGCATGAGAAACCTCAACTAAAACCAGATCTGTCAGTTAAGGTCTAAACAGTAATCTAAAAAGCATCATGGTTGAATTGCTATAGCCTAGCTTTAAAACTGCTTGAATTATTCACCAAATATTGAATGAAGTCTTTAAACTGCTTCAGTATTCAGTAAAACACACCCCTCAGCAACAGGATTTGACAACCCCCAGGGCTGTAAGGTACACACATAGGAGAGTATCAGACAATAAAAAATACCTCTACTCCACTGCATTTTTGCCATGATGGCAGTGAAGATGACAGAAAAGGAAGCATGTGTGCAAAGAGACAGTGTCCCACCACACTGAATGCAACCATGAGGCTCTTGCACCCACAAAGTATGGGTGACACTGCACGGAGGTGGAACACTTGTCCTTGACTCCAGCCTTAACTGGGAGACAGTGGGCAACCACTGCTCTTAGCTGTTGATTTTTTACCATCTTGCAGAGACCATTTCCTGACTGGAAAATGGCTTCTGCCTATCACAAATCACCACTCGCACAGGTATCACTCGACTTGGGGAGAGCTGCAAGCAGAACAACATTGTCCAGTGCTTTCTGGACAGCTTTCTCCAAGCTGAGACAAACTCCTGCCTCCAGGAGCACTTTTCCTTTCCACAGAGAGGTTACTTCAGATGGAAGGATGTGAGGGTACAGTGTTTATATGGTTCCTAGGCATCCATCAGCTCCTGGCTAAGACCAAAAGCTAAGACGCAATGAAAACACACCCGAATTTCAGGTGTACCCTCACCAGTGATTTGACTGTTTGCCATGAAGTAGACTAGAAATGCTCAGCCAGGTTAAGGAGATGTCTCCCCTTTTCCCCCATCTTTTACCTGAAACTCATGATTCTCAATTATGAGTTCATACAGTGTGGCAGAGCACAAGTCATATGGTCAGAATTCATGCTTACCAAAAAGTCAAACATAATTGTCTTGGTTCAAATGTGTCGATGTCCTGGAACATCTTCTGTTTACATTGCAACTGTTTTGTTTAACAGCACCGCTGCAGAGATTGATAATGATGATCCACCTCTACAGCACTGTTTAATGATGTTCAGTGAGAATTAATGTGAAGTTGAATGGCCATGGAATGATACTTCTTCATTTTAACTTGCTCATGTGTTTGATTATTAGTGATGCTAGTCTTCTTCATTTATGTTTCTCACCTTTTTCTGTAAGCTAAAGAGGCCCCACTTCACCCCAGACCCACAACAGCAGCCCACTCTTCATGACCATCTGTCAAGCCTATGATTGCTTCAGTCTCCCTTCTATACGTACACTTCAACAGTGTTGAAATTAAATGCAGTAATGTGACAGTTTAGACCAGATTCACTAGCATATAGACAGTAACAGGCTGAAACTGCTGGCTAAAAAACACGAATGATGACTGATGGCTCTGAACACTTCAACAGATACCCAAATCATTAGTTCAGACTGCTAGGTTATTCCTAAGACAAAGGGAAAATGCAAGTATTCTGTTGACGCATATGCACCAAATTATTACCAAGGGGAGCAGTGGATTTCTTGGACTGTGGTAACTAAGATCAGTTTATTTGCTCCTAAGAGAAGAGGCCAGACCATATTTTCTTTTACTGCCAGCAAGATTTTTTTTATCATTTTCAGATGGAAAGGGTTTTGTGCTCATTTTCACTGTCAAGTACCTTTTGCACCACGGCTCCTTTGCTCTAGCCCTAAAATGAGCCAATTCAAACCCTTTCAAAATTTGAGGACTGAAGAATCAAAGATTTCTTGACCTTTGCATAGTTACAGAGATGATGCTACAATTCATTGCCATTTCAAGAGAAAAAAAGTATTGAATAATTGTTTATATTTCTTCATCTGCATGTATTCACACAAATGCTCTGGCTGGATACTTGCATGTTTTGTAGGTGCAGGGGTAGGGTTCATTTAGGAGAGCATACATTTAGCAAAGCAGCAGACAAAAATAAATTTTCACCACTAACTTAGTCTGGAGACTGGATTTATCAGAGTGAACTTGACAGGTATTTCTTCCAATTTGTGTATTATTTCAGTTTGTTAATTTCCAGATTATATTTATTAAAGTATTTCCATTTTAATGTTAAAACCAGTGTTTCCTACATTAAAAATTCTTTATTATAAAAACCTGACACCACATGCAAGATAAAATCATTTTCTTGTCTTATCTGCTGGGCAGAACAACCATACATAATTACGACCTGGCTGTCCAGTTTTAACCTTCTAAGCATTCCTGTATAAAAACTCTTACTATGCTTCCATGATCTGTCGATATTTTTACTTGCATATTGGCTGAAAAGTAATTACTGTCATAAGGTGGAGAAACCCTCAAGAAAATACAGTGCAAACTAAACCGCAGTCCTTAACATCAAGCCTGCCGGTTAGATCCTTTTCTGAGCACATGCATAGTACTAAGTTTGCAGCTAAGCTGGACACGTTAAGCTCAAATATTATTTAAAGAGCAAACCTACAAACACTCTTCTCTGTATCTCAGGCTCTTTTCTGTGCCTTTACGGGATAAATTGAGTTTATGACACAGCCTCCTGAGGTAATCCCTCTTGGACAGCTGCTGTTCCCTTGCTCCCTCATCACCCCTCCTCTGAGTCAGAAAGCACAAGCTGCTGGGGCTGCTCCTGAGATCCCAATAGGTACTGGCTTTTCCGCTCCTGCCTGGCATTGAGAAAACAGTAAGGCTGGAAGTCAAAAGATCTTATCACAAAATCATTTAAGGGAGCTCCAATATCTTTTTAAAGCTATAGGGGACAGCATAAAGCCTACTGTTAACAGTTGGTGTTAAAACCTTTAAAGCATCCATTGCTGGCAGAAGGTTGATGATTTTAGGTGGAGCTGCTGCCATCCAGAACAGGAAGCAATTTTTAGCTCCTATTGTAACAAAAACGAATAGTGGAGAAAAGTGAGTACACGCAAAATTTACATTGTGAACTGAGTTTTAGACCTCATTCTAGTTCTAAAGTACACATTTCTTAACAACGATAAGCCCTGTGATCAACAGGATCATTGCACGGGACAGATGATTTTGTTTGTTAACTGGATCTGCACAAGAAAACCTGGTCTTAGTTATCATAACAGCATTTTTTAATCTTGTTAAGAGAGTTCAGTATTAAGTATCAACACATTCTGCGAAGGAAGCCTAGCTGTGATTCCTATGGCTCTTTTTCTGATGAGCAGGTAGAGTATAAATCAATAGCAATAGCAAAGGCATTCTTCTCCATCGTCTACCTTCAGCCACCTTTGATATGTTTTCTCACTTTCTAAAGGAGAATAGCAATACAAACAACCACCAGGCAGTTCCATTTTAACTCAGAATTTTTGAAAGGTAAGATTATCGAGAAAATGTCTTTATGATCGATTTTTGTTTTGTGAACAAAACATGTATCAAATACTCTTTGTATACTTCAAAGACAAAGGAAGTTCAAGCTAAGTCCATTATTCAAGAAACAGAGAAGGAAAACGAAAGTACCAACCACTGGTGCTTGACAAAATTTTAACACTACTCAGTCCATTGCAGGAAAGAGTCTGGTTGGCACTATGACACAAATACACTGATTATTTTATGTTAGTCTGTTGGAAAAGAGGCAGAGAAGTCTTACACCATACAGGTTTGATTCCTGCCTCTCGGGGTTTTTTGTACTGGGTGCAAACAAGATAAAGAAACAGACTGTATTACCTGTTTACTGTGTAGTGTATTGACAGCAACTGACCCCCTCCATCCCTGTTTCAGTTACAGTTGCAGTGCAATACTAAAAATCAACATTTCAGCATTATTTCAGTACCACTTCTAGTCTAGTCATTGAGATTCAGTAATTAAGAAAGTGTTCTCTTTCCATGTTACTAATAGCAAGAAATAAAGCAGCAGAGAATTTTTTTCTTAATTCAAGTGGGTTTTTTGTACCTAATCCTGAAGGATCAATGATACCACACAGCCACGTGAAACTGAGGAAGATCGGCTGCAGACAGCATCCAGTGTCTGGCAGCAGCCTGTACACGTAAGACAAGCCTGTCCTGTCCATGTTTCAGAATTTTCTAGCTGATAATGCTACTTAGATTTAATATTTCCCAGTTCAGACGAAATCGTTACAGTACGCTGTTCTCTACTGTTATACTGTCTCTGAAAGCCATTATGTGAATGAACAAGTCCGGGCAAGTGATGTAATTACATGGCAATAGCATATTTAAACTTTACTGATCCCACATTAGGCACAGACCTAATTGTGTTGCTTAATTGGGACACTATGTACATGCTTAACATCAGGCATGTACTTAAATAACATGTAGAAACCAAACCTTCTAAGTTGATCCAAAAAGTTTTTACTTTATATGTTCACCCTCTTTTCAGGACTGCACATAGTATTTTTTCCAACATTCTCCACACTGCAAATTTGTCTCTTAGTTACTAAGCCTAGAGGATTCTCTCCTAAAAAGAAACCCCTTTAGGATTAACAAATCACCAAATATAAAGCACACAGACTGATCCAACACTTAGTGCAAGGTATTCAACTATCCCATCTCTGCCTTCCAAAAAGCCACAAACTAGGACAGTATCATGGATTTGCACAGTGAAATTCTATCACCCTCAACACCCTCCTGTGTCCTTGGCTCAACATTCACTGTATCTCATGCTTTGCAAGGAAGCCAGTAAGCCCTGGGCAGGATTTTACAGTGCTATTCTGGTTTAATTTCTGAGGAAGACTTAATAGTTTACTGCCAGGTAATGCTGTACTGGGCTTATTAGTGAGCTAAGGAACACAGCAAGGACTGTACCCCCACAGATATCATTCAGCTAACTCAGTGGGGATTTTGTATGAACGTATGAGAGAAAAAGGAGAGAAAGAGGAAAGAAGAGAATGTTTTACTGACAGTACTTGACCAGTTCACAGGTGGACATGAATCAGTATCTTTGCTGATGGCAAGAGATGATCAAGTATGCAAAATATTCCAGTTGTCGAACATGACCAAGAGCTGTATTGCATTAACAATTGCTTGACATTTTCACCTTCAAATTCTAGACTTTCTTAATTTATTGTGATTCAGACATTAACAACAGATAAAACATGACTGAACACACACCAAAATCCATTTTATATAGACCCAGAGTTTTAACCCCTACTACAACACATTGGGATCAGCTTCATCTAACAGCTAAGTAATCGAACAAATATGCTTCAAAGCAAACACAGATAAGGATCTCGCTATCTGTGCTGGCACCTTTGCAAGCACCCTACTTTTTGTTTTCATCATCAGGTTTGCAGAAGTGAAGAAAAGATCATGAAAAGAAGTGGAAATGAACTGCAGGAGGGAAAAAAATCACCATGCTTTTTGTTCTTTTTGCATCTTTTTCTTCCTATGCAACTAATATATGAGACTATTTATGAAAATTAAAGCAGAGCTGAAGAAGGAACAAGACAGAAATTAAGACTATCTTAGAAACTTGCCATTTGACCAATAATGATGGAAACGGTTTTACTGCCCAGATGGTAATTATGTTTTCAAATTATATCATAATTATTCAAATGCAAGTGACCTTGCCATGTATAAGTCTTAAGAACTGCTTGTACACTGGAAAGAACAGATTTTTAGACTGCTTGCAAGCTGAAAGTTGATTATGCTGAAACATTGCATACCAAGGAATAATGTGTTCTGACTCAGTGAGAATGAGCTGACTGGAAGCAAGGTGAGATGCTAATTACATAAAATCCGTGCAGCACCTGGAAAATATCAAGTCATTTAAGTATAAAGTGTCACTATTATCAATGTACAAATACAGAATCACAGAATCGTGTAGGTTGAAAGAGACCTTGAAGATCATCTAGTCCAACCATTGACCTAACACTGACAGTTCCCAACTACACCAGATCCCTCAGCGCTATGTCAACCCGACTCCTAAACACCTCCAGGGATGGGGACTCCACCACCTCCCTGGGCAGCCCATTCCAAGGCCCAACAACCCATTCTGTAAAGAAATATTTCCTAATATCTAGTCTAAACCTTCCCTGAAGCAACTTGAGGCCATTCCCTATTGTCCTATCACTTGTTACTGGGCTAAAGAGACTCATCCCCAGCTCTCTGCAGCCTCCTTTCAGGGAGCTGTAGAGGGCGATGAGGTCTCCCCTCAGCCTCCTCTTCTCCAGACTAAACACCCCCAGTTCCCTCAGCCGCTCCTCGTACGACCTGTGCTCCAGACCCTGCACCAGCTCCGTTGCCCTTCTCTGGACACGCTCGAGTCATTCAATGTCCTTTTTGTAGTGAGGGGCCGAAAACTGAACACAGGAATCGAGGTGCGGCCTCACCAGTGCCGAGTACAGGGATAAGATCCCTTCCCTGTCCCTGCTGGCCACGATATTGCTGACACAAGCCAGGATGCCTTTGGCCTTCTTGGCTACCTGGGCACACTGCTGGCTCCTGTTCAGCTGGCTGTCAATCAACACCCCCAGGTCCCTCTCTGACTGGCAGCTCTCCAGCCACTCCTCCCCAAGCCTGTAGCGCTGCTGGGGGTTATTGTGGCCCAAGGGCAGACCCCGGCATTTGGCCTTATTGAAACTCCCCCAGTTGGGCTCAGCCCATGGCTCCAGCCTGTCCAGGTCTCTCTGCAGAGCCTCCCTACCCTCGAGCAGATCAACGCTCCCACCCAGCTTGGTGTCATCTCCAGACTTACTGAGGGTGCACTCGATCCCCTCGTCTAGATCATCAATAAAGATGTTAAACAGGAGTGGCCCCAAAACCCAGCCCTGGGGGACACCACTCATGACCGGCAGCCAACTGGATTTAACTCCGTTCACCACAACTCTTTGGGCCCGGCCATCCAGACAGTTTTTTACCCAGCGAAGCGTGTGCCCATCCAAGCCTCGAGCAGCCAGTTTTGCCAGCAGAATGCTGTGGGAAACAGTGTCAAAGGCTTTACTAAAGTCAAGGTAAACAATATCCACAGCCTTTCCCTCATCCTGTATGTATCTCTTCATGGTTGAAAGAACACATAGGAAGAACACATCTAGTAGTCCTTTATTCTCCAGACCCTTCAGCTTACATGAATTCTGTACTGATGTGTCTGATGCTAAGGACTATTTTTAATAACTTTCTCATTCCTTTTCTAAAAATATATTATTTCCTTCTGTGTACTTGGGAGGGGAGAGTTGCTGTCAAGACAGATAAATTATCATGTTGCAATCACTTTTCAAATGCATAGGAAAATAACTTTAAAATATGCAATCTGATCTAATAGGGTTCAGCTGGCCCACATTCTTTCAATAGGGTTCAGTAAAGTTTCCCATACATTGTCTGCATGAAACAGATACATGGAAAGTCATATTAAGTCAGATAAAAAGGCAAACAAAAGAAGATTTGTCATAACTGTAATGGAAAAAGCAGATTCCATTCTTCCTACTTACCTCACTCAGACAAGAAAGTTACATTGAACCTCATCTTAACATACTGTTTATTCCATGCATGTCATGTGTGATCCAGGATAGTATATCTATTCAAAACAATACTCAAAGATTTCTGTTTGTTCCAAAATTATTTTCAGGCACTGGTAAGTGTTCTGTATTTTATTTGAAACAGTCTGTGCTTGTCAAACCACATTCTTGATTGTTCTATAAAAGTGCTTATCCTATCCACATCACTACAGTAACTGAATGCATTCTGGTAGCGTATTTAAAAAAAAACAACCAAACAAACAAACACCACAAAAAACCAAAACCAAACATGCAATACTCAATGGCTTATTCACTCACCACAGAGAGAAAAAACACCTGTGCAATACAGCATAGCAGTATGGCATGGAGGGAGATCATGCATGTTTTTTAAAGTGCATTTGGAAATAAAGTAAGCAAGGTTTGAGAACCCTGCTCTGCCTATGGACTAAAAGGTGATACCAGGGCTCTTAGTTTGGGTAGGTGCTCACTACACAACTATGGACTATATTACCAGATAGAATAAACTCCTAAAAAGATCTTCTTGAACCTGCATGTAGATGGACTCATTACTTTTGAGGATTAGGGTTACTGACCCTTGTCTGCCTTCAAGATCTTTACAATGAAATCTTTTGAGTCTCTGAGCCCCACAGGGCCCAAACCTTGAACCTGATTAGTACTTAGTAGGGCAGAAGTGTAGAGAATGTAGATTAGCTTTCACATGTGAGCAGTAGCCCATGGTAGTGAAAAAATGCACTAGAGTATTCAGTGCCAAATGGACCTTTTGATGTACACCATCACACTTGGCACTCTATCCAGGAACAACAAAAGTTTCTCAACAATGGAGGTTATAAAAGACAGAGCATTCTAACAATATTGTTTTCAAGGGCACGTTACATTGTGCTGCTTAAGATAGCTAAGCTAGAGAATATCTGCACGGTATAAAAAGCAATCAGTGACAAAAAAAAAAAAACTATACAAAAATCAAGCAGTGTTGCCCTAGAATCCAGTTCCAAATCCTGTCCTGTCCTCCCCTGACACTTGAGTTGTATAAGCTAGTACTTGACTCACCAAAGGAGGAAATTGCTTATTATATTACCCATTATAATTCTGTAACTATGTATGAAAATAGGGATGCCATCTATAGATATGAAACATTGCATAATGACAGCCTACAAACATACTATGTCACCACAGGAAAAAAACAAAGATGACAAGGAGGTTGTAAACAACCTAAATCAATCCGTTGCAGGGATAATGAGAACCGTCCTCAAAGTCACCCTTTCAAGGGGTAAAGCCATTTGTTCATAATTTGTAACAGGATCTAAAACATTTACCCTAGAGGCAAGGAAACATGTGAAACACCTGCTGACAAAATGAGCAGAGCTTGCCCCCATTATCCCACCAAAACAAACCCCTGCACTAACTATGAACAACCTGCATGAACCATATGGAGCCTAGTTCACATTTCCTGTCTTTCCATATGCACTGGAGATATATATATATATATATATACACGCATTGCTCGCAGATATTTTTAGAGAAACCTTGAACTATTCGTCAGAATACAGGAACACTTACCATAGGTCATCATGGAAATGCAGGGATGTAACAAATGCTTCCATGACAGTCACAATGTCCATCAGTGCTACAGCTGTTCCAGGTACCTACATGGGAGCTAACCAGACAGAATTCTGGAAAGTAACAAAATAGACTGGGGAGAATGCGGGGTTGAGCTGACTGACAGGGAGGAGACACTGTAATTAGCTAGAATTACTGGTCATCCTTGGTACTGTTGATTTTTTTTCATCGTTATCATCAAGAACTATTTTGAGACAGTGGCTAGATAAGGGCACCACACCACTACACAGGCTACCTGAATGAACAAAAACAAAAGTTAAGGGTGGCAGAAATGATAAAGGCTAGAAAAAACTCAGCTGACTGAGAAAAAGAGAAAGGCAGAGATAACATGAATAGTTGTTTTAAAAAGAGTCAAAATAAATTTACCCATCACCCTCAAAATTCCAAACCCTTAAATGCACCAAATGGAAGAAGTTATGCTAAAGAATTAAAATTAAGAGGCAAAAAGCGAGTGGGCAGAAGACAAGCTACAGAAACAACTTTCAGAGAGCACTGCAACAGAAAAGTTTGCTCAGGTGTAATGATACAAAAATATAAGTTTCAGCAATTTTCAGTAGTTTTCATGAGCAGTTTTTGGGTTCTAGGCAAAAAGCCTCGACACCTGTGAAAAATCTCAGATAAAATTTGGGATTGACAGCAAGGAGGCATAAGATGATAATGTTTGTCTGTCTAGAATTCTCTATCACATCATGTAAACATGGTATAATTTTTTTTTTTCCCCTACAATCAAAGCCTCCTACATTTCATTTTCTACAATTCTATCTGTTAGATGTACACACTGCAAATAAGACATCAGAAAGTTTTGGTGGTGTACCAGAAGAATATGATGGGGACAAAATTTTATGTAACTAGTAAGTGTCTAAATGAAAATAGCCTACCTATTTCAATGTTAAGAATTTCAGATATGTGTTTTATGTAAACACAAAAACCAGGATATTGAACCTACAGTTCCTAAACCCAGGGTAAAGTACTTAACAGGTATCGCAATTTACAGTATGCATACGCAGTTTTTTTGAAAAGTCTAAGAAAGGGAAGGCTAATTATAAAAAAGTATACCGAATTTACATATGTGCTTCACAACACAGTCATATTTAAAACATCCTTCACCTTAAAGATAGGTATCTTTCATCACAATCTTTGATATATACCATAAAAACTTCAAGGGCTGAGACAGAGCAACCCGGACTTGAATTCAGTGTAATTATCTAGGGAGCAGGCAAAGATCACGTTACCAATTTCTTCACCTTTCCTCACACTGGTTGCTGTATTGCAGTGACTGAACTTCCCTTTTTTTGCAAGATAGATGGGCAAATAAGGAGAGGGTGCACAGGTGACCAAAGGAAAATTGGTCATTGGAGGACTTCCCAGATAATTTAAGACAAACAGCTGTAAAGGAACTGAAAGATAATGAAAGCTTCACTGAGCTTTTGTTATGTATATGGCTCATAGCAAAAGAGACTGGTACAAACTCTGAGTTAAAGTAACACAAGCTAATGCAGTAATCTGCTTAAAAGCTACATTCTTTAGGACGCAGTGACAGGTTTTAAATTACTAATGTTTCAAGTAATTAACAGACTGAGATCTTAACATTAAAAATAACCAAGTAATACAAGACCTGGCTGTCGAAATATTCCTAAACTTATGAATCCTATAAAACTTTTCTGGAGCATCCGCAGTAGCTGGGACCGTAGAGACAAGGAGAATCCATCAGCTTTTCATGTTTCTTTGTCCAGAAGATAGTTACACAGGCCTCACCACAGAAGAATTTTGACTCAAAACAAGGGTTTAAGGAGGAGACGCACAAGATAGCCTAAAGAGCCATCATAATACATTGATGAATTAAGCACTAGGAGAATGGATGAACAGAATTTAACAGCGAGACTGCTGAAAAATAGACACCAGAGCCTGACATGAAATTGTCCCATGGCACCTATTTGAGACAAGGATTCACAGCCAAAAACCTGTTGTAGATTCATATATGAAGTCATGGCTTTCAGTCTGCTGTATAAGCAATTAAGAAAAGTAGGTATTACAGAATCACAGAATCGTGTATGTTGAAAGAGACCTTGAAGATCATCTAGTCCAACCGTTGACTTAACACTGACAGTTCCCAACTACACCAGATCCCTCAGCGCTATGTCAACCCGACTCCTAAACACCTCCAGGGATGGGGACTCCACCACCTCCCTGTGCAGCCCATTCCAACACCTGACAACCCGTTCTGTAAAGAAATGCTCCCTAATATCTAGTCTAAGCCTTCCCTGGAGCAATTTGAGGCCATTCCCTGTTGTCCTATCACTTGTTACTGGGCTAAAGAGACTCATCCCCAGCTCTCTGCAGCCTCCTTTCAGGGAGCTGTAGAGGGCAATGAGGTCTCCCCTCAGCCTCCTCCAGACTAAACACCCCCAGTTCCCTCAGCCGCTCCTCGTACGACCTGTGCTCCAGACCCTGCACCAGCTTCGTTGCCCTTCTCTGGACATGCTTGCGTCATTCAATGTCCTTTTTGTAGTGAGGGGCCCAAAACTGAACACAGGAATCGAGGTGCGGCCTCACCAGTGCCGAGTACAGGGGTAAGATCCCTTCCCTGTCCCTGCTGGCCACGCTATTGCTGACACAAGCCAGGATGCCATTGGCCTTCTTGGCCACCTGGACACACTGCTGGCTCCTGTTCAGCCTATATATTGCATCTAAAGGCAACATATTACAGAGTAGTTTTACCTTTATATACAGGCACCTATTACTAGAATACTCAGTAGGCCCACCAATTTGGGTAATATGTAAATAATACATCCAAGAGCACAAAGAGCTAGGACTCAGCATACAGTACTTATATGCTGTTTTTATAAGATAAAAGCAACACATTTCTTTATTAATATTGTGCTTTATGGCCAGCCTTTATGATATATCAGGACTGCAGAATCCAGACATTGGCAAAATACTGACAGCAAAATGTAGATATGAACACCATTTTTAAGAAGTGGGGTTTTTATCTTTAAGGAGCAGGAAAACCAATGGTCCTGCTATAACAGCAAGCAGGGCAAAGATGCTGGACATCAGCTGAGAAAGAATACGCTTTACCTAAAATGCAACAGGAACCTATTTCAGAGCAGCTCTTGAGGAACTTGAAGAGACTTTCTGGAGACATTTTCCAAGCAAAAAAGGTTTTCCTTTCCCAGATCAGAAAGGCAGGATTGGAAGATTCATTCATTTCTGCCTTTATTTAAATAATTGAGAGTCTGTTAACTAAAGTGGTTGCGGCAGTCTCCTGCCAGGGCTGAAAGACAGGGCGATAAGCCTACACAGCTAATTACAGCAGCAACCATCCTAAATCCTCTCAGAATCTGTTTCATAGAAATATCACTTTTCTGTGAAATAATTACCTCTTACATGCCCAATCCTATTCCTGACGTGCATATTTTAATGCTCTGACATTTTAATGCCATCTGCCGCCTGAAGCCCAGCCTGCCGCGCTGTCAGAACTCAATCCACGCATCGTCTTCCTACTCCCCATCATTTCACTCTTCCCCTGACTACAGAGGAATTGCTTCTCCAATGCCCAATGTTATGATTTACCCTTTGGCAGCATGGGTAGGAGGCACTACTAAAAGCAAACTACAGCAATTTTCAGCCTTTTTGTGGCTACGGTTTCTGCAAAGTGAAGAGAAATCAAAGCCCATTGCTCTTGGAAGCACCAACTACCCTTAGATCGTGTCTTCTGAGGCATTTGTGTATGCAGCAGAAATAATGATCATTCCCATTTCCTCTTCAACCCATGGCAATGGAGGAAAACAACTCCTCTAGTGTCATTTACCTCAAATCATTGAAGGGGCAGGTATGATGAAATTGTAAAGTGCCTTCAAGTCAGGTGAGATTAGGTGAGGCTCTTATCTTCACTTTGCAATATCCTGAACACTAGCAACACGACCTTGCATACAAAAAAGCAAAGAGAAAGCAGCACATAACACCACAGAGACACAAAGTTTGGCCTCAGACAACTTGCATATTAGGAACAGATTTTATTTTTCCCCCTCTCTGATTTGAGAAGTCTAAACAGTGCAGCTTTACATTTCAGATTAAATCAATAAATCACTAATAGTATTTATGAAATAGTTACAGTCACTAAATATTATTTTCCCCTATGTTCAGGCATTTCAGCAGAGCTGGGACTGTGCGCTGTGCACTGAGCATGTACACGTAAATATGCAGAAAAAAAAAGAAACAACACTTATGTCCCTATGTGTGGTAAACAGTGATTTTAAAACCAGTGGACTCAGTTCGTATTCCAGTTGCACCAGCTGTGAGATAGGAGTGCTTCTACAAAGATGAAAGACTACAAATAATCATTAATCATTAAGATACTGGAAATACAGGAGCATTCTTCCAACACAACTATATTGCCAGTACTACATATAAGACAACAAGTAAAATTGTGCTACTGTCTTCTGCTTGTTCTCCCTTATTGTTCCCCCATTATGTATTCCATACTTCCTTTTCTAGGTCTAGCAACTGACAACATGTATTAGCCATTCCTATCAGGACTGGATTGGCACTGCTATGTCAGTGCTCCCCTCCTTTCAGGCTGCCACTGTTAACTTTTCTGACCTGAGATTTCTCACAAAGTTGGCAAAACTATGCACTGCACGATTGGTTGCCAGGTGCTCAATATAAATATTGCTTTGATATCTTTTTGTTTAGTAGCAACAACTTGAAGCAGCACAGATGGAATGATATTAAACCCAGAATAAATTAATACAGACAGATCACAAACTGTTTTATTACATATAAAAGAATGCAAATAAACCATCTCTCTTTAGACCCCCCTTTTATTTCTTCGTATTAAAAAATGTTAGACATCTTTCAAAAAAAAAAATCACACTGCTCTTTGAAATTTACAACACAAGATAAACCAACAAAACAGAGGAAGCCATGTTCACCACCTAATGTACATCTAAGCAGAGTTATTTGGGAGCTTTCTTCATTAACATAATTTTGTAAGGGCTAGTACTAAATTGATTCCACAGAAAAAGAACTACATCCCCCCTTAACGTTGATCGTAAATTAAAAACAAATAAATATGTAGGGAAAATGGGCCCAGAGGATATTGCCTTAAAACACTTCTGTAATTTGTTTCAGGACTACTAAAGTACATCCCTCTATACTCTACAGTACATTTTGTTCAAAAGACAATAACAACGTGGAGTGTTCTTATGGGGAAAGCTGTCAAGCCTGCTCTGGGTGGCTGTCTGAAACACCTCTGTGCTAATGCAGACAGCATGGGGAAAAAACAGGAGGAGGCAGAAGTCTCTGTGCAGTTATATGACTGCAGTGCTGACAGATGGATACAGACTCTTCAGGAAGGACAGGATGGGCAGGCCAGGAAGGGAACTTGCCCAATATGTGAGAGAGCAGCTGGAGTGCACGGAGCTCTGCCTGGGGATGGGTATCACTGTACTGGGTATCTGCTACAGACCTCCTCACAACAAGGGAAGAAAGAATGACAGCCTTCTTCAAACAACCAGAATAAGCCTCATGTGCACAGACCCCGGTCCTCATAGAGGACTTCGACCACCCCAGGATCTGCTAGAAAGACAACACAGCAGCCCTCAAGCAACCTAACAGATATCTGCAGTGCATTGATGACAACTTCCCAACACAGATCATCAAGGAACAAACGAGGTAAGGTGCTCCACTGGACCTCGTATTTACAAACAACAAAGAACTGGCCAGGGACAGGAAAGTCAGCCTTGGCTGCAGTAACCATGAGATAATGGGCTTCAGGATCCTAAGAGGAGGGCACAGGGCAGAAAGCAGGACCAAAGGCTTGGATTTCGGGAGAGCAGACACTATCCTCTTTAGAGATCTGTTTAAAAGAACCCTATGGGATATGGCTCTGGAGAGGAGAGGGGTCCAGGAAAGCAGTTGATATTCAGTAATCACCCCCTCCAAGCTCATGAAAGGTCCATCCTGACAAGAAATGAAGCAAAGGCAGCAAGAGGCGTGCACGGATGAGCGAGGAGCTCTTAAGTGAACTTGGACATGAAAAGGAAGTGTACAAGAGATGGAAGTACTAATTTCACTGCTCATCGTCCAAGGCCTTACGAGTGTGAACTATGAGACATTTTGATTTATTTTTAAATGATCCTTCTGACAACATCAAGACCTACTGCCAGCACCTCTGGGCAGACTTTTGCATCAGCAGTTCTTGGGGGCAGCATCAGGACCTAAAGTCACATTGTTTTTCAGAGAGAAACAAAATCTTTATTTCTACAAAACATGTAGAAACAGAACTAAAAGTCTGTTGATATCAACACAAACATGGGGATATTTCTGAAGAAAACTGTATGCCTTTTCAAGGTCGGAAGCTATATGTTATGAGGACACAAACAAGAAAGCACAAAATGCTGACCCAAGATTATGGCATTAATAACTTTGTTGTTTAATAATGAGGAGAAAAAAAATCACTTTACTCATGTGGAAAGTGGCCTAACATTTATTCACACATATGCAGTTATTCACAAGTTACAACATTTTAGGAAGCATTCTCTTCTTACTTTAAGCTGGCATAAAATGTCACGTCAGCAATTCTATGGACTGTTGATATAAATATTTCATATCTACAAAATAAGTCATAACAATGTTTTCTACATACTGCCCTCAAGAGATTTCGTAGGATACATGAGAGTAGTTGGCATGCTGTGACCACTGCACGGGTTCTGGAGGGACTATGCCACTTCAGTGAAATGATAATCACCCAGTCAAGGTGTACACTGCCTCTGAGACACTGATCATAATCAGGACAAAGACATGTCAGCTTTCTCTGATTAAATGATTTGTCAGTCTGATCCTAAAAGTGATTTGTGTATCTACAGCTCTAGCAAAAGCATGTAACTCCAACACATTTGCTTTCACAGCTGAAACATATTAATGAAAGCAGTCATTATTTTTTTAATTTACTTCTGAACTCTTCAGAGATAACCATCAGCTGAAGAGAGACGCTTCTGCCTGAATATTGCTTTCTGAGCCTTTTGTTATAAGCCATGCTTATAGGTGCATGAGTGAGAACAATGATTTCAGGCTTTCCCTATTGATTTGGTCTGTGCACTTGACAGGACTTCATAAAACCTTGTGTCACTGTTCCTTGTTTGAGGTGGATCAAGTTTTCATCTTTCCTCATTCAGCAGAAGAGAAGGAAAAACCCACTTAAGGCACAAAAATAATTTAGGAGAGGAACTAAAAGCATGCATGGTAGCTGACAGTACTTTTTGAAACCTGCTTTTGAGCACTATGCCTCTGACCTGCACACTGCACGCCCTTCTCTAAGCACTGTCCAAAAAGCAAGAAAGGTTAATGTTTTGTAATACAGATACTTGCCTCCTAGCACTGAAATATCTTTTAACTTGGTAACATTAAGCAAATAAGACCATGTCCACTTTGAGCAAACTATGTATAACTGTACTACATCTGCAGTTTTGTTGGCACATGCCATACTCTCCTTCACACGTTGTGCCCCGAAATTCAACCACAGTCAATTCAACTACAACTTTTCACTTAGTTATAACTATGCTAACTTACCAGAAGAAAGAACTTGATATCACATCTACAGGAAAGTACAAATAACAGAAGACTGGCCTGCAGGGGCAATTTCTGCCTAGTGTATTCACACTTTGTTTCTACTAAGACTTTTTTTTTTTTTTTTTTCCCCACGAAACTAAAATACTGATGGCTTCCAACAGAATTTCTTTACTTGAAGTCTGGGCTTAATTCCTACCTGTTATAACAACTCTTGTAGGCAAATGAAAACCTGTGTAAGACAGAATGCTCTGCAGTACCACAAACCAAAAATTAAGGCAAAACCATGAATAATAAATTACAATATTCTTCTTATAACTTTTGCTCTTTAATCACTGGTCTTGAGTCATGCACAGGTCTGATCAGACAGTTCAAAACATCAACTAATCTTCAGTTCTGGAATCAGGAAAGACAGGGAAAGTCTTGCAGAGATGGATACCTCAATGAACTAGAACTGTTGCCCATAAAAGCAGGGACAAAGAATGATGAAAATCCTGGCAACAAAAATTCTTAGAACCAGACTGAATGCAGCACAGTCAGTCCTGTAATAAACCACAGAGAAATGCTCCAGACCACTGGAGGACCACTAAGAATAACTATTCTCCAACTCTAGAAGGACAATAAAAGCATTCAGGTAATAGATGTCTCATTATATCTAATAACTGAAACTAAGTTAATCCATGAACTAAAATTTGGTTTTATATTACTGAAATTGACAAAAATTAAACACCACTAACCCTTTCCACTGAGTTTAAGCTTACTGTCATGACAACATACAATCATCTTCAAATAATCCAGAATTAAAATATTAATCTGAAGCAGTCACAAAATTTTAACATACTTTTGCGTTTCTTAAAATGTCTCAGATTATGTAAAATATGTATATTGTATTTGCAATTGTTATTTTGTGAGGAATTAATTAGATAGGTAAATTATACCCAATACTAGTCTTTTTTGTTTCAGCACTTCTAACGCAAAAGCCTAATGACTTCTAAACACAAAACATTATTTCCTTTCACATGCCTTTTTGTCAGTTCTGTAGATTCAGGTATCATCAGCTCTGCGAAACCTGCCTGTATTTTGACAGTAGTCTACGTGATCCAAAAAGTAAGCAACAGTCTCCCATTTAAAAACTGCTAAAGGACCGCAAGTGCCAAGATAGTGCATCTCCTACTCTGAGGGTTCAAAAAGAACAAAGTGCTGCAGGTAGCCCCCTCCTCAGAGGGCATTTCACCTCCACCGCAGTAATTCCAATCTAAACCCAGAGTCAAGATCAGCGCATGCTACAAACCATGACACATAAAGACAGCACTCCTGACTCCAAAAGTTCAGGAACAACAAATTGCAGACAACAGTTTACCAACAAGACTTGACTCAGCTGTACACACCTCCTTGCTAGGTGCTCACTGCTTCTTGCTAGCAAAGACAGAGTCCTCAGTCAGGGTGAGCTCTGTTCTGACCTCACACAGTTGCTCTTATACTTGTAGTTAACTTTTTGCTCCAACCTACCAGGTTCCCCAAAGGAAGGTCTCAAAATCTGAGGAACTAAACAAGACTTCAGGTGGCCTTCATTTCTTCAAAGTGGAGGCACTGTCTCCAGTTTAAGAATCTTCCCCCAGAAGTACAATAAATTTGTCTAACAATGCTTTGATCTTATGCAAGTTAGCAGTCATATACTTGAAATATCAATAAAAAACTCAAATGATTCCTTATCTGTTTTCCTCATCCAGCATTTCACAATGAAAAATGCCATTGCAAATTTGAAGATTCCGTTTTTCAGAAATTCAGAAATGTATTTTGTCTAGTCGTGTCTTGCTACTAGCATTCCATACAGTTATTTGGTACCACTTACTCTATTCTTGCAGTGCTACCCCAGATACAGAGTATGAATGCAAACTCTTTCTTTACACTGATCGTACAAATATTGGTCTACTGGTTGTGACTAGATAACCAACAACTTAAAATACAGTTTTTATGGGTTATTTTGTGGCTTCAGTTCAAATCACAGTAAGGGAAAGAAATCATAAATATCATCAAAAAACATTTCCACAGAGAAAGAGGATAAAGCAGGTTTCCATGGTTACTTTGTTAACCATCTCCGTTTTGCTGTTTACATAGTTTAAAAACTACAAGACACTATAAACAAGAAGAAATGAAATATTTATTAAGATCTGCATTACAGAAAGCTCTCACCATATGTCATGTCTGTTTCAACAGCTGACTGTCCAATGAAGCTCTAAAAGACAGACATCTACTAGTTGCTGGTACTATCAAGTACACTACATAAGACAAATCCTTATTGAACATGCAGAGGAAGTCCTTGACTCAAGCTCATTTACTAACAGTTCAGCTGTAATTTATCTTCAGTAGATGAGGGTCCCTTGCCTTGAGACCAATGATAAAATTGCAGGTGTCTCACTTGTAAGTAAAAGCTCTTGCCTGGCTGTCAGCTAAAACTAAGTGACCACCAAAGGCAGTTTTCAAGCTCTATCCATTTAAACAGCTGCAGTTTTAATCATTTACTTCTAATGCAAAAGAAGTTCCTCTCACCTTGAGTCATCACCCTAAGTGAAAGGTTAATTCTGTGTAACAGCACTTTTCACAGCAAAAATGTCATCTAAATCAGGTCATTTTTATTTTGGTTTCCTGGAAACTTTTATTTCAGCTAAGCTTCTTACTGTCTGGCAAGGAACAACTCTGTGATACCTGTAGTACTGGGAAGACTCCAGACTCACACTCAAAAGCCCAGACATTCTATATGAAGTCCTCAGTGGGGGAAAGTCTGGAGGTATTCGAATCCTTGGTATCTGGATATCAGTTTCATTCAGTTAAGAGGCAGTACTTAGCCTTAGGCCCTGTATGCATAGTCATCACGAAGCAACAAAGCCAGTTCCAATATTGAAAGCAGTCCTGCAGTACTGATTTCAGTAAAAGGTGGTAAGTAGAATCATAGAATCGTTTAGGTTGGAAAAGATCATTGACTCTAACCATCAACCTAACAGTGCCAAGCCCACCACTAAACCACGTCCTTAAGCGACATGTCTACATGTCTTTTAAATACCTCCAGGGATGGTGACTCAAGTAGTACAGAACAGCCTGTTTAAGTAGCATATGGAGACGAAGACAGACATATTTTTCTAAGAAGCAACGTTTTTCCTGCTGTGTTCTAGCCAAAAAACGTCCTGGAAACTGTTGTGCAGCTTAAACACTATCAGCCTGCCTACCATCCTACAGGCAGACTTCTGCATTTCACTGTTGCTATGTGTTTGCAGAAATTTCTATCAGTGAACACCTTCATTATTCTAGATAATCTGTGAATCTGCAGAGGTCAGCTAATCTCTCCTCTATGGCACGACCAATTTTATGTTACTCTTGAACAAGACCTGCTTCTCAAGTGTTGCTATACTCTGAGGACATTCAAATGAGAAAATTTACCTAAGCAATTCATGGTCTGTTTTGGCTCCCCTTTTTCATACATCCAGAAAAGATTATTTTTTTTCATATTTTTTATATATTAAAATATACACTCACACTTGTGTTTGGTAGAACTCGAAGAAAAACACTATTGAAGTTTACATTCTCGTGTTAGCTCCCTATCACTAGCCAAAATTTTAAGATCAGTGTTTAAAACTACTCTGCCTCACCAGCAAGTTGTGTATGTTTAATATTTGACATTTTCAGAGCCACAGTCTAATCCAGATTTGAAAAGCAATTCATCGTACCAAAATACTAGATACATTTTAAAATAATCTCTACATCTACCAGAACTGTCTCTGAAAAACACTAGCACATGGAATGCTATTATCCTTATAGCTAGAGGAGATAACATTCATTATATAATATCTATATTCACAAAAATATCAGAGCATTATTTATACATCCTGATTCTCTTTACATCAGCCAAGGTGATGTAAAGCATTAATGCTTTTTAAGTTTGGTGTAACATCCTGTAACTCAGGTGAGCAAACTACATTTTGCTGTTTTTCACATGGAACGGAACAGTAGAGGCTGGCTGGAATGCAGAGCTACTTTTCAATTGTCCAGCTGCATTGCTTGCAAGAAAATGCTAAATTTTCTCCAGGAGAAAGCAAACAAGAACTCTATGACAGCTGATAAAAAGTATTAGCCTTTGGTTGCCATGACCTTAGCTCATTCTTCAGCTCTGCACAGAGGTACTGTAGTTACACTTTTAGGATATACTAGGAAGCCTACAGCGTGTTACTTTACTCTTCTATTTCAGACAGTAAGATAAATAGAAGTCTGAAGGGTTTGACTACTCATTCCTTCAAAAATCAGTTCTACCCAACTATTTATTTGTGACCTTTAAGATGGAAGCCTGCATGAGATTTTGATTCACATGGCCTAGCTTCTTTAGGTGTTAGGGAAGGAGTGTTTCCTCTTAAACTGCGCATCACAACATATTTGCGAAGATGTTAACTGACATAGTTTATAGATGCTTTATTAATTTTAGCTTAGCATCTTAAAAGATCACTTTTTACTACAGTTTCCTATTGACATTTATAATCTGCCCAAGTAAATGCAGTTAAGAGCACACACAGAATGCCAAAAAAAAAAAAAAATCACATTTCCTTTTTTTTTTTTTTACCCTAAATTTATATCTGTGATAGAATGATTCCAAATCCAATAGTTACTTCCTGGCCTGTTTTATCATCCGTTCTTGGTGTTACATAAAGAGCTTATACTAAATATCAGCACTGAGCTCTTATATAGCATTCTTAATCCATAGATCTCAAAGCATTTTACAAAGGATGATGATTATCCTGCTTTATCTATGAGAAGAAAAGGCATGGAGATCTTCAGGGTGAAATTTGGATCACACAGTCCACAGTGAATATAGGATTGCACTTTAAATTGCAGTACCACTGGTCAGTCAGAACAGCATCCATACCCACAGGTGGATCCCAGAGCCTTCCATAACACCAGTGGCCTGTGATTTGCACTCAGCAATTCCATGCACCACTTAGGCATCAGTCCAGAGAGAATATGGCTTTCAATACGGTATCTTATTCAGCTTAACCTTCACTAAAACACCTCCTTCCCACACAGGCAGTATGTTTTAACGGTATACTCTACCTTCTCCCAGGTGTCCTGCTTACAGCTCTAAACACACTAATGTTGCCATCAGTGCTGTAAATAACTGCAGTTAAGCCCTCTACTCAGGCTTTACTACTGAAATCAATACTGCTGCAGACAGATACACAGATATCAAAGTCTAATGCCACCACTCAAGTGCCTCAAAGTATTTTCACCTCCACACTGAAACCCTCAAACGACCTGATCTGTGGGTAACGAGATGAGAGTTATCACACCTCCTGAATTCAACCTTTGCTCCCCTCTTAGATTTGTTTCTCATGCCCACTCTTTGCACCTTACTCTAAGACAGATGTTTAAACTCAGACTTCCTTAACCCTATAAACTCTCTTGGGTTATTCAGAGAACCTAGAACCGAGTATTGGAGCTTGGAGGGACAAGCACTGAAGGCAGACTGCATACTAACCACACAAGTTCCAATCTGGTCAATAGCCAAGTAACTGCTGCATGCTACTGTACAGCCACAAAATAATTGGTAATGCTATCTACTTCAGTAACACATCTGATAATGTACTATCCAGACCCGATGATCTGAGAAAACTTTGTAACATGACTACAGACTAAAGTTAAGCGGTGATTGTTTTGACATGGTAGAGCACAACCACTTGAAAACCACTTTGGACTCAGGCAAAGTCAAGCAAGCTGACTGCAAGCACAAAGATGAGCTGCAGAGCCATGATCTTCAGGAGAGGATTCAAACACTTCAGTCACCAGAACACTCCACATAATAAAGTAGCCAGGGAAGAGAAACACATGCAAGTTTTCCTGCCCATGGGGACGAAGGGAGGCATTCTGTACCCCACTGCGTTAACCCGAGCGGTTTATTCTGAGCAGCTGTTCCTAGAACGTTATACAAGGTACCTACTTCCTGCACTGGCACTTTCAGGAAGAGAAGGCACAAAAGCAGAGGAGATGGCATAACAGGCCGCACCTTCTGGGACGCACGTTTCCTAGAACGGGCCCATCTTCCAAAAAACATAGAGGCAGCTTTATGGACTCCCATGTCATTCCCTGAAACATTTGCCACGCAGAGAAAGAAGTGACAAAGCACAGCTATAACACGCCAAGTTTCACCCAGTCCCACGCTTAGCGAGGGTCGAGCGAAGCACAGGCGCCGACAGACAAACGTGCAGCTCCTCGTGCCTGCGCTGAGGCGCAGTAGGCCGGAGCGGACAAGGGGCCACTCGGCGGGTTTCCGAGTGTCCGGGTGAACGGGGCCCGGCGCCGAGGGCACGCAGCCCCCCGCGGGCAGGGCAGGGCAGGGCAGGCAGCGCCGGGGCAAGGCCGCCCCCTGGCGGCAGCGAGGGGCCGCGCCGGCGGAGCCGGGGGGCGGGCCCGTCCCAACCTCGGGGCAGGGCCGGTGAGCGGGGTGCGCCCGGGGGAGTCCCGCTGCTCCCCAGGGCCCGCTGCTGCCGGGGCCGGGGCCTGTGCCGAAGGAGCGGGCAGCCAGAGACACGGCCGCCGCGACTTGAGGCTTTCCGCCCTCCTGCATGCGGCAGGGAGAGCGGGGCGGCAGGGCCACCGCGCGGCTCCTTCTGAGGGGGAGAGGGCACCTCGGGAGCAGCTGCGATTCGGATTGCAAAGGTCGAGTCTAAGTCGTCTGCTGGCTAAAATATCATTTACGGAAGCTGTGCTGCATGCAACTCATTTACCAGAAGCTGGGAGCAGAAAAGAATGCTTGTTTCATCCTATTTTTTTCCACAATTTTTTCCGGAGCTGGTCTACATCTAACAATTCCAATACGCTACCATGCAAAAATAGCACATGGCTTTCCAAAACACATTTAACATAAAACATGAAAAAACTTTAAGATTGAAGTTTATACCAACCCCATCTTATTATTTGGAAGTTGTAATCATGCCTCTTAGCATACCAAAATACAAATATGGACCACAACATGTGGAAGGAAAAAAAAAGACAACATTAAAAGCAACACAGACAAAAGACTTAATCAAAAAGAAAACAAAGTTAAGCAGAAATCTGTAAATTTATACTCCAGGTCATTAAAAAAATATTTATACATATGCTTAGTTTTAACTACAAGTGCTCAGTGGAACTGGAAGTACTACTTTTTTATTTTAATGCACGTAACACTTGTGAAGTACACAAGTAACTTAAAAATACTAGGGTTTGTGACTCTAAAATACAGGTTGCTGCAGTTATGAAAGATACAAAGTTTCTCAAGGCCGAAATCACATGTAAAATCTGGCCAAGGTCTGGCCCTTATAGTCAAAGTCAGGGACAAAAAATGTTCCCGTGATATAATTTCCTGGACTTCACAAAGAATAAATGCAGAATCCTTACAGACTCTGGTGATTCAAGACTCCTGGGCACACCGTTTCTTCTATTATATTGAAATACCATGTTTGATCCAGCTCCATTAAACTACTCAGAAAAATTTTTTCAAAGTGGCCTGAACTGAATCTCAAAATACGTCACGTTCCACAAACTTATTTCTTGCTCATAGATAGTAACTCAAACACCCTGCAACAAAAATAACAAACTGTTTTAATTCACAGTTTCAACACATAAACATCAAGAGATCTGTACCTTGTTAATCCCGACTTCTCCACTCCAACAGTTTAAATTAAATGTCACATTTACATAACATTTACATAAAGATTCGGTTTTGTTTATACAAACCCCAGCATTATTTTTTCAACATACTCGATGTTAATTCATTATGTAACAACAGATTGTTTGCTCTATTAAAAAAAAAAACAAACCCACAACTTTTAATTCTGAGAAGGGGTCTGAGAGACTGCAGTTGCTCTGAAGCAATTTAGCATCATTCTTCATTACTATCTGATCAGCTTTTCTGGGTTTTTATTTTCATTGAAACAAACTTGAGTGGTTTTGGACACTGTCTCACTCTAAGCAAAGCGCCCCAACTGATTTTATGCATCACGGTCACTTGTATAGTTCACACTTATGCCCAGTACACACACAGCAGAACATTCACGAAACCTCCAACTGCAACCCACAGGAGTTTAGCTACAGACTTTAACAGCAGTAAGGCTGGATCTTGTAGTTGAGAACATTTTAGAAGCTTCCAAGCACTGTGCAGTTTTGTGGTTTTTTTATATATCACTTCAGTGTCATCACTACTTTCAACAGGAACACAATTAGACCAGTGTCGACCCCTTTAAAAATTGTCAACACCAGCAAACATTTCAAAACTTCCAGCAAATCTGAAAGCAGAGCTAACAGAAGTCTCTGATGCAGCTGGATGTAACTGCAACATTTTATAGAAAGCTACAGCTTTCAGCTCCTCCATGCAGAGGTCTCTACAGATAGATTGATTACTGTTCTCTTCGGTATTTTAGAACTTCAAAATTATTTTTGCAGAAACACTAAGGCCCCATATTGAAAGTAAATCTAAAGAAGAAATAATTCCTAAGCTAGTAACACTACCTCTTCACAGTAGTAACATTAACACTTTAACCTTAAAGCTACTTAGAAATTAGAAAAAGCCATTCAATCACATCTAGTGATTACTACAATCTCTTATCAGCAACAAGACTACATACTTGGGTTTTCAATGTGCTAACTTAATTACAAAATTTCAAGTAAGTCTCTACATGGGCTGTCTCCAGCACGTCATCTCTGCAGCACAAGACATACAAAAGATGGCAAGAATCACCTTTTGTTCTTAACTCCCTGGCTAAGGAGGTATGGTTACAGCAGGGATTTTTTTGTCCAAAGGAATGTCTTTGTAATGTAACTTGGAAACAGCCCGTTTCTGTGTTAGTCTGTTCTAGAAGCTTGTTTCACAGCTGGACACCCATGACTGAAAAGAGTTTCTGCTACTTTCACTGGCTTTATCTGCACTGCTACAGAAGAGCACACCGATCCAAGGGAGTCAAGAATAAATACTTCCTAGACCCTCATGCCCTACTAGTCCTTGCTTGTTTTAAAGGCTAGGGATTGGAGACAGAAAGGACCCAAAAGAGAATGCAAGTACAGCAATTGCACATATTCTACACACAGTGGTCCCACCTGCACATGACAAATTAAGTAAAAGCATCACTGGATCCTTCCCCAGGAAGCATATGAGTAGATTTAAGTGGAATGATGAAGTCCATCACTTGCATTTGTGAGAGATGAGAAACCAGGCCTGTGAGAAACTAAGAAAAACAGCCTGAGAAAGCAAAAGTTGAGGCTGATTTAAGAAATGCCTCAAACATTTGCAAGATGAAACTATTAGACACAGTGTGGAGGTCGAAGCTGATAAGGCTGCCCGAATAACACAAGATGCAGCTAAAGGAGGGAGTCCTGTGGAGACAGGATGGCCTTGCTCTGGCGCACCTGGACAAATTTCAAGGGCCATCTGTCCGGTGAATGACCTTTGCTTCGTTATCCACAAAATGCATATTATAGTTAACACCCCTCGATATGCTAATGAAGGCTAACATGATCATGCTAATTACATCATCTCATGAAACACCTTACCCCTCCCCGTACATGGGATATGTAGATATGTGGGTTGACCTAGGGGATGGACCCAAGGAAAGTGTGCATAAATTAAGGGGCAGGAAGAAAGAGGGGGCCCTGGAGAGTGCAGTGAAGTGAAGACGATGGAGGCAAGTGAAAAAGACAGCCGCCTCCTGGAACCCTCACTGGTGGGATCACCGCAGGAACCCAGACCGGTGATCTGTATTTCCCCATTCCCTCTATCTCCCTCTTTTCCCTTTCCCATTCAGAAATGCAAGGCATATTGTATTGCTCGCCACAACTTGCTATATACTTAGCCAATTATCGTGTGCTCAATTAGTACGTTGTGGGCAGTTAATAAATGTTTGGACTTGGAGACTTGTCCGCTCCATTGGGGATTTGCAAATCTGAGTCACTTGTCTCCCTTGTCTGAGCGGGACGTGACACATCTTCAGCAGTTTTTACCCTTTACATTACTTTGATGAGTACAGAGATAAATTGTTTTCCTTCATCCAGATACATTGCTTCTTAATCAACACAGCACCTTTGTGCTAGAACTGATCCAAGTGAGAAAAATGAGACAAAGATGTAAATTGTCAGACACACCAAGGGTAACACTGAAGAAGAGATTATTGCTTATTCAGTGGGTCTTCCATAGACACACAGGCTACATAGAAAAGTCAAACACATCTGCTCCAAGCAGTCATCTAAGACTCCCAGGCAAAGCAGTACAAAGATTTGGCAACATTCATTAGGATTAACCTCATTTGGAATAGGTTGGCCAAATCCACACAAAGCAGAAGTTGCACCTTAAGGCACTGTGTTTTTCTCAAGATGTCTGAAAGAAGGTGAGGGCAGCACCACTGACTTAAAGCACTGTCTGAAAAGAAAAGGGAAGTCCCCAAGGGTAAAAGCAAATGGGGAACTACTAGAGGACTGAACAGAGTGCGCAGGAGGACAAAATTAGTGTACTTGTATCCACACCATCTATGGGAACAGGTCTGTGGTGCAAATGATGCCCAGAACCCCACTCAGATTTTTGTTCTTGAGGATATGATTTGTTTTGCTCCAGAAGACAGTTTGGGCATACATTGTTGTGAGAGTTGGGGTTCTCCTAGCTGGAGAAGAGAAGGCTCTGGGGAGACCTTATAGTGGCCTTTCAGTACTTAAAGAGGGCTAATAAGAAAGGTGAGGACAAAGTTTTTAGCAGCGCCTGTTGCAAAAGGACAAGGGGTAATTGTTTTAAACTTAAAAGAGAGTAGATTTAGACTAAATATAAGGAACACATTTTTTACAATGAAGGCGGTGAAACCCTGGAACAGGTTGCCCAGAGAGCTGGTAGATATCCCATCCCTAGAAACACTCAAGGTCAGGTTGGACAGGGCTCTGAGCAACCACATCTAGCTGAAAATGTCCCTGCTCATTGCAGGGCAGGTTGGACTAGGTGACTTTTTAAGGTCCCTTCCAACCCAAACTATTCTATTATTGGTGTGCATGCAGTAATGACAACTAGGTGACCAGGACACAGAGTGAACAAAAAAAACCAAATTACTTGACAGAGAAGAGGAAAAAGGATGCATTGTTGTGGGACTTTATACCTAGTGCTTTCAAAGGTAGAGGCAGTTACACAAATACCTCTCTAGCAGTCATGTTGCCACAAAAGTGGAATCTCCAATACTGTGCTGCCTAGCGCAGCTATAGCACGTTAGAACATCAATAGTATTTTGTGGGTAGCCACATTCAAAGCAGCAGAGAGACTGTATGTACAGCATTAGCACTGGTGTTTGTCTCCCAAAAAGGGCCATGCTTTACGCTCCATTCCACAGGGCACTCCAGCGGAGAATCTGTCTAGCTGTTGGAGCCCAGCATCACCCCTGGTCTTACCTCATAACAGTTAGAGGAGGAATGCAGTACAAAGTGAAAGGGACTTTTGCGTCAGATGTTGACTTTCAAAGATGTGGGTGTATTAGAAAGAAGAAGAAAGCTCAGAAGTGTTGGTGGGTGCTGGGGAAGGATATCAGACCTGCACAACTCAGAGTTATAACAAGGATTTTTTCTAATTTTTCTAATAGTACATACTTATGTTCTCGTTAAAGCTCTTCATAATTAGCAAATCAACATTTAGACCATTATCAACCTTTTCTCCTATCAGCATAAGACCACTCTAACACGTGCTGTACAGACCAAACAACTTCTTGTTCACGCGGCCGTAACTTTCCACACTTCAGTACCTTTCCACAGTTTAGTGTTGCAGTTGTCTGTTGTTTTTCCCTGTCACCTTGGCACAACTCAGCAGTTTCTTATCTTTTTCCCAAGGCCTGTTTCTCATCAAAGCCTAGCTGCTTTCCAGAGGCTGTGCAAGGCTGACAGGCCAATGGCTCCCACAGGTGTGTGTGATTTTTTGTTTTATTGGGCTTTTGTTTTTTGGTTGGGTTTGTTGGGGTTTTTTAAACAGAAACCATGATAGCAAGAATGCTTGGTTTTTTAAGCAGGGGCATAGATCTCTTCAGCTTGGGATGGCCTAAATACTGTTGAGCTTTTCAGTGAGTCTATACTTCCCATAGGGGTTACACTTAGTGACTTCTCACCATCTCAGTAAAGAGCTGTGATATCTTTTGCAAGGAAATGTCTGCACTTTAGAAAAAGTTTGACCTCACAGAAACTGATCTCAGTGGCACCTTCCTGAATAGAGTAGAACAACAAGAAAAAAAACTTGACTTTCTTTAAAGTTTACTTAAACCAGTTATCAGATAGTTTGTCGACATCATTATTCTTTATTCTTTTGGGTAGCATAGAAATATGTGGGGTTCTATGGGATTCCCCAGAGAATAAAACCAGGAGTTGAGCCAGCAGATGAACAGACTTCTTTTCTATCATTTCATGGTGTACCTTATTTAGAACCATAATCCCTCTTTTGCTATGGGACCATTCTGCCCTTATATGAAGGTGTCCTGTTTCTAAATTTAAAAAAAAAAAAAAAAAAAAAAAAAATCAGAGGTAGCAACACATACTAAATTTTGATCCCAGAGCTAAACTATGCCTCTTTTCACCTGAGAAAATTAGAAAAGGGCATGATTTTCAGGTTTCGTATTTGGAGAACCTTTGCGCCAGGTAATAAGCTAAACCTAAACAACCTGCAACTCTAAACAAGCTAAAGTAATTGCAAACCACAGGGTGAGCTGTGAGCACTGCTAACAGATGGACACCTTTGGGAGACACTGATCCTGCAGCTCTTTTCAAAGCCAGATCTGTACTGAAATGAGTATGATTCACACTTTCTCAAAGGCACAGCAGTGCTAAAAGCATGGACATTTTTCAAAAGGATCATGCCTCCAGGAACTGTTATTCTTCTCCACTGTCCTCATCAGTGTTGCCCTAAAGGAAGCACTGTTTGGCACCAGGACAGTAAATATTCTCGTATGTTCAACAATTCTATTTCATCCAGTGCCCTGTTCTCAGCACTGGATGAAATCCCTGGATAAAATAGCTTCAGCGAGCAAACAGCACCAGGCAACCTCTCTTGCTCTTTCCTCCCTAAACTGCTACCTAAACACTATTTTCATGCATTTTGAACTTTGAAAATATACCCATTGCTTCATTCTGAGAATGCTTAGATTTGGGATAAACAAGGTTGTTTTTCCTGTAGTCACAATGAAAAAATATTACTATGTTTATATAGTACTCACGTGATTTAAATAACACTGATTAATAATTTTGCTGATCCTTAAAGTAGTAACAAATACTTTCTTTTATATCATTGTGTGAAAACAGCGGACAAATTACCTTCCAAGTATATTACATTTTTAATGGGTAGTATCAAAACCTAGTTTTCATCATGAAATTACTGATCCTTCCTCCATGAATTTCCAGGATCCCCACTGTGGTGTAGCTAACAAATGTTCAAGGTCCCGACCCCAATGTACCCATCTGCACTTTAATTTCACAAATAGCAGCTCCACAATACCACCATATTCCAGCATGCAAGTGATTAGAAATCTTGTCCTACAGTCCAGTTCAGCCCAAGCCAGTAATCACCACATAATAGCTATTTCAGTATAACACCCTTAAATAACAAATGTATTTAAAAAGATGGGATTTTTAAACCTTTCTGAGCTATCTTATAAACAGTATCAGAAGCATAGTTCAAGCCACAGCTAGATAGATGGATACAAATTTGTATTTACTCTTCCCTAATGTGGAAGAAGCTGTGTAGCTGTAATTCTCTGTCATACTTCATGTCATGCTTTACTTGGGCAAGCCATTGACCATTTATGCCAGGCTGTGTACAGTCCTAGTCTTCAATCAGCATTTTAACAAGTAATTAGGCACAGATTGTCCTTTTAGCAGAGACTGGTTTTAGTTTCGTTGGCCCTGCACTTTATATTTGGAAGTGTCATATTGGATTCCCTGTTACACTGTGGGGTGGCATCTTTATATTTAAAACAATATAGTAGTAGTATCTCAAACATTTCAAATCCCAATTCATAGATTTTCAACACCTTCTTTCCCTCACTCACCTATATTTCACCAGTATAAACCCAAACTGTGAAGAGGGCCATTTATGACAGACATTATATGAACACAGAAGATCTGCAGGTTCTCAGGAGCAGGAACTGTCTAAATAAGCAAAACCAAATGCAATAAGCTTTCTAAAGGTCATATGGCAGACCAACAGCAGAGATGCAACAGCAGAGATGCAACACCAAGTCCTCTGTTTCCTAGTCCAAAAGTTATCTACTAAGCAGGAGAACATTTTTTTAGTTAAGGAAACCCAAACAAAACTCATACAACCAAAACAGAAGGGAACAATATTTCCTCCTTAGCAGTACAGAGAAAGTATCTGATGGCTCCTCAAGAGGGGTAGGTGACAGACTGAGAATGAAGTATTAAAGCTAAGGTTAGAACACCATGCTATATAGAACCCACAGCTGGCTTTGAAAAAAATGACACATTAGTCAAACACAACATTCAATTCATTTAAATTCAATGCCTATTTGCAGTCCAGGGATTGCACAAGCATACAACTCCAATACAGCATCTCCACAGGATGTAAAACAGTGCAGTATAAGAGAGTATTGTCTTATTACAATCTTCATATGATGCAAGTGAAAGCATATTTTGTGGCTGAAGCATTACCAGGGGCTCAAACTTAGGACATCAATTCTTACCATGATTTTATTCTTGGTTAAGTAGTTGTCTGCATTTCCATGTGCACCATAAACCCTTTACGACACTAACATATTTTTAAACCCTTTCTTCATATGATGATTTCTATTTCAAAAAAAAAAATCTGCTAGTCAAAATACAGATGCAACTGATTTTGTAGAACTGATACCTGAACTTAAATACATTCAATAGTCTAAAAACTGTATCTACAAACTGAAATACATGTATCTTCAGCAATACTGACACTATAGCTTTAATGAAGAAAGCTGTTTGTTAAAAGCTATCATGTTTCATGCAAAGAAATACGTAAAATAACCCTAATGTTACAAAGCCTACTGCTCAAAGATTATGAGATGTCAGGATGGGTGTTTGTGCAACCTTAAAACAAACCTGATTTTCCCTGTGATGCAGGCTTTGTGTGAGCTTATATCTTCCATGGTTTTCGTACTTAGTTTAAACCACAAAAGCATGGTGTTCTATATGACACTACCCACTATTCTTCTCTTTAAGATATACCCTTTGTATGACTGGCACCCAGACCTTAGACAGAGAACTACCAGTGTTCCTACATTTAGCTACTGTGCCGATAATTTGGGGAAACTGAATCTGAAAGGGGTATCTTAGATAATTCAGAGGACGAAGTGAAAAGAACACTTAACAAGTGTTGCTGAGCCTAAGGCAGAGAAATGCTTCTAGGCATTTATAAACCTGTCTGGAGCTGTATGCTTCTTTCACTAGCTACAGTCAAGGGCTGTTAGCAGGGTTCTGAAAACATCAGAAAACACACGCTTCAAGTGAGTGACCAGAAGAACGAAAAGTTATCAGGAGCGACCAACCTGTTAGA
Organism: Athene noctua; assembly: GCF_965140245.1. Classification (NCBI taxonomy): domain Eukaryota; kingdom Metazoa; phylum Chordata; class Aves; order Strigiformes; family Strigidae; genus Athene; species Athene noctua. The sequence goes on along the minus strand of NC_134037.1, from coordinate 103,031,859 downwards.
GCTCTCTGCATCTGTGATTCAGCGCCAAAAACCTCTGCATTAAGGACACAAGGACTCATGAGTGTGAAGGCTTAACCATATTTCTTTATCCAGGAAATATGACAAAGTAGCATAAAATTATGAGTTCAGTAGCAAGGCCAAATCAAAGGAAGCCTAACTTCACCTGATCTTTATGGTGGGACCCAACCAGCACGCTCTGGCTCGCATACTGGGTTCATTCTTACAAGGTAAAGTTCTTCACAGATGGACACTGCAACATTTTAGTGGACTGATAGAATGAATTCTCCAAGGGCCTGAAGACCATTGCAAACTTCACCTTACATAGTACACGTTGCACTTCTTTGTAAAGGTAAATACATAACAATAGGTTTGTTATTAAAAATGAATGCAAACATATTCTCAGTGAACACCTGTGACTTCGCTCACACAAAAGAACTCCAAACAGTAAAACCAGTTCTCCTCAGTGTACCGTTCAAATACATTAACCTTCCTTCTCCTGAAGTGCCCTGCCCCTGCTTTAATCACTGCATTTCTCTAAATGTCAGCAAACACACAATTATTACACTTTCCTTAGTCATTTTCAGAACATAATCCATCCTGTGCATCAAAATCAATCAAATTTTCCATTGAGAAAATAAAACTCGCCTCCACAGTCACAATTTTCTATAAAATTCAAGCCCTTACTAGAAAAATATGAAGGTACTTGAGTTACCAAAACAACTTTAAACAGGTTTTCTTCAGTATAAGCAAAATTAAGATTTCCTCAGGAATAAGTGGAACACTACCCACTGAAGTTTCCTGAGTCAAGGTTTTCCTGAAGGACACATGAAGAGGTTCCTTAGAGTGACATTGGGTAGATATCCAAGCCAAATATATATTGTGAAACTTTTAACTAAGTGGAAGACAAAAGAGGATCTCGCATAGAAAATACAAAGTAGCATTGAGTTAACATGGCCATCTCTTCTTATAACAGAATTGCAATTCAAAGTAAGTATTAGCTTACCTGACCAGAAAGCGATGTAGCCCAACGTCAAAACTTCTGCAAGAAAAAAGATTCACCATATTTACATTATTTTTTTAAAAAAAATACTACTGTTGTGTATTGTACAAACACTATTTTAAAACAATAATGCCATAGATAAATATAAAATTACTAGAATTGATAAAACAGAAGCAAAAGTGTAATATACGATTTCCTTTCTGTAGTGATATCTGAAATTTAAGATCATCACAGAGAAATATTTAGATGCATGTTTAAAAGCTCACAAATTCCTTGAGTATTTCTTCAATAAAGCAGTAACATTCAAAGTAGTATAAACCACATAAAGTATTAATTGTGTATATTCTGTTACTGGAAATAATTTTAAGCATCCTGATGACCAATGAGTCTGCATGTTTCCTGTCACGTGCAGGTAGATCGTCTACGCAAAACTACTATGGAATCCTTTCTTTCCCCTTATCTGCTCTGTATGACACTAAAATGCAGGTAATTGCTCTGAATTCTCTCCATGATACACGATAATCAAAGAAGCCCCTTATGTCTCCTTCAGATACACATAATATACTGAGAAGTAGGCCTTGCAAGCATATTCCACTTAGATCTGGTGAGGAAAACTTTGAGGACTTTTGACAGTAAGTTAGATCACACTGAATTACAAGAACCATGCCTGAAAACTTCAGCACTAACATACTCCAGCAGTTACTGCCAGATTCTCTTTCCCCTGTTTCCTCCATCCCTCAGCCAGTTCGGGAGAATCAAACTCATGAACAACGTAGTAGCAAATTCTTGACACCATAGGAAGGTATCTGCTGATTTGAGACATGTACCCAATATCTGAAGTATGTGCTGGTTTTATAGGACTATCAATATAATCCCAGATCAATCGTGTGCATAACAGCATAATTAGAAAATGCAAGTGTCTTATTTCTAGTGCTGGACTTGCCCTGAAATGGGCTTACATTCTGTACAAAGAAAACATTTTGGCATATACTATGCTCTTGAGCATCCTGTTCATAAAAAAAAAAAAAAAAAAAGCCTAGCTGGTCATTTAAGTACAACATGGTTTTATTTAACAGTATTGCTTGAAGTGTGCTGCCTTCTACCTGAAGCAGCAAGAGAAATCATCAGGTAGTGGCATCCTGATAACAGCAGATACACCATGAGCTGTAGAAATTCTAGGAGTTAACAGGAATCAGTGCAGTTGTACAAACTACATATGTGATGGCTTTGCCACAGGTTTTGGAATGCAGCTTTTCCATTGCCTGCTATCCTGACAGAAAGGTCTCTTTTAGGTTTCACAGTGTCCCTGGCATTCATGATGGACACTGAGACACGAGGGAAAGTCCACTGGTTTAGCAGAGTAGAGAGGAGGGAAGCAAATTTCTCACTTAAAAGCTGCCTTGCAACAGAATATTCTGCCAGAAACATGCACATGGTCATCACTAAACCCATATTTTTATAATCCTTTCCTAAAATCATTCTCCATTTTACATTATTGTTATGTTACTGTGTAATTATACTACATGTAGTATAGCCAGTTATCTTTCTGCATTGCTCCGGACTGGACACATACTGTAACTTGGCTCCTACTCTTCACTAAAATACTCTATGTTGTACAGTCTTCTATATCAGAGTTGCCCAGTCTGTATTTATAGCTCAGAAAACCTTTTCTTCCTAGGACCAAGCACCTCAGTATGTTTGTGCTGGGATGAGAAGAAACTTGTACAGTTCCAGGGAACAGCAGTACGCTGAACAGCCATCTTGCGTATCTTCAGCTAAGCTCATCTTTTCAAGTTCCCCTAACTATTCTCTGATGACAATGACCAAATCTGCCATCATCTCTGAAGGGATACAACTGAGCTTCTTGTGGAAAGGGATGTGGAGCGTAAAGATATCACCACTTTTGACACCAAACCAAAAGCTAAAAGGACTTGGCCTATAACAAGCATGGAAACCGAACGGTCCTGCTAACTTGAGATGATCAGAGCTGAAGGAGGTTAGGGTAGACAAACCTGAGGCAGAATGGGTTCAGAGTGGACGTGAGAGAGTTTGCTGTCTCATGCCATCATGAGACTCATCTGAAAAGATGGTATGTCTTACACACCATCTTTTCTCTCATTTTTTGCTCTTTCCAAAACTTAATACACTTGCTATTAAAAAAGCTTTGTAATTATTTCATATAGGCTTTAGCTATTAAAATATTTCTACAAATATTTAGTAAGTATTACAAATGAACATGCATGGAATCAATTAGAATAAATGAAAAGGAGGAAAAAAGATCAGACTCTTACTAGATATAACTCAGCTTAGATGCAGGCCCCATTTCCTCAGTGTGATGCTGTACTGATACATTTCATCTGACTCCCTAAAATCTTGATTTCTCAACAGTGTAAGCAGTCTTTTAAAGAAGTAACTACACCGACCGAATTATGAGAATAAACAGTAGCAGAGTGTGCACCTAGACCTTAAAGACACCTCAGGACAGTATCATTGATTAGTTCCAAAAAGCAAGAACAACAAGACTGAAGAATTTCAAACTATAAATGAGAGAATTAGTTGCATTACTTAAGGCTATGGATATTGGGTATATGCACTTTTAAGCAGCTAGGATAATGAATAGAGACATTGTACCAGGCAAAAATCCTGAGAGGCTACGATTATGGGAAGCTGGTTTTGACAAAACAATATCATAAATACTTTCAACTGTTATACTTGTTCACATTTAAATACATACTGCATATCATCTGCAAGTGAAGTGAAAAATACAGTGAAGTAGCAATGGAAACAAATCTGGTACATATAATTAATCCCTCCATTCTCAGATAGAAAAGTTAACAAGGGGTAAAGAGGGCGTTTGTATAGCAGTGTTCAGAGTGCATCTTGGAGGTGGAATAAACAACATCAATTAAATGAAAAAAGAACAAGAAATCACACTACATTTGTATTTAAAAATTCATAGTGATCCCTTCAACATCACAGGAAACTACCCATCAGGCATGACAGGGTGACACACACCCCCCCAATTAACTCAGAACTACACCTGCCATATGCTCACAGACGTGATTATCTACTGCCTATAAAGTACACCTATATTTATTTCATATTCCAACATAACTTATAATCAACTTCATACAGCTTGTTCAGCAAGTTCCTGAGCTTCTCTGCAAAATACAGGATCTATCTGATAGCGCTTGCAATACGGGGTGCCTCAGTTACGTAAAAGTTTCACAAATGCTTTTGAAATACTAGAACAAGCATACTTTTAATTAAAATCTTTATTTCAGAAAATCTAAAATAACAAGGGAAAGGATATCCATAGCAATACAAGTAAAAAAGCATTTACGATTTAAATTCTCTATACTGCTCAAATATCAGTAGCAATACAGCATTTTACTTTTTGAGAAATAATGGGTAAGATCTTGTTTATCAAAATAGTAATGATATTCTTTGAATGGGGCAAAATGTTGACCAGTGAGTGGAACAATAAAGGCAAGATATATTTAGCCTCCATTTCATAATCATGTTACTCATTGCAAACAATTTGATAGTTGTTTTCTTTACAAAAACGTGTTTAATTCTGTTCCTCTGAAAGGCAGTTTTGAATTACAGTTCTGTACACAACTAATTCCTTTGTTAAGCATGGAAGTTCTAGTTTGATACATTTAAAGAAAAGATTATACATGTAATCTTTCCTAATCAAATCCATCTTTTCCCAGTACATCAACTAGAAGTCAATGACCAACAATATACATTTATTAAACCCACAAGGACCTTCTTCAAAATATAATCTTTGAAATCTCCGCCTGCAATCATATCGCTCTCGCTTCTCAAAGTACATTTTCAAAATTATTTCACAGACATGCAGTTTCTGCTTTGAAAGCTAAATGCATAATGCAACAAGCTACCTCCAAATTTGCATTCAGCACAAAACTGATGGAGGGAAAAAGTCCTCCTATACAGAAAAAATATGAAAAGGCAGAAAAATGCTGGTATGAACCACAGCCAGTAACAATAGCACATGCACTGAAATTGTAATCCTGATGATTCCCAGGAAAAAAAAAAAAGTACAGAAATCCTCTTTTTGTCCCCAGGATGCAAAAAGAATACATCTGAAAATGAAATGAACAACCCTGACAAGTTTCTGTTCATGCTGCAGTTAGGATATCAGAGAGGCCAGTCATCTGTTTCCCTCTTGTGTCATGTGGTGGGGGCAGCTGTCCCACCTTCTGCAAAACTGTGCCTTCCTTTAACTGAGGTCTAAACTCTGGTTCCTCAGAGCAGTTGTATGAGCCTTTGGTATAAAATTTTTACATTCAATGAATTTATGCCAGCCTATGTTATTTAAGGACCTGATCCCACACCCACCTAGATGAAAACCACTACTCATGAGCTGTGCTAGACTACAATTCACAATTCCAGTATGATGGCTAAAGAACCCCCATCTCACAAAGCTGGATTGCAAGATCTCATTCCCAGTGATTTACAGCATAAAAAACTACCCATAAGTGCCAAGCATGTGTCAGGAACATATGAATTAAAGTTAAGGTCCTCACTGGAACCATTTTTTAATGAAACTAATTACAATAATGAGTTGCCAAACCCCTATTTTGTATAACCATATTTTTAAACCATGTGCTGAAGAGAAACCAGCATGGCTTTGTTCTCTTGTCAGTTCCTCCCCAGGACTGTTGGGCTGCACGCTATTCCTGGAAACAAAGCACAACAAGTCCTGCCACCCTGGGAAGCATTTTGTTAACCATGCACTTCAGCAAAGATGCCCACTCCAAATAGACAGTACATCACCACTCTGAAAAGCAGATAGTGGCATGATTCTAACTTTGGGCCCTATCTTCATGGGAGTAGATCTAGGTAGATAGCAGAGACTGCATTGCACTGTAGACAGAAACATCCTAGACACCTTAAAAGAAGTCATGTTACTGCTGGAACATGAACAATTTTGAATGCAGAAATGAAAGGCATTCAAGCAGCAGCACTACCCCACATTTCACTAGAGCAAACAATACAATAATTGCACTGAAATCTCTTCAAATCAGTTAGACTAGCTGCCACTTATGGTGGCAATGAAATCCAACAAGTGGGTTATTAATTACAGCTTCGGTACTCTCTACCCTGTGGGCATTCATCATCTCTTAAAAGAAGCATTGTAGTTGCTGCAGTGTTTCAACAGCAGTACTCTGCCTTTCCTTTCACAAATGTGGCTAAACTTTACATTACAAAAATCTAACTCATTCACATATCTTCAGAGTACACTGTCCTATTTAACCATAGAACAGTGTTTGCAAGACCAGCACTTCTATTAGCAGTCTTTGCATGTAGATCTGGCATTTTGCCGGTGAGCTGCTGACTAAGAGTCACTCCCACGCCAGAACATTTTGCACTGGATACTGAGAGGTCATTGAATGACAGCTGCTTTCACTGATCCAATGCTCTTAAGTTGATTCATTGTCCCTCTTTCTCAAGCAATGTCTTACAGCAGGGATGCCCAAAAGACTGTGGTAAATGAGAGAATTCCCTTGACAGATGCCCCACCATTTAGCAGTTCTCAACTACTTTTCTGGATCCTCCTATTTCTGTTCATCTCTTCCAGTGCTGCCTGTGGCAACCTCCCCCGCTGGCAATCCCTCAAAGATGACAGTTTCCAAATTACAGATAATTACAAGTGTGCAACGTAAATCTGAAACATGTTTTAGAGTCTTGTCTGAAGAGTAAGATTACTATAGGAAAAGCAAATAGCAAAGTCTATATACAGGTTTTTTAAGTACTTGTATTTAATGTCTCAGTGAACTATAAAACTTTGCTAAAGCAAATCCCCTAGAGGGGATATACCTACCAAGTAGAATATTTTTCAACTAGTGACTGCTACCAATTGACTCATCACCTTCATTATTAAAGATCTGGAAAAACCATCCATATTTTTAAGACGCTTTTGCCTGTCTATAGCTTGCATAGATTCAGACATACTGTTTTCTGCAAGTTTACTTGAAGCCTACACCTTCATAGCAAAGCTTGTCTCCTCAGTGACAATCAGCACAGTTCCTAAATAATATAACTGCCATCATGCTAGGACACACTATTTAGAAGGCAGATGTACAATTTAATAGGAAAACAACAGGCAAAATATCAGAAAAGATACTTTACAGTAAAAATAAATGTAGCGAGCCAAGTATTAATCTAAAAAGCCTGGATTGATTAGTGTTGTTATTTTTTTAAATTAAGATGGAAATATGCATGACAAAAAATGAGATCCAATCCAATATAACCACTCATTTGGATTTATCTATTACCCAAACTATGAAATATAGTTTTGGACACTGAACCTTGAAAGTCACATTGCAGCACTTCCTGAAGACTCTTTTGCCACATACAACTACGTTCTTGGAGCTCTCATTTTTCACTTCAGCCTTTCAATCAGTGCAAGACACTTTGTGAATTCCACCCACATACAGATTTCACAGTCTGCCCACTGATATGGTATTGGAATCAGGAACAAATACATATATGGAGCTCTTTTGGCATTCCTTCAAGGTAAACAATAACAAATCCTATCCTTTCCTATGCAAAAACAGAATACCTCCTTTCTTACATGCAACATACAATGAAGCAAACCCTGGCTCAACCCCATGAGAAAATTCTTAAGTGAATTTAATATTCTTTTAAACATCAAGATCTTAAGAACCTGCTTAAGCCTAGGTCTCAAGCTTCAATGGACTGTGTTTTGTTTGAGAGCTTTAACCATCTGCAATGCAGCAAACTAGTAGCAGCAGCTTTCTTTCATTTCCATGTAAAAATGTAGCTAAGAGTAAAAAAAAAAATCTGTATTTGAAAAAGATATGAAGACTGTCAAAAGCTTTTATATCATGTCTTTGACAAGCAATTTCTTGTTACAGTAATAATAAGCAGGACTTATATATACATGAAGATATCTATCATATTCTGACACTTGCTTAAGGACATACTGGAATTTTAACACTTTATGCTTAGATGAAACACTCTGAATTTCTGTTGTTTCTTCCCAGAATGACTAGAAAGTACTAAGTTGCCTTTTGGTTTCCTCCATTATTGGAATAATCAAAGCTGCTACTGCATTCAGCTTGTGACAGATACCTCCATCTGGAGTTCCTGCTCAGTGCTGTAGAGCTCTTCAGCACCAATAAGCTGATGCGTAAACATTCACCTTACTTCACAGAAAGAGTACTTTGTAAATATGTGCTTACTTTGAAGTTAAACAGAGCAAACCCTAAACATTTTACTTGCAAAGTATTTCCTGAATAGCACCTCAGGGAGAATCTAGGGCTTCCCATACCTATGAGAATGGTGGGAATCCACAATGAAATCCTGACCCAGTCAAAATCAAAAGCCCTCACTGATTTCAGTGAAAGCAGATATACCTGGACTGACTCTGGTCAGCCTGTATAGCACAGAATACAGACCAACATTTTAGAGATGCCTTCACCTGAGTAGAAAATATCAGTAAGTCCCAAAGCTTCATCTGTGGAGTTTCAGTTATTAGCAGGGAGCTCAGGCTGGAGACCTGCATAGCAAAAATAATCTACAGTAAGGTAGCCACAAGGAGAAAGCTCTTTTGTGGACCACATAAAAAGACTTCACAAACTGCTAGTGGTCTCCAGCCTACAAACTGACTCCATGATCGAATGCGTCTTCTTGTTTCATTTCAATTTAAGCACTGTGGAAGTTTGAACTCAGCCAGACGTCACGTGGCCAGCCATTCACTTCCCCCGCCCCCCTCTGGTAAGATAGGGGAGGGACAAAAGAAGAGAATTCGTGGGTTGAATAAAAAGAAAGAATTTACTAAATATAACAAGAGAACAAGAGTAACAATAGTGAGTTCAAAGGAAAATGGGTAAAATGCGACAGTGGCTTCCGAAAGCAGCGACTGCCCCCCCTGGCGCCCCCCCCCCCCCGCAACAATATCACCCGAGGAGCAGACTGCGTGTCACAAACTGCCAGCAAAAAGCCCAGAGGGAGAGAGCGACCTGCCCACCTGGGCATGACATCACATGGTATGAAATACTCCAATGAAAATTAACTCCATCCTGGTCAAAACCAGGACAGTCTCCACCCCTTATTCCATACCACTGATGTTATGCTCAGGTTTCCAAACACATCTTAAGGAATCACTACCCCCTCTTCAGGTCTCACAGATATCATTCCCTTAGTCTATGGGCCATCCTTCCACAACGTTTGCTGAGTTCATTTGGTCCATAACTTCGGGTTCCATCTGTTATGACAGTCTATAAGGCTGAGGAATGAGGCGGAGTTGGCTCAGTCGGTGGAACAGGAGGCTTTGGATGTGGCACAGGAATGCTGCAAGGCACTAAATGCAATAACAGGGTTATTTGACAGTCCAGTTCACTGGCTATTCTCACCTAAAATCAAATCTCCCTGAGGCACACATCAGACATCTCCATCCTTCTGAATCACCCAACAAGTGCACCCAGGTCCCTTGGCAAAAGTAATCCCATGCATGGGTTTACCTTTACCCACCCAATGCAGAAGTGACCCAGATGGCCTTCCCCAACCTATTCCTAATGCACACTACTGGGGCTCAATCCCCATCCATGGTATGTAGGAGGTTTGATTGAGCAGAGCCAGCTGGCTTGGCAGATCCTCTGGTATTGACTAACCAGGTGGCTTTTGCTAAATGCACATCCCAGTGTTTGAAAGTTCCACCACCCATTGCTCTCAGTGTAGTTTTCAGCAACCCACTGTATCACTCAATTTTCCCAGAAGCTGGTGCATGGTAGGGAATGTGATATATCCACTCAATGCCATGTTCTTTGGTCCAGGTATCTATGAGATTGTTTCGGAAATGTGTTCCATTATGTGATTCAATTCTTTCAGGCATGTCATGCCGCCATAAGACTTTCTATTAAAGGCCTAAAATAGTGTTCTGGGCAGTGGCATAGGACATGACATGAGTCTCCAACCAACAAGTGGCTGCTTCTACCATTGTAAGCACATAGTGTTTGCCTTGCCGAGTTTGTGGGAGCATGATATAATCAATCTGCCAGGCCTCCCCATATTTATACTTTGACCATCATCCTCCATACCAAATGGGTTTTAATTGTTTGGCTTGCTTGATCGTAGCACATCTCACATTCATGGACTACCTGTGCAATAACATCCATGGTTAAGTCCACCCCTTGGTCACGAGCCCATCTATATGTTGCACCTCTTCCATGATAGCCTGAGGAGTCATGGGCCCAGAGAGCCAGAAATTGTTCACCCTTATGTTGCCAGTCCAGATCTACTTGAGACACCTTAATCTCGGCAGCCTGATCCACCTGTTGGTTGTTCTGATGTTCTTCAGTGGCCTAGCTCTTGGGTACATGAGCATCTACATGGCGTGCTTTCACACCGATTACCGATTCTCTACTTGAGCAGCAATATCTTGCCATAATTCAGCAGCCCAGATGGGTTTGCCTCTGCACTGCCAGTTGCTCTGTTTCCCCTGCTGTAACCACCCCCACAGTCCATTTGCCACCATCCATGAGTCAGTATAGAGGTAGAACACCAGCCACTTTTCTCACTCAGCAATACCCAAGGCCAGCTGAACGGCTTTCAACTTTGTGAACTGACTCAATTCACCTTCTCCTTCAGCAGCTTCAGAAACCCGTCGTGTAGGGCTCCATACAGCTGCTTTCCACCTTCGATGTTTTCCCACAATGCGACAGGACCCGTCGGTAAACAGGGCACAAGGCTTCTCATTATCCGGTAGCTCAGTATGTGGTGGGGCGTCTTCAGCATGTGCTACCTCTTCCTCTGGCACCGTTCCAAAATCTTTGCTTTCTGGCCACTTTGTGATCACTTCCAATATTCCCAGACAGCTAGGGCTCCCTATTCAAGCCTGTTGTGTGATTAATGTGACCCATTTACTCCACATGGCGTCTGTTGCAAGGTGTGTAGAGGGGACACTCCCTTTGAACATCCAGCCCAGCACTGGCAATCAAGGAGCCAGGAGGAGCTGTGCTTCAGTCCCAATCACCTCTGAAACAGCTCAAACCCCTTCATATGCTGCTAGTGTCTCCTTTTCAGTTAGAGGATAGTGGTCTTCTGATCCTCTGTATCCCCGACTCCAAAACCCCAGATCGATCCCGATTCTCCCCTGGTGCTCTCTGCCAGAGACTCCAGGTAGGGCCATTCTTCCTGGCTGCAGTGTAGAGAACATTTTTAACATCTTGCCCTGTCCAAACTGGCCCAAGGGCTACTGCATGAACTATTTCCTACTTAATTTGCTCAAAAGCCTGTCACTGCTCCAGGCCCCATACAAAATCATTCTTTTTCCAAGTTACTTGATAGAGAGGGCTTACAATCTGACTGTAATTTGGAATGTGCAGTCTCCAGAAACCCACAACACCCAAGAAAGCTTGTGCTTCCTTTCTGTTAGTCAGTGGGGACATAGCTGATATTTTATAAATCACCTCCACTGGAATCTGACAATGTCCATCTTGTCATTTTACTTCTAAAAACTGGATCTCTTGTGCAAGTGCCTTGACTTTACTATGCTTTATGGCAAAACCAGCTCTCAGAAGGATTTGGATTATTTTCTCCCCTTCCTCAAAAACTTCTCTGTGGGACTGGACTTGAAAGAATCAGACAGGATAGCAAGCACTGCTTCATTGTTGTTGTTAGAAGGAGACGTGCTGGAACTTGTAGGCCATAAACCTTGGGAAGCCTGATAAGGGGAATAGAGAAGTGCTGATAGGGGGGAGAATTACTGACCCATGAGTCATACGGTGCAGGAGGGAAGAAACTTAAGAGTCTCTGCAAAACAATTTAGTTGTAAACAGTCCAATTGCTAGAGTTTCATTAGCTACCAATCAGCTAGCGCTTTTGAAGCATAGCAACCAAGCAATGTAAAACACGCATCTTCTGATTTCGTCTGATTTTTTATATAAATGAGTGTTTTCTGCAATAAACTGACTGACTCCCTGCTTGCATCAAGCTGTGTCCCATGTCTCAATCGCGGCAAATTGGTGACCCCGACGTGATCTGACCGGTGTGATCCAACTGATGTGATTACAGGGCCGAGGAACCGCCTGACTGCGCAGCTTGCTGCGAGTCCCACAGAACGTTGACTGAGCTGCTGAAAGGAAGCAGGAGCCGGCCGGCAATAAATCCCTCCGGAGAGGTGAGCTGTGGGAAACAAAACATGGGGAATCAAGCATCTTCCCCGGAAAGAGATGTATATGAGCTCATGAAAGCTCTTCTTAAAAAGCATGGGAAAGTTATCTCAGGGCATGACCTTAAAGCCATGCTTAAATGGGTGCAAATGAAGATACCTGATGTAACCGCTTCTAGTATTTTTACTCAGGAACTTTGGGACGATGTGGGGGTGAAGTTGTGGGACTCTGCCACATCGGGAAACGTAGAAGCACAGCATATGCTTCTGTGGTGGAGGATTATTTTTGAAACCCTAAAAGCTCAAGAAAAGAGTAATAATGGCAACGTAAACGCAAAAGGGAATTCCCCCACGGTCCCTTCTCTGCCTTCGGAAAGTCAAAGTTGCCAAGGACCTCCAGAGGTCAGCGCCGCAAGCTATCCTCCGGAGGATGACCCCTTTGATCCAGGGCTAGTAAATCCTGAGAAGGAGCCAGACCTATATCCCCCTGACCCACGCGATGTGTGGGCTAATATAAGACGCCAGGCTTTAAAGGAAGGGGATCTCGAGATTGCTAAAACGATAGCTACTCTCATGATATATCAGGGCCAAGGGGTACAATGGGAGGCTTTATCTTTTCCTGTAATTAAGGAGCTGCACCGTACCGTCACTGAGCACGGGCTTTCCTCTCCTTATTTCATGAGCCTGTTATCTTATGTTTTTGACACTTATGTTATGACTCCTTATGATTTAAAATCTTTAGCACAATTATTGTTAACTCCAACTCAGTTTTCACTGTGGGAGTCACATTGGAGAAGAGGGCTCCAAGCACTTCTCACATTTGCGGGTCGCAATGATCAGACTGTGGCTGCTTTAACTATAGAGCATCTTACAGGCACGGGTCAGCACACTGATCCAGTAGCTCAGGCACGGGATATCCCTCGGGAGGCTCTTAAAGCGGTCCGGGAGGAAGCGAAAAAGGCTTTTTTTCAAGGTCCCTGACACACAAAAGCCACAGAAAGCTTTTACAACTATTACTCAAGAACCCCGAGAGCCTTATATGCAATTTATTGATAGATTAAAACAGGCTCTGGAGTGTCAGATAGACAATGCAGAAGCACGGGAAATTTTATTGTTGAAACTGGCTGTAGAAAATGCTAATGTAGATTGTAAGAAGCTCTTAAAATCCCTCCCTAATCCGAATCCTACACTGACTGAAATGGTGGAAGCTTGTAATAAAATTGGCACTGTAAATCATAAATTTGAGGCCATGGCTGCTGCCTTTGCAGATATGTGTGGTCCGTCAGGCTTGGGGAATTGCTACGGCTGCGGCAAACCAAAGCATTTAAAAAAGAACTGCCTGACTATGAACGCGGGGGCTAGACATCACACCCCTGGAATTTGCCCTAGATGCCGAAAAGGGTGTCATTATGCTAATCAATGTCAGTCTAAGTATGATTTTCAGGGCCAATTGATACAGGGAAACTGGTCGCGGAGCGCGGGGCGGCGACGTGTACAGACACAAGTACCGCAGCTGACATTCCAACCCCTCCAGAGGGAAGCAGCAGCGCCTCAAGTCTTCGTCCAGCAACAGCCGGGAGTGCCGGATTGGACCTGGCAACCGTCCACACAGTAACAGTACTTGATTGCTCAGTTCACTTGCTGTCGACAAATATTTCGGGATCCTTACCCCTCAAAACACAAGCGCTGTTATTAGGAAGATCATTTACCACATTATCAGGGCTTTTTTTACCAGGTGTCATTGACTCTGATAGTACTGATGAAATTAAAATTATGGCATGGACCCCATTTCCTCCCTGTACAATACCTAAAGGTAGTCGTATAGTGCAATTAATATTCATTCTGGTGGGGACAGACTCGCCCATTCCTAATCAATCTCCTAAAAGGCAAGGAGGGTTTGGGTCTACAGGAAACCCACAAATCCTGTGGGTGCAATCTATTTCTCAGAAATGACCCGTATGTCAATGTACCCTTATCTGCAGAGAGCAGCAAGTAGTAGTAAGTGAAATTATTAATACTGGAGCAGATGTCACGGTAGTATCTCTGGCTAAGTGGCCTCCACAATGGCCTCTGGCTAATGTATCCCAAGCATTGGCTGGAATTGGAGGAACTGGTAACAGCCACCAAAGTGTGGAATTAATCCAAATCCAAGGTCCAGAGGGGCACATAGCCTCTGTTAAACCTTTCGTGCTACCCGTCCCTATGATTCTGTGGGGGCATGATGTGCTGTCTCAGTAGGAAATGCCCATTCTAACCCATTTTTAAAAAGGGGTCATTGAAGCACGTAACACCCTTAAATTAACATGGAAAACCAATACTTCTATTTGGGTAGATCAATGGCCCCTACCACTGGAAAAGCTTCGCGCCCTCCAAGAATTAGTTATGGAGCAGTTAAAAAAAGAGCATATTGTGCCTTCTACTAGTCCTTGGAACTCACCTATTTTTGTTATTAATAAGCAAACCGGCAGGTGGCGCCTGCTCCATGACCTCAGAAAAATTAATGACGCTATGGAAGACACGGGAGCCCTCCAACCAGGACTCCCATCCCCCACTATGATTCCTCAAAATTGGTATTCGACTGTCACTGATCTTAAAGATTGCTTTTTTAATATCTCACTACACTCTGATGATGCTCCTAAATTTGTTTTTTCAGTTCCAAGCGTCAACATGCAAGCCCGTTGCAAAGATACCAGTGGGTTGTGCTGCCACAAGGAATGAAGAATAGTCCTACAATTTGTCAGTGGTATGTAGCTAAGGTACTTAGTCCAGTTAGGACTGCGATGCCCAGTGTCTAGTTATACCATTATATGGATGACATCTTAGTGGCCACACAACATCACGAGGTCATGGAGGAAGCTGTAACCCTTGTCACGGCTGCTGTTAATTCAGCAGGCCTCTGTATTGTGCCGGAAAAAATTCAAAAAATACCACCATTTAAGTACTTAGGTTGGCGCATCAGGGCTCAAACTATAGTTCCTCAACCCTTACAGATACAGACAGACATTACAAACCTACATGATGTACAGAAACTGTTGGGAACAATTGGGTTCGACCGCTGTTGGGAATTTCTAATGCAGATTTAAGTCCTTTATTTGAACTGCTCAAAGGAGATACTAACTTGCGCTCTCCCCGCAGTCTCAGCTCTGAGGCTGTTGACTCTTTGCAAAAAGTTGCCACAACGATTGCCGACAGGCGAGTTCACCGGTAGACCCCTGGATTACCCTTTTATCTCATTATTTTAAACCTCGTTTGACAACCTCATGCACTGATTTTTCAGTGGGACCCTCAGAAACCAGACCCACTGTTACTTATTGAATTGATCTTCTTACCAAATCAATCTACAAAAACTATTTTGACACAGCATGGGATGTTTGCTTCTCTGATAATTAAATCCAGACAATGCTTACTAACATTATCAGGGGTAGACTTTGCTTGTATTTGCTTACCTGTGACAAACATGTATTTACAATGGCTTTATCAGCAATCAGACACTTTTAGTATGGCATTAGCAGACTATATGGTTCAACTTACATCTCACCCACCTCCGCATAACCTGATTAATGCCAACATTCACTTGATATCCAGGCCAAAAAAAGAGTGATCAACCATTACAAGCCCTTACTGTATTTACGGACGGGTCTGGAAAATCGCATAAATCAGTCATCTTGTAGTTGGACGACAGGACTCGGACATAGAGACCGTTTATGGTTCTCTCCAGATAGTGGAACTGACTGCAGTTACTCGAGTTTTTCGGAGGTGGTCCACACCACTTAACCTTATTACTGACTCAGCTTATGTTACAGGAATTGTTGAGCGAGCTGAAGCATCTGTATTACATAATATCTCACATTCTGATTTATTTGTTTTATTATAAGAGTTTATTTTTCTCTTAGATTCTCACCCTCATCCCCATTTTGTTATGCATGTCAGATCGCATACTTCTTCACCTGGTTTTATTGCAGAAGGGAACCGACGAGCAGATATGCTGACGTTACTGGTACAAGTATTGCCAGATTGCATAGCACAAGCTAAACTCAGCCATTCTTTTTTTCACCAAAATGCTGGAGGTCTCAAACAACAGTTTGGACTTACCTCCCAACAAGCGTCTAATATTATCACTGTGTGTCCTGACTGCCAAAGGCATTCTTTCCCATCAATAGCAGGAGGAGTTAATCCTAGAGATCTACAGAGCTTACAACTCTACAACGGCAAACAGACGTTACACATTATCCAGAATTTAGTAAACTGAAATATATCCATTCTTCTATTGATACCTTTTCAAGTGCTTTGTTTTCTTCTTGTCACACAGGAGAGAAGGCACATGATGCCCGTAAACATTTAACACGTGCTTTTGCCACTTTGGGCATACCCTCTCAAATAAAAACAGATAATGGCCCTGCATATGTTTCAACTACAACAAAAGCCTTTCTTAACTCCTGGGGTGTGACTCACATTACTGGCATCCCCCATTCCCCTACAGGTCAATCTCTAATTGAACGCTCTCACCAGTCTTTAAAGCACTTACTACAACAAAAGAAAGGGGGAGAAAGGATTGCCCACCCCTGAGGAACGACTACAGAAAGCTTTGTATGTTTTTAACTTCTTGAATTGTTCTTCGCTAGATAATAATCCTCTGATAGTTCGACATTTCAATGCGAATACTTCGAGACATGAGTTAAAAGCCCCGGTGTTGGTTCGCGACCCAGAAACAGGTAAAATAATGGGACCATATCCCCTTGTCACGTGGGGAAGAGGTTATGCTTGTGTCTCCACAGAAAAAGGTCCCAGGTAGTTTCCAGCAGAGAACGTGCATCATTTCCATGAATCCCTACCTTGAGAACCCAACGAGGACTCCGCTCAACCCGCAGATCATCCTCCTGAACAACAATTCTCTGACCTTTTTGAGGCTACAGAGGACACCTACGGAACTTCATAAACTGAGGATTGTTAGATGAGCCAAAGCAAAGAAGTACTTGTGGTGGACATTGTCTGTGCTGGATGTGGGTATTGTGAACCCTGGGTCTTGTGTGTATGTTATAGTTGTCCTGGGAGGGGACCAAAGAAAAATGCAGGAAGTGATTTGCATGGAATAAAAAAGGGGGCAAAAAGAAGTCTTTAAAATGGTATCGACTTTTTTAACACTAATGACGATAGTGCAAGGCTATTTATTTCCCCCTGCACTCCCTAAGGTCAATGTATGGGTCACAGTAGCAAATATAACTGGACAAGACACTTTGTGCCTTGCCACTGCCTCACCTAATAACCCCTTCTCTACATGCCTCGTAGGCCTGCCGCTAGATAAGTAGCCAATACCTGAAAGTATAAAACACTTCTTTTCCAGCACTGTCACAAAATTTGACAAATGAGTGGGATGTATGGGTCTCCTTTCTCCCACAAGCTACTCTGGAACCACAAGAAATTGAGCTCCTTGGATCAGTAAAAATGGATTATTGTATTAAGTTTAACTATACAGGAAAAAAAAAAAAAAAATCAAAGGCATGGGATGTTTCTCCTGCCCATCCCATTTTTAAAAATGCTAGCGCTTGGTGTAATTACACAGCAAACAAACCTCTCCAAGTCTAGCAATACTCCCCTTTTGTTACTGTCGGGGATATTGTTTATTTGTGGGGATAGAGCATGGCCCGTTATCCCTTCTTATACAAAGGGAGGCCCATGTAGCCTCAGTCGCCTTTCTGTTTTGACTCCTAATACATCTACAATTTTACAGCATCGCTCATCCCACAGGGCAAAGCGTGGTATCCATGCATATACCCCCGACTGATGATAATGCAGAATTTTGGTCCTTGAGTCAACACTTTGCTGCTTCTTTTCTGTTACCAGGAGCTGCTGCTGGAAAAGCATCAGCAACATTAGATAAATTTGGCTGCTGGCTTGCTAAACAAACAAATGCCACTAGCAATGCTTTGTCTGGCCTCTTATTAGATGTAGATAGCATTTGCCATGCCACATTACAAAATAGAGCTGCTATAGATTTTTTGCTTTTAGCACAAGGCCATGGTTGTGAAGATTTTGAGGGCATCTGTTGTATGAATCTCTCTGACCACTCAGAATCGATTCATGCCAGTATCCAACAGCTTAAAAAAGGGGGTCTCTAAACTCTGACAAGATGATAGTTGGGATTGGTTAGACTCTTTGGAGGGTGGGGGCTATCAGGATGGCTAAGAAGCTTAGTAAAGACTATTGTTTATGTTTCAGCTGTTTTTATTCTCTTATTGCTTTTTTTACCTTGTTTGTTACAATGTTTGCAATGATTGATGGAACACTATGAAAAAGATTCTTTTTGTACAACAGGAAGGGGGAGATGTGGGACTGGACTTGAAAGAATCAGACAGGACAGCAAGCACTGCTTCACTGTTGTTGTTAGAAGGAGACGTGCTGGAACTTGTAGGCCATAAACCTTGGGAAGCCTGATAAGGGGAATAGAGAAGTGCTGATAGGGGGGAGAATTACTGACCCATGAGTCATACGGTGCAGGAGGGAAGAAACTTAAGAGTCTCTGCAAAACAAATTAGCTGTAAACAGTCAATTGCTAGAGTTTAATCAGCTACCAATCAACGAGCACTGATAAGAATTTTGAAGCATAGCAACCAATCAATGTAAAACACACATCTTCTGATTTAATCTGATTTTTTATATAAATGCGTGTTTTCTGCAATAAACTGACTGACTCTCTGCTTGCATCAAGCTGCGTCCTGTTTCTCAATCGTAGGACTACTTCTGCTGCATTATCCCATATGATGATGTCATCAATGTACTGTAAGCGTTCTGGGGCTTCATCTTGTTCCAATGCAGCATGGATCAGTCCATGGTAGTGTTTCCACCCCTGGGGCAGCCGATTCCAGGTGTACTGGACACCCCTCCAGGTAAAAGCAAACTATGGCCTGCGTTCTGTTGCCAGGGGAATGGAGAAAAATGCACTGGTAATATCAATCGTGGCATACCACTTGGCCACCTTCGACTCTAGTTCGTATTGCAGTTCCAACATGCTGGCAAGGCAGCACTCAGCAGTGTCGTGACTTCATTCAGGCCACGATAGTCCACTGTCAATCTCCCCTCTCCATTAGACTTTCACACTGGCCATATGGGGCTGTTAAAAGGGGGAGCACATCTTGCTGAAGACTCCTTGGCTCTCTAGTTGACAAATCAGTTTATGAAGAGGGATCACAGCGTCTTGATTGGTGCAGTATTGCTGTTGGTGCACAGTCGTAGTGGCACCCGTTGTTCTTCAACCCTCAGCAATCCCACCACAGAAGGATCCTCTGACGGACCAAGCAACACAGACAGCTTTTTAATTCCTTCTGTTTCCAAGGCAGCTATACCAAAAGCCCACCAATACCCTTTTGGGTCCTTAAAATACCCTCTTCTGAGATAACCTATTCCAAGAATGCATGGAGCATCTAGGCCAGTCACAATGGGGTGGTTTTCCCACTCTTTTCCACTTAGGCTCACCTCAGCCTCCAATATAGTCAGCTGTTGAGACACCCCCCACCACCGTCACTCCTAAAATACAAACGGGTTCTGCTCCTTTAAAATCTCATGGCATTAGAGTGCATTGCGCACCAGTGTCCACTAGAGCCTTATACTGCTGGGGGTCAGATGTGCCAGGCTGTCAAATCCACACAGTAAACTCGGTTGTCCCTGTTCTCTGCCTGGCTAGAGGCAGGGCCCTTCTAATGTTGGTCATAATACTCACTAACAACAAATGGGTTAGTGTGGTGTGCATGGGTTTCAGCCTCATCTTGATTACTGGAAACCAGAGCAGCATTTCTCCTGAAAGGACGACGTTCTGTACTTGTTCTTCCTTCCTGCTCACATACCTGCTTTTCTAGGAGATAGGTAGGTTTCACATCCCATTTCTTCATGACTTCTCCATGGTCACGCAGACAATGCCACAGCTTCCCCCATGGTGTGTACAGGTTCTCGAGTACAGAAATGATTGCTCCTAATAGCCAAGATTCTGGTCTGTGCAGGTGGGGAATAGGGCATGTTCTCCCTAAGTTGCTGGACTTCCTGAGATAATTGTTTCACAGCCGCAATGATGGGGGAAGAGACACTTTCTTCATATTGTTGTAGTTGGCAAACCAGTTCATCCACTGTTGGTCCCTCTTCGTTTGTCCAGTCCATTAGTGCTAATGTATTGGCATATAATGAGAGAGTGCTTCGTACAAGTCCTCCACATGGGTCAGACGCACTGGACTTCATCTGAGTCTGTGGGTAGCTGTGCATTATCTGGGTCATGGTAAACTACCTCCCGCACAGCTAGCTCCCTCAAGTATTGAATGCCTCTTTCCATAGTGGTCCACTTACTTGGTCAACATGTCAAGTCATCCTTGAAGGGATAGCTCTCCCTCACACTTGAAAGAAGTCGCTTCCAGAGACTAAGATTTTGTGCCTCCTTTCCAATGGCTTTGTCAATGCCCCCTTCCCTAGACAGGGATCCCAGCTGCCTTGCCTCCCGGCCCTCTAGTTCCGTGCCACTGGCCCTGCTATCTCAGCACTGCAGCAACCATGTAACAAGTTGCTCAGCTGGCTGGCAGCTGTAGTCTTTTCGTATGTCTCACAATTCACTCAAGGACAAGGATTGGGTGACTATCACTGGCTCTGCCTCCTCCTGTTCTCATGATGGGCCTGGTTCATCATCACCCTGTACACTGCAAGGGGATTTTCTTTTGTATTTCTTCTGTATGGGAGCAACTGACACTGCCATGAGCTGGTCCTCTGGTTCAGCTGCAGAGTCCATCCTTGGGGCTTGTAGTGGCTGCAGTCTCTGTTATTTGGTTAATCTTAAATAGTAGCTTAACCACAAGCAAAACCTGAACCACATTCAGGAACACACTAGCTCCTAACAGCACAGTAACCATGTTTAGATCAACATTCTACAGATATTTGAACCCCCAAATTTCTCCAACACAGCTGTAAATAGCCCCAGGACCGATGACCGCATGCTATCATAGATTAGCATCACATAGTTCACCCAGCTCTCATGGCATAGGAAACATGTATTGCATATGAGGTGATAAGATCGTAAGGAGCCAAACAATCCACATTTTACCCATTTTTTTTTTGTTATCTCAGTCAAAAAGAAAAGCCTCGGTGCCCTACGCTGGGCACCAAAAACTGTGGAGGTTTGAACTCATAGAGCAGCCAGACGCCACGTGGCCAGCCATTCACCTCCCCTTCCCCCCCTCGGGTAAAAGAGGAGAATTCGTGAGTTGAATAAAAAGAAAGAATTTACTAAATAGAACAAGAGAACAAGAGTCACAATAGTGAGTTCAAAAGAAAACAGGTAAAATGCAATAGAGTGGCTTACCGAAGGCAGCGACTGCCCCCCCCCGCTGCCAACAATACCACACAAGGAGCAGACTGCATTTCACAAACTCCCAGCAAAAAGCCCACAGGGAGAGAGCAACCCGCCCACCTGGGCATGACATCACATGGTATGAAATACTCCAATGAAAATTAGCTCCATCCTGGTCAAAACCAGGACAAACACACAACTTGTATTATATCAGAAAGCCTGAGGAAAGTTTTAATGATTCTACGCAGCAACTTCTCCCCACACCTGCAATCTCCTGGCCAGAGAGACAAGCAGAACTTTAAGCAGGCATCAGTCATTGCCAGTGTTAATGTAAGATTACACACAGGTCTGCCTGTGTGTTCAAGGCTTTAAGACAAGAAATTGGTTCTGTTTCTCACGTATCAGTCACATTGGAACTTGGTGATACAGTTCAGCAGACACTTGCTTAAAAAGAGCAAATTTACAGCATTTATATGCTGTAAATCTCTCCTAGAACCCTTCAGAAGAAATATTACTTTAATTTTATACCCTCCCTGATTCTTCACAAGCCTGTGGTAGCTCATGGAGAGTGGATAAAATCTAATGCCCATTAGTGGCAAACTCCCACAGGGTAAGTTCTCCTTCAGTTTTCCTTGAGTAAGACACTTGCAATGCAGCATGATTGTCCAATTACTATGAGATCCCTATCCTTATTGCAAACAGAACAATGAAGTTTATTAATAGCCATTACTCATTTTCTACAGTGGTTGTGAACAGCAGAGTGCTGTTTGCCAAATATGAGTAGCAGTAATGGTTTGTATCTATGCAGAGCTCGTATCAAACACTGAAGAATGGGCTTCATGGCTGATTAGCAGTAGGTGGGCTTCATTTGTTTGTTAAAAAAGCCCAGAAATTTCAAATTACAGCACCAAAGCAGTCACAATGCAAGTAAGTTTCCAATAATTATGCAATTTAGACCAAGAAGGATTAGGGTGCTCCACTATTGCCTCTTTTTACACTCCAAAGAGACAAACTGATTTTGTTTTTTCCTCTGCTGAAGAGATTTAAGGATCCTTTTAAAGCTTTAATATAACCAGCCAATTGAGCTGTACAGTAGATAAGAACTGTAGCATGCTCTAATTTGGCTGATGTCAAAAGCAGTTAAATCTTTTCTCTCTATCAGCGAGAGAATGACTAATCAGTCCAGAACTAAAGTATCTTTCATATATTCGGGTGACATGTTAGTTAATGTGTCACAGATCAATGCTTGGCTTTAAACATCACAACAGCTAATGACAAATACAACATGTAAATCAGGAAAAGTGTTAATTTTTCAACTGAGAAACAAGTTACTCCATTACTAAAAAATGTGCACTAATTCTGCAATTAAGTGGCCAATTTTTAGGCAAGTAGCTCAAGTATTCGAATACTGGCAAGCAGATGTAACATTTAAAGGCTACGTATAACTCCACAGCCTTTCTAAGGAGGGCTCTTCTCTCTGAAAGATCACCCTGACTCCAGCTGTTACTCCACACAGTAGCTGCACATTCCACACAGAAGCGTACTGGTTAGAAGTACCACAGGAGTTGTAGGTGGCAAGGACATACAGCAAGACCTGCCTTACATTCAACCCTGGTCCTTCTGTATCAACAGAAGGAAAAAACGAGCCCTTTCCTTTCTGAATCTCTCACCCAGCATCTTCAAAGATGACATAAAGAGATTCTCAAGAATGAAAACTAGTATTCTTCAAGCTTTTTGAAGCACATCATCCAAAAATTTTCCATGACAAAACTTTCTCATGCATGTTATTTTCACTCCTGATTTGGGATCCAGTTCAGTGTACTTGTCCAGACATGACACACAAACCAGATCTTATGACTTCAGAATGTTAACATTTGCAAAAGAAGGCCTAACATGGCTCACGAGCATTGATGTATTTGGACTTCTGCAAACTTTGGTGATACTGATTTCTATTCTTATGATTTCTATATAATTTGCCTTTGCTCATGAGCACTAGGCCGTTTTAACACTGTGAGTGTAATTCTGTTTAATCCAACTCTCCTTTTAAATAATCTTTCTTCATATTTAAGAGATCATGTCAACAAATATAGGGTGGGGAAAAGGTGCCTTTTGATTTAAGTAGAAATGCTGCAGCATTAACATTTTTTAAGATGAAAACCAGTGAGAACCTAGATCATTAGATGACATTTTTGTTTTACCTGATACATTAAAACACACTGGACAACTTTTTCTTTGAAAATATCAACGGCTGGAAATACACCAGAAGTGACACTCCTGATCTCTAGAGGAAAGGGAAATATGCATAAACCTGTCCTTCCTTGTCTTGTCTTTCAGTTCCAGCTACTAGGTAAGTCCCATCAGAGGCATGGAGTAGAGAGCTTTCAAAAACATAGCTGTCTTGAACTATAGCATAGATACAAAACAAATCACCTCAAAACACCCAATCCTCTTGAAGCTGACTGCTAGGCCATTTATAGCACTTAAAATTAGATACCCTGTTCATAGTACAACTAGACTTGGAGTTCCTTTTCACTGCCTGCTTCTCCTTCCCTGATGCAAATTTTTCAAGGATTTATAACTTGACTCCTGAGGATACCTGTCACGGGAAGGAGTTTATGATCTACCATCTAGCATCCTTCCTTTTTCCCCCCTATAATTACCTCCAAATGACAGGCTGCACCACAGTGATTTGTTATTATCACTAGCATGTAATCAGAGAACTAAACTCATAGAAAGGAGAAATATAGGGAGAAATCTGCTAACTCAAATTTCAGACCATCTGTCAACTTACCTAGAAACACCACAATACTCAAACAGAAAGCAAAGACTTCCACAGGACTTTATTAGAGTATAAGCCCCTAAACTTGTAAAGACAACTTTTTCTGAGCCTAGAGGCAGGGATGTCATCCTGATTACACACAGCCGTAGCACAGTTAGACAGTTATATTTGTGTTTTGTGCCAGACATTGGTTATTTGGGAATTTAAGGAGGCAAGCTTCCTAAATCAAGCACTGACAGAAACAGCATTTCTCACCTTATTTAAATTTCCTTAATGAAATAACATAAAGCCTTTCAGCAGCTTACTAGTCTTGATATATTTAATGTTAACTCCCCAAATTATTTATTCCAATACAAAAATATGAAGCCCAAAGAACGGAAGTACATGATAAACTGGGCTAGGACCATGAGAAGCACAGGTGAAAATGGACTTCAATTACTTTTTCTCTACAGGTCAGAAAAATCCATTTTCCTTGTTTAAAAAAATCTATTCTAGTTCTCACCCCAAACTAAGAACAGACAGTTAGAGGTAAATACTATCAAGCATTTAAGCTCAAAATAAGAGTCATTATTCCCAAACTACTGCATGTGGTCACAGTGATCTCTTGTGCTCACACTCACACATAACATCAGTATCAGACTTGTCTTTTCCCAGAAAAGAATCTGACAAGAAGGGAAAATACCCTGTACAGTCCTTTCTGATAGACATACACAAGGAACTGTTTCCAGAGGGGGAAGGTTTCAAGAACAGCAGTGAAGGTAGACAAAGTATCAGGATGAGGAAGAAACAGATGCAGACGAGATTATATTTTCATTTGTAGATTCACTTTCTATGGCATGGTTATAGCCGAGAATGCAATTAGCCTACTGCAAAATTCTACTCCATAATTTGGAGCAATTCACTGAGACCTTGCATACAGACCACTTTCCCCATATAAGGCAGCAATGCTTTTGCAATAATGAGGCAGGTAAACCACACTGAACCACAGATGATTTCTTTCAAATCATAACCAGGCACATTTTTAAACGTCATCAAAACATCTGTGGGATAAACTTAACAAGGGTTCATATAAAAGTGTGTACATGTGTCTGTAAATGCAAAATACATCCCTCCTAGTCCATCCATTAGCATGCAAGAAAATTAGGGGGTTCACTTCTGCCAGACTCCTGTCTGGACAAGAATTGGGGTGTTAAATACAAGGTGGATTCTAGAACTTACAGTATGGTAGCTGAAAACAGCCAGATCTTTCTCCATCATTGCATTATTTTATTTTTATCTGGCAGCATATCCTTGACTCAATTTTCTTTATTCTAGATGAAATTTGTTTCCTGTTAAATTTACCTTTCAAATACTACTACTTAGTGCCTTCCTGAATCTCTGCCTTTGCTGAGGCTAACCTATATTAAACATGCATAAAGTTTTAGTACAGCTTGTCCCCAACACACTTGTCTTGAAATTATTTTGGGATAAGATACTTGGGAATGTGCAAGTTTTAAGGTGGAAAAGCAGAGAAGAGTTGTGCTTCTGCACATTTTATATCAGTCTGTGACCATAGATAACTGGTTTCTTATGACATGCTGTTCCCACAGCATGTCAAAACACATCTGATCAATGTGTCCAATATCTCTGCAGAAAAGCACTCACACTCAGTAACACAGTATGGAAACATTAAAATGGAAGTATGATTTTTTCCCCATGAACAGTGTCTGTGCTAAATGTTGTCCTAATTTATGAACTGACAAGTTTCTTTGTGGAATACATTGCCGAAGTAATTTACTTATGTCAAAATTGATACAGGATTTAGCTGCATGCTATCTATTGTTTCTGTAGTTTCCACACCCTCCACTAAGATATTTTTCCATATTGAACTAATTTGCAAGTTTCAGCAGCAGCACAACTTTTTCCAGTTGCACTATGCAATTCACCTCCCACCTAAGAAGTTGTGTGGCAGACATCAGTCTTGACCAATTCTTTAAAAGCACTTAAAAGATTTCAACAACATTGGTTTCTCACACACTATTCAATACCTTGCTTTCGACTTCAGTAACAAAACACAAGTTTTAATTTCTCACGACTTAAGATAAAGCAGACATTAAAAACTCTACGTTGGTGTGTCACTGAACTGCTGCCCTATCTGGAAGTCAGGAGCTCAGACACTCCTTTTCACAGCTATAATCAAGTTTCTGAATAGTAATAAATTTATCATGCATTTATTAGCTATGCAGCTGCATATTTAGCAAGACAATATCCTGATAAAATGAAACCACAGTAACACATTCAACACCTGTATTTGTCTTGAGACACTAAACAAGAATGCTAATTTTTTGACTCAAGAGATTGTCTTGATTAAATAAAGTGCAAATTAGCCAGAATCTACTATTAAGTTGATAAATCAAATTGTGCCCATTCAAACTTAGAAATAAAAGGTTTTAATTAAAAAGGAGTTATTGTTTAATACCATAAATAGGGAGGAAGATTATCTGATCTGTTTTTCTAATAACCTGCTTTGCTTTTCAACTCCAGAGAAATTTTAGACACACTGTGGTGTATCTCTTACCTTCCTGACTGAAAGCTCTTCCACCTGCTATATTACATAGTGAATTATGTCCTCACGTACTCCTTATAAGCAACACTGGTATGGACATATCTGATCAAAAGCTTTGTTGTTATGCCCAAAGGACACCAGGTGGTGGTGGAAGACTCCTTAGTAGCATATTTGCATTCCTTATGTTGCAGCATTCACGTTGTCTTTCTCTTCAGGCTACCTTCTCTCTTTCAAAATCTGCACTGCTAATATATTTAAGACAAAGATAGCAATACTGGGTCCTCTGAAAGCCTAGCTAGCATAATAGCCTGTTCCTGAGACTACCTAAAAGCAGACATCACCAGCAAGAAGGTTAAGAGCAAAGCAAACATACACAAACACTTTTTTCAAAGCAGCTTCACAGATAACATGACACTGTTACCTGCGGCTGACATCTGGCTCATTCCACCCCACTCCATTTCCCAACATGGCCCTAGAAGGCTTTAATAAGCTGTACCAGGCTACCAATTTACAAAAACAGAGCCTGGTACAAGTCTCCTCACTCTACCAGCTTAAAACTAAGCACTGTGTTATTAACATTTACATTTGTCTCACTAATAAAAGTTGTTAGAAACATTCACTTATAAGTCCACATATTCACAAGCTACAAAAAAGTATTTAGCACTTTAAGGAAAGTGTAACAAGCTATTTACTTTTACCCTTTTTTCTAACTTTTATGCTAAACTCATTGTCTCCACACTTCCTGTCCTGATCAGGCAGCCATACAGTTTAGGAACAAAGGCTACTCCCACTCGTAACACTGACATTCCTATATAACATACCAAAATAAATAAAAAAACCTGCCAAGCCTCTGGGTAGTAGCAATTGAAGAGTTTAACTGTAAAGGCGTAAGGGCATCATAATTCAGGGATTCAGAGGGCAAGCTATGCAAGATTCCTTAGGTAACCGAGAATGACCCATAATTCACTAGCAGCCATAGGGAATTCAACTATCTACACAGCTTTGAGAGCAAGAAATCAAGTCAACAGTACATGAACTCATTTCTTCAGCCTTCAAAGCAAACAAATTCCATCCACAAGATAATTTCATGATTTCTGGCAGTGAATGTTTGATACATATATGAACAAAATACTTGGGCAAACAGTAAATATCAGCAGTTGACATTTTTTCCTTCTGTAAAAAAGTAATTATCTTTCTGCTTAGACACTATTTTCATTTTCTTATGAGGTAAATGTTATGAATATTTTTTAAAGAATTCCCAATGTTTTTACTGTGATACACCACACATCTTTGCAGGCACAGAGTACCTTTTCATGGTCTGTTACAACCACCTGACACAGCAGTGTCATTGGTATTTGTGCTGAAGTTCAGTTTCATTTGGCACCTCCAGAGCAATAACACATATACTCTGGAATAATAACTGGGAGAGAAGGAAAAAAAAAAACCACCACACACCGCTGTTTGAAACTCTGCTTGCAAGGGACACCAGTCCCAAGAGATGCTGCTCTCGGGAGAATGCCGGGTAAAAACCACAGATTTCTATACTAACTCTATAGGTCATAACTGCAGTTCAAACTTTAAAAAAATAAACCAAAGCATTTGCTAGTAGCTCACAATTTTAACAGTTCATCTGTTTTCTGCATTCTATTTCTACTGCATTTCTTACACAGCCTTCTAGTTACAAGTAGCTTCAAGACAAAAACAAAATTAAAATCTCATCCAACAAAGCTCTGATAATAGCAGGCCTGCTGATTTTATGGCTAAAATGAAAAAGCTTTAGTCATATTGCAAAGCAGTCAGAGACCAAACAGGGTAAGTACCACTGTGCTAGGCTCACACAAGAGAAGTCTCTGCCCTAAAAAGCTGACAAGTCTAAACAATTTTAAGTAATGTTTCTAGAAGTCTGGGGCACAGCATCCCACAGACTGAAAGAACTAGAGATAGTGCAGAAGAAAACAAGGGAGGGGTAAAGTCAAGTGAATCCCCTGTTACACACAGGCTAAACAGTAAGAGTATCCACCTGGGAGGCAGTTTTCAGTGAACACCTGTTTAAAGCAACCTCAAGATTCCAAACATATTTTTTGTGAAATACTGTGCTTGAAACTCTTCAAAAGCAAACAGGATTCAGAAATTCATCCTACATTATTAAAAATACTATGAAAAATGGTAATGGTTTATGTGAAGACTTTCTCTACTGCATGACTCTATATATTAAGGTGTTTATAAATACAGCTTTCCTCATAGGGTGATTAATCAAGCACTTCTTTTCCTTCTCTGGAAGAATATCTAGCTGAAACATGGGTTTCAGACAAAGACAGAAAAATGAACTATTTAATAGATATCTGGAGAAAGATAACTGCTATGTTAGTGAAGCTAAATAGACTGAGTCTAATTCCAATTAAGAGGATGAAAATGCTGAAAGGGATGCTTGACCTTACCCTCTTGAGTGTAAGAAAAGTAACCATCAAACTGAAGTTAATCTAGAAAGTGCTAAATCATGGGGGCGAGAAAGAGCACAAGGACATGAAAGCAAGCATGTATGTAACCATGAGCGCACAACATGCATATTCTTGTACACTGACTGCCATATATCCGTAATAACTGTCTGAAAAGCAATAATGACTAACCTCCACATTTTAGTGAAACTGTGCATCAGGCTCACACAGCAAGGCAGAGCTGGAGGTTTGAGTCCATCCATTTGAAGGAGGAGGGCAGGAACGCCATACAGAACCAGGTATTTCACATAAAAAAATAGTACTTGAGCTAAAGCCAGGCCACCTAAAAGGAAAAAAAAAATTAATCATACTTTAAACAAGTCCTGAAATACTTTTAAAACTTGTTAATACTGATTACTTCCAAACTGCCATTATTCAAAGAACTAAAGCAAGCACTATCAGTTGATGATACTATACATACTTTTGCCACAGCTCTAGGACACAAGCACATGCAATAACTTTAGGCACACACACACAAAATAGTACCATCATTCTGATATGAAAGCATCTGTATTTCCACTTTCAAAAAAAAATTCTTTGGACTGTGGGTATTGACTGCTGTGAAAAACAAATACTGACTTATGTTGAGCAAGAAACCAGAACACCCCAAACAACCACGTTTCACTTGTTCCTCCAGACAGGTATAAACAACGGTTATCTTTGCAACTTATACTGACAGCTCCACAGACACCTCATACGCTGTCATGGTTTTTTGTATCCCTCAAAATATCCCCTACAAAATCCCTCCTGCTGCAGCCAAGGCCTAGAAGACTGGAACTCCACTTGGCATAATGCTCAAGGCATATTTCAGTTTTTAAACCCACAGGACAAAGGCCTCCTTAAGGGGCACTTTAGCTGCCTGAGTTCCAGAAGAGAAATTTTGGCTGTGTTTGCTCACAGCTTAATCCCAAAGTATGGCATAAAATACAGCATCTTGCCCAGGTGTGAGATGGAAGTCATACTGGCTATTCTTAGAGTTATTACTCAAATTACTGTGAGCAACAATATTCAAATGCATAAAGCAAGATGATTCATATCAATATTATAAATCTTCTCTGCTGACAAAAACATTATTTGACCAATAACCATAAGAAGAAAATTCAGTAAAAAGCAGAGGCCAACACCTTCACAGAAACTGTTGAGAATTCACTCTTAAAAGTTCCACTGACTTCTGTCAGCTGTCAGATGGAAAAGTTCACTGAAGTAAAATCTAATCTCAAAGGAAGGAAAATAAAATCAAATTATTGTCATTTGGAAGAGTAAAAAAAATTATAAAATGCAATTGTTACATCTCCTTCCTTTCGAGTGTTTTGCTTTCCCTCACTGATATTAACTATGTTGTGATTTGACTGGAGTACTTTAGATAATGGAATTTTAAAACTTTCCAGCAGACTTCCCTTGGAGACAAAGTTTTTGATCTGACTCCAGCAGTTCACATCCATGAACATCTAAATCTGCTTTTTTTTTTTCCCCAAAAAAACATTCCTTTTGCATTCTGCTGACTAATGAGTATACTATGGATGACAACCAAAAGTTAAACAATAAAAATTCATCTAATATGTAACAACCTAGGGTGAAATTCTGGCATTAATAATGTAAATTGCAGAACTCCTGCTGGCCTAAACATGGCCAGCATTTTGCTGCTACAATCCAACATTTTTAGTTTTAGTATCATGATCCATGTGCACACTATAAGAAACAGTTGTGTCATACAAGATAAAAATTAATGTTAGAACAACATACCTAGACATGAAGCTTATGGTATTTTCCTTCAGGGAAACAGTCATCTAGTATTCAATAATATTCTTCCCCAGAGGAAAACAAACAATCAGAAGCACAATTTGGATACTAGCCAATTAGCTACACATTAGATTACCACTAAATCATCTATACAGCCAACTTTCTGCTTTAATTCCCATCTCATTCAGTTTCTCATTTCTTTTCTGACAAATTTCATTGGCAAGCTGAATGCTGACACCCACACAAACCGATTATGAAGATCACAGCTGTCTGTGCACTGGTAAAAGTCAAAATCCCGTGGCTGTGCATGATGGAAAGAGATTTAGAGACAGACTACCACTCTCTTGACACCCTAAAATCAATACATTTTTCTTAAATACAGTGATGAAATATTCCAAGTTCTCAGATACAAAGTTATAGTACACAAGTTTCAGGGAAAAAAGCATTTTCACCATTGCTAAAAACATACATTTAAGTTGCATTTCTGTTAACTAGCCGATAGCTCAATAGCAACAGTATCTTAAATAAATGTAGATGTCATATCACCAGTTACCTGACACACACTAGCTACTCCACATGTGGCAATTTTAAGACTCACAACACATTAGCAATGTGGAGGTCCCTACCAAAATATGTAGATTTAGTTCTCACCAGTCTTCAACTCATCCCAGTTGTGTGAGAGTTCTGGCAACACACGGAAAACTCAGGGCAAGATTTACTGCCACACAACAGCTGGGCTGCATTGGCAACCAGCACAGGCTTTAAACCTTGAATACGTGAGACACTCCAGCTGCTTTGCATTTGCTCCATTACAGCACAAAGACAGAAGTATACTGCTTCACCAGATTTAAATACATGAAATAAAGACATTTAAGATCAATGCTAAATTTCTCAACTTTAACAATGTCATATTTTATGTTCTCTAGTGTTTGATTTAAAGTTTAAATAGAACTCACACACAAGCATTAGCTTAAATTGGAAACAAGCTATATTAAATGTATAAAGACACACCTAAGGGAGAAAGTATTGCAAAAATGCTATCTTTTCCCCAAATAAATTAATTCAAAGGATTCAGAGACAAGGTTAACTTTTTTTAACACTGAAATGTGTTAAGGGATAAAAAAATATCAAGTTCAAGTACCCAGTCTCAAACCCATGTACTTGAGCAGTTAAGCTGTTTGAAGTCCCAGATTAAGTTAACTGACTTTTCTAGAAATTTGTATTTTCAATTTATCATCTTATAATCCTTAAAACATTTTTTTCCCATGCTTTAAAAATGCATTCATAGACCTTAAACTATTTACCTTCCTTAAATTTACTGCAAAACTGCGTTTTGTAAGTTTCATAGAGCTTTGTTTCAAAAATAATTGGAATTCAGAATATTCACAGGATTGTTTTGTTTTGTTTTCCACATTCTCAAAGTCTGCCTGGTATTTTTTGACAGAAGCTACTAAACAGAACATTTTTATAAGTAAGCGACAAAAGATTTGGATCCAGGTATTGGAAACCACACAGCATTTTTCTGTCCATAAACCATCACCAAAACTCACGGTCAAAAACTGTAACTTGCACGCAATTTTATTACGAGCGCAACAGCACAAATTTACCCCTCCTGCAGCTACACGGACTCTACGTCATTAATAATCGTAGATGCTTGTTTCTGTCAAGTACCAGGTCAGGTTCAACTAGAAAACACATATCAGAGATAAATATGCAGTCATATTTCAAAAGGGTTATTGACACATGCTACAAGTCTAATAGGAAACAGACATTTAAAAAGGCTCGGAATTTGGGACCATAAAGTTCATCATCAGTCTTCAGGGGTTCATTTAACCTCTCATTTTCTACGTGTCTCCTCCTATGGAAAAAAAATTGAAAATTATGCAGGGAGTCCTTCAACTATAATCTTCAAGTATAAGGCTCTGCATTGGAGCAGATTGGCATTATTGCTGAGATACATCTGTAGCCTACAATCATAAAATTCATCAGGAGTTTTCAGCTCCATTAAATCAATCAATAAGACCACAACTATTGAAAAGCTTGATATACTGGGCTACAGCATTTTCTTCACAGCGGGACACTCCTGCTGACAGAAGCCCCAAGACTGGATCTACCATGACCTTAGTTCAGTATTGACCACAGCAGGAGGCTACATCTCACACTGGGGGAAGCTTTCATATGAACATACGACTACCTCAGCGCCAATCCAATTTGGCACAGGCTGCCAGGTAAGCAGAGCTCTGCAGTCATTGCCAGCAATCCCACATACATCATGCTGTGCTGTCCTGTCCCCTGCTTAGGGCTAACCATCCACTTGTACCTCCTATGCTGACCTGAATTAATGCAAAAGTGACAACTCAATTCTGTTATTCCTGTCTCTAGCCAATGACAAAGAACATCGTGCAAGAAACAGGAAGCACACTGATTTCATTACTTGAACAGAAAACAATGCAATTATTAATTAGGCTCATTGCCCAGCAGTGTTTTTCCCCTTTGAAAGAGGTGCTGACTCACAAAATCAAAAGGAATTATGAAAGAAAAAAGAAGTACTACAGGGACTCATGCAGCCCAACTTCATATTCCAGCCTTCCAGTAGAAGCACACAAGAAGCAAGAAAAATCCTAAAACATACAGAGCAGTGGCAGGAAAGTACATACCACAATGTTTGCCCAGGAGGCTAAGTGCTTCCTTTTAGACAGTTGAATAGACATAAAAATCCCAAAGTGAGTTACTTAAGCAAGATTAAACAGAGCTGCCAAGGGACTCTTGGTCAAGGCATACAGAGGTCTTCCAGGTTAAAGAAAATGAGAGGGTTTTTTCATGGATACACATGCCTTAAAGCCACCTACCTTGAATACTCCTAAAACTTCTACAAGTAAGCATTATGTTCACCAGTAAATACTTGCAGGAAAGAATTCTAAATAAATCAACAGTTACACATTCTGCTGGTTTGGCTGGGGTACAGTTTGTTTTCTTCACAGTAGCTAGTATGGAGCTATGTTGTGGATTTGTGCTGGAAACAGTGCTGGTCATTCAGGGATGTTTTAGTTATTGCTGAGCCGTGCTGACACAGAGTGAAGCCCTTGTCTGCTTCTCACAGCACCTCCACCAGAGAGTAGACTGGGGGAGCACAAGAATCTGGGAGGGGACAGAGCTGGGGCAGCTGACCCCAACTGACCAAAGGGACATCCCACACAGTATGGCATCATGCTCAGCATATAGAGCTGGGGGAAGCGGAAGGGGGGGGGGGGATGTTTAGAGTTAACGTTGTTCCATCTTCCCAAGTAATGGTTAATGCATGATGGAGCCCTGCTGTCCTGGAGATGGTCAAACACCTGCCTGACCATGGGAAGCGGTGAATGAAGTCCTTTTCTTCCTTATTGCATGAGCAGCTTTTGCTTCACTTATTAAACTGTCTATCTCAGCCTAGGAGTTTTCTCACTTTTACCCTTTTGATTCTTCCCCATCCCACTGGGGGAGTGAACAAGCAGCTGAGTGGGGCTCAGTCACTGGCTGGGGTTAAGCCACAACACACATGAGTGAAAACAGGCATAAACATAGGTTAATTGCCAATACTATCTAGAAGTTTAGCCTACAGGAAAGCATATAAAAAAATGTGCCTTCCCGCACACACACACTTGTACAAAGCAGAGAACTACACCATGTTTTAGAGAATAAAATCTTAGTAAACTTTCTGAATAACATTTGTGTTCCCAGTTTTCAGAACAGACATCAAGATGCCAAGTATTTTATCAGATTGTCCTTATTATCTTGCAGAATGGGAAAAAAAATCTGATTACTATAAGTATTTCATTACTATTTAGACAAATGCAGAGACACCCTCATTTCAATAGCAAAACACTGCATGTCTTAAAATGAACTCAGAAATCCATTTCTTAACTAAGGGTTTATTAGAAAAAGAAATGCAACACATCAAAACCAGCACCCTACATCCAACTTACATAGACTACTCTGCAGGTCTTTCTTTCAAAGAGAAGCTTATGTAACATTTCTTCTTTTAAGAAATCAAAACATGGTATCACCAATTTACAGCTTAAACCAGGTGGCTCCACCTTTGAACAGATCATATTCTAGACTGACTTACGTGCTGCTCATGAAAATAAATACCATTTTGGAGTACTAGAAGCTATTTAACAATTGAAACAATGATAGCTAACTGACACTAACTTGCATATGCTTCACTAGAACAGACAAATGGCACATGGTTAAGACCAATACATTACACTCACAGAACACTCGTGACATTGTATCATGCATGCATACGTCTCAAATGTATGTGTCTATATCAGACACACACCTCTGACAGAAGACATACATACATATTCCTAGTCAAATATATTTTCACAATTACAGTATCTATTAGTAACCTGGACTAATCCAGTGCAACAGTGTTAGACAATACATTTTCATGCAGAATTCTGGCTTTCATCATACCTTGAGACTGACATGAATTTCTGCTCAGAGAAGCAGAGATGAGTAAATGGTGCTGAATCATAAAGCTGTATGTGAAGCCTCATAAGGAAAGTATAGGCAGTGGGTTTTTTTTTAACCTCTGCATTTTCAGAATCAGACTTAACACACAAACAAGTTAGCAACATTCAACATCCATTTCTGTTTCTATACAAGAGTGTACCCTACCAGAGTGAATTTTACCATTTATGTTCTATATTGACGTAGCCAAGAAAAAAATAAATCACTTCAATTTAGGATCTTTCAACTAGCACTGTTGAGCTCCCTGTTACAAGTCAGTGAATTTGGCATTCAGCTACAGAAGCCTGAAGAACACAGGTTAGAAAGGATCACCAATCTACCTGCCCTTTATTCTTTATTTCTTCTCCCAAGCTACCACGTCCAAACACTACTCACTAGAGCAGATGATCTGGCCCAGCATAATGGCTTTTCTCATTGGTGTCTGCAAATCTTCATTTTTACAGCATAAAATATAAAGGCATCAAATTAATTCCAATTAAATTTAAAGGCTGAGAATTATCAGGGTTCCCATTACCATGGAATACAGGTCTTCCTGCTGCAACACTAATTCTGAAAAAGCCCAATTCTTTCAGACAAGCTGACTGATGCTACCAGAATGAGATACAGCACTGTCACAAAAACATGGAATTACTATGAACGCTGCATTTGGTGCTCAGAGTTAAATAAGCACAAATGCCCTGATACTGTTCAATACGCCAACAGTTAACTATTCCTAGACACAAACATTTGTGAATATAGACACAATAATTTGTGCATTCTAGAAATGCTCTCATTCTTCAAACAATGGCTTCCTAGAATCAATAAATAACAGTACTGTGCTGCCCAGCTGACATCTTTAAATTAATTCTGCATTCAGACATTAACATCCCTCCCACAAACTGAAGGGCCATACATATATGGCAAACAGGCACACACAGTTAAAAAACCCAAACACTATGGACACAGTACCATCATATTTTTCATCCTATTCCTGATGTGGGACCTAATATTTGGCCACTGGAAAACCATACTGCTTGCCATCACCTGGATTTTCAACTAATTCCTACCACAGATCAGCAGCATTGGCAAAAAAGATTTGAAGCCAGGGTCTGCTGCAAGGACAGGGGTGGCAGGACAAGCAGTTCTGAGAAACGAGCAGAGAAGAGCAGCAAAGCCCACCCAGCCCATGAGCAACCCTTAATACTGTGCTGTCAAGCGTTCATCATGCATGGTGGCACTTGGAGAACAGTATCATTCTCTGCTGGGAGAGTGGGGTGCCACTGGAGCTCACCACATTACAGGAGTACACAGGCTAGTACAAGAGTCACTGAAGAAACAAGTGCAAGATTCCACAGGGATTTTGTGTTACCTATCTCATACTATGCAGAGGTATGGCCCAATGCCTTCCCCAACATCCAGACAGGGAGCAAGATTCCCACTTCCCTATAAAGAGAAGAATAAAGTCTCTGTGGGAGTTGGAGCTACAGGCAATGACTGGGAATCACTTATACCTAAAGTCACCCAAAGAAGTTAGTATTTGGATATCCGAAAGCACTTCTGCCCAAAGCAAGCTCTCACCACCTCCTCTTCTTCCATACCAGAGACTGACATTTCCTCTCAGAGGTTATTCTTGCTACCAAACACAGGCCACTGAAGAAACAGAATACAACTGTGTACTCAGTATGAAATTACACTTTTTTCAGCCCCATATGATGCAGCTTTTTGTTAATGTACATGGCATTTGGTTTCCAGTACCACAGTCACAGATTGCTGGGATACAAGCATGCAAGAAAGTATATATAAATATATGTATATAAAGAAGTATGTGCAGAATATTAATAGAAACAATTTAAATGTAAGGAAGAATACATGATGGAAGATATTCTGACATCTATGTGGCACATGGGAATTGTAGTACTGAGCAGGGGAGGGGATATCCTGAAAACAGATCCTTAATATTTTTCTACTCTATTTAGTCCATGGAAGATGTGGATGAAACCAGCTTTTTCTCATACCACGGACAGAAATCCAGCTAAAAATCTTCAACATGGAAAAAAAAAGAATGAAAAAATTAGATTGTTCTTTTGTCTAGCTGAAAAGCTTAAATAATGAATGTCCATTTTCTCTTTTAGTAGAGAAGTTCTAAAATAACATGAAGACTAACTTTAAGAAAGCTGCTGTTCTTCAGAGGACCCTCCAGCTAGGACTCCATTTCTCATTTAAATGCCCCAAAATCCAGTAGCCATAGTGCAACAAGACACTTACTTTCCTACTCATTACAGGATTGAGGCACAGTGGAGGCAACCTGCTCAGAGTTGCTGATCATATACTTCCATAGCTCACTGATCCACAGGGCAGGCACATAAGTTGCATTCACTGGCGACTGCTACACACTAGTTAAGAAACAGAGAGAAGTAATCTAGGAAAATAGGGGTGACTGGGAGAGAATTGAAGGTTCTACCTTCACATGAACTATGTATACACTGTCTTTAGTCTTCTGCTCACAATTCCCAACACTTATTACCCAGTTAAAGACCTTGAAACCTGCCTATTATAAATATAACCTGCATATAACAGCAATTAAAGTAATTGCACAGATACTTCTATTACAGCAGTTCTTCCATCCATAGTACAACAATGCAGGAAAGCATGTGCCACATCATTATTTACTCAAGAGACAGGTTTCATCTACCCACATTATACAGTCAAAGAGGCTGGAGGATATTCAACAAGCAAAGGGTGAAGCAAGGCTACAATGCCCTCCAAGCCTTTAAGACACCATGGTAACACATGTGACAAGAAACTCACAGCCCAGCTGAGTTATCTAGAACAGAGAGTGGCTTCCTCTAGCAAGGGAGTAACTCTGCACTGACTACGACATGATCACTTTCAGAAGAGTATAAGAATACACAGAACCAGGCATTTTCAAATTAATTGCCAGGAATGAGGTAACATAACCTATAAGCAAGAGTGTTGTTACAGTCATGCAGGTACTGGCTTGTAAAGGGCATGGAGAAAAGAACCACCTGAACATCTGACCTGAAAGGATCTTTGGTTTAGTTGCAAACAGACACAAAAATTTAAGATGTTTAAAAAACAATCATACAATTCACAAAGTGTATTAAGAGCAGCTAATCCACACAAACAGTAATACTGAGGGCAGCTTGCATCTTTGTTACAGTTAAATCTACAGGCATCAAAATAAATACATGCACCATTTTGTATATTGCTGCTTTTAGACACTCATTTGCCTAATTCCTTCCACACAAGAGAAAAGAATACTCTTACTGCTGGGTAATACATTTTCCCAGGTACTATTTTTTCTTAGTTTCATACCAAGCATTGCAACTCAGAGTTTGATTTGGTTTATTTCTTTGCTGTCTCACCTCACAGGAACACCACATGAAGTGATGCAGAACACCATGCAGCTTCACACTTCTGAGGTGTAGACTGACCATTATCATTGCCCTCAAGATGCCAAGAGCAAAATCTCATAGCACTGTCATCTTTATCTGCACTGCTGGCATTTATTGCCTATCATTCAAAGGCATCCCAGAAGAAATAGGGAGGAGCAGTTATAACCTCCCTAATTAGAGCTAATTGCAGAACAGCATCACAGCCTTTCCCCTAAATTTAACAGGCTATCGGAGCAGCCAGGCATCACACTGTAAGGAGATGTTCCATGCTGGTTTGAAACTGTGGTAGTTAAATAGGAAACACAAAATGAACAAAAAAAACAAACAGCAATGCAAAAAGGCTAATATACCATGTGGTTAATCCTCATGAGACAACAAGAAGCTGCTTCCATGGTCTCAAGACTCAGTTATCTGATGTAATTGGTTTTAATTTAATAACACAAAACACCCAATAATGGAGACGAATGTTTGGCTCTGTACAAGAACTGGTGTAGAATTATGGTAAGATCCGTAAGGATCAACAGAAAAAAATATTGCCAGTACTCTTACTCATATCAGTGGCTCCCTAAAGCAAGACACAACAGTGTCCTGTCACTAGTTTGAGCCTCAGGAGACCTGTAGAGTCACTGTGATAAAACTGGCAGAGAAAATGATCTAAGAAGTGACGAACTTCCGCCTCACAATCTCATTTGTAATGTATTTTAAACCTGCTTCATTACTACAAAGACGAAGCTCACTAAAAGTAGGGCTACACTTCTAACACACCTCTCCTAAAAGCAGGGTCTTCACAGGGGCCTTGTTTCAATTCAAATGATCATATTTCAATCAGGCATCTTTACAGTCCAAACTTGCTTTAAGACTGGCTTTCATCACCTTTTTTAAGCGGCTTTCATCGCCTTTTTTAAGCATTTTAGCCTTTTCTAATCATTTGTTCAAAATGCATTTTAATTCTTAGGATACAGCACTTGATTTTGTCAAATATACAGCCTACTTAGCTATTGTCTGGAAAGTAACCCCCCCCCCTTCCTTTTTAATAATCAGTATTGGTAATCTTGAAGGGAAGGAGGAATCCATAACACCAAAGCTGGAACATTTTATCCTTAATTCCATAGCCTTGCCTGCCTTACCCTCTAGCCAGCTTTTTGTCAGACATACAGATACCACCAGGAGCCAACAGATTTAATTCATCAACAGGTGACACTTAGAACAAGACATGAAAACTCAGAATCCACATTCTAAACAGTGACTGAGTGAGGAGGGATAGGATGAACCATGGAGGCAAATCTCTCACTTTCTGCTCTCCATCTGCTCTTGCTCTTTTTTATATATTGAAATGCATGTTAACTGTGTACATATGCACATACATATGGAGAGAGAGAGCACACACATTGCCCTCTGCTGACCAGAGTCCAATACACGTGTGCTCTAGCACACACACTGCTCATCAAACAT
The DNA here is from genome assembly GCF_965140245.1 of Athene noctua. Taxonomy (NCBI): domain Eukaryota; kingdom Metazoa; phylum Chordata; class Aves; order Strigiformes; family Strigidae; genus Athene; species Athene noctua. Next base: position 102,991,458 of record NC_134037.1, on the reverse strand, counting down.
GATCTCCAAAGAATGCTTGACAGGACTGTATCTGTGTGTATTGATTTGCTGCTACAAGTAAGAGACACCTTCAATTTGGCATCACCAAGGCTTTTTCAGAAGCCAATTTTATTGCCTGGGGTTTCTCTGCTTTCATTCCTCCTACTTGGTGACACACATAGCAGGACAGTGGAAAACAAAAAAACAACAAAAAAATCAAACTAACCACACACCAGTTGCTTATGGGTTAGCCTATGACTACCTACATACCAGCACTCAAAGCTCTTGCCATTTTATATGTTTGTCAGTGCTTATTTCCCCCCCCCCCCCCCCCAGTTAGGAATTTTAATTAAATACCAGGGAGCTGGGAGTGGGCAGAAGATGGAGAAGTCAAGCAGGAAAACATAGCTGAGAGGCACTAACTGCTACTTTCAGGCTACCCTGTTTGCAATTCCTTCCCTCTGCTCTTTTCATGAGTACTGTCATTTTACCCTTCAACATGACTACTAACTAGAAACATCAAATACTGAAGGAAATCAAAACACACTTCAATTCTTAAGGTCCTCTCCTTCATCCCTACACTAGAACTTTTTTGTTTCAAATGTTCACTTCCTTGACTTGGGGAGGTGTGGTGGTTTAGGCCTTGCCAGGACCTGAGACCACATTGCCATTGTCTCTCCCCCGCCCTCGAACTGGACAGGGCAGGGAGCAAGGCACAAACTCTGGGGTTGAGATAAGGAAAAATCTAATACAACAGTGTAACAAATAGTAAACTGAACAACAACAACAGCAGCAATAACAATAAACAGTAATAAGAATGAACAGGACAAGAGATATACCACAAGGATAGAGCAGCGAAGGGGAGCACCGCTTGGGCGCAGGGACCTGACTGGTATTGAATAAGGAGGCTAGAGCTCCCTCACCACTGCTGGGGAAACTTAACCCTATCCTAGCTGAACCAGGACAGGATAGTAAGAAACCACTTCAGACCAAAGTTTGGCACACACTTTAGATTGGAAAAAAACACAGAATACTTTTTAATTTAGGAAGCAGCTTAATAAGTTCAACTGTAAGCTTCTTACAGAGAATCTACATATTATATTAAGTCTGCAGATCATCTTTCTGACAGTGACTGGCCATAAGGTACTATTCATAAGTACCTACAGATGGACATAAAAGTAGACTGGGGTTCTTGAAGTGGTGGGAGAAGAAAGATTTCTGGTATTGTTTCTATACTCACCCAATGCCCAGTATGATGCAGCTTCCAAAGGTGGAGCACTGCTGTAGAGAGCGTGGATATACATGAGGTGAATCATCAGCTCAGCCAGACACCACCAAAAGAAAATACGAATTATGCCCACAATTAAGATGCTGAGATTGGTCTTCAAACTGAAGGCTTCTTGTCGTCTCATCTAAAAAAGAAATCCAGAGAGGTTATATGGCACATAACTGACTGTTTTGCTCAAATACTTACTCATCCCAAGAACTTTTTTTTAAATTTCATTTGCTATTCATTACTATTACTAAGGGGACCATTTGACAATACCATCTGGAAATTCCTGACATACTCTTGAGTGAGACTGGTGTCTCCATTCTCAATCTCAGTAAGCACCATAAATCAAAGAGACCAAACATGAACATACACTGCACCAAACTGCTGTAGAAAAGGCCAAGTGCTGTTAAACTGTACAGAATTTAGACATGAGACTTTTTTTTAATTTCTGTAACTTGATCAACCTTTAGAGATAATCAAAAAAGTTTAAAGAAACTGCAACTATGAAGGAAGTTTTCCAAGCAGCAGCCCTACCAAACACAGAAACAATGACTGCTTGCTCTTAAAATACTTCCGACTTCTACCAGCTGCATGGGACTGATTATTTGAGGGCAGTTCTTCATTTTCTTCCTGCAGTATTGCCATAGTCAACAAGACCTAAATGAGGTGCTGAGCAAATGGCAGTTCAGTGGAAGTTAAATACCAGATAAGATAAGGTTTGCCATTTACAGGCTTCTCAAGATGCCCCAAATTCTTACGCTGCTAACTATAGTAAACACACCTGTATATTATCTTCTTTCTGCAGTAGAAGAGAATATAATCAAACAACAGAAACATAAGATTGCCTAAAAATGTAATCGTGTTTTGTACGTTATCATTGTGTGTGTGCACAACATTTCCTTCTCCAGTCTCTAACTTGCCACCAAAAATGCATGTAGAAGACAAGCAACCAACCCATCTGCACAGACAAAACCCCCTCAACTGCAAGTACACAGTATAGCAAATACAGTTAGCTCTGCTCACTTACAAACGAAGCAGGACACTAATTTTCAAGGTTCATTTGTACCAGCTAGATGAAAACTTGGAGACTACTATTTAATTGCAGGGATTTGCACAACAGGCCTTCAAACCCACGACCAGAATTGCTATGCCCTGCTTCAACCCAGAAATTCAACAAGGCCATTGATGAAGCATCAGTCTCATTTTTGCCTGGCAATGGATGCCAGTTGCCAGCATTGGTATTAACACCCTTCAGGACATACAGCAGTTTCTCTGCCTCCACTTTCCAGCGTGTTCAGCAGGAGCCCTTGTCTCAGTCTCAGCTTCAGTTAAGGGGTTCTGCAGGTGGTCTTTTCTGACAGCAGCAATAAACACACTTTGCATTTTGCACTTTCAATCAACCGCTGGGCACTGCAAACTTTGAAACCCTTCTCCAACCTCAGATGTCCAGGCAACATCCTCTGCTCAGGTAATGGCTCTGACAATGCACTCCAGCAATCAGCAACAAGAAACACATTAAGGTTGATCAGTTTGGTTCCGTCTTCTTTATGGCTTTAACCAAACAGGTCTGTTCATATTTAAATGAAACCTATTGCAAATACAGGCATACTGTTCTCAGTCTTCCTTTCTCTCCTCACAGCAAGAATACAGTAGGTGGTCTCTGCACAAGTCTTTGCAGAGCCATACCAGATGAGCTTAGTTTCAATGCAAGACCACCCTCAGTTTTTCCTACAGCCATTCCCAAGCTGCTCTCAACTTGAAGTCTTATAGTCTTCTGAAACATTCTTTAAAAAACAAACAACTTCTCCCTCTGCTAGGGGTACAAGAATATAGATGGGATTTAACACACTTCAGAAGCTACAAAACAATAAACAGTAAAAAAATAAATTACCTCAGTTTCTAAGCAATTCTATGCAGACTTTTCCTACAACATCCAGCCCAGGATAACAACATTCAGCCTTGCATCTTCCAGAGCTACTGAAGACAAATGAGCATAGGACTTGTCACTCAGGAGTCCACCAGAATCTGTTTCCACCTGCATAAAGCTCAGTCTATTTGCTGTGGCTTCAACAGAAAATTCCCAAATATAAAACAGAAGGAAGCACCTAGGCTTCTATACATAAATTGAAACAGCAGTTTTATCCACCCTTCCCAATGATGTTAGCTATAGACATCATGGGTGGTGATTTTACTTCTCACTCAAGTGTGCAAGAAAATAAGGAAAGTAATAAAGCATGGAAATGTGGAGTTTTCTCCTGTCATGTAGAAACAGGCTTGAAAAGCAGCCTGCAAGGCACTAGGAAAAACATTCAGTAAGAAAGGCAGGTCTTTCACATTGAAGGAGCTGCTCAGCTTGCTAAAGTCTGAAGTGTTCCAAGTAAATCAGCTGTTTTCACGCCAACATGAGGAGAAATTGGAGTCTTCAAGAATTCCAATACAAACCTGCAGCTTTCTGTGACTCCAAAACCTGTTCTGGAGTTAACAGCCAGCTGCTGCTGAAAACGTTACTTTATTCCACCTGATGGAAGAGAGGAAGACAAAAATCCAGTCCAGCATCTACACACTAAAATTATGAACACTCTCCAAACGTAATGACACATGTCACTTGCTCCCAGGTTGAAGGGATGAATCTGATGTCAGACAACAAAGATCGTGTAAAGTAGAACTTGAGGGGGAAGGTTTGTCTTGACATTGATATCCAGGGCATCGTCAAATTCCCAATGCTACATTCAGAATTGTCCAGTCTTCACATTCCTATAACATTACTTGATATTTTCAAAGTTATGTGGAAGATAGCTTAAAACACCCAAACAATTCTTAATCTCCAAGGAGATTAAGTAAAAAACTGAAATCCTTCAAGTCACTAGTAAGGAGGAAAAATACTAGTTATAGATAGATGCTTTTACTGAAGTCAAAACATGCATAAATAAAAACTCCCTTCCTGCATGGTTTTGTTTTGCCTTTTTCCCCAAAGTACCTTGTTACGGGAAAAAATATTTATTTCAGATAGAAATAGAGATCAGAGTCTGACAGAGAAGATTAATCATCCAGCCTTCAAAAATTATTTTGCTTTCTTTCCACCTTCTCTAACACTGGAGTCTAATCAATCTCTCTCCACCCAAGCACTAGATATAAAGACTTATTTTGACAATACATTTCCAACATTAGTTACCAGCCTTATGCAAGTTCAGTATGACACCATGGCTGGCATACGAGTACCCAAGACTGGTTTCTAACTACAGCCTTCCCTTTTGCATGCAGCATACTTCAACACTTACACAGAAAAAGACGATTTATACAGACAAGTATTATGAACACCCTCTGTTTGACAGTCTCATCAATATTAATTTTTCTCAAGTAGTTAAGCAGGAAATAAATAGAAACTCTAGCTTACCTGTAAACTACATTATGAAACATACCATTAAAAGAGCACCTCAAGGAAAACTGGATGAATTTGTCTAACATTCTCATGATTGGTATTAAAACCTCTCAAGATGAGCAAAAAAACCCAAACCCATCATGCTTTAATTTTAAATTTTACTCCTCAGAGTACAGGGTCTGTGTCTGGATTTGGCAGCTGAAAAGAGATCACCACCTACTTCAATAGTTCTTCAACCAATTCACCTGAGACACAGATGCACTGAGAAATCCGTAACTGCGTGATCTTAAAAACCACTGTTACCTGCTTACTGAATTCATCAAAATTCATAAGGGGTCCATTGTGGAACATGGGATAATAAAACACGTATGCCAGCATCCACAGGAACGAGTGGGTTGACTTCTGGGCAGGTCCATGCCAGCAGTACTCCAGGCTGAAGCTTGTGCAGAAGAGGCAGCGGACAGACACAGTGAAGAGCAGCAGATAATACTCATTTTCTGTGTCATACCACTTTCTCTGCAAGACAAAAACAAAGCCAGACACTGATGGCACAATGCTGTGTTTTCTACATGGCTGGACAACGATGTCCACCCAGATTCTAACTTTCAGGGTCACCAGCAGCAGGAAACAACTAAAGCAAACAGCAGCCGGAACAAGGATCTGAAGCGAACAGCACTACTTTACACATGAACAACAAGCACTGGCTGTTAATGGAGAAAGGGCCTCCAGAGCTATTGCAACCAGCATAAAGAGACAACAGCTTGATTTCAGAAATGTATCAGTTTGTGAAGAACTGACAGCAGGAGAGCTTTTCTTACAAGAATGCCATTATCTCCCTCAGAGTTGGTCCAGTAATACAATATCCAAGCCAGCTGAGAACGCTACTGACAGCCGAGGGACTGCTATGGCTGAAGCCAAGGCTGTGGTTCAGATCTGAAGAGAATTAGTCACTCCTGAGAAAACCTGAGACTGGCAAAAATGTTACTGAGCATTATCAAGTTTCACACTCAGTCACACCTGTTTCCAGAAACAAAAAACAAAATCACAAAAAACTTGGGAACCATCAGCCAAACTGTTTGGCTGATTACAGTTGTATTGCAGCAAGCCCTTTCCTCCTCTCATCAAGAGATAAATCTGCCTACAAGAGATCCTACCTGCTCATCTCCCCTCTGGCCTCCTGCTGAACATCAGGGCAACAAACCTTAAAACATGCTCAGTTTTTCCCCTTAATCTATGTGAATGCAACAAGGACATTTCCTCACAACTGAGCAGCAGCTTCTCCAAAATCTGTATGGCCCAGCAAAAGCCATTAGAGAAAGAGCAAAACTGAGCTTGTACCAACCAGCTGTGAGCAAGCAACTCATCTGGTACAAATCAAAGTGGTGGAGAAACACTTCCATGCAGAAGTCTGCAGTCACCAATACGGTACAGTCAGGCTTGACAAAGCAACTCCCGGCTGTGAATCCAAACACCAAGCTCCAAAGAACAAGAAATGCGTTTACTAGAGCACTAGTAAAGATTACCATACTCCAGCTCTACTGAACACCACTTACACATTAAGGCACATACTTTCATCTCAATGTACCAGCCAGCATGGTTGAGAAATAAAACTTTTCTAACTGGAGAAGCTCCAGTATGAGTCACTGTAGCTCTACTCCCTAAGGTTTTTCAAGTCAACCTCTGCTTACATCAACTGAAAGGATAGTACTCTATCATAAAGATACCTGCCATAACGGACAATCACCACCATAATTAATTTGATGTTTAATTAGTCCTTCTCACATTACCTTGGCTTCTTCCACAGCTGGTATGCGCAAAGTGGACAGCAGGATAAGGGAGCACAACCACGTCAGGAACGACAGCTGAAACTGAGCCACAGCAAACGAAATAGTTGCATGTACCAAAATGACAGCAAAGCCCTTGATTCCCAGTAACAACCAGCAAGCAGCCATTCCATAAACCATCAAGCACCATGGTTTATACTGTTAGAAAAAGAAAAATGAACAATTTTTAGTTTGATTATTTCCAAACGAAAAAACCACCCAATATCTGTGCTGTCCCACACAAGGTCTAGAGAAGAAACATGCAGTAGAAACATGACAATCATTTCCCACACTCAGACAATCATTTAGCAACAATGCCAAAACCCAAAAAATTCATCACCTTACAGTCTTGGAAAGGAATAACTACACCCTCCTTTTGTGTACAAGTCAAATGACACTGGTTAATGGTTCACAACAAAGCACAGGCTTTCACAGGTTGGAAGCTGAAGTCTCCAAACACTATTGGCAACCAACCTCCTCGGTCTCACCTGTGCATTGCTACAGACCCACTCACACCATTCACCCAACAGAATGGGATTTCCCACACTCAGTAGCCTCAGTGCATAGTTTCCCATGGCCAGAGTAAACTGAAACCCATAGAAACTCTCTGCTGTGAAGGAAATCCATACATACCTTCTCCACCAAGAGCCTGGACACTTGCGACACCAGCAGGTGACCAGCCAGAAGCCACAGTATGCGCTCCCTTCCCCATTCAATCCAGTAGCTCCACTCAAAGTCTGTGGGGTCCTGTGGCATCAAGGGAACCAATCACTATGTGTATCTGGCCATAAAAGCATGTTCTTACAGGACAAGGAAACATCTCTAACACACGAGGTCCATTACCCCACACCACAGAACTCTCTATCTGAGGAATGTCATTTCAGCGATCCAGCTGGGTCACTTACAGCAGTGAGCTCAGACAGTGCCATTCTGACTTCCAGTGGTGTGAAATTCAGAAAGAGAGCTTTAGACGGTGCTGAACCTGACCAAGCAGCAAACATTGCCTTTCCCCACAAACACTGGTGAGTTTTCCAACCAGAAAGTGGGCAGGGAGGCACACACACACCCTTCCCCCTCTTCCCTGGGACACGGAGAACAGGCAGGTGAGTACAGAGGTGCAGACTGGAACAAGGGTCCCACTTCTCAGGGCCTCCCAGTCCAACACACCCTTGCTTTGGTTCCCTGTCAGGAAGCTTCTCAGTAAACAACAAATTAGTCTGCTACTACCATTGCTGACTATCTCTTCAAACCCAACAAAATTCACACCTGTGCTTGCCCTGATCCTTTTCATTTCAGGAATTTTTTTCCACTTAGAAAGAAAAAAACCAAATCCGTTTTGGACTACACTTAATTTATGCAAAGTTTAGCCAGGAATTTTTCTCAGTCTTTTAAGAAAGAGCTTTTAAGAAAGGCAACAGAGAAACAGAGCACTGCCTTCCTTGTGTGTGCCCCTCACCTCTCCTGAGGGATTCAGAGAGCAACTCTGCTCTGCCTTGGAAAACCAAGAGCTTGGGTGAAAAGGCACCTTGCTGGAAGAGAAGTTACACTCCCTGTTTCAAGAAAGCCTAGGTGGGATCAGATGAATTCAGGTCAGCTGGAGACCCCTGTGACATGGAGTTTTTATCTAAGCTAGGTAAAAAGGATCAGATGGTAGCCCTGTGTCCCATACAGAACCCCACTAAAAGTTCATCTCCACGACTGCTTTATGGCTTTCTCAAAAGCACATCAAAGGTCCCTTACCAGCAGTGATGGTGGGGCTAAACACCAGAATAGTTCCACAGCAGTGCATTCCTGCTCTTGCTTAAATTATCCTTAATATTAGTTGCATTAATTGCACTTCTTCAGAAGGATGTGAGGTCAAAAACAAGCAAGGGTGGGGGAGTTGGTTGGTTTTTGGTAGAGGGGTACTGGTTTTCTTATTAGTCTTAAAACCAACCAAGTTTCTTAAAGTCCTTACACCTCAAAAATCTGCTCTCCTCTATGCTGGACTACAGGCCAGCCGAGAGGAAAATGCATGTTCACTGATGTTAAACATTTTCCAAACCACAGTGACAAGAAAAAGGGGGAAGAGGCTGCAGGAAACAAATGTGATTATAGCTTTTAAAGCCAAGCAGTAAACCAGAAGGTTATTAAATGATGTAACAAAGGAGAAGCACTTAGGACAGGGATCAAGAAAAGAGACAAAACTTTGGTTATGATTCTTAGATCTAGACACACCCAGCAGGTCCCTCTTCTTCATTAGAAATAGACTGAAATTAACTATGAATATCCAAATTTGAAAAGTTACTACAAACCTCTGAAGCTAACTCGGAAGCTTGGGAGAGCAAGGAACATGGAAACATGATGTTCACATTATTGCCAGAAAATAAAAGATGCTGATACTGGTCACCCATCCTACCTTTTTGAGACCCCAAAAAAGAGTCCCTGGTTCCAGTCCAAATCTTCTGTCCATCACAGCTTCATATTCTGCAGAGAAGAGAAAACCTTTGCTAAGGACACAGCAGCCTGAGCAGGGAGAGGCAGGGACATGGCCCCTGCTGCTCAAGAGCAACAGGGTCCTACATTGCCTCCACCGATGGGGACACTTGGAGCCAGGGAAGGGCAAGTCACCACTCACCAGACGAGCTTCCCAACCAGGCCACAGCTCTGCCCCGCAGCAAAGGCAAAGCCACTGAATTGCCCAGAGCCTATGCTTTGATACCCCCTTGCAGCAGGGGCAGTAGCAGACAGCAACCAACTTTTTACCACACAGGACGACCACAAATCCTCATTTCCCCTCTTTGAGGACTGCCTGGTTTCTCCCACCAGAAGGACACACAGCACTGACAGTGACCAGTATGGCCAGAATGGGGCAAAGCTGCTCAGAGAAGCTGCCTCCAGAGCCTGTTCCCCTGCAGGCTTTTGCCATCTCTGCAGAAGACGTGCTGCACATGCGGGTGTGCAGCCTTGTACCCATTTACCCAGCACTTCCTTCACTGCCCTGCAGATTCCTTTCTGACACTCCTGTCCTTCCCTTAAGCACTTCTGAGGGCCAGCTAGGGTCATTAATGTAGAACACCTTGCTGATTAAAGCCTAATAAGTTGCAATAAACATTTCCCTAACCAGCTATAGTTTTATTAGATCATACGACCTTCATTTCCCTTAAAATACCCACGTGCCAGAAGACAGCTTCTCTTCATCTACAAATTGCATTTAAGTTGTTTTAAAACCCCACCCCTCCTTTGCACGACACAGCCCCACTGAACCAGAACCAAGCCACTGCAGCAGCTACCCAGAGGTTACACACAAGGCACAGGTGGGTATCTGGAGAGAAACTGACCCCAAAGCTGCAGAGACAACCCAGCACAGGAGCCCCACGGCTCCAGGCAGGGAAGCACCCACCTGCCCTGGGGCCTCCCCAGGTTCAACCCCCGGCAAGCACCATCAGGAGGCACAGCTGGTTCTGAACCACCCACCTCCAATGGGCTGCAGGTGAAAAAATCCAAGACTAGCCAGGAATCCAGCGCCAACATTCCCACACTTCCCCCATCTGAGTATCTGACTCCAGCGGCCTCCCTCGCCTCCTCCCTGGCAGCCGGGTGCCAGGACAGCGTGGCCCTCGAGGCAGAAAAGCCCTGGGAAGAGCCCTCCGCCCTGCCGGCACCCGGCTACCCCGGCCTCACCCGGGGCTGGTTTGCGGCCAGGAAGAGCGGAGGCGCTCCTTGCAGGAGAGCGAAGCAGAAGCCATCCCAGAGAGCACACGTCAAGCCGAGCAGGCTCCCGGGCACGGGCGGGAAGCGCTGCGGGAGCGAGCACACCCGCACCGCACACTTACTTTGAGACACTTGGTGCGCTTCGTAGAAGGCGTAGAGGTGGGAGCCCACGGCCAGGGCTCCGTACACACACATTTCCCAGGCCGGCAGCAGCATCGGCCCGGGAGCTGCTCCCCCGCTGACCCCGCCGGCCGCCTCCCTGCGGGGAGAGAGAGGACGGGAGAGGTTTCCCCGCGGAAGACGGGCGAGCACCGGGACAACCCGCACGCCGGGCCCTCGGCGCGGAACCCGGCCGGGCGGCGGCCACCGAGCGCGCTGCCGGGGCCCTGCGGCGGGGCGGGCGCGGGGCGAGGAGGCGGCCGGGCTCCGCCGGCAGCTGCCGGGACGGGAGGCGAGACGAGCCCTGCCCTGCCCGGCCGCGGAGGCCCCCGGGCCGAGGGCTCGGTGCGGTCCGGGCCCGGCGGGGCCCTCGGCGCAAGACTAAGGCCAGGGCCGGACTCCGGCTGCTCTCGCTGACCCAGGACCAAGGGGAGCAGAAGAGGGGACCCCGCTCACCTGAGGAGGGCTCCGCCGCCGGGAGCGGGAGCGGCGGCGGCTGCAGGCGGGCCGGGCCGAGGCTCCAGCCCCGCGGCGGGCAGGCGGCCCCCAGCCAGGGGCACCTGCGGGGCAGCTCCGGGCCACGCCACCCCCGCCGCTCCGCGGAAGCCCCGACCCCGCCCGCCCCCTTCGGAGCTGCGGCCGCCCCCCGCGGAGGGCGGGCGGGAGCGGGGCGGAGCTCCCCGCCCCTGCACGCCCTTTCCCGGCCTCCGGGCGGCGCCGCAGCCCGCCCCGCCGCGCTCCCGGCGGAGAGGGGGGCGGCCGGGCGGGACCCGCTCCCGGCCCCTCGCCGGCCGCGAACCGGGCTACTGAGAAACACCGTTGTCTTTGGGCGTGTAACGTGCATGAAATCGTTCTGGTCTTGCGTCTCCGTAGCATTTATGGCGGCCCGAGTGCGGATGCAAGGCACCCTCAGGGCTGCGGGATCACAGGAGGGTGTCACTTGTGCAGAGGCGTCCCGGGAAGAGGGTGCCGGCGGCAGTGTCTCACCCGAGCGGGCCAAGCCGCGGGGAGGGCTCTGGCAGACTGTCGAGTGCTGCAGGGAAGAGTGAAAACACAGACGGCTTCAACGTAGCAAAAAAGTTGAGGCCTTTGAAAAGTTGTTCCCGGAGATGCCGTGCCAATTAACAGTCGAAATGGAGGCTTGTATTCAGACCAAAAGGGTGTCCGTGACAGCCTCTCACGGACTTTTTTCCCCTGATGGAGTGCAAATGCAGGGACGCTGCTTTTACGGTCGTCATGACATAACCTGATAAATCAGCAGGTCTGAAGAGCACCCCAAAGCAGGAAGGTAGGGCTGGAAATGGTGGTGCTGACAACCACCCCATGGATCAACGTGCATTTTAGTGAGGGAAGACGTTTCGCTCGTTCTCACACTTCAGACACGGCTAATGAACCTCACTGCTCTTAATGTTAAAAACACACATTTTCAAGCACAAAAGGGTTGGGTAATTTATGCTCATCAGATCTTGCACCGTGATACTTTTATCCCTCTCATGTTGACATCACTGACACCTTTTTTTAATTGGGGAAACATTTCATATCCTTTTTGATACTGTCTTTCTGAATCTTTAAGTTCCTCTTATAATATTTCAGTTCCCTTCATCACCTTGAGGCCTTCTTTGCATATTCAAATTAATTTTTCCTGATCTTTGAAAGCCAGGCTTGTGTCTGATACTCCAGGTGAAGTCTCACCAGTACAAATGATTGTCTTCCCTATCTGAACCAGACAGACATCTCCTGGTGTCTCCAAGAATCACATCCATCTGTCAGAGCCACGTGGTGGTCTTTGGTCATTTTGCCTCCAGTTTTTCTTCCCTTCTCTATTTGCCAGGCAGTGACTCACCTTCAGTTTACCATGACAATTTTGATAGCCCCTAGATGTAAGATGCTGCAGTCGCTCTGTGGGGCTGCAGTAAAATATCAAGGTTGGGTATATTCTCCTCTATGATACCCAGATCCTCTTAGCTGCTGACAGTGCTTCCCCAGTTTTTGCCTTCAGCACGTTAGTCAGCACCTTCAACACCCCCCCCCAAAAAAAAAAAAAGAAAAAAAAAAAAAAGACACCTGCATAACAGCACCAGAACAACAGCAGTCCTGAATTTGTAAAAAGATTCCCACAGCACTACAGCCATTTTACGGCCACTAAGGGTCAGCAGAGCTTATATTTTCCAGCAGTTTTGTGGTTTCTGGTCAACAGCGTGAAGGCGGTACAGGCAGCAGGCCCTCTAGGTGGCTGCATAACACAAACAGTATGCACAGAGGAGCGGTACTGCAGCATCAGAAAGGGAAGCGGTATAACAAGTTACAGCTTTTACATCAGGCTACTCTGAAAAGGACATCGTTGTCATTAGTTATGTGGTGATATCCAGGAGCCCATGTACACTCTGTGAGCCGGTGAGCTGCTACCCTTCCACAGAGGTCACTGCTAAACCCATGGAGCAGGAACACTGACAAACTCTTGACAACAGTCACAGCTGGAAGATCTCACTGCCTGGACTTCTACATTAGATGATTTTATCTTTTTTTCCCCACCCTTATTCAAAGGATTTTATATAGTAAAACGTGACAAAAACGTGACAAGAAGCTCAATGAACAACTTTGTGAGACTAGCTGTAAACTAAGCTGCTGAACATCACCTGGCATGAACACCTACACATAGACACAGCCCTCACCATTTTAGATGACATGAATAAAAGCTAGTTCTGCTGCTGCTATAGTCACTGCCAGGCAGTAGATAAACCTGAGAGCAAAAACTCTAGAAAAGCAGCAGCAAAAAATCCCCAATTCTCATTTGATCAGCAAGGAGGTAAAGATTTTTAATGTCATTTGTCATGTGTCCCAGCAGCTGCACAGGCCTGGCAGCCTCTTCAAGGCATCTGCCCTTTGGGAAGAAGTGGTGCGATGCTGTCTACACATACAGCAGATTTCTCTGAGGCCAAAATAAGCAATCCACCTTGGGCAGAATGATTATTTGTGATGGTAGAGGTGTTTCTCTGGAACAAATTTGGAGCATCAGTTCTGCCTGAAGGTTTGTACCAACTCTTACTCAGCACCAGAATAGCTACAAAGTGCAAAGGCAACAACCTGCCAAAGAGGTCCATGTCCATTTTTGCTACTGGGAGCCAGCAGGAAGGCATCCAGTCTCCACCACAGCCTTGCTGAACAGTGGAGTGTACAGTGCCAGCCTCATGCAGATCAGTACAAGCATCACTAGAAGAGAGTCTGTCTCTAGCTGACCAGTTCATGTGCTCTTTTTATTTCTATCTCTTCTGAAGCTGGTACAGCACCTGAGTTGGTTTGTGGGTTTTGACTGTAAAGTTCAAATGCTGTTTGGTGACAGTGTGCCTTTCTTATGTGATGAGCTATAGAAAATTAAGCAAATGATTCCAGAATCAAGGACAGAGCTATCAGGAGGCTTTTTAAAAGGGCCCTTATTATTGCCTTTCTGTGCAAGTTTTTCCAATGTGAGCTCATTACAGAACTCTTAATTTCTGAGGCCTCGTCATGACCACAGGGACAAGGCAGGGTGGGGACATAAAGGGCAATAAGGTGGGCAACTGAGGCATTTTGCAGCTGGGAAAGTAAAATGAAGCTCATGTTTTTGAGGAAACCCTTTTTTTTTCAACTTGTCGTTTGTTTTGCATGCTGTTAAGTCAAAATGAGTATTTATGAATCCAGCAGTAGAGCCCTTAGGCAGGCTAAAGCATAGGGCTTCTCACGGCTTTTCTGAATATAAAGTCCCCCTGGGAATTACAAGCAGTGCCCTAGAGCTTTCCCTCACAGGTTGATATCTCACATCATTGAACCAAACCTCTTGGTTTTATTCACCCTCTGGAAATCACACAGTAATGCCCCCTCTGTGCAACATCTGAGTGATGGGACATGATCAGCACCCACTGAGAGTCTGTAGATGAGAAGTTCAGCAGCAGACAGGAAGATGAGCCATGTATTTTGAGAAGAAATCACAAGTATGACAAGAAATCTCCACACAGCAAAACAACAGTATTAAAATGGGGAGAGTCAAAAATATAAAAGGTGTGGTATTTGCAAAGAGAGCCAAGTGAGTCTTCCAATAGCCAAGTTAAATATGATACAACTGAGGTTAACATGAACCCTCCCTCCGGAGATCTCAGGCACAGAGTTATGGACTCTAGGGAGACAACATGCAAGTTTGCCCTTTTCATCTTGGCTTGGCTTGGCTTAATGAAAAGCAAACATCACAGTTTGGTCAGTATTGCAGATAGCCCCACCTTTACGGGTTCCTCTCTCCTCTGACCCCCAGTCCTGAAAATGGTTCTCTGTGAAGTGCCAAGAGTTTTTTTTTCCCCCCATCACCTTTAGCTGTATCTATGCAGACATTGTTTATATAGAGATCCTTGCAATCACAAAGTCAGTATTTCTATGCATGCAAATATAACAATTTTCCTGGCTTCCTTTTAATGAATCCCTTGCATCTTTGAGAACTTGTTTCATGCTCTGAGGCTGGAAAATTACCATCATGCTTCTGACTGGGGATTCATAAAATTACTTTTGGAAAGAATACAGTGAAAAAATACAGTAAATTAATACAGTATTGTAACTAAGCAGCTCACTGTTGGATTCATGCTGAACATCTCAAAGGCTTCCTCATCAATACACTACCTGCTTTGCTTAACTAAAGCCCTGAAAACCGTCCTCCTGGTCCGAACCTTTTAGTGGATTTCTTTCCTGATTACTCATTCTTCCCTCCAATGAAAGAAGTTGTACAGCCTTGCTCTCACCATGGATGTAGAGTCCGCCTGAGTACAGCTACCATAGCTGGGGTGAGGTTCAGCTGTGCTACTTTGGTCATGTCTAAGGCCTAGTTAATCAGGCTTGAGCCTTAGTTTCAAAGTAATCAGCCATTAAACTGAAAGGCTTTTTCTCTTTTCCCCATGATACGCCTCAGAAGTTGTCTAGGTTTAAGTGTGAAATGATGGGAGTTAAGGGGATAGTGAATCAACTCCTACATACCTTAGCCATCATATCAAAACCTCCTGTGATTCCTAGTGAGGAAGCAGATAATCCACTACTGGAGTATTTAAACACCTCGGTACTTCAGTATCTCAGTCATCCTTGGGCAGAATGGATGGTCCAGTCCAAACGTGGGAGAAGGGAGTAGGGACAAAAAGTCCCTACTTCAGGTATTACTTACGATTTTTAAGTAATAGTGGAATGAAATTCAGGAGAAAAAAAAGACCAAATCACACCCATCTTACTGAATTATAATTTACATTATTACAAACGATGGCAAGACTACCACCTGACCTCCAACAGGGCAAGTAGCTGGCAAAATGTAAGTGATCCAAAAGGTGATTTAAATATAGTTATACTGAGGTTATAAATCAGATGCAAATCTCATTCTATTATACCAAATTATACACATCTTTTTCAGTGGCACAGTAAAATCTGTGCACATCTATATTTAATCCATAGCTATATTCCTGAAAACATTGCCTTTTTAACCAGTTCGGTGAATGGAATAAATGTAGCAAAAAAATACATCTCAGATTACTATATGATAACTGACAAAAAATATTCAGACAGAATGGCCTCTCTCACTACCTATTGAGCAAATTTTCTCAACTCTCCATCTCTTCACATCGCTTCGCTATATGAACAGCCAGTAAAGGATCATTCCAGCTACCACAACCACTTACATTTTACTGATTTATCCCTTACTTCCTATTGTTTGCCATATCATTGTGAAAGAGTGGGAATACATTCCAGGTTGACTATTGCTATTTGGCAGAATATTTTTCCTTTGTCTTTTTAAGGTCTGTGAAACTAAGAAGACTCAAGTGGAGCTGGCTGTTCACAACATCACAAATGGAGCCAATACAGCCCTGTCGAGTAACTAACAGTTCAGATAGAATCAGCAGACAACTCAGAAACTTCTCCCTCATAGCAATCAGGCAAAGATATAGACCTGTCTTTTATGTTAACTTTCTGGTAGAACTATTATTTCTCACAAACATTTCTAAGTAGATTGGATACATTCTTAAGGGAGCTTGCTACATCTTAGTTTCACGAGCAATGCCAGTATTTTTCCCTTATTATTCAGGCTACCCTCTCTTCAGGGACTGTCTTTTTGTTCCATGAGTGTGTGGGACCTAGTCAATAATGTCTTAATTGCCAGTTGCTCCTTCTAAGCTCTACTACAACACAGATCTGAAAAATTCACTGAATATTCAAGTAAATGCAGTTATATTCGTGGCCACAGTCACGCATACTCCTTGGCTACCTGGTGCACTTCTGACCTTACAGCTGCAGGGTCCCGTTCCCTTTACATGTATGCACGCTTAGATCAGTCTGCACCTGCCACCACACTGTGTTGTAAATAAAAAGCTTCTAGCTGGTTTCCTACCTGCATACATGGATGGCATCTTAAGAACAAAGGTAACATGATATTACTGGTCAGGAAGAGCCTTCCTCTAAGGACATTTCAAAAAACAAATGCTTCTGTATGTTTTATCTGAGAAGCTTTCTTGCTCTGTGCATTGACTTCCCCCTAATTGGTCTCCACTTTGTGTTTCACCTTTCCATGAAGAGAGGGCAGTACTCCAGGATGGGCTTCCAAGTCATAAAAAACCTGACTTTATGATGCAGACATCTTCTATTTTGCTTCTGTGTTTAAGTAAAAAGCCATAAATGTATATAGATTATGAGAAGTGCTCTGTCATACTTGAAGCATTTTTTAGATTGTTCTTGAGATTATGCCTTTCAATAGGAAAAATAATTCAAAAGCTCTCTTGGTGCCTGTGCAAAATGCCAGCAACATCTCACCCTTTGCGGATAATCTCTTCCAATAACGATGCTAAAATATTAGCAGAAATTGCATTTAACTCATAAATATTTACAGCTATTTGAAATGCCAAAATTTTGCTCTGCAACTAGCACAAATCAACTGACTAACACTGTGTACAATAAAAAAGTGGGTCATTGCCAACTGTGGCTTATAACTGCAACATGATTTGCAAATACATCAACTTGCTGTCTCAGGACAAGGTGATACTTTCAATACACAATGTCTTCACTGACTACTGTAGATCTGGAACAGGTTTCAAACCTCACATCTACCATGAACTGCCATAATCTTCCTGCCTTTTTTAGTCTGAGTTGATAGCTTTTCACTGGAAAGCGAGAAGAGGATTCACCTCTTTAAAACAGCACCTTGGCATGGAAAATGAACTGAGTAAGGACCAGCCCATCCAAATGATGCAAGCCCTACAAGACAGATCATCCTCTAGGCTGCCTGGAGGAGACAACTGAGTGTCATCCTCTCTGGACAGTGCTTCACACAGTTGAGTCAACAGAGATTTAGTGCAAAATACAAAGACAGTTGTATGCAAGACTGAAAACCATAAAAATCCTTTCTCTCATGAGTGTCCCAGATACTAGATACAGCACTAAACTTGCACTTTTTTTTTTTTCTTTTTGGGCCCAGGTATCCTGCATTCATTTTTTTGTCAGATGATAGCCCTTCCATGGAAAAGTGGAGAGCTCTTTTTCCTCACCACATTGTTTTTCCTGAGCTCGCTTCTGTTATGGAGACAGATGGAAACTCCGAGGCTGAAGAGAATACAAGATCTGTCAGTCTCACATCCTGAGGTTTGCTCTGAGCTTTAGGTTAGAAATTTTATTTTATTTTAAAAAGAAAGTGGTGATGGCTGCCTTGAGGGTGTAGAGAGTGGGACCTGCTCTGGCTGCTGGTGCAAGTGTACTCCTAGCATCCCTTGGGGAGCACAGAGGGACTGTTACCAAACTCAGAAACGCCCTACAAGTTTTCACAGCACTACCTGGGACACAGGGAATCTGCACAAGGAATGAAGCAGAGCTCCAGGCGCCTGAAGATATTTTGGGTCAAACAGGGAAATGCTAGAGCATTTCAGCATCACTGGCATTAACTGCTTTTAAGTGGCAGTGTTCAGTTAGGTACCTTCAGTTTACACCATTTCTGGTTTAGATGCTGGCCCCTCTTTGGAACTAGCCCATCATTCACCTGGCAGTTGACAGCCTTTTCTCCAGAAGGGAGTTTCTAGAGGAAGAGTCAGACAATAGACCTGGATCAACTAGCCTCATCATTCAGAGCTGCAACCCATACATAGAGAACAAGGCTGAAAAAGAAAGGAAACAGTGGGGAGCATTTTTAGTTTCCACTTTCTACACCTTTTTCTAAGGAAATGCCATTGTGGATTGCTCTAAAAACACAGTTGTAGATCCTGTGATATGACTTAAGCATTTAATCTGTCCTGATTATAACAGAGTGCAGAACACCATTCTTATGAGCTGTTTGTATAAAACCTCACACTTAAAATGCACTTGTTACCATCAAAGTGGTTTTCAAGAATTAATTTTCCAATATCTTGTAAAATTACTTGGCCAAAGTGATATTATCACCATTTTACAGATAAAGAAATTGAGGTCAAGAGATCAAGTGGTTTACCTAAAGCCTTGGAGAGAATCATAGTCAGAGCTGGGACTGGGAGTTTCAGGTTTTGTCTTGTGCTCAGAACAATAGTTCATGCTTTCCCTCTAAAGACTAACTATTGCCAATAATAGTCTGACTATCATCCTTCAGGGCATGCTGCAAGGCACATTTGCTTTCCCGAACCGAGAGAAGCTGGGAGGATGGCTTTGGTAAGAAAGCCAACAAGTCTTCAGCTACTGGGTTATTAATGCCTGGGCGATGCCTGCTCTCAGAGTAGTCTATTTGGATGATTGTGTTTTAAGAATGTGCTGAGAAGTGCTTTGAGAAAAGCGCTCCTTTCTAACTAATGAATGTTTACAGGGAATAAATATGTTAAAATAATGCATCAGTATTCTTCACATCAATACCTACACTCATTTATGTCCATTTTCTGAAACGGGGGAATCAACAGAAAAGAGGCAGATGAAACAACTGTAAGTATGATATATACCTTCTTGAAGGGCATAAATGAAGAAATTGCTAAGTTATTATAGCTTGAAAGCAAGTAATTTTTTTTGGTATTTTCTGAAGAGGGGAGAAAATAGGTAGAGAAGTCTGATATTATGGTAAAAACTGCTTCAGGAGGGTACTTATGTTCCCCTTCTGAGATGCCTGCTATCTGTGATTCCTCAAAACATTATTGTAAAGATGAAAAACATTCAGTACAGCCTCAGAAGAATTTAAAAATTTGCACAATGTTTCAAGAGAATAAATGTAACCTATTAGCGAAGAATACTTTTCAACAGTAATTTTCAACAAATTGGTTTGTTTTCCACTACTGTATAACATCAGTGTCTTTTCTTTTTCATTAGAGCTAGTCAATTTTTGAGGCTCTGAGTAGAGGGAAAAAAAAAAACAAAACCAAAAAAACCCCAAAAAAAACAAAGAAAGAAGACCATAATTGTTAAAAGTAGCTTAAGTGCACACCGCACAGATTTTGATCAATTTCTACTCTGTTACCATTTTTATTCTTGCTATTGCTCTTTCTGTGGGAGAAACCAGCAAAATCTTATTTACTACTAATACCTTTTTCTAGCGTCCTCTGTGAATCCCAGATGTTTAGTCACAAACTGTGCAGGAGCAAACGTTATCCAAATGACCCTTTTTGATTCCCATTCACAATCTGCAGTCATTTAAACCTCGCCTGCTTGACAGCACACACATCCCCACAAACAGGACATTGTTCTTTATTCATCATGCTTGAAAACCATGTCTGAACTTGTATGTTGAAAAAAAAAAAAATCATGTGGACTTAGCTGTGGGATACATATTTCTTTGGTATGGCCCACAGCATATTTTTTGTTAAGAGCACACAGAATAGGTGCAGTGTAGTTTTAAAAATTAGGACAGGATAATGCCACTTTCCCAGGGCAATGCAGTTCTTTTCTAACATTGTTTTAGGAGTTGGCTGACAGCATGTATTGGTCATGTAGCAATTCAAGTGTCTGAATCAGAGGATCTCAAAGTGCCAGAGTCTCTAATACCTTACTTAGTAGCTGTATTAGAAAATTCGACTGAGAGTAAGTCATCCTGAAAAATTATGTAGATCAAAAGGAAAAGCAACGATTCCAGTTTTGATGGATAACACTGGCTGCAACACAGAACAACTCTCAGAGGAGATAGCAGCACTCCATGGATCCAGACCTGGTACCCACGGAGACAAACTTTGAGGGTGGGAGTAGAATGAGCTACTGAGAAGTCCTGAGGGAGAGCAGATAGCAGGAGCCAGAGGCCGTGGGGCAGAGAAGCACGTTTAAAACACTGACGTGTTGCTCAGGGGACTTTGGTCAAATGGACCAAGCACCATCTAGCCTTACAGCTGCACTTTTATAACTGGTATAAGCCTACAAGCACAGTCCCACCAAAATTGGATATGATCTTCTCTGGGACGTTTTCTGCCCCTCAGTAACACTTTGGCAGGCAAACAGGTCTGGAGAAGTCCATAACCATTCCCTACTTCAGACTACACTCGCCCAGATTAATTACTTCACAGCTAAGACAAGTTTTTCCTAGGTATGAGAGGGAAGGTTTTTTTCACATGTTCAGGTAGGAACATTGTACAAGTCCAAATTACACTGTTTCATATATATAAATAGATCTGCTAACTGTGGAGCCGCTTTTCTTCATTTGGACACTCCTTAACTAAGGAAAAAGGTATTTCTTCACCTGGCTGCCAAGAGGTATGTTTAATCAGGCACACTTATATGATGGGCTTCCAGGAATGATGAAATTACTCTTGGAGAGAAAAAGTCCAGGTTCATAATGGTCCACAGGAGCCTCATTTGACCACATCTACCTTCTTAAGGGAGTTGGCTTTTGAATTGGCAGAGTACCAGAACAATTTGATTTTGAAGGTGTTAAATGGCTCTCCATCCTCTGTAAGAGGTAACTCTCGTTCACCCAGCAGTCCGTTCTGCCGTGGATTTCAAACACACACTGCTCTCACAGGGAAATCAGAACTGTGTGTACACAGCTACCAAGGAGAGCATTCCCATGCAGTTTCACCCCGACACACACACTGTACCCAAAGCATCTGGTCCTACTGCACAGAATGAGAGCAAAAGCCTTGTGTGACTACTAGGGACCCTTTGGTCTCCAGGTCAGAAAACCATTCGAATTAATGGAACTTGAGAGCATGCTCAAGTAGTTTGCTGAATAGGCCTGATTTGCTCAATTGAGACTTCTGTCTTTGAGGAAAGCGTCAATGCTACCAGCCCAGCTCTCCCAGGCAGCCTTACAATAACAAAACACAGAGTGTGTTCATTAAGTAAGAACATGAAAATACCACCAGGTGAGTAAGCAGATTGCAGTTTCAATAGAGTTTTCATCATAAACATTGTGAATTTTTTTAATTATTATGAAAAGCTCTTTGACAGTGTAATTTTAAGTAAATCATTCTCTACAAAGCTTTTTTATTTATTCTTTATGATTTCCATCATCGCATATTAGCCTCTTCAAAGGAAGAGCAACGTGTCAAGAAAAAAAATGCCTGTTTCAGAATTTAATGAGAACATTTATTCTTTCTTTTCTCTGAAGAGAATTATAATGTGATGGGTGAAA
Source organism: Athene noctua (assembly GCF_965140245.1). Taxonomy (NCBI): domain Eukaryota; kingdom Metazoa; phylum Chordata; class Aves; order Strigiformes; family Strigidae; genus Athene; species Athene noctua. The sequence continues at coordinate 102,969,604 of NC_134037.1, read as the reverse complement.
TATAGAGAATAATTAGTCCCACTGGAGAGTAAACTCTAAACAATATTTTCTCTTTTCATAATTTGAACTGGGTGAGAATGATTTGGTTTTAGTTCACCACCCAAGTATTAATTAATTCTAATCGCAAAATCTTTATCCTGGTAGATGTGCAAACCTTAAAACACCCAGCTTGGCTTTCAGATCCTCCGATCTGCTTCCAAGAGATAGGTTATAAAAATCCTCCTTTCACTATTGGGTTCTGGATATCATTGTTATTTTACAGCCAAAACATTCAGGGCTCAAACCAGCTGTACAGCTGGATAGGCAAGTTGCTCCCTCCATATGTGAAATGTCACTCGATTGGTCTGCAAAAGGGTTTTTAGCACACATGAATTCAGATGCTCAGCTGGTATAAACCTGCACAGCACTACAGACATGAACTAGCTAACGCTTTTGTCCTTTAATCTCAGAATCACTAAATTAGACAGAACGTGGCCAAGGGATCGCAACAGACCAAGGATGGAAAAAGACGCAATTACAATGATAAAAAAGCATTAGAGAGGCTCCTCCCACTGTTTGTTTCAGTATGATTTCATTTTTCATTAAGAACAAATCCTTTAAAGTGTTGAGGGGAGATTTTTAGGGCTCAATCTGTGGGAACAGGTGGAGCTGTTCAGGAGAAGGGACAGAATGAAGAACAAGTGGTCAAGCATCACTGGCACCACGGGCATGAGAGGAAGAAGACGCGGTTGGCGTCAGCATAAAGTGAATTGGTGAGGGCTGGAAAACCAGCTGATCACCTCTGCAAGGGAACTGATCTCTGTGTCAGGGCTCTCACATTCTCTTGGCTTACAGCTGCATTTGGACAGAGTTTATGCTGGTCTTCAAGGCCTCTGGTAAGTCATCTAGTGTAATCAAGTGGGATTTTAGACGCACTCTCCCACTCTTCAGCATACTGATGAGGCTAACGTGACACAAGCAGCACACAGACACAGATACCTGTGACACTATCCAGAGCCCTTCCCCACAGGCCTTTGGGAAAGGGCTGGGGAAACTACATGGGAATCTGAGTCTCGTTGTCCCAATTCACACTCTAGGACTCAGTGCCAGACTTCCAGGCTTGTCTGGCTCCCAAAGAAGCCTCTGTCATCCTTGGTATACGTTGAAGTAATCTATAAGGAAATTCAGTAATAGATTTTTTTTTTGAGTGGGTATTAATGTGGAAAAACATCTGGATAAGGCATTAGTCCTCTGGGAAATGAAATGCTGGACATTATATTCCTGAGATGACCCCATTTCATTATCAGGCTTTGGGCCCTTCACCTTAAGCCTGTGGAAGATGGTTACAATGTGAGGAAAAATGACTTATGTCTCACCCTCACCCCAAAAAAATTAGAAAACAAACAGCTTTCTATTCCCAATTCTAAAGGACAGGGGGCTGAGAAAGTGAGTGAGTTTCAAGATTGCTGCTCATTTCCCTCGGTGACTGGAAATTAATTGGTGCAACTACAGAATACAAAATGAAAGGGAAGCAAGACATAAAAATGCAGGCAGTAACAGTCCCGGCTGCTAAATTAACAGAATTACATTATCTGTCTGCAAGACCACGCTGAAAACTTGCTGTATTCCAAATCATACTCTTTTATGATGGGTTGAGGCAGCATCTTGCTTTAGTTTTTCACCGCAAATGTCAAAAAATAAATGATTTAAACCAGACGTGTGATATTTGTGCACATTTCAGGGCAGCTCCGATTTAGCAGATGCCTTATATTAATAATATACAGTTGTGACAGGAAATGTGGTTTAGGTTCCTGGAAAAACATAAAAGCTAATTCCATTACTCCATTTCATGGTGCTTTTCCTCAAATGCTAAACTGGTTTTGATTATACTGAAACCTTATAGTGAGAAAACTTTGTCAAGAGAATTAACTTATCGGTGCTTATCCTCCTTCTTACATGTCTCCTCCTGCTGACCTACATTCTGGGCTACCTGCGAACAAGTCTAAAACACACAGACAAAATTGTTCTACAAGGCCTGGTAATGTTGCCAAGTCCTTTTACTAAGACTATTTCGATTATTATTTTTCCTTAGAGATACTGTGTTCTGCTTCTTGTTCTCTTTTTATTCTGCTTGAATAAAAGCATTCAAGACTCTTTCAATTTAACAAAACATTTCAACAACAACAACAACCCCCCAAAACCTCTTATCCATAGTAACTAGACAAATCATGGTAATTGATCTCTAGAGGGAGTTTATTAAAAGCCTAAGCACAAACACTTTCCAGAACACTGCTGTAATAAGCATGAACTCAAACAAATGCTCAGTTTGCTATCTGCAGTTCGTCACTTGATACATTTTGAGCAACTGACTTGAAAAGGGTTTTTTTCCAGGAAAAGGAAAGCACGTTCTGGTGGATGAAGAAATAATACCGAAATGAATTCACTTCAGCCAAGTTTGTCTTCAGTGCCAGAAAACCTATACAGTTTATGGATCATTGTATGTAAACAAAAATTATAATAAGAACATGTTACTTCCAATGTATCTAAATACATATACTTTTCACCAGTAAACCTCAATTAAGTCCTGAATTCAAGAGAATTAGTCTGATGGTTAGCAAGCTATTTTATAGCCAAAGAAGGATCAAATATTTAATTGATACCTGACAGTAGAAAAGGATAATCCAGACAACAATAAGCAATGAAACAACCCACACCACAAGCATAGACAAACATCTACAACTAATATTGTGTTTGGAGCAAAAGCAAATGTCTGGAGGTGAATTACAAAATTAGAAAAAGCTGAGTTTAATAAGAGTTTAACTGAGCTGCCCACAATGGAAGAAAGTGCTTTGAGGTTTCACAAGGCTCAACCCCTCCCCTCCAAAAATCTCTCCATCAGTGTATCAGATGGCAGCCCAATTAACCAACCAAAAAACTAATCAGAAGTATTACATCAAGTTTTCATTATTTCATCATGGTACAGCAACACAACACTGGGACCTTCTGAAAACTAGTGTGTAATTCCCACCCCCCACCAAGGTATCACATCCATGTGTGGATTTGTCCCTACCCCCTCGGCATTACAGTATTTGTCATGACACAGCTGATTACTCTCAGTCTAAGTGTTTGTTGTGTCTCGTGGGATCTGAAAAGGTTCCATATTGTAGCCCTGGGTTTGACCTGCACCTTAGCTTGGGCGTTAGGTGAACAAATGTATGAGATGATATCCTCCACAAACCTAAGGCTACCTTTACAAATCTGGGGATGAATCTACTATGCAGCTGACCAGTTTTCAGATGTGGCCATAACAGTCCTCACAATAGTAATATTTGGGAATATTATTCCAATCACATCAGGAGTTATGTTTACATGCATTTTGGCTCAGGCAGATTAAGAAATGCCACAAAAAAGATTTCCCCTCTGAACTGGCTGAGCAAACGGGAAATGAAAACAATCTTTATCATTCTGAAATGTCTTCTCTACCATTACTTTTATTTCATACATTTACTAATCTAGACTAATCAATACTAGTTTTCTGACTTATTTCTCTGCAGACTGCACTTCTTAATATCTATCTTGTAGCACCTGAAAGGGCAGCAAGTGATTTCATAAGTAAACAAGAGTCATGCTCTTTGCTATGAAGAGTTTTCAGTCTAAAAGGGAATGTCAATAGATGAGGAAGACAGTTTAACCTTGCTCAATGCGAGCAGTAGAAAATGAACTAAACGGATGATTTGTTCTGAAGAAGGTACTCTGAAGTTCCTGCTGAGGCCACAGCTGTTTAAAAAGCATATATATACACTATATATACTTTTATATACATATATTCACCCTCGCCAACATGCACACATGTTTTCAGTAGTAAGAAAATGTCTGTCAAAGAACTGTAGATCTGTGTTGATAATAGAAATAATTTAATAGAAACATTTTGAGTACTTTATAAATGTTGGTAGCCCTTACTATACTATATGTTTGCACAACTAGAATTAAATAAAGCATTGTGGAAATACTAATTTGTATTTGGGCATATGGCTACAGACACTTTTTTTTAAATACAGAAATGTATTCTTACAACTTCAGACAAATGTTACTAAGGGAAAAAATATCCTGAAAAGGCACCATAAGCAATCTGATAGATAAGTGTTCATAATAAACGTGTCAATGTAACTAAAGGTTTGAATAGCTGGTTTTGGTGTGACACCAGATATTTTTCTCTGATTCTCACTCCCCTTTATATGGAAAGATACATGTCCACTATAAGACTGAAACTTGATAGACAAAGGCTTCCTACTGCTCTAATAATATAGCTGGAGAAAACCAGATACCCTCCTTGGCCCAACTACAGCTGCTTTTGTTATGACACTGAAAGCATGGAAGAAAGCAGAAAAGTGTATAATGAAGACCCCACTGATATTTCCTTTGGTGCAAGATGCTCCCTCAGCAGGCTTACTGAATAAGCATATGAGCAAAGGATCAAGCACCAATAAACCTCTGAGGTGTGCATCTGCACTACAACCATAGCATAGTGCAGAGATGGCTAAGCTGGCTTTAAATGAGCTTGCTCAAATGCTGGACATAGTCAAACTGCTGACTAGCTTGCCAAGAAATGGGGTAAGCCCTCTGCTCATCTCCAAGGCCGCTGCAATTAAACCAATCCCAGTATCTGAGTCAGCTCAGGTATTTCCACAACACACTGCAGACTGAAGTGTGAACATGTCCTTTAAAGTGAAGAACCAGTTAAGGCTAAAAGAAACTGGGAACCTCATCAGTGCAAACATGGAAAAGAGCTGACTTGACTAATTTATGTACAGTTGTACTAATGAAAGTGTAATTAAATATAACACTTCTGAAAGGTCAATAAACACTGTTGCAGTTGGTAGATTTCCATCCATGACTACTGAGATTTATTAAGAAGCTTAGTTTTTCCGAGAAAGGATTACCGAAGACAGAATACTGCCAATTTTTTATGTTTTACAAAAATAGTGAGTCTAAATCATTAGATCATAGCATTACATTTCTTCTGAAAATTCTGCATTTCTATAAAGAACCAAATTATATTTCAAACCTGAACACAGCTTATGCTAATACAGAGGCTGAGGATTTTCAATGGAATCTGATCACACAATCTGATTTGAAAAGAAATCTCTGGGAATTTAGCAAGGGTACAATCACAGTGAGCTCCTGTACCGTAATAATGACAGTGTACAAGCCGTCCCCTAAGAGTCACCTGAAGAGATTATGAACTGGAAAAGAGCCATATGGATGGGGGGAGTGGGGGTGGTATGTGTGACTTTGGGGCACATGTAGGATTATTTGACTATTTTTTTTCTGGGCACATGCAGAATTATATATAACATGTGGCCAAAAGGAAAGTTTGCATAATTAAGGAATATAAAATGTTGCTTCTCCTTGTATTTGGCTTGATGGAATTATTTGACTATTCCATCAAAACAGGTTAGAGTCCCTCCCTTTAGAAAGGGTAAATGAACTAAGCAGATATATTTCTGGTAAGGAGTCTTGTATGTGCATTCCCAGTACCCCAGATACTTCTGTGAAGTGTTGCTTCTTTTGCAGATTTTTGCTTCCATTCAGTCCTTGGTCAGGAGAAGTACCAGAAGCTGCCCTTTTGGAAGTGATGCAAAGTGCATTTCATCCTCATTTCATACCAAGTACAGACTTCGTATGCAATCTTCAGGAGTTTCTCATTTTAATTTAGTTTCTGAAAAGATTGTGCACAGGCATGGCCTGTTAAACAATATACAATGTACTAAAAAGGCCCAATTCTCTTCTTGCATCTATAGGAGTCAGGAGTAACACTGAAGAAGTGAGAGTCATGAGTAACACCAAAGAAATGAAACTCATTTCCACAACACAGAGTTGGTAAGTAGCAGCTTTTGGTGGACTAGTCATTTGTATTTCCACTGCTGTGTCCCACCCTCAAGAGCAAAGACAGCTCTGTGAATGAAGTGACTTTAGGCCCTGCAAAACTCCATGAAAAACTATTCAATCAATCTCTAGCTGAAGAAACACCTAGCTGCAGATTGCCAGAAACTGGAAGGGTACACTGAAAGAAACAAGACTGGATGCTCATTTCATATTGAAACTTTTTATCCTGCATGAGACATTGGAACAGGCAAATCTCTGGTCTGACCCACTACAGCTGTTCTTAGTTTCCAAGGGGAAAAAACATGGCTTCTCTTTTTACACAATCAGATTTGCAGCAAACATGAGAAAATGTGCAATTGCCTTTCATTCTAGTTTCATTCACCATTTCAATCCTTCACTTTTCTGCCTGTGTGAAGTTTAATTAATTCTCTTATAGAGGCAAAGGAATGTGACATCAATGCCACTGACCTCTATCTAGCTCCTTGCTTCCCTGGACACATACTCACTATTTAGCCTCTAAATCTAAGTTTTTGGACAAAAGAGCAGTCACCATCTGCCACAGTATGAAGCTCTGAAATTAAAGGCACAACTTAGCAATAATGTAATTTTGTATTTTAATTTTGTATTGTTCATTTAGTTTAACTTTCCAGAGTTAAGCAATGGGATATAAAGGACTGTTCTGTCCTGGGAAACAGAGAACAAAAAGGCGCAGGGAGCTACTTGTACAGAGTTGATGGTGAAAATCTCACCATAAATCCTAGGCAGATTGGGTGGAAGACTGGATGCTCTCTAGCCACATCTCCCTTCTGGATGATGGTGGATGAGTACCTCAGAGCACTATGCCACACAAAGATAAACAGTATGTGCTTTACTATGAGGCCTCATGGTATAAGTACACCCGCAAACACAGCAGTATGAAGCTAGGAGGAGGATCCTGCATACACATGCTGTGCCTCCCAGGTCTCTGCTCTTCCCACAGAGCCCCTTTCTATTCCACAATGCAAAAAGAGTGTGCGTATAGTCTCATTCATTTAGCCCCATGCCTTGCAGTCATTATTACTCTACAAGATTTGGCAGGCAATGTCTTACATCAGCTTCCAACCTCTCATCTGAAATGGAGCAGGCAAACATCACTCAACCAGCTGACAGTGGGCAGAAAAAGCTTTGATACACTGACTTAGTAAAATCCAATGTCCTGGTTGCAAATTCAGTGTAATCCGATGTTATCAGTCGGAATTCCTACTTATTTGAGAATCAGGAAGCTTTCTGCCATGCTATTATCCTTCCTAACATGCTGCTTTGCTTTTCTTGTACAGTACTGCAGCACATGGAAAATCACAAAACTGAACTGCCAATAACATCACACCTTTAACAAACTTGCCAACTGATGGATTCCTACCAGAGACTGTGTTCACTGAGCAAGCTTTAAATTTAGAAAGGCAAGCGTGTAGCTTCACTGAAGGGAATGTCATCCAAGAACGGATGATATTGTTAGATAAATGCCTGAAAGGACCAACTGTAGTAAAGAATAAGCTCTCAACATCTTTGCTAATGGAGTGTGGTTCTTTCTAAAAAAGAAAGAAAAAAAAAAAAAGTGTTTTTATTGTTCCAGTCTATTACGAGAACGTGCTATCATAGCATATCATCAGGATATGCATGAAGAAACACGAAAAGCATATGCATGGCAGGATACACAGGATACACATATGCATAGCAATGTCAATTTAAGATATAGTGGGAAAAATACTTCTAGGATTTCTAACGTGCCTATTAAGTTAAAGTATCATCTGATATTTGAATAAAACTCTGCTGGAGTGAAACTGTACAACTGCCATAGATCACAAACCCTAAATGCAGCACATCATAACAATGGAAACTGTAACCCCGTCGGGAAAAACAAATGAACAAACACATGCCACCATAAATGTTTTTAGAGGTCTCTCTCCCTGCAAATATTGTGCAGTCTCCTGATTTCCAGAAAAATGGAAATGGGTTTTTCTTTACACAAGGCTCTTCAGTACATGGGTCTGCAGAGAAAAAAGACCAGATCTCTGAGGAGGATCAAAGTTTGCCAGCCAGACCTCTGGTTTGGATTAACTTTCTTTCATCACACCCTTGTCCCAGCTGCTTGTGCCGTAAAAGTGACTCCCTCCTCTCTCATTACACTACCCATTTCCACAAGAGACATTCTCCTAGCCTAGATTCTTTCCATTTTGTACCAAATATCTTTTTCCTTCCTCTCTTGTTCCTCCATTTCAGTCTTCAGAGCAGACTCTCCCCACGGGCCCGGCACAGCCCCCTGGGGCAGCCTCCCTGTGCAGTGCTGCCATGGGCACCCCTTGCTGCACTGTCCCCTCTGGGTGGGTGCTGCCAAATGCAGCCCTGATGTCTCCTTCCTACCACAGACACGCACAGCAATGCAAGAGGAAACAGTGCCAGAAAGGATGCCAGGTTCCCTCCCTCCCTCTCTCTCCCTGCTAGCAACCATCCCAGCCAGGGGCTGGATGGGTCAGGAGTAACATCAAGCAGCCCAGTATGGCCCCACCACCTCTGCAGCAGCCTGCAAGCGCCAGCGGTGGGCAGGCCTGTCTGCTGTGGGAGGTGCCATCCAGCCTCTACATACTCATTTCTGTGGGCCACCCCTTGTATCGCATTGAGCTGCCATGGTTATGACCAAAATGTTGGCTCAGAGCCCCATCTTTGTGGCCCTGGGGATGACCCTGCCGGGAGCCGCTGGGCACCCTCACCCTGGGCCGACCCTCCTGAGTGGTTGCGTGGGGCAAGAGAGGTCATGTATTGCCCGGTTCGTCACCACCAACTATGCTACTCTCTCTCTCCCTCTCTCTCTCCCATGCCTTTCAATTTCTCTGGGAGATGTCTGGAAGTGTATGTGCACTTAGGGAAATTCCTGCTTTACTAAGCGGCCTGCAGTTTTATCATGCTTATTCTAAGAGGAATTAACACAAAATTCCCAAGCCCATTGTATTTCACATTGCCTGTGGAGAGAACCCCCAAACAAGCCTATTTGAAGCACTTGTTTTGTCTATTACTTATTTAGCTGCCAATGACAGAAAGAAGCATCCAGGGAAAATGATATTTTGCAAGACCTTGAATTTTACTTTAGTCACTTGTGACAAAATATCTGAGTGAATTTTAACCTATTGAGAGTTTTGGGTCTCCCTTCTATATAAAAAGAAGTAAGGTCATTAAAAGAAAATAGTTTTAAACTATGGTCACATAACAATCCATGTATAAAGACCATATAAAAATAATTCCAGACATCCTTTAGTTGTGGTGGTTTAATTTCTGGAAAAGTTGGGTTGTTTTTTTTTTTTGAGTTTCCAGTTACAAGCCAAAAATCCACATTTCCACACTCAAGATATAACAAAGGCCTCTGAAATTGAAACAAAGGGACAAAAGTGACTTTCTTTTTAAGAATCTGGTAGTTGACGGGGCAGTACTATGGGAAACAGATGAGAAACACAGACTCCAACTGAGCTCTGTGAAACAGCCAGTCCCTGTTACGAGACAAAATGGCAGGCATGTAGAGCTTCTCTTTATTTTTGCTGCTTTTTTTTAACGGTCTCTTTTATGTTTCGGTTAGGAATTGCAAGGAATTCTTTTGTCTGGAAGGGCTATCCTGTCCATACCTACCCAAGGTCCCACACAGCCCTGGGAGAAGCACAGCTGGCTGCACAGCCGGGCAGAGTTAATGGGCACTCAGCCCCGCGCCCGGCCCAAGCTTATGGGAGGGACGAAACACGCAGCTTGGCTGCAACCTGTGTGCAAGACAGCACAAGCACACAAGGGAGGACAGTTTCAATAATATGAAAAAATAAGATGGCCCATGGAGAATTTAAGAGTCATTGACAACCAGCTGGTCACCGTGAGCTCGGTGGGACCAGTTCTCTCAGAGTTCCTGAATGTTGTGGGTTTTTTTAACAGGAAAGCAAAGTTAATGCCTATTTTTGCCAAACAGTTTAATTGAAAAAGGAAGAAACATCAGTTTTACAGATTGTTCCAAATATTTTCTTCCCTGAAAAGCATGTATTCATGCTTTAAGATGAGTCACCAGTGTCCTGCTATGTCTGGAGAGTGAACAAGTTAAAGAGCCAAACCTGTTTCAGAGCAGTGGGGAGCAGGCAGTTGCTAAAGAGAGAGCTTAGTACTGGCACAGGTTACCAAAGGAGTCTGTGCAATTCCCATCCATGTAGATTCTTAGGAACAAATTAGACAAACAGCTGCCAGAAATGATAGGTGGGTGTAAATCAGGAGGGAAGGACCGTATCTCACAATCTCTTACAGTTCTACATAGCTATGAAGAGACACATCAGGAAGATACTTTGCATTTCATTATCAGCCACAAGTGAAAGGAAAAAAAACCCAGCACTTTCTACTAATTTACTATCAGTCAGAGCACACAGTGATAACTCAGTAATTATTTCTCCTGTTACCCAGAAATTATGTTCATAGGACAAATTTACATCCAGGATTTGCCTACTTTAGAGTATGCTGCTACCTGCCTGTGTAGTAACTCACTCTGATGAAGGAACATAATGTATTTTAGCAGGCCTGGCCTCCATGTAGTTTAGAGTTGAGCATTTGAGGGCTCTGGGCAATTACAGCAATTAAAATAGAAAAAAAAAAAAAAAAAAGAATCCTTGAGAGCCTAATTGATAAGGGAGCCTTATTAGCTGGTATGAATAAGTTTGAAGATTTACATTCTGTACAGAGAAAGGTCCTTGGTTTTGCTAATTGGGTAATGATGCAGCAAAGCCTTTGGACCTTGGCCTATTTATGTAGTAGCTGGACAGTTACAACATTAAGGATTTTGATGAAATATTTCAGGTTCACTTGACCCTACACATGTTAATATTCAAGTGCTGTAATTATAAACTAATTGACATTTAAGCAATGCAATAAACTGCCCCTAGTGCATGCGGGACATATGACCATATATGATTTACAATAACTATAAAGCAGCTTGAGTTACAAATGTCTTGTTTAAGGAATTGTTCTTTGAAACTTAACCCAAATTTATTTTTTCTTTGCATTTCTTGGTCACCTGTTTCTGCCAGGATAAGGAAATTATGCCAAAAAAAAAAAAAATGTGATGAGCTGTTAGAAAGCTGTTGCTCTGCATAAAGATTTTAGCAATAAAAGATTACTGATGTTGCACCCTGGCTTCTGCAGAAATAAAACAGTGGGGTTTTTCATCATAACTTCTGTAATAACTTAAATGTGAGTAGCAAGAGATGAAACTAGCAAAAAGTCACAAATACTATTTGGGTTTTATCTAGTTTCAGTCTAACCTGAAAGTCCATATGCTGGGTCAATAGTTTCTAACAGAGACCAACATGACATTTTTTCATCAAGGAGCTGTAAAAACAAGTGATATTCTGTTGTAGTTCAGAACTGGGTGGTGGATATGCCTGGAAAGCCTAGTTGGAGAAGCCTTCATATGGACTTGGCTTGCTCTATTGACGTACTTACCAGTTTACTGTGGACATACCACGACCTGCTTCAGAATTTGTACCATGCTTACTTAATAAATTCACACTTTGCAACACAGGAAAAGACCAGGCAGCATGATATCAGTTACAGGAAGACCTGCAAGCCAGATGGGAAGGAACAGAGACATCCAACAATACAGCCAGATTGCTGAGCTAGCTTGGTACAGAAGAGTAACCATAGTTCATTTCTTCCCTCATCTCCATGAGCCTTCACGCCTGATTGGCTTTGAGAAATCCTCCTTCCCAATGTTTGAGCCTGTTCACAGTATGTGGCATACAGTTTCTATGCAGAACTATATGACCTCAATTATGGAATGCCCTAAGTTCCTTGTCACAGGAGGAGTGGCAATTTGGAGGTGCAGGGGACCATACTCCCCTCGGAGTAAAGAAAACAGCCAAAAGATCTCATTCTTCCTATGGCTCCTGCCCTAGAAAATACCCTTTCATCTCAAGGGAGAATCTAGGAGACTGAAATGGTCCAACTAAACAAAGAATTGTACCATGAGTAAAAGCTAAAAGAGTGACTGTGCTTGCCAGCCATTGCTGAACTAAAGATAGAAGGCTTTGCTAATGCATTGACCCAGAAGATATGAATACATGAAAAGAAGGCATTTTCCACTGTCTACAAATGGAGAAATTCTGGAAGAAGGGCTTGATGCCAAATATTTTTCTAAGCTTGGTGTGTCAGAAGGGCTCTGGCAAGTGCCTTTAGAAAAACAGCTCATGTTTGCACATATTCACCAACCTTTTTGGGAGACAGTTTCTTCAGACTGCCAGTTGGGTTGTGCTTGGCACCTGAGACATTTTACTGGAAAATACAACATGTTTTTGTTGCTGTAGAAGGTAGTAAGGTTTACAAAGATTATGTTTTGGTCTGAGGAAAAACAGTAGAAGTGCGTGACGGGGGACTTAAAGTAGAAAGAGCTGATGTTTCTGGCTAAAGTTAAACAAGCAAAAGTCTAAACTAATGAAAATAACGTACCTAGGAGAAAAATTAATGAGGAATACAAGCAGACCACAGGACAGCTGAGGGCATCACAGACTTGCCTGGTCCAACTAACAAGGAAATGGAATAAAGATTTAATGGAATCATGAACTTTGTAAGGATATTTGTGCATAAATTAGCTTAAAAAAATGTTTCTGATTCTCTCGGGAGTACATCTCTTGCAGCTTTAGTATCAGTCTTTCAGATAGCTATACAGGACTGGCCCACAGCCTGTCACACATACAGCAATTTCTGAAAAGGCAGGGATGTTGGCCTGTGGCTATGTGAGTATTTCTCTGCCAGGCTGCAGCTTTGCACTAGGAAAGGTGTTTTTTTTAGAAATGAGAAACTGTAAAGCAGTACAAATGCCAATCTTCTTTGACCTCAAGCAATGATCTCAAGTATGTCTTTCAGTAGTATGATGGTCCTAAGGTCATCACACCATGTCCTTCCTAGTCCTCGCAGTGTACCCAGTTACCTCACATATCTCCAGGGTGGATCATGCCCTTGACCTCTGACTTTGTGGCAGCTCTGCCAGTAGACAAGCTTCAAGGGTTTGCCTGCTGCTGTAATTTTTACAGTGGGCTACTTAGATTTAAGGATTACACTAGGTGATAAAGCCTTGTTATGAACTATGAGGCCTTGTTGAGACCTGCTCGGATTTGGACAGTAAGAAGGGTCTGGGCTACTGCAGTACAAAGAACAGGAGAAGTAGGAAAAGTCAATAGAAGGGAAAGTGCTCCTCTATTAAGATCACTATAAGAACCTATTGTCATGTGAATCTCAGTCTAACCAAGCTGCAGACTTTTATACATAATGCGGCATCTGTCTTCACTGATCTCCTCATTTCCAATTTCACTTAAAAACACATGTCTAATCAGTTTGAATTCTCAGTTGCACAATCCTTGTGATCTGTCTGGCAGACTGCTCCCAAGAAAACCAAAAGCCCAAGTATCGCCTGTACGGCGCCTGCATGTTACTCACGCGGTGCCCAAGGACAGTGTCGTGGACAAGGCCAAAGCAAACAGCTGTGGAAGGGTTTTGACAGTCTTTGTATAGATCAGCAGCAAATCTTTTGGTACAATTTGCTGTGGTCACAATTGCAACATTCTTTTTCTATGCAGTTGTAACACAATTGATCTTTTGAATTTCAGTCCGTTGAGGAGGGATTCCCTCACAAGCAATGGGGAAGAGAACCGTGCAAACGTTGAATTGCAGGGAATGAGTCAGTGGTGGTTTTTCATCTAAATGGAGTAATAGTGAAGATTTGAACTGGATGTCTGATATCCATATTTTCTAAAATAGGTGCCTTTCCCCAAGTGGGGAAAGAACCCTAAATGGGAGGACCAAATCTTTCACAGTCACATGTTTAACAGCAGGAACCTAATTTACATACACAAGTATGTACACTATGCATCATTGATGCTTATTACTTCATTCTCCAAGATGAGCACACAAAACAATACCCAGTCATCAGCTATCTCAGGACCTGGGCTCCCATCCCCCAGACTAGATTAGAAATGTGCACTGTTAAATAAAAGGTGTTGACATGTCCCATAGACAAAAAATGCTTACCACTAAAAGAAGAGCACATATAGGCAAGGCTATGGAATGGGACAGAAACAGGTATAGCCTAGGGATCAAGGTCCAGCAGCAGAAGCTATCTGCTATAAGACTTAGTCTCCAGCAGTACTTACCCATCTGTAACGACTGGGAAGCTCCAGAGCTTTTCAGAGTTTCTGCAGTATGTGATTTTCCTACATCATCATCATAAGCCAATCATCACAGATATTGCATTAACATCATGCTCTTAATGAGGGAATCGTTAAGATGGTTTAAACCCTAGGGATGTTGCCCACCCCCCAACCCTCCACCTTGCCTGTGAAAAGTCTTGGTTTCGCTTCTCAGCCTGCCTGACCACTGCCATCCCAGGTACACATGAGCAGTTTGTACAACAGTTACACAAACAGGTCCTCACCATGCAACTGACTTCAAAGACCTTGTCACAATATTAGCCTGACATTAAAACCTCGCCACCAAAGGTAGGATTTCTGGCCTTTGGCTCACAGCTGAGAATAAGACTGTACTAACAAGATTCTCCTCAGGTTTTTCTTGCCAAAGCTGAGGTCAGCCCACAAGACCTGCCTTGACACCTGCTCCAACAAGTGCACCCGTGAGACTAGCTAGCACCACTAAAATAGGCTCTTCAGTGGGAGGCACGCTTGTTTGCCTGACACACTGCAAATACTCGCAGAGCTTTCCTCCCAACTCTCAAAATGTAACACACTGCTCATACTGAAGTGACACATTTTCTATTTCTTTACATTTGGAGATCCTCCTGCGTTTTTTTCAAACATGGCTCTTGTTTGCTGCACCTCAATATTAAAAATTTTGGAAGTTTTGCTACAACACATCATCCCCAAAATGAATGTGTGTCGTCTTCTTGTCAGATTCTTCCTATGCCCTGTAATCCTACTCTTATTTGCAATATTTTCTTTTCTTTTTTTTTTTTTTTTTTCCTATATAAGGATCTTTAGACGTTAATAGATACTGCACGCTTTGCCCATGAGTAATTTTGTGAGGCAGTTTGAAAATGTTGGGACAAACTATTCTCCGTTAGTAGATGTTACTATGACATGTTCTTTACGGCAAGTACATTTCCAGTCTTCCATTTTATCAGGTTATCAGATTCTGTTTAAGGATTTATTCTGAAAAAAAAGTGTATGTAGTTCAACCGTGCAGCTTTCTGCTCAAAGTGGTAGGTAAAATAAATCAACAGATAGTAAATGGATACTTTACTTTTTCATAATATTTTCCCTTATAACACAAGAGCAAAAACTTCACACCATTTAAGTCACTATTTCCCATAGGACCAAAACACAATCCTGAAAATTCTGTGAATTGCTGAGGATATTAAACACTGAGGATAAGATTACAGAGAAACAATGCAGCCATTTTGAGCTGAGCTTTCCCACAGTGAAAGGTTCAGTGAGGCCCAGCTGGTTGTTTTGACTTCAGACACTGACTCAGGGATTGGAAAGTTGGACACCAAGGGTGGAGCAGAGAAATGATTTGGCAAGCAAAAGGAAAAAATTAACCTTTTTCAGTCCACATGCTGTGTACTGCACCTACCAGCCACTGCAGGGTCTCAAACCAGATTAGCTTGTGTATATAACTGTGTTTAATAGCATGCAAGTGATGATAATTCTTAATTTTCTCTTTCTTTGTTTGTGTTGTCTTAAGCTGGAGGTCTGGAAGCAGCTTATGTACACTGTATATCTTAGAAGGGCCCAATCCTGTCTAAACGTCTCAGTAGTGCCATGACACAAACAACTGCAAGTTATGACTAGAGAATAAAACTGCAGAGAACCATCTGAGGTTCTAAAAATTCATCTTCCGTTTTCAGAGGCCTTTTCTTTATTTCCTTGTATTTGAAGTTTATTCTGAATGTTTGGGTTTTTTAAGAAAATTGAACACGCTTTCTGCAGGTACCTTAACAGAAGAACAGCTATTCTCATCGTTTCCTTCCTTACATGGTATAATATTTGCTCACTTCTGCTGCTTTCCTGAACAAAGCATGCTCAATAACATACACAGATGCACTCAGAAATGCAGGCACATTCCTTGCAGATAATGTGACTGTTGCTTCCGACTTGCTCTGGAGCAAGAGATGGGCCAAGGGGAAGTGCCCCCGCCGGGGAGGGCTGTGACAGCGGGGCTGGCGTGCAGCAGGGAGCCCTGGCAGCTGTGGGGAGAGGGGGGCAGCTGCTGGAGCCCGATTGGGTCTGCTGGGGGGAGATTTGAGCATGGGCTGCTGCGAAGGCGAGTCGGTAAACTCCGCCATGCCCTTTCGCTGGCTAGAGAGCAGCTGGGATTTCCAGCTGCATGCAGGGCTGCTGTTATATCCGCAGCACATACCAGTAAGCAGGAGGCAAGTAGACACCTTGTCGCTGATGTATAGGCATCGCTTTGTTGTGCATTCCTGGTGCCTGCAGGATTCTGCTGACTTTACGCTTGCTCAACTCCCAGTAAGATCAGTGGCAACTTTGCCTTCATTGAGATCATAATCCCAGAGCCTCCAAGAGGGAATATCGACAGACAGTGCCAAACCACTTGGTGTTCTGTGTTTAAAAGGCTGTGCAGGCTCGTGGATACAGCAGAGGAGAGTAATTCGGGTGTATTTATTGCTGTAGCGTGACTCTGACAGTACCATCTAACCTAGTGCATCGTCTTGCCCAGCTGGGGCACACAGGCTATGATGGGTGTGAATTCCCAGTTGGAAAGTGTGTTGAGATGCTTCAGAGAAGCAAACAGTTGTTTCCACAGAGTTATTGTTCTCTGAAGAGAATTATTACTTTTACAACTGAGAACTATCAGCTTTAAACAGAGATTTCTGTCTTGGCCTCTCTCTTCTTGCAAGTGAAGTATTTTCTTATACTGAGGAAGCCTCAAAGGCATTATTAGTAACATATTTTCTTTCCTCTTTCTAAAATCCCACTTTTCAGTTTTCTTTCACTATCCAGTCTCAGGTTAGTGAGTACTGACAAATACTATCAACACATCTTGACAAAGAATAAAGTTCTGTCTAGAGCCATTTCACTCCCTTAAACATGTTGAACTAAGAAAGCTAAAGAAGAAGCGGGGGTGGGGGAAGAAAGAGAGAAATGAGAAACATTTCCAAACATAACATAAAAGGTCTTGCCTTAAGACCATGGATTTCCTTTTTGGTACTTTCAAAGAATGCGTCTTTAGTTCTCTTTGGCTGTGTGACCAACAGTTGTGGGGTGTGTCTGTGGTTTTCTTCTCTTCACAGTAACGCTATTGTTCAGAAACTGCAGCCAATTTATGGAAAGAGGTGGAATGTTTATGTAACTTACTTTGCTTTAGACAAGAAATAAAAAAAAATTAAAAAAGACTGGTGGAGGAAGGCCAGTCAAAACAGGATTTTTCTTCCTTTCTGGACACAGATGTTGAGAGAAAAAAAGCCAGCTCTGTCTTCGCGTTAAGCTAAACAGCATTTCCATTTTTAGACACTTTTTTTAATTAAGTAGGTCAGAAAAACAAAATCAGCCATTAGATTAGTGCTATAATTTACTTGTTTCAAAATGTGCCATGTTTGAGAGCTGCTCTGTTGACATGCTTACAACACCATAAACTGAGAAATAGATATATTAGGGTCAGATGATACCACTTTTGCCTAGACTGCTGTGTCCCAAACATATAGTTGGCAAGTACTGCTAGACTGCAGATGGCGAGTGTCTCTTCATAACTAGACTGGAGTTTCCTGCCATTTCCAAATTAGCCGAGCTACAAATACGGTTTTCAAGTCGCAAACCAAAACAAGGTAGCCAAAAGAACAAACCTTCTTATTTATGTGTCCCCACTGTCTGTACTGCAAAAGTGGACAAGCTAGGATCACCAAATTTCTGCCTTACCTATCCAGTGCCCTAATGCCTTGCTTGAACTCTTCTTTAACTGCAGTACCCATACAAAACTTTAGGTCAAATTCAGCTTTTCTAATTGGACAAAACTTTGATTTACTGCAGTTTTTGATTAAGTAAGAAGGAGGATCTTTAAAGCTTAGGGTATCCTCAGGTGGGCTCTCATGAGCTTGCATTTGTTAGGTTGGACCTGACCTGAACTAGACAGGTGCAGCTCACCTGAAGACAGCACATTTGCATCAAAAATATCTCAAAATGAGGTTTTGAATGTAAGAAACAATTTTCAGCCATCACTCAACACCATCACAAAACATATCCTCTACATATCGTAGTACCACCAGCATGAAACCAAGTGGGCATGGATCCAGGCTGCACAGACACCAGTACTGGCAAGACTGGATTGCAGAGTCTAAATTCAAATTTTGGTCTTTGTTTCAGACATACACACAGAAGTCTCCCAAAAAACAACATGGAAAATATTATAAATAGAAAACAGAATGGGGTTTGGTGGCTCAAAACCCCAAGTGAATGCAGTGTTCTCTTAAGCCACAAAAAACACAGAGCTTGAGAGACACTGAGGAAGCTTCCCCTGCCAAAATAGTTCAGGCTTGACAGGGAGAACAGTTTCTGGAGGACGATTCTGTTTCTATAATTATCTGGTCCTTCACCTCACTAAGACCACCGGTTTATTGCACTGGGCCAGTAAAGGCTTCCCAGGTGCCAGGAATATCCAAGAGTTTCCACCCTAGCCCAGTGCTCAGGTGGCAGAGAACTCTTAACCTATTACCGAAGCCGTAAGCCTTTCAAGTGCTGTGAGAGGCAGGGCTGCACCAGCGTGAGTGAGGGCTGGAAATTGTTCCAGCAACATTATTCAGCTTGAAACCCCTACCCAAGTGTGCAGAGAGTTTATTTGACCCAACGGGCCAGATTGAGCTGTGATTGCCTTACCTCCCCGCCAACTGCAACAGAATTGCACAAGCATGAGCAGAGTCTGGTCCAATAACAAGTAATTTGCCATATGGAAGCTACTGAGCAGACATCTGCAGGACACCAAAAGTGCTTTTCTATATACAGCGCTGAGTGCTACAGTTGTGCATTCTGCAGAGACTCAGTTTGCAAAGGGATAGAAATGAAACATTATTTAGGGTTTTGGTTTCTTGGCCTTGAAAACTGGAATCTGAAAACAATTAAAGCCCAGTGCCATACCAAATCAGTTATGCAGTCATTCCTGGATTTTCCCATGGAATTTTTACATAAGAATTAGGCTGTATTTGATGCAAACTAACACACACACAAAGAATTATGCTGGTCAGAGGCAGGCCAGCTTATAGATGAGCTTCAGGAGTTTTTGCAAATGCATGTAAAAATCACCCAGAGGCGTACTGAAACTCACTGCTAAAAATTACTAGAAATTTGATGACAGCTCACCCATTAAAAGTTCTATCATGCCTTACATCTTGTCCCTGAGAGATGGTTTTCCACACCCTCCCATTCAGGCATTGCTTATCTTCTCTGTCACTGCAGATTTCCCTCTCCAGCCCACCTTGCACACTCTGTCCCACAAACTGAGACACTGGAAATACCCTTCCCATCTCTCTTCAGACACCTTTCGGCCGTGGCATTGCTGGGGGATGGGGCAAGCCCTGTGCTTTTTCAAGGAATGAGCAACCTTTGATGGTAGGTTGGCCGCTGTCCAGGAACACACAACGAAGAGGCTCCCTGCAGCTTTCTCAGCTCTTTGTGTACCCGTGTAGCAGCTGGGCAAAATCTGGCCTCACAATGGTGTGTCTGTAATGACACAACCAAATCCAGTCCTAGCATGGAAGGGAAACGCTGTCCAACTGGAAGTCAAGCTTTGAATTATAATGGTGCCCTCAGACTCCAGATATCTGAATCAGCTGCTTCCCCCCTCACTCAGAGCACTGTAGCTAATGTTTCTTTATCCCATTAGAAGTCCAATTGCCTTGAGAGGAAGGGATTTCTGCAAATCTTTTGGAAAAGCGGAATTTTCAACCGTGCAAAAGCATGAAAAAGACAGCATATTCACCAGGCAGGAGAGTCAGGCAATCAAGTCTCTTTAGTTTGCCTTCATTGCAGGAGACCTGGTGCAAACTCCTAGTGAGCATGGCTGTGCAAGAGTAGGTCTCTGATTATTTTCTAGTATCCTGTTAGCACATTTGATTCTCTTCTCCAGCCCATTCACGAGTACCAAACCAACTATAAAACTCACTAGACTTAGTGACAGGTGTTACAGCTGACCTGTAGAAGAGTCCTGAAGGCAGCCTTACCCAGACCTGAGATGTGGACACAATAGCATGGAGCACAGAGTCACCACGGTGGTCTGGCAAAAAAAAAGAAAAAAAAAAAAAGTTTTCCATTTTGAGCCTTTTACAGTTAACTCCAAGCTTTTCTTTCATTGAGCCAAATGTTGTCATAATTTTCACTGCATTAATCTCTAGAGTTCAAATCCCTTTTTTAACATGACACTTTGGATGTGAGATGACAAGTGTTAATATTCATTATTCCACAAAGCTATAAATATCCTGAGGTATAGCAACTCACTGGAAAGGACACAACCAAAATGATTTCTTCAGCCCTGTGCTTACATTCAGATCTTCATCGCAGATACTGTTTTTCACATACCGAAATGCTTTTGTTGCACTTATTTTGGCACTAAAGTTCACTCACGAACTTTTATTTTAATGGCTACTTGTAAAGTTATATTAAAATATTCAGTCAAACTTTCCAGTTCACAGTAGGCAACTTGCAAACACGAACTGACATTCAGCCTATACACCATTATCCTGTTGCAGTGCATGAAGAAAAGGAGTCATTTGAGAAGCTACTGGAGTTTCCCTACTGAATTTTTCCTACAGATTCTTTTTCTAGCAAGATCTTACTTGCAAAGTGTTTTCCCATCAGAGGCTTGCCAGATTTTTGGGGCAACGCTGAACAAAGGTCTTACCACCTTTGTAACACTAAACAGCATTTAGTCTCTTTCATAAACTTGATAGTCTGTAAATCTGAGATGGTCCACACCCTCTGCATTCCTGTGTCACATACTAACAGCCTCTTCTTTAATTACAAGGTGTGGCATTTCTGGACAAGAGACAGCTAATCCTCCAGACCTGTGTGTTATTTACATTTACCCTAGAATTTCTCCTTTATGCAAAGCTTTGGCTCTGAAACTGCAAAGGTTAAACCTCACCGACAAAACCTCTAGCTCATGGCCACACTTTGATGCCATTTAATATTCTGGTTTGCTAATGATTAAGTAGAAGTGTTCTGAATGTACATGATTCAGATCTAAAAGCTGGGAGGTATTTGGATCTAGGAGTTTGGTTCACGCTGGTGTCTGTTACAAAACGCAACCATCTGCAAAACTAAAACTTCAACAGGAGCCCATATTATCATTTTACTTTAAACCATGCTCAACTGCAATTGTCTTGATGAATTCTTGATTAGGGGGAAAAAAAAAAAAAAAAAAAAAAACACAAAAAAACCCAAAACCAGAGCTAAAGCTTTGGGTTTCTTACATAAAACACAGAAGACACGCTGGCGAACAGCTAGTGATTTCGGCTCCTGTAGCTGGGAAAGCAGCATTGCCTGGGTGTGCACGCTAACCTCAGGCTGCGCAGCCCCCCGGGACGCCCCGCCAGGCGGCTGGGAGCCCCCAGCTCTGCGGGCCGGGCTGCCCTGGGCTGCTAATGGGGGACTGGAGGCTGCCAGGGCCCTGCTGTGTGGGAATGACGGGACCAGCCCTGCCAAGCTGGCAGAGCTCGGTGCTGGCTTTGCTAGAGCTGGTAGCTGAAGCACACCTCGCCCGTGACTGCCAGCACAGGGGAGGACGGCTTCCCGCAGAAGGGCGGCCAACACTCCTCTTGGGCCAGTGCCCACCGCGCGCTGGGCTGTTTCCTCACCTCCGTCCAAGTCTGTCACCCACGGTGCTTCCCACATCCCACAGCTTCAGGAAATCCAAAAAGCCTCAGCCCCAGCCTTCCTGCAGCCACACATGCCTCCTCCCCGCCTTTCCCTGAAATATTTCTCCTGTTCAAGAGCTTCTCTCTTGCTGCCATCTTTTCAGCCTGAGGAAAAAAAAAAAACAACACCCACACCTCCTTCCTCTCAGCTCTGAGAAATCCCTGCTGAGCATCACCCTTCCCTGGGGTACAACAGTGTGGGCAATGCTTGACCAAGAGCGAGTGCCAGAGACTTACTTGGTGGTGAGTTGTGACTTCTAAAGGAATAAGATTTCTGACCCTGGCCATGCACACAAGTGACAAAGGTCCTCAGGCTGTAACGAACCCTTAAAAGGCAAAAACTGGTTCAGGACTGAAGCACTCTGAGGCTGAGGCAATGATTTTGCCACAGTGTAGCACACGCTGAGCACTCACATCTCCACATCTCAATGTACCCTGTGCAGCAGTCCTGGCACCACGAGGGTACTGCAGCCCCAAGATTCATGTCACCAGTGGCCCACCACCACCCCTCTCAAACATCCCTCTCCCTCCTCCAGACACCCTGTTACCACACCTCTGGCTGCCTCTGCCACAAGCCTGGCTTGGCAGTGCCTGCCCTGGCGCATGCTCACACATCACGCTTGGTGTCTCCAACCACAGGTCCCTCAGGCAGCAGCAGACACCCCCAACACATCACTGCTGGGTTATGGAGAACAGAAACTTGACTTCAGCTCCTCAGAAAGGACTTTAGGACCATCTGAGTGAAAGCCATTGCACTGTGTGTCCGTGGCAAGGTGCTGGCAGGGAGGGCTACAGGGGAAAACTCTATGAGGAGAGGCCAGGGCTGCCCATGTGCCAGACACAGCCAGTCCTAGCCAACAGCCGAGCCCAGCAGCCAAGACGGTGGTGCCTGAGGGAAAGCATGTGAGAAAGAGAGAGCCCTGCAGACATCCAGGGCAGAGAAGAAGGTGCTGCAGGCACCAAAGCAGAGATTCTCCTGTGGAGGACCATGATGGAGCAGGCTGTCCCCCTGCAGACTGTGGAGGGACCATGGTGGAGAAGTTCACGAAGGACTGCAGTTTATGGAGAGGACCCATGCTGGAGCAAGGGAACAGTGTGAGGAGGAAGGAGTGGCAGAGAGGAGCTGTTATGAACTGACCACAACCCCCATTTCCCATCCCCTGAACCAGTCGGGGGCAAGAGTTAGAGGAGTTGGGAGTGAAGTTGTGCCTGAAAAAAGGAGGGAGAGAAGGTGCTGATTTGTCTTTTTTTTTTTTTTTTTTTCTCATTATCCCACCTATTTTAATTGGTTATCAATTAATTTTCCCCAAGTCGAGTCTGCTTTGCCCATAACAGTAACTGGTAAGTGATCTGTCTTTATCTTGACCTATGAGCTTTTCTTCATCTTATTTCCCCCCCTGACCTGTTGAGGAGGGAAAGGGAGATCATGGCTGGATGGGCAGCTGGCAGCTGGCCACAGTCAACCCATAAATTGGACCAACCACAGGAGAGAAGGAAGAGAGAGGAGGACAAGAAGAGAGCAGAGTTACCCCAACACTGCAGTCCAGACCTGGTGCTCATGATGCTTCCTGATGAATTGGGGCATTATCTGAGGACTGCCCTGGACACAGAGACCCACTTCAACACGCGCCCATCATGAGGTTGAATTTGTGGGTTTGGAAGTTAGTTATGTACAAGGGCAAGGCTATCCCTGCCTCCTGCCCAGAGACAGTGTTTTTATATAGGACAGGATCTTTCAAAAGTCCTTTGAAGGGAAGGATAATGAAAGAAATCAGAAAAGGCACAGATTAGTAATCCACAGCATAACTGGAAAGACGGTGACAAGAGATCCCTTCTGGTGTCACTAAGAAAGCTAGTACAAAATATCAGGGTGGATTTTAGTTCATAACCTTTGCTAACCAGTGTATCTTTTGGCAGATGCAGCACTACTACGTTAATGCACTCTGCCCTTTCTACCTAGGACTTCTTTCGCCTGACTTCCAACTCCACTGCTTAAGAATGCCAGGCAAGCACATAAACTGCCTCTGCTCTGCGGCTGAGTGCAGCAGAAAATTTATTAATGGAAAAAGAAGAAACGCAAAAGGAAGATTGTCTCTGGACATAGCCCATGCAAAATGTAACTTGCCATGACACAGCCCTGAAAGGCACTACTAGCAAAATACCCTGGCATGTTACAGCATCCTCCCAACTTGTATAAAAGCTGCTTTATTGCTGATCTCAGTTTACTCTATTCCCAGGCATAACTGAATTGTGGTTTTTTTACAGGTCGTCTGGCCTCCCCAGTAAGTGTTCTGGGCCATCATTAAGGCTGGGTAAGGCAAAGCTCTGACTTTGTATTTTCTTTCTTCTTTTTTTGCAGATCTTCTTTCTAGCCTTTTATCAGCTGATCTGCAGAAACTGCAGAATGATATGCAGTCCTTCTCCTGAAGCAGTCCGTGGATAACCAACTGCTTCTTCTTCCTCCTGGAGCCAGCAGCAATGAGTCAGTGGCTTGGGAGGGTGGACAGTATTACCAACATTGCACAGTCCCCCAAAACCCAACTGCCTCAGCTCCTCCAAGCCTCCCCTTCGCACCCCAAAATCAGCATTGGGAAGAAAATGAACTCACATAGAAAACCCACTTGCAAACTTCAGATCATGAAGAAGTTTCTGGGTGAAAAAAACCCACATCCAAACTCAGAATTACAGTCTTTGTAAGCAAAACTGCTTCCTTCCAGTTCCTCCAGCTTCACCTGCTTCCCATGCTTGACACAGCGAAAAATCCCATGAGAAGCTCATCTATTCATACCCAGGAACTGCTCATGTTACTAATGTGCATAATCTGGATGCAAAAAATCATCAAGACATTAGTGCATTCTTGAACCATATCCTGTCATATTCATTGCGGGAAGCACAGAAAAAAAAGTATCAACTTTTATGCAAAAACCTGACTTCTTTTATCTGTGCTGCACATAGTGAGCATGGAATACTAAGTTTGTGAGGGAAGTCTGATTTACCCAATTTGTTTGTCAGGACCCTCTGGTAATGTGGCATGAAAAAGGGAATTATTAATAAAAATGTTCGGAAAGTTGGGGTTAAGATAAAAACAGGGCAGGCCTCTGCTTCTGCGGCTGCGTAAAGACTAGTCCATACGTATGGAAAAGGACCATCAGGGAGAAGCCCAGATTAAAGAAAATCAAAGGAAGAGTGATGTGAAACTGGTGGTGAAATAAAGGAGGGAAATGGAAACTAATGAGAAGCTACTTATCCATGACTGGAGTCAGAGAAGTGAGGCAGCAAATTTCAGAGAAATACATTTCAATTCATGACCCAGTTACAGCACATTTCTCTCCCCTCTCTGTGTCCTGCCAGTCCACTGTTAGTGGCCCTTTTGCTGTCATCACATTCTTCAATTTACAGACAACATCCAGAAATGAACCTTCGATCGGGAGGAGAACACCAGTGCTATTCGCTTTCCTTTGCACCTGCTCCACAACAGAGGAAAGGCGACAGGCCACAGCTCATCTGACAGTTCATTGCTTGGAACCCATCAGCCCAAAGGTCAATGTAATTTCTGGGATATTCTTAAAGTTTATAAACAGCAGGGTGATGGAGAAGTAATTGCTGTGCAAGCCTACGTAGGCCAGGGGGTTGCTAACAGATCTATAATCATCTTTCAGCGTGACAAAAACGAATTTATGGACTGCAACTGCCCCCGCCACCTCGATGCTTTGCAGCTCACAAACTGGAGGAAGCACTTTCTGTAGCTCCAGGGAGCCGACTTTATCATGAAAATGTCTGGCCACCTCTGTCTTCATCACACCCAAGTCCCAACCTCTGCGCTTATAGAGAAATAGTGGGGGAGGATGCAAGAGAAAAATAGCCTCCATTCACACCCTTACATTCAAGAGGTCCAAAGCTATTTGTAATTGCTAGTCTCCGTCACTGCTCTGGAAAAGAACCTGTCTCTGATTCACTATCTGTATCTCTTGGCAGCAGCTTCTACAGAGGCACAAGGCAGAAACAAAGAAGCTGCATTTCAAATCTTCCCATTGTAGAGATACAAAGTTTGGACCTGGGTCCAAATTTCTGCCAGCAAAATCATGGCTCCAAGGCCACTGGCTGGTGTAAGTTTGGATTAAAACTCCAAAGAGGTTTGTCCTCTTCTAGAGAATATAAAATTTCACTAGTTAGAAGCTTAACGAATGATCTGAGCAAAGATTTCACAATGAATGTGTGATGATTAACTGCAGGATCACAGAGATTAAAGGTGGGAAAGAACTATTAGATCATTGCAGCCCTATGGCAGTTGCAGGGTTGTTCTCTGTAGCGTATCTTTCCCCACACCTTGTTCAGGCTAGTTTTGAGTGGCTCAAGCAAAGGCTCTCCCAGTTTCTTTCTGGAGGCTGTTCCACACTCAAGCAGATCTTGGTGATATTTACTTGATACTTAATTTCGCCTTGCTCTATTCTATAGCCAAAAGCCATCTTAAATAGTCCTTTTCCTCACTGGTGTCTTTGTGCGGCTGCTTTCTGCCCTTATGTCGCTTCGTAAATTCACATCTATTTTTCTGTTTGCTGTCATTTCCCATGATCAAGATCAGCAGAGAGTAAAGAGCATAACTCCATCTATGCTATGCCCTTTCCAACCTCCATTAAACCAATCTAGTCTTTCTTTGGACAGATGACATTGAATTTCTGTGGTTTGACTCATCATGTCATTTCCCGCTCCCACTTTTGACTCTTCATGAGGTGCCACCATGACAGAGAGCAGGACCCACCAATTAACGAGATGTAAAGATACAAGAAAGGCTTTCTCAGGGTAATTGTATTTGACAGCTTAGTGTGACAGGAGATAGATGCAGACTCGACCCGAGGCCCCATGGATGGCTTGAGGTCAGTTCCTGCTCTGACTTGGATCTGTAAGTTTTTTACTCTGCGTCCCAGGTTTAGGCATAAAGCGCTGCAGCTGGTGTTGATGAAAGGAAGTTTGATGCGGTCGTAATGTACAAAGCAGCGTGCTGCAACTAACTTCACAGACTGAGGCTGGGAAAAATACGTTCTCTCTTCAGGTCACGTTAATGGAATATTTTCTGCTGGATCAGGATCAGACATTGTAAGGTAGACATTGTCTAATACACAGAAGGATGTGGGATGAACAAATGCCAGAGTGAACAGTCCTAAATGACCCTTGCTTTAAAGAGCCCAGAGACAAGACAGAACAAGGCCAGGGCTCCAGGAAACAGCCCAGCGAATGTGTGCACACATGTGCGTGTCCTCCAACGAGCTACGCCCAGCCTCCCTCCGGCATGCCAGACAGAGCCTTCTGCTGCCTGCAGGCAGCCGACCTCAGAGAGGTTTCAGGTTCAGAGAAAATGACAGCGTAGCAGCTACATGGCTACACTCGCAGTTTTAACTCCGAGAGCTATCACAAATGCGAGTGCCTGGTGTTGATCCCAGCACTTCTAAATTTTCTGAATTCCCTGCTTACTGAAGGGTGAAATTAGACTCACGCTCACAACTTCCAGCTTACAGAAAGCAGCTCAGAGCAGGTAGCGGAAGGTATGGTGCACAGAGGATAAAAAAGATGATTGTGGGTGCAGAGAAATGTATTCCAGCAACAGACTTTGTTGTAGCAAAGTTCAGACTGGGAATTTGCATAAGGAAATTCTTTATGAAGGTACTCGTATTAACAACCTGAATTGCACTCTTAAGAGATTACAGCAGTTAGGGAGAGGTAAATGAGCTCTGTCAAAACAGGAACAGCTCTAAGTGATTCCCCAAAGCAGGATCGGGGCATGCACTGTGGCAGACTTCCTCCATATTCTGGCACTGGCTAGGGAAATTATGGAGGTGTTTCTCTTCTGCTTCAAAGCAGAGGGTCTGGCAGCAGTTCTTACCCAACAGTGTGGAGTTTGAAAGAATTTGAGTCAGAGCAGTGTTGATGCAAAGAAAAAATAAAGAAAAAGAGTTAAGGCTGTAGTTCAGCCACCACCAAATCACCTCCAGTTTCCCAGGTTCAAAGGCACAGGAGATGATGTGGTCATGTCCCTTCAACAGCCTCTGAGCATCAGAGAGATTTTAGGAGGAACAGAGCAGGGACAGGAGGGCCGACCCATGGGGTCACCTACAGTGGAGCACTGTGCTCAAGATGCATCTTCCTGTCAGAGCACCTTTGGGAGCCCTGTAGCCACACTTCTGGGAGCCTCAGCAAGACTGCAGCTCTTCTCCAGACAACCCTATGAGAGCCATAAAGGCAGCTGTTTCTTCCACTAAGTCTCACTCAAACATCAGCAAATCTTCGGAGCAGAATCCGCATGTCCCAAGTAAGTCAGGACCCAGGACAAATGGACAGTTGGAGAAGACCACTTATGCACAACACAGGGTTGGGGCATGGAGGTCTTTCATACCGTGCAGATTTGGCTGTTACCAAACAGTTTCAAATATTTGCCATTCCTTCTAAGTGTCAGAAGTTGCATACAGATACACATATAGAAAGTCCACACAGAGAGCTCTCTGATCTTCCTAATCTTCTCCCGTTTCTCAGAGAAGGTTATGTCTTACAGACCTCTGCAGTACACTTCTGGCCCGAAGGAAGTACAGCGGGTCTGGCAAGTATCAAGGGTTTAAAGCACTGCAGCCAGCTGCTCTTGCTGATCCCAAAACCTTCTCAATTCTGCCTGATTTCTGTTTCCTTCGTCCAGATCTGTGAGGGGGAGGCAATAATGACTTGACGGGTGTCCTGCTATGGTATGTGGCCTAGCAGATCAACTCCGATCAGCCTTGCCCAAGGGTCTGCCCCTGCACCAGGTTACCGATCTCACTGGAGGTGTAACACAGCAGATTGTGCACCTGTCCTCTGCTGAGTCTGGCATGCTTTGCTTAAACTGACCATACTCCTCATGAAAGAGTGAAATTGGGATGAGAGAAGTAGTAGAGCCTGTTTTTCTATGTAAGTAGTGTGAGCTGTAGAAAATGGACACTGGTAATGGATATAGTCGATGAATCTATGTGGTTGTTATAGAAAGGAAGAACCCCTGTTCTGAAGCCGTGGATGAAACAGGCTCAGAGAGAACAGACCTGATGGTGCCTATGCAAGACCCAGAGTAAGCACCACTGCAGACCCTAAGAAAGATATTTTTCACACATGGGGTGAACCACATTTGCTGCGGACAGAGGAGACTGCCTCAGGGTCCGTGGCTGTGCACTAAGGACAGGATTAAAGCACTGTGGGCTGGCACTGCCCCACGCTCCCACACCTGCAGGGAGCTTCCCTGAGATTCTTGCTCTTTCACGTCTTGCCTTTTAAAATTTCATCAGTGCTCTTGTGTGGTGCTTTCTGCTCTCAGGCTGCAAAGAAAGCATTCTCTGCTGTAAAAAGAGTCAGTCTGTTTAAATGTTTAAATCTTTTTTTTTTTTTTTTTCTCTCTGCTGAAATGAATGAATGTAAAGCATCACCCAGTGACACTCCCTACCGCTGAATCCATCGGCACCCTTTGTGTTTTCCTGGACATATTTTCCTTATAAAAACCAGTTCCATCTTCTGCGCTGCTATGTGAAAGGCTCAAACAAATGTCACAAAACTGACTGACAGACTGTACAGGCAAAGCAGAGAACCTGACTGTGTTCAGGGGCTGTCAAGTGCACAAAGTAAACAAAAGAATAGATCTGTGTAATTTTTCCTCACAAATCTCTTTCAACTACAACTCTTATTTTAGACGTTACTTGTGAAGGAAAGCATAACACAATGTCAGCGTATTTTAAATGTAAAGAGTCTCATTAGTTTTGACAAATATGTTTCTCTGATAAATTTTATTATAACTATCAGAGGCATAAAGCCTAAACAATATTGTGTTTTTAGTAACCTAAACAACATTGTGTTTTTAGTAACCATTTGAAAGTTACAGCTTCCTAAAACTACCACAACCACTGAAGAACCATAATGTATTATTGTAATGTCCTGGTTTTCTCCTTCCTCAAAGCCTATCTCCAGCTCTTCCCCCAAGTTATCTCTGTTAGAGGCTCAGCAGCCTTCCTATTCCATGCACAACCAGAACAGAGCACTAGGATCTTCCATGCTTTTGCTCAGCTGGCATCTCCCTGCTTGATGAGGTTGTGCTGAATACAAATATCTGGGTGAAGTATACTCGGGTTTTGCAAAAATCACCACCACCATGGATGACAGAGCTTACACAGCTTCCTGCTGCAAGACAGACTGCCTGCAGGGCCAACAGAGCCACCCTCCTCAACTGGGATTTACTCTCCTGCCCTGCCAGCGGACTCTCAATCCAAGCCAGCAAGAGCAAGAGTTGCGTATGTGGGTTAGATTTTAAATCCCTCTTTCTGACAGCATGATGCAGCTGTGTGCTGCAAGCACGTCTGACAGACATTGGACCCAGGGGAAGATCAGCTCTGAAAAACCCTCCCTGGGATATTTTTGCTCCCTTTACTTCATTCTCCACATTTCTTCTAACTCCTGGGGTGGGTAATTTTCCTCAGCCAAAAACCAGACAGAAGGGGAGAAAAAAAGGGAAGAGAGAGATACGTCGCAGTGAGTGGGCAGCCAGGCCACAGGTGGGCATGGCACACATAAGGGGCGCAAAGCAGCTTATTTCACAACGAGCCAGGGAAGGGAGCACGGGTTTTGCAAATGCTACGGGTCGTAGCAGGCTCGTCCAGCCTCTGCCACAGGGCAGGAGCAGCCGTGTGGGGCAGCTTTGCTGCGGGCAAGGTGGGAGAGGAGTGCGCCATGCCTGGGAGCGCCCAGGGGAAGGCGCCCGGGCAGGGAAAGCAGCTTTCCACGGGGTTCATAACCTCTTGTGCAACTAAACCAGTACAAATCAGCAACGCCCCCACAGCACGCCTTTGCCATTTGCTAACAATGAAAATGGAGCAAAACATCAAATGTTTGCACCCACAGCTTTCTCCTTGGCAACCCACTGCCTGTGCACGGCTCTTCTGCCTCTGGGCTGAGAGGGGTGGAAGGTGGCTGCTGGGGAGGCTGGGGCCATCCGGCTCCTGTCCACTGGCCCAAGCACCCCAGTCCGTCAGCTGCTGTACACCAGGAAGAACTGGCCCTGTGTCCCCCTCGCACCCTTCTGCCAGCCGGGGGGAACTCTGCTCCTTTGCCACATGTGCCGGGCAGCCATGCCGACAGCCACTGGCACCTGGTTTTAGATGAACGCGCTCGCAGCATGGCTATGCTCAAAACATTGAGGATTTCTATATTTCTGATTAGAGTATTCAAATTGTTTTAAGTTTAAAGGTGGGAGGATCTATTTATTTTCATTTTATTTTGTGTTTTTCCAGTTCTACCTGGAATTTAGATTTAGATAATGTGCAACCGAACGTGTACAGGTATCCGAAGGCTCAAAATGCACAATGCAATACTATAATATAGCTCTTTGTTATGCTAATCATTTCTTCCCAGCTGCTCCAGCAATAAGCGCCAGCCCAACCTATCAAAGGGGAACAAAACCTCTAGGCAAGCTTTCTGCTGCAAGGTCCCTTACCTCTGCGCTCAAGGAGCTGGGGCTGCATCTCTTCCGGCACCTGTAAACCAAGTCGAGAGGTAAAACAACACAATTTAATATTGCAGCTCCAACGCCACTGGGAACATGAGCTAGGAATTAAAAAGTGATACCCCTCTTGACAGTCAGGTTGCCATGATTTACATTTTTCTCTCAGGTCCCCTCCCCCTCCACATGCATCTTCTCAGCACTTCTGAGCAAAGGGGAAAAATGAGGCAGTGTGGGAAAACACCCAGTCAAACCTCAGAGGCTCTGCTGAGGTTCTGATTTTGGCACCCACCAGGGTAGCGCTATGTGATCATGAAGGATTTTTAGTGCGCGGGTGTCAGATTCATGACAGCCATAAAATGCTGTGGTTGCATTATTTAAATTAAAATTAAGTTTCCAAATATTTTTTTTTTAAAAAAAGGTTTCATATATTCAAAACGAAAATAATAAAATTATCGGCCTGGTTGCCTATTATTTATGTTGATGTTCAGTTAAAAGAGTTTGTCTTGTCCCTGTGTTTCTAGAGCCTAGAAAGATATTTTATTGATAGCACATGGAAATATTCAAAGGGAAAAGGGAGCTTTGGCAGCTGGAAAGGGACTACTGGGGGCCACCGGCAGCTTGAGAGGCTCAGAAGACTGCTGGATATGTGGGGCAAGCTTGTTAGCTGAATGTCTTCTTTATAATGGTCACTAGTGATATACCTCAAAAGCCGACATCACACTGTCGTCTTTAAGCCTCAGAATTAGCAAAGGGGCACTTTCAATGGGTGGATAAATTCATACAACAAAAATTCTTGTCTCAGCCTTCGCGCCAAATAAGGAAAATGATCTGACAGTGCCCTACTCATGTTTTAAGATTTTCTTCGTGACTGTGATGACTATACAGGTTATTTTAAAGTTCTGGTATTGGAGCAATTCTGCAACGAAGGTACATTGCAGGACTGTGATAACACTACACACCTTACTTCTCATAGGAAACATGAAATGAAATTTGCCTGTATTACACTAACTAGTCTGTTGGTAAACCAGAATCCAGTCTGTTATGCAGAGGAAGGGGTCAAAGAAGGAATAATACATATTCAGCCTCCACAGGTAAAATGTAGACTGCTCAAGATTTAAAAATTGGTCAAACTGTATTTTCAGGATAATAATAACATTAACAGAAATTGAGAAATGTAGTTTGCTTTGGTCATACTTGTTGAGACTCACAGAAGATAAATTTGAGGAAAACATAATATTGACAGTACATTACACTTACAGGGTAGCAACGCTTAATGTATGTGCGCTGTCTGATGATTTGTAATAAAAGGACAACTGCATTTTGAGCCAAAACCACGCTACTTTATTCAAAGGAATAAAGGGCCCCATGGCAGCTGTATGGCTAAGAGGATGTGGCTGGTAAGTGGGGCCTACTCACAGAAATAAGTACAGAGGATTTCACCCTGAAAAAGCAATGGATGGAGGGGAAAAAAAAAATTTACAAGGGTTTTTAGGGTTGATGAAGGAGTAGAGCACAGGTTTTACACATATACTGAGACAGAAATGATTTTGAAGACGGGAAATAAAACTGGATTTGAAAATAACCTGCTGCTCAACTCCAACTCCCACTGGCAGAGGCTTTCCCTAACTAAAGGGGTAAACACAGAATAGCTGGTACCACGCTGTATGGGGTGGAGGGTGGGGATTGCCATATGAAACTTGTTCTGATTAAGAAAACTGGGACTGGGGGGGTAAGACCAAACCAACAATGACCAAAGCAGAGGGTGGTCAGCTGACACCACCAGGCATAAATTCTCCAAAAATCAATAACACAGCATCCTCTCACACCAGCCGAGACTCTGATTGCCTATCACCTGGCTGCAAAAAGTCTCTGAAACACCAGCCAGCAAACTGCCAGAGAGCATCTGACACCAGCCATAGTTCAGAAGTAAAAATGCTGTATTGGAAATAAAAGGTGGTGAGTGGACAGCGGAAAAAATGTTGTGGGGTCCCTCGGAGCTAGATGGTTACGGAAGAGGCATGGCCGCTGACCACTGCCACTCTGACACCCTCCTTTGCAATAGCTAGAGCCTGCAGTTGTTTCAGGAGGCAGACATGCCCATGGCATGGAAAGGTGAGCCTAGCAGGGTATTCCACAGGGAGGTAGCACTAAATGGATGGACCTTGAGCAGACAGACCATTTATCTCCTTTCTGCAAGGCTAGTATGACGGGTTAGATGCTCTCTCTGCAGTGAATTGGAGAATGATGTTATATTAATTGAGAATTACTAGCCATGCAAGAAAAGTTATTTTTCAAATTCAGTATCTCCCTGTTTGGGGGCTTTTGCCAGGTTTGGGGCTTTTTTGCTCATTGTGGGTACTTCTGAGTGTACGCAGACCACACATCTGTGACTTCTCCTTGCACTCCCTGCATTCCTCAGAGGTGGAATTTGAGCACAGAGATTAAAAGGAATTAATGTACTTACCTACCTGGCCTTTCAGCTGGATCTGGTGAGAAAGCTTTGCATACCTTGCAGTCTGCACCACTTTTGCAAAGCTGAGAAACTGAAACTCCGCCTTCCCCAGCGTACACTCACTTCCCTGCTATGACTTGAAGACTAGGAAGAGCAACAACAGGCCAACTACAGCCCCAAAGGCAACCATTTTCACATGGTTATTCCCCTGTTGTTTACTCTAACTTTCCACACCTGACCCCAGGCCCCCTGACATGCAAAGCCACTGACCCAAATGGTAGATTCAGTCTGCTTTTACAGGCACAGCTGCTTTGCTTCATGCTCTCTCTGGAGAGCCAAGAGGAGTGAAGGTCTCATCCTAACACCACTCAGCCTGGTTTGCGTCCAGTTCTCCAGTACAGACCTGGCTGGCCCAGTACACCTCGCGTTAGCAGCCTTAAACTGAGTGGGATTAACTGCTGCAAAGGCTCTCGGCACCCTGCCACGGCTGTGTTTACATTAGAGAAAATGGACCTCACAGAGACAGTTTGCAAACACCACAAGACGAACTTTTGTAAACTCCCTTGGTTTAGTCATCTTTCCCCATCTGTCAGAGAAGTTAAAGTGAGATTGAAAAAACACAGGAAATTACTGTGTATTCCAAGTAGTTGTGACTGAGCGGCTTGGCTGTTACATGGGATGCCTTGTGGAAGATTCACATCTCCTAACATTTCCAGCAAGATCCTCTCCAGTGCTTCCCTGGCTGCGATCTTTTAGCAGGCTCTGCACACCCCGCCAGGAAAAGCCTCTGGGGTGCTTCTTGCAGCTGCAGAAAACCTCATACGAGTACTGAGGAGCCCAAAAGGCTACCTCCAAGAAGGCGAGGGCAGCCCCTTTCTTCGAGGTGGCGAAGCAAGGGATAGCTGACGAAAAAGGTTAGGTCCCTTTGGGAGGCTTCCATGTGAGAGTTACATTCCCTGAATAAAAATGCCAGATGAAATCCTTTACCCCACAGCGGTTTAAACCCTTCTCTGATGTGACTGGCTGGCTCTTTTTGTGATAAAACTTCTTTTATCAAGGTCTCTGGTATGTGTAAGCAGCAATTGCATTTGCTACGCCTCTGGCTACAGCCTGTATCTCAAGAGGGCAACGAGTCTAACACAGGCTGGAAATCACCTTCACATCTCTGCTTCGGCCATGGCCCTTTAATCACCAGATCGCTGCCATAGTGGCAATCTGAGCTACCAGCAGCTGGAAAGGCCATTTAGCTGGGTGGGTCCAACAGGCATGGCCTTCAAGATGGGCCACAAAGCAGCCGAGACACACTGCAGCCTGGTTAGTTTGTTTAAATTCCCCCTGCACCTCTGAACCAGCTCCCTGCTTCCCCTACACGGACCTGAAGGCACCCAGCATATCACCTCGGCAGCGTGGCGTGGTCTTCAGTGAAAGGAGAGTCAGTAGATGAGAGGGGTAAAAGGAGGATGGAGGGTGCACAGGAAGATTAAATGTGAAAAAAACATCTCTTTACCACAACTTTGCTTTGGGGTGTAACACCTTCAGGACTGAAAGAAGCACTTCATTTCTGCAGCTCAGCCTGCGTTTGTTTTCTCTGTGGAGCCAGCTGCTACGCTGGCATTGCAAATCGGTGCCAGCTGAGGCTATTTGAGTGCTGGGGATGCTTAAGTAACTGTGTTTAAACTGTTTCAACAGATTAGCTAATCCAGTAAAAATAGTAAAATTTTACCAAAAGTATTAAGTATATATGAAGCACAATGACATTGTGCCACATGTTTTGAAAAAGGAACGTAATTTTTTCAACTCAAATGAACTATGCACTTCCAAGGGCAATGTATTGCCTGGTGAAAAGCGATCCTGAAGATAAAATGACACTTCTGTTCTTACCAACAGTAAAATAGACCTGACAACAAAAACATCTTTTTCCATTGCTGTTTTCCATGTATTATTGAAGTACCATTATCAACTTCAGCCTTACACCCCAGGAGCAAAGTATCTTATGATAGAGAGTCTCCCTAGAGCGAAGCTCTTCTGTCCAGTTCTTCCAGGCAGGGGGGCCAGGATCAGGTTCGGGAGGATTCATTTCATAGCTATGCGTGGGACATACAGATGAAAGGCATTTTAGCATAATCTCTGAAAAGAAGTATTTCTTGAAAATTTGTGATACTAGCAAGATGCCTTAGTACTGGAGTGTGCAGTGGGGAAAAGGCCTATCACGTTTACACTCTTCACATGCTGTAAATCAAACCAAATTTAAACCATGAAACCCATACAGCCTAGCCCAGGCTGGAAATCCTATCAAGGTCTACTGCATTTCTGGCATTTGGACAAGGGTGTTTCCAACTCCCTTTTCTAACTAGAAATATCTCTGCCTCTTCTGAAGCAAACAAGATAAATCAGTGGACTCCCGAGTCCAATACATCTACTTTCAGTATTTTCTATTATTTTGTGAGGCAGGGTCCAGAGCAAGGCATAAGACCACTTAGGTCTTAGGCCAACCTTCATTAGATGACATTTCATCCTTTACAGACCCACGTGACACCCAGTAAGACTGTCCAGAAGCTGTAACAGGTTAATTTCTAGGTGTCCCTGGAACTAAAGCAGCTGCTAGAGAGGCCAGAGCAGACAGAGAGTTCTGCTGATCCATCACTTCAGCTGGTGCAAATTCAACTCAGACAACTCTGCAATGGGTTATGTGTGCAGGCTTGTTCTTGAAGACGAAGGAGCCCCTTAGGGTCAAAAAACTTTCAGCCCTCCTGTAAGTGTTAGCTGATTTGTGGTTTGGGCAGCATTTGGCCAGGCATTTTCTTTGGCTACATGTGCAAGTCTTCAGAGAAGTCTGTTGCTTCTCGTGCACCTTCAGACTGTCATAAATGCTCCTGAAACCCTAAGAAGGCTGAGCTCCGTCCTGGACTCAGCTTGAGGTGCAGAGTCAACCACAGTGTAACCTCTTCAGGAGGGAGCAGTTTGATTAAATGGCATTTTCTTGAGTGGGGGAGGGAAACATGGGGGGAAGGACCCAGTAGCCATTGGAGATGTGAAATTAAAATGAATTTTGGTCATTTTAATAAATATATATCAAGGAAATTTCACTTTACTACAACAACACATTCGTATACAAGCATCTAATATTTAAGCTTAAAACATCAAGTGTTTATCAAATATTGCAAAAGAGCAGACATTACTAGACTATCTGGGTATAACACAAGAAAAATCATTTTAAAAAAATTGGTCCTTGTGGACAAATGTCTAAATGATGATCCTACTCATACACTGTATGAATGAGATCTATATTTAATATTATTATTAATAATAAAAAAAGCTTCTGTCTTGGAGAAATCAGGTGGGACTTATACTTTCTTTCTTTGTTATTCTTCACAATGATAACCCTTACAAACTTATCTGTTCCAACTCACCTGACTGCATAAAGGTTATCATTGGTCTGCATCCTACTCTCTTTGTGGTCACTCTGCCTGGGAGGGTGAGCTTTTTCCTGTGACCACTGGGCTTACTCATGAAAACTGTCCAGTTTGCAAACGTGACTGTGGGGTGCACACCACCACCGAAAACAATGGCAGTCCCGGAGGACTCCAGCTGAACCCGTGAAACCCAGAGCAGGAAGATTCTGACCCAGAGTCCCGGCTGACTCCAAGACGAAGCTGAGTGCAGCCCAGGGCGGTGTCCCCCTGGGGACCCTCGTGCCCTGCGCCGAGCTGGCCGCTCCCCCAGCACAGAGGTGAATTTCACCCTTTGGACAAGAACCAAGCAGAGAAGATGTCGTTTGAGTGCATGATGCTGTGGGAACAGGCAGCTATTATGAGTCAGCCGTGGCTTGGATGTGGCTATTTTGCTGAGCACATCCTGCCAGTTGTTATGGGGACTGTGGGAACTAATTAATTTGGTGGATCCAAGACTCAAAATACTCTCGGTCCAACCCCGACTAATGTCTTCTGGGCATTTTAAACAGCACGCTTTTGCAGATGGTCTACCTAGGGCTGACTAAATGTTGTCCTTAGCTACTGAAATCTCAGCTCATTTCTCCAAAATGTTCTT
The DNA here is from genome assembly GCF_965140245.1 of Athene noctua. Taxonomy (NCBI): domain Eukaryota; kingdom Metazoa; phylum Chordata; class Aves; order Strigiformes; family Strigidae; genus Athene; species Athene noctua. Next base: position 102,931,822 of record NC_134037.1, on the reverse strand, counting down.
TTTCAAAATTAAACCCCTTACATTCATTCAGATAAAATCCTGTTTATCGCCACATTATGGATTAACATTGTGCTTTTTGCTTTCCTTTCTTGTCTTTTTAAATCAACAGCAAAAGTCATAGAAAACTCCGGCATGCTTTTGCAATCTAAAAGAGAGAAATTATGCGAAACAGAATAAAGTATAAAACATGCCACTGGTTCATGAACTTCATTATACGAAGAAGGAAAAAAAAGAGCCCCAGCAACAGACAGTTGCCATAGTAACACTCAAGCATCGAATGCTTGTTTACAAGAGACATCTCTCTATTGTTTCTTAAATCCCTTCCTAAGGATGGCAAATCAAAAAGCAATTGAGCATCAAAAAGGAAGAACAGAGATGTTTGAATAGGAAGTTGAACTCAGTACTTCAAAGGTTAAAGGTTTCTAATAATATTGATCCACCCTGTGGGGTTGTGTTTTTTTTTTTTTGTTTTTTTTTTCTCTGTTTAGGTTAAATCCCTGCTGTATCAGTGATTTATACTTAATTTTCACGCTGGCAAAAATTAAGACAAAAAGTAAGGCACCAAAAAAAAACCTGCCCTGTATAACAACAAGCCTCATTAGTTGTTACAGCCGAGGTGAAAACATGCAAGTACTTGGGCTGCATGTTGCGTTTCTGATCAAGATCCCATAAACAGGTTATTTCTTTATGCTATGTCCTATTTTGTCAGTTGAACAAGACGCTGAATCCAGGAATTCAAGAGTATCAGTACAAACGTAAGGATGGTTTATTCCCAGTCCATGAAGACGGTCCTTTGTCAGAACAAATACTGAGTTACAAGGAGCACATCGCCCTTGCTGGTAGCATCAATTTGTTTACCAGACTTCTAATTCCTTGGTAAACATAATGGAGGTTCTTCTTAATTAATGGCAGACTTCTTGGGGGCGGGGATATATAAAACAATATGTTTTCCCCATCTGGCTGATTGGTATTTTCAGTAACGAAAGCTACACCATAGCTGTACAGACTACAGTGCTAAGCAGTAACGCAACTGCGTTCTTTATGAAGTCTCCATATTTATAAATAGCCCGCTGATGCAGATCATAGAGACGCTTTATGCAATCTGCTCTCCAGTCATTTAGAACTACATGTAACGTTTGTGGCATGATTGTATCATTTGTAGAAAACTATAAAAAATCCATTCAAAATAAAAATTTGATAGACAAACGAACATGCTGCGCATGCTTCAACAGAGCAAGAAAGATGCCTCATATTTTACTTCCTTTGCTGCAGCACATTTTATTACTTGGTAAAGGTTCCTTTTTCCTTAAGGATTTTTTCCAAGATTCACTTATGCTGCTCTTCTCATTACATCCAGTCTCAAAATAGTCGTAAAATTTGCCTTTACACTCGAGAGCATGGGTGCCTCTTACAGGTTCACAGTTTAGGACGACGCTCTCTCGCTCAGGTTCATTACCTCCTTTCTCATCATTAAATTTTGCCTTTTCCTGATTAGTGTGAGACCTGGCATTAGTGATGAATATTTCATTAGCAGGTATCTGGTCATCACTCCTGTAAGAAGAGGCACTGCCAATGTCATAATCCACCTGCTGGGAACAGCTTGGCAAAGAAATGGAGGGGGAAGAGGAGGAGGAGGAGGAAGAGGAGGAGGAAGAAGAGGAAGTATTTTCTGTACTAGCATTAACAGAGTAGGGTAGATTTAAATAGTGACTGCCGCACTCTTGATAGAAGCAGCACGTGTGGAGCTTCTCGTACTCCTCCTTTGCCATCCGAAGGCGTTTTCTGTATGGACAGTCCTGAGGCACAAACCACTCTTGCGGTGAGGTGCTGCTGAAGGAGCAGGCGGAGAAGCACCAGTTGTTCTGCATGATGATTTCTCCGTGGATTCTCTTCATTAGGTTGTTGATGAGGACAGATCTCCGCAGGTAGACTTCAGGATCATCAATGAATTTCAGCTTTTCCAAAGACATGTAAAGAATATGGGCCCGCTCCTCAAACACGGAGATTGTCTGAAAATGCAAAAGACAGAATATATGGAACTGAAGGCAACCCGTTTCGTTCCAGGCCAGGAGAAAGAAAATGAAGCAAAGTATTCCCCCTGCACTGCTACTTTTCCCATTCGCTTTCTGAGGCGCCTAAAACTGGTTTTTCATTTTGCACACCCATGAAGCCGGGAACCTGCTTTTTCCTGGCCACAGCATTCACCCAGGTTTAGGAAGTAAGTAGCTGAGCATTACACCCCTGAGGCAATCACAAGGCACGAATCCAGGATGGGAGAGTGAGATCCAGATGCACACATCTGGCTCTTTATTTGCATTTGGGGTTAGAACGTAAAATCGGTGTGCAGTTTTGCTCCAGTGATGGCTGGGGACTTTTTGAGGTAAATTGACCCAATTCCATCATCCCCTGTGGGGCTTCTACGAAGCTCAGAAGCCAAGTGAAGGTCCCCTCCTGCAGCCTCAGGGTTGGCAAGACGCAGCCAGCAGCCCTCGCCTCACGCTGCAAGCGTTGGAGCATTTCATCCGCTGCCAGTGGAAGAGGCCCTCCAGCGAGGAGGTCGCCATTTGCCAAGCTCCCTTACACTGCTCTTGTGTACAGAAGTGCAGGAAGGGAGGGAGGCAGGGAGAAACCCATCTCTCCAAGCATCCCAGCATCTGGAGAGCAGCTGTTGGCCTGCGTCCTACACCCTGTGCTCTACAGGACTGGTGGGAACGCAGATAGGCAGGGACAAGGTCAGGAAACGAGGAGTGGATAGGGATTTGCAGAAATCCTGGCTCGATGCCCACAGATTTGTTCTCCCTTCCATGGTCCTTCCAGGACTCCCTTTCTCAGCACTGGCAGCACGAGCAGGTTACTGCCCCCGGGAGGCCCCGGATTCTGCGCTGTAATCGCTACCCTGGGAATCAAAATAAGAGAGGGGGCAATGCATGCTACTGTAAGCACTATTAACTAATTTTCATTTTTAGTAAGAATTTGGTTTGCGTAGGAGGAGAGCAGCACAGCACAAAGAGAGACTGCTCTAAATCCCCCCCATCTGTGGCTTGATCATTCTTCCCTTTCCCACATGGTTACAGCATTTTTGCAGAGTGGAAGTCGTAGCTATGAAGACTGAAAGAGCTTAAAGCACAGCTGCTTTTCACATCCATTCAGCTCTCCTCGGCCCTCTAGCTCTTTCCACAGCCTGGTCCTGTCTGCAGGGCTTAGAAGCAGGCCAGTGCCTCGTAAAAACAAAAGTGGGCCGTGCTTTCATGTGAGTTCACAGCCGAAGCTCTTCTTTGTTAGAGAGAGTAATTTTCTGTAATAAATGACTCATTTTAAATCATATTAAGCCTATAGGTTAATTTGCATCCTTTATACCTGCTGCAGCAATAGTCAGTGAAGCCATAAAAGCCTGGAGCAAACCAGTAAGCCTTGAACTGTGATCCTCCTGGAGATACATCCTGGAGGGTCACCAGTAGGAACAAGTTGTCAAACTACAAACGTCTGCCAACAGCCCTCCGGAGAGGGGCCCTGGGCCCTCCCGTCATACACTCTATGGGACAAGGAATCTCAGAACATAACTCTTTCTTTACCGGGCAGCAGAGGTAAGAAATTCACAGAAATCTAGTGGGCATCCTCCCTTCCCCAGAGCTCAGTGCTGCAAAGTAGAAAACACACTCGTGTCGACCAGAAGAAACTGGTGACCCAGGGTTTCTGCCGCGATACACATCTACAACAGCACAAAATGATGTCTGGGACAGGTCTGTCTTACCAATGCCTCCACAATTGTTTTTTTATGCTGTTAGAAAGGGGTAAGTAACTATTCCTCCTCTTTGCGAGGAAAATAATCACCGATACAAAAATCCAACAATCTAGCCGAGAAAAAAAATGGTTGAAATCAAGAGCGATGTGACATGTGACATGACATAGGAGACACTCGCTAACAAGAGCACATTTTTTGACACCCTCGGTGCTATTTGTTCATCACTCTGGAAGCAGGCCGGACACCTTCTGGAATTAATGGTGGGGCAGGTTTCCACCTTCCTGGTCAGGTACTTATTTCCAGCCAACACTATTTGTAGCTGAAAATTCTTTCGGCTACTCTAAGGTCCTTGGGAAGCGAGCTCGGCGTTACTGCTCGCTTCTCCCCTGTGGAAATCCCTCCAGCGAAAACAGGATCCCACTGGGCAGACCTGCCCACCCAGTGCCCGCAGCAGGGACCAGGCACTCTGTTCTCCCCACAACTCAGAAGGCTGCCTCTGCGACGCAGGGAAAGAGAAGGTATAAACTCGTTCCGCATCTTGATCTGTTTTATCTTTCTGTCTCTGGGGCGCTTGTGGTACCACCGCCTCCCATAAGCTGGGTGTAAATCAGATCCTATGGCGGCCTCTCTATCGCCAATAGTACTTGGGTAGCACCGGGCCGCCGTGGGCCAGGTACGATCCAGCAAGGTAAGGATGGGATCTCAAGGCACGCGCTATCCTTAAGCACATCACTCCAGGCGCTCAGTTCCCTACAGGACTGAGCCCTTAATGAATGAGAGCATAAAATCTTCCATTAAAAAAAAGTTAGATTTCAATTTTTGCATTCACTGGCCTAGGAAATGTTTGCCCTAATCCCTCCCCTGACAGTATTCATTAAAAAAAAAATATGCTTTCATTTACTAATCTGTTCTTTTGGAGTTATTAGCTTTTTAATAAACAGGATTAAATACTGAAGGAGCTTGTACTCGCTTTCCAAGTCATTCTGTTTTTCTAGAGGATCTGTAAGCCATTTGGGGTACCTGGAACCTATTACTATTTTCTCCCCTAGAAAAAGTTTGGAATGAGTGGGGAATCGTGGGCCCTTTTTATTGATGTTCTTCCTTTCTGTCGTTCTCATGCTGTTATGGAGCTGTTTCTGTAAGCACGATATAAACTAGCTAAGAACAAAATAATCTGGAAAAAAAAAAGTTATTCTCAGCATTTCCATTTACAGTTGTTACAAATGAAGGAGCGGCTTTGCTTCTTAAGCAATTCGATGACAATAAAACAATAAATGCGAACAAGTGACAACTATTCGTTTCTGAGCAAACAGCTGGATCTTTCTCCTAATTTCAGCAGAGTGTTTCAGCCTTCTGGAAATGGGTCAATCGGGTGTTACTAAGCGTCTGAAACTCGGAGTAAAAATAACGACTATTAGAAAACATACTTTATGTGTACAGCTGCTGAGCGGTGGATGAAAATCCTCTTCTTCCACATATTTCCTTTTAAAGTATGTGATCTTGGATGTTGTTACAGGATTTGAAATTCCCCTGTAATGCGATCCTGCGGGTAATAAATCAGATATGACAAATGACATGCGGTTTGCCGGAGGTTCTCCAAACAAAATACTTTTCGTTTCCCTTCGCGCTACAGGAGAACTCCACCGCGTATTTTCCCATCTATCGGCAGCGATCGGGAATAAACCCTCACCTGAGTCCGGCACGGCTCGCCGGCCGCGCCCGCGCGGGGGGCTCCGGGCACCGGGGCGGCCTCGGGCACCGGGCGCCCCCTCCGCGCGCTCGGCGTCGGCAAAACTTTCGCCGCGGCCGGCCGCGGGCGCCTTCCCCGGCGCGGCCCCCGCTGCCCGGGCGCCACGGCGCCCCGAGAGCCCCGCGCACCTGCGGCCCCGCCGCGCTCGCCCGCGGGGGAGCCCCCGCCTCCCGCCCGCCCCGGTCCGCGGACAAACCCCCGCGTCCCCCGCCGCGGTGCCGGGGGGCGCGGCGGGGCGCGGTGCCTACCTGCGGCGGGGGGCCCGGCGGCCGGCGGGGCCGGGGGGGCCGGGGGCGGCGGGGCCGGGGCGGCGGGGCCGGGGCGGCCGCAGCAGGGCGGCTGCCAGAGGGCGCGGTAGGCGGCGAGGTCGGCGGCTCCCTCGGCGGCGATGGGGCGGCCCAGCCGCTGCATGGGCAGCACCAGGGTCATCGCGGGCGCCGGCACCTGGAAGCGAAGCAGCGCGGTCAGCGCCCGGCGCCCCCTCACCTGCCCCCGGCGCCCCCTCACCTGCCCCCCGCCCCGCGGCGCCCCCCGGCGCCCCCGCCTCGGCCCGCACCAACTGCCCGCGGGTGTATCTCGCACACACGCACCGGCGCTGGGTTGCGTTTTTTTTGTTTTTTTTTTCCCTTCTCACGGCAGGAAGGAGACCGGAGCCCTCTCCCACAAAGGGCGCGGGGTCTCCAGCCCCGCGAGTTCGGGCGCGCTGCCCCCACGCCGCGCCCCACACCGCGCCCCCCCCCGGGCCCGCTCCCGCCGCCCCGGCCCCGCCGCCGCCGCCGTCCCGTCCCCGCGGCGCTCACACACCGGCACGGATCCGCTCACTCGCTTCCCATTCTCTGCCGGCGGTGCTGGCACGGCGCGCTCGGCACCGCCGGGGGTGCGAGTCTCTGCGTGTGCGTGTGTGTGCGGTGGGGGGGTGTGGGTGTGCGTCGGGGTGTGCGCGTGTGTGTGCGTGTGTGTGTGTGCGGCGGGGTGTTGCGTGTGCGTGTGTGGGAGAGCGAGCGAGCGCGCCCAGCAGTTGGGGATCGCGTTTCTTTCTTCTTTCTTCCCTCCCAACCGAAGCAGACAGCAGAGACTTAGGTAGTTGTTTCCACTAGCCCCGATCGGACTGAACTGGATCTGCCTCCAGTCAAAACACTGCGAGACTAAGACAGAAAATTGGCTCCGGTTTCAAGCCGTGAGTTGCAGTCCCACCGGAGCCAAGCACAACATCGGCGGAGCAGGCGGAATATTAAGCAGGAGCGGGGACTCCGGGGCCAGCGCCAGGCTGCGAGCTGCCTCCTGCCGCGACAGCAGGCGGGAGGGGAGGGGAGGGAGCAAACTTTCTGCGAGGGGCAAGGGATGAGTTCATAGTCACCTACTTCTTGGCAGAGGAGCGCGGAACAATGCGCCCAGACACGGCCCGGCCCCTCCCTCTCCTTCTTCCTCCTCCTCCTCCTCCTCTCTCCAAGAAAGCGGGACGCAGTTTCCCCTCGGTGCAGCCCCCCCGGAGGAAGATGAGGGCCCGAGCGAGCAGCGGGAAGGAGGGGCCGCAGGTGGGCAGGTGGAATTTCAGCAACTGCTTGTGTTAGCAGCCGAGCGCTCTCTAACAAGAGGAAAAAATAAACCGCAGCAGAAGAGGGAGGAAAAATAAATCATTCACATCTGCCACTTGTTTTCTTAAATCCTGGAAGAATGCACAAGGCTGCTACTTTATGAAGAAATGGGCTTCCAGCGTGCGCTAACCCTCTGTTCCTTGGATGTGTGCGTGCGTGGCTCTGCCCCACGCTCCTCAACGGGCAGAAAATGGGAGGCGAAGGGGAATTCCACAGGCGTGCAGTTTGCCCTAGTAAAGGCCACCAGACCTCGCTGCAATCGTGCTGAAGGGAGCCTAAACCCCTTCCTCAGAATCGGTTCACTGGTCATGTGCTCATGTGGCCCTCAGCCCTTTTCCTGCAGTAGCCCATTAAGGCCATCTTGCTTTTCCTGGGCAAAGAAGCGATGACAGGCGCAAGGGCAAGCCACTCAACTGGCCCACTGGAAGCTATCCCTGACACAGACAATACTTATTCCCCACACCTTTTGTTACCAGCTGAGTACCCACACATGGAAAAACCGGTCAAAACAACAAGTGGGTCAGTCTGCTGACCTAAGAACAGGGCCAAAAAGTGGCCCAAGAACAAGCTAAAATCTCATATATTTTGTGGCTGAAAAGATTACGCCATCATTAGAAAGCACCCATGGACTCTTCTCATTAATCTGCACGGAGGAATCACTCACAGAGAGACATCAATCTTCTCATGTTGGCATGATGTCAACACTCAGTGTTTGTCCTTAGAGAATAAGGGTTGGAAGACGCTCACTGCTGCTTTAGGAAAGTCAGGATTTCTTTGCTCGTAATGAATTCAACATCTCTTTGTGGAATTTTTTATGAGAATTGGAGATTTCGACTGTGCATTTTTTTTTACCATATTTCATCACAAATAGGTCTTTCTATGCTTAAGCAGAAACGAGGGAGGGAGGGAGGGAGGGAGGGAGGGAGGGAGGGAGGGAGGAAGGAAGGAAGGAAGGAAGGAAGGAAGGAAGGAAGGAAGGAAGGAAGGAAGGAAGGAAGGAAGGAAGGAAGTGTTGGGATGCCTTCTGCACAGTTCTCTTGATTTATCTTGAAAAACTGAGTTCTCTGGACAGCTAGTAAAGTAAATGAACTGATTCTGCTATTTACAACATGCAAAATTAATAGAGGCAGACCAGTTAACTTCTATAAATGGCTACTGTCCATGCTCATTCTCTATGTTTTCAAACTGTATAAAAACCAGGCATAAATAATAGAGCTTCCCTAGGAAAAAGAAAAAAAAAAAAAACCAACAACAAACTCAAACCAAAAACCCAAGCAGAAATCCAATGCCCCAGACCAAGCTTGTAGGTCTCAGCATGTGTTACAAATCTGTATAGGTGGTACTGAGGTACAAAATAAGTCCCACTGTATAGCGAAGGAATTGCTTCGGCACACAGAAGCTGAGAACTAGGCTTTTAAAAGGCTGTGACTCTAGGCATGTCAGTTGTTCCCGTTTGATTTTTCAGAAGCACCAATTTCCAGCTGCTGCAAATGAGTGGGAAGGGAGCTGCGAGTACTCAGAACGTGAGAACAGTCAGCCTCCTCAAAGGTGAAGTTGGACATGGCAGAACTGAAAGCCTGAAGTATGAGATGAGATGGTATTTACTGCAAAAGTACTACTGGACCTGAGTCCATAAACAGGACCTCTGGCATCGCTCCTGGAGAGCCAGCCTACTGTTTTTCCCCATTAAGGGTGGCAAAATCCACTCCGGAGTATCTTGCCAGAAGTCACGCAGCAAACCAGTGTCAGAGCCAGAAATAGAACCAGATCTCATCATCCACCAGCCGTAAGCCCAACCCATTTATATTACATTATCGTGTGCAATGGAGGGATTTCATCCAAAATCCCGTTTGTTTCAATGAGACTTTGCAGAACAGCACACGCATTGTTACATTTCCATTAACGCCACTGGAAATAAAGGATGAAAGATGTACATTTGAGCATACAATACATTCACTATACAAAATTACAGCAAAAGGTTGACACTTGGGGCTGGATTCAATTTTGAAAAATCCATTTGGGAGCCTTGTGAGGGCTTCAGTGGCATGGAAGCCAGGCACAGTTTTTTATTGAACCCAGCCCTCCATCCTTAGGCTACCACAATTTTTCCATTTTGTCAGCCAAATGCATGCAGTGTGAGGACACCCTGAGGCATCTACAGCAGCCTGAAGGTTAAAATGTCAAACTTTTTCCGTATGCAGTTTTACACAGTAAGACTACTATACATTGCTATGTTACTCCATTTGCTGGGGTTTTCACTCACTATTCCTCCAGAGCTATTATGATGTTAATGAGAGAACTGTAATGATGCCATTCACATTATAACAAGCCTGATGCGATGTCAGTGAAAAGGGCTCTTTATACAGTTCCAGAATGCCTCTAAAAACGCAAACTTAAATATAAAATGCCTGTGACAATAATACTGCAGGTCCCACCAAGATCAATAAAGACAAGGGAATAGACTTAAGATGGCTATTCCATTCTTAACTCCTGGGTTTGTACCCAAGTACCGCAGCAGTTTCAGTCTTTATCATATATTCTGGAGCGTTTCCATTGTGTAACAACGTGATTTGAGAGGAGAATAGCGTTTCTTAACTGTACTATACCATTGTTAACATCTGGATTGCAGGGCTTAGAAAACAAAATTGCCATCATTTTGGTAGCTGTTACCTTTCTGGCATTATAGAAAATTTACACTGCAGAAGCAATCAGAAATCCCACTGCACGAGCACTGCATGCAGGCTGTGCAGACCTACAATCTAAGCAAGCGACAGCCAGAGAGAGGAAGGGGAAAGGCACAATCATCCACCCAGACTGGTGTACATACATTAAAAACTATAAAAGCCAGCTATATCAGATGTAAACAATTCCAGGCTAACCTCGTTGTAAACTATCTTCTCCTTATGGTTGCTGCAACAAAGTTTCATATCGCTAACTTAGCTGAGGGAAGCAGGGCATCATCCTGTGGGCAAGAGCATCGCAGAAGAGGGCATAAAAGCTCCCCTGGGAGCTGCAGATAAACGCACAAGCATCACTGGCAAGACAGCAGAGCCATACAGTAGGGACAATGGTGGAGGGATGACAGCTAAGACGGAGCTGTGACAGCCCAGCATGTGAAAATTAAAGGCTAGATGCAGGCAAAGGAAGAAAGGCAGGAGATAGATTGGCTCTGACCACAGCAGTGGACAGGGAAGAGGATGTTAGGAGCTTGTGTTTAAATAGATCAAACTGGCTGATATGTCACAAGTTCAAGGAGGAGGAAGTTACAGAGATGGGAGATAGCAAGGGCCTTGATTAAATTGTTTATTGTCTGGATAGTTATGCATGGAGCTGTAGTAACATTATGAATGAAGCTGTGGAAACACTGAATCACGGCACACTGGGGCAGCTCAATCACAGTAAATGAAAGCAGAGTCAAAGATGATCCCTGTACTCAGGGCTCTGGAGGCAAGGAAAGCAGCAAGGGAAGCAGCAAGGGCGCAAGAAGTGGAAAAGCATCTAGAATGGGCCATGTGGAATTAAACTGAAAACTGAACTTCCAAGAGACAGGCCTTGGGTTGGGAGCAGATAGAGAGATCTCCTCCTTCTCTTGGTGATATAAAATAGCTGAGAACTGCTGCAGTGTCTCAACATGCCCATGCAGAGTGGTCCCTGGTCTGCAGTGAGGGAGATGCTGAGCCACAAGCCAGAGGAAAGAGGGGAATGAGGACAGGCGGCAGCGAGACAGTGCGGGCCCTGGGCAGTGATGGTTTTCTGTTCATTCAGCTGCACCTCGTATCAGAAACTAGTATAATACCATCTAACATAAGCATGCTACAAGAGAGAAATGAAGGGGTTAAGGCTGGCTGAAATAACTAGACTGGTAGAACAACGGGTCTGTGTGCCAGCAGGGTCAATTCAGCTCTTCATCCTTCTCAGGTATAGATAAACTATATACCTGCCAAGACTAGTGTTTTTCCCTGTATTTCTTGGCCTTCACTTCAGGGAATTTTAAGGAATCCACTGTTTTTTTATTTTTTATTTCTTTTTTTTTCCCCTTCTTTTTCTAGAGCTGGACTTACTGTTTGGTGGAAAAGGAATTAACTTGAAATCAGAAATTGATTTCTGTGTCAAGATGCAGCCCTTCCATGAAAATGTTTCAGAGGTATCTTCACTTAACTTCTGTCCTAATGTAGATTATACAACTCCAGATGCTTGAGTGTCTCTTTCTCAAGACAGAATTCCACACAAATATTTCTCTAACTTTCCTAATTACCACATGCTAATTTTTTTCTTTTCATGCTTTTCAGTTGAATTCTTCCCAGAAAGACTTTTTGGAGTCTCTGTCCCAGTTTATGAGAGTCCCCTGATTTTCTTAGCATTTCTTCAGAGAAAAAAAAAAAAATTAAAAGTTCTTTTGAATTCTTAACTGTTGTGCTTTCTCCTGTTTCTGGTTTCTGTAAAGCAGAATAAGAGGAGGTTTCTATATTGTCAGAAAAGAGGTTTCCTCTTCTACTTTTTTGTAGGTATGTCACCTATCAGTAGCCTTGGTAGCCTATATGCAATGAACTCTTAAATGGTGGTTCTAACAGAGTTTGTCCCAGAATTTATGCAAATATATGAAAATACAAGCAAATTTAATTTGCTTTTTTTTTTTTTTTTTTTTTTTTTTTTTTTTTTTTTTAATTGCCACAGGGCTCTGGCAGATATGAGAAAAGGTGACATCAAGTTTACTGCAGCCATCTCCTGAAGGCTGTTTTGCCTGCCTGCTCTGGGAGAACAATAAAGCCCCATGGTATTTATTTCAGTAAGCATAAATATTTTTTCCAGTGTTCTGAGCCAAAACGTCTCATATGCTCTCTGCCTCCACCCCGCTGGTGGCTGTGTGGCCCTGCTAGACATATAAAGCTCTGTCCAGGATCCACTTAGCTCAGTGGGAGTTTAGTTTGCAAAACACTCTGGTATCCTGAGGGTAAAAGGTGCTCCTATTGCTGCAAACTATAACTGACAGTATTTCTGATTAGTTAACCTTTGTAATGGGTTTTGACACTGAATAGGTGCTAGATGTTGTTATTGGGACTGAGGTCTGAGAGAAAAAGGGGTCCCAGCAGTCCGGTAGGGCTGCGAAACTGTGAAAAAGCAAAGCCCTTCTGTTACATACTGAGACTTCCCAAATCACAAGGCAGTTCTCGTGACTTGTTCTTTAAAAGAGGTACCAATTAAAACCGCTTCCCCACTTAACTTTCACTCCGGTGCAGCAGCACATGCATGTCACTGGCACCGTAAATTAGATGGTTTATGAGGTTAATTATATTGCCTTCTTCACTTTTTGTCTGCTGAAGAAAGTAAACAAAACAAACAAAAAAGTGTTTTGGAACAAAGAGCAAGTTGTCTTCCACTTTGCTGTGTGCTACTTTCCACGAAGAATGAGAGCTATTATTATTCTTTTACAAGTTTCCTTCTAAGGGAAATAAACACCAAAGGTAGGATTCCAAGGAAATGACTCACAAATATTGGCAACAGGCTCTGAAAATTGGATCCAGTCTTTGCAAAAGCCTTTAGCAGAATACTAACCCCTCTTATTGCAAAATAAACTTTTCCCAGTCAAGCTGCACATCAGCTCTGCGCGTGTGCATGCTCATGTGTGTGCGCATTGGGAAGCCGAGAAGGGAACAGAACCCATTTCTCACGTCTCCCCCTCTTCCCTCTGGGGCACCGCTTTTGATGCCATTTTTAGCTGGAAGCTGGAAATCTTTAATAACCGACTGAGTCATCCTCGGGAGAGGGAGGGAAAGGGATGCGCCTCACCTTGCCGAGCAGCGTGCTGCCTGGTGGCCATCCTCGCCTGCGGAGACCCCTGGGAGAACTGGGCCGGGCGGCTGATTTCCTACAAGCTGACCTACAAGAGCTGGCAGGAACCTTTATCCTACAGCTGTAAAAATGAGGGGCAGAGTGGGGAAGGGATTTTTTTTTTTTTTCCATTCCCCTGACAATGCATTGAATTCAGCAGGGCATCAGCCTCTAATAATCTGTTTTCAGTCACTGAGTTACCTTTTCAGATGTGCAGAAGGTAACCATGCACCGTGACTCATATTTTATTTCTTAATCAGGAACCCCAGGAACCAGGAATGCAGACACTGAAAAATCAGACAGCTGAGCAAAATCAGTGTGGCAGGATTACCATCTGCAAACAGAACAACCTACTTTGCATATTTATTTCTCAGCTGTTTAAAATTTTGGATCATAAATGCATATTCTCTATCACTTGTAATGCACACGTTCTAAAATGCTCATGCTCTCTCATGTTGGTTTGGGGGGTTTGTTTGTTTGTTTTGTTTTTGACGATGTAAATCTGGTTAGACAAGAGCGACAAAAATTGCAAACCTTACACTGAATTCCTTTGTCGCTTGGTTCTACTTAGACAAGCCTTTTAAATGAAAGAAGCTGGTCCCCTTATTCATTTCCTTTGCAAATTCCTATTTAACCACTCCAAATCGAGATGAAACAAACGGGGATGCTGGTCCAGAGTCAGATTTTCTTTAGAAAGTCCCTTTACAGTGTGCCTAAAACCGACTGGCAGCCAAGTACCTACTTAAGACGCTAAAGGTTGCATTAGTGGAAGCTTTGCGTCTGGTTCAAGGTCTCCAGCATTGCCAGGTAGTTTCTAAAGCCTGTAATTCACTAAGTGCCCAACAGACACTTCTTCCAACAGGACCTCTAAGTAGGACTGATGTTTATATAGACTGTCTGAGACATCTGAATTTTGCTGAACCCCAGCCATCACTCAACCAGTTATAACCAGCTGTCAGGGTTGGAAAGAAAACCAGGATAAACCAGTGTGGTGTCACTTTCCCCAATATGCTGGCAGGGTGGCACAGCAAGCTGGGAGGTAGGAGCTCCTCAGACCCCACCTCACTGCAGTGTTAATGGGTGAACTTTAATCTCCGTAATTGCACATCAGTCATTTTTGTGACATGAAGAAGGGATCAGCTGGGAAGTGGTGGCTGCTGCAGGGAAGGAGATGCGGAGGGACAAACACCGAGGCAAGGAGGGGGAGAAACAGGAACAAGAGTGGAAAGAGGGAGGCAAAAAGTAGCAGAGTCTTGTTACTTCCCACGCTTTTCATCCTGTAATCTGTGGACTTCATAAAGGAGAAGAAACGACCCATCGCTAGGAATAAATTCATTATGCTAGCACATGATAGAAAAAACGTAGTTATGTATTATGTATTTTTTTGCCAAGTTGAACCAGATGATCCTTTAGGTCCCTTTCAACCTGGAATTCTATGATTATCCACAAGTCAAAAATCACAATAATCAACTGGCCTACACCCATTCTCAGACTCTTGCAATGCTCAGCTTTTCTCGTTTTCCAGAAGCGCCCCCGAGATGGCCAGAGCAGTTGCAGCCATGTGAGGTCAGCCAGGATCTGATCCAACTCGGGCACTGCTGCTTCTCCCCCTTGCTGCTCCGCAAAGACTGAACAAAGGGAAATAGCACGGTCCCACCATCTGGGTTGAAGTGCCCACAGGAAGCATTTTCCTAGGGAGAGATACTGGGAATCACTCTCACGTATTTTGTACAGGTTAGGAAGAATATGTTTAGTTACAGGATAAAGGTCTCCGAGCCGCAACAGCATGGCAAGTCTGCGGTGAGGAGCTGGGAAGGGAAGAGACGAGAGAGAGTCCACTGTTGTATGGGACATAAGGGGTTGATTTAAAAACCAGAATATGCTTTCTTTTCATAATAAATGTTTGCAATGCACATAAAATAAATCAGAAAAAGAGAAATGTCTAAATAATGAAAACATTATAAAATTATGGTACCAGTTGAGCATCCATTTTTTATGCATGACATAGCTCATGAGGCAACTGGGCAGCACAAATGGCCCGTGATTGGTAAGAGACACTTTTGGCAGGAATGGATTAGTCGTTGACCTCTGCACGCTGGGGACACCTTCCTAAAATCAGGCTTTCTGGGGTAGCATTACAAATTGCAGTGTTAAGACAAAATATTTTGATGCAGTACTTCATATCTGAATGAATTATGGGCTTCTTTGAGACTTACAGCATTCAGATTCACTCTTACTAACATGACTGTGTCCATTCATTTCTCAGTGTCCCTGTTTTCAGATTCCAACATTTATCATCTATAAAAGCAAACAAGCAAAAAAAAGATCAGTTTTATCAAAAAAGGCTTAATTTATATTTCAATTTACAATGCAGACCCAAAAAGACTAAGTTTTTTAAAAATAAACCACTTTAAGTTCAGTTTTTACTCTAAGTCTAGCATATTGATTTAATAGCTAAGGAAAAGTCACTTCAGAACCACGGAAAAGTAACAGAAAATACTTGTCTCATATAAAATGATTATGTAACCAAGGAAAGTGAAGGAAAAAAAGAAATCTTGTACAGACAAAATTGAGGTGATGAAAGCAGCTGAGGTAATGAGAGAGTTTATATAAGCAGCTCACAGACATTTATAAAAAAAGCATTCCTCTGCACAATTTGTCATTGCACAAATGGAGACATAGATTCTATGATTTCCACTGTCCTTGGGCCGATAATATTTTGCTAAGATCTGCATTCAGTTATTTAGCTGGTGCTACAGAGAGTGATTATTCCTTTTACTTGAACAGTAGCATTAAAAACTTGAAGTTATTCTGAGAATTAATTTTCATTTAGAGAACTGTTTTGAGGCGTATGTCCTCATCAAGGCTGGGACTCGTAGCTCTCTGATCTACACAAGTGGTTCTTCCTTTAGCACTGGAAGCTGGTCTTTATTAGCACTTCTTTTTTCAGGAGTACTTCTACTGACATGAGTAGGGACTATTTATAAGGATAGTGCCGTCCAACGAGGATGATGTTGCCAGGGACCAGGAAGGGCCACGTGTCCTGGAGGAGTCTCCTGTACACGGTCCTGGCACAAGGAGCAGATAAGGGTCTGGAGAAGGGGAACGCACAGGTGCATTCAAGCTAGAGCAACCCAGCTCTCTGCAGGAAGGTACCCCTCAGCTTCAGGTGAAAGGAGTCCAGGTAACCAAATGCTGGGCCCAGCAATGAGGAAGATGGTTTATGTTCCTCTGTCACAGACCTGGGTCGTGTCTCATGTCCTGAAAGGAAGACAGTGTTGATGTGTGGGAGGGACAGCATTTTAAGAGCAGGATCTGGTGCAACAGCAATTACCCAAAGCCATTCCTGCTTGCCTGCTCCAAAACCCCCTTGTAGCTACTGCACAGCTGTGTCAACCCTTTGACTTATCCATATGGCGTGTGCTGGACTACATCTAAGCTCCAAGCAATTGCTTTAGTTTAAACAAACCTGTGCAGCAGTATGCATGGTTTCAGTGAAATACACTCTTCCCCAAGTTTCAAAAAGCAGAAAGAGGAAGCTATGGGGAAGCATTTGTGTATTCCTTTACATTTTCACATTGTGTACAATATCTTGATACTCACTCCGGTGCTCATATCCACTTTCACCTTCATCTCCAGCAGCAATAGCAAAGGCATTGTATATCCAGTCCTTCTGAAGCAAGCTCTCTGGAGCTGAACTGGGACTTTTTTTTTGCTGAAAGGAGAGACATTTTTAAACTTCACTATCAGTTCATCCATCAAACCACAAAGAAAAAACTGAATAATGATCAGCTCCAATTCAGTTATTCAGTTGGTTCATTTTTGTCATTGCAATGAAATTGTAATATGAACTCTGAAATAAAATTTAGATATCATGTTAAATCTCTGAAGTATTTTTCAGCTCCAGCTTCGCTGCTGTTCCATGATAATGAGATAAAGATTCATTTCCTTCCCGTGTCTACTTCTGCTCAGCGCACTCTTGTTCACAATCCCTCTCTGTTACGCATGCTCTCTGCTCTTCACAAAAGGAGGAAAAGACTTTCCTCTCCCTGCTTCCAAGGACCAGATGGTGTCAGCCCAGCTCCCATTGAACATTTCCTCAAGCTCACCTCACTCCATGAATAGTTTCACTGAGTGCAGTGGGACTACTCAGCCTGAATGAAGCTGGCCGTGAGAAGAAAGGTCCAATCAGTCCAAAGACAAAAACAAGCTCACAGCAGCATCGCAGGGTGCAGCTCTGAGAGTCACCAGCCCAGCTTGAGGACAGCCAGAAGCAAGGTGCCAAGTTTCTGTTACAGCCTGGGAGAAGTTTGTGCAAGGTTACTGGAGGATTACACAGAACTGGAAGGGTGATTCGCTGGCAAAAGTATGCTCAAGCAATTTATTATTATGAGCTGGGGAAATACACCCCAGTTGTCTTTAATCAGAGTACATCACAACCTCTGAAGGATATATCATCTTAAAAAAGAAATCCCCTAAAAATCTGGATGCTGAGAAATGTACCATTCAATTACTAAGTAAATTATATGAGCCTCCTGTGTGTGGTTCTGCTCTCAAAAAGCATTAGCAGCTTCCCACTACTTTACAGCAATGAAAGCAATTTCTTTACTTAGAGAAGCACAGTAAATCAGAAATAAAAGGTTCTCAAGAAAAATATCTCGGCAGCAATTCCTAATCTAACGAGCACAAAAGGAGTTAAAAAACAGCAGAGCATAGCCAACGATTGAGAAATAAACTGGTAGGAGAAATTATTCTGGGAGCCAGAGTGGGTCATAGTAAGTTAAACCGTAGACTCTGTTTGTTGTCTGAAATTATTCCAAAAGCAAAATTATTCCAAGAGAGGATAAATATCCTTGAATAATCCAAACCAAAAATCAAATATAAAAGCAAGAATATTATTTAGTTGGATTCGAAGTCCATGTCATCTTGAAGGAATTAACCACTCACCCAGGTTTTGCTCTTTATTTGTTTCTAAGTATGGAGGCTGGAGAGGAAAGCATTAGGGGAATGCAGGGAATCTCAGGCAGGGCACTAAAATTAAGTTTCTTACTCGGTTTACGTATTGTATGTTTTTAAATACAGATGATTTTGCCTCTCAAAATCTGATTTGGTTAATACAGAATGCATACTATGTTTCAAAGTACTAAAAGTCCAAAGTTAAATATATAAATTTGAATGCAGACTTTAGAATTGGGGGTCACTCTCAGGGCCACTGTACTTTGCAGTAGGGTACTGGTTAGCCTGTCTCATTCACCTGGTACCACTTTAGCAATTCCACACACAGGTGTAAACATTGAGGCTTTCACTAATTCCAGAGTACGTAATGATATGTGGTTTGTCAGGTCCTTCTGTGCCTGTGTGCTGGGAACTACACACCCACTACAAGTTTAAAAATGTAAGTAAATGTATAGTTAAAGAAGGAACAAACAACTCATTACTTCTGATAGTTTAGCAAGAATTTAGCTTTAACAGGTAACATTACAAAACCTAAATGAATGGATTTGCTCTTTATTCATTCTCGTCAGTGAAAGTGACCAAGCTAGTTACCTACCATTGCTTCTCTGGGGCCATCCTGGTGCAAGGCAGCACAAGCTATCAACATTTCAAATTCCATATTAAAGGATTTAAGCATTCACCTAAAGTTGCACTTGTATATTTTTTTTAATCTCCGAAGTAGATACCTTCATATGCATTTTAGTGGCTGTTCCTTTCAAGGGACTTCTAATTCAGCTGATAAAGTATCACACACTAGAGGTGATTTAAAATAACAAAATGTAATCTACTCTGTACATACAGTAACTTATATTCTGGACTTCAGCACGCTGACACAATTCTTTTCACCCAGAGAGCTTCAAAGGCAAATAATTCTAGTATCTGTTAAGCATCAATTTTCCTGCATTTTTACGCTGATTTCCCCAACCATTAGCTATATTTAGAAATAAATATATGTAAGAAATCCAAAATAACTGATCGATATGGAAATATCTACCTATGGAAAACAGCAAGCCTGGAGACCTTCCTTTTGTCCAGTCTATCTATCTGAAGAGCTGAATAAACTTGTTCAAAATTATTCTGCAAATCAGCAAGATTTCTGAGACAAAAAAGGGAAAAAAGTACAACTTAGTTGAATTCAGTGTAAGTAAATTCAATTTTGTTAAGGATTTCTTTACTTGCTTAGTGGCTATTTCACAGTGTTGATGTGAGGGTTATTACTAAAATGCGTGAGCCAGCTACTCCTCCTACAGGTCAACATACTGAGATCTTTGTTGAGAAAACAGTTCTAGTGTTTCAGAAGGTGGTATATTTTTTTCAGTGCCCCAGCCTGATTACAGGCAGCATAGTATTTCTGGACGGAAATAAGCATTTTCTTCTATCCCTTGCAGAAGAGATGAAACTGTGATCTCAATTGCTTGCCTTCATTAAAGATCCTCTAATATATTTTGTAAGAGTAGGTTCCTTAACCTCAAGGCTTTGGCCAAATTCCAACTCAATTACTGTCTACCTGAAAATTCTCCCATTAAATTAGGATTGATGTATTTGCCTCCTCCCTTAAACTGGTGAGTAGCAGTGGCTTGAACTGCTAAGAGCTTTCTGGGCTTCATCTTCAAACTGGCTCCGTTCAGGGTTAGGTTAAGAATGTCACTACACTCCCTTGAGACAGGACTATATACTGCAATTAGTATTTGTTAAATGTTTCGATATCCACTTACAAAAGGAAATACTAAAGTGAAAAGCATAGCTCCACATTGTATCTGGAAAAGAAACCCGGTAAAATCACGTTCAATAATTTGCTGAGAAATTCACTGACAAATAGAGTTAGTGGCTACAAGTGAAGGCTGAAGATCTAACTGCAGACCACCACGATGTGTTAAATTTTTTTCAGATCCACCCCTTTGCATAAACTACAACATCTCTACTTTTTGTACAAGGCAGAAATGTTTGTCTTCCAGTGGTTACATGGACTATAAATTCATTGAATCATTTTACAGCTTTTGTTCCTTTGATTGCAGCATTTACTGGGGATGCTTAATTTGGATTGCCCAGAATGTCAATGAGCAGTTTCAGTGTATCTGTATTTCAGGCTGTTGACATAATAGATCTTATGCCGCATGTCTACCTTTTGAGAAAGCTTTCAGTGAAATACTATTCATAATTAGAGAGAGTAGGATATGCATTCAGAGAAGAACAATTCCTTGAAATATTTCTGGCAGTGAAATGCTTGCCCAAGGGCAGATCACCCCATTCCATGGAAAAGCCAAGGAAGTGGAGGAGCAAATCTGCACAATGAGACTTGCGGTGGCTTGGGTACCAGCATTCTTGGATCTTCACAGACTGTCTGGAATCACCTGCTTTTGAATTACCTTTGGCAATTGCTCTCTCTCTGCTTCCTGGTGGTGCTGGTGCTCCCACATCGCTCACACACCACCACCCATCCTCTCAAAGGGCTCCCTGGGGTACAAGCACCGACAGTGCCATCCTTCTGCAGTGACTCTTGTGTCAGATCACAAGGGCAACCTCTGTCCCTGAAGCAGATCCTGCCCCAGTGTTGTGGGGGTGGAAGAAGGGGGAAAAAAAATAAAAGAGGGAGTGTTGTCAGAGGTTTAGGAGAACCCCTGAAATAACATCAACTGTATTAAAAGTACAGAATTTTAAATGATGACGTTGCTATACATTTTCTAATTGATTTTTTTTTTTTTTAAAGGATGCATTATACCAGAACCAAATAGCAATTTCTGTCCCATTAAAATGACTAAGGTGTTTCAAAAGTATTCAGACTCATTTCTGCCTGCCCTTATGGATTTCACTTCTAACAATTTTTACAAGATTTTTTTAGAATGAGAAGTGGTTGGATAAACGCCTCACAGGCAACAGTCAGGATTGTGAAATGCCTCCATATTCATAACAGCTTTCTCAGGTAGTGGTTTCAGCATCACATTTAGCTGAGATAAGTGTGGTTTGCCAGGGAAAGGACAGCTCAGCTCCAGCTGTGCACTTCCACTCTCCCCCTTGCGCTGACACTGGCACTCATTTAGGCTCTAATTCAGTCACACTGGGGAACTGATCCCACTGAAAACTTTTAAAAAATCTTCTTAGGCTTTATCCTGATCCTTCAGTGACTCTTGTTGATAGCAATAATCACAAGAAGGCTGCATAACTAAGGTATTCGGCATACATATTCAGCATGTTTAAGCACAAGCAGAAAAGCATTCTTCTGACTATAATACCACATGCAACAATTTCTATATAGTAATGCTTTAGAGAGAGTATTTCATACTATCTATCAAGAGAAGAACAGATGTGTATTGGGTTTACAGATTAATTCAATAGTATGACAAGTCATTTAGTGCCTGGATGTATCAATGACATGGAAGAAAATGGGAATTCTAGCAATAAGGGCCAAGTAAATCAGCTCAGGCTACAAAGCCAGTCTGCATCAAATGTGGAATTACAGGGGTATTCCTGATTTCCTGTCCCATAGTTAGACCAACAAATGTCACCACGCCCTGGCCCTGCTTTACTGACAGGTATGCTCAAGAGTCTGGGAACAGCCTAACTACCATTTCCCAATCAATGCTACTACTTTACAATATACACCGGTGCTGTCAATGACAGTAGTTTGTATTCTCTGGCAAGCCTTCTGTGGGAAAAAAGCATGTGCTTGGAAATAAGGAAACATACAGGAACGACTTCATCCCAACTGTCAGGTTGGCTGTATGTATAACAGATGGTGAAGGCTGAATGGTTAATGCTATTGCTTAGCCTACTGGCCTGGCTTGTGTGCTCCAAAGTGTTCTACACTGCCTCAGGAAACTGCAATAAGCTTGGGGGATGATTTGTCACCAAGGGTTACTTAGATCTAGCTACATTTTCATGACCTTTAGCCTAGCTGACTGATGTGGAGCTTTTTAAAATAGCTGATTAAAGGGCTTTTCTTTTTCCTGCCTTTTTTTTTTAATATATATAAATATGAATGATCTCTATGTTCTATATCTCCCTGATTTCCTAAGAATGCCAGACATTTTCTGGTGAAGGCATTAATTAGCAAAGGCTTGTGTGACTGACATTTTAGTCTATTGGTACTTTAGGTCTTTGCGTAGGCAGATGAAAATGCTGTGAGATGGAAAATGTGTACTTAACTCTAATAAACAAATGGAGTACAAATCAGTCTCCTTTAGTGTGTTTGAGCCTGCTCTGCTTCTGAACTGTTGAACCACTGCAGCAAGAACTGAGATGACAGGATATAACTTAAGCTTTGATTATTGACTGATTATTATCTTTTATTCTCTTATTTGTTACATTAATAAAGCTGAGTTGGCCTGGTATTCTGAATTTCTGTTTATAGCTAACCTTTAATTATGAACAGCGGGCTACAGTGGTTGAACTATCTTCATCGCAGTTCTTGAAACCAGAACTTTCTCAACCGGGAATGAAAGATGATTTGAAGTTTTCTTATTTCACACTAGCAAAATTAAAAGCAGAATGTCATTTTTGCATAATGCAATGAAAGAATATGAAAGGCTATGAGGGGAGATTTTATTGCGCCTCTGAAATATACATATTAGTTCAACATGATCTTACACAATTTGACAAGGGGATTTTCATTATTAATAAGATGAAATGTAAGGCTTCTAATTAAGTGGAAAACAAACCAGTGTAAACTACACTCAGAACACACAAACATATTAGAGGTTTGAATTTAATAATAAATCATTTATCTAAAGCCCAGCTGATTTGTTACATGATCTTACTTGATGAGAGTTTATTTCATTTCTGCAATTTTTGCTTTCTTCAATCCTTACTATTCTTAATGCTGATACAACAGCAAATTTGTTTTTTAGAACTTCTGTACTGAAATGTAGCTACTCAAAATGATTAGCAGGTAACAAAATGCCTTAGTAATGGTCTCATTAATTTTGGGGAAGTTATTGATGACGAAAAGGAAATGTCTAATACGAACTGAACATTAAATTAGAAATGCACGGCTGGACTGTAAAAACAAAAATACTAGAGAAAGAAAATACATGCTATGAATTTCACCAGGAAAAATGCTAAATAGCCTGTACCCACAGGAGTTTTTGGAAACAAGGAACTAGTGACTTGAAAGCAATTTTAAATACTATCTAATGTGGAATTTGCCACATGAAGACAACTATTCAGAAAAAACTTTTGACAGGTTAAGCTGTACCTGCAAAGGAGTGATGTAACTTGGATTTACCTTTCTGAAGCAATTAGTGTTGCACAACAAAGTGTTTAACAACTATGAGCATCACATTTAATTCTGCTCAGCTACATGCATGAAACATGGGTGACTGAAAGGTGCCACACATGCACCATCTGAAAGCTGAATGTGATTCACAGGTGTATTAACTCTCTTTTTCTGTTATCTTTGAGTAGAAAATGGCTGTTCATAAAAGATGAACTATCACCATACATATAACATATCTATTTCATTTGTTCTGCCATGTTTTCACAGTTTCATATATCCTCATTTTTTAAACAAGTAACTAATAATTCACATTAAAACCTTTTCACAGATCTCATATAACCTGGAGAAAAAACATTTGGTTTTGTTTTGGTTGTTTCGTGTTTTGTTTTGTTTTTTTGTCTGATAGACAAGGGTACCAAATATCTTGCGACATCTCAAGAATATGGACACAACGTAAGTGCTCCTCTTGAAGTTTCTCAAGTACTAAATATATACCAATCTCCATATGGAATGATGTGTTATTTTTAAGCGTATAGCCTTTTGAAAATGCCAGCCTTAACAGCAGCAAGTAACACGTTATATTTGCAGAAGTCCTCCTAGAATTTGCACAGATGATGAGTCCAGATCATCAGGATCATATAGCAAAGAAATGCGCCCCTCTCCACTTTCAGCTGGTAAAAGTCACTGGGCTATGCTCCTTTCATCTGCAGAAAAGGGAAGAAATGATAGAAGCTTTTTATATTAAGTCTTCCTACATTTAGGATAGGAAAAGATGCTTTAATTGTTGTAACAATCCTTTTTTTTCATGTACGCTAATATGTATTAAAACATACATATATTCAGGCACATCCTAAAGCAGAGCTGCCATGACAGCCCAGAAAGTTTTTTCTAATGCATACCATAAAAGTCATGAGAGGATATTATAGAAGACCTAAGCTGGACCACAGTAAATTTGTAATTGTTACTTACGGAAAGTGTTCTTTCATGTTTAAATCAAACCTCAATTATTTCAGCCTACTTATTCCGTAGAAAGTGGAAGTGAAGCATAAATATGTTAGATGAGATCTTTCCTGAGAAATATATGTGGGACAAAGAAGCAGAGGGAATTGCAGTTGACCCCAGAAGAAAACTGTATAAAGTCAATCGGAATGATCACCTGAGTGTGTCTTTATTTGCCAGTATACACATCATATTTGTCAGAACGTTATCACACTGGTTAATTTAAAACTCTCTAAGTATAAGATTCATGATATCAACAAAGACTGTGAGAAACAGAAAAGGAACTGGGGAAACAGGACATTTGGAAGTGGAGCCAAAAAGTGTGTAAGGGCTAGGATTAGTTAGCTGGCCAAAATAAAAAAAGTTTTTATTTTCTTCAATGCAGACAGCAGTTCAAATGGTTCACCAAGCGTTACTATCTTCCGAACAGTGAAGCCTATTACATTTTTTTACAATCTAATGAATTCCAAAGGAAAGTGACAACAACCAGTTTTAAAAGTGATTTTTCCTTTTTTTTTTTTTTTTCCAAATACTTTCCAGCAATGAAGTTCACATGCAAAAAGCTGATTCCACATACAGAAAATACTTTGAAATAACCAAAGGATACCCATACCATTTCTCAAACTGACAATACATTTCACAGAGTAATCAATACAAACAGAACAAACAAAACACAAATCCACAGCTGCAAAGCTTCAGATATGCAAAATGACTATTTTAATGTTGTGACAGATCCATGATTTGAAAATATACTATAGCATGTTTTAATCAAACTAACATGGCATTAAAGTTACCTGTGCTGTACAGGTAAGTATAACTTAAACCAGCTGGTGGCATTCTGCCTCTCCCCAAAATCAGAACAGTAATGACATGCATGTGCTGAAAGTCCAGCTTTTTTTACAAAAAGAGAACTGACAACATTAAACCAACCTTGCGTACTGGAAACCCTCAAGATTAATATACAGTAGCACAAAATGATAAAAGTAGTTTTTTGCTAGGTAATAATAAAGAAAACAAAGCAAAACCACAAGTATCTGGTGACACACAACTGGAGATACTGTAGATACAATGTGACACTTAATTACAAATCCCTCTGGGGATTTAAAATCTGACACCCAATATGCAGGATCTGCACATTCATCACCAGGACTCCTGTTTTCACCTGCTGTGGACTGAAATGCCATGAAGCGTATGCCTTCATCTAGATTATGACAGTTTCAAACAAAGTCCTAAAACTTTAATAATCTGCATAAACAGTTGCAAACAGTCATTTGCTCTAATTATGTTACTGACAAAATATATTAAAAAATTTTTTTTTTCAGAGAATTTTAATTACTGCTTATTCAGCTTAATGTAGCAGAGAAGAAAAGCAGATCAAGGAATTCTGAAAATAGGGGTGAATTCAGTCATGGACATTAATTAGGGGCTCCAAGGTTCTGTACAGAAATGAAAGTATGAAAACAAAATAAGCAAATTCAAGAAAGGAAATAAAGAAAAAGCACTGATATTTCACCTCTAAAAACTTCAGCAAAAATGCTTTCTTAAAAATTGCATATCATTAGGAGCATGGTTGATAACATGACTGCAATAGACTCATTTTCTACAGCCTCTGATATATAAAAATAGTTCTCTGACTTCTGTGCCAAACAGGACTTGCAAATATAACCTATTCCCATTAAAACTGTGCTTGGTGTCTTAAATGTTTAAGGCTATACATGCACTGAAATTTAAGGAATTTCAAGTTGAAACAGTAGTTGAAAACTGTTATATTACATAAATTACACAACAAAGGGATACTGGTAGGAAATGTACATACAATGCAGCATGAGTCTGTTTCTTTAAGACCAGCACACACTAGACAGTTATTATATAATATCAGGACTTCAAGACACAGAAAAGCTGAATCTGTTCTCAAAGTTGCACACTTCAGATATAGGTATAAAATGAGTAAAACAAGCTATTTTGACAGCACTGACCGACTTATATTTTTGCTTGTGATGGGACTTTGATTCAAATGCACAAAGAAATACAACTCAAACACTTTGCTACTGATACAACAATGCACAACCAGTCAAAAAAAAGAGGTATCTTGAATTTTCAGCTATGAGTCACATTTACAGAAGCCTATTTTATATTTGTTCAAAAAGATCCATTTTATCATTTGTGTCTTTAAGTAACAGCAAGTCCAAACATCATTTGTCCAAAGAATTAGAAACAGACTTGGTTCTTTGGTTAACACCATGTGACTTACATCAGACACAGGAATCAATTAAGAATAAACAGTCATATGAGGAGGTTTCTTGGAAAGGGGGGCAAGGAAGGAAAGGGGAAAGCTTCAAATTCAAAGAAATGCATTGTGTTGAACTGAACTGCCGTTTGAAACCTCCTGTACTAGGAATAATCAGGTTAAGACATCTCTTCAGTTGCAGTGACATTGCTTATACACCATAACTTTAGTTTTCCTACGTATTAGTTTTATACAAAAGAAAGAAGGCACCGAGTGTATCGGTGGCATACAGGCAGTATAAAAGTATGCAAGAAAATGCTACATACTGTATATTTCATACTTTTTAAAAATACCATGAATGTGTGCTATCTCTATGCAATATAATGCTTCACAAAACCAATTCCTTATACCCCAATAAAAGAATGAATTAAAATGTGAAACACATTTTTAAAATCTTGCTGATAACAGCACAATCCAATATTTCTATTCACTATGATCAGTTATTAGCTTATAGTCACTAGAAAGCAAGTTCAAAATTACTGAAGATCAAGGGAACTATAGTCTATAACTATACTTTTGGGACAGAGCCAGCAGCCTTTACTGATGACAGATGTCCTGCTAAGAATGGAGAGGAGGCTCAGTTTTACCACTGTTACTCATGTTAATAGTGCCTTTCTCTTGAGTCCTCCTGGAGAAAGGGAGGGAACTGCTTATAGGGAAAGGTACTACACAGCATGAAAGACATGTGGTTAAACCAGGACCTGAGTAAAAGGCAGTAGGTTCAGGCCCTTAGTCGTTATATTAGCACTTTAGATTGCGTAACAGTGATATAGCTTGCTCATAGAGCATTTAATTTTACATTGTTAAATCATCTTATATAAAAATAGGTAAGAAAGCTCTGTAAGAAAGTATATATACTATATAAGGAGAAATATCTCCTTAAAAAAAGCAAAGAAAGGGAAAAATTCAATAAAAGGTTTCACTAATTACACTTTTTCATGAAAATCACATTAAAAACAGTTATTGTAAATGAAACAGTACTGAGCACTAATGAACCTTGTGGTTTACTGGAAAGGACAGCAAACTAGCTGTATAGTAAAAAAAGATCATTGCTCTATCTCCTTTTTTGTAAATATTCCCTAATACATTCAACTGCTTAGAAATTTCTTAAAACGTCATCATAAGCCATTTGAAAAATTTACTATCAAAGCTTGTTCAAAGCCCTGCTCCTTGCTTGCACTATGGCCTAGAGATTACATCTCAAAGCTATGATAATGCTTCCAGTTAATTCTGTGAACTCATTCAAACTCATGATTTGGAGATGAACCAAAAGTTATAAAGCAATCCACTTTAGACCCTTGGCATGCAGTGAATGTCCACAGGGGAAATGTCCACAACAAAAAAAACAATTAACTTGATACAACGGGCAAGACTCCTGTCTTGATATATGAGAAAACAAGGATGACGTTAATTACATCCCTGAATGTCCATGAGGTATTCCTTCAGTGGTATACTATTACTGCTTCTACACTCCTGAGCAGGGTCCTCAGAGACAGGCACCTTTTGAAGGCTTTATGTCAGCTCAACCAGTAGATGCTTCCAAGGAAGTGAATTAATTCTCCCTGCTATTAGGCGAGCCTTGCCCATTTTCTGGGCATAGCTGTTTCCCGGTCTTCATTCCTACAGGAGCAATACTACCCACTTTCCTGACTCCTGGCACATTCCTCTGCGTAAGGATCTTATTTCTGTATTACAACAGCATAAGCTGGCACAGCAAAACCTGATCCAGCACGTATCAGACCCATTTATTCAGTCACACCATGTTACGTGTGAACTATGCTTGCTAGCATTAATATAACTGTGCCATAGTCACAGGCATAATATAAGCAGATACACTGGGTGCACAAGATCTCTGCATAGTCTGCAGAAAGGAAGAAACCCTGCTTGAACTTAAGCAGAGGCAGTGATAAGTTCTTAAGGCTAAACTATGTAGGCCTGTTGGTACTCACCCTAGGCAAATAAACAGCACCTACCCTGTTTCCATCTGTAAAATACACTAGGTTAGAAGCCATGGAATGCCCACACAGGCTGGTGCTGCTTTGAATGTATGAACTCCCACAATTCACGTCACACTTTCTCTGAGTAAGGCCCTCCGAGGGCCACACGGCTTCAAGAGTGAATTTGAGTCACTGTTGCTGCCACTGTATGAAGCCATCTCTAATTTTAATGCTCTCGCTCCCAGATGACAACTCTTCATCAGGCATTGATTCACTGACAAGCAAATGCTCCTGTGACTTTCCCCTCAAAAACTACCATCGGAACAAAGTAGTCTGAAATCCAGCTGTGATGCACTACAAAATCTGGCAGTTGAGTTAAATAGACCAAAAATACAGAACATTCTTGATGGCTCGTTCTAACAATAAACTTTGCTGAATGTTCCAGTTAAAAGGATCAAGATGTTTGGGGATTGCTTCAACATTTTTAATATTAAGTTTTGAAAATATTTCAGAAGCTGAGGAAAAGAAGAAACAAAAATAAGAGATAATGATTAAATAACAAGTTTGTGACAGCATACGGATATTTGGTTTTTTACCTCCATTCATAATCGAAATCCCATTTGTGGGATTGTATTGCAGCTGCCATGCTGCGCCACTGCTCTAACCCACTGATCCCATTGCACTTCACACCTTCAGGGTCAGGTCTCCTCCCCTGTTGATGCCCATGGGCTCCTCTCATTAACATTAATGGCAGGCAAGCATGCACATCAGTGTGAGAATTAAATGGATGTTTAGCTGTTACTGAGAATTCAACTACAGGAGGAAGTCAGTCTGCCTTACAGGTGACAAGCCATAATTTTAAAGACTGCTTTAAACAGGACAGCTTTTTTTCCTCCAGAAAAGTGTGACGAATAAGTAAACGGCTCAGTACAACTTCCAGTTAAATGAAAGGGAATTCTGCTGTTAGCTTCAAGGTGGAACAGCCAGGCCAAAATGTTTCCCCTCAAACCTCATTCTCTGATTTTACTGCAGACTTTTTGTTAAAACTTGCATGTGTAAGAGCAATCTGTATAAAATTCCTACATTAAAACATCTCCTTCAAGGAAAAATATTTTCTTCTGCTTCACTATATTAAAACATTTCAGAAATCTTAGGCAGTTGGGCAGGTCACAGGAATTTTGCACCAATACCTTATTGTAAGTGGTGCAGAGTGCCCTTGACTTCTGAGGTCCAGTGACTGCCACAGACAGCTTCTCAGGGTGCTGGGGAGTTTGCAGGAGCAAGTCATTAGGGATAAAAGAGAACAAACCAGTAACACAAACACAAATTTTAGACAACAAAAAAAGTTACTCCAAAGGTGTGAAAAAATGGGAAGATACTGATGCTGGCACTGCATCTGCCATCAGGAATGGTTGCAAAAATTTACAGGTGAAAGTATTTCTTATGGTGAATGCCATAAAATCTGTTTTCAGCTCAAGTACTGTCTTAACTGATAAACGTTCAGCTCCAGTAAGAAGACACGCAGTCATTCCAAGGGCTCACCGTATTTCAACATCTAATTATTAATGAAGTTAGAGGACTTGAACTGGATTTAGAAATTATGTCGTATTTCTCCAGTAGCAGCACTTAAACCTTGCCTAACTTCTGTCTCTGCAGTCAGACCTCACAGTGTGGTTACAGCGTGGATGTCTTAAGTCCTGAGCGTGAGGCAGTGCCTTGGGGACCAAGCTTTGAATCTTACCAGTACTATCCTCCTTGCCTGTGCTACCTGGCTGATTGGGGAACAGAAGCATGGCTCTGCTGACTCCTTGCCTCCATGTGTGTGGAAGACAATGATGTCCTGCAGACACTGTACAACCTCTCATCCTTCTGCGCAACGGTTTTGTGCTCGCCTAGACTGCCCTTCACAATCTTGCCCTTACTACAGAAAGGAACTAACCAATTTTTTATATTCATAATACCTTAAGAAGACCCATGTGAAATGTTCTAAACATTAAATAAAATTGATCAAGAATGCAATATTTTCAAGAATAGAATCTGTAAGAATGTCATTGTTCTATAATTATTTAAGGCTACACTGACAAGAAACAGATTCAATTCAAGAACTTTATCTCTACATGGTATATTGGCACACAGCAAAGTAATTAGTTTGATAAACTCTTCCAAGCACTTACTGTACTTCTGAACAAAGGTGAACAACAAAAAGCTATGAAAAAAAAGCGCAGACGGCTCTGAGGAAAACACCAATGCCTCTGATTTGTTTCTGATACTTTGTTCTTTAGAAATTCTTTCCCATGCCTAAGACATAACTGAATGACCAAAACCATACTGTATGTATAAGCCCTTATGCAAGATTTAAAAAACCCCAATATCTAAAGGCAGATTTCAAATACAAAAGTATAGGTTTGCATAAAGCAGTATGAAAACAGAATCACAAACAAATCATAAGAACAGGATCTAGGGAGAAAAAATAACATGAAAGCTATTGATACTATAACTAACTCAAAAATCCCAGGGCAAATCCAATTACTGGTATTACTGGTTTTGAATGGCAAATCCATATTCTACTGCCTCAGAATTTAACATTCATTTCCCTTCTTTATACATTCAGTTCCCAGCCTTTGTACAGTATAAAACCAAGCCAAATCTCTGTGAAGCACAGACCAGACCCGGATACCTTGGGAACATGATCTAGAAAGAGATTCCTCTTCCCAAATGTGCCCAACACAGACTACTATAAATCTCTGCTGTGTTTAAACTAAGATTTCAGTGCCTTAGAAATCTGAATGGTTAGATGTAAAATTGAAGCAATGCAACCTAGTTTAGTTTAGTTCTGTAAGAGGTTATTTGCTGCACCTTCCAAACATGACTTCTTCATTTGCTTAGTGGTGATGTTAAGTATAGTCTTCACTGGAATTATTTTGTTCAGTTCTTACTGTTAAATACTGTGCATTATTTTACAAAGCAAAACCTGTACAAAGAGACAACTATCAAGAGACAACTTTCAGCTGTAGAAAAGAGCATCCAAATATCCACAAACAGAATGAGTGAAAACACTTGACATCCACTGAAAAATTGCTTTTGAACAGCTTCTGAGTCAGTGTTTCTATTGTATGGAAAGCTGAAAGAATAGGGAAAATCT
The DNA here is from genome assembly GCF_965140245.1 of Athene noctua. Taxonomy (NCBI): domain Eukaryota; kingdom Metazoa; phylum Chordata; class Aves; order Strigiformes; family Strigidae; genus Athene; species Athene noctua. The sequence goes on along the minus strand of NC_134037.1, from coordinate 102,900,334 downwards.
GAGAATTTTCCTTATGCATATAAAGTTAATGTTCATTTTTTTGTTAAATTCTACACTCAACATTACATTTCACAACCTGAGCAACAAAAAGGACTGAGAGAGACAACTTGTATTGTATTACTGCAAGACCATTCCTGTTTAAAGAAAGTTTCTGTATTATTTGTATTTAGTAAATAAAGTTTCTGTAAATGAAGCAGCAGCACAATACCAGGAAAAAAACCAAAGCCTGTAATAATGTTTTAAATCTTTAAATCAACAAAACCTGAAAGCCTAGCTCTGCAAATAAACCCCTCAAAAGGCACCAAATAAACCAAGAAATGGAGTTACAACATACATCCTTTAAAAAGGACTTAATGAAATTGTTAAGTAGTGTGAGAATTTGAGAACCATATGAAATACCTTTTTCATAGCATACTCACTGTCTCCAATCTCACTGTACTTGACTGTCTGTATATGCTAAAGCCAGGATGGTTCAAAGGTATTATAAAGAAATTAAAGAGAAAAACATTGGTCCTAATGAGAACGCTCTAGGCCACCACTAATTCTCTCAACAAAATCCAAAATTTCATTATTTTACCCATCAGTTAGTGAGGACCCATATTAGTAATACACCACCATCATTTATAAGAAAAAAAAAAATCACTTGCTTTCCATACAGCAACAAATAAAAGTAAATGAAACTTACAATTACAGGCAAAAAGAGTATTTTAATTGGGAAGCTTTTTAAAAATATTTACTCAATAATCCACAATTTCAGTAATATGAATTAGATTCAGCAGTAAGTAAATTAGTGTGATTCCAGTTAAAGTATTTGGGACAAATAGGAATCTCAGAAGCACTGATATTTGCCTAATTTTGGTGGAAGCCATGAATGTTTATCTGATGGCAAACTTTTTGGTGATACTGCGGCTTCTCAATTGTGTTGTTAGAAAGTTGTTATTTCCCAACCTGAACATAAGCAAAGCAAACTTCTATTTTGGGTGTGAACATTCACTCAATTGCTGGCAAATCACTAGAAAAATACCTTACTGATGTTCTCTTCTCCAAGAAGAAAGGTAAAAAGTCCTGGTCTGCTCCCTACTTCTAACAAAGAGCATATGGTAGTCCCTAGAACAGCTCCAAAGAGACTAAAACAGATACCTATTTCAACAAAAGCCATAGCGTTTCACATTCGTTCAGAGCAGTTCAACTGTTGCTGTTTCCTTCAGTCTTTCAACCTAACTTCCAACTGGTGACATTTTAAAGAAAACCATATTGATTTGTTTAATGAAAATATATTTTAGTAAAGCCGTGCTCTATGAGCTTCCTACATTGGAATACATGAATACAGGAAGTGCTTTCAACAGAAAGTTACATAGTTTTACAGTACAACCTGTCTAAGGAGATTTGGAAGGGACCAACTAATGATCTGGTCTCTTTGGATTAGGCAGAAGTATGGGCAAGAGGAAAAACCCCAATTTATGCCATATATAGAGCTCGTTCCTGTCACAGATTGAAGAAACATTAGTTTGATGTCAAAGTTCACCTGATGCCCCAATGCTAATATTTTTCAAACCAACCACGTATCAAAAAATGCAAACTTACTTGCACTAAACTCCTGAAAAGAAACTCAGTGTAAAACAACAGTATATTAATATTTGCTATATCACTAAGTGTTCTCCACCAGTGATTTTTTTTTTCTTTTGTTCTACAGATCATCAACTTTTTCTCAGAGTGCAAATTATTGACCTTTAATCTGAATACAGGCAGGTCAGAAGCTACAGTATTAGAGCAATACAAAAAATACACAAGGAGGAGTTTACATTCATTTGGAGAACCTTACATAAAATGTTTGAATTGAAAACCACAAAACAAATCCAAACAAATACAGCATCAGGTGGATGGGGGAGGAACTGCTAACGTATCTGTGTACAGCAAGGCTTCTCTGACACCAAGGAAGTGTCTGACACTAAGCGAAGATTATATATTAAATCCCACCATTTTGCATGTTGTGCATTCTTTACGATGGAATGTTGACCTCAACTTTTGTTTTTTACTTCTACAACAAATCTGTTGATTGTGACGGGGGATGATCATCATCTTAAGAGACCAAACTCCCTTAAAACCACAACTGCACTTTATATTGTCCACTATGATTCTAGTAAAGTATGCCATCTACATACTTGCTGTCCTTTAGATTCTTTCATTTCAGTCCAGTGATTGAGTTCATCTTCTCCTGAGCTGTTGAGACCTAAGGAAATCCACCCTATCATCTCTTTTCGTTTCATGCTGCGCTTATTATATACAGACAGTATGAGCGTCACATCTGAAAGCTGAAACAGTGCCACTTGGAAAACGAAGGTTTCTTTGTATACTGGATTTGGCTGTCCTCGGCGGATTGAAGTTTTGCATTTGGACATTTCTTGCCCCATCGAGTTCAGCAGTGTTAACTTAACATATGTATCTATAAAATAAATAATATTTTGGAATGTCAGATATCTTAGAACAAAAGTTTTAGAGAATGAGATATTTAGAAGGTACAAGGATATGGTGTATACCAGGCTGACTGAACACATAGTTTGGACACATGGAAAGATGACAAGTAAGCAAAATATTACAAACACACTACAAATTAACTAGCTTCAGTACTATGTAAATGGGTTAAAGGTATACCTCATAATCCTCTTCCCATTGTCCCCCCTTATTTGCTCAAAACAAAATTTAATTGCATTAACACTTAGCAAGCTTCAACAGCCACAACACTGTAAAGCATACCACTGAATTTTCAGAGAATAAGAATAAACAAAGTGGAATGAAGGCAACTAATGAAGAGAAAAAAAAAGATATGATGATACCAAAACAGCCAGAATGAAATGCTTATGAATAATCTCTGCATGGATGTGGTTCTCACTTTAGGCTTTTCAATTTTATTTACTTTTAAAACCAAAATAGAGCAAAATGCATTCAAAGGTGGAAGCTTACACAATACAAAACCCCTCCTAATTCCTAGATTCATGAAGGAATACATTTAATACACCTTTAAAGAGAAATAAGTTTTTTCATAATTCAAGATGGTTGCTTAAAACATAGTTTCTACAGTGCTCTTAGGAAGTACATTTAAGAAGCTGGTGCAAGTAAATGTGGTTAGCACACACTGGGTGTGTTAGTATTTGGGTGTAAACCCTTATTCTTGAAGTTCTGTTTTCATTTGACCAGAAGCACCAAACTATGCTCCTGCAGAAGGATGGGCATTAAGTTAACTGATTTTAAGAAATATAAAACTGTATAAAACAATCTAGTGTTTCATTCTTTATTCCTGCTGTATTCATGTTAATGAATAATATTATTAAAAGATTGGAGTTTATGTAAAAAGAAATACAATGAATATTTTCACTTTGCAGGTATGCTGAAATTCCAACATCCATAAATCAGAGATAAATGCAACTTTTGCATTAGAGAGTACCACAAATAATAAGCATATACTTTTATAAACCAATATGGTAGGCAGCCATGGATAGCTTTACCGCTGGCAAGTTTTCTTTTGCATGAAAAAGACAACATCCAGTTAGTTTCTACAGGAACTCACCTCGGATTATATAAACCTGTCCACCTATCAAGTGTTTTAGACAACAGAACAGTCCGTCTGACAACAGGGGGTGGAAAGCAGTAAAAGAAATAATGACCAGATGTCAATAGTTGGGTGAGAGAGGATCAAAGGTTAAAGTTTAAGAGGAAACACTATTCACTGGAGTGGAAGAACACAAAACCTTGGCAGCATAGATCAGAAAAAGGATTGAACAGAAGGATTGTTGGGTAAAATTTAATGAAATGAAAGTTTTGTGCAGTTTTTGTGTAATCTTTAACAAAAATTACACCACTTACATGATGTGTTATCTTAGCACTAATAGCTACTGGGTTTTAAAGCACACTCAACATAGAAAGAATCATGCAAACGATTAGGTTATAAAAGACTGGGGAAAAAAAATCATCACTGTAGCATTTTTACCAAACCTTATGCTTTTTCATGCAAACTCCAGCATATTAAGAAAAACTGCACACAGTAATAATACTTCATATATTAAAAGCAGTAAAATGAAAAATCACTGAACTGAAAACTAAGCTGGCTTTGCCTTAGCTTTTATAGTTACAGATATTTGATTGTAATACTTTAGTTCTTGAGTAGTGATGGACTTGGGCATGAGAATGATTAATCTAATATCTAAAAATAGCTGAGGGATGCTTACATCTGAAATTCAACTACATCTCTCTAATTAAAATGTAAAGATCTCATATGTATTTATGGATTTAATGTGCGTGTGCATGCGTACACATACATGCATTTAATGTGCAAAAGCTCATACCCTATTTCAACCAAAAAAAAAATTTAAATAATATTAAGAAGCACCTTTTCCTCAGACAAAATATTAACTGTCACACAGGGGAACGAAGACACGTTCTAACATGAGCTATTATTGCCTGCAGGATTTGGCCTATTTGCCTGTACTCTTGCTAAATGAGCTACTACGTAACATATAAATATATGACAGAGGAGCATGTACTGTGAAGAAGCAGAAATGTAGGACTGGGTCATATTTGCTGCAAAAGCATTTCACAGAAATTGCATAGGTTCACAACCCCTAGACTACAGAAAGGATCGCATGTGGGAAAGAATAATTGCTTCCATTTCCATCATAGTTTCTAAAGACCTGAATGAAAACTGACCTGTGCATGTACTTTGCAGTACTTCTCAGGACTCCGGACCACTGATGGCCCCAAAATCAAATGTGATCAGAGCATTTCATCATCATCCCTAGAGGCCTTAGTTTGCATTTGGTAAAAATGATGGCACACAGAGAGGCTGGTATGTGTCCCCGATGTACTTGACAGGGAGTTAGGAAATGGCAGTGGCATGGACCTGAGTCCAGGAGTTCAAATGAAGGTGCTACCACTGCTGGGGGGAGGGGGACAGCACATAGAAGAAATTTGGATTCCACAATATTCTGTGCATGGTCTTACTGGACCTAAAAAGTGCAATAGTTTCCAGCTTTCTAGAAACAACAGAACTCCAAACCCGCATTCACCTAACCAGAACTGGAATATTATTATTATGAATATCAAAACTTCCCCCTGTCCTTCACAGGGAATGACAAAAGGTAACACACAAGATCTTCCCTCCAAAAAAGGTCAGACAGAACATGGTATCACAGGGCTATACGCCATGTTCTATACCTCTTTCTTGGAATCTGAAACAGATTTTTGACCCCAGTGACACACACAACAGTTAGCTAGACAGCATGGGCCCACAGAGAACATTTTGGGAATTAACATACCAGGGAATGAGCAGATCTGTCTCCAAAACAAGTACTGAATCCCCGTTTAACTTGCATATTCCAAATATTAAGAAAAACTTGGCTTTCTCTAGAGATTCCAGAAGGATAAGCATAAGCCACCTACCGTTTTTGCTTGAAGGGAACACATGGTCCCTTCTCTCCAGGTCTCCTCTCCTGTTCATTTCTTCCCCCACCCCAGTGTCCTTGGGCCTTCCCCACTATTTCTACGCTTTGTCTCCAAATAGGTGACTCTGGGGCAGCTACCTAATCATATAAAAAGTATTAGAGATTCTTCTTTCACCTTCCTTCTCTGACTGTTAACAAAGTCTGGCTCCATCAGTGTGAAAAGTACAGAGAAAGCAAAGCAGAGTAAGGATGAGCCAAATGTAATTAATGAATAAAATAAAACATGGGTCAAGAAAGAAAGAGAAGAGCATCAGCCTCAATTTGTTTGGCTTACTTCCTGAACTCTAAAGACAAAGTGAGATGTGCAAACCACTTATAAAATGTTGGCAGCCTGCTACATAATCGAATAGTGCCAGATAATCTGCTAGCGGCATACAAATCTGGGGATTAAGAAACAGAAAGAGGGACTAAAACCTGAGCCTGCGGACAAAATCAAGAGGAGCAGGTAGATATGTCTGGCTACAACTTACATAAATCAGACTCATCGTCTAAAAACCAATAAAAAATAATTTTAAAAAAGTTAATTACTGAACTTGCTCAAGCTATTATATATCAAAGTATTAGAGACAGTAAAAACATTCTGTGTGCATGACATTCCATCTGGCTCCAGTGTATAAGTATACAAAGTTCACAGATATTTCAGATAAATGTATTTTTGAACAAATGCTTGAATACACAGTTCAAGTCCTTTCTGATGATGAACATTCCTTCTGCACAGTGAATATGTCAAAGGTCTCAATTTGTTTCTCCACCGTCTTCACTGTCATTCCCAAGTTACATATAATATATTAATACCACATATACACAGAGACATAAGCAATTAAAGACTGCAGTATCAACCTCTCTAGGAAGAGCAATAACTGTTCAGAGTGTTTATATTAATATTAGCTGGCATGTACTTTCTCTTTAAACACTAACTTTGTATTTTTGGCCTGTGATGTGAGGCATTAGTAATTTAGCAATTAATCATTATGATAAAGGTAATTTATTAGTCAGTCATCATGAAAAATTAAAACAGTCTTGTCAACTTACAATTAATATTTTGAATTTTAGATTTTTGCTATTTCCCAACTGACTAGAAATGTAAAACATGAAACAGATTAGTTGATGATTGCTCTATTTCATTTTGATTGGGTAAAACTAAATGATAGTATTGAAGTCCTTGCTACCAAGAGCCCCACCAGTACAGAAGCATTAGGATGAAAAAAGATTTTCACTCACTGGGTGGTCTGTTCGCTGCCAAGTTTTTGAAGTGGCTGCCTTTTATCACTTCTGCTGATAATCTTCCAGTTGTAGCATTATAAAGGAGGCCAATGAGGATTTCTGGAGCTGAGCCATGTACCAGAGACTGACAGGAGGAGGTACTTTCACTGCAAGACACTTCTGACATGCTCATTTGAGAGTCACAACCCTATAAAACAGATAAAAATTTCTACATATTTTATGGAATGATGTTACTGGGAAGTCAATTTTCAGAATAACACATAGAAAATTAGGAAAGCAACTTTACTGACAATAACAGAAGTTCCATTCAATCATCCAATAAGAAATGTACATCCTTAATATATACTAAGTTGACACATGTCAGAGGTAACAAAGACTAAAGCAATTTGAAAATAATTCTTAATTTTGTGTTTCTGTTGCTTCCTAATTCAGGAGAAATAATAACAGAAGATGAAGAGCAGCTGTTATGGTCCCTATTTACTTCAATTGCTAACATAAGACCTGTAACGTAATTTGTCAACATCCCGGAGAACATTAAACCTTGGATCTTTTACTTCCAAAAAATGGAAAACACTAGTAGAATTATGAATAAAATGCAGGAAATTCTTATTCATCCTTTGCAAAGGTTGTTCTCTAGACTGAGAATTTATGAGTAGCAAAATAACAGAACACATGCAAATAGAAAAATGCACTGTCTAGAATAAATTAGCTTACAAGGAATTTAATTGATCTAGGGATACAGAGATACTAGAAAATAGACCCTTTATCTTGGGTGGCAAAGGAAGAACACCATCCTAAAGCTCACCAAGTGATGCTTTAACTTCCACCTGAAAGCTTCCAAAAAATTCAGATCTCTTATGCATTCTCACCACATCACCTCTTTGACAGGAGATTCTAATATTAATTTTCATCATTTTAATCCCTCATTATTGGCCTTAAAAAAAAGAAAAAACCCAATGCTTTCTTTACGTTGCCATGCTAATCATAACATAGTTCCTACTTTCATTTCTTGCTTTCATGAACCGGCACATAGAGTTGCAGCACTGAAAACAAGAAACTAGATGGAATCTAGCCAATGTCACAGCAATTTGCTTGGTAGCAGAGAAGAAACTTCTGAAAGAATCATAAAGGGATGTACTGATAATTCAGAAAAAAATATAAATTGGATCCACAGATTTTTCAAATATGGCTTGACTCATTTGGGAATCTGGCAGCACTTTTTCAAGGAGTTATCATGATTTTATGAAGCTGATTCTTCCAGATTCCAAATGTCTCTATCATTTCCAGCAACAGCTGACACGAGTGGAAGATCAGTTCTAAAACCTAAATAGCACAAATCCTCATCAAGATAAAAGTTAACTTTAAAAGCAAGTAACTTAATCTGACACATAAAGCCCAAATGCATTACAGAATCTCACATTAGAGAGGGCATGATAACTACTACAAGAAATGATGAACCTACAATAATATCCCTCATACTGACATTTTAGCTAGTTCTTCTCTATAGAACATTTCCAAGAAGTTTGGCAGATGTTTCAAGCAGCAATCCACTTCCTCATTAATAAACATTCACTTTTGTTAGCAAATATATTCTTACTACTAAAGAAGGACCTCAACAAAATTCCCCGACTTCCATCCTCCAAGCTGAAAATTCTGAATTTTAGATCTTTGGTTATTTCTCCAGAAGTTCTTTATACAATTCTAAGAATAAATTTAAAATGGGCTGCAAATTGCTGAAAATTAATTACAAGCATACATTCATTCTCTGATTTTTGGCACTTACAAAATGGGAAACTTTTGATTCCTAACTTCAACAGTAGAATACAAAATGGGAAGTTTAAAAGAAAGATAACTTGATTCAACAGTCAAAGTATACTGCACACTTGAAAGCTTCAGCCTGTCTCACAACTGCAGCTATGATGTAAGCTTTCCAGTCTTTTGAAGTTGTAACACTTTATACCTATGGTGCTTATTCATCTTACTATTTTGTTGGGCCAGAAATTTAACGACAGTCAACTGGACACTGTTCAAAGCTTAGGTCTCAAGTTTTATTCTGATCATGCTGCAAATCCACAAAAGAGACATACAAAGCAAGCAGATAGGTAAGACTCCCCCCCAAACCCTCAGAGGGCTTTGACATCTGTACTGAGAGAAGGTGATGATGGCACCTTTTCCTAATTGGGACATATTTGTGCAGTTTACTGATCTTCTAATAGTGACTCGGTGTAAATCAGTTTATAACAGTTAAACTGATTACAATGGGTATCAGAATAATGTTTAGAATGCTAAAAATAGTAAATAAGGAATGAGTGATGACTGAGTGGGAATGAGTCCTGAAGTACTTTGAAAGGGAAGAGAAGTAGCTTCTGTGTAATATAATAAATGCGGAAAACAACTGAAAAATAAAACAAGTGTGATACTACAAAGTTACCTAAGGATGGGCTAGAAATACCATTCCTTTACAGCAGAATCCTGATGGATGTGAGGAGGACAAGACTGTGTTTGACGGCCAGAGAAAAGGATCTCACCAGCTGAATGGTGGGATGAGACCACCTCCGTCATGCTTCAGATTTGTAAGTGGATGGAAATGCAACTAAGTGGCTGTACCTTAGAACTGTTGCACAGAAAGAACTGGTAGATGTAGCCTTGATGAAAATCTGGACAGAGGGTCTAATTTAAATGTTTTGTTACAATATTTTCTAAGACAAATTATTTTGCCTTTTGTTTTGAGACAGGTGGTAGGTTTGAAATAAACAAAAGGACGTTTAATCCTTAGCGTATAACCACCTTACGAATCTCCTTCCTACAAAATGCTCTGGTGATAGAAGTTTAAAGACATCAAATACAGCAACCAAATTCACTGAAGAAACAATCTAAACAATATTTTGTTTTCCATTTCATATAAAAAAAGACTCCAACCCATTTTGTTTCATGCTGACCCAAACATATTTTTAAAAATGCTTTTTAGTTATGAACTGGAAAATTCTAATATAAAATGAAGTGAGACAGAAAAAAACCGAAACAGTGAGATGTGAGGCAGATTAGAAAACAGACATGTTACTGGGTAAAAACAGTGTTGAACTACATAAGCCAAAGTATAATTTCTGTGTCTATGATAAGGAAGAATACAAGAGAATTTGGTAAGTAGGTAAAAGACATAAGAAAAAGGGGAAGGCGAGGTTGCATTTTGGCAGTTTTCTTTTGAGAGAAAACAGAAAGATCCTATCAGGAAGAGAAGAAGAAACAGGAATCAGGGAAGGTAACGAGAGAGCTGAAATCAGCAGGGATCAGATCAACAACTGTAGAAAGACTTCATTGCAGGACAAAGTTAAAATCGGGGATATTGAGTACAATTAGATGGTTTCTCAAAAGTATTTTCTCCAGCAAAGAGTTTACTGTTCACACTGTGGAAATCCATTCATTGTTTTAAAGGTGTTCTGTAATAATGATGTCTGTTGGTAAGCAACCTGATTATGTGTTAAATCTGTAAGCTGCACTAGAATTGAAAATAACAGTTTTTCAAGTCTCTGTTTAGAGGGATTTTGTTTACATAGTCAAAATTCAAGAAGAGTGCTAACAAACTCATCAAGAAAAAAGCAAGATAAGAAATTACATTTTTACCTGCTCAAAACACAAGCTTCATGATCACGTGCCAAATTTAAAATATTAACACTGGAATTGCTAATTGGTACAACGTGAATATAAACTTAGCTACAACGAAGCTTTCATCTCATGACATCACAGTGCTACCAGATGCTTTTCATCTCCACACAGATCTGCATTGAATCTATCTGTAGGCCACTTTGATTCTGCAGCTTCACTGTGGGGAATGTAATATTTAGACCAAAAGTTACTATTTGTTTGAAATAATCTGTCTACATAAGTTTATTTTTATAACTCTTCCCGTTCTGTCCATAAACACTGTGCGGATTTTAATAAGCATGGAAAAAAAGAACTAAGGTTCCATAATAGGAAAAGCCTTTCAAGGTCAGTGATGCACCAGAATAGCCTAGTAAGAAGTGTTGTAGAATCTTAAATTATTTTTAAGAGCTTAGATGAACTGTTAAGGTATTGATGATCTAGCCACAGTGTGAGAAGCTGTCTCTTGAGGTTGTCTCAAGGATATTAATGCTAAATCTCTATTATTGTCAATTTATCCATAACAAAAATAGATTATTAACAGTAAACACAAGAAAAAAAAAATAGGTAAAGTTTATTCCAAATACTTGGTTCAAAGGCTTGTCTTACTACAGTAAATCACTTAATTTTCACCTTTTTGATTTTATAACAGTGAGCTCTGTGCAAAGGACCTAAGCCTTTCCTATATATGCCACAGCATAGTACTTTATTGCAAAGTTAGGTGGATTTTTGATCAGCACTTAAGAGAATCACTGCTTTTCACTGGATAATGTAAGTAGTATGTGCTACATTCTACAAAAACTTAATTACTAATTCTCCAAACTACTGTCCTTGATGAGTTCTTTGCATATTTTATCTAGGGAAGAAACAACACTTTTTTAATAAAAACATTCCCATTAAGCAGTATTTATATTTCACATGTTGCTATTGTACAAAAGTTGGCAAACAAAAAAAGAACACTCTTTTTTCCCTAGTACCAATGGAAGTGAACATACACAATGCAAATTAGTCGTGAAGCCCTAAGAAATATTTTCAATAATCTTTTTCTCTGCTCTCTTATAACGTAGAGAGTTCTCTATTCGCAACAATGACGATACATGTAAAATGTATTTAATTGTCTTTCTTCAACAGAATTCCATGGAAACAAGATATTTATTACTTACATATTCATCTCCTACTGTTATTTTTCTATACCCTGAAGTTCTGCTTATAGATTCTGCTCTTAAGCCAACCGGAGTCACACGGAATAATGTGGCCATGCTCTGAGGGCAGTATAAAAGTTCATTTTCCTCAATCCACAGGTTAAAATCATGTGTCTGTAGGCTTACGAAACAAGAACATCTGATTCTCTTGGCTTTTCAAAATATACACAAGAAAGATGAAGCCTTGCTGACAATCCTTCAGCAACAAAAATCTGATTCACAGCATGTTACTTGTCAAAATGTCTCTCTCAAATTTTAAATGTTAATGTTATACCACTAATCTCTTAAAGAACTTTTTTGCACGTTATTTTCTTTTACTTCTATCTCAATACAACTGAGAGGTTAGGGAAGGAAATTTGAATCCTAGTAGGCAAAAGAGGGAACTGAATCCAGGTCTCCAACATTTTAGATAGAAGTATTCATCTCTCAATCACCAGCCCAGTGATGAACCCTGAAGCTATTGTTTCACTTTGAGGCAAAAGCTCACTGAGGTGATGAGAGCACACAGGCACCAAACAGGCTCCAGACCTGCTCTTTGCCTGGAGCCCATCCTCTACTTCCCTGAGAGCCAGAGAGGGGGAGAAAATTGAACCTATAGGCTCCACACTCCTCATTAATGGCTTAAACTCCTTATTAGGGGTTTAAGCACTAGATACTTCATAAAAACATGTTTCAAATCTAAAATATTTTTTATTTAAAAAATCAAGATCATTCCTGGGAAGAGAACTTAAACCACCTGATGAACTCAGCCCTGAAAATATAGGGACGTAAAATAATCAGGAATGTCAAAGAACAGAGGTTTATAATTTTGAATTCTGGCATCTAAATCCCACTTATGTACTATACTGGATGCTTTGATGCTATTGTGGAGATGTTTGACTCAGTTCCTCATCACTTTCTCTTCTGTTTCTCTTAATTCATGGGAGAACTCTGAGGATCTATATACTTGAAAAAAATGAAGTCCTTAAAAGTATAATACTGATAACAAAACAGTTCCTTAAACTAAACAACTGACACTGTTTCTGTATGCTAATACCTGCAGGAAGTATCAATTTTTTGTTTCTAAATGCAGAACTCAAGTGTTACATAATGCTCAAAACAATACTAAATGTTTGAAATAATACAATTCTTATTAATAATAATAAAATTTAGCAAAGATGTTGCAAAATAAGAAAGAAGAAGCAAGTGCCAAAGAAGGTAATCTTTGCTGTTGAAAGATTTCTTTCCGGACTGTATGCCATTCTCATTTAGAGGCTTGGGCAATTTAAAAAAATACCTGATTTCAAATGGTGTCAATCTGGATGTTCTAGGGGGATTTTTGTTTGGTTGCTTTTTGGGGTTTTGTTTGTTTGTTTTTAAAGAAAACCAATACTTCTGAAATCATACAAAGCTACCTATTTTGACAACAGGTTAGGGAAGAAATTCCAATTCTTATTGTAGCTGTCTGTCCTGTATAGTAAAATTAACAGAACATACAGTTATCAGTATTTTGCTTTAAACTAATATCCTGAACCTGCAAACACAAACATATACTTTTACACTTACATCTTACAAAGATTCAAGTTTAGGAAAGCATCGTTATTTATGACAGGTAATAATTTGGGCTTTTTTGCTTAATATCTTCCTTGAAGCATGTTCCAATTAAGTATAATGTGCATTTTTATTCAGGTACTTCACACTTTACAGTATTAATATCTAAATCAACTTAAATCACAAGCATGAAAGTAAATATTCTAATAATATTTCCATTATGCAACTTGATTTTAGGAAAAAAACCAACCATGTTTATTTTGTGTAGAATGGCATGCTTTAAAAGTTATCAGGATTTCCTATTCACAAATTCCAATTTAAAAATCTTTAGCAAATAATACATTCAACATTGATGGTATTCACATAAAATATGGAATTGTTTTGATTATTAAACTGTTATTAATGTAGAAGAAAATGAGATTATCTGAAGTAATAAAATTCACATTTCTTATCAGAAGCTTCTACTCTACTTTGGTTTTTATTTTTAAGAGAAAAAAACTTCTGGATGTAGAATTTTACAAAGCACATTGTTTTCTCACAGATGAAACACAGGAAAATGGATCTCAAATGAAAGATAATAATTCTTTCATTCACTACAGTCAAGGCACTAAAACCTTAAAAATTCTATATGCAGTTTTAACTTACCATAGCTACTATAACGTACAGAGCTATAAAACCTCCTTAAATACATGATTATACTACAGAAATCTCAATTTTGAAGTCATTTAAAATTAATTAATTTTAATAAAAATTAAAACCTTTGTGGATTTTCTAATAAGAATACAGTATTATTAAAATAATGTTTGTTTTCAAACTTCAGGATATCATAATTTAGTCATAAAATTAAAATGGCAAAAATAAAATTTATATGTTCTTAATAATGGCAAAACAACTTCCCACTTTTCTGAAATATTTTGAACAAGTTCACAGCGAGACTTCTGTTTTTCATATTTCAAAAAAATTTGCTGTTAGTACTTTCTGTCTAAAAGTTTTTGAAATTATCCGCTCTGCAGAGCAAAACATTAATTCTCCATAGAAAGGGAAATATTTAAAGTTTTCTACAACTTCTATCTGTCTGCATTTAAATTACAGCTTTGGCTTTCTTGCCAGATTATGAAAGGTCACCCTGTTGTTACATAGATTTAATGGGTTTGAAATTTGCACAGCAAACCTGACCAGCAGTGGAGGCAATTGGAAATGAATGGACAATGGAATTTACAGCATTTACAAAAGTGCTGTTTTCACATTGCAAAAGTCTACCAGCTTTTTATACTGCCATGGGCAAAAGGAGTAAAAGAGGCAAGATGCCTTTTATTATTGCATTCTGTTTTCTGAAATAAGACATGTAGCATCAAGAAATACTCAAGCACTAAAAGCTGTCAAGATGTTTGCGCTAGCAATTTAGCTAAGAACATCCAACATAAAATACAGACATTTTACCTGCACTCCTGATGAAGCTATGCTAACAGCTCCTACCCAGACTCACTCACACCTCCCCCTCTTTTTACACCTTGTCAGACTTGTAAGACCATGGAGATGTTACTGTGGGACAGCTTCCAAGACCACAGACTTTAAATTACAATGCTCATTGGGGAGATCAATGGCAAATAATTTAATTTTTCTCTTTTCTCTCAATTACACTTTTTCAAACTGGGAAAAGAGAAAAAGATTTGGTGACCAAACAGTAAATATAATTTATGAGTAGTCAATCTATGGACTAGTATTGGATTGCATAGACATTTGTGCAATTACTTTTTCACAACGAACAAATCCATTAGCATTAAAGGTATGTTTCTATATCGTTTGTCAGTTAAACTATTTGCAATTAACAGTTCACCGAGAAATTAACAGTTCACCCAGTTCTAATTTAATCTGCCAGTGATTAGTTCACCCTTTTGATTTGTTCAGGTCATGTTTAATCTCATGATCGAAGGATTACCAGGTGTTTGCAGCTGGAAGGGATCTCTTTCAGTTCTCAGAGCTACCATACACACCACAAAGAAGGGCAAGAGGTGGAAATAAATAGGATTCTCCCGGGCCCAGATGACAGCTGATTAAACCCAACAGAAAGACAGGAGCTGTGAAAGATGCAGCTCAAGGTCAGACAATGTGAGGGCCACACCTGACAAGAGGCTAACGCACTGAGGCTAAAAGAATCTCTTGCTAAAGGCACCCTATGAACAGAAATACTCATCTGATACCAAATACAGGCTGCTTGAATATACAAAGAAGTGATTACCTGGAGATCCTCAAGTCTAAAATGAAGAATGCTAATGAAGAACACTTAAGTGTAAAGCCCAGGAGAAGAAAAATCATCCCGTAAGTAAACCAAAAACTAAAATTAAAAATTGCCACAAACATGTAAGTTGTAAATTTGCAGAGTAGGTAGCTTCATCTGCTTGAGCAACATCTCTGACCAGGATTTCCCCCAGTGGAAATAAATAGGAGGAAAACAATGCAAATACTTTTGCTGAAGGGTGCTCAATCCTGCAAACAGAACTGTTTCTGTGTTTTTCCTTTTTCCTGTTTCCTTGAAAGACAGTAACAAAAGTGAGATGATCAAACCAAGTTTGCTGTCTCTCTAAACATCTGAGCACTGAGTAAAATAACAATTAAAAACTGGTATCTTGGCTTTAATCAATGAGTTGCTTGAAAAAAAAGTGCTTTACTTGCTTTGATCCCTACAATCTTTGAGATTTGGGTTATCAAATAATGGAAACTATGTTTCAGACATGGTATTACTATTTTGAGTGTATGATGATGCTTTTCAGTCTCTAAAATGACAGGCTGTGAAGGACTATTAGCTGTTGGATGGGCTGACCAGAAGTCCCCATCCCTGGAAGTGTTTTAGAGTAGAGTCGACATAGTGCTTAGGGATATGGTGTAGTTGAGAACTGTCAGTTAGGTTAACAGTTGGACTAAATGATCTTCAAGGTCCTTTCCAACCTAGATGATTCTGTGATTCTGTGAACTGGTCAACCATTTTGCTCCCAAGATGACAGAATGGCTGCAGTCACCTGAGACAAATTGTGATTTTAAAAAAAAAAAAGAAAAAAAGAAAACTGTCTAAAAGTATTCTACAAAGTATCAAGGTTATTCTATATGGGACTGAAACAGTCTCTCAGTCTCAATGCCTAGTCCAGTGCTTCTTGGATGAATAGACTAATTGTATGACAAAATTTGCCATGAATGATTAGACATATGTACATAAGAAAAAAAATCAGGAGTAAATAGCACTGATTTGGAAAGCCAATTAATTCTTAACTTACCATCTGGTCAGATTCTACCTGAGTTCTTGAAACTTGCATCTGTCAGAACAGTGCAGACACACCACTGGCTTTAGAGCACAGTAGCCACAGCTGTCTTTGGGTTCTTTTCCCCTCCATATCCTGATTAAGACCTGAGCAGAGCAAGCCACAGTTTGGCACCTATCTTCTCAGCTGCCAGGAGAAGTGCTTGGTGAACACCACACAAAGAGGCATACAACCTGAGGCAGTCATGACACAGAGAAGACAACAGCTGCTTCTTGCCAATACTGCCATGAAATGCTGCACAACCAGCGAAACACAGGGTGACTGCTTCATTTGCCAAGCGCTGTCAAGTTCTCCTGCAGCCTCAGTAACATGATCACCATTTTCCAATCACCTAATGATTTTCTTTCTTGTGTCAAAGGATTAATTCTGATCTTCCATGTTTTACACCACTAACTGAAATGCAGCAAGCTATTCCCAAGATAAGAATGTGCTCAATGTTTAAAGATAATTGCCCCTTACTTTCATGAACATAATTTTTACAAGCTAACCGGTAAGTAGAATTCTAGTTAAATAAAATACTATGAACAAAATCTTTTGCGTCTTTTTTTTTTTTTCCTAGACAAGTCTTAGTCATTTTTATTAACCATTTTAAAGTATCATACCAGTACTCAGTAAAGATCTGTTCGTACATATGAATTTTAGTATCCAACTTTCCAAATGCAATCCTGAATAGACCATGCCACGATAATACAGTTGTAAAGTCACCAATGCACCTAAAAGTATAAGAATTTGCACAAAACCTAACAGCTAGACTCTATAATGGACAAGAATTCCCAAGAAATAAAACCTCTTTTTCTGAAAAGTTTATAAACTGATAAGCATCCATTACAAAGAATACTGGACATAGGCCACACATGAAGGGCAACATGGAACAAATGCCTTAAGCACAATGCATAAACCAATGTATACTAGACGGTTAACCATTGTCCTCAAAGTAGGAGCGCACCCATGTGTGTGCAAGAGTGAGCATTTTCATACACTGCACCCATAAATGCCTTCAATCAAAAAAAATGTAATTGAAACAATTCTGATATTCTAGGTATTTATAGTAAAGATATAAAAAATAATCTTTTAAGCACATATGACTGCCTATACCATCCATTCTTTGTTACGGGGATCGCATCTGAGAGTTCAATATGTTAGAAATGGAGAATGTTAGAGAAAGAAAGAAAAATAGATTTAATTCTCCACAGTAAACATCTTGTTATTGAAAATACATAATGAGCAATTACTAGATTTGCTTGGCAGGAAGAGGTATGCTTTGGTTGTACAAACCGTACTTCCGAAATCAATCAAAAAATAAAAAAACATTATTGTTTGTTGTTATTCTACACCAAAAAGCAACCTATGGGATGGTGGAAAGATTACACTTGTTTTTTTTATCTTTTTCAAACTGATTTTACTCAATAAACTGCTTATACGTTTTTATAATCACATACTACTGGAGGCTATTGTTCACCGTCAGGAAAATTTTTTGGGGTGAGAAGAACAAAGAGCAACTAAAAACAAGTCCACAGGGATCTCCTGAAGAAAAACAAACAACATTGCAATAGATTCTGAACTCTAAGACGTGTGAACAAAAATTTGTCTACTATTGTATGAAGATTTCCCTAAAAGCATCAACAAAGGTCTTCCTGAGCAAACTACACTCAGACAAAACCACAATGTACACCCTGCTATTAACTTCTGATGCAGTGAACAGTTTTTATCAAATTTGAAAGGTACAGTCTCAGAAAACACTGACAACTGCGCTGTGGCTAGCCCATATTGGTTCTGCTGCTTCCTTCTCACTCAAACTTATACTGAACTTGGAAGAAAGTGTGTGATAAATAAGGGGGCTGAGGAGGAATTCCCTGTTACGTGGGAGAATGTAACAACACAGGACTGTTAAAGACAAATTGCAATAGGACTGGGGATAATAGCTGCCAATGCAAGACACTGCACGCAATGTAGGAAGGTGAAGAACAGGGTGAAATCTTGGGTGAGAAAGATAGCTTGTGAATATATTTGTAAATTTGAAGCCATGTGTAGCTTTGAAACCTATTTAAGGAACATACTAGTATGTACTCACCATGAGGGGGCTTGTCCACATTTTCACAATAACCAGAGAGTTGCAGGCCCCACTCGTGAGCATGCACTGTGTCTGAAAGGACTGAACTTGCAGGTCTACCTTTAACCAGATTCCCTTCTGAATAGCATTAAGGTATAACTGAAAAAAACCTAAGCTTCACAGGATACAAACTGTTCGTATGTAATCAGAAGGCAGATGATTAGCTAATAAATACATTAATATCAAGCACATACAGAAACAAATAAAATGTTTCTGCAGAAGAGATTAGCATAGATGTTTCAATGGATTAGGAAGTTTCAGTGACAGAAGGTATATTTAATATATAAAATCCATATAATGAGAAGCAGTGGAAAAAAATAGGACAACTATCATGTGTCCAAGAAATATCTTCATAAAAAAGCTGTCAAATATAAACAGTTCTCAGCAACAAAACACTCTGGTAACTGAGTAAGACAAATTTAATTCAGAATTTACAATGTACCTCATAGTGGATTTTATCATTACAAATATTCCTGAACAACTGGATGTCTCCAAATTAAAACATCACTTACATTCTCCTGTTAAATAACTCCTGCATGGCACTTATGATTAGTTGGACATAAAGATTGTTGTTGGTTTATTCTAGCAAAACGACAGTTGAAAAGTACAACCAATGTGTATAAATAGACCCAGAGGCAAACGCTGAGAATGGTAAGAACTAATTAAGCTCAAGGATCATGCTGGCATTAAGAACAACCAGTAATAAATTTGCCATGAAGAAATTCAGGTTGTAAATGAAACAACCTGATGTTTTCAGATGAAAATTCACAAATTTGTGATCAGGATGACATGGCTGTTTGCAATAACAAGGGCTTGAACTCAGGCAAGCCAGGATGCCCCCCTCCTTCTAGTCATATACCCTAAAACCACAATAAATTAACTATATGTAAAAATAACTATATGCAAAATAACTATATGTTTAATCCTTTAATAAATCTGCTCACTGAAAAAATATTATCATAATAATAGAAAAATACCTATAAACTCATATGTGAATGAATATCCAAAGACTTAAAAACTGATTTGCATAGTTCCAAAAAACCACCGATCCTCATTCAAGCTACTGAGACTATGAAGGTTCCTTTGCAGCAACAGGCAGGGCTAAGATAAATTTGCCTAAACCCCATTACAGCAACAAAGTCTAGAAGATCCCTTCTCTTCCCATTTTGTTCCTTCCCCCAAAAAATAATGAGAGAAAATGCAGACGTGACACCCTTACCATCTCAGAAAATAAATAGCAATCTTCTGATCTTTGATGCCTTCCGGAATTTTTTTACTCTCCCTGCCACAAGTGCTCAAGAAAATAGTACAGAAAAATAACCAACGCACATATGAGATACAGCAATCAGTCAAAAGCCTGTCCCATCCATTGGCCTCCTCCACTACTTCAGTAAATTTTGTACAAGAACCTACCGAAAACACACACAAATTTAACAAGTACATTTAGAATACTCAATGTTTTGTTTCATGGGGTGCTTTTTTCCCAGCTGTGAAACTGGCAAAATCTGCATTAGGAAAGTTCATACTAGGTAGATGAACCCCTTTATCCTTGGAATAGACTGATTTGTACTTCTTAAGGAATCATAAAAAAGCTGTTCTATTTCAGTTGATACTCCATCGGAGTCAAGCTTTAGTCTCAGCTTTTACTGATTTTCATTAATATATTTTTAGTCATCAAATATGATGGCATTTTGAGTGTCTTTTGTAGTACTCATGTTCAACAGAAATGCCATTTCAATCAATCCAAACTTTTTTTGAAAATGCAGAACAAATTAACTGCATTGTTTCACCGGAAAAAGTATTTTCATTTTGGTTCCTCTCCTTCTCTTTTTTTTTATTGTTTAAAAAACCCACAACATACACACAACATCCAAATTAGGATGTCCTTGCTAACTCACCTTCTCTCTCCCCCAGAAGTCCATTATTTGGCATACATGCAGCTCTTAACCAATGAACATTCAAGCACTCCTAGTCTAGAAAGCCCTCACCGCAGCATCACAAACATTCTCTTTCTGGACAAAAGTATACTTAAATACAAAACAGAAAAAGGAGATGCTGATGACTACCCATATAGTGATCTGTGGTTTTTGACAGTAATACTGAAGTTTACCCTTAGTTACTGTTGCTTTATTAAAAATATTGAAATTAAATTATTTTGGATGACAAAAACTTCTGTTCATCAGGTAGTTTTTTTCAGCAAAGAGAAATCCTTTTCAGTTTGAACCACTTTTCACATTATTTTTCACTTCAAACTGAACCCGAAATCAGTTATTTACTAGGTTCTAATCTGAAGTTATTAAAAACAGCTTTGTGCTCTCAGAATTCCTCCTTCCTATCTCTATTTCTTGAAAGGGAAATACCTTTTGCAACCCAGATAACTGCAACAAAGGGAGAGCACTTGCTAGTAGATCTTTTTTCTTTTTTTCTTTTTTTTTGGTAGTGAAATGCTGTGGCTAGCAGTGTAAGGATTTTTTTATTAAATATATATACAGATAAGTATTTGCATGTGTACATATATGCATACATTTGCCACTATATCCCTATTTATAGACTGGAAATATCTAAGTAGTTAAAAGGAAAAATATGGGCAGCTTGTCCAGATGGAAAGTGAATGTACTTACAGAAACTCTATGGATATTACCATTGTGCTAATACAGTGCTATGACTGTTGAAAAAAATTGAGTGGATGTGATGACTCTATAAATATACACACTACTATTCTTACAAAATTCAGGACAATGTATATCACTGCATTCTTATTCTGCCCCTTTTAATACTCACAGACAGACTGTAAGAAGGTTCCAGTATCACTGGCACTGACATCTTCCCTTGAAGATTCAATTTTGTTAAGTAAAAAATCTTTTCTCCCACAATCCTCTCTTTTTTCACGCGACGTACACTGTACAGTCTAAAGCGAACTGCATAATTCCCAATCATCTCAGACTCAACGTGATTAAATTTGAATGTCTCTGTGAAGACAGGGCATGGTCCCCGCTGGATGCTGGTTTTTGCTCTCTGCTTCTTTATAGGGAGAAGAACTAGGTGTACTTGCCATGAGCTTCCACCTGTCCTGCTGTATGTGGGAATGTCTGTGACAGCTGTCACTGTCACCAAAAGCTTCTGTTCCTGTGAGTCATAGTCAAAAGTCACATCCAGTGTGCCATATTTAGCTACTGGCTCAGGATCAAAAGGTTTAGGAAGCTGTGAAGATGATCCTCGAGCTGACATATCCTGAAGAAGAAGAAGAAAAAAAGCTATTTATTTATTGTATTCTATTATTAAATCTAGTGTGGAAATATATGGCTTTCTCTAAGCAATATGAAGGGACTATGATCTTTATGTTCATTTCATAAACAAGGTAATTAAACACCAAAATCCAAGGAGATGGCTGACTAGCAGCCAAGAAATCAAAAGGCTTTACCTAGCCGATACAAAATACAAAAGCCAGGAGCCAATCGGAGTTCAGATTAAATTAGGCTGTATTTATGATCTATTCTTCCGGATCCCACATTAAAATTTATGTATATTTGTTACAAAGTAGAACTACCTTATTTCAGTGTGAGTATGCACATAGTTTTAAGTTAACATATTACAGTGCTTTAAGAGCCAGCTACTGATTGAAAGCACAGTGAGATGTCAGCAAAGAATATAGGCATTACAACACCTGCATGCACATGCAGCTCTTGTTGCATGAGGGTTGTATGAATGTGCCAAAAATTATCATGGCTTTAGTAATGTAATTTTACTGGAAGTGTGTAAGATGCATCTGTGTTGAACACATCTTCTGAACTTTCTGTAAACTGCATCAGACTTAATCCTGTATTTTAAACTTAATTTTAAGATTGTTTATTGTCACTTCAAATTTTGAACAAAATATTGATCCCCTATACTGTTGCAAAAGCTACCTTGATAGTGATACTGAAGCATAAAATATTTACAAGTACAGGTTAACCTATTGTTCATATAATAAATTATTCCAAGTATGTAAACCAAATGCATCTCCTGTGTATTTTCATATTATAAAAGATACGCTTGTTCATGTAAATGAATAGATGCCACAATAAAGCTTTCTGGATTAAAAAAATCTTACATTCTTATTTTAAAGTGGTTGCTACATAGCTATGGGAATTTGTTTCTCTGAAAGCTTCACTCTTCAAGTTGTTGAGTGGCTATAAAAAAATTCTGGCAGTATTCTCAGTTCTTATTGAGTATGCTTACATTAATGACTGGTGTGACACAAAACGGGAAGAAGTAGGATTAGATTTGCTGCAATCTGTTAGTGTTCGAGGGCCATATGTACAAGCTATGTCTTCACCAGCAATGAACTTCACACAGACTGCAGTCCTAGCTCATCGTGAGGTACATGTAGACAGATAGCTACTGGATGACCTTGCAGCTGGGCCTTCCAGATGTTGCACTAACATGCCAGGTATGCAACATCAATTTACCAGGAGGTCTACTAAGACAGAAACAAACGTTGGCACATCAAGACTGAGCCCAAATATGGACTTCAAAACTCCAGGTAGAGACAAAAGACAAATTTGTACCAAAGAGAGCCTCTTCTGCACGTGACATCACTAATGTAGACTTACCCACAGATTTCAGTGCAGTAACTGGTTGTTAAAGACATTTCAAGGAAATATGTCAGAAAATATTTCTTCATGGTAAAAATAAATAAGTATCATTACAATTTATAGCAGAAAAAAGGAAAATTAAGTGGACCAAATCTCTATATTACCATCAGCAATTAATTTTTTTTTTTTTTGGTAAAAGATGTTCTACAATATTGGGTGTTCAGTTTGAAAAGTGTTATGTTGTTTGAAAAATTATATGGAAGAAAAAGATTTTTCACTACAGTCCTTATAATGTGATGAAGTTTTCTGAATTGTTTAAAAAATAATTCACTTTTACTGGGAGCTTGTTTGAAAGTACAGATACGATAAAGATAACTATAAAGAACAATCTGAAATCCTCTTGTAGTATCTCCTGACTAATTTTGGTTTTAATTATCTGCAGTATTAGTGTTCATATAACTGTGCATTGATCTTTAGATAAAAAAGCTCTAAAAATGTTGCACTGCATGATGCTTCAGAACACTCAACTGTTTTCATTTACCTCTGGACTAAGGACAGCTGTACTATCACTTGGTACATCCTCTTCATATCCTTTGTTATGGAAGCTTTCTATTTCGTGTCCCGTGCTTCCTTCACTTGGGCACTTGTACGAACATCTTGGACTGTTGCTACACTGGGAAAATTCACATTTACTGTCTCCAACTTCAGAAGGCGTACATGAAAGATGAGGAGAACCACTATCATCCTGGTATGGAGGCGGCTGCAGTTCATCTAGCGGAGGTGTTCTTCTCATCCTCTGAATGCAGTTCGCTAAGAATAAGGGAAAATACTTTACTTACTTTCTAATTATTTACTGTTGAAACAGTTCTGTGGAAAATAGTAAGTCTAAATATCTGGACAAAGTGTTTAAAAATCTATAAATGTATTTACATTTCAAATTAGATAAAATTATAGAAAAATATTTGTCAAAAAATAGAAATGAATGATCTCTCAGAGATTTAGATAAAAACAAAGTATTAAGTCACAATGGATTGTATAAACCATATCTAAATAAATATAGCACAAATATGACATGACAAAAATTCTAGGCTTGAACTTCTGGGATGCTTACCTTACAAAAACCTTTGGCTATCTTAAGTCAGATTCTGTGCAGGTGGAATGTAGACCAATTAAAGAAACAAAATGCACTCCCTAAAGCCATATCAAACTTCTGATTACCTCCCATGTAGTTCTTCACCCAGGAAGATATTAAACTCTGAAGACAAAAAAGGTACTAAAAAAGGCAGACACAAGCCTTTTCACTAAAGTGAACTCTGCTCACTAGTGAATTTAACAAGTGAAGCAGGGTCGCAGATTCTTTATTACTTGTTAAGGAGAGCTAAAGCATATGTATCCAGTGTCTAGAAGTTAGACATTAGGTCCAGCCACCGAAGACAGTGGAAAAAGGATCATGAGCTATCTTGTGTTTGCGATGAATACTTGACACTGACCATATTTGCTTCTCATACTAGACAGACAGACAGAAATGTGGTTATATATCTCCTTGGAAAATAAACATGATGCATAGCTATGGATATAGAAAGTTAATTCAAAATAACTGCATTTCAATTTTTGATCTTACATTTTACTATGCAGTATTGTGCACTTGACTAGAATTGGGAAGAGACAGCAAAGCATACAGTAGCTGAAAATAAAGGAATACCAAGGATAGGTAAAAACCCATATCACATTTTGTTTACATCTTCTGTAGAAGTTCTGAAGATTTCAATGCCCCTCACACGCAAAATTAACTTCTACACAACAATTTCAAAGCAACAATGCTTCTGGTGTCAGACATACCACTTTCATTCACAGTAAAAACTACCAAACAAGGAAGTTAACAAAAGTATTAACATTAGAACAATATAAGCTTTGATTTCAGATTCATGTAAGAAATAAACTGATCTTCTTTCCCACATGACAAAGGTGGTACATTTTAGTTTCACTATCAAATTTTTACATACAGGATTGCCCTGCCTGTGTCCTAAATTCTCACCAAGTACATCAACCTTTTAACTGTTTCAGAGGTAATTAATTACCAGTTGTTCAACACAGCATATAAACAGAGTATGCTTAAGAGTTGCCCTGTATGGAACAAGGCTAAAAACACAGCAATGTGGCTCTCCTGGGAAACAACAGTCTTAGCGAAAGGCTCCCTCTTGTTCTCCTTTCCTTTGGAAGTCTGGGCTGTATCTGACTGTGGCATACTGGAACATTTCACAGCATCTGGGACTTGATGTAAGCCCAAACCACCATGGTTTCAGTGCACACTGTCTGTGGGAAGCAAACCCAGACACATTGGTTAGAATGGAGGCAACTGGGTAAAAAAAGTTGGGTAACTGAAGGCCAGGGACAGGACAGCTCATTGTGGAGCACATGTACTGCACAGATAAACAGAGGATAAATATCAGTGATAATTGGGGAATGCAGGGCTCTCTTCTATTTCACCAGGCTCCTAATGGAACTCCTCTTGGCTTTAGCTAAGGTAAATGAGTAATTAAAACACTCCTACAAGATGATACCACTGTCAGGAATCCTCTCTTCTCTGATAAATCCATCAGAGCCAGCCTACCATTCAGAGTGATTCCAAATTACTGTTACAGCACTCCTGAAAAGCTCTTCTGCTGTTAGTTAGCCCAGTGCCACTAACTCTTGAAACTCCAGTCCCACTGGGCTGGAAAGGAAAACAGAGCAGGCAGGGAATCCTATATGTGAAACATAGTTATCAGTCTAAAAAGACAGAACCTTACGTATGAAAAAGAGTTAAGTGGGACAGTCAGAATCTTGAAACCGCCATGCAGGAATAGTGAGAAACCATTATTTGCAAAACAGAGAGACATGGGAAAGCACTTTAAAAAAAAAAAAAAAAAAAAAATTAGGTATCTTGTGCCCATGAAACTAGATAGACATAATTTTAGAATCTAAACATGTTTTAATTACAATAAAATAAGAATAAATATCCTTTAACTCTCTATACAATGAAAATATTACTTCCTTTTCATAGTTTATACAAATAAATATTCTAGCAAATTTAGAGCAACACCATTTCTGCTCTTCGTTGCTGAAAGACAACAAACAGAATTAAATGAGACAGTAACCACCATGTATCTATGACTTAATTTCTTTCTTTTCACATGTAGTCAGGTCTCTAAAGCCCCAGCTTTTCCACAACCTAACGAAATGAAAGCATGTCCGGGTAACTATCAACACCATTATTGTCTTACATGAGTAAATAAATGACTGTGTGACTCACTTTTTTCACTTTGATGAACTCCATTATATGTCCCTATGGGAAAAGTGCACAGGCTGTGTGACAGAAAAGGTACTTTTAATGTAGGCGGGGAAGAAGTGAATAAAAGACAATTCTTATTAACCAGCTGTGACTCAAAAATCCCAGCAAATGCTGAGACACTGGGGCAGGTTTTAACTATTATTGAAAGTTTAACTTAGCAAACAGAAATAGCATGTAAATTTTAAAAACAAATATCCAGGTTTAAAAACCTAAGGACACTGTCCAAACAGGTATAAACTGGTTTTGAACAAAAGGTTTCTCTACATAAAAAGATATAAAAGTTTTCAAATTTATTTTTAAAGTCTCATTTTAAATTCATTTCCCCCTCCTCACAATAAACGGTGCAATAAAATGATGATTTCATGTTATAGCTCTCTGAAAATACTGCAAATTTTAATTACATGAAGACATTCTAATGACTGATGATATCAGAGACAAATGGTATCACAGACAGAAGTGAATACAGCAACGCTGAATATCTGATACCCAGTATTTTCCTGAAAAATTACACAGAAGTAGCAACTACAACAATCAACCTATCAACAAAATTTTGCATATGTATCAAAAGCTTAAAATAAAAAACCACTGCTAATCCACGCTGGACTATCACTCATTGTATTGGAGAAAACCATTTGAACCTAAAGGAAAGCATGTTCTGAAGTGTTTGCATATTTACATGTACAAACACTACCTATATATACCTTGTAACTTCCATTTAAGGTATAAACTTAAGACAGTTACTCTTGTGCATACTTGTATATTGTGACAAAGCCAAAAATAACTTCCAAAGACCACTGAATGTGGCTAGTAAGATCTGCTAAAGAGTTACTCTTAAAAGCAAGTGGTTATAGTGAAAACCTAAAATTAATTGTTGCATCATTTCTATGCAAGCTTCCCAAGAAACTTTTTGCTCTCAAACCAGAGAGAAAAATAAATTTTGCCAATTCCCCCAATTAAATAAATAATTTTAAATTACCATACCAGTTTGGACTAGACAGGGTGTAAAACAAGCCAACATATATTCCAAACCTGGAAGATAGAAATAATCACAGAGAAAAAGAATTGGGTTTAGTCTGAGGTTCCTACCAGACAGAAAATGCCAAAGCAGAGGAAAGAAATAGAAAGATCGCACACTCAGTTTTTCACCCAAACTATGTGAAAGAACTATTCATTCTCTAACATAAACTCAATTGTTTAGTAACAAATATTTAGTAAACTCTGAATTGAGAATATAGTGTATTGCTGTTGATAGGCAGATCTGAATAAGCAAATGATTTTAATAATTAACTGATTTAATTAAATTTTCATCTTTCTTCAGCGGGCTGCAAACACATATAGCAGTGAAGTCCTTGCTCAACAGCTGAAGAAAACAGAACTCGAAGTGAAATACCTGACAAAGAAGCAGATCAGCATTTTGCCGGTACACTCAGAAATTACAACACGCAAACTGCCACTAGCACATCTAACTCAGAAGTAAATAGATACCTTCTTTTTAGTACTGTTTGTTAAACAATGAAGGTTAATCTGATTTCATAATTCCCAGTACAGGAGACTGGTTGAAAGCCAAGGGGAGGCGATACAGATCTTGCCATCAACGTCAAGGAACCATCAATAAAATCTGACACAGCAACCTAGGCCAAAATGAGCATTCCTGGGACATACAATTGATAACTTTGACAAAATACAGAACATTTTCACTCACTTTTCTGAGTGGAATCACAGTTTAAAGATACATGATCTTGAGTTTACTATAATAAATGCTTTTCTTTAGGTTTTCAGTTACTATTTGAACTTTCTACTTTCAATGCTCCTCATTTCTCCCCTGTTGACCATGTCAGGCTGTACAACATTTCACCATCAAGCTGGTGATGGTCCTTTCCATGTTTACAATGTTTAGACTTTGCTGTCTTAATTTTCCCAAAGGCTGTCGGCAGCAGCAAAACCTAGCTTTCTTTAGCCTGTACTACCTGGCAATTCCAAGAACATCCATCTCTCAACAAACAGAAAAAGAAGCTATCCTTGTGGTTTTAATTCCCCTGCCTCATAAGCAGTAATTAACTACATTTTTGTGACTTTGAGTTTCTCATATATATTACTACTTTAAATATTCATACTATTGTGGGAGGCAGCATTACAACAAAACTTATTTGGGAATCTCATTTCCAGTTCCTTTAAAATAAATAATCACGAAATATTTTTTGTGAATCATATTTTGTAATTATTGGAATATCTTCATTCTCAAAAAGTGCCTTTCTTCCTCTAACATATTGCCACATATACTATGCTTCATATTTATTTATTTATTTAATCTAATGTACATTTTCAAGTTTTCAAGCCTTCAAGGGGTTCTATGTAAATGTTAAGACAATTTAAATAAAACATAAAATGAAATGTGTTTAAAAATTAAAGAAACCTTTCTTATTCTGAATGATTAAATACCCTTAGAGATTTCTGATATGTAGCACAGACAGTCCAAATGGAATTTTCGTGTTTGAACTTTTCTACCATCCAAAAATATTACGTTGACTGAATTACCCCACATTATGAGAGGTATAAAATATAAACATTAAATATTGAATGAAACCTCGGGGCTCTCCTTTAAAATGAAATGCTTATATGCATTTTTGTGAGGGGGAAAAAAAACATTATCTCACAAGAAAACAAATCCTCTCTGCATTATTCTATTTATTTTCCAAAAGAGTTATGGCACAAGTGTTGCTTAATGAAAAAAGGCAATATAGGGGTAGTATGAGGTCATTATGGACAACAGAAAAAAGTTATCAGTTTTCTTTTTGCATTTGCCACATTTTAGACTTTTATTCACAATTGAACTGTGAATAAGCAATCCACCAGTAAACAAGTATTCATATCCATTTGTTGTGGGTTTTTTAGTAAAATACAGTTCTTTTTCCCCCCCAATATTTCGAAAATTCCATACATTACCAGCTTAATCCCAGATTTGTGGAAATCAAAACAGCATTGCTGTCATTTACACCTGATACCACATGAAGCTCTTAACACTGCAATTTCCTCACCTTCTAAGGCCAATTATTCTGAATATTAATGTAATAAAAAGGTTCTCTTTTGTTTTTTAATAAAACTAATCCAAAATTATTGAATTATATTTACATCCTGTCCTTAAAGCTTCAATTTTCTTCCTCAGGAAAGGTCTAAGACCAACTGAAGTTACTGACGCTCACTAGTAGTTTTTTTCGTATTTTTATTTGTCTATTTACATCATGAGCCTGCAGAACTACAGCTTGGTTTTGTTTGCTGACAAAAGAAATTTCCTCTTTTCTGCACTTATGGAGCACCTGTGGTTCATAAGAATTTATGGTCTGTTTTACAGAGCAATACAGAAAAGCAGTGAACTGGTGAAAAATTCCAACCTTTCTCTTTCCAAAATTAGCCCAAATTAGAACATTTAAACTACAAATACATTATTAAAGCATTATACTGAGCTAACTGTCAAAGACATTCTTTTGTTTCCTTCCCAAATATTTTGGTCGTCTTTCATTGAAAATTATACATTAGCATCTCCTGAATTCATTTTCTTTCAATTTAAGTATCATTCTCTGATTTCTTAAACAGTATTTCTATTAATTTGAATAGGAAGGAGTTCTGCTACCTGGTTCTGTATTTATACTTTCCAACTGTCCAAAATACATCTAAATACTACTTAAAACATATTGGTTCAATGTTTTAATCTCTTATTGATGCAAGCTTTCCATAACTTTGAGGGGTTTTTTTTAAATTTATTTTTAAAAGGAGACTTCAAAAAACTCTTCTTCTTTTGTGAGATGACATCCAGCTGTAAAGCTTTTTGGAAGCAGAGATCTTTAAGAACTGAAATAGTAAAATTTTTTGCCTTCTCTTCCATAATTATATTTCCTTAGGTAAAGCATTTGTATTAAGTATGTTCATTCAAATTCTTAGGTAGAAAAACTTATTTCTTTTTCCATTTAGACGCTGGTTTCACTTTTACTGTTTTTATAAGGACACAACTTCTGTTTACATCACTTTTCAGAACACTATGTTGGCTAACTTCATAAATGAACAGGTATTCCTCTGCATCTCTATTCACTTTTTCGAAGTTATCAAAACTGTTAGAAAAATACCAATTCCAAAAAGATAGTAATTTAAATTAATTCAGATCTTCCCCCCCCTTAAAAAATACACTAGTAGTCCTGCTTGCTAAAGGTGATTGACAACCAGCTTTGAAATCTTATGAGTGTCTTGGTGACAAGGAAATGTCTTATCTCTGAAAATGCACCCAAATTCGGCTATCTCACCAGCATTTACGGATGCTTAACAGAAATTCAGAGCTCAAATTAAAAGCTTTGAAAACTCCACCCACTGTAAACCATCTCAGGTCCCTGAGAATCCCCATGTCTGACCACTGTGCGCTTAGTAGCATCCTCTCATACCTCTGGACAGTAGCAGCTGGATATGGGCTTATAAAGTATCTTTCTGTCATTGCTATCCTTCATTTGAGTACAATTTTCACTTTAAATTATAGTTCAAATTCTAATCCAGTTTAAACAACTACAGCTGCAGTATCAAGCACAGGAGTCAAACAGTAGGATAAATTGCTGAAAATGTGAAAAAGACCTCACAGAGGTCTAAAATCAATTCCCAGTAAAGTATCTGTAACACACAGCTAATATTCCTGTAATGTTACTGCTCTCATTCTATTTGGTCTCAAATAATGAAAGTATTTTAGCTGTTTATTTACTACTACCCTTAACTGATGAAAGTGAACCAGGAAAGGTATTTTCCATCAAGAATAGGAACATGAAGCTTGCTTTGATTCCTTTGCCTTATTTTCACAGCAATTTTGAGTGCAAAGGTTATTCCGCTGGAGTGAGTCACTAATCCAGAGCAGCACTACAATGACTCTGCATGAACCATTTCAGTAGACCATGGATTAAATTTTCTGCCCATCTACTCAAGATATCTATATGATTCCAATTTGGGTATCTCATAACTGTTTGTATGTATGTATGTATCTATCACACTGAAATACATATTACAGTAAAACTATAATAGAAGTTAACATATCCAGCATTTTAAAGATGGAGAACTAAACCACAGGTTTAAATAAGAGGTTATAAAGATTACTGTGAAGTAATTACTAGCTCAGAAGTGCTCATAATCACAGAAAGCTTCCAATACAGTGTGGAACTGAAACCAAATTTTTTAAGACAAGTACCCTAGCTGTTTCTACCAGTTTTGTTTTGTTTTTTATTATTTTTACTTCAAACCTTGTAAATTATTATTAATCTAAAATTCACCTGAATTGTGTACCACCACCAACACGGAAACCTCCAAGTCACTAGCTTCTTAAGAGATATACCCCCACAGAATTTTCCATTATCATCAGCTCTGTAGTGGAAGAGAAGGAAGAAAAGACAAAAAATAAAATATTAGGGTGGGGAAGAAAGGAGGAAAAAAAAAAGGCAGAAGGAGAAAGTAGGTGCAATGACTCAGAAAAAAGTGATAGGTTGTTGGTAAATGAACAAAGGAAATAAATAAAGGGAGAGAAGCTTAGTAGATCTATATAGAAAATGAGAAAAAAAGCAAAGAGGAATAAAGAATAGACAAGATGCAAACAGGAATGAAAAATTACAAACAGGTAAAATAAAGCAAAAATGACAGAGGAAGAAAGGTAAAGGAATGGGGAAAATAAAACAACACATGACATGCAAAAAAGTGGTTCAGATCTGAGAAAAAAGCAATGTCAACAGAGCAAAGAGATAAAAGATAAATCAGTGATGTCTGATGGGTGCTGAATATCTGTATTTGTAGGTGAAAGTCTGCACAACCTAGAGAACACATCTAGTTACATTCCAGGAAAGGCAAGACATTTCCCAGAAGAAACATTTATTTTTATATTTATATATTAGATCTATTTTTCCTTTTGGGTGGGGAGACGGTGGTAATTATTTATTCAAATCCTGAGATTCCGAAGGACCTTGCTTTCTCTTATCTGTTCAGGCACTTGTTCCCCTTCTTTCATCGACACACTGGCTCAGCTGATTTACCATTGACTTGCTTTGGTAAAATGGACTGTATTTCCTGCAGTATATCAGAGTATTCCTGTAGTATATCAGAGTATTCCTGTAGTATATCAGAGTATTCCTGTAGTATATCAGAGTATTCCTGTAGTATATCAGAGTATTCCTGTAGTATATCAGAGTATTCCTGTAGTATATCAGAGTATTCCTGTAGTATATCAGAGTATTCCTGTAGTATATCAGAGTATTCCTGTAAAAAGTTTCTAGAAATCTCAGATATTTTTTTTGCTTTTGAAAAAGCCCTTATACCTTTACCATACAAAAAGCAGTTAGAACTCAGAAAAATCAAGGATGACATCAGCTTGCAGGAGTATCCAATAGGTAAACAATAGAAGAAAATTGTCTACACACACTCAAGAACTCCCCTGAAACCTTTCACGTATTTGTGTCTGTAGAAAGTATACTTAGAAATAATGGCACTAGTACCACTTTTGGAGCCAACTGCCCAGAAGAAGAAAGGCAAAACAGATACTGCAAAATCACAGGAAATGTATGTTTTGAAACTAAATTATGTTCCCTTCACACACCTGGTAAGAGACCTACAAATTCACAGAAAAGGCACGGATTAGGCAACAGGAAGTATGTCAGTCTGTTCCAGTCACTCCAGCAAGGCCTCTAACAAGTTTCTCCAGGCATAAAGGAAGTTACTCTAAATTGCACTTTGTGGCGCTTATGAGACCTCCCACTGTCACAGACAACCTGCTTTACTAGGCTTATATTTAATATATGATGTAGTTGTTCCTATGTTTCCATAGTAGTCATATAACACACAAACCAGGCAATTTTCTGCACTTTGATGGGACTAAATGAATACAAGTCTGGCTGTTGAAGATATTTTCAGCTATAGCACTGGTCATAAGAGCTATGTAAGAGCTTACAAGGATGAGACAACAGTGGCCAAGCTGCATATTGCATAGAGAGCTCATATGGTCTACAGAATGATGCTTCAGCCCTCAATAAACAATAGAAGAGGAACTGGTCTTCCATGTCATCCACACATAGAAACAATAACACTGAACAATCAAGGATCAGAGTGCAGCATATCATTCTCAAACCACTTATCTTCCCAAAACACTAACCAGAAAATTGTGTTGTCATGAACATTGTATTATACCTACAATATTAAATTTACTAGCTGTTGTGACAGAATGAAAACATGTATATCCATCAAAATGTTTCTCATACTAGCAAAAATGTATACACCTAATTTGAAATTACTGTTTGATGCTGCTTGTTGAGTAAGAGATGTAAAGGTGGTACACAGCGGCTAATTAGTAATCAAAGTCTGACAGCTACAGCTGCAAAATGTTTGTATGATAATTTCAAAATTGAAAATTATTTATTTCACTCTACATGAAATTAGTGTACACTCATTAGAAAGTCAGTGATTATCTTGAAAAGTACTACTGGAACATTTCAGTAGCTTGCTACAAGATCAGATAGTACACAACATGTCTTCAGAACTATTAGAATCCCACTCTTCGTAATTTAATGTCAGCAGTTTTTAGATCTTAACATTACAATTGAAAAAGTACTCAGCAGAATGATGTTTAACATGGTTTATAACAGAATGTTAATTTTTTTAAAATCTCGGCATTAAAGAGTTTAAATTACTTTATTCATAAACTACTTTATTAAGCTATATATAAAACTGATGTATAACTGATATACATGTACATTGCAGCAAAGGAAATTCTCATTAAATATAAGGAAAAAACCTTTGAAATTAGAGGGCTATAGACTGGAAGAGGTTACCCAGAGAGGTTGCGTAATTGACAGCCTTGAAGGTTTTAAAAGCTCTCCTGCCTAGGGCCTTGAGCAGCCTGGTCTAACTTTGAAGTTATCTCTCTTTCAATCAGAAGATCAAACTAGATGACCTCTACAGGTACTTTTCAACCTGTTACTCACTGATTCTACAGTACATATTAAAGAACTCGATTCAATACTATAACCACCAAGGAAGAGGATTCATCTCAAACACAAGTATTTCAAATATCTATAAAACTCCTTCTATAATTAACAACAGTTTAACAATTAAAAGGCAAGTATAGCTCCTCTGCATATGCTAGTTATGTTGCTGCATCCTGCATTAAATATAAACCCACCAGCATAGTACTTTCATTGTTTAAAACAAACAAAAAACCCCACCATAAACCACCATGACCACAAAAAAATCCCCAAACAAAACCCAAAGCCAACTCCAAAGAGACAAATAATAGAAGGAGCAAAAGAGATTCAGAATACCTTGTTAACTTGTGACATTCTAATACAGTATACCTTGTGGCTGACTAGCTTTAGACAACGTAGTATCACTGAAATCTTTATACTGATAAAATGAACATGCCAAGATACAGACTTTTAAGTTAAAAACATCCTAATAATAGTTTACACACACACACAGACATATATGTAAACACACATATATACATGGCCCCATGGCAATGTATCAGTAACAGGAACAATTTAAGGTTTATGAAATATAAAATATAATTAAGATTACACTGAGAAAGTAATATCCATTACAAAATGCTGATGTTAGACAGCAAATATTGACCTTTATAATT
Source organism: Athene noctua (assembly GCF_965140245.1). Lineage (NCBI taxonomy): Eukaryota > Metazoa > Chordata > Aves > Strigiformes > Strigidae > Athene > Athene noctua. The sequence continues at coordinate 102,865,274 of NC_134037.1, read as the reverse complement.
TATCAAGTGAAAAAACCTTAATTTGCTTGTTATTCAAACTTTAACAATAAGTATATAGCTTAGATGGCAAAAAGGGAAAAAAACCCCACATCACAGCATTTGCTATCACTTCTCATTAACATTTTGACCAGTCAACAATTCAGCAGTGATGAAATGTGCAGTTTGATTCAAAGTAAGACAAGGCTATTTAAATAACTCAAAATAAGAAATGGGTATTGAAACATTAGAATTTTGATAAGCGATCACAGCTGCACTAGAATTAGTTTCTATAGCAACAGAGGAAATAATGTGGAGAATTGCACTGCAATACAAGATGGATTCCTTACAAACACTGCTGTTCAAATAGAAAACTTTAAAATTATTCACTGTATTAAAATATTTCTATTAGAATGGTTATTCAAATATCCTATACTTTGTACTTCATGAATTGTTCTATTTTTGTTCTCCAGGATTCAAATCTAGTCCATCCATTCAAGTTTCATATTACATTTTCACATACTCCCCCATTGCTTACCTTCCTATTTTAAAATTAATTAAAGTGACTTATTCTGAAAAATACTGTAACTTCAATCTCAAACTAATCTGCATTTTCAATCATTTTTATTATCCCTACATAGCAGCACTCATCCCATTTATTTTCCAGCAGTGCACTTGTAAAACGTAAGAGAATGCTTTGCACATGCTATTCATAAGAAGCTGCATCACAGCCATGAGAATTAACATCACTATAGAACTTCTGAAACTTGTAGTCATATGAGACTTGCACTGGCTTTTATCAGTGTGCACTCTCATGTCCTAAGCATGATTAAGAAACCATAGCAAATCTATTAGTATTCATGGACCAAATACCCATAAGATGGTAAGATAAAAGCCTTCCAGTTGAGCACATCTTTAGATTTCAAATGTTGCTCATTTCTAACACTAAGAATTATTGTTTCATTACATCGTCTCCGATTGTAGCTATTTTTGGCAACTAATTAAAAGCATATGCCTGAACCTTTTATGTATTTTGCCCTTATAATGAGACCTATTACTCTGGCTTATTCTATCCTTTTGAGTTCCAAAGTATCTTTCGAGTTACCATGGATACAAGTGATATGCTTTCTCCCACAACTGCTTTGTGTGCCTTATCAAACACCAGAAAACTGACACAGTAGGAATCTGAGCCATCTACACAGGCTGAATATCTAACCCCTTGGAAGTGCTTTCCCTCCCCCCCACCCCCCTCAAAAAATTCAAGTATGCCATATATTAATATTTGTAGTGAAATAAACAAGCTGGTTCTTTTCTATCTGAAATCTACTACTTTTGCTCAAGGAAAACAAAAAAGGTGCAGACATAAAGCAATTTAATCTGATCAACTCTGAAACAGTGTTAAAATGAAAATGGGAGTAGACAGAATCATTCTGAGTTTGCTGTTTGAGTTGACAGAGAGTTTAAGTGTTTCTAGATCAATATATCCACTGAGATGTAAAATGCAGCAAATTTCAGCAAGCATTTCAGAAAGGAGTTGCAGAAACACTGTATGCAACTCCGAGATTACACATAAACTAGAGTAAATAAAACTCCCTTAAAGAGAAATTGTTAGGCCTCTTTATACCAATTTATTATGGGCATTTTCAAATGCAAATTGCATTCCAACAAGCTGGGAATAATTTGTACTAATCAGTGAAGAAGAGGGCAGTTAGTAAACTGATTTTCCCATTATATTTCTGTGTTCTGACCTCTCAAAAACAAAATCTCTCTCCCACTCAGACAGCAAAATTTACACAGGATTCAAAAACTGAGTGCTGATACTAATGTAATCTGAGTTAATGTATGAGAAGTTAACGGGAATAACCAGAAGGAAAAATAAATTATTGCAATATGAACTTGATATTGACTCATTCAGAACCGTCTCCCAGCTTTCAATGCATTAAATCAATGGAAAGACATAAGCTACATAAATGAGTGCCACAAAGGCAATTAAGAGCTAGAGAGACAGAGAAGAATGGGTAGATAAATGCTGCTCTTGCCCCTTTTCCTCAGATATCTAAAGTTCTCCAAGTATTACAGCAAAACACTCAACAATAAGTTACCTGACTTGTTCATATCCACAAGCTCAGCTCTGCTTTAAAATACAGAGATTTTGAACTATAATAGCTGAGCCAGAGACACAGGCACATAAAAACCAGACTCTTAGCCTTAATTAAGTGCAAAGTGGTATTTTTAAAGAAATAACTACCACTGTTACCATCCTTCATCAAAAGGGTTCTTAAGTTCTTCCTTTGCAGAATCCCAAAGTTGTGTGGAAATTGCCACTGTTGTTCCCTAGACTTTTAAAGCCAAGAGATTGCCTTTAACACTAATGACAACTTATATTTTTATTTCCAAAGGTTTTCTTCTTCTAAGGCCCCTTCTTGTTAATGGGAAGGAAATGGCACGAGGAAAAGCAGGTGATTCAGAACACTGGTTCTCATTGCCAGTGAAAGGAATTTTGCTCCCGAAACAAAGATAACGGCCATTATCACACAGGATGATGAGTTTCTCTGAAGAAGAGCATTAGACACTAGTCTCTTAATAGATTAATTATTCCTCAGTTACAAGGGAAAATGACCATCAACTCAAAACACCTATTCAAATTTTACCAGATCTACTCAAGAGTTATCTATTGGTCAAATTTTGTGTGGAAATACAATTTATGATCCAAGATTTGACAGTAAAAGAAAAATAAGATATCGGAGTAGTACAATCAACTTCATCTTCATGAAGAGCTTTTAAGTCATACTTGCAAATTTTCATGCAATTATTTCTATACTAAGATGTAAGCGAATAAATACTGTAAGTTCTGGGGAAAAGACATCATTATTCTCTCTTGTTATTCTCCTAATCTAAAAATAGTTCCATTCTGGCATTATGTACAGAATTTAACATAGCCAAATATGAAGCACTCCAAGCAAAATAATTTTGAGAAGGTAGTTAACAAATTAATGCAAAATTAGAGTAGTTTTCTGGTTTGTATCCATCATCTTGAAAATAAGTGCAATAGATTTTTTTTTTCTATTTTCACTCAACTGCCACAAATGCTACATACGCAACAGAAACACTTTGGAGTATAATAAATCTTAATAAAATGTAACATAGATGGCATTGTGCTTTTCATTTCAAAGTTGTCTTCTTTCATATTAAAATTCACAGCAACTTGGACAAAATTCTAAAAAGGTATTATCTTTTTAAAATCTTACTAACACAGTGGTTTTAGTGCTAAGGATTTAAAAAAAAGTTTCCTAAATTGTTATAGGTAATACCAAACTACAGACTGCTAAAATACAGAGATAATCAAACAACGGATCAGACATAACAAAAACAAGAACTAGGAGATACTGGAAGCCACAGAAAGTTTGAGCAAAATCAAGTAACATTCTAAACAAGATTCCTTGAAGATATGAAGAAATTAGTCTAGTCACTAGCATTCATCTTGACCAATTTAAACAAGAACAGATATTGCTCCTCCTTTTTGCCAAAAGATTAGAGTTGGCCCTGACCTTTTGGTTATGAGTGTGTTTTCTGGTAAAGATGTCAACTCTTTGCAGTAAACAACAGCAACTGTGTCACCTGTTCAAGTCACACGCATAAGCTGTATTTGTTCAGGCTGAGCATTTTCAAAGAAAAGAACATCACACCTGAAGTCAGCCTCTTGAAGAGATGAACCTTTTGTAGTTTCATTCTCTAAGATTTGGATTTTTCAGATACACATGCTCTTATCAGCTCTATTTTTAACCTGCCGCTCATATAGGATACTTAAAATTCTGAACATGTTTACATTATCCATCCAGCAGGCTAATGGAACTGCATACCAGACAGTCATGCATAATTCAAATCAATATCCTCAGGCTTGCAACACTAAGTCAAAGCTGCCTTTAAATAAGCTGGGTGTGACTTTAACATGAATAAAATGTATCTAATTTTTAACCTTTATCTGACAAATTGATATATTTGCAAAGGAATGTCATAAATCTTCTTCAAAAACTAAATAGAAAATCGCGATAATTGAAAATCTTTTTAAAAACACTTTTAAGCACAAAATTTAGAATGGTTCAACAAGACTGAGAGCAAAGGTTTCAAATAGAGAGCTGGGTAATTTTTGTTTTCTTTTTTTAAGCAAAATGTACAAATATATACATAAAAACACATGCTGGCAGATTATTAAGTGGTGTAGAGGGTGAATGTAGCAGAATTCCTATTTACAAATTTAAAGATCAAGCTCTAATTGAATTGGGCATAGATGACTCCACACAGAAAATCTTATACCCACTTAAGCATGTCTGCTAGCTTCTCTCTAAGGACTGGAATCAGAATTTCCATAATAAAATAATTTTCCCTTTGAGTTTTCCTATGTGCTTTCATGAGACTGATTCCAGCACAGCAGCACCAACATACATTTCACCTTCAGCCATACTGAAATGACCAGAAGCATGGCAACGACACTAGGTATGGATCTATTTCCAGCTTGATTGTAAATATAGTAGAGGAAAGGTAATTGCAAACCCTCCCCCACACACCCCCCAAAAAAACCCAAAACCACACCCCAAACCAAAAGAACACACACACACACAAAAAGCTAAAACAAAAAACCAAGGACTTCAAGTTGTATAAGATCATGCTTTTCCTTTCCCTCCAAGGAAAATATTCCACTAATTCCTAAAAGTTAGGACAATTTTATAATACAAAAGTGTTGTAAGTAGCATGTTAGAACTTATTTTAACAAGAACAACAACAAAAAACAGATCTTTGCCTCTACAGAAGCTACAGACACAATTTCGTGCTGTTTACTCAGACAGGATACAGTCCCAATAAATAATATATGCAATTAAAGTAGCTACGAAAACAGTCATCCTAACAATAACATACATGTTATTAGATAAAAATGGTAACATTGTTCATCTTGTACAAGGACAAAATATTAATTATTCTAAGAGAATACTTATGATATAGTTGTAGCATATCTATGAAATTGATACATATGCATAAGGAAAATAATCTACACTGACTAGGTAACAGAGTTCAATTACAAAAATAACCCGTCATTCTTCTTTTACCAGAGAGACAGCCATGATCAGATTATAAAAACCAGTCCTAACGGTAACTGGTCTTTAACCTAGGGGGAAGAAGCACAACTGGGAGGCAAACATTCGTCTCTGACTAGAGTTAAAAATCTTTTGATTTCAACCTTTACAGGTAAGAAGATTGAACCATTTATCCACAGGTGCTATGAAGTAAGAACAGATAATCAGATATAAATTCTCATATAGCAAGTACTGCTCCATTCTGCTGACCATGTAGCATAACTATTCTCAGCAGGTACTGGGCATATGCAAGGTAAAATTCCTTCTTCCAACACACCTAATACATTGTGTACACAGAGATTTCCAGTCTACTGTTTAATCCTGTTTCTTAGTTATTCATTCCATGATAGAGGCATGGGATCTCTGCAATTAGGGTTAAGATTAATGAAAACTGTACCTTTTTTTGGTCCATTCTGTGGGGGTCCTTCAGAACAAGTCATGTCTCATGGTATACATACATAAAGATCAAAGAAACTGCTCCCCTGTATCACTAGATCATACTGTAAAACCAAGAAAAAAGAATGCCCAGACCCAATAGCTTTTATATCATATTAGTACTAGTTTTCAACACGAACTCTCAGAATCAGCAAAAGCACTAAGTTCATCAAGGAATTATTCCTTTCTGCTGATAGAGTACTACCTGTTGGGTTTACATCACATATCAGTTCTACATTTTATTAATGCAGAACATCTGTATCAAATACATTGCCACGAGGAACTATTTCAGCCACAATATTTATGTGAACTTCTCCCAGCTAATGATAGATCTTGATCCTTTCATAAACTCCAGATTCAAGCAGATGAGAGACTTATTAAAATAGTAAGTTTACAATAAAATGGAAACTTTCCTGTAATTATTAATGTATGATTTACATCGCTTCAGAGACATCCCACTGCTAAGGGTGACTTTACATCAACTCACATCAACACAAAGGGTATTTCTTCAAAGACTTCAAAATGCTAGCAGAAGGAACCTGATTTCTGAAATTGCTTTGTTCAGTTGTGCACATCAGGAAAAATAACAGCCCTTTCCCACTGAAGGACAGTTTTTCCTACTCTGGAGCTAGTCCAGCCAGAAAAGAAATTTTCCTGTTGAAAATCTTATCATCATCACTAACTGAGTTTTATTCCTAGATGCAGTAGATGACATGGATGCTTCAATAATATATTTTTCCAGCATCGTTACTGTTAATCATGGGGTAAATCCATGCTTTCAGAACTATGCAAATTCATTCTATCAAGCACTTCTATGTGTTTCCTTTTATTATGCATAACTTGGTATCATCTATCTGGCTTTCAAATTCAGAAATTCTCAACACAAATTCATTCTCTTCCAAACTCAGACACATAACTCCTTTGCATTTAAATCCCATGTTTACGTTGTGCCACCTCTATAATATTCCTCAAGAAAATTACAAAAGTAATAGTGAATTACACATGTACTTTCTACCCCTACCTGTGAATTCTGTCCATTTCAGGTCTCCCAACTTTGTAAACACTATGCCTGTCTGGCATTCATGTAGGTAAAGAACGAGAACCACAACACAGCCTAATACATGAATTACACAAGAAGTTCCTTGCTATCAGGAACTTTTCAAAAGACAAAGGGTAACTCTTTTTTGGGAAGTAAAAAATACCTGAATTCTGTAAAACTGAATAAAAGACAGAGCAAAAATTAATCTTTAAATCAATGCTCAGTTGACTATATTTTTTGGAAACACACATCATCATTTCAGATACTTAACAGAACTGTCTTCCACTATATGAAAGAACAATAGAGGACTGTCATAATGCACTAGGAAGCTAGTTTGAAACTCTTAAAAAAAAAAAAACACAAATTGAGTCAGCTCTGGACACTGTTCTGCAGATCCTCAAATTACCAAAGTATCTTTTGTATTTACACAAAATTATCCCTAAAACATTCCCCTGATACAGCTATGGATGGAACTGCTACATTCCCCAGAGGCTTCAAAACCACAAGAAATTCTGTTTCTCAATTTTTTAAGGGCTTGAAGCCAATGAAGACTTACTCCAATTTACCAGTAAATATGAGACAGACAAACATAATTAGGGATCAGAACCTTGTATCATTAGTATTGCATCACTGCACTTTCTCCTGTACTCCATGAAGATTTCTAATTACTCTTAAAATGTGTCAAGCAAGCATAAGGAAGCTGAATCAACTAAAGAAATATTGTAATTTTAAAATTTTTCTCTCCAAAAATATCTCTAAAAAGTGCACCAAGGATAATTTCAATTTATAGTACACAAATACTATCAGCTGAGATACACGAGTATGGAGTATCTCATAGCTGTAACAGGACTCAGCTTTCAAAATACACCCTGAAACATTTGGGAAATACTGCTCTGAAGATTACTTAAGAATTGTCTTACGTGTCTTTACTGAAGACTCTTTCAAGGTATCTTGATGAATGTACTATTTGAAGCCCTAGGTCTGTGCAAAGCTGCAGGCCAGAAAGAGTATTTTCTTCCAATAGGTATTATACCAGAGAAATCTCACAGGTAACCAGATAAAGACACATGGCAGAAAAATGGGTGGACACCTTCTTCCTAAATACTCTTTCCACTGTATTTCTAAGTAATTTATTTAAAGCACATCAGAGGAAACAGAAGAGAAACAACTATTTACGTTATGATATTCAGTTGAGCTTTCAGTCCTCCCGTCTGAATACTAGTTGACAGTTCTTATTTCATGTAAGCCATCTTCTTTACCTGTAATTCTTAGCATCTGAAATGTATGGACAGATAGACCAATTCTGAGAGAAGTTTGTGGCCTTATTTTGCTGAATACAATACAACCATACTGAGGCCCTCGCTCTACAATTTTGAAACATTAAGTCTTCATTCACACTTGGCTTGAAAATAGATCTACTTATATGCAAGGAACTAACAACAGAAATTGAACTGGAAAATATACAGTTATCATGGGATTCACTGAGTGGTCCATTCTTCCTCTTCCAGACTGTCCAGTGGCTTTCACCTTAGCTTGACAAGCCTGAAGAAGTAGGATCCTGTTTTACAGGAGGTATTTACCAAGGAAAACTCCCATGGGTTGCTTTACTCCCATGGGTTGTTTTAACAAACTGGGGAGATTCACCTGCATACCAGTTTTGAGGTGCCTATGAAAGAGCTTTTAGTGTTTATGTTGGGAAGATACTGAAAGAAAACCTCTATATATACTTCAAGTAGTTCTATGAAGAGACTCATCCCAAGACACGAAAACTAACAAGAGAGAAAGAAAAGGCAAAACGCTGCATAAAGAATCAGATCCAAGAGACTCCAGAAGAACAGTCGCCTTCACGTGCAAAGATTGACACTGAGGAGCAAGGCAAACATATGTCCAACAGACACATCAACATAAAGTGCCGAAAGCCTAGAGAAGAATAAAAGTGGAGAAGATAAACTACAAAAATAACATCATACTCTACCTTCACAATATGGAAAAGATGGATAAAATCCAGTAGCATATGCCTGCTAGAGCAGCAGATTCTCATTTGAGAGAACTTATGTTTTCTCACTGCAGTCTTTTAGTGCTTCCATATGTTTCAAAAAAACCTTGTGAAATGTAAGGCACTTGGGCCAATCTCAGAAATAGAGCCTCTGAGCAAACATGTCATCAGCCATGGGGCTTTATCAATTGAGAAGTTAGGAAAAATACTTCAAAATAGGCTGGAGATAGAACCTGTGGTTGTATGGAACTGGTAAACTGTAGCTAAATAAAGTACATTTGAGTATGCTAAAGTAAACAAGTGAGCTTACTGCTTTTTTCCATCATGTTGTCCGTTACTTTGCCTCAGAATTGGGATCGTCCCCCTTGCTTGCTTCCTAATCTGAAATTTTGCACACCTGTTAAAGAGATGATTTGGGCAAGACATGCTTTAAGAACACCTATGACATCTATAACATTTAGCTATAAGAAACCCAGACTATTTTCTTCCCCTCTTCTACCTTGCTCATCTCATGGGATTTGGAGAACCTTGATTTCAAAAGCAAAGAAGAACTACAGCTTTTGATAGCTGCCTGCAAAACTGTAATTTCGCTATATTTACCCTAACATTTCTAAGTTTAAAAATGTCCATTTTCAGGAATTTAAGGGACTGCTTCCTACAATAAAATGTTTTGTACTTGACTATGAATCTTACAGAGATAACAAAGACAAAACAACTTGCCTATATAACAGACGAGTTTTTAAAGTTCAGGAAGCAGCCACTACTGGAGACAAAAGAGGCTAGTTTAATAACATTGTATGTTTTTTGAAACTGAAGTTATTAAGAAAGCATTGTCCATTTAAAATCACAACAGCAGAGATACTAAAAAATATTTCCAATTATCAAAGTACAAAGAATAATGCCAATTTTAAATTTAAAGTTTGTACACCTCCTTATTTAGATTACTATTTCAACTCATAATCTCCTTGTTAGCAGAAATATCTTATGTTGTTAGCTTTGCTTTTTTGTTGTGTTTGTTTTCCTTACTTTTGTTCTTTATTTTCTGAAACAGATGTGTAATACCACAGCCTATATTAATCCCCTCTTCCAAAATATTACAAATAATTGGAGCACATAAAAGAAATACTGCATATTCAACAGGATAACAACAGCATTTGAAATGGTAGGGAATAATACAAGAAGGAGGATGCACATGATAAAAAAATGAAAAGGAAGTTTTATCAGGGTATGTATCAGGGAAAAGGAAAAAAAGTCACTTCAGGTAGTAGCCATACTTTACTGGATAACATGAGAAAGAACACAAAGAATATTATTCACAAAAATAAGAATTCAAACTTTGAGCTAATCCTAGAACTCTGGGCCTAAGCATAAAGACCTGGTTAAGTCCACACATAGATATCAAGAAATACTATAGTTCTACAAGTTTCTCTCTTCTGTGATTAACAGTTTGGGGTCATTTATGCAAAAGTTAGAAATTTCAGGTGTAAACCTATCTTCTGTACCATTTTGCCATCTGTACCATTTGCTTTTCCATTCTGTATCATTTTACTTTTGATGGTCATATTTGTCATCATCTTGATTTTCTAATGAATTAGATTTTCCTTTAGAGATACACTGGAACTAAGGCTGTCCATGAGGAGCTCACTGCAAGAGTTATATTATTAACATGGAGTCTGTAGAAATTACTGGCATCTAAGCACAATATATTTTTCCCCCCATTTACAATATATACTATAACTCATCAAAATCTAAGTGCATCAAATGCACTATACAAATATATAAAGTAGATCAGACACTGATCATAAGCAGGTATTTGTGAACAAAAATTTAAAAACCTTAATTTCAAAGAATGAACTAAAGTGCTACTAGAAAATTCCATCATCAAAATACACCAACAAAACCCACAAAATATATTGCTTTCTTCATTTAACTATTAAAAGCATTACACAAAATGCTTTTAATGTCAGTTCTACATAAACATGCTGAAAAGAAAGATTAATATGGCCATCTAGAGGAGAAAAGAATGATGTGAAAGTGTACCACACACATTTTCAGGCTTCAGAATAAAACATTTTGAGAGTCATACAGCCAGAAAAGAAATGTAATAAACTAATTACATAACTGATAATAAGTGAACCTTAAAATAATATGATCAGACATTTCAATGGTCTTAGTAATGAAAACATTTTAATATTATACATGTTTTTAGCAATGCAAGCAAAACTTACAGGGTGCATTAATAAAGAAAATATTGTATTTTTGTCTCGTTAAATTTTTTCTGTGCACTGTTAAGTGCAGACACATCTAAACAAATTTAAAAAGTGAAGATTGGAGTGTAAACAGTTATTAGTAAAACTGTTTGACTCCTTTGAAAACACACAGCACATTGCTGCAAGATACAACAGGTGACAGATTAACTGCTGAAGAGAAAATAATACAAAATTTTCCAAAAATGAAATATAATTTTCATTGTTCATAGTACTCTACCTCTGACAGAATTTTTAATGATATCATCAGAGGCTGATTTACTAGCAATGAGCAGAAGGGAAATAGAGATGAGGCAAAAATTAATTCTCTCCTCTCATCACTTCACTGTAACACTATCAAGTCCTGCTCAACATATGGGCTGATTGGCGCCTTAAGCTGGAAGTACAGCTGAAACATTTAAGTTTTAGAAGTAGAAATGATAGAGTACGTATGAGGAAACAGAAGTACACAAAGTCTCAAATGTACTGACCATTGTGTCTCATATTAAATAAAGTACATAGGAATATACTGCTTGCTCCCTCTCCCGAATAAACAATTGAAAAATGGCTTGACCATTTATTTGTCTTCACATTTCATACAAAAATAGTTCAACAGTCATAAACCCAAGTATTTAATGAAAAATTTCAGGATTTCTATAGCATCAGCCTTCTACAGATTTATTTTGCAAGTTTAAGGAACAGTAAAGCTTTGAATTTTTAAATATGACACTGAAACATCTAGAAAGTTGGAATCGGACATTTTTAACCTCATCTGCTCAGTGAACTGCTTCTCTGAACACATATGAACTGTTTGATAGCAATAGCCAGTTTCTTGGTTATTTTTGACTGCAGGCTTTCCTCGTGAGGCTTCCACCTTCTCTTATCATCAAAGTTCTAGGTTGGGCGGCTTTCGCTCTGTAATGATCATGTAACATAAAAAGGCATACTCTGTTTTTTCCTCTGTTCTAACACACTTTTATCATTGTGCAAAGATTCTTTTATGTTTGAAATAATTTAGGAAGAACATAAAAAGTTCTAACACTAATTATTCTAGTATTCAGGTCACTGAAAAGTGAAAATTACTAGGTTGTTAATCTCTTGCCATATCCAATACCACAAAACTCTAGTATTATTGAACATAATTTTGTTGAGATTACTGGATTACAAAAATGAAACAAAATCATCAGTCTAATTTGCTAGCATTTTACAGAAAACGGTAGAATGATTGCAGGCTATCAAATAAATAATATTGCTGATTCTCCACTCCTTGTAAAATGTGGGTAGAGAATGCTCTCATAAACAGCAGCACAAGCAAAATGTGAACAGTATTATTTTTGCAAGTAGAAGTACGTGGTTAAAAATTTATAATTTTCTAAGTTAGAATATTTTCATAGTTTTTGCTTTAAAGTGTTGTTTTTTTTCTAAACTCTGAATGTTCTTTCATTATAATAAATCCAATTTGCATACTAATTTTAGAGTGAATATGTGTGTGCATATATATAAATGGGTTTTACATCCAGCCAGCTTCCTGAATGGAAAATGCATTGAGAAGGGATAGCAGCTGGTTACAGATATCTTTAGCAATATACGAAAAACACAAAAAAGGAGTGAGGAAACAACTGTAACTTTCCTGATGCAATACTTGGACTTGCCAACAGGGTTCTTTTAGATTCTAACCATGATACAGATTTCCATACTAGAGTTCTCATTCCCCAGAAGAGGATAAAAGTCAGTGAATATGAATTTCGATAATCTGAGAGGATTATAAACCAGACAATTATTAAAAAAAAGAACCAAACTGGATACAGGCTAGAACAAGGCCTTTGGAACTTAAGTCTTACAGGGCCAAAGTAAAAAGCTCAGACAAACTGACAACTTCTCACAGAGAAGATGAACTAGGTAGGATAAAAAAAACTCTAAACAATTGTGAAATAGAGGAATGTCACATGTTCCTTTCAACATGAATTATTTTAGGACTATTTCAACAACGTGCCTCAATAGTTTGAAGAGAGACAAATACTTTATTCTAGGTATCTGAAAGTAGTCTTCTTGTATAAATTGTATCTGGTATTATCTGCTAATAAATACAACTGAGTCTTCCATCTTCTGTTAATGTATATCACCATTCTTTCCCAACAATGACATAAAGTATATACAAAAATAGTATTTTATCTTTCATACTCCCCCCCACCAACACTGTTGGTAGGTCTCAGTAGATATAAAATCCAAACATCACACTTCCACTACTCCCTACTCCTTGATGTCCTTCTCCATCACAGTGTTTTAGCACCTAACCTCACTTCTACATTTCCCTCCATATTCATTGGAACTCAGACTCCCAACATTCCTACAATGTAACAATAAAGGAAAGAACTGAAATTTCTGATGATCAGAAAATAATCTTCTTACTCTGCAATTTATTCAATTATGGTTTTCATGCCCCTTATGTCTTAACTTGGAATCAAGAGTAAGCACACTAATTTCAAATTTCCGTGGCAAATAGACTTTTATATAATTGAATTACATCACATAGTAGAAAATTTAAAAATTTTTAAGCACTTCTGGACTGTATAGAACATTTAAGAACTAATATATTTTAATTACATGCATCCACTTTTTATTAGAAAATATCAATCACCAAAAAACCTTTGCATTTTAACATATTAAAGGGAGACCAACAAATAACTTACTATAACACATCTATATTAGAATCTGACTTACATGTAACTTCAACAAAAGCTTACTTTTCATACTAGAAAATGGCTACACAGTTCTCATGTACAGCTATTTTCACACACAAAAAGCATACTGACAGCAAACTTCTCAGCCTCTATGTCAGGTTGACACCCTAACTTAAAATCAAGAAATATATACCACAGAAAAAAACATCTATTGTTTACATCCAACTTTTAAGGCCATGGAAAAATTGTATTAATCTAATCTTTTTTATCATTTCTTTCTGTGATTTCAAGAGAAGACAAGACATAGAATCCAGTAATGCACACTGCAATTACCACATGCACTGTAACCAACAACCAATTCCATTTACTTTGCTGTTATGACAGCTTATCAATAGAGGAATAACAGGTCTTCTTTGTATTTATAATACCACAGAATTCATCAAGAGTTACCATGTTTCCTTCCTAAATTAAAAGTTTAAACTCCCCAAAAAATCAAATGACTAATGCTAAATTGTATGAACTTAATATAACAAGATATCATTTGCAGTATTTCTGGAAGAATGTGCACAAGTCTGTGCCATTTTTTTTTTTGAGCATGCACAAATATAAAAGATATCTGGATATTTCTTGCAGACATTGACTATTTGCAAGTCAAGCTGTCCTCATCTAAAACTTACATATCCAGAACATAATTCTGAAATTTGGAATAAAAGGAATGCTTTTAAATCACTCTTACCTTCATCTATTGAGGCTTCACTACTGTATCCATCATATTCTGCAGACAGGGGACTATATTTTTGTCTGGTTTCCCATATATAGTTTTTTTGCTGTCTGCCATCCACCACTGGCAGCCTGGAACTCTGGGTTCTAGACAAGGCCTCATGATATTTACCCAGTGCTTCATCTTCACTCTCAGATGATGAACCATGCTGGTCTTTACTCATATAAGAGTTGTCTGTTTGAATAAAATAAAGCAAATCGACTACAGCTCAAAATAGCATACAAGAAAATAACCATAAGAGGTTATCACTGAAGATATTTAAGCTATTTCAATTAAAAATTCTGTAATATTTTAAAAATATAATCATGTTGTAATTATAAGTATTACATGATTTTGTAATTGGTGAGAGCTATTTTTATTTTCTAGAAAATATGAAAGATCATTAATACCCCCAAAAACATTCTAAATCTTATTCAACAGAAAATGAATCGATTTTTGTAAGGCAGCATACACTGAAGGTCTTGGAACCCTTCATTAAGAAAATGCTTAAAAGAATTTCTGTGAAGTGAATCCAACACTGCTGCAATATTACATGTGGATACCTAACACATCAAAAAGGCAGCTCCTGATCCTCCATTCCCACCTGATTTTTGCTGTGAGCATGGAGTATAACAGAAATTAAACTGATTTACAAAGAGAAGCCTACAACAAAATTGTCTCAGGATATTTATGTCAGTAGTGCTTAAACTCACAATAGTAATTGGGAAAATGCTAGTGAAAGATGTTTGCATGCACAATTTTAACTTACAATAAACAGCCCCTTGTTCAATAACTGAAATTAATGCAGATTCTCACTATAGACATCTCGCAACAGCACAAATTGCACAAAAGAATCCATCTAGTTAATTGTTTTATACCAGTTCTCGTATAATGCCCACTCATGTGGTCAACTTTTTCCAACTACTTCTCAAATATGAAGTTCCCACAAGTCAAAAATTCAGCTGCATTTTTATTTCTGTAAAAGGAAAGCTTCTTCCTCCCTTTTCCAAACCTCAAATGGTTTCTGTCCAAATTTAACATGCCATGCAGACATTCTGTAGATCTCAAACTCCAACAGGCATTAAAAGTTCATGTAAACTCAATAAAGGTCAGCATTACCACTACTCCATGAGCAAGCCTATGGTGTATGATTTGCCAATGGATTTCCACCACCAGCAGAGCTCTGACATGTCCATAATACTGTTTTTCAGCTCCTGATTCTGAAAGGGAATATTGTCTAACATGCTATGTAGCCACACTCAACTGTTTCTCCCCTCCCTGCTTTTATGTTCTCCTTCCAATCCCTCCCTGTCCCTTAGCTCTGGCTCTGCATTTCAACTCCCATTAGTCTCTGCCTTCAGGCACAGCCAGTCTCATGCCTCTGCCTGGGTATTCTGACTAAAGGAGGGATTCAGCTTACTTTAATTTAAAATGGCTGACTTTTGTGTAACTCAACCTATGCCAGCGATCTAGGCCTCTTTCAGAGTCAAGTGTTTGCTTCTTCCAACTACAGGGGTCCTTCCTTTCCACTATCAGATAAGCCTCTAGAGCAGATGAGTAAAATCACTTACCATACAGGTCTATTTCTCACTACCTACTCATACAGAAAAGCCTATGCTGCAAGTTTAGGCAAGATATCTTCTGCAAAGTTATATTTATACAAGTAGTATCTTATAAGTTACTGTCTCTCAGCCCCATACTCCACATTCCTGCTCCAAGCACTCACTTTTGGTCTCTTATGGGGGATTTCCTCTTTATTCTGTCTATTCAATCCCAAATTCTCTTTACTTGCATCTAACCAACTACTCATGTAACCTCAATCTTTCACCCTTCGACTTTCCACCTTCCTATAACGTTATCCGTTCTCTCCATAGCTGTCACCCATCCTACTTCAAATCCCAGTCTACCACTTGCATCGTATCACATTTGTTCAGGAAGTTTCTGTCCTCACACAAGTCATGTTTACTCTCAGTTCTTCTGTTCAAACTTCCAGTGTCCTTCTAACCATAAGTATCAAAAGCAGGATAAGACATACTCTCTTCTTCAACCCCTACAACGAAGCATGTACGTGCAAATGGGATGGTCAGTGAATTTGACAAACAAATGATAAAAAGTATTTACTATGCCTTTTCAAAAAACTAAGTTTCCGAAGATTTACAACTTGGTCAAACTGACATGTTTTTTTCACAGAAGAACATGGGCAACTTTGACATGGGAAAAGTGCTCTCCCACATTTCAAGTACATACTCTAATACACAAAGGTGCCAAAGCATCTCAGTGAAGCAGATGTGCAATCTAATTTTTTCCACAGATAACCAGCATGTTTTCCCCATACTCTATTTCTGGAAACAGCTAAAGATTTTAAACAGTATATTAAAAAAACAAAACCAAAAAAAAAAAATCAAACAGAAAGCATGCCAAATTTGATCCCAAGTATTTCAAATTTGGCCCAGTTTTAAGAAACTGAAAATAAGGTCTTGAAATGGAAAATGACAGGGAACTGTAACAGCAGACAGTGCTACCAGCTCTACACGCAATGGGTATGTGATCTTAATTTAGTATTTATAGGAAAACTGGTGCCTTAAAAGACTACTAATGAGCAACTAGATCTTTCAACTTTAGGCTATCAATTTTAATTCAAGTGTAACAGATATGGTTCTTCTCATTGTATGAATGGCTATAAAGCAAGTTCAATTTCACTGATCACTTACTGAGAATTATCACACCAGGTAAGATATATTCTGGCTAGCAAACTCACTGCAAGATGCTGCCCAGAAAAAGGAGCCTCCTTCGCTGGTACACAGAGTAAAACCAGACATCAGTATTAGATGCATCATTTATCATCACAAGAAATGTATCACAAATATTAAATTAGGTTCATTAATCAGTCTGTATAAAGAATGGAATAGTATAAAACATGGTAGCAACATGTTTGGAAGAAGTTCTGAAAGTTATGCCTCTAATACTACACTGATGTTTGTAAGCATCCAGTAGTTCTCAATGATACCAGACATTTTTTCCTCCAGTTCCTAGCACGAAAGAAAAAGAATGAGGATGTATACTGTTATTATGAGTCATGAAACAAGACCTCTTCAGAGGACTTAACCTCATTAAAGTTAAAACAAACTATTCATGCAAATTTTTTTAAAACAAACATACAAATCTGTTTCAGTTTCTTGGGGAAAAAATAGGTTCCTGCACATTAAAAAAAATCCTCAGGGTTTTAAGCCTCGCCTTGCCACTTCTCTTTTCATTTTTATAACAACTGGAAACTTGCCTAAAAGAATTCATGTTCTTATTAAAAACTTTATTTTGCTAACACAGATCACGTGTAATTATTGACCTACAGAAACCTATTATTAGCCCTAATATGCCATTTTTGATAGAAAATATACTCTACAAATATTGCATTACATGAAGAAATAACAGATATGATGATAGTTTATCATGTAAACATGGAAACCACCTCCTAAATCAAATTTAAATTAAGAAAAAAACAACAAACAAACCAAAAAACCAAAAGAACTAATAACTGACATTTTCAGATTAGGGGAAACACACACTGAAAAAAAAAAAAATTTATATTATGAAATCAATAATTTCTCTACAGAAGCAGCATCACCAGAAAAGCCTGTGTTGCTTTCTAAAAATTAACAACACAGCATGCAAGACAATTGTATAAAAATGCAAGGTTTTACTTCTTGTTCACAAACTATGATTGCAATTCCACAGTCATATTGTTTAAGATTGGAAGTTGAAGACGGCACACACAGCATCCATATCAACAATACATAGGTTTTCTTTGTAAAACTACAACTACAAGACAAGTTTCATTCAGTTCTTTCTATACTTAAAATCACTTGCCACTTTTAATTGAGTTTTGTGTTTTAAAATTATTAACTCACATATCCCAGAAATATATTCTGAAGATCTACTATAATGTAACAGAAGTTGGGTTTTTTTTCTTTATCTTATCATGTTTTATGCAATAGTTTTAAAATACACAAAATAAAAAACACTTTCACAGAACAAGTGTTCATTTCCAGTATTAATTATAGTTTTCAACAGAAACCACACAAGGCACTGTAGAGAAGGTAAGAAAAACTGTATATAGAAAAAGTTAGAACATAGGACAGGCATTTATTAATCAGTTCCTTTAAGTAATACTTTAAAGAATAATTAACTTCCAAGAAATATCAACATAATTAGAGAATGAAGCATGGACAACACAGACCTACTTTCACCCACAGGAAACACTATTCAAATGTATAAATTAGATTAGGAAGGATCATAAGTTTCAGGAAAGGTTGAAGAATGCAGTTTGCGATGGACTCCTCACCTTTTCCTGCTGTCTTCTTATTACATAGCTCTCTTTCTGATTTCTTTGAGTTTTTCTTTTTACCCACTATTGCAATTGCGGTTGACATATCATCCTCATCCTTTGATACGGATTTTCCTTTTCTCAAAAAAAAGGTTTCAGATTTCTTTTCTTTGATTTTATTAATGCAATTGGGATGGTCACTGTGCATCTTCTTCAAGCTGGAGTCTGGTAACTTTTGCTTTCCTACTTCAACAAGCTTTGTTTCTAAAGCTTGGGGAACATTCACATCGCGCGTGTCTTCAGAATCTTTAAAATCAACTCCAGGTGACTGTGGTTTGATTTTTCTATGCGAATGATTCTTAGAGTTATCCGATACTGCATGGAGGCAATTATTTTCTTCCTCAATAGATTGCTCCATTGTAGATTTATTAATTTTCAGATTACTGTCCTTCAAAAACTTATCATTTACAAAATACTCATTTCTTCCTACTGCTTCCTTTTTAAAAGGTCCTCCTACAGTGTTTGAATTCTGAGGCACTTTTGTATCACTTAAGTGATTATTGCTATCTGTGCCTTTTAACTGGCACTGGTTTTTGTCCACGACATGCTCAGATGCTCCACCGTGACTTGTATCTTTTTTTACAAAATCTATCGAATTAGAATAATGAGTCTCTCTCTGTTCTGCACTACCTCTCTTCGCTTTCATACTGATTTCCTGAGAGTGAGTTAATGATGGTGTAGGTTCCTCTTTCTCTTCCACAGGTTTAGCATTCTGTATTTTGGAGCTTTCATCTTCTGCACGAAGGCCATTTATCATGCTTGTGACTTGTTCTGTTACTGAATCAGCTACACTGTAGCCAACCTCTCCAACAACACTGGTCAGATCATCCACAGCACTGCTAAGCGTGTCGACCAGAGAAGATACAGAAGGAAGGTTCAGATTTTGGTGGAGGTTTCTGAAAAACGCCATTTGTCCAACCTATTCTGCAACAATTTTTAATACTGAAAGGTCCTCTGTTTCACGAACAGATCAACTCCATTTCTCAAAGTTCAACGTCAGAGCTATTTGCTTTGCTATCAAACTCAATACATTTACCAGGGGAAGTTGCAGCTTCACTCTTTCCATTCAATATGCATTGAAAATAATAAGCAAGCAGCTAAGAAAATATCTTGAAATGAAGCCACAATCAACCAGCAAAACCATAGTCTTTCATCAACTGCAGCATCAACTAGCCATAATGAAATTCATTATTTTCAGAAATAAGACAACTGTGTGAGGTGGAAATACGTTTTTTTTATTCTAACCTGCAAAGAAGAAGTTGTGAGACATTTAAATTACGTCCTTTCATCAATGTCACACTAAAACAAGTTTTAACATAACAGCTGCACAAAAACACACATCATGGAGACTTCTTCACACCAAAAATATTTGTTGTCTTTTACATAAGGTAAGGTATTTCAGAACATGAAGACTTGTTTTGTAGCAAAAAGAAAGTTAAGATGACAAACTTCATTTCCGGGGGGAGAACCTTTTCTGTCTCCAAGAAAATTGAAAATAAATATTTAGCTGCACCTTTTAAAGAGGCAGAAGGGAAGAAAACCTCTCAAATTTTTAATTGTTCTTGGGTGCCTGTCTCTTCCTCTCAAGTCAGCTAACAAAGCCCATTCAATTTCCACAGTCCAGAAGTATAAAAGGGTTATTTTAACAACCCTCCATATCTTTTCTGAGGTGTATTTTTTTTTCATTTCATATTATCCTTAAAGACCTTGTTCTATTAAAAAAGTATAGAAATAATTTGTTAGTCAGAGATAAGACATCTTCAGTTTCTAATGTTTTACTACTTTAAAATTATTTTCCAGGCGCATAAATGCAAGACCTTCTCCAAAAGGTCGGTGAAGGATTTTAATAGTGGAAACCAAATAAACCCATTCACAAATTTACTTGAGAACATTTAATTATACACAGTTATGGAATGTTTAAAATATGTTCAAGTGTATTCTCATATGGGAAGATATTTCTCTTGCACGAAGTAAATGTCAGCTCTTTAGTTAAATAGCTACTGAATTTCTGTGGCTTGTTAATACAAAGGTTTCTTCCTTTCCCCATACCTCACAGTCACGGGAAAAGTCACCATTGTGTGTTTTCATGATTCGAGTAAAGTGATTATTATATATCCTTGTAAAAATGTGCATTCTTATAATTTAGTACACCGTATTTCAGATACTTACAAAGTTTATCTTGTGAGTTCTTTCTTGTAGTGTATCCTGAATCGAGATCTGGGAAACTGCTAACATTTTCAAAACACATCTTCTTATTAATATATAGGAAAAGTAGCAACATGAGAATAATGAACACCCCAACAGCAGACAGGAATCCAATTGCTTCAGGAGATACTAAAAGAAACAGAAAGAAACAGATTTTTAGAAGTCCTGTAAAAGTTTAACTTGTGAAAGCTATAATATTTATCAGAATTGTTCATTAATAAATACTACTAAAGTTCCAAATATATATGCAAGATGTAACTAAAAAAACCCACCATTTAAATCTGGGTTAATATTTAATCATCTTTGCAAAGAACAGAAAAATATTTGGTCCTAATCTAAGGGAGGACTGACATTGTGAGCAAGAGGTTCTGCCAGAGTACTGGACCCCATAACAAGACAGGATCTCTGCAGAAAATGGGGATACTATCAGCAGATGCCAAAAGGCTGACGATTTTCGATGGAACATCTGAGAGCATGAGCACTGGAAGGATGCTAAGAGCATCACCCCTTCCTGGAAGGGGCTGGAGGTTTGGCTACCTGGGCTCAGGGCCAACTCTGAGATAGTGCTGCTGGGGAGGGACTGAGCCCTTGCTGATGAGGCCACTGCCTCTGCGAGACTTATGCTCAGCTCCTGACTCCTCTTACCTTCGGGAACAGCTGGCCCTCGCTGCTCCCTGACAAGTAGCAAAGAGCAAAAAACAGAACGAGAAAAAGCACATAATAGTATGTTTCTTGCCCTAGTACATGTGCCACTTGCATATAAACCAAGAAAGAGCTAAGCATAACAGAGATAAAGCATACTTAAAACAAGGTAGAGGGAAAAGAGGCTGGAGCAGACTGACGTATATAGAAAGTATATAAAATAAGGACATGTAACGCTACTAAGCAGATAACTGAAAGGGAGTATCAGGCATCTTTTGCAGGGGTAGAATCTTGAAAGTCTGTCAGTACCTAAGTAACAACATCAGTAATACCATTTAAGGCCAAGATTACCTTGGATATGGTTTTAGAAACATGAAATCTGGGAATGGATATAGCAAATTGGATCAAGGGGGAAAGAGTAATTAAGGGCCAACTTGCTTATTTGAAAGGAGACCAGGCAGAGAAAGGGATATAGAAGGGCAGCAAAAAAAAGAGGGTCTACAAACATAAGAAATAACAAGCAAGTTATAAAAGCAGTTCAAGAGAGGGCAGATCTTTTGACAGAAGGACTGCAGATGCCCACAGACTATAATGAAGCTGAGCTGCTTTATTAATCAAGGCTGCCAGAATGTCAGAAGGAAGCCCCTTGGGCAACTCACTGGACTCTCCACTGGGTCTACATCTGGAAGACTTGATGTAAGAAGTTAACAGTGACAGAATTGCAAATTTGTTACTAAGTAGTGTAGGAGGTTAAAGTGAACAGTTACAGAATTAAAATCCAGTAACATTTGGGTGCAATTTATAAGAAAAAACTGATAGAACTCAATGACTGCATGCAATTAACAATGATGTGTTATAGAACTGTGATTCAGAATCATATTTTTATTAGTTAATTAATCTGTTAACTTATTAAGTTATTAGTAGTGTAATCAGTTAATAAACACTATAGCCTCTTATATCAGTTACATCTCAAACCTGCATTCTAAAGAGAAAGAGTAAAACCTTGAGATAACAGACCCCTTAACACTTAAGAGTGGGTTTTTGGCCTCAACACACAGATTTGCGTCTTTCAGGACTGAACACAGATGCATTTATCTGGATGAAAGCTAGGATTTCACACATCTCTTTCTTTCCTCCTGCCTTTTTTGCGAGACTAAGTGTCCCTCTAGTCACTACCATAAATCTCGGGGGTTGAATTTTTTCTATTTATAAAAAAATTACGAAGATTTATCAGATTTATGAATTCCATTTGCCAAGATCTTGGCACTTCACTTTAGGAGTATAATGCTGCGTGGCAACATCTTTTACTATGTAAAAAGGAGTGGGATTAAAGAAAAGTTGGCAACAGACTGAATTCTCAGAGACAAAAGGACAAGAGGCAAGAGTCCGAAGTAGCAACAGGAAAAATTCCAGTTGGAGATGAGAGGAAAAAATTCCAGAATAAAAGGGGTTTGTCACTGGAACAGATTGCCTAGATCAGTTACAGAATCCAATTTGAATGTTAGCTCTGCCTTGAGCAGGGGGCTGAACTGCGAATTACTTTCCCAGAAGCCTTCCAAATTAAATTATTCTCTGAGTCTACATATGTCCTTTGTAAATCTGGGCTCATACATCTATGTAAAAGTGCTGACTGGAAAACACATGCAGTTCCACAACCTCCTGTTTATTTTGCAGGATGACAGGAGTAATTTGTGTTTGTGGTGCTGTTGTTAAATAATTACACAGGTGTGTTTTAAAAACTGGAAAAGATCAAAAGAAATACACCTTCCATCACCTAAAAGGAATTAGTCAGATTTGCACTTCTGTTTTGGGCTGGACATCCAGACCTATCTGAAATGGTGAAAATTATTTTTGCTTTACTTTTTATCTCTGACCAGAAGAGATGATGTAACATTGTGCCTGAAACCCTGAAAATATTCAGACAGAAAGAAAACTAAAGAAATATCAGAATGGCAACTAGAGAAGTCCCAAAAGGATAAAACAGAAACCCCAATTATACTAGAACCTCTACTTAGTCAATATCAAACTTGAGCAATTTTTTTTCTTATTACATAATACCAGAAAAGCTAGGAAAAACATAAGCAACTCTCAGCTGAGTTAAGCTTGGGACACTGTCTTCTGAAGAACTGAAGGCAAAGCTATAAATAATTGGAAACCTTGAAAATCTGACCTTCGCCTTCCAACCCACTAAAGCCCAAGAAAGAACAAGAAATATAAGAACACAGTATAACTGCTTAATAGGGCCATAATAAAACAGTGCAACAGGGAGGAGCAAGCACATGCTTTTTTCAATTTCAGACAGTACAACAGAAACACAAAGAACCATAGAATTACAGCATTCCTCATCAGTCTTTCAGGATGAGATATCCTACTGCATCAAGCAAAGCAACCAGGTGACAAACATAGAATTCTATTCTAGACCAGAGAGGAAAGAAAGTCAAAACATTTAAAAAAATATTTTCATTATCATGAACAAATAGAAGAAATAAAAAATTCTTCATTCACAAAAGACCTTGGTTGCACATCCTATTAAGATTACCTGATATTCCCTTCACAAGTCTGGAGTTGCTCGTAATTTCATTAAAATCACTCGTTACAGCTGAAGTCTATGGCAACTCTGCCTAACACTGAAGGGTTTTTGTTTGTTTTTAAGATGACAAAAAATATTTAAGCCATGACCAAGAATGAGCTGAAGAAAAAAAAATTACCACTATAGTGCTGACTAATTAATTTTTTTAAAAAGCCCTAATGTTGCCCAATCAAGAGCAATGAAAGTTTGGCATGTGTCAGGTGTTCATTTATAATTTGTCAGGCATCCATTTACCATTTCCATGGCATCTTCCTAAATATGGGAAAGTTCTGAGATTTGACAAAAGTCTCAGTTTGTGTATATTCATTTTTAACCTCAAAGTTTAACAGATGAAATTTCCCAAGGTTCTGCTGGCAGTACGCATGCTTCCTCCCCTCCCAAGACTGCATATTGATAACTGAGAATGTCTGAGGCTATTGGAACAACATCCAGTTTTCTTTGAATTGTTGTTCCTGACCTAAATGAGACTAGAGACCAGGCCAAGAGCAGAAAATCCTCATTCTTCAATAACTTCCAGTTCTAACACCTATCAAAATAGAGGCAGTGGCAGAAAAAGGCAAGAAGAATAAACTGTGATTCACCAGAGCACAGGGACCAATAAAAGTGAGAGTGAAGTGGAAGGTGGCAATTAGGCACAAGTTAATGATGTCCAGTGAGGAAATGGAAAGTATGAGTTATGAAGAAGGTGCAACATCAGGATGGAGTACACAGAACAAGCTGGAAAATGAAGGCAGAGTAATATGACAAATTAGGAAGGCTAGACTTATAAAGATAATGGGACCACAGAAATTTATCTATGAGGATAATTGTTTTATGATTGAAGCAGGTTGTCCTAAGGAACTCCACCTGAATTCAGTGTCAACATTGCTTTGAGCAAGAGATTGAACTGAATTCCAATCATTTTGTGATTGACAACAAAGGACAGTGAATATTTTCTTTTAATAAGGAAATTAACTGTACAACACCTTCAGAAAAAGAGTGTACTTCTGAGTATTTCACATTTCATCTTTTAAAAATGTAGGTTTAAATTATTTTCCATACACTTATATTCAGCAAACAAAGCTGCTTTGATCCATCAAAATATGTGCTTAAGGAGGTTAACCACAACCTAAAAGCAACTTGAAAACACAAGGTTTGGATTTCTTTTTTTTCCCCTCAAGTACTTCCTGGATACTAATTAGTTTAAAAAGTCACTGTATGCAAACTCTATAGTTCTCTATGGAAACATAGTATCTGATGACATCTTTCTGGAGTGAAAAAAAACATTGGCTGATACCTTACAAAAAGAATGAAACTTTAGCTACAGCAAGACTAATTAATTATTTATGTAATTCAGTGTGAACATAGGACTTGAAAATTATATATCCGTATCAATTTGCATCCATGTAAAGAATCTTAAAATGCTTGTTCACAGATTAAGTATATTATCAAGTTAAAATCCTTTAATATATTACCATTATAAAGCCGGAAAAAAAATTGTACTTCAATTTTCCACATGTAAATGCATACAGATTCCCATCTATGAATAGTTTTATATATCACATTAATCCTTCAATTAGTTTCTCACAGCTGAAGTGTCAAGCAGTTACACTTCATAGGCAGAAAAAAAAAGAAGTTATTTTTTGCATATAAAAATACATCTGTGCCACATGCAGCACCAGAATTATTTTGATTCAAAACTCACTGTTATAAATTCTGATTGGTTTGGGCATTAATTGTACCATGCAAAGCATTTTAAAAAACCTGAGGTTCCCAGTGGTTTCTTTTACAATTACAGACAAGTAGAAAGACAACACTTTCTCACAGTCATATTTTAAATTCAAATGTCCTACTTTTATAAACTTCATAATTATCCTCAGTTCTTAAGAAAAACAACAATGCATGTTTGAAATTCATAACACTGTAACACAGTTTTAGAAATGCTAAAAGAACAAATGTCTTACTGCAAAGTTATTAAGACTAACTGAATTGACGACTATGGAAATGACATAGAAAGTTATAGTCATTACAGAAGTATTACATTAACATCATTTTAATTCTCTTTAGTTATCATCACTACAATGAGAACACAGAAACTTACCATCTCTTCATCTTACTTATCAAATTAGCAGCTCTTTCTCAAATAATAACTTCCCTGTTATTAAACAACTTTTATTTTCTAAAAGATGCTTCAAACTCATCAGAAAATAATGGCATCTTTAAGTAAATATCACCAAAACAACAGAAGCCCTCAGACATATTAAAAAGCATTCAATGTTTTAATATGTATCTACCCACCAATTATATTAATATCTAGTCAATTATTTTTGGAACTCTCACACTCCACATCACACTGTTCACTTAGCTAGTAATGTACAAAGCCACATAGTTATCTTGGTGATGTTTTAATTATTCATTTACAAGTGCGATACTATCTCTTCTGTGCACAAATTAGGGGTATGATCCAAAGAACCTCAATTACCTTTAAGATCCTAGCACAAAAACATCTGAAAAATGTAAGCTTGTTTTTATTTATATCCCTTTCTTTTTTTACAACTTGATCTAAGATATTTTAGCCTTTTAAATTCTTTTAAATAGACAGCACTCTTGTTTTGTATTTAGACCTGAAGAAGAATTATTTAGTTACTAGTTTTTACACCATTACATCTTGACATTACATGAAAATAACCTATGCTGTCCAGCTCAGAAATATTTTTATCCAAGTGCTATTCACTGACGCTTGTCATTTCATACCAACTTTCCAACTTGCACAAGATATTAACATATTTTCAGAAAGCTGAATAGGTTACTGAACCACAAAATAAGATTCATGCCTTGATTGCCTTTTCTCCATGCTTGAATTATTTATCTCCAAACAGCACATATTTATTTCTCACTGACAACTCATATCATAATGGAAAAAAACTAATAAACAAAACCCTCTGTACCTCAGAGTCAGCTCAGAAGTAAAATACTTTGGTCTGACTGATTACTCCACAGGAATAAAAACTGTACTTTTGTATGTGTCAGTTTATCCATAAATATCTTTTTCTTTTATGACTACTTACATAGGATGGTCTCTTCTCTAGAAGTGTTTGAACTTGAAGGCTACCTAAGACTTTTTAAACAGCTCTTCTTTGACAGGGTAAACTCAATACATAATATTTCACAGTAATTTAGCAGAATTATTATCTTCCTGCTTGCCAGAGTAGTTGAAGAAGCATCACAAGTAAATAGAATCTAGTTTACCTACACAAAATGCTACACCTACAAGGGGCAAAATTTTATCCAGTGTTGTATTAGAACACTTTAAATATTAAATTCTTGACTACCTGCCCTGTTTTACAAACAAGATAAACTCTATGTGGCAGCTCTTATTATTCTTCGAATACCTTCCCATATGAAAAACAGAAGAAACTTTATGACAAAAATGGACTAGCTGATGTTTCTGCTAAAAATTAATTACAATGAACTCAGAATTCCCTCTAAACATTTTATCAAGCATGTCAAGAGACAAAATTTCAAACTTATTTCCTATGCTTCCTGTTATATTTTGTATTAATCTTTTTTCTTTCTCTTACATAAAACATTGAAACTATGTAATTCATCGCTACGAATTGACCTATTTATGTTTTACCAAAACAAGCATCAGAAAAAGTTTTAGCTCAATTTAAAGCATGCAATTAAATCTCATCTATTAATGTTTTTAATTTTTTAGCTACATATGGGCAACTGAAACTATTCTGCATAAAGATGCTGCCCCCATCAATTCAAACTTGTTATTTTGTCTTTCTTCTGCAGCAGACACCTTAATTTAGCCCACTACTATGGGCTACATTTGTTAGCGTATTATGTTGAATACCTGTTATACTGCTAGTCTTATGATGTTCCTTCCTATGTGTTTGTTTCTCCTGCATCTTGCACTCTGTTATACAGCAAGTTTACATACTCTCTGCTACAAATTACAAGCACAAGCAGCATGAGCCACCTGTATTTCAACACTTTAATCTATATCCAGCATATTACCAAGTGACATGCAATTTTAAATTAACATAAACCTGAAATGACAATTGAATTTCAAAGCAGAACTCAAAAGACCATTTCCTAAACAAGAAAATTATTAACAATTTTTAGTAACATGAACCTTTCAGAAGTTTTGAAAGACTGACAGAATGAAATCAGGGTGAAAGGGCTTATTTAACTATTTGGAATAACAATACCCTTTAAAAATCTGTTTATAAACCTTTCCAAGTAATACTGGGGAAAACTGAAAACTTACATTATCTGAAGTGATACATGATGCCATTTAAAGGTTAATTTATAAAAAACATAAATTTCAAGTGAAAAATAAATGTGCTTGTTTACATGAAAAAATGTACTGGAATTACTGTAACAAGACAGCTACACTGGTCTAACCCCACCGTCACTTTTATTCCAGTGGAAAGTTACCAGGAACAATAGCAACTTTTTTCACCATTTGGTTTATATCACTTCACACTGGCTAAGGGATAATGTGCACTGCTACAGAGATAAATCAGAACTTCTTTTTCCCCTCATTTTCTTAACATCTAATTACAAGGACTAATAAGAAAAATTATGTCTTAACATCTAGATTACAGGACTTCCTTCACACAGGAAGAAAGTCTAGAACGCATTTTTATTAAAAAATTCAATTTATTTGATTTTATTATGAACAATTAAATTACTAAATATTTACATCAAACAGTTCAATATACTTCATAAATTATAGCTTGTGTTAAAAAGGGCTTGGTTCAGCAAGTTAACTAATCACATACATAACGCACAAAAATACACGTAGCAGCTCTAGTACTGCCTCTGCAGGTTGGCATTTATAGGATTCCTTTCTTTTAAAATACCATGCTGAAACTGTGTTTTGGAGATAAATTTAATTACATGAAAAAGAGGACCCTGGGCTCCAAAATATCGCTGATCTAAGAAAGAATTCAGGCATAACAGAAGCCACAGTCTAAGATGGAAATTTCAACTTCTGACAGAAATCTTTTAATTCCTAAATTCTTGTGGGCTGAGGAAGTTGTCAGCCTACCACTCCTTCTGATTTACCAGTCCCTCAATGCCTTTTCTCTCTCGCATGGAATTCATCTCCTATTAAGCAGTATCTCACAACAGAAATCTCTGACAAGGAACAGCAAAAACAGCATCGCATTGCTACTTGGAATAAACACAGATCATGGACTCATTCTGATTACCTCCAAATCCCAATAATCTGTTGCAATTACACAGCATATTACACGACTGTATTCTCCATGCACTGGGTAAGAAGAATAGCAGTGATCATAGATTTTTTAATGACAGCCTCAAATAATCCTTGCAGTGCAAAGATCTGCAGGGGTCTAGAGACTTGATGTTCAAAAGTTCATAGCTACTGCAAAGTAGCTCTCCACTATTGAGGATTAAAAAAAAAAAAAAAATCTACGTAATAAAAGTCATGGTTTAAAACCATGTTTTTCCTATCAGTCATTACAATTAACAACGAAGTGTGAGACAATCCAGGATAGAGATTTCTGAACAGCACAGTGACTAACTAGGATACATAGCAAAGTACTGTGCAGCAAAAATGATTGTATGAACATTTTAAGTAAAGAAATGCCAGGGTTTGGATATAGCGGAGTTCTTACAGACAAAACTTGCTACAGAAGAAAAGATACTGCAATAGCTGGAGTTAAGTGACCCCAGTAGCTGCTGCTTTCCAGAAGACTCCAAACACAGGTCAACAAACAGAAACATAACTTTGGTAACTGTATGGACAATAATTTTCAAGAAAAATATTTACTTCGTATTAAAATTTTCTCTAGTCCAAAATGTATATAAATACAGGTTAGCCTTCCAACAGAATGCAAAATTTAGTACATATTCCAGTGTTTTGAATTCTAACATTATTACTTTAATTTTTTTAACATGTGGCCATACTTTTACAGTATCTCCCAGATGTATTAAATATAGTGTTCATGGGATAAAGGACACAATTTCTTCTAGCCTGGAAAAAAAAAAAATATTTGTCTATTTAAAATTAACTTGTGCACAATTATGAACAGATTAATTACTATTTTATGTGTATTAGTTTTAATTCTGTATACTTTTTAATTAAGCTTTTTTTCCTATCTCTGTAAAAAGAGAAAATGCACTTTACTTTGTACTGTCCACATCTGAACCCTTAAATGAGTAAAAACTACATATATTTCAATGTTTTACATTAATGTGAGGTTACCTAATTTAAAGAAATTTGCTACCATCTGTGGTATCACCTTTCTCTTGACTGAGAACAAGAAGTTCCACCAACTTGATGACAGGAAAGAGAAAGGGGAAAAATTATTTTGCTTCTTTTTCAGAAGCACTTACTTAGACTATCATAAAAACTAACATAACTGGAATATCAAATGCAGTTGACTTCCAATGAAATAACGTTTCTACTTATAAAATGAAACTCAAATATTTTTTTTTTCCATTTGAATTAAATGAAGTCAGCAACTTAACATTGAGATACATGCAAATGGATAAGGATAGCTGACCAAAACAGTAAAGAGGACATAGTTCTACTTAAAATATACTTCTGACAGGACAAAAATTCATACCTTATCTTTTCAAAATTATTATTACAAGTGACATTTTTCATTGTCAGCCAAAGACACTGCCTTTTTGCAACTTCTTTCTTTTGCATATTAAAGAGCACTTCAGTTCCATTATTAGTCACAAAGGCAGCTTGCTGAATAATTTCCTTTGTTTAGGAGACTGCCACAACAATAGAAAGAACACCTTGCAAAAGAGAAAAAGATTTAAAAAATAATTTTAAAAATCTGTGCCACTCAGACCTTACTCAGATATTTACATTTCCATGGATTAAATACAAAATTCATTGCTGAGTTAGAAGTATCACTTTGCATTACTTCAAAAACACACAAATGAACAAAAGTGAGACCTACAAAACAATATGGCCATACATTTTCTGCTTTAAGTCACTTCCATGTTGTACAATGAATATTCTACATATCAGAATATATTAGAGGGTTTTTCTTCAGTTACAGCTCAATATCATAAACACTCATCACAAGTCTGTCTTGCCTGTACCAACAGAACCTGAAAACAGCCTTAATTAAAATATTAGTACAGTCAACAACAGCCAATTCCAAGTTAGACTAGCAGCCTAGCTACAGTGCACTACAGACAGAAACAATACATTTTCTGAAGTCTGATCTCAAGTTCCCTAAATTCTTTTATGTCCGTAGTAAGTAACCAAATGAACAACTTAATGTTACTCTCATGACTCTCTCAAAAACAACTGCATGTTAGGAAAATAGTCAGCAAAAAGGCAAACCTTTAACTGAATAATTTCAGAAAAACAGTTAGCACCTTCTGCTGTCAAGAGTGGTTAAGTGACTGAATGAAATGACTCAGTCACTACTAACTAAACTAAGCAGGACTCTTCTTTCCTTAGCCAAGTCTTCAATTTGTATTGTCAGAACAGAAGTAAGAATTTGAATATGTGTGTGTACATAAAATAAATTTGCATTAAACAGAAGTAAACAAGAAGTTCATTTATAACAAAAGCAAAAATATATTTTTCCTATTTTCAGAATTCAATAATGAGTAAATACAAAACCACACAAACAGCTCAACCACTTTGTAGTGTTAAAACACGAGTCACAAGTTTCAGTGCTATATTACCAAACTTCTGTAATAACTGATCATACTTCTTTAAAGTTCTTTTCTATAGCTAGAAAAGTGACTTTTTAAAATTTTGTAGCTATTAGATGTTATATAACATCCACAAAATATGCACATTTTCAGGACACACATACCCTGTATTTACGCATTTATACGAAGCCTCTATTTAAAAATACATACAAATTAGTTTCTAAGGCTTTCCAGAAAAGCCTATCAGTCTTCTTACTCCCAACCAGCTCTTTGCATATTCTTCTCAAAAATGTATGAAACTACTAAAAGGAAACAGAACAACCAGAACACTACAGAAGCACTGTAATCCTTCTTGCGCAGACCAGAAGTGGACCCACCACAATCTATCTTGGGCAACTATAAAGCTATAACAATATTATGTGACATGGGAGCAGGCCCTGTGCTAGTCAATTGCTACACCTCTAGTTAGCAAATCTGAGTTCTGTACTGATACTGTATTGGTATCATATCTATACTAGAATTCAGATAATCGCACATATTCAATAAGCATTGTAACTGGTACTTGTAAACCTTGGAGTCTTAGAAAGCAAAAAATAAATCTACAAACCAAGTTAGTTTTACTTATTTCAGTGGAAGCATTGTTAACATTGCAGATGCTTTAATGATGCTTTTAAATGAAAATGCAGCTGTTTGCAGTCACAGTACTGCAGTCTAGAGTACCTAAAAAACTGAACATCTGGAACGTAAAGAAGAAAAACCCTCCATGGTTTTGGCTAATTTGAGAATTGCAAACTTCAAAAAAATGAAAAGTGAACTTTCAAATTATTTTCATTGTAACAGCTGAATATTTTTACAACAGACATTTCCTTTTTAAGCCTTTGGTTTTGCTTTTACAGTTACACCTTCGTATATAGATATGAAGTTTTCATTAAATAATTCGAGCTAAATGGTGTGGTCACACATAACAGAATCATCTAGGTTGGAAAGGACCTTGAAGATCATCTAGTCCAATCGTTAACCTAGCACTGACAGTTCCCAACTACACCATGTCCCTAAGCACTATGTCGACCCTACTCTTAAACACCTCCAGGGATGGGGACTCCACCACCTCCCTGGGCAGCCCAACAACCCGTTCTGTAAAGAAATGCTTCCTAATATCTAGTCGAAACTCCCCTGGTGCAACTTGAGGCCATTCCCTATTGTCCTTACTTGGTTAAAGAGGCTCATCCCCAGCTCTCTGCAACCTCCTTTCAGGTAGCTGTAGAGGGCGATGAGGTCTCCCCTCAGCCTCCTCTTCTCCAGACTAAACACCCCCAGTTCCCTCAGCCGCTCCTCGTACGACCTGTGCTCCAGACCCTGCACCAGCTTCGTTGCCCTTCTCTGGACACGCTCGAGTCATTCAATGTCCTTTTTGTAGTGAGGGGCCCAAAACTGAACACAGGAATCGAGGTGCGGCCTCACCAGTGCCAAGTACAGGGGTCAGATCCCTTCCCTGTCCCTGCTGGCCCTTGCTGACACAAGCCAGGATGCCATTGGCCTTCTTGGCCACCTGGGCACACTGCTGGCTCCTGTTCAGCCGGCTGTCAATCAACACCCCCAGGTCCCTCTCTGACCGGCAGCTCTCCAGCCACTCCTCCCCAAGCCTGTAGCGCTGCTGGGGGTTGTTGTGGCCCAAGGGCAGCCCCCGGCACTTGGCCTTATAGAAACTACTCCAGTTGGCCTCAGCCCATGGCTCCAGCCTGTCCAGGTCTCTCTGCAGAGCCTCCCTACCCTCGAGCAGATCAACACTCCCACCCAACTGGGTGTCATCTGCAAACTGACTGAGGGTGCACTCAATCCCCTCATCCAGCTCATCAATAAAGATGTTAAACAGGAGTGGCCCCAAAACCGAGCCCTGGGGGACACCACTCGAGACCGGCCACCGACTGGATTTAACTCCGTTCACCACAACTCTTTGGGCCCGGTCGTCCAACCAGTTTTTTACCCAGCAGAGCATGCGATCATCCAAGCCTCAAGCAGCCAATTTCGCCGCAAAATGCCGTGGGAAAGAGTACCAAAGGCCTTACTAAAGTCAAGGTAAACAACATCCACACCATTTCCCTCATCCACTAAGCAGGTCATCCTGTCGTAGAAGGAGATCAGGTTTGTCAGGCAGGACCTGTCTTTCATAAACCCGAGCTGACTGGGCCTGAGCATCTGGTTGTCCCGCACGTGTTGTGTGATGGTACTCAGGATGAGCTGCTCCATCAGCTTCCCATGCACCAAAGTCAAGCTGACAGGCCTGTAATTTCCCGGATTATCCTTCCAACCCTTCTTATAGATGGGCGTCACATTGGCTGATTTCCAACCTGTCAGGACCTCCCCAGTCAGCCAGGACTGCTGGTAAATGATGGAAAACAGCTTGGCGAGTACCCCAGCCAGCTCCTTCAGCACCCTCAGGTGTATCCCATTTGGTCCCACAGACTTGTGTGTGTCTGTATGATAGAGTAGGTCACTGACTATCTTCTCCTGGATTGCGGGGGGTCCTTCTCCCAGTCTCTGCCTTCTGGCTGAGGAGGCTGGATTCCCTCAGTACAGCTAGTCTTGGTATTAAAGACTGAGGCAAAGAAGGCATTAAGCACCTCAGCCTTCTCCTCAACACTTGTTACCATGTTTCTTCCTGCGTCTAGCAGGGGATGCAGGCTCTCCCTGGTCTTTCTTTTGCTACTGACATACTTAAAGAAACATTTCTTGTCCTCAATTGCTGAAGCCAGATTAATTTCCAGCTGGACTTTAGGCCTCCTGATTTCTGCCCTGCATAGCCTCACAGCATCTTTGTGATCATTGTGAGTGGCTAGCCCCTTCTTCCAAAGGCTGTAAACTCTGCTTTATTCCCTGAGTTCCAGCCAAACCTCCCTGTTCAGCCAGGGTGGTCTTCTCTGTGCTGGCTTCTCTTACAGCACCTGGGGACCACCTGCTCCTGAGACATTAACACTTCCTTCTTAAAGAGTGCCCAGCCTTACTGGACCCCTATACCCTTCAGGATTGTCTCCCAAGGGACCCTTTCAAGCAGGTGCTTAAACAAGACAAAGTCAGCCCTTTTGAAGTCCAGGATGTCGGTTCTGCTTAGCCCTCTCCTGGCCTCTCTAAGAATAGAGAACACTTATTTCATAATCGCTGTGCCCTAGTTGTCCTCCAACCACCACATCATCCACCAGTCCTCTGTTCACAAAGAGGAGATCCAGCAGGGCACCTTCTCTGGTTGGTTCTCTCACCAGCTGTGTCAGGAAGTTCTCTCCCACACATTCCAGGAACCTCCGGGACTGGTCCCACTCTGCTGTGTTGTATTTCCAGCAGATGTCTGGGAAGTTAAAGTCTCCCACAAGTGCAAGCGATCGTGAGATTTCTCCTAAATGCCTACTGAATATTTCACCAACCTCTGTCCTGGATGGGTGGCCTACAGTAGACTCCTACTACAATATCTACCCTGTTGGCCTTCCCCCTGGTTCTAACACAAAGACACTCTACCCTGTCTTCCCTACCTTGCAGATGTTCCTGGTCTCTTTCCACATTTCATCATCTGATACCCTAAGGTTCCTTTCTTCCTAGCAAAAATGAAAAGACAGGCAAGAAAAAACAATTTAGGCATGTGTTGCTTCGCTAGCCAGAAAGAAAAATTAATCACCAGCAACAGGTGTTCAAGTCGTATAATCCCCGTGTAAATTCTAATTACACTCCATCACTTGAAACCGGAAAGTTTTCCTTTGCATTATTCATGGAAGACACATGCTTGCTTACTTGCTTTTCCCTTTTCCTTATTCAGTACAGGACAAATACAATGGAACGTCGCCATTTATCAGTTGCTTCTCAACAACGTACCTGGAAGGACTATGAGAAAGATGGACAGACAAGCAAAGTACAAATGTACACTGAACATCTCTAAGAACTCTACTTACTTATGCTGGCTACTTACTACTAATCTTTCTTTCAGAGGTTCCACACGGGCACTCTACCTACAGTCACATGGCCGGAAGCATCAGAGGCTTTCAGGACAATAGCAAATGCAGAACCATTTTGTCAAACACTGTACCAGTTCTCAAAGCCTCACAGTCAGCATTTGATGAAAATAAGTGAATGAATGCTAGGAGGTGGGGTGTACTATCCAGGTGCCACAGCCACAGGGCCACCAGTGAAAAAGGAGAGTGGGACAGTGCAAACCTACCTAGCACCAGACAAGACTAGAGGGAGTTATCCATGTGCCAATCTCAATACTTAATTTGTCCACCAAACTTCCACAGTGAGCTCACAGACCAAAAAAGGCTTGGCTTTCATGGTACAGCCAAGAGATGGTGAAGAGGAAGATCTCTGTGCCACAAAACTTTTTAAATCAATCCTGTATAAGCTTGGAATGAGCACCCAATGGTATTAAGGACAGAGCTGATTTGACCAGCTCAACTGCTGGCAGCCAGGAATTGTCAGCTTGGAAAGCCCTTCCTATTCTGAGGAGGTCAGTATGGATCTTGACCATGCACTCTGATCCTGGCAAACAAGCAGGCCTAGTCAACTAGCAAAGAAAGTAATTCGTAGGAGCCTGGCCATTGGTCAGACAATAAAATCAGCTTGAATGCATGTCAGATGATGTAAAGTCTCAGAGGCCAAAACACTACACGACTGGAAGATTTGTAGTACGATGGCAAGCACCTTCTGCCTTATATGTACACCTCAAGTAGGGAGAGAGGACAGAAAAGAAAGCACCCACTCCACACACTACAAGGAGAAGTTTGTCAGCAACATGGCTGGGCACAGGGGCACACAAGGTTAGAATAAACATGGAACTCATATGAGGAAAAAGGGAATCCAACATATTGCGGGTATAAATGGCACTAAGAGGATACTTCTCTTTTAATCACACTTACCTGTAGGCTAATTTATAACCATCAATGCTAAAACACGGGTTCCATGCAACTGTTATTTAAAAAAAGTTTATAATATCATATCAATGACAAACAAAGCTTAGAATCTAAGGTTCAAACATAACATAGAACCTTAAAAAAAAGCACCTTTTCAATTTAGTTTCCCAGTGATAACATTAAAAACCATACAGCACTGCCTCCAAGAACGCAGAAAAATTGTTTTACTTAAAAATCACTACAATACCCTGAAATAAATAGGGATTCGCAAAATTAATAGATTTTGCAACTTTATCAGTAGGCTTCTGAACTTCCAATGAGTTTCATAATTCAGAAAGAAAAACAGAGCCTATTACAGAAGGAATACAGAACACTATGTGTACCAATTTATCCATTGACAGAAAAAAATAGACAGCAATAAAGAAGTTTTTTCAAAAACAAAAAACCCCAACACCGAAACATAAAAAAGTAACATCCCCTCCAAAATGAAAAAGTAGTAATAAAAAAAAAAGCAAGAATGAAATGATTCACAGTTTAAAAAGCAGAAAATTGTTTTTAATTATAATACTGTCAAACCACACACAACACTTAATTATTCTTTTAATAAATATTTGGAAAAGATGCCTTGTGACCATAAAACTATTTTTCACGTTAACTGATAGACCTAATTCTGAAGTTAAGAGATACTAAGTACACGTTTAAAAAAAAAAAACAAACTGATTTTCCTAAAACCTTTAAGTGAATGCAATGGAAACTAAGCTCTACTCAGAGGCCAAAAAAAATTTCTTCCTACTAAGTATGTGGCTGGACAATACTACTGAACCAGTCTAACAGCTGCTGTCAAAGGAGTCTTGCAGCCCTCCTCCCACCACATATCCTTTTGAAAGCACTGAGACTCTTCTGACCTAACAGTGAGTCAATTCAAGGAACTAATCCCTGAAGAAACTATTTTTTTTAACATTAGCTTTCAGATCAGAACACAGAGATTCAACAGCAGTGCCACAGAAAGGAACATAGGACTGGCAAAAGGGACAGAAAACAGAAACGTATGTAGTCATTATATCAGCTGAGCTGTTCTGTCAAACTCCAATTTCAGTCACTGTAGCTCAGCTTTAAACCTATAAAAGTCCTCTCTTAAGCACAGGTTTGTTCCATGATCTGTCAATTACTGATTTTATTACTGATACAGGAGTTTTCAAAGAAGCTTGAGTCATTAGGATTCAACTTAAAACACATGCAGAGATTGCCAGTCCATTACATCAGTTGTTTAAAATACCCTCACAACTTTCTATTACTACTAAAGATCAAATCATTCTACAAATATCTGGACAAGGCAAAGATCAAAGTTTTTGTGGTTTTCTATCACAGCTGAACAACATTAACAACTTCCACGTAAGGCAGTGAATATTGGAAGAGCACATGTTTCCTTCTTGCAAAAAAATAAATTTCATTTTGGAATTTCACATGTATATTTATTTTACTTTTTTCATTGACAGTGTCAGCATCAAAAGATTTTGCAACAAAAAGATGCAACACTAAGGTCCAGAAAATGTAAGATTGTAACCTGAGGTAGCAGATTTCTCACCAGTACTATTCACAAACTAAGAAGTTCACTTTCACAAATCATTGCTTACCTTTCCTAATGCAGATTAACTCATGTACACCACAAGTTCGTTCTCCACCTATGTGGAAATAAATTGTTAGAAAACAGTAGCAAATAAAACGTATTTGTCTTTTTAATAAGGCTTATAAACAGTGTAAAAGAAAAAGCTGTAAAACCATGTCATTTAATAAAAATGCAAGATTGATTTAACAAGTTTTCAATTTATACATGACATCCTTTGGAGAAAACAAATGTTCCTTTGGCTTAATATTGCTAATGACAGTGCAGT
This sequence comes from Athene noctua, assembly GCF_965140245.1. Lineage (NCBI taxonomy): Eukaryota > Metazoa > Chordata > Aves > Strigiformes > Strigidae > Athene > Athene noctua. The sequence continues at coordinate 102,826,763 of NC_134037.1, read as the reverse complement.
TTGAAGAGTTTTACATGGAATTTACACAGATAAAACTACAAACACAAGCAAATTAACTGAAGCCATACTAATCTTTCCCACATATAAAACATAATTTCCTGTTCTGAGGGAATTACTGTCTAAAGAAAAGTTCTCAAAATATCAATATTTGTAACAATGAAATGCCAAAATAATGTTATGATTATCTTCCATGGTAAAAAAAAAGAGAAAGCCTGTTACTAAAGGCTGGGTTTACCTGGAATTTCTCCTTAAGAGATTTTTTTTTTTTAATTAAAAAAAGGCTGAATAGCATCTGAGACATTTATATGAGAATAATAAAATTTGTTTCTAGAAATATTAAGCTTTAGTTTACAGATTAACAAAAAACATTTTAATGTTAGAATTACAGCTAGTAAATAAAACACCAACATATTATATACCTAGTGAAGACAGCGAAGAAATCCACAAAGGAAACAAAATACATTTAGTCAACCATATTGAAAGAGGAAGCTGTGATACAGGGGTGGGACACGAAACAAGCTATTGCTAAGCCTTATAGAAGGAGGAGCAGACAAACTGTTGAAGAGATTCTTTTCATGGTGTCTAGAAATTATTGGAAGAGGGTTTTTTTAATTATGATTATTTTATCATTAATATGTTTACAGTATTCATGATCCTCTTATCCTTTAAATTAATATACTTTGGAATGATATGCCCCGTGGTCAAACCTTGAAATTCCAAGCCACACCAAGCTATGGCCTATCTTAACCATACCCTAACACCTGCTAAGCCTTTTTCCACTGACAACAGAAGACTGCATTTATATTAATACAGAAGCAGAAAGGAACTGCCTGCATTTTCATACCCATATCTCATGAAACTACAAAATAGTTGCAAAAACTCACAAAACATCTATTCCATATGCATTATTCACTTCTGGGCTCCAAACACTTCACAATACACTAAAACAAGATTTAGATAACAAAACTCTTTCCATCTCAAAAATGTGGAAATACATTATATAGCACTTATTACTCTACTTCATTCCATAAGAAAGGAATTATGCCTTATAATAAAGGATATTATAGTATCAGCTCATATTTAAAACTCATAATTGATAACACTAACAGATGGTGTTATAAATGTTTTAAGAAGATACCTGTATTTGTAGTTAAATTTACATTTTAAAGAAATAACTGTAGGAAATACAGGTATTAGAGGGAAAAAGGATAAAAAGGATCAGATACATGGAATAAAATGTAACTTCTAAAAGCAAATGTCTGTGAGGTATGAAGTTAAAAAGAATCCTCATTTTTTGTCAACATACTTTTTTTTTTTTCAGTCATATGAAATACAGGCCTCAAAAATACTCCTGAATAGGAAATAAAGGATCAATGAGTCTGAGGATCCCATCAGTTTTGTACAGTCATCACACTTACAAAACCCAGTTAGAACAGCAGTATAACAACTGCCTCTTTTCAGTGTGTTCTAGAAGTTGGACAATACATTTTTCATTCAGAAAACATTTTGGAAGGAAAACACAAAAAAAAACCTAAGTAAAAAAAAAAATCTGGTTTTAGGACAACAAGGTGCCTTAAAAAAAAACAAACAGTGGGAGAAGATTATAATCTTCTTTAAAGTCACTGCAGTCATCGTCATGCTACAAAAAAGAAACCAAAAGCAGCATCAATGAAAGAATAATAATTAATAGAAAAAAGATTTTTTTTTTTCATTACACAGATGCTGGACATTTGGTTAAAAATAAAGATTCACCTAGAAATGACTGAGAGAACAGTGAGTAGCATTAGATGCTAACTAACTAGGTTTGGAATTTCCATTGCTACCTATTGTTTTCCACGGAAAGGTATCTTTTTTCCAATCATTTAGACGTTAAAATATGATGGTGTTCCACTAAATAAAGCCTTTGCATTAATTCTCATGTTACTTTTTATTGACCACAAGGCTACATAATGAATTTATACAATTTAACAACAGTTCAGGATTGTCATTTTTCCCTTTTTATTTTGTTAGAAAATGCCAAATGCTATTTCTTATTAAATAGATGATTAATCTATTACTCTTTTTCCAAACTGCATTTGGATGGAAAACAACTGTCAAATACAAATACATCAAGTGACCTACATGTTTTGAAAATAAAGTTGAAGAAAGTATCTTTTAAATTTTAAATTAACCAATTTATTAACCACCGATTATTCTCAAGTGATCTGGCCAGATTCTTTTTTCCCCAGTGCTCTTCAAAACTGTGGAAACAATACACTATGGAAACCTTGCTTTTAACTCACAGATTAACAAATGAACACAAGTTTTTCTGTCTTTACAACTCCCAAGAAGTCTTTCGGCTTTGAATAACCTAGTCATTAAAAGAAACTAAACTGAAAATATTAAAACATTTTGCATGACAGCAAGATGTCAACTGCTAATTTAATATTTCAGTCTGAAAAGAGTGGTTTTGTGTCAGTTAGTCCACAAATCCCAAAGGTTCTGTGGTATGACCCTCTTAAATTTTAGCCTTTAAATGTTACTTTATGGTAATTGATTCTCATATAGTGGTAGTTCACCGTACTTTTGTAATTAATTAAAAATTAAGTTTGATTTAGATACAAATTTATTAATTCTACTGCATCCTGACTATGAACATGATCTCCTATTTAACAGCTTAAACTTTTAAGTGAGTTTGCATATAAAACCACATAATACTTTGTCCAATATGTAATCTGAGAATACAAAAAACCCACCTGGGGACATAAAGCTTTTCATAATTTCAGACAGTGGAAGTAAAATGAGAAATAATGAAAGATTAAGCCATTTCAGAATTACATATTCAACAAAACATTTGATTTTTCTTGAGTAAAAGGACCACCTAGTGGCCCTAAAATCTAAATCATTCAAACACTTAGCACAAACAGAATAGCGAGATGTTTTACAGAGTCAGCTGAAACACCTGCTGTTTAATTTTTCTCGATTTAAGACAGAGATTTTGTATACCAAGTCTCTATATGCCAAGGTGACAGTTACACCACAAAGATGAAAAGTTGTGCATCAAAGAAGATAAAAGCACCACCTGAATTTTGTATTGATTGAATTGTAAAATTTTATGTCTTTCTAAAATTAGTACAACTCAAAACTCAAAGTTCTACTATGTTTGGACTTTAGCTGAAACTCCACTACTAGGTGCTGAAAATAACTGGCAAGGAAATTTAACACAGGCATTATCATAGGATGATTTAGGTTAGGGAATGACCTCTGGCGCTCTGAGAGACTTCAGAGCAGGATCACCTTTACAGGAGGTTCCTCTGGGCCTCAACAACCAAGTTCTGCAAGGACCAAGATTTCATGACCTCTTCAGGCACCACTGGTTCCTAGGGGAAATTAGGGAAGGTGTCACCCCTCTCGCTGTGAGCACTTCTTCCTTATAGCCAGTCAGGATATCCCTTGATGTAGCTCACACCCATTGCCTCACGACCTTTCACTGTACACCTGAAGAACTCATCCCCATTTCTTAGACCCCCTTATACTGCAGCCATTTGCTATAAGAGCCCCCTTTCAGGTTTCCCCAGACTACACAAAACACATTTCCTAAGCCTCTCTTCATGTGCCATGTACTCCAGTCCCCCACCAGCTTAGCGGCACTTTGCTGGACCCTCTCTAGCTTGTCAGTCTCACTCATACTGGGTTAACACAGCTGGATACACGACAGAGGCACATGGCTGGTCTACCAGGACCCTCAGGTTCTTTTTTGCAGAGTTGCTCTTGGCCACTCTGTCCACAGCTTGTAAAGCTGCACAGGACTGTACTTTACATTTGTCCTTGTTGCAGTTCATGTGGCTCCCTTCAGTCCATATTCCTTCAGCTTGCTGAGCACCCGCCAGATAGCAGCCCTTCCCTCCAGTTTATTAACTGCTCCCCTATCTGGTATCACCCACAAACTCAGAGAGGGTGCATTCCATCCCTTCAACGAACACATCCCATGATCTCAGTTTCAGTATCAATACTGTGGTACAACTTAGGCTCTGCGTATAAAATACATTATTCTTCAGATCAGCAACAAATCCATGTTAGTAGCTGCAACAGACCATTACACTGTTATCACAGAAGTCTTTGTCATCGGGTGTAAGTTTTGGGACATACTTTTTATATGATAAATTACTTACCTGCTGTATTTTAATTAGCATTTTCGTAAGTTTGGACTACATTCAACAAACATTCATTTAACATTTTATTCAACACTAGGCAACTATTTTTTCCCTTGACAAATCCACAGAATTCCAGTGCAGAATGACAATACCATGCAGATTGAGTAGCACGAACAGGGCGAGGGGCACAGCATTCATTACAGCCCTTGAGAGCCCACCTTGTCAAAGGACAAGAGTAGCAGCTGCTGCTCACAGACAGTAATGGCAACGGACATGCATTTCAGCAGAGTTCCTTCACTCCTGTTTTGTGACCCCACGTCAGAGACAGTCATAGTCAATCTACAGATCACAGGTGAGGCTTCCCACCTGCCTTGAGCACGCAGGATCATCAAATGAGAAAGAAACAGTGCTGTGCAGCAGATGCATGAGATAGAGGTGTTACAGTGCAGACACATAAAATGAGAGACAAGTGATAAAGCCTAACACAATGTTAACATGTCTGAAGCATGCGGAAATACTAATGCTTTCACTATGAATACAAGATACTTCAGGAACCCATTCTTACGCTAAGCCATTTCATATAATATACCACAAATTTATTCTAAAAGACAACTACAATTAAAGTGTTCTGGCTTACATATACCAACAAATCCACTCCTTGGAAAATTGCCTCATACTATGAACTGAATTTAAGGAAGAATCTGGGTTTAGATGAACAAACAGCTAACTGTAAAGAAAAATAAAGCTGAAAAGTCTTTCACAGAACAGCAACTCTACAGCTGGCATCAGTATGGTATTTTTCCTTAAAAGCTTATATATACTCATTAGCCCATCCTCACCCACGGTGTAAAATCACCTCTACGTTCCTTTAGTATCCTTTTTACAATTTTAATCCACAAATGATATTGCACATGCAAAAAAAGAAATGTTTAAAGTTGAATGCTTGGGAGTAGACAAAAAGCAAACTAAAAGAAAATAATGTTTGGATTTATTAGGAAAGAGACAGCAAGTTTAAAAAAAAAAATATTTGCTCTTTTATATACTTATTATGTGCCCACATCTTGTATATTTTGTGCAGTTCTGGTCTCATCTCTGTCCTACCACCTCAAAGAATAAAATAGAAGCACAGAAGTCACAGAGAAAGGCAAAAAAAAGAAAAAAAATCAATAAAAATAGTTAAAACATAAATGGTTTCCCTATGAGAAGTGATTTAACAGACTAAGACTCTTGGACCTGAAAACAAAAAACAAAAGACAAAAACAACACATGGTGGATGTAAGCAGGTGAATAAAGAACAAATATTTACTGTCTAACCCACTAATAAGAGAAATAAATATCAGATTAAATGAGCAGCTTCAAGACCAGAAGTTTTCAAGAATAAGAGATAGAAATCAACATTCTGGTTTTATAATACAAATTCCTACTGTAAAGACTGTCTTCTCTACTAGTACCATTTAAAATGATTGCTATTAAGTAATTTCTTAGCCTAAGGTCATCTACTTGTCCTGACTTAAGAATATTTTGTTTATTTTTATCTGACCATAAAAGTATTAACAAACATTAAAACTTTTTTCACATGGAAAATATTTAACTTTGAATTATATTTGTAATCAACAGAACCAATTACACTGATCAACAAATTAGCAATCAGTGACAATTAATCAACAATAGCATAGCCATTTCTGTTTCTCAAACAAATTTTGCATCTGATCCCACCCACACTGACATAAACGGGAGCATCTCCATGGACGTACAGAAGACAAAAAGAAATGGAGATAGCACAGATTTTCTAAGCTGACTATATCATAGAGAGGTTCTCAGGGACCTTGGCCCTCCATCATGAAAATAATATTATCTCAGCTTCATTTCTATCCAGAATGACTAGATGCTTCTCTTTCCTTACTCTTGAATCAGGCTGGGAATAAGGTGAAGAAAAAATATGACCTAATGGTTAAAGCAGGTGAAAGTTTTCCAGAAAACAGAAAGACTCTTTCCTCTCTTATAGATCCCCTGCATTTTGATGGGCGGTAATATAAGCCAACATTTTTTTATCGGGTAGCAACTGTGTGTTTGCTTTTCTGCATGCCCATCTTGAACACCAAGAGTTCCAATTTACGAAAGTGCTAAGCATTAAAAATGAACAGAATTCAAGAAGAATTTCACTCTCAACACATCAACTGTTCTTATATCGAGTATGATAGTTTCATCTCAGCCCACAGGGAGCTTGTCAAAAAAAGTCTGCAGAACATTAGAGACTAGATTTATTTTTTTAAAAAAGGTAGCCCACCGTATTACCTAAAAGGCGAAAGAGATGTAATGGCTTACTTTATATCAATACATCCATAACACAACAGTGATGATGGTGTATCATAAATCCAACCAGGAAATTGATAATTTTGCACATGGCACAAGGCTTTACTGTCATCAGCAAATAATGCAGGGAATCATCCTTACATTGACAATAAAAAATTTAATACCAGGTCACAGAATAGTTTCCACAAGATAGTGAATGATTATAAAACAGCATTAAACAGATTCTGTGTGGCTGATCAAATCTGATACCCTGAGATTTGGTCCACCCCACATTTAACAAATATGTTTAAAAGTGGGCCCAAGTACAAAATACAGCTTCTCATGTTTATGCTTTATTTAATACTACTGCTGCTGCTGCTGCTCAATCCCTGCCCTGGCTGCACCAGCTTGGATTGAGAAGCACTACCTCCAGTTCAGGTCAGTGCTAACTTGAGGATCTCTATGTCATCTTACGCCCTTATAGTATACACTGCAGTGACACCTGAACACCGCAGGTAACCTGGAAGTCAAGATAAAAACTGTTCCCTAGGCCAGATTCAACCTAAGAGACACACATATGATGCTCCTACCTAAGCACTGTATGCAGCTCATTGCTCTTTTGTTTCCTTTTCTGGATTCTAGAACTTTGCAGCTGGGCATAGTTTTCATGCAACCTGTATGAATGAAGCAGTGTTCTAAATCCTCTGTCTTATATGCATAAACAAGAAGTAGGTCCGTTCAGTAATTTTTGTCTTTGTTTCCCAAGGAAATGGGGGTTATATAATTAAAGTTAGTTTCCTGCCCCATCCTTCTATTGCTTACAAATTCACTGGCTAATTTAAGCAAAAATTGACAGAAAGTTTTAAGAACTTAGTATTTTCAGGATTATATGTTTCATGAAAAATCAGAAAACATAACACAAACACAGACCCCACCAAACATGGGTACAGACAACCAGCTGATAAATCCCTGCACAGCACACACAGCTGCAGCTGCTTGCTCCCAGACAAACAGCTGGCAGATGAGGACAGAGAGGGAGAACAATCTTGTCAGAAACATCAGAGCGCTCAGGACACTTCAGAGACACTCAGGAAATGCAGGGACAAAATGAAAGGTATTCAAAAGCCTAGATAAATGACAAGGACCTTGGCATACTGCACCAGGAAGGGCAAGTGTTACAGTGGTAGAATTGGGGGAAAATATGGGAAGCCATGTTCATAAGCCTCATTACTCTAGCAATAACTAGATGACAGCAACATCCGGCAATTCTTTCTTCTCTATTAGACTCCTTTTATTTGTAAGGCTCATTGTTCTCTTTAATACTACTTCCCAGTTCTTAATCAATGCTGCCATGAGGAACATTATCATGGCAATGTTAAAGGATTCTCAGAACTAACTCTTCAACTCCCCCTCCTCCCAATCCCAGCAAACTGCCACAAGATCCCAAACCAGGGCAGCTGTAGGTGAGAGGATCTCAATCTCAGGTTGCCTACCAGTCTGCATTTACTACTGCTTTCAGTTTGGCCTTACTCTCCACCGTATTTGCCATCCTCCCCATTCTGATACTCTCTATATCAGATTAATTTACCCTTTCCCTACGAAAAAGTGGAAATATTAAGCAATAAATAACCTTGCATCTTAAAATAGAGCTCCTACTTCATATTAGCACTAATTTTGTTTTGGAATAAGAAATAAGAAGTGTAAATACAGTTCTTTAATCTCATTTAAGCCAAAACTTTTCCAGTCACATTGCCCTCTGCTCTTTCCTCACAAATGTGAGATCGCCTGACCTATGCAAACTATATACCTGATGTCTTTATAAAGAAATAAAAAAGAACATGTTTTACCATGAAATTAACTTTCTAAAGAAAAAGATGTAATTGTTTCTGCAATCACTAAATCAGGGCTTTGAATTTGGTCACATGAAAAAAAGTCTGTCAGTGATCATAACACATAAGAGTAACAAAGCATTGTCACCGACCAAAGTAACAATGGCCATTGGCCATGGCAAATGGCTCCCTGGCTCTCTATGTCACTTGATACAACAAGTCTCACTTTTACCAAAACTTTGGGCTTTAGTGTTTGAACCAGTGTAAAGCAGTATGCTGACAAAGTGACACTAGAAACAGTACTTACAGATTTTTTAAGAACAGCCAAAAGCACTTACTCATCGCAGCTAACAAATCCTATTTTAATTTGAACTTTCAAAATTCTGTGCACTCTTAACATGTCCTGCTTTGAAGGTGTTTTGAACTATTTTATATTTATTCTTCAATCAGAAGTTTATAGTCTTGTTTATTTCCCATGCCTTTACCACAAAATAAAATCAAAAAGATCTGGACAACTGCAGTCTCTTTAACACTGAGCAAAGTATTTTATCTGTTTACTTAAATGCATTTACAAATTTACTTGGACACAATGTAAATTCTGTATTTTGATATTTTAGACTAGAAGTCCTGTGGTTTGATCCTGACTTCAAGAGTTAGTATTCACCCAAATAAAAGTCTCATATTTTTATACACTGCTGACAGTACAGTTAAGGCAAGGTACTTTTGCACAAACAGGAGAGAAAGAACACCAGATGAGGAATAAAAATTGTAACAGTTACTAGCAAATCTACAGTCATCAGCTATTCAGTTGAAAACAAAGAGGATGCTGCATGCCTGCTACAGATGACAGCAGAAAAATGCATTGCATTTTCTGTCTTCGGGAAGAGTACTAAATCAAAACCTAGCAAGTCACTTTCATGATTGGATTTTTTTTTATCCTGCCTCACATTTACTGTAAACTAGGCACCCAATTTTCTCAAGAGCTTAAGTCCTGTTTTGGCAATTTCACACAAGTGTGTACAAGACAGTTGGGCTATTTCTAAAGTCTGGCCCTCATAAGATGTGTTGTATTCTTTCCAAAGGCTAGATTGCTTTATTCATTCAAGAGTTTAACTTTTAAGTAGTAATACCCTAAATCCTCTGAAAATATTAAACATGAATTTCACATTTTGTGAATACTTTCAGATCTAACAAAATCTCACAGATTTCTGGGATAATGCAGCCTAAAATGAAAACAGAAACAGATTTCAAAGGACTGATAATTTTTTTATTTTTTTTTTTTACCAAGCTTGATGTAAAAAGTCCAGACCCAGCAGAAATTTCTGCTATCTTCTTGATAATATGAAGAGGGCTTTTCAGCAGAAAAGAACCTAGTCAACTTAAAGCTGGCCAGCTCAGACTCCTGGTGTGCACAGCTTCCAAGACAGGGTGAACACGCAGCTTTGCTTGCGCAGTGCAACTTCTCCTTACAGAGGCCTGAATTACTAATTCAAGGAACCTGACAGCACAGAAGCATCCCACACGCGAAAGAAACACCAACAGTTTGGGTTTCCCCCCCTCCCCTCACTGTTTTCCTTCATTCTGTCAGTTATAACAACAGATGCTTTCAGAAAGAAACACCACGTTCGAGGCAGCAGCATACCTTAGGACCTTCTTTTGTTGGAAATAAAGTTCTGGAATTGATTTATTCTTAAAGGATTTTAAACGAGGTGTAAAATTACTCTCTCGGAATCGAGAGGGAAGGTTCCAAAACAAAGCTCAGAAGCCCTGCGTTTTAAGATGACCATCTCCCAACAAACCCAACAAGTGTCTAGTACATCTCACTCCTTTGTTGTTGTCGGTTTTAAGTGATGAAAGATCTGCGGACACAAGCTTCCATACAGCCTGTTAGCTCTCAGCAGCTGGGCAACCGGCAGAGAGCAGGGAACCTCCCTCGCCCGGGGAATCAGGAGAGACTTCAGGGCCAGGAGGGACGATTACTTTTAAAGCAGTTGGCAAAGTCTCCGCGGGAGGGGGGGACGGAGGGGACGGAGAAGGCTGCGCACGTTCCGCGACTGACATTCACAACCGGGATGCGGGTCGTTCCGAGACGCCCCCTCGCTCCAGCGCTCTCGGAGCCGGCGGCGGGCAGAGGCGGCCGAGCCGAGGCGGCCCAGCCCCAGCCCCGGCCCCGCAGCTGCCGGCCCCGGGGGCGGCCGCCCGCGCCCGCCTCCCCGCCAGAGCAAGGGCGGCTGACGGAGCTGGGAGGATGGCTGCGTCCTCCTCAGCTCCCCGCCGCGGCGCCCACAGGCGCACGCCCGGCATCCCTGGGACAGGCGGCGGAGGAGGGAGACGAAGGATGCCGGCTCCCCTGATTATTCGCCCCTGCCCGACTCCGAGGCGCAGAGACGGCAGGAGGGAGCAGCGACAGTCGCCTTTCCCCCACGCACGAAACGGCCCCTCCGTGGCAGCCCCCGCCGCCGGGCCGGGGGGAAGAGGGAGAGAGAGAGAGAGAGAGAGAGAGAGAGGGAGGGAGAGGAGGCGCCCCCCTGCCGCCCTCCTCAGCCCGGCTGCGGGCACCGCCGGGCGGGGGTGCCGCTCGGCTTCGGGGCGCGCCCCCCACCCTCACGCCACGGTGGGAGCCCTCCTTCCCCCCCCCTGCCGGGGCCGCCCCCCTCCCCGTGCCCGGGGGAGGAGAGGGAGAGGAGGGGGCTGGGGGAGGGGAGCGATTCGGGGCGAGAGGAGCCCGTTATTGGCCTACTTACCATCAATCGCCATGATCCCCGCGGTGGGCCGTACCAAGTGGAGCGCACGCAGGAGAGGCGCTGGCAGGCGCCGCGGCTGCGAGACGGGAGCGCCGGGCGGGGGCGGGGAGGGAAGGGAAGCGGGGGGCGGGCCGGGCCGGCGGAGCGTGCCGGGGCGCGTGACTCCTCCCCGCCGCCGCCGCCGCCGCCCTGCGCGCGGGCGCGCTCCCGCCCGCGCTCGCGCGGCGGCCGTTGGAAGCGGTGGGGTCTCGCCCGCCTGGCGCGCGCGCAGCCGCCCACCCGCGGGAGGGAGACGCCCCCGCCCCGCCCCGCCCCGCCCCGCCCCGCCCCGCCCCTCGGCGGCTGGTGGTGAGGGGGGCCCCGGGCACCTCCCGCCGCTGGGGAGAGGAGCCCGTCCCTTGCCGTGGTTCTGTTCCGTGGGTTTTCTTCCCAAAGCTATGGGGCGAAACAGGAAACAAACCTGATAAACCGCTCGTTTCAGCCAGGCTGGGGTTCCATAAACATCTCCAGAACTTCGGGCGGGCGGCACCTGCAGTCAAGTGCGCGCAGCTTCCTTGTGCTCGCACGGGTACGGCCCCCTAAAAACGCTGGGAAAAAAAGTATTAACTTCTGCTAAGTTAAGCAGCTGGAAGACAGGAAATGTCAGCGTTAAAATTACCCCTGCAGCCTTCCCTTGCTCCACACACATCATCACAGTGTCGCTGCACCATCACAGACTATTTCTTTTCCTCCCATTGTACCTCTTGACTGACTCGGTGCACAAGACAGATGGCATTTGAGAGTGAAATCAGGACCCTGTGGTGAATATACGTACCATAAACCTCAGGTATGGTGCCTTCCGTTTCTAATCGTAACATTCTGTAACTGTGCTGTCCAATTTCCTATAGTTTTGGGGGTGTAAAACTAAAATAACATTCTGTCATGTGGAGCCACATTCACAAGCACGCTATGTATCTTCAGAAGGGCTTGACACCTTCGAATTTATAGGAACCTTCAACAAATGCTTGAAGTTAATTTAATGCTAAAAGGGATTTGAAGATATGAGAAGGGATTAATGGATTTGCAGTACTTTACACAGGGAATTTTTTGGGTGGTGGGTGTTTTCTTGTTGAAACTTGGCTATGGCAGGCACCTTCCTGTGGCTACACCTTCTGTTCATTTCTCCTTTCCGACCCTCAGGTCCTGCCTCTGTTGCTACTCTTTCCTCTGTCCCACAGGTCCTTCTTCTCCCTTCCATGCCTTTTCCTCAGCTCCCTCACACTTGGACCAGCCTCTCTTCCCCTGGGAGTCTGCAGTTGTTGTCGCACCCACGACATCCTTCTTCTGTGCTCTCCTCCATGCCTCCCAGAAGCTCCACGCAAAAGGAGCAGCACGGTGAGCAGAGGGGACAGGGGCTCACAAGGCCCCACAGCGTTTAGCACAAGGATCCTGGGAGCCAGAGGGAAGTCTGAGCCAGACCATGCACAGCTCCTCTGACTAACAGACAAAACAGATCGGTTGGGTTATGGATTTTATATTGCGAAAGACAACAGGATGTACCTAAAACTCTTGCTGTGTAGGAAATTCCCAACTAGCATTTGGAGCTGTAAGGAAACAGAACACGTTAGTACATGCAAACAGGTTTTTTGGACACATATGGACAGGCCAAACAGGAAAATTTTCACAAGATCGTCAGGAGGAATATCTTTGGTACCACTAAAATCTTTCTGCCAAATGTTAAATCACTGTTCAAATCCAGGAAGCATTTATCTCTTTCAGCCTAGCAGCCTTCAGAAATGTTTTGTCATACGGAAAAATCAATGTGTTTTCTCAATTTAATTCTTCACCTCAGTTAGAAAAAGCAACTTAAAAGTGAGGAGTTTAAAAGCAAAGTCAGCTTGAGCAAAATGGCCACCTTGGAAAACACGAGTCCCAAATGAACAGACATTTGTCCAGACAAGAAGCAGCTGTAAAAAGGATCTTAAAAGAGAAAATGTCAGCAAAGCTTAATGGCAAATATATTTCTCTGTACTGGCACTGACATTTACCTCAGATACCCCAATGATTTTCTGTTCGTTCATGGAAAGTGTTCCAGCCCTGAAGTTTTCTGTACAATTTGTCTTGATAGCCATCTTTCTGATGGTATTACTGGATTGATCACGGGAATGAAGACTCCTGTGGGATCAAATGCATAATTAGAGTTGTTATTATTATTCTCTACCATTTTTTTTTTTTATTTCTCCCCCTGCTTTTGGCAGCATCCCCATACGAAGGAACTACCAGGCACTGATGTCAGCAAAACTTCCCAGTGCACAGACGTCCACCCATACAGAATTCCAGATTCAGTTTGAGAGATGTTTAAAAAGTCATCTAATATTTTTGGAGAGCCTCACATGTCATCACATTTCTATGATTCATGTATGCAATTAACATAGTGGGATGCAGAAGTTTGTATCATTGGACAAACTCTTTTGAAGGGGGAGGAATGAATATGTGATTGTGAATTCGTAACATTATGATTGGAACTCTTAGTCCAGGCTTTTGGTTTTCAAAACACAAAAGAAACACATACTTTCTACCAAAGTAGTGATTTGCTGTTTAGAAAAACAGTTTCAGGACATGAGGAACAAACACATTTCTACATCAACAAAGAGATGGTATGAAAAGTATCTGTGAGGAACCAAAACATGACTTTTCAGAGCTATGCTTAATCAAATCAGTTCTGTTTGTGCTTTAGTTTCACAAGCACATGTTTAAAATTTCTAAGCCTTATTCAAACATCAGACACTCCTGCCCACCAGCATAAGCGTCTCATTTTACGTTACCAGGAGGAACAAATCTTGAACAAACTTTCCAGATTCAACTATTTTTGTTTTGTTCCCATGGTATAATTGTGACAGCATAAGCTATAGCTTCATCCATTCCCTGCATGAAAGGAGCACAACTGGTCATTTTGGATGTGTCAGAGGCTTTCTCCTAAACGCAATCGACAATTCATTCCCCTGGAAGCATCTATATGTGATCCTGCAAGTCTGCCATTTGCAGAAAAGGACAGCTGCAACTGCAGCTCAACACAAGACCTTAAGTAATGGTGGTATCAGTAACGTACAAGCGTACAAACAATTCACAGGTTATCAAGAGTTTCCTACCAAAGGGAAGAACTATCACTTGCTGTGATAACAAATTTGCTGCAGCAATACAGCTAACTGACACATACAGGATAAAATTTATCCTGTAAGCCCTAAAGTTTTCAACAAACTACCTACACAAGAGAAACTTCTCCCACTGCACTGATGTGAAGCCACCTTGGCAAATAAAACTGAAAGCTGCTAGAAACTTTGGTGTGGGGGCCATAGGAAGATAAATACATTAAAGATCATGAAGGTCTCAGTTACTGGAAAAACAAGTACTGTAACAAAATATTATATTAATATATGTATGAGATACAGTATAGTTACATAGATATATAAGGCAAAATAATTCTAAGACCAAGTCTATTTAACTTATCTTAGTGCCATTGTTTATATAATTTTTTTGTGTGTGTTCATTATATAAGAATGTTTACCTTTTTTCAAGTAGAACTCTGCACTGATTTTTCTCAAAACCAGCAAATATTTCCTGTAAGATTCCCTCATAGCTCTGAGTTATCTGATCCTTGTTATAAACTGGTTCTTTGCACATCTATGCCAAACCTATTTGGATTTTCTCTTCCACCTTAGCCATAACTTTAGTATTAAAACAGATATGATTAAAGAGCCTATGCTTAATGAAGACATAGAACATATGAAAACCATAGCATATATTAATTAAAAGACTAACTGAAGGATTAGAAAACACAGGCTATCAATAACCAGAAAGGTTGAAGTCCTAGGTTAGTAATCTGCTAATTAGGATGCCAGACAGATAAGCTATCTATAATTGTCATGATGTGAACAAAATGAGTTCACAATTAAACAAACAGTGGAAGAAAGCTTCAAACAGCTGGATGTGAATTTCCCAGTGGAATGTTGCCATTTCATTCAGATGTAGGTACTTTGCAGAAACAGTGATTTCACTGAAATGCCATTGTGGAGGGGGGCGAAATTAAGAGCATATGCAAGGTCTTTCATTATAGAAAAAACTTTTAATCTCAAGGCTTTTTACTTCATAATATGTTTTGATATACTATTGACATTTAAATGAACCATCTTGATTTTATCAATATAAAATCTTTCAGTTAGAAAACGCAACCCTTTGTTGAAATTTCACTTAACGGGCTATTTCCAAGAGAGAGTGAGAGAGTGAGAGAGAGAGAGAGTGTGTGTGTGTGTGTGTGTGTGTGTGTGTGTGTGTGTGTGTGTACGTACCCCTGCACCTCTGTGTGTGTGTGTTTGTGCGTGCCCTTTCTCTGGTTGTATTTCAGTCTGGAATGAAAACATATTTTGAAAGAATAGATCAAAGCTCCCACAAAACCGAAAACCTTCTTTTTTAACCAGGAGCCTTACAAAGTCCCAGCAGGAAGAAGAATGATGTGCAGTTCTATGGTATTCTGCCCTTGCAGATTATTTGTAGGAATGCAAAAAATTCTGGCACAGCAGTGTTGAAACAAAGAGACAGACAAACTCAAAAGCTCTCACCCATAATGTTGAAGTTAAAATATGACCTCTGAAACATCTTCAAGAGATATCTCCCAAATATATTATTGCTCCAGTAGATTAAAAGATGGCTAAGAGTTATTAACGGTGCTGTGCCTTAATTGATTTGGGATCAGTTTACAACTTTCCCTAAGATTTTTTGGCAGTAGTTTTGTGAACACTGCCAATCAGATTTGCTATTTAACGTCCATCCAGATTAGTTTCTCACACAAAGCGTTGTTTATTAGGACATTAAATACCTGACCTTTCAATATTAATGTTCACATTATCAAGTTGTTGGCACTAAGTGAATAACATGTGACTCTTACTTAGCTTCTCATAGTTTTTGAAAGCTAGGAAAGACAGCCTGGGCCCTCTGACAGAAATTGTGTAGCTACATCTGGTAAGAGCGATCTACCAGATGCCCTCAAGTCTGCAGTTATTGGAAAAGGATCATAAACCTGCCTCTTAAAGCAAATGATTTGGCCAAATACCACTCGGTATGTAACTTTGTATTCATGAATGAATGATTGAGAAACTGGAAAAGAGTATTTCCAGCAGCACCTTCCTTCTGCCAAAGTTGGGACTCCACAAGGTAAAATTTCTAACTAAGATACAGTCAGAAAATGTCCTGTGAGCTAAGGCAAAAAGCAAAGATTTTTGTTCAGTTTCACGTTGTTAATCTATGGGCAACGCATCTGCCACAGAAATAAAAACTGAAAAATAAATAAAAACATTATTTGGGTGTCTAATTATTCTAGGTGATGTTCAGTTAGCCATGAGTCACATGCAAACTTCAGAGCTGGATGAATTAGATAACGACTCTTACTGGTACACTCATAAAAAACTTAAATGGCTCAGTTACTAATGTAAACATTATTCTAGTGTGTTGCTTTGCACTGTTCCAAAACAAAAACATCATAAAGATAAAGCTAGGACTGTTAAGCGCAATTCCAAAGAAATGTGCCTATCAATGAGCATGTGTGCTCATATAAACCACAGAAATCACAAAACAAAACTATGCCAAAAAATCCTGTGCCAAATTAATTCAAAATCCATGTGGACATGCCAGTTTTCTATGAGAAGCTGAACTAAAAGAGCGGGTTTCCTGTGGACCTAGGTCTTCACCTCTTACCTCCATCCCTCTTCCGTGGGACATCCCTAGATCACTCCCATCACATCCTCTGTTACACCCTTGCAATACCAGCACACATTGCAATTATTCCAGAGCTTTGCACATGCTGTTTGAACAGCCACAAAGCCACTGAACAAAAAGTATAAATGTTGAATTGTCATAATTGATTAATTCTCTTGACCTTTTCTTCAATGGGGGCACGAATTTCATTCTCTTTCCTCTATACAGAAGTTAGTCTCCACGAAACTAGGAGGAACTTAATTATTTCTGAGACCCTGATGAACTTGACCAACCATTTCAAAGCTGAAGCTTCCCTCAGCTTGGCAGGTTGAAGTATTTGAAAAAGAGCATGTTCACATGCGCCTCATTTGCTTGACAAATCAGGCTAAAAATCTCGAAGACCAGCCAATGGCCTACACAACTCTGGCAAAATATAAAAAATGAGCCATTCAGCTACACTTGCAAAAGAAAACGTGCAATTTAATACAAATTAACAGCACACACCTGCCCCTTGCTTTTTCAAAGACAAGCATCATATATGAATCTCTCAACATACAAGTGGATGGGAATTACCGCACTTTCTTACAGAACAGTTATAACTATTATATAATAAGTTATATATAACATATGTTATATATACATTCTCCTAATTAGAGAAACCATAGCATACAATAATGATATGAAAATAGGCCAATACAAGGTATCAACAAACAGCCATTCAGGAAGTCGTGTCTATTTTTTAAACGGAATAAATCATCTTCATCAAAAAGCCATCAAAGTTAATAGGATGGAACAAAACCAAATTCAATTTCCGTTATTCATACTTAAAATATTAAAAGGGGATGGGAAGACATGATCCAGCTCTCCTGGAGGGCTATTTTTAGAAAAAACAAGATCCTGGATGCTCACAGAACCTACTGGTCTTGTTCATGCCAGCACAAAATAAATGACCTTGCTCTCATGACCTGATTCTGATAGAGATGAGAGGCTGCAAATGGTTTAAATGGAGGCTGAGCCGCATCAAACTGTAAAACCAGAGCATACACAGAGGCAAAACTGTCACAGTGTTGGCTACTAAAACATTTTCATCTCAAATTGCTTGAACAGTACGAAGGTTTTTCTGTCAGGGTGTTCTTAAAGCTCACCAACTGGTGCTGAGAACACGAGTGTGGGAGAGATTTGCCTCCCTGTGGCCCAGGTAGCTCATAAAAGTGGTACAAGCTTAGGCGGCGGTGGCAGCACAGGGAGTTAATTGTCCTCCCAAGGAAGGGGAAATGATAGCATATTCACAAAGTGGTTTACGGTGTTAGTTACTTACAGCACGTAAGTCCTGTTTTATTGACTAGTCCTGGCCAAATCTACCCACAGTTGCTGTTCTTGGCTAACCTTGACAAAATCATTCCCGTTGCCACGAAACAGCTTCCTTCGCTCTCACTCTTCATCTCACTCTAGTTGCCTTTAGTGCACTCTCTGATCCACTGCTTTGTTCCTCTGCCCTCCCACCTCTAACCTGCTTAGCTCGAAGCTGCCACTGCTGGATTGCACGGAGTACTTTTGTGTAGCTGCTCTGCATGTAAAGGAGGAGAAACTGGTCTCTATAGAGAAGGATGACAGTATCTAGTAACAAAAGAAAGTGCTTGACAAACACTGCCCCCTTAGCAACCGGATAAGGCTGTAGCCATAGCCAGACCTCTTAGGGTGTCTCTAGAACGAACTGGTATTCTTAACCATTCCTAGCGGGAGGCTTGTGCAGAATACATAATCTGCATTTAATTTCTTTCTAATTGCAGTGATTTATTTTGTATATGGTCCTGCACAGCTGAGAGCTCAAGCCTGTGGAGTACTCAGTACTTTCCTATTGGACTTAGCTCCTGGGAGCAGCATTGTAAAAATTATTTTTAAAGTAATAAGGGTTCCAAATGCATCCATCTAATTTCATGCTTCTTTTTACTGATATAAGATTTAGCGTGCCTTTTAATTATTTCAACTATTCCAAAGGTATACAGTAACATATGATCTACTCTGATTTTTGGACTTAGCAGAGCTGTTCTTAATGCTGTTTCTGAACATATGTTCTGTTCTTACTTCTAAAATAACTACCAGAATATGTCATTCATTCTGATGGCACCACAAATATTCTATTGATACATTAATGACACTACTGAATCTAAAGAAACATTTTTACTATAAATGTATGCAACCTGCAGAATTGTTAAAATCACTGTTAAATGCAGGAGCCTATTTAAATACATTTTCTGATTAACATTTCTATTGCCTTACTAAAAGAATTCCTTCCATGAAAAAAAAAAAAAAAACACATTAGGTATAAACTGAAAGTATAGTCCTGGCTCTTTTAAAGATTACTCCTTTATACAATTACAGCAAGATTAAGAATTCTACAGAAGAGCTGTAGAGTCACAAAGTTAAAGTATTAGTACTTGGGTTTTATCTACATCTTTTAAGGTAATTAATAAAGAGCTACTGAATTAGTCCATTAAAACCATTTTGTATTTGCTAATTTAAGCACGTGATTTTGAAAATTGCCCAACTTTCAGTCTAGCTGTTATTTAGCAGAAACTTCCACAAAGATTTCTGAAATGCAAATATTCCTCAATGGAGAACTTCACAGAGGCAGAAAAGATAAAAAAAACACAACTTCAGTAAGAAATGAATCTGAGGTTTGTACCTGAAGCGTATAAAACAAGCTGTTTAAAAACCAATTAGCTAACCTGTTTTCTCTTTCCCCAAGACCCAGCTTCTTCCATTAGAAGAAACAAAGTCATATATATTGTAGTCTGATCTCCTTAATTCCCTTCCAGCCTGAATCCTCTGATCCTACCAATACCCCATGGTAAAAAAGAAGTCAAGTACTGCAAACTTACATTTAACTGAGGAGGTTGTCTACAGAGAAATAGCTCCAACCAGAGAACAGCAGCTAAGTAAACATGATTCCCCTGAGGATGTTGGCACTAGGCAGAGCTGCCAGGGCATGATGGCACTATAGCGGGATTGGTTTTGTAGAGGATTGGATGAGGTGTGTTTGTAATGTGCAGAAAGATATGACAGGGACAGTAACACTTTAGCCATATAGCTTTAAAACCTTTTTTTCTGACTGATGTGAGTTTGACTTTGGCAAATTTACTTTAGCCATCCAAATGTTTTTCACAAAAAGGTGTGTCTTAATTTCTCTGCTTTTCAAAAAGCTTAAGGTAGACATATTGAAAGGAAGCAGTGTTTAATTTCAGATGTATTAAATGTCCATGTAGTACTCACATCTTTTCTAAGAGAGGCAGATACACAAGTACCTTTGGGAAAAAATGTAATGGAAAATTCAAAGGAAATGTGAAAAGTATTCACAAATCCACTACAAAACTTAAAAAAAAAATCTTAAAAAAACAAGTTACTGTGCTGGGGGGGTTCATTACAATATTGTTAAAACTGTGAGGCAACGGCTGTCTAGAATAGTGCTGTCTAACTTTCTGCCTTCTTTGTCCCTTTCCAATATTAAACTTATTTCTCATTCTTTCCAGCTACATGTATCCCCGCATCTGGAACCTCTCCACTGCTGATCTCAATCTACACAATTACTTTGCCTTGGCAGTGCTTGTTGGCTTCCAAAATTGTTTTCAGTCCAAGAGGTGGTCCAAGTGAAAGCTGTATTCTCCACCACCATTTTCTTTGCCAATTCTCCCAAAGTCATTGGTCTTTGTTGATGGTTATTACCCATGCACGTTATTCCCTCTCCTCTACACACACTCAGTGTCCTCGGTAGGTCATTCTTTGGCTCTGCGTTTCATTTGAACCTGCTCCCATGCCTCACCTTTGACATTCTTCCAACTGCAGCCTGTGTGACTCTCCAAAAGAGAAAAGTACTCCACTGAATTATACCACTATAGTTTAGGACAGGATCTGGCCCTTCTTTAAATTATTTAATGCGATTAATCATTTGTTGCATAACAGAATATTTTAGTCAAAGGGAAATCAAGTTCCTTTGGTTGTATCTTCATTGTATCGACCCCCACAATACTATTACAAGGTAAGGAAATGAAATTTCCTTTATTTTACAGATAAGTAACAGTGATATAGAAGCTGTAACCACATTGCTCAATGAAACAGGACCAGGGGCTGTTCTGTGGCTCTGGGGTCAGTTGGCACAGCCTGGATGTCTTTACACTGTGTGTGACCCTGGGTTATATTTTGGTCTCGTGAAGTGCTTCTGTGGTCCTAAGACATTGTTACTGTATACATGATTTTTTTCTACTCAGAATGTCTTAAATAATGTAAGAGCTACATGCAGTCCATCAGAGTGCATATGCATGGCACTTATTAATACGTGGGTAGGTGTTGCATGCCATTTGGCATGGTACGATGGCACAAAGAGGTAGTTAAGGGTGAAAACTGCTGGGAATGCACTGGAGAACGATGTAGGGTACAGGGACCTGGTACAGGTTTTTCTGTGCCACCCAGAGGCAAGAATTTTGGTATGACAAATGGCTTACAAATTTTTTGTGAGGCTAAGGAGTGGTCTTCCCTGAAGCAGGGTTCTGTATCCACTAAAATAAACATACTAGGTTGTCTAGATGTACTACAGTCACTTTGCCCAGCCATGAAAATCCAATGGATTAGATTTTTCTTACACTAATCAAATGCAAGGTGCATCTCTAGGATGTAAACTTACACATGACAAGTTGTATTTCAGGGTATGGATAGCACGATGACACTGGCACTAGCCAATTCATAACATGGAAGATGACACCATTGTAAAACAATTTGGCTTTTTTCATTCTCCCTGTGAAAAAGTTGCTTCCATAAGCCATTAGGGAGTTTATTTTCAAAGAGATCTCATCTTCGGCAATGCTTCTCTGGTGGCTGAGTTCCCTTGGGCAAGTATTTTTTTTATGAAAAGTGCACTGGTATTTCTATTACATGTCTCTAGCCTAAAATATGGTTTGAAACAGAAACAAATACTCATTTTGCTCTTAAAGTAAGTTGATAAGATTCACAATTCATGAACTGTGAATTAATATACAAACTGAAGTAATGAACTTACAGAAATTCATAGACTTATACTAAATGAATTCATATACAAACTGTAAACAGAGATAACATATGGGGCCTGATGTTGCATGGAAACACCCAACTATATGTTAACATTGCTATCAGACACAGACAAACAGAAATTCAGCATGTTCAATCTAGCAGACCAGTGCCATCATTTAATCCATGCAAATGGCTAGTACTACTAGACCTTTTCCTTGGCACAGAGTACAATTCTCTTAGTTAAGGCAAATCTGCCTGTCTAGACAGCCAGGATTCAAACAGAAGCTTTTTGCCACCATGATAGCATAGCTGCTATGAATGTAATTTACTGTTTCAATAATGTTCACCTATTAAATGCAGTTACTGAAGCAGTGGGGCTTTTTTGTCTTCTCATACTCCCTCAATTATAAAACGTGCCCATTAGGATTATTTCTTCCCACTGGTCACCAGTTTTATAAAACTACCCTGCTTCATTTTATCAGCATACTGAAACTACAGCTCTCTGAAGTCAAGGCTGTTGCATCAAACGAGAATTAGGAAACTAATTGCCTTTTGCAATAGTGACACAATAGAGGACAGCTGGTCACAACAAAATCACGACATACCCTCCTGCCACTCATAATTAACTTTTCCTTGGAATGAGAGGAACATGCTGTCCTGTTCCAAAAATAACAGTGTGCTTGGTTGTGAGCCAGAATCAGTGATAAATACATTTCTGATTACAGCCAGCAACTTCATTTACAAGCATCTGATTAAAAAACCCCAAACCAACCAACAAACAAAACCCAACCTTACAGAAAATACAGCGATATAAACAAGGCAATTGTGATCTAATGCACCGAGCACAAGGCTGGAGTCATAAGACTTGGTATTCCCACTGCTGCCACTAACCTACTGTATAAGCATGAGCAAGTCGTCTATCTCAGTTACTTTGAGCTGGTAATTAGCTACCTTTGGACACAGCTTAGAGATCAAGGCTTCAGCTGTGATCTATGAATAAAGTGTCCTGTTTATATAGAAAAAGTTTCCATAATTTTAAGGAGACATTTACAGTTTCAACGGCTGAAAGTCCTTAACTGAACTATACCTTGTCTGCAGGTATTTATACTGGGGAATTTTAGCAGAATTACATACCCACGTGATATGATTAAGGCCAAAGAAGTGGAGATAATCCAGATTTATGCAAAATATTAAGATCCATGCTGTACAAGTCCCACTCACAGGTTTTGCCACAAAATACACTGGTTTTCTAAAAGTCTGCATGTGTTTCAAGCCAGCATATTACAACCCTATGAGACCAGTCAGATCAGCAAAATTAATATAATTTATCTTCTGAGTTAATGATCAGACATTTATTTTTAAAGATAATGTACTGCTCTGTGTCCTAATGATCCAGCAATACGTGATTGAGCAGAAATATGCAATTACGTGCTGATGTTCAGTAAGCAGAGAACAGTCCCGAGTGACTCCAATGACAAATGTATCATTGTATAAAAAAAATGCACGAAGGCATAACTTCAAAGTTAAATGCCAACCTTCTAAAACTTTCTGCTTCTGAAAATGAAATAAGCAAACATTTGCCCTCACTGCCTGAGAATGACCATATAAACTTTTTAGTAATAACTCCAGCAGGGTGAGCCTTTTAGCACTCCATTATTTTGGCTGTGCAACTTTACCTATAGCATCTTGTTTTCCATTGCCTATTGAGTTGCCAAATTTAAAGCATTTGCCCAACGTTTTCCATCTTTAGTCTCAGATTACTAAGAGTAAGATTTTGGAAAGTTTAGACAAACTTTCTGCTGTTTGTGAGAGCATGCTTAGGGAATAAGATTGTTTCACTAACGTCAATCTATTAACACCTACCTTTCCCCTGCCTATTGGCTCTACTACTTCCCTGGTTCAGTACAGGGATTTGTTACAAGCCGAAGTCTAAATCCAACATACTTTTGTGGTACCCTGTGGAAGCCACAGTAAACTACCATTTGCACAGAAGGAGCAGAATCTGGAAGTTTGCTCTGAAAATGTCAGTGCATTTCATTAAATGTGCCCACATCGTTCTGAAGTAACCAAAGGCACCAAAACACATGAGGAATGGATCTCTGCTTTCCTGGTGCAATCTTGTTTTCATTGGAGCCTTCTCTGATTCAGAGCACAGACTGAACAGAGCTCTTAAGTCAGAATCACGCTTATTTTTTTAAGGAAAGTCTCTCTTAAATCCAATGTCCTTTATTCCAGAAACTGTAAGATGCACACTGTAATAAATGAGGAGCTGTAGGGAGAGAACAAAAAGTTTTCTCAATAAAGAACCGGGCAGACATTGGAGAGCTGTGTTTTATTGCCAGCTCTACCACACGCTGCTCATGCTATGCTAGACAAATCAACATTTTTTTAGACAGATATTCCTTATACAGATGATAAGAGAAAGAAAACATAAAGCTCATGTTTTGTTTTAAAATTGTTTGTCAGATCAGTTTTTCATGGGTTATCTTTCCAAATTTTCTCAATTTCAAAAACAATTTTTAAAACATTATTGGAAAAGATTGTTTGGGGTTTTTTTTATGCTTTGGATAGGAAAGAGACAAGGAGAGAAAGCAAAAAAATGTTTCACTTTCATATGTGCATAAATTAAGATCATAAAGCAAAAAAATTGAAAGGATCTGACTTTCAAGCTTTCAAACGCATTATCCCATCTGGCTTACATTTTGCCCAAAGAAATAGATTCTACTGTCTGGGGACAGGGAGAGAACAACACTTAGGAAGCATGTTCAGCAGAGTATAACCAGGCTTTGACCTGTGAAGCTGTGCTCCTACACTGAACCATGATGACAGTACAAAAGGGTGCGTAGGAAGCAAGAGGAGGTGTACGGTTGATGAATCCATGCCAGTGTCATTCCACTGGCAAAATCCCCTCTCGGGGAAGGGAAGCTGTTGCAGAAGCTCCTGCACGCTGGAGGCTGCAGCTGTGTGCATGGAGTACTTATGCTAATTTTCCCCAACCTGGGAAATGATCAGGGGCGGCTTTATCACCAACACAGTATATACCTCTGCTAAACGCTCCCATTCTTGCTTGGGGCAGTGAGCAGAATTAATCTCCAAGAACAGAATCTATTAATATGAATGGAGAGAAATTATCAGTTTATTTGCTACCACACAACTTGGAGATACCAGTTTTTCTACTGCGTTTTAAGGTTCTGTTGCCATAGTAGGCATAGAAGTTCAGAACAGTGAATTGCTGTTCACAGAGGGACTGGCTCTGCAGAGTTACAGAACAGCAGTTCAAAAAACGACATAAAGGCAATTACAGAGGCTGCAGAGAAATGAAATAATTTTTCTTCTATCACAATGCTTGCAGTTTCTGTTTTGACGCTGGTGGCACAAGAATAATGCCAAGGAAAGAGATTTAATCTACGTTCAAAGAAATGTGATTTTAAAAAGACAAATCAAACCGTATTCTCAATACATGGTGACAGTGTTCTCAAAATCAAGGACTGCTTCATGTAAAAATAGTCACGGATTAGACCTACCTCCTGAATTTTATCCTAGGATAAAATTTTATAGAACTACAAAAACTGATATATTTTTACGTAAAAAAGAAAAAACTGTTTATCTGGTAGTTCTCATTCAAGGTAGTTAATGCACATAACAAGACACTGTCTTTAGATGCTGCTTTCTTTTGAATCCTCTGTTACATAGCTTTATAGAGTTAATTTCAATGCCTGGCAAGCCAAGAGAGACTGCTATTGGGAGACCCTTTTACAGCTTGGGAAGACAAAGTTAACACACATGTAACTTCTAAGTACTTACACCGGGAGTCCATTTGCAAAAGAATTACATAATGCTACATTTGACTGCGCTCATTCTTCTAGAGCCCAAGCCAAAAGATCTTGTTCACCCAATGCTCAGTAAAATTTTGAATCTTTAACAGAAGAAGGATGGGATCATTACTATAAAATGATAAAAAAACATATAGACCTTTGATTCTGGATATATTTTGCATCACTGAAGGTAAATCTGCTTTGCAAAAGCAGAATGAATACGTCTTTATATCTCTGCCAACACCCACCTTAGTTTAGTGCTGCTAACAAGAGAGGCTATCACACTGTGGTTTGTAATATAAGAACAAAAACCTCCTGGGTCTCTGGGGTGGGGAACTGCAGTAACAATTATCAGCTTCCAATCTTTGTTCTCGTGAACTGATGCGGTGACACATATTTGCATTTCTCTGATAGCAAATGATAGGGCATGCTAATAGCTATTTAATAGCTGAACAATTATTTAAATTCAGGTTAACCCTAATTACATTTTCTGTTAAATCCAGGGAGTCATTTCCCCACCTCCAATGGAAAGAACCACATGGTGAGGCTTACATGCAAAGAAGGGTCTCTAAAGCTTTTCTCATCCCAGTTCCTGAGGGGGGGAGTCCTGCAGAAGCTGTGGCTTTTGAGTTCTTGCCTCTTTTCCCAGTCCTAGGAAGCTGAAGGATCAGAAAGCATCAGGACAATAATTGTCCTAAAGCAACAATATTTAGCTTTGCTGATCCTCTTTGGCCTGACAGCCCACTGGACATCTTCACCTGACCCAAACAATAAAAATAACCCAGGGCCCAAACTCTGCTGTAAAAGCTGGGTGCAGGGCAATTAGCAAGACTGCAGGAGAGAGCACACCACTATCGTTTTTTTGTGGAAACTGATATGACCTGATGAAACTGATATGAAACAGCTGAACATGAGCCAGCAGTGTGCCCAGGTGGCCATGAAAGCCAAGGGCATCCTGGCTTGTATTAGAAATAGTGTGACCAGCAGAAGTAGGGAGGTGATAGTCCCCCTGTACTCTGCACTGGTGAGGCCACATGTTGAGTATTGTGTCCAGTTTTGGGCACCTCAATATGAGACATATTGAGGTGCTGGAGTGAGTGCAGAGGAGGGCAACGAACCTGGTGAAGGGCCTGGAGAACAAGTCCTGTGAGGAGAGATTGAAGGAGCCGGGACTGTTCAGTGTGAGGAGGAGGAGGCTGAGGGGAGACCTCATCACTCTACAGCTACCTGAAAGGACATTGTAGAGAGGTTGGTGCTGGTCTCTTCTCGCAGGTGATTAGCAATAGAACAAGAGGGGATGGCTTTAAACTGCAACAGGGGAGGTTTAGACTAGACGTTAGGAAAAAAATTTTCACATAAAGAGTGGTCAGACGGTGGAATAGGCTGCCTGGGGAGGTGGTGGAGTCACCATCCCTGGATGTGTTTGAGGGTCATTTAGATGAGATGTTGGGGGATATGGTGTAGGGGAGAACTTTGCAGAGTGGGGCTGATGGTTGAACTCGATGATCCCAAGGGTCTTTTCCAGACTGAATGATTCTGTGACCCTTCAGTGGAAAGCTGCTCAGGCAATACCACATCCTCAGTGCAGAAGATGTCTGTGGAAGTGTTATCTCCTAAATGGCATGAGGAAGCCAACCAACCCAGAGGACCTCTTCTGCTGAGCACAGGTGGGAGGGATTTGCTCTTCAGACTCCCTTGTTTATTTTTGTTCAGAAAAGAAGAAACAAAAGCATGTAAGTAAAAACTATTTCCCTCTGCAACCCCCCAAAAGATTAAATGATTCCCTCACATCTTCTGAAATGTCTGCCGTGGTTCTTCTTTACCCTCTAATTACTTTATTACTAATGGATAGTTATTGAAACCCACACATGGTTAATCTCTATTATGTAAGTAAAGGTTTTATTTGGGAAACCTTGAGACAGTGTAATTGGAAATGCAGCCATTGTTCATTCTTACTGTTGACTAATTTCATTTAGCTTTAAACGTGTGATTAATTTTAGTACTATGGGAAATTAATTATGTTTGTGTTCTAATGATCAGTATTAACCTAATTAGTGACCATGAAAATTCCCAAGCAAAGCACTTAATTATGTTAGAATTAAGATTGTAAATATTTTCCTAACGGAAAACTTCCAGTAAAACACTGATGTGCTCAAAGGCTACAACTATAAGAGAACATGCAGCATTTGTAAAATGACTTCCATAACTGCCACATGAGGTAACAGTGTTTGTAATATGATGTTAGAAACGTATCCATACATCACAAGTAAGCTCTGCAATACTTAAATCAATGCTTTTAAGCTTCACTTCATCAGATATAGTAGAATCCTTTTCAAGAAACAATTTCTCTAATACCCAGACAAAAGTAGTACCTTGTCCCTATCACCAAGGCCACCGAAAACCATTTTGGCGACAGGAGCAAATCCTTCCCTCAACCTACTTATCATTCACGTGCAATCATTTTCCTGCTAATAACCCCTGAGTGTCCACTTCCAGGCCCCCTCCCATTCACTCTGTTTTCCACTATTCATGTTTTCTGTAGCATTTTTATGCACAGCAAGTAACTCATAAAGGAGCTGCTGCACCCTGGAAAACACAGACCAGAGATGCAAATTAGATTGGTAGAACAGAAAACACCACTGACAACTGTTTTTGCAAATAAAAGGACAATCTCCAAAAAGGCAGCATTATCGTCTGTCTTCCAGGAAACATATGACATTCCTAACCTAAGCACAAGTCTGTATTAAAGAGTTTGTGTATACAGTGCCCACAGAAAATATCTTAAGTCCTTTATTTTTTGTTTAAAAAGTTATGCTGTGCTGTGTTATTGTACACAGCCTTTCTTGTAATTAAATACCACCAAATAACCGAAAGAAACATTAAAGTTACCCTGGAATAATATAGTTATTCATACCTGAATCTGACCCTCCTTTCATTTACTTTGTTATAAAAAGCTTTCTTTTATATTGTTGCAAGCACTATCCCAAGTATAAGCCATTTTGTAATACAGGGAACATACCGCTCAATATAATCCCCACAGGCTGCCTATCATTTCCAGGTATTGGGATCATTGCTATTGAAGTATTTATTTAAGATAAAAGCTTTGTATTGAATTAGAAATCGATCTTCCACTTGATCGATCAATACAGATGGTATTGGTTTATGTATACAGGTCTCTTTTGAATGCTCTTGCATCTGTATGCTGCTCAGAGTGAGTGAGTGAACCTTTCCCAGACAGGCTGAAATAATACTTAGAAATACAATTCCCGGCTTTTGTGGGGCTCAAGGTGAATGGGGCAAGCACTAAGTCTCTTGTCACCACCCAGCTCTTGGTTAAACAATTTATCTCAGTTACCAACTGTATGCAAAGAGTGCCAGAAATGTATCAAGACAGTATTATATCTTATTAATTATGTATTGTCTCCAAACACAATACAGTTCATGAGGTCTAAAACACAAAGCAGAAAAATAGAGAATGTGTTCCTCCAGAGCCACACCATATCGTATATGCACAAGATAGAGATTTTCACTCTGAAGTGAATCCTTGTCTTTCCTTGCAACTTTTTCCCTTTTTATCTTATCCTACGGTTTCTAATCAAAGTTACATATTAAAAACATAGAGACAACTAATCCTTTAAGGAATTAGTGGGTGTGAGATTCTGAGGAGATGCTGGCTCCAATAAACTGATGGCTTACCCTGTGAAAGAATTTGTGAGAAACGTTTCTAGTTTCTTATTTATTTACATCTACATTAGCTATATTACATATGCATATGTGCCTGAGCTCCCCTCTCCCAGATAGTAAACACACCTGCACTCCTCGGTGATACTGAAGGTGTATATATATGTGGATTCATTAATGGATGGCTGCATTCCAGTGGATGCCATGGGCTGTTTACTGTTTTGTCTTTTGCTCTACTAGCTTCAATACCTTGTGACAGCATATCACTGATGGTAACATTAATGCTAGAACTGTCCCAGGCTGAAAAGATCTCTAGTAAATGCGTTATGGAGCACAAGAAATAAACAAGTCTTAAAATAGTACTCCAGTATTGGTTTCTGGGGACTGATGTCTTAAAAATCTATCCGTTTTCAATATCCCAGAGTATCCTGCAAAATATACCTATTTCCAGAGGCTCGTATCAGACTAATCTCTACATACACAGAGAATTTTTCAGTCACCTTTAGGTACTACTAGTTGAAATCCATGCTTTGGAAATAAATTTACCCTGACACGGAAAGCCTGGGTTGCTTTTTTTTCAAACATGCAAAACACAAAAAGCTGCAGGTACTGTGTAGGCAATTCACTTATGCAGTAAATGTGTTTGCTATCCTGGCTTTTTGAAAACCAAGAGGTTAGGTCATTAATAATTTTTAAAACTCATTATCACAATGAGAAATAAAGGAAAGCCAGCTTTTTGGACTGATGGAGATTTATTAATGGAAAGCTTTTATTGCTATATACTTAATTTTGAAGCTACTGACATGAAATGTTCTAAGTGCAATATATGACTGAATTAAAATTTCATTTTAGATAGTGCCAATCCCTAAAACCCCAGTCTGCCTCCTTCAATCACACTCTACAAGTTCAAGTACCAGTTTGACACCAGCACAGCATTTGTATGAAGCTCACATGCACAGGTCTAAAAAGAAAATCCTCCAAACTCATGAAAAAATGGTTTCATGTTTGCACACACTAAACTTATACAGTTAATTAAGACTGCGTTGAAAATATCAGTAATAAACTCATAATTACACCTTGGAAATGTAACTACAGCATATCAATTTTTGTGTTATTTATCATTATGAAACACCTCTCACTTCATTTTCCACAACCACAAAAACTGTAACGTCTAGACTCTAACATTTTAAATTCAACTTATATGTCCAAAAATGGATGAATACCACATGAATAACTAAATGCACAAACAAAAAATGGGAGAGTTAAAGGCATTATGGAGCAATGCAAACACAAAGTACAACTAAGATATGGGACCTGACCTTTCGTCTTTGTTCAAAAAAATTTTTCAGAGGGAAACAGGGTTAATACAGTAAATGCAGTACAGTCTCAAAGGAGTGTATTCCTCCTCTGGACATCAGTGTATCTACTCTGATATAATAAAATAAACCTCTGCTTGCTACTGAACACAAAATTGAGCACAAACATGCAAAGGTAGCCTTGTGTTACCCTGCTAGCAGAGAGGGAATGAATGGTGACGTGTTCAGGGACACAGCTAGGAAATTTTTGGGCCCCACCAGACCAACTACTTGTTTACCTTTTCAAGGCCATTTGCAATGAGAGTAACTTAAAACATCTCTAAATTATTCAGGGAGACTAGACCTGCACGCAGCTGACACACAACTAGGGAGCATTAAGCTTACCTTTGGAGGCTTTCTATAGCTAGCCCATGGGGTGTCTAGCAGGACTGAATCACCAGGACTGTCAAGCTGCTCCTCTTCTCGTGAAGTCCATGGGCCAATTCAGAGAGGAAGCTGAATGCTTTCCTGTATAGCAAGAGTTTCAAAAATAATTTTGCACTTCACAAATTAAAGCACAGTTATTTCTAACTGTGAAAAGAATGAATTTTTGTCAAAGAAAGGCAACAAGTTGAAGATGTTTTTGAATGGTTTTATTCTTTCATCCAGATAGAAAGAACAGCTTTTGAAATTAATTCCACCATTATTTGGAACAAGCCCAAACAAATATAATGGTATATATAAATTCACCTTTGAGTCAGCATCTCGTGTTTCAGCACTCCTAGTCACAGCATCTTTCAGAACAGTACATCATCCATATGTTTCATACACATCTTTTACCTTCTCAGTAAATCAAAAGATAGATGCTAAAATCCAGAATGCAATCTTAAAAATTGCCTTGGTTTTTTAGCAGGTTTTATTGATATTGCTGGTCAAGCATATTTTGTAGTGGGAGATGGCAAACTCTCCTTTATAATTCAGACAAACAATTAGTAGGAAATAAGAAAGAGGTTATCAATCAAGGAACATTTGCAGCCGCTAAACAGGAGTATTCTAAACTAATAGTGAAAAACAGATGCAATAAAGAAGAATAAACACCTTTTCACTATAATTTGAAGTATGAGAGAGAGGCATGAAGGCATCACATGAGTCCCAGTCCCTCAGAAACCTCAAAATGATGCCTTTGTTTTAAGGAATAATGGGTGGGGTTGGGTAAGGAGTTTTTATGGCGGTTTTTTTGGTCAGGATTTTTGCCACTGGGAAAAAAAAATCTCAAAATAAGGTTTCCCATAAAACATATTTACTTGATCAGTAGCTAGAAGAAAATGGAGACCAGACAGGAATCATTATGGATGTACACAGTAACTGGTATCTTTGTGAGCTTTTAATCCTCATCCTTTGAACTTTTATTCAGATTAATTCCTTCAGATTAAAGGAGCATAACTGACATTTTACTAAATGTCATATGGTGCATGATCAAACCCTTTTACTTTGTAACACTCAAATAGCAAACATTTATAGGCTTCAGGGCTGTAGCTGCCAATTTACCTATGACGACTATGATAGACACATTCAGAATGCATAATAACTGCATTATTGCATGTCTCAGGAGTCCCTCAGAACAAGTGATGACATTCAGTCCTAAACCACCCCCACATCCCACTAATGTTATGACCCCTCGTTTTTATTGTAAGAACATAGTTAGCTGATAAAGCAAAATTAAGAGAATGAGAGCACAGAATCATTTACATCTGGAGCTTGATAAGAATGTTGTGCCAGGTAATTCTGTATACTTGTTTGGGAGTTTCTTACAAAATTGATATGAGCATCACAAGCTGAGTTAGAGTGAGCTAATCATGCTACTACTCCCACTGACTTTCAACTGAATTTGAGTATCCACAGCCCTACCAGACCTTCAGAATCACAACTGAATGCCATAAACATACTTTTCCAACTGTATTTTTACTCAGAAATCATGTGCTTTGTACTCACAGGTTGTCCTTTTCACTATCTGCATCTAAGCACCCTGGTATAAACCTGACCATTTCTGTTAATGTTTTATGGATAGTGAATGCTTTACACGACATTTTCAAACCTTCCAGAGGTCAAGAAAGGAGGAGAATTTGCTGTATTTCCAAACAATCCCTCTGATGACAGTTGTAAATGTTAATAACTAGATGCAAAGTTATACCTGTTCTTGCTGAGGATTCTGAATGTAATTGGATTTCTTCTTTCCATTAGGTTGGGGAGAAAATTACTCCTGTAACTCATCTGGTGAATATAAACTTTAGGAGCACTCTCAATTTGCAGTCCGTGACTGAACTAAAAGGGATGCCAGTTTTGAAATGTTTTTTCTCATCCAGTCCAGCCCAGTCCTCTTTATTTGACCTTCATCTTTTATATTAAACAAACACGTTTTTCAAGGTGCATTTTATAAATTAAGCGAGTAAATGATTCTGAGGTATGTGATCTAAGTCAATTTATCTTATAGTCTGAAATGCAGCTGTGGGTCCCAGTATTTCTTCATATATATTTCTTCATCATGTCATTCCTTCAGTTTAAGAGCAGGGAAGGCATAAATTTGCAACAATTCCAATCCCTGGATCTGGCTGTAGTAATAAACTACTTTAAAAACTAATAATAGCAATAATGACCTAGATTATGCATTTATTAAGCCATGTAATATTTTGTAAGATAAACAGGAGTATATTGGAATAGTTCCTCCCAGCAGACAAATTTAATCACTTAGAAGAACAAAGCAACTGCTTAGCACAAGAGGCATGTGTTATACTAACAGTTTAGGGCAGGAATCAAAGAATGTAATTTCCAAATAAAGGTTCACCCAGAAATCAGGCAGGCGGAAGGTGTCTTCAGGAGTAGCACCTGGTCTTTACACCACACACCTGAGCAGAAAAATGTTCAGCAGACTTCAGGAGGAGGCAAATCAGTCTTGAGCTGAGCTATGAGTTGCACAGTGGAAGTCTTCATCTATCCTCTTGTGTTAAAAGCATCAGTCTCCTCTTTCCCAAGACATATTTGTAAGTGCGTCATTTCTTTTTGTATTACTTTTGGTTGACTTTCTATTTCCACACAATACAAATACTTTTCATAGAATTAAAAATAGTTAACTATAGGATTTGTATTAAAATATCTTTCAGATAATATAAATAATTCCGTAAATTTTAATATCACTTTTGTACATTTGTTCTCTAAAATAGCAAAAGAACATCAAGAAATGTGATTTTCAAGTGTAATCTCTGAGGATACCCACTGACATAAGCATTTCTTGTATAGTTTGTTTTTGCAGCACTTTGACACAGAAATATTAAACTTTTTTCTTCAGACAGATGCTGGAGTGAGAACATACATCCTCTCAAGCTGCTCCAGGAGCACTATTGCGCTTCCTTCACAGTGTCAGCCTACCTTAGCAGAGGTCATGAACTGCCTCCCCCGATCAATTTTACCATGATTGTTCTCAAACAAAAAAATTTAATCCTCACCTGCAGGACTGACAGCAGCAAGGTGAACGTTAATTTCATAGCGAAACAAGAAGATGAGATTTACCAGCTTTGTGGGACTCTTTTTGGACACTGTAAGACACTAGAGCTGCAGCACTGGGGACATCTGGAAAACTACTCTGGAGACAGCACTAACACATACAGGGTAGTAGATGATAACGTCTTTCATTTTTTTCATTTTTATTCCTAGTGGAGGTACACCACCATCCAAAGTCTCAGACAACCGAACCTGTGAGTTACTATGGCAACTTCTCCTTTACACCCTGGCCAGTGATTATGGCAGCCAAAGATGCTGCTCTCTTTTTAGTCAGCACTAAAGCTTTACAAGATAGTGATTTCTTAGTGGGACAACTACTTTTGATTTTATTCACAGAAAGTCTCCAAAAACCCTGAATAGATAACAGGACTTAGAGGGGAGGATAAGTAATTCAGTGGGTTGTATTTAGTTAGTGAATAATGATATCCATGTTGAGAGAAGCATGTTTTCTATGTTTATTCCTCGGTTGACAGCAAACTGCTTGTAATTATTATTACTGTACAATTACAGAACAGGGGGGCAGGAAGGGGTAGAGTTGATACCTCTATTAGACTTCTGGTGGACACACAAAGAAACTGTGAAGGCAAAGAGCCACTCATACGGACAAGGTGACTGAAAACCAGCCTTCAGTCCTCATGCTAGTCCTCATTGCCCTGGCTTCCTGAGATCATCTGGTTTGGTCTAAACACTGATCTGTGCCACATATTAAGCCATTTGTTCACAGTAATGCTTGAGTAGATCCTACACTGGATATGATGGGTTGCCTGGCAACTTAAATTCATTTAGCAAAATGTAATTTCCTTTATACTATTGCTTTTATTCTATATGTGCAGGGCTGAGTAACAAATTCTCACATTTTGCTACCAAGAAAGGATTTAATTTGTGTTAAAACTTTCCTTTGGAGTGAACATAAAAGCAACCAGAAGAAAGAAAGGAGGGAGGGAGGGAGGTGCAATATAGACCAGCGTTTTGACCTAGCTTTAAGTTACAGTGAAGCAATAGAATGTCACAGTATGCTAATTATTTAATCAACCCACATCTTCTCTGCTGTTCATGTATTATTCTGACTATCAATCGAACACCATCTGCCCTCACAGAAAAATGTTCCTGCAACATACAGAATATTTAGCTGGCAAGCAACTATCACCATGTTCACACTAGAAAGTCATGAACCCAAGAAAGCTTGAAGAACTTTGGGACATTCAAAACATCTCTGGCTATTTCTTGGCCTTCTTCTGGAGAAATTTATTATTTCCATTTAAATTTCAAATAATGAAATAGTTTCATTAATGGCTCTGAATGCAAATAAGAAGTCGGGCTTTGGAATCCAGCATTCCTTTTAATGAAAATTTTCTGTCACTTGGAGAAGCGTGGGAAGCAGCAGTGAGGAGAGGGAGAGAGAGAGGAGGTGGCTCCAGCTCCTCTTGTCCGCTCTGCTCGAGCGATGCTTTTCCCCTGTGGCTCCTGGCCGCCTGCTCAGGCTGGCCCTGGTGCAGCTTGGGCTGGCCTGGTGGGGCTCGGGCCAGCAACTAGTGCTTTCCTCCCCAGCCCCAGGCAGGGACCCTTTCAGGGACCTGCCTCATATGCCCTGGGAGAAAGAGCCTCCTGCCGTATTAATGTTCATCCCTTACCTGGACAGCAAGTCCTGGCAGGGTATACATTTTATAAGGCAAAGAAATAGTTCCTGTGTCAAGCAGGAGAACAACTGTCTTTGTCAATGAGATCCTGGCAAAATACTCTAGGGAAAGGTTGTTTAGTAAGTGTAGATTATAAGGGGATGTTAACCTTGAATAGATAAAATGAAGTAGAAAATGTTGCCTATGCCAAAGGAGGATAATATTACTTAGTTACTTTTTTTTTTTTAAAAAAAAAAACAAAAACCAAACCAAACCCTACTAAATAGATAAGACATCCTAAATTGCTTGAGCTGGAAGTGCAGCACAGTTGGCCTCTTCATCATTTTCCAGTCAAGCACCACCTGTTAAGGAATCCTGACCAGCTCTCTAAAAAGACAGGTACAAGGATTGCATGTGCTATGAGAAACACCAAGTGCAGAGGCAGCCAAAATGTCTTTGGGTGCTATTCAGAGTTTTTGGAAAAAAGCCACCATCTTTAGTTAATAGATCATTGTTACTAGGGTAATTACTAGATGTTGAGTCACTCCCTCATCCCCTCTGTCTCAAATCCTGTCATGGAGCACACAAGCCCACACCTTACTGCCAGAACAGCCAACAGCTTTAGCGCAATGTCCCATATGCCGGTGAAGAGGTGTCGATAAGGCAGGGATGGATCCACCTACCAGAATAAAAACACTGGGCCCCGACGTCTCTGTTGTCCTTATCCTGGATTCCTTGGAGTGGGACCAGGGATTTCCAGTGGGACTGGAATTTGGCCCAGTGTGCCACAATCCCATAAAACACAACTGTCTATTGGTTAAACAATGCCAAGCGCGTCTCAGCCAGATGCCTGTTTACTGACTATTGAGAGAGAAAGAAAGCTCTCAGATGCTATTGCTTGGGTTTGCAGGATGTAGGACATATTAATTATGAACAAATGAAGTGATCACAAACAGAGATGAGGCATGTAACTTGGTTTGGCTGCAGTTCTTGGTATATGAAAAAAATGACAGCATGGGGCTGGATGAACATAAATTCTGCATTAAAAATAAATCATTTTGTTATCTAGTGTCTATTTGCTTAAGACAGTAGTTTGCTTTTTTCTGCTCTGTGGGATAATGGACCATAGAATTGGTTAAATTATTGTCCATTTAGCACAAGTGCTTTCTGCAGTAAAGGAAGAAGCCTGGTTCATTTGATCAACAAAAAGCTCTTCTGCTAAAAATGTCTGTTCTTTCCCAAAGACAAAGAACTCCAACAACGTGAGGTGGCATTCACTTGGGAAACATTGCGGAGGCAATAATGGCAGGTGAGTACCTTAAAGGGCAGCCTCCCCTGGGACTTCACCCAGCTGACTCAATTCAAAGCCCAAGCGTTTCGGGTGCCCTTTGACAAACTGCAGAGCAAACCCAGCTCTGCCAGGCTGTGCCACACCAGGGTACCCCGGGACCTCGGGGACCACCGGGTCCATCCCTCCCCTGGGGCCCTTCCAGCCCTGGGGCACCTGTGGAGGAGAGCAGCAGGATGGGGAGCTGAACCCTGGGGCGGAGCAGAGGTGGTGGAGCCTGATGGTGCCCTCAGAGCCCTGACCAGTCTCCCATTTCTCCACACCCTGCCACAGATGTAGTTTTTCTTCCCATGGCAATGTGTGCAGCAGCAGTTTTGCTTCCATTCATGCCAAGAAGACAGCAAAGTTTACACAAATGCCACCGCCCTGAGTGATGGGTTCCCATGCCTTTGTACCATCTCCATTAAAATGTTTCTCCTAATTTTGAACCTTAATTTTCCTTGTTTACCCTCTCCACCAAAAAGAGCAGGTGTTCCTGCTCTCTGCAATAGGATTTTATGTATCTGAAGACCTAAGCTTTTCACCTTTCAGTCACCTCTTTCATTTTCCAGCCTTCCCTGGACTAATTGGCCTACACCTGCTCTGAATACAGTGTCCCAAATTAGATGGGTATTCTAGGCCAGACAAAGTCTGATGGTTTTGAGTAGAAGGGATGGTTGGCTTCAAAAATCCTAAAAGTTATATACTTTTATAAAGGTAAACAACTCTGAATTTTATTTATATTTCCTCAGTAATCATCATACTGTGGACTCCTGTTTAATCTGTGGTCCACAGTACTACCTTCTTGTGTTTTTGCAGAATTTTTTGTTAAGCAATGTATTTTGTTACCTTGTATTGTGCACTTGATTATTCCAGCCTACAACCATGATCTTGCCCGTGTTGAATTTTTTTTTTTCTTGTTGTTTCCCAGGTAATTTTTCCTATTTGTTGATAACATCTTGAATTCAAATCCTGCTCTTTAAAAGACTTCTGAAGCTTCTTATAATTTACAAATGTAATAAGCCCAGGCCTTTGCCCAGCAGTGACTGTTAACAAACCCATTAAAAGACTTGCTCCAGAACAGACTGTAATGGAAAGCTTGTGATGTAATGTCTGCTGCCACTGCTGCCCTCCAGGGATGCCACACATCCAGCTTGGCATCAAACCCCTCCCTCAGGCCTTTCAGCGTTTTCCTGGCTTTTCTAACAGGAATGTTGTGCCACACTGCCATAGCCCTGCAAATCAAGATAGAGAGTATCTATGGCTTCTTCTCTGGCCACTTTTTGTCTAGAAGGAAATAAGCTTAGTGTGGTGTAATTTTGTGGTGCTTTGTTTTGTTTGGATTTTTTT
The DNA here is from genome assembly GCF_965140245.1 of Athene noctua. Taxonomy (NCBI): domain Eukaryota; kingdom Metazoa; phylum Chordata; class Aves; order Strigiformes; family Strigidae; genus Athene; species Athene noctua. The sequence goes on along the minus strand of NC_134037.1, from coordinate 102,788,359 downwards.
GTTTGGTGGGTTTTGTTTTTTTTTTTTTGAGTCACTTCTCTTGTAGGTTCTTTTAAACTGTTTTGAGAATTTGTCCTAAAAGTTTTGATGCAAACTGCTTTATAATTGCCCAACTTTGCTCTACCTGCACCAGATATACTTCTTAAAGATAGGCACTATCTTAGCTTTTCCCAATCTGCTGGTGCCTTGCCTGTCCACAACAAGCTTTCATAAATCCTGCATCATGTTTCTGTGTATTCAGGGACACAGTTCACCAGGCCTGGTCAATCTTAAAACATTCTGCTTAAGTCTTGTCCACCCTGTCTTAGGCTCACCTCATCCCTTAGCCTCTAGCATTAGCTGCACGAGCCATCTGTTCCTTGTAACTCTCAGTGAACACAAATGGAGAACAGGCATCAAACACCCAATTCCTTTGTGTCATTTGTAGATAGCACTTCTTCTCCACTGAGAAACAGGCCAAACCTTTTCCTGGTCTTCCTACTACTAATGAGATAATGACTTTTTCTTGTAGCAGGTATCTTTTAGTAATTGCAGAGGATTAAATATGACCTCCAAAAGCCCTTTGAAAAAGCTTCCTGAGAGCTGGCTTTAAGGGAGACTATTTCTTGAAGCCCTCAGCTCAAGAAAGCAGCCTACAGGGGTGAACAGAGTAAGGGAAGAGCAAAACAACGGTATAAAACTCAGACCCTGTTGATAAACTCCTTCTCTCACCAAAAGCATGGAAGAGGTGAGAGAAAGTCCTCAGTGTAGCCATTTCCCTGCTCCCAAGGCCCTCACTAGAGGCCAGAAAAGTCTCCAGAGAACATAGCCTGAGCCACAAGAAAATATGAAAGAAAGAGTCTGTTTTAAAATAGTAGAAGGGGAAGAAAAAACCCCCCACACCCCCCCTTTCTTGAACTTTCCTTAATGACAGTGAGATGTTTCTTTCCCAGCACAAGCTAACTGCTACTCTTGACACGCCTGATGTCAGCTGGAGGAACAGATGGCTCAGTGGTTCATTTCAAACTGTTCACTCAGCCAAACAGCACAAATTGCAATAATTGCCTCACAGTACGAGCAGAGAACGGAGCACTTCGTGTGTCCTAGCCGTGAATCACTGAAGCTTCTCATCGTTATTCACATTTGACAGGTCAGTCAGGGAACTTATCCACATGCTGGGACGGGTGGGGATAGGGGGACCACAACACAAGAAAATGCCTGAGCCACAAACTCTGCAGGTAACAGAAGATTCTCAAGAGCTGATCTGGCCTTCAACTTTTTGCCTTGGCATTAAAATGGTTTCCTCAGCACAGTGCCACTTTCTGAAATAGAATTTCTTAACATGAGAACATACGCAGTAACACACCTACTGACTGGCTCCAGGGAGAAGGATGAACAAGATCTGCTTACTGACTTTCTTCTCCATGTCTACACTGACGCCTTAGATGCACCGGAGGCATTTCTATACTCTACCCCTTGCTTTGCCCTTTCCTGTGGCAAAGGTAACTTACAAGCCATTGGAGGTCTTGGCAGATGACCTAATAGAAAGCGGATGTCCTAGAACCTCCTATCCAGAGCACCTGGGGAAGGAAACCATGAGAAGAGACTCTCCATACAAGCCTGAAGATGCTCTTCAACAAGCTCCTGATCCAAGAACTGAAAAAACTAATGGAGCCAAAGAGTTTGAAACACGTTATGCTAATTTTTTTTTTTTTTCTATAAGCTGGGAGGCTTATATATGTCTAATTTACTAGTACACATGTGTATAAGCATCTGAAAAGTTCATGCAGAAGGTGAGTCCAGGCAAAAATCTCTCTTATAGGTTTGACTGCTCCAAATATTGTCGAATAAAGTGATTTATTAGATGCTCCATATCCTGTTGAAAAGTCCTCACACCTTGCTTATCACTTGCAAATAGAAGGCGTTACCATTTTGCCCACTGAAGACACTACATTCTTTTGACCAAGGGAAAAATTTGGCAAATTGCCACATAAGACCAGGAGCTTAAGGATACACATTTCTAGCTAATGTGATTGATGCTGCTTTCTGTTACCTACTGAATATATTTTCTTTATTTCAACAACTTTAGTAAAATACAGTATCGAGAAAAGACTAACCTTAGTCTCCCACAAGCTGTTGAGATTCCTTCCGCAAAACGTCCATGCAAGTCCTGCTGCTCTTTCCTCCTCTCTGCTTTAGAGGAAGGAGAACCACTGTGGTTTTACCACCGGGGCAAAATTTCTCTACCATGTCTCTGTGCGTCGTAAAATCCTGCTTGAGCCCCTCCTGCAGGAAATGAAAAGAAAAAGCAATACATATAGAAAACCAGACGCCTCTGCTGTGCTGTAGTCCTCCCTAAATCACAAACTGACTGTAGGTCTGAATATTGTAAATGGGTGACAGTTGAGGGGCAGTTCTTTGCTCCATCCCTGCTTGGTGGAGGCTCTGTCTGCACGGTCCTTCCTAGCTCCTGTGCTAACCTCAGATGCCACGTTTCTAGAGGAGAGAGGACCTTCACTGTTTCTCTCTTGTAAGCATAAGTCAACAGGAGGGAAAAGATACCTAACTGTATCTGACTGAGAAAAGAAAAAGAAGTTTTTCAGGGCTCTGCTCATGTGAAAGTTACTTTATACCATTAATCATTTTGCCTTTCACAAAGTTCCGGGAAAAAAACCCTAGATCTAAGTTTGTTCCGCTCTGCGTCTATTCTGTATCTCTAGAAGAGGTGCAGCAAAATTCTTAGAGTCAAATCTTCTTGCCCGGGGAAGCTTTGCTCTTGGTGCTCTGTACCTTGCTGCTTCAGTCAAGCTGTCTTGTTCGCTCTTTGCTCACCCTGATGGCTGTTTCTGCACCACCAGAAACACCCCATCACCTTGTGCTCGCAGCACTGCCATTACTGTGGGACCTCCTCCAGTAACTAACAGAGACTTTCCCTAGTATATTTTCCCACTGAAAAGTAGCTTCTGTGGTGCATTTAGGTGCCCAAATTTTGAGCACTATCATTCAGACTCACTTCTTTGGAAACAGAACCTTGCTGTGCTGCTGCCATCTGCCTCAGTTCTTCTCGTCCATGAGGACAAGGCGGCATCTTTCGTGCCTCTGGGCTCCCCATCTTCCATGGACTACTTCCACCAAATGCCCAGATTTCAGGTGAGATGACTTGTAAGCACTCAGAGAGCTTCTGCACCACAACATGATCTCTAAATTATCTCTTTCCTTTGGACTTGAGCAGGCAGCCTCTGAAGTTACTGGAAAGCTTCCAGCTTGTAGCAGAAATTAATTCAGACACGAATTTATTCCTTTGGGGCTTCTTCCTGGTTTAGCTGCATTTTGCCAGCATTTAACTGCATTCCACCCAGTTCCTCTCAGAATACCAATGCGGGAGAAGGGGAGCAAGAACTGAAGTACAAAACAGCCGGAAAGACCTGGAATGGCAGAAAGAGGTGGTGTTCATTACCACCGGCTCTACCCATACTATGGGTGAGGATAACAGGCAGCAGAGCAGCAGTAAGTCAAGCTACAGACCTGCAACCTCCACTGCTGGTTTTTCAATTAATTTAATCATGTTCTTTAATGCAACAGAGAAAGAGTGAGACCGTGCTTAGGAGCAGATAATTTTAAGTCATAGCATCGTGTTCAGTGATACCTGAGAAACATGAATTGTCAGAAAATCAGGCTTATTCTCCATTTACTCAAGTTTTCTGTCAGCACTAGCTGTGCCAGAGGAACCCAGAACATCTCTTTTAAAAAGGGTACCCCCCTGACTGATCACCCCTTGCTTGATGCTCCAATGGTCTTTTCTGGACAGGCCTACCGTTCTGACTCCAGCCCCAAACAGCTGCAAGGCCAGGCATGCCACCCTCCCTTCAAACTCTTTCCCAGGCTAAAGGAGTGTTAATGATGTGATTAAGCTAATGAATAGGGGAAGTGCCCAGACAAACACACAGAATAATATTGGAGAGTGAAATTTATTAGTTCATGCTGTAGAGATGGTGAGTAGAGGAGATGGCACTGAAGTAACTTAGAGCCTTTCGCTGTGATGAGCTGCTATGATCCTTCCAGCCTCATCAAACACTTTCTTTAGAAGCCACTGATGAAGGAACTTCTTGAAGCCATTGTGAAAGTCCAAATAAATAGTATTAACTGGTTCCCATTTATCCATTTTATGTCCATGCTCATGACTCAGTACAAAACTGATTCAGCTTTTCCTGCTTTGATTAAAAAAAATAAAAGCATTTTTAAAGCTGAGGACATTCCTTCGTTATTAACCTATTAATTAAATGGCAACTGGGGCTTTTGAAACGTGACATCCAAGGCTAGTAAATAACATGGAGCTTGCTGCTTCTCACTCAGTAATAACAAGGTACTGGCAACAGTTTTTCAGTTATGGCCCTTGCTACCAAATCCCCTTTTTGTCAGAGTGTAAAGAAGGGGCTAATAATAGACCTTATGGCATTCTGATAAACTTCTGTTTTAGCAATTCTGGGGACATCTTAGATTTATGCCAGTATCAGTAGTTTGACACAAGAAATGTAACATCATGTACAGCACGTAAGACTTCAGTGTGATTTTGCTGTTTTGTCTAAAAGACTAAGGCCAAATTTCTGCTTTCAGTTGCAGTGACATAATTATGTTGTCAACTGCTCCAAGGTTACCATCCTATTTTTGTCCTCTGTCTTGTTGCTTCTCTGTACCTTACCTTGATCTCTTGTGTCATTTGCTGAAGATTTCTTCATGTCTCTCCCATAATCAAATATTTATTTCTTAACTACCACTCAATGTTATGACCATTTCCACATCTCAATTGCAAGTAACCAATTCACAGTACCAGCTGATCCCTGTTGGCTGTTTATCTATCTAAGAGTTGGTGGTCTCAGCCCAACTCACAGTCCACCTGGTAAAACAAGCAACACCCAAGCACAGCTGAACCTAACAGTTAATTAAAAAGTAACCAGCCCTGTGCTGATTAATCATCATTTACTGTAAAGCTCAGCACAGAGGATGAGATTTAAACCCACAGGGACTATGTCTTGGATCCAGTATGGGCAAAAGCATCCTGTTGACCAGGATGAGAGGGGCTGTGGTAACACACACGTATCGTAAGCCCCGTGCGGTGTTTTGCAGTCAGGCTTCTGGCCTTGTGCTCACCTAGTCCTGGGCTGTTGCACGGTGCAACTTGTCCAGCATCAGTGCCTGCCTGTGTAGCAGCAGCACCTTCACCTTCTCTACATGATTAAGGGTCACCTAGCATCTATGCTGAGGGGAAAAGATGAAGTTTCACCCCAGTGACCTTCCCCGGGGCACCTGCTTCCTTCACGGCGCAGAACCCGCCAGAGCTCTCTGAAGAGGCTGATATGGTGAGGAGAGGGAGCCCTCCACCGTGCAGGTCAGTGTCCAGGCAGGACAGCGACGGGGCAGCCCAGCAGGCTCTGAGACAGAGGGATGGCCATCCTCCACTTGCTCTCCCTCTTTGCACAGCTGCCTGGTACATCCACGTACACTTTTGTGGACGGGCTTTCTGAAACCCCCGCCACAAAGCAAACTGTTTCATCAGACACACTTGGCTACCAAGTCCAAAACCACCCCAAGCCCTGAAGAGTAGCTCCTGGGGCTGAGGCCACAGAAGTATGACTAACAGGGAGCTGAGAAACTCTGGGAGCCCGTGACAGCACAGCTGTAAGGTAATTGTTAATTGTGCTGTTATTAACATGAATGCTCCAGTTTCTCTCTCCCATGATTTGTCCAGTGTCTCCCAATGACTGCTGCAAAATGAACAAGCTGGCTCCTTACAGGAGGCAGCTCCCTAGCTCCCGAGACAGACTGTCCCTAAGTCACCTTTCCCTCCCTCCTCCACATTAATACAGTCAGCAGCAGAAGGCTGGCTCCTATCCTACAAACACATTTTCAGGAGAAAAAAAAAAAATTGCTTTTTTGTCATCTTTGAAAAGAGCAACAAAACATAACAAACCTATTATCCTGATTAGGTTTTACTAGTGAATCAAGGAGCTGTTACATGACCTCATTAGCTGGAACAACAATCTTCCTATAAACAGGTATGTCTTTCTCTTGGTCATCAATTACTACGATTTCCCGAGAGACTGGAGATGCTGAAAAGAAATTCTTGTTTAACATCTTAATCCCAGCTTATTTTTACCCTTGGGTTTGAATTCCCAAAAGCTAGCTGCTAATGCTTCAGCACTGCTGCACGTTAGGAGCCGGTGCCTGAAAAGCCGCCTTCCTGATGCCACTCAGGCAACTCTCACACCACTTTACGAGGCCTTTCACAAATAAAAAGAATACAGGATTAGTTTTCAGTATTTAGAGATTCTCCTGAAGTCTCAACAAAAAAGGATTCTAATGAAACATCATCACCCCCTTAAAGGTATGATACTGACACCAAAATGATGAGGGTTTTATTTCAAATTTGTTTCCTCAAGATGAGTACTCATCATTGGTATATTCTTTGTGGAAAAGTTGCAAAAAAGTTGCCATGCCAAGATGGCAAGCTGTCAAGTAAAATAGATCAAATACTGTATTTGCTAACGTACTTTCTTATTCCATTTGTGAAACTTTTTTAAAGTGTCGAACATTTGAAAAAAGAGGCAAACCCCAGATGTACATACTCCATTTCAAAAATTGACTAAGAGTATCCACAGGAATGCATTCGGTTCAGCCACCTCTCCGAAAGCTGCATTATCGTCAGGAAAATGCAGTATAAGATGGGCTCTTAAATAACTTATGGGAGCCAGCAGTTGTCCCAGCAAGTGAAGCATTAGTATTCATGAACATGCATCCAGGATGGGTTGAACTCTGCCCTCAGCACTTGCCATCTCCCGGTAACTCACCGTCTTCAGAGCCACTCTCGGACAAACCGCTTTGCAGGGCTGTGAACTGCACCAGGGAATTGTTTAAAGTAAGGTAAAAAGGGGCAAAGGAAAGTTTTAAACGAGACCAAATCCTCTCCCCAGTTCACCAGTTTCACTACCAAGTGGGCCAACACCCAAGGCATGGGAGCATCCCAGCACAGGCGTAGGAGGAAGCTCCAGGACACAGAAACTCCTTCACACCAGTACAGAGACAGGCTCCCGTATCACCAAACCCACCTGATCTGCTAGCGTGACTTCCTAGGCAGGATTTCTAGTATTGGCTTAGGAGGCTCCCTTCTAAAGCAAGGAAGATTTTGCCAGGGCAGAAAAATCTCACGCACAAGCTCTCTAAGGGCAATCACACATCAGCTTTGTGTCTGTATCTCAGAGCACTAACTGAAAGCACTGAACAGGCATTTTTATACACTACTTTGGAAATCGGTGAGTTACAATTAGTAATCAACATTAAAAATGTAACATTGGTATATACATTTCAAACTTTAAAGTATGCTTATCTTAGGAACAAACCCAGGTAGTTGATATAAAAATTATGAGGGTCTCAGACTACAGTTCGGCCCAACAACCATCAAAGCACTTTGCTATTAACCACAGTACGGGCAAGAAAATTCTTGCATAGCTAAGGCTCTGGCACAAAACTCTTGCTGCTTCTTTAAACAGTAGCTGCACTACATCATGTTCTCTCCCTAAGTAGCTATCTCACTTCAGCTTCCTCAGAGGTCAGCTATTCATCTCTCCTAAGTACATCAGTGTAGAGAGAAAATTACTTAATCCTATTTTGTGTGCTTATTTTCATACACACAGCCACAATTCTCCCACCTCGAGCCTAGGCCATACAAGAAAAATCCCTGTTTGCCTCTACTGCTGTCTCTGCTGTACAGCAAACAGATGTTCACAAGGAGAACTTTCCTGTGGCTGGCTCTTAATTCTTGTGTTCTAGGTCAGAGGTACACAAAACTAATATAAATCCTTACTTAAAATATGAAGCAAGAAACTGCATGGATTTGCAGGTCTACTAACTGATTTCAGGACTTTATTTACTACCCGAGTTACAGCCTCTGAGAAATAGAGGAATTGAGAATACGATAAAAAATTGGCTAAAATTACACGCCTCCTTTACTCAAGGAGTTTATTTCATTTTGGTGTATTTACATAAGCCTCCCAGACAAGAGCTCCCTCAAAGTTTATCACAGGATAGATGTTTTCTTCTTGCATTTGGGCTTACCTACCCCTCCACAGAACAGTCTTCTTGCAGTCCTAGCGCATGCTTACAAAACCTAATCTCTACTTTTAGCTCTTTTTAAATTAGGCTTAGCTTCCTGGAAGAAGAAAAAAAGGAAGTGACACTTCCATGCTGTCCATAAGCAATCATAAAGAGGAAAATACAAACCAACCAATCCCATCCATGGTGCAAGATATGAGACCACAGGTATTTGCAGCTGCACCCCCTGGTTTTGTACACTGCAACACTGCTTTGATGATCATGGGGCTAGGCAGGCCTAGGCTCGTCTGTCTGCTAAGTTCAACTCTCTTTTCCCTTGAAAAAAAACCTTATCCCTGCTAAATCTCACCAGCCAGAGAGGCTGTTGTAAATAGGAAGCAGAGATATTTAGGTCGCTCAGTAAAAAATGCAAACCCGTGGCTCCTACCCCAGCACATTTAACAGATTCTAATTCTCACAACTGTCAAGTTGAAGCAAATTCAACTCTTATTCAATACACTTGTGTTCTTGCCTTTGCCTGCTCCCTTATGTAGGCTTACAGAACAGTGACCGCATTAATACTTGGGCATATTTTTTGTCCTAGATTAAAAGAAAAACTTGCCTTTGATAAAAGAAGGTGAGCTTGCTACACCTGAAAGTGAAGCAATCCAAAGTTATTTATCACAGCATAAATCTTTACTGATCAGTGAGTTTTTCAATACACAAGAATAACAGTTGCGGATTGATTTTGTTTCTGTACAGAAGACACCCCCAACCTCTGCTTTCTTGAATAACATCTTCTGTTTCTTGTTGGGCAGAGTACTGAAATATAAAATTTAATACCATATGAACAATTTCAACAGAATACTTAGTAAAAGGGAGTAAAAAATTCAATACATTTTAAAAAAGCAACATCAAAAGGTGCATTAGGAATAAAATCCAGGTCCATCCAAACATCTAGTCTGCAATATCACTTATTCATTTTCTCCTGTAACAAAGAGGTGCACGTTCTTCTTGGACTGTAGCATCTGAGCTGTGCGATCTATGCCAACCACTGCAGCCAATTTCTGAGCATCATACTTGGAGTAGAGCACAGTACAGGTCCAGGTAGCATCCACACCACTGTCTGTGGCCTTCAACATATTACAAATCTCACTGTAGAAGTGGGAGTATGTTGGTAACTCATAGAAAATGAGGTTCCTAATGCCTTTTATCGTATACCTGTAGTAGGAAAAACCAAAAAAGTAACTGTTGTCAATTTTTATAAAACGTGCATGTTAAAACATCAATCCTGTAGCAGTTCTTAAAATTTCCATCACCTTCCATGCATGCCAGTTGTAGCTCAATACAAGAAACTCTGTGTTATGGACCACAGACTAAACTTAACACAGATGTGGAATTTAAGGGGGGGGATATCTAACACTGCCAGGCAGTGACTTCCTCTAAAGTACAGAGCACCACCAACTCTTGCAGTATTCAGCCTCTTTAGCTTGGATTTTAAGACAATGAAGCCTGATCAGACCAAGCCTCATGGGAACTTTCTGTATTTGCCAAAACATCTTCTGCTAATAGAAAAAAACCTGTTCCGTTAGGAACTTCTAAACAGCTCCAGTCAGGATGTAGCAGATTTTCCAGGTGGCCTCAGCGTGCTATATTACACTATTGAACCAATTACATATCCTTTTCCAGAATTTTATGCAATTATTGTGGCACAGATGAACATAAATAAAAGGCACAATGAATTGCATTTTGCAGGCTATATGATTCTGTCCTGACATCAGTGGAACTTGGCAGCACTTACCTTCCTGAAAAAAGTCCCGCGCATACCAAAGTATTAGAGTCTCTGCAAGGGACTGCTGACAACATACAAAAATTTTTAAGTAAACTGAAAAGCTCTTACTTCAGTAAAAGAAGTCCTCAGAGAGAGACAACAGATTCAAAAAGCAATATAGCCCACCTATGATTAAGGTCAGACTCTACTTCTAAAATACCACACATGCAACTCAAGAGGAAAACTTGGTCCACAATTCACCTTTTGTAAAAGTGGAAGCGCTCAGTGAACAATAAAAACTGCTTCTCTCCCTTGAGAAAGAACCGTCTTGCTCTGCAGACAGCAGCCTTCTTAGTGTATTCACAAATATAAGTAAAATTCAGCTGCTCTTTCTTGAAGTAATTTCGAAGCCGCACATAGTCAAAATACGATGGAACATAAATGAGCGTGTGTGACATGATGGCATCACGGTACTCAGGCAAAACTTTGTCGATGAAAAACTGAAACCTTAGTTAAGAAAACAAATATGTTTTAATCAGAGTTAACATTTAGCTTTTCAATACTGATATGACCTCAAACAGGAATATCATCAGACAACAGACTACAGAAGATTTTGACTACATTTTTTCCTTCTTTCACTTACAGGATTTCTACACGTGGAAGATAAAAGGCAAAGGCTTTATCTCTCCTAAACAGTTATGGTAGAGACTGGTATTCCCTTTCCAGACTTTATTCTCCAGTGCCTTTGGCAAAGAGAAGGTCAGTCCTGCTCACCACCTGTGCAGAGCCTAGCCTGATCTGAGAACTAATGGAGGCGTACTTCTGTGGTGAAATCACAGTGTCCTCTGCAGGAAACGGTATGCTCAACTAAATCTGAAATTGCAGTCATTAGGGCAGAGCAAAATAGTCTGGAACACAGAGTACCTTGTATCTATTACAGAAGTTAAATTTTCAGCTTCTAGCCTCCGAAAAACATGAGGAAGCTGGACCATAACGCGGCTAATGGAGCCACTGAGCGGTACGTTGCGGACAGACACCTGCGGAAAGAAAGCAGGACGTTTAGGGAAGCAGCATTTCAAAGGCAGCCACACTCCAGCCAGCTTTCTGCTCATAACTCACATCTGCAAGCAGTGCACAGGGCTGCTTTTAAGAAAGCTGCAATACAAAACTACATTCACATATACACACATATACATACACATACACACACATATACCAGATCTGTTAAATGTACATGACCACTGCTTATGTCCTGACTCCACATATTTGAAATGGACAACTAACATTTTTATATCGCCTGCTTCTTTCAAAATAATAACAGTTTGTGCTTCTTATGCAGTAGGAGAAAAAAAAGGAAGCAGGCAAACTCTCCATTTAACAACAAAATAAATAGAACAAGATAACTTGTATGTGTCAAATTAAGAAAAAACAAAATCTGATTTCTGACATGAAACAGCTACCCATGAAAGAAAAGGATCAAATAAGTACTGCTGCAAGAAGAGCAGTTCTTCATGCCTTTGGCACAGCATTAGAAATTGTCATGCAGTGTCACAGAGATTCAGACTGCAATACTTGGGTAATGGAAATGACTGGCACACAGACAGTCTTTCTGCAACTGAGTTATGGAATTTTTCCACGTGTTGGGTTTTCAGTTCTTCTCCCCCTCCCTTATGCCAGCATTTAAAAGGCAGCTTTCGGCTCCTCTGCGAACTCACCTGCCCCACGTAATTGAAGCAGTGTTTGTTGAAGACAGAGTTAATGTGGGGATCCTGGAGAGCACTGAACAGCAGTGTCTGGCGATAGTACTTGGACCAGTTATTGAGATTCAGCATTCGCACTCGGGAAAAGTCTACCCCATGGGAATCCAGAGGCAGCAGGTTAATGTGCTTCATCAGGTGCTACACAGACAGATGGAAACACATCATTACTGATGGCATCCCTGCGCCCAGACTGCAAGAGCCTTAACTGCAGCGAGGAAGTGGGCAGGGATGAGCAGATAGCACAGAATATAGAACAGTAGCCATCTCCCAAGACACAACTGTCTAGAATTTATTGACCACAACACAAGTCATTTACTTGATTTCTTGCCACAGAACTGAAAGCTATCATCTCTTTAGCCATCTGTAAGAGTAACCTTTGCTTCCAATCTTCTCCCACAGGCAAGTACAATGGATTTGTTTCTTTGTCTTAAAGTCAATAGGCCCAAGGTTTCTGAGCTAAAACAAGCCCAAGTGCAGTTCTCATCATATTCAGGAAGAGTTTGGGTGCAAGTGAAGAAATTCACTTCGTTTTGGCCTCTCTGAATGATGCCTACGACTGGCATCAGTGCCACCCCATGACAGGCAGTTGCACCCAAAGGAAAAAACAAGCAGCAGGCTCCAGGACTCATTCCTTGGATATCACGTAGACTCAAGTACCTTTCCCAGAACTCCCCAGGAAATAAGACACCTTCGGAGCGCATTCAGAAGGTACCGTAATAATGTGCTGTCAAAATGCCTGGCCCAGGTACCTCAAAGGTGTTTCTATATGGAAAAAACCCCAACCTTTCAATCTTGAAAACTTATTAACAAAAAGCCAAAAAGCACAGTTACTACTGCATACTAGCCACAATCCAAGAACTCAATTTTCATTACACATACAGGAAAATCTTTGTACTGCTTAACTTCGGACATGAATAATGCTTAGTATCTCTGCAGTCAGTGGAGACAAGCACCAGCTCCTATTGCTTTCTGGAGGAACCCAAATTAGGTTGTACAGATCCCTCGCATGGCTGCAGTCTGACTGGGACACTGGGCACTCAGACAGCTGGCATATTTTCTCCCAGATGTGATTACAGGAATCATCATTATCTTGTCCCGCAAGATAATAAAAACAGTCCAAAAAAAAAATCTCTGATGAAATATGCCACTAAAGCACCAAATACTAAGATTTATAGAGAACAGGTGCTGAACACTGCCAAAATCTGTAGAAAGAATATTCTTAGTATAAGGAAAATACCAGGGCAGAGGGAGGAAAAGGAACAAGCATACATGTCTGGAATCAAGTCAGTAAAAAACCAGCAATACTGCTTACTGCCAAAACCAAGTTATATCAGACTAACAAGACAGAGTACAACACAAAAATGCATATGGAAAACGCACCAGAACGTGTTCCCAGTTCTGCATCAGGTAAATATCTGCTTGATCGATGATGAGAATTTCTATTGATGACAGAAAATCAAAATCTCTCTTCTTCTCCCCCTCTGCACCAATAATAGTCCTCATGCCCAGGGGAGAGGCAATGATGATATCTGATGAGTAAAATGGTGCATAAAGTCTCATACTCTTCTGAAGAATTGCAACCCCTGTCCAACAACAACCAACAGCGTTTTCTTAGTTAGGGTTAATTATCAACCATATTCTTCCAACAGGCTCTGTAATACTAACTCTGTTCATCTCCTCTCCCTTAACATAAACTAATTATTACAGCTGGACAAAACCAGTCTGTCTGAAATTCATTCTTTCCCTGAAAAGTGCTTACCCACCCCATCCCCATTTGACAAGCGTTTGGCAGATTTTCATCAAGTTCAGCAAACTCTTTTAGTAGTGCTTTTTTCCAGATTTTTCACAGCCTGGACAACAGTTTTTAACTGAAACATATTTTTTGTTATTTTCTGCTAAAAAGGGGGATGAGGGGGCTGAAGAACTTAAGGAAACAAAAAAAAGGCAGAAATGATTAACTATGATTAACTACTCCCTTCTCCCTAAGTTCTAGGCTTTGGTCTTTGTCATTAGGTAGTATAGTTACTGTTACCTTAGTCTCTCATGAAAGATCCAGTGTGGACCTCTTGTCTATAAACTGCCTTTATTCGCAGGGCCACAAGAGTTGCTACTAGAACACAAAGGAAAAAGTTCTCCGTGTGATGATGACTAAACGCATAACCAGACTCGCACCTTCCCTGGCATGGCTTTGGGCACTGCATGTTGCAATATACCTGCCAAACTAGCTTATGCATCACCTCTCATGGTAAAGAAAAAGGAAGGAATCAAAGGTATTTGTTACCCATGTTGCAGCTACACAGCAACACTGTTAGGACGCACAGTTTTCTGATCTTAAAAATCCAGGTAGTCCAGACCCGCTACTGCCTGCCCAACAAAAGTGTCTCCAACTTTTCTCCCTCTCTGTGTGAATCCAGCTATCACAGGCACAGCTGAAGGCACTTGCAAGACTTTCACACAGATATCAATAGGGACCCCTCCTGTTATCTATTTTAACACAGTGATAAAAATGGGAAGAAAAGGAAAGGCACAACTGGCTGAATTTCCAGGAAGAAGATATCACTCGTCACAGCATATACAGTTTAACAATATCAAGTCTTTTTTCTGTTTAAAAAAGTGAAAGGGTGGTTTTAATAAGGCATAGCAAATGCACTTTAAATTAGATCTTTGTGCACAAGTAACAGGATGTGAGGCACAGTAAGAAAGAATTATTCTGCTTTTATGGTTTGCTTCTGCAAGTAACAGCACTGAAAGTTTCTTCAATCATTTCTTCACACCTAGTAAGAGGATCAAGCAGATCGTGGTATGGGAGAGGACTAAAAGGAAAATTATTATGTTACGGAAAGTAAGATGCTCTCAGTCAGAGAGATATTCACTGGGGGAGGAAGAAAGACTGAGTGAGACCTGCTTGCATCTTCCACTATACCATTAAATCTCTTGGGATGCCAATTTATCTTTCAAGGGGCAATAATTTCAAAGGCCTCTGATCTGTCAAATTAAGTCAGAAAAACTGCCTACTCATCACTGGCAGCTCCAGGAACCAAGCTACTAGCTAATTCTTTGCATACTGAGTTACTAAACCAGCATGCGATTACAATATTATGAAATCATCTCAATTCTGCTGCTTGTCCAACAGTCCTACTTGCTGGCTACCCCTCTGCTTTCATAGAAACCATGGGCAGCACAGTAGAAAACTGCTTTGCTCAGTACTGAGCTTTAATTTTGTTCCAACCACTACTGATTACAAGAGACATTGTGAATAGACTAATTAAACCCAGAAGATTTGTTTTTAATAACATGAAAGACTTTACTGCATCATCAAGACTATCCTCTTTAAAATGAGGTGTGGGCAGTCCTGCCACAATAAAACAATCATTACATTTTAGGTGATTCTGAACTTGAGGTGAAAATCATTACTTCTGTATTTTGTCTTCCTTTTTAAGATCTGGCAAGGCAAGAAAGATTCTCAGAAAAATCCAAGTTGCCAGTGCAAAATCGGCATGAATGCCACAGAGCCTAGAGACTCACCAGAACCTCCAGCCCTGATAGCTCCTAGACGTTTAGGAAGGAGTCATTACTTCTCAGTTCTTTACAAGCTAAAAATCACCTGTTCAGTAGGTCATTACCAATTCTGAAGTGGTCATCAATGTTGCCAGCAAAGACGGCTTCATAATCTTCAGGTCTTTTCAGGTTGGGAGGCTTCTCTTCCGGGTCAGAGCCAAACTCCCCTTTGAAGCGCTTTTTATTACTCACATCTATTTTTCTTTTGTCATTGACTTCAAGAAGACTGATGAAAATATGCACAATTCGCAAAGCACATTCCCTGAAGGGCACTATCATCAGTACCTGCGTAGATCAACAGTTACAACAGAATAACCCATAAAATACGAACACTCACAGTTAACTGTACGTTAAGTAATTTTTTTAACTTAGATCTGCCCTCGTGGGCACTTCTGAGTGTGCGCGTGAACAGGCACTGGCCAGCAGCTCAGTTTGGTTTCCCACCTCATACGCAGGGCACCATTACAGGGGAATTGAAAATTAAGCATGTTCTCCTGTTCTGCCTAACACCTGAGCAAGCAAGAGCTCCCACAATACAGACAGGGTCCACCACTGGCTCCTGGGTGGGTGGCAACAGCCTCTGCATGGCACTCTGAAATATAAATATCTAACTGGGGAGTCAACACAGAAACCAAAGGCATTTGCCAGGCATGCAGCAAACACTGAAACCAAACTTTGAAACTGTTCAGCAGGTAGTTGACATCACCAGTGACAGGCCAGCCCTACTTGAAGCCACCTGGTTATGAACTAGAGGATGCTGTGAATCCAGGGAGGCTTGGCTGGAGGCCCACTCCACTAACTACGATGGGCGGCCTTGACAATGGGACTGGGATTCCCTGAGGTCTCCCAGGTACAGAAAGATCCTCCCACACAAGTGTCTAAGAACAAAAAAACTTCTAGGACATCCCACATTGGGTGATGGCCTCCACCACCTGCACTAACACTGCAGAGTGATGCAGAGGCACCTTTCTGCACTGGTAGATTTAGAAATGGAAGCAGGAGGAGGCAACATGTCAGTCTGTAGTGATAGGGGGACAAAGAAAAAGAGAAGCCAAACTCATGGCTCAGCACAGAAACAGGCTGGCTCGCAACCCTGTGCTCACTGCTTCTCACAGGGTATTGGCCCTGACCACTGCAGGCAACTTCCAGGCACAACAAAGGGGTGTGGAAAGGCACGTACCCAGGAGCACGGCGCCCAAGAGCACAGCAACGGAAGTACTTCTGGATAAACTACCAGGGTGTTTATACAGCCTGAACAGACAGCCAGGGTGGGGATGGGGGAATCACATTAACAAAGATCTCTTACCTTAGGCCTAGTGAGCCCCTGATCCCTGTAGTCCTCGCTGTCAGTCCCTGGCTTTTGGTCTCTCCGTTTGGCATTGTTGCTGAGCACCTGGGCATTTGCCTTCAGAACATGGTTCAAGGCGTGCAAGCAGTAAGCATGCCGGATTTCTTCTCCATTTGTTAAAGCACTTCTTTCTGGATAGAACAAGTCCCGGTATGTATTCATGATACAGAATAGCTCTCTTTGTAATGGGGTGAAAAAGGGATCGCTTGGTTTGTTCACCGAGGAGAGAAAATGTTTATTCACTTTCGGCCAAGTGGATTCTAAAGGCTTGTGAAGATAAAGCTGTTTCACAGCAACTTCTTTGTCTGCTTTCAATGTTTTATGTGTCTCCACAGTGGAAGAAAAAGTTAGTTGGCCTAGCCTTGCCCACTGAAAAAAAACAAAACAAACAAACCAACCAAAAATCAAAACAAACCCCAAAATAACCAAAGAGGAATTGTAAGTACCAAACACAGTACACTTAAAAGCACATCACCACAGCTGGCAGTTTAATCAAGTTTGTGAAATCTGAGAAATTACCTTTTCATAATACAAAGTAAAACCTTTTTTTCAATATGCAATCTCTTTTAGAGTCTGCCATGGTAAGTAACAATAAACTTGAGCTCAATAGATCTGGATGCATTTTGCAGCACCGTGTGTATAACTGTCCTCATTTTACAGATGAGAAAATCAAGGAAGAGGAAGAATGTAATTTCTGCCTAACCCATCTGTCAGATCAGTGGCACAAACCAGGGACAAGTTGAGAACCCTGGAGTTCAACTACACTTATAGATCAGTCGCACTGAGGTACGTACTCTGTTTAACGATGGAAACAAAACCCCATTAGGGATTAAACCCAGAAGCTGTCAATCAGCTGCTTAATGCAATCTTGTTGGGAGTCTGTCTGATTCTGAGGGCAAAAGCTGTCAGTGTAGTAGGGTAAAACTCTAAAATTTAAGCCTTCTGCCATGTAAATTGTCCCTATCTATCTCCATAAAGTAGCTACACCAAATTAAGCAAAGATATATCATGCATTGCTTCAGGTGGCACTGGTATTTTTGGCCATCATATTCCAAAAAAGAAAAAAATAAAATAAAATTTAAAAAATCACAGCTTCTCTTTGACTGACTAACCATTGGGTATCTTCCAATGAATGTCACCCAGCATATGGCTGACCAGAATGCAAGGCAACTCTCCAAAACAAAATCAGATGTGTAAATGTTAGGAAGCAAAGGTTTGTCTAAAAATGAGTATTTTGAAAACCAATATTCTCTCTCAAGCAATGAGGTGGTTTTCCAGTACTGTAATTTACCTATTATTGCCAGTATTAAAGTTCCCTTCACCAGCTTGTGTGTACAGACACGCAGCCATCTTGAAGCAAGGATGCGGAAGTGCATCACAAATACTTTTAAGACTGTACATGGTCATCTCACAAGTTCAGCTGCAGAGCACATCCCTGGCGTGGTGCTGTCACCATTCAGAAGCCAGCCCTACTTCTACCCAGTGTCAAGAATACTAAACCTGTGAGTTTGGGACTACGGATCAAACTCTAAAGCTCTCTGTCAGATGTGTCACCATATGCCTACATAACAGCAGACTTTAGACTTCTCCACTAAGTGAAGAAGAAAACACTTCAGCAACAACACAGCGACAAACTCTTGACAATTCCAGTGCCATAATAACAATTATGCATCTACTTCACTTGTATAAAGAAAGTATTATTTTAATCCAGACTTTCAGAACTCTGGATGACTACAGAACACCATTACCTTGCTTTGACTCGAAGTTTTAGGAAGCGTAGACACTTTTTCTACTTCTTTTTCTTCAAGTTCTTTGTCCATGTGCTGTTTAAATGGATCTATTTATAACAAGAACAACAAAAATATCGTGAGAACTATTGTAGCTAATACTGGAATCAAGTTTCAGAATGGATTTGCAAATAAGACAAAGTTTTCCATGCTGGCCAACACCATGGTTAGAATTAGTTGTTTCAAAGCACTTGGAGATGAGAGAAACGATGTCAAATTGTCTTTACAAGAAGAGAGATAACAGATTTGACAGATTGCTTTAAAAAAGAAAAAGCACTTTTGGAAGTACTAGAACCTTCAATCACAAAAGAAACGTTGGACAGGAAAGCAGTATGTAGTAAAAAACATTGTGGCAATTTTCTGCCTTAAGCTTCGAGACACCCATTCCTCGCAGGTGAAATAGGCTTTCAATAGCAAAGACCCAAATGAACTTACTACCCTTCTTAATTTATAAACAGTTCTACCCCGGGCTTTGCATCTTTTGCCAGTGATATGAACAGTTTAGGATAAAGCAGAGAAAGATTAGGTGGGGTTTGGGGAAGGGAGGCAAAAATTGCCTGAAGTGAGCAAAAGTCTGATTTATCTAATCAGCATTTCTTTTTGGAAAGGAAAGGACAAGCAAGGAACTGAAAAATCATATTATATTCAAAGACACTGGCATACACAAAGTCACATGCAAAGCTTATTTTGAAAACCAAGCCCTGTATACTGCTTGCAGCACAGCAGCACACGCTGCATAAAGAAAACTAATTAGAGAACACTAGTGCTTGCCAACACGTATCTAGCCCACATACAAATTATCCAGGCAAAAGTCAAGACATTTGCTGATCATGACACTGTTGAGAAAATCTTCCCAGCAACGCAAATGAACAGGGTATCATTTAATTGTTATATAGGCTCTCTCTTCAGTTGAGTTTTACTGATTCCAGCATTTGTCAGATAAAGCAGAGGGAATAATATGAAGTATCTTCAAGCGTTCTAGTGACCTCAGGACCAGAGTAGAAATTCATCCCCCTTCTGCTATCTTAGGTGACTAATTTTCTGTAACAGACAATAAAGCCACTTTCAAGCTATAGGAACCCACCGAAAAGTAGCTGAACAAAGCTGTTAGGCTACTTAGTATGCGGTTGGAGAGCTACGGTTCTCATTAAAATGCAATGCCAACAGCTTAAGTAATATTCTCATGGTAACAAGAACGAGCTGTTTTTTCTATCACATGGCCCTTTGATGCTTCCACACATTTCATGTATCAACTAGGCTGCCTCCCAGATCTAATGTCAGCTGCTGCTCCAAGATGACAAGCCAGCATCACTAGGGATGCTACAAACATATTTCTCTCTCTCTCAAACTATGCCATCTGATATTAAAACCACAGAGCATGAAATATGAATAGAAGCTCTGCAAGTGCCAATGTGTGGCATATCACTGAACGATCACACGCCCGTGCACGCAGTTATTTGTATTACACGTGGTGGGACGACTCCAACACCAGAGCTCAGATTGCACCCATCAGCGCACTGCAGCACTGAGATTCTGGGCTACACCCTTAGAAGATACCACACAGATGCTTCACTGATGCCTTTTGCCTTCCTGATCCTGGTGCAGTGCGACTCCTCTGCATAACCTTCAAAATTCAGAGAGCCCTGGGCATTTGTCTAAATTACTGTGGCTGCCCCAAGCTTCCCAGAAGCTCACCTCTAACTCCACTGAGTTGTGAAGGATGCCCTCACAGGTCAGCTTTGTGATTATCTCCTGTGCTGTCTGTGCCAAGAATGTATTCCATAGTCCAGTACAGGCTTGCAGGGCCCTTCATATTACATTAGCTTTTTAAAGTACTATTAAAGCAACAGAACAAGGTAACACCCTCCACACACATTTCTAGCTCCTGATATTTCAAGCTTTATAGGACATAACAGAAACCACGCACAAACCCCAGCCCACAGGGGCTATAGAAAACAAATGGTTCATCTCCACGTCTGCATTAGCATTAAGTGTCCCTTATGGAACCAGCTCACATGTGGGCAATACAATGATTAAAGTAGTGGAAGAACTCAGAAGCTATATAGTGTATCATTAGGGTGTTTGATAATATAGACGTTTACAGATACTCTAGAGGCAGATCGCTAAACACAAACATACTGTGTTTTACCTTCTGAAGGAGCTTGTGAAGAATTGCTGTCTCTCTTATCTGCATTGCAATCTCCACTCTCCTCTTCCATGAAATTGGTTTCCAAGCTAAATTCAGATTCATGTTTCACATCAGTAAACTCCTCAATTACTCCATGACTTGGGTCACAAGAGGTATCTGCGCCATCAGCCTGCTCCTGGTCAAGCGTCTGCTCTGCTGTGTCTGTAGCTGTGAATTGTTATAGAGAGAAATGGGTTATATTCTCCTGTCTGTAGCTACCTCTTGCTAGCTAGGTTGTTCCCTCTGAGTTACCAATTTTTCTTCTCCCAATACTCTTACCCAGAAAGATAAAAGTGGGCTTTGTATTCTACATTAAAGATGACTTTTGGCTACCGTGCCAAACATTACATAATACACAACGTGTTTCCCCAGAGAAAACCAAAGAAATAACCTATTTGGGAAATAGAAGTTTTAGTTTCCAAAGGCTCCAAATAGCTGAAAATAATAAAAAGTTGACTCCTCTCTCCCAGAATTTATTTGCAGACTTCATGAATGAGGATGCCTCGTCATAAAGGAGGAGGTTTCCTTCCAATTTACATATTCTTCCCTCTGCTGTGAGGCAAACCTTTCCCTCCTCTCGGTGGCAGCAGCCAAGCCAGATGCTGTGCGAGAGAACAGCTTGCGTCTCCCAAGAGTGGGTGAGAAACCCCTGGTATGCTGCTCCATGTGGATTTCCTCTGTGCTGCCGCACAAACAACATCTGAGGAAGCAGCAGCGGGCTGTCTGACGGAAAATGAACACAGCTACCCTCTCCCCTGCTAAATCCTTCAGCAGCTGCTGCTCCCACCCACACAGAGGCAACGGAGCAACAGAGCCTCCAAGCCAGAAGAGCACCCAGCCAACAAGCCAGTCTACACCACGATCCTGGCTAAAAACATATGTTATCCAAACTTTCTAACTGAAACAACATTTACCAAAGCATGGGAAAAGACAAACTACCTTGTTCCTGCTCTGGTACGCCATTCTTATCCTCTTCACCCGCCTCTCCTTCTCCGCTGTCCTGGGACCCTTCTCTGTCCATTTCTGTCTCACTTTCCCCAGGTTCTTCTGGCTCACTTTCATCTTCCTCACTCTCAGACTCAGGAGAGGTCTTCAGGGTAGCCAGAAGCTTACGATACACAGAGACCTGTTCCACTTCAGTCTCCGAATCGCTTTCTGCACTTGATTTATCAGAGTTCTCAGACTGGAAGAGAAGACACGAGTGTAACAGCAACACCAGTAACGGTCTATGAGGCAGCAGGCAAATACTCTCACCACTACTTCCAATGTTATGTCTTCCCTCTCCCATCCTACCCTTATAGAGATACAATGGGATTTTCAAAAATCACCTTTTTAGGCAAATAGTTATGCTGGACACTTCCATTCAGATTTTGAAAGCATCTTTGTAGACTTAGGTTGAAGTGCCTCATTCTTCACTGGTTTGTCTTAGAGCGTCACAAAATTTAGTTCTTTCAGTCTCAGCTGAGTGAGTATACTTGATCTCCAGAGACAAGGCATTTACTGAACTGGCACTGGATTTTCCCAAGAAAACCGCACAAAGAGCAAAAATTGTGGAAGGGCACACAAAAAAGGGACAGAGTACAATAAAAATGCTCTGGCTTTCAAGAAGATAAGTTGACAATAGTCCACTGGGGAATGGGGTCAGGTTTGGCCCAGCTGTGAAGTTCCAAGCTTCAAACAAGCCAGACTCAGAGGCAGTTCTGTCCCGGACTTGCACAAACCAATGACAGTGTGCCAGGTTATAGCCAAAATTATAGTGAAACCAGGAGTATAAGCACAGCACTATTTACTCCTTTCTTAGTTCCTTTCAGCACAAAGAGGAAACATCAGTAAATACAATATTAATGCACAAAATTGCTAAAGGAGACAAATGAACCACTATAATTAATTTTTCCACACTGAAACTTTGAAGTCTTTTATTAACCTGATGATAAAGGGCATTACCAAATCCTGACTGAAAGAAAAGTAAAGCACTGGCAATCTGAAGGAGAGGAATGAGCATTAACAAATTTCTTTATTCAACAGAGAACAGAATTATCTCCTAACACATGCAACACGAAATGCCTTATTAAAAGAACTTAAAGCATGATTTACTTTTCGCTGTGACTAAGTAATATGCAAAACCCCAAGAACAGCTATGTTACTTCCTGCTGCTTCTGCCCTCTCATGGTATCACAGTTTTGAGCACTGTAGAGAACAATTCAGAGCCACACTAAACTCACACTCATTTTTTTTTCTCCTAAACGCAGGTTTTCTAAAGACAACAATTTAATCAGTCTAAATAACTTGGCAACACGAAATACTAAATGTTTCACTTCACTGAACTAAACATAGATGAAATTAAGGAATAAATAAAAACATATTACCAGTTCACAGATTTGAGTTGCTTCTGGTCTTCCAGAAACCCTGAAAAGAAAGCACTTGAATATTTTACTCTGTCAGAGAAAAAGATGAGGGGGAAAAGGAATTGATGATTCAATTTTAACTTCTCAGAGAGGTTAAAAGGAAGCTTATAACCAAAGCATCACACAGTTCTCCCTAAGAATGTAGGCTCGGCATTTATCCTGAGAGGTGTAGCAGCAGATGATGCTACATGCTGTATGTGAAGCCAAAGTGCTCAAGCATTATAACTGATCAAGAAGTGAAATGTTTTAAAGTAGAATCTGGCTTTAATCAGAAGAAGAGGTGTTAAAAGGAAACCAAGGGTAGTTTGTACAACAAAGTTAACAAGGGCAGGAGCCTACCTCTAGAACTAAATAGTGCTCTGTGAAGAGGGAAAAAGACACATACTACAAGCAAACCAGCGTTAATTAACCGGTGTTGGCACTGCAATTCTGCAAACAAGACACTGTACAAGCTGGGCTTAAATTAAACACAACTTTTTCAAAAAGATGTGAAGCCTTGAGTGGGACAGAGCATCACTGCACAGGGTAAGGCACAGCACACAGCTCCTTGGCAGGCCGGGACTCTTGTCTTCCACCTCAACTAACACACACCGGGAGGGTCACAGGGTACACACAAATATAACCTGCTACTAAAGGCATATAGTGTTAGACTGAACAGGTGACCTGACAGCGCCTTCCTCACAGGCTTCTAAGACTTTACAGCAGCACCAAATCACACAGCGTTTGGAGTAAGAAGCTCATTCCTCACAAGTTTACATGGGGGTCCAAAAGTACTGTCCCTTTTTGACAGGCCTCCTGCTGAGGAAGACAGGGCTCGTTACACAGGATCTTCAGTGCTATACTTCCACTGCCTTTGCGAGATCAGAAAAGGGCATGGAACAAACAGTAGGAAAGCTGGAGCGCTGACAGGCCAAGGCTGACCTAGTGCCAAAACAGGAGTCTAACTCGCACTCCTCGCTTTTCCACTTCTCACGACAGCTCCCGGGCTACACAAGAAAACTTTACGACATTTGTTGCAAGCAAACCTGAACTCAGATTTTCTGCTTTCCCTTTTTCTTCCGAGATTTCAAGTCGACGAGCGGCAGTGCAAAGCGCAGATGTAACTCCCCTCCTTCTCTCAGAGGCCCGGGGCAAGTATGAGAGGGAGCAGCCGCCGCCCAGCCTGTCTGGAGCCCCTGGGCAGCCGATCCCGCGGCTCCCACAGCCGCCCAGCGCTCCTGGGGCGGTCCCCCCCCGGAAAGGAACGGCCCAGCGCGGGTCAGCCCGCCCCGCGGTGAAGCCCCGGCCGGCCGAGGGGAGCGGGGCTCCGGCCCGAGGCCTCCCGTCCGCTGCTGCCGGCGGCGCCCGGGGCGGGCGGCTGCTCAACACCCGCTGGCCCGACCCGGCACTCACTTGTCATAGAAGGGGTGCTCCTCCCCGAACGCCCTTAGGTGCTGCTTCTGCTTCTTGCTGAGGCCGCGCAGCAGCTCCCCCCCGCCCCGCCGCTTACCCATGCCGGCCCCGGCGCCCACCCACGCGGGGCGCTCCGCCGCGCTTTACGGCACGCTCGTGGCGCGACACTGTCGCGCTGCCGTGCGGCGGCTCGCGCGCCCCGGTGATGCCGGGGGTGGGGCCGCGCCCTCCCCGTCGAGTTCAGCCGCGGGAGGGGCCGGGCCTCGCCTCAGGCAGCGCCTGTGGCAGAGGGGCGGGGCGGGTGTTTATGCCTGCGGGCCTCACTCGGGCAAAGTACCGGCAGGGATTACTTGTCCTGAATTGTTTTCCAAATCAACAACGTCCCGAAAACGCCCACCGTAGCCTCGAACTTCGCGCTGGCTGCTGGCGGCGCTCCCGCCCGGGAGTCCCCACAAGCCAAAGGAGCGGTGACCGCAGCCCCGGCCGGGGTGCGGGGGGCTAGGGAAGTACAGGCTCTAATTGGGGTGGGTAGGAGAGGTTGTAAAGATCTGATACTTCTCTCTGCATTCACTGCAACGTGAAGCTAGTGTGTGTTAATAGCAGACATTTGGGATGTGATCAGGCAAGCACGAGGCCTTTGTGATTTCAGCTCTGGAAACGGTCATTAAGAATAAACTCTGAGCTTTATTCATACGATGAACAATTTTTCAATTCTTGCAGCATTATAGATTAATGCAACGTTGCTTCTAATCTGTTTAGATAAAGAAGCGGTAACGATCTAAATGCAATTTTAAGCCACCTAAGGGACCGTTCCTCTGCATACAAAGGGGAACGCTGTAAGTGGCATATTTGTGTAGACACTACTTGAGCTGCAGCAGCTTCCTGAACTGACCTATGATCTGCAGTGCTTTGCTAAAAGCTACACGTTTTCTTGGAAAACCTCTACAATATAGCTGGAGGAGGATGATGAAGAGACCCAGCAGAAGTCCTTCATGTTCAGATTGCTTTAATCTGAAAGGTAGAATCAAAAGCTCCAAATGAAATCACACTAAATTCTGGACCTTCTAACACATTCCTGCTGAATCTCACTGAACGCTGCTGTAAGGGTGCAGTTTAATACTTTAGTGTATACAGAGAGATACAATTCCTCAGAAATCACCTTACATTATGCCAAACAAGAAACTAAAACTCAATTTTTTCTTTAAAGTTCTTTATATTTTTTCTATCCTCATGTTTCTGGGTGACCTAGCAGAAACTCCTCTGATCTTTAGTAAGGAGGGTTATAGATACACGAGGGTGTAAGTGCAGGACTCCAGAGTCTACTGCTGCTTTCCCTCTGTAAAGTACGCAGAATAGATTGCAGTTTATCTCCTGGAGACGAGCACCAGAACTAAGAGAAAGCAAGGTAATTCCAAATAGGATGGAGACATGGAATACTCTGGGGAAAAATAGTTTAGCAGCTGGTGATGGTAGCTTCTAAGGTAGTCTATGTTGACTTGAGGGCATCTGTGGATTTGACTGAAGCAAGTAAGCATGTTAACTGCACTTCAGTTCCACAGAAGCTTCCAGGAGTTACTCCTACCGGTTGTTAATACCACTGTCCGCTGTTCCATAAAACCAGTAAAGTTGACTGACTTCACAGATAAACCCTTCTGGTGTGGAGGAAGTTGTCTTAATCCAAATCATTCTACTGCCCGAGTTACTGAGTATCCCCCTGGCAGATACACCTGAGCAGTGGTCAGCTGTGACCCAGCAGTAGAAACTTCCTTAGCAGGCTCTGGCAAAGCCAACACATTGTGTAACAACACTGACCAAAATAAACTATTTCTAACTACCAGAGGTTTTTTGTGGAGTTGGCAGCCATGCTCTGTAAAAGGAAAAATATTGCAAATCAATCCTACCTCTGTCAGAAGTGTGAAAAAGGAGGTTTATCTGCACATTGCAGTAATTGTTTCTTATTGACTTCTACAATTTGGCATTGGGAGACAGCAGGAAGAGCAGAAGTCTCTGTTAAGAGCTGAACCATGAGGGCTTGGGAGCTTTTTGGGGACCGACTTGGGCACAGGTGCTGAGGTAGTGAATGGTGGGAAGCCTGTGTATGTTAGAACAAACACAAAAAGGGGGGCAGTAGCAGTAGTAAGGATAAAGCTTGGATTTAAGTGGTGTTTGCACACTTTCAGAAATTCTGGCTATGATAGTATTTCACACTACTTACCTGAGTTTTGTTCTGCTTTTTAGTGTTGCCTTATGAATTAAAAATCCATTACTCTTGTTTTGTGATGCTCTGAATGCCAGCACTTGCTTCTGTGATGATTTATTCACGCTTCTTTTGGTAATAACAGGGATATTTTTCTACCAGTTTACAAGATTTGGGCCTGTAGCATAGTATCTACTGTTACTCCATTTTTCTTAATCCTGACTTCAATTTAACCCTTGAAACCGATTATACTCCTGGGACTGCTGCCCCCTTTCTGTTCAACTCCCTCCTCCCCACACCTTGTGTGAGAAGGATCCTGATTAGGTAACATCTGGAGTTTAGGACTAAACTATTTGTGAACTACTTAAAACATTGTGCTGCCACTCACAAACGTATCTTAGGAGATGCGTTCCCCAGAAGATTAACATCTTGGCTTCCCTATGGTGAGGCACAGGCAGTAAAGCAGCACTGACCTTGATAACCACCCAGTGTGGTATGATAATACTTTTCTTAAATTAGGTCTCTCTTCCTCAGAGAACATGTAGCATCAACAAAAAAAGCATTTTTTAATGATTCCAACTTACAGGCCAGATGCAACACATTTTTCCCAAGGCAGTCCGGCGGAGGAGATATAATGAAAGTCCTTTCTTTTTGTTGAGGCCATATGAGTAACAGCTACAGATCAGCATCTACGATCTGTGTTGAAGCGTGTCCCCCACATTAGACAGCTGCAGGTGCGCTAACACAGGGGCTCGGTAACAAACCCGGCAGGCTCGGGCAGCGCCGTGATGCAGGCTCATACAGCTGGGCCCGTGTTAAGGCAGCGTTCTCCCCCAGAGCGGGAGCGGTGTGGAAAGAACGCCAGCCAGGGGCACTGGCAGAGCTGCCTCAGGTTGGCGGCCCAGGCCCACAGCCATGACTCCTGTCCCTCTTGTCAAACTGCACCTAACGCAGGCAGGCAGCTTGGCCATCAGGCACCAGCACCCTTCGGGGCCGTGCCCCTTTCCTCGCAGCGGGGGTTTGGGGGTGCACACAGAGCCCACCTGGCACTCCCGAGGTCACCCTGGCAGGTGGGAGCAGCAGGTCAGCAGGCAAAGGGGCCCTCATCTCTGTGGGTAATGGTGCCCGGGCGGCCCAGGGCTTCACAGCCTGAACAAGCAGGGGGGACAGGCAAGCGCAGCGGGGCATGATGGACCTGGTTCCCTGGAGGCTCTTTCCACAGCTTTTTCACAACTCTGGTCTAAATGAAGTGCATTTGCTAATCACTCCCTCGACTTAAAAATTTTAAACCAATTTTCTAGCTGAACCTGCATTTCTGAAGAAATGAAATCACAGAACTTACACTGGCGCTTCTAGTTGCTAGCACGATAACATATCACCAGCAATGTTCTTTACAGATTTCCTATGCAGCAGCATCTTTGATTCCAGCAATAATGTTGGAAAGAAAACCAAGAAAAACCTAGAATTATTTGTAATCTCTTCTGCTGACCTAATTCTGTCAGCAGCCATGATTAAGCCCCATCAGCAGAAGTCTGCTGCTGCTACCTGTGTCTCTTCAGCACTTCAATC
The DNA here is from genome assembly GCF_965140245.1 of Athene noctua. Lineage (NCBI taxonomy): Eukaryota > Metazoa > Chordata > Aves > Strigiformes > Strigidae > Athene > Athene noctua. The sequence goes on along the minus strand of NC_134037.1, from coordinate 102,760,320 downwards.
TGCTTAACATGTTCCAGGGACACATGGTTTATGAAAGCCACTTCCTTCATTTTAGAGAACTCTGCTAATCATTACAGATTTCTTGTTGCTAGCTTCATTCTTATGTCTCATCAGTGCAGCAACTCACTTCTGTGCTTTTCTTCATCCCTGCTTTTCTACTTCTGCTTTTGCCTTTTCCCTTATGAGATGCCATTTTCATTTCAGTGTATGTCTTTAATTGGAATAAATGTATTGATCACACTCTTTTCCAAATGCACAAATGGAAAACTAAACTTTAAATCATTTTGCTGTAAGTTACTTAAGTGATTTAAGTTACACCATGGACTGAGGCACACAGCTTATAACTTTACTACATGCTGTTTTGTAGCATATAATAAAAAGAAAGATGCTTAACTGGCTTAAAGCAATGTAAAAGAGTTCATTTCTTCCTTCACCTCAGTCTGTCCTTGCTTAATCTTCTCTGCTGCCTCTTTCTATACGTAACTCCTTTCCTGATTAACAGCTGGCACCAACACAAAGACAAGTACCTTGATGTTGCCTTGATGTGCTGTTTGCATAAATGCAGATAATAACAAGAAAATAAATAGCAGTAGAAAAAAAAAAAAGGCAGAACTATGACCAAATATAGTGTTTGGCAGCTGCTGTTTCAAAATATAAAATACAAAAAACCCCAAGCTTGCTACTTTAAAAAAAAAGGGAAAGTTCTCTGCACAAGAACACAGGTGCCTCTGGAGTTGGCCAGTGCAGCTGGCCAGTTCAGCAGCAGGACTTTCAGGATGCAGCATGACTTTTTTGGTGAAAGAATGATGCTATTATCTTCTAAAGGGTAACGTTCTGAAATCACATTTTGAAGCTAATTGGAGGTGGTATGCTGAGTTACTGAAAGAGCAGAGCATGGCCATATTTAAGGCGACACAGATTTTTAAAACTTTTCTCTCTCTCTAGCATAATGATCAACAAAAAGTTATTCATGCAGATTTTTTTTTACCTAGTATGCAAGTTGCTTGTTTATTCTTACGCAAAACTAATTTAGCTAAGAACAGAACTGCTGGGTGCTTTTTTATTAAACATCTGTTCTCAAATAGCCATATTTAGCCTAATATTCTTATTTAGCTGATGGAAACTAAGTTTAGAAACTGCTTTGCCACTGCTTTTTTTGTCCCTCCCAGCATGAGCTGTATTTCAGTGATGGTGTTGAAAACCAAGGTGCAATTCTTTTGACAATAAAATGGCTGGTATGTTTACTGATGCTGTAATTGCTCACACCTCCATTACTGTAATGTATTGTTAATGTAAAAACACTACAATGAGCTTAGTATTCTTTAAAGAACTATCAAGCTTACACACTGAAAAAAGTATGGAACATGGAGAATAAGATAGCATCTGAAATACAATGTCTCTTAAAATTTTAGTCTGGTTTGGGGCAAGGAGGAAGCATTTTAGAAAGATCCAAGGCACACTAACCACATAAGCTGCCTGAATCCATGTGTTGTCTACAGCAACATTAGCTTAAAAAACCCCAAACCCACACATTTATGTAGAAGCATACAGAATACAGTAGATAGCTTAACTGACAGCTTGGCAGACCTGTGCATTCCAGCTTGTATGCCAGAAATGGAAAACTGAACATGGAAGAAGAGGGCGAAGACATAGCCCTAAAACTTCTGTGGATACCCAGAAAAACAGATACATTTTTTTCTATGTTCCAAACTAGTTCTGCAGTACATCCATGCCCAATTTGTTGAAAATGGTTTGGAGAGAGTATATAAGGCCATGTTTTCCAACCCTTGATACCCTGCATTAGGATAGGTTATTAAGCGTTTGAAAGTAAAGGTATAGATTTCAATGAGATGCTAGAGAAAAGAGGAAAGAAATCTGCATTATGATTTTCTCTGCTTTTGGGTGGGTGCAAATGTTAAGGGAATTGGTCAGTTGAAAACTGATCCTGTTTAATACACTAGAATTTTTTCTCCCAAGTAGGTGCTGAATTTATCTGTATTTTTTAATGTTCTGTCTTGGACAATACAGTATGATTGTTTTGGTCTTGAAGTTTTGTCACTGAATTTGATTTCTGATGGCAAACTAAACCTCCTGCTCTTTTAACCTCTTAGCAGTACGACCACCATAGGCTAAAGCAGCTCTAATCAATTCTGGGTATCTGCTGTTCTGTGCATGGTTGGAGTCCTGCTGGTTTTACTCAGTTATGACGTCTCCATAATGTAGGTGTTTTAACTTTCTCTGAGCAAAAGGTGAAACTTTTGTACTCTAATGGATTAAGAAAAAAGCCTGTGAATATTTTCAGTAACAAAAGCCCTGTTATTTTGAACTAGAAACATTCTAATACTGAAGCAAGAGTTAATATTTACAAGGCATGAGGGAATGAAAGCTAAGCGATAATAACGTGCTGATGTACGAAAGACCTTGCATCAGCAGATGTGATACACTGATTGAGTGCTTTTTGATACTATCAAGTGGCATTTTATTTAAGTACAAAGAAGAAAACATGTCCTTTTTATCAATCATGTTTCTTATAATTCAATAAATAGCATTTCCAAAGAAAGGTACTTTCTGTAAAGAGAACTAGGAATTTCAGATTGAGCAGTGAGACAGTAATTTCTTTTTCAGAGGGATGCAGAACCACAAATCCCATAATGCTGTCCTCTGTGCAAAAGCATGAAGAAAAATGTTGAAGAGAAACTTCACCTGTGCTGTGTGCACCTACCTGAGCAAATAAGTTGCTTGTATTAAAAGGTTTTTTTCCATGTTCTTATTGTAAATGAAACACCTCTCCGATTCCTGTATCTTAAAGAAAGTGGGTTGAGGTACTGAGTATATATGGGCATACAGGGGTGCACCCCTCCCCTGGTGCACTGATATGCTGTCACACAGGGATTTATCGTGGTTAGCTTATGAATGACTGTCAGAAAGTAACTTCCACTTTTCACCACACAAACGGACAAGGGCGAATACTGGTTTTTTTGTGGAAAAAAAAAAACAACCCTGAACTTGGGAAGACGACAGCAAACTAGTCAGAGGGAAACCTGAGGATGAAATGTTTAAATGGGAGCAAGAAATATCCCCAACTTTTATGATAGGAAAGGTGTTTTTAAAAGCCAGTTGTGCTATTTTGCAGCTGCAAAAACATGGAAACTAGAGGAAGGGTGGCCTTTCCTAATGGCGCTTGCTAGGAAAAGCCATGATCGGCATGTGAGGTTCTATTCCAAAATTTCTAATTTGAAGGGAAAAATAGTAGACTACCTGTTTTAGTGCAGTTTGACCTAAGACAATAGCAGACTTGAAGCAATTTTGTACTACAAAAAGAGCATAACCTTCTCATGTCACAATTTCCTGGGTAAAGGACCTTCCCTTGGACTTGCTGTATTTCCAGTGTTCCCTGGAATAACAGATAGATAGTAATTAATTTCCTGGTACATGAAACACAGAAACTGGCAGGAAAGGCTTCTAAAGCTAGAAGCTTGCTGTACAGTCATATTCAAGCTGACATGACAATGAAGTTGTGGTAGTGGTATGATTAAGACCTACTGTAGAAACCAAATCTGAAGTAATATTCCAGGCCTGAGTGGTGACGCATGGCATGTATAAGAAAGGGAAATACATGCTCTAGAGCACTTCAATGAAATGCTGAGAATAAATTCGGACTGCATCTTTAAATACCTTACTAAATGATGTGGAAGTTACTGTTCATTAATTGGTTTTGTACCAAAAGATACAGTCATATGGCAAATGAACCCTGGGTATCTTGGAAATGCAGGGTGATTTAGACTGTTTTTAAAATATCTTTAATCCAGAAGTAACAGGATTCTTCCACAACTGCCTCTGAGCAGAGCCTTCCTGACAATTTTTAACTGGTTAAATGGCTCAAAGAAAATTAATGTAAGTGAATACTCTGGTTTTAGTTTTAGCTTATTCTACAAACCTGAAAATTTTAAACAGCTGTTCTATATTATTTACATGATATATTGGTCTGTATATTTTTTGACACCTAAAGTAGGCTGGCAGCTGTTAGTCACAAAGTATTTGTGGAAGAAAACCCACCTCCAGCTTATGGCAGTGACCAAGGATTTTAAAGATTGAATGGACTCAAAAACTTGTCTTATCTTCAGTGCCAATATTGAGCACAGCTCTTATTTAGATTAACACAGTCTAACTACTAGTGAAATAAAGAAGATTCACGGTCATATCTGGCAACTGCTTTCAAGATACTTTTCTTAGTATTTGCTACCACTCTGGGTTTCTGTAACAGCTTTACATGGCATCTATTTTCTATGACCCTCGGGAAAGTATCAGTAAAGCACCACTTTCTTTCTGTTAATGCAAATAGTTTGAGTTGTTTGCCTTAGCCTTTAAATATGGGAAAACTTTACCAAAGATTTGCTCATTGATCTGCCTGTGTTCTTGAGTACGTTCCGTTCTTTTCTACTGCAGATGTTCTAAAGTGCTCAGTGAGAGTGTACTAGCAGGCTGGAACTGAACACAGCTGCACGCAAAAGGGTGGAAGGAGCCTGGCTGGATTTCAGACTAGAGGTGTCTGTCCTTGAATGCCACCCACAGATTACCGGGAAACCTGAACTGGTGGGAGGGAAAGCAAAGGTAATTAGATTGAAGGTTTACTGTTGCTTAAGTTCATATATAGTAAAACTCCATTTAGAAAGACAGAGCATTAGCTTAACCAAACATTTTAAAATCTCCTCTGAATGACTGGCTTGGGTTAAGCTTGTTTGCTAGATGGGACTAATGAAGTATCAGCCAGGGGCGAGAGCAGCAGTATTAAGAATCTGTGTCCGGATTACAGGGTGAGACTGCAGGCTACTAGATATTGAAAGTCAAGCTTTGCTACTGCGTGCTGTCAAGTCTTTTCATCCAGCTTTCCTTCATAAAAAAAAGCAGTGATACTGAACTGATCCTACAGATTTAGTTCAGTTCCATGCCTGAAAACCTCTCCCTCCCTCCTTAAGGGCAAAGTGCTAGTTTACAGATACAGTGATACTGACAGTGGTTTGACTCTCAGATTCAAACTGTAGTTCTAGGAAAGGAGAACACTTTGCTGTGTTGCACAGAGCACAACTGCATGGCATATGTTGCCTTTGTTTCAGGGCGTGAAATTGGTAATTCTGGCTATTTTGCTGTATGAATGCAGAAGCGGGAACTTGAGACAGGTATAATTTAAGCTTTGGCTGTTTTACTCATAAGAACACAATGCAGCATGCTCAAATACTGATGTCTATAAATTTTATGAAGCATGGCATTTTTATTAACTTCCTCTAAAATTCAACTAAAAATTGTCTGACTGAAAATGACACGAGATGGTCAGTAGGTAGAAAGATGACTTAAGACCTAAAGCCATGACTGGAGTGTTGCTGTTGCCACTTGCTGAGAAAAGCGGCAGAAAGCAAAACTGTAGAAATGTGGTAAAAGAATGGGAGAGGAAAAAAAGAATGAAAATAGCTTATCTAAAGTTTTATAAGTGATGACAGGAACATGCTGTGAAAGTCAGAAGCCACATTAGGGGATGGAAAAAGATGATCAGTGTATTGCAGTTACAGCGTTATGCAAATGCGCAGCTAGAGAGAAAGACATTGTTAGGCCTTAGGAAACCCCTAAACATGAAGGGGAAGGTAGAGGAAGCAGATCACAGTCTTAAAAGGGAGGAAGTTTCATAAAGGGAAAAACACAGACAAGAAGTGTGGCCTACTGAGGTTAGTAGGTAGTAGTGCTAGTAAATACTGGTCTGTAACAGTCAGAATCTGCACAGGTCATTCTGCTTTTTTTGGGTGGAGATGATCTGTGATGGCTGTTAGCTATGGCTCTGTCAACAGCGTTAACGTTCAGAGGTCACTTTAAATGTACACTGGCTTTCCTCAACACAGTGAGGCTGGAAGCAAGAAATTTTCTAATAAATATACCTTTCCCAAGATCAAGTATTCCTTCTGCCAGAGGGTTGCTTACATGGGTTAATACTTCCTGCAGCTGTCTCCAGAGTTATTTCGTTCCTATTTAGGTCTGATAATTAATAAAACTGAGCCAACTGAAAAACCATTTAGTCAAAAACCGCAAGCTGAGAGTATAACACCAAAGACAATAAAATACAACCTCTTAGTCTTAACATGCATCAAACCTAAATGTGGACAGACTTAGTACTGAGCACAGTCACATTTCTATACTTGGCAGGCAGCTTATGCAAAACTAAAGCATGGCAAATTTGAAGAAAATGTAATACAGACTTGAAAGCGGCTGTTCCTCTGAAGCACCAGATTTAACCAGGTCAACTCAATTTCTTCCTTCACGTCGGTGTCTGGCATGACTTTAAGAAATGCTATTATGACTAAATACTAGGAATGAGAGAAAGGAAGAATAGCTTGAAATTGAGCAAACACCTGGAAGGGAGAACCAGGCCCATAAGGGCTTTGACTAAATTCCTGGTTTTTCAGGCATACTGTAGAAGATGCACAGGCAGCTTCCTTGCTATCACAAGTGACTGTCTTGAAATACCTCTCCTAAAACAGCTTCGGGCCTCTCTACAACCAGAAAATGCATACAATCTTCAAGCAGAAGCTTGCTTTCTTGTCTTTCAGCTACTTCCCACTGAGATTATCCATTACTGTCTGATAGTAATAATGGGCTTTTTCTTCTTCTGTAATTTTATAAAGCTTTGAGTGCTCTTGGTAAGTATATTCCAGCCTCTCTGGTTGTCTTGTCCTGTGACCCAGTTGGCTATTCCTTCTGTAAATTCTTTTAATAGCAGTCAAATCAAAGCCACTCTCTTAATACTGAAGCAGATTCCTGCAGCTGTGTCCCTCCTGCTAACCTAGGAAAGGTAGAAGTGCTTAATGCAGTCTGAAGGCAAAGTCGATAATAGCTCTGCACCTAGCATTATCTCCTTTGATTCACGGTGAACTGACCTTCAAAGCAATTGAGCACTCTTTTGCGATCTGTACTGTTTTTCTCCTCTTAAGTGTAAGTAGTATCCATCTAGACCGGGTTTACACAATAACCAACCCAGCCAGTTGAGAAAAAGGCCATGCCTTTCCCTATAGTGAACTAAACCACTTAATGACTTATTTTTACTATCCACAATGGTACTTTCGAGTATGCATTTGCTTTGCAATATGGTTCTGCAAGCACTTCATTTAGAGATCTAAGCCTGTGGAAGTCTCGGATTTGTACTGTGATCACTGTGTTCTTCTGTTAGCAGGAAGTTACTAAGACTCAAAATGAGGCTGCTGGAACTGTAAGAGCCCAGAAAAGTCTCCAATGTGCTTCAGTGTCCTCTAAGATTGTGGGTTTTGACTTATTACAAGTTAATATGCAAGCTGTATGTACACTTGGCATTCAGTTACATTAAAGGAGCTACAGCAAAAAACATGTAACAATCTGGCATCCATAACATTAACCATGACAGAGACGTGAAGGGGATTTTGCAAGTCTTTCAGAATTCAGAAGCCACTTAGTATCAAGAGGAGATTAAGAATTTTATATATATATATATATATATAGAAAAAAACTTAACCTTTCTATAAACTTATTATAGATGACCACACTTCTTGATCAGAGAGTACAGTCAAACTTCGTCAATTTATAGCTCTTCACTCTGCATGTACTGGAGTTATGATCAAGAATAATTCAATGAAACAAGAGTTTATAGAATTACTTTATAAGAGAACTTTTATTTAACAATCAACTGTCTCAGTAAATTAAGTTGATAGGAGCAACCAACTCTTCAGCACTAACAGGGCCAAGTACCTGGTGAGTTTATGACTTGACTTCAGTTTCTTCTGCGTGAGGTAGTGTATCCCAAACTGGTTCTCGAATGTGTTCAGGTATCTTCTCTATCTTAGTCTAAAAGGAAAGCAAAGCAACCATTTATTATACCAACTAGTTAGCAGCTAACTACCTTGCTTTCTTTAGTCTGAGAGATTTATCAGATTAAAAATGCCACCTAGTGGCGTTTTCAAGCAATACAGCCTCTTTACCGTTTAGTACGTCAGAAAACGTTCCTTCCAATCTACACACACCTCCTCTGCTGACTTAAAAGACTTTTGTAGTTATTGGTACTAGTATCAGGACTTAGTCTCATGACAGTTAATAACATGAGATGGAAACTTACCTTTTTAACTTCCATGGCAACCCCTTCAGGTAAGTTTCGTTGAACATACTCCAAGTAAACTGCAGCAGTACTGCTTGTTAGGTATTTTAACTAAAACAGAAAAAATGTTATTTTAATGAACTACTATTAATAATACTTCAAACAGAATACAGAAAAAATGAATTTGCCCTAACTTCCCTAGGTCTTGCTGTGGGACCAAACATTCTACAGGAAGGCAGCTTCCGTAACACTGGACAGCTGAGCTGTACGCAACTCTCATGCAAGTATAAAGTATTTCACTCCACAGAACTGCACTTACTGCCTATGATCACATGCATGGATTATAATGGAAGTGGTGGATCTTAACACTGCAGGTATCAGATGAAATTAATTCTAGGTAATGCAAGCTTTTATATACTCTCCAAGTTCAACCTTGTTATAAATCCTGCAATTCCAAAATTCTATTGAAATTTGGTTTTCTATCATACTTTCTCCTGGATGGCAAAAACAGTGCTTATGGTCTGTGGGCAGCCATTGGTACTGCACTGTTATCTGTGGACTTAAAGTCCCATTTTGCTAAGCACTGTGCAAATACACAGTAAGACAGCCAGGAGCAACAAAATGCTGGCAGTAAACCTTTCTTATAAGAAAGTTAACCACAGCTCTAAACCATACAGAAGTCTATGTCATCAGCCAAGAGCTAGTGGTCTGTATACACTTCCTTTCTTGTATTTCCCCCACGCAGTTTTAGTTTGCCACATGATGTTACATAGGGCAAAAGTATGTGTGTTCAAAAACATCAGACAAGCTCACAAAGAACAGAACCCTTAGTGACTGGTAATGACAATGACTAAGCTGTATCGTCCTCCCTTCCTGAGAAAGCTTCTATCCCACTGATTCTTGGAAACCAAGAGCATAACATATATAAAAGATAGCCCTCAATTCTACCTTATTTTTTAACAGCTGTTAAGGTGATGGTCAAAACCAGCCTTTTAATTCAAAAATGATGTAGGCTGTACATAACTTGTGGCACATTTGATGTACCTAGCTCATCTGTTTTCTGTGATTCTCTGCACTCTCCTTCCCAGCCCTAGTAAACAGGAAGTTTGTGTTCATTCCTGAACTAACATCTATTAACGTCTTTGAATTGCACAGCTAGAACGTAACTGTTCTTTTTATGGCTTTCTTACCTCCAAACACATGTAATGTGTTCTCATTTCATACTGAACTCTGTGCTTCTTGTAAATGTGTACAGATTTTAAAAGTGTCAATCGTTCTATTGTCTTTGGAGGTTTATATCTGAACAAAACACAAAAAGAAAATTTCGTTTTATATAAAGCATGGTAATACAAGTTATCTGAAAGAGTATGCTGAAATCCCCATTCTTATTTGACGTTTAGAAGACATACAAGGAAGTATTAAACACTGGTACAGTTTATTATTAACCCACACGGGCATGGTTCATACTCAGGTATTAACGAGCATTAGTTCAGTGAAGCTAGAGCATTGACAAGCGTACTCAGAGACTGTCAATATCCTTCGTGTAGTTAAAATGCACTTTTACTATGGCAGCACTAAGTGTAGAACTGCTGCTGCTTTCTCATCACTGTGCTGCCATCTAAGAAGCATTAGATTAATAATCTGAGAAAAAATCCCAGATTACACCTGTTTCTTCCAAAAAAGAGAAAATACTTCTAAGCCTTGAACTGGAATTACAGTAGATGACCTAAAAAGTGTCTGACACCACATCACTCTACATATCAGTTACTTACACTTTTTCAACAGAGATGCCAAGTTCTTCAGCTGCAAGCACTGCAAAATATTCATAGCTGTCCAACACAGCTTTATCGTGGCCTTTAACTAGAAGGGACACCCTCTTGTACAGTGTTTCTGGCTCATCTGAAATAGATACCTGCATTTTTAAAGAAAGATCAAGTGTTACCCCTCCATGTTCTCCTTAATGCATGCACTGCATATTTTCTTAGCCTGTGCACCCCATTTGTAAGAGAGGAAAAACCCACACACTGTTAGCTGCTTATTTTAGTTTATCTGCATGAGGCTGACAGTATTACCTTGTTTGACAGTTCTCACTTATCAGGGAAAGCAGAAGTGTGAAGAGATACCTAACTTCTGAAGATTTCAGTAAAACTTTTTGATGGGAAAAGGAAAGTGAATGCGGGATAAATATAAGGAGGACAACAGAAAAGGCAAGAATAAAACTCATTGTTAAAGCAAGTCTGGAGCAGCAGTATTTGTATTTTAAATAACAGTGTGAGAATACATGAATTCTCAGACTTCACTTGGATATGGACAGTAACCAGAATTCTCTCTTTACTATGTCAGTTATAAGGCTAATTTAAACATCGCAGGCTCCCCAGGCATACTGTCCTTTATCTTTGACCAGATGCAAGTTTACAGCGTTCATTTACAACTTTGTGACTTCCAGTTTGAGCTTCAATTTCTGATGGCCTGGGCTCACTGATCATCTGAAAAGCCTTGATGTGTCCAGGAAGCACAGGTTTACTCCTGGGCAGTTTAGCACAGTAGGTCCAGCATGCACCAGACTGTCGGGCAGGAAGGCTGTGTCTGCACTGTAGATGTAATACTGCCTGTAAGATTTTGGCTTGCTTGCATGTATTGTACAGATTGAGCGTGTGTTCCTCACATGCTCTTGAAGTCCTAGTCAAAATGAAGGCATTCAGAATCTAAATGCAATATACCCACTACATGCCTACATGAACTCCCCACCTCCATCAGCCCTGGGCTCCCAGTTTCCAAGCCAGAGACAAAGGCCTTAAGCTGGTGCAGGCACTGAACTGAATGTAGCCAAAAAGATGGTATTTCATAGAGTTACAGTTGCATAGAGAAGGAAGAAAGCGATTAAGAGGCAACTATGAACAATAGAAATCTTGCCAAAAAAAAAAAATCTCAAATACCAATATTCTAAAGTAATTCTTTCTCTATAGCAAATTTGACATCATTAAGACAGAATTTTAAAAAGCTGCAACAAACGAATTCAAGTTTTTCTGTACACCCTCTTTATTAATAAGACAATATATAAACTACCATTCTATAAACACTTACCAAAGGATTAGTCTTAGGCCCCTGTGTATCAACATGGGATCCAGCCAGCCGTGCTCCCATCAAGTCAGTGTTTCTAGAAATGTGGTAATGGAGAAAGCATAAAATAAGTTGTTAAAGTTGGATTTTTTTTTTTAGGGAGTGTGGAGGAGAAGTGGAAAGAAGGAGGGCCTTTTATACTTACAGAAAAAAACACTGCTTTTGCAGAATTCTGCTTGCATAATTGACAGAAAAAGCTGATCCCTATATAAAACAAATAGGTTATGGGTTGTTTTTCCCCAAACTGGAAAGTAGCCAGTTAATACACGTTTATTACAGGTTACTTTTTTTTTTTTTTTTTTGCACACCAGAACGTAACACATTCCTAGGTATTGATCTGCCAAACTACAAAGTTTGCTCTATTGGAAAACCCAGGAAAAGAGATGCACAGAAATATATTTTAGTATACAACAGCACTTAAAAAAAGAAACATCTTAAGGGAACAATGTAACAGTATGCAATTGTTACTAATGAGGCATCTGAATAGCAACCACAAAGCATTTTTTAGCAGAAGTATGTATTTTGTTTGGTGTCAGATACCATTTCTGTATATAATATTTTCTCTTTAGTTTTACTTTCACAGTACGACATATATCAGTTTTGAACTGATAAGCTTAAGTAGGACTTGCTGTTGTAAAAGTAATTGTAAACAGTATCCTATAAATACAAAAATTCAACTTCTGAATTTGACTGAAAATTTTCTGTTTTTTCAGCAACCAGTTCCTTATGATTTTGAACACTTGTTCTTTTGAACATTTAAATATAAATACTTTTAACAAGTAAATGGACTGTATTTAAAACATAACATGGTTTTCCTGTGTTAAAAAGGGAATACAACTCTTAATTAAGGTGTAGCATTACTGTCTTTCATATTTGAGTAACTGCTGCCTTCTGAACATTATGTGGCTTCTACCTTCCTTTCACTAATTCTCAATTTGGCAAAGTTATAGACTACTTGAGGAGAGCAAAAAAAAAAAAGAAGCCAGAACTCTCACTTAAGAAAAGCTCAGGGCTGCAGCTGAATGCTCTTATTTAACAAGTGCTGGAGTTATAGCTTTAAGACAGATGACAGATACCCCACATACCAGTTATGTAGGTGACTGTATAATCAAAACATCTGAAAACTGCCAGAATTTACACTTCCCAGGTAATCTTAATTTAGTTGCTTGTGAATATGCACAACTAACCATATGATGCTCTCAGGTTCCTAACCTTTACATATTAATTACAGATCAGCAGTGAATGAAGCTGTTTTCTTTAGTAATTCTGCCTCATTCGCTATTTATCCTACAACTTTTGCATCCAGTAAGGAAGATGACTGCAGGAAAAGGCAGGAGAGTTTCCGGTTTACAAAACTGACTGGAGAGCACAGCTGAATGTCTCCCCTTAGGCAAGCCTTTCAAATCCCGGCGTTTAAGGAGGAGCAGCAGAGTTACATTAAGTACATGACACAGTAAGCAACTAGGAGCACTGAATATTTGCTACTATAGTTGATGACCATTCATAATGTTTCAAAGTTCATGTTGGGAACTACCTGAGCCTTAATACCAAAAATTTAAAAAAATGCATCTGATAAAATTACCTTTTTCTTTGCACCTCAGTTCTCTATCTCTGAAGTCAGAATACTGCCTCCCTTTCATTCAATGCCAATATGAAGCACACTAACACCATCACCTGACATGCATCAGGGAGCAGACAGGCTCATGAGCGTAAAAGACTGTATTCAGTGCAGCGCTTAAACGGTGCGTGCAAGCACATGGCAAAGAATCTGACCCCAGATGACAAATGTAAGACTGGAATTGTAACTAAAAGCTGTATCTGGTTTGGGGTTTTTGTGAGGATGCAGTGTCTGCTATGCATTATTTTACTTCTAACTACTTGACCTTGTAATACATATTATTTGTATGCAAATACATGTATGATCACAGCATATTGTGTTATGTGGTTTTGGATAAAGAAATTTCAGTCTTCATGTAATAAAGATGAATAAAACAAAACCACGCAACAGTGGAGTTCTATAACACATACTAAGCTCTGCAGCCTTTACAATAGTCTATGGTTGTGCATATTATTCCCACCACATGCTTTCTCCTTTTGTTACTAATTATGCAGGTATGTCAGGAATTTTTTGTAAAAAAAAAGGTGCTTTCTGCAAATTTAGACAAAAAGATCCGCTGAGTACCGCAGGTAGTAAAGACAGCATTCAAGAGGCAGTAAAGTATATTTTAACAGCTTCCTTCGTTCTCTGATTTAAATGTACTTGATGCACTCTGGCCAGCATAGAAGGTAGAAAAAGACACTCAGACTGCAACACAACAGAATTCAATTTCCTGTGTAAACCAAGGCCTTGTACAAACCAAAATTATCCCTTTTCTAATGCAAAATAGCCTTCATTTTGTTTGGATGAGAGACTCCGAAGTACTCAGGAGATGGATACCTGAAAGGTAAGCAAGTCCAGAACACAGCACATACACAGAAGAACCGTTTAAAGCTTCAGAAAATGAATAGGAAACCCCCACCATCGAATTTTCTCAACTTGAGAGAAAACAATCGCTCTTTAAAAGTCAAAACCAGCAGAAAACATCGGTAGTGTAAAAAGTTTTGCTAATTTTTTTAGTTATAACTTCAAGATTTGAAACAGGCTTAGGGCACGACCACCAAATCCATTTTCCATTTATCCATCATCCCCTACGCCCAGAGTTACAGCCGCAGTAACAGGACTGCAGGACAGTTTGGAGGGTCCGCTACGCCGATGTCGACGGGCAGAGACACAGCTGCGAAACCCCAACCTTCCCCGAAGCCAGAAGGAAGCCACCTGCGATCTCCCCCGCCCGCGGGAGCCCACCGAGGAGGGCGGGCCGGCTCCAGAACAGCTCGCACCGGGAACGCGATGCCGGGGTTTACACAGCGCCGAGCATCGGCCCTCAGGCGTGCGGCTGAACTGCTCCAGCTGTCTTTTCCTTCTCCCCTCAGGCGTGAAGACGCCGAAGGAACGAAAAAAAGAAGAGAAGGAGGAGAACGGGGCTCACCCATCCCTTCTCCCGCCACACACCCCACCTGACAGAGCCGCCGCCACAGCCACCCGGCCGCCATCTTGTCTCCGCCCCAACCCGCCGGCCCGGAAGGAGAAGAGCGGCCTCATCCGCCATATCCCCCCCTTCTCCCCCGAAGACTCAGGCGACGGAAGAGCGCCCTCGCCGCCATGGCGGAGAGAGCACCCGCGGTGAGGCGGCGGCACTGCGGAACGCTCGGGTAGGGCCGCGATCGGGGGTGGGGAGACGAGTTGGGAGCTCGTATGGCGCCGGACGGCGCCATACGAGCTCCCAACTCGTCTCCCCACCCCCGTCCCCGCCTCCCCCGAGCGTTGTCTCAGCGAAGGATGCCCAGACCGTTTGCCGACAATGCTTGCCCCCCTTTGCCCTCACACACGCCTCTCCGTCCCGTTTTCTCCACTGCCGGAGGGAAGGAAGCGAGAACTGTTTAATTTTGGCGACCCCGAGGCAGAGCAGGTGACTTTTTTTTTTTTTTGGTTGCTGAAGGTGAGGTAAAGGAGGTTTCTTGAGCTTTCTCCCCCTTTCCGAGAAGGCTTTTTACCACAACTCGTTCTTGCCAAGAATACTCCTGTTCCACCCCCAAATGTATAGAGATGATTACATGGAATATTTCTTCTTTTGCCTGGAACCATTCAAAAATCCTTTGAAAAATAATTACACGTGAACCTAGTTTTCAACCTTCTCCCCCTTAAAAATACTATTTTTTTTTTTTTTTTAAAAAAAAAGGTATACAAGCCTATTAGCAAAACCCAGCCAACTATATTTTACCGAAGTATAAAAATGTCTGGAAGTGTCATATAAACCCCTTTCTTCTTACACATCTACATGGCAGTTAACGTCACAACACCGGTTCTGATCAGTACCAAACATTTAAGGGGGGTGTGTGTAAACAAGTACTAATTCATGCACTAAGCCATCTTAATACACACATCCAGGTAGGCAGTAACCTTAAATTAAGCTGCGTGCAAGTCAAATGCTAACAGCAGGAACCTGAAACCAGCATAGATCACAAGCTATATCAAATGTATATTTTTTTATTTTGTTACTTCCTCTGCCACCTAAAATTACAGTCTGTTTTTTACACTAAAGCACCTAAAATATTTACAACCATCTTCTAATAAAATAACAGTTAAATATTGAAAATAAGATTTTTCTCAAAATATGTTTTCTATATGTACATGTTTTATCAAAGAAGACTAAGTTCAACAGTGAACAGTTTTCCATCAACCATCAGCAAAAAAACAAGTTTTCTGAAATAAAACTATGTCCGACTTATGTACAAATAGGCAGAACAGCATCTGTTTAACATTAGCCAATGCAACACTTAATAATGAAGTCGATGTTCGAGGCCTTAATCGTGTCCTGCTTAAGAAATGTGCATTTCTTTTTTTCCTTTATGAATAACTTCTTTGGTTATGGTTGTTCTGTTATCTTCTTGGCTGTACAATAAAACAGCACCCCATTTACATTACAGAACCAGGCATATATATGTATGTGTATATATATTCATATATACTAAAGTTTAGCACAGATACCTGTCCAGTTGTTGCTAGAAAAGTTCCACTGTAGATTCTTTAACACAGAGCTGCTCTTCAGAATCAAGCCCACACGTTTCCACTATCTTTCACTCCATCCTTCCAGCAGCACTCTGACTTCAATTATCACCTCGCTTAAACACTCAATTTTTTTCCCCACCATTAACAAGGGAATCTGAAAACATGTTTCCATTTACCAGTGTAGTAGCCCTTCCCAAAGATCCTTAAAAGTTCAAAATGATCCAGTGTGAAAGAGAGACTAGACTCTGCCAGGTTGTTTATAACACTGGCTCCTAAAATCCAACACAAGTTACCGCTTACAAAAGCCTCCACTTTGCAAACCACTTGCACAAGCATCATCAGTGGATCTAGCTGGCTGCATACAGCTAAACACCCAGTCTTCAGAACCTGGCTTATGTGGCCCCTGTAAAAGTAACATGTCACAGCATGGACAAGAACTGCTGAGGAGTCTCCCAACTGGCAGTCTGGGAAAGAAAAGTAAAGGTGGCTGCTGCCTGATCTCCTGAAACTCACAGGTACAGTAATTGAGAACATCATCCCTTATGTAGGCAAGAGGGAGTGAAATTCCACCCACTAGTCAAAATCAACTAAGAAAACCTTTGGAACAACCTCAAAAAACACTAAAACAAGACACATACACAGGAACTTCACTAATAGGAAACTGAGAAGGAATTTCCATTCTCCTGAAGGGTTGTTCTTTAGTATCAGAACATTTGACCTTAAGTAAAAAGTTCAGGTCATTTGGCTTCACATACGTGGCTTTGACAGAGAAGGCACCTCTCTGCCGATGAGTCCCACTGGTTTAGAACTTGTGTGGTCCAGTACTCCAGTACAAAAGTGCCATGATTTACCCTCATTTTGCATAGTTATCAAGGAAGACAGTAGAAGGTAAGATCCACTATCTCTCAGATTCTGCTTAAGATGTTAGGAACATGACAAAAAACCCCCACTAAAATAAAACCCAACCCATTAAAAAATCTCCAACAACTCTGAAATCTGGAAGATCTAAAATCAGTCTTATAAAATACTTTATAAAGTTAGCAATACTCTTCTACTGTGCAAAATTCACAAGAAAACCAGTGCTGCTACCTGTGAAAGCTCTAAAATCAGTATTCATATTCTGTAATTAAAGCTCCACTCAACCTAATGCCAAGTCATCCTTAATTCTTTAATTCGTCAATTCTTTTGAGATCCTGTTTATTGAGAGAACCAAATCTAATTTTATATAAATGGTGTTAGACATCCAGCATGTAGATCTGAACCTAAAGGAGGAGAAACAGTAATTTAACAGCAATGTCAACTCACCTTTGGAGTACGTTTTACTGAATAAATAACATTTGAATTTGATGTAATGAGGAGGACTGAAAACGGCACCAGAATAACATTTCACGCCTACAAGTAATAACTAACATGTGCTGAAGGCATATACTCCCTCAGTCTCTGTTCCACGGGCAAGAACATCTCCCTGTATTTGCCTGGTGGGAGAGCAAGCTCCTGCATTGCTCAAGCATACACTCTCCTAAAAACACTGAGATGGCTATTCAACAGTGTGATTTATTGTCACAGCAAAATATATTTCCAGTGCAATCTGATTACCAAGGTGGTGTTCCTGATTCAGTGTTCCCATCAGATGATGTGAACTACAGTACAATCATCTCCTTTCTTCAACCCTTGAATTAGGTCATTTAAAAATCAGCAGATCAAAACCTCGCTAAAATGGAAGCTCTAAAACGTACAGTGTAACCAATGCTTTTACAAACTGCCCAACATGTATGCATTAAGGCAAGACAGAACTGAAAATGTACTGCAATACTACAGATGATACAGTCACTCCTGTAACTATTTCACAGTTAAATCAGATTTTTTTTTCCTCCACCTCCCTTAAAATGACAGCACAAAGACAAAGAACGTAATCATCTCCTTGACAGAGATGACATTCAGTCTCTAGAAGATGCTGGAAGTGATCCAGTACAGGCAAAAAAAAAAAAAGTTCCATCAGAAGTGTGTGAAGATCATTCTTGTAATTAGGCTAAAATGAAACTTGGAAGAGTTAAAGACTAAAGATCCTACCAGGATCATCTGGAGGGAAGTGATAGCAGAACCATGAACTTCTGTAATTAGTAGCCTTGGAAGTTATCAGCAAAATGAGCTCAGATAAAAACACCTTATAAGAATATTTGTACCAATTATTTATTTTTTCCCCCAAAACACAAATTAATTAAAAAAAGGGAAAAAAGCAGATTTCTTTCTTTTTCTAGACCTGGATAGAAGAATTATCATTTTAAACAGGTAGCTTACAATCAGTGGGGAATAAACGAGCAGTCCAGGTTTCCTGACTGATCCATTCAGGGTGCGCTCAGTAGCTGTCTTTATCAAACAACTTTATTTACAACTCAGCATCATCCTGCAGTAAATCTGCATCTTCATCATCCAATAAAAGGTCAGCATCCATGACTTCATTCTCTTCCATGACATCACCCAGCTCCTGAACAACATCCTCATCAATGTCACCAACATTTTCAACATGTTTAACCAAACTCATGTGATCCAGAGGGATCAAACTATGTCCAACTGGCCCAGTAGTTCTCGCAATAGTGGCTGCCATTTCTGCTGCCACAGCAGCTTTCTGAGCCTTCTGCCTTTGCTGTTCTTCTTGTTGTCTGTGAGTCTTCATATGAGCATTGCGGCTTTTGATTTTGAAAAATACCCTAAATTTTAAAGGGGAAAAAAAAAAAAATCAGATAAAAATGCATTGCTTTTGATGAAGTGAGCCAAAAAAGACTCAACAACCTATCAGTACATTTGCTTCCTTGTCCTGAAATAGAAGTCAGTGAAGTCTGCAATGCCACAGTGAGAATTTCAGGGACAGACTAACAGATTTATACATCCTGACAGTATCAAAATGGCCTACTCAGACTCTGCCAGAGGTATTTTGTAGCTCCCACAGTTGCTTCAGTATCTCTGCGCATCCTAATTCTCCTGTACTTAGTTTCACTACAACCTTGCACAACAGGGAAAAGGTGAAGGAATCCCATGTTAGGATGGACAAACTCAAGCACAGAAACAGAGGAAGTTGCCAACTGTCACATGCAAGTCTGTGATGAAGCAGGAAGCTGGACTGTCAGATGTAGGGATTCTAGCAGGTAAATGGATTCGGGAAAACTGGAATAAATACTGCAGGGGAAACATCCAAAACATCATGCAAACCAATCTCTGAAGGTCCTGGTAGGAGGACATGTCATCTAAAGTGAAACTTCTTCTGAGACCATCAGAGCAAATTAAGAGTTTGTCACAACTCTATTAATCTGGAATACAAACAGACGGGTGTGATGCAATATTGCAGTCATATTCACTTACTTGCCACACTCCTTACAAGGAAAAATTGTTGTTGGGTCTGTTTCGCCGCTTGTTGTGCTGTGGGCAGGTGAACTCTTGATGGAGCAGTATCCGCTCTGCGTACCAGATTTCTGCTTAGTGCCTGGAATGGTGCATCGTGTTTTTGTCACCTGATTCGTACCTCCATGAATGCGAGCATGGCCGTTTAGCGCTTGTCGGGAACTGAATACCTGATGGGAATGGGGTGCAGGGAAGGAAAAAAGTAAGAACCAAAAAATACTGCACTGGGAACAGAAATTGCAGAAAGAAGTATGCCGAATGTGTTTTACAACAGAACAACTGTACATGTCTAATATGCACAGTCTACCTGGTCAAATGCTGCTTGCTCTCAGTTATATCCCATTAGCGTCAAAGAAACTTAGTCATAATAAACCAAACCTGTGAGCTAGCCTGTTACTATAGTTGTATAACAAAAAGGTAACCAAAGCTGTTACCATATAGTATTTCTAATTGATACATTTCAGAATTCGGTTTTACATATAGATCAGCATATTGCCTGTGTTTTGTGAGGTGGCAACAAAACCTCACCTTTGAGAGGTGGCAAGGAAAGTAATTTGTCCAAAGATATCTAGCAGATATCACTAGATATCTAGGAGATATCACAAGCCAGGAATAGCCTAAAACCCTGACTTCCAAAATCACGACTCACTAGCATACAACCCCCCCCCTTGCTATTAAAGATACCAAACACACACATACAGCGCCACAGTTTGGCATTTCACAGATGAAGGAGGACGAAGAAAGTGAAAGACTCTGAAGAGCAGGCAGATCTATAGGTCCAACAAGGGGGATAGTTGGTGGGTCAGGAGACTTCTGCATTTCCCTTTCTTCCTTTCTGTCTTCTTCAATCTCCTCATCTTCTTCTAACACTTCCTCTTCTCCACTTGTCTGAAATAGAACATTTAAGAAATACTAGAAATATGGTCAAAGACAGTACTGGATAGTAGGACATAGACGGTACTGGAACAGCGTGCCGCTTAGTCAAGTCTGCTTCCAGGTTTCAGTATTTTTCCCCCATCCTGAATGAACTTCTGGGTCTTGCTGGAACTACTATGCCTTAATAAAAAAGCTAAAGCTTCACTGCAGAGCTCAAAACAACCCCCCCTCTGTATTGCAGAGCTGTGGCTCCAAGAATCTACAGATGGCAAGGTGCAATACTCTTCCTCAGCTGTTAGAATAGCAATGTACACTCTATTCACAGTCAAATGAAACGACTTATTTAAAAAAACCCGAACAAACAAACAAACAAAAAATGCCCACATGTCCTAAGACTACTCAGACTACTGGTAATACAGACCTTGCACACCAAGAACTGCATTGCCAGTCTGTGTAAATGGTATTTGTACTACTAGAGCAGCCTTTAGGAACACACAGGCACAGGCATAATTGTCAGACATTTACCTGCTTCATTAGTAGCAAAAGCCAGACTATGGTTAGACTTAGACAACGCACTAGTCAAAACACTTTTATTCCATTACAATCCAGGAACACAAAAATCTTGGTGTAGCTGATGTCACAGAATGCTCCTCCAGAATATAGTTTAGTTAAGGAATGATTTTGGCTGGAAGAGACCTATGTCATCTAGTTCAACCTCCTCCTCAAAACAGGACAAAAATAAAAATTATCAAGTGTTAAACTTTCTCATATTCTTTTAGACTTACCAGGCATTCCTCTCTTTTTTTCTCTAAACGTGTTCTGTGTTTCCGTCCCAAACGCAAGATTTTCTTCCAGGTATAGTAGTATTCCACACATTGTGCAACCGTCTTAGACTTAACCTGTAGTTAAGTAATTGCAGAAATAGTCCAATATCAATTTTTTGCTTTCATTCAACATAATTTTAACACATTCCAAGAGGCAGGCTTTATTTCTCAAACATTCAAATGGAGGAAAAGAAAGACAGTTTGACTACAACGGGAATACTTTTGTAAAATTGAGGTTTTTTAGTTACTGTGTTTTAGTCAAATCTGTGTTGACTATATCAGCTTCAGTACAATTCTCTGGGACTCTCTAGAGTCTAGTCAGAAAATGACTGAGAAAATACTTTTGTAGCTCAAGGTACGATACCACCAAGAGATCTAGGAATTAAGACTTGGTTCCCATAAACCCAGATGTTTTTCAACATTTGAGCTAAGGTATTCTGCCCTGAGATGTATACACCTTGTCCTTTCTGCTTTGCAGCAAAACATGAAAATTAGGCCCAAACATGTTCTGTCTTTATTAACAGGTTTCAACACTTTCTGGCGCAAGACTCAATGCTAGTGACTCAGGTACCTTTTAACAAACTGCCAGAGAACACCTAGAGGATAGCAGAGTACCATACTTGTACCACACATGGAATGACATGACTTAGATTCCAGGTGTGAAAAGTTCTACATATTATAATACCAAGAGGAACCGATTTTATTTATTACCACTCCTATCGGTGTTCTTGTAACCACTGCTGGCTCTATACCTGCAATAAGCTGGTCTGGCATGGAGGGAAGATGATGGGGAAATGGAGAAAAAGCGATTAACAGAACAGAAATAACTTTACCATTTTCTGTACAAATATGAAATCCTTGCTGTAGGTGGACAGTGCCTCTTTGAACAGCCTCCTTTCTTGATGTGTCCATTTGTCAGACCCTTAAAAAAAGAATAAATTCATTATAAATGCTAAAAACCGACTACCTTTATGTTACTGTAGTATCTGAAACAAAAAAAGGGAAACCTCAAGCACATGCTAGCGATTGCTGCTACCCAAATACAAGTATGGCTGTACTGACTCAGACCTCAAGTCCATCTAACCAGTATTCAGTCTCCAGCAATGGTCACAGGCAGTTGCCCAAGAAACTGCCTGTGATCAGGGCAAGCAAATTCAATGCCTCTCCCTAATTTTTCCTAACCTCTGACCACTTTCAGCACAGGGGATTTCCTGAATCTGTTGCAATTTGCTTATTTAGTAACTATCCTTGTGAGTGCTGACCAACTCTTCCTTCCAACCAGTTAAAACTTCTTGCACACAAAACATGCTCTGCTAAGGAGTTTTCACAGATCAGTAGGCCCTCTGAATGAAGAGCCACCTCCTTTTCTTTGTTTCCTGGCTCACAGTAGCTTCCCTGGATGACCCTTTGTTCTTCAAGTGGAAGAGAAAGTGAATCCAATCTCGACCATCATCTCCATGCTATTCAGGATTCAATGTCCTTTTTGTCACTCCCACACCTTTGGTCATTACTGGTGTCCCTCTCTGAACATTTTCCAATACTAAAACATTCCTATAGGGATGAAGGGACCAGAAATGCACACAGTGGTCAACATATAAGCAATTCACAGACTCACACAGTGGCATCACCATGTTCACTATCCACATTTGACTTGGTTTTTTTTAGCTGTCGTAAAATACAGAGCTGATGCTTTCACAGAACTAGCATTATAATCCCAAGGTCTTGTTCTAATTGAGAAGTAACAGTATTGTATTGCTTATTCCCATATATGCCATTTTACATTCAAGTACACAGAAGTTCATAATTTTGTTCTCCAGACAACTCCTATAAGGTCCTTTTGCAGGTCTTCACTTGTATGGCTTGAGGTAAGACACACAAGTCCTCTGTGACAGAGGTCACAAGTAGAGATTGTAGCAATGTGCAGTGAGCACAAAGTGCTTTCTGGTCATTTAATGGAAGCTGTATATAAAACTTTCAAATATTGTTATTCTGTGTTTGCTTCACCACCCTAACTGGCCATGAAAATGTAAAATCAACATTTAAATTGAATTTGTGCTTCCTCAGTATTAGTCAAACAGAAGGAACAGAGGATTGCTCTACTGCATCAAAGCAGCGTTCTGTTCGTAAGAGTGGGCAGCATTACATACATTAAAGGAAGGATATGCAAGAAGCCATAAAGCAGATGCCTTTGAAATGACTTACATTATAAGAAGATTCTCCTTCAGTCTGTCTGAGAGTTTCTGAAATATCTAAAACTTTTATCGAAAGAAACCCCTAATTTTCCTGTCAATGTTACCATTCTTCATAGAAATGCTTGCCTCTGCACTGAATTCAATTAACTTGGGTTTGGCACCATGCATGGTATTGAACTCTACAGGTTACTTACGTCTATAAAAAAATATATAGATCTTTTTATTAACTGCAAGTGTTTTGCTTTTCAGTGTCAACTCCCAGGCTCACGAGCTTAGAGCAGGTATCTCACTGCTCCTTCATGTGCTGAAAACCACAAAATTAACTTTTCTGCAGCCTGTTTTCTGCAGGCTTTTCCAGTGCTTGATATAAGCATGCTTTAGTTATTTCCACAGAGATTTACACTAAAGCTCTCTTAAGCATCAGAGAAAGGCACTGGCTTCAAGCCACGAGTTTTATTTATTCTGTTATCACCCAAAGATCTTTTTGCTGACACACTGCCTTGCCATCGTTCCCACCCTGAACCAGCGTCATTCCCTTCTTACACAACTTGCCAGTCATTTGCATTTAGCTTCCCTTTGGGCAGGGGTAAATGAACTGATTCAGTCCAGGGGCCAAAATATAACTTTAAAAAGCATGACAACACCAAAGAAGAGATTTTAGTTTTTGACAAACCTCTCTAGTCATGCTCTCCTGCCTCCACCCCACCCTCCTGGAATGAAAAAAATATAGACTCACTTCCATGAAGTAATTTTATTGTACACCTACGGAGGATTCAGGCCTTACAGAGTTTCCCCAATAGCTGTGGTATTAGCAGAGACCCTTGTAAGATTATGCGGGTTAATTGAAAGTAACCTAATTAATAGAATAAATCCTGTGTAGGAAAAGAAACAGAAGAAAAGCTGTTTTTAACTCTGGTTGCTGGGAAACCGCTTTTGCTCTTGTTAGCTTGAGGGAGATATAGAGAACGTGTATAGAGAGAGATCTGCAATGCAGCAAGAAGGAATTTTGGACTTTGGAATACGGATACAATTTTAAAGCTGATCTTTACATTTAGACATTTATTCTACATTGTTTTACCTGCCATATTATTTATGCACTGATTAACTGACAATAAATATCTTCTACAAATGTGGGGGCTTTGGGCCCAACCTGTGGGTTTCAAGGGGGCTACACCTACACCCAGGGAGCCCCCCCTGAGCAGTGAGTGGCTCAAATCCATTACACAATGCCTATGCTGGGTCTGATCCACACCTATGGGAGTCCATACAAGAAGTTTCCAGACTGCCCAAATCACATTATTTTGGAGACCCTCTCTCTTACAATTCTCACTGCAGCAGAACTTCAGACCTCAGAAATTCCACTGTTCAAATGAAAACAATTCAAGTGTTTCCAACAGCGCTCCTCTTGTATTAGCTATGTGTTCCCCCTCTTTTCCCTAAAACACCATTCTGACAGATGGCAAAGTACTGGGACAGAAATATTAGGTTGTTGTTCCAAGCAGCCCTGGGTCAGCATGCCCAGCTCTCTTGGCACACAACAGAAAAGCCTCAAGTTTTACAACTTGCTTCCCTCACAAGCCAACAGATTTCAAACATGAGCTATTTGCTTGTGCCTTCATTCAAAGGCAATGCTACAGATGAGTTTAGATATTTATTGTCTGTGGTATCAGTTAATTCTCATGAGCCAGTGCCATGCTCTGTTTCAGTCTATTCCACCTTTAAATGTGGCGGTGCCTGAAAGCTGTGATTTCTGAGTGTGGAGCAGAAAGCTCAGAGGGTTAACCCAAACAAACGCCATTTGAAGTTGTATTAAGCTATTTGTGCACTAGATTGTGAGACATTTCCATATGCCTCAAGTGGCTGATTATCAACCACAAATAAGCTATTACTCAAGAGCTGCTGCATGGTGCTAGAGCATGGCTGCCAATATAAGTTGCAATCACACGTTGCATTCAAGAGCATCAGTAAATAATGCTTTGTCTTGTTATTTCATGGTACTTAAATCCAGACTGGTGAGCTTTAGTTTCATGCTGTGATAAGCAGAATCAAACTTCCTTTCCTGCTTAAGAAATAGGGATACACTGATGCCCACAGGTCTCAGTGTTAGTTAACAAGAAACAGTGTCATCTAACATGAAGGACTAAACAAAACAGTCTCTCCTGGCTCCTCCCTGCATCACAATAAAACACTTTCTGAAATTACTGTGAAGTTGCTTCAGTAAAGACTGTTCCTCCTCCTCTGCCACACAGGCAGAAATTTCTTATCTGCTCTGCTAATTAGATCGTTCACTGAGGATGAGGCTGCTGGGATCATCTTCCAGCTCTCCTGCCCTGCACTGTCTCACACATATGATCTAGTGTCTTCTCTTCAGACAAGAGACCCCGGTCAAAGTTCCTGGCCAACATCCTCCTTCTCCATCCACCCCCATGTCCACCCTTCGGACTGCAACAGAGCTGTTATCAACGGCACTAAGCATCTCCACCAGACAAGACTCAAAACCTGATCTTCACATTTATTCACTCTTGTTATCAGCTGCCATCAAACATGTTTCTGTTCTTGTTCTCAGGCCAAGGGGTTAAGGAGTTGCTTACAAAAGAGTCCCTGTTACTTGGGAGTATTTCCAGTGAACTGCTACAGCCAGGAAGTAGCTCGCTTCTAGTACTTACATCGCACAAGGACTGTAACTGGAAATGAGTAGATGACCCCAGACACTGTGACTGACTGACCACCAGAAGATTCTTGGCTTGTTTCCTGTTGAGCCTAAACTAGTAATAGAGTCTTGAATCTCTTACGTAAAACCCCATTCTGTGTGTTCAAGCAGTTGTTAGCCACTACGATGAATTAAGCAATAACATCGAGGGCTGCAGAGAAGAGACATTTGCTACCTATGCTTAGGTGACATAACTTGTCTAATGGCTTAAAACCACCTTCCTATTTCACAGGGCACTTCTGCTTCCTCACCAAAATGAGTTCTTGCTGTGTTCGTTAATGAAGTCATCATCCCAGACCTGTTTCTTTTTGGCTAGATCCATGCAAAGAGAGGCTCTGCATTCAGTACTAAGACACTAGTGAGAGTTACAACACTACTTCTTTGGAAGGATGCTTATGATTATCATATTTATTTATCACGCACCATCACCTCAGAAAAGGAATGCATGATGACAGACATTTACATACCAGAAAATTAAGACCTTACTGCTAGTAAATTATAATCTACGATAGCAGCAGTTTTAAAAGGAGATCGACAAATTAAATTTTCGTTTAAGAGAGGAAAAAAATTACTCAAGGCAGTTTTGAATCCGTAGAACCCTGCACAGCAACATGGATGCAAAGTTTCTGTACATTGTCAGTCTGGCAAAAAACTGCCAAACTTGTAACAAAAGTCTCTGGAAGTACCACTCGGCACATCACCTCTATTAGATGCTGCCATCCCTGCAACAGACAGCAGAGAGTGCAGCGCGATCCCACGCTCCAGCCTGGGATGCCAGCCTTGGACTCTAGATACCAACAGATAAGAGATCACAAGGAAACCTACCCGCGTAGTGGTAATTTGCCAAAGGATGACACTTCAATCTCACTGGCTTTCTCAACAGCAGCTTCTCAAGAGCAACCTAAATGAAAAAGCACGAAAAACAGAATTAGCAAATGCAGTCAGCTACTGCATTTAGGAGACTATTTGGTACAAGGATATGAATTAATTTGCTCTCTTTTTTCTTTTCTGTCATAGGAAATCACATCAAATTACTCCAAGGCCCATTAACACTGTACCTAATGCACACCTGTCCTGCTTTAATTAGCACAAATGTGGCTATTACTTAGCAACTTCCAGCTCTTCCCTCCCTTCTGCTTGCCACATACAAATATGTTTATAGTGTTTGATTTGATAGTGTTAATTAATACTAATATTTAATGGTTGGTTTGACAGCATTAATATTTATAGTGTGAAGTCTTTTAAAATATCTGTTTAGGTCAACATCTGTCAGGAATGACAGCAAGTATAGTTAATCCTCCTTTGGATCAGGGAGACAGATGATTTGTGGATCCCTAAAATTTTCCCCCTGACAATGCAGAACCCCCCCGTATAGAAAATTTCGCATCCTGACAGTAAGTTTCGTCACATGTCTCAGACCCCTCAGATACAGCTAACAGAGCCTAAGGAAACTGGGACACAAGCTAAAACACACTGTATTAGACAACCCTGTGAGATTCATTCCAGCCCTGTGTTCTGTCACGTTTTGTTTTAAATTGGCTTTCCAGGAACTGGTGCGGGGCCTTGTCTTTCCCTAACACTGGGCAAAATGGACATTTTGCCCTATTTCATAGCATTCTCATCACTAAACTAATGCAAATATTTGAAATGCATTATTTATATGAGAACTGTGTGCAATTACCTCACAGTTCTGAGCAAGTAAGTGGATGTGACTGCTGCTACAAAAAAGGGTTTTTATAAGGGCTAGAAGAGGGCTAAGTTTTCTGTGACCAAATATAAAGCTTGTGAAATATCAGGGCTGGAGCAAGCACTGGGAGACATTCAAAGCCCCAAGGCTATAAAGTAAGTAATCTTATCTATATGAAATATACAGTAAGCCTTCAGAGAGGCACTGCTTTGAAATTTAAATTTATTAAAGAATGAAAGGGAAAAGTCATTCCCAAAAAATGTTACAGGATGTTTAAAGCATCACCGCAAATCAATCAGAAATCTCTTTTTTATATAACCATATCTAAATCCATTTAATAAAGCATGCTAATTTATCTGCAGAAGAGGATCATATCTCCCTTTTCAGTTTCTTATCTTACCATAATATCTCCTTTCGCTTCAAAGAGAGAGTGCAAAGCATATTCTGAGTTAGTTCCTCCACCAGGTAACACACTGGAACAGCTCATGTTTAAAAGGTCTTCCACTGTCAGAAACAAGTTATCCTGTCAGTCAAACATCCAGAGCCAAGGATTCTGTAATGCCACTCAAAGACACTGTAGTTTGGGGCAGTAGCTTTCATACTCTCCCTCCCCAGCACCTCACCTCCTGGTTTTAGGATCACTCACCAAAAAAGGGGATGTGCTGGGATTTGCAGAGCACATCCTTGGTATGGGACAGGCTACTGCAGAGCCAAAGGCAGAAATCTGGCTGTGAGGCAGTGGCTTGCACAAGCCTGATGTTGCTGTGCCAAGAAGGCTCCAACCAACACAGAGAAACAGAAATGAACCGTGCTGGAAGCAGGAACAAACTCTGCTCAGGACTGGTGGAAGCCACTGAGCCCATCACATTTCCTCTCAGTTATGGTCACAGGACAGGCCCAGGAACCATCAGCTGCCTCTCATCTGTGACCTCTGACCTTACCAGGCAGTTCAGTATCCCCCCCCAAAAACCCACTTCCCAGCAAAACCACTTCACATCTTTACCCCTCGGCTGCCAGAAAGCAGTTCACCCAGACTTCACTTGAAGTACCACTATATAATGTTGTTACTTTGAACCTGTAATATGCAGTTCTGGTCTCTTGCTCTGCGTTCTCAGTAACTAATACTCTCTTGAATGTTTTGTAGAGTATACACATAAGAAATCAATGTGAAATTCTTTAACAGGCACAGGCTGATGT
Organism: Athene noctua; assembly: GCF_965140245.1. Taxonomy (NCBI): domain Eukaryota; kingdom Metazoa; phylum Chordata; class Aves; order Strigiformes; family Strigidae; genus Athene; species Athene noctua. The sequence continues at coordinate 102,731,605 of NC_134037.1, read as the reverse complement.
ATGAAATTCTAAAACAGCAAGTCATTGCACCTCTTTGTTGGAAGACTTTGTTCTCCAGTTCTGGCCATGGTTTCCAAACCAAAGTAGCCTTGTGTACATCCTTCTCCATTAGCATTCTGTCCTGCAGCTCAGGAATATCAGCCTGAAACCTGGACCCGATATTGATTCGTCTATGAAGACAAATAGATAAGTATTCAACTACACAATATGCAGAAAAAACAGAAGTCACATTAGGGTTCAATGCTTGTTTCCAGCAAAACTTTTATTACACTGGAGCGGCAGGAAATTGTGTCAGATTGCTTTACGCAACGCTTTGCTCTCAGTGGGATAAGTGTCTTGAATATTAGAGAGAACCAACCTCTTGGGACGAAACAAAAATTTCAATACACAATTTAAACTATATCGAGACATCATACCTTATGGAGAGGCCAAGCTAGCCTGTATGTGTGCTAACTAGCAAAGAGGCTAGATGCCAGAAACAGTAAGTTTCTATTCTATAAAGAAAGGCACTCTTCAGCAGAGAGCAGAAAGAGATGTTACTGCTGAGGGACAACCCTGTTTGCAGTCTGGAACCTATCAGGTAACACCTCCCCAAAGCTCCACAGTTTTTGTATGTGTGTGTATATATATATATATATATGTGTATATATATATATACACACACACACACACGTAAAAACAAAAGTACTGGATCAGCATACGTTTTCCTCACAGCCCTCTTCCCAGCCATCACAAACTCTTGATTCATCTTCAGTGGCTCTCACCAAGCCTCTCCTAGTATTTTTGAGCCATAACATCTCCTAGAGCCATTCTGCTCCCAATGTCCTCAGCCACCACGCAGAGCAACCTTAAACGCATCCAGTTCAACATGATTTCAGGCAGCTGAACACTATCTGCCCAGTATGAAGCACTTCAGACCACATGCTCTAGGCTGGAGCTAGTCTATGAAAGCAGTGACAAAAACAGTGTTTTTCTTACGGTTCAACAGTCTGTTCTCCAGGCCCGGGTGTCACTGGAATGACACTTCCATCAATACTATCTGAAACAGAGATTGAAGTTTGAGTTTAAAAAGGGTATTTTGGCAACAACCATATATCACTGCTGATGCTCCACCTCCCAGGCTGCATTGCCATCTCCCTATTAACATCTACATTACTCCAAGTCTATTAAGTGAAAATTACCCTTCATCAATACTTAGACAGAAACAGTCTAAATTGTTATAGGTAACAAAAATGTTCTACCTTGCAGAGGTTTCTACTGCCCTGATCATCTATGATTAGTCACGTTGTCTTGTGAAGCACTGAACAACAGATACTTAAAATGAACCCCATGTCTCAAATCAGGTCTTTTCCCTGCACTTCAGAAGGCCCAGATGTAACAAGAGGCATGGTGATCCTTGAGGCAGACGACATTGAAAGGTCACAGCCTTACTTGCTAGTTAGGCTCCTCTATTCACTTCATGCTTTAACACCACCTCTACAAAATCCACAGCAAAAACCCTGACAAAGATGGACTTTTCTTGTGAGGCAGCAGAACTAGCCATGCATGTGAGCACACAAAATTCATCAATGAGAGGACAGCAGTATTTACTACGTACTGCCACTCTGTCAATGTAATACTTACTAGACCGACACAGGAGCACCCGTGGAGTAGGTGTCAGTGGAGTAAGTGGCAGCTGAGCGTGCGAGGTGCTATGAGATGATGTGATAACACTGCTGAAGAGACCAGACCCTTGCCGAACTGGACTAAGCATCGGTGGCGGAGTGTAAGGGGGGAGCTCATGCGTCCGGTCTAGCAGATGATCTCCGAGGACACGGGGAGAGCGAAGCTGACTCTGGTACAGAGTGGCACCAGAGTGGGACATGCTGAAGTTGAAGGAAGGAGGAGGTATGAAGAGAGGTTCGGGTCTGTGCCGATACTTCTTCTTGTCCTGCAATGGCTTGAAGTTTTCCTCCAATTTTACAGCACTTTGATGAGGTTTTTTGTTAATTTCCTAAATGAAAACATGCACAACTTTAATGTTTAGGGATGCTTAAATGTGGTTTGCACACAGTCTCCTACAGCTTAGGGCAACAGCCACAGAAAAGCTGTTACCACTAGGCAGTTATTCAGATACCACCATAATAAGCCTGGTCAGTACAGTATCTAGTGCTACACAGAAACCTCAGGGGAGTGAGAAAAACCAGGACAAATTATCCTCACCTCCCTCAGGAAGCCCTCTGGGTCAAGGTAGGGCTGAGCCACAGGCACAGGCATGGAGAGGCTGCTGCCAGCTTTTGAAGGTGCAGGGAATGGCTCTCCCAGGCCATGAGCCTCCCCACACCCTTCTCCAGCTCCACATGAACACACTGGGCACTTCTATTTGCACTGAACACATACAGGCTGTTGGGAGTTACTTCATTACCCCATCACAGTTTATTATAAACTTTATGTGAGATGTTTTCCAATGCATTTATTTTGTTTGACTAGGAAGGACTCATGAGCTCAGTTAAATTACTGCAGTACTCAGAAGCAGGAAAGGAAGAAAAATGTAATAAATTCAAATTCTTTGCCTCTTATCACTACATTCCCATCAGCTTGAGTACAGTCCAGCTGCAACAAATCTTGAACTTAACTCTCTCCTCTTTCCTTGGAGGGGAAAAAAAAAAAAAAAAAAGTAGTAGATGACCATTTGGGAAATTCACACACTGTAACATGCCTAGAATTGCACAGAATTCATGCAAAGCTGGAATCTGGATTTCTGGGGGGTGGGGGTGAGGTGGGAAGAAACAGGTTCTCAGGTTGTGCTTTAAGAACACACAGAAGCTGGTAAGTGAACACAGTATTAAATATACTGCTTTCAGGTGTTCAGATTATAGATCATCTTTAGGATAAACTTGGAAAGCGGAAGAAAAGTTCTGACAGATAGGGTTACTCCAGAATGTCTGCCTCATCTGGTAAATTTTACTACTACATAAAGTAAATTACTACAATGTATGTTTAGACACCATACAGCTTTACACCATGGGTGGTTCTTGAGAATCACATTCGCCCAATAAAAATCATGTTAAAGAAGCATTAGCACTGTCACCCTTTATCCCTTATGTTAATATGTTCCAGCTTGTGGAAATGTTTTTGATTACAAAGGTCCTGTCCTCTGTTAGATCATGGCTGTATCCTCTCCAACAGCTGTTGACGTTTTTCTCTCCAAAAAAACTGAGTTTTGGACGAGTTTTTCTTTTGCAGAAAAAAAAAGAAAAAAAAGCAGCTTCACAGATAACTTTGTTCATAATGGACATTCAGAAGAGTGACGGTTACCTGTAACCACAGATATAGTCCATCACAATGGTGAACATTTAGTGTTCAAAAGGAGAACGGGGAAAAAAGCCTAAACTCAAGAGAGAAAAAAACAAAAAACCCCACCCCAAAACCTAAAAAACCCCAGAAGTTCCAAGTCCTTGACTAAGGGCTCATTTTGTTCTGGTCTTTGAATGTGAAGGAGCTGGTAGTCCTTTCTCACTAGTTTAAAGTAAACTAACCAACGAAGGCAACATCTTAAAAGTCCTATATGCCTCCATCTCCTATGCTGCTTCACCTACAGTATACCTTAGCCTCAGTGTGGTTATACCAACATTACTTTCAAAAAAGATCACACTGAATATTAAAAGATGTCCATGGGCTCTCAATGCAGAATCACCCTAATACTTTTCTGAAGCTCCAGGAACTGACTCCCCATTATCCAAGTTTCAATGCATCCTTGTGGGCCCTGCTGCCACACCATGACAGATCCGCTCTGGGTAGATCCTAATGGACCTCACTTGACTGCTAGTTTCAGCTCACCATCCTGTAGCCTGGCTGAATACTTAGTTTCCTTCTGCTGTTTGATTTTACTGGTTCCATGAGCTTTGTGGGAGCTGCTCTGGACAGCTCATAGCACAATATAAATAAATGCAACAGTTCCAGTTCTTTAGTATTGAAAGTCTCTAGTGGGACAATCTCTTCACAGAAAAGGGAACTGTAGATCTTCCGATCTCTGAGCGTTTCCAATGCTGCTGCTTATATAAAAGATAGGATCCAGAGAGGAAACTGCGCAAGTTTAGTTTGCTTGAGCAATAACAAAGAGTGCAAGCATAATTTTGAGTGAATGAATGTGCATTTAGCCAAACGCTGGCAGATTTAATCACAGTCACTTTACATACGTTGCAGAAATACACAAGCCCAAGCCACCTACTCTGGTGTCTCTAGAGAAGATCTCCCACTCAGAGCTCAAGGATTGAGAAAAGACTGTCCCTTTTCTCTCAAGAAACTAGAAATAGAAAAGAAAAATTGTACTGCTGAGTTAGAAGCTAAGTATTGTGAGATCCTGGCTTTCACAGTAAAGGAGAAGTTTATGTGTAAAACCTCTGTCTGAAAGGAAAAGAGTAAAAGATTTTATATATATTTAAAATTAGTGCATATGTCTGAGTGAAGGGTTGGGGTGGGGGGGTGTGATAAACACAAAAATATCATAAGGAGCCACCCACAATGGTATAATGCTGTCCTCTTGTTTGGCCATCAGCTTTGGGAGGAGAAGGGAAAAAAAAATAAAAATCACAAGAGTATTTCTCTGCATTATACAGATAATACCATATACACGTGCACTCCCCAGTAATCTCTTATCATGGCGTACTCTGCAAGCATGGATTTGAAGGAACAAGCAGCATCTATTCCTACACTGGAACATGAAATAAATACTGCTTGCTCCAGGACTCTTCTAGGAAAACAATAAAGAGCATTCTCACATCTCACTCAAGCATTCAATTCCTCATGCCTGACAATTTCAGTTTTATGAGTGAAATAAAAGCACTAAGCTATTTTTCCTACATCAGAATTCTCAGTGATTAACCCTTAGATCTGATGCATGCAGATAAAAAGGGAAAAATGACTTCATTGCAAAACTCTCAGTCGGCAAGCTTCATAGTGGCTTAGAGCACACACTGTAAGCACTGCACAGTGTCCTCCTATCTTCAGCTGAAATGAGAAGCACATATATCTGACTTTGAAAAACAGGAAGAAATAAAACTGCTGAATTTAAGCAATAACATAAAAACAAAGCAGCCTGAAAAGGAAAAACAAAAACAGTAAAAAGATACTAAATCCCTTTGTTCTAGTGGGATAAAAGAATATCACATTCCAATTTCAAATTATTTATTTTCAACTGAGGTCTTGATTCCCCAGCAAAGGGAAAATTCATGTTTTCAGTTGACTAAGGAAGAAATGCTGTGATGCTACAGGCCTTTTTTGTTTATTAGGCATCATTAAGATTCCAGAAAATATTCTAAAATATGGACATTTTAGAAAGTAGTAGCACTATAAGCAAAGGGATTTAACAAGCACAGCACAGTTAGTTGCAAGAAAGGCAGCACTCACAGAGGATGAGCAGGGGTTGGCCACTTTTGGACTGCACGGTGGAGAGTAAGTCATCTTCACGAGAACGGGCATCTCATCATCTGACACAGAGTTGGCAGGCTTGTCTTTGACTGTGGCAGTGCTGGCAGAGGGCTGCGTGCTGGGCTCAGGTGACAGAAGCTTTACAGGGACAGACACTGGCATGACGATGGGTGCGAGGCTATCCACCTCTTTAGGCAGCGGCTGCTGTGGTGGTTTCTCTCCTTCATCCTGTACAGACAATTAAAGGCTTTCAGCCCAAGTGAGGGAGGACTACTTCTGGATTGATACACTAGGCAACGTATGCACCGTGGCTGAAAAGAAGTGGCCAGGGTTACAAAACACAACAGCGTTGCTTCCTGGACTCTATTTGCCTTGAACAAAGTTGGCAGATTACTTATGACTCCTACATAGGATTCGGCCTCAGTGATAAGTAACCACATTAAGCATCTTCGTAAGATAACTTGTGGAGGGTGGGGGGAAAGGGGGGGGGGAGATAAACACGTGCTCTTTTTGTCACTATAAAGACAGAATTCTCCATCACCCACCTAAAAAAAGAAGACACAGATGGTACAATTTTGTTAGCTCTTTGCCTTTCTGTGATATTCCTCATTAGGCCAGAAATTCTCAAATATCAGGACAGAGAAAGACTGACTGACGGGGCAAGTTATTTTTATGCAGAACAATTCAAACCCACATTTTTGGTTTAGTATTTGTTGATACCTATAGAAATAAAACACTTGGGAAGAAAGCTGTCAAAGATTCAACAATCCTGCTCCTTCAATTAAAGCCTGGGAAGGCTTCCAATAAACAACCCTTAGTCATCCAAGTAGTCCAAATGAAAATAAGGAAGACTTGATGTTCCTGATATTTCTAATATAATAAACAAACATGAGGGGGAAAAAATTTATACACTCCTGACACAACTTGGTAGGGTGTTATTGTAACGTACAGAGAGGGACAAATGCTGTTCTGTCCTCCACCACTGCCTCTGATTTTAAAGCAAGACTTCTGGTCTACGAACCAGTAGAACTATGTGCGTTTCTATTTACAGGGGGTATGACATAACAAAACAGCGCTGAGATGAACAAGTTTTGACAGCAAAGCAAAGCATGGCAAAGCAAGCAAACATCAACATGGAAAGGAGAGAGCCAAATACTGAAGAAAAATTAACTGCTACCTGTTTGAAGTTAGGAGATGCTCTCACTCCTCCATGTGACCTCATGTGACCATTTAGAGCAGGCAAACTCTTAAACTCCTTCAAGCATATTGAACACATTAGCTTGTTCTTCGCATCAGCTCTCTCAGGAAGTGTTTCTCTGTTCTGCCCACTATTTTTATTTTCATTTTTTTTTAGCATGGAACAGAAGAAGAGACATTAGTTTGGCATGTTCCCCTTGTTGCAGAGGAAGCTTTTTAGTCAAGGAAGTCAATAAAATTTTACAGCTAGATGGTTATGAAGCCACAAATAGGCATGGGGTGAGTGCTGTGGAATATGTGGGCAATAACCTAGATAACTGCTCCCAAGATGGGGGGAAGGAAAGTTTTGAGTAGGACACACTCATCAAAACATGACCCGTGGTATGGAAAAGGCTGAGAACAGCAAGATCTATAGACAGACCTGTATTTCCCCACTCATGATAGCAGTTAGCAAGTACTTGGACACAATGCCCCTACTTATGGTAGACAACCTGCTGGAGGACACCTCAGCCCTTCAGAGGTGAGACCTTAAGAAAAACAGAAAATCCTTGTTGCCAAAAGATACAAATCCAAACCACACATCGTCCACTCTCTTGCAAAGGCAACACCTAGAGCACACTGCTCTCCTGCTTTTGCCTTTTTTTGTGGTTTTCTTTTTCTTTTTTTGAAAGACAAAGCATTTCTTTGTTGGTGGTGAGGGAGGGTGAAAAATCACACTAACTTAAATTCACAAAGCACAAAACTAAATATGTTTCTGGAAGAGCAACAACTATTACCTACCCAAAACGCATTCCCCTCCCTCTGAACTGCAGCACTCCTTTGTATTTCCCATGTTTAAATTTTTAATTTAAAGACAAATTAAAGGGGAAAAAATAAAAAATAAAAAAAATCTTTTAAAAATACCTTTGTTCTGGGGACAGTGGCTGCAGTCTGCTATCTGACAGTTGCACCTGCTATCAAAGGAGAGGGGAAAAGAGGGGAAAAAAGAGAAAATAATTTTTCAGGAAATAATAACGCATAAATTAAGGTCTTCACAGCATTATGCTTGCATTTTGCATATGATTTTACTAATATTAAAAGCCTTTGAGTTGAGAGCTTTACATGTATCTACCAAATCAGTGCCATCTGTGAGCACAACTAGTGCAAGTTTCCTCACACATACATGCTGTTTGAAGCCTTTGCTCTGACCCAGAAGTATTACTTTCGGAAACAGGGAGTTCACTAACTCCTCCTGAGCAACCGAGCCCTCAGGTGAAAAATTAGCAAACGCACTTTGTTGTAACCAAATGCCTCCTCACCAGAAACTGAGGCAGAACTTGCCAAGGCCTCTCGTGAGGGAAGCAGCAGCCCTGCAGCAGCAGTAGCTCTGTGCTGCCGCCAGCCTGGCCCAAAGCCAGCCCAGTGATGTAGACAGAATTCTGTTAGCACAGGTCCCCAAAACATCCCAGCGACACCCACTGCTCACATCCTAATCTTCTGGCTCTCCTGCAACTGTTTTGTTTCCACACCTCACTACTCTTCTGCAACACAAATCTGCCTGAGCACAGACCTAAAATTACCTACCTGAGGCCACGCAGCGCTGGGAGAGTCTTGCTGAGAACTTTTGTTGTTCAGATGAACTCCCGAGGGCGGCAAAAGTGTTCGATGAGGGACAGCATTACCTGCAGAATTAATCTCCTGCCGTGCAGGATCCTCCGCAGTCTCTGGTGGAGTGAGGCCAACATGGGAGTTCAGAGATGGTGCCCTGCCCTCACTCGGGTATTGCTTCTGCTGATCTTGCTGCTGCTGCAGCAAACTCTGCGGGTACAAGTGCCTGTACTGTTCATGGGGATCTTGGTAGCAATATTGAGGCACTGCTCCCAACTGGATAAGCTGCACAGGATGACTTGGATCCTGAGAGTACTGATGTGGTTCATGCATAGTCTTTGGATCGGGTTCCCTGTGATATGGAGGAAGTGGCAATTGCATCTGTTGCTGCTGTTGCTGTAACTGCTGCATGACAGGTTGCGTTTGGTAATACTGAGCTATTTGCATTGGACACTGCCGCTGCTGCTGCTGCCGAGTTGGCTGTTGCTGCTGGATCTCCTGTATCGCGAGCCGCTGATGTCCCTGCTGTGGCTGAGCGTAGTATTGAGTCTGCTGCAAGTGCTGCATCTGTTGTGGTAAGAGCTGCTGGGACTGCATTTGCTGAACGTGCGTCTGTCCTTGCTGAAACGCAGAATGCATCTGCATTTGCGATAAATGCTGCTGGTAATCATAGTACAACTGTTGGTGCTGCATGACTTGCATTTGTTGCTTTTGCTGTGTGCTTGCAAAATTCTGGTGCGTTTGCTGTGGCAGTGGTTGGTATCTTTGTACACTGGAAGTTACAGGCTGTTGCTCAACTGCTGGCTTCTGGGATAGCAGCTGCCTGAGTGCACTATCACCAGAATTATCCACCATTGAAGACTCGGTGTGCAAAACCTGAGCCATGTTGTTGACTTGAATTCTCAGATTTTGGTTAGCAAATACTTGTGTAAAGGAGTCCAATTTATGCAGGACCCCACTGGTAATTTTTTGTGATCGATTTTCACTGGGTTGAGAGTAAGAATATTGGTATCCATCATGGGACTCCCCTTGCCCGAGGGGGCTCCACATTGCGCTTTGATTATTCAAATTGTTCCTCACTGGGATGTGGTTTCCTGAGCCAGAATGTGTCCAGCTGGTTTGTCTAGATGTATCCATTGACCCAAGACTTTTTGAACCTACAGGCAAAGCTATACTGTCTCTTGAATCTTGGGGAAACTGGGGGGAGAGAGGGGATGCCTGGGCAGCATCCATAACAGATGTCCCATAGCTATGATTTAGAGATGGAAGGGAGTTCATTTGGTGTTGTTGGTAGTATAAGTTCTCATTGCTGTTGGCAGTATGGTTAGTTTTATACAATTGCTGGTCCCCCATTTTTGGTCACTTCTGTTCCAAACTTACAGGCACACAAACCATTGAAATCTCTATGAACCCTGAGATAGCTGAGGGGAAGGGGGGGGAGGGGGGAAGGGGAGGGGGAGGGAGGGAACGAAGCTAGAATTACTTATAATTCAGCATGTCCATGTGCATCACAAGGACTAAGATCTCCTCCAGTCTGTCAGCAATTCCAATCTCAGACTCGATGTTGCTTCACATCTTCAATAAATGGACCACAGCACAAATTCTACACAGATCAACAGGTTCAGCGTGCCAGGCACCTGCAGAGTGAGAGAAAGACAAGGTAAGTGCTGGCTCTCTGCATAAACTGTTAACTACCTCAAAGGAAACTGTAAAATCTCCTAGTTTGAAATACATAATCAGATGCAAAATTGTACCAGCTGGGCTATTCCAGAGCAGTTAGATTACTTCAGCTCATCCCATTATCCTGCCCTCATCTCTAGTGCTCTGATAAAAATCATTCTGCCAAACCAATAAAGGCTTATTCTTCAAAACTGTGTACGAACATTCAAGCAGTTTTAGCTGGCCACATATTGTTCTCTCATGAATAGTTTTAGCCAGACAGTTGACTATCAATCCAAGTCACTTTCCCAGTGCTACAGCCTTCTTGTCAGAAGCAACACACCCATTTAATAACACAAAATAAAGTACTGTGGACACCACAGCTGCCTCCACAAAGGCCTGAAAAGGCAGGTAAAAGAAAACCACAGCTTTGAACAAAGCTGATCATACTTTGATATCAGCATCTAAAAGAATATACAGAAAAGTTAACTGCAATCTGGGATTTGCACAGAGCCTTCCACAGCTTCTCACAACTTCCAGGGTATCTACCAAAGGTGTCCACTGGTGGTATGAAAATAGAGCCTCATTGAAGAATAAGACACAATACTAATGCTCATTGCTATGACAAATTAAAAAAAAAAAAAAAAATTAAAATTACAAGCACAGTTACCCAACTGCATCTGTGCATGTAGATTTGCTTGCTACATCAATGTGTAATCTAATAAATGCTAAGATCAAGCCAGTCCGTGGAAATCTTTTCTGATCACTCACATCAGGAGTGCTGAACTCCAATTTGTGTTCAGTCTCTCACCCTTCCTGGTTCACTTTGCATTATTTTAACGGACTAATTTATACTGAATGCAACCTTTTATCATTTTTACTGTATGAACTGTAATTCAAAGTAACACTTTACAGATGTCTTCACTGTTTTCAATGAATAAAACAAAATACACAGGCATATTATAGGGTTGTTTTACTGTTCAACAGAATGAAGCAATCACTGTCTACAATCACACATATGCATAGAGGAGCAGTATGCCTACACACATATAAATACATTTTAACATAAAAGTCGATTCTGAACTTTAACAAGAGCACAAAGATATTAGACCACAGCCTTAACTCTGCCTGCTTCACATCTGCCTTTCTAAATGTAATGCTTTCCACCAAAGACTCCTGCATGCTGACGTCCTTACCTTTTAAACTTAAGAGAATCCTTGATCTAGATGGATAAATGTGAAGTCACTGATGGAGAAAATTTTAACCATTGCCAGATGCATATTAACGAGGTCTGTGCTAGCAACAGCAAATAAGGATAATACATAGCTGCAGGCAGAAAAAAACCCTTTTCCGTTCTAGCATAATGTATGACAGAAAACCATAGCTCCCAATGAAGAGGGCTTTCAGTGTGTACAGTTTTTGTGTAAACCATCTGCAGCCATTAGCATGTAACATTTTCACGTGACAAATAATGGCTAAGAATAATCGCAAGTTTATTTCCCTTTTCCAGAAATATACATTGCTTCATAGTTTCTCTGAACACCCTCCCTTCCAGATTTTTATAGCTGCACAATTAAAAAAAGATAGGAGTCAACAATGAATTGTTGGGCTGCCAACAAGACTTTTCAGCTACAATCCAACTTCAAAGCCTTCCTATTAAAAATTATGAGGGAAACTAAACAAAGCCTCCACAAAACATTCAAAGGGCATAAAAATAAACACTGTGTGATATTTCACACTGAAAGGCCATCACCTTTTAGAGGAAGAGGGGGATCCTACACAGGAATATATATCTCTTCTTATGCTTGCCAAGTTAAGAAAGTTCAGCTGACATGCTCTCAACACATCTTCCTATGAAAACAGGGCACTATTGTATCTGTCAACACACCTTTTGTATAGGAGGTATGTCCCATTTCACCTATTTACAACATTTACAACGTTCCTTGGTTTTGGCCCTTCTTTTTAAAGTTTGAAGTGACAAGTATTAGTCAAAGGATGACAAAAACCAGTAATACAAACCAGTGAATAAATATCTCCAGAAGACAATTAAAAGACCACAAGAATTTCAGGAGTCAGGACAGTAAGAGCACTTATTCTTAAGGCAGCAAAACCCATTATTTCAGTATAAAAATGAATCAAGCAACCAGCCAGGCCCCTGACTCCCTATGCTTCTCACAAGCAGAAGCACCATGGTGGCAGATGGTACTGTCTGTACCAGCAGCCACAGCTAGTTTTGTGGTCACCAGAGAAAATGTCAGCCCTTGGACATGCACCAAATTCCACTTACTGCACCCTTTCACCTAGGGGTTACCTCTCATAGTTCTCAAGGTACTGGAAAAGAGTCAAGAAGGTTTTATATCCGAGACATTAGCACAAACCTCTCTTCCCCTCTCAGAAGGAAAAAAAAAAAAAAAACACAAAACCAAAAGCAATTCACAGAAATTTCATCTCCAGCAGCTCCAGCATCCCTAACACAACTCCAGTTTGGGAGTTGGGGCATACTGCTGTTAGGTAGATTACAGAGTTATCACCACAGTTACACAGAAATATTTGTAAAAATCTGAAAAGATTATAATGGAATATTATATTAAAATACCAATCAAATCACAAAAGGACTGGAAAGTTCAGTCACTGAGAATCACATTTGAAAAAGTTTGCATTGTTTTCAAGCACCCATTCCACCCTCCCCCCCCCCGCCAACGAAAAAGAAAAAGCAAAAAGAAAGATGAAAACATTCTTTCCAGAAAGCATCACTGATCTGGAGGGAGAAAAGTGCAAATGTTTAAACAGCATTGTTATTCTACCTTCAGGTAACACAGAAAAAAACCAGACAGGCACACTGATAAAAGCATGATCAGTAATAAACCAGTCCCTTAGATACCAGATTTTCTTTTAGTACTTGAACAGGTTTAAATTCAAGGGCTTGATGCTGTATATACTGAGCATTTGCTATCAGCTTTAACAAAATGCTAACAGTATACATTTCTCGTCGGATTAAAATCTAACAGAGTATTTCAGTGCTGTACACAACATCATTAAGGCTTTAGGGACACCAGAGTTAATCTCCAGCCAACTAAGAAGCCATTGGCAACGTACTGAGTGACTTCTATTTCTTCCAATGATAGAAAGAAAAGGGTGCTTTTTTCTCCTTTTTGTTTAGCAATTCTGCTTAAACACCCATCACTGCAATTTATCACAACTCTAACTACTAAATGGTTAAATCAAACTAAAAGCAGCAGGAGTTTTAAAGCAACAATGGTTCTGCAGTTCTGTGCTGCTTTTTTTTCCCAACAGTCATTTATGCTACTTAACCTATTACATTTCTGACATTACAGATATATCCCAATTATGCAATCATTACAAAGAAACATGAAAACAAATGCAAGAGGACAGAAATATTTCTGTATACTGCCTAGAAAGAGAAATACCCTACTTAAGTTTATGGATGGAATCTAGACTCTAATGGGAGTTCAATTGATTTCAACAGAGAAAAGGTTTTGCTCCAACTCTTCTCTCATCATTTCAGTGTGGTCCCCTGCAACTTGCACAGGTCCCTTCTCTACACTGAAAGCCAGGGACATGCCAAGCTGGCTGAAATGCCTTTAACACACTCCAACTGTCTATGTCTTCAAACACAAGCAACTGTAAGGCAATATAAGCAGTAGTCTCTCCTGGAAGCAAGCCGTAACTTAATTCTGGTAAACATGAAATGGAAGAATATTCCAGCATTATCAGTCTTCAATAAAGGTGATCTGATTTTCCTCCTTCATAAACTATATCACTGGAGAGTCAGAAGAACTCAGAGAGACAAGCAGTGAAATATAATGGAGATGGTAGTTCCAACATAAAAAACCCACTCCCAGCTCCATCACACACCACAGAAGCTAAAACATGCAGAATTTTTCAACGCTAGTAAACCACAGATCAAGCCACAGTCATGCTATCAAACTGTCTAAATCCACATGAATTTCAGAGCAAGATATCCACTCCAAATAAGTTGGTGCATAAAAGTTGGGGTGGGTGTGGGCTGCAAAACCAGGACTGAATGCCAGCCAGTGCCAGTTTCAGAACTGAGTTAATGGAGAGGGATGACAAAAGACTGTAGGAGAGCAGATGCTGAAGGAAGCACACTCATTAAAAAGCCATAAAGTTATTACAGCACTGATCTAAGCCGTCTCAGTAGGTTGCATAGCTGGGTATCAAAAGGGAATTGGATCCTATGGTTTTTCCAACTTATTTAAAGATTTTCAGCTGTCACTTTACACAAAAATCTACTTGCTTTTGTAGATTAGTTACTAGTCAGCCTGAAAAAAGATTACTGGATATGATGCCAGATGCAAAAAAACCCTCCACGTTCAACCAGCTTCTGCAGGTCAGAGCACTTGCAGCTACTCATAAGCAACAGTATCAGCAGATGCTCATTTGCTGGGGCACCATCCCTCCTCATGTTTCTCCCTCTAGGACAGCAACACGTCAGTTAAAGCAAGTTTAACCACCACCCTTAGCAGTCTAAACTGTTTTTTATAACACTTAACTCAAGGCATGCCTGCTTACAGAAATGTGTCATTGCTGTGTTCTCCTAACACTGCAGACACATTTCAGTCGTGCCTTACCGTCCTTCAGTCGCATAGGCTGAGACAGAGCTTTCTCAAGTGGCTGTCTTTTGCTATTAGAATATAAGCTTCTTTTTTAACTGTGGGTAAGATGAAATCCAGAAGTTCTCTGTTCCCTTCCTTCCTTTCAAACCCTCCCCCCCTTAGCTTCAATAGCAACAAACCAGGATTTATCCTATTCAATTTTTAGTGGTTTTTTTTATGAGAATGTTTGTATTGGCCTGTTTTGTTATTCAGAACTGTGAGATCTTCTGCTAAGCTATTCCTAAATCAAGACAGCTATCATTCACATCATCTTGCTCTCTGATTTCTTGTAGGACAGACACAGGAATATACAGCAGTTCCTTCCCTGATAGCCTCCATTCTGCTAACACTGATGCCACCAGCAGTCCCTGCTACATGGGCTGACTATAACCCGGTCTTTAAGCGATAGCACAGACAGGCATGATTTTCAGCTGGGCACTACCAACGTACAAGCACCACCAAGAACCCACAGAGAAGAGCAGCTTTAAAAACCAAGAGCGCCCTACCTAAGAACAGACGCACCTGCATTACTCAAACCCAGCTCTCAGGAGCAAAGCTGGCACTACCTCGACATCTTCAGATGTGACGACTGCGGTACTGCTGGATGGCTGAAAAGCACAGAATTGGGAGAGGAAGAGTGGCATATTTCAGAGACCTCTGTACTCTTACAGGCTGCTTAGATACTAGGTTTGCCTCTAACTCTTTGTGTAGCCACAGTTCAAGACCCAGCTCCAGTTTTTTTGGCACAGGAAATAAGCATGTGAAAAAAAGCAACACAGCACTGAAACAGAATGAATAATTTCTAACGCCAAGCACAGTGGATGCGTGAACTAGACAGAAGGGGAAAGAGTGGTGAGAAGATAATTCAAAGATCTACCTTTATTTTTTTTCCTAAATTATCTGTAGAAACCTTGAAGACATCTGATATAGCAATAAAGAGAGACAGAGACTGAAAACAAGGGTGAAAAGGTATCAGGATCATGGCTATTTTGGTTAGAACAGACACCAACATAGCAATATGGATTTCAAGGACCAACAATAATTTTATACAGAATATTTTATTACTCAAGGACAAATGCTTATAGGGCCGAAAACATTTTCATCCCAATCCTGGATACAACTGCTTGTATGTTTTCTACTCCACTTCAATTTTGGCTTTCTTTGAATGGCAGAGATCTCAAATCTGAGCCCATGTCCGCATACAAACAAACCCCAAGGCTGGCATTACTCAGCAAAATCACAACAAAAACCCCACTTCAGTATATGAGAACATAAGCAAATCAAATCATTGCAAAAGTGAAAAGAGGATGGGAAGGAAGCAAAATATTTAGTACGCTGATTTTATAGCAAGCATAGTAAGAAAGCTATACACTCTTAAAACAGACGGGGAAAAACAGATTAGCTGCTTTTTAATATTAATGCCAGTAATTCTTCAACAGTTGCACAAATCCTTCAAAAATTATCATTCCTTTTGCAGCTGAGCTCCTTCTGCAGTGCAGTTGGAAAGGCTGCTGAGTCTCATGTGGCTGCTCATTTAAACTGTTCCCATTTCCACTCTTAAGAGAGACTAGAATGTCCTAATTCAGTTTAATAAGGAACACATTGGACTTGGGGGAGGGGAGAGCAATGATGGCATTGGGAGGGAAATCAAGCAATTTCTCTACTTCAATGAAGTTTTAAAAAAATGGCAACAAAAAAACCAACAGCAAAACCAACAGTTGATCATCTCAGGAAAGTCTCTAGAAAAGGGGGGAGGAGAAAGGAAGGCAAACAAGCAGAAACATTTTCCTCTTCTTTTGATCTAAGTTATAAGTAGAAAACGCATTCTGAGGCACTGGTAATTTAATGAAAACTTTTTTCCCCAAAACTAATAAAATTCTGTGTATTCAAGAAGAGGAGGCTGATTTTTAAATAAAGCCATTAACTCAATTTAGTTTAAGGGAGATACAGTTCCATGAGTCCCTAAGAAATGAAGAAGGTTGCTTCAGCAAATCTAATTATCTTTGCTGTCAGTGAATTGGTGTTACAGTTTCGAGGTACTTTGAAGGGTTCAGAGAACTGCAACTGAAGCAGGTATCACATTACTTCACAGAAACGGCAAATGTAAAATGATGTGATCTCCTCACAATACTCATTTAAAATAAAAATAAAACGCAAACCTTGACAAAGGCCAGAAGGGCACTTGAATTGCCTATTCCACGACTAAGTGTGCAGAAGACAGCATTAAAGGGGCTGATCACCTGTGATAAACACAATGATTTTTAAAATATTCACCAGTACATTACTGCATATTTGATCAAGGCTGAAGTTGTCTGTGAAACCTGATTTGAAATCTCTTCAGTCAATCTGAGTTTACTGACTGCTTAGATAAAATAAATTGTAGTACCTTCTGCTGAGTCCTACATCAAGGGCAATACTCTCAAATGCTTCCTGGAAAATAAACACGTCCTATTATCAAAATTGCCCTCAATTTCATATTTTTGTTTACTTCTATTACTGAACTGAGTGACTTGTTTTTACCCAGAAAGATCCTAGTTCTGCAGGTATGACAAGACCACAGCATGAAGATATTAGGACAGAGAGGTTAGACTTTGTCCCTTTATCATATGTGACCACGTTACCACCTCTGGTCACTGCTGTTGATTTGGGGGAGGAGAGGAAATCTTTATGACTTTCCACTCAAACATCAATCTATCAGCTATTGTTGTGACTACAGCCGTGACAAGCATATAATTTTAGTATAAGGTGAGCATCCGTATAATGCACTTAACCAGTTTCTTCCTGACCTCTACAGTGTTTACGCTCTGAAGCTTGTAATGTGATTGCCTTTTTCTGTAACTGTAAATGCTGTGAAACAGTCAGAGAACATATGCTAGGATTTGCAAAAACAGGCAAGAAGGAAATATCCTGAGACAGATAAACAATTAAAAAAAACAGGCAAAAGTAGTAGTATGTGGAAAATAGCATATGGCTAGGCTTTCAGTAGGGAAGGAACAGCTATTTTGAGCCCAATGTCTCCCCCAAAGCAGGCAGTTTTCAAAAATGCAGCTGCAGAAGCCTCTGAAAAGTCAATCCCTCTAAAATACATCATGTTGGTACCTAGCAATGGAGCCAAGTAAAATCCAATGGCTATGCAGAACTGACCACCATAGATACTTTTCTTTTTTCTTTTTTTTTTTTTTTTTTTAATTAAGGTAATACTGTGGTACATAAAATGTTTTACAAGACACAAAGCCAACACACAACTAGTCATATTTGAGAAGTCCATTAATAAAGCCACAAAGACTCAGAAGCCCAAATTTTGGAAAAAAAATCAAAAAGCACCGAGCCTCATTAAACAAGACAGCCTTATAGAAAATGGACATATGATGGTGCAACATTACCTGAATTTTGAGGATTTGTGAGACTCCTGTATCTTGCTGTGCTGTCTTTGTCGTAACATTTCATGCTGCTTTCATTCTGTGGTCTCAAAGTGACGTATCTAAACATAAAGCAAGAGAATGGAAATCAGTTTTTCCTCCAGCTGTGATTGTCTTCTATCACCAGCTTGCCCCAAACCATGAGCAGACCCGCAAGAATGAGTTTCTTATCGTAACACAACCAAATACTCACTTCTATTCAATATAGTATCTCTATGCTACTCTGTTCTTCAAGTCACTATTGCAGAGGACATCTATCAGCACTGTTAACTCCCTTAAAGAACAACCAAGAACCTCTTTCCATATCAATAGCAAAAGACTGCTTCACTGTCAAATCTCTGGGATTGATACCATGGTCCTTCAAATTACAGACTGAAATACAAGTAAATTCATCTTTTCTTCTTATTCAGCTTGGCACCTGCTGCAAAATAAGGAATGGGTTATGTTGATGTAATAAGTAAAACTAGATTGTGCCTCTACTGCAAAGACTGTGAAGATTTCACAGCATCTTACGTTGCTTTGACAGAACCCAAAGACAGGCTGGGTGCTCTCACAGAGAGATTTGCTGGGCCAGAGCTTGCAACCTACATGACAAGCATCACGCAAACAAGAGAAGGTATAGCAATCAGGAAGGGAGGGATTAATGAAAGTCAAAGATGCAGGAGATACAATCAGGTTGTCACCCAGTGCAGAAGAGTTATCTAGACAAGGCATCTTAAATTATTTAAATGAAAACAACACATTTGTTTTTGTAGATGCTGCTGCCAAGACAGCTTTTAGGAAAGGCCCTCAACACATGAGGGTGTTAAGAGAGCTTTCTGAGGTTTTTGTAAGGCCACTCTCCATGATCTTTGAGAAGCTGTGGAGATCAGGCCATGTCCCAGAAGAGTGGAGGGAGGCTAAAGCCACCCCCATCTACAAGAAGGGCTTAAAGGAGGATCCAGGAAGTTATAGGCCCATCAGTCTTACTTCAGCCCCTGGGAAAGTCTGTCCCCATGGGACAAATCCTCCTGGAGGCTATCACAAGTCAAATGAAGCACATGATTGGGAAAAACCAGCATGGATTCACCAAGGGCAAATCGTGCTTGACAAACCTGATCGCCTTCTATGACAAAGTGACCTGCTCGGTTGATGTGGGATGAGCGGTAGACATTGTCTATCTGGATTTCTCCAAGGCTCTGACATGGTTCTTCATGGCCTCCTACCATGCCCCCCCCCCCATGGCCTTCCAGAGAAAACTAATGCATTACGGTCTGGACAAGCGATCTGTCCAGTGGGTGGGGAACTGGCTGACAGGCCTCACCCAGGGGGTGGTGGGAAACTGCTCCTTTTCAAACTGGCAACCTGTCACAAGTGGGTTCCCCTGGGGATTGATGCTGGGGTCAATGCTGTTTATTGAGTGATCTGGATGATGGGACCAAGTGTACCCCGATGAAGTTTGCCAATGATACCAAACTGAGTGGAGAAGTGGACACTTAAGAAGAGAGCCACCCTGCAGGAAGACCTGGACGGGCTGGGAGAGTGGGCTAACAAGAACCTCATGAAGTTCAAGAAGGACAAGTTTAATGTCTTGCACCTGGGAAAACATAATCCAGGAGCACAGGACAGGCTGGGATGTACCCAGCTAGGGAGCAGCTCTGTGGGAAGGGACCTGGGGGTCCTGGTGGAGGAGTGAGTGTGTGCTGCAGCAGCAACAAAAGCCAACAGGATGCTGGGCTGCACCAGCAAGGGCATCACCAGCAGAGTCATATTCCCACCTGGAATACTGTGTTCAGTTTTGGTCCCACCAAAAAAGATGTGTACAGGCTGGAGAGGGTCCAGAGGAGGGTCACAAAGATGATCAAAGGATGATCAAAGGACTGGGAAGTCTGCTATGTGAGGAAAAGCTGGGAGAATTGGGTTTGTTCAGCCTTTGGAAAAGAAGGCTTAGGGGAGACTTTATCACCATGTTGCAGTATTTAAAGGGTGGCTACAGAGAAGATGGAGGCTCCCTTGTTACAAGGAGTCACATGGAAAAGACAAGGGATAATGGGTACAAGTTACACCTGGGGAGATTCTAATTGGACATAAGGGGAAAATTTTTCATAATGAGAACAATCAGCCATTGGAATAATCTCCTCAGGGAAGTGGTGGATTCCCCAACACTGGACACTTAAAATTCAGCTGGACAGGATGCAGGGCCACCTTGTCTAGACCGTGCTTTTGCCAAGAAAGGTTGGACCAGATGATCCTTGAGGTCCCTTCCAACCTGCTATTCTAAGATTCTATGAAACAAGCCTGGAAGCTTAAGGTGCAATTCACAGCTCACTGATGTCAATGGGAAACTCTTATATGCATTGAGCCCTGCAAGGTTTTGGGAAGTTATTCTGACAAGAAACTGTATAAATGACTGCTTGTGGGAGAAGGGCATGGATAACCTCAGTGACCTCGATCAGCATTTTCCTCCTCTCACCTTCACGCTGAATTCACTTTTTAAAATTATTCTTTAAAGAAGTCTCTGATAATAGGTCCCAAGCATTGTGACTCTACTACATACAGCAAGAAGCCATCCCCGAAGTCCAGCATTTCCTTGCACAGAACAAGCCCACCAGCAAGCTGTGGAAGGCAAACCCATGCAGCCCTGCCCAATGCCAGCCTCTGCTTCCCCCTTCACATTCCCCCAAGCCCACAGGAAACAGACAGGTCCACAGCACAATCCAGACACAAACCCACTCCAAAACACATGCCACAGGAGACAGCAGAGCTCCTCACAAAGCCTGACCTGCCCAAAATGTCTATCTTTGACAGAACACCTCAGCTGATGGTGAATGTTGGTAGCATCACACAGGGACACATGGATTTTCTTGCATCCAAGTGAGTTTTTGCTTACAACATTATTGCTTTGAGTCCCAGTAACTAAAACCTGTGCATGCATGTCTTGCTACAAATGTGAACTGAAACGCTACAAACATCTCAAAAGCAAACCATTTGTTCACCTGATTGTATCCTATCTGCTGACAGCTTTTCTTAGCAAATCATGAAATTTGCCTCTTCCTTGAAATAAGACAGGTTTTAATAAAGCATCAAGTACATGTGGGTTTATCTAACCTTATACATGTTATCTATACATATATTTAACACCTTTAGGTCTGTAACTGGCATACTGCATCTTCTAGATGACTGACATGTGAATACCATCACTTTGTGTTTGTAACAGGAAATACTTAGACACAGGGAAAACTTGAGGTTAACATCAGTGGAGCCAAAAAAGAAAACGGTTTTTTGTTTAGTTTTTCTTTTTTTTCTTCCCAGTTTAACACAGCTGTTTAGAACCTACCAAGATGTTTAAATTTAATTTTAAAAAATAACTGCTATATCATGAGCAGGAACTAAAGTCACAGTATATAGTTTTGCTTTCTTTTCCATTTAGCCTTCTGCTCTGGAACAATGAATGCTAGTATTAAACTTAAAAATGCTGAAGTATCCTGCAGACAAACCAACACTGGCAGCTTCCTACAGAGGCCAGGCTGATGGACACTGGGAAAAGCAACAACGGGAATGCCCAGGAAAATGCTTTTCCTGTTTTTCTCATTTGTTTCAGCTGCTTTCCCCACTATATCACCTTCATCATCAGAGCTACAACCCCACCGATATGCACAGAACTGCAATACCACCCACTATTATCTCATATGTGATATGATAGTTAAAGAATAAAACTTTGGGCATTTTGGAGCCAGAGGTCGTGAGCTGATGGCTAATAAATACCGAAAACAGTCCCAGTGTAATTAACGCAGGACCAAACTACAAAAGTACATAAAATTCACAAATGAGGTTTTAATTCCTTTCATTAAATTTTAATCAACATCTCATTTTTTGAGGTTTAGATTAAAAAGCAATCTACCTTTATATTCCTTCTTCAGTTTCGCTCCCCGCCCAGCCCCTAGATATTGTATATATAACTGAAGCACAGTAAGGAGACGCTGAGAAGCGAAGCCTACAGCAACATTTACAAATTAAGAGCTAAATCAGAGATCAGCTATCTCATACACACAATATAAATTTTTGTTCTCCTCTCCATTAGGATTGATGACACTGCTGGAAAATAAGGAGCACATAATACCTTTTATGGGAACGTAAAGCACAGACAAATTAGCAGAGAGAGAATGTAGCTAAATCAATTTCTCATCTCAAGATAGTAATGGAGGCAATTTCTTGAACTTTACTATGCTTGTAACGTATTGATCAGCAAAGCTTCACACAAAGTTAAACTAGGTGTTTTTCCAGAGATAAAATGGAGGATGGCAGTAAAACTCTAGGCAACACACCAAAGAACGAGAATTTTCTCCAGCCACGTTACAGTTCAGAAACTCAAAGCTTTCACATAACTGCAAGTAATGCAATACATGAGAGAAGATTTCTAGATGAAGGCTGAATTAGTCCTGCAGGACCCTTCACAAGGCAGATTTAAGGAGATGCAAGAAGACACAGTGCTGCTCTAGGAGCAGTGGCACAAACACCAGGACCAGTTATGTTACCTGTGCTATGAGGCTATGGCAGCAGCTTGGGGGCAGCATTTTTGTTGACACACTTCAGCTCCCCTTGGCTGCCGATCACCATAAAGAGCTATTTTCCAGAGGTCTTTCAGCCTCCACTGTGACTACACTGCGTTCCAAGATGCTGATCCTCTTCCCAAACTTCTGCTACTGCTCTGATTCCTAACAGCAGGTTATGACGAGGAGAACCTTATTCTGGCCAATGAAGATAACCCACTCAACCACCATGAAGAGCAGTGACGCCAAAGATGGCCACACACATGCTCCATGGCCTGGTCAAGCGTGCCTGGCACAGGCCACATGCTTCCAAGGACAACGCTACAGCTGCAAGGCAGATTTTAGATATTAAAAGAACGAGACAGATCAAAGATGAGGATACACATATCCTCTATTGAAGTAAAGTGAAATATTGGACATATACCCTTCTAGAATAGCTATATTCGCTTTAACAGGATGGACTTTTCTATCATTTGACATTAAGAATTTAACTGAAGTGTTAAAATTGGGAACTCAGACTTCCTATAGATCATCATCAGAGCATCTAAAATGGGATTCTGAGAGAATATTTAAAAAAAAAAAAAAAGGTAATTTGGAATTTCTCTTCCCCTACCCAGTGGCCAGCTGTCTACCTAACCATCCAGCTGATAACCTTCCCATGAAATTAATAAACCTAATACACTTTAAAACAATGAAACACAAGAGTTTTCTCCACTCTATTTGTCATTGTTTCTATACAACAAGGATGACTGAGAGCATCCTGTTACCTAAACTGGTTGGTCATGACTAAACAGTATTTAATTATTTCTGGAGCAGAAAAGAGGAAAGTAAGCCACCTTAAAGTAAGAAACTTAAGAACAACAACAGAGTACATGTATTAAACAAGCAATACCAACAAAGACTGTAATATCAACTGGTAAAACCAGCAACAAAAAAGCTGACAGTACCAGAACTATCATCATCGATCACGTACCATTATTTTGGTTCACTTAACTACATCAGAGCAGAGTCTTTTCCTACATGCTGGAAGTCCTCTGAACCATTAAATTCACGATTGTGTTGCCATTCTGAGGTCCATGTTCAGCTTTCTGGTTGCACCTTCCTAGAAAAACTCTAGGGATTCAAATGCTCTGCTAAGGACAGGATTATTTATGCATGCAAAATGATTTTTATATGCTCATTTCTACATCTTTGAAATTCTTCGGGAATATTGTATAACATTTATTTCCAGACAAAAT
Source organism: Athene noctua (assembly GCF_965140245.1). Lineage (NCBI taxonomy): Eukaryota > Metazoa > Chordata > Aves > Strigiformes > Strigidae > Athene > Athene noctua. The sequence continues at coordinate 102,707,930 of NC_134037.1, read as the reverse complement.
CTCTTAGACAAATGGAGCATCTTACAGATGAGATGCTATGGCACAGACAGATTATGAATTCCAATATATATTAGTTTTTCACATGTAAGGTCCAACTGTTCAGATAACAGATGCTGTACAATGCTAATTATGTTTAAAGCAGTTTTGACTTGAGCTACTGGTCAGATGCCTACCATTCACACAGAGCAAACATGTGCTCACACTAGAAGAGACCACCACAGGTGTAACCAGTGACTACCCAGGAGATGCCTGCCTTGAGTGACTACATCAAGCAGCTGCTCTGTGGCACTGGCAAGAATATAATCTAGTTCCCTCAGGCAGAGCTCAGCTTGTCCCATCCAGGAGAAAATACACTCTCATAATTCTTTCCATCTTTCATTACATAACTTCAAACAATCACAGCAAATGAATTGGGGATCCAACACAGCCTCCCTCTACAGGAGTTTAATTTATCTTCACAGCAAATCCATCACATGCACCAAGCTAAACAGGAGGGGAAAAATGCAGTTTACAGTTTTCTCATTAAATGTATTTATGTAAAACAAGGCTAAAATGAAGTTATAAAAGCATATTTTCATTCTGGCATTTAATCTGAAAGAGATTGGCTTAATATCTCATCTATGTGGTGTCATTTAAAAAGATACTCCATTACATGGTATTGTCTAAGAGTTGGAATGGTTCTTCTATCAGTCCAATACAGCCTCTACACAGACCAGTCAAGCTGAATAAAGTGAAATTACGGCAGTGACCAGCTGTCACCCACTGGGGGAAGGCATGATAGCAGGATGCTCATCCTAGTTGGAGGGGTATTTGCCAACAGCAGAATCTCTGACAATCCTGTCTCCATCCCCACTTTGTAAGCCAGTGTGTTTGGGTAAAAGAGGTTTGCCTGACCATTCCTACAACTTCAGTGCTTGTCTGCTTCTTCCCTGAGTCTTCTTTCCCTAAGCCAGTCCCATCTCCAGAACTAACTCCTTTTCCAAGAAGCATTTTCTTCTCCTCTGTCATGCCAGGCATCACTCCTCTAGTACCTAGGCCAGTCTCCTCTCCTTTGCCTCTACTCAGCTCTCTTCCCTCAGGTCCACAACCTATGTACTTCCTGCCACTATTTCTTGTCCTCTCCTTATTGAAGTCGAATAGTATCCTGGCTGGCAGTACAAACGTGACAGCCCCAGAGCTGCCAGAAAAGCCACCGTCATCCCCTTCACAGCTCTCACACACCTATTTCATCTTCATCTCCTGCAAAGGACACTGCACACTCACTCCCCATCTCCTTCATGACATTCATCATTTTTGCAGATCGCTTCCATGTCAAGTACTTTCCAGACCAAGGACTCCTGGTAGCTCTTTGTCACCCCATGCTTTGGATTTTTCTTCTTTACAACAATTTGTGGACTGGGGGAGGTGAGATGGAAGACAGGGAGGACCAGAGCTGCACACAGTATTGAAGACAGGGAAGCACCACACATTTACACAGGGGCACATGTATGCTTTCTGTTTTGTTTTCTGTTCCTTCACTAATGAGTACTGACACTTGTTTTACCGATCACTACGTTGTCATTTTTACAGGACGACCACAGAGTCTCCTTCCAGAGCAGTAACACTGGTGCAGCACTCATCAGGGCACACTGTGACCCCCCCTCCTCCTCCCGCACACATTACTTTCGTTTATCTAAAGGCAATTTCCTCTGGCATTTTATCATCCAATCATTCAGTACAAGGAGTTCTCCTGCAACACATTTCAGCTAGCCCTTCTTTTCGTTATTCTTAATACCCTAAGCCTACACTCTTGCAAAATTTCAGTTCTTTAAACTATGAGGTGACTGAAACTGTTCAAACAAAATAATCGCCAAAAATGACGTCAATAAACAACCCTGCTTCCTTGAAAAACCCTCAAACTATTCTTTCCCTTCACAAAATTAGTGGAAAACAGCCGTTCTCCTAAATGAAATTCTCCAATTACTCAAAAAAACCCCAACCTTCTTCAAGCAGGCACTCCCCATAATGAACTTTAGCCCCAATTGTTTCAGTTTGGCAGAGAACACTTCACAGCAAGATCATCTGTCAAGAGCCCGACAACCTAACGCTTGGACCTCTCATACCATGCTAGTGTGCCATCCCTGCCCCAAGAAGATGGAGCAGGAGCTCCACAGCTCAGGAAACAGCACTGCCAGGCCAAAAAAACTCCAACCCCAGACAAATAAGCAGACAAACCTAAAAGTCTAACAGCTACTGCTTGGCTCCAGCTCTTCCATGTTAGGTAGGAGGGGAAAAAAAAGAAAAACAATCATCCCAGCCCTCTGCAGACAGACTCCTATGCAGTGCCAAGATTATTTTGAAAGACACAAGATGTATAATAACTTTTCAACTGAATATTCATTTCTGAATTGAAGGGAAACATCTTAAGGGCGAGTGGGCGTAGGGAACGATTCCTTCTCAGCACTGCCGCGCTATTTATTAAAGGCTGTGAATACCCACAAGAATTCAGCTTTGGCCTTCATACTGTACACTAACAAGCTTAGTTTACCGACATTCACAGAGCATATGGAGCTCTGCTTCAAATGATCCCTTTGAAAGGGACAATTAAATCAGACAACTGGAGATTGAACGACTAACAGAGCTAATTAAATTCTTAAGTCCTGTTTACATATTTATCCAAATCTTTCTCACCATCCTTGCTAAGAAGGGGAATGGGTTGGCTTAGGAGGTCAAAGGAACAAAAGTATGCCTTCCTTCCCTTACCACCCCCACCCCCCCAGTTACAGATCTGTTTGGAACAAAACTTGACACACAAAATCAATGCAGCCAGTGGTGGAATTCATCTTATTGTGACAGAAATATTCCATTTTCCCTAGCTTATATTTTAAATTGCTTTCTGGTATAGCAGGTTATTATTTTCTTAGCCCCTTTGGTTCCTTACATAATTAAATGCCACGCCATTCAGCTTTTACAATTACTTTTACCATTTTCAGAGGAACATTGACAGTCAGCAGCTTTCTCAACTTTCTATGAAGAATTTATTCCCCACAAGTGTTAGCTCCACCGAGTATTTTCTTCATTACATTAAAAGCTCTTAGCCATCCCTATAGAAATCTTTTCCCTTGTACAGACTTTTCTGTAGAGTAGGTACTATTTGCCGATCCTCATAACCAGAAGTAGCCCAGGAAAGGGTAAAAAGATGATTCTTTTTAATACCATGGTGCCTTCAGCCTGAAGGCAAGGGAGAACGGGTAAGCACAACATTGTTTGTAACAAACTCAGACTTTGCATTTAATGCTTGCAAAAATAGCAACAATGCTCCCAAAAGGTCTCCTAGCTAAGCTATTAACATTTTGCCTCATTACTCTACAGGTACAGATACCCAGCCTCTGAAGCTTTGAGAACTGGCTTCTATGATTTCTCTTCGGAGAGTGCCTGAAGTTTGGAACATGTGTGTTCCCAGCCCCTCTAACTTCGTTTCCAAGGTATTGCCCACACTAAACACAGGTCCAGCAGCACAATACTCTCTCCAATTTTGCCAACTTATGACAAAGCACACAGCACACCTTACAAAAGTACTTTATTGATATGGAAGTGACAAAGTAAACACATATCAATCTGCAAAGAGCAAGTTCATCCTGCTTAACACTTACCTGAGAGAAATATAAGCAGAGAAACACAGATTAGGGTAATGTCTCCCTTCCCACGTAGGTCAAGGAGAATTATTTGGCCAGTGGGGCTTTTATGGGATTTTTTTTGTATTGTTTTTTTGGTGGGATTTTTTTGTTTGGGTTTTTTTGGTTGTTTTTTCATGGTTTGTTTGTTTTGTTGTTGTTTGTTTGCTTGTTATTCAATTTTGTGGACATTTGAGAGGAAAAAAAAAAAAACGCAACAAAAGAGCACCTTAAGGAAATGGCCTTTTAAATAAATTAATGGCTAAAGGTTATTTCTGACAAAATTGCCAGCTTGTTTCTTAGTAGAACAATAGGAAGGACTTTCCACAGAGCACCTGACAAGCACGAGGGTGGAATCCTTCTCTACAGCAGGCCAGTACAACACCATAGGATCTTCTCCTGGGAATTAATTACAAGTATGAAACAGTTTCAAGAAGGTAATAAACTGTCTTGTCATCTATAGCTCTACCTTACCTACCAGATGACCAAGTCATCCTTCAGAGTTACTGGAATTTACCAAGCATCAGACTTCCAACTGAAAGCAATGTATGCCTGACCATTTCATATAATTCTCAGCTCTATCACAGATACAGCTTGAACTATTGTCCCATACAATTCAAGAACCAAAAGGCTCTGCCCACATTTCCCCAAAACCCAACTGGCAGCCTGGCATGGTGCTTTGCACGAACATGAAAGAACTGGGGGCTCAGCAACAGGGAGCCCAAGGCTCATCTCTCATTTCAAGTGCCAATTTTGTCTGAGGTCACAGTGACCTAAATCTAGCATGAATTATGCATAATCGCCCTCCAAGCAAGTGGATCTGTGCCAGCTGAACCTCATAAAAGTTTGGGTTGCTAGGAGGTAGCAGTGGACATATTCTAAAGTCCTGTTTACTCGAGCTGTTGAGGTTCCCCTCTGGAATAACCTTCCACAGTCTGCTCACTAGTTTCTCCTTCTCTTCTTGAGACATCACACTTCTGCTAAAATCTGTGATTTCCCATCTGCTGTCATCTAGAGAAGCCTCTATGAATTATCTCTCCGAACAGTCTGCAAAAGACCTCCAACATCTTCAGAACAAGCTCATATCTTTAAGCAAACTAGATAACACGCCTAGCATAAATTGTGCTCAGACAAGTCTTGCATTCAGACATGGTGTTGTTTAAATGCCCACGTATCAAGTTCTGAGTCGCAAACTCCACAAGCCAGCACAGCAGACAGAACCTCAGTACCACTTTATAGAGGTTGACTTACCTTTTCAACCTGCTCTTTCTCTCTCTAAAAGACTTATCTCAAATGGATACACAATATTTTTACATCAACATTTTTCATCAATTGTCTTATGTGGATATTAAGTTTCAGAGTGTGCTATCTGAAAATCTAGGCTGCTCCAGATCATGCTTTTAAAGACTTACTCTATAATTCTCCTACCAGTTTGTAGGAGATGCATTTTTATCCTCTGATTTAGAAATGCATAAAAGGATTTTCCATGGTTATCTTAGCTAAGATTGGACTTAGAGTATTTATTTATTGCATTGTTTACATGTACTGTGAGCTACCCGATGAGGAAATGGAGAAATAAAAATAAAAACAACCTCCTCCTTTAGACCACATTGTTTCTGACACCATTTCTACTTAGAGATCAGCTCAGTTTTGTTTGTTTTATGGAGGAAGAGAGTAAGCAAACACAGACTTCAGTTTTTCATTATTTACTGAACCTATGGCATACAGGCTCATTTATCATCAAGCCCTAGACTCAAGCTGAAATGCTAATTACAGACAGAAAGAAAAGGTAATGTTTTTTCAATAATTAGTAAGCAAGCAATTCTCAGAACAGTGTTATCTGATCTATCACAGGATTCTGGAAAGAAGATGGTGGTACTGACACATTCATGGTTTCCCTTCTGTTCACTTTTCACTTACAGCAGATTCAAGCCTCTCTGGGAGTACCTATTTGAGAGATCTGCGTGGAAAAGTGATTTGTAACTTTGAGCAGGATGGATGCTAACCTCCCCACTGATGCATCCTTTGGAATTGCCCAAGGAACAGTGGCTACAAGCAACGTGACCAGAGGACTGAAAAGTAATGCCATGAACCTCAGGTAATTTTAGTTCCGATTGTAGACTGTGACTAAAATATTCAACTGATAATGCCATTTCTAAAAACCATCATTACCGCAAATACCAGCAAACATAACTTGGGGCTGTAGAAGGGGAGTGAGAAGGGATTCTGAGTTGATTTAAAAAACACAATTAAAACAGAAGGTAAAAACAACTGCAGCAGAAATGAAAGGTCAGAGACATCACAAACGCGCTAAGCAAGTCAGATGCAAAAGCAACTCATGCAATACCAGCCAAACCTGAGCAGGCAGTGCTTCAGCCTCTCTTACCCGGAGTAAGCAGCTAAAGATCTCCCCAAAGCTTCAATATAGTCAGGCACAAGGGAAGGTAGAGCAGGGGCACATGTCTCCAAGATCCCATCCCATGACAAAAAATAATCCCACTTAGAAAGCATGGTGGCACGCTTCTGGAATGAAGGCTGGTGTTAGCACTGCATGGCCTGAAGTGCTTGAAGAGACACTAAGCCTTGCCCTTCTTTCCCAGCGCTTGGCTCCAATGGCACAACAATTCATGTTAAGGAAGCATCATTTTTCCTCTTGGTCAACTTAGGTGCAGGCTGTAAAACTGTCTCTTTAGAGTGGTGGGGTTGTTGGGGAGGAGGGGTGGTGTTGGTGGTGTTTGTGGTTTGGTTGGGGCGTTTTTAGCATTGATATAAGTCACAGTAGCACAAGAAAGGCATCTCAGAAATTATTTGAACTAACTGAACAGTTGTTATTGAATATGGATGCTAAAATTTGATATAATATTACTTTCCTTGAAAACCGATATAATATTACTGAAAAATTAAAGAATTCTCTTTAAAAAGCATACCAGTTGTGTGTACTACACGGCACTGTTTGCAGGACTCACCAACAAACAGCAAGGCTGGCAGCGTACAGAGGCTGAACCCAGCACAGCGCTGGGACATTCCACAACAGCCTTCCCCCAAAACAACATTAAAAGGAGGAAAGCATCGACCTGCATGAACATAAGGTAGGTGTTCAAATAGCAGTCTCATCTGACAATGATCTCAAGCAGAGACCTCATGTAAGGGCTACATTATTATTAAAGAATTTTCTTCAATGTATGTACAACCTTACAATTGTTCCTTTATCTTGCAATAGAGACATTACCACGCTTCAGTTAAAAGACAGTAAGAAGGATGAATAATATATAATGAAGGTACTGCACATATGAGTTAGAGTTGCCTCCAAATACCTAACGTATAAACATTTATTTTCCTTCAGATGCCAAGAATCAGGCCAGAACAACAGTAACGTGATTTTAGCTTGTGCAAAACAAGGCTTTCTTTTTTAATAAGCAATGGTCCTACCTAAAAAAAAAAAATTTATTTAAATCAAATTGTCCTTATGGAAGATTCAGAGACAAGACTTCTGGATAAGATGTAACTACATGAGACAAAAGATAATCAAGAGAGTACTGTTTTCTGCCATGTTCTTAGAATTCCTGGACCGCAAATCCAAGCTACAGAAAAAAAAGTCTGTGTATCAGATCTGTACCAAATAATATAACAACATCAATGTCTAAAGATTATGTTTGAAAAGTGAAGAGTTGCAGTAAGCCTAATTTTTTAAATTTTATTTTTTAAATATTGAGATCCCTGCTATAGATTTGATTTTCATTTTAGTTTTTCTAAAGGACATTAGCCTAGAGGAAGCCCATCTTACAGAAAACCTTAAGGCATTCTTTAACTCATCTTCCCCTGCATTAATGTCTCTGGTAATGCAGGGCACAGGTAAGTCTATATGGTCTCATACTGTCCTGGTGGTATATTTTCCACTAATCTCTAGCTATCTCAAGAGCTGCATCTCTCTCCATCTTCTACACATGAGTTTTACCCAGGTCTAGACACAGTAGTGTACTGAAATTCCTTTGCACACTGAACGTTTCAGTTGCCATCTCATTAATTCCAGGCACTGAGTTCTGCAAGGCTGAAATGGTCTGAACGGACCATCTGTAATGTCCTATTCCTTTAAGATCTCCTGCCTTTGCTAGAAAGACGGATGGTTATAAAGTCGTATTCCATCACAGGGAGACCTATGATTGAATTATCAAACTTTTTGACGCTGTCTGAAGCCCTGCACGTCTGCACCATCATTCCTCAGAGACCTTCTCTTGAGCCAGCCCACTGACACACAGATCATAAAAGTCACAGAATGGTTTGGGTTGGAAGGGACCTTAAAGATCATCTAGTTCCAAGTCCCCTGCCATGGGCAGGGACACCTTCCACTACACCAGGTTGCTCAAAGCCCCGTCCAACCTGGCCTTGAACACGTCCAGGGAGGGGGCAGCCACAGCTTCTCTGGGCAACCTGTGCCAGTGTCTCACCACCCTCACAGTAAAGAATTTCTTCCTTATATCTCATGTAAATATACCCTTTTTCAGTTTAAAAGATCGTTCAGATATCTTTCAGACAAGATAAAGGTCTTTTCTCAGATACTATTACAGCGGTTTTGCACAATGCAAACAACTGTTGAACACAGAGGAGTGACAGTCTGATGTGCCTTACTTCTAGCCAGCTCCAGTTGTCTCTTCTTTTCCCTCGTGTACCAGAGCAGAAGCCACAACCCACAGGCTACTCCTCCATTCAGATGCCTTTTGGCACGCTGTCCTTCCAGACATGACCTAATGCAGGCCACAAATACATCAGGAGCTGATGGTGAATGTAGACAATTTTTCCTGTGTTTGTACAAGATGAGAAACATCTCTCTGGTACTTGTGCACAGCTAAAAGCAGACAGTACTGAGGCAGCTGGTGATGCCTCTCAATGTTCTCCAGCAACCATGGTACAACTACAGACCACGATCCTGGAGATCCATCTCATAAATTATTATATCTTTATTTCCAATAGATATGCCCATTCCTGTCAGGAAAACCTGAAGATGAGATTCTAATGATTTATTCACTAGTCTTACAATAAAACATACATCACTAGTAATTTTCTCTGAACAACATAGGACTACTTAAGACATGAAAACCTGAGATAGATAAACCTTAGACTTCCCTAATTTGAGGCTTCCGACGATTTTGTTGAGGAAGATGAGAACTGGGAATGCTCACTGGTCTTCATCCTTTTCAAAGTGCAAAGAATAGTGAGTACACTCTACACAACTTCTCCACTGGTAGGCGACATATAGCTCCACTCTACATTCTGTGGTTGATCACTATTTTTACTTCTTTATGGGGTTACACAGTCCATGTAACCTGGGAAAAAATGGTAGTATAACTCTGTGGACATGACTTTACAGGTCTGCTGTCCAAAGTATAGATCTTTCACACAAGCAAGAGACTGGCACATTTTATATGCCCCCAAGTATAAGATACCAAGTCAGCAAGACATTTCTGGTTCATATTACCTGAACATATCCAGATACTTTAAATCACCATCTTCTACATCTAGATCTCACTTCTATTTCTCACATTATAGGCTTTTAACAAAAAGATGATGCTCAATAAAAATAAAATACTTAGCAAGACAGTAGGCTCGTTCCTATTTTCGTTTTAGCCATATCCTCAAACAAACTGTCTCCCACGTGTCAGGTTAGTATCAGAAGGAACTTGCTCTGGACTTGAGAATGTTACTATTTCCTGCGGGTTCCTGTCTTTTGGAAAGTCCTAAACTGAAAGGCTTTATGCAAGATGGAAAATCTTGACACAATTCAGGCTTTTCACTCCATTCCCATGCCTAAAGGGCCACCACAGATGGCCAGCTCTGGCTTCACAGGGCTGTCAGCATCTGTTTTGTTTCTAATAAGCAGAGGGAAGGAAAGATCCTTATAGCTCCTATTCCTAAATCTGATGAAGTAGTAAGAAAAGAGTTCTCCCCCTCCCCCCTCAGGTGCTTTATAAAAAATGAAAAATCATTCATGTGAATCAAATAATTTGCTGAATGATTCATGACTGTCATATCTGAACGAAAAAGTACCATGTCAATAAAGAGAATCAGAAAATTTAAAATTATAACTGCAGATGTTTAGAGCAAAGCACAAGAGTATTATAAATTCTGAATCTTAAAAATGGATGACATATCCACTGCATCTCCCTAACATGGGGAGAAACAAAAATTTACATCTATTTAGTGGCATGGCACCAGCCTTTGCAAAAAGGGTAAAAATAACATTCATCACGAGAGGCAGGAATCCAACACATTAGATAATCTGTGATGAGAATTTTATGAATAAGCCAGATAATATGAAACTAGTTAGCTAAAAACCCAAAACAGCTGTTTACAGATAAAAAGAATACTTGCCTATGAGTCTCAAAATTAACAACCAACAGGAATTATATGTATTTGCTGTTTTGAAACAACCAAAGAACCAGATACACATAAAGATCTGGATTTGCCCACCCTCAGACACATTGGGTTTTAACATTTATGGAGTATTGAAGAAAACACCCCACCTCTTTTCTCTTGATTTGATGTTACATTTGGCACAAAACTTTCATATTCGGAAAGAGATTTGGCTAGACAGCAGATGGAGTATTCCATTAAAACATGAGTGGCAAAATGTGCCCACCCTCCCAGTCAAAAACAGCAAACCACTTCTCAGTAACATCTGCCTGCAGATCAGAAGATTTTCACATGGATGCTTTCTCACAAAATACCTTTTCTTTATTCCTATCTAAAAGTGTTCTCCTCCGTACGCGATTTTTTTTTTTTTTTAAATTACAGAAAAGACAAAAAAGCAGCCTCAGGTGTTCTTCCTAGCACCATTCACTTACCCAGAAGAGCATACAGAAACACTAACAGCAGAGGTAGGCACACCTGCAAAAGGCTATAAATAACAAACAAGAGGTCTGGAGCACTTGGTTCAGTAAGAAGTGACTATTTCTAGTTAAGCCTAACTAGAAGGAAGAGAAACCTGGTTCACTTTATAAAAAAAAAAAAAAAAAAAAAAAAGAGTAAGTAGTATTATCAGAAAAAAAAAAAAAAGAAAAAACAGAGGGTACATTAATTGTAATGGTTCTGTGGCTCTCCTGTATTTCAATTAGAAACCACTTTATTTACGGCTCTTGGCTCAGCAGCATGCAACCCAAGAAGAACATTTTTCATGGTACAATTTCTAATGCAAATAAAAGTAAAGGTAACCCTAGAGTGGTTTGCTAACTTAGATAATGAGACAGGAAACAAATGGTACAAGTGAGTAATGATCATGTCAAATGCATTCAGAAAGACCACAGGACTCAAATAGTAAATTCTTAGACAAGTATTTTTACCTCAAATAACTACGCAAAATAGCTCTTTTTTCCATAAATACATAAACACTTTTCCTAAGAGATCATTTTAATAGTAATTTAAATAAACATTCCATCAAAATATGAAGTTAAGCCCATTCTCTCCACCCTCAAAACCAAGAATTGACCACTAGAGATAGAAATCTGTCTTTTCTGCTCAGCAAGTCCACATTTACTGATTTCCGACAGAGTGAAGAAGAGCCCTAAGAGTCAATGCTGGGGTCTGCCCAGGCAGCCCCTTTTGCACTACTCACAGCTAGAGCAGCATACGGGAGGTGAATGCGGGGAGTGGAGAAGACAAGGGGGAAAATGCTTATGTGGGAGAAACTAGCACACACAAACAGGCAATATGCAATTAAGGTCTCCCAACCATAGCTGAAACATCTCCCTGAAACCAGGGCAGGTTCACCAAGGACTGGCCTTGCATCTTCAACCAGCAAACCCCTCAAATTCACCACCAAATTCAAACAGGGTTAAGATGCAGCCCCCCACAGATGGCACCATACACTCCTCATATAAAGCAGCAGAGGCTGGGGTTACATCACAAGCATCCTTCTACCCCTCAGTTTACAGTTTACAGCCATAAATGACCAACTCCAGTAATAAACAGCAGATGTGCTTGTTCAGCAAAAGGGGTCACACAGATTTGCACCACATTATTCCTCCCAACATTCTCCTATGAGGACAGACTGATACAGATGAAGCTTCCACCAGCCAGCTAGCTACCAGCCATGTTCAAGTTACTCTCTTACTCAAAAATGTAACATCATAGGGGAAAAACTCCCACAGCAATTTTTCATTTCATTTTTAAAATGAAAACAAAATAAATTTTGTCCAGTTTAACAACACTTTTCTAAATCGTGCCAGATAGAAAATTTTCCATCTTTTCAAATTCACGAGGTTCCATCAAACACTCACATGCTCTCTCAAATGCTCTTCTGTCTGGCTTATCACTTAGGAAAGAAATACCTACAAGAGCATTCAGGGCTTCTGTTCATCAGAATGTTTTGAAGCAGTTTCTAATATCATAGAAAATGCCTATCAGCAGCTGTTAACAGCACAGGAGGGATCTGTCTGTATACAGATGCTCATATGCTAGCAAGCACTTCACTGAAAGGAGTAAATGATGCGTGTTACTTTCTGCAACCCATTTGACTATGGGTAGTTTCAATTTGTATTTTGCTCTTAACAGTGAGGATTCAGTAGCTGATCACAAGATCCAATTCACAAAGGCCTACTGCATTTAGAAAAGAAACACAGGCGTATATATACATTTGTTCAAGAAGTAAGCATTCCTTCAAGGCTGTAAAAAGTATTTTGCACTGGGCAAAGTATTTAAACAGGACTTCAGACCAATGTCTTCATTATCACCCTCCAAAGATGTCCTACTTGACAATTGTGGGTGCAACTGATACCACCGTCAGCTTGGTTGGCTCATCTCCCCAGGTTTCCTATACAGGCAATAGAAAGAAAAAAAAAAAGAGGAAAGAAAAAAAAAAGAAAAAGAAAGTTTCCAGAAAAGAAGGTGACCCAGAGCACTGAAACTCAGTTCCTGCTGAGCTGCCCTAAAGAAAAGGTCCTCCGTCTCTACTGATTGCAAAGAGGCCCAATGAAGTCAGGAGCCTAATGAAATCAGCTGATCCAGTCAGAAAACTAAGGATAACTCAGTTCATGCCATTATTAATACTGCTGCCTTTTGCAGTTTATATCATAAACTGCAACAGGAATAAGTTCAGTTAAACCTTTTGTATAACTAACCAGTATCAGCTTTTTAGGGACCAGCCGTCATTTGCTTTGTAGATAGGCTACAATGCATTGCTAACGAAGACAAGGTTACAACAAAGCAGGCTGCAACGAGGCAGGTGCAATGGTACGAAACACAGAGGAGGGAAAACTTTCTGCAAGGCAAACATCAAAGATTCAATACTCTTCCACTGTTACGCTGGAGAGCCACCTCTGGAATTGTATTTAACACTAAAACACACCAAAGCCACCCATCCAGCTGAAAACCCCCCAGACACATAGAGCTGCCCACCCACACCAAACCACCCCTAAGAACCACCTAAATCAGAACAACCGCTGAACGTACCAAAGCGCCGCATGTGCTGTTAGACCACCGTGGCAGCAAAAGCCGAACAGCACGTAGCAAATGCCCGAGCTGCACCTCCTGCACCACTTACAAGCCACCAAACTGGACAGCACCATAAGGAAGAAATTTTGTGAGAATCTCAGCAGCCCTTAAAGCTGCTGTCGTGTGTCTGGGGGAAAAAAATAAATAAATAAATCCTCACACACAGTACCACTCCCACCAAAAAGGGATAGAGCTTGTTCTTATATAAGTATGTATATTATTTAACACTCAAAAACAACAGTTTCATCACATCTATGCAAAACCAGAAGTGCTGAGAAGCTGAGGAAAAAAAAAAATAAAAAAATTTCCTACTCTATTGTATCTATCCATCTTGTTTATTTGCCTCAGGGCAAGTCAAGGGCCCTCAACATACTGCAGAACAAGGACCACTATCCATTTTCTTTCTCTTCCTTTGTTGTAGCACAAGGTGACTGATTCGAGTATAATTCACACAGTATTTGCATCTATTAGCGACTATCTCCTAGGAAATTATCTTTTGGATCTGGGAAAAAGTGATTACGAAACACCTTAAAGGTGAGATAAACAAATGCATGCCATCATCTTCTCCAGCAAACAATTGTTCCTGCTTTTGCAGTCATCTGAATGAGTTTTGCTCTTCCTTAGATTAAACAAACACATGCCGCTGAGATGCATGCATTGCTTCTGAGGTAGATGTGAAGGAGAAAGCCTAGGTGACAAAAATAACTTTCAAATAGATGTTCGTATATTCACATTGCAAAGAACATAAAAGGAGGCAGGAAGCAGGGGAGGGAAGTGTCTCTCTCATATCATATTTAAGTGACAGTACAAGTAGCAGTGACTTCTTCTCTCTGAACTGCTCACAGATATGGGACCATTGCATAATCCTGCAGTAATCTTGTAAATTCTATTCACATTTTTTCTGAACATTACAGGAATTCACAGAATTAAGAGCAAAAATCATGACTTTTTTTTTTTCCACTCATCACTCGAAAGAAACATGCAAAATAGAGCAAGTTTTCCTGTAAAAACAGCTTTGTCCTACTTTATGAACTAGTTATTCCTAACTTTAACCACCTCCCCTCTCACAGAATATTATGTAGTGCTAAGAAGCTCCTCCAGTCTCTACAAACCAGCCACGATAAACAAGTTCGTTTATGGCAAACAGAAATCCATACACACACAGAGGAGCGTAACAGCTGGTTGATGAAAGCAGATGTACCCGTGTATCCCAAGCCTAAACTCATCTGGACAAGTAGCACTAGGAAAGGACACTCAAGGGAAGGGAGAAGAGGCACAACTTGGCATAGAACTGGAAAAAAGAGGGTGAAGAGAATAAATGCATACATTTTTTGAGATTTCGCCCTGGTAAAATCTTGGACTAAGATAAATTTCACTGACATTTCTGCAGATACAGGGATAAAAATCTCAAGAGATTCAATGTGAAAAGTTATTTAAAACATGCACAAACTTAATTTGATAGTCAGCCTTTCAGTCAAACTGTTTTCTGCACTTCAGTGAGGGCAACAGGGGAAAAAGATTTAAAACTTGTGTTTCTCCATATTATTTTACATTTTTCATTTCAGAACATATTATTTTTAGGACCACATGGAAAATATCATTCAAGGACACCATCCTTCGGTGGCATCTTAGATGGCCTGCATGACAAGCATGTATCCAATAAGCAGGTAACTCAATGTCAACAATAAAGACAAAAGCAAGTAAAAATCAATTTTACTTAAAGATGTGGCTTTCTAAAATACCACAGAGGAAAAAAGGCATTTCTGCAGCAAAAAGACACTCGGGGTTTGCATGGCATACTTCAAGAGCAGCAACATATAGCCTTTGTTACATTGAAACCCAAAAACATTCTGCTTGAACATTTTACAGACCATCTTTGTTCTCTGTCAGTTTTTCTCTATCTGATGTCTTCCCTAGTTTTTCATTCACATTCTTGATGGTTTTTGACAGTTTCAGAACATCATCCCAGAGTACTTTTTAAAAATAAACCCAAGATTTGAATGAACATACACCTCAGTCCATCTCCAGGTCCCTTTGCTATTTATCATACCAGTACTGCCTCATCCCAAGCAGTCTCTGCAGCACATGCAACCTGCTTCTCCATCCAGCTGCAGTTTGCAGTCCCGTAAGGGTCCCCTCCAACAGAAATCATGATTTTCACTTTAATTTAACTTCCTCTGAAGTGCCTAATCCATATTTTGTAATCAGTTTTCCTTACCTCGCCTATGCTAATCTACTATAATCTATTGTACAAATTTCTGAGCCTACATTTAGTAAGACTGTGAGGCCATTAAATACACCAATTGCAGCAATATGTTTTCCTGATTCAAGATAATATCCAGGAACTAGTTAACCATCTTGCAAAATTTGGAAGAAACTTTCTTGATAATTTTGTATAAAAGCATACTGCATCTTTTCTGTGTCAGGGATCTGTAACTTAGAAACAACCTGCACTGGAAAAATGTTTGAATATGTCCGAGCACACTTTTGAACACATAAAGTAGATGATACATTACAAAATACTTGGTGATTTCTGAAGTTAAATACACAGTGTTAGACAGTCTCCAGACAAACTTCATGACCCTTCCACAATCTTAACCTCTCTCATCACCCCCTGGCTTTCAAAGCTGAACTCAGTGACGTTCGGGTGTGTGCGCGCACATGTGTGCGCATCCCTGCACATCTGCGTAGCATCATTTTCAAAGCACCTCTGGGGAGGCATGTTACTTTTTCTCAGGGAAAGCCACAGACTGGAAAGAATAAGCTCTTGAAGTATTAAGTTATTTAATACTTCAGTACTGTAACAGATTACAAAAATAAACAAAAACCAAACCTTGTACAAAGACCTTTTCCCACAGTGGTTTTAAGGCAGAACCAAAATTGATTTACATCAATGAAGCCCTCTAAGTGAAATCTACATAACTGGGTCAGAAATTGTGTCTTGGGAAGAAAAGTGGCTACTCCTTAACTCCTGAGCTCCAAAGAAACTTTAGAAAAGTTTCTTTGTAATGTTCCCTTCAACAGATCTCAAATCATACTCAGATACTGCCATCTTACACTAATCCAAACAGAATGGGTGACGGTGAATCAAACCCGTCCTAGCAACCACAGATTATGCAAGTTACAAAGGCTCTCTACCACTTGCCTTTGTAGTATTTATTCAAAAAGTTAAACTGGCATTACTCAGTAAACTTAGTTCTAGTCAAAAGCCTGGTAAACCCCACTTCAGAGTCAGGAGAGAAACATACATTTACAAGCTAGGGCAAAACAGCATCTGTGTCAAACACCAGAAGGGTTCATTGAAGTCTCTATCCTGACAACAGAATAACAGCATGGCTGACAGCAAGATGGAAGAAGTATGACATTTCTTCTAAGGCTCTATTATCTTTATAATCACTCTTTGAAACATATGTAGATGTCCTGACTTCAAGTAACACATATGGAAAGGGAATCTTTTCAGAATGCAAGGGTGGAAAAGATGAATGACCTGCTATGAGAACCAAAATCCCCTCAATAAACCCAAACCGTAATCCTTCTCCGGGTAGAAAACTAGTAAGGCAGGATAATTACTGTCCCTGGAAATAGTCCGACAGACAGTTCTCTGCACTCAAAACAGACTGATCCTAAATGAAGCATTAGGATATAACAACAAGCAATGCAAACAAAGGCTGGAGCAACAGTGTCTTGAAGGTGGAAGAACTATAGACTTGATGAAATATAATTCACATATTTCTGACAGGATACAATTTTCCAAGCCTAATTTCTCCAACAGATACACACACACTTTCATACTTTTCTCTTTGCTGTTCATGAGTATTTTTGGCTTGTCAATATAAGTATGGATTTTAAAAGGCTGGGAAATTGGGCCTGCAAACAATATTTGACAAAATCCTTTTATGCTATTAAGAAAATGGAGGTTTATTAGGAACAGCATTTATGCAGAATAGAAAGCAGCAGAGAGACACAGAAAAGACATGAGAACAAAATAAACAGCTTTCAATAAGGAAAAAAAAAAATCAAGGAAGAGATGTCCTCAGGTCTATACTGGGATAGCAGTGTTTCATATATTCTTGAACAAACTGGAAAGAGATGAAGGCAACACCTCCTCTCCCCTCCCCCCCAAAAACTTGAACAGCTAAAATCCACAGATGGCAAAATTATTTACAGTTGGTCAAAACCAGAGAAGACTGGAAAGAATTCCAGATGAACCATGCAAGGCCAGGCCAAGGGGCAAATTAAATCCACTGCAGATCAATACAAAGCAAAGTGCATTTAAATGAAAAATGTGAAGCACTCAAAACTGATTGTTGGGTTTAACAGTTCTGCAGTAATTCAATATTTGAATCAAGTCTTGAGCAAATAAGTGGAAAACACTGCTAGATATGCAAAGATACAACTTAGAAATATTCTGTTCTTTCCCCATTTTAAAGACGAAAGTATTCACATGATTATCTAAAGGATAAGACCAACAACACTGTTGTTCCATAGCATAAATCAGGAGCATGTTCTCCATCACAGTACTGTGTTCAGCTCTTATCATCTGATCTCTTCTTGAGATAGCAGATGTAGTAAAATGTTCAGAAAATGGGGACAAGAATAATTCAGGACAGACACAGATTTCTGTACAAAAAGATGAATAAGTCTGAAGAAACCACACTAACGAGAGATGGATAAATTATCAAGAATATAAAAAAAGAATTGTGGAAAGACTACACTGCTCCTATACACTCTCCTCATGCAGAAGCAAGAGCATCTTTGAAACAGCAATACGCTTAAAGCTGCTAAAAGGAAATGTGTGTTTGCTTAGTTGGTTTGGTTCTGTGGCAGTGCTCCGTTGTTATTTATTTTAATTCAGTGCTCATTTTGCACAGTGTTTTGCCACAAGTTATAATGAAGACCTCAGAAAGATTCAGAGAAAGACTACAGTTTATATAGTTCATGACAATGAGTAATTTACTTTATGTAGGGGAAAGATCAGAAACACTCACCTGCTCTCTCTGTATTTGCAAGATGTAAAATTTTCACAGTGCAGGACCAAAATAACAGAAAAGGTTCAGAATTTCCTCTTTGGGACTTTAACATAACTGTCCACCTCAGGACAAAGGACGTGTTAAAGTATTGGGTACAGCCCTTGCAAACAGTAAAGGACATACACACATGTTGCAGATCTGAGATACCTAATCCTCTACAAATGTGTGGAGTGTTATGTCCACACAGTAAGGCAGAGGAAGCCGGGAACAAGGGAACATACTAAGCTTTGTTACGAGGCTTCAGCCTAAGGATGCCAGATATAGTGTAGTTGTCCTCTCTGTTCAGAAATGGTCTTTGCAATGTTTAGAACAAGAAACTGAACTGATTTTCTCATAAGAGGGCTAACACACTGAAGTATCTGCTGGGTTGCATCAGGGCAGTGCCATTGCAGTGGTCCGACATAAACCACATCCTTCAGACACCATCCCCTTGAAGTGTTCACACACAAAGTATTTATAACAGAAGCAAGGTATTTTTGCCATTAGTACTACAGTATGCCCTCTTCAACTTATTCCTTAGTGTATGAGCCCTGTGTTATGCATGACAGCATGAGATTTTTTGCATCTAGAAACCACCCCAGAACTAGGTTAGCCTGGCAGGCTTGCAGCTCTTCATTTACATATGAGTCAATCCTTCTGCAATACAAACATTAGTGATGCATTCCCCACTGTCCTTCTATTTATACTCACTATTTAACCTGCAGGCATCCCGAGTTAATTAAGCAAATCAATCCCATTGAGATAATTGTGTCTCAAGCAAATTAACACAATTAGCCTTTTAAAAAGGAAATCCAAGTGCTACCTGCTATATTTCTTCATATAAATCATGCACTTATTCCTCTGACTCTAGGTTCACAGCTATCTAGGAATCTCCATTAAAATGAAAAGTATAATGACACATGAAACTGGCTGACCTATGATTGTTACAGACAGCAGTTTCTCTGCATCATTCACTTCCACTGAAGTCAGAGGGACCCAGAAGAAATAAACATCCTTAGAGGAGAAAGAAGCAAGGAAGGATCCCACTGCACTGGACACTTCACAGCTGTACGACTTTGAGGACAGTCCCTGCTCCGAGACAGTACATTACACTGGCATTTACAGTCGTGGTGAGATAAGCAGTGAGCTAGTTAACTGGATATTCTAGGGGTTAGAAGCATTCTTAATCCTTTCTTCTCCAGCTCAAGTTTGCAGAAACCCCTCTGGAACAAAGCTGATGTTCTAGAAATGGTATCTTGGTACATACCCTCTTGCAGAGACGCATGCCTCCATCCCTCACACGCACCGAAGCCACTGTGGGAGTTTAACAGACACTATCATCCTTGACTACCCACTGTGTTTTCAGGGTGTTTTCACTCCCTGGGGCAGCATCAGAGTAACTCAACACACCTTAGCCTCCCTGGTCACAGCTCTCCCTCCCTTCAAGCTCTCAACCATCCTGCACCAGCATGGCCAAGGCAGGGGCAGGCATCCTTTTCTGCCAGTCCTGGTAACAGAAGAGGCCACAACTTTTGGCCAAAAGATGGGAGATGCCTCCAGCTACCACAGCAGATTGAGCAGAGATACTCTGTCAGAGCCTATGAGGAAAAGTGGTGAGAAGCGCCGAGCACACTGCAACTAAAAATGGAAGAAACTCAAGAGGCCAACGTGCAAAACCACGATCTCATCGGCTGAAGCGTTTAACCAACCCCACTCTTTCAAGAGATGTTAAAACATCCATGCAGTACACTTGTGATGCTGCAGACTAAAACCTTGCAGTTGCCCGTGTCAGTTACTGTGTTATTTTGTGTGAGCCTGTGAACAGCGAGGGTCGGTGAATGCAGGAGACTCCATTTCACAGCTCGCGAGAAACTGCTGAGCAGAGGCAGGTAAGAGAGCGTGTGCAGGAGAGACTGGGGGGGGGGGGGGGGGGGGGGGGGGGGGGGAAGATGTTAAGGAACCCAACGAGTAATAACTGACTTATCCTTTCTCTCAGCAGATGATTCAAGGAGGATTGAGCCACTCCTCCCGTGCCTCCCGCCAGCTGCTAGGCAACGGCAGCAGCCGCACAGGGGCAGGCGGGCATCCAGCATTCACTTCTTTCTCTTTTTGAGGGAATTAAAAAGGCTTACTAGCTGCAAAACTGGTAACTGGTACTAAGTTCCTGACAGTAATTAAGGGGTAAAAAATAGGGGAAGAACAGTGATGGGGGGAGAGAGCAGGACAGCAGGGGACCAGACTGGCACACTGCTGCCTGGACACCATGCACCGATGAGGGAGGGTATGCGCAAGGTAATTTAATGGAAGACTTCTCATCCTCTGTAAAAGGAAAAAGACAGCATTTTTTTGAGTTTTTTAGCATACCAAAACTAAAGTGTTTTTTCTTCTTGGCACATTTCTCATCCATGTAGTACTGTAACCACTGTATCACATCAGCTCAGCAAACATGGCTAAAATGGTAATGGTGCTGCTCCCTCTGCATTTGCTCCAGACATGCCTCTGGACCATGCTGGCCAGCAACTAGGTCAGCCAGCCTCCCACCCTGCCCAGGGCTCTGCAGCCTATCTGCCCTGCAGAGGTCCCAGCCTTGACCCCAGTCAGCTGCCCCCTCACCGAGCTAGCAGGACCCAGCCATGAACCACATGGAAAAAGACGCTACTGAAACAGGCTGGATGACAAACTAGCCTTTTCCTTGCAGAAGATTACTTTTCCAACTTGGACCTTTTCAGTGGCTTGGTTCACTGGTCAGTGGTGCAAGCGGGTCGGGTCAGCACAGACGTCGACCCCTTCAGCCACCCACTGGTGGGTCACGAATCTGCAGTCCCCCAAGGTGGCAGCTTCACCTGCCCCACCAAAACACTCTCCATGCTCACGCAGGAGATGGCAGGCAGGGGCAGGTAAAGCAGCCTCTTCCACAACCCTGTGGCAAGAAGCAACTAGGTGGGATGCTTGAAGGGCACTATTAACATTTTGCAGAGGGTACACAGTTTACACGCAGTGTTGCCACTGACTGTCCTAAAGAGTTGGAGAAGTTTCACTAGTGTCCTCTTAAGGAATGCACTGTAGCAGGGTCCTACACAAATCAAGCCTTCAAGTGAGTCCTACTCAAACTGCACAGACAAGCAAGGGAAGAGGTTAGCCCCAAAGTCACATATTGGGCAATCATCCCTCATTTCTTGTATGACCATTCTGAATTACACACTGCACTTAGCATTTTCATTATCACTACAAACCATTGACATAACCAGAAACTAATTCTGATTAATTAAAAGAAAGTACTGTCTTGCAAAAATATGTACTCTTCAGCAGAGTTAGAAGCAGCAAGCTTATACGGCACATCAGTCTTTCACTAACCTGATTTTACATGGCACAAAAATCAGAAGGCTTACATATAAAGATATTTACTTCTTATTATAAAATTAACACCATATCAACGCACAACACCAAACTTTTACTTATGTACCTATTTATATATCACAAGTCAGAGTCAAAATGAGTAACAGATATGGTAGAAATACAAAAGTAATTTATTACAGTGCAGACTGGGAAAAGGGATAGATCTCTTAGCATAAAGTGTCTTTAGAAAGCCAGTTCTGTGACACAGGATCCACACAGACACAGATGTCCTGTCATAAAGAATTCATTATTTACAGATATACTACAGAACACTCCATTTGCAATGAAGTACCGTAAATAATTCACGCCCAATACGTGTCAGAAGTGAAGACAGTGGCATTTTCCCCACCGTCCTCACAGAGCTCCCCATACTCAGTGAAACAAAGCTTTGCCGTAATATTGCAAACACAAGTACACTGAATTTTCATTAAAACACATTTCATTCTCCACAAAAGGTCTCTCCACTAACACAATTTAGATAAGAGATTTCTACACAAGCACTGCCACTGTGGGGACAAGTGCAATTCATTTGGCTTTAAGACATTAAATGACACATGAATTCTATTTTCATCCTGGTAACTAAATCGACTGGCCAACTTGGGCCCACTGCCCAGGTGCAGAGGTGTTGCACAGCTCTGCCTTGTGTCCTCTGCTCTGGCCCGGAGACACAAATCCAGAGGTAGACGAGAAACTGAACATGTGACCTCCATCAATACTTACTGCAAAAAGTGTGCTAGAAGTTCGACACGGCAATGGAAAACATGCCTCTATTTGAAATTACATTAAGAAAAACTGTATGTATATGGGTAAATAGTCACCATAAAAAAATAAGTCCAGTTGCTACTGATACAGAATGCATCTGGAAAACCTACCTAACGGTGGAGGGTCCCTAGTGCGTTAGCTTTTAATTTTCCATGACCCATGCAAATTCACCTATTTCCCAAAAGATCAAGCAAAAATTGCATAAAAACCTTGATGATAAGTTCATTTTCCTCTCTAATCTATTTGTACCGTTCTTCATTCCAGCAGGATACCTGCATGGATACAAAACTTCATTTGTCTGACTCCTTTCATCTTCCTAAAAAAAAAATTCAAACAAAAACCCCAAAAAACCACCAAACCCCAATTACTGGAAAAAAAAAAACTAAACACGCAAAAACCACTCAACCCAAGAGCCCCTCAAAACTCTCCCTGATCTAACTTCAGATGCCCCATTCCACATGGATGGGTAGGAAGGAATTATTTTTTTTCTTCCCCCCTTTTGAGTCATAAATCAAAACCCAGCAGATTTGTCAAAGAGAAAAGAAACAAGAAAACAGAAAATCTCACCAGCCTACTAGAGATGGTACTGGGAATAAATACAAGCGCAAACATCAGACTTAGCTGGTACATCATTTCACAGCATTAGGTGGCCTCTATCCACCTCCAACAGACCCAGAAAACAGAACAGACCGTTGTGAGTACCTGTCTGAGCTTCACCCAAGGTGTGCCACAAACCTACATGCAGATGTATTACTTGTTAAAGTCCAGAACATATATACATCTGCAAGAGTCTCCCTTGCTAAAAACTGTAGTCCTAACACACAAGCAAGTGATCAAGAATCCATCACATCCAAATGGAGTTGTTTCAGGGAGTAATTTATCCTATTTAATAATTTGTGTGTTACAACTAGCCCAGATTTATCTGGTTTCAACTTTCGGCTATTCAATCTCATTACACCTTCTCCTACTAAACTCAAGAGCTTTGTACTTCCTTTCCTCTATGGATATTTGCAAAATACAACTCAGCCACTTCATGTAAAGTAAGCATGCTAGGCTTTTAAAAAAAAAAAATTTCTAACAGTAGAACATGTTTTCCAACTGTAACTGATCTCCCAGCTCTTTAAAGCCGTTTTTTTTTTTTTTTTCTTCTAAGGCATATTTTTTCTAAAGCAGGCACGTAAGGACTGGACTCCGTATTCCAGTAATGATCCTGTGCCATCATACACTGGTAAAATACTATATATTCCTACAGAATATGTTTGGCTTTTGCATCTAAAGATCATATTCATTCTTTTAGTAGCGCTGCAAGGACAGTTTATTTTGTTAGCTTTTTACCATCACCTCAGTTCCCTCCCAATGTAAATTACTCTCCAGAATGTAGCAAGCCCTTCCCTCTGCATAATGTACATAAGTGGACTGGCCTGTGCTAAATTCGTACTACTCAAACAAGACCATACCAAAAGGAAATTAATCCCCCGTGTGACAAAGAACATGTCATTATTTGCCATATCCCTGATTTTTGGTGGCATTTTCAAATTTAAAAGAAATAATTTTGTTCAGTATAATTATCAGTGGTCTTGAAATAAAGTTATCTCAGTTCTACCAGCTAAAGGCTTGTAGTTACTTCTCCCTTCCCTTTCCAAATAATCATATTGTCTCGTTGCCCATTTATACTCACTGCCATTATTTCTCTATTTGCTTCACACACAGACACACCTAAATGCAACAGAAGTCTCAGTATAAAATGTGTTCCTCTTTGCAGAACAGTGATGAAGACCACTGGGTGTATATTTGATGTCATCACAAGCAACAGCATGGCATACCAGTCCATTTTGAGCACTAGATGCAGTATTTTTAAATGTAACCTTCACCTTCTCCTCACAGAAAAGCTTCATGAGTTAAAACATATCCTGGTTAAGTGAATGCAGGATTGCAGTTTGTTGTTTTGGGTTTTTTTAAATGTAGTATCTAATAAAGCATCAGCAACATTAACATTATGGTTATTAGTTTACTTAATATGATGATGTTCCATTAGACAAAAGATAATGCAATTGTAGGCTGGAAATTAACTATGGAAACATGTTGATATGGTTATATGGAGTCATGAAACTTTTTCAAATGCAGGAGCACTGTGTCTACAATAAGGTTTAAACAAGTTAACTTATTTTAACTGTATATGCAAAATAAACTTTTGCTCTACACTGTCACATCAGATACTCATTCTTCCAACCCAAAAATGTTTTTGTTTTGTTTTTTATATACAATAAACCATTTAATGACTATTAAAAAAACTGTGGTTGAAGTCAAGTCAGAACAACTTGTCAGAACATAGTGCTTCTTGTGCTTTCAGCTCAAAAAGGAGAATTCCTATCATTATCAAATAGCAGTTAATATTTATAGATAGAAGTACCAATTTAGTTGTACTACTTTTGCTTTGCTAGAGTAAGATAACTTTATGTTTTAGACAAACGGCACAAGCGTTTCAACAGTATGCTGGAAAAGTAACTTGCGTAAAGAGGAGCATGGGCAGAAGAGCCTGAACCCACCATCACAATGGAGCTGGATGTCAACTGATGTTACAGCCTGTATGAGAGGACTCCCTTGAAAAGCAGGGGTCTAGATGCCAAACCCAAGTACCTAGTGCAGCTCTGCCCACATGGATTTATTTAGGGGACAGAACCACCATGATGTAGACCTAAAGTTGATTTTTTTTCCCTAGGCTAAATTTTAATAGAGCTTTAACTTTTTAACAAAGGTCAAAGAAGTTTCAACACATCTCCTCACATTAGCATTGCTTAAGTAAAACCAGTGCAGCCATTTGTCGAACACTACTTCAACAGCAGAATTAATTACCAGAATTAATTACTAGCCACAAAGCCTTCCCTAGGATATTTAAGTGATTAGCTAAGAACATATCTACCAGAGCTCATTTAAAAATAAAATGTTTCATTGGTCAGAACTAATCAATGACAGCCAACTTGCCCAATCAGAAGAACGGCCCGATCATCACATAGCTGTTCCTAAAGAGACAAGCTGAGGACTTGCTTCTCTGAATAGGAGGTGTTTGGGGTTCTTTTGTGTTTTGATCTCCATCACAAAGTTAAAGAGTAGCAGTTTCCTCATTTCTGAGCGTGCTAGTATCCCAAGCGAGGGAGAGGCAGGGCTTTCACTTCTCACCTGCTCACAGGAAGTTCACACCTCACTGTTACCAACTAAAATAACTCAAATACAGCAAGAAGCTCCAGCCATCTGAGATGAGGTGAATCTTTCCCATTCTCTGTGAGCTGGCTTCAAGTAAACGGGGTGATTTTTGTAAGCCCAGATGAAGCCTGTGGAGAGGAGAAGCAAAGCCTCGGCAAGGCAGACAGAGGCACTGAAGCTGGGGACAGCTCGGACAGTCGGCAAAGATCCCCCCCCACTAGGAAGAGTGCCTGCATCTCAGTGTGAGACCCAGCAGAGAAAATAAAGGCATCACGTGAAAGGACAACCCTACTGTGGACATGCCACTAACTGTTATTCTGCTGGCAGGCTGCATATTGGCCTTTTTTTCAGCTTTTGAAGTATGATCCAAACAGCAAGGTAGACTGAGAGACCATTTCTTGTAACTTCAAATTTCTAATATAGGTTCCAGCCAGTCACTTAGCTCTGTGCTTGTGTCTTGTGGTTGCATGTGTTTCCTATTTAAGAGAAGGACTATAGCAGTTCCTGGTTTGTCACATTTTCTTCAAATAAAGTCTGAGCAGCAGCTTCCTCTGCCTGATTACTCTGCATTGGTGAACACTCTCTTCCCTCTCACCCTACTCAGAAACACTCGGCCACCTACAAAGCTGATTTACAGACACGAGGCAACAAGATGAGGGATTTCAAAACCACATCCATGCTGACAGTCCATGGGATTTTTTCCTCCATACCTAGATTTCAATCCTCCCTTCTCCATCTGTACTTTCCAGATCTTTCAAAATAACGAGCAAATGTTTCTCCAGCTTCACAAATCTGGCACATTTCATTTTCCTTGTCATTTAAGAGATACACACAAACTATTTGGTATTAATAGTAAGAACACTGTGCACTTTGTAAAGCTTTATTCAAAGCATCCTGTGATCTTCCACTGAAAGCATTAATTTAGCACCTTCCCAGTACTTCTGAGGCACATATTATAATTCATCTCACACAGGTGGAAACTCAAGAGGCACACTCAGGCTCAAGTAACTTGCTGATGGGCTAAACACCAGAACTCGTGTCACACCTCCCCAAATTCATTTTGTATTTCAGCATTTCTGGCCAACACTCGCTCCAGCACTTTCTGTCCCGCAACTAACTTCAGAAGAACTTATCTCTTCCCTCCTCTATTACCACACCTATATTAAGTCTCTGGCAGACCTTCCCAGACATCTTTTTTTTCCCAAAGATTTCCTGAGATTAAGCAATTAAATCATTAAGGAAGAAGTTGATCACCTGCAAAGGAAACTACTTAGACAAATAACATTCTCACCAACAGCAACCTGTATGGCTGTGTTTCTGCGTCCCATATATTAGACACACGGGTTGAAAGCAAAAAGCTGATGTTAACCCCTTCCAAATGAAAAGAATACTCCCAGGGTCTGGTCTTTAAAAATAATTTCCCTGGATAAGTGATAGACTGCTAGTAAAATACCACGTAAGTCTCAATCTGTTTCAAACAGGAGGAAAGAACATAGGTCAGTCTTTTCCTCCCCTTCAACTTATTCTTCATATACGCTTTTATGTAATTGTATAATAGTATTTCTTTAGTAAGAAGTAAATATAAGCATATACAAAAGAGAACAAGCAATCAGAAAAGGATTAACACTTTAATATTATGGCAACATCTGAAAATATAAGGATATAATTTCAAATGTAATCAGTAGTGAAAACCAAAATCATGTATGAAAAGAGGGCAGGCTAAGCAATGTGAATTTGTCTTGCATGACAGACAGCATAGAAGCTCCTAACTGTACATGACTCACTAGTGCTTAAAAAGTATTACTTGTTTTGATTCTTGCACAGGATCCATCAATATGATATCTGGACACACAGTCCTCTTTCTTGTTTTATTAAAAGTATGTTAACCACTGCCAGCTATGGTTTTGCTGAACAGTGGCCATTGCTACTTTTATTCAAACCTCATGCAATAACAGGTCTCAAGAGAAACCAATGACAGAACTTCAGATTATCCTACAGATGACCCTTAAGTACCTGCTGAAATCTAACCTGAACAACAGTTTTCACCTCCTTTTGTGTCTCAGGTAGTCAGAGCCACAAAGCATGTTAAGAATCCACTCTTCACTAGGGTATTCAGAGCATGCCATGTCATCCCTTTCATCCCCTCTCACCATGTCTGGAAACTGGAGAAACAAGAACACACCCTCACCTAGCTCCAACCCTCAAACCGGAACTGAGGAACAACAGCTGGTTTCTCTAAGTGACACATGAAGCATGCATCTATCAGTTGCTAGGGAGATAACTCAGGTACCCCTTGATGGCTCTCCAACAGCCTCTCTTGGTAGAAATGGGAAGTTTTCTAGACAGCATGGTCCATCCAAAAGATCATCAAAGGAAAAAGTTACACAGCAAGCTGCACAGGTACATCCCAAACACATTTTTCATGTTTTTCCATCAGTAAAAGCTTGCTGGATATCCACCCAGCACTGTGTCAAAAAGCTCTAATTCAACTGAGCTTTGTTAGTGGCATTGATGGTGTAACTAGTTCAGCTTCAGAGAAAGTTTCTAGTGAAGACTTCATCATCACCGCCTCTTAAGGCTACAAAAGGGGATGATATTTTAAGCTGCAAATCAGCAGAAGAAAGCAGAGAGGAAAAGGACAGGAGATAATCTGTTCTTCCAAATTGTTAATTCAAGAAGTCCAGAGGACAAGTGGGACACAGTCAAGTCTACTCATTTGCCTGTCTTTTTAGTACCACAGACTAGTGTAAGAGCCAGAAAAGGTACACTTTCCCTTTGTGTAAGAAAAAGCACAGAATCGTTGGAGTAACACTCAAGTTTTCAAACTAGCAACGCACAGGATCAAAGTGACACCACTAGTATTTATTAGAATTAAAATTCACCTACATCTATGACTAACAGACCAGAGTATTCCCTAACCATCAGAAGACTGCTTTGGTGGGAGGGTACCATTACTCCAGTCCCCCCAGGCTTCCCACACTGCCCTAAACAGTTTACTCAAGTCACTTCAGAAATAAGCAGTGCAATGCATAAAATGAGGCTGTGTACAACATCCCCATGGAAGTAAAGGTCCTGACCTTTTTAAATCTTGAAGAGGTGTGTTCAAATACTATACTCACAGTCAATTGTTACAATAAATCATGAAAGCAGTATACTGTTAAGGCTCAGCATGTGAAAGCAAAGCGCTAATGTAGTACTAAAGCAACAAGCTTTTTTTCCTCCTGATAAAATGGAGGAGGAAAACCAAACCCAACCCTGTTGGCACACTTTGTAGACAAATTCCTTTTGACGATTTATGAACTTTTTTTCTTCCTCCTGTTTAACAAAATTACTTCAACAGTATAAAAAGTTGGCAACATAGCTATCTCAGAAGAGGAAAGTTGCTCTGTTCCTTATTGGTAAGCAGTGCACACACACACACAAAAAAACCCCACCTACAGGAAAACGAGAGCTATTCATTTAGTTTTAGTCAAATCTTTGCGAGACTGTACCTTTTGACTATTAGTTCATGGTAAATGTGCAACTGTCTGGTACTTAATCTCATACAAGAACTAAACCAAAAAAGGTATCAACGTTAAATTTTACCTTCAAAAAAAGAACACAAGTGGTATGAATGCAATTCTCTAGAAAAATGCTACTTAGCAAAAACAAAACAACTACTCCCCCACATACATGCAGTATTTAAAAGAAAGAATTCAAAGCTGTAATTATGTTCACACAAACCCAAACTGCAAAGTACAAGAAGTTCAATTTAGGGATTCCAAATCCTGTGTTATCTCTAATGACACCATGTACCCCACTTCCTCTCGTATTTTTACTTTGGTATTTTTGGGGCCTGATGTGATGCTGTCCATTGCCATTACCAGAGATCTGAAAGAAAATATGAAATCACTTCTTGTCATCTGCACAGAATATGAAACCTGAAGCAATGGTAAGCAAAAACCGAATCAGGTTACTTTCTGGTAGAGTGTATTTCTTGCTTGGTACAGTTTATCTGAACAACAGCTGGTTTTAATACAGCAATAACACAAAGTTACAAACTCCTAGGAATAAAAAAAAAAGAACTGAGTTACCTTTGGGAAATTGCATTCAGGAAAGCAATGATACTGTAAAAAAGACTGGGGGTCATGGCAGACACAATCTAAACGCTAAACTTCCTGCACGAGTCTGCAGCTAAGCAAGGAAGTGTAGCCTCTGGATGGATAAGAACATTATTTTGTATAAGGCAAGGCAGGGAGGGAGAGTATTATCTAAAGAACATTAACAGCAAGGTCAACATGCATTACTGGTCTATTCACTTCAGAAAAGTAAATAACACAAGAACAGCTAAAGATCCAGAACACACATATTGAGAGTTTTCAAAGTCTGCATATTTGGCTTATCAAAGAGGATAATGGTTATCAGTGACTTACCAGCAAAATGGCTAAATGCCTCTACCAAAATTTACTCAGAAAATAAAGAATACATTAGGCACAACTGGGTCCCTAAGAGACACTGCTGGGCAGAGGAAAAAAGTTTTGAAGAGTTCAGAATTAGTCTCCTCTGCCTGACTGTACATAATTACAGTCAATTGATACGATGTTTAGTATGCTCAGAAACTCACTGACAGCAAACTTGCAAAATGCAGTATCCACAAGAACCACTTTCTATCTTATCCAGCTGACTAAGACCCCATACAATTCCTCTGGTGTTTACATCTTCCTCGCTTCGTAGCAATGCTATCCATTCAGAAATACAGACCTCTGCATTTAGGTAACTCCAACCAGCACGGCTCTCGAAACATCTCTTCAGAAGCACTGGCTGCTCCCTATGCACTATCAGAATATTAAAATCAAAGTTTGTTTGTCTTTAAAGTGCTCCATAGCCTCAGTTCAGAGTATCCAAGGCTCTTCCCAGAGCTCCAAGACAGACTGAGATCCACTGTTCTGCTGATGATGTTTATTGGTGCTGGAGACTCACATTTTTGTGTGGCTAAATGAGGTACATGAAGTTATTCCCAAGGAGAAATCCTATGGCAGATCTGAGCACTAAAGCTTACGATATCCAGATCCTCCTCTCCACTTTTTAACTCATAGCAACTTGTATTAAACAAAAACACCTGGGTGATGCACTATATTACATCTCTCCATAGATAAACAAAAGAAGTTTGCTATACTAGTACTGCAGTCATGAACAAAACACATAATAATTTCTGTAGCACAAACCAGAAGTGCCTAAAATTCTTCCAGAGGGAAATTACTGTCATTTACAACCAGGATGTGTCTCCTTCTGTCATTTAGAGTCAGGAGTGGGCATCTCTAAAGTAACAACAGAAGTTATGGACTCACTGTAGAAATTACTGAGAGTTCATGATCTGCACTACTAGTAAGACAGAATAAACAGGTACCAGAGGCTCATTCTGGGGACAGAAGTCTATAAATGTATTTCACAGAACATGTTTTCTAAACCTAAAGCCCATTCCTTAGAGTTTATAAAGTCCACAAGTCATGAGTAGCCCCTGTAACTTCAAGGCACACTGGCTAAGCATCAAGAAGGCAACCAGAGAGTAAACAAGAGTTGCTTTGCTTCTTGGGCTGCAGACAGGCGCCCACGCAGCAGGAACATCAACAGCTGCCTGCCCCATACAACCCCACCACCCAAATGGGTGGCCCAGGGCAAGCCCCCAGCTCCTTCACAAATCAGCTCTTTCAAAAGGAGCAGGAAGTTACCACCTGCAGCTGGAGATCAATCCTGAACCAAGATAGCACAGTTTCTGTGGGAGATTAACAATCAAACAAGCTTCTGCTGTTCTCAGAGCTCTGTCTGGGTACCCTCTTATTTTCCTTGAATTTAATTATGTAGGGTTTTTTAAGTTGAATTTAGTTTAATCTTATTTTGCAACTTTTCACTCACTGGGCTACCCCCAAGATTATTTTTAGACTTTTTTTTTTTTTTCTTTTAGAAAAACCAGCAAGTTACTGGCATGTCTCAGGTTGGCAACCAAGCCAGAGCCTGGAGACTGCACAGCCTCCACGTGGAATGGGTTTCAGAGAAAAAGGCAGAACATCTCTCTATCTCACTACACCAGCGGCAAACCCTCAGCCTCCCTGCTAGGATTTCACCTTCAGCCTCAACTAAAATTTCCCTTTTAACTCTATCTGGCACCCTGTCTAGAATTCACTTGGGAAATGTCTGATACAGAGATCGGACAGTCAAGAAGGGAGCTGCAGAGAGGAAGAAAAAGGGGAGGAGAGGGGTCCAAGATTCAAATGGTCAGTAATGGTGGTTAGCAGTTCAGTACTGAGAGTCAATCTGATCTGTTTCATAAGTAAACAGGAAAAAAACCTAAACCAAAACAGCCCCCACAACCTGTTTTGTTCTTGGAGGCAGGGTTTCTTAACAAAAGTTGAGAGGCCTCTCCATACCCATGGTAACAATACATAGCAGGCCCCTGACATCTGAAGCACAATAATTAATCATTTCAACAGTAAGTTACAAAGGAGTATCATCCCCCTTTTTACTGACAGGGGAGCTGACTCAAAGACAACCAAGGGAGTTGCCCAAAACCACAACAGTAGTCATTAGCAGAGCTGCAGTTAGAAGTTCCTGGCTGCCAGCACTATTTTCAAGCACTGAAATCGGTGGCCACACCACAGCCGCAGAACTGGTATCCTGCACACTCAGCAGGTAGAGGGTCACCTGCTCCCCACACCATGTCTCTGAGCTCCAGTCACACCACCAACACCAGAGAGGGACGAGAGAATGGTGCATCCAGTCATGGTGGTAGGCTCAGTGATGAGCAGCAGCAGTGATGCCCATGTTAACCTGCTGACCTGCTCTGGCAGACACCCAGGCCAAAGGGGCAGCTGCAACCCCCAGGGTGTGCCCTGATGCTCCTCTTGTGCTTGTGTGCCCATTGGAGCCCAGAGAACTCGAGTCAGAAAAACAACCCTGAGGAGAAGTCAGAACTAGTAGTTTTGCCAGGTTTAGGACCCTGCATTGGCTCACTGAGTGGGGTGGGGTAAAAGATAGGCAACATGCATCCCAGAGACTGCAACACTAAACTACACCTCATCTTGCTTGTGCTTTATGTACTGCGAGAGGAACTTCAGATCAGATCACTTCACAAGCAAAAGCTAAAATGGCTCTTACCATCTTAGCCCTATAGCTTTAATGTGCATTTAACAGTAGTGATTTCAGTTTCTCTTAATTGCTTAGTCAAGAGCATAAAGTTACTTACATTTTACAGAACCAGCCAGCTCACAGTAAGGATATTCCACAGCAAGAGATGGCCTTTTTTGTAAGGGTAGTTTGAAAAAAATTGGTTAATTTTCCATCTCAGGATTTATGGGAGCAGCAAAAGTCTTAAAACAAGCAGCTTGGGAAACACCGTGTGACAGAGATGGAGAAGGGAAAGCGAGTATCCCACTTTTACATTAAAAGCAGAACCACAGAAATTCACTTTTCATAACATGATTAGTTTTAATTTATATATAAACTTACAACCAGGCCTCTGTTATATTAGATGAATGTATTCCCCTACTTTCTATATTCAGCCTGGTACCTGCCTATACTGAGTTCTCCAGACATTCCTTCCAACTCACTTGATCCTTTGAAGCTGACAGTTATCTACACATTCAGGCACTGAAGTAATTTATTCTTTTAGAAGTGTTAAGCATTTACAACTTGCAACATCAGATTGTGAAAATATTCAAATTTTCTGGAAGAAAAAGAAAAGGAAAAAGCATTTACCTTGATGTCTACATTTACGTAGATATTTTCTCCCCCACCCCAAACTTTGTTATCTAGTCTTTTCCTTATGCATGAGAGATTTCCCATGTTTCTCCCTGTGCTTTCCAGGTACTTTCCACATATTGTGACAAAACAGCTAAATATCACAAGAAAAGGAACTCAAATTACTTGTTACAGTTCTATTCAAATTAGCAGTCTTATTTTGAAAGTTTTTCTAAGATGGCTTCTGTGGAGACAAAAATATTCATTGGCAATGTCAAAGCAAGTTATTAAAACTCATCTAACAGTGATGCAAGAGTTCTGCACTGATGTGCACTATCACAAGGAGAAACCACAATGTACCAGTTTAGACAGAAATCATTCCTGGACTTTGCCTCAGTTTGGTCTCATCAAAATCAAGTGCTACTCCCAGTAAAAGACAACAACAAAAACACCCAAAATGCAAAAAACCACAAATACTTCATCTAGTTACTGTAGTTCTGCATGTGTTAAACCAGGGTTTTCACTGCCAAGACTCATTAAAAAAGAACAACCAGAAAATGTCTGCAAAACAGATTGCTATTATAAAGTGCATTAACAGCTATTAATAACAGAATATACATCAACCTACTGCTTTTCAAATAATCAATATTAATTGGCAACCTAATCTGGAACTGTTAAGACAAGCGACCTTGGAGCTAAGTCTAAGCTAACGGTGGGTGAAAATAGGCCTGATAACAGTTACTTCCTTGTCATTTCCTTCCAAAAATGACACAATGCCGTTTCAGCGATTAAAGTAATTTTTATCTCATAAATGTACCTCTGAAAATAGATTAGGCCTTGTAGAACGATTTTATATTTATGATCCAAGCTATTGGGCAGACCTCACGTGAAACTTGACTTGCAGTTCACAAGGGCCCTGGGTTCCTTGGAAGGAAGCAAGATAAAGGCACAGGGAAATATGGGGAAGGAAATGAAAATATTGGGTGAGAGGTCTGGCACCTATCAACATCGCTGCAAGTTCGCCAAGCCTCATAATTTCATTGTTAGGCTTCAGGCATATTAAAAGAGCTATTATTCATTGTTTTTATTCGACCCCATCACGTAATCAATAGGATGGATGCCAAAAGCCAGCCATTACAAGGAAGTCACCATGACTAGGATTAAAACGAGATTACTCCCTGCACAGACTGGACTATCCCTCGTTGCTTTAAATGGGACTAAAAGATAGCAACCCTTTTAATTGCAATGGCAGCAAAAGACACACAAGTGCTTCAGAAGTACTCCCCCAGAAGAAGAAACAGCAGGGAACCAGTCAGGAAATTTCCATGAAAACTGCAAGCAATCAAGGTAAAAAAAAAAAACAAAAACAAAAACCAAAAAACAAAACATGGACAGGAGGCACAGACAGGACCTGAGGGTACATTCGGGGCAAGAGCCAGATGCCTGTCTGGAAGAATGGAAACCCAAATGTAAATGGAGAGAGGGAATGCATAAAGGGAACAGAAGGTCAAAAAATAAAATAAATCAAACAACACTGATGCCATAGTAGTAGTTGAAAGAATGAGGGACACCTGACAACTGCAGCCTTGAGAAGGAACATGACCAGGACAGCTGCTTCTTGTGACACAGGAGGACTGCAAGTGTGACAGTAACATTTCTCCAGTCCAGGCTGCTGGGGAAGGCATAAAAGAAACCCTCTCAGAGAAAGCAAAATAAGATACAGACATTCACAGCTCAGGATTAATTCCAACCCTGAGAAAGTAACACACAAAACGAGGACAGAGTATTTTCTTCTGGAGGCAAAAGACAAGAGCCAGTGGAAAATGCTACTTCTTCCTCCCAGAATCTCATTTTAAAGCAGAGTTGCTAGGGATCTGGCTCACATACGTGCCTGAGGCTGGCAATAAAGCTGTGGCGAGAGAAGGTGTCGTGGCCTCAAGCTGCAGAACTTGCTAGAAACAGAGCCTCCTTGGTGGTTGCTTTATGAGAAAAGGGGAAAGCAAGCTTGCCCCAGGAGAGCTGGTACAAGAGCAGCCAGCTGCTGTGCCACAAGAGCTGCCCACATTACAGCACACAGATTTATCAATATCCACTTCACAAAAAAAGAACAGTACTTGAAATAAAACAATACATATACACTATATAATAATGATACATGACGAGTAATGTCTTAGGAAAACACTAGCAGCTGAATGAGTACAACTGAAGTGCAACCCCACACGCATGCCAAAGAAGTCCCCAACGTTGCATTGACATCAAGACAAATACACTTCTCAGTCAACTGAATGTGCTAGAACAAAGCAGCCTGAACACAAGCATTTCACTTATCCTTCCTATGCTGCTTTTTGACGAGCCGGTGGCAATGCTGCGGTGGGCACTGCACAGCTTCCAGCCGCAGCCAGGCTGGTGGCAGGCGTGCGATGGGATGGCAGCTGAACCGCCTGCGTGCGGGGGGATGCCAGCACAGGTCGGGCTGAACACGCTCTAAGAAGTCCTGAAAGCAATTTTAATTATCCATTCTTGGAGCATAGGTAGACCGGTTCCAACACGTGCAAGTGAAGAAGCTCGTTTACATAACAAATGAGGTATGCATAGGAGATGCTTTGTATAATAGCACTGCAAGACTGCAAGACCTCTCACCTGAAGAGCTGGATTTTACCAACTACAGGCATACAAGACCACCTTCGGGTAGAGAGTAAACCATTAAAATATTCGTAACACAATTCAACAGTGGCATGAAAGAAGGTGGTTTGAACTGACAAAATGCCTAACACTTGCAAAAAACCTAAGCAGCATTCTTGCAGACTCCACACAGTGCCAAGAGCCATTCAAAGTTTTCTGTTCTTACTTGGGCAGCGACCCTCCAAAGGGTAACTCTTCTTAGCAAATAAAACTTTAATGAACAAAAAACAAAACCACCAGAAAAGCCCCAAGATTGTCTACAAGAGGTAAATCTCTGAATCCAAGGAAGAAGTCATTTAGTCCTGGTCCTCACACAATGACATCATACATTTAGCTGTTTCCACTCATTTTACAACCAAAGGCCAAAAAGAACAATAGGGATTTTTGAGACCTGTAAATGGCACAGAGCTCAGGAAAACAGAGGAGACAAAAAGAAACACTGAAGTGATAAGAGCTGGGTAGTTGCAGGGTGGGTCGTAGGTAGAAAGACAGCAACAATCACTATGTAATACTACTGCTGTACTTGGCTGTTTGTTGTTTGAATGTGGTTATCCCAACACCTAAGAGTTTTAAAGACATCTACTCCCCTCTAACAGTGGAAGCCTCTGAACCAGAAACCGAAAGAAAAAAATAAAGTATCTAAGCGCTGCCTTTTAAAAACACTGCTATTAAAAAAAATTTAAAAAAAAAATCTATGGCTTCCTCCAGCACACTAGTGATAGCTATTACTAATTTCAAACTCAAACCTAGAGGTTTTCTACTCATATACACTGTGTCCTAATAAAACCAGACTAAATTATAAAATACTGCAACAGGAAAAACAAGTTCTAAAGCACAGAAGTTAAAAGAGCTCAAAGATATTCTTACCTTTCAAACGGGGGGGGGGGGGGAGTATCTCAAAACTGAACAAAAACTCTTCTACCTCATCTGTTACTTTATATCATATAAAGCTCTAAAATATCTGAATAAGTACGACCTATCTTGCTAACCCTCATTCTTGGAAAGCCATACATTTTTGTCTTCTAGACTTAGTAAATCAGTTCATCAGGAGAAAGGACTGGGACAGAAGTTGTACAGAACAGCAATGGTCTCTGCTTAGAGGCTCAGAGGGCCATGTAACTTAAAAATAAGTATCTCAATTATTTGCAGCGTTCTGTCACAGAAACAAACAATTGTCTTCAACCCAAACAATTAACCAGTAAGACTGTTTTGCATACAAACATGTTTATCTTACCCTCTCTCTTACCTTATCAGACACATCTCCTTGTCCTATTCAGAATCCAGAAAGTCATAAAATTCCATCTGTAACAAAAGGAAAAGTCCATTAATACCTCCTGATAACCGTACAACAAAAGGCTAATAAACAGTTCAAGATTAAAAAAAAGCTAAACTTGTCCTGCCATTCCAGTATAATCTACACCCCAGGCAAATCGCCCTCCCGTCTGCAGCAATCTGGGAAACCTGGATATAAAGGTATTAAAGATGTTGTAACATGTTCTGTAAGAAGCATGCTTTTCCTCCTGCGGCAAGGATAACAGAGGTGGCCAAAGCGTACAGGTTGCCCAGCCGAGTCATAAATAAGTCTGCAGCATCCTCTCATTAAATTAAATGAGCATCAAATTACATAATGTGAATGGTTGTAAAATGAGACCAGTGGTAATGGCTAGAAATAATCACAGCGGTGTTATACATCGTGGAGACAATTTTCCATCAGTGTATCAAACCTGGGTAGGCAGCACCTTTTATCTCCAGGCCAAGAAACTGTCAGCATGCAGCCTTTCTTAAATACAGTAAAGCATGCAAGAAACAGATGGAACAAAGCTCTCATGCATGAATTTAAGTGACGCCTATCCTGAACAAGTACATTTAATTTCTTAACACCTTTACAAACCAACCTTTCAATGCAACGAAGTTGTTTCTATAATATAGGTAAACATGACGCAGTCTGGCATACCTGGGAAAGAGTACCAAGCACCTAAACAACAAAACTGCAGCCTTGGGATTGTCAATAAAATTTACAGTTACGATACTCAGGCTTGAACACTTTTCCACGGCACTGTCAGGAAGAGGACATGGGACCTGCAATCTAGCCAGTCCGTGAGCCACAAGGGCAGAAGACAGACCTCCTGTCTCGCAACTTTGAAAAGCCTAAGAATCTGCCTTAAGTGAGAAATGTGAATCAAGGATTTAAAAAACTAAACTAACCCCTCCACACACCTTTTTAGCCTTTTCAGCATCCTGCCCACAAGACCCAGAAGCCTATTAGTCCAGTGTCAGGCTGGAAAAGGCCAGAAATGTATAAGAGTGAAACGGCACACTGTATGAGAGAATACTAATAAAAATTTTTTTAACAAGTAAGAAGAACCAACCCTTATTTTTTCAATCCAGTTATCCAGGGGAGATGTGGCAGGAATGGAAGGATTTGAAGCAAACCATTTTTGTGTTTACTTTTCCTGTAGTGATGCTAGTAAGAGTATCCCTGTGTCTAGAGTACAAAACTAGATGCAGAGAAAACTTTGTGTTTTAGTGGTGCGATGTCCCCAATTTGCACCTTTGCTTCATTTTCCTTGGACACTGAGCGGCCCCAATGGCAAGGGACCCCAGTGTTTAGAACCACAGGTGCTCGGCACCATGGGAAGGTGACATCCTTCACCATGCTGTGCTGCCATTTCCCTGCCAGCAAAGCAGGCCGAGCAGCACATGGGTCTCCAGGCAGGAGGGCTGCCAGGGAGCCAGGGTCCAAACTGCCTGCTCTGGAATACTTCTCTTTTTCCCCTTTAAGGGTACAATAGTGTACACTTTAAGTGCTAAAAATAAATTCACTTTCATCCAGTGAACACCATTTTCTTATCTTCTACTGATGATGATTTATTTTTTGGCTTTATCAGAATAATATGACAACATACTTCCACCTTCCTTCCTTTTTTGGATACTTTTTTTTGTTTTTTTCTATGAAGAAGAGATGTTTTGTCTATGTGACAAAGATTTGAACAGAATAGAGCCACTGACCAAGAGCCCACTTGAGTATCCCTACCCTCCCACTCCTCTGCCAACCCAGTAAAGTTTCTCAGAGCACAACCTCTTCCTGGCTATTTTCAGAGAAATTGAAGCAATCATACAAGAACAATGGGGAAGTTTGTTTTACTCGAAGGGTAAATGTTTTGCAGCTTCCAATGTAAATATTTTAATTAACAGATTTTTTTTTTTTTTTTAACTCTCTACTGCTTTACTTGTGGTCACATTCACACAGAGCTATCAGAAGAAGCAGCACTCAACTCCTCTAAGAAGGAGGAAGACAGAAATACAACACAGAAAAGTGATATGACTTCAGAAAATGCACCTTCATAAGCAAATCAAAACTCACTGGACATTTGCTGGGGGAGATCTGGGACAAAAAGAAATAAAGAAAAAGGAGTCTGCTCATTTCCTGCGTCTGGCTGAGGGCTCATGTTAGTTCCCATCGAGATAGTGGGCCTATTTTAATAGCCAACTTGCAGAAAACCACAACCTAATCTGCTTCCAAAACAACATTACACCCAATTACCAGGCTACAAGGAAAAAGTGACAACTACCTTTTTGCCTCAGCCATTAATACAATGGCTGCTAACCATCCCATCACTCTGCATCAACTTCACAGATATGCTCAAATCTCTTCTTAATTATCCATAAACCAAGCGTTGTGGACTCTGTAGCAGGATGGCACTCAGATTTGCTCTCTCTGGGCAGGACTGTTTTGGTACTACAGAAGGTGGCTGGACAGAGATGCCAAGCCATCCTGCTCCTCTGGTGGTTTCTGGGTCCAGCAGCACCCCCAGGTGCAGGCAGCTCTTCCACTCTGAATGGTGC
Organism: Athene noctua; assembly: GCF_965140245.1. Taxonomy (NCBI): domain Eukaryota; kingdom Metazoa; phylum Chordata; class Aves; order Strigiformes; family Strigidae; genus Athene; species Athene noctua. Next base: position 102,668,185 of record NC_134037.1, on the reverse strand, counting down.
CTCTCCCTGCAGAAACCATCTCCCTCCTCTGCCCCTAGATACAGGGATAGAGTTTCAATGCAATATCAGCAGATGGCTGGCATTCAAGGTTTTTTTCATTTTCTTTTTCAAATGAAGTGGGACACAGATGGTGCTGTTCCTGCTTTCCCAAAGCCTGACTGGAACGTGAACGTAGACCTGTCTGAGCTGGGAAGCTCAACTCCATAGAGTGTTTCTGAAGAGCTGCAGAAACTACTGCACAGACCAGTTTAGCCTGAACCAGTCCCACACGTGGCAGTGTTTCCCTTCCCCTGCTTTTATCTGAATAGGAGGTTTTGTTCCTCTTGTACTGACCTCACCACACTTGATGCCTGTTAGCAACATCCTTCCAGAAGTTCAACAAGCAGCTCTGTAAAAATTCCCTGCTGCTGTCAGCAATATGCATGCTACCTCAGGTAAAATCCTCACCATGTACTCTTCCACCACGCCATGCAAAATGTTGGTTGTGTTCATGTACGACTTCCCAGATTCTGCAATTCTTGTGACCACCATCCACACCAGCAGCTCCATCACCTCCTGGTAACCATGGCGGTGGCACCTGGCTCGTCACATCCTGTTAAGCAGTGGCCAGCACTGGAAAGGATGGGAAGAGGCCCACTGCCGTCTTTCCTTGCAGGGGCTACTAACTGAAGGAAGAGTGAGACCTCCTGATTGAAGCTCATTGAGAACAAACCTTCCACAGTCCTACATTAGTAAATGGTAACTATCAACCACTCCCCATTAGGATGGGGGGTGGTGGGGAGAAAGAAGGCCTGGCTGTCAACTGAGAGAGATCCTCTAATTTGGCAGCAGCAGGAAATGCTGGGGACAACAAGGCAATTGCTGTTTCTGCACAGTCAGCCTGAGGCTGGTGCTCATGCAGAAGGAAGTGGATGCAAGCAAATACATCACCCTCTCATGGCGTACACCCACCTTGGTACCTGTCTCCTGTGAAGGATAAACGGATTCCAAAGGGCAATACCAGCTGAGAGCTCACCATGTGGTAGGGTGATTTGGAAACATTTCTCTGCAAGACCTTTCTTGTCCCTGCTAATGCCACAAAGTGAAACTACATCTCCCGAACCTGCATTTGAGTGTTACCAAGCACTGCTATGATTGTACACACATATACAATATCAACTCTAGCTTCCACACCAACAGAGACTTGCTTTTATAAAAACATTTATTTCCCCATATTCCTGGCTATATACACAACATTAAAACACCGAGTAAGAATCAAAGATGTAAATATCTCTGCTCAAAACAGAGCTCTTGCAAAATAAGCTCATACCACGTTTCATGAAAGACCCAAGTGAGAAGACAGACTCTGCATTAAGCCTTCAATGTGCATGGACTATGGAGGAGGAATCTCTTAGCAAGTGAGCAACCTAAGGCTTAGGCCAGTCCTTACATCTTCCTCTCTGATCTCTTCTAGGGAGTCACTGCACTCAGCTTCTTCATGTGTCTATTTAATAAGCAACATGAAACTGGCACACCTTACTGGTGTCTCTGTGGTCTCCTCATCAGGGCAACGAGTAGAAACGTTCCCCAAAGCTGCAGCACATTCATAAGTCACCCATGCCCACGGCATGGAAAGAGAGGGGGGAGAGAACAGATGAATGTTAATCTCTCCTCCTTGCCTCCAGCAGCAGTTTGTACTCTCCCACGCAGAGAAAAGGGAGGCTGTACAATTTGTGGAGGCCAAACTGTCTGGAAAAATGTAGAGAGAAGTGATGTCAAATTCTCTTCTCTATCGATTCTCTTACTGTAAGAAAAGTGAAAGTCAGTCATTGAATTGCTGATGGAAGATGAGACCACAGGATCTTTAAGGGGCTGTTTTTACGTAAACCGCAGAGCTGGACTACTCAGGATTGTATCAGCTCAACATATTCACTACCTAAAATATTCTGCTTGCACCACATGAACTTCTCATGGGGACTACTTTTATTTGCAGATTACATTTTTTGTCTGATCATAGAAGCACACAAAAACTACACAAGACCACTCCATTATGGATGTTAATTCACAAATGTAGGACTCTTCTCTAGCCCACAGGACTCCGAACACCTACTTCCTAACCATGAGTAGGTAGCCAGTAAACACATGAAATACCAAGCCTGGAGAAGTTGCTATCACACACACTTCTTTAACTGATTAATGCCTCAAAAGTGTCCGTCAGCACGCAGTACTGTACATGCGCCAAACGAGAGCATGAGGGAGAAATTCTTAAGCAGGAAACAGAAGCTCATCTTAGATTAGTGCAGCTCACTCAAGTACAGTGCTATGCTCAGATTTGGTTTTGATTTGCAAACCTTGCTGTCATTGGCTAAAAGGATATTTGAAGTTTTGTTAAAAAAAGCCAGAAAGCTAAAACTAACAGACAAATGAAAGTTGCCCTGGCAGCAATCAGTACCTTTAAAACCTATGTAATATGCACCTTTCTCAGCCCCTGTTTTACAGCATCCTGCTTCTTGCCTTCCCATCTTCCCTTCCAGCTGAAGGCAGCTGCTCTGATGGGCACCTCCCTGGTCTTCATCACATCATGTGCAAAAGCGTGCAGCAGAGAGAGTGAAAAGAGCATCTCCCCACTGCAGGGGCTCTTGACAACACCAGCCACCTTTGAGATCAAGAGCCCACCACCACCCCCCCTGAATCCCTACAAGAGGAGCACTTTGTTGACTGTTGAGATGTCTTACAAATAAGCAGCAAAGTCCAACACCAAACTGACTCTGAAGAAATTTTAAATGGCACCTTGGTGGGCTGGCAGCAGGCTTCCAGCTTTCACCATTAATTCCAAAATTTAACAGACCTGGAGTCATCATATTGCCTGAAGATGGGAAATCCTACCCTCAAACGCACATGCCAGCAACTGCAGCCATGGTTTCAATTGCAGTAATACCTGCCCAGTAGGAACCCCCCCTGAAAGAGGTGACTTGTTTACCCTAACTCATGGCAAATCACTAGTTGCAGTATGTCTCTGCTACCAGAACTTGATCAAGGCCAAGGTGAAAATTTTTCTCCAGGTAATCTAGAGAAGAAATCTGAGTCTTAAAAGGGAAAACTTTAATCAAGATTGAAGGGGGTAAAAAGCCTATTTAATGTTAGTATTTATTAGTATCTGGGCTTCAACTGTGGATAAACACACAAGAATCTGCCTGTGCACATATTTAAGACTGTTTACACATGAAGTCCAAAAGGATGTCCTCATTTTATAAATAATTTGATCCGATGACTACATCAGAAAAAAGTGCAACTTGAGGCTACATACAGAGGCAAAACACTTGGCTACTGATGTCTAAACAGGGGGAATAAAGACTAAACATCAGAGTCACTAAAATTCAGCAAATGGTTTATAGTCGAAGCTAAGCACATTAACATACTGCACATTCAACACACCAAACCGTGACTCTTCTTAAACTTTTAAAGCTGTGCTTACCCACAAGTCATTTTAAGTATTCAACATGAGATTCTCCTAAATGTAAACACTCCATCTGTCACTTATACCTGACCACATAAGCCATGAGGCAACGCCTTACTCCTCCGATGTGGCAGGCACAGCAAGCCGGAAAGTGCTTGTGGAGCTACAGGGCCAGGTAACACACAGGCAGCACTGGGAGAAGTCTCTCCCAGGAATGAGGACAAAAGGTTCCTAAAAGATTTACTGGTGGAGCTCAAACCATGCGTTTCTGTTTTCCTTTGTCACATGTATGTGCACGTATATGGTTGTAGTTACAAGTGTATGTAATTTGCTTAAGATCAATCACTTTGCATGCCAGGGCAGCAGGGGAAACAGAAACCCTGCACACAAGAAACTCATTACCCTATGAAGAAATACTATTTCCAGCTAAAATTTGCTCTTGAGTTTGGTCAAATGCACAAACTTAGTTTCCAGTTTTTTCAACTGAGAACCTGTGAACAGCAACATAAGAATACCACAAACTATCTCAAAAGTTGGTCAAAGACGTACTTTCTACCCCAAATTTTGGGTAGACTTCCTAAATTGAGCAAATGATGTTTTTATTGTGATTTTCCCTTTGTCTGCTGCAAGCCATAATGCCAGGTCATATTCCGAATACACTGCTCAAGGCCATGCTTTGAGTTTCAAGCAAGAGGAAATCAAGAGGTCAGTATGCAGAAGGGAGGAATAGAGGCTCCTTAGTTTTAAAAAGTATGCATGTATAGCATACACATAATTTTGGTGTATAGCTACTGATTCTGTATACACGATATCTGATATACAAGTTCAGTAGACAGTATCTGATAGACAGTATCAGTAACAAAAATCTAAAAATAAAGTATAAGTCTGTGCTTTTAAGAAGACCTACATTTTTGACCCAGAGGAGCAATGAGGACTTCATTTAACTTAAAATCAGTGACCACATGTGGTAAGAAAGGCTTGCCAGGATGTGATCCTTAATTATGACTTCATCTTGCACAGCTCCCTTGAAAAAAGAGCTGCTGAGACATATTGCCCAAAGCAGCTCCTACAGAGTACAGCCCAACCAAAGAGGAGACCAGGGTGCCAAAAATAACAATAAAAAAGTTTTCCCCTCAAATAATGAGGTGTCCCTTATAATTCAGCCCTATAAAATCAGATTTGTCAAGTTCTAAATTGGGTTTCAGCAATATTTCATTACAGCATAAATCTTCCTTACACCCTAGTAAAGATGCCTAATAATTTAATATGCTATAATATTTTTTTTTAATCTTGAACTCGTCAAAAATTGCCTGAAATAGGCATCTATTTTACAGTCCATTTTCCATAGAGGTATAGATTCCAAAATGTAACTGGTTCACATTCTGGAAAAACATTTGCAAAGTGCATTTACATGTAGACTAAGAAAGGTTGTAATTAACTCTCTTGGGTTTCTTAGGTAGGTCAGTGCACATCCTACAAAGGCTTCTGTATTATCCCATGATATTCACTGAGCATCCTTTTTTTTCTGAAAGCAGCAGAACCTCTTGAAAATAATTACACCAAGTAAAAATTTCGTAAGAAAGAAGTGGGATTCAAGAGCCGGAACTTTTAGAAATATTTTTCTAAACTTTTAATAAAGAGTTTCACAGCCCTTTTTTTTGCTGAAATGGATTACTACACAAAATGCTGAATTACAACTGTCTTACATACTACTATTTCAGTGGATAACATGCACAGACTTCACATAAAAAGAAACAAAAGGAAGAAGATATTTAAATGGTAGGGGAGGAAAAAAAAAATACTGCCAGTACTTGTTATTAAAATCTGTAATTCCCATTTCCTCCTAACTAATCAGGTCTGTAATAAAACAAACACCATTTCAAAGCAGTTACCACGTCTGTATAAACCATCACTGTAAAAAGTTAAGAATACAACCACATCAACCACTACAGTATACATTTTTCTTCATGAAATAGGTATGATGAAAACAGATACATAAATTTAAGATTGCTCAAAGTCTAAAAAACCAGTGATGTCATCATTTTCCTGCTGCCTCTGAGAAGTAAACACAGTTTACATCCTCGCTTCCTGCTGTCCTGCTTTACTTTTCTTAACCCAAGAATCACAGGACTAGCACTGCAGCACTTTGATACTGGAATCATCCAAGGAAGTTGGGACAAGTCTGTTTCACATCTTGCCAAGCTTCTTCTATCAGCAATTCGATAAAACCTGCACTGCCAGGAGTTAAAATAAAAGGCGAAATGCGCTCTTATTTACTATGTCTCTATGAGCATGTATGCTATTTTTTTCTTTACTCTGTTCAACCAAGCGTCACCCTCAGTGTATGGAGAAGCTAATTCCATGGTCCCAATCCTGCAAAACCCTGCTAAAAGGCGGCCCCGGAAAGCATCTAAATCGAGTACGCAGCAATTAAGATCTCTTTGACTAGTCTGCTTATCGGATGATTGCACTCCCTGGAGTGCAATCTTGATACAGGCTTGAGTCGAGATAGTGAGTGTCACAACCATTTCACAGTCTGCTGTCAGATCTTTGAGACCAGTTTAAAGAAGGAAGGGGAGGAAAAAAAAAAAAAAAGAAAAAAAAAAAAAAGGTGGTTTGGGTTTAGTTGTTGGTGTGGTGGTTTTTTTTAAACTTCAAATATTTTACAATGGGGCAAGGTTTTAACAAAAAAGTTACTTTAGGTAACTGACTCCCTGGCTAAAGAGCCAGGCAATCTAAAAGCAGTTCCCTGCAAAAAAGCTGGGTTCATACCAACCGAGGAAGTTCCTAACTCTGTTTTTAGACTAACATACAGCCAACCCTGTTGCTTCTCTCTTGGTTCCCACAGTGAAACAGTGGGAACTTTACTTTCCCCTTTACTTCATTTACCAAACCACTAAGTTTTCTGTGCTCCAGACTCCCCTCAGGGTTGCTCAGGCTGGGGTGGCCGCAGGAGGGCAGAGACTCGGGCAGACTTCAGAGAGGCTGCAGGGGGTGTCTGTAGTTCTCTCTTTTGGAGTCAAACACTGGGACTAAGACTGTTAACAGGAAACTCCTTAGTTAACCATTTTTCCCAGCATTCCTAGGAAACAATCTGTCTGATTTTTTTTTTCAATTAAAACAAAATAAAAAAAATGCCAACAACACAAGAACACACTTGTCTAAGATTAATGCCCCGCCAGTTTCCCAGTTTTTAAGAACTGGGTTGGCTTTTCCAGCCAAGGAGGAAGTGAGGCCAGACTCAGAGAGCTGTTGGGCTGATGCTGATCTGCAGAAACTCCATGGAGCTCAGTAAAATTATTCTACATTTATTTACAGCTCCAACAATAAATGCAAAACCTGGTAAAAATGGTTTTCAGGTATTGAGACTGTACTAGTCTTAAAAATTTACTTCCAGCTGATAACTGACTTTAGAACTGCTGATAAAGGAAGGACCTGTCTCAATTCGTGTCTTTCTAAATTCACTTCCCCAGGCATCTCAGTTAATTCAGTGCATCTACTACAATTAGAGCTTACTTTTGTTCTCCTCTGCTTTGTATTTTACAACATCTGCAGTCATATATATACATGAAATGCATATTAGAATTTGTTTGTTTTCAAACAAGTGGCGTACAATAAGTAATATAAATATCTGATCTTATATTACCAAATCACCAATACTTCAAGCAAGGGTTTTTATTCAGTTGGCATTCTTTTTAAAACACACACAAATCCCAAAGAAAAACCACACAACACAACAAAACACAAAATAGTTCTCCCTAGTACTTACCTGCCACGAAAAGTTAGTATTTTCCTTAACTAGAACATTTTTATAGCTAGGAAAATAATGCATAAAGAAATGGCTAAGTTCACATGCTTGTACATATGCTAGTTAAAATATTTCTCCAAGGAAGTTTAACCGAGTTATGTCTAACACACATAGTCACATAAATAGTGCTGTCCACAAAATACTACCAACAAAATTATCAGTATAAACAGCAGAAGAAAGATGTGGTAGTGTTCATCACACAGGTGGATCATCTGTATACACTTTTAACTGTTACAGCCTTGGTTAGTCTTCATACCTGGCAGAGTTTGCATCTACTACTTCCAACACACTTAGCCTTGATTTTGAAATCAAGGTACAGCAATTAAATTAAAATCCTCACATTGACTACTCCCCTCCCTTTCTTCAAATCACAGAAAAAATAACAACCAAAAAACTCAACCCATCTCCAACACCTTTTCCCAGAAGTATGCTTTCTAGGTTTTCATGTACAAAAGAGGTTGGAACTTGCCCCAGCTGATCTGTGCAACTTTGACAGCTGCATTTTCAAAATAAAAGCCAGGAAATTAGTCATGGTAGAGTAGCATCTCTAGGGGACAGTTTGGGTGGCCACCAGCAAGATGCGCGTGGAAGGATGTGTGAGAGGGGAAGATTGGTATCTACCACTTCCTCCCTTGTGCCAAAAAAAAAAAAAAAAAAAAAAAAAATTAGAAGAGGCAAGAGAGTTCTTACTCGCTTTCTCACTCGGCCCCAGGCATATCAGAGGGCCAATGCTGGTGTTCATGCACCGCCCGAAGAAGGGGCAAGACCAACAGATTTGGTGGGAAATTCCTCAAAGCCAAAACCACATGGTTTCACCCGTATGGCTAGACAGTGATTCCCTGAAGTGTCTCAGCAAGAAGTTGTTACAAAAATAAGACCACAAACCTGTAAGGAATCAGGCCACCAGTACAGTCCTTCCCAGTCACCAGCACCTACATGGTACTGTTCATCTCAGAAGGGTCATCAGAACATCCACACCCATAGAAAAACAGAGCAGCCTAAAATACACCACCTCCTGCCTATGGCAAACCCGCAGAAAAAACTTTTTTTTTTTTTTCCCCCCACTTCCCCATAAAGAAAGGGGGACATCACCATAATAGGAAAAATTCACTAGGTGAAACAGACTATTTCTTTAGGAGCTAGTCCATGCCCCAACCCCAGCACAAAGAAGTGTTAAGTGTCTGACTGGACTCACCCCACAGGCAGCCAGCAAAAGGTAGCACTCTCCCCAGAGAAATTTTAGAAGCTAAAGCAACTACCCCCTTTGACAAACCTGAGCAGCTTTATCTTGGGGATGACCCAGAGCCAAATCAGAGCAGTTCAGCTCTAAACCAACAGATTTTACCAGTTACACACAGTACGTGCTGGCTGTTTGCAGTGCCACCTTGGCACACCTTACAAGTCTGCTGTCCTCAAGAACAGCACCAGTGCTCAACAGCAACAACAAAAATTTTACCGCTACCTGCAAAAGGAGACAAGAATCAAGTTTTCCTCCAGAGGCCACTTGGTTAGCCCTGCCAGGCCTGCCCAGCCTTCCAGCATGACCACACCTTACGGAGGGCGGGTTTTTGGGCCTCAGAGGCTGCCGAGACTCTCTGCAGCCAATGGGTCCCACATCCTCTACCACATGTCCCATCACTGAGAACAGAGACACTACCAACATGGGCACAGAAGGAAAAGGAGGAGTGACAGCAACCCAGAATCTAGCCCTTGCTGCTGAAAGATGAGGACGTGAGCAAAGGAGCGTCTCTTACCAAGAGGGACCCACTCTGAGCACACTCCCAGAGCAGCAGTGCACCAGACATTACCATACATAGGGGCCCAGCAGTCATATCCTAGCGGAAATATTTAAGAAAACACCACTTTTCCCCATCGCTCGCACAGGATGACAAAGGAGCAAGAAAGACCCCCTGAGAAACACAGGGAAAACCATGCAGAAAGGCCTTCTGCTAGGCCAAGGAGACGCCAGTCTCTTGAGAGCAGAAGGAGAAATGGAAACCAGCAGACTGGTTACAGAGCGTTAAAAGCTTGGCAGACAGCTGCTCCACCAATGGAGATATAGTCAGGGAGTAACTTCCACAACAGCTCTGAGGGCTCCAGGATGGAGAGGAGACCCTCAATCTCCTTCAAAGACATCACAGTTCCTAAATTACCTTGAGCAACCTCAACACCACTGACCTAAACAATTCCTTCCAAAGACCTCAGCCTAATGCACTAGCCTACATTTCTTTCTTTCATTTGTCTCTTCCCACATCTCCCATCCAGCTTCTCTCCCTACCTTTTGACTTTTTACCTAAGTCCAGGCACAGCAATGCTGCACAGCACCAAGAGATGAGAGAGCCAAATTGCTCCTTCCCAAGCCACAGCAAACCCAGGAGGAGAAGGAGGAGGAAGAAAGAGGGGCCCTAAGCAGAAGAACCCAGCAGGGATCCCAACATCAGCTGGCAACAATCACAATTTGGCCAAACCTGATTAACCCACCCACAACCCGGGTTTCTGGTGAACTGGTGTCTGCAGATTATAAAGCTTCACGGGAAACTCCCTCTTCCTGACTGATGTTCTACTCCTTTATCCTTATTAACATCACTTGTTTATTTTTATCATTTCTACTCAGAGCTCTGTAACACAACTAAGTCTCCACTTTCCAAGCACTTGTATGAGTTTCCCACAGTTTTAACCACACAGTAATTACACAGGCCCGTTTCTCTGAAACTTCAAATGTTAATTAACAGTGAAAGGTCCATGTTAATAGCTTTGCTTTTTTTAAGCTTTCTGGGATCTTTACTTTACTCCAACTTCACACAGCCAGGAAAAGGGAAAACATACAAGCAATGATGGCAAGAAGTAAGATAGAACTAGGCTGTGAATTAGTAAGAAACTGAAAAAGTGATTGATGAATAATATGGGAATGATGGACTGGGTTATTCAGTCGCATGAAGGGATATGACTATGTGACAGGGCCCATATTTATATCACACACAAATGTTTGGTGAATTGGAGTTTCTCGTTTGCCTTCTCTCATGTTCATTTATGTAGCCTGCTCCCACGGCCTCCACCAAGAGCCAGACTCTCCAACGGTCTGTGCTGTCTCCTAGAGATGGAAAAGCCTGCTTTGGGGTCAGTTCCACACAGTTTCCACATCTTTCAAGTTATACATGTTTCCATCAGAGACCATTAAACAAACCCCTCAACAAACAGACCATTTCTTGCCCAAATAAGAGTTTACTATTTTTCTGGAAGCCAATAAAAGGCATTTCCATTAGAAACAATTCTCCTTACCACAGCATAAAAAATGATACAACACAAAACCATATAATGACATTTGTATTTGTAACTTGTTTCAAGATCAATCCTCTTCAACTATTTAAAACAGGTCAGAAAGATACTGGGGGGAGGCAAAGCTTACACTTCAGGTACACTGCTTCTGGTATTTCAAAGGTTTAATACAGATATTATCCCATAAACTCTTCAGCATCGCATTTATGAGCGGAAGGACACATTTATTTCTTTGCATAGGAAAGATGGAGTAGATGACCATCATGTCACTGTTGTAAACTGCTAGGTCATAAAATAACCTACAGCCATCTGAATTTGTAAGTTCCTCTAACGAAGTAGCACGTGCCAAGCCAGGCAATCCTGATGAATTACATCAGTGGCCTATAGACATCTCAGAAATAATTAATCTTCTCAGAGCTGCATCTGCACAAAGGCATACATACACTCACGCTTCTGAAGGAAAATAAATTGACTTCTTACATCCACATATTTTCACTTGAGCGTAAACCTGCAAGATTATTAACTATAATAAAGCTCTAAAATGGATGCTAAAATGGTGTTTGAGGGCAGCAATCAGACATTCCAAAAACACATATAAGCTGAATTCTAGTGCACTATATAAAGGCAAGTTTCAACTAGAAAGCTTTACTGTGATTTGTGGTACTTTAAAAGCACTCTTGTAACAATTTTAATAGTTTAAAATATTGGACCTTAGTCCCAAAGAGATGTAGCTAGCTCTAAACTACCATTTTAATGGAATTTTTGCACCCTCTCTCCATGCTCTACTTTATAAATAAACCTCTAGACTTTTTATTGATTTTTTTAACATGACAGATTGAGCCTCTCTAGCAGAAAGGGCCAAAGAACAGCACATGAAAAATTACAGGTTCAGAGTTTGTGAAAGGGACAACAATAACAAAACCCCCAAAGGAAAACAATCGCAATATAATGCATATATGCCTGTGTTCATTGCTTTTCAGATCTGCACTCTCTGTGTGTATACGTATCTCTCTCAAGACCTCTTTATTAAATTTATTGTCAGAAACAATTAAAAAAAAAGTTATATCACATTCTGTACATCTTTCTCAGTTAAAAAGCATAAACTTGACTTCAGTGTGTGACTTGAGTAGCACTTGCTCTGAAGTGGTATAGGACATGCCATCAAAATTCTGCAGTAGTTCAAGGTCTAGGTTCTGAAGATGCGGAAATAAAAACATTCAAGAAAGTATATTTTATTATTTTATGGTATATATAGCGAGAGCTAGCACAAGTTAATACAGTAAGCTGGTCTTATGGGGTCCTGTGCCAGACAGCTCATCAGAATACTGTCCCACTGACCCAAATTCTGTAACCAGCTCTGCCTGTGTGAACAGCACCAAGTGCATTTGTGGTCAAGCTGTGAGATCACTACTCCTCCCGCAACCCAGCTCAGAACATACTACAGAAACACAGAGTGGCAGAATTAAAGCTTACTACCCATGTGTATGGATACAAGTGTAATGGATTCATAACCCACCCACACAAAAGACACTGTTTTCTGACACAGAGAGGGACCTACTCTGGTTGTGTGATTCAGTTTTCAGTTACCAACATTTTGTAAGGGATAAGCAAAACAGCCAATAACACAGGTTCCTTTCTTAGACAGGGAAGAACATGAAGGACAACCAATAAACAGGAAACACAACAGAATGCCAGCAGCAACCCTTAAACTTAATAAATAAAATCATAGATATTTAGCAGCCTTTTGTCTTTATCCCATTTGGTTCATCTCTCCTTACTGCAATTTTTTTTTTTTTAAATCTGGATCTGTTCACTATATATGTGACTAGATTAAAAAGACTCCTTGAACACATGACTGTGCAATATCGTTTGAATTCTTTGCAGGATCTTGCAAACTCCTGTGTGTTTAATTTTAGAAACAAGGACAACAAAAAATATTCAAAAACCCAACAACGTCTGCCATTTCCATATGTGCTCTATATTTTACTAGTTCTTTACCAGAAATGAAAAAAAAAAAAAAACCACCTAACAAACCCCCCACAAAAAGAATGTTAGGGGCATTATGTCTTCCCTGACACTCTGAAATGTAAGATACTTCTGAATTGTCAGTCTCCTAGAAATCTGTTACATCCAGCTCTAAGTTCCCCAACTAATAAGCAGAAGGAATGGCAATTTATAGAGCTATTTGTGGGGGTGTGAAGATGATATGACAGCAATACCAGGACTACTGGGGGATTCTGGCCATGCAGTGTCCTGGAATGATTTTCAGTATACACAGCCACATCGTTTCAAGTCCAGAGTGACTACGAGTCTCCCCACATCTTCATCTTGGTGGTTGTTCTTCAGATGATGAAAGAAGATGCAAGATCAGCAATCATTATCACAGTAGTAAACAACGGGGACCCAATACACATGCATGCAATGCAACAGCAACCAGTATTAGAACAGCTCAGGGGTCTCGACAAACATACAGGGAAAGGTGGGGTCAGTGGGAGGATCCAATCTAGAGATTTCATGTCACATCTCCAACCAGCCCACACCCCCTAAGTCACCAAGCAGGTGCACCACATATGTCCAACACAGTGCCTGTGGGCTGGTGCACGTATCAGAAGGGACAGTGCTTTTTCCTCAATTCAGCCAAGCCAGATAGACAGACCCAAAACTAGACTCCTGACTCCTTCTCAAAGGTCACACCTCTCTGCAGGTGAACTGTGGAGCTGAAGGACCAGCAGTGCTACGAACTGTGCTGTTGCTCTGCAAGAAATACAACCTTCAGAGGCCAACGGTTTCAACCTGGACTTTTTGCTGGCACTAAACTCACATGAATCTTTATCCCCATTAAGTCTGATTTTTAAATACTGCTCCGCCTCGGCTCACAGGCACCTGCTACTGACAATTATCAGAGAACATATGTAAGAAAAAAGAATAGCATATGGCTGTACAAATAACTACAGCAACGAAGTGCTCCTCTCAAGCTCTAAAAGGGACAAGTAATTTCACCGGCGTTTTCCAGCAGGCCACCTCCATGGCTTCTGTGAGCACCCACCACTCAAATACACACACATGGGGTAACACCGACACGTTCCCTCCCAGGGCACCCCTCAGCACTTCCCCCTCCATCCCCTCCTCCTCGACTGCTACAGAAGAGCTCAGTCAGAAGAGACATAAAAAACAAAATACAAAGCATGCAGATGAGTATCCATAGCTTTCATGTGCCAAGAGCCCGATTCAAAGCTGTTCCTGCCAACCCTCCTGCTGAAGGCACCCCGAGGCCTCCTCGCCTTCCTCCCAAGGCAGAGGGTGTCTGACGCAAGGCGGGACAAGAAGGGAAATCACATCCACTGCGGTCACGGGTGGGTTTGTTTCGCTGTATTTATTTTTTTTTTAAAGTAATTGGGATCAGTCCCAGTCTGTCTCAGACCTCCCAAAATTGTAAACATAAATAAAAACATTCTGCATATAGGACATTATGGTTGGAAATTTAACAAGAGTAGAGTCAGGGCATTTATTATCTTTTTGCTTTGTCTCTGTGCACATCTGGTACCACTATCATCACAGTACCAAGTCTGATACATTCAAATGCATAAATTCAACGTCACATTTCCCCCTTTTCTCTTCTTAATGTATTTATTTTTCCTCTGGAAAGTGACTTACTTTAAAAATTGCTTTATGATTAAAAAAGGCAGCAATCAACTTTTCAAAATGTCAACTTTAATTTGATTTCTGCTTCCCTCCCCCCAGCTCCTCAGGTTCTCACAGGAAACCCCCATGCCTCCATGTTACACTTTGCCACAGCTGCAGCTTTATAGTCAACCCCAAAACCTTGGTGTTTCTGGTAGAGATGAGGTACTCTATTCCCTGCCACAGAGTTCAGGTTTGCATATGGGACATTTCAGGCACAACCTAAGAGCTTTAGTTCAAACACCTACTCAGTCTCAGAAAGGCAGGGGGTTTAAACATGCACAGCTTAGGAGACATACCCATGTGATGATGCACCATAGCAAACTTCAGACCTGGTCACCGATAGATCTGGCGAAAGACAACGTGCCATCCCTTGCTTGTTTACGCTGCACTGATGCCCCCAGGAACAACATGGCATTAGGTCAGCCAGTCTGGCTGCACGCACAACAACGCAACAAGTTATATCCCTACCAATTTCAAAAGGCTTTAGACCAGGTCTATAGTTCTCTTCATCATTAATGCCCTGAATTTTGTATGATTAAGTTATTGTGCCACAGTCAGCAAGGGAAGACTCACAGCATAGAGCTAATACTCAGTTAACTCTCCAACAGTGAGAAGAAAAACCTCCGAATTTAGCATGGCTGACATAAGCTGTGATGTCATTTCCACACAAAGGCTAGTGAAAAAAAAAAAAAAAAAAAAAATCTTTTTTTTCAGATCCAAGATACAGAGATATGCAAACTGCTTGGCCTCCATTTCAAATAAACACTGTGAGATAACTCAAAAACTTAATAATGCTTTCAGCCTTCATTCCTGCTCACCAGAGGACTCCAAGCCTACGACAGGATCAGATCACTGGGAGAACAGCGAGTCAAACCACTTGTACAGGCACGCAGTCTCAGCGCTGTCCCACCCAACCGTGCCAGGAGATTCTGGTTCTCACTCTTCAACAAGTTGTTTGGGTTTTTTTTATTTTGGAGGAAGTAATTTTAAACAAACTACCAAAAAAAAAAAAAACCAACCAACCCAGTTTGCTTAACAACTCTAAAGGACTTTTGGTACGATGGTACGATTATGGCTGAAATTAACAATTTTCTAAAGACAGATTAAACAAACTAAGCAAGCCAGGTGAAGATCAGAGAGAAAGGGTATCTAAGAATTATAGAAAATGCCCAACTAAATTGCTAAATTAACAAAAAAATATACTTTGGCCAAACAGAGAAGAAACCACTGAAAGAAGAGTCTAAAAGTACAAAAAAAATAACCAACCACACAACCAACCTACTGAATTTGGGTAACTCAGAAAAGGCTGCAAAATAATTTTACCATTTATACAAAATATTTTTTTTAATTAAAAAAAAAAAACAAACACTTTTTACCCCCCCCAAAGTAACTCCTTAATACAAACTTTGCTTTAAGTGCTATGCCTACCTATTATGCCAGTAAATAATTTTAGAACTAGAGAACGTATATGAGAAAATTCAACCTGGAGGGTACTTTTCCTGAAGTTTCTGCTTGGCAAACAAAAAGTTTTTCCAACAGATGAATATCCTTCCCTGTAACTTGTATTCTGTTACCATCATGTAAATTGGTATTTTACACAAATACAGCTTGAAACGAAAAAAATAAAACAAAAATCAAACCAACCCGCACAGGACAGGGCAGAACAGCATTAATAACATGTAAGCACAGGTTTCTAAATAATAAAAAAAACCCCTCTTATTGCATAATTTATTCACTTTCCTACGAGTTTCACAGATTAAGATAGCAGCACCATGAGATAACTGAAAGACTTCTTTTGCCTTTAGCTCCGTCATTTACAAGTCTTCAGGTCTCAATGGGTCTAGTTGTTGTTGAGTGGGAAAATACTGTGGAAATAACGTTTACCTGCATTCCCAGTCTACAAAGCTCACTAACTGTAGCTTGATAAGAGGCACATGCCTACCAAGCACCATAAAGAAAGATTTACAGTAAGTGGTGACTAATCTTTACAGCGCATACTGTATGCATATCACTGAGTCAGCTTGAAAGTTTGTTCATTCACTCGACCACCGCTTCTTCCATTCTCCTTTCTCTCTGATCTACAGGCAGATCTGAAATCTGCCTTCCCTTCATTCAAGGGGAGCTTCTTATTGCCTTAATAGGCAATAGGTGCAGGTACAAAAACTATTCTACGGGATTGACCTAGAAAACACAGACTTGCCTACACAAAAGCATAAAAACAAACAAACAGGAAAAAAAAAAAAAAAAAAAGCCCTACATTTTCTTTCAGTGAGAAACTTCTGTGCATGCAAGGAAGGAGCCCTGAAGGAAGGGACTCTCTAGGAGGCATAAACTGACCCTGCTGCTGGAAAAACTTCCCAGCTCTAACATTTGGCAGTCTGATCGTACAAAGCCTGTGAGAAATGCCCAGTTTAAGTGATCTGGTTTACTGGTAACAAAAGCAGTAGCAGAATAACACAGTCACATACTATAGATAGCTGAAATGGCCACATATGACTTTGCATTTGCTGACACCTAAAATAAGATGCCCCGCTCTTGTGTTCTCTTTTTTCGTTTCTTGCAATTTACATAATTAGCAGTACGGATTTTCCAGAAATAACCTGAAAGTAAAAGTTCTACCTGGGGAAAAAAAAAAAAAAAGGCAGCTGTTTATGCTAAGGATAGTATGGGGCTTAAATGTAAGGATTTTCTGTACATAATTGAAGCCTATCATCCACTTCGTAATTACGATTCTTCAGCTAGAAGAATACAATTATTACAGAGTAAAGTAATTACAGCAACGAGTTGCATTCATATACAGATCCAACCTTGCACCTTCTTTCAAACAGTCACACAGGTAGTTCAACTGACTACAATATATGCAGGTGTTGCTACAGATGACTAAAAATTGAAAAATCTGGCCCAATACTGAGCACACTTCATTCAACAGAAGCCTCTCCATCAACCAGCTTTATGCCGTAATCTATGCGCCACTGCCACAACGTCTGGGCGGCAACCTTATTACTTTTGGACCATCGCCTACTTAAAACCAGACGAGCCCATGTTATTTTAATGAACCCCTACTTTAACTAACGATCAAGTATTTAGCCTAGGGATCGTATGCTGACAGACTTCCAGCATGAAAGTATCACTTCTTTCATAAGTTATTGTAATCCTGTGGTATTAGTCTATCGTTTATTTATTTGCATTCAACATCCAAATTAAAATTTCTTCTGAAAGTTGGAAATGGTTGAAATAAAAGTCTACCAGGACCTTATTCTATCATTCCTGCTCGTGTTAAGCAGTACCTTACCATGCAGGCAGCCACATTTGGCTTAACTTACGTTCTTTTCATTAACAAAACAGCACTTAACCCAATGTCTTTTTTCTGTGCACCTCCCTTTTCAGGCATATATTTCTTTAAATCTAAAGCTGTTTTTAACTTCAAAGACTAATTTTTTACTACAAGCAAAATGAAGGGTAAAATTCATCTTCTGCAATGCATCTTTGGTTTTCAAGCATATAAATGGCAAAGCCTTTTTTCGTTTTACCTGCAAGGCATATTCTCTTATTCATGCTTTTTCATTATAATAGCAGCAACTTTTTAAAAGTATTAAAGTTCATTATGAACCAGCTCTGTCAAAATTTCATAGTCCTAAAAAAACCCCACTTTTCCTCACTTCAGAAAAATTTTGCTTCTCATTTTCTACTTTTACCAAATACATGCAGGCAGCAGCAATACTTTTTCATCATGATCCATGCAGCTTAAATACCAATTTACTGAACTCTAACAGCATAAAACAAACTTATCTAACAAAAAAATATAGAGAATTACTGCTCATCACCACAACTGAGAAGCCTCTTCCAGTCCTGGAAACACACAGCATCGATGCAAAAAGAGAGACAAGCTGCCTGCTCGCACTTCTGCAAACATTTTGGCTTAGAAGAATTATTGCCACCTTAAATGGAGACATGTCCTTACCATACTCAGAAATATGGGTTTAACATAGTTATGAATAGGAATCTCACTTTTCCAGACATAAATAGTCTGCTAATTTAGAAACCTCCCTCCATTCCTCTCACTCTGTACCTGATGCTTTGCCATGCAGGCTTATTGAAACACAAGGTTTCAAGGGGGGGGGGGGGGGGGGGGGGGCTACAGGGGTGACTTCTGTGAGAAGCTACTAGAAGCCTCTGCTTCCCCCATGTCCAACAGGGCTAACATCAGCCAGCTCCAAGACAGACCTGTTACTGGCCAAGGCCGAGCCTATCGGTGACAGTGGTAGTGCCTCTGGGATAATATATTTAAGAAGGGGAAAAAGAAAACCGCAGTCAGAGAGAAGAGTGAGAACATGTGAGAGAAACAACTGTGCAGACCTCAAGGTCAGTGAAGGAGGAGGGGGAGGAGGTGCTTCAGGTGCTGGAGCAGGGATTCCCCTGCAGCCTGTGGTGCAGCCCATGGGGGCTAACAGGGGAGCAGATCTCCACCTGCAGCCCGGGGAGGACCCCACGCTGGAGCAGGTGAGTGCCCGAAGGAGGCTGTGACCTCCTGGGAGGCCCATACTGGTACAGGATCCTGGCAGGAGTTGTGGCCCCATGGAGCAGGTTTGCTGGCAGGACTTGTGACCCCATGAGGGACCCACGCTGGAGCAGTTCATGAAGAACTGCAGCCCGTGGGAAGGACTCACACTGGAGAAGTTCGTGGAGGACTGTCCCACACTGGAGCAAGGGAAGAGTGTGAGGAGTCCTCCCCCTGAAGAGGAAGGAATAGCAGAGACGATGGCTGATGAACTGATTGCAACCCCCATTCTTTGTCCCCCTGCAGCCTCTTGGGGGGAAGAGATAAAGAAATTAAGAGTGAAGTTGAGCCTGGAAAGAAGGGAGGTATGAGGGGAAGGTGTGTTAAGATATGTTTTTATTCCTCATTATCCTACTGATATGATTGGTAATAAATTGAACTGACTTCCCCAACCTGAAGTCTACTTTGGCCATGACAGTAATTGTTGACTATCTCTCCTTTTTCTCCTTCCTATCTCGACCCATGAGCCTTTTTATGTATTTTTCTCTCCCATGTCCAGCTGAGGAGGGGGAGTGATAAGAGCAGCTTTGGTGGGCACCTGGCATCCAACCAGGGTCCACCTACCACAATGGGGATGG
Source organism: Athene noctua (assembly GCF_965140245.1). Classification (NCBI taxonomy): domain Eukaryota; kingdom Metazoa; phylum Chordata; class Aves; order Strigiformes; family Strigidae; genus Athene; species Athene noctua. The sequence goes on along the minus strand of NC_134037.1, from coordinate 102,648,845 downwards.
TTCACTGAGCACTCCTACAGGTGAGGACTGAAAGGTAATTAGTGCTTTACTACTTATGTTCAGCTATACCCTCTAACAACGCAGTTACCTGGCTTCTACAATCTGTCTTGGCGTGATCAGGAGCGTGAAAGTCCTTCCAGACAGAAGCAAGAATGCCATTTCTGACACTCAAATGCCTATAGAAAAGACTCCATCCTGCCCTGCTTGGCATGCTACTGCTCATGGCAATTGTGTTGCCAAAGAAAGAACTTCAAACAACTTTACTCAATCCTTTACATAAAGTATCCTCGTTCAGCATCTCACCACTAAAGCACATCAATCTCCAAGATGGTGTTCTGCCCTATTTTTGCCAGGAACTCATTATATTATCACTGCAAGTACTTGTTTATTATCATTGCTGTGATGCTGAATTCACGTTTTTACACTGATCAATAAAAACTGAATCAACACACTACACACCCAGCCCACACATGAAGAAAATTCATTTAACAAGAAGATCAAAGTTGTCTACCTTCTACTGTTGTAAAATCACAACCAGCCTCTTGGTTTTCGGCAGTTAACTTTGAAGAATGATTGGAAATGAACAAAAATAATTCTGGAAGCACATACTGAAATTGCAGATACAAAACAGAGATAGGAGGACACATGCAAATAACCACGTGGGAGACCTTTGCTTGAATTTAAACTGCATGGCAGGCCAAAGAGACAGCTAGAGTAACAACGCTCCTGCAAAGCTGCGCCATTCAATGTAGATTAACATTAACCATTCTTTTGCTTTATCAAAATACATAGGGGTTTCTTTGCAACACTGAATATCAGCTTTCAAAATCCAACAACAACAAAAAAAAACAACTAAATGCAAGCCAGCAAGTTAGCCTCTTAACTGCTTCCTCCCATTTCCCCCCCCAATATGTTAGGGACACAAGCAAGAACAAAGCTGCTGTGCTCAACACTGAGCTACACATGGCATAAACTTGCTGTTCAGGTGACTACAGCCTCCTGCACTCAGCAGAGACAGCTCTGGTAATGGCCACAGAGCTCATAGCTATTTAAAGTCCTACTGTGACCTAGGAGCCATTGCAAAGGTGATGCTTTCAGCTTCCAATGAGAGTGCAACAGCAGCCCTCTCCCTGCTGAAGGTAAGAGTGTTGCCAACTCAAAGGCCACCACCTCTCTGCAAGTTAAGCCCAGCTTTGATGCTCAGGACAAAACAAAACATAAAAGAGGCAGGCCAAAAAGAAGCAACTGGGAAGATATTTACAGAACTCTAAGTCAATATCATAAATATTTCAGGGCTTTGGCAGTCTCCACTTTGGGAAAAAAAAAGCTCAGTCTAGCAATGCAAGGTCTTCTAAGTATTCACACTTGTGGCAGATGTGAACCACTTAAACACCGGTCAGCATCCATTTTTTATTTAATACACTGGTATTGCTGTTAACAATGCAAATCTTAACATTGTAAAAAGAGCAAATAACTAGAAAATTTGATCGTGAAATAACAATGACACTATTTACTAGTCAGGGATTTTTTTCTGGTACAAACAGAATCTTCCACCAGGACATCTACTCCACCAGCAGAAAAAGAGACAGCAGGGTAGCAGCAGGAAAGAAGCACTGGCGGCATGAGTCCAGCAGCAGTCCTACTCCAACACCCAGCACCTACAGACTCTTGCCAAGGAAGCCCCATTTACCTTCTTCATGCACCGCTATGTTGTCCAAAGGAGTAAATAATCTTGAGTCTGATCAAAATGAGTATTAATAGCATCTTATCTTGTGCCTCCAAACTTTCACAAGTTCAGAATGCAGTATTTCCTAATCTACAGGAATTAAAAACTATTAAAAATTAAATTACACGGGACACATGAATAACATGCTTCATAACAACCCACTTACGATCATGCCCTTGCAAGAGTGTCCATATGCATTTGTGCCACAGAGCAGCAAGGTTTACCCTACAGACCAGTCCAAAATACATGTCAGGACTGTACTGTATGTTCTGTTAAGAAAATGAAAGAAGTTACTATTTAGGTCAAGTGTAAAACTGAAAAAAAAAAAAAAAACAACCCCACACACAAAGTAAAAAGCCTTACTAATATAGCTGTAATTAGCATAACCCTTCAAGTGTATATAGAGATCCTTCCAGGAAAAGGGATTTCTAGTTCTGATTTGGCATGTGAAGCATGACAATACTGGGAAAAACACTTTTCTGCTAGTACAACTGGAACTCAGATGGGACTCTTACCCACACAGAAGTGTTGCAAAATCCCTCAATCCCCTAATATGCTCTATATTGCCAGCACAATTTTTGGTTTAAAGGGGAGGATGTATTTAAGGTCATTTCTAAACACACCAGCATTAGCTTTTTTTTTTCTTTTAAATATAAAAACTAGATCAGACTTCCCTTCTATCCTCCTTCACACACCCCCAAACACGCATATACTAAAAATATATAAATAAAGGAAATGAAACTTCCCCATCAATGAAAATGGAGGGGTGGGGGGGAGCGGAGAACAAAGACAAAAATGGGTCTGTACAGCATCTTTTACGGCCAACTAAGAGTCAAATGACTTTTTTTTTTTTTTTTTTTTTAAAGACAGAGAACTTCAGACATTATAAAATTTTAATCTCAATAGCCACTTGCTTCACAGGGTTGGGTACTTTTTTTTTTCCCCCCACAGTCCCACGCTGAAGTTATTTAGGATTTGATATTCACTTAAAGAGAAGGTATCTGATATAAATTCTGCAACTTCAATGGACCCTGTCCTTTAAAAGCCCTGGTAAGTCTTGTTCTAGCCAGACAGTGTGAACAAAAACCTCTCACCTTCAGAGACCTTTTAAAAAAGAGCTGCTGATAATTTAACGTTTAACTTATACCTGTTTTGCTGGGGCAATCCTTCGCCAAACCATATTTTCACAGTCTTTACACTCCAGGGTTAACTGAAGGTTTTAGTATCCGAGTGTGAGCTTTTCCTCATTACTGAACATGAGATTTTTGACAAATGAAAAAAAAAAAAAAGACCATCTACAACAATCTTGCTTTGCTATAGATGCAATGAAGTCTAAACATGAAGGAAAAAAAAAAAAGAAAGCAAAACAAAACCTTGCAGCACTGCACTTCAAGGACATATCACAATGCAGGCTCTATCAAAAATCTTAGCATGAGCAGTTGATGAGGGGAGGGAGGGGAAAAACAGCAACCATTTTCTTGCTGAACTAAAAAGACAGGAGAAAATTTGTGATAAGGCCCAGGATGGCTGCTTTAGAACGCTCAAATTGGTGGGGTAGGGAAACTCAGCACTTGTGGCCCCATGCTGGAAAGTGACCTACACCAGCCCAGCTGGCTGGAGGATGGGAATCTGAAGATCAGCAATTCATGTGAAATTCTGACAAAATTTGAAATATGAATTGGAGAAAGACAAATCAAAAAGAATTTTTTTTTTTAAAAACCAACTACCTACCTTTTGAGTCTGCATCATATCAGCATTTTGGGTCTTTCCAGAGCAAATCATCAGTGAACTATGAAAACTTAGGTGGGCTGTTTGTGTGAGACACGTTACTCTTTGTTACACAGTAAGCTGAAACCACAAGACTCACTTCACGCAGAACCTCAAAATATACCCAATGCTACACACCTCCTCCAAAACCCTGCAACATCCCCACTCTAATATGGAGAGTTTAAACTTTTTAAAAAAAATCCCTATTACAGGGTAATGCCCTGCGTCCCTCAAACCATTTTCCTGTTGAGAGAAAGTAACATAAATGATGTATTTGCCTTCTAGTTTCTACGGCAGCAGATTGTAACCTGAGCACATTTTCCATTTTTTCCGCACACAAATCAATGTCTTTAATTTCTGCTGCTGTTTTGAGCAGGGCCAGGTGAGCCCACACTCCCACCACCATGGAGTAACATGGCCAAACCAGAAAGAGAGAAAATAAACCACTGTCAAAAATATTCTCCCTTCTGCCCACAGAAACCAACATCTAACAAGAGCCAGCATCAATGCAACTCACTGACCACCCGCGTTATCTTCTTCATCCTCCCGGCCAGGCTGGATCGTGTGCTACCTAGAGACAGACATGCAATGGCAGCACCAAGGATGTGATGGTTCAAGAGTCCATCCTCAGCACCTCCAGACCCAAGGGGAAATATTCCCCCAAGCTCTACAGATAACTTGGCACATAAATGCATGCTGCTCAAAAGCAAATTCAATAGATCTCTTAAATCTGTTTAGTTTCAAGCAAAGAGCTAAAGGACAAACCAGAACTGACAAAACTGTTGCTACCTTCATTTGAATCACGCTCAGACCTACTCTTTGAAGGAAGAGATGCCTTTCTTAAAGCATATTTGAATGCACTATTTTTGTCTTTATCTTAGAAGGCCTGATTTCCCCTCACAGCCCCACAACTGATTACAATAATAGGTTTCTCAGAGCTGGACAAGTTAAGAGGTTTTATGACTTCATATGCAGCAAAACATATTTGCTGCCTTCATTTTTTTTTTAGTGCAGCCCCATCACTCCTCACCCTACAAATACTCACACGCACAGCAACTTCACAGCACTCTTCTAAGCAGTGCCATGGAAGTCAGTGTGACCACTGGTGCTGCTCACCTTACATAAATAACCAAGTGTATGTCAGCCATGCCAGGCAGAATTAATACATGCACTTAAAGGTGCTTCTGCCTACATATTACAGATGGAGGAGAGGTAAAAGGATCTGTTAATTTCAGGGACAGAAAAATTATAATTCTAATTTTTCATTGGAAGCTATGCAGCCTCAAAAAAAAAAAAAGCAATGTGAGGAAACAAATTGTTTCCATATCAACGATTAATTTGTATTTATCAAACACTGCTTTAAAAAAACCCCCAAACTTATTTCTAAAGAAGATTAAATTAAACTGCCTTATCTTGCAAGTTATTATGAGACACCACAGGAGACACCCTTCAGCAAAAGAATCTCATGATGACATTATGGATCCCAAGACTTTTCTTCTTTAGTTAACTACTGTCCCATTATAGTATTGGGAAAGGCAGAGAAGAGCCTTGTTTAGCACTTCGCTGAGTAAGTTTTTAAGCGACATATTCCCCACTTGACCAGAACAAACAAAAAAATAAAATAAGGCAAAATAACAATAAGACAATAAGACAAAAAACAAAAAGAACATTATTTTACTGCTTTAGGAAATCTATAGTACATTACAGGACTGCTGCTCTTAGACTTTTCTCATACCCCCTGCCAGATGCCAAGTTACAAGCTCAATTTATAACAGCAAGCCTCACTATATTTCTGGAAGAATGAAAGTGGCCAGAAGAAGAGAAGTAACAGAGTTTTGAGTTTAAAATCTAGGTATTTCTTTTTCCTACCTAGGGTAGTTGAGCACTACCCAAAGGCAAAACAAACCTGAAAGGAGAACTCAACTTATGGTCTCAAATACACATACCGGAGAATTATCAGAGACCGGTCATCAGCAATAACATAAAGGTTGAGAAAATTAAGTGGGTAAAATATGGGGTTTTTTCAATCTATCCAAATACAGCAGGGATGCCAATGGCAGGACATACGTTGATAGCAGCGTGATTAAGCTCTGGCCTTACCATTTCACCAAGAGGCCGATTCTCCACTCTTCACTCAGGCCAGCTTCCACAGCGAAGTGCATTACTTGCATTTGAGCTTTTTTGGCATTTTGAGATACATTGGTTTGACTACCCACGCCGACAACGCTGCTCAGCTCCCCGTTGGAGTCTCCCAACTTCAGAAACACAAGCTGCTTATCAATGGTAGCGGAACAGACCCTAGCAGCATTTATTTGTGCCAAAACTTTTGAGTAGCGTATATTTAAGCCTTAAATACTTTGGAAAGTATATGAGACCACCGGTTATAGAAGAAAAATGCATACAACACATTTTCTTCATATGAAAAATCACCTATCTAAATACTAAACAAACATATTTATTTGTTTTAAGCAAAGCTGCATAGTGTAACTTCCATGCTGCATATGCAATCACAGAGCATTGATGAAGCAGCAATTTTGATGTTTAATATCTGCCTTGGACAAGCCTTAGGGAAAAAAAAAAGGTAACCTACCAACCAGGGCATATCACACCCCCTCACTTCAGTGGGTAACAAAGCAAAATGGGTTATTTCGAGATAGATGCATCTTATTAAGGAAATGGCTCCATTCTGATCTGATTTAGCACCCAAACTAGACCACCAAGTAGATGAGCAATCACAGCAAACTGCTGCCTACACCACATGCAGGAATGGCTCACGCACACACTAACACCACAAGGACGGGTCACTTCATCGTGACCCTGCACCCTGACACGGGCGGGTGCAGGTCCCCGGGGGGGCCGTGCGAGGCAGGACGGGTACAGGCAGCAGGGTGGCCTCGCCGACCAGCCCAGGCCCAAGCTTGCCAGGTGAACTCTCCCCTCTTCCACTACTTACAGTAAAATTATAGCTGTCACGGACATAAAACTTCACCCCCCGCAGTATTACCTGCTTAAAACGTTAATCGAGCAGTTAAGCACTTTGCGACGTTTTCCATAAATAGTTTAGTTATGGGTCATCGTATTTATTTTGCTGCTATCCTATTAAGCCTGTAAAAATCATGAACCTCCCCAGTAATTACCTGAATCACGACCTGTGTTGATGCACTGGGACTGCCAGTACGGGTCAGATTTTACTGGACGAAGGTGTTAACCCCGCTAAGTTTACACCTCGACTAGTCAAGCCTGGCTAGTTGACTGGCAGACGTGAAAACCACTCTGTAAAGTCAGCAGAAGGATGAGTAGGCATTACCCATTTATTAACTGGTTAACTGCCAATTAATTTTACTTGCAAATCACCTCTCTGGTATTTAAAGACCTGGATAAGAGTTCTTGTTCGTTACCCCCCAATATCTTGACGGGCCAGAAGAAGGAAGCGCCTCTGCGCCCCGCCAGCGCCCAGCCCGCCGCACATTCCTCTCCCGCGGAAAAGAAGGAGAAACGCACGTTTCCCCAAAATAAGTTCGCACCCAGCGGTGCCCCCCGGCCGCAGGGAAGGGCTGCAGAGCCCAGTCCCGCACCGCCTCGCTGCTAACACCGACCGACACCGCGGGGGAAAAGGGGGGCGGGGGGGGCGTGGGCCGGCCACTCGTGTCGGGGGCCGTGACGGGGACCGCGGGACCGCCGCTCGCACAACTTCCGCGGCAAGCCCCGCCGCGACGGCCTTCCCCGCCTCCGCGGCACGGCGGGGCGCCCCGGGACCGGCCCCCCCACCCCCCGGGCAGGTACGGGGCAGCGCCCCGCGGCCGCCGCGCCCGCCCCCAGCCCGCTCCCGCCGCCCCGGGCGCCCCCCGCCCTGCCCGCGGCCGGCCGCCGGGGAGCGGCGGGCGCTGAGGAGGAGGAGGCAGCAGGCAGGGCCTCGCCTACTCGGCGCTGCAGACCGAAAGTGAACTGCAAACTTTTTTTTTTCTCCCCCTTTTTTTTTTTTTTTTTTTTCCCCTCCTTCCAGCGCAGCCCCAGCTCTTGCAAAAATGAAACTTGCGAAGCATTCGCCTACCTGGCGTGGAGTCTGCAACAAGTGCAGGCGCGGGGGCCGGGCGCGGGGAGCGGCGGGGCCGGGCGCGGGGCTTATGTCGCTGTCGGCGAGGAGGGAACAATTGCGATATTAATTTATTACAGCGCTGCCCGGGCTGGGTCCTACTTCACTTACAGTACGGCGCTCATCCTGTAAACAAATATCGCTCCGCCAGGAAACATACTCCCCCCGGCCCGGCCCCGGCCCCGGCGGCAGCACCCACCCCGGCGGCGGCACATGGAGCGGAGCGGGGCGGGGGCCCGCCGCACCCCCCCCGCCCCGCGCCGGGGGAGTCTCCGGGCACCGGCACTTACCTCCGGCACGGCCTCCCCCTCCCGCCGCGCTGCCTGTGCCGAGTCCGTGATGCAAAAAAAAAAAAAAAAAAAAAAGGAAAAAAAAAGAAAGAAAAAAAATCCCGGTGTCAGCAAATCGCTGTCAAATAATTTTCTTGCAGAAGAGAGAGGGGAGAGGGAACGGGGGGGGAAAAGCAGAAGCAGAAAGGGGAGGAGGCTGCGGGAGGCGGCGGGATCCCTCCGCCGCGATGGGTCTGGCCCCGGGTAGCGAAGCAGGAAGTAAGGTGTCGGCGGCGCCGCGGCCGCGGCCGCCCGGCCCCGCGGCGGGGCGAGGGCGAGGGGCGCCCGCCGCCCCCGGGGGCCCGCCGCCGGCCCTGCGCCGCCGCCGCCTCCCGCTCCGCCGCGCCGCGGTCTCGCCGGCAGCCCCTCCTCTCAGGGCGGCGAGCGCAGCGCAGGTGCCGGGGCCACCGCCGGCGACCTGTCAGCGGCTCCCGCCGGCGCGGCGCGGCCGGGGCCGGGGCCGGGGCCGGGGCCGCTGCTCAGCGGGCGAGGGGGTGCCGCGGGCTCCCGGCGCCGCCGCATGCCGCAGGGCGGTCGGGCCGGGGACGGCTCCCGCTCTCGCCCGGGCGGCGGCGCCGGGGGGTGACAGCGGCGCCGCGGGCCGACACCGCGCCAGCCCTGGGGCTGGGGAGGGGGGGTCCCGCCGCCGAGGGGCTGGGGGAGGGTGAGTCTCCCCGCCGCGGGGGAGGGGGGGGTCTCCCCTGGCGCCGGGGGGGAGCGATCGGGGCCGGGGGCGGTGGGGGCTGCGGCCGGGCCTCCCCCCGCGCCTCCCCCCGCCCCGGGGCGCCGGGGGAGGAAAGTGCCCGCGGTAAAGGCGGTCTCTCACCGGGGAGGGCCCTGACCTGACGGGGCCGCCGCCGGCTCCGGGGAGGCTCCTGAGCTCTGGGTTAATTTGGAAGTTAATTCTCTAATGCAGCGAGCCCTGTAGGAACTTGCTCCTGTGGTCACTGATCTTTGCCACTGGTAGTCTTAAATTATCGGGTTTTTTTCTTTTTTAATTCTACATGTATGTTTTGGTGAAATACCTCATCGGTCCTGCCTCCCTTGAGCTCAGAATTTGCATTGGATTGCACCAAAATGCTCCCTTGCAGGGAAGGATTTTGCATCTTGGGGACAGAGATGCGATGCGTACAGTTTATGCGGTGCTCTGTTTAAGCTCACCGACAGTGACAGACAAGTTACTGTAAGAAACTGTCGCTGGGAAGAGAGAAACTGAAAGGGGGGTGGTTATAGGGCCTACTTCTGCCTTCAGAGAGGGGAAAAAAAAACAACAGACAAAACTCTCAGGGGTTATAACTGGAACAGAAAAAGCTCTTTGGTGTTAGTTAGAGTTTGTGATTCAGCCTTACATTATAATGGTTACCAGCAGCCTCATTTTCTTTTTATGGTCATCCTGGTTTCCTGGTCGTATGACACTTCCATTGGGCCACTGTTCTTAATAATTTAACCTTTTATGAGATTGTTTTGATTTACGGTGTAGATTAGAGCAAGCGTGAAAAAGTATGGTGCGCCCATTGGCTATTGAACTCCTTTGTACTAAACGCAAAGGTCTCAGTTGTTTAAAATGTCGAGAGAAAGATTCTTTTTTCTTTTTTTTAACCAAGCCAGCTAGTCATTTTCTAATTTTATTTTTACTTAAGTGAAAAATACCATTCAGATACTGTAACTTCTCCATGCTGAGCTATGCAAAATCTATGCTGAGTTTTGGATTCAATGGTTGGCTTGTTTGCTTGATGGAGTCCGAAGTCATATAAACTATGTTGAAAATAGAATTAAAACCACAGCTCAACATGTCCCTTGCCTCTGTTTGTTTTTTGTGTCTAGTCTGAAACCCAGAATAGCCCGTATTACTTGAGATTTCCAAAATGACCTTTGAAAATAAGCAATGGAATTTAACACAGTCTTTCTAGGTTTGTCTCAGCATCCTAACTTGTCCAACTAATCAATTCAAACAAATCTTAGTTGAATCAGCTAGGTGTTACTTGATTTACCTGAAACATGCAGGTTTGTGCTACAACTCAAAACAGAAGCAAATGTATAATTTAAACTTGAACAAAGGATCATTATCAAGCAGCCTTCTGACATACTATAAACTGGACACATCTCACTCTGCCATAACAAGTTTAGCTACACAAAACTCTTCTGAATAAGGTAAACTAGTTTATTAGCTTTGGACAACATTTCAAGAAAGCTGGGACGGGGCGGGGCGGGGCGGGGGGGGGGGGCTGGCTATAGCCAGGCTGTGTTCTTTGTACTTATCCTGCAATTTGTGAATTAGTCTGCATCAAAAGCACAAAACCTGAATTTATGATCTCAGTTTTGTTGATGCTGCTTCTAATCCGCGAGGATTTGAGTATCAAGCTTCCCGGTTATGAAAAACAAATCATATTACTATTTACAGTATTAAACCTCAGAATAATTCTACAGGCTTGTTGTGATGTTGTTTACCAACATTTTGGCAATGGTAACTGACTACTGGGGGAGTGCTGGGAGCCCCAACAGTGGGGTGAGGTCTTGGCCGGCCAAGCCGCCTGCTTGCTGCTGTCCAAAGAGGGAGACCTTCTTCTCTCTTCACTGCCCACTTGCTTGCCCTGCCGAGCTGCTTCAGCTCATCAAGCCAGAAGACTATTCCCTTTCTGCCTGGGTTAATTTCCTGCCATTTTGATGAGCTGCCTGGGGAGGTCAGCTGGGTGCTGGGGGCAGCTCAAGGGGAGCAGCAGTAGCGAGCTGGCAGGGTGGTGGTTCAGCTGGCTCCTGAAACCTCCCACCACACACAAACAACAGAAAAGCAACAAATGTCTTACGGTAGCTGCCATCGCTCTGTCGGATTTTTGTTACAGATTAATAAATTTTATTTTTTTCTAAGTGGGACTGTTATAGAAATGAATTACAGAGGTTTAGAAGTGACAGAGGTCTCTGATCATCTTCCTGGTTCATTCGTTTGCAACACAGGATTGCTGTGTCACTATCTTCCCAAACGCCTTAGTTTTTATTAGCAGGCTTTGCTTCGATTTTGTGGGCTTTCCAAGAAAGACAATGCTGAAGAAAGCATAGTAAGACTGTGGTAGAAGGCAACATACCTTTGTTCAACTGCTGGAGTTGTTAAAATGAAACCCCCTGAGACTCCTTAATCAATTGCATATATGCAAGTATCTTACTGGACAAAGTCACAGCAGCCAAAATACAGATGTCCATCCAGTTTCTCAGTTTTGGATGCGTGTTTCCAGATTGAATTTTGAATTGTGGATGTTATCTTAAAAAACCCCAATAATCAGACCTTAATTATCCAAGTTGGTTAGACAAAACTAACGACACGCTTAGTTTTGTTTTAATATGGAGCTTTTGAGCCATATAGCCTAGCATAGGATTTAGGATCAGAAGCAAGTTCAGTCTCAGAATCTAACATCCTACATAATGTGAACTGTAGTATTTGTAGTTGAGATTATAACCTGCTTAGTTAAAGTTTATTTTGCAGAAAAAAAAGTGATTTTGGAGATTTCAAGAAACGGCAAACGTGCCCTCTGCTACCAGGTGTTTTGGTGTCTTTACTGATCACCTCCTGGTTAAATGTTTCAGCTTGATTTTTCATTTCAATTTGTGAGTTTTTCAGCATGATGGTGCTGGTTCTTTCCTTCTAAATTCGTTTCATATCATCTGAATCCCTTGGATTTAGTCAGTCATCTACCTTTGTCTCTTTCCTGTTAGATAAATAAGAAAAACTGGGACCTTACAGGATTGACTCTAGTAGGGTCAGAATAGTTTAAAAAGCCAAGTGTGTGTTTTCTGTGATCATGTTCCCTGTGCATCATAAGGGAAATAGTGACATCATCTCACATACCTGAACACAAGAAAAATAAATGACAGTTTGGTGATGGGCTTGCTCAGAGATCAGCAAGTACGTTGTCCCAGGTATCCCTGTGCTCAAAAACCTCTGTATCTCTGCTTTGAAGGTAATGTTAACAACCCTGCTCTCGCCTTGGTGCTCCTTGCCTTCATGTACATTCAGGTACGGTGTTTCTCCCGCTCAGGTCCTCTTCCTGGGAAGCTCAGGATTTTGAGAGCTTCCAGGATAAACCAGCTTGCACTCCTTGGTGTTACTTCTAACCACATCCATTGCAAGTTAGGAAATATGGCCAAGGTTCAAATGGAGCTGAATAATTTTTAGTAGAAATGCATCAGGACCCCAGCCACTGCGAACTACCGCATATTTCCTTTTGGCCACTTCCACTGCCCGGGTGCGGAGCAGGCCTGTGTCAGATAAGCACCATCCCACCCTTTCTGGTCCCAGTTGCCTCTTGTCCAGTGAAGTGGCTGCTCTGATCCCAGACATGAGGTGAAGTCATGGATTTCTGATGGAACAGATCACTAGCAGCCTAATCTGATCTCAGGCCGTGCCACTGCCATTTGAAAAGTAATACTGGAAGTAAGATTCTTTTTTTTCTTCACTTTCAGCCAGATCAGTTTGCTGATTGCACAGGGTAAGGAATGGTGCAGAGAATGTGCTGAGGAGAGGAGAGCATGAAAGCATGCTGTTGTCGCTCAGACTTCTGGTGAAAGCCCTGCCCTCTGGGTCTCTTTCCATGAAGGCTGAAACCAAAGTAAATTGTGATGGCTAAGGTCCTGCTGTACCCCCTGCAAGTTACTGCCTCCAGCTCCGTGGTTTTGCCTCCTGTTTGCACCCAGTGCTGACACTCACCACTTCCGCGGTGAGCCAGATCATCTCCCAGGGCTGGCAGAAACCCTGTGTAATTTTTCCCCCTGAACTGCTTCACTGAGTCAGCCAAACAAGTAGCAGAAAAGGAGGCAGGGTTGTGTGGCCAAAAGCGGGATTTGCAGCCGCACCAGTTTAAATTGCCTTTAATTGTCATGAAGCCATGGCTGCTATTTCATCCAGCAGATAAGATGCTCTTTAAGAAGGTCGGCCCGGGCAGTGGACTGAAAAAGAAAAAAGGAACAGTGAACCCACATGGCTGTTTGCATTGCAGTCAGCTCTGGAAGTCCAGAGGCGCTAGTTTTCTCTCAACTGGAACCTTGGGAACTTTTTAACAAAGCTTAGAAACACTCCTCTGGCACAGCCCGTGGGAGCAGCCTTGCCCCTGGGGCCCCAGCCCGGCGTTGATGGAGATGGGTGCTGCTGGATGGGGGTTACTCCTAGCACCTCTCAGTGGGACCCGGCCTTGACCTTCCTGCATCTCCCTGCAGCTGGGTACACGGGAGCTCCAACATCGCTTCACAAGGATGCTTTGAAACAAAGTAAAGCCAGTAAAGTACTTAGGAATGTTTTAGTAAGAAGTTACAGATAGGCAAGCTAGAAATACTGACAACTCAGAGATTTTTCTTCAATGACGCTATTATTGTTTTGCAACTGTGTGCGAGCCCTAGAGAGGAAAATGAGCTAGAGATACTGGGAGTTTTAAAGAGGACATTCTCGCTTTGTTTGGTTTGTGTCAGTTCCTGTTCCTCTTGGAAGAGTCACTTATACTATCATGCTGTCAGGAATAATCTGTGGGCATGTACATGTGTGCTCAAGAGATACAGTGACATGGACCATCTTGTAGGATCACGTCCTAGTGAGCAACACTCTAGTTTGTGGGGCTTTTTCACATGCTGGAGAATAGGATATGTTTTATTTTATAAAATACACTGACACATGTATTTATAAATTTACAAATGTGTATAATACATACATATTATATAAATCATATTACATATGTTTGTAAATTGTGAATGCATAAACATATAAAACTCATGTATCTTTATAAAACTAACATAAGTGAAAATCTCATCTTTTTATGTTTTAATTTCCAGATTTTAAGTTGATGGTGTGGTCTGAGCTCTTCTAAACTTCAAAACCACTCACTCTGTTGCAGCTTTTTGTATAAGTAGATCTGAGAGGGTCTTACAGTCAGGTGCCAGTAATGCTCTCCCCATTTTACAGATGGGTAAACTAGGGAACAGAGGTGGTCCAGTGTCATCCAGGAAAGTAGCTGCAGAGGTGAAGTATGAAACCAAGTCTTTTAAGTCTTTACACTTTGCTGTTTCTTAAAGACAGGCCAGTATTTTTCAAGTAAGTCTTATGCCCAACTTGTAATGTTTGCAGCTTTGACTGACGTACAAGAAGTTTTATCCGCCTGGCTTTGCATGCACTCTGAGTGGTAACAGCTGAAAACTGCTGTATGAAGAAGCACACTTTATTCTAAATGTCCTGCTGCTGTACTACCGGAAAGAAATGCACAGTTCTGTTTGCAGACAAAGATTCAGTTCAATTACAGTATGCAATGGAAACTACCTTTACAGAGACACCATCAACTTAAAACCAGTGAAATACGGTGACAGATTTAAGGTAGCGCCTCCTACACCGTCAGTTGAATGCTCCCACCAATCTTTGTGCATTGTTTTTTTCCTGGGTTTAAAAATCTGTTATATGGTAAAATTGACAAATACAAGAAGAGGCTTTAGGGCGGCTTGTTACACAGAGCTGTGCTAATTGCTAAGGTGTTTGCTGAATGAGGGAAATCATACTTCTGAGTACGGGAAGGAAAAATGAAACTGATTGTATGCAAAAATGAGTACAAGGAAGCCTGGCATCTTAAGTTGCAGTTAATCTAAATAATTTTCTGTAACAGAAGGATAATATCTAAATACAGATATGATTAAGTCAGTGTAGTTCCCTACCACAACATGCAACATGTTCAAGTCCGCACTGACAACTGAGATCCAGATTAAAGTTTTCCAATGTATGAAGTGAGTTTCAGTGCAACGGTAGCAGTGTTAGCTTTTTTATGGATTTTTACTGTCAGAAGTGGATACAATATTGGCAATATCCCAGTGTGTATTGTGTGAAAAGAGCTCAGGTGCATCTCTGATCAGAACTGTCTCAGTCATCACCCTTCTTTCAGCAGTTTCTCAGTTTTCTGTTCCATATTCCTCAGCACAGAAGCAAATTTTGCTAATCTGGCCAAGGACATCAAGAGCTACAACAAAAGCTTCTATAGGTACGTCAGTGGTAAAAGGAAGACTAGGGAAAATGTGGGCCCTCTCCAGAAGGAAACGGGAGACCTGGTTACCCAGGATATGGAGACTTCTTTGCCTCAGTCTTCACTGACATGTGCTCCAGCCGCACCACCTAAAACACAGAAGGCAAAGGCAGGGACTGTGAGAATGAAGAACCGCTCACTGTAGGAAAAGACCAAGTTCAAGACCATCTAAGGAACCTGAAGGTGCATAAGTCCATGGGATCTGGTGAGATGCATCTGTGGATCCTGAGGGAACTGGTGGATAAAGTGTCTCAGCCACTATCCATCATATTTGAGAAGTCATGGAAGTCCAGTGAAGCTCCTGCTGATTGGAAAAGGGGAAACACAGGCTTTGAGCAACCTGGTCTAGTGAAAGGTGTCTCTGCTCATGGCAGTGGGGTTGTAACTGGATGATCTTTAAGGTCCCTTCCAACCCAAACCATTCTATGATTCGATGATTCTATGATTTTATGCGGAGTTGAATATACTCTGTGTAGGTTTTGTTGAAGGAGTTTGAAAGAAAACTGACATCCACATCTTATGCTCCGAACTTTCCCATTCAGAACTGTAACCTGAATTTTTATACAAGTGTTTTATAGTCATATATACCAGTCACTTTTAGGTCTCACTGTGTCTTACTTATTTTTTTCTTACATATGTGACAGCGGGCAGATATTAATTTAAACTGTAAGTATACAGCTGTCATGATTTAAAAAATACTATTAACTACCATGGCTAGACTCATTGTATATCCAATATATATACAGTATATTCTGATTGTAGTGATGTAAGGCACTTTACATCATTAAATTGAAATAAGCTGTATCATTTCACATTTTTATAGTGATGAAAATACACTTGCAGGAGAAGACAAACACATTTACATTTCTGTGTCAGTGTTTTTGTTGGTGGCCCCAAAACACCTGAGGAGGTGAGAGCTGCACCAAAAAACAGAAAGCAGAAAATGCGATGGAGTTACTGAATAGCTGTAGTGAGACTAGGAACTGCAGGGGACCTCTATAAAGCAGGTTAACAAAATTAATAGTAGAGGAAAACCAATTCACTCTATAGCTGAGACAGTTTTGCCAGCAGCAGCTGAAGGGCAGCGGATGACAAGTAAATCCAGGGATATGTAAATACATGGAGTCTTTTATAGTATGATTTGATGGACAAATTTTTATTCTAGAGATGAAGAAAGTACCCCCATCCCATTCAAATGGCCTGTGAGTCCCCAGACAAATATGGAGGTTGGGAAACTAAACAGAGGGTCCCCAAAACAATCTCCATATAGGGCTCAAGATGCAAGCTTAGATCTGTGAGACTAAAGGTCTCAGACTTCTGGGTTTGTTCTGTTGAGAAGAAAGCTAATGATACAAATTGGGAATGAGATTGTTTTCAGAGGAAAAAACAAACAAACAAACAAAAAAACCCCAAACAACTCTCTTCTGGGTCACTAATGTGTGGAATTTTCCTATAAAAGTCTCTAAAGTTTTCTTCTAGCCATGTGTAGTACCAACTTGTCCTCCCATATCTGAGAGCTCCCTGGGAACCCACCAATGATAACTAGATAACCTCGGGACCAGATGGCTCATCTTTTAGTCAGTGGTACCCACAGCATTGCCAGCTTGCTAGAAAAGCTTGAAGAAATACAGGGCGTCACATCCAGGGAAGAAAAAGCGGTTTCTCAAATCAGTATTTTCTGTAGTTGATGTGTTCATCTGCAGAATCGATTTCACTTTATTCAGAAATTCTAACAACGACAAGGCATGCATTTGTGTTTCTCTGGGTATACATTTTACAGCTTATATGTCCTCTTATCATGCAAACATCTCCTCTAAAGCCCCCTGGGAGGACAGGTACAGCTCCTTGACTTTTTGTTTTGAGTCCCACGCCAGTTGACTAATCTAGCAGCTAGTGATAGCTAAAGATTGAGACACTGATAATTCCTCTGCACCCCAGAGAGAGGCTAAGTAGCTAATTATACATTGATTGTATATCAGTTGAGGAAGTCCCCAGATAAGGAGTTGCGGGTGTATTCCACTTTCTTTGCACTATATGAGTAATGCCCTGGGAACAAAGGAGGACAAAAAAATGAATTCAACCCCAATTATTCATACTGAACCTGTGACCTTCTACAAATATGCTCAACCCACGGAGCAAACCCAGGCTTGAGTGAGTCTTCTTCCAGACTTGTTTTAAGACTCCACCATTAGAGGCCATTCTCACTGAAGTGTCTGCCGGAAACCTCTTGAGTCTGCGTTTAAGGAGCAGTCCTGCATGGAGGTCCTTCCCTTGCGGTGTGCCAGTGTTTTTCCCTTCCTATTACAAGGCTGTCTGAAGATCTTGGACCTGTTCCACACTTAAGCTCCAAGCATCTTTGTTGTCTATCTGACCTTGCAATATGATAGGCTGGAAACTTTTACAGTCTGGCTTTTCATAAGGCTTGTTTCACAATCTGGGTAATGTGGATTCTTCTGCTTCCCATTTCCACTTCTGTTATGTTTATTATATTCAATTATATGTCTGGTTTGGTGTTAATTTCTGCAGCTCCTGCCTACGTTTCATGCAGTTCTTCATCTTATCTGCAATTTCTATCTGTGCTCTCAATCAGCTCATCTCTTTTTATTAGTAATACATCCAGTTGGTTCATATGCTTGCACACGCTCTAGAATAGTAATGTCTTGTCTTGCCATCAGAGATTTTAAGGTTATGATAACCTATATGCTTGTCTGAGGGATGTGAAAATAATGTTATGAATGTTGTTTATGAAAACTGGGTTTTGCACAGCTTCAGTAGTTTTCACGTACTGTAGTTGACTGTCCTCAAAGAAGTGACAAGTAGAACTGACAGCATTGCAAGCCCATAGTTTACATCTGATCATAACTACTTGAACAGGAAAAATCCTCAGCATTTTCCATCCATTACTTCTGTGTAGATACCACTGTGAGAACAGTTTTCTTTAAATTATCCTATGCTTTCTTTGCTCCATTTGAACCTCTGATTATACCTTGTTTCCTCTTCCTAGTTTTTCTTCTACTGACCTTGCACTATGCTTAAACATTCTTTGTAAGGAAATCAGTGAGATATTTGTAGTTAATTTTTTATGTCTTAGATTTTGTGCCCAGTACGTAATGATCGAGTTTCATCTCAACTTACGTGCTGTAACCCCGGCTTTCTACTTCTTCTTTCTACTGCCAACAAAGCAAGTTTATTTTCTAATAAATTAAAGGACCTCCTTTTATCCTTACCTCTCTACAGATGCTTCCCTCCTTCTTCCTTGTTAATTCAAGTCTCTCTGTTTCTGAGGATCCTCTGCCTAGGATTGTGCCTGTCTCCTTCTGTGCCGTTTTCTGCTCTGAGATGGAAGGTGACAGGTAGCCGCTTCTGTCCTCCTCCCATTTCTGAGCATCGCAGTGGAAAGACGCCAGCTTGCCTAAATAGGGCTCTCAGCCGTGCTTGTAACCAGTTTTCGAGCGAGTGTTTTGAAAACTAGTTAGGCAGTTTTCCCAGTGTAGACAGGCTCATAGAAGGACCATTAATTACTCAGCGCAGGCTTAACCGTGGGCAGAAAAAGGGGGCTTTTGTGCGATTGTCAAACGCTCACCATTATTTGTACATGTTGGTTTTGTATTTAATAGGATTACATGACTTCTTCGCTCTATATGCCAAAATGGATGGTTCCTTTCAGTAATAAAACAAAGCCAATAACCTGAAAGGAACCACGGCTCAAAAGCACAAACTTGACCTCTGATTGACCTTGACATTTACAGACTAAAAAGAACTTTTCTTTGAACAGACAGAAGAAGTCAGGGAGCCAGCAAGAACCAGGAGAAAATGGTTTTGTTGCTTTCTGATTACATTGTTTAAACCAACATACTACATGGTTTACAATACTTCATTACAATGTATTAGGGCCTGGAGGTGATTTAGTGTCTGTTTATAACTGAGACTAATCTTGAAATAAACAAATGAATGTTTGGAAAATGGATGAAGCTGTTCTGCTGGAGACAGCGTTAAATGCATCCCTGAAGAGTAAATCATGTCTGTACAGCACTTAAATGCTTTTTATTTCTACCTTCAGTTGTATTTCTGTAGTTTTATCTAACAAAATTAATCATGGGGCGGTAAAAAAATTTCTAATTGCTTAGGACTGTCTAGGAGCCATGCTTTCTATAACAAATTCACAATTTAAAAACTCTTTAGCCCTTTAAAATTGGGGAAAAATATAAACTAGAAAATGCTGTAGAATTACACTAGGCACCATGGTGATCTAAATTAAATCTGTTACAACCTGTTCTAATTTAAAATTGCTCCATTGTACGAATGAAGGGGAAAAGAAGAAGAGTTAGTTCACTTGTTCAAAGCATTTTCATATTCCTAGATAAATCTTTCATCCACCCTGCCTTTGCCTGTGGGCTGTGCATTCCCATTTCCACTATGCATCCCCTGCATAACTGCACATAAACATGGTTTCAGACAGAGCCAAGAATTCTTGCTCCACTGGTTCAGTATCAGTTCTCATCTCCATCAGCCAAGAACAAGCAATGTAATTGAGTGTCACCACTGTCGTGTCCAGCTGTTCATGACACCCAGAAGCTCCTCTGCGGTGCTGTAGGCCAGGGCCTTGCTAGAGGAGGCTGCTCCTGTTTCTTCTGCCAGAGGATGACAGCAGCTGTGCTTGTCCTGCTGTCCACCTCTGCGGGCAACTCCTTGGCCACTCCCGCTTCTCTCCCTCTCCTGCCTCTCCTACCACCCAAGGCCCTATCCATGCCCTCCCATCCTCCCATCATTTCACAGCACATTTCTAACACCTGACTCATTCCAAAAATGTCTTGAATTTTCCTAAAAACCAGTCACTAACCAGTTAAAGCCTGATTTGAGAGAAAAAAGATCTGAAGTCGGATGGCTCCTCCAGTCCCACCGCCCACACCCTTCCGGTTGCAGACTGGAGTGAGTGGGAGCTGGCGAGGGCTTGGAGTGGAAGCAGAGGACTTCTGCACTGCCATGCCTGTGCAACGTATTGCCACCTAGTGCTGTGAATATGGAAAAGCAAGATTTTTCCTTCTGCTCAAGACAAGAGACTCCTGCAAGACAGCCACCAAAGTGGTTGTAACTCAGAAGGCCCTCATCCGTGGTAGCAGCACCGCTTAACCTACCTACTTCACCATATCCTACACCCATTATAACAGGTTTAGGTCTCTGAACTTTGACAATGCGCTTTCTTGCACTGCAGTTGATGCTAAATACCATGACTGCTCTTAGTAGCGCAGGGCTTTTAAAAGTCTGGTCCTACAGCAGCACAGCATACACAATTACCCTTCATTATGGGTGCCTACCTGTCTGTATACTCTTCTTCCTAGCACTTTGTTTGCCACACAAGCACGAGTGGCAGAAGTCTCAAGGATAATTGTTTATTCAAGCTTGAAAAAGAGTCAGCCACATGAAAGAAGGGCCCACTAAGGGGAAGGTTGCAACGTAAGCCTGTATGTACATCAGCATCAGTGAATAAGTGAAGGGAAAGGGCGTTAGCCACAGCAAAAATTGCAGGCGGTGCTTGCACTTCCCTAGGTGTCAAAGCTGACCACCCACATGCCACAAACATAGGCTTTCTTGGTACCGGCTCACAGACCCCTTTGTATTAACTGCTATGTCTAAATATACACTAGAAATGGTCTGAATTTACAGTGGAAACAAATGAGATCAGGCACATTTTTGTGTGTGTATTTTTTTTTCCTTTGCTCCCCCTGTACAACTCATTACTGAGTATTATCCTAGCTTCAGTTAAATCTCTTTTAGAGGTTGGCATTTTAACTTGCCAGCTTGAGCTCTAAACTGTTGACACGTTACACTGCAGAAAGCAGTGATATTATCGTGGACTGAGTTTGCACTGTATTTTTTCTAAGACACTGCATGATGAGAATAAATCATGTTGTCACCCTGACATGATCCGCTAATGAAGATGCACACCCTCTTGCCCTGCCCTCTTACTGGATGTTAACTGAGAGCCCTTTCTCTGTCTTTTTTCTTCATTTCCACTGTGGAAGAAGCCTTCTAATTCTGCACATCGGTTTGCTTAGCAATATTGCTGTTGCCTAATGCAATAAAAATCAGTTATGTAACTGCCTTTGCTAGACTTGCAGAGAGCACTCACCAGACGGGAAGATGGCCGCAGTATCTTTATGCTTTCCATTGTCTCCCATGTTCACTGTTATTATGCAATATGCTCTGCTTTTAGCATCTTTTTTTAATCCTTTTTCTTGACATGTTTAGAATATTATACACCTATCATCTAAGATCATGCAAAGACAAAGCAGGGAAAAGAAATAAGCTTATTCTGATTTATTGCTAAAAGGGCTGATATTATAGCACTCGTGCCTCCAAGGAACAAAGAATCGCCTACAGTTTGTCAGATAGTATTTTTAATACTCTAATTCTGAACCAAATTCCTAAAATAACCTGTATTTGCAGATTACCGTGTGCTCTTTTGTTCTGAATAATGTCTTGCTTAGTGAACTATGTCTTATCAATCTACCAAGTACTGGGTGTCATTGTTCACCTCATTCACAATTCATCTTTTAATTAACATTATCACAGGCAAAATTCTATTTTAGTCATCATAATCTGTCATTGGAATTGGCAGTACAGAAATAAAAGAATTACCATCTGAATTTATCTGAAGACGATGTAGAAGATGGTGACTACAAACCTACCTCATCCGGCACTGAAGAGGAAGGGAGGGAAACCATGTAAATGATAATGGCTTTAAAAATTATATTTGCAATGTAAAAATCACTGCTTTGGTCATTCAGTATCTGCTAAGCAAACTGTTTTATCAAAATTACTGTTATTGAAAATATAAACCTGAATCCTACACTTAGACACGTGCTTTATTTGGTGGAAAGGGTTGCTGACTTAGGGAAGATTAAAGAGATACAAATGTCTCTGCAAGATGATGATCTTAGATACAGGTATGTAATATCAACTTAATGCAGCAAAACGCTGATCATTTACTTTCACAGTTAAACTTTGAAATTAAGTTACAACTGCAGCATTGTTTTAGAGAGCAGACAAGGAAATAAATACTTCTAAAATGTTTTTCAGCTGTGCCAAGAGATGAACATTTCACAGAGACTAGAAGCATTTCTGAATCCTTCTCACAAGACTTGTCTTTCATAACGATTGCCAGAAAACTCCATCAATGGGGAGAAAATTAAATAGCATTTTATTTTTCTGAGTATATAAAGAAGACATCTATCGCTGCAATCTAGATATGCAGTATTTTTCTATTTACATACAGATTAACACAGTGATATTAGATTGACTGCATTTAAGGTACAATGAATATGCCAGCAGACCAGCCACTTAAAAATTTCCTCCAACATCCCTTTACTTTATGATTTCATCCATTCCTACTTGCAAATGCAACAGGCACTGAAGATGATCACATTCAAGCAGTACTCAGCCAAGATGGCTGAGAAGAGCACCTCTTTGGAGCATGCTCTACTAGAGGCCCTTTCTCTTTCAAAATAGCTGGGCTTCAGCTTGGCTGCTGCTGGTGACTTCTGTTGGACTTGGATCGAGAACCAGTCTTCTAGTGTGAAAGATCCCATTTCATTAGTAGCTTCTAAGACAGTTTTTAGAAAGAACCCACAGTCTCCACTGTCAAAATTAGTATCTGCTCAATTGTGCCTATTTATTTTGTGTTTTTAATGGACACAGCATTTATTAAAAATACTGGAACCTAATCAAGTTAATTGACCTCCAGTCAAAGAACCATTTAGTTTTTGGCTTGGGGTTTTTTTTGTTGTCCTGTTTTTTTTTTTTTTTAGTGGCAGAGGCAAGCAGTGCTTAAACAGATAGGTCAGGAGGTGAAAGAGATATAGATGATGTCTGCATCTTTCTAAACCATAGTCTGTAGCATTCGGTGGACTATCTTGTGTGTGGAAAGCAAGGTGAGACCCAGAAACATACCATCTAGAGTGGGGAAATGCTACAGAGGTTTACTATTAACCCAGCTGAAACACTGACTTCTCTAGATTTCTTTTCTTCAATTTCTATCTGATAATAAACCTGGGAAGAGTTAGGCTTCTTGGCAGAAGATAAAGGCAGTCTCCTCAACCTTAATTATTGTTCCTGAATTTGAATAATATCTTTGCTTATGAAGTTAATGGCACAGGCTAAAAGTTATGGAAAATTCTACCCAAAGTTATAAAAAACTATATCCAGGAAGTTGTTATGCTCATATTGAAATAATGGCTTTGCAGTCTAACTTCTGTTTGGGTTGCCCACCTTTCTAGGTAAAATAAGATGTCTTTCACGTTACTAAACCCCAGTATTTTTCTAGCATTTTCTTCAAGCAGCCCAGAAGGAGAGACAATTAAATCATGCAGCTTTCTTTCACCCTCTGCCTTCTTCCAAAGAAGCGTCATGTTCTCTATTCCTTAGGCATCAACAGCACATGAATGAGAAACAGCGTGGGCTTTAGTGATCTTCTAAGGAATATATAATTATTATTTGTGTTCTAAGAACGATTACTCAAAAAGTGGCAAACGATATAAAAATGAATACAGTAAAAAGATGTACCCTGCATATAGTAAAGATACATTCAGACAAAAGGAAATTATCCTTATTCTTAGAATATTAGAAGGTGGAATTAATATTCTAAAGGCTGTCCTTTTACCATTCTATGATTCCTCATAGCACTAGCTAAACCCATCTTTTTCAGTTCTTGCAATCAGTCTTTCCAGACATGTATGCTCCCTTCATCTCAAAATTCCCCAGAACTCCCAAACACAGTATGTAAGTAAATGCGATGATTTATAAACCCTTGAGGTTTCAGGAACAAGTGCTTATAGAGTATGACTAATACGCGAGCGTGCACTGCTGCCCCCTGATGCAGGGAACGTTAAAATCTCTTCCACAGTAGGCAGGCAATGGCACGCAGCCCACCTTCATTCTTATATTAATATATGGCCAGAGATGTATGCTTGCACAGATATAAAATAATGTATCTCCCTTGGGTAACTCAATATTTAAATTATTAGTTGAGGGGAGAATGAAATTGAGGAAGAAAGAAATGAGACAAAAGGGGGGAAAAACCAGCTATCTATACCCACTATGAGAATGTTTAAAAACTGTTAAGGAATATAATCTGTGAACCGGAACTTACTTTTAATACACAGTTTTGTTGTAAGGTGAAGGTAACACTTTGTTTTTTGGCAAAGGTAACATTTATGGCTGCCTTCGGCTAGTACTTCAGGCAGTTGTAACTCGGTTTGTCTTTCCTGCCTGTTTATTCCCCTCCCATGCCTTGTCTAGATTTGGGAGGGTAAAGGGTCTGGAGCAGATACTTCCTCAGCAGGATTTGCTGGGCTGAGCTCCTGCAGGGTGGGTCCTTACCTCTGTGAAGGCTGACAGAGGGTGCAAGGTAGCACTAATATTTAGTTTGTGCCTGATGCTTTAGGGCCACACAGAAATTCCCAGCAAGCAAAGGAAGGTGTGGTCTGAAGGCCTCCCTCAGCACAGCTGGCGCAGCCGCTCAGGTGCCATGTGGCCGCACACACAGCTAGGACACATCTGCTGGGTTTTTCGGCCCGGCCGTAATTACAGTGGCGCAGCGCTGACACGCAGACAAGCCCGTGGGTACGACAGTGGTTCAACAGGTTTTCGGAAAGACCTCGTAAGAAGCAGGGCCTGCATTAACTCAAATGAAAGAGAGTTATGGAGGATGACTGTTTGCTGGTTTTGGTGGTGGTGACTTATTTTTAAGTTGCAAAGCTGGAGCTCTACCCGACTGAGCAAGGCTGAGCTGCGACGCTACTGCTCAGGTGGCGTGTGGCCCCCCGGTGGGAGCCGGGGGAGGAGGAGGGCTGAGCTTCTGCAATTTAGTAACGTTCGCCTTACAGCCGTAGTTGCCAGATTCATGAAATTCACCGTAGGGTTTTTTGTTCCTTTTCACCCACGCGGGGTGACCCCCGGGTTTCCCTCGCTGACCCCTCGGCCCACGGGCAGCTCTGACCGGCCAGGCCCGTGAGGCTGAGCGGGCTTCAGCCGTGGGAGCCACCCGGCTTTGCCAGCGCGACCGAAGCCGCCCCCGCTTCCCGGGCACCGCTCCTCGTCAGAGGAGATGAGAAGGGCGAAGGACCGGGTCAAGGCGGCCCGTGGCGCGGGGTGCCGAGCCGCCGGCCTCCCCGGCGCTGGGCTGGGCCCCCGCAGGGTCCCGCTGCACGGCCCCGGGCAATGGGCGCCGTCTCCTGGGAGACGGGAACGGGGGGAGGCGGCGGGGAAAGACTGCAGCTCCCAGCATGCCCCGCGCGAGGGCGCCAGGCCGGGGACGTGCCGGGCGGGGGCGGGGCGGAAGCGGGTTCCCCGGGCAGAGCGGCCGGCCGGGCCCGGTTCCGGGTGTCCCTGCCTCGGCGGCGGCGGTGCGGGCCGGGGGAGGGGGGCGGGGGGAAAGAAGATGGCGGCGGACTTGGAGGTGGAGGTGCAGGCCATTGACAAGAGCCTGCTGGAGTGCTCTGCCGAGGAGATCGCCGTGGTGAGGCGGCGGGCCCGGGGCGGAAGGGCGAGAAGCGCTTGGAGCGGGGAAGGAGCGGCGGACTGGCGAGGCCGGCGCCGGCCTGCCCCGCCGGCGGTGGGGCCGTGAGGGTCGGGGCGAGGCCGTGCCCGGGGGTGGGGGGCGAGCGGGCCGTGCGTCGGGGGTGTCGCTGCCGGGGCTGCTGCTGGTGCTGAGGGCAGCCCTGGCTGGCGGCGGCGCCGCCTCCGTCTGGCCTCAGCCTGCCGTTGTCGCCAGCCTCGCTGCTGCAGTAGCCGAGACGGGAGGCAGCGAGCAGCCCGCTTTTCCTGTTGTTCTGGCTGGCGCAGGTGGCTCCCAGCAAGCCGCCTCGACGCCGTCAGCCCTGGCCGCGATTCCCCCGCCGCTCGGGGGGCTCGGCGGGCGCGCTCGACGGCCGTGGGAGCGGGGCCGCTTTTCCACATCTCGCTCCTTCACCTCCTGCTTCCAAGCGGCCGAGAAGTTTAGTTCTCCGACCCAGTTTGCTGCCTTTTCACATCTCTCTGCCGACAATCGTGCCTCGGCCTGAGGAGGATCCCCCTCCCCCCATTAATTTAGGTGGATGTCTGACCCCGAATACGCTTTGTAGTGTTGAAGTCTCGTGGCAGGATTCTTCCTTCCCAGTATTTAAGATGCAGTTCTGGCAAAAAGCTTGCACTAGTTAAGCTTAGGACGATTAGAAATGGATGCTTGTAGGGAAAATATTAGTAAAATCGCGTAATATTTGAAATAATCTACTTTCGTTTATATGTTTTCCCTGCTTAGTTGAAAGGGAAGAGAAGTCTTCAAGGTAAAGTTTTTAGGGAAACTTTTGTTTCTGGCGTAGGTGTACATTTGAAGAGCTGGATGTGTATGTTAAAATTTTGGGACTGCTCATGCAGGATAAGACCTTGAAGAGCTGTCTGTGTGCTTTTCAATGAGAACAACATTGGCTGCTTTCCAAAAGAAAATCAAAGACTGTGTTATGATTCAGATTATCCTCAGATTATGCTGGTATATCTACAGTGCAGACAAAGGTATGATTAGATGGACAAATGTGCATAGTTAGCTGTATCCTAGCTAGTTTAGCTCCAGGATTAGTCTTCCCTTCCCTCAGCAGCAGACCCAATAATTCCATCAAATGCTTCATAAAGTAGCCCAAACTGAGCCAAAACTACCTTGTCCGTGTGAGTAGCAGACAGTTTTTTCGGGTCACACCATAGGTAAACCCAAAGCAGATGTGCATGAAGTAGAACACATTTGGGAATTCGCTATAGGTACAAGTGCCAGTTTAAATTTAGTCAGTTTTTTCTCATTTTTATTCTCTGCCATCACCAGCACACAATTTGAGATCTATCACTCTCAAAGCTATAATGTGTTAGCAACTAAATGCTGCTGGCACTGCCTGTTTGTATATGTAAACAGTATACTTGGGTTTTAGTGTTGGTTTTCTCCCGCCTTTGCTGATAGCCCAGTATTGGCAAAACAAATGCCAGCCCAAAGCAATAGTTGTAGCACTTTAAGCTTCACTTTCTCATTGCAACATCTTAACAGTAAACTTCCAAAGAACCGATAAAAAGAAAAAATTATCTGTAACAGAACATGAGCTTACATTGCAAATATTTCTCATTATAGCTAAGAAAAATATAATTTATACCTTTTAGCTTTTGAAACAGTTAACGGAGTTGTTTTATGGCTTATTTGTATTGTATATTTTGTTCTCATGGTATGTCTAACTTGGATGTGGATTTAATAGAAACCCTGATGGACCATTAGGTATTTACTTACATCAGATGTTATTTGATCAATGCTTTTTGGGTGTGTGGGTTTCTTTTTCCAGGGCAGTCAAAATTTGATGCAGGAGAGAAAGTTTGTGGGGGAGGAAGTGAAGAGGAATACACTTCCCTTTTTAATAAAGACTTCTCTTGGGAGAGTAGAACGTTAGCTTTTCTTACATGAGGCTTCAGGTTAGAAGATAACCACTAATTGAAAATTTGCCTAAATACAAAATATTTTTGTTAAATAACAAATTCCGAAGTTTTGAGTAGTTTTGCTGGAGCTCAGCACTTCCCAGGTGGCGATTTAGAAAAACAGTGCAACTTATTTATGCATTTGTATATATTCCTAGTAACAATTTTACGTTCACAACAGTATTTTGAGTTGCCTTCCTGGTACCTCTTGGGGTGATATCTGTTTCCTTGTCCTAGTAGCTTGTACTTCCTTCTGATACTCTTAGCCGGGATCTGATTTGCAAAACTGTATGCACAGTTACGTGTATAGAACTTGCTCCACAAAGAGACTTAGGTGTGATGACGCTCAGTGTTGCCACACCCAACTCTCAGGCAACTACTCCCAGAGATTTTGGGATGGGAAAGCTGTTTACCCGAGGAACAAGAATTTTCTCTGGCTAGGTATTTGTCTGAGCTTGTAGCGTAGCTAATATTCACTGTCTGTTTTCTAGATAGAAATTAGTAATGTACTGCTGAACTAAAAGGCTGAAATTAAAGGTATTTTGCTGAGAAAAATACAGGCATAATAACTAATACATATGCTAGAAAATAAGAATTACAAGTGGGAGTCATGGAAGAGACTAAGTCACTTTCACTGTGATTGGGTCAGTTTCTGGTAGTAGTAGATACTTGGCACAAATGATGATAGGAGAGGAAAAGGTTAATTAACTAGGAAAAAAAACCAGATCAAATTCTTAGTAATGAAAACTTTACTTTTTTCATTTTTGTGCGGTATTCTCTGAATCCTGGTGGGAATGGTGAGATTATCTCTAAACTTCTAGATTGTAGGCTATGGCTTTTTGGCAACCTTTTCCCATGGTCTTTCTTGGAAAAAAAATCTGTGCTTTGACCATCAGAGTTAGGTCAATACAGAAAGATTTAGTAGATTGACTATGATTTTAAGAAGTGAAACTTCAGGAAAGTGAGGAAAGCATATTATTCTACTAAGAGCTGTACTGACAAGTAAGGTTTTTTTAATATGAAGTTCTCATTTAGAAAACATAATATAGTAAATGAAAACAGTACATTATATTTTTTAAAAAAGAGAAAAATGCAGCCATTCTTAAGTGGCACAAATGCTCATCTGACTGTATTAGGTCTGTATCCTGAAGAACTTGCTACAACTGTGTTGTCTCAAACAAGGTCTTTAGAGTAAGTAATAAATTATTCAGAGTAAATCAAGCTGTAATATTTGATTACCAAACCCATTTATTTTGGTATAATTAATTTCTGGTTTTCATGTTTTAGGTTGATTCTGAATTATTTTTCTGAAGTTGCCAGGGGGTATCTGGTTGTCATATTTACAATGAGAAATGGCATGCTAAGGCTGCTTATGTAACACAGGATTTAATCAGTGCACACTTGAGGCATGTGCTCGCTCCGATTTGCTTATTGTAAAAAACTTGCAGCCTTAATTTACAGTTTAAACCTTTATACAATTGTAATCCACAAGGCAGAAATAAAGCAAATATCCTAGAGGCTTTTTTTTTACTCTGTGTGTGTATACAAGGGGAAAAAAAGCCTAGAAAGAGCTGTGAGTTTTTCAGTGGCTTACAGCAGGTGCAGTAGTTTGATGGCTTTTAAAAACTCTGTCAATATTGTCTTTTACAGTTGATTAAGAATTGTGGTGGGTTGACCCTGGCTGGATGCCAGGTGCCCTCCAAAGCTGTTCTATCACTCCCCCTCCTCAGCTGGACAAGGGAGAGAAAAAATACATAAAAAGGTTCATGGGTTGAGATGAGAACAAGGAGAGATCAGTCAGCGAGTACTGTCTTGGCCAAAGCAGACTCAACTTTGGGAAATCAGTTTAATTTATTACCAATCAAATCACAGTAGGATAATGAGAAATAAAACCAAATCTTAACTCCCTGCATCCTTCCCTTCTTCCCAGTTTCAACTTCACTCCCAATTTTTCTACCTCCACCCAAGGAGCACAGGGGGATGAGGAGTGGGAGTTGTGGTTAGTTCATCACCTGTTATCTCTGCTGCTCCTTCCTTCTCAGGGAGAGGACTCTCTCACACTCTTTGCCTGCTCCAGTGCGGCATCCCTCCCATGGGAGACAGTCCTCCACGAACTTCAACATGAGTCCTTCCCACAGGCTACAGTTCTTCATGAGCTGCTCCATCATGGGTCCTTCCCACGGGGCGCAGTCCTTCATGAACAGACTGCTCCAGCGTTGGTCCCCCACAGGTTCACAAGTCCTGCCAGCAAATCTGCTCCATGGGACCACAGCTCCTGCCAGGAGCCTGTTCCAGTGTGGGCTTCCCAGCGGGTCACAGCCTCCTTCGGGCACATCCATCTGCTCTGTCTTGAGGTCCTCCCTGGGCTGTGGGTAGAGATCTGCTCCCCCGTTAACCCCCATGGGCTGCAGGGGCACAGCCTGCCCCACCATGGGCTGCATCACAGGCTGCAGGGGAATCTGCCTGGAGCGCCTCCTCCCCCTCCTCCTTCACTGACCTTGGGGTCTACAAAGTTGTTTCTCTCACATATCCTTACTCTCTCTGGCTGCACTTGTGTCAGGTCCATCTTGGAGCTAGCTGACATTGGCTCTTTTGGACATGAGGGGAGCTTCTGGTAGCTTCTCACAGAAGCCACCCCTGTAGCCCCCCTGCTACCAAAGTCTTGCCATGCAGACTCAAAATAATTAATAGATCTAACATCACACTTGAAATAGCAATTCCGATAAGTTGTTTTGGTGGTAGGAGAGACCAAACCCCCTTCATTTTCATAGGTAATTTGTTGAAATTAATTAAGGAGGAGGGACTGTTACCTAATGCAGTTTTTGCCATTCTCCTTGTACTTTCTGTCTCTGCCTGTTCCTTGCCAACTCCAGGCTTCCGCTGCTCCTCTGTGTCCCCAGCTGGCAGAATCAGTCTGCACTCCAAAAAATGCAACCAGCATAGTCTAGGCCTCATGCTAAAAATTACTGCTAATGTTAGGGTGTTTTAGTGGTCCTGCATTCTGGAGGAAAATTTTGAAGAATTCTTCTCTTAAATTATGTGGTTTTGAAAATAATTTTGTGTGTCAAAATTATTCCTTTCCTAATGTCCATCGTCTGTTGATCATCTCGATTTAACACTTAGAAGGAAACAGAGCTTTCTAGTTTGGCAATGCCATTTTAGATTTTGAGTTAGAAATAAAAAAGTCAACTTGGTGAGTAGAATTATGTTTGGTGGTTTTTTTTATTAATGAACAATTTGTGTTCTCCTTCCTTTTAATTTAAAAGAAATGGCTGCAAGCAAATGACCTTCAGAAAGAAGTGTACCAGCATCTGGCCTATTATGTACCAAAAATTTACTGCAGGGGTCCTAACCCTGCCCCACAAAGAGAAGACATGCTGGCACAACACGTTTTGCTGGGACCAATGGAATGGTATCTTTGTGGCGAAGATCCTGCATTTGGCTTTCCAAAACTTGAGCAAGCGAACAAACCTTCTCATCTCTGTGGCCGCGTTTTTAAAGTGGGAGAGCCTACATACTCTTGCAGGTAGTTCAATTTAGCATTGTGAAGTATTTATAATTTGTGAAGTCATGGAACATTTTTTGATAAGAATATACTGTCCTAATGAAAATTTATTACCCTAAATGTATTTTTAAAGTAATCTTGTGGTGTTTTGTGACAGGTGGGGCCCGGAGAAAATTAACACACTACATATTTTTAAATGGAAATATATTAATTCATATAATGTAGAGTGTGTTCTGTACTAAAGAAATGCAAGATTAAGAAAGTGGTTGGGGTGAACTGTCAGTGTGATTTAAGGGCATTAATCAGAAGTAAGCGGGGAGGTGTATATGTGTGTAATTCAGGTTTTTAATATCAGCTCATGGTGTTGATCCTGTATTTCTAGACCTCTTTCCGTGATCTGTTAACCCAATCTACTGGATACGAAAAAAGAGGTGTACCAGCTACTTGGTCCTTCCCTACCTCTATTGCTGGCTCTCTCTGAAAATACCATTTTACTTGAAAGAGGACAGAAAGTTACAAACCAATTACAAATTTTAAAAATCTTCAGTTTTAAGTCAGTGTATTACTAGCTGTATATTCATTATTTTATCTTCTCTTTCCTGAACTGTCTGTAGTTTTAAGTTTAGTTAGAACCCTCTCTGTCACAGATTCCTCTTGTTTTGTATGGTTTCTGCCACTCTCTTGGAGACTTGAATGCTTGGTGGGGTGACAGTGGGAGGGAATATCTATTTTATTTTGAGTGTTTATTTTTCTGAGTTTCCATCCCCTTCATTTATGAGGAGAGAATGACTGTAGGAGAATTTTACTCTTTAGTGCTCTCCTTTTCTAGAAACATGATAAGCTTATTGGCCTTATTCACTGAAGTTCTGATTCGGGGTGGACTTGAGATGCTTAACTCAGCAAGCAGCCTCTTCTATTTCAACAATCAGAATAGGTAGTTTTGGAAATGTTTTGAGACCTCTTATCTTGAGATGTATGAGAATGAACTGGTGGGTACTTCAGATACTTTCAACCACTAAGAAAGCTCCATTTCCTCTTCACTGTTCTTAGTCTTTTCCTTCACACTTGGTAAGAACGTGAGACATCTGGGTAGGGAGGCTGTAGACTATCAGAGGCTATAAAAAGAGTTTCCACAGTTTCTTCAGTCCCTTTTAATGAAATCTGGTCCCAAGGAACTAAAAATCCAAACCTTAGAACTAGTGTTGTAATTAAAGTCAAATTGCATTGCAGCCTAGAAGTAATATGTTAATGATCAAATACTCTTCATATGGACTAATGAAAACTGTGGGAGTTCTGTTAATTTCTTCTAAACACTTGTTTTTTTAAGACTGAGAATTCAATATGTAAAGTATATCCTTGAGAATACTGTCAGGTATGATGAAAACATAGAATAATGCAACCCGTTGGTGTAGAATTTAGAGAATGTGTGAATGTGCTGTTCATACTCGGGGTCTTTGTTTCAGTAGATAAATGATTTAAATACAGTAATATAATGTTGTTCAGGCTAGAAATGATGTCTTGTTAGGCCATCTTGTCAAATTTTCTAAGTCAGGGTCAGCAGTGAATACAGAATATTTTTGCTGTTGCTGCTATCAAGATGGAGTCTTTTTTTGATTAACTACTGAACGTAGACGTAAAACTTTTCATGTTTCCTGTTGTATGTTAATAATTTTCTTTGACTAATAGCTGGTAATGTAGAATAACAAGAGTTTAAATTAAACTTTTGTGGGATACAGAAAAGAATTGTTTTCTGAGTCCATGAAATACATTAAAAGCAGTGGCTTTTCTGTCCAGTTGTGAAGCTTACAGGTCTGCCTCTGCTTTAGGTATAAGCACTCTTATTTGTTCGAGAAAGTACTTGGCAGATGGTACTGTATTAGTAAGTATATCGCCATAAGTTCAGGGTTCTGCAATGCCCGATATTGTAGAACTGATCTGCCCAATCTTGTAGGCATATTGTTGTAATAAATGTTTTTGTTTTTTTTAAATTAAAAAAAATCCATGAACATAAATTATTCTAATACAGAAGAGCTTCATATAATTTTGCTTTGACATTTTCACCTTTTGTGGCTCCTCTGGAAAAAACAAATGTGAAAATGGTACTTTATGCATAGTAAGTCATGGTTGCTTGATTATCTTTCAGTGATTACCTGGTTTAATTTATTTGGTGAAATGCAATTAAGACAACTCTTGATAATAACTTTTCATAGGATCTCTGGTGTTTTCTTTTGAACAAAGTTGTTTCTCTGAATTCTTGTTTTAGTAATAACAATCATAAGACATTAATTCTCTTGGTAGTTTTTACATTGCAAAACGTGACTCCCTTAATATTGAGGTGCCTTGAAGTTAGTTGCATTACATAGGCTCGTGTATTTGCACTGTTTCTCAGGCAGACAGTTAAATATAATGCATAATTGTCTCATTCATTTGTTTAGCCCCTTTTGCTGGAAATATTGCTTCTATCTAATAAAACAGTGCTTGTAGACAGGACCTTATTATGGTTTCTGATCTCCTGGCTGAGGAAACTGTGTTCTCAAACCTTTTGAATAGCTTGTAGGGCTGAACTTTGAAGCAGAGGTTTGATCTAATATGTTGTGTGTTATCTTTCTTTTCAGTGTTCAGTCAAAAAATGCCTTCTCTGATTACATTTTTAATGCTTGTACTCTATATTTGAGAGAACTTGCTTGGTTTTATACTGTTTACCTGTCTGTACTGTGTTCTGTAATTCATCTGTTTACTTGCTTATAAACTTGTCTCACCTCTTGAAGGCAATAGCTATATTGCCCAAATATACATGCTACCCAGACAATGTTTTAAAGTCTCTCCTGTTAAGAGAACAGGGTTTTTTTCCTCCTTCATTTGTTTCCCCTCCTTTGGAAGCCATCCCTTGCCTCTTTCAGAGTAAGATATACATTAGTCAGGAGGTTCATATTGGTGATATTTGAAAATTACCTGTTGTAAGATGTGTAACTAAAGGCAAAAACATTTGTTTAATGCTACTTTTTTTTGTTGTTATTGCTGTTTTCAGAGACTGTGCAGTTGACCCAACTTGTGTGTTGTGCATGGAGTGCTTTCTTGGAAGTATTCATAGAGAGCACCGATACAGGGTTAGTAATACTACTGAAATATATGATGTAGTCATTAATAATTTTGTATGTGTATGAAAGTCCATGTTTAAAGTTCAAGAATGTATACATAACTTTGGAAAGTTGGATGCACACAGTTTGGAGTTATGTCTACAACAATCTTACAAGAACTTGAGTGTTTTCATCTGAGTGTAAATTCTGAAAATCTGCACTTTAAAATATCAAGCAATTTTATGCACAAACATTATGCTTACAAATGTATGTTATTTTTAACATGTGCCTTTAGTGAATTTTACAGCATTAGAGTTGGTTTTTGACTTGCTTTGTTGTTGATGTTTGGCTATTTTTGAAAGTTATTGAAAAACCTTTATGAAACCACTTTTATTTAACACTTATTTCCTTGAAACATCTGAATTGTTATCAAATTCTGTACAAAAGCAGGGCTTTTGTTTGTTTTTAAACAAAAGTTAAAATAGAAAATTAAAAGTGTAGATACTGGGTTTTTTTACTAATATAGTACTATTAATAGTGCAGATTAGTTTTTTTTTTTTTTTTTAAAAAAGCATCCTACAAACAAAACCAAGAAGGCCTTGGTATGTGTTTATAAACAAGAAGCTAAGTGAAAACTACTGGTGCAACCTTTCTGTAAATCTGATTTTGACAATGCTGCTGTTAATGTAAATTTGATCACTACACGGTTACGCTCAGCACTGGGATTTAGGAAAAAAACCCAAACAAATGCAGCAATTTTCCCCAAGAAACTCAACCCAATTTGCCAATATCAGCATACTTAACTGTACGTAGGTTTTCAGTTTGCAAGCTTAGTGAATTGACAAGTCTAGGTGACATCCAGAAGTGTTATTTCAAATGTCCATCTAATTTTGTTGATACTGTAGGGTGTACCTGTGTGTACAGAATATAACTGTATGCCCAAAATAGGTGAAAGAATTCTACTATGAATCAGTTAATAGTTGTGGTTCTAAGAGAGTATTATTACACTTATGAATTTGAGGTGGTCTTAGGTTTAAAATAAATTTTATTAAAACATTGTAAATACATCGTTACAGTTTTCAGATACTTTTTTCTGTGCTTACTAAGACTTATGTGACCAATTTAAGTTTTGTCTGTAAACTTTTACTGTAAACAGCACATCTTTTACTCACTGTGTACTAGTGCTTGACAAAATAATTTACCTTTTTTTAGATTAAAAGTGTGAGAATCTGAGATAGTATGCATGGGTGTTGCAAGTAATAGATTAAGAAAAATTGAAAACCAGGAGAAACCCACTACCTTTAGGTGGAGCCGAATAGCGGTGTTGGAAGCTTTGTGGTGTTTGTTTTTGTTTTGTTTTTTGGTTTTTTTTCCTTTTGGCATAGGCAGACTGATGAAGTAGCGAAGCTTTCAGCTGTCATAGAAGCAGACGTGGTTTCACTTTGCTATTTTAACAGGGTACTGGCTAAAGCTATCAGGTGTTGTGATCGTGCTTTTGTAGCTTAGCTAAGACTACTCTTTTTTAATATACATGTATGTATATGCATATTCACATGAACTGTTTTGCTTTTAAATAACTTTAGATGACAACATCAGGTGGAGGGGGTTTCTGTGACTGTGGTGATACAGAAGCTTGGAAGGAAGGTCCTTACTGTCAAAAGCATGAACTTAACACTTCAGAGACTGCAGAAGAAGAGGTAATAACAATTGAGGCATCATGTTTCAAAACATTAACTGTATATATATGTGCGTATATATATAAATCATTCACATGAGATTATTTTTAGTCTTGTATACCATGTGTGAGAGATGGGAGGGAACTTAATAGTAATATTTGAACCACAGTGTGTTAGACAAAATTGATGTCTTGTCTAACTTGAGTTATTTAGAATGACATTTTCTACTTGGAGACATCATGTTCTTGATCACCTCTGCAGCTTTAGTTCTGTTTCTTTGATTTTCTGTCTTATTCTGAAAGGTGGAGTCTGCCATGTGAAAAAAAAATCTGTATGTAATCATGTGCATAAGAAGCTCAAGCTGTCTGTGCAACATATGTTCTGATTCTTAGCAAAGTAAAGTGCACAGGTTTTTAAAATCAAAATAACTTGCTGTTACAGGAAAGCCATAATGGAGATATAAGAGAGAGGTCTATAAAAGCTTGTTTGGTATGGAGAAGGTAAATAGGGAACATATCTTAACCATTTCTCATAGCATAACAACTTGGACATATTAAATACAAAAAGATGTGCTACTTCTTGCAGTATGAATTCAAGCTGTTAGACTTACTGTTACAAAACACCATTGTTGTTAAAAATTTATATATGTTCAAAAGGACATGTAACATGTTTGTGGAGGGAAAAACTGATCAACGGCCATTTAAAATTGTAGATACCATCTTTGGTGTGGGAAGTAATAGTGTCTTAAGTTACTGGAGACTAGAGGAGTATTCTGCCCTTTTCTTATACTCTTCCCTTAGTATCTGTTATTACATCTCAGGAATCAAAGTGGCTAGTTGGGCTTCTGGTCTAGCCACTCTTGTCTGTTCTTATGTAATATAATTTCTGTGAAGTTTTTTTGAAGTGAAAATGTAAGGCAAATTTTTGTAGAAATTTTGCTGGTCTGATGGTTTAAGTCAAGCAACTGTAACTGTATTTGCAGTGATAGCACTGCTGCATGGACTCAGCACTACATGCCAGTTTACATAAGTTGGCAGCCGTAGAAAACTTTTTCTGAAGTCTTGGGTGGACTGCTGCTTCTGTCCAAAGATACTCAAAACAGTGAGTGTGACTGACAGAAAAATTAGGGTACTGGGCAGGCTTTGTGTTTCTTCACTGTGAGTGATGAGGATTGTGATCTCTTAAGTTAAGCAAGGTTGTGTTTGAGGTAGATGAAGGATAATTTGTTGGGCATTGTTGGAGCCTGTTTTCTGCCTTGGCCAGGTACATGTCTTTGTTGAAAGTGCTGGGAATGGCGACAGTGCTGCTGTTTAAGGTTTGCCTTTGCTTTTGGCGATTGATAGTTCTCCATACTCTAGATAAGTTTTAAATGAACCAAAAAAAGAGAAATGGCAGTTATTAGCATTCCTGTAAAGCTTCCAAATATTCCCAAAGAATCTTGGAGAGGGGGGTGGGTAAACTTTACTTGTACAGGTGAATTGCTGACTGTAAAGGACCTTCTGGAGATAATGCAGACTTAATTTCTTAAAGGACTGTTGTGGCCATTTTTCTACAACATAAACTGTAGTAAAACACGGAATTTGGTATTAGGTAATCCTAAACTAGAAATTGGGCTGCTGTTAAATATTTTAATTGGCTGACAATTACACATACTTCAAAATATCAAATGATCAGTTGAGTCAGTGACACAACGTATAGTATATGTTCAGGTGACCTGCAGGGCATGCAGTGTTCCTTTTCCAGCTTTGTAGAAGAGGGACTAGTTGTTCTGAACATCAAAAATTTGAAATAGTGGAAAAATCTTTTCAGAGAAGAGGTTTTTAATGTTTTCTATTCACACACAAATCCCTTGAAAAGGATTATTGGAAGGAAATGGCAGTGGTACCTGTACTACCTTATTCATAGTTAGCAATGGTTCACATTTGCTGCTCCAAAAAGTAGTCTCTTTGGCTTTGCAGACTGAGGCAGCATTCCTCTTTCTCCCCCTAATCATTACAGTTCCCCAACCTGCAGCAGCAGCCATTCTGTTCTGGCAGAGAGGGGAAAACAAGATACTGCAGATTTCAAATGGAGGGCACCCTGGAGAGTGCAGAATGGGCACAAGTGGTTGCATGGCCCACATACAAAAGGGGAACAACTGTCTGAACAAGTCTGAGATGTGGGCAGATCATTATGAAATACTTAGTTACACTTAAGCATTTAATTATTTATATAACGCAGCATATAAGAGATGTGCATCATAAGTCTTTATTCCAGTGTGCTGGATATTGTATAAACTTGGATGAATAAGACTTCTGCCTCTAAATGCATGCTACATATAAACCAAGGCAAGGGATGTGTCGTTGTTTGTAATCTGCAGTTTACTAATATTGGTAAGTGGAACAAAAGATACAGTGATTTCAAATTACGTTTTTGAAGGCATCGCAGGAAAAGCAGTTTTTAATACAGCTGAGGTTAAAAGTTCTGAAGAACAACTATCTCAGAAGGTGTGCAGAAGTGGGAACAATGAAAGTGAAAATGGAGAAGTGTGAAAATTCAAGTGGATGATCAGAGGCAAGTTAACGGGTATTGAATGTTAGATCACTGCTTGGTGATTGTCAGTGAAGAACTGGAAAAAGACAACAGGATGATTAATGACTGGATTCCTTTCATATGTAAAGACATTTAGAGAAAGACATCATTAAAGATGCTTACATCATCTTTGACAAAGAGGTGCAAATTTGTCAATTTCTGCTTTGAATGTAATTTAATTTCTCGATTGCTATTTATATTTATTTTTCAGGATCCTCTTGTGCACTTACCAGAAGATATGGTAGTAAGAGCTTATAATATTTTTGCCATCACATTTAAATATGCAGTAGATATATTAACGTGGGAAAAGGAAAATGAATTGCCTGGCCTAGAAATGATGTAAGTATGGTGCTTTTCTCCTGCCTTTTCAAGGCTTGCAGATATTTACAACAGAAAATGCAAATTCTGGTTTTAAATATCTTTTCTGCCTTTCCTACAATTGTCACCAACATTTTGTGGACAGTGGGCTAAAATAATCTTCATAGATTTGTTTTTCCTCATATTTTTTACTTTTGTGATTATACAGTCCATTTCTCTCCATAGCAATGATAAACTATGTGTTGGTGATACCTTCATTTTCTTAATATTGAAAAGGAAGTATTAGTGAAACATCATACCCTAAAAAAAGTGGCAGGTTAATTTCTTATCACCAAAGTTGCTGAAGTTCTGATGGATCACCAAAAGTACAAAATACTTTTGCCACTTACTACAAATTTTGAAGCATTACAGAATGTTTAAGTGTATTGTAGCATCGTAGTTATCATGGATTCATTTGTGACATTTTGTTAGTATCATCTTTTACTTTGCGTGGTGTGAGTAAAAATGCTGTGTAAATAAATGATGGGAATCAAAAGATTGCACTGACTCTGTGTAAGCTTAATAAGTTGTGATTTTGAATGTTGTGGAGTTTGGGCTTTTTAAGGGACTGCCAAGTTTTTGTTGTCTAATAGACCTATATGCAATATCAGGGAAACAGGTGTGGCAAAATAATGCCAAGATGGGTGAAACCTCTAAGAAGCTATGGGAATGTATTGAGCACAGCTGCACTGGGAGGAAATGTGTTTTCCTTAGTAGGAAACTTATCAATTCATAATCAACAAATATTCGAAAACAATACTCAGACTTACTTATTGTCTTAAAATTTGTCTTATTTTGGACTTAGTTCTGCAGGAAAGCTGCACATTCCTGTAGAAGTTACGGGTGGTCAGTCCTTTCCAAATAAATCGTTGAGATATGTTCACATAGAGCAAAGGAAGCCCAGGCTTGGGTTGTCTGCTTGGTGGAAAACCTTGTTAAATTAGAAGTTGATTTTTTAAAATGAAATTATTTTGAATTACATAAATTCAATCTTTGCTTTGAAGTGAGAAGAGTGACACTTACTACTGCATGCTGTTTAATGATGAAGTCCATACCTATGAACAGGTTATTTATACTCTTCAGAAGGCTGTCAACTGCACACAGAAGGAAGCTATTGGTTTTGCAACAACAGTAGATAGAGATGTAAGTAAATTAATTGCTAGAGCTTTTAATTATATTTACCCTAATGTTTATTTTCTATGACTACATTTACTTTAGTTTGTTTTCCCAAAGAGTGTGGTTAATGTGCTTGAATGCTGTGTGTCAGGTCACCCTGAAATGTCTTAACTCGTTGGCCAGTCCAAACCAGACCTAATATTGAATATATGGTTCAGTATAACTGTATTCCAGTAAGTCTTGTGTGTGTAGATAGCAGGGTGTCTCTCACTCCCCTGTCAAGGACAGGCAGCACCTTTAGCTCATCCCTTACTGTACACCAGAGCATTGACATTTGAAAAAGCCCCTGTATGTGCTCCAAGCATGGGAAGTGCTTCTCAGAGTAATACCAGTTAACTGTGAGGGATAAAATCCATAATTGACCACTTTTGTTCCAGTGCTCAAGGAACTATTTGTGTTTTTTCTTAATTTAATTTTCTTTTTTGTAATTGTCAGATGATAACGGCAGGAAGCAATAAAGCATTTCATAGAGCGTTTAGAAAGAGCAGTGACTTCAGAATCACTACATGCTGAACGTAATTTTAACTAATATGTCAGTCTGAGAAGTGTTGTCATCTGTGGTTTTATTCTGGCTTTTTCTTAAAAAGTGTGCATTTTTTTAAGGAAGCGGCACTTTCTTGTTATTTGTGCCATGAGCCTGTAAGCAGTTGCTGTGAAAATGAGTGTCCTTTTATATTGTTTTGTTCGCTCATTCCTTTTTTTGGAGAGTGGTGTGGGGAGAAGGTCTCTTTCAAAATGACAATGAGCGTGTCATTTTGGGTTGTTAAAGTACTTCATGAAGGACAGTGGAAAAGGAAATATAACCACTTTATATTACTTACCACTGAACTGTATTTTGGTTTTGTATTATCCCTACTCTATTTTTGTGATATTGGTAGCCAAAAGATTCCTGTCTGATCCCTGAAATGTGCTGATTTGAGCATGTGCTGTGTATTGTAGGACACACTTTGGAGATTTTTCCCTACTGTTGATCCCTGTCCTACTTTTAAATACATACATGAATGCATGTATACATGTGCATGTGTGTATGTAAAAGAAATCTGAAGGTTGTGCCTGAAACAATGATTAGGCATCAGACTAAATCTAAAATCTCAGTAAGCTATTCTGTCTATAATACACTGTAAGTTAAATTATCTATTTTAATGCATATATTGACAGAATAGAAAGACTGGAAACCTTCTAGTTTTTAAATAAACCAAGTGCTTTAATTGTGTGTTTAGAAAACCAATTAGCTTTAATATTTATTTTATAAAAGGCCTTTAAATGCCTGAAGTATCTTGAAATTCTACCAAAATTAATGATTGATGCATTAGTACTAAAGAGAAGTTCTCGGTATTCTGAATAAAAAGTGTGATGATTATATGTTAATATTGTACACAGATGATTTATTTTAACAGGTAACTACATATATGATATTTTCTTTTAAAAAGGGAGCATTTTGGAAATCCAAATACGTAACTATATGCAGTACTTCAAAAAATGAAAACAGCATGAAAGAGTGGTTAATATGTATCTGAAACTTACTGTATCTTTTATACTACTGTAAAATGCAGCATTTGAACTTCTTGTTTAGAAGCTAGTGGTAATGTTACTTCTTTACAAATTTAAAGGGACGTAGGTCTGTTCGATATGGAGACTTTCAGTACTGCGATCAAGCAAAATCAGTAATAGTGGTAAGTAATATCTACTTATTTGCTTTATCTTAAGTAAAAAGAGGCTTTGTTACACAATTTTGTGATATTATTACTGTAACGACTCTATATTTTGATAATATAAAATGTTGGAGGTGTTATTTACAATACTCGTAGTAGAGATATCAAAATACAGGTTTATGCACAGTTTTTGTTTTTTCTACTATGGTCCACCCTGCACCCAAAATAATTTCCTAAAAAGAGGGTCCTAGACAACATATCCCTTCATAAAAAAAGAGTCTAATTAGGAACTTCAAATGTAGTCTTTTAGAATTGTGTGTCAGTCCAGATCAGTGAAGTTAAACTATTTCATTTTTTCTTGTAGTATGGAGTTGTGTCTTTCACAGCCACAGCTGTGGAAATTGTTACTGATTGAATCCAAGTGTGAAACTACAAATACACTTTCATTTTGTGTGTGTGCGTATGTGTATGTATATTCGTAATATCTGTATATTACAAGGTTCTTCCATGTAAGAACGTGGGAATAATATTTTCTATTTATTTTTTCTTTAATTGCTGCAATGCGGTACTTAATCACATGAAATAAAGAGTTAATGAATAATACTGATACAATTGAAAAACAAATACCACAGGAACAGTTAGTGGCCTGAAACTATTTAAGGTATTTTGAAAACATGAACATGTCTTTAAAGGTAAAATTGTGCAAGATTTTTAGCTTGCCACCTATGCAGTCAAAGAACAAATGGCTTTTATGCGTAATGTCTAACTTAAGGTTTCTAACATTGATGAGGGGAAGTACTTTCTGTCATGTTTTAACTCTGTGGGTATTTAATTTGTGTTTTTGAAAATAGTCTGTGAACAATCAGTTTCTTTCCTTGGTGGGCTGCTATTTCACCTGCATGTTATGTTGTGAGGAACAAACGTGCATGGCTGTCTTAGGTTGTGCATGGGACTGCTTATCAGTAAAATGCAGCAAATCAGCGTGTACATTGATAAGAGGCCAAGAGTGGCAAATGGCCTAAATGTGTTGATATTGCATAATAAGGTCCTTCAAATATTAGTAGGGTAAACAAAATTCAGACTTCATT
This sequence comes from Athene noctua, assembly GCF_965140245.1. Taxonomy (NCBI): domain Eukaryota; kingdom Metazoa; phylum Chordata; class Aves; order Strigiformes; family Strigidae; genus Athene; species Athene noctua. Next base: position 102,606,311 of record NC_134037.1, on the reverse strand, counting down.
GGTTTTGTTTCTTCCCTGTGTAGGTGTTAGTAATTAGAATATGTAATGATAATATAAATTATTTCAGTTAATCATAGGAATGTTGTGTTTCTGTGCAGAAATATGTGCTAGTTCTCACTTAAATATGCATTATCTCCTTTTCCCTTTTCTTTTTAAGAGAAATACCAGTCGTCAGACAAAGCCATTGAAAGTACAAGTTATGCATTCATCTATTGTTGCCCATCAGAGCTTTGGTCTGAAGCTTCTAACTTGGCTTGGCAGTGTTATTGGATATTCAGGTGGGCAAACTTGAACTTTTTTGAGATAATATTGAGTAAAAATACGGAATATTTGTGAGGCAAGTTGAATTCCTGAAGCAATTTTTTCTCCTTATTTCAGATATGTAATATATAAGGCAAAGCTATTAATAACTTGTCAGACTTCATTCTGTTTTCTCTTATTGGAGTGCTCTTCTGAGTTTTAACTTCCATATGAAAGTGCTACCAATCTTACTTAGTCTTTTCGGATACCGTTTTCTGTGTAGCTGCTGTTGAACAGAAGCTGAGAATCGCTGTCAGATGCTGTATGTCAACAAGCTATTTTTCAGTCCCTAGTTCTTTTTAAATGCATGCAGTAAGCTGAAAATAACCTGTCTGATTAGATAAAACAAAATTATTCAGAAGTAACTGGATGAATGATGATGAAAGTGATTACTTCAGATATTTTGTTAAGTAGAGCAACAAAAAAAATGCAAGGATGTGTGGAGGTTTTTAGGTTAGTATAGAAGCCAAGGAAGTATTAATCAGATGTTTAGAAAGAGGTTTCTTCAAAGGAGTCAATATGCACAGTATCATTTTTATGGGAAGGCTCTGTGTTTGTTTTGATGTGGTTCTTCCTTTGTCCTGATGAATCATAAGGTTGTGAAGGTGTGGAGTATGAGGGGAAATAAAAAGAAACCGTTGAACTGTTGGTATATAGAAATGTAGATACAGCCGCAATGCACTTTGATCTACGCATCTGTAAATGTTAGCAAGAATTATTAGCAAAGCACACTCAGCTGTATTATTGCATATATGTTCTATGTAGGTGCAAGATTTTTTCAGAGATTGTGTGTTTTATTAGACTGATAGTTGAAAAACTAGCCAAGATTTCAGCCATAGGATATCTCTATCATGTTGTATTTTTTTAAAGATTAGTTTATGTTTGTATAAGTTAATTTTTAAAGATATGTAAATTGAACTTTTGAGAAGTTTTAGTAGCAGTTTGTGCAACTATTTGCCAATGCTGCTGGCAAATAATGGGTATTAATAGAAGGGAGAGACATGAAGGTAGTTGATTTTGGAGATAAATTTTCCCTTCAGTGTAACATGTAGGCAGGCATTGTCTTTCTCATTTTCTTTAAACCAAGTTCTGTGCCATGTCATTTGTGCCAGGTGCCAGAGTCACTGGTTTTCAAGGCATAAATAACAGTTGCAAAAAAGTAACTTGAACATGTTAATGCAGTATCAAATTACAGATGAAAGCACTGAATTTGTGGCTTGTGTGTGGTGTTTCTGAAATTCTGCAGAGTTTGCTTCAGTAAATGCAGTGTCCTTTATGATTCAGAAGGGCAAAAATAATGTTTGATGGTAAGCGTTATGCATACGTTTTGTCTGTGACCTATGTGCTCAGCTACTTGAAATGCCTTCCACACCTTGGGATGCAGTCTTGCAGTGTACTCTAGAGTCCGGTTTTGTAAAACACACTTTGGAAAAAGTTAGTTTCCCTTAGCTTTTTAACAAACTCACCTGAACAGCCTGTTACAGTTCATCTGTAACACAGGGTAATAGAATTGCACTGCTTAGGTGGTTACACTTAAATGTCTCTGACCAAAGGATGACCAGCAGGTGGAGGGGTCTTCTGCTGTGCCACAACGTTGTGTTGAATGATTGCTGTGAAGTGGGTGTCACACTCTTGTCATTGTGATTAAAGGGAAAAGCATTACTATGGAACTTTGCCACAAGCTTGACTACCCCATCCTTTCTAGCAAATGCCAGTTCTTCATGAGTAAGCATCTGTTTGCTGTTTGTTGAACAGCACAGTGGTTCCCATTAATTTACCACCTTTCATAACAGCAGTTGTAATTGAATTCTGCAAGGCAAATTAAAAAAAAAAAACCAAAACCAAACTGCTGCTGTAGGAATTCACAGACTATAGAACTGCACTGTGCAGCACATGGTATGGTACATGGCACTAAGCCATTGCCAGCTCTACCTAAGAAGCTGAGCTGGCTAAGTGAGGTGCAGAAATAAGGACTACTGTGTGTAAGTCATATAGTTGTGTTAGTGGGTACGCATCACCTGCAGTGCAGGGCTAGGTTGAGCATTGTTAATATGAGCATGTCTGTGTTTGTGTTGCAGATGCAGGCTTGTCTGCAAGCATAAAATAACTTATATGTTCATATAGTAACAATTATTACTGCTTTCCATTAGAAAAAATATGTAGAGAAGGTTTAAAATAATAGCAACTAGTAAATGTAAACAAAAAACTCCTATATGAGTATATGGTTTGTTTCATATATGAATTCTATTTTCCTTGAAAGGACTCTAAACAAGAGAAATATAACATAGAAAATTAGCCTGCTTTGTAATTACTGCTTATATTAGTAAGCCAGCAGCATGTTAAGAAAGCATATTTTTTATTTGGTAACTTTGAAATAAATAGTTATTTGGAAATTTTCACAAGGTTCCTAACATTCCATAAGGTTAGTGTGAAACTTGCAAGGTATAAAATGTTTGTGTTTCTATTGGCAAAAGATGGGCAGTTGTATTCAGTTGTCAAGGAATAGAGGCCCTATGGCTTCTACTGTGTCTTATGAAAATTCCAGTATGTCAAAATAATGTACAAGTTTGTGTTTAAACTATAACTAACTCATATCATTTATCTTCATTAAGATGGCCTTCGTCGAATATTGTGTCAGGTTGGTTTACAGGAGGGGCCAGATGGTGAAAATTCTTCTCTTGTGGATAAGCTGATGCTGTATGATTCTAAACTGTGGAAAGGTGAGTTTCCTCAAACTTCTTGAAAATACTAAAGAATGCTATGCATAAAAGTTTTTCCCTTTACCATATCTGCTAATGTTTGATCACTTTTACTGTGGTGTATTATAGATACAATTGCCTGACATGTTTTAATCTGCCCCTTCATGATGCACTTGAAATGTACTGAAGACAACATAAGGAGACCATCTGGAGATGAGACTGATTTTTAGATCTAACTTTTCAATGTAATCTGAAACTAAAGCTGATTTGAATATGCAGATGACAGTGATAGTTAATGTTTACTCAGTTTCTTTAGTGGTTTGAGATTTGTTTGCTTTACAGAATCTATCATGTCTACCACAATGACTTTTTTTGAGGAATAGGGCAGAAGTTTTCTGCTTTGACTTGTGTTTGTGTTCATGAGGTATTCTTAAGTGTTCTGAGAACATTCAGTGCCAACTACTGTTCTGTTATTTTAGAGCCCTTCAAATTCTAAAAGCCTGATTGATATCATGGGATTGACTAGAAAATTGTAATTCTGAGGAAGTGGAGATAGTTAATTTCTTTTCCTTCATGGATTTGTGTCTGATTTGATATCCTGAAAGGTCATGTACGGCCAGGTGTGAGAAGCATTAAGAGAAGGCAGAGAATGATGCAATATATATGTCCTTATTTAAACATGAATATAGGACTTTGAAGATTGCTACCCTCCCCCTAATAACTTTTGTCGTTCTTCAGTTTGGAGGTACAGAAATCCTAGAGATTGGTAACATCTAGAAATCCTAGAGAGTGGTGACATCTTTTTGTGGTTTGTCTCGGGAACTGCATGTGTAAGCCGAAACGGCTTTTACGGTAACACTTGGAGCATTAATAAAAGAAATAAGAAGTAGGGTGGAAAGTAGACGTGGTATGGAGAAAATGATTCTTCTAGATTTTGTTTATCTAATACCTTTATCTTGTGTGAATGAATTCCTGGCACTCAGATATTTTTTTAAATTTTATTTTAACCGCAAAAGTCATGATCTGAAAGGTAGTGCTTTTGCGGACCGTTTTTATTATAGGTTTTGTTAGGATAATATCTTTCAGGTAAGCAAGGAGTATCTTTTGCATTTCTGTCTCAACATCAATATTTCTCTACTTTTTCATGTATTCTGTAGTTACTCTGCATTAAGAAAATAGTGCAATGGCTTCTGACTTAAAAGTGGCCTACAGAAAGGAATGGTAGATATGTGCATGTGTTTCCAAGCTACATACAGTCCTTGTTTACATTGATATTTTTTGGGATGCTGCTCAGACAGACTAGAAATTCAGAGAGATCTAAGCTGAAGTGTTGTTCACAACTAGAAAAATTTGTTGCAGTTCCCAGGACTTCTTATAATAGTGTGTTCTTTTTCCCTGGGCCATCCAGATCCTCTGTTTATCCTGAAGAGGAATAGAGTTCCATTCTTGTTTGCCTGACTTGCCTTACATTTGAAGGTTTATGTTCCCATTCAGCAGCTCACTGTTATCTTATACAGGAGTAAGAAGTTTTGCCACTTGAAGAATTTTAAGTATTCTTCTTTGTCCTTTGCTACCACCTGACAAACTTAATCAAAGCAGCTTCTGCTCTGAAATGCACACTTACCTCATTCTGTAAAAGTTTGCTTTTCTGTATGTTTCCATAATATGTTGATAGAAAAGTGACATGTGATACTTCATTGATTTTTCTTAACAGGAGCTAGAAATGTGTATCACCAATTATTCATGAGCAGTCTCCTAATGGATTTGAAATACAAGAAACTTTTTGCTATCCGCTTTGCAAGAGTAAGTATTTTTTTACAAAGAGCCATTAAATGCTTAAATTGTCTAGCAAAGAGAGTTTAGTTAGCATACAGTGCTTCCAATAAACTGTTACCCAGAATTTTTTTTTTTTTGAAAGTGAAAAGTTGAAATGAAATGCTGACTACCTTATTTCTGTCTTCAAAATATTAGTTGTAACGGCATCTCATCTCCTGGGAAGAAAATGGGCTTTCCAGGCTCCCCAGAACTAAAGCAGTTCAGATGTTTTTGTCTTCACCATCAACTATGTAGGCTATCACTTTAGAGCTAATCGCTTCTCATTGTTGAGGTGTAAGCTGTTACAGTACTACTCAGAAATAGTGCTGAAATTCAGTTATGCTGATTAATAATTTCTGCAGTAACTAGTATTTCAAAGGTCTAAATCAGCACTGCAAAATACTGGTCCCTGTGCTGACAAATAACTTTTTTGAGTATAAAATAAAATATTAGCCTTTGTGAAAATGAGTGAGTAGATCTCGCATGTGAGCAGATTAAGTTGTCATGTTCTCTGTACAAAATACCTATATAATAATCTGTAAGAACTACTCTTCCCTTTATCATGGCATTAAAGTTCCCAGAGCAGACATTTAAATTAAAAAATCAGGTCAGTATGGATTAGAGGTGAATTTCCCCTTGTTGTTTAGAATTACCGGCAGTTGCAGAGAGATTATATGGAGGATGATCACGAACGGGCAGTATCGGTGGCTGCTCTGTCTGTCCAACTCTTCACTGTACCTACTCTGGTGAGTAGTGCCTGTCTTTCTTTTAAAAACTGATAGTTGGCACTCCTTGCCTTTTTTTGCCTCCTTCTTAATAGAACTATGAGCGATTGCAGAGTGATTTTATGAAAGATGACCACGACAGAGAGTTCTCAATTGCTGACCTCTCGATACAGATATTCACAGTGCCTTCTCTTGTAAGTACTAAAAGACCAAAAAAGGAAATCTTTATTTGTTAAAAGCCACTCGAGGTTCTTGAATCAAGACTGCAGATTTCTTTAACGTTACTATGGAAATGCAGTGCGCTGCTGCTGCACAGCAGTCAGACTGTTTACATACATTGCTGTGGGTTTAGAAGTTAAAGCATTCAGCATTGCAAACTTTGAGTGTGACTTCCCAGAGTGGGCTGGGTATTTTTGGTTTTTCTTTTTCCATTTTTATTTAACTTTTTTTAGAAAGGTACTTAAATGTTTATTTAGACACACACACGCCCCATATAAATTCCTTATCCTACTGAGCCACAGTTACTGGTTGTAGAAATAAACTTTATGGTTTGCATATCACAGTTTCAGTGCATATCATTCTGGTGTAGTTTTACAAATGATCCATTTTATGTTAATTTTACAATCCCATGTGCAAGCAAGAATTGTCTCATGATATTCCCTTCTTTCTTTGGTACTTCTAGGCTTAGATGATCCCTACTTTAATGTTTCCAGTTAATTTTTGTTATAGTGCTTCAGGTGCTGTTACTCCTCCCAGCTCAGTAACTCTGCTGGTCTTTTACCAGCTTATGCTTGTTTGGGAAGCATCTTCTTTTTTTTTTTTTTTTTTTTTTCCTCCAGTCTCCAAATAAGTCTGTCTTTGCTTTTATTACGAACTAGACAAATTAAACTTTGGAGCTGTACTGGAACTGTCTGATTTTCATAGCCAGAATTGTTTAAAAAATGAATGCTTCTGAATCCTTCCAAATTGAATCAGCTTGATTGAGCTCTAAAATTCAATAGTAGCGTGGCAGTTATGATACTGAGCGAAGTTGTTTTTCAGTTTCCTAGTGGTAGATGTTATTCATGGGAATTCAACAGGACCTTGGGATTTTGTTTCCATGGTTCAGGGCAATATTGTGTTATGTCTTTTAATTTTGATGCTGTCAGTAAGAATGTTGTGAATGTTCAGACTTAACCAACTAGTATTACTCAAATGATTATGGTATTATTTCTTCCTTTGGCAGATGGGGTGGCAGAAAATGTGTATTAATACTTTTTTTTTAAAGGAATTTAAAACACTTTGTTAGAGGATAATAATTACAGTGTCCCTTTTACATATTTTCTATTTCAAAAGCATGCAAAAAAGTAAAGCAAATTGGTTTTGACTGTTTTGTAGAAGGGTAGAATAGACTGATGACATGACAGTAATGATGATAAGTTCCTACCATGTGAATTAAGAATTAATTTTTATATATTTAGAGCCATTCATTCTTAACAATGAATAAGTGGAACAATGTACAATTTTTAAACTGATCTTAGTAATTTAAGAGCTGTCAAGTAGCAGGTTTTTTGGTTTGGAGAAGGATGGGTGTTTGTGTTGGTGGTGATTTTTTGGGGGGGAAAATGTTAACCGTGAGATTCCCCCGCCCCACCCCCCACAGTAGCATTTTAGAAACTGTTTTTTTGAGTAATCGTTAGCAACTGTAGAATCCAGAAACTCTAGTCAACAACCATAGTGTTGTTGCAGTAGATCAGAGTCGCCAATCTTCCTGAATCTACCAGCCACGTAATAAAATCCTTGTGAGATCCCAGAGTTACAGGACTCAACCCGTATACCTTGGAGAACCAAGAGAATGGCAGAGTTCTGGAAGTGCTCACAAGTAGGAGATGGCAGTAACTTTTTAGTGCCTCCTACTTTCTTGTAGGGTTGGGTTAGCTTAGGTTGGGTGTGGGAGATGTTCTTCATCAGACTTTATGATGCCTGTTGATTTGTTTCCTGCAACACATGGATATATGCTGTAGCCCTTGGAGGAATTATAAGTCATTTCACATAATTTCCATGTGGAAATTGCACTATACAGTTCCTTAGCAGTTCAGAAGATGCTCTGTTCACCACAGTGCTTGACAGCTTGTAAACAGAGAACAGAAGAGTTGTCACTCCCCTAAAGGGCTCATACTTAAATTATATGAGAGGAGTCAACACATACTTAAAGGAAGGTACAAGTTAATTATAGGACACATAATAACATGTGTCTTGTGTCATAATTATATAGGTTAGCAGGAGTCTAACCATAGTCAAACTTCTGTACAGAAGGGATCTGAGGAAAGAGATCTAGTTTATGATAATTTCTGGCTAGATTACTTTTTTTTCTTCTGTGAATGTTTGGAAGATTGGCTTTCAGTGTGTTCTTCTGTTTTAATTATTGATGTAACTATTTTGGATAAAAAATCATGTCTTTTTATACACTTCATGGTGCAGTGTGAAACTCTTGTTAGCTGTCTCTATTAATTACAGCAAATTTCAATATACTTTGGCATAGGCTCGAATGCTAATAACAGAAGAAAATCTCATGACCACTATCATCAAAACTTTTATGGACCACCTAAGGCACCGTGACATTCAAGGCAGGTTTCAATTTGAACGTTACACTGCTCTGCAGGCTTTCAAATTCAGACGTGTTCAGAGCCTTATTGTAGATCTCAAGTAAGTATATTAACTATGTGCTGCTTTGATCAATTGAGGAGGAATAAAATAAAATAAAATAAAATTAACACTTTCGTCTTTCTAATGTGCCCAGGTACGTGTTGATAAGTAAGCCAACTGAGTGGTCAGATGACTTGAGGCACAAGTTCCTAGAGGGTTTTGATGCCTTCTTAGAGTTACTCAAATGTATGCAGGTATGTAAATCTGAATTACAAAATTTTGCAAAATTAAGAAGTTAGCTACCATAATATAAAAATGGAAGAAATTTAATGTAATCTCCATTTATATAACTTCAGTGTAGTATAACTTTCAGAGTCATCGTGTTTTCCTGAAAACTAACCTCTCACCTAACTTTTTTCAGTTTAGGTTGTTATAGAGGACAATAAAAAGGAAGAGTGTGTCAAAAAGAAAAATGTCATTTGGGGCATATTTTGCAGTTGTAGAGGTGGATGAGACACAATCAGTTGTGTGATTGAAATCCAGTCCATCTTAATCAACTTTCCTTCATAGCAAAAGCCTCAGTTACTACTTGTGTCAGCAGAGTTGTATTGAATATATAGTTCCTAACATACAAATAGACCTCTTCACTGTGTTTTTTTTTTTTTTTCCCCAGCCTTTTCATGTGCTATGTTACCTTAAGAGGGGTATTTTAAAAGCATGAACTTTTAGAAGGGCAAATTACTGTGTGATAAGTAAGTTGTAAGTCAGAATCACTCCCATTTTTCAGTACTTCAGTAGCATACCTTTCTCAGTACTTTTTGTTAGTCTGTTGACTATATTGTAATCCTCAGATCTTGCTGTTTTTTTCTTCTTACGCCAGGAACTTATTAGGTACTGTAGTACCCAGACTTTAGTACTTAACTGCATTTAGTAGCACATTCCTAGAAAATATATTCAAAACCCAATGTCCCAGTATTCTCTTCCAATTCCTTATTTATTTTCTTGTTATTATTTTGGTGTGTATAATTCCTTTTCAGGTGGTCCCAAGCTGCTTTTTCCCTTCTGTAGCAACAATATATTTGTAAGGACAGGTAACCTGTCTCTGACTTACGCAGCTGTTGTCAACATATTTCAGTGCTACATTGTTGAAATGCATAATTATTTTTGTTCTAGGGTATGGATCCGATAACTCGTCAAGTAGGACAACACATAGAAATGGAACCAGAATGGGAAGCAGCATTTACACTGCAGATGAAATTAACACTTGTTATTTCAATGATGCAAGACTGGTGTGCATTAGATGTAAGTTCCTTCTGAATTGTTTTGCCATGTGAATATGTGAAGGGGGGAAAAACTCCAAACATTAACATGTGTAACAATTGAGCTAAACATATAACTGCACTATAGGCCAAGATAATTTTCTCTGATCAAGTGCCAATCTTTTCTGTATTTAAACACATATTTTATCCCTTGAACTGACCAGTTCGTAAGAATGTGGTGAAGCCTTTTAAAAAATATTGCGGAGAGCTGTCACACCTGAAAGTTGTGATAATCACAACACTATCAGGTTATGATTTTCAGAGAAGGGTGAATAGAGTAGGCAGCCCTGGATCTACCAAATGTTGCCTGATTATAAATGAGGGTTCTACTCCTTAAGTATTTCAAGTTTGGTTTTTTTTTTTTTCTGAAAAGTACAGAGCTTCAGCATGGTAAAATATGGTTGTGTAACAAGTGATCCTAGAATATTTGAACATTCAAGCTGGCTTTAATCTGTCACTGTTAGTTAATGTGCAGGTTTTGCTAGCCTAGCATGATAATTGCTCAGAAAGTTCCCATAATACCAGTTACAAACACAACACCCACCCCCCCCCCCCACCCCCCCAAATACTAGTGGGTGTTTTTCTAATCAGTTATACGGGTTTGAGTTTTGCAGTCTGTGCCCCCTTTAATTCATCTCCTTTTGTTGAATTGCTTATCTTAATTTTGCAGGACTGTTAATAAAGATAAAAACCCCAAACCCTTGAGACCTTTTTTGCACTGACTGTATTATTTGCAGACCTCTTTTTTTTCATCATCTCTGTAAACTGTGGTCTTTCTTTTAGGAAAAAGTGTTAATTGAAGCTTACAAGAAATGCCTGACTGTGTTGATGCAGTGTCATAGTGGTTTTACTGATGGAGAACAACCTATTGTTCTCAGTATGTGTGGACATTCAGTTGAGACCATCAGATACTGTGTTTCTCAGGAAAAAGTTAGCATTCATCTCCCAGTTTCTCGTTTACTTGCAGGTATGTACTAGTTCAAAAATATTTCAGGGAATGAAAAATGTTGTAGGAATGTGATTTTTGTTTGTGTGTACATAAGGAACCACACAACAGTTGTTTAAGCCTGAAGATACATTTTGGCCGTTTTCTAGCTCTTTGGTAGCCTGTAGGCAAAACATTCCCAAGCTTTGTAGAAGTTGTTATCGTTTCAGGCCTGGAGGAGATTGTCTCATGCCTCTGGATTTGTCACTGTGGTGTGTTGTAGGCAGTTACTGCTGCTTTTGCCACTTGAGTGATGCAAAAGAAATGCAACCAAATACGGACTGTAGTTAACTGTTTTGAAATATGTTTAGTTGTCAGATTGAATTGAATAATGAACATTCTATTAGAGAGCAGATTTATCAAACAGATGTGTCACCAGAAAATTAAGCTGTGTCTTTGATATTGTGCCTATCTTGTTCAACAGTTGTGTTGAAAAAAGGTTGATGAATTTTAGTTTACACAATCGGAAAGTCCTATGATAAAAATAAACTAATAGGTAATGAAGTGAAAAAGATAATTTTTAGGTAAAATACTGTGCAGCTCATCATCAAATAACTGAATGTTTGAATCTTTAAGCAAAACCCTTATGGCTTTAAAACAAAGCAAACCGGAAAACCCTTATATATTTTGTAGGGGTGTCATAGTTCCTGAGGTATTTTTATAAATCTCTAAGGACTGATAGAAAGGATGAGGTATCTGTTGATAATTTGTCCTTATAGACCACAGACTCTTGGCTGTTGCTGAGTGGACGTGACAGAGTCAAAAGAAAGGCAAAAATCTCATTTGTACCGCAAGTTTTACACAGATATAATGGGAAAACTTTAATTCTAAAATGTCTGCTTTGTAATATGTCTCTTCAGGAAATAGCTGTGTAGCTCCAGGATGATAAATCTGCAGACTTACTTGCAGCTCTGTCCAGAAAATGGTCAGATAATAAATTAGATCACCTATTTGAATTAATATACTATGTGTAATATTATGTATGTATTTGTTTCATGTATTTATGTAGGCTTGCATGTTTTGCTGAGTAAAACTGAAGTGGCATATAAGTTTCCAGAGCTGCTACCCCTGGTATGTAATTAAATGTAGCATATTCATTAAATGTAATTAATGCTGAATGTGAAATTGGTCACGTAAGTGTAAGATATTATTAAATAAAATAAAAGACCTTTTTGGTATGAATTCTTGTTTAGAGATACTATCTTTAGTAGATAAAATTACTTCTTAAATGATCTAGAGATTCACGACTGGAGCATAAGTAATCAGTATTGCTCTCTTAAATTTAAGACTCGAGTTTAAGGTTTGTATTTTGTTCTTCATGCATTACCTTCTTTTTGTAGTAGAAACTGTTTTTGGAAACTCTGAGTATGATCTGATTCCTTGGCCTAGGTTTTAATTTTCTTCCCCAGCTGTTTCTTCTTTCTTGCATGTTCTTACTTATATGCTGTTTCTTTAAGGGGATGTTAGTAAGATAAATTAAAAGAGGAGAAGATGTAACTGGGAGAAGAAATCTCAGTGTCTTTTGAAAGAAGTACTTAACCTTTGAATGAAAGAAGGATGACAGTTATTAAATTGATAGTGTTGATGTTTTACAATACAAAACCTACTGCTGTCTAAGAATAAGGTAAAACTCTTGTGGAGTGCTGCTTTGGAGCAAAGAGAATGTAAGGTTTGTTAACAATAATTGCATAGATTGTGAATAGGCTCATCAAAGTTTTGTAATATGTGTGTTGGATTAGATTCTCTTTTGTATTGCCAAAATATTTGAACAATCACAAATATCATCCTTATTCATTTCAGTCTGATTTTGTTTTATTTTCCCTGTTTATATCAAAATATTGCATTTTCTTAATGCAGAGTGAACTTAGCCCGCCCATGTTAATAGAACATCCTCTGCGATGCCTAGTCCTGTGTGCCCAAGTGCATGCAGGGATGTGGAGAAGAAATGGGTTCTCTCTCGTTAATCAGGTAAGTACATAATAGCTGTGAAATCACTGTTTTCTGCTAACTCCCCTGAGATAATTTCAAACCTCAAAACCTCCCTTTTGTTTATTGATTTCAAATTTCACTTCTGTAAATCTTACGGAAGGCAATGTGCTGTGGGCTTTTATATCGGTACTCACATCATTTGAATATTTGTGCTTTTAAACTGATCTTTGATTTCTTAATCAGAAGTTTCCTTTTTTGTTTCAGGACTGCTACAGTGCTCAGTGAACTTAGTGCACTGTGTGTAAAGAAGTTTTAGTATAATGCAGTTAATGACTCCTAGCATTTTTACTGTATACGGTTCAACACAACAGCAGCATGAAGTGCAGAATTAGTCTGTGCATCTTCAGTAGTGCATTCATCACCTTCACATAAAGGTGTCTCAAATATAAAAATACACACCATTAAGATATTACTATTTATGTTTGTAAAGTAGTTGAAATCCAAAGACCACACAAAACATTACAACCAGTGTAGAACTGAGTGTTTCTTGGCTTTTATCTCTTATACTTCTTTCACACTTCTGGAGACGAGCTCCATCCATCTCTAAACCTATGTTCTCTGTGTTTGTACGAATTAGGTCTTAGGTGTTTAAAGCATAACAACTATAAAATGAGTACTGGAGTGTCAGTGCTGCCCACCAGGGTGATCGTCTCAAGTGATTTTTCTCAGCAAGACATAGATTACAACAGAAATAGGATTTAGTACTGTGAGGTGTTAACTTGATTTATTTGCAAGAAACTTCTTTCCCTCCCACAAGCCCCCGTCTTCATTAGGTAATTGCAATGCATGTGTACTAGGAGGCTGAATTAAGCTGCTCAAACATACTGTATTCTGACACTTCTCGCCTCTTAACCTGAAGGATCTTTATAAGGTGATGTCCTTTATTGTCATTATTAAAGCAAAAGGAGCTCTAGTTATGTACAGTTATAACAGCACCCATATTACTGTAGACACACATCAAATCTGAAATTTCGGCATAGCTTTGGATGGAGAAAGAAGTCTGTGTTAATTTCCCCAGTTGTCAGCATCTTGAAATGAAGAACCTGATTTAGTTTAGGTAATAGGACTCCCACAGTCTGGTAGTCCTTTTTATTTGCTTTGGCTATGGAGGGTTCCTGTTTAGTCAGCTACTTTTGGATATTTTCCCAGAAGGTAGGAATGGGCATCTATATATATGGATTATTAGTGTGGGTAAGAGAGGGAAGGCATGCCTAGCTCTCTTCAATGTAGTTCTGCTGAGAAATGGGGTGTCTCTAGAGGAAAGTTTAGCACACTGAATACTGTTCCCAGTCTGATGTAGCGAATCGACAGCCCTCTTTATTCATCCTTAACTGTGGTAGAATCACCCTTCCCACATTTCAATGCCATGCAATGATTGCGGTGTTGCCTCTGCTTGGTGCGGTACTGTTGAGTTCACTCCCAGTAGGGTTTGAGTTAAGTACGGTCCTATCACAATATTAACATTTTGATGAAACTGGCAATTCCTGAAAGATGGTATCTCAAATAATTGAAGAGAAACTCATGCACCAAAGAAAGAACATTTCTCCAACTGCAAGCGTTTTCTTTCCTGAGAATTTCAGTTAATTGCTAAACAAGTAGATATATTAAAATGTAGCTCAAAGAGATCCACAAGATTTTTCCTTCTAAGTGTATCTATGATCTAGATGTTAGATCAGTACAAGCTTGTTTTATGCTGTATAAAAATGCTTTTTGCATACAATTTTTTTTCGAATCGTAGATTCATTTTCTGTTTACTAATACTATATAACAAAGTTCATTTTTCCAGAATGAAGATAAGTTTAGATGTTTGTTAATTATTGTGGTTTGGGGTTTTTTTTCAGATTTATTACTATCATAATGTGAAGTGCAGGAGGGAGATGTTTGACAAGGACATAGTAATGCTTCAGGTAACCATATGTTTATCAGGTATTTTCAGGATATGTGTGCATTTGTTTTTAGCTCCAGCAGAACCTTTTAATGACAAGAAATAAAGTAAATTTTTGTGGAAGGACTTCTTTTTCTTATTGCATTTGTATCTTTATGGGATAGTTTCTAAAAGAAATACTGTGGTTGCCATCCTTGTTTTTTAAATATACTGTGGAAAGTGCAGAATTTGCTGTGTAATGCATATGTAATGTTGTATCTTCAATAATGTAATACTTTAACGGGTTGTTCTGTACGTGTATGTGTTGCCTCTTCACCCAACCTTCAAAGTTGGCATCTAATATGCTGGATAGAAAGTGGAATCCCATGTAGTAGTTTGTTTTGTTTCTTCAGAAGAGATGTTACAGATCTGGCAGTCTACTTAGCTCTGACACAGAGATCTAATGCATTACTTCTACAGTGGGAGTGATGAAAGCTAAAATTTGCAGCTTGGGGTGTGTAGTTCACCTGGACAATGAAATCTTTTCTTGATTTTCTCATAAACTTGTGTTATTGGAATCCAAAGATAGTAAGTTTTAAGTAATTAAATCTTCATGCCCAGGATAGAAAGGGGAATGAATTCCATAAAGAATATACTGTGAACATTGTATATAAATATACAAACATGCTATAATAGCCAATCTATTTTCTGTTTATAATAATTTTTTTCTTTAACAGACAGGTGTGTCTATGATGGATCCAAATCACTTCTTGATGATAATGCTGAGTCGCTTTGAACTTTATCAGATATTTAGTACTCCAGACTATGGCAAAAGATTTAGCACAGAAAATACTAACAAGGTATTTTATGTACTACTGCAACAGAAAATCTGCAATTTTGTTTTTGAAAGTGTATCAGATGCTGTTGTATGGAGATTGTGCAATTTCTTGATGAAAAAGCAAAACCTATCTGATTTTAGTTTCGTTTGACCAGTTTGAAATATGCA
This sequence comes from Athene noctua, assembly GCF_965140245.1. Lineage (NCBI taxonomy): Eukaryota > Metazoa > Chordata > Aves > Strigiformes > Strigidae > Athene > Athene noctua. The sequence continues at coordinate 102,590,984 of NC_134037.1, read as the reverse complement.
TAAATATTTTTATTTGTCAAACTGGTGAATGTGAAAACCTGATGCATAATTTTTTGCATTGTGTGAGAAGTTTAAGGCAGTTGTGATTGCATTTTTTTTACATAGCTTAATTTGGAAGTGCTAAGGGTCAAAATGGGCAATGTTTTAAAGCACTGAAAAAATATTTTCAGCATATGGAGAAATTCTTTTATCCTTATTTGAAAAATGTAAATTCTTTTTTGTTTATTTTAATTCAGGATGTTGTTCAACAAAATAACACTCTTATAGAAGAGATGCTATACCTCATTATAATGATTGTTGGTAAGTTCAGAATACATTTATTTTTAAAAACTTAGTCTCTTTAATGGTCTGGAATGAGCGTTCTTGATTGTCATCTCCAGTTCAGTTCTGTGTTGAACTTCTTGTAGTCCTGACTTCTTTCCTAGGAGAAAAGCCTTGAAACTAGCTTAGATTAGTGTAATGAATTTTTGAACATTGGTAGGTGAACACAAGATTTTACAGAAGAGATTTATTTTGCAGTCTTTGTCTTTAAGTTGCAAAAGAAAATAAATGTTTAAAATCCTAAAGAAAAGGTTATATTTTATTTTTTTACAGGTGAAAGATTCAGTCCTGGAATAGGACAGGTAAATGCAACAGATGAAATCAAACGAGAGATCATCCATCAGCTGAGCATCAGGCCAATGGCTCACAGCGAATTGGTAAAGGCGTTACCTGAAGATGTAAGTAATTGGGGGGGGGGAGAGAAACTTGAACTTTGTAAGGCTGATTGCTGAAAACTTTTCATACGCAAGCTTATGCCACTTAATCTGGAATGGAAGCAACATGATTATGCTAAGAGCAAGGTTAACATGAGTACAGATAATAGTTGTCATGGAGAAGGTAGTAAAGAGCTAAAGAGAAGAAAACATAGGAAAGGGTTGGGAGCCTGAGACCTTCTTCAGCTCTTTTCTCTTTTTAATATTGTTTCTTATCAGACCATCTGGCTGGCAGTCTCTGTAGTCTGCTTGTAAACTCTGAATAGTGGTATGGAGGTGGGTTGTTGGAGGTATCCAGAGATAAAAACTGTTATATTTAAAAGCCTAACAATAATTGAAAAGACATGGAATCAGACACAGTATATTGATTTGTGTAACAGAAGTGCTTCATTTGCATGGACAGAAACATTTGTCTGAATTCTGGTTTGAGTGGTTTTGTAGAATAGCAAAGGTTTTTTGGTTTTGGTGGGTTTTTTTTTGTTTGGGTTTTTTTTTGACTATTTTCCAAGTAATCTTTTAAACATAATTTCAGAAGGCAGTCAAAATTAAAAAGTTAATCTTTTGCTATACTGGTAGTACTGCTAATGATAAATTCTGAAATATTTTTCATTGTTCTAAATATTTTAAACAATTTGAAAAGGTTTTTTTTTTAAATTTTTTTTAAGAATAAGGTTGGATGAAAGAGCACACTAGGATTTAAGCTAGACTTCTAAATTGTATTGTCAGTCTTAAATATTTTTTCCCCTGCCCTGTTGACAGCTTCTATTTCATACACACTACACTATTTCGTATACAAATTACCCTTTAACATCCTTACCCCCTTCCTGAAATAGTGTTTGAGCTGATTTCTCCTGCTGCCTTTTGTGGCTGTTTTTTCAGTGACTTGTCTTTTTAGCTTTCCAATATTTCATTTTAAAGGCCTAGAAACCAGAAATATTGACTTTGATTTGAATGTGTTTAATCCAAGAGCTACAGTAACACACTGTCTTGCCTTTTCACTCAATGTAGGAGAACAGAGAGACGGGAATGGAAAGTGTGATTGAAGAAGTGGCATGTTTCAAGTATGTTTCCCTTTATTCTAATATTTCTACTTTAAAAATGGAATATCTAAGTTAGTGAAAAAGAGTGAACAGAAGAAAGGGAGCTGGGTCATGGTGTTTTCCCATGGCTTTACTCATGTGCATCATTCTTAATACTGTTACTTGATTTCTAGAATCCCTATTGAGCAGTGGTTTTCAGCTGTTCTAGTAAACTGTTTATGCTCAAATGTTAATAACCAATGAACGTAAGTTGGTTTTGGTTTGTGGTTCTTTTTTTTTGTAGGAAACCTGGATTAACAGGCAGAGGTCTGTATGAATTAAAGCCAGAATGTGCCAGGAACTTCAATCTCTATTTCTATCACTTTTCAAGGGCAGAGCAATCAAAGGTAACTGGTAATGTAACTTTATGGGGTTTATTTGTGTCTTTTTTGGCTTGATTTTTTTCCAAAGCTCAATTCAGTGAAGAAGTATTACCAGCTGGTTGAAAGTTAACTTTTATAAATTAATTTGAGAATGTTAACAAAATTTGCCTGGGATTTGGCAGTGATTTCTGTGCCCTATACAGAGCTACTGAAATCAGTGGGCCTTCAGGAGCCTGTTTGTGGATGCTCCTAAATCTTATTTTACTGAAAGTATTCAAACAATCTGTATTTTTGCTTACCTTTATAGAAATTACTATTTTATTATATTTACCATATTACCAAATTTACCATAGTTATTATATTTACCAAATTGTCTTATTTACCATAGCTCAGACTTGTCATACCATTTTATGCTAGAAAAATAATCCAGGCTGGCTCAAGATAAAAGATTAATTTTGAAGGTGCATGCCTTACTTTACAAGCAGAATGTAAGACAAACTGAAAAGGCATGGAAGCTTTCGTATTTTATTTAAGGCTGGGAAAAAGGGGGGAAAAAACCAGTAATGATGTAATAAAGCATGAATGCTTTTTATTAGTTTTATATTTGTACAGGTTCCGATTAATATTGGCATCATTCTTCTATTGCAGGCTGAGGAAGCACAAAGAAAGCTGAAAAGACAGAACAGAGAAGATACAGGTATTTCTCTTTGAGAGAAGATGAGAAAAGGAAGCACGTGTCAAACTGTGTATTGCCCTGACATTTAGACTAGCATTCTGTTCTTGGCCTAACCAGAAATGAGTTGAAAATGTAGCAATTCGCTTATTTCTCCCTGGTTGTAGACAGGAATCTTAATTAGTCATGGAACCAGCCTTCTGAACCTTTCATTCCTTTGGCTTTTCTGTTACATGCAAGACATGTTGATTGGTACAGCCTGTCATCTGTAATACTAGTTTTTAAGCAACTGTAAACTGTCTTGGCTTAAGCTGTTAAACTGTTTGAAAGTCAGACATTTTATATCAAACTATATATCACAATATCAAACACACAAATTCCCTTTCAGCACTTCCACCACCAGCTCTTCCTCCTTTCTGCCCACTTTTTGCAAGTCTGGTTAATATTCTGCAGTCTGATGTCATGCTGTGCATTATGGGAACTATACTGCAGTGGGCAGTAGAACACAATGGCTATGCCTGGTCAGAATCCATGCTGCAGAGGGTATGTTTCCTTATTTAAAATTATGCTTACGCTAAAGAAAGGAATATGTATTTTAGCATTTTAATGTGGATTTACAGGTTTGGCTTGTTTGCTTGGTATCTAACATCCAGAATACTCTGATTAAGAAATAAATGGTGGTTTCTGATATAAAAGACTAGGGAGACCCCTCTGCCTCTGATGCAGGTGTTGTTTTTTTTAAGTGGATGGAAGACAGATAAATTTCTAGTGATTTGCACACAAGAGGGAAGAATTTTGCTTGAATCAGTTGAAATAGTGTTTAGAGTGGTAGAGAACAGTTTATCAGAGTTGTTGCTTATTAAGTAAAGCACAGTGACTTTTTCTTGACATTCCTTTAATTATTTTCAGGTTAAGCTAAATCACTTTAGAAAAAAATCATGAAAGTTCAGAAAGGAATTTTCTATCTTGAAAATGTATCAGCTTTGGGAAATTCAGCTGAGCCATTTGTTCCTCACTATTTATAATGATCTTCAGAAACCTGGAGAGTTACTGTGGATTTTGTTGTCTATGATGGTATTTTTGAGGTGTGCAAAGATGAGTGGTGAACTGACATCAAAGAGTTATTCATATTGGTCAGCATTGTTGGTTTAGTATCCAAATTCAAACTTTTCAAAAATAGCAATGGATTTTTTTTAATAACATTTTGCAATGTAACCCCAGCTTTAAAACTACGATTTTTTTTACATTCAGTCTTATTGAGTTTATATTAACTTCTATAGCTAAGTTTAAATTAACACAAGCAGTTCTGTATAACACAAAAAAAGTTGAAAATGGAACAATATGTCAGTATTATAAATCACAACAAAAACTGAAGAATGTAGTTACATTTAGGTAATGTGAGAATGCTAGACTTTGGAATAACTTTGAATAGAATGAGGTTTTTTTGGGTTTTTTTTATTAACTGAACTGAAACATGCTCAACCATTTGAGTACCTCTGGTATTCTCAAAAATGTTCTCCAAAATGTGCGATTCATTAGGGACCTATCACTTGCTCAGACACTCATGATACTTCGTATTGACTGGTGCTGTGCAGTTGGACAGCATATTTCCCAAGTCAGCCGCACTCGTCTTGGAAGCACCATACAAAGGTTGATATGAGACATCTGGAAGTGGTGGCTTATATCTGATGAGACCTGTTAGACAGATGTGATTGAGGAACACATTAAAACAAATTAAAAAACCTTCTACTCAAATCAGGTTTTACCACTTCTTCTCTAGGTACTTAGGCTGTTGTGTTTCAGTTCTGCTACAGATTTTCCAGTGATTATCCTTGCCTTAAGGGGTTTCTGTGTTGATTCCAGGCATTCAGTAATGCTTTTTGTCTAGAGCATCCTGCCAGTTTGTATGGGGTGACAAAAGTGATTGATTCAGGATGACAGATTTCACCACCAAGATTTAAGTATTTAAGCTTTTTAAATGCCATTCAGACTGGTTTTGTGCCAAATAGGGTAATTCCAGTTTTTAAGTTCAAGGAAATTACAGCTTTTTACTGATCTAAAAGTTAACATTATTTAAAAATGCATTTCTAGAGTGTTAGAATAAAATCAGTTTCATAATTTTACCTTTTTGCCAGTTAAGTTTTATAAGTAAGAAGGATTTAAAGTGTGCATCATGCTTCTGTCCAGAAACTTGTGATAATAACAGGCAAGTGCTAGGAAGAAAGCTAAGAAGCAATGACTTCTCATTAGACAGAACAGCAAATAGAAAGATACAAGTGGTATAATGTTGTTTTTACCTGGAAAATTTTCAAGAATTTGTAAACATGCTCTGTTACGCCTGTGTAATGCTTTGGAATTATGTATATAGAAATAACTTCAAATATATTATTATTTTATAATTTCATCATATGATGACTTGTCTCTTAATGCATTACCCAAACTATATGAATAGAATAGATGAAGGATTAAAGAACTAAAACTTGTAATTTTCATCTAGGTTTTGCATTTGCTTGGAATGGCACTACAAGAAGAAAAACAACATCTGGAGAATCTCAGTGAGGAGAATGTTGTAACATTCACCTTCACTCAGAAAATATCAAGTATGCCTTTCTTTTTGAATGTGTAGCAAATTTGAAATAACTGAAAATGCCAATATCTAATATTTTATTCTTCTGAAACAGTATTTAGCAGATGAGTATATTTGTTTATCCATCAAAATTTTACAAAGCTGACTATACATACGTGTTTTACATATGTATAGATTTTATGATAGTAGCAATACTAAAGGCCTTTTCTAGAGGAGAAATTAGAGTTGAATAATTCCCAGGAAATCTGATTCTTAGTATCTGTAAGTAGCATCTCAACAAAGGTTGCTCTGCATGATCAAATGCTACAATTGCAAAAACTGTAGTTGCATTCTTAAATGGTCTTTTAATCTTGACTTTCCATTGTATCTTCTGACTAGGGCCTCTATTTTTGTGAAGACATGAAAGTTGCTAAGACTTTTCCATTTAAAATAGGTGGGAAATAAAATATGGCAAGTTCTATATGGCAGGTCCCAAGATGAAAACAGCCAGGAAGCACATACACTGCATTTATCTTGTAAGAAAATAGAGTCTGTGAGCAAGACTTGTAAGACTCTTTCCTCTAAACTTTTCAGGATTTACAGGGTACTCATGAAAATGTTTGCAGAGGGGTGAATGAAAGTTATGTATTGTACCTATTTGTTGAAGGAATTTTTCAGCTGCTGAACATAGACAAGTGTTGGGTTTTGTTTTTTTGTTGTTTCTAATGTTAGTAAATGATTAGTTTGTCAGGTAACAGTATAATCAGTTCTCGTAATTTTTTTCTCAGGACCAGGAGAAGCACCCAATAATTCCCCTAGTATACTAGCTATGCTAGAAACCCTCCAAAACGCACCTCATCTGGAAGTGCACAAGGACATGATCAGATGGATATTAAAGGTAAATCTGTTTTATATAACTGCTGAAAAGCATGAGAGAAAGATTTTTGAAAATTTCCTAAATATACTGTGATGATTTCCTTATTTCACATGTTGATTTGTTGTACCTACTCTTTTCCTCTTCTGGAATCCAACACTGTGCATTATCTGTCCAGCATTATAGTATACACAGTTATATTCACATGTCACAAACAAATGTTTTTTTTCTTACAGACTTTCAATACTATTAAGAAACTAAGAGAAAGCTCTTCTACAAGTCCTGTGGCTGAGACAGAGGGAAATATTATGGAGGAGGTAAAAGCAAGCTGTAACAGTTAGCTGATCTGAAACAGGTCTGGGTTGTGATTAGCAAAGGACTATATTTCTAATTGCAATTCTAAATCAAAGATGGGAAACATCAGTGATTTCTGAAATTCTGTCTCACAGCTTATAGATCAAACCCATTTGTTTGAAAGACCTATTGGGACAGTCCTTGGACCGTTTTTCTTTGCTTTATATACTGTAGTCTTAAATACTTTGCAAGTTTACTCCTTAGAATTGTAGTACTGATCACAGCATTTAATGGTTCTGCCCTTCCCATAATTTCAGACTCCTTGGGAAGTTGTTAAAAGAAATCGTATCTACGTATTTTTACCGTGCAGGTCATTCTAGATAAGCTCTGCCATTTGTTTAATGTGGCATGACATTCTAGATAATACCCAAAGATGTTGAAGCAGTGTATTGCATTTAGGAATACAGCTAGTAGGAGGAAGAGCAGCACTAGAAATGAGACCTGTCACTTACTTTTTATCTTATGAATGCTCAAAGGGAAGAGAAATACAAAATACAGTTAAAGGTTGAGGGGGAGAAGTGCCCTTCTGGATCTGTATTTCTACCTGGCATTGAACATGAGCTAAAGAGGGTACAAAATAACTTTTTGGTAGACTTTTCTTTTGTCTTTTTATGAGATTTTCGCAGTAGCTAAAATAGTCTGTTGCAATAAGATGTTAAAAATGACTGAGTGAACAATACAATTTCAGAGTTCACGTGATAAAGACAAAGCTGAAAGGAAGCGAAAAGCTGAGATTGCCAGATTGCGCAGGGAAAAGATCATGGCCCAGATGTCCGAGATGCAGCGGCACTTCATTAATGAAAACAAAGAACTCTTTCAGCAAACTTTGGAAGAGCTAGATACTTCAACCTCTGGAGTACATGAAAATAGGTACAGAAATCTCATTTAATTTTTTTCCTTTAAGTTTTATATCAGATTGTCCTATTCTTGCTGCTTAAAAAAAGCACTTTTTTTTTTTACTTGATGGAAAACTATTCATAAGTTTTTTGAGACCAAAAAAGCAGCAGTAAATAGAATGCTTTCCTCCCCTTTTCTGCCAGGATGGTGGGATAAATACTGATTCCTCCCTTCTCCCATCGTCATACAGTACTCAACAAAAAACAGGCCAATAATTTTTTTGTATAAAATTATCCAGTAAATTTTTAATAATACTGAAGAGATTATGCTATTAAACATAGTAAATGGGAAATAGCTGATTCTACGTCTGTTGAGAATCTGGAAAAAAATCTGCTTGTAGCTAGAAATATGAATTGAAGCATGCTAATGATTTTGTGGGGAAGTGGAGAGTTTTCCAAATTTATGTCAGACACTTGAGGGATAGTGGTGATGGAGGGTTGCAGATATAGTTTCTGTGTTAAACTGGAGTGGGTAATACTATTGGGAGAGGGAATTTTTTCTGAAAATCATGTTCTGTTTCTGGGGACATAGGAATTGTTGTACAAGCACCAGAACTATTTTTTGTCAGAGAGCACTTATCACAAAGCTAGTAATCTCATTAATCAACTTAAATCATGGTCTGATTTGTAATTTTTTTCAAATTATTTGCTCACTAGTGTTCTTTGAATATTCTAGCCCTGTAATATCGGATGCAAAACTCACAGCTTTGGGACCAGAGCAAACTAGAGTAGCTGAACACAGACAAGTTGTTATGTGTATATTGTGTCAGGAGGAACAAGAAGTTAAAGTGGACAGCAGGGCTATGGTCTTGGCAGCATTTATTCAGCGATCAACTGTGTTGTCTAAAAATAGAAACAAAATTACTCCAGATCCTGGTAAGTAGTGTTAATACTTGTCTTTAATATTGTCCTGGTTCAGCCAGGATAGGGTTAAGTTTCCCCAGCAGGAAGGAAGAAGGGATCTCCAGCCGGGTTATTCATACCATGCTGAAGTCAGGTCCAGCGAAGCTTTTCTTTTGTGGCTTTGGTCGCGGGAAGCATGGGGCTGTCTGCATCCATTGCGGTATTTTTCTGTATATCTTTTGTCTTGTTCACTCTCATTACTTTTTATTGTTGTTATCATTGCTACTGTTGTTCAGATTGTTTTATCACGCTGTTGTATTAAATTTCTTCTTATTTTAACCCGGGGTTTCTGCCCTACTTGTGTCCGAGGGTGGGGGAGGGACAGCGGCAATGTGATCTCAGGTCCCGGCAGGGCTTAAAACCATTACAAATATTAATGAATGTCAAAGTCACTGTAACAACTGCGAGCTTTTGAGACAGTGACATCAGTTTCTTATGTTAACTGTATGATTGTGAATTACTTCATTGTAATCAGTGGTAAAACGCCCATATTTTTAGTGAGCTAGAAATGTGTATTCTAAAAAATGTAACATCACTGCAAAGCATTATCTAAATGTTCTGCCAGCCATTTATGACAAATTATTTGTAACTGTTAAAAAAGCCTTTAAAAATCAGGTGTTGGTTCTTAAACTACACCTGTGACACTATAGAAAGAGGAGGTGTTGATGTAGTGCTGCAAAAGCACAAGATACACATTTCCTTCCTTTGAGTTATATGATCTGAAATGTCTCAGCAATAATGAAAAATACTTGAATTTAGGTTACTTTGTGAAACAGATCACAATGATCAGTGGCATTGTTACAAAGGTTTCTCTAAATTCTGAATACATAAACACATAGAAAATTTCTGCACTGAATCATTTTGGACTCTCACTCTGAACATTAGTGTTTTTAGACTCATTGTTTAATGGTACTGGACAACCAAAACTGCAGGGGTAGATCTTGGGGACTTTCAGCAGGGCCCAGCACCTCTGAAAACTTGGTTTGAAATCTCAGTACATATGCTCAAAACAAAATTACGTGATACTTGTAAATGATCTAAACTGTTTAAGTTGTTGTGGATTAGTAATGTTTTATGCCTCATCAAGTGAGTTATACTTTTGTGATAAAGTTTAATAATAACACACATGTGGTAACATTTATCTGCAGTTAAGTCTTTTATTGAATGTTTATTTCCAAGTTGTTTTGTTTTAAATACAGAAAAATATGACCCATTATTCATGCACCCGGATCTGTCATGTGGAACACACACGGGTAGCTGTGGACATATTATGCATGCTCATTGTTGGCAAAGGTAAAAATTTATATTTAAGTTTTTAGTCCAGATAGCACATCATGCCAGTTTGCATAACGGCGCTAATTTTAATGGCAAAATTACTACCATGTAGTAAACTTAAAAAGAAATTTCATTAAGCAATTAAAACAGCTCTCTGTTGTGGGGGTGGGAAGTAGAAATCATTATAATAAATGCTGTACACATGTTCAAAATAATTTCCATCCACTATCTGTCATCTTGATAGAGAATAATTCAAAGCCACACATGGCAGCTTTCATTTCCTTTAGTTGTTTATCCCTATACATAATAGTGCACATGCACCCCTGTGGTGCACATATATCTGAACTGAAACTCAGATGGTTTGGATTTTTTTGCAGTTTGGTAGTAGACATGTTCCTGCTGCTTCTTGTGCTCTCTACTGAAGTTTTAAATGACAGTGCATTACTTGTACTCTTATTTCCTCCATCATACTTAATTTTAAATAGAAACATCTGCAGTCTAGTTCATCTTCAACATAAACTCAATTTTATCCTGTGTTCTTAATTTTTTTTAAAACCTTTTCCAGCTATTTTTATTCTTTGATTTTTTTGGAGGGGGATAAATGTGCTTAGTGCCATAGGGTGCCAATGCCACATGACAAATGAAAACCATTCAAGCCTCTAACTTCAATTAGGCCCTTGCTTTGGTCCTTGGCATGGCTCCTTAAGTGCCTGATTTCAAATTCTGCCTTTTGTGAAGATTGTTAGGAGCTTCCAGAGATTTTGTGGCGTTAATCACATGCAGGTTTTATTTGTGATTTTTAATATCATTGCTCACTGAAGATGCATTCTTAATCTTCTTGTGTAGGTGTGTGGTTGCTGTTAACTCCTGGAAATGTACTTAGATGTCTGTATTCAGACCATTTTAGGGTCATCGCTGGGCACACTCTGAACCATCCCAGAGACTTCTGGAATAGCAGTTATGTTTAGCAAAGCAGTGAATTCTGTTCCTTTTCATATATAGGATTCGGACATCAGCCACCAGTTGGTCCAGCTGCTGCTCTGTTGTGGCCTGTAATGGAATATGCATGTGGATAATCATGGCACCTCCCTTTAAATTTATGTACAACTGAAGAATTTTTTTTAATCATTCAACTTGACATCTTCCTCTTACCTTTTTTTTTAACCTAAATGAAAATTGCTAATGATCAGACTTAAACGTGATTTTAATGCCCAGTGTACTTCAGCAGTTTTGGGGGATTTAGGCTACCAAAAACTGGGGATAGCCTGCAGTTAGTAGTACTTTATCAGCCAGAGGGTAGAGCTCTTTCTTTCATATAATTTCTTATGTATATCTGAGAAAAGGCAAAACAGTGTCTGCATGAGAATTCATTAATTTATACATTAATGTTTTAATAATTTACCACTAATATCTTGGTCTTTTCTAAAGATATTTTGATGCTGTTCAAGCAAAAGAGCAACGAAGGCAACAAAGATTACGAGTACACACAAGTTACGATGTAGAAAATGGTGAATTCCTTTGCCCACTTTGTGAATGTTTAAGCAACACCGTTATTCCTCTGCTTCCTCCACCACGAGTTTTGTTTAACAGGTCTGTTTGCTTTGTAAATGTCCTCAATAAATGTGAAGAAAATCCCAAACAAACCACACCCCAAAAATCCCTTTCAAAATGTTCATTATCTTCTGTTTTGATAATCTCAAATGGATTGCCTGCTTACTTATTTTGGTTTATGGACCTTCCTTGGTTATTGTATAGTATAGAATTTAGAGTATGAAAGGACAGTAAAGTGTAGGACTGTTGTGGATGAAAGTATTGACACGGTAATGATTTAGTAAGAAAACTATTAATAACTAACAGCAATTTATCATTACAAAATAATTCAGAAATGTTGAAAGAAAGAAAAGCGACTTATGTACATATTCTAAAATGACAAGGTTCACACTAACCTACTTAACGGTACCTTAATTTATACATATATACATGCGCATACACAAAACGTGCCAACACACACAGGGAAACAAAAGTATTTGGATCCAGTAGAATGAAGTACATACCCACACACCAATAAAGAGAGAAAGAGCGGGTGAAAGAGAAGCTAGCTCAAAGAAAATTTCCCCCTTGAGTTTAGGGCAAATACTCACAATGCCTTGGCATTCCTCAACGGGCAATAATTGAGACTCGAATGGGTGGACTTTGCCCTGGCCTTCTGTCTGGAGCAGGTGACACTTTAAGGGTGTTGGTACCTGAGAGGCGTCCCAGCTCAGGGGAGATGCTGGTCACAGGCCCTCAGAGATCCAGGAGAGCTCAAAGGGTCTCCCTTGTGGTCAAAATTTATAGGGTCCAAGATAATTGACTTTGGTCAAATAGCTTCTGGTGCCTTCTGGCAGTTGCACAAGAACTTGATGAACTTGCAACTCTGTTACAGTTTCCATTTGACCACATCCCAGGCACAGGTGTGCCAGGCCATTAGGAGAGGATGGGCCGTTATAACCATTTCCCAGCAGTCTGCTCGTTAATGTTATCAGTCCTTATCTCCACAGATTGGTGTATAGCTCGGAGGATGTGGGTGGAATCACACCTAGCACCAAGCAGCCCAACAAGGATGGGTGGGGAGGGGTAAGAATTGCACCACCACAAGGACCTGCAGGAAAAGAATTGGATGTAGAGAAATATGTGGATAGCAGAAAAAGAGCCTGTTGAGAAACAGAAGAACATGGAATGCCTATGAAATACTAGTTCTGTATATAGTTTTTTTTTAACTAATTTCTGTATTGTGTTTATATATATTTCTGGACAGGTTAGACTTTTCAGGCCAACCAAACCTAACTCAGTGGATCAAAACAATATCCCAGCAAATAAAAGCGCTGTATTTACTTCGAGATGAAGACAGTGCAAGTAAGTATGAAGAAATGTGTATATTTGTATGTGAAAATATATTCATGGAAAAGACTGAATATTTTGAGAGCTGGTGGCAAAAATGGCAAGGATGGCTTGGAATTTCAGTTTCTGGTGATGAACTCATGCATCTTTTATAATGTAAAAATTAGGTATAGGTGAATAATCAGTGGGTTTTTATTCCTTCTTGTTTATACAGGCAGTTCTGGTAATACAGAAAAAATGGATCAGCTGCAATTACCTGAAGGATTTAGACCAGATTTCAAGCCCAAGTATGTATTTACAACTTACTAAATCATCAAAAATTCATCATGAAATGGTAACATGAAAATAGTATGAGACTTCTGTGCTATAAGGTCTCAATGATTAAGGCAAATACATGAATTTTGCTTTAGTTACAAAAGCTGATCCTATTATTATGATGGGATTGAAATCCAACCCATAACTAGTAAATAATGCAGTAGAATTTCAGAGGTGGATGTGCAGAGATGCTGCGGTTGTATAAATTTTGACATTAGGACTAAGCTTTGTTTCCTTATTACTTGTAACTGGATGAAGGATTCATCATTATAGCTCAGCACTACAAGTAAAACCCAAAGAAATACTATGAAATAGAGTATGTTAAGATGTAATTTCAGCTATTATGGTGTGTTTGTATTTGAGTCTACCCTTTCTTTACCTGAGGAGAAAGTAATAAAATCCATTGCATGGTACAGACATTTGTCTGCCAGCTGCACACAAAAATGAAAGACACTTATCCCAGTTGCTAACAGATTTTGCTATCAGTCACAGTTCTTTTAATTTAGTGTTAATTATATTATCTTTGAAGACTGGATATTCTTAACACTAAAAAATTAGATTGGTTCCAAGAAATAATAGAATAATAATTGGGAGTGTATCTGTTAGAGAAAAGAGGTTACAGAATGCCAGATCCAAAGAAGGATATTGGAGTCCTCACTTAAATTTTAAAAATCCAAGTGTTCAGCTGTGGGGTGAATACTTATCATTGAAAGTGGAGGAAATAATGAATTAGTAATAACACTGTTTTCTTTGTTTCAGGAACCCTTATTCTGAGAGCATAAAAGAGATGTTGACGACTTTTGGTACGGCAACATACAAAGTAGGCTTGAAGGTTCATCCAAATGAAGAAGATCCACGTGTACCTATAATGTGCTGGGGAAGCTGTGCTTACACGATACAGACCATAGGTACTAAAGTATTCATTTTGCTCCTTTATATGTGAATTTCAGAATTTAGATAAATTCACAGCATTTAAATATTTTGGGGTTTTGTTTTCTTCCAGAACGAATTTTAGCTGATGAAGACAAACCATTATTTGGTCATTTACCTTGTCGACAGGTAAGGATCAAGGATCAATTCTTCTCTGAATTGGTGCAAAAAGATGGAATTCTGCTGCTTTAATGCAGAATATCTGGTTTTAATTTATTGTTATTTGATAGTGTTATTTGTTGGATCCCACTGTTTAGTCAGTCAGTATCTGATTGTTAAATTTACTTACAAAGCAAATCTATTACTTTTTTTCTATAAATGCATAGTTTAGTAAGGCCAGCGTTTCTCATTGTAACAGCCAAGAATACGGAGGGGAACTTGTATAATTACATAAACATCTGTCATATACTTAAAACGCTCAAACTGTTCCCCTAAACTACAGCTGAGGGGCCTGAAAAGAATGCTCTAAGTGAAAAGACCTTTTCATATTGAGGAATTTCATTAACTGTGGCAGTATTTCTTCTTTGTTTTTAAAGGATGACTGCCTTACATCATTAACAAGATTTGCAGCAGCTCATTGGACAGTTTCATCTCTTCCAGCAGTACAGGCTCACTTTTGTACTCTCTTAGCGTGTAAGTTCATCACCTGATGCTGTTTTTCACAAAGATACAGATACAGAAAAATGCTTACAGAATTATTGTTAGTCTTGATTATGAGAAAATCGCTTTACGTAGTGGTTTTAAGTAATGGACCAAGAGCTGGTATTTTCACATCTGTACCTACATGTATTTTGTCATACTATGGAAAAGAACCATTTCTTTTGGTCTGTAGTTCCAAGATATATTTCAAGAGAAGCGTTGATATTGTGCTGTGAAGCAGCTCTGTTGATTCTTCCTAGTATTTATATTGCTGCTTTTAGAAATATACCTAGAGCAAAGGAGAAGGAAGTGTGGATCTTCAAGGTCTTTTCCAACCTAGATGATTCTGTGGTTCTGTGGTCCTTCACAAAAGAAAAGTGATACAGTGGAACTTTAAAGAGGAGGAAATTAAGATTAATATAGTATTGAAAGGAAACAGGGTATTTGCAGAGATATATCTGCAAACTTTTTTATTTTTGAAAAGTAGGATCTGTGATAAGACAGGACTTTCTATGTAATGTCATATATTAGTTGAGAATTTTAATGAGAACATCCAAAATGTTCCAACCTTGAAGCATTTGTAGGTACAGGTTAAAAGTCTGAAGTTCAGCCTAATGCAGTAATTAGCCAGGAGAGAACTGTTCTGAAAGGGTGTTATAAAATGGGATAATTTTAATATTCACATTCAGTAGAGCAGGAAAACTTGAAATGCTATCATATACTGAAATTACTAGTAGAATTGATACTACCTACTTCAGCAAATAGTTGGCAGCTTTATGGGGAAGAACTTAATTGACACCAGTTCACAGCTGTAATGATAGAGCCTTTTTCTATGTGAAGCAGAAGAGAAAATGTTGCTAGCTATTTGACTGGAACTTTGTAGTATATGGTGTTCTGCATGATTTGGGTTTTCTTGAAAACTTGAATCAGTGTTTCTTCAAAGTTGTTCTTCCAGCTGACAGAAGCAACTGTACTGTTTCTATTTTTGTGAAGGAAAAGTGTTGTTTTGTTTTTTTTTTTTCAAGGCTAGGAATAAGGCAAATTATTTGCCATTGATCTGTAATATTCTATGAACGATACATAAAGATAACTTGCCAAGTACAAGTTTGGTTTTGAAAGTCCCTTGCACTGCTCGTGTTTTTGATAGAAGCATTTTTCACACATTTGGGTTGAGTTCTGTGGCTGTATGCTCACAAAAGTAAAGGCATTTGGAATCTGAGTGGTGGTGAAATGTTTGCTTATAGAAATAGTTTCAAAATGTCACAGATCTTCAGCTATTAACTTTCTGGCCAGCAAAGCAGCAGTCTTCAAATGAATTATTTTTAAGTTATTATGATGAGACTATTTTTTACTGTAGTAGTGTTTTTAAATTTGGCAGCTTAATGCTTATAGCTACATGATAAAACTGTTCTCATAGCTGCAGTTGAAACTCTTCTAGTGTAAATTAGGTTTTACTGCTTTGGAGTAAAGAAGTTTGCAATTGTTCCTTGATTGTTCTTTAATGTTGTAACATTTTCAAGACTATTTATGTTTGCTTTTAGCTAGAGGTACTTTACTTGGAATTTATTAATTGTGTGAATTTGTGTTGTCAACTGGAGTGCTTTGGTTAATACTTTGTGGTTACTGTGAATGTGAATACTACAGAGATGGAGAGTCCAGTACCAATTCTTTCTTAATTAGAGATAAAGAATGAATTTAAGAGACTCTTTAGCAATGTATTTTTGAGTCTGTGAGGCAAATTTAGTGAACCTTGTAAAGTTGAGTGAATTGCAGAAGTTTCCTTTGAACAGCTGTCCAACAGAGAACAATTAGTGTTTCTGTTTAGTCACTAGGCTTTGAGCTTATTTCTGGGTCAGAGCTTGAGATACTATCTCATTTTATCTCTCGATGGAGACCTGAGCAATGAAAGGAAGTCACTGTGGGAGTTGAATGACAGCACTTACTTTGTTATAGCTACTTTGGGTTTCTTTCATTTCAATACAATATAGTTAAGTAGTCAAGAGTCTTTTCCAATAATGTTGAACAACTCTTGATTTCACACCTTTCTGACCAAAACAGGTACATTTGTATTTTAGGTACTTTAAGCATATAAACCAAGGAGATAGCTCTCATTTTGTAACTGAAGTACGCTAAAAGCTTTTCATATGTACATGTTCAATAACTAAATTTATTTTTCTTTCAGCACTGGTGCCTAATGAAAAAAATGGAAATCTTCCTTGCATACTTGATATTGACATGTTTCATTTATTGGTAAGTATTCCATAATATATATTAATAATATTTTGATCCAGTAGGAATAATGTAAGAACTTAATTGGAAACTTTCTCTACTCAGTAACCTTTCAAAATGTTCATGTTTTTAGTGTTTTTCACTAAATACAATTCCAAAATTTTTGTTTTGTTTTGTTTCAAGTATTCTTATCTGTAAATAAAAAAGGGGTAAAATGAGGTGGAATGTGTGTACTCTTTAGATGTTAAAACAAAACCCCCAAACCAACCCCCCCAAGAAACTCCATACAAAAAAAAAGAAAAAAAAATCTTAAAAAAACCCCACCACAAACCAAAAGAAAATACACACTCCTGAACCCCCCTCATAGTCAATCATTGTTCCCTTAAATAATGGCTGGCTAATGAACTTCAAAATTAGCCTTATGAGGCGTGTTGACTTCAAAGGGTATAGTTGCAGCATGAGCAGAGAAAATGGCAAGGTTCAGAAAGAAAAGGAATATAACAGCTTTCTTGTTTTCTCTTACAGGTAAGCTTGGTGCTCTCTTTCCCTGCCATACATTGTCAGGATTTTTCAGGGGTTAGTCTTGGCACTGGAGATCTTCACCTCTTTCATCTTGTCACTATGGCACACATAATACAAATTTTACTTACCTCATCAACAGGTAATGCCACTTTCTTTCAACTTCTATTGAAATGGTTCCTCAAATTTGTACTTGGTAAACACCGAGGTGCTATTGGTAAATGTACACAGTTTACAGTTGCAAAATAAAATTGCTAGTGCCCTCTCTTTCAGCCTGTAGAAAGTATTTGATAAATTGTACTCATGAAAGTTCAGTCTTTTGTCTTTATTGCTTAGCACTGGAGGGTTTTTGGAGCATAGCTAGTCACAAAATGTAGCTTTCCAGCTAATGTAGCAGTGTGTAGAAGTTTTGTTGCAGAGACTTGGCTTAGGCATGGCATGATGAATAAGTTGCAGTTAGCAAGGTAAGGAACCAGCGTATCTTCTGGCAAGAGAACTGGATAAGGTGTAGTATGCCAAAAGCAAAGAACTCCAAGCAAGTATATTACAAAACCCAACCAACTGACCAAGTAAATCAACACCTCAATGGAGCTTACAACAGCATAAACTTAGCACGTAAGGTGTGCAGCAGAAGACTTTTTTCCAGTACGTTGTATCATAGTACAGTGGAATGTTTTACTTAGTTTTGGCCTTTTTCTCAAAACTTGAAAAATTACATTCTTGCTGTAGAAACATGTATATATGACTTGCTTATTATTTCTTTCTTCTTCAGAAGAGAATGGCATGGATCAAGAAAACACTAACAGTGAAGAGGAAGTAGCTGTGCTTACACTGTATAAATTTCTTTGCCAGTGTACAGGAAGGTAAAAGTGCGATCTTTTAATAAGTTTTATAAAATTTTCTCCCTCCCAGACTCACCATTAATTACTGATTGAATTCTACATACTAATGCTGTCAAAGATGAGACTTTTGACTGGGGAGCTCTTAGATCTTGTTTCTTATCCACTAATTCTAGTTTCACTTTACAAGTAACTATTCCTATAAATGCCTCTGTGTTCATGAAGATAGTTGCTTATGAAGATTATGCTCTGAAACAGTTCTTTTTAGTCAGTTTGCAGATGTGTAGAATCTGAAGTTGGCAGTGTCTGAGTACAGAAAACTTGTCAGGATCTGAAATGTCTATTGAAAATGTTCCTTAATTTACTGTTCTGGCTGGTTATATTTTTATGAATCTCTATTTGGTGGTTTTTATTGGAGTTAGCTTTGAAATAAACACTTTGCATAATGCTTTTTGTTTCAACTGAAGTCAGTAATTTAATACGAAGTATGACTGAAGATTTACTAATATAGCTCTAAAACTGAAATTATTAAATAAAAGCAAACTTTTTTATTATGTTCCCTTAAGTGCCTTGAAAGAAATTTCCTCAGGCTGGCACCTGTGGAGGAATCTAAAAGCCGGAATCATGCCTTTCCTGAGATGTTCTGCTTTGTTTTTCCATTACTTAAATGGAGTCCCAGCACCCTCAGAAATTCAAGGTACTGTCTGCTTTGTATTATCTTTTCAAGACATAAGCATTTATGGACAAAATAAATTAAATTTCTTCTGAGGAAGCTGATTGAATGAATGTGGGCTTGTTACCAATGCAGAATCGTATCTGCGTAATGAAAAAGGCAAAAAAAAAATTGCTTCTGTTTTAAAATAGTCTTTAATATAGAGGCAAATGCTTGTCTAGATTACTTAAAACAGAAGTCAATGCTTTTCTGATAAAAAGTGAAATTTTGATTATTTCAAATTTCCTGCTGACTACTGTTTTGAAATGAGACCTGCTTTTGCTTTCGTTGATTTCATTCGAATCAGCATTCACCAATAATTAATCTCTCTTTACAAATAAACTCTATTACATTTCTGGAATTCCAGCCAGTAAGTCAGTTTCATCGGGAACCCAACTTAAATGCTTCTAAGCACACACATGTAGCATGGGAAATAAAAAAGGGGAGCTGGAGACATAACACACACCTGCAGGGCTGCAATCATATTGGCATCACAGAGACGTGGTGGGATGGCTCCTATGACTGGAGTGTTGGAATGGAAGGATACAGGCTCTTTAGGAAGGACAGGCAGGGGAGAGGAGGTGAGGGTGTCACCCTCTGTGTCAGTGTCCAGCTGGAGTGCATAGAGCTCTGCCTGGGGATAGATGAGCAGCTGACTGAGAGCTTATGGGTCAGGATTAAAGAGAGGACAGGGACAAGAGCTGTTATAGTGGGGGTCTGCTACAGGTCACCTGACCAGGAAGACCAAGCAGATGAGGCCCTCTAGACAAATGGGAGCAGCCTCACGTTCACAAGCCCTAGTCCTTATGGGGGACTTCAGCCACCCTGATATCTGTTGGAGGGATGACACAGCAGGGCGTAAGCGATCCAGGAGGTTCCTGGAATGCATTGATGATAAATTCCTTCTCCAAGTGTTAGAAGAGCTGATATAAAGAGAGGTGCTGTGCTGGACCTTGTTCTCATTAACAAGGATGGGCTGATGCGAAGTGTGAAGCTTAAGGGCAGCCTTGGCTGCAGTGACTATGAGATGGTGGAGTTCAAGATCCTTAAGGCAGCAAAGAGGGAGTATAGCAAGCTCACTACCGTGGACTTCAGGAGAGAAGACTTTGGCCTCTTCAGGGATCTGCTTGGTAGAGTACTATGGGATAAAGTCCTGGAGGGAAGAGAGCCCAAGAAAGCTGGTTGGTATTCAAAGATCACCTCCTCCAAGTTCAGGAGCAATGCATCCTGAGAAAGAGGAAGTCCGGTAAAAATGCCAGGAGGCCTGCATGGATAAACAAGGAACTCCTGGACAAGGTGAAACACAAAAAGGAAGCCTACAGAGGGTGGAAGCAAGATACAGGGTGGTGTGAGAGATACAGGTGGGAGAGATACAGAGAAACTGTCCAAGTGGTCAGAGATGAGGTTAGGAAGGTCAAAACCCTGATAGAATTAAATCTGGCCAGGGACACCAAGGGCTGAAAGAGGGTAGATTAAAATTAGATATAAGGAAGAAGCTCTTCACTGTGAGGGTGCTGAGACACTGGAACAGGTTGCCCAGAGCAGTGGTGGCTGCCCCTTCCCTGGCAGTGTTCAAGGCCAGGTTGGACGGGGCTTTGAGCAACCGGGTCTAGTGGAAGGTGTCCCTGCCCATGGCAGAGGGGGTTGGAACTGGATGATCTTTAAGGTCTCTTCCATCCCAAACCCGTCTGTAATTCTATGTTACACCTGAAATAATTGATGTTAGTAACATATTTTACTGTCTTCCACATAAGGTGTGTGTAGTGATAGAGTGTAAATCTGAAGATGTTAACAGGTTCACACTGCTTCAGGTTTCCTGTGTTTAAACAAAGTCTGATACCTTCTGCTGAGCTATGAGAACAGCGGTTGTCTCTGTCATCTATCTTTGTGCTTTGGTAATGCTTCTGGAATGTTTCCTTGACATGTAGCCCCTTGACAAATTGTGTTTAAAATGGAGGTTTCTTTTTCATTTAACAATTGCATTACTTAAGCTTTGGTCCAAAAGAAGAGAAACCTCTATTCCTGAACTTTGATTTTCTGTAACAAGGTTTCTCAAGTTCATAGTCTGGACCAGTAATGACCACTTCAGTTCCTTGTTACAGATGCTCTAAAGATGAGGTACCAGGTGCAGATGTACTTCCAGACAGTAGGTCTTTAAAGAGTTAGTTGTAAGAGAAGAGAAGAGGAAGGCTTTGCTTCACTTCTTTTATAATTCTCAAGTTCCGGGTGCTTGAATGGCCCTGTAGGTCCCTGCCACCAAGGGATGTCCTGACAGTGGCTGTGGCACTGGGTATTTTGCCTTCCTTTCCCACTTCCTTGCCCCAGGACCCACTGATCCCACAACTGGTCTGTATTGCCTTTCTCTGGGGAAACCCCCTTTTACCGGGGGTTGTGGAATGGCAATCACTTGGGCATGAGAGAGGAGTGAGCACAGCTTTTATTGTAATTCTCTTCACTCCTTTATTCAGGAGCAAGAGAAGCTGTGCCACAGAAGAGGTACTAGTACTCTTTGTCCTGAAAGTTTGGGAGAGCAGGGACCCAGGGAGTCAAATCAGTAGACTAGTATGAACATGGCAATCTGATGGTTGTGTCCTGCATGTGAGTTTGGCACTGCAGGCATTTGCAGTCTCTGTATTTGAGGCTGTTAAACTGCCTGTCACTGACAAACTGTCTTGGTTTGTGTCACAGACTCCAGGGAGCACCAAGTAGCCATTTACTGGACAACGTGAAACAAAGACATACTGACTTGTAAAGGCCATTGAACTCTCCGTTGTGGTTCTTGTATGACTAGGCTTGAAACATGCTTGGGGGGAAGTTTGAGGAAAGTTGCTTTTAATTTCTGGCAGTTTCCCAACATAGCTGTCTGGTGCCTTTACTAACACTTTCATATTTCCTACCATATTTTGGGTGTGGGGGAACTCAGTTTTTTTAAAAAAATATATATAGCTGTCCCATTATTTAGAGTTGTATTTCATTTATTGCAGACAATGTAATTTTTAAAAACTGTAATTATGAGAATTACACTTTTTTTTACAGTAAATGGAACAAACCAGTTTGAACACTTATGTAGCTATCTTTCCTTGCCAAACAACCTCACTTGCCTTTTTCAAGAAAATAGTGAGATTCTGAACACCTTAATAGAAAGGTAAGTCGTGGGTTTATGCTTAGTTTAAATATAATAAAGAATCCTGCACAAGATCATAACTATTCTCCCGGGAGTGCTTATGTGGACTTGAATTATAGACTTTGAAAAAGAATTAATGAAATAAAGTGTTTTGAAATAAATCATTTTGGTTGTAGAGATTATCGAATAGATGTATGGTGGATTTTATGCTTATTTGTTTCTGAAAAGTATCATCTGTTGAAGTCAAAAGCCAATTTTTTTTCTTTCTTGTAGTTGGTGCAGTAACAGTGAAGTAAAAAGATATCTGGAAGGCAAGAGACATGCGATCAGGTAAACATGAATAAATTTTAAGCAGAGAGGGGAGAAACTTTAATGCCATTTTCTCCAAGTATTTTTTCCTAAAGGCTGTTTATAATAACATAGTATCAGTTCTGCTTTATTGAATGGCAAAGATATTAAGGTATAAGCAAAGAGTTTTTTCAGAATTTTGTAAGAAAAGTAGAATGTTGCTTAAATTAGTAGATTTTAAAGGCAAAGTTAAATCTTACCGTTTTATTTAACGGATCTGCAGTAATCAGAGGCCATTTCTTATCATGTTTCCTATAGTAGATTTGTACCTTCTGATTTAAAAGCTATGCTGTTGCTGAAAGATGTATACAACCGTTGTTTAAAAATACCAGGCATTGAAGAGCTTTTTAAAATTATCTTTTTAAAGAATCCAAATTCTTCAGGAAATCAACACCAAGTCAGTTTCTAGCTATTTGCTAAGCAATTATTTCGAATTCAGAACGCATTTAATACTTAGTGGATGTAGAAAAGCATTTTTTTTCTTATGAAGGCTGCATAAAAATAGTGGTTATGTTATCCAAATAATTACAAATGAATATGATGCTCACAGTCTGTCATTAAAAACATCCCTGCATTTTAATCTCCTGTGCTAAATACATAAAGTAAATCTTTCAGTGTTGTACATGCAATAAGGTTAAGTGACAAAAATAAAACTTAATGACTTCATCTGTTAAATACCAGGCTATTAACAGAATTTCTTATACAGTAAGAATACTCTGATTGCACCATTGATTCCCTGTTATGTGTGGTTGTTGGGATTTTTCCATGTGTTCCTTTTGCTGATTAACTGTTTTTCCCAAGATCGTGTCAAAATTGACAGTGATTTTTTTTTTTTCTTCTCAGCATGTTCTTGTACATTGCTTCTGTTACAAACATCTATTTACATTTCAGAGTCTAATTTGTATTATTCCTAGAGTTGAAGATTTTTTTTTTTTTTTGCCGGTGCTATACACTAACTTTTAACTGTTATTTCTAAAGATACTTGATATTAAATAGGTCCTTGTCGTTTCATGAATATTTTGTTCTCTTCGGGATACAATGTCTCTGAATTTGCGAGTCAGACTATTTTCTGTTCAACATTAGTGACAAAAGGAAAATACAAAGCAAACTGATAAGGGAGCAGAACAAATATTCAATTAAATCTGTAGTGACCTTATGAGGTTTTGTTAAAAGCATAAATGACATGTATTTTTCTGACTTTCTGCCTGTGCATTTTATCAAATTCATAAAAAATATGACTAAGAAAACTGGAGGTGGTCTAGTTGAGAGATGTTGTGGGTTCCTTTATGTCCTACCGTTTTATTCTATGGATGGCAAAGAATAGGAAAACTTAAATTTAATTATTCACAGATGCTGTTTAAATGAGTCAGGAAAACATGAATGAGTTTGAAATCATTGTGTATTATTCATTGAAATATGAGTGGTTAATTTGATTGCTTTATTCCAGCTATGCACGAGAATCCAACAAATTAATAGACCTTCCGGACGACTACAGCTGCCTCATTAACCAAGCATCCAATTTCTCGTAAGTTGTATGCAATTATAGTTGCCCCTATGGGACCCCCTAAAGTCTTCTGCTCCTTTTGATGAACTAGGAAACCTCTGACCTGAAAGTCTCAAAGTTATTTATAGAATCATAAAGTTAATGGCGTAAATTTGATGTCACATGTTCCAGCAAAACTGCCATGTATTTCAGCAAAATAGGAATTGCAAGGGTTTGTATAACTGTTAACTGTATAAATGTTCAAAAGTACTTTTGAATCTTTTTACTATCTAGAGTTAATACCTACAATGGATTTTGGTTTTTTTTTGCTTAACAAAAGGTGTCCGAAATCAGGTGGTGATAAAAGCAGAGCCCCAACATTGTGCCTTGTTTGTGGGACCATGCTATGTTCTCAGAGTTACTGTTGTCAAACTGAATTAGAAGGAGAAGATGTTGGAGCCTGTACTGCACATACATACACTTGTGGTTCTGGAGTGGGCATATTCCTTAGGTAAGGAACTGAGTATCTTTACTTACATTGTTAGGTTAGATGGTGTTTGTAGATATGAAAGCAATAGTTGTATAGATGTGATTGCTTCTACAAACCACCCCTGCAATGGTTGGTTGGTAACAGGATTGCCTAAAAACTAGAGTGTATTCATCTTCCTTATACTTTGATATAAGGTTCAGAGGTTGTTTCTTTAAAGTGTAGAAAACTTGAATTTCGTTTTTAAAGTGAATGTGTTTTCTCTGTGTGTTTATTTTCAATCAAGTATTACAAACCAGTGAAGGTAAATACCTTTATTTTGTTGTTGCTGCTGCTGTTGACATTGTTGAAAACAAGAAAATTTATTTTAGTTGTCTTCCAGCATACAAGGAAAGGTTAGATACTATCTGTTTTCATTTTGGCAAAGATTAGTGAGAAGTGAAATTGGTTTATTTTTTTGTTGTAGTTCTGTTGAGTATTTTACACCGACTGCAAATAATATGACATGAAACTACACTGTTTTTAACTGCCACTGGGGAGTTATAACAGGAAGAGAATAAGATATTTAGTTGGGTTTTTTTTTGAAAAAAAGTACCTTTAAAAATCTGTACAAGCAGATTGTACAGAATAAAAGTAGGTGAGAATTGGAAAAGAGGTGTCTGAAAATATGAGAAACTGTTCCCCTGAAAATCAATACCTAAATTCTTCTCTGTGTTTCTCTCTAGAGTACGAGAATGTCAGGTGCTATTTTTAGCTGGAAAAACAAAGGGCTGCTTTTATCCTCCTCCTTATCTTGATGACTATGGAGAGACAGACCAGGGACTCAGGTAAATATTTTTAAAATAGCTCTTTTAAGGAAAGGAATTCTAAAACTATCTGGTTTGTAAAATACATTTTCCATGTTACCTTTTTATTTTAATGATATAATTATATAGATAATATGTAATTTCAGCTGCATCTGATATCTTCAAACATTTTAATGCTAATATGTGTTTTTAGGTTAAAAATACTTAACAGCAGATCTTTCCCAGATTATAAATAGTTGCCTTGAGGTGTAGAAACTTAAATCTTTTTAGCATCTGTGAAGCTGCCTAGAAACTAAGGCTGAAAATTTTGTGTATAGTGTGTTTATTTGTGTAATCTGTGTTAATATAATACCAAGTAAAAATGCTATGAGATTATTTTATTTAATGTGGTAGTTCTTTGACTTTACACCTGTCTGCTTCCTATGAGAACAGTTTTGGGACGTGATATTGTTAATGCCATAGAACACGAACTGGTTCAGCCTGGAAAGATTGCTGAAAATCAGTGTTCAGACTTCTGTGGGCTGTACATGAGATTCTTACAGACTGGAGGGAGCAGTGAGAGTGGGGGACTAGACAAGGTAGCACTCCAGTTCACTAGTTCCAATATCTGTTGATTTGTTCTTTCAAGAGAATAATGTTAAAGGGTAATCTAAGTATTTTAAATAACTCTTCAAAATATTAATATTTAATATGTCACACTTGAGTGTTTGTGCTTAGTTGCAGAGTTTTATCATTCCTGATATGTATTATTTCCTTTTCAGACGTGGGAACCCATTACATCTGTGCAAAGAACGATTTAAAAAGATTCAAAAACTCTGGCAGCAGCACAGTATCACAGAGGAAATTGGACATGCACAAGAAGCAAATCAGACACTAGTTGGCATTGATTGGCAGCATTTATAATGGCTATCTGCTGAAGACTGGAACTTTATTAAGATTTTTGTAACTCATTAAGCTTTTCAAAGGAGGGATTAGGAAAAAAAGTTTGAGGAAAAAACCCCACAGATCCAGTCCTGTTATTTAATCTTTCTTTTACAATGTATTTCATAAAGATACCAATTAAGATTAATCAAGTAAACTTTCTATGTAAGCAAGTTTTATTAGTCATATAATTTGCACTGTGCTTCCTTCACAGAAATGTCTTGGGTTATAAACCTGGGCAAATGAACTTGAGCTTCTGATATAAAAAAAGAATGACTCTTTTTGGAAGTCTGACTATGATTTTTCTTATAAACTGCAAGAGAAAAAGACTGCTGAAACAGAAACTAGATAGAGCACAATTACAGATTGTGTTTTGCCCCTTGCTAAGTAATCTGAGCCGTTTTATTTATTATTCTACATTTTAATACTTAAGCTGTGTGTACATGCAATGGAATG
Organism: Athene noctua; assembly: GCF_965140245.1. NCBI lineage: Eukaryota > Metazoa > Chordata > Aves > Strigiformes > Strigidae > Athene > Athene noctua. The sequence continues at coordinate 102,564,598 of NC_134037.1, read as the reverse complement.
AAGTAAGGAAGCAAATAATGTAGCAAATGGATGTTTCTCTCTGCATCAGTGGATAATTCACTCTTTCACGGTGTATCTAAAATTATTTTGTCATTTGTACTCTTGCAGCTTTCTTGCTTCCAGTTGTTTTTTAACTAAAAAAAACCTGCTAACACTAGCTTTACAAGTAAAATAATTTAATTTTAAAGCTTTTTCCAGAGCATTGCGCTCCTTAGGATTACGTAGTTTGTAATTTGAATTTAGCTGGGAAACCCTTTCACTTTCAATATGTGATTGGTTATTGGTATTTAAGGGTTGACATTGTGCTTTAGAAAATATTTTAAGAAAATGACAATACATAAAATGTCATGAAAGCTAATTTTATGTTAATTTGCAGAAGCACAGAGGATGTTTTCTTCATTTTTATTAACAGTCAACTTTTAAGGTGCAAATCCCATCTCCTTTTTGTTGCAGACAAACTGAATGGTTTCCTCTGGCTTTGAAGGGTCACAATCACACTGCCCACATTTTTGCATCGATTCTTTGGGTTTTTTTCTGTTGTCCCATCAAGTATATTTACTTTTTGGCTTGATTGAAAGCTCTGTAAAGATGTTTGCATATAGTATATTTTATAAATATATTCTATAACTGCGCAGATTTGCACTTGATATGAGGGTGCCTGAAGGCAGTGAGTTTTCTAGTTGTATGTAATTAGACCACCAAGGTGTCTCTAAAAAGTGACATTATGCTTACTGATTTAAAATAAAATCCATTACCTTTATCTCTCCTATCTTCTGACAAATTAGCAAAATCTTAATTTACATAGTTCTGTTTCCTTAATAATCTGTGGTTCTTTTAGTTAACTCTTACTTTCTGACTACGTCTTCAGCCCAGATAAGCAATCCCTTTACTGTCTGCCATGTCTTCAGTTACACTTGGTCTGACTGAGTTATTTCTATTTTTACAGATTTAATGCTTCAGATAAATTTTGTATATTCATGGTGTACAGGACAATTTTTCAAACATTCAGTAACAGTATTGAGTGAAGATGTGAAGTATGAAATAAAGAAATTTGGCCAATGTTTATTTCCTTTTCTTAAAAACAGTACAGACTACTCTTGTCTCTACTAACTGTTGTAGAGCAAATAATTTATATATTGCTGTCACTTTTTACAAAGAGACATGCAGAAGCTGCAGGAAAAAATGACATTAATGCTTCATCTCTGCCTTCCCCTACTTAAGCTGGTTGATATATCAACAGTTTTCTGTGCATGGTACTTAAATATCACACTTTTTTGGTGATGTTACTATTCCTTTGCAGAGAGTCTTGCTGCTTAAGCTGCGTGCCACAGTTTCAGATAATGTGTAACTGCATTGAAGAACTTTTCCTGTAAGCATAATATTAAAAAGATAATTACACAGAAGTCTGTCAGTATCATCAAAGCAAAATATTGACAGCAAGAAGGATTTTTTCCCTCTGAGATCAAAGCCAGAGGCAGCAAGGTTGAAAATTATGGGGTGGGGGAAAAAAAAAAAAAGGGTTGGTGAAATTATGACCACAGATAATTGCAAAGTACACAGTTTATCTTTTTTTGTAATTCGGTCATTCCTTACTCAAGGCTTCTATTTTCTGATTTGTTTTGCATGTATTTATATAAATGTAGAAATATTTATATATAACATTGTTTAAGTATCAGGGAAATAATATCTGTAATAAATTGGCTATAACTTTAATATTTATGAATTATGTGTAAAATCTAGAATGTATCATGTGTTTGTGGGGAGAAAATACTCAGCAACAAAAAAACCACAAAATCCCCAGACCTGAAACCATCATAACAGAATACAAAACAAGGCTGAAAGCATTAAGCTAAATGACATTCAGTAAGTACTTTTAAAATGTTGCTGTTTAGAATTTTGCTGAGCTTGTTCCTTCAAGTGTGTCACCTTGTTAATCACAAGCTAACAAATACCTGGATGTGCAACATCTGCAATTCCCCGGCTGTAAATATAAGATGATTATATTATTAGTGTCACTTGCTTCAGTCAGCTAAACCTTTCTTGACCTCTACTAAAAAGTCTAATCGTCTTTTTAAAGGATTGTAAATTTCATTTTATAAAGGGATGAGGGTTGAGGTTCACATCAGTAATACTTTTTTTACTTTGTTCATACTTCAGGATAACACTTTGTACTCCCCCCAGTCTGCATTAGGAGGCTCTTTCTTACTCTGGTGGAAGCACATAACCAAGATAACGCCTGATGCCAGTGCTCCTCACAGCTGTCTTAACTACTCCATCTGTAATGTTATTGGGAATTTGTTGCCAGAGATGAAAGCTTGTGGATTGTCAGCCTTTTTACATCTTCAGCTCTCCCCTAGGTCTGTACAGCTTCCTTCTGTGTCCCTCAAACTAGACTTCATGGTGATGACCAAGCCAGTAAAATCCAGGCCTCTAGGCCTAGTGACTAGCTTTGGGAGCAACCTGGACTGAAGGGTTCAGTGTGTTGCTGCACCATACGGTTAATGTCTTTTATTGGGACGGTGGACATTTCACATGCAGCCGCACAGACCTTTTTGTTTGACATGAAGCCCTATCAGCTCTCATGCTCCAGTCTTAGCATGTTATTTTAAGTGCATTTTATTTTATGCTAAATAACTTGGTGTTTTGTTTAGAAGCTCCACCACTGTGATAATTTTCTTTATGACCTGAGTGTGTAGGGGAGAAGCTGAATGTTCAACTACTGTGCAAGTACCTTCAGCAGAAAATCACAGCTGTTTTCCTTTCTGGAAGATTAAGTTGCACAAGGGGAGTTGCATCTCAAATCTCTTCACATTAGAGTCCTGTTGTGATCAGCTGAGTATGCAATCTGCCTCCCTTCTGCCCTGGACTTTCTTTCTCTGTTCCTTTTTAGGAGCTGCCTTTGGCAAGTTGTGACTCTGTATTTCCATTCCACTCTTTAGATTATTGACATTATTATTGCCAATCCTGCATTTTAGTGGGAGTGGGATGGTGCTCTTCATACCTTAACTGGCATTAAATGAGAACTTTCTTAGGGAAGCATCCACTTCTCTACCATTAGCTGTTCAGTTCCTCAGCTCCTGATGGTGGGTGACCCAGAGTCCTACTTGACCCTGCATGAAGAAGGTTGGAGACTATAACACTGGATTCAGTTATTTTCAAGGCTTGCCTTCTGCTGGAGTGCTTCCAGCTGCTAAAGGAGTGACCCCAGCCGGGGAGCCTGCTAACCACACCTCTGCCTACATAGCTAATGTGTCACCATTTGACTGGCCACTTTTTCTGGGTAACTGGTTCAGGTTCTGTTGGTACTGCTTCAACATATCCTGAGGGACAGGAACACAGAAAGGTTTCTTACCAGTGATGGGAAGTCTTACAGACAAGTTTGTCTTTAGGGAAGTATCTGTCCTTACTATGAATTACTTATTTTTCCTCATGGGATTTGAATGTTTAGAAGAATGGCAAGGTGTAGAGTTGGCTACTTCTTTTGGGCTATGTTCAAGCAAAGGTAGGAAGAGTCCCACATTGCAAGCAAGTATTGCTGAGGCAAAAAAGTCTTCATCTTTTAGTGCCTGGTGAAAGTCTTGTGTGTGTGGATAGCACATCTTAATCTCCAGTTGCTGTCAACTTCTAGTTACCAGTAAGCAGCTTCACCTTGTTGAAGTGTCATTTGTTGGTTTGGGGAACTAGCAGTGGTTGATGTTACTATCAGCCTGGGATTACTATGTAGAATTGGCTGCTGGGACTGCAGCAGGCGTGCCCAGAAGGAGCTGGAGCCTCCCTGCCTCTCATTGCTGCCAGCAACCAGTGCCTGTGCAGTCTGGGGGTTTGCTGTTGTGGAAGTTTGAACTGTTGGCTAAGGGGCAGTGCAGAATTCCACATCAGGTGGGTGGTTGATAGAGGGTCTTGGCCAGTCAGTGCTTGCCCTCAGCCCAGGCTCTGGAAGTTCATCCACTGGAAAACCCTCTGAGGCCTTACAGAGTCCCGCAGAGCTACGCTCTTCAGACTGTTAGGCAGCTCTTTTCAGTAAAAGGGAGAAGGTTTTTTTTTTATTATCTATTTTATTCCAAGGCTAACAATGGTCGGGGGAAAGAGTGATTGCTGGTTCTGTTCTGGGAGAGTCAGCTCAGTGATGGCTAATTCAGGTGTGATGTTTGACGTAGCAACTGCACTGAGCTGGCTTTGTCAATAATTGGTTTTTTACTTTATATTAATCTACGTATTTTGTGAAATGTTACAGGCTGATACAAGAAGATAAGCTACATTAAAATAGTTTAGATGCTTACAAAGCAGGGCCCTGTGAATACCACATGTTGAATGTGTGTTGTACCCCTCTGATTGTGTAGGGGCGTGTTTGGACGCTGTTTAGTGCACCTTATCACCAGCTGGCCCTGAGAAGTAGGTGAGTATTTATGGTGGTAGATGGAAGCTTCATACTAAAACATCCTCTCAATTCAGCTTGAGACCCTATGGAAGGGTATGGTGACTTTATCTTACTTAACTTTTGAAGTTCACTGTATCCACCTGCACACTTAAAACCCACATGCACCAAGATTCATGTGTCCAAGTCATCTGGCCAGGACTATTGCTACAGAGGACAGGAGTAACAGCTGCTGAGTCCTCCCTGCATACCACATGGTTGGTGATGGCAGCTGGCTTTTGGAAAGATCTTTTATTCAATAATAACTGTGGTGCTGTGTTTTGCCTCAGTATCCTGCTTCACCTTTCATAAATCTTAAGTAAGGCTGCCCATTGTCTTTTCTTGGTTTGGAGTGCCTTGGCTAGAATATAATAATGTGAAGAGGAATGGCACACGCAACACACTGTAATCTCATTTTCTCCCTCTCGTTACTGAAGTGCAGGTCTGCTTCTGAGAAGTCAACTGTACTGTGGCCATTTGGAGCTGAGGCTTCCTGGGCTGGGTGTAAACAACATGTTTCTTAGCATCTACCCACTTTATTGCTGTCAGTCACATGTTTATCTATACATGCTGCTCTTTAAAGTCTTGCTCGATTATTTCTTCTGCTGTTTCATACATGTACATTTCTATTCATACTTCATTTGCAGCAGTTTTAGCCTTTCTTCTACACATTTTTGTACCAAATATATAAACTGCTTTGCATGTTCTTATCTTGAGGCTGTTACATATTCAGCCTCTATTTTTTTCCCTGCTCTTCTGCCCCCTTTCTTCCTCTCCTGGCTTGCAAACATTAGATGGCCCAAATCTTACATGTTTGTGTCTTGATGGAGGGATTTGTCAAACATTCTTCTCTTGGAGGAAAAAATAAGCGAGAGAGTATGAGGAGTTTCGCAGTGCACCAGGTGTAGGAGCTAAGAAATGGCAAGTACTGATCTTCGTCTCCATGACAGCAATGATTAAATGTTACTTTTTTATCAGTTTGTGAATATATATTTTCACAGTCTCTTTCCAGACAGCGTGAGCTCGGAGGTGGTAAGTTTTCCAGCTTGTCCTTTGCGTAGGATCCTGGAAGGAAAGCCAGGCTGGCTAGTCAGCCCGGGGCAGGGTGGGACAGCTGAGCTCAGGTTAGCGATGGCATCTGTGCAGACCACTGTGGGGTGTATTAGTGACTTACAAAACCAAGATGCTGATTTGAAATCAACCATGTATGTGAGGAATAATGTGTAAAATGTATTTCTGTACTTGCAGTACTGTAAACATGGAGGATGCTAAAACCTTCTAATAAATCAGATAAAAGGTTGTATAAAAATAACAAAGGCAAGGAGATCAGCAATATGTTCTCTGATGTAACCCACTAGTGTCCTCTAACCAGAGAAACTGGCATTAGAGAGGTAATGTTTGCCTCCCATAAAGACAGCTCCAAGGAGCCTGTGTTTTCCTGCAGTGATTGTATCGGAGTCTTTTGGAATGAATAATTCAGCACAAAGTACACTAGAAGATGAAAAAAAATCTGCAGTAATTGTTGGGCATCTGTTTAATGCTGTTGAACTAGTCAGGCATCTCCTCTGTGTATTATACATCTTCTCATGTCAAGCTCTAGTAATTCATAAAGTGTTTTAGTAGCTGAAAACTGGCATGAACTCTGAAACAGAAGTAATTTATATTCTTTTTTTCTGTGTACTACTTTTACAATGTAGGCTTTAAGCTCTCTATCTCTACTGTCAGCTTGAATAGGATGGAGCTGAAAATAAGGAATTTTGAGTGGGATTTTTAACTGAGAGGTAAATGCTGTGTGATAGCAACATATGTGGCACTTGGGGCATGCAGAAGGACACTTCACCTGGGAGGCTAGGGGGTAACAACTGTTAATATCAACATGTGAGACATTTAAGTAAAATATTTCAGTGTGGGTAGCATTTCAAATGGATGGGCAGATGTGGAGTAAAAGTTACACAGGTGTTGTTGAAAGACGTCACGTCCATCTAGGACAACAAACCCAAGAAACCAGCATGGTTGTTTCACTGCACTGGAGTATAACATGGGCTCGGGCTGGGAAGCTCTACTCCAGGCATAGCTGTTGAGGTGTGCAGGCTTTCCCAGCTATGATTGCAGTGACAGGAAGATGGGGTTGTTTCCTGCTCTCAGATCTTCAGGATCCACTTGTAAATCTTCACCAGTGACAGAGACCTAGTTGAGAAATATTTGAGGAGGGCATGTGGCACTGGGAATGAGTACCCACATAAGCAGCACTCTGGTTGAGTGCCAGCTTGCAAAGAGGGAGGGGACAGAAAGTCATTTTGTTCCACTGAAGTTGGGGACATGCTGTGGTATAATTATCTGAAATCGAGACATACCATTGTGAGTGTCTTCCTGAACAAAATGCTTCCTGAAATGAATTTAACCCTTTTTTAACATTACCAAATCTCAAGAATAATCTGAAGTACTCTACAATTTAAAAAAAACCTTGGCAAGTAGAGATTAAATTTAAATTTTAGGTTCTAATTACATTTAAAATTCTGGGGTAAAACAAGAAATGCTGTCATAATTTACTTAAAATATGCCTACAACGACATTACAGAATCAATGTTACTTCTACTCTTGATTAATATATATAATTAATGAAAGATTCATTCATAGGAATTTGTGAATTCACCTTGTCCTTGTTTGTATTTTCTGCCCGTATTTCCTTCATCTTTAACCTTAGTCTTTGTGTCAGAGAAATGAGTTTATATGTGTAAATGGGAAAACTCACACGCATTTGGAAAAGCATTTGTCTAAGGCAGAGCTGTGCTACCCTCTGAACAGGTTACGTGGGTAGCTGAGAAGGCAAAAAGCAATTCTGAAAAAGGAAACTTTGCATTGGGGGACTATGTGTGTGTTGGAACAGATGGATCTCCTTCCCGCTTGCATCTACTGACATTGCTGCCTGGCTGGAGAGGGGGCTCGGTGTGTCTCTGGCTGGGAGGGATGGCGATTTTTTGACACTGCTCTTAAATTCTGTATTGTCACATATTTCCAAGTGTCTGGGGAATTGTGTGTCTCAGACTTACTGCTTTGGTCTCCTCCTTTCATCACTCCTCTAGCTGCAGTTATAGCTTACCATGTTTCTCATGCCCAAGTCTCCCCATTTCTGATTTGTGCTGCTTGACCCGGTTTTGCCTGGGAACATGATGTAAAATGTGTGGAGGCGCGGTTGCCTAGTGAAGTGGTGTGCCTTCAATCAGACAACAGGCTGCAGACCTGCCCTTTGGTCCTTGTTTTGCTGAGTTTGCCTAGTACATCTGATTGCTGCAACTACCCTTCGCTCTGGAGAAATAGGCTTTGAGAACAAACTAGAAATGCACCTCATAATGAACTTAATAGTTGACTCATGTTTATGGACTATCCTTCTTTTTAGTAGAAACAGGTTAATCAGGCAAGATTGTTCTTTGTGTGTTGCTTTGGAAGGGGCTGATGGGATGGAAGGTGGGAGCCCTGCTCAGCTCTTCCTCTGCACTGTGAGTGAGGGGGAAACTGCAAAACGAGGGTGCATTCCACAGGGAAGGTGCTGCAGAGGTTGTGCATGTGATGGAGAGCCCACAAAGCTGAGCTCCAGGCCAGGGTTTCTTCCAGCTTTCCCACCTCACAAATGTGTGTTGGATTAAAATTCAGAAAGGCCTGTGAAGTGACATGGGACCTTCAAATGCAGGTGCTTTGAGAGAGATATTTTACTACTTTGGTGTTTCAGTCAGTCACTGAACATTGTAAGTATGATATAATTTAAAAAACAACCAAGTTTCATACACGAATTACTTCAGGTTTGAGATAGCTGCATTGCTGTTACCAGAAATAAATACGCCTAAGCCTTTGTCTCCCTGCAGGGGGCTGTTGTCACATGGCACCATTCTATTTTTCTGGCTTTATCTCTTAATTAACTAATCTCTAATAATGCTTGCTTTTTTTAAAAAATTTTTTTTTTTTAAATAAGCATTTGTGATCTGTCCCCGTTTTACCTTGATTAAGGTAAGAGCAATGGGATTTTTTTACAAAACAAGTCAGGTGGAAGTAGTTAACTGTTTTGCTGGGATTCCTTTTCTTTATATCAGCCTTGAAAAATCTTCCCTGGCCGTTAGCTAGGAACTGTTCAGTGCTTACAAGCTCGATATAGCATTCCCATGCTCTTTGCTAAGCTGCACGGATGCATTTGTCTGGTATTATAAAATGTCCCAGCTCATGTAATGCATAGAGGCTAATCTTATCAATTGTATTAAGGTTACTTAGGAATTAATAGCTTTAAGGAAGCTGTTTATATTTTCTCCTTTAAAGCACTTTATTGTGTTCTGTGTACCTTCAGATAAATGTCACCAGTAAAATAGTGCACTTCTCATCCTTTAAAAAAAAAAAAAATTCTTAAAAGGTGACGCTTCAAGGCCTTGGTCTGGCTTTCAGATCTGGGTACTTGGATTTAAGCCGGTAATCCATATGAAGGTACCTAAAAAGAAGTGGCCTGGTTTGTATGAAAGCTCACATCCTCCTGAAGTTTGTTAGTTTGAAAATCAGGGCATGGCTCTGGAAGTTGTTGGATTGCTGCAAGCAGATTTGACTACACAAGCTTTAGACTTAAATTTAAAATAACAACAATGCTTTATTTTGAATGTGTGTTGCAAGTTAGATTTAAATGGGGGGAAAAATGAGGTTATAAACCCAGTTTAGCTGATTGACAAAGGTCGTGAGGATAACGGTGGTTTCACTTGTTGAGTATGTCTAGAAATTAAGGCCTGTGAAGATGTTTTAATTCCTATGTACCACAAGACGATACTACTAAAACGTTCCAGCAGATTCTGTTTCTAGTAAGAGGCAAGTGATTTAAGGGTCTGCTTGCTCATCCTGAGCTTAGCTGGGCATATGAGAAGAGGAAGGTTTGCTGTCTCTCAGAGCATTATATAGAGTGGGGGAAGAGCCCCACCTGAAACACATAAAGCGGGTCCAAAAAAATGAATTCAGAAGTGAAGTCAGCAGTAACGCAAATCAAAGAAATCTGTATTAAATTGTATATATTTAAACATTTTCTTTAAAGAGTTCTTTACTTGCAATAGAATTTTTAATACCTAAATTTACATTTGCAGGCAGCAGAGATAGCTTTATCTAGAACAGCATTTATGAAGTCACAAGAAAGTGTATGTAAGATTGGATGAATGGTATATTACAGATAATATTTTACAAAGCAGTCATATTACAATCTTGTAGTAATTATGAGATGTTACAAAGATTTTCATTAACCAGGAGGCTTTATTTTAGACAGTATTAGCATATACACTACTTGTTCTTATGTTTATGAAGCCCTGATTCCAGTACTATTCTTCATAAACCTGTCTCAGATGGTGTCTCTACCTGCCTAATACCATGAGACTCTTGCTCTGGGAACTCGTTTCTCCAATGTGGCGTTGAAAGAGTAATTTGACAATTTGTTATGTCTCTCTAGCAATAGACTGGGGAAAAAAAAAAAAATAGAGGCCACAAATAATTGGAGAGTCATCTCTAAATCAATGGCCTAAACCAGATTTCTAGGGCAGCAATAAATCTAGATCTCTTTGAAAAATCAGATGTCATCACGTAACTGGTATAAATCACAGCACACTGAAGCCTCACAAGGAAAAACTGTAATTAATCCTTGTAATGCAGCTCCTATCCATATGTGACTCCTCTGAAAAGCTCTTCTCTGATATATGTGGCCACATCATGCTCCATCCACAATCCTGTTCTCTAATGGACCAACTGAGAGGAGCAGCCAGTTGTAGCAATCTCTTACTGAGAAGAAAGGAGTTGGTTCGGTTTGTACAGTTCTGCCATGCAGAGTATCCCTCAGTAAAGCAATAGATGATAGGCTGTGGTGAGTAGCAAGTTGGCTTTTATGTTAGTGCCCTTGTTCTAGTCAGTCTTGTGCACAAAAGAAGAGGGTTGACCTCTTAATTAATTACTGTAACTGAAGTTAAAAGCTTTGACCAGCTTTGAAAAAGTGAAAGGTTGCCACAAATACCTGTCAAAATCAAACCTTAGGGGCAGATGGCCTGAAACAGCCTGGCCATTGAGATGCAGACTATGGCTTGATGTATGGACATGTTCCTACCTCTCCTGCTGTCAACCGGTCTGTCCATCCTAGAAGGAGTTTGAACAAAAGCTGGAGGAGCTGAGTGCTGCTGGGGCAAGTGCACAAGTGATGAAGAATGAAAACTAACGCGCTGCGCTATGATTAGGCAGCTGCAGACATGGCTTCGTTTGAAGACTGGAAGGTGGAAGGGACCTGCTGAGAAAACTCTCCCAGCTACACTGCAGAGTAGAGCTTTTGCCCAGCCGGGGTGGTAAAAAAAAAAAAAAAAAAAAAAAAAAGAGTGGTGCCTGGCTTGTAGCTGAGGGACTGAGATGTCTGCAATTGTTTTTGCAGGAGGTTGGGGCTTGCTCCCAAGTTTATTGCCCTTTAGCTGAAATTATCTAGCAGCTGCATGATGCTCTGTTTCCTTACTAGAGGCCACACACCACAGCAAACTCTTTCCATGACTTATTCCAACTTTGTATATGAGGAAGGGTCCCCCAGCTATGACAATATGTTTGGAGAAATGCAGCATATGCAAAATTTGCCTTCCCTTTGACTTAAAAGGTATAATGAAGGGTACCCTATCACTGATAATGAAAAATAAAGCTTGTAAAATTTGCACACCGGGGGCTGATTTAAACTTTCTTTTCCCTGGCCTCAAAGTTCGAGGCTTGATGTACTTGCAGATGAATGGTATCCATTTGCTAGGATGCTGGAAAATATTTAAAGTGTTAGTTCTAAGTAGCCTTTTTTTTTTTTTTTTTTTCTTGTTTTAAAAATAATTGGGCATGAATATTGTGGAGCAAGCTATGAGATTACATACTTTTTTAAATGTTCAGAATAACTGTAGCTGCCACATGCTCATAGCATCGATTCCACCTACTACAAGTGGAATTTTCTAAGCTTCTGCTTGTTTAAATACAAGGTGAAGCATAAGTCTACAACATACTAATTCAAGATATACAGGCTGAAAAAAAACCCTGAGAAACAAAACCCATAAATCTTACCTTAATGTTGTTTTCATGATACTTGTGCTGTTTCATTAAATTACATTTTTTGCTTAGTACATAAATTCTCAGCATAAGTTTACATTTTGTTCTATGTACATCTTAAGAGTAGAGCAGAAAATACCATTGCTTAACACGTTAACAAAAATGACATTATATGAGAGGTTTGTCAAAATAACTGTATACTAAGTTATATACAATTCTGGAAATACTTCTTCCTTTGAGTTCTAAGATGTTACTCCCCAGAAAACCAATCTGTTTGCCTTCTAAAGTTGAAGTACATAAAGCATGCTGATAAAGCAACGTGAGCAAAAAATATTAACTTTTCAAATTTCACTTTTAATTTCAAAATAAGATGGAATGGCTCACTGTGTGATGCCAGCAATTTTATTTTATTTTTTTAAACTAACTGTCCCTGATAAGGGTACACATGAATATTGCAAGTCCTAGAGGGGTCATTTCCCCAAGAAGATATTAATATGGTGTACTGACATTGTGGATAAATGTATTATCCCAAGGTGCACTATGTTGTATACTCCCATACACAAAAAAAAAAAAAAGCATAGATATGTGTGTTCTGATGGTTGATACATAGCTTTTAAAACAGATATTCACAATTCTCAGTTTTTTTAAATTCCTCTCTGATAAAAAGTCCACACCAATTAGAAGCTCAACTGACCGTTGTGACAGCTGGCGTCTTCCCAGCTTCCCCTCCTTCGGCCCCTTCGGCGTCTGCTTCCACCTGATTGAACTTACCAATCTTTTTCAAATTCTCCAGCGCATACTTCAAAGTGTCCTTCAGGCTGTTCTCCAGGATCCACCCTTCGCTTTCGCATTCAGGGTCTTCGGGATTTGGAATGCTTTCCAGAGAGGTGTGCAGAAGACGCAAGCCAACTGTCACGGACATCTGTGCCATGCAATGGAAAAGACAGAGTGGCAGGCAAACCTTTATACCTTTGTCTGCATCTTCATTGTCCTCTGTTATCAGCAGCCTGGGCTGGTGATGTGAATAAAATGCCAAAGGCACCAAACAGATACAGCTTAAGGGCTGTGAGAATCCTCCACAGGAGAGGAGATCCTGAGCAGCCTTCCCGCTTTGAGGTGGCCAGGAGAGGTGAGGGGGAGCTGGTGGGAGGAAAATGTCCCTTCACGAGTAGGGAAGGAGAGGGTGGAGGTCTGAAATCAGTGAGCACCACAGGAAGCGTGACAGTTGATAAGCAATGAGTGGACGCATCAACTGATGAAGGATGCACGTGATGAAGGAAGCACAGCAGCTTTGTGTGGCCATGTGCACAAGGTGCCTTTCCATGTACCCCATCACAGGGGCGGCACCTTCTGGGAGATTTTAATGAAACTTTTTCTCCTGTGCACTAGATGTCCATAAAGCTGTATGTGCCACAACATCCTCTGCCACCACTCAGTTTTAACTCTAAATATTTTTGCTTTACATTGACCTTAATATGTTTCACAAGTATATTAATCTGATCAAGGAAATATTCATGAGTGTGCGGAACTGAGCCATATTAGGATTTAAGCCATCAGCTTGTCTATTTCAACTTTTGGTTTTGTTTTTATATAGATATGTGCAAATAGGGAAATCAAGGCAGCAGGTGATCTGTATCTCCTACTGGTTCCATCTAAAACAAATTTCTATTTCTGTCAGGCCCAGCAACCCTCAATTAGACTTTTTCTACTGCATTACGCTGATGTAACACCCCAAATGTGCCTCCATAGAGAAATAATGGTTTTAGCTAGTCTCCTGCTTTCTAACACCATGCAGAACAATCTGAGTTCCACCATTGTGGTGTTTATGAAGGAAAGTGATTCATCTGTGAAGTAGAGAAAGAAAGAAAAGACAATGCCAAAAAGAGACAGCTTGATGAGGTGGTAGAGCAGGTGGTCAGGATGGGGCAGCAGTGAGACTAGTTTGGCCTTTCATGTGCTAGGTAAAGCTAAGATTGAGACCACTTATTGTTGTTAGCAACCTCATAGGATTTGTTCTGTAAGGGAAGTAAAATACCTCTGTTATCCTACCCAAATTGCCAAGGAAGTGGTTACCTTTGGTGTTCCTGAACCCTAATGGCTAAAGAGGTCAGCATCCCTGTGTGTTGCTTATCCCGTGGCACAGCTGAGGCCCATGGAGAGCTGCCCTGGACCTGCAAGGTGCTGCTCTCTGTTGAGGTTTTTGAACTGGAGATGGAGGAAGCTTGTAAACTGTCATGTAGGATTACGGCGTTGTGTAGCTGGGCAGATCTGAAGTTAGGATTCAGCCACATAGCATGGCTGATGGAAAAATTCACATCTGGCTTTTGGACTCATGGAACTGCTCAAGCATGTGCTGCTGTGGACCATTCATTAGTCTGTCTACTGTGGTCATCCTGCCTGTGTATGATCAGTGTCTCCAAACTCTTGGAAGACTAAAGCTACCATTGGTTAGTCCCAGAATTTTCAGATGTTCATGTTTCTCTGTCTTCACTCAAGACCAGAAAGGGAAAAACATTGGTCAAACAAGCAAGTTTGATCAAATACTTCCATATTCAAAGAATATCCATACCCATATTCTGTTTAACTTGCAACACCTTGGTCCTTAAAGAATTTTACTATTTGGTAAATTATTCTATCTTCCTATATGATAGCATAGAGCCTTGGGCCATCAGTTTTGGTGAAGTCCTGCACCAGGAAAGGAACAACCCCATGCACCATTATATGCTGGGGGTGACTGGCTGAAAGCAGCTTGGCAGTAAAGGGCATTAGGGTCCTCGTGGACACTAAGTTGAACACGAGCCAGCTTGTGGCAAAGGTGGTGAATGGTATCCATGAGCACAAATTGAAATGCAGGAACTTCTGTTTGAACATCAGGAAACACTTTTTCACTGTGAGGCTGACTGAGCACTGGCACATGTTGCCCAGAAAAGTGTTGGAGTCTCCATCCTTGGAGATATTCAAAAGCTGTCTTAGATGTGGTCCTGGGAAACCAGCTCCAAGTGGCCCTGCTTGAGCAGGTTGTTGTGGACAAGATGGCCTCCAGACTCCCTCCCAACCTCAACCAGTTTCTGACTTTGAGTTGTAGACTTGTGCTTAATCACAACCTAGCAGAGAAGGCTTGGGTATCAAGGTCTCACAGCTAGCCCAGTCTCGCTGATTGATGATGTCCCCTAGCCAATAGACAAACTGTTATGAAAACCCTTGTCATTTTATAGCGACTTTAAAGTGGCAGGAAAAACAAGGCTGCAGTGTTTCTCCAGGGCTGGGTATGGGCAGGTGGGGCTGGTGCATCCTTCTGCACCACAGCATGCTCAGCCCCTCGATCTATGCCAGCAGAGCAAACTGTCCTTCTGGACAGTCCCTGCTGCCTATGGGCTGGTTTTGAAGATTATCAGGAGTTCACTCCTAGTATTCAGTGCATCGGAGTTTACTCTCCAGCACATGATGTGCAATGCACTTCCTGCTCATGTTTGATCGCTCTCCTGGGTTCCTACCTCCTGGAGCTCAGTGCTGGGCTCCCTCAGTGGCACCACACGAGATGAATCTCAGGGTATCAGCCATTGCCGTGCCTGTGACCTATCAAGAGCCATGTGTTTATACAGGTGAAGGACCTGGAGCATCTCAGGAACCAGCTACTGCTCTCCCTTCCTTTTGAAATGCTTTATTCAGGTCAACCTCGAACCCCCCATTTCCTCTTTGCTGGTTGAGGCAGGTCAAGAAGACAGCTCTGCTTGCTCTCCTTGGCCTTCTGCAGAGAAGCCCATATGTTTGCTAGGGTTTAGTCTGAGGCAGCTGAGCTAGAGCAGGGCGTGATGTTTTTTCACCCTCATGACTGGTTGTCATTCATGGGAAGCCTATAGCTTTTGCTAGTAAAAGCAGTATGTGGATAATGATACATTTCCAGAAAATATGACATGCTACTTTTTTTTTCAAATAGAAGTTTTGATATGTCAGAATAGGTTCATTTTTCCTTGCACCTAATACAGAAACACTAAACCTAAACGTCCTTCCCTGAGGTCCCTACAACCATTTAGCACATTACGTTTTTCTACAGCTCAAGGTAACAACAGCAATTAGCATTTTCCTCCATGCTCTGTCCCCCTTCCCACACCTCAGTAATACCCACCCAGCTGGAAGAGTCCTCTGTCAGCCCCCAAGAAGGGTTTTGCTAGGGAGACGCTGTGGCCGAGTTCACAGTGGCTCCAGGTGCAAAGCAAACCAGGACACTCCTTTGCTTTTGTACTTTTCTGTAATTTCTCATCAAGCTAGTCAAAGGGAAGATGAGAAGCACAGAGCCAGCATGTTAACTGACTGCTGGGTCCCACCCTGGTCAGACTGACATCTTACCTTGGCCAGGAGTTGGGACTTCTGCTATTCTCCTACTCAGTATAAAATTGTTTCCTACCTGACTGTAATTTAAAGAAAGTAGTTATATTTCAAGGGGGACTAAATTATTGTCCGCTTCCTGCTTTGCCTTAAAAGCAGAGAGAGTCTGAGACTCAAATCTGGACCCTTTATGATAGAATATCAGGCAAGTCATAAATATGCAGGAGGGCCAATTATTATAACCCAGGACTGTGATATTTCCTTAAAGCTCTGCCCCAAGAGTCTTCTGATTGCCTGAAAAAAATCTCACCTTATATTTTGAGAAAGATGAAGAAAAAAGAGAAGATTGTATTTCTCATTACATCACAAATCGGAAAAAGTACCTGGGTGTACTTTGAAGAGTTAGAAGTAAAATACTGCATTTCTATAGCTGCTATTAATGTTAGCGTATTACTGTCATTAATCTCCTGCAAGTCAGCAGAGGTGTTACAGGTTCCTAGATGATTTGTTGCAGCTGGCATTAGTATCTCTGCACATTTTTCCTCCGACTTTCTGAATTTCCTTCTGATTTTCGTATACAGCTGAAATTACCATCTCTTCAAAAACTCTTTATTTGAATCTGGGCTGAGACATGAGCTTCTCTTTCTTTTCTTACCAGAATAACAGTGCTATGGGGAGGTAGTACATTTCTCAGCCCTGCAGAGTGGTTATTTTTAAAATAACACACATGAAATAACTTTAGGTTTTTTTTTTTTCGGTTCACAGATTACTTGGGTAGCTGTTTATTTTCTAAAAAGCATCTTCTTTCCTGGAAGGGTGTAGGTCAGTGCTTGTATCAAAATATAATGCATCTTTTAAAATTTGCATTTATCTAAATTTTTGAAAAGCCAGCCAAATCATTTAAAATAGGCAATGCCATTTGCAGCAGCCATTTCAAGGGTTAGAAAGGGTCACACAGGGAGCTTCACCCTCCTCGTTTCCCATTCGGTCCTGCCCTACCTCTGCATCCAGCACCTCATGTGCCAGCCTTTGTGCCACTGCCAGCCCATGCTCCCTGCTTATTAGTATTGATTAAACACCCCTGCTTGAAAACTGGCCATCTCCCAGAGGCAGAAGGACATGTTTTGCTCACATTGAATGAATAGTATTTTAGCAGCAAAGCTAAAATGCTATGATGGACTGTGGTCTCCACAAACATCTGCACTGGGCAGTATCGGCACCTGTTTGCATATGCATGGTCATTTTGGGAAGCAGAATAAAATAAATCTATCTGCTTCACCTAAGCCACTTCTTGTGACCTTAAAACATTGGTGGAGCTGATGATGGACCTTAAACCAAATGTTGCTCTGAAGCTGGACACTGCATGGCTCTAGGTCTTACTCTCATCAGCACATAAATCCCTTAATTGCACTTTCTGTCCCACAAATTACTGCCACCTCTTTCCAATACACCGCTGTGTGTACTTTTCATTCTCCACTAATGGTGACACACGTGAAATTAATGCATCTGGACAGCTGAGCCCTCACATGCTCTTCTCTTCCCAGCACCCCGCATTTGGCAGAAAATCAGTCCCTTTTTC
Organism: Athene noctua; assembly: GCF_965140245.1. Lineage (NCBI taxonomy): Eukaryota > Metazoa > Chordata > Aves > Strigiformes > Strigidae > Athene > Athene noctua. Next base: position 102,547,217 of record NC_134037.1, on the reverse strand, counting down.
CCTCTTGCTGTGGGATACTTGAGGCTCTGGCCCCTTGCTCTGAAGGGGGAGACTGTAACCTAACACCCACCCCATGCTTCCCAGCTGTGTCTCCAGCCTGGGACCTTTCAGGCCTTACACAGATGTTCACTATTAGATGTTTTCTCAGCCAAAGAATGGTGGCAGATGATTTATTTTAAACAGATCTGATCTTTAACTTGAAAGTCCATGCTGAAAAATGCTCTGCTCCTCTAGAGCTGGCGTTTCAACAAAGCATGGCTGAAGGGACAGGGTTACCTCAAAAAGCCAGACGAGAAGGACAACGGCGCCCATGGAGGTCATCATGCTGCTATAGTAGTGCAGGAGGGCTTCCCGGCAGCCGCGGCGCCAGAGGTTGAGCTCCTCCGTTTGGTAGTCGTAGCTGTAGTGAGCTGAGTTGTTGGTGACCTGGTACTGGATGCAGGGTCTTGGGGAGCTGGGGTTGCAACAGCTGAAAGGGACACCATCCACCAAGTACCTTCCGTCCACGTTGCTTTTGATCCGACTATGGGCAAGGAAAGAAGGAAGTGTGAATACACACACGCACATATAAAAATATACTGAAGCAATTTTGCACAAGAAAGGAAAGCAAAGTCAACGCGGATTTTCCACCACACCTCCTGGCCATTTCTCTGTGTCCCCTGTTCATATAGTGGCATTTGTCCCAGGTGTTTTTATTTGAAATCTTTTTCCATGTCAAGGCTACACTGAGTCTATAATTAACTCTTCATGATGGAAATGCACCCTCTTGGGTCACTTCTTCAAATAAATTAATTTTTTAAAAAACTAAATGGCAGAGAGAAATTTCAGGAGGGGTAGCCAGAAAAGAGTGATCACAGCATAGTTAGGGTGGAAGGGAGGTGTTGGAGGTGACCTGAGCTTGGAAAAGGACCCACAACGGTCTTAGGACCCACCGTATCCATCTAGACCATTGATACATCAAACCCAACAGATTCTTTTTGATGATAATAGCTCCAGGAAGAGATTATGCATTTATTCTTGGATTGGGAATGTAGCCAGTGTTTAAAACATGAAATGTGCTTCAGCAATGGGATGTTGAATAATGTCTGAATTTCTGAAGCTCCCAAACTATTGTTCATTTGAGATTGTGGCTGTTCTCCATAAACAGCCATTTAGTGTGGTGCCTTATGAGATGTTTAGATGAGAGATATTTAGAAGGGAAATATTTCCACTGACACTGCAAAAAAAGACTGTAATAAGAGGACTGCAATTCTGATAGATGCCATTTTGCTTAGAAAATGACAGAATGGAGAGCTCCAGTGGTCTAGAAAGGTGAAAAAAATCTGAGAGTCGCTTGTAGCTTTCTATATTGATATTTTAAAGTTGTGTCATAGAGAGAGAGGTGATTGCAACAGCCTGGTGAAGTAAAATTCCACTTTGCAGTCATGACCTAAATATATCTAAACGTAAAGTTGAGATTTTATCTCTAGATGTAGAGTGTGCTCTGAGTCGGGTCTAATTCCTATTGATGTGTAAATGCTCCACCAGTTTCAGAGAGGCTGGATCGGGCCTTCACTCTACAAAAAATATAAAAATCGCATTGCAGGGGACAGACTCCCACCTTCCCTGGAATTAAGGCGAACTTTGCTATTGACTTCAAAGGGGCCCAAATATCCCACCGGGAATGTGAGCAGAGATTGTGCACCACCGTGTAGTTCAAACCTTGAATTCACTCATTAACGTCCATTTGTGGATTTTTAATGCCCTATTTCCTGCCTCAGTTGTACAAAGAAATTGCCCTGAGTCTCAGCCCCAGACAAGACATCATTTATTAAGGACAACATAACCTTGTTTTCCCTCTGTGCTTTGCCCTTCCACTGCTGCTGGATTAAGTTACAGCTCTCAAATCTCCATATAATGCTGGCAAGGTGAACCTATTATGTTTTCAAGTAGTTATTTATACCCATGGGCATACCTTCATAATGCAAATACTCCCTTATTAAATAGCGAATATATTTGTCATAACCCTGCAGTGCAATAGGTTAAGCTTGTAACAGTTTTCACTATAAAGTCCTAGTTCAAAATTGCAAAAACCACCAGATCACCCAACAAGTAAAAACAATATGTGGAGAGAGACACAAGTGAAATACCATTTACACAGCCAAGCAGGGATCCCAAGAGATACACAAAGCTTTTTGCAAAATTACTTCAGACATTTTTAACATAGGCAGTATATTTAAAAGGCAGATTGCTTCCAGTTTACAAGACCTTTTGTGCAACCACACAGTATGAACGTTAACGAGTGATGTTCCCAAAGAACTCTGAGTAATTATATCTTCCCCTGGTACTTAATTTTTTAAAAGGTTGTAGATATTTATGCTCAATGCTAATTTTTTTAATTTCAAAAGTTCATTTGTTCTCATGTTTATTTTTTACTTGCGCTTCCTGCACCTAACCTGATTTTGGGATTACTGCTTCTTTGGGCACTGACATCAGAGACATTAAGGTGTTTCTGGTCAACAATCTGCTCTGCTTTGTAGAGTTGGAATCAGTACTGTTCTCATGTGAGGTTTAAAAACATTAGGTACAAGTATATATGAACATGTTTTTATACAGGAGAGGATTTAAAATGCATTTGGCTACAAGGGACACTATGTGAAGCTAGGAACGTCAATAGGTGTTGATGCTCAATATTGTCAGAGCACTGAAGCAATCCATTGAGGGAATATAAAAATACAATTCTAAATCTTAAGGGTTTGAAACACTAACTAACACATAACTAACATGAGTTATTAGTAAAACATTACTATTTCTATTTGTTTCCGTTAGACTAATTAATTGCCAGTATCTAAAGTGGAGTTTTAAAACTGGTATGAACAGTATATATCCAAGCAAGTCTTTTTTAGGAACTTAATAACTTGCATTGAAATCTGCTTTAGGAATAGTGATGTCCTGATACTTACCTGTTAATTTTGGGAATAGGCATGTGTGGCTCAACATAATGGGTTTATAAGGAGGTAAAAGACAGTAAAAAATATTATTTTAAGTCTGTTTACGTTGCACTGAGTGAGAATTGTACTTTGGTGCTTTAGGTTTTATGTTCTGGATAACAATAATTTGTCAGGGGAGGAAGCAATCTAGCCGATCATTTGGGATGCTTACTAATCAAGAGTAGAGAAAAAAAACATCTTATACAAAACCCTCTCCAGTCGGTGCCTGTTGTGATGTACATTTCTTTAGTATAATACCAATCGAAATAATGATACTACACGATACAAACCCCACTAAGTCACTTACTCTTTCACTTCCTTGGAGCTGAAGTCCAGATATCTGTTGCTGATCCATTGAATTTCGAACCAATCTTTGAAGCCATTGTTCCCACAGCATTTGAACTCAATTTGGAGCATGTCAATGGTCTTCTTCATGAAGCATCTTCCGGGGGTGTCTGTGTCCCGGTAGAACTTCATGCTGTTCTTGAGCCCTTGAGCCAGTGTGCTCTCCAGATTGCCCCGCATGAGAAAGCAAATCAGAGCAACGAAGAAAATGAGAATGTTAAAGAGGAAACACAGTGCCAGGTAAGGTTTCAGCAAAGGCTTCCACTTGGCAAATTTAGCGGGATCCAGAGAATCATAACAAATTTTGCCAGCAAAACCATTGAAGGCGCAGGATAATATACCCATCAATATCAAAGAATTGGGCACAAAGTGGCTTTCAGAATTGTCCATCACTTCGCTTCGCTTCCGGAGTTCAACTTTGAGGAACAAACCCATGCTAAAAACAAGGATTCCAGCAAACACTGAAAGCCAGTTCATGAGCCATAGTCCCTGTGCTAGTTTTACTCGTTTCTTCTGACTGAATTTGATTTTCAGCAGTGCCATCTTCGTAATGTGAGATGCCGGAAGATTTTGCAGCCTCTACCCCTCTTCTCGGTGCAAGTGACTTGAGGAAAAACCATTCAGGCGTTGGCAGAGACCCCGAACGGCACGGCTGAAAGCAAGCCACTGCACGGTCCTTCCATCTTGAGCTTCCCCAGTTAGTATTCAAGCAAGTAAAATATTCAAATATCCCAATTAACAATTTCACATTAATGAGAATAATGGGCAATTAGCATCTACAACTATTTCTGGTGGTTCTTTCCAAGCAAAGGAGAAACAGACTCAAGGTTTCGAATGGTTTGATCTGGATCTGCATGACGTCATTCTAATACCTTTAATCATTTGATCCAATTTGAAGAAATGTCTGTCAAGAGATGAGTGGAAATAATCCCTCATTTTACTGTTTAGTAGATTTGTGCTTTCTTGCGATAGGCTGCCGGGCAGAATATGAAATCCCAGAGAGATAAAAAGATATTTGTTGCCAGAAGAATATGGCTCCTTTGAGGAAAAAGGAAGAGGGCTCCAAGATTAAAAAAGGCTGCTTGAATACTGAAATATACTTCCCCCTACAAGACCCTGATTTATTCATATGTACAGCCAAACCCACCTTTCTAGTCATTATCCTTCTGTGTTGACCTGGGATGCCATTCTGTGGCTTATGTGTTCTGGAAGCAGATAAGTGTGTGGTTTACAGTGACCTAAAAAAACTAAGCTTGGTATTTTCTATTTACTTCCAGGGCTTGTACCATCTCTTGGCCTTGGCAGGAGGGAAGGAGAAAGGAAAAGTTCAGAGAAACTCAATAAATAAACCCATGGCTGAAATCTAGAGATGCTTTTATAAAAAGTGAGCTGACATGAGCAGCTTACTGGATAATCACTGGGCCAGGGAGGGGAGAAGGGCTGCCCAAGCTGACCCGGGAGCTTACACCGGGGAGGAATTTGGCCCAACAGTTGGGGAGGGACCCTCGGGCTGTTGTCACTAGCCAGTGCAAGGGTGGCACCCCCGGAGTCCTGGGGGTCTGCTGAGGGACCTGCAGCCTGGCTCTGCTTTCACACTGTAGCGGGCAGAAAAGGATGGGTGCTGTCCCTCCTTCGGCAGAGGCCTTCCTCCTTATGCCCCACAGCCATTTCAGCCAAGCACGGATGCTGGGTTTTTGCTCTTCTTAGTGCTTTAGGAGTTTTACTCACTTTGAAATATCACCTTCTGCTCACCCCTCTCGCCCTGCAGATGTTCAGAGCTATTGGGAATGTCCTGCACTGGCTCACCACCTGCTGCAGAAACGCAAAATCAGCCCCAGGCAACCTAAAGCAACGCAAAATTATTCTGCAGGTGTGTGAGAGCTTGGGTGTTAACACTGAAGGTGAGAAAGAGCAGCCCCAGGAGAGGGACTGGGGGGCTTTGCCCTGACCCAAGCCAACCTGACTTGCTGCCACCCGAGTGCATCCTCTAGTGGTTGCCAGCAGCATGGAGCACCCAACCCCCAGGGAATGGTGAAGGGACCTGCCCAGGAGGAAGGCAAGTGTGAAAACTAATTATTATAATTAAAAAAAAAAAAAAAAGCACCGAAACCCATCATTTTGGTAGTGGGGTGCTGTACATGCTGCTCAGTTACTGCTTGAGATCCTGGGACACGAGAGGTCTTTTCAGGAAGGACAAAGGCTATCAAGCTGCTACTTTTTCTGGTGCTAATAGAAGGTTTTTGCTGTGGACCTTTCCCGGCCCATCTGGGTGCTATCACAGTGACCTGGAGAGCAGCTGGTAAGGGGTGTTTTCCTAAAACAGGCCTGATTTGTTCGCATTGCTGCTGCCCTTGCAGGTGGAGGGTGAGCGTGCAAGAGGAAAGGAGGAAGGCAATCATCCATCAGGGGCTATTCTCTCTGCTTGCCATGAAATGGATGGGAAGTGCTATATTGTGGAAAAACCTGTTAAATACTTTTGTGTGATAAGCCATAGCACTGAAATAATATCCCTCCTGGCCTCTTGGCCAAATAGCCCACAACCATGAAGCAAACGTTACTATGTTTTACTGACTCCTCCAGGGCTCAACTAGGAAATAAAAGATAGTCTAGAGGGTGTATTTATCTGACAGCCTGAAGTTAATTCTAGATAAATGAACCTGAAACTATTTCCCTTCTTGTCAGTGCTGACAGAGCAAAACTCTAGTTAAAGTGGAAAAGAATTTTCTATTGGGTCTGTGGATCATGAAGATATATAGTGAAGCATATAGTGCAGTTAATAGGACAAGAAATAGTAAACCTGCCTATGGCAGATGTAAGCCTGGTGCTGCTCTGGATATTGGGAAGCTTATATTCAGGAGCACAGATGATGGTCTGAATACCCATTACCTTAATTAGCATTCAGACATCTGCAATAAATCTGATGCAGCAAACCCATGCCATTGTATACACTGCAGTGTTTCCTTTTAATTCGGGAATAAAAATCGTGAAATAGAACATGCAGCATATGTTTCCACTGATCCGCTTAAATGAAGGTAACAGGAGGGGTCCTAATAAACCACTCCCAAATACTTAATGCTTTCTAGGAGATGATCAGTGAAGGCACACTCAGATACTAATTAGACCACGAAGACTTCAGGTAATACCTGTCAGAGGAGAGAGCAATCAACATAACCAAAACAACACAGATTTGTAAACTTGCTGTGTTTATTTCAATAGTTTCAATAGTTCACTACCAGCTGGGGACTTGGAGTGGCACAAACTACCCACCTATCAAGTCAGCTCACCAATGCTTGGAAACTTTAAAGGGGGTTGGTGACATTAAATCATAGGCTATACTCTGAGCTTCCTTCAAAAAATGAAGTTAGTACTTTTAAAAGTGGGATGTTAACGCTTCCCAGTTATCTCAGACACAGAGGTGATGAGCCCTGTGCAAGCTTCAGCACAAACTGATCACCTGAGGGCTGTCTCAAGCTGAGTAAGCTAAGGAAGAGCAAGGTTATAGGGGATCATTGAGAAGTGCTTTGGAGTGTGGACAGCACAAAAAAGAAAACTGGTTTTGCCTAGCATCTGCATTTCTTACAGATCTTTGTTTTGGCTGGGATTTGACTTTAATTGGGCAGATTTACTCCTGCTTTCTACTTCAAATAGAAAATACTGAAACTGATCCATAGCAGAAAAAAGCTAATTGCAGCAAGGATGTTTGAATTAATGGTCTCAGAGTTTACACATTAATTCAAATGTAAAATTCATATGCCATTTTAGAGAAAAAAAAAAAGGTGAATAAAATACTCAAATGGTTACTGATCTGCTCGAACTCATCATGAATGTGTTTGAAATATTGCTAAAAAGTTATATTTTCTAATGATGACAATACAATATTGATACCTTTCCAAAAAGCTCTGCCTGCTAACCTAAATATAAGCCAAAAACTTATCAGTTAATGTTAAGAGGGAGGAAAAAGTTGTTTTTAATGCTGATAGCTCTATCTGGTATTTGGTAGACAGTCTGCTGCCCAGTCCTGGAATAACCATGCTCTTTCCACCTTCGGGAATATGAGATATAAAAGGCAAATTCCTTTTATATAGGTATATCCTATGTGCCTAAACTATCGAAGTGCTCTTAGTTGCAAAAAAAAAAAAAAAAATTTTCCAGGCCCAATGTTTCTTTCACACTGCTCTGTGATACGAAACATGTTGTTTTCTCAGGTTCTTTTTTCTTTTCTTTCGCTAGAAGTGGTTAGGTTTCATTGCAAGGATGAAGATGTCTGGTTTTACCTATGATAGAAAGTTATTGTGTAGAGATATGAGGTTTGTTTATGTACTGTAGTTTATTGTTTGAGTTTATTGTTTGGCTTGCACTTGTAACTCTGTGGTGTGTACAGGGACACTCCTGAGGAACAACGTGATAAAATGGCTGTACCACACTGTATGATTAACAGCTGGAGAAAAGTCTGATTTATGACGTTTTTTGTTTTTTGGGTTTTTTTTCCTCCAATGTACACTAGTGACTTGGCAGGCTACTATTTCTGTGGCATGTAAAGTGACTACAAGTCCTGAAGCTGAAAACAGAGGCAAGATGCTAAATTCACTACTGGAGCTGTTATACACCCTGGGAAGGGTGATTTGATCTGCTGGATCCTGTGGCATCTAAACTATGCTGGGGCACACTGTGGGGGTTTTAGTGTCATCTTGCTCTGGGTCATTCCCAGCATTTCAGCCATCCTTATCCACAGTGTGGGTAACGTGTTCAGAAAGTACAGTTTTCCTTTGACCCCCAAGATGCTCATTATGAGTATTTATTTGTATTACTGATGCCCAGGGTGTAGTGTTCACTGCTGAAAGAAGAGGAGTTATAAATCAATGTTTGTACTTGCAGAAACAGAATAGAAATATGTTGGGAATTGAAAGAAGCTTACAAAAGGCTCACAATAGTCATTACTGCTGGAAAACATCTCAGCACAACAGATGGACCCTCAAGCAAGTCAGATAAATCAGATCACGATGTGAATGGAAATGCTGCAATTCCACAAGTTGCACAGGTTTTTTTTGGTTTTTTTTGTTGGTTGGTTTTTTTTTTTTGGTATTCATCTTTCCTTGTATGTGATGAAATTGGCTTTTTAGTACAGTACAGGCTGTGAGCTCTCTTGTGCAGATCCAGTGGCCATAACAGGAAAGCTGCATAGAAAAAAACAGGACAATCATAGGGGTGGGGGAGAGCCTGATGGAAAGTGGGAAGTAAGGGCGCAGGGCTGAGCAGCAAAAGGGTGATGCATAAAGGAGGTAAAGAAATGTATTTGTCTGTACACAGTTCTCAAATACAAGTCTGCCCTCAGATGCCACTCATATGCTGGAAGAAACCCACTTGGAAAGAAGTAGGATGCATATTAAGGGTGGGTTGGGGGGAAGGGTTGTATATTCACAAAAAATCCTTCCACTAAAGAATTTCTAAGTATTTTGTAACACCTGAAACAATTCCAGGTAAAGCCACTAAGATTTGATCCTTGTCTACACAGAGCTATTGCTTAAATAGGAAGAAGCTTTAAAAAAAACATAAATCCCAGCCTTAAAAATATGTAAGAAATTGTCTTATGCACGTATTTCTTACCTGTTTTTCACACAATTTTGTTAAGAGTCCACACCTGGATCTATTTAAATGAAAGAGGACTGGATAAAGGGAGGATACAAATAATTCCATTTTTGTTCCTGGTATTCAGAGTAACATGGGCTGACAGCGGGAAATGCCGGTCTCTGTTGGGAACTGAGGGGGTTGGACAGACCTCCAGGTGAGATGATGGCCTCATCGGAAGCAGCAGCAAAGCTCTCCACTGTTTCTCTGGAGGCAAGCTTTGGTTCGTGCTGCCTCTCACAGCCTCAGGAAATGCTGACACCGAAAGCTCTGTGTGGTGCCGAATAATGCTCTCAATTTTCTTCCATGGGTTCATGTGTATTTTTGCACAGAACTATTTCATTTCATTCACAGACACATATGAGCTTTAAAAAGTTGAGTAACTGCACCGTGGTGAACTCAGGATGTTTCACTGGCTCTAAAGATTCTGATCAGCTGGAGGAGGGCTGTCCAGCCAAGCTGTCTTTCAAAAACCTTTAAACCAGGAGTTTGCTCTCCTGACTCCCCGTGGAAAACAGTTCCGCACCTCAATGCCCTGCACTGTTTTGGAAATTTTTATGCCAGTTAGCCCTGTATTCAGGGCCAATTTGCACCTAGTTTATGGTGCTGATGTTTCTGTTATCCTCAAGTCTTCACAACCATGTCCCTGACAGGCATTTATTTTTCAGCTCCTTCTGATGCCTAGCATAATTAATTTCTTTAGCTATGTGTTTTTTAAAGAAGTTCCTTGGTTATTCTAGCAGCAATGAGATGCAAACCAGAGCTAGGGTTCTTGTGGAGGCTTTGCTTCAGTCTTGCGTTACGTATGTTACGTGAATCCCATGCGGGTCACACCGACAGACTGCTGCAGACAGAGAAAGAGGTGTTGGTGGTGCTGGTTGGGAAATTACTGTCCCTGAACATGCTCATTCAATGGGCTCCTTTGAATCATGTTTTTAGTTCTCCATCTTGCTACTAGGCAAGGTAGCTTGAAACCAGCTTGGTTTCACAGCAGTCCTGACTGCTTCTGCCCTCCCTGTAGCATGGCTGTGAGCCTGCTGTTACCTGCTACCTGCTCAGCCATGGAACTTGCTCACCGCACAGACTTGCACAAAGCCTCCCGGACAAAGTACCTCTACCCCTGTGAGTCTCCTGGGAAGGGGATTTTTGGAAGTTCTCCCTAGCAAGGTTAGACACAAAGCAATCCTGGCTCCTGGCCTAGAAGAGGCTGACAGGCTTTTTCTTTGTCACCATTGCTTATCACTCCGAGGGAAGACGCTGAGCATGTGCTTGTGCTCCTTTCTCCAAGATGCGATTAGCAGAGACACAAAAGTGGTTCTGACCAGGCTGGCATTGCAAGTCTCCTTGACCCAGGAGAACAGAGACAGCCTGGCAGATCTCAAAACAGATGCTGCAGAAACTCTGCTCAACTTTCCCTCCGAGTATTTCTTAGTCACAAGCTTCAGAAGGGGAATTCAGGAGCCTGTGATTTGCCGCAGGCAGCTCAGGGCACGTCATGACACACTCCTTACTCTCTTGGAAGGAAGTTTGGTTCTGTGTGATGTATGAGATGCTCCATCATCAAGTCATCTAGAGACGGGATAGCACAAAATTCCTCACTTGTTGAAACAAGACACTCCATAAAACTATTTCATTGCTTTCATACTTAAGATATGCTTTTGACCTCTTGAACAAACAGCTTAAGGCTCACCTGCAGACAGGAAGAAATTTTTCTGATGCCTTGTCAGTTGATGCAAAAGGTAAAGAAATGTGATAAAGCTACAAATACTGTGTATTAGACCTTTAGTCTTCCTGTGTTTAGCATTTACTCTGTAAGTAGTTCCAGTGATAATCTAGACAACTATAATCTAGATGTGCTGAAGTATCCCCAACATCTTATTTCCAAAACATTGATGTCAATATGAAAAAAAACGCTTTTTCCATCTAAGAAAATAGATGCTAAGAAATTAAATAGCTGAGAAATTTTAAATACAGATTATATACAACTAGCCTGTAAAACGTTTTTTTATATATATGCACACACTCCTACTGTGCTTTTAAATACTTTAATGAAAATGTAGTAAGTATGTAATTCTCAAGACATCTGAGCTATCATTTTCCACTGGATTTGACTGGAAAACGGATCATCAAATGAGTAACTGTACTTTTTGGCGTATCAGCTAATATTCTCTCATTCACATGGCATTTTACTTTTTTTCCTCCCCACAAGGGCTGGCAGAATGCTGTGGGTTATAGCACAGGTGGGTAACACACAAACTGTCTACACTGTTGTTGTCAGGAGGAAGTGTTCTGGGATACACATATGACAGCCTGCTTGTGCTGACAGCAACCGTGACTTCCTTTTCCATATGTATTTTTAATTAAAAAAAAGTGTTTTTCAAATAGCTAACTAGACAAAAATGCTTAGGTGTTTCTTCCAGACCTGAAAAAGCTGTAATTTCTATACTGATTGAGCCTATGAATATGCTATCAAACCTTCTCCAGCGCGTAACTGGTGTTCACACACTACATTACTATTAACATGACATACTTGTTTCAAAATAGTTTTGAATTTCTCCTAGTATGACTCTACATTAGGAAATTAACCTTTAAAAGAGGAGCATGGAAACATGCAACTGTCTGTGTATATATATGAAGATACATATTTAGAACTATAAATCACACATAAGTATTTGCCTGACAAATGTTTTCAGACTTGCTGTCCTCAAGTTTTCTTGTTTGATGTCATGCTTGAGACCAAGGTACACCTACCTGTTTGTATTACAAAGGTAACGAGATAAATCTTTAAGGCAAAGTAATGGTTTGGAACATCTTTAGCAGTCTCCCCTGAAGTCATGTTCCTGAAGAGTCTTGCCTAATAATTTTGCTTTGACAGAAATTAAGTACTTGAAGAAAACATTAGGAACTGGGACATCAGTAACTGACCTCTGAAAAATGTCACTAGGGAAGCATTTTCAGACTTAAATTGGTCTGAATTTCCTTGGTTTGACTCATGCTGTTTATTCAGCCATTACTGCGTGCTATGGACCAACAGCAAATACAGGAATGCACTCACGTGCCAGTCTGAAGCGTACTGAGAAGCCCACATCTGATACCTGCTACCGTCTAGTGGTAGTCTCTGCATTTCTAGATTTGCCAGTGTCCATCAACATAGTAAGTAAACATAAGCATTTATAGCTTTTGGCTAGCTGAACAAAGGCATTTCTGTAGTTCCTACTGACTGAACAATTTGCAGTCCCAGGATGAGAGGATGCCAAGGGCATCTGTCACTATGAGGGTATGTGGGGAAGAAAGATTAACTACAAAATCAGGTTTGGTACTATGATGGATGTGTTCAGATACTCGAGAGCCTCATCTGATCACATCCCTCTAATAACAGGTATTAAAAATTATGTATATTAAAGCAAGACTAAGGGTGTTTTAAGTCATTCTACCATGCTGTCAATGAAAAGAAGAATCATTAGTCAAGGGACAACTGAAACAATTGAACAAATATATTTGAAGTTCAAAATCATTAACAGAAGTAAACAAATCAAAGTCGTGAACATAAAAATTCCCTTTTTATCCCTCCCCTTTTACATTAAATATGCTGAAAAGAACTTAAATAGTTTCTCTGCTCAAAACCAGCCAAGTACTCAAGTGAAGTTTCAAGAACTTCCACTAGCAATGATGCAGTTTGTTTAGCTAGTATTCGTTTTCTGTTAGAGGCACATATATGATGGTAGGGCAGCATAAATACTTTGTAGTTTTAAATACAACTCTAAGCTCATTCTTAGCCCAGATAAAACTGTGATTTCTTGCAAAATGCCACAAGTTAAGGAGCGCACTTTATGCAAGATAACATGCGCTTTTGGAACTGGAATATAGCACCTCAGTCATTTTCCTGACTCGCTCTGTCAACACTGCACTTGGGCAGTAGCAGGGGGCTGTAAATTAAGATCACAGCACCACTGAGCATATTGTCTGGTGGACTGATGAAACAACTAGTAGGACATACCTGAACATTTTTCCCCTTACGTTTCAGACTGAAGTTGAACAGTTTACCTAGCTTCTGTAATGTTAATCAGCACTTACTACACACCCCGAAAGTACACTCAAAGCACTCATTAGTCTCAGGTTAAAACTCTTTATAGAAGGAGCATCCTTTTACATCATATTTTCAGACTGTGAAGATTTATTTATATAGCCTGTATAGGTTCATTAATTTCAAGCAATCGTTAATATATTAGGAGAGCATTAAATGTACATTAGCCTTTTTTCATTTAGACTTAACTCACATGAAATAAAAGCCTAAAGGCCACTTACAGATTTCAGCCACATCAACAGAACCTGGCTCATAATTATACCATAGGCTAGGCTATGCTGTTCAGTTACAAATTCCTTTAAATTAACCTTTTGTCTCCATTACCTCACAGAAGTCCTCTCCTGCACTTGCTGTAATATATAGTGTACTGTTGTCTGCAACTTGAGAACCACAAAAATATGAAAAATTTCGTATTTCATCTTTTCACTCCAGTACAGCTTGTACTACTTGCAGCTAATTTAGATTCTGCCTGGGTGAGTGAAAGCAGCACAACGGCTCTAACAGAAGCTGTTGTTTATCAATGCCCCTTGCCCCGCCTTAATTAGAAAAACTCAGCAGTGAGGTACTGCAGTAGATGGCAACTTCCACAGTAACACACAAAGATTACAGCAGCAGCTCGTGTAAGCACAGCAAGCTATGTGTGACTGGTATTCTTCGACTGAAAAAATCCAATCATACATTGTAATTCACAATTTAAATACCGAATGGAATCATTTAATGGCATATTTGGGACCAAGCCCCAGAGTTTATGAATCAAGACCGCGTTTACACCGCTATTTCTTGCTCAGCAGGGAGTTGCCTCTGCAGCCAGTCAGTCCCAGCAACTGATTCTCTCATGCTCGGGGATGAGGCTCCAGTTGGGCGAAGGCTCGTCCGTCGCCAGCCAGTCAAAGTCGTCCACCAGGTTCCAGTTGTTTCTGTTCCTGTCCAGCCCCGACGACTGGAAATCTCCCTCGATGCCGGGGTAGCTCCAGGTGTAGGGGGCGAAGGAGACCTCAGTGCAGTCCTCGATCACGGCTCGGCTGGTCACCTGCACGTAGAACCGGCTGTCGCGGGTGCGATGGGTGCGGAGCTGCTGGCAGGCCAGCACCAGAAGGCAGTCCCTGCAGCCATCCACCAGCACGGAGGTGGAGACGGGCCCGCAGAGCACGGTGCAGCCCCGGCAGTCCCGCACCCGCAGCGTGTTGGCGTTGCCGCGGAGCCGCACCCGGCAGCCGCGCAGCCCGGCGAGCACCACGTCGCGCTGCAGCAGCTCCGCGGGGCCGAGCTCCAGCGCCTGCTCCTCGGCGCCGCTGAACCCGCACAGCGGCGGCCCGCCCGCCTCCCCTTCGGCGGGGCCGCAGCCGGGGGCCGGCGCGGCGGGCGCAGGCCGGGCGGGCTCGGCGGGGCGCGGCTCGCTGCCCGGCGCCGCTTCTTTCTTGAGGGCCCGGAAGGCGAATTTCTTCTTGGGCTGCAGCTGCTGGCGCCGGGCCGCCAGGTCCCCCTGCAGCCGCGCCACGGTCTCCTGCCCCTGCCGCACCTCGTAGGGCGGCAGGAACCGCACGCTCTCGGTCAGCAGCTTCTGCAGCCCCTGCAGGCGGGCGGCCGCCTCCTCCAGCGGCCCCGCCGCCAGCAGCGCCTCCACGGCCTCTCGCTCCCGGGCGAAGGCGGCCACCAAGAACTCGCTCTGCTCCTCCTTCACCACCTGCGCCTCCTTCTTCTGCCGCTGCCGCTCCACGCCCTGCTGCCGCTCCGCTTCCCGCCGCTGCAGCCGCTCCGGCAGCACCGCGGCGGCCATCTCGGGCTGCAGGGGAGCCACGAAGGCGGCCGGCCCCCGCAGCTCCTCGGCCGCCGCCGCCTCTCCCGCCGCCTCCATCTTGGCTGCCCGCCTCCCCTCCGGTCACTAAGCAGCCCGCCGATTGGCTGCCGGCAGCCCCGGCTGCGTCGCCGCCGCCGATTGGCGGGCCGGGGGGCTGCCGGCGGGCGGGGAGGAGGGCCGGAGGGCGGGGTCTCCCGTGGTTTTAAAGGGGCCGGCGCCTCTCTGCGGGATGGGGTGAGTGCTGGCGGCAGGTGCCGCGCTCGGTGGGGCGCGTTATCCCGCTTCCCAAATTAGCGGCCGGGCTATAAATAACCCTCTGCCCTCCCCCGCCCGCCCCCCTGCGCGCGTAAGTGCCCGCTCCTGCCTCCCTCCCGCCTCCTCTCCCTCTCTCCCTTCCTTCCCCTCGCGCAGCGGCCCTGCCCTGGGCCGGTGGCTCGGAGAGGGGGGCCCCGCCTGCCAGCACCCCCACCCGCCGCCCTTCCTGCGGGCGGCAGAGCCAGCGCGGGGCCGGGGGCGTCTTCTCCCCGCCGCGGGGAGGGGAGAGGAGAGGAGGGCGGCTCCGTGGCGGGGAGGGCGGCTGAGGGCCGCAGCCGCTTCAGCCGCCTCAGCCAGGCCGCCTGCTGCAGGCGGCGGCCACAGCTCTCCACCTGCCGATAAAAATAAAAAAGTCGGGCCGCGCTGGCTGCTCGGGTCTTGGCTGATCTGGTCGCGTATTTCTGGCGGGCGTCAGGCTGCCCCGTGGGCCCGCCAGGTGCCTGGTGGTGGCGCTGCCCGCGCCCAGGGAGGCGCGGAGCCCCCGGCCTGGGGCCGGCTGGCGGCTTCGCAGGCCCGATGGCCTCAGGGGGTTCTGTACATGCCGCGTTTTCATAAACCTTCCCAGCCGTCTCCTCTTCTGCAGTGAAGTGTAGGTGTAGGGAAGAACTTGCAGAGGAGGGTTGATTGTTGGATGCGATGATCCCAAGGGTCTTTTCCAACCTGAATCATTCTATGATCCTATGAAGTAGTGATGAAAAAGGCTGTAAAATACTTGTAGGTAACTGCAAAGGTGCTGCCACAGAGGCTGCTTTTCTTCTTGGGTGTCTTGTTCCAGAAGAGGGTTCAGTTCTTGATGGAAAATGCGAGAGCAGCGCCTGTGGGTTGCTGTGCCCTAGAGAGAGGTCTGTAGGAGAAATCCATGGAGGCCTCTATGAAAACATGGCAAGAAAGGCTTTTCTTGTGTGTGGTGGTGTGGTGGTTTTTTTTTTGTTTGTTTGTTTGTTTTTTGGGTTTTTTTTTTTGTTTTTGTTTTTTTTTACAACTAGGAGATGCATTTTAAGTGAATTTGCAACAGGAACCAGAAATGAAGTATGCCTGGCTACAAAGTAGACAAGTGACCATCATTCTTATCTATTCTTTTGAGAACTGGTCTTATATTTCATGGAGTGTTAATTTTTGCAAAGTTAACACAAATTGAAACACTCTTAAAAACATATGAAAATAAATTTAACTCCTCTCCAGTTCTGCAACTATCTTCTCCCTTCCCTTGGCGTTTCAAAATTACTATACTAAATTGACATAGAACCTAAAACTATCCATTGAAACAAAAAGGTGGTAAACCCAAAGCAGATAACTTTGAATTTACTGTCCTCCCTTTGGTGATAAGTATGAGGTTTTTGTCCAATGTTCCTGTTTGGAAGTACAGAATGCTATGCTACTTAAGGTTAGCATTTGAAAGTAGCCTTAGCTTGGAAGTAGATGTTGTTTCCTGAGAAATACAGTTTAATTTGTCAGACGTAATAGAACATGGTTAGAGGGTAGGGAGTACCTGAATCTTACATGTAACAATGTCAGCCCAGTAAGAATGAGAGTAGAAATGCAGTGAAATGCCTTTAATCCTTACAATGCATAAAGGACTTGCACTCAAATAGATAATATTCTTTCCTTATCATTGTTACAATATGAAATCGTGAGATCTCGAGGTTGTTGTACAGCAGTAGTACTTTGGAGCAGGTCGGATGGGGGGCAGCAGGATGGGTAATATTGTGGTTAATGCATTACAGCTCTTAACTGTCACAACGCTAAAATGGTAATGTGTCCAGAATTCTGTTTCTGAAAAATGAGATTTTGGGTCTTAAAAAATAAAACCTCTTAGCTTGTAGAAAGGGAGAATGCTCAGTTGTGAAAAAGGATGGATAATTTGAAATATTCTCCCTTCATTTTTTTCCTACTAATGTGTTTAAATGGTGCATTTAGTAAGTATTAGGCATTTTTGCTAATAAATAGTGAAAACCACTCCTGCAGTAATTGCAGTAATGTTACACTAGGCAGAAAGATGGTGCAATCAATTCACTAACAAAATTTTAAAAATATTTCCTTATTTCTATTTTGTTCCATAAGAAAGATGCGTAAGTTTCATTTTACATAGCAGGCTTTTTCTGCCTTATGCTCCCACGACTGTAGGTGATTTAGATGGTAACAGTGATGTAAGTGCTTATCGCGTACATAAGAATACTAACAGAAGAAGGCTTTTGCCGTTTTTCAGTATGCACAAAATGTTACTGGAGTGTGGCTTTGGTATCGTTACACAGATGTGACTGGGTAGATGAACTGCAGTGGGTAACACAACTTTATATATGAAATGGTTACAAGAAAACACTAGTATACACAGCCCAAAATAAATGTTAAGTATTTTATGCTGCAGTATAACTATTACATTTGGGCACTTAGAAGGCTAGGTATTCTGAATTGTTTTTCCTAGAGGTGATTGGGGGTTTAAATTAATGAGGACCAAATACTCTTGTGAATAGGAGCTTCTGGGAGAAACTGGAATCTTTCCACCTTGTAAATGTGCACAAATGACTTTGGGGTTAGAAGCAAAATAACCCCAGATACAAGAAGGTGAAGTGTATGACCATAATGAAAAATTAAAAAGGGAGCAGTAAAATTCTTCAACTATCTCATCTTGATGTTTCAAAATTACTTTCCACACTTACAATTTGAGGT
Source organism: Athene noctua (assembly GCF_965140245.1). Taxonomy (NCBI): domain Eukaryota; kingdom Metazoa; phylum Chordata; class Aves; order Strigiformes; family Strigidae; genus Athene; species Athene noctua. The sequence continues at coordinate 102,529,414 of NC_134037.1, read as the reverse complement.
TTTGGTATAATTGATATTGGTGGTTTTTTTTTTTTTTTTTTTTTTTTTTTTTTTTTGTGGTAATACAGAGACTGACAATTTTCTTCCTGACTTTGCTGGCAGCAACTTTTATCTTTTAAGGCTGCTTAGTGAGCTCTATTATAAGCCATAGAGAACAGAAGATTTACAATTTCCCAAATGGTAACCACCTGAATAAAATGTAAGCCTTCTACTCCAGGCTTGGGCTCATTTTGGTGAGCTGCAACAAGCAGTTTAGCTGTTTGAGGATATTAGATAAAAGTAAGGTACGTAGTTCTGTCTGTGTTATAATTCTTTTCTACTTCCCCCCCGGATGTGCTTTAGTTCCTCTCTGGTTTGAAAGTAGGTAGTAGTCATTTCCGTAAGACCTTTTGCTGTTGCTTGGACTGTACAGTGTCATTTGTTTTATGAGAAGTTGCCGGTTGCACTTGCTTACTTGGTTCTAGTGCTGTGAAACTCCCAAAACATGAGCTGCATTATGCATGCTTACAGGTTTAAATCTGTATCCCATGGTTATCGCTCTTGAGCGCTATCTACCTGAAACATTTTGTACTGATTTAGACTAGTTCATCTCATAGCTTTTTGAAGTGAGATGTATTGCATAGTTCAGGTGAAGGTTCAAGATCCTGTCTCATTCCATCATCATTTTAAGAAGAGTGGGGAATAAAAGCAAGATCCACAGAGGCAACTGGATGGCTGGGCTCAAAATAATGGATTCTTAAACCCGAGGTTCCTGAGCTTGCTAAAGTCAGGAACCTCATAGCTGTGGTGCAATCTCAAGATGTAGATTTTCACACACGCAAGCAAAGGAAGGAAGTAAATAGAGTTATTCCTTATCATCAGAATGTATTCCCAATGCTGACATTTTTTATTCCAAAGGGTGTTGAAGTATGTACATTGCACCATCACACACACAAAAAGATGCTATTTTGTCATTCAGCTGTGTTTTTAAGAAAAGCAGCAACCCCTGTCTTGCATAGAGCTCTTATCTGATAGATGTGATCTCTGCCTGTTTGATTTTCTCCAGAAGAGATTAGCAGATGAACATAATTACTTCTGGCTACAAAGTAGGTACTTCAGTGGCTTGCACAACCATTGTATTGTACTGCTGGTTTTAGTAAAGGCTTTTTGAACTCCTCTGGCACTGTGATCAGGCATTAAAGATGTAAGCTATATTATGATTCATTTAAGTTACTGTAGACTGTACATTTTTCATGGTGGAATGGGGAGTCGGTAAAAGTGACTGTCAAGTTACTGTATCTCTGTGTTCTTTTGGAAAAAAAAAATCCTTTAAAATTATGTTTGGCATACTGGTTGTTTTTAAAAAACTTTTGTTTGGACTAAAATGTTGTGCTTTATATATTTGACCATATGGAAAGGCAAGACAATGTAAAATATGTGTGTTTTTAAATCAGTAATTAGAGAGAGCTAAAACTATAAAACTTACTTGGTGCATATTAATTACTGTGAGTAATGCAAAAGCTTTGAAATGGGAATGCTTAAGATACTAATTATATTCTGACCAGTCAACATGCACTTGTTTTGAAACAAGTCTGAGCTGGTTCCTTCTGAGAACCTGATATTCCCAATGCCAAAGGTGGAGAAACAAATTCATTTCCATGAAAATGAGTTATCCTGCAAAACCAGGGACAGACTTCAAAGCATAACATTTTATGACAAGAGGCCCTTTAAGAGTAACAAAGCAAAGCCCAAATATGCTAAACGCAAAAGTTCAAGAACAGAAGAGCACTTGGGTTAGGTCCAGGCCTAGCTGCTAACTGGTGTTTAGAATCCTAACTTGCTAATTGACATTAGTTAAATTCCAAAGACTAAGTATGTAAGCTACAGGTGCTGTCTTACAGATTCTCCCTTTGAGGTAATTATTAGTTCTGGAATACCTAAGAGATTTTTTTCAGTGCTTTACTTTAGACTTCAGATGTTTTTACTTTTTTTTTTTTTTTTTTTTTTAAGGCATTGTATTCTGTGTTTGGTTATTGGTTCAGTGAACCACCTAGGTTCAATAGTATGTCAGAGTTTTCCATTTTGGAATTGTGATTCTTAATGGCAAACATATTCCATTTATTTTTCTGAATAATGTAAATTAAATTAACTTGAAGTCATTGTATCCAAGTTTACTGATTTTTCTGTTAGTTCTCTTCTAGTATATTCATTAGTTAACAAAACTAAACTTGCATTCTTTTTGCCTTTTATCCATCTTATGAAACAATCCATCAGTTATCATTTTGAAGGAGGACTGCCTCTTCCTATTATTAGCATTTGTTCTTCAGTCTAAATCTGAGAGAGTAAATTCCATTCATATTGATACACTTTCTAGTGATAATATTAAGAATTATCTTACAGCAATCTTTATTCACATCCAGATCTTATCCAGCTGGTTTCTGATAGGGTCCCCAAAATACCTGAGTAAAACCATTCTTTCTCAGAGGTTGTGACTTCGGTGTTTTATTCATGATGTTCTTTCTGTTCCTCCATTTTGTCTTGTCCTTATACAAGCATAGCTTAGCATGTTTGTGCTTCTTTCTTGAACGTGAATGCTTTTGGTATAACTTACTACTCCACTGTGTTTCTGTTATCGCTCTAGCACCTTGTTTCATGTTTTAGGCTTCCATTTTTTGTTGAGGTTTCTTCTATTAATAGTTGATTTTTTTTCTTTTTAAAATCATCCATAGCACCTCAGTTGTATTAAGAATGGCTCTTTTGTTATATTCATTGCCTGACTGCTGTTTTTAAACCTTGTGTCCATCTACTCATTAACATACTCTTATGTATTTCTGTATCTTTGCTTACCTGATTTTTTTTTTCCCCATTCATCTATGCTAACCAAATTAACTATTAATATTATGGAAGCTTCTCCCAATTTATGCCATCATTTTTAGCTTAAATTTCTTCTATAAATTTTGGTGGTGTTAGTCATTGAAGATTATTTCTCCAGATGCTGTAGTAAAGTTCTGTCTCCGGAGGTTTTTTTTCTTTTCCCGATACGTTTCAATGGCTGAGTATTTTAAGATTACTCTAAATTGGAAGTGAGAGCTATTAATCTTTCAAACTTAATTCTCCTTTTTAAGGTACTCTAAGCTGAAGAATATGAGACTCTATTTAAATAACCTAGAGCATGATATAGTTATTCTTGCTCTGTTCCAATAATACTTTTGCACTGTCATTTGTTTCAATGGGAGGTCCAGTCACCGCATTTTCTCTGGTTTTACTTGCCTTCTGGATGTCATATCCACATCTCAGAGAAGCACAGTTCCTTGGATTCATCACAGAACAGCCCTGTTAGCTTTCACACTATTTCCAGTTGTAGAAACCTGTCTGTCTTTTGGTATTGGTGCAAATTTCTTGTTCTGAGGTTCGCTTTTCGTTACCTCCTCTTACTACCTATGTCCTAACTAATCACCTCTTAACATATGTTTTGGTTAGATAGTCCTGTGTTTGGGTATGATGATTGATACTGGAATCATACAGCTTTATAAGTTACATCATGCAGTTATGACCCTGTTTTTTGTAAGCAAGGCCTGGTATCAAGCTGAAATTGTAATATTTAGGAAATTTTTACTGGTGGGTCATCAAAGTATTGGTGGCAACTATACAAAATTTGGTGGTTGATACAGCTGTCATGAATTTTTCATGTGGCATGTTGCATTTGTATTCCAAATTAAAGCCCTTGTCTCCCTTCATGTCACTGTATTTGAGTGCCCTACTTTCCAAGCATTGTCACCTCTACCTTTCTACTGCTTGTACCTTTTCATGATGACCTATTTGTTTCTGTGCCTTCAAGCTTAGAGTTACTTATTTTTATCTAAATTAGTAATTAATAAAGCAGTATGTAGCTGGATAAATGATGTGTCTGACCATGAGCTGACAAACCAGAAACATGTTAAGGGATGGAGAGAGATGGAAGCATGGGAGGAAGAAGTGCCATCAGTACAGGTGAGGCACTTGGTCTGAGGAAGCAAGGCTGCAGTGGAGTAAATGGCATTCCTTTCCATCCAGTACACCTCAGAGGATGCAGTGAGTTGAGGTACAGAACAACTATTCACGCAAGGATCTTGGGATGACTGTGGAATTCATTCCTTTAATGAAAATAGCTTAGGCCTTAAATTCTTATGAATCTGCTGCTGCTTTTGGGGTACTAATTTATGATTGCACAAGAACTGGAATGCTTGTGATGCAGACCTGGAAAAATGGGCTGGATAACAATAAAGTGGCTTGATCTAAGAGAAACTTGTAGACAGAATGAATAAGGAGGGTGTTTGGTACCCCCTTATTTTCTTCCTCTCAATATCTAAGCCTTGTTTTCACTTCTGCACAATCTGTCATTTCAGGGCTAAGTATCTCGGCTCACTCCAAATGTCATTTGGTGTCTTCGCACACCTATGAGAGTGGTAGTTGTTAAATAGCATGGTCACAGTTTGACAGCTGATGTCAAAATATAGCCAAGTAGTATGTTGTGTGATGGGTGCACATGACGTTCCCAGTAGCTGTACTTAAGAATTATTATGCCAATGTCTGTCTTCTAAAGATTTCTCCTATTCCTTTTTGACACTGATCTTGCCTTCTCATGCTTCTTTCCCCTTACTCCTTCTGAATCTGCTACAGGCAAATGAATGAGAAAATGAATGAATGTGATTGAGGAAGCTAAGGAGAGAGAGCAACAGAATGTGCATTGTACGTAATTTGGAGGACTCTGGTTGGGGATGACAGCTTTGGGCAGGTGACCTTGGGGTAGAAGAATTTTGACATATTAGGGTCTTTTGTGTTAATGCAGTAAGGCAGTGAGAAGAGAGGGACAACCTCCTGGGGCAATAACACTCAGTTCAGAAACACCATGTGATCCTCATAAAAAGCATGAGTACCTCACGGCAAAAGCAGTATTTCTTTACAAGTGCGGTCTGGAAAATTCTGTAGTACACCAGAAAGTGATAACACTACAGCTGAAGGCTGCATTCAAAGTTATTAGTATTGAAGGTAACATTAAATACATACTTCAGTCTGACCTATAAAGTCACAGCCAACCCTTGATTTTTTTTTTTTTTTTAGTAACTGTTTCTACCTGAGCCAGTTTTGTTTCTGAACAGATATAGCAAATATAGAAATAAATGCAAATTTACTTCTGCAGAGGGTACAATGTGTTCTGGTTTGGTTTTGTCCACTCAGTGGCAATATGTGAAGGTTTTCATTCTTAAACTGACTTGTGTAGATCTGGATAAATCTTGGTGCTTCATTGTATAGATGTTAGCTCTCCTTCCCTTTTTGTACTGTCTCTGCTTAGCAAGGTTATTGCCAACACTACTTTGAAACATGCTTCAGGAAAAGTAAGTGTATATTATGGTACAATCGTGGACAATTTGCGCAGGCTTCCTCATGCTTCTTATGATGAAGGAATTGGTTCAAAATCATTTGTCCTCCTCCTGTTCCTTCTTTGTATTGCCTATTTCGGTATTTGTGGTTTCTGTAGGACTAGAATAATAATAATATATCAGGTGTTCTGCCTCGTAACCTCTGAGGCGAAGTTCCTTCCTCTTAACCCAGTCAGAGGAACGCTTGTGGGGTCCCTTCAGCTCACAAGTTCTTATGTGAGCAATGTTCTCTGAAGCCAGTGGTGCTGAGCAGGCTTTAATTCAGAGCAGAGTTTGGCCCCTTGAAGCATGTGCTGAAGTTAAGGACCTTGAAGTTTGGCCTTTTCGATTTTTCAAATGCTAGGGTCAGGAGCATAGGCCGTAAGAACAATTAGGATGCTGAGCTCTTTGACATGTGGCATTTATGTCCATACTGTATTTATGAAAAGTGAAGTTAATATATTGGCTGATGGACTAGGCAGCATCATGCTTGTGTCTGGATGGCACAGAGGATCTGTTCGATTCATGTTAAGGCCTGTTTGCTATCGCCCCACCTTTCCATTTAAGGAGCGATTTGAAACTTCACCTAAGTTTTCTACTGTGGTCATGCATGTAAACAAGAATCGCAGGTGAGTCTTGGCTTTGGCAAAGGTTTGGCATCAGGCTTAACCTTTGTTTCTATATTACAATATGAATTGGTTGATCACTTAATATAACCAGATGCTTGTTGAAAATGATGCTGAGGTGCTGACTTTTTTTTTTTTAAACATAAAAAATCTGGCCAGCTTCTTCAAGAAGCTCCACTTAAGTACGCTGCCCATAACCATTTTCTTGTAATTGTACTTTAAAAACTAAAAACTGTAAGTGGTTTCGAGCTGTAAAGCTAATAAAGAAGAATGTGCTACTAAGTAAAGACTTCAAGTCTTTGTCTCTAAGGAGTTTTAACAAAGTTACTTTTTCTTAGGAAAAAAATAAAAAGGTTGCTGTGTGCAAGTCCCTGGGAATTAACATTACTAGCAGAAAAAGGGTCTTAAAGAAATTTCTTGTTTTAAAATCAATACCCCAAATATCTCTACATGCTAAGAATTGAACTATTTTCAATCAAAATGGTTTGGTTTTAAATAAACTAGGCTTCTGTGAATCATCTGAATAAAGAATTTTCAATTATATTTTTAATGAACAAAGTGACTATTTTAAGTTGAATTTGCTTTGTATAACCAGAAAGCTTTGAACAAAATTAATATATTTTTTAGCTGAAATAAATTGTAGAATTGTATCAATGAACTCCCAGTGCTATAAGCTTTGACTTCAAATTAGTTTTTAGGTTACCCCAAACTTTTTTTAAGCAGCTGAAATTCACATAATTTGTTTCCACCAAGGGTGGTAAGAACGTATCTAAAAATATTCAAAATATTGCAACTTGTTATCAGGATCAAATCTTATCTTTTTCAAGGTGACCCTGCATTTATTTTTTCCACCCCACGCGTGTAGTGGTTTACAACTCTAATATGGAGGAAGTCAAGCAAGTTGTTAAAATTAATGTTCTTTTTAGTGGGGAAAAACCTGTGTGGTTTTATACTTTTCTCTCACCCAAAACACCCCCCAACTTTTAACCAAAAGTAAACATCTGAGGCACGTATAGATTGCCAGATATACGGCTTTCTCACAAAAAAAAAGAAGGAAAAAAAAAAAAAGGCAGCTAAACTTTTTAAAGGGACTGACTGTAAAAAACGCGAAGCGAGGATCGCGTTGGAGCTGGGGACTCATCATGTCAGGGCGGCGGTGCGTGTGCCCGGGCGCCGGTCTGCGGCATTGTCTCCCGGCGGAGCTGCGCGGCCGGGCCCCGCCGGCGCGGCGCGGTGCTGTGCTGCGCGGTGCGGTGCAGCGCGGAGCTCTGCTCTGCTCGCCTCTCCTCTCGTCTCCTCTCCTCTCCCCGTCTCTCCTCTCGTCGTCTCTCCTCTCTCGCTCTCTTTCTCTTTCCCCCTCTCTCGCTCTCTCCCCCCTCCCTCCTCGCTCTCTCGCTCTCCCTCTCTCTCTCTTACACTGCCAGCCCCTGATGTGATGGCGAAGAAACCCCGTTGACAAGGCACTGCTTTTTCATGACGGTGAGTTTCCCTTTGAGTGTATTATAATTTTGTGATAAAAATTTCAAGGAAAAAAAAAACACACAACCTCCTTCCTCCCTTCCTTCGGGGAGGGAAAAGAGAGGGGGGAAATCTATCTCCAGACAGACAGAAAAGAAAGAGGAGCAAATTAACAACCAGGAGTTGCCAAAACCAGGATATTAGGTTTCAGCCCAGAGAGCTATTGGCTCTGGGGCTATGTATATAAATATATATCTAGAGAGAGAGCGAGCGAGAGGGGAGACGAGGAGGAAGAAGAGGGATATTTTGTGGGTGGCTGTTGTTTGGGCAGATGTGGATTCACATGGAAATGAACTATATATTTATTTTTTCCGCGAGGGTGGTGGTGGTGGCTCCTGAGGGCACTTAAAAAAAAAAAAGTTGTTTCTTAAAATAAAAGCGGGGGGGTGGGGGGGGGGTTGAAGGGAGAGATAAGGTTTCAGGTCCAGGCTGATAGCTGCAGAGAGGGGAGAGGTTTGGGGTGGGTTTCTTTTTCTTGCTGATGCCATGCAAATTCAGGAGAGGAGGGAAGAAAAATCTCTTTTAATGACTCATTGATTGAGCCGGTTTAAAATTAGTTGTTGTTGTTGTCTTTTTTTTTTTTTTTTTTTATTTTCCGCCCCCTTGATGGCCATCAAGAGAGGGATGGAAAGAGGAGAGGAGGGAGAGAGAGAGAGTGTGTGTGTATGTGTGAGTGTGAGAGAGAGAGTGAGAGGGAGAGAGGGGGATAGAGAGAGTGTGTGAGGGAGAAAGAAAAATAATCTTTTCAAATCTCCTCCCTCTTTTTTTTTCCCCCTCGTTTCTTTGCTTTTCTCTAAAGCTCTGTGGTCTGTGAAACACTCTTTCTTCCTCCTCGTCGGGAAAATGGAGACACTTCGTCTCTCTCCTGGCTGTGGAGCTGGGAAGGATTTTTCTTTTCTTTTTTCCTTTTTCACTCCTGGCTTGATTTTTTCCTTTCCCCCGTCCACTCGCCACCACCCTAATCTTGTCATTTCTTTGAGCTTATGTCTCAGATTTGTGCCTTCTGGGGATTTATTTTTCACTCGTTTCCTCGTTTTCGGTGTCGCCACTAGATTTGATTTGATTTGTTCGGTTCTTTATTTGCAATTTCCTCTGAATTGCTCCGTGCCTCCTGCTTTTAACCAAGGAATGGAAACGGTGCTGCTTTTTGTGTGTGCGCGAAATGCTCGGTCGGTAGGTTTGGGCTAATGCGCTTTTTTCTCCTTTTCGGGACCGAATTTTCAGCTGTGGGTTGGTTGGTTTTTTTTTTTTTTTTTTTTTTTGTGTGTGTTGTGTTGTGTTTTTTTTTTTTTTTTCCCTTCCGTTTGGAGAGAGAATATTTAACTGTAACGCCTTTTTAAAAAATATAACAATAAACCGTCTCTTTCTGGAGTAACCCGTTTGGCTTTGCTGTAGAGTGGATGTGAATCTGATCCTTTGTGCTGCTGGGAGTATTTTCCGTAAAAGAAACAATGCTTACTAATAGTTTTACTTGTGGCTTAAACCAGTAGTTGGTTGTGGAGGATTTTCAGAAATCCTCACAGTTCACATTTAGGGGCGGGGAGGGGGGGACGGACGGACTTCAGTACTTGTTATAATTTGGTTTTGCTCTTAATTCCAAAATTCACTTAAGAGATTATGGTAGAAAGCAGGTATGGTAATGTTAAAAAACGGACAAAATTAAACGGCGTACAGAGGGCACGTTTGTATTCACTTAGAACTGTTCCTAAATTATCACTGGGGGAAGGAAAGAGATGTGGAGGCCTTTGCTGTTCCCCGATTCTGGGCTCCCCGCTCCTCTCCTCCTCGGGGCTCGGCAGTACAGAACGAAGCGGCTTTGAAGGAGAGGAGGGGAGAGCGTCTCCGGCGGAGGCTGCGGCCGGGCCCGGGCTCGGCGGCCAGCGCTTGCCGTGCCGCTCTCGGTGCGAGTGGGAGTGGGAGAGCGCGGGGAAGATGGCGCTGTCTGGCTTCCTGCCAGCGTTTGTTGCGCAGTTTCACTCTGACTCTCCTCCCCCACGGGCGCCATTTTAAGGCCCTTTCTGCCGTCGCCGCGCCGTGTGGGGCGTTGCCGTCGTGCCCCGCTCGGGCCGTTTCTCTTTTCTGTCTCGGAGGCGTTACTCTCTCGGGCTTTGAGATCCTCTCCCCGAAATCCCAGAAGCTGCTTGTTTTCTCCCTCCTTCCCTTCTTTTTCTTTCTTTGAGAAATTGCCGTAAGGGGTTTCATCTGTGTGTGCTTTGAGGAGACGTGAAGGATTCTTGGCTCTGTGTGTGCAGGAGAGCAAAAAGGGTGGATTGTTCTGGGCACGGGTCTTTTTGGGAAGGGCCCCGTCAGGGTTGCGACCCTGAATTGCTGCTTTCTCAGGCTTTCCCCATCCCCTGAGTCGTCTGGATCACGGTCCTGTGAGGTACTAAGCTGCCTTGGTTTGGAGGGGCCTGTGCTCGCAGCTTAAAGCCTGTAAACATCACTTGAGAGCTTGTTTTCATATCTCTAAGATAGGTGGGTTTTGACATGAGATGCATTCCCAGTGTAGGAAGAAAAAAGATTGGAAAGGACATCCTCTTCTGTTCTGAATCATCTGAATGATGACCAAAAAAATACACTATGTCATTAAAACAGAAATCCACCTTTAAAACATGCTCTAGTGTAGCACATAAAGTAATCTTCAATGAAGAGTCTGCAGTACCTTTAAAAGTGCTTGCAAAAATACAAGGGCAAGTACCTTTTTGGTGGGTGGGTAGATAACTCATTTTGTTGCGGTTACTCACTTGGTAATTGTTTTGTTTTTGGTTTTTTTTTTTTTTTTTTTTGGGGGGGGGTTACGCTGACATATTCAAGTTTTTATCATTCTGTTTCACAGGAAGCAGTGCTTTTTCCAAATTATTAAAGTTAGGCAGCGCCACTTTAATATGCTTTTAAAGTTTTATTTTGGTGCTGTTTTTTAGGGAGAGTGTTGAAATTGGTCTCCTACTTTTGATCAAAACTTTTTGTGTGTGTTTCCATTTCTGTGTAACCTGACCAGTGCTCATGAGACTTGAGTTTAATACCAACAACATTTGCATGCAGGAACAGCAAGTAATGCTGCCAGCCCAGCTCGTGCTGTGCCCGCTAAGGAGTGTGGAACGCTTGCTTAGTTCTTTATGTTTTTTGACAGATTAGAGGAGGGCTTGGCTTCCCCATGCCTCTTGCTCGTTCCTGAAAGAAGTGGGAGATCTTTTAAAATTTGTGATTAATTTTAAAGCTGTTTAATTTCTTTGCCTGTTGGTGTTGAAAGGTTTTGAATGACATCTCTGTGAAATACACATATGTCTGGATATAAAATTTTTTTCCTAAAGACTTTTGTGGGCATGACCTTGTTAACATTTTAGCTTTTTAAACAATACACCTGCTAAAACTTTAATTGTTTAAAAATCTATTGAGTGTGGAGTACAGGATTTGTTTACATATTTCAGAAATCTTATTAAATGAAATTCACTCTTTCTGGAAGCGATTGTTTTGCTTTTTTGTTAACAGTAGTCTTGGGGTCAAGATAGTGAATTTTTTTAGTAATAGTGTATTTTTATACAATAAAATTTCTCTGATATGCACTAATGTCTGCCAGATTGTGTGTGGATTTTTTTCATTAATTTGTGAAAATAATGAAGAAATGACAAAAATATGATAAAAATGACCAGTTTATGTTCTCTCAGGACATAATGCTTGCCAAATGATTATCTGACTTGCTTGCATTAAAGCAAAATGTTTTCTCATCTGGAGTTGAGATCTTTGGTGGTTAGTATTTAAATATATCAGATTTGTTCTTTTGATGTATTTCTTTGGCTGTGTCTGAGCTTAAGTTTTTTCTTTGTTGTTGTTGCAAGTAGTACTTTGCATTTCCTATAGCTTGTTGTCACTGAGCTCACCATGTGGATAAATGAGCCCAATTGTGCTTTCATTGGTGCAACTTGGGTTATTCACTAGTATGATACTCATGTATTTTGTGTTGTTTTGTTGATACTTCGGCCTCTTGCCTTGTATATTATACCTGTATGTGAGTTGATAATACTCTAAGTATATGTGTGGCCTTAAGTGAGGTCAGTTGTGCCCTTGACAGAGGTGGTTCTACTGTAGCTAAATACTACATCACCTTATAGATGTGCAGTTTTCCTGCTGCTCCATGTGTCCTTTTTCAGTAAAGTTTATATATTTAGTATGATTATACTGAGATAAAAACCCAAAGTCCTGCTGGTATAAGCTGCATTTCCAGTTTCCTCCAAGGAGCCTTTCTGTATCTATGAAGTTTTGCAACAGAGGTAAGTCTGTAGCGTAGTTGAAGAGGTCTGCAGTCATGGATGTGTTGGTGTGCTGCTTGGGCATTCGCTGTACTCTAGTAGTATTTTCAGAGTTTTGCTGGTATACTTCCACATCAGTTCCAGAAAAGTTCTGTCTGCATAACTCCAGTTATGTTTTATAATGTGGCTCTGATGGTCAGTGATCATGCCTTTTCACGCTGCATTAGGCTTGTGATAAGTCTAATGGCTGGTGCTTTTTAGCGTAGATTTAGCAGTGAGAGCGTGGAAGTGTGTCATCCCTAAGTAATAGATACAGTCCAGGCATAAGAGCCTCTTTGATAAAGTAGTTTGTTCTGTTCAGAGAGTTGGCATAATTTCTTGTAGTAGTTCTGCTGGAATAAGCTGCATCTGTGCTTGAAAGGTTTTTAATGGTGACATACCCAGTCCAGCACAGACAGGGGGATTTTCTACAAAAACAAGCATGTTTTGCGTGCTTACAGTAGAGGAAAAGCAGCAAGATTAATAAACTGTTCTTACAGTTTATTACAGTTGTGATCTGCAACTGTTATAGTTTGAAAGTTGGAATGAGCAGTATCAGTAAAGCCCTTGCGCCAACATAAAATGCATAAATACCAACCTGAACTGATCTTTTTCAAGATCATCACATAGTTAAGTGAACATGTGTATCTTTATTTTCAAATGTTCATTTGTCCCTGCTTTCATTGTTGAAAAAATGACTGTGTATTATTTTTGCTTTATTTGAGAATTTTTGAGGTTTTAGACAAAAATTAACATGATTAGCTAGCACAAATAGACTTTTTTTTTTCTTTATTTTCTTGCACTAGTTTTAAAATGTTCTAGAACTACTATCTTTTTTTTTTTTCCTTTATTTTCTTGCACTAGTTTTAAAATGTTCTAGAACTACTTCTGATGTTACTTTAAGTAAGGGAAAGCTTACTAAAAGGAAAAGAAAGGTAGCAAATCACTCTCAAAACTTGATACAATAGCCTTTCTTTCATAGCAGGTATTAAGAAAGGGTGGTGAAGAGAGGGGTGTCCAGGGAGAAAGTTTTAACTTCATTGCAAGAGACTGATTATTTTTGTAAGGGCTGATCTTATGCCTTGTCTCAAGTGGAACTTGTAGTAGTTTTACTGTGAACTTGATCTGAGTGTGAAATTTAAAGATCTGGTGTTGAAGCTTGAATTTACTGAGATGTGTCAACTACAGAAAACACTCGGCCCCACTGAAGTAGGTGGCAAAATCTCCACTGGCTTCAGCAGTGCATTGGTTTCAACAAGGACAAGATTGGCAGTGTGGAGGATTTTCAGTTTGGTTTTGGGGGTGTTGATATGGACTGCACTGCTGAATTAATGTGCTGGTTTTGGCTGGTGTACAGTTTGTTTTCTTCACAGTAGCTAGTATGGGGCTATGTTGTGGATTTGTGCTGGAAACAGTGCTGGTCATTCAGGGATGTTTTAGTTATTGCTGAGCCGTGCTGACACAGAGTGAAGCCCTTGTCTGCTTCTCACAGCACCTCCACCAGAGAGTAGACTGGGGGAGCACAAGAATCTGGGAGGGGACAGAGCTGGGGCAGCTGACCCCAACTGACCAAAGGGACATCCCACACAGTATGGCATCATGCTCAGCATATAGAGCTGGGGGAAGCGGAAGGGAGGGGGGGGATGTTTAGAGTTAACGTTGTTCCATCTTCCCAAGTAATGGTTAATGCATGATGGAGCCCTGCTGTCCTGGAGATGGTCAAACACCTGCCTGACCATGGGAGGCGGTGAATGAAGTCCTTGTCTTCCTCTGCTGCGTGAGCAGCTTTTACTTCACTTATTAAACTGTCTTTAGTTTAATTAAAAGCCCAGGAATTTTCTTACTTTTACCCTTTCGATTCTCCCCCATCCCACTGGGGGAGTGAGTGAGTGGCTGTGTGAGGCTCAGATGCCAACTGGGGTTAAAACATGACAATTAGTTACACATCTGTCAATTAATTGTATTGAAATCTCAGTTAATTTCCCAAACATAATAAATGAAAGGAGTATAAATCTCCATTCAGCTTTAATTGTTGGCATTTGTTAGCTGATACTAGCTTGTATGAATCATCCCTGTGACAAGGTAACCTTTTTTTCGTGTTTGGAGTGGCAATGAAAAGGTATTAATTAGACGTTCATTTATAAATTAATTGAGAAATGATCAGTTCATAAGGAAGTTACATTCTGGGACTGCACAAGTGTTTTTTTTCAGAATTTTTGAAATTATATGCACAGAATGAGACATGATACTAGGTATTCTCTAGTAGAAACAAGGTAAAAACATCTAAAGAACTGACTCAACATTTGTTGAATACATTTGTTGCACAAATAATGTATGTTAATAGCCTGCGTTACTGTGTACAGTAGTTTCTAGAAATACTTAGTAGCATCTAACTTCCTTTGGGCAGGTGAACATTTCTTTCCTAATGAAATGTTGAGATTACACATTCTTCTTTTCCTCTTACGGGATGAAACCTAAGGGTATAAAAGGACCTTTCAGAATGTTTTATGAATATTGAGATTCCTGAAGAATTGTGTATGCGGTGGAGCAGCTTAGAAGACAGAGCCCAAAATAGGCTGTAGCATAGTGATGAGGATAGTCACTGCTGGGGAAGTGGGCTGAGCTGAGTGTTCAACCTGGTGAATCCCATGGGGCAGGAAAGTATCCTGACCTCCAGGCTGTTAGTTACTCTGGATTTCCTCTATGTGATTTAAAAAAAAAAAAAAAAAATCTGTTTCCAGATGAAAGTCTTGTCAAGATTTTGGCCTTGCCAAGAGCAGCTCTGGAAGAAGTAGGAAAAAATTGTATTGAATATGTTAGAAATTTGATGCCAAACGTGTGGCCGAGGGAGAACAGATTTTAGACAGCTTCACTGGGGGTTCATACATGTACTTGGTGTGCTTGACTGTAGCTGGATTAGCCTTTAATGTCATACATACTGTTAACAGTTGAATTGCACGTTTCAATTTTTTTATTAATATATCAAAATATCACTGTTCTTTGAAAGCTTGATAAGTTGCTCCATTTGCCAAACTCAAGAATTTTTTTTTATCGTATACTAAAGAGAAATAAAATTTAAGAGTTGGATAAAAAACCTATTGTAGGTTGTCTGTGCTTTAATGTGTGTTTTTTTATTTGCCCTTCTGTATGTGAAGCTGGTACTTCACAGTTGTGTGAAGACTCTGCCCGCCCTCTTAGGTGTTCATCTACTGCCAGATCTTAGAAACCAGAAGGATGCATAATGCCACACCTAGCAATTCATGAGAGATAACACTTTTGTGTTTCTTTTCTTGTTGCTATTTGATTCCTGAATAGTTCTTATTTTTTTGAATAGTTTTTCATCTTTCTTCTGAGTATTTAAAATTACAGATTTCTTCTTGTACTCTGTTGCATACAGATGTCTTTGAAATACTGATGATTAAATTCAGTTCCACAGCTGATTTCAAACACTGTGAGTTCATCTTAAAAGTACAACTCAGATATCTTGGAATGAAAACACATTTGCGTGTATATAGAAAAGTTCACGATTGCACTGTGTTACTAGGTTAGAATTCTAAATTTCTTTGTTAGCTCTTTTTTTAGAGCACAGTTTCTGGTAGATTTTTGCAACAGAATAGTAGTTGTTTTTTGTTGATTACTCTGGAAGAGAAAGTATTCATAAGGAATAATTACATATTGTAGAATGTAAGCAGAGAATGGTTTACAACTGAGGAGTTAAATCTTCGTGTTGTACATTTTTAAAATTAATTTTCCTTCCTTACTGCTGTTGTCTTGAAATGGCAACTTTCTGATAATTTTGCCTGAGTAAAATTGAGAGTGAGATTTTAATTTGCAGTCAGGTTTTTCAATATTTACCTCTTTTTCCATTAAATACCGTGTCATTATTCCGCTGTACATAATTTTTTGCAGTAATGAGGGGAGGAGGTGGAAATACCTCTTAATACTATTTTTTTTTGTATTGTCTGTGTAAAAATCAGTTTCTTGAAAATAAAGGGCTTGATGTGGTGAGCAGCTCTTAGGTTGGTCATAAAACACATACTTGGTTAGTTGTAAGAATCTGAAATTGTCTGCTTTGCAAGATACTAGATTGTTCAAAAGTAGCACGACTTGAAATTTAAGAATAAAATACATGGTAATAGGGGTTTGAGTTTATATTCCTTTCTTACACTCTTGTGTTGCAGAGAATGCAAATGAGGTCTGGTTCCCGTGTAGTTTGAGTTTCCTTCAGTGAAGCCAAGGCTGCCTGTTAGGAACTGGAGAGAGAACTGACAGTGTAAGGCAGGCAGTGGTTACAGCACCTTAGCAACCTGGAGTGCATACTTCTTAAATGATGTGCAGTACCTAATATGCAGTAAAATGCTTAAATGCCTTCTCTCCCCCCCCCCTGCCCCCCGGTTCAGAAGCACACTGAGTGAAGTATTAGCACTGTGAAAATGAATGGGAGTCATAGTGTGGAAATTTGTGAGGGAAGGACTTTGACTCTGGGCATTTTGCCTCTGCAGTCAGTGTGGAATCACTTAACGCTCCTGTGATCCTTTGATGTAATTTAAAAAGGGATGGATGCTTGTATATATGCTGGTTAATAGAGCTATCTTACATCTGTATTCAAAAAAGATATGAGGGATAAAAATGTCATAAATTTGCTGTAGCATGCTCATATCATGCTCTACAATGACTATTAGAGTAACTTTGATTTCTTCTATTTTTGTTGTTCTGATGATTATTGTTATAGTGACAATTTATTTATTCAGATATTCCATAGTGAAGTTACTGTTAATGTTGGGATTGTAGATTAAAATTGTGGAGAATGGTGTAGAGTAACAGAACAGTACAGAAGATTTGATGGCTCAGATCCATTATAAAGCATGAAGGAGGTGTCGTCAGAGTTCCTGCTGACTGGATGTGTACAAAGTCTTAGCGATCTTGTGAGGATTAGTGGGCATATCTCGTCACTCAAACAGTAGTTGCTTCAGGTGCTACACCTGTTACTGCATGCAAGTTTGATTGTTCCCCACTATAAAGCTGTAACTATAGCAGTCATTTATTTTTTGAAAGCATTGATTTCCAAAGGGCAGTGTTCACTCTCAGAAGTCGTGGGTCAGCGTGCTGCCAGTCAGGAACTGATCCTGTGTAGTTGCGTAGAAGCTAAGAGTCTGTAGATTTCTTCAACAGTTTTGCAGTTAAATTTATTTACTTGTGGCTTACCAAGCTTTGATGTTGATTGTATCATGCTTTTGGGATTTACTGCTCTAAATGTTGTTTTTCTAAACTAGACACTCTCTTAGGCTTTTCACAAACTGTGAAAATAATATTTTACAAATATTTTACTTATTTGTATCTGAAGTTATGTATTAAGGTTGTATGAAATTATAAATGACTTTGAGAAAGGAAAACGAATCTTTTGTGACAAGCTTGAATATAATTTGAGTGAATTTAAAAACCAATATTTACAATGGTTTTGAATATTCCTGGTTTTTAATTTGTAAAAAAAATGTACAGTGTATGAAGCCTATATGAATAGTTGGACTGTTTCAGGACAAATCCAGTTTTAATAACTCTGCAGGTTGTAGACCCTGCATGTGTTGCATGATACTGTGGCTTGTGTAGCACAGTGATTAAAAATTTAGGCTGCTAAGGACCCTGGGAGGTTGTCCAGCCCCCTCCCCCTGCTGTAGGCAGAACTAGTTTCAAGGTTAGGACAGGTTGGTCAGGGCCATTGAAGTGTGTTTGTGAACTTCGTTTGTCCTAGTATCTGGTTGGGATTTTCCGTGTTGCATGTTTTGGCTGTTGCCTCCTGTCTTGTGGAGGCACATTGGTGAGAAGAGACTCTGCTTGTCTTAGTAACCCTTTTAGCTAGTGGCAAACTGCAGGTAGCAACTGGGTTAGCCTTCTGTTGGCTAAGATGAAGAAATGTAGTTCCCTCAGAGTTTCTTAGTGTCATGTGCCTGCCAGATTTTCAAGTTTTTCTGTGTTTCTTTTAAAGGGGTGTGTATGGCAAAACTGGATGCTGTGTTTCAGATGGGAGCTCACAAGTGCTGAGTAGAGGGGAGTAATTGCTTCTGTCGGCCTACTGCCTGCACTGCAGCTAATGTCGGAGTGGTGGCCGTATTAACGGTACATGTGCAGCTACAGTCCAACAATTGCTTTAAGCTGGCTGAAGCACTGCTGCCTTCCCCCATGCTTAACTACCCAGCTCCCTCATTCCTATTCCCTCTCGTGCTGGCACTATCACTTTTATGGCCCTGTGGCAAGCCAGAACCAAATCAAGAAGCTAATCCAAGTGGAAACAGATCAATGTATTATGTCAGATCAATTTTCTGTTCCAGGCAACTGTTCAAAGCCTTGAGCTGAATCAGGGAAAGTAGATGAGAGGAGAGCAGGACTGCTCTCTTCCTCTTCTATTGGTCTTTGCTCTGTAGTAGGTGGGAGTGTTGAAAGGGAGGCAGAGGCTTTAAGGCCAAGTAATAACAGTCCCCCAGAGGATTGGCTTGCATAGCTGGGACTTCCTTGTCAGTTTTATTACTTTCACCTTTTCTTATATTCTGTTTGGAAGTGTGTGGTAAAGAGCACTATGGTTATTTCCCAGAAGGGGTAGGCAGTGCTGCTTCCACAAGTATGTGTGACCCAAGTTGAAGTATATACTAGATTCACCAGTGCAGTAGCAGGGAAGTGAAATAAAACAGTAGAGGCTTTGCTAGTAATAAATTACAGGGAATATCTGTGCTGGGTTGTGACTAATTAGTAAGGATTGCCCTTTGTAAATTAGTTGGATGCACCACCATGGCTGAGTTTGGCCTACTTATGATAAACAGATTTTTAAAATTAAAAAAAAAAAAAAAAAAGACACTGTAGAACAGTATTGATGATAACTAGGTATTTATTAGGCTACATTGTAACAGCTGTCTGTGTGAATCTTCCCAACCTGTATTTTGCCCAAAATATCTCCAGCCATCCCCAGTGGCCCAGACAGGCCTCACCTGGAGCCCTACCCACAGCCCTTGCCCATGGGATGAACCCCCTGTCAACTGATCCAGATGCAGAAGTGAGTCAATCTTAGAGTCTAGGCCAGTGGTCTCCAGATGTTTTTGATTGCACACCTGTGTTGGTAAAAGTTTTTTACAAATTATATGCATGCACTACTGAGGTTCTGATATTTTCTTCCTGTACCCCAATGGATGATCTTGCACACGCTCCACTTTGGAGACCACTGATCTAGGCTATGTAACTCTAATACTCTAATTGCACTAATTGTGTCAAGTTTTATTTTCAAACTGTCCTGGCTTAGTATGGTTAATACGCATTTCATACACCAGTCATTGATTTGGCCCACTATATGTTAACAGTGATGAGGACAGAATTTGTGTAACTTGTGTGTAGAAAAACCCGAAAATATAGTTGTCAAGAAAAGCAGCAAACTTTTCTACCATTTGTGATGTAGAAAATTCATTAGGAGAACTTCACAGGATAGGCTTGCCTTTATTAACACACTTTTAAATGATCATTTGTGTCAAGGTCATGTGTTGCTAAAGTTGCCCTCTTTTCAAAATAGACTGAAGGAGTAGCTGCTTTTGGGTGTGCAAGGACTTGGTCTGATTGTGCATCTCCTCT
This sequence comes from Athene noctua, assembly GCF_965140245.1. Taxonomy (NCBI): domain Eukaryota; kingdom Metazoa; phylum Chordata; class Aves; order Strigiformes; family Strigidae; genus Athene; species Athene noctua. The sequence goes on along the minus strand of NC_134037.1, from coordinate 102,509,998 downwards.
GCTGCTTTCCTGAAGTTAACAGGACGCTAATCCTCTTTGAAAATCTGCGTCAGTTGAAAAGGTTTAAACCTGCAGTTATGTGATGGTGTAGATCTTGGGTATATGTGACGAAATAGGGGGAGAATTTAGTTTAAATAGGTAGGTTTGTGGCTTGGTTGTGATCTTGGTGTTCTTTTACAGGCCACGTACCCCTATATGTGCTGTTTAAATTGCGTGTCAGTCCTGTGATATTTTGCAGAAGCACTGCCGTGCAGCATCATGTAGCGTTCCCTAGCCATCAGTTGTGGCAATATTAAGATAGTAGCGATCTGTTTGTGCTTCATTTGCAGTTTTCAAGGTATGGGAGCATGTAGCCCCTTAGACTGCTAGTGATGATCAGAACAACTTTTGTATGTAGCAAGAGCCGTGTATGATAAATGTGTTCAGTGGCTTTATGACGGTGCATTGATCAGCTGCATAAAAACTTGGTTTTATACACATTAGCTCTTTGGTAAACCAGCATTTAAAAAAAAGGTGACATAATATTTCTTTTTCATGTGTGTACAGAATTCTGCTAGTGATGACAAGAATGTTGTTAAAGCTTGTTAGGAAGATGCATTTCTGGTGGGAACTGGTTATGATTCTTGGTGTTTATCAAAAATGTAGCTGTTTTGGGTTTTATTGTCTATCATAAGCTGGTAGGAGTTTAGAGTGTATTGGGTAGATGTTTCTTGTATCATGTTTGTGAAATGAGGAAAGCCAACAGATTTATTTTTTCTAATAAAACCCAACTCAGGTTCAGCCAAAGGACTGAATAGTGGACAATATATATTACCATTAAGATTTTCTGTCATTTGTGTTTTCATGAAAAAAAAAAAGTTCCTTCTGATCGTTACATGCAGATTTTCAAAAATTTAGTGAACTTAGCAAATCTGTCTAAACTGAGTTAGTAGTTTTAATACCCACAGGACTACTGTTTGAGCGGTCAACGTTTCAGTAACATTGGACCCTTATTGTAGTGTAACCACAGAGAATATTTGGCTTGGTAAAGCAAAGACATTTTATTTAAATAACAATGTCAGTATTGCCATAGACATATAGGATGGAATTTCCAAAAGTAGGCATGCAGTGTGAAAATGAAGATCATGTTGACTTTTGATAGAGCTGATTTTCACTTCTGGATAGCTAGCAATCCTTGAAACTTTGTTCTTGAGAGATGTATATGCTGTTTAGCTGTTAGAGGAAATAACAGTTTTCTGTAAATAGTACTAACAGTGCAGTTAGAGCAGAATGCTAATCACTTAATGGTAATAGCTTATTAATTTGTTCTTACTAATGCCCATTTACAGTTAAATTTTGTGACATAAAATGTCATGTTATTTGCTTAACCTTAAATAGCAGGATCAGTGCTCATGTTGGTGGCTGTGTGCAAAAGTGAGCAAATGTAACACTGAATCATGGGAGGAATTATTTTTCTTAAGACACATAATCACTTCATGAATGCTGATTTTGTTGACACTTGAGGTAGTTCTGTGTAGCTGTGCTTTGTTTTCCTGCTCTCCCAGAGAGGTGATACTGAGGGATCCTTATGGTGTGATGTATGTCCTGGTTCTGCTTCTCCATCACTATAAGCTAAAGCACAGGAGATGGAAGAAAAAAGTCTGAATGAGGTTATGCAGTATAGAAGACAGGGTACCCTCTGCTAGTCTGAAGTATAAACCAGATTCAGAATCAGTGGAGTATAAAAAAATTTTAGGAAAGAGGTTACAGAATCACAGGACAGCTGAGGTGAGAATGGAGGTCTAGAGATCACCTCATCCCGTGTCCTTCTCACAGAGGCTCAGCCCGAGCAGGCTGCTCAGGGCTCTGCCCAGCTGGGTTCTGGGTATCTCCAAGGATGGAGACTCTATAACCTTGCTGGAAAACCTGTGCCAGTATTTGAGTACCTTCAGAATTTTTAAAAAAGTTGTGGTTTTTTTTTTTCTTATGTTTAAATAGATTTGTTTGTTTGTTTCAATTTGTGCCCTTTGCCTCTTGTTCATTCACTGGATACTGCTGAGAAGAGTTTGGCTTGATATTCTTTACCCGCCCCCCCCCCCCCCCCCGCAGGTATTTATACACACCGGTGAGATTTCCCCCACAGCCTTTTGTTCCCCAGGCGGAACAGTCCTGGTGCTCTTGGCCTCTTGTATAGCAGATGCTCTGGGCCTTTCATTGTCTTAATCTTTATGGAGATCTGCATGAGGGAGAGCCTGAAGAACAATTCAAGTGGATCTGGCCAGGGAGAGTAGGTTTCTGTTTGGCAAGAAGTAAGAGAGAGAAAGCAAAATGAATTAAAGTCAAAACTATATTAATAAATTTGAGTGGTGTGATAGCAGACTTGTTAAGGAAAGTTGAGAAAAAAACAAGCGTGGAGTGCACAGTGATCATTTGATGTGATTAGAAGATAACTGTGGAGATGAGATTGGATAACTCAGTGGAAGTCGGGGTAGCAAGAGGTTTAGGAAATGCTAGCGTCAGTTGACAATTGAACTGGTGGATTAGATGGGATCTTTGCAGAATAAGGAAGGATAAAGTGATCCTGAGAGTTACTGACAAGGAAAAGGGAAAAGTCTCAGATGACATTCTGAGAGTTACAGTCAACAGGAGAGCCACCAGGATGTGCAAACAGAAGCTTTGATGAAATGGCGATTGGAGGAAAGAGTGATGGAACATATCTGGTACAGGCAGCACCCGACCCTGTAGCCAGTGTGCAAGAGAGTTGTTGGTCATGATACTGGGAGGCTAAATGTGCTCTGCACCCAGTGAATGGATGCTTACATTCCTATAGAAGCATTTTACATGGAGTCTTGAGATGGCATTCAGTGTTGGTTTTTTTTACTACTACTTTTAAGTCATAGAAGTTCTGTTTAATCAGTTATCTTTGTCCAATTTAAAATTCTAAAAAAACCCCAACCGTAAATGGTATAACATTGCATGGAATTTTGTGTGTCATTACACATGACTGATTTTGGAGAAATTAGTGGACCTCTGTAGAAGGTGCAGGTTTATTTAAGAACTTTGTCAGTGGTAGCCATCTGTCAACTTCATAATCACTGATAAAAAGTATTGAGATACTCTGAATTGGGTTTATTGTTGAAAGCAATCTTTCGTCTGATATGTATCAAATATCCATCCTCTCCTTTTTTGTTCTAGTTGTCATGGATGATGACGATGATGAATCCTGTCTCCTTGATCTTATTGGGTAAGTTTTCCTTAAGCAATTCTTTCAGAAAGGTTGGGAAAAATAATTTGACAAAATCACCTTCTAGAAGGTGATTCTGTGTCAAGACTTAGATGACTTGCGAATGGAATGAGTAGCTATACTTCGCTTCCTCCATGTGGAGATTGTGTATGGCAGAGCCTTCAATCCCCGTGTATACTAGCTGACAACTGTCCACTGATGGCATTCTCCTCAAGAGAAGCTGAGGAGTAAGTGTGCATGGAGGCTGGATTCTCTTCTCAACTAATGGTAACATTAAGTCTGTGTTGAAACGTGTTGCTAGAGATGTTGTTACAAACTTAATTGCAATGAACTATTCTTTTGGAATAAAAAATAAAAATCTTAATTTTTTGAGTAGTGGACCTAGATACTTTGTTAACACTATGCTTGTATTTTTAAAGGAAAAAGAATTGTTTTCTTAATGATAAATACTTACTTTCTGCTAATAACATGCATTTGCATAAAAATGTTAGAAAACCAGAACATAATACTGTTAAGTATTCACAATAAACAAGAATTTATCAGTATTTTACTCAAAAATACTTGATTTTAATAAAATAGGGGATTTTAAATGGTCCTGAGTTGATTTTGTTTTGTTCTATTTTTTCCATTATTTTCATAAGAGATTTATTTGGAGGTTTATTATTCCATATGGGAATTTCAAAAAAAAATTAGGATAGCTGAAGCATGAGCAAGGTTTTTGTGGATTATGTATGTGACAAGTTACCTTCCCTTGACTAACGTTAATGTCAGTATTCAAGAACAGATAATATACCATAATGCATTTTAAACGTAAGGAAATTGAACATGTCATATGTGATACTTTGTTCAAACCCTGCCAGAAATTAGTATGACATCTGTCTCATAGATCATTTCCACTTCATATAAGAATTTTTTACTGTCTTAAATGTAGTAAACAAGTAGGCCTTTTACCTTTCTCATACACTCAAAGCTTCCAGCAAAAACAGAGAGCTTTAACTTCAGAAAAAACAAAGTATCACCACAGTGGTTGCTGTAATTTGGGGGTTACTGTACCAAAACCACTGCCAGTAATGGCTTCCAGTTCTATTCCGTGAAGTATACTGTGCAAGATTACTGATGGTGGCCTCATGAAAACACATCCTGCTTGGAACATCATGATGACAATTAACCGCACGGGACAGTTAAGTGCTCTGTCATGAGCATGAATCCAGAGGATCCTGGTACAAGTTCACAGGTGGTCCAGAAAATGAAGTGCTCTCTATACACATGAGTGTTTGTGTGAAAAATTAGTGTTCTTCCTGCTGCTGGCAGCAATTACTGTCTTAAGTATCTAGAAGAATGGAAAACAGTATTTTTTTCAATCGGATCTTTGATTTTGGTAAGTGCTGTCTAAACTGTCTTCTTTACTAAAGACAATATTTGAGGTGATGAAGTGTTCTTCATTTTTAATTGCATTTTTCATAACTTAAAGCCAGTGAGTGTAATTAGTATTAAACAGCCTGATTATTGATAAAACTTGTAATCATAATAGAGCCCTGTATGAGACTGAGTTCTGTTCTCCTTTATACTTGAAATTTAGTGTAATCTCCTATGAAAATGACACTTTCCTTTGAAAAGATATGTAACCACTTCTATGTTGTAAGCATAATTGTACCATAAAGTCCCTGCCAAGTACTGTCTAACATGTCTTTTTGTAAACATGTGAATGCAGTTTGGTTTTTAAATGAAAAAAAGGAGGAGTAGAGGTGTATTTGTGGTTTTGGAAGAGTAGTTGTAAACCTGAAAGATCTTTAACTTCTTTCTTCTTTATCTTCTAGGATGATGAAGAGAGAAGGAGCGATATTTTGAATTAATATTTTTTTACAATCTCCTGCTTCTCAAAAATGTTTTATTATTACTTGTTAATCAGTAAAGAAGTTTTAAAATAAAAACATTCCATGTCATTTTACTCTCCATGCTAATGGACATGTTGGGAAATGCTGTATAATTGTTGTATTAAAATAATCCCAGGAAACGTGTTTTAATGTTTTACTTCGTCTTGATGTGCAGTTACATTAATGTATTTGTGATTTGTTTGAATTTCCAATACTCATTGTCAGACCAGATTTTTAATCTGAGTTTTATCCAGTGATAGTGCTAAGTTAATGAAATACATTGAAGTTGTATTTCATAATATTTAATCAGCTATTTCTGTGGTTGATGTCACTTGGAAAAGGTGCTGCTTTTTTCTCCAAGTCAAGGAACTATTACTGTGGCAAGCATAAATTTTTGTCAACTTATGTTAAGGGTAGCAGAAACCATGGTAAAGATTCATGTTCATAAATACCCTACTGACTTAGACACGAGCTAAACAAACATTATAGTTCATCTCTGTAGAAGAGATGGTATCTGGTTTAGTTCTGATGTCGTTTGGTGATAGCATTTTCCTTAGGTTTTGTGCTATGTGCTGCCCATAAAATACTGTGTTTTAAGAGAATGAGTATTACCCTCATAAAGGGAAGTAAAGTAGAATGCAACTAAATTTTTGTGATGAACGTGGTTTATTTCTTGAAATGCCTTGGTACAATGACAGCAAATACTGTCAACAGCTGAAAATTGGGCTGATAAAGAAACACAGATCCTTACATGGTATAAACTTTTGGCTTTGCATTGGAGTCAATGAAAGAAATGTGTTTTTACTATAAACCAGATTTATATGCATGCAATATATGGCTTGGTTAAGTTAGCTTCATTAGCAGCAAGAGCTTCCTAAAAGTGGTAACTTTTTTTTTTTTTCCCCCCTTAAGGGACCCACAGGCGCTGAATTATTTTCTACATGGACCTAGTAGTAAATCTGTAAGTAGCATTCCTGTGTATTAGACATACATAAGCTTCATTTAGTGTATTATTTCTAAACATTGTTTTTGTCTTTTACCAGAGCAATGAAGACTTGACTAATGCAGAATATTCTGTAGCCAACTCAAATTCGATTTTTGCCAACTCCAATGTAAGTGGTCAGGAGATAAATTTTTTTTGTGTTGAGATTGCATGCTTCTGTTACAGCATTACTTGGCTTTTATAAAACTGAAGTAGATGTGGGTTTTGACCTTTTTTGTATGAAAATTCTGAATGCTAACATAGAACCCTCTCATGCTGTTAATATTTTAAGTATTTAATTGGGTTTCAATGGGGAATTAATAAAAAGATATTGCAGTGTTGAAGTGTGTTTTGTAAATTTGTTAAACAGCTTGGTGAACAGTGTAAATGTTCTCCAGTGTAACTGTCTCCAGTAAACTAGACTTGCAATTTTAGTGACTGTAGATATAGTAGTGCTCAAATGTAGACCTTAAAAGCTAATCGTTCATACATTTCCTGTGTATGTTAGGATGATTTTGTTTCTCATTTCTAAGTGGAATATGGGCTACCAATTTTTTAAAATTAATGAATGGGGATCTTTTGTTCTTCAGGCTGAGTAGCTAAATTGGGATGTTTCCTTCCTGTAACTTCACTGTTAGGGAAGTCAATTTAAATTCATTAGGTGTTGCAAGTAGTCTTCAGTATTCTTTTTTTGCCAGGAGTATGTTGCAGCCCTGGGCCAAGTTTTACTGAGTAAGGTTGTGGAATCCCCATCCTTGGAGATAAAGCCAAGGCTGATCTGCTCTAGTGCTGGTAGTAGTCCTGCTTTGAGTAGGAGATTGGACTAGATGACTTCCAGAGATCCCTTGTGACCCACATTCTTTGATTTCATTGGTGTGTTTTGTAAAAAAGCCCTGCATTTTTCATCCCACAATTCAGTTATTTGAATACATAGAGTAGGGTTTCCTTGGTAGTTCTTCCTTCTGTTGTACTGTTATCTTGACTCTGTTTTGTCCCATGTTTCTAACAGATATGTCGATATATTCGTAGGTGGGTAGGGACCTTAAATAATTGACATAAATCCTGAAACTGTTTATCTGTACATAGAGAACTAGTGACTTTCCTGTAGCCACAGTAGTGTGATCTGTTTGCCCTGTCCTTCCCCTTTCAATATCATTATTAGATATTGTAGAAGAAGCATATATTGAGTGACGGTTCTTTCTCCATATAAACTGGTTGATGTAATGGTGGGAGACTAGGGTACAAACAGTAATGGGGTGTGCCCAATTTTCAGCTAATTAGCAACAACTTGGTACTGGGCTTGCCATTATCATACAGCAGCTTCCTGTGTGCAGCATGGCAGAGGTGGGTTTTGAGGGCTCATCCTGAGAAAAATGAGGTTATGGGGGAAAAAGGTGACATATGGCATGCGTTTGTCGTAGTCGAGAATTCCTAATTGTTCTGTGTAGAGATTCTTCTGATAAGCACGAGTAGCTGAGCAGGAGTTGGGTGTATTTCTGGTCTATTTTCAGAAAGTAAGTTTTTGGAGTAATTTTGAGAGGGAGTGGGAGTTTCCTGGCCAAGGTGGGATTATTGCATAGGGAGTAGCAGTTGGAAGAAACAGAAATATTTGGTGAAAGCCAACAGAGTGCTCTGGTATATGAGATTGGTGGGTGGATAATCTAGAAGGCAGGTGATCAGAGGAGCAGGGATTTCTAGTGTCTGTGCCTAGGATGGCTTACTGTATTTTTCTCTAAGACTTGTTCCTCTTGTGCTCTGTTCTCATTCTTTTGTATCTTCATAATGAATACTAATGCCATCTTCTCTTCCCTCCCTCCCTTCCTCCCTCCCTTGTGTGACAGCCCTGTGCTGACCTAGGTGAAGAACGACTTGATTGCAAAGATAGATTCTTACAGTGCATTGTTAAAGAACAAGGGGTATCTGAAATATAAATTAAATAGATGGTTTCACAGTCCCTGCTTATAATATAAGCTACCTGAAAAGTTAAAGGCTTCTGAGTTTTTTGTCATTGAAGTTTTTGCAGATACTGAAAGTTCTGTCTTTGTATGTATTCAGAATTGCTACCATGAAGTAGATTGACTGTCTTGATGCCCGTCTCATGCCTTTCAGTGGCAGAGTTTACAAATTCAATGTCAAGGGTTCAGTGCGTCAGCTGGTAAGCATGTTCAGCCAACACCTCACACAAACAAAGTTAAGTTCCTGCTGACTGAAGGACGAGAAAACAGTGTCCACTCCTTCCCCCCACCCTGCCCTGAGCTGAATGGTTGCATCCACCTCTGCTGATTCCAGATTGATTTCCTTGGGTGGTTGTCAGTCTCTTGTAACCCTCATGAGAGGGTTCCTTAGCTGTTGCCCTGTTACCTGGGTTGTACTCAGTGACTGCTTGCACCTTCCTATTACAGTATAGTAGAACACCTTAAGAGAGCAGAATATTCATGGCACCAGTGAGAATGAGACTTGTTGGTAAGCAGATTCATGAAGTTGCAGAGGCATGAATTTCTTGCTGAAATTAATGTGGTGTTCTGCGTGGCTGTTCTGAATCTGGGCGGCAGTGATTCAGATGTTAACTTGGAAGGCCTCTGGTTCCAGTTTACGCACATAAAATTGGTTTTGGATGTTAAACAGTCCTGGGAGCAGGGAATGAAACTTGGGATTCTTCATGCCCCTGGGAGAATTTCAAGCTATTAATCTTGATTGCATGTAATATTATTTATTATTACTAGTAATAGTTGTATTGTTAGTACTAAGTACAATAGCATTAACTGGAGCACTCTTAAGTTACAGTTGTGAAAGATTTCAGATTGGTTGTTGTCACTGGAGACAAGTTACAGATCCAATAGGGAATTCTCCACAAGAACTTGACAGAGTCCTAGTAATGCCTTAGTTAGGGACTCCTTTTTGCTGTCTGATGGTAGCTAGGTACAGTTGAGAACTTGATTTGTAATTTTAGGTTCATAAGGTGTAGACATTGAGACATTTAAGTACTAGTTTAATTCCTTCTGTTAACATAAATGTAAAAAAGTTTATTGTAGTTTTTTAATTGTATTTTGAAAACATTTTACTGAATTTTAAGAACAATCTTGATATTTTAAAACATGACCAAAGCTTCATAAAATAAACAGGCTGATTCAGAAACAGACTGGGGTAAAATTCTGAATAAGTATGATTGGGGAACTGAAGTTAGGGCGGAGATGTTACTGCATGTGATAATTAAGGCTTGCAGCATCTTCATGTTGTTTATATGAGGCGAGAACAAGTGTCTATGACCTTCAAGGAGTGAAGGCTCTGAGTATGAACATAATTGATAATTTCACACCCACATTTTGCGTTTATTTTGACCTAAAAAGAAACTGGATGTTGTTTTCGAATAGTTACGATTTTGCAATTTAGAAAGGTGTACTCTGTCTCACTTGAAACTATTGCAAGTATTACTATGTGTTTAAATTTGGCATTCCACCTGTAGAAACCTGATACTTGTGTTCTCTAGAGTTCTGGATTTTTGCTTCAGGAAAGTCTTAATGACAGTAGGCCAGAGTAAAGTAGGTTCTGATTTTCCTTATCACAGTATTTACGGATGTAGATTTGAAGGATATTTTTATTCAAGGTGCCACTTAGTATTTGCTGTAGTTTCAATGTTTATAGTTCTCCCAAATTGTTTCACTAGCATAAACCACAAAGGTGGTAGGATTGTTCTTCTTATTGCTTTGTTTCAAAAATTTTTCTAAACAAAGAATTAGCGTAATTCCTTAACCTTATGAAATGGTCACTAGTTTGCACTATATGCCTGTAGAAATGGTAGGATTTTGAAGATGGATCTCATTTGATAGAGGAAGTCAGTGAAAGAGCAGCTTTCCTCTGCCTTTTCCCTGTTACTACTGTTGCTACTGAAACTGTGCCCCAGATTGAGTTACAGTGGAGGTTTTTTCACTCCTCCTTTCTTTTATCCTTCTGTCTGTACAGTGCTCAGCTTGAGAAAGGGAAAATGGTACTTCAAGAGCATGTCACATCCTCTTGAAACAGGGCAACTGCAGAGCTGAGTGCTGTGGAATTGGGAGACTTGAGAAGTGAAAGGAGAGTAGTATCTCCAGAGGTCTGTTACGAGGGCATGAGTGAGGTGATGCACATGTTTATGCTGGCCAACTCTATGGGATGAAACTCACCTTATATACATACTGTGCAAAGAATATAATTTTGTAAAGAAAGTTTGCATGAAAAAAAAGCTTAATGGGGAAACAAGCTTGGAATTTCTGAAAAGGATGTGTTTTTTGTTTTGCATTTCAGAACACTGATCCTAAGTCGTCTGTAAAAGGTGTAAGTGGTCAGCTTGGAGAGGGGCCTAGTGATGGACTGCAGCTGTCCAGTAGCCTTCAGTTTCTTGAAGATGAACTTGTATCTTCTCCTTTACCTGATCTTACTGAGGATCAGCCTTTTGATATTCTTCAGAAGTCCTTGCAGGAGGCCAATATTACTGAACAGACTTTGGCAGAAGAGGCATATTTGGATGCCAGTGTAGGTTCTAGCCAACAGTTTGCACAAGCTCAGCTTCATCCTTCTTCATCAGCATCCTTTACTCAGGCTTCTAATGTTTCTAATTACTCAGGTCAGACGTTGCAACCTATAGGAGTTACTCAAGTGGTACAGCAACCTGTTGGAGCATCTTTTGCAAGCAATACAGTTGGTGTGCAACATGGCTTTATGCAACATGTCGGAATTAGCGTTCCCAGCCAGCATTTGTCTAATAGCAGCCAGATTAGTGGTTCTGGGCAGATACAGCTAATTGGTTCATTTAGTAATCAACCTTCCATGATGACCATTAATAACCTTGATGGATCTCAGATAATACTGAAAGGCAATGGTCAACAAACACCTGCAAACATGAGTAGTGGCCTCTTGGTACACAGACAGACTCCAAATGGTAACTCACTGTTTGGTAACTCAAATTCAAGTCCAGTAGCACAACCTGTAACCGTTCCATTTAACAGCACAAATTTTCAGACGTCATTGCCTGTCCATAATATCATCATTCAAAGAGGTTTGGCACCAAACTCTAACAAAGTTCCCATTAATATCCAACCAAAGCCTATCCAGATGGGTCAGCAGACTGCTTACAATGTGAATAACTTGGGAATACAGCAGCATCATGTACAGCAAGGGATTCCGTTTGCTTCTGCAAACTCACCTCAGAGTTCAGTAGTGGGTCCTCATATGTCTGTTAATATTGTTAATCAACAAAATACAAGAAAATCAGTTACACCTCAGACAGTTAGCAATGCTGGAGGTAGTATTGTTATCCACTCTCCTATGGGACAGCCTCATGCACCTCAAAACCAGTTTCTCATACCTACAAGTTTGTCTGTTAATTCTAATTCAGTTCATCATGTCCAGACCATAAATGGACAACTTCTTCAGACTCAGCCTTCCCAGCTGGTTCCTAGCCAAGTGTCTGCTGAGCATGTAATGCTCAACAGGAACTCTACAAACATGCTAAGAGCCAACCAGTCGTATTCAGGACAGATGCTGAATAATCAGAACACAGCTGTTCAACTTGTTTCTGGCCAGACATTCACAGCTCCTGGAAACCAAGTTATAGTAAATCATGGAACTTCACAAATTGTTGGTGGACAGGTGCCACTGCAGCAGGCATCACCAACGGTGTTGCATTTGTCACCCAGTCAAGCTAATGTTTCTCAAGGTAGATCGAGTTTTACTACGATGTCACCTGGGCAGTCTACAGTCTCAAGTATGTCAGCTTCCAATCGGTTTGCAGTTGCAAGTTCTTCTGGTTCAGTACATCCTAGCTTGGGACCATCAGTTCAGTCTGTTGCATCAGGAGGAAACTTCACTGGAGATCAGCTCACACAGAACAGAACTCAAGTTCCCGTCAGTGCATCACATCGTCTTCCAGCATCCTCTTCCAAATCTGTCAGCACCTTTAGTCACACGTCAATTGGAGTAACGCAACAACAGTTTGCCTTTGGTCAGGTATGAAAGCTGCTTAAAAATGTAGCCAAAGAAATGCTTGTAAGCTGTGCTAAAGTCTGGTTAAGAAAGTATTAAAATTGATGTTAATACAGAGAACGTTCGTTTTGCTAGTTTGCATTGTTACAGATACTGTGGAACTGCTGAAAATTATTGTAACCCGGAGACGACATTTCACTTGGTATTTTCCAAAGTCTGTCACTGAGTGAATGAGTCTTGTCACTTTTGTGAATTCAGAAGATTTTGTTGGTGATTTATAGTAATATTTTCAGAACTGCTTAGCACTGATCTATTTCTGCTGCCATTTAAAGGAAGGGACATTGTAAGATTACACAACGATGAGCTCTCCTGAAAATCTTACCGTAGAGCTAGATGTAAAGGCTTGGGTACATTCTTAGCACTTACAAGTCTTTCGACCTTACTACAACTGTGCATGCATTTTCAAGGTTTGACCTATTCAAAATAGGTTTCTTGGGTTTCTCTTTGATATTTACCATACTGGCATTTTGCCCATTGTAGTTCTGTGTGTCTGGAGCAGTTAGAAGCTTTGAAATTTGACACTAAGACAAGACAAGAGGTGTTTCTTAGAATCCTTAAAAGGAAATACCTTTCAAAGTAGTTTGTAAAAGCATAAAATTTAAAATATATTTTCTCTAAGAAGAGATCTACTTAGTAATAATTAAAAAAAAAAATCATTTTCTTTTAAGGTGAGATCTGGTCCTTTTTTGTCCAGCTGATGCAGCTGCAGTATATATTCAACTCAACTTTGGCTGTTTTCATAAGTGAACTTCCAAACTCTGCCAGTATTTAACTCAGTGACTTGTCACATGATTAGCAAGAAGCTATTCTATTCCACTTCTGTTGGTTTTTTGCTTCTGTTTTTTTTCCTTGATAATTATAAAATACTGATAGTAACTGTATATATTGTACTTCATTGTAAACCATGTATCATTTAGTCGCTAAACAACTGACAGTTTGTTCTGCTGTGTATTTTTTTTATTGTGGAGACAGCTTATTTAATCATCTTGCAGTTTTGAGACTCAGAAGCTGGGCTTTCTGAGGGCCCAGTTTGTAATGACAAATCATGAGTCTAAGAGAATGTAACTGGTGTATATTTGTGCTGTTAGTGTAATTTCTATTACTCTCTCATTTTCTTTATAAAATTCTTGAACTTAGAAATTGACATGTATGAAAATTCACTACTTAAGAGTTTGAGGTTGAAAAGGGATGTGTAGAGCTGAATTTTAGTTACCTTTTTTGATTTTTTTTCCTCTGTTAAAAGCTTTCAGTAAATATTTGACTGTTTTCGACATTTTTTTTTTTTTAAATGTATGTGGCACAGAAAAAAGCTATGAACCAGACATCACCAGTTTCTGCATCGAAGACACAGGATAATTTGAGACAGCCTCAGCTAACAAGTCTTCTGAGCAACACACTATCAGGTCAACTAAGGTCTTTTTAAAATAATTTTCTTAATTTTCTCTGGCAACAGAAATTGGTGGTTCTTCAATGTGTCAGACTTGCATTGATGGCTCATGCTGATAGGGTCATAAAAATTATCAGGATTTTATTTTTAGAATGCAAACTGAATTTTTCAGTGTTGAATGTGTTCTTTTATTTTTTCCAACCACAACACTTCATTTTTTTTATAGTGAAAAGTTGAATCTCCCCAATAAGCAAGTATTTCTCCCCTCTGTAAAATCCAAAATGGTACCCTCTCTTGTGGTGCCCACCTTAGATACAGAGGAAGGAAACATAGCGATTGCAATGTTATATGCAGGCTGTCATCAATCTATTTTTGAAAGTGTAACTTTCAGTTAGAATAGTTAATGCATTGCTCATGGCAAAATACTGGGCTTTTCAAGCTGTACCATGCTACTAAAAGAAAAAAAGCAATATATTCAAAGCAAACAGGAAAATGCAGTAACCTTCATCTTTGTGAATAAGTAACCCTTTTGAATAAGGTCCCATGATCTACCTGCCTTTTTTTTTTTTTTTCCCTTGTGTGCTGTTATGTGCAAGCTGTCCAGGCAATTCTCTACAATCAGCACAGTATGGGTTTTTTTGGGGGAGGGAAAAAAAAATTTTCTTATTCGTCTTGGTTGTAATGTAGCATGGCTGATAAGATGCTGTTTGAATTCCTGAGCAAGGCAATTGGAGGAAGTCTTCCCATGTAGAAAATCTAGGAAAAAAATATATCATGCCTGCTGTCTAAATACTTCCATGAGTTCTAGAAAAATTGGGTTTATGTACTTGAGGGAGAGTTAGTATTGAAACTTCATAAAATGTACTATATGTTTTTCAGTAAATTGTTGGGATACTTGAATTTCTTTCTACATTGCAGTACTATGATAGGAGATGATTTATATCCGAGGATTTTTGTAGTTTGCAGCACAAAATATCAGTCCTGTTTCATTTTTATGACCTAGTTTCTCCACAGGGTAGTTGCACTAATGCTTTTAAGCACAAGACATGCATCTTTCTGCTAAAAGCTAAAAACTCAAATAAAATGATCAGGATAGGTACATGAAGTTATTCTGTTCTTGCTTAGGATGACAGAGTCTTTTTAACATATTTTTTATAGGACAGGACTCTGGAGGAAAAATCATACAGCAGTCTCTAGGAACAACACAGCCACAAGAGAAAGTAATAGGATCGTCATCAGTTCAGCAGAGCATACAGGTAGAGAATACTTCTATTTATCTGTTTCCCTTTCCCTTAAAACTTTAGTGACATTAGGGATTTTTCAACTCCATATTGATAATCTAGAAGTCTTTGCTTGCCATGTGTTGACATAATAAATGTTGAATATTTTGCAAAGTAGTATTATGAATGCTGCTTTGAGATTTAATTCAGTAAGTGGAATCTGACTGTACTGTTCCCTGAAGATAATTTTGTGTGACGTAGCAATTCTTCATTGAGTTGGACATAGTTAGACCTACTTTTACGATTACTTCTTACAAACTCAGCTATCTTCTAGCTGACTGGGAGGGGATGTTTTATGAGAAGTAGCAGAAAAATTCCATCTGGTCTTTGTCTGTTTTATTCCTTACTGCATTGTCTTCTTTCCTTTTTTCTCTTTTTTTTTTTCCCAACCACCAAAAGTTCTATATATGGCAACCACGTACAAAAATTTAACCCTACATCCAGGGTTTGGGTCTGGAAGGAGAGACCAGCTTTTTTGGAGCAGGAATACAAGAACTTCTGGAGGGAGAAGACATTTGTTACATTCATGGACTGAGTAGCAGAGGACAAGGAGTGAGGGTTTGACATAGGCTTGAAAGTGTGGCTTCCTTGTGGATGGAACTACACTACAAAATCACAGAAGAAAACAAGGGAGGATCTGATGTAGAATTTTTGTTCCTTGCTGTAAATGTATTTGTCAGTGTAGTAGGACATGAATGTTTTTCCCTGCCTTACTGATACACAAGTAGACCGGAAGATAGAGTAGTGCTCAGTTATGAATTCAGCCTAGTTTTCTAACTGTTGGTCAGATGTTGCGGTGGTGAATACTTCTTGTGCTCTGAAGCTAGAGGCTTTTTGGCCAGCAAATACCATTGCAGCATGCCTGCTTCATGGTGATCCTACTTTGCTAAGAAGGATGCTCTGTACCAGACATTTTTTTGTTCCTTCTAATCATGTTGTAGTTCAAAAGAGCTTTCACGCTATCTTTTTCTTAAAAATTGTTAAGTAACTTTTGCTCTGTGAACAATTTCATTAGTGAAACTAGTTGACTGAAAAAAACCCAACAACTTCATATTAAACACGGACTGTTTGTTCCAGAATGGCTTCGTTGGCAGAATACTTGGATTGCAGTAATGCCTCTAATACAGTAGGAACATGAGCCTTTGCCACCTCAGAGAGCCTTACATTTTAGGGATGTGTTCCCTTGAAAAACTTTGGCTTCATAAATGTCTAAGGAAAGGAGGAGGTGATGTAGATCTACCTGATGGTTGTATCTGCAGCATCGACACTGAAACAGAGTTCCTAGAACCAATTTCACCCCCCGCCCAGCCACCATGGCTTCTGAGAATTTAAGTATGCAACCTTAGCCTGCTTTTCTGACAGATACTCTAATCCATTAAAATTGGGCAAAATAACATCAACTGAGAAATGCTGAGACAGTTCTTGAGAACAGGTTTCTTT
Organism: Athene noctua; assembly: GCF_965140245.1. Classification (NCBI taxonomy): domain Eukaryota; kingdom Metazoa; phylum Chordata; class Aves; order Strigiformes; family Strigidae; genus Athene; species Athene noctua. Next base: position 102,493,794 of record NC_134037.1, on the reverse strand, counting down.
GGAGAAGTTTTTGGTTGTACCTTTTCTTTTCATCTGCTACATTTGACAAAACCTTTTTCTTAGTGAAGCATATATATGCACTACAGTGGAATTTGCCTATGAACAACATTTCAGAGCTCTGGTTTATGTAAAAGAAGTGACTTCCCTATTTCGTAGATACAGTGCCCTGTGAAAGCAAGAGATAATTGAAAGTGTTTATGCTTACATGGTGGTTACACTTAGTATTGGTGATATACTTGATTGGCAGAAATAAATGCTGAAGCTTAGGCTTTGCAAAGGAGGGGATATATTGTAATTTGTCTTTTATTTTGAACTTAGGTGGATGGTCATTTAGTTGGACAGAAAAGGCCTGCTGCTAAACAGTTAACTAAAGGAGCTTTGTAAGTTATTTTTCGTTTGTAATTTTGTTGCAGATGTTTCCTCTAACCTTCATTTCTTTTTATTTTTTTCAGTGTATAAATTTCTGTTAGAGTATGTGCTAATTATATATAATTTATTTTCCTTGTAGTATTCTACAACAATTACAGAAAGATCAGGTGCATGCTGTGACACCAGATAAAAGTCGGTTCAGATCATTAAATGATGCAGTTCAGAGACTCCTTTCATATCATGTGTGCCAGGGATCACTGCCAACAGAGGAAGACTTAAGGAAAGGTAAATTTCTTTTTAAAAATTGGCAATAAGTTTGTAATCCCTGTTTTTAGAGAATTCTTTACATAAGTTAGAGCAATAAGAAAGGGAACATTTTAAAATTTGTGCAGGTTACTGAAGAACAGTATTTGAAAGTATGCTCTTGTCTTTCTAGTGGACAGTGAATTTGAATCTGTAGCTACACAGCTTCTGAAGAGGACACAGGCTATGCTGAACAAATACAGATGTTTGCTTATAGAAGATGCAATGGTAAGGTGTATAACCTAGGTACATTTTATGTTTATAGGATGTGATTCAATTTGTTACGAAAACCCAAAAACATTTACAGGAAGGTGAGAGCATTCGTTTTGTTGATTCTATTTATCACCTTACAAAGGCAATAAATATATACATGAAGATTTTAGAGATACATAGATATAGCCCACGTACTTGTTACTGCACCAGCAATCTGGCCAAGCTGCATTTTTAAGTGTATGCACGTATCTTGAAACCAGTGAAATGGATTGAGTTTGTATTTCACATAACTGCCTAAGGGTGCTGTTCTGTATTAAGTTCCATAGACATTGAAGACACATGAACTTCTGCTCTCTGCTTATACCTTGCTCTTGTGCTGAACAAGCTGTGGTAGTCAGGCAGGTGATTTCTATATATTTCTGTGGATTGTAGAGCCTGAAAGAATGTTGAAAATCTTCATTCAGAGGCCTCCAGCCATATTATAATTGGAGCCAAATCATACTACAATTTAGGAAATCATTATTTCTCCTTAGAAGCTAGGTGGAGCCTCACATTTTCATCAGAAATGCTTCTGATTGAAGTGCTTTCACAATGCCAAGCATGAGGTAAAAAGAAAACTAAGTTACTTGTAAGAATGTATTTTACAAGGATCAGGAAATACTGTTGTGGCTTCAGACATGCTAGTTTTCAAGCCCGGGAAAGTTTTGAATTTGAGTATAATAGACATTTAAATGACTCTGCTTAGAGACAGGAATACATAATATGTGTTAGAATTAATATTGGAATCTAATAATATTGGATCTAATAATAAATTTGGAATTTAATAGTCCCATTAAAAAAGATAACTGTCAAATATTTGCAAGGAATTGCAGGCGCAAGGGGCAGTGGAGGTTAAATTCTTTTAGCATCTGGTATGTGGTATGGTAAATCCCATGCAGTCATTTTGAAGAGGTTATTTGACATAATGTTCAGGTTTGGAACAGGAAGCCTGTGTTGTGGCTTAAAAGCCACTGAACTTTCTTCTGTGATGGCTGAATCCACCTGGCTTGAAGGCATGGTCAGCAAAATGCAACTCAGCACCAGCTAGTGAAAGGGATAAGTGAGAAGTGCAGGGAAGAAACACAATAAGGTGGTCCCGCTGCAAGATTTTTGCCGGTTTTCTCTCTAAAAGAGAAAGATACTCTATGATGTAAAAAATTGGAATGTACAGTGGTAAACATACTCAGTCCTGAAAAGGTACAATTCTTACGATTGGAAGAGTAATTCTGTGTTTTAAAATCTTGTAACAAATAAAATGTACCATAAAATGTGAAGAAAGTGTTATGGTTGAGTTTCAGTAGTGGTTGGAATCACAGTCAAGATCGCTGAAGATGTTCTGGAATTGTGCACGTTCTCTGCAAATGTCTAATGAAACACATTTCTTTTTCTCTGAAGAGTAACTACGCTATAAATGTTTTGATTGGGTACCAACATATGGGTGACTACAGAGATGATTTTTTTTTTACCTTTTCCTGCAGCGGATAAATCCCTCTGCAGAAATGGTTATGATTGATAGGATGTTTAACCAGGAAGAGAGGGCATCTCTGACCCGGGATAAGCGTCTTGCACTTGTGGATCCTGGTAAGTAATAGTTAACTTCTGAATCTTACAAAAGCAGTGTAAGTATGGGGTGTTTAAAAATAGTTGTTGCCACAGCAAGGCACTGATTGCTAGGGATTCCAGTAATCAAAATACTTATAAGCAGGTGCAAGTTAAATTTTTATAACTCCCAGAGACACTGTAAGGGTAAAGGCAGTTATTTGGGGAAAAAATATATTTGGCCTGTTCAGCAGAGAAATATTTCTGAGTTTCTTTGACAATAGTCGTGACATGGTCTTAATTCTAGTAGGGAAGAATCTGTTAGTGTGCTGGCAGCCAGAAGGAACACCACTGCATGAAGCATGAACGCTCTCGTTCACCTGAATGAAGTGTTGCTTTTGGAATGTCACGGCCACTTAAATGGCAGCATTTTTAACAGGCTGTTAAATGTAGCAACTAGAAGCACATTATTTGTGTAAGGTAACAATTACTATTTATTTAAATGTTCTGCATATTTTAAAATATACTCAGAGGATGTATTGAAGAATATATTAGTCTTCCAGATACCATATTGGCATATTTAGAATGCTGGGAAGTGCCCTTAGTCTGGTTTTACAGTGCATGTAGGTGTGCAGTATGCTGATTAATTTGGTGATAGTCACCTACACTGGATGCAGCGGAACACTTGAGTACATGTATGTCTCTTACAGACATGAATCTATAGGCTTTGTTTTTTTGAATTTTAATACTTAGAAACTACATTGGGAGTGTCTGTTATTTTGATGTATAGGTAATTTAAGTAAAATGTTGCTCCTTAATTTTCAGATGGTTATCAGGCCGATTTTTGTTGTTCTGCCAAACAATTTGATAAAACAGCTGAAGAAGCACAGTCCAGCAAAAGTGACCGTCAGTCTAGCAAAACATTACCTTCTAGAAGTCAGACTACCAAAACCCAAGCCAGAGACCGACCAAAATCCAGCTCAGCAGAGTCCACAAATCACAGTAAACTTCCTCTAGTGCCTAACAACATTCTGACACCACAAGAAGGAATAGCTTCTACTAAAAAATCGGAGAGCCTCACTAAAGCTTTAAAGTTTGAGAAAGCTAATTGTTCTTCTGAGAGTCAATATGTGGCCCTTTCTGAAGAAAAAATGGCTGGAAAAGATCTCGCCAAGTCCACTGAGAATTCTCCGAGTTCTGAAGACTTGTCAAAAACTGTGTCAAGAGGCAGTCATGGAACACACAATAAAATATCAAGGAACACAGTTCAGTCTTTCTCAAAGGTAACGTGTAATAATTCCCTCCAAGACAAAACTCTGAGGAGCTCTCCAAAGAATGAGGTTTTACATCCTGATAACAGGAAAGGCTCTGGTGAACCCCAGCAAGACTTACTGCTCAATAAGAGTTTAGAAACTACATTTAAAAACATCTTGGAACTTAAAAAAGCTGGGAGACAGCCACAAAATGAGGCGACAAGTAGTGGCTCAGTTGAATTAGAATTTCCTAATTTTTCACCTATTGCTTCACAGGAAAACTGCCTGGAAAAATTTATTCCAGACCACAGTGAAGGTGTTGTAGAAACTGACTCTATTTTAGAAGCAGCTGTAAATAGTATCTTAGAGTGTTAATAGTTACAGTACCATGGACAAGTTATGTTTCTCTTAGCAGAAGCAAATGTGAATGACACCACAAGTACAGCCTGACATGCATTTAAGGTTAACCTTTCTAAACTAGATTCTGTTCTGTGTTTGAGAGCAATACTCATTGTGGTTACAGTGAGATATCCAAGTAAAGTTAATCCTTGTTAGAATGCAGTCTGTTAGGGCCTTACTATTTCGAGTATTATTATGATAGTGCTTTTGATAATTGTGCAGTACTGCAACATAACAAGGTTGCAGGTTGTTAGGCCCTATGTAATACGGTAATATACTGACAATCACAGTCATTTGAAAGGATATATTTATTAAGAAAATGTTTTTAAAAAGTGATGGAAGCAACAATTCTCCCCTGCCCTTCTCTTCACAAATCATCAGATCTTTAGTTTTTCTGGAAAACCCACTGTACCTCTATTCAGAAGTGATTATTTGCTTTGTTAATGAATCTGTCTTCTAGGATTCTTAAGTTGGAAGGATATCATCAGTGTGTTTACAAGGCTTCATAATTTAAACTTAAAGTGCTTTTCTATTGCTTTCTGAGCAGAAACTAGTACTTGATATATTTGTAGTGGGTAACTTTAGTCTGTGGGATGATATTATATGATCTTAGTCACAGTGGCATGATAATGAAGTAATAAATGCTTGACTAAGGAAGGTAGAATGGAAGCCAGTAAATGGCAAAGTGTACAGGATGAGGCCATGATAGAGCCATGAATTTATATATATAATACATATATATGTTAACTCTTGAGGAAAAGATTTTGCATTTTATAATTGGATGTAGTCAGCCTTGAGTCTTTCTGAAGTGGTATAAATGTTTTTTTTATTTGGTTTTTTTTTTTTTTTAGACCAAGTGTCAAAAGCACTTTTATTTGAAAACTGTTATGATATTTGTAGCTTATATTTTAAGAGGACATTAGCCTTACTCTGATTAAACTTAAAGGCCAGTGTTTATTTTTGATTTTTTTTTTTTGCTTTTTGCTGTCAGAGAATGTTAAATCATCCGCCGTAGCAGTCATAATTAGCAAGATATGTACAGACCAAAGTTGATCAGCAATCCCATTGTTTAAACATATCAAAAAGTGTGTAATTATTAATTCATATTGTAGAGCCAAGTGAAACCATTGCATGGTTTGTATTTGGCTTGCTGTCATGTTGTTAAGAGAGAATCTTATTATTTTATTTATTTATTTTAATCTATGACATCTCTTTTTTTGCTGCCCATGCTGCTTTTTCCTAGTTTACTTTGGTCATGAGTGCTTTTGTGCACATAAATGCACTGACATTCGTCATGTGCATGTAGTACATATGTCTGCTCAGGAGGATATAGCTTTTGTGGTTTCTAAGGTATGCTCATGTTCTCCCCCGAACCTTCTCCATAATTTCTGAGAAAAATTACCAGTCGTTTTCCAGATTTGCTGATTACAGTTATCATGATATAGAGGCTCATTGTGACAAGCTGTGGTTGTCAGTTAGATTGCCAGGAAAGAAAACAAAAGGTTTTGCTGTCATGTAATTCAGTCCATCTGAATAGCGCAAAAGAAAGCAGAATTAGATCCTTGTGACAGTAGAATACAGTGCAACTCAGTATTGAGCTACAGTCCACTGTCTGACCATTGAAGGAAACCAAATCTAGAAAGCAATGTGAGAAAGATGAACTTAAAGTCATTTCCCCTTCAACGTGAATGGAAATACTGCTTTTGTACATTACTAATTGCCATTTAAAAAAATTGTGCCAATTTAAAAGTACATGTTTATAAAAACCCAACATTCCCAAGTGTTGTATAAAATATTCAAGGTAATAATAAGTATTGCCAGTTTTAAATTTTTAGTTAGGTGTCTATAGAATAGACTCTCAGGCGGTTAGTTGTTTTCTTATTGGCAAAACTGACAATATAGTCTTCACCTATTGCCTTTTTAGATTTAATAATATGCTCATGGCTGTGTATCCTGATGCGTATTTTATTTTATCATTTTGGAAATTTAACCGTTCTAAACTATCTAGGAGGGAAAACAGTAAGTTACACAGCTGTATGTTAACTAGTTGAATTATTCTTTTATAGGGAAAAAAGTAGAGTTGCACATTCATTGATCCACTTGCTTTTTGTACCACCTCAAAATGGGTGTGGGGTTTCCAGCCTCTCTACAGCAAATACATAATTGAAGTATCAGGCTATGTGTCTTCTATTGGATCTCATTTGGGGTTGGGGGACAGTGGCATATAAAAAATTACAAATTACAAAATGTAGTCATGGTTGATTTGGTCAGACACATTTCTCTGAACTACTTATGAGAGGAACCCATTGAACAATCCTAGCAAGATTAATCTTAGATTGTTAATGTTCTGTTGTTCACTCCTTTGAATTCAGTTCTAAAGGAATTCTGGTACGTGGTGAAGCAGTAAATGAAAGAATTGTATTTTTGTTGTGCTAAAAAAAAGTATGAATTTATTAATCATATGGGCTCAAGTCCAGCAAAGTATTGTGAATGTGCATGACTTTAAACATGTTTTCATTATTTTGCTGGATCAGCATTGTGATTTCAATGTTATTTAACACTGCCTAATATTAAAACAAATTTTAAACTGGCAATTAAGAAAACTATGTTCATTTTGAAGATTTTAGTCTAATTTATCTGTTAGATTAGGGAGGCCTTACAGACTGACTTCACTTAAAGAGGATGTGTCACTTATTGTCAGTGTGGTATGGACTTTATTTGCTTAAATACCTTCATTTGTAAAGTATGTCTCACTTGAAATTGCTTTGTATACATTTTGTAAAAATATTTATAAAATGTTTTGTAAAAAAAAAAGTATAACAAATTGCAGTTTATTTTGTTATGTTGGATAAATACTGTTAAAAGACACAAGTCAGTAAATATATTGTTAATCCATGGATAGGAAATGTTTAGTTGGAGATTACAAATTGAAACAACCATTGCAATACAGCCAAAGATTTGGGAAAAACTGTCTATCTGTGATTGTCTTGATTTAACCAAGTTGAATATTTACATTTCCAAAAGAGTACTGTTCTCAGTTTTAAGTAATATGGTTGCAAAATATTCTTACTCCTGTGCTTTTTGTAATGCAGCCCTGTTATGAACTATTTAATAAGCCAACTTTCCATACTCCTCATGAATCTTTCTGGACATAATGCTCTTAGGATTTGGTTCATGTGGGATTAGAACTACATATAATAGTGTTGATCTTCAGATAACAAGATTTCCAGTGGTCCTGCTCTGTTGTCATCAGAAATCTTGCCATGGTGAGGTTGCTGAGACATGCTCTCCTTCTCTGGCATGTTTTCGCAAGGTAGAGGCATCATCTTCCAATACCTTGGGAAGATAGAAGAAAAGAGAGGGGTTTTGCTAGTCAGCTGGCCACTTCATCAGGTTTCAAGAGTTGTGCCAGTTGTATTTGGTTATAGATACCTGTGTTTGCAGTGTTTCCCATTCCTTCCTTTTGGCTGTGAGAAGGTACTACAATTGCTGGTGACATAATGCGTCTTCCTACTTTTAGAAGGGTGATGAACCTTTTCTTACTGTGATTGAATTTTTCAGAAAGTATGCTGAGATTCTGATGTAGTACAGCTTTTATGCTTGGAACTTCAACACTTTATTTTTGGAGGCTGTGAAAACGAGGGACTGGTGAAGTACACTGCCTCTCAACTTGGAGTAGGGCCTGCAGTGTTGAAAGGTAGAAATCTTTTTGGTTAGTATTGGTTATTTTGTCAATGAGACAAAATAAACATGCCTTTTTAATGCTTCCCACATGGATTCACACAGTAACAAATCAAATAAAATCAGTTGTATGTTATTTTAATCTCTGTTTGGGTTAGGATGGCTAAGCATCTTGGGTACTTCTCTTTATCATATCCCTGTAGAATTACTGGGCTAACATTCTGGGTTGGGAAGCATTTGATATCCAGTTTACCATGCATCTGTCTTCACTTTAGAATATCTTTTCGTTACAAGAACATGGCATATTTTTTAAATTGCCTTTCAATAGCATTTTTATGGTGGGGTTTGTTATGTTTATTCCAACATTCAGGGCAGAGTTTCTGAAGATTTGGGCATGTGTGTTAATGCATAGCTTATTTAAGAAAGTCAGAACACCTTTCATTTTGAGGATCTGTACAAAGAAAAAATAAATTGCCAGAATAAACTTGGCATAAAGAAAAGGTATGTATGTAATTTTAAACCTTAGAGAAATTTCTTTTTTTTTCAGGAGGTGTTTTCTTTGTAAGCCTTTGAATTTTTCCTTTAGAATTGTACATCCTTTTTCTTGGAGTTTTCACAACAATATGTTTGTCAGACAGCTTCAAGAAATGGCAAGAAATTGTCTTCATGACTTGGGTGGTCACCTGTCACTTTGGTTAAAGAAAATCATTGTAGAAAACAAGCAAGTTCCGGTGAAGATCAGAACAGCAGCATCTCTGGTGCACAGATACAATATACTGTACACAGATTTCAGATTGTAGTAGCGGCAGGTATATGAAATTATTTGTTTGCAATTTATGGCTCGGCATTTGCCTTTCTGTGCTGCTTGTCTTGCAACTGGAAATTGAAAAAGAATTATCCATAATAATGAGTTGCAATGGGTAAACACCAAGCAAGCTTGAGCAAATTTGCTGTACTAGGGAAGAAAAAGGACACAAAGTGCAGAACCAATATTTTTGGTGTAAAACCAAAAACCTCTGCAGTTGCCTTGTTCTGTGCTGAGCATGAAACCCTCCTTTATTTATTTTTTTTTTTTTCTAGAGCTGATACCATACAGTTTTGTGGGGAAAAATGTTTTACCAGTGGAGAAACAAGCTAAATCAGAATTTAAGCTCTTCTGTAGTATACTCTGCTTGGCCTTGTACGGTAGCTTTTGTTTAGGTGGGTGCCATTGTTTCTGCAGATTGTTAGCCTTCTGGAATGTAGTGCTCAGTCTTCATTGCTGCTTTTGCACAGCAGGATTTTTGTAAGGAATTTCTTCCTTTTTTTTTTTTTTTTTTTTTCTTGAAATCATAGTAATTTAGGTTGGAAAAGACCCTTAAGATCATCAGGTCCAACTGTTAACCTAACACTGCCAAGTCAAATGAAGTCTTCTCATTTGAGATAAATTGCTGTAACTATATTAATGAAACAACAGCAATTTTAGCATTCAGTGCTTTGAAGGGAAGCAAGGTTAAGCTAGTCTCTGCTGATAAATCTAGATAGCTTTTAATGTTTCACTTAGCTTTTATGTCTACATAGCTTTTCATTACGTAGTGTTATACCAGAAGCCAAATTTTTGAAATGATCCCTAGGATTTGGCTATACCTTACTGTCACGTTTTTATTACAACTTGTGAAGATAGTGATGTTTCATTCATTAATTTACCAAAACAGGCTTGACCTGATAGAGCTCCACTGTCTCTGCACACCACTGAGGCGGATGTAATATAGACCTAACTCTGACGTTCCTTTCTAGATACTTGGTACATAGGGCCTGATCCACAGTCTGTTGAATCAGTGGGAAGGTGATTTTCAATTAAGGATTATGGTAGTAATACTTCCCTTTAAAAAATAAATATTAAAAAAGCATGAAATGTAATTGATAAAATATCCTTGGATGGAAGGTGGTGTAAGGGCTCCCAGATTCTACATCAATGACTGTCTCAGCACTTAGGTAGGCAACATAACATTAATGGTGTTACATGGGGTGGTGGTTGAATAAAATGTTTTCCTCTAAACATTATACACTTTTAATAATTACTGCACAGTTCCGAAAAGACAAAGCTTTATTCTCTCTGACTCCCAAGTGTTCGTACTAAGATGTGAAACCATGCACACGTCATGGTGAGAAATTATTGCAAGTAGTTAACATTAGTAAGTGGTACAGTGATTGGAATTAGAAGAGAGAGTTAAAACAGTTTACATTTATATGAGGCTAAAATCCTGTCTAGATTATTGTGACAAAAAAGTTCAGCATCTGAAATTAAATTCAGAAAATTTGTGAATTGTGAAGTTTAATTTGAGAAGTACAAGGTTGAAATTAAAATAATGCATGTCATTCCTGAGCTGCATCTCAATAATTGGTTTCTCCTTGCATTCAGGCTTTGGAAATTACTTCCAGAGACACTCAAAACTGACAGCTTTTTGGAATTACCAGGTGGCACATAAATTATACTGGAAAAAGCTGCTTGTTTTAAAAAATTTTCGTACGACTTCTAAAAGTGTAATCACAAATTACACTATTATTTTTGTGAGTGAAGTCCATTTGCTGACAAGTCAGGCAGGTAATAGGCTTCAAGAGAGCTGCAGGCAGCACGTACTTGTTTGCATACAGAAAAACCTGGTTAAAGAAAATTTGGCCTGATTTAGCTTCAGTGATTATTGTTGGAAATCAAGGGGCTAACATTATAAATATGGGTATTTAGATACTTTTCTTATGTTGTGGCATTAAGCCACTGGGCCAGCAGTGACAAAATACATGTATAAATATCTGGTTTCTTCTCTCTAAGTGATGCAAACAATATTTCTGCAATATTACTGAATTTGAATATTTTTTAGAATTCAATTTGAAGCTGATTTAATCTCTGATTAGAACTTCCAAAGTCTTATTCCAAAATGCAGCAATTATATATTTGTTTTTAAATTTCCTAATACATCTTTCAGGCTCTTTTAGCTATGCTGTGGATGATGTGTGTGTGGTGCATATCCTTTGAGTGAGCAGCAGCAGAGAATAACACTGCTGGAAACGTGCTGTAGTTCTTTTCACAGCTTGATATTGTGAGGTGTACCTGAGGCTGACAAATGGCAAATAGACTAAAAATGCACGTGGTTAATATTACTGAGGTTGAACAATTCGATTTCACCTTGCTTTCAAGGTAAAATTAATCAGGAATTTAGAAGGCCCCTATTAACGGGGAAATAACAGATGAGTCTGCTGTGTCTGTGAAACTTGTGGATACCAAGTGCTCAGGAACAGGCACTCAGAAACCTTTGTGTATGGAGAAGGAAATTCAGATGAAGCTGAAGGAGACAAGTCTCCAGGGTTTGGAAGAGATGAACAGGAAGGTAGGTGGGCATGTGTGGGATGGATTTTGTGGGAACTTTTGAAATTTGAATGACTAAACTTGATTTTAAAAACACCCAGGAAGTTGTACAGGATTGTATTCATTTCTGTATTAGATCACATAATTAACATTTAAAAAAAAATTATTTGAACATACTGTCTTTTTTTTTCCCCCTTGCATGTCTGAAAATGCCTGGATGGTACTGGCTGAAGAATTAATTTAACATAGTGGATATTATACTCAGATGTAGATTTGTATATCTTAACTGTTGCAAGGATGGGGTCAACACACAGTTTGAAAGCTGGTTATGAAAGAGCGTAGCTAATATGCAAGGGCTAGTTTTAAATTGAGCAAGAACAATTCTAAAACTTGTGAGTAAACTCCAAAATATTGTGGCATGGGGGAAGTGTTTTCATGTTACTGAATGAGCATCATTGGCAATGTATTCCTTACCATGAGGTAAAGAAGGTGTGGAATCTGTTTGCTACTATCCTGTTCCTTCATGAGGTCAAATTTTCCCCATGGATAGAGTAGGTTTTGAGGTTTTAGTGAAAACTTGTACAACTTATGACACCTGTAATAATTAGTGTTCAATTTATGAGAATGCATTATGTTACTGTTGTATTAGGGAGGGCAACTTTAATTTTGTGACAACCAGTGTGACAGTTAAAACTTATTTCCCGAGGAGTTCAAGACCTGCTTTTTTAAAAGTTCAATTACACCGCGTTTTGATTTGTCAAAGCCAAAATAGACATGCCACCCTGCTCTGATTTTTTTTTTTTTTTTTTTTTTGTTATATCCTTTGGCAATCAAATTTGAAGTCCCTAAGTAAATAAGCATTCTCAGATACTAGCCTGAAGTCACTTTGACATGTTTTTGCAGTGGTGTTCTGTCAGAGACTGCCTGGGTTATATCAAAGCCATTGTGATCAATCAGGATCCTACAAATAATCATAACTGTTTATCTGTGCTCCCCTTTTCCTGAACTGAAATGTAGTAACTTTGGGGGGAATTTAGGTTTATGTCTTCAACTTTTAAACACTCTAGCTAAGAGATCCCCTTTGCTATTTGTATACAGATGTGTTTAGCATCTACCCCTAGCAGGGTGAAGGTATTTTCTTTCTTACTTGGCTAGCTTAGTAGAAATAAATGCTAATCTAGATACCAGGGCAAAATTATGTGACAGTGAAAACTGGAAATTTGATTTTTTTTTTTTTTTTTGTCCATCTGCCATGATTTTTCAGACCTGAAGTTGCTAATAGCAGTTTTATGGCTACAACTCTGATACCAGGGTCCAGGCGTTGAAAGAGAGACTGAAGGTTGGAGTTCACCATGCCACAAATGGTGAGACCAGGCTAAAGGAGCCTTAAAATGTTACAGGCAGATATAGTTCTGTTCCTATACTGCAATCCAAAGGCAATATTTGACTCGAAATCCAGTTTTGTTGTGTGTATGGAGGGGAAGAGAAGGAGCAGGCATAAATTGTTAAAGGTCCGTTATTTTTACAACAGCCAAAAAATGAGGATTTTTGCTTCTTGCTTCACCTCCTTTACTTAACAAGGCTGTAGGAGCTTTGACACTAGTGACTTGACTTAGTCTTCTGTAAAAATTTTAAAAAAGGGAGGGTGGAAACAGAATATGCAGCTGTGTGTGTGTCCATTCCAGAGGTAGTTGAGTAACATCAGGTTCTGTGTGAATAAACAGTAGGCTTCAATTGTCTGCTGCTAATTATCACCCAAATTTGATTTGCATGCTCTTCAAAGGGACTTACATCTTTCCATTTAGTTATTTGTTTCAGTGCGATGAATCTTTAATTCAAACCAAACGCAGGTCAATTTCCAACTGGAAAAAAATGTGAGGAATGTGTTTGTCCGCGGTCATATCAGTGTCTCCTTTAGCTTTTATATATGTGGTGATTCATGGCCTCAGTGAGGAGGTGAATTTGTGTCAATCTGTGAATTGGCTTTGCCTGTTTGGCAAGTTTGTCCAGGGTTTGGCCAGTTGCAGAAGGGCTTAAATAATTGTGTCTAATGGGATGGTTCTGGTGGGCTTTAAGTAACAAGGGGAAGTTTTCAAGTTACACAAATGCAACCAAATCTCATTGTGAGTACATCTTTTCCCTAGATACGATTTTCCTTCTGCAACATCAGGTCAGTTGATCCTTTGCGTGCATATTTTTTTCTACTCCAGTAATTTTCTTTTTAATATGTGGGCTATTTGTTCCTCTGCCTGTAGTGATGCAGCCTACAGTTTACAGGGCATTGAAATAATAGTTGCATGCCTTTCCTCCACCAAAAGCATCAACTAAAAACTATAGGCTTATAATGAGAAAATAAGACAATTTGAGAAACATCTGATGCAGTGATTGACTAAGATGTCAAGCGCTATCTTTGAAATCTTGCAGCGCTGTGTCATCTGGACATTGACCTGGGCAACTGGTGTCCCTGGTGTTGGACAAGATGATCTTCAGTGGTCCCTTCCAACCTCAACCATTCTGTGATTCTGGGCCAATAATATTCAGCAAAAAAATGTGAAGAAAGGCTATTTAAGTGTGCAGTCCTAGATGTAACTTTGGTTTCTCTGCAGTTTTGAATTGAACTTCCTAGGATCACACAGGTGATGAGTGTATTGAAATATACATTCGTTTCAGTTGTTCATGCACTAGAAAGAGAATACATTGTCAGAAACATGTGAAAAGATTGTTACCAGTCAGATGCTTAGTATTTTTGAAAAAAAAAAAAAAAATTTACAGGTGCCTGTATGACTATTTATCTTGCTTAAGGGAGCATATTTTTAATTTTTATGCTCTCATAGATTAAATGTTTGAGAATATTTTAGCACTGCCTGTGCATGTTGTCACACAGTGCATTCATGTGCTTACACACACTCACCTCATTGCAACCTTTTGGACCTGCAATTATCCTTGGCTGTCAGACAGCTTTTAATTACATGACTGCCTGCTCTTGTGAGGATGCCTGTCTCGGTGAACAGCACAGCACAGGTACCTTGTATTGTAGTCAGGTCTATCTAAAGGGTTGGCTGCATGCTATGTAAATGTTACACTAAGCCTAATAAGGCCAAAGACCTGTCTGAACAGCATCGCCATTTCCTACGTAAGAGGTAGCCTCAATTCCCACTTCCTCGGCCTCCTCCAAGAGCTAAATTTCCTCCTCTGATTAACTCTGCTGTGGAGAAAGCACTGATCTCCCAGATCCCTGGGTACTCCAAGTACCAGTCTTTGTGAAGCCAAAATAGCAACTGGCAGTGAAGTAGGTGTCATCTGTATCAGAGCTGGCTCTTGAGTATTTACCAAATGCCACAGCTACTGATCCTCTGTTTTGGGGTCTGCTACATGCTCCTAACTCCAGGCAGTCTTGGCAACGCATTTGCTGGATGGAGTGAATGCTTTTCACTTTAACAGGCTTTGCTGTGTTCACCATTAAAAATACTCGGTGGCCATCCTCATCCACAGTCTTTGACAGTTATCTAGTCTATCATCTGCTACTGCAGTAGCTGCCAGCTTCCCCCTTGAGAGCAGTCTTGATCTCTTCTGCTCATGGTGCAAGCGGCACTGGCAACTGCTCTCTGAGTACAGATGGAAAACTTAAAAAGGTCTTTGTTCAGACATTTGAGCCTCTGCTTTTTCGGCACCTTGAAATCAGTCTTTGTGATAAAAATTCATTATTTCTTTAGTGCCTTTGTGCTGTAATGGATCCAGCCAAAGAGCAATCTGCCATCCAGCTGGCCAGCCACTTGATAGCCACAGCAGGGAAAAGGCTAAATCTGATCAGTCAACTGCTGCCTATAAAGGTGGTAGTGAAATCGTTAGCTAGCCCTGGTAACTGGTAACAACCATTTACAGTTGCATGTAGTTTTTGGTACAGATTCTTGCAAAAAACTGCATTCAAGACTGCACACTCCTGTTTCCTCTTCTGCATGTGGTAAGGTGTAGACCTTTGCAGGGTCAGGGTCCTGGCAAACCAGGGGCAGGCGGTGCCGGCTGGGTGCAGGTGCTAGAACCTGCCTTGCTTGGTGGGATGCCGGACTGCTCTGAGCTTGGTGCGGGGCTCTGGCCTCCTCTACCCTCAGCCAGGTGAGAGGGTTTAGCCTTAAATCACTTGTACCTCTGGGTAGTGAGTATTCATGAGTGTGTCTTTTCTAAAAACTTTTATTTTCCTCAGAGAAAGAAGGAGGAATTTGGGGCAGTTAAATGCTAGAATCTGGCTAAAAGTTAAAATTTGATTTGCAGACCCATTTTTTCCTGCATTTTGACTGCTTTTCAGAAAGAAATACCATGTATAGATTCTGTAAGCAGACAGACACAATAGTAATGCAAAGTGTGAATTTCTTCCAGCTGTCTTAATGGAGTGTTGATTTTTAAAACCTAATTTCACTGCTGCTTGCTATGCTATTAACACCCAGTTAATGCATTTGGTTAGTTCAGCTGTGTGGTACCATACTTTGTGTTGAGGTGGGTGTCAATATGGACACTTCAGTCCAAACATCCATTTAAGATATGTGAGTAGTCAAAGTGCAAACAAAATCTGAGGCTATGGAAGCTGGAATAAACTAGGAAAAGCTGCTAATACTGTAATTCTATTAAAATTAATTTGAATAAAACGTTACTTTCTGCTATGCCAAAAAAATCCAACCACCATAGCAAAAAAGAGAGAGAGCTGAGAGGAAATTAAAAATTTCACAAAGGTATTGAATAAAAGGGAACCTGACAAAACAGTGGCTGACACTGCGAAGGTGAATCGGATACCTCCATGTGAACTTGAAATACAGAAAAACAGGACAGCTAATGAAACAAAGATAAGCATCAAGTGAGATAAAAACCCCTTTATTAAGAATATAACTATTCAAGAATAATAAATGTCTTGTGTAATAGTATTTACTGGACAAGGTTTTGAAACCTAGAGTGCAGTGAGATGAAAAAACCCCACCCTGTTTGAGGAGACTGCACTTTTTAATGAGAAAATCTGTAAAAAAACTATCGAGGTAGTTTAAGATCTAACCATTCCTTCTCAGCAGTAGTCTCTAAGTTGCTTGCTTCCCTGAATATCTTGTAAATATAATGATGTTCTATACTAATAAAACCAAACCAGGGTTTTTAACTACTTAACAGTAGATCAGATGGAACAGCAAATTATTTACAAAAATTCTGGAGCTTTTTGGACTGGGGAAGGGATGTTTCTCTTGATTTAAAAATCTCTATATTTTATCAGTTCTTGGTTTGCACATCAATTTCATGATTCTCCACGAGGTGGAGGAAGCAGCTTGTGCTTCGGCTTGTGCGGGGGTGCGGGCTCCGTTGTGGGGAAGTGGCTGCAAGGACAGGCTCTGGAAGTTTGTTGCTGCTTTGCTCCTTTTAGAAACGATAACGGGGATTTCGGTATCATGATTCATCAGGAGGTCTTTAAAGGCTTCATGAAGGATGCCGATGTGATCCCGTCTGCTTTTCCATCGGAGAAGCGCAGTCCCGCAGCTGCCCACTGCCTGGGCTCATGCAGCAAGGCAGTGGCCAGGCTGGCAGATAAACCTGGTTCTTGGAGATTCGGTGTACTGCAGTATATTCACTCCTAGATGTTAATTTCACTATAAAATTGATGTTCTTTATGGATAAAATACAAGTAGGAAAAATAACAACTAGTGGCTGTAACCAAAATATTGTAAATTATACTAGGTTTCTGCTAAGGGCTCTGATTTTGCCAACAGTGTTTCAGATTTTCTGTTGTTGACTGTGATGGGATTTGGAAGGCATTACCTTGCACAGTTAGCCCCAAGTTGTGTGTCTTAGAATCCTGTGTTTTCAGTCTTTGCAGCTCCTAAAAATCAAAACCCACATAATTTGCAATTTCCTTTCTGTGTCTTAAACCCTATCATCCGATTGATTTTTATTTTTGCCTGTGAGGAAACAGGTCAGCCCAAAATAGAAAATATTTGTTGGTTTCAAAATTCAATTCAGTTAATTTCTGTTGAGTATTAACAGAGATCTGTTTTTTGTGTACAGACGACACTACACTGCTTCTGTTTTGGCTGATCATGTGAGTTACTTTTCAAGGCATTAAAATGTGTTTGCAGTAGTGTTAAGGTTGTTTCAGAGTTGTGCAGAGTTAACTCAGTTGTATCAAGATAAAAAGCCATTGGAACAGGATGTTTTTAAGGTGGTTTAAAATAAGTGAACACAGGAGTAGAACTGAAGACTGAAATAGTAAGTTGTAATGAAGACTGGAAGGGGGTCTTGAGGAGCCATTTCGTCTTTGACATGTGATCCTCTATGCCTATACTGTTCTTGGTAGAAGTTTGTCTAATATTCCAGTTATGAGCTTACACGGAAGGTTGTTTTGCTTCCCTTTAGCCCAAATATTTTCTGTGAGCTGCTTGTTTCTGTGTTCCCACAAGCATCGTGTTGCCATAAATGAAGCATCTGTGAGCTGCAGTGTGAGGTTAGAACTGGGAGGTGAGGAAGATGCAGACTTGATAAATGGTGTTGCCATTAGTTAAAATGTCCATGAACCTGTTCTTAAATGTACAAAGGAGTACATTCTACAATGTTCCAGAGCTTTTATTTTCTGGGGACAAGGGTAGATGGTTGGTTGGTTTAGTTGATGCTTGCTTTTCCACTCTTTACTGGTATTATTTGTGCCAGTACCTTAAAGGAAATAACAACAATATTTATTTTTGCCAAAATACATGAGGGCTTCTTCCAGCATAGCTTTGCCAGTTAGGGCCATAATTTTTTCTTGCTTCTGACTGATATACCTGTGATAGTAACTCATTTGGCTCGTAGTTAGGACTTCGACATTTCTAACAGCTTGGATGTGATCTGTACTTCAGTTGAGGTTTGGCTTCTGTTCCTTAATATGTTAGCTTGTGACAAACTAACAAATGTTAACATAAACTTTACTGAAAGAGGTTCACAGGAGTCAAGCTCTTCTAGCTTCTGTGACAGCTAAAAGAATATGTTTTGTTACGGAAGACTCAGCTGATTAGTGGTAATCTGTCAGTGTGGTCAATCAGTCAGATGACCAAACCCCAATTCTTCTCTGGAGACTTTAAATTCAGGTGACCATAGTTATGGTTAATAGAATCTTAGTTTTAAAAGAAATCATTCTGCTTCAGAAATACGGAAACTTAATAGTAATATGCGTTCTCCGGGTGGAGAGGGAAATACATGGGAACACCCTCCAAAGTACTTGAAGAAAAATGCATTTATCCTGAAGAACATAACCTTGGGTAGAGATACCTGATCTCTAGAGCTGTGCTAAATTATGTGAATTATCTATCCCAGAAAAGGCAAAACTTATCTCCAGAGACCTGAAAGAATATGCTGACTTTGCTGTTCTATTATTGATACAGGACTGAAGTTGGGCAATACCTACATGTGAGGTAGGTCACATTTAGCAAAATGAGACAGCAGTTACCTTAAAGCTTCGCTCTGTTTTCTATCTGGAGGCCCTGACTCAGATTCTCCAGCAAGAGTAGGTTCAAAGCAAAAGCTAAACGGGAGCTGCAGAGAAAGCTCTGACAGCTTCCCTACAGGGTTGGGGTGGAGCGAGGACCAGATTGTTGGTCTGGTCCTTGCTCTCCTCGGTGGGGGATGGCTCCTTGCTGAGCGGTGCCCAGGGCTGGGAACACCAGCCATGCCTCTCAGTAGGTGCCCTCAGTGTTTCTTAAAACCTCCCAGCAGACTCCAGCATGCATGAACTGGGATGCTGCTCCCGCTCCCCTGCCAGTGACCTGCACAGCAGAGGTGTTACCTTCTCTGCTTCACTAATGACTGTCCCTCCATCCCTGTCATCACTGACAATTGATATAAAACGAGGAAATAACAAGCTATAGGAATCAAATTTTACTGGTGTAGTTCAGAACTCCAGCAGATAAAAGCGAGGGTGAAATGAGTGCTGTCACCTTCTTTTGGAATGTGGACTTTAGTAGCTCAAACTGCGACCAGTCTCCTGATATAGGAAGATCTATGTCTTAAAGCTTGCAACAGCATTTTTTTCCTGTGTGATTCATTATCCTGATTGCTAGTTCCCTTCATCACAGAGATGCTATCATTTCTAATCTTTTAGATTAGAAATGATCAAGCCTTCTTTTATTTACTGGTGGCTCAGGCTGACTGGAAAAAAAAAAAAAAATCTATAAAACATGTGGTGAAGTGAAAAATATACCAAAATTTCACTTCAATGCTCTGGCCAAATCTATCTTATGGGAGTTGCTACTCTAGCCTGCACTGTGCTGAAGAGCCATTTTTCTCATCTTCACTTGTGCTGCAGAATTGTGCTTCCTCTTATGCTGAGGCCAAATACATCCTGAGAAAAAATTGCTTGGTTTGCCAAACATGCAGCTGATGACACGTGTATTTATGCTCCCTGGCAAACTAAGTTAAACAAACAGGGACTAAGTTGGGCAGACGTTATAGGAGGTAATACTTCATTATAACTTGACTATGAGCAGCTTATTCTGCTTTCCAATTATGGCATCCCTATGCATCACTTTCCCAAGAGAGGAGTATTCTGGGGAAAAAAAATTACAGCATATCAAGTCTTGAAAGCAAAAGCACAGTAACTGTACAGTAGGGGACAGTAGTTGAAATGAAGGGTCTGAGCACATGTACATATGTCTCATTTTGTTAAGAGCATGATTGTTTCTACCTCAGATATTAAACTGTTAAATTAATTCCTGAAAACTCAGTCACTCTGTTCTCAGTGTGCTTGAATTCAAGCCACGTTTCAGTAACATCAGGTTCTGTGCAAATAAACAGTAGGTTTCAATTGTCTGCTGCTAATTATCACCCAAATTTGATTTGCATGCTCTTCAAAGGGACTCATATCTTTCCATTTAGTTATTTGTTTCAGTGCGATGAATCTTTAATTCAAACCAAACGCAGGTCAATTTCCAACTGGAAAAAAAAAATGCGAGGAATGTGTTTATCCGCGGTCATATCAGTGTCTCCTTTAGCTTTTATATATGTGGTGATTCATGGCCTCAGTGGGGAGGTGAATTTGTGTCAATCTGTGAATTGGCTTTGCCTGTTTGGCAAGTTTGTCCAGGGTTTGGCCAGCTGTAGAAGGGCTTAAATAATTGTGCCTAATGGGATGGTTCTGGTGGGCTTTATAATAAGGACTGTAAGTCCTGAAGTTACACAGGCACAGAAAAATCTCATTAGATTTCAGTTCCCATCCTACCTATAAAAAGATATCTATGTGAGGATGAAATGGAGAGATGGGATAACATGATATAGACACTTTTTTACTGCATTGAATTTGAACTTAAAATGTGTATATTTTGTGCTGGCTCCTTGGTTGTCACCATGACCCTCTGCCATGTGCACAGCCATAAAATTTCAGTCACAGAACGGAAGGAATTCTGGACATTTTTCTTTCTAAAATAAACAGAAAGCACCAAATGCAAGCAAGAGGGCTATAGCAACAATAAAATTTCATTGTAATAAATACCACATGCGATCACGATTTACGAAGCAGACAATAAAGACTAATTTAAAAAGAGAAATCCTTCTACTCTCTTTCATGTGGCTAAAGGCAGCATCATTTCTGTCTGTCTTTACTGGAGATTTATTCCAAGATTTAACACCCCCTTCTGTTTTTCTTCTGGAAGCTTGGAGGAGGATACTTTATTAACTTGCTATTTTTTAGATTCAAATCTGACCTCTGTTTTCTTTTAGCGTGGAGGTGGTTGGTAGGAGTTTTGGATTTTTTCTTTAAAGGACACTCTCAAGATATTTCTGTAGTATAGTATAGCATTTCCTGCATTTATTTTTTTCTAGTGACTGGAGTAAATGGACCTTATTTTAAATAAGTCAATGAAAAAAAGTCTGCAAATTCTGTAATTTGTCTTTTGATACTTTTGAGATTGGGTATTTAATGTCTCAGAAAAGAAGAACCTATTTTGCTTTGGTGCCCAAACAGTCAGTTAAGTCTGAACTGGTGACCTAACGTAAAAATGTTTGCTGCTGTCAGTGGAGGAAAGATTTCAACTTTATGGCAAGTATTTCTTATGCCACACTGTATTGGGCTTCTGTTAGTCACAATTTAAAATCAGTGTCCTTCTGAAGTGGAGCTGTAATTACAAAATTAATATCAAGTGCATTTTTACTGTGGCTGTACCTATAAGGTGCATCTCAACAGGGTTTGATACAGGGAATTCTTCTTTGCCAAATGGAAACTTTTCTGTTTGTCTGGATAAGTGTTTCTGGATTCCAGTGCTATGTGACTGGTTAATCTCCATAATATTTTCACAGTTTATTTTCAGTTCTGCTTTCAGTACTTCAGTATTCAGTATTTCAGTACTTTCAGTTCATTCAATCCAAATAGTTGTATGTTTTCTTCCTACAATAGAGGTAGAGTCTGTGCTGGTAGAATTGATACAGCATACAAGACACATTAGGATGTATAGGATGATTTTTATATTTGGATTGTCTCAACATTTGTCAATGAAGGTGGGGGAATCTTACTTATTTACCAAAACCAAAAGTAATAATAGACTTAAGGACAAGTACTTCCCTGTCACAATAGGAGTGGGATAAATCTTAAGATTTGTAGATGTATTTAATGTAAATACCATGGGTGTTTTGTAAGATTTGGTTGTGATGTATGTAGACACTTCGTCTTTTCTAATATCTGTGGCTCCTCTGCTCAGGTGTTGAACAGCAACATGAGAAAGACTTTGCCTTTTTATACTCTCAGGACCTTCAGATAATATCCAAAATTATTTGTCTCTATTAGAGTGAAGCCCTAAAGGAATGGTCGCCTCTGTGCAGAGATTTTGAGGGCAGATGGTGGTGGACTCTGTTAAGTTCTTCAGTGGTTTAGCCATAATCATCATAGTAGTTGGAGCTCACTTTTGTAAACCTGAGCATTCACCTTTTTAAGGAACTTCTGTCTGCAGGTTGGCTGCCTGGAGCAATGTTTATACCATACTAAGCACTATACCATTGCTAAAATACCTCGGAAGTGTGCTGTTTTGTGGGAGGGTCTCTGTTCCCATTCTTATTCCACCAGATTCTGAGTTGAGACTCTGGAAACTTGTGAATGTGATGGATACTGTTTGAAATCACCACTTCTGAATGAACACACGGTCTTTCTCTTGAGCTCTTACATAGCAATAACTGGTATCCTTCAGGATTTGCATTGTACATGCTTGTTTCACTAGAATTTCTCTTTGAATTAAAAATTCAGAGAAAACAAGGACTTGAAGATGGGCTCCCACTCATAAAACTTCCCAGGTAAAGGAAAAGACATGGGAGACCCTCCCCAGTGACAGAATTTTCTGATCATCTCCTTGATGTGTATCTGGCTGTAAGTGCAATTGTTTCTGTGGGAACAATTCTGAACTCTGGTCCTTCATTTTTCTTCCTTTCAAGAGGAGGAGAGTGACCTAAAGTTCCCTTCTAGCTTAGCAGTATAGAGTAAATGGATTTTAAAGTAAAGATACATTTCTGAAGATGTGTTTACTTTAAAATTATTTGCTTCAGAAACGAGGCTGCCTTTTTTAAATTTTTTTTCTTTTTTTCCCCTCAAGGTACCAGACTGCTTGAATTTTCCTTAATGCTTGCTGTTTGTAATATTATGGAGAAGGAAGCTTTCCCACTCTGTAATCTTCCACTCACTCTTTTTGTCAGTCTGTCTCCCTAGATAGCTTCTGTGACCCCTTTCTCTTAGAAAGCTTTTTAACTGAAGTGGTCTTTTTGATGTCTAGATTTTTAGCCCGCTTTGTTAGTTTGGCTAGGAGCCTTACGTTGTTGACTCATGAAGAATAAGAAGTATAAGAAACTTAGCTGCAAATGCCCTGATGCATTCTTGGTAATTCAACGCATAACATCCTGTTGATGTAGATCAGTTCAATCACAGAGGAAGTTCTTACAGTTTTCCAGACTGGACAAGAAACGAAAATAATACTTTGTTTTGCATAACTAATAACTTTAGTTCATTGACTGGTCCAGTCTAGTATAATTTGCATTCCTACTGCATATTATTTTTCATAAAATGGTAACACAGACAGTCTATGCGTGCCAGAGCTTATGTCCCCAACTTTGTGCTGAATGTTTGTACCTGGACTCTGTGAGACTCCAATTGCCTTTATGTATGTAGGAATCTACTCTACAGTATTTGTTTATTTCTGTGTTTGGTCCAATGAGCCTGTTAGAACAAAGTGAAGTGTTATTTTAGATTCTTCTCCAGTCCTAAAGTAATTTGAATTGTTTATGTATTACAGTCAGAAAGTAAGTATTGAAAGAAGAAATGTGGAGAAAATCAGCTCAACTACATATGATTTTAAATAAGTTTTCAAAAAAGTACTACTTGGTACAGCTCAGTCCTGAATTGAGAATGTGGAGGGATTAACTGACCTCCATAAACCTTCAGTGGGGCATGGCAGAAATAAGCTCTGTGGAGGACAAAGACATTTTATCTACTAAAATTTCTCTAGTACATCCTACCTAATCTTCACACCTGAGGAGTTTTGGGGCTGATGTGACCCCCCACGCTGCTTTCACACCTAGGCAACTTTATTAATTTTATCAGGGTGAGGTCAGGAAATTCTTAAAGCACAGAGCAGGTCCATAACCAAACTTTTATAAGGGCTCCAAGGTTAGTGGTGTCTGGGGCATAAAAACACTTTGAGGAAAGTCTTTGACAGAATATCCACATCTCTTCCCCCCAGTGTTGCTATTAAGAAAAAATGGGCCTTTTCTGTCTGGCAGAGAAACCTTGTCACAGTTATCCATGCCTTTGACACCTTGACGCTGTATTATGTTATCACCATGCACTCCATACGGGACTGTGTGCTGAGACCCCTGGAAATTGGAGCTGGTGCATGATGTGGAGCTTCATGCCAAGAACACTTTAGATCAGCTCTGCTGGTTGTTAATAAGTTCCTGGGCAGAATTCGAGGTGTTAGTTTGAACTATAAAGCCCCAACTGGTTACCCAGGAGGCTGCTTCCTTTCCTGCAGCGCAGCACTTGTAACTGGGAGCAGAGACACTTGACCCCAGCTTTGGAATTCACTTCCCAAATCCATCCACCTGGACTGGGGTCTGTCAAAAGTTAGTGTGTGCTGTAAGTTCAGCTTGTCTGCCTGATGACCTGGTAGAGGATGGTGTGAGGTACTGGGTGTTTGCTTTATGCTGGTGGTGGTGTGTAATTTTACCTGCGGGTGAGTGGGGTTTACATCTCCTTTCTCTTTATGCTAGAAAGAACGGTATATTGTTTTTGAAATGATACCATAGCTGCAGTTTATACCTGCAATTATGTGGCTGGAATTGAGGCATTGCCAACTGCATTTTAATTAATGATATTTCTGATTCTGTTGAAATCAGTGGGAGTACACAAGTCATTCTCTGGAACTAGGATTTATTGCCCTGAGCAAAACTTTTGAGATCAGATAAGATCAGGAAATCCTGATAACAGGACTTCTCTTTAAGAATGAAGTCAGTGACATGCCATTATAGAGCAGAAATGTCAGTTGAAGAAAACAAAGCAAAGACAAGCAATAGTACAAGGGGAGGCAAAATCTGTGTTGATGTTTGTCATGTGATCTGTTTTATTCGCAGCTTGTTAAACGAGGTGCACAAGAGGGGAAGCTGCAAAAGGGTGGGATGTGCTTGACCTTGTTTTCTGATGGAGAGAGGTAGGATGTGCAGTTACAGTTCTGCAGTGCAGAACGTACAACTTGCAAGCTGAGCATGTTGTTCCATGCAGATTGTAGGAGGTGCCGTGATGTGGTCTCACAGGCCGCATCAAGCTAAACCTGACATATTTTGGCACCTAAGTTATTTCGCATGGCTGTGCTGTGCCCTTTAAGAAAGTGCCCGTAAAAATATTTTGGGGTTTGTAATAATGTAGCCCATGAGTAGGAAGAAATGGCAACAAATGAATTTGTTGCATTTAGCAATAGAAATAATAATACAAATAATAATACATAACTTTTTTAAATGGGAAGCCTAGAAGGCATTCAATGACTTGATGAGAGAGAGATCTGTTGCTTCTCTGGTTCACGTGGAACTGTCCGGAGAGGGAGGATAAGCTGTTAGAAAGCTGAGAGTGTATATAAATCCCAAGGCTGGAGTATTTTATTCACCAGTGGCTCATCCCTAATGTTTGGCTATAGACCAAAGTTCCTATCTGATAAGACAGGATATAAAACTGTGAGTAATCCATCCACTAAACAGCACAAGCCAGATTTTTCTGGTTTTGCACCTATAAACAGTTTGTCCCCATGTTTTTATTTCTGTTTATTTAGACAGATCCAAAATTTAGGCATTGTGCTATGTGGTCATCCGCAGGAGAGAGGCACTGATCCCCCAGTGAACTCCATGGGCCTCCCACCCATAGACCCCTGAAAGCACTGGGTCCCAGTGCAGCACATTCCTTCATAAAGAAAATATGTCAGATGCTCGATCAGCCCAAACTTAATCATCTTCTACTTTCAGCCTCCCAGTTATGGGGATATAGCTGTTTTAGGCAACCTGGAAAACTGCCTTTCCTTGTCAAAGCCCTCACATATTCACACAGTGAACAAACCCCACATGTCTGTCATGACAAAAGGCTTTTCTTCAGAGGTAGAGCCATCCCTATGTACTCATGATTTTTCTAAACTGTGTGTTCATTGCCAGTAAATAACTTCTTTTTTTCCCTAGGAAAATGCGTGTCCCAGCTCTAATAAGTTTATTTGTAAGTCTGATTGACATATGATGGGACAAAGTTAGACTGACAGTGAGTGTTTCGTTGATGTGAAATTTTACACTGTATCTGGACATAGTATATACTTGGTTTATGATCCAGCTGGGCATGCTTGTTAGTTATTGTTGAGGTCAATCAAAGTGTAATTGTAACATAGGGAAAGACGGTCCCAGGGCTACAAAGATTTGTTTCCAACAGCTGCTATTCATTATTCATTAAACTCTACCTTCTGTTTTTGAAATTAATAACCCTTGGCCTTCTAACAAGGAATCAGACTTTAAGAATATAGATTTAAAAATCAAAGATGCACTAGTTTCATCCCCAGACAAGTGAGACCATAAAGCACTTCAGCTAGTAATAGTAGCTGGCTGCAGAACTTAGTCTTTCTGTTTGTGGAAAACCAGATGTGGGTGAGTTAATCTGAAATTTACGGGCACTGTATGCTGGATATGAGAGAGCTGACTGGTGTACAATAAACCCCAAACTTATGGAAGTCAGGGGGAACACTCAAAACTTCAGTTAAATAAAATTTCATCAAAATTAAGGCGAAGTACAGTATCACAAGTCTACAATGGGGGAATATCAGATTAAACAGAGTTTGTTCAATTTGGCACTTGCACCTCCATTAAATTAGTGATTTTCCAACATCCATTCGTCATTGTTTGTCGGAAGCATAGCACAGGCTTTTGCTCAGGATGATGTCAGAAGGAGACACATGATGTTTCTGTCCCATGAATCCTATTCCTGGGTCCCCGTGAATGTTGCTTCAGTGAGATGGCACATGGGAAAGGTCTTGGGACAGCTTTGGAGCATGGCTGGAGGCAGGGACTGCTTCACTGCCAAGTGCTAGCTCTGCAGTCCTGCTGAGCTCCTCTGTGGCTTTGTTGCTGCTGAAATGCAGCTACAGAGGGACCCGGAAACTGTGGGTGCAGTCCTACTGAGCTTATTTCATAGTGTTGGTCTAGAAGTGTTTTCTGTAGCTGGGCGAGGGATGTGTTTTTTGATTCCGTGAACCACAGAAAGAAAATAGTGGTATCGGTGAGTGATTTGTTTGAATGAAAGCTGTGATTTTTGAATTGCAGTATTGGTTGTATTGTCCACTGCAAATTTCTAAACTTTGAAAGTTAGGGACTACTGCTTCAACTGGTCTCAGAACAAAACAGTCAAATGCATAGCTATCAGTGATATTATGGGATTTAAAAAAAAGTAATGTAAATAGCCACAAGGAAACTGTGACAGACCTGTACCCATGTATCTATATATTTGCAAAGAAAAAAATTTTAAAAAATATTTGCCTTTTTCAGTGGAAATATATCAGCCTCTCTGTGGTGTGAGTCCCAGTGTTGGAATCCAGCACTCTGAAAACAATCTAAAGAGGGGAAGACATTCTCTTTGAATTCTACCCTACCAAACCTCCACTGGAACAGACAAAAATGTTCTAGCGTTCACAACTAGACGACACCATCTTTGTTGAGATTTCTACTGTTGTGAAATACCCAACTGCTTGAAGAATGGTGCCCTTTCACTGAAACATCCTACCTATACATTAGTGGTGGGTGACGGTGGTAGGGCTCATTACTGTCACTGAGAGAGACATCCTGCCTTCCAGATGTGTTGGGCACCATCACTGAATAGTGGAGTTTTAAATCCCGTGTATGGGAGTGGGCCCTATGTCTCTTTCTCCAAAACACTGGACTATTCTGTATTGGCATGAAACAACCTTGTGATTCTTACAATTCCCCTTCAACAGTTATTACAAGTTTTAACAAATTCTAGTGGTGAGCACCTCGAATTGTGCTTATGTTTCTTATTGAATTTTATGTCAAAGTCTGTGGAAAACTTATTTCAGTTGAGTTTAGAGGACACTGGGTCCAGCCCAGGCAGCTCCAGGCACATTTTCCCCATTTCATCACTTTGTCAGCACAAAGGGCTAATACACCGTGGTTACAGGATATTATTCTGAGGCTGGGTGTCTCAGTGCAGGCAATCTATGGGAAATATGGTTACATTAACTGTGACGCATGATCATAAGACCAGTAACTATGGTAGTATGTCATAAAGTTAGTTAAAATTGGTCTGAGCGTTAACGCAGCCATCTCTCTACTCTCTGAATCACTCTCCTATCCTTTTCTTTCCTGTGTAAATTCCACTACTTATTCATCTGGGGCACTTTAAACCAAAACTAAATGTTACATTTATGACACGTTTCTAAGCAAACATTGGGATATCCATTGCACATGAGCATGTTTCCTGAGCTCTGCTGGCCTTGTTGGGCAGCTTATCTTCTGTTCTCCCCAGGTCTGACCTTTCATGTTTAGTTACTTTAAAGACATTAGAAAACCAACTATCTACTCAATTTCCTTGTAGCTTGGGAGTAAGGTTAAAATATCATGTAGCCACTGTATGTTTGACATTATAGAGCCACAACTGATAAGCAAATATTTTCTTTTTAAATACACAGTACATTTTGCAAGAGTGTATAACAAATATTCTCATTCCTATTCTTTGTCCCAGAGAAGGCCTAGTGTTGTTAAATATAAAAAGTTGCCACTAATGTTTATCTTACTAAATCTGTTCACATCAATTGGTTCTGCCTACCCCATATTTCAAAGCAAAATGATGGGGAAAGGTCGTATAGATTGCCCTTCTCTTCAGTTCTCAGCTTAAGGGTGTCCTGTTTGGAATTAAGGAACAATTTCTTTTGTGATGGTAGTCAAGAATTTTTTCTTTCTTTTCTCGCTTCACATAATATTTGTAAAGGTATGTGGAAGCCAAAGAACAGTTAATGCAGTTGGAAAATTTGTTGCTACAGAGGTAATTTATTTTTTTGAGAAAATCTGAAACAGCTCCTGTATTGTGTATTCAAATCCATGTACTATCAGCAGTGAATTTGGAGGTAAAGGGCTGAATTCAAAGGTTTTGATTGCAAGGCCATCTGGTATTATTATGAAAAATGTTCTTGAATGCTTAAAAGAAACCTAAACCACATTGCTCGGTAGGTGCTGACTCCAATGAAATTCAACCATCTTGGTGCAGGTTTGTTGTCTGACTGTTGGAGAGACTGTGGGAAAATCAGCGATTTCTATACTGATGAAGTGGCTGTGGCTGAGAATCATGATTTTAAGGGAAAAAAAGGTGAAATGGAATGTCTGACATGTTGAAGTAAAATATTTTAAAATTGTAACTTTTTTTTTTTTAAAAAAAACCAAACTTGCAAGATTCATGCAAGTTATACTTTTTTAGAAGACCAGAAAGACATAATGAATATTTTATTGCTCCAGCCTGGTTATAGAGAGATACTGAAAAAAAGAAAATCTATTTGCTGTCACAGAATGGTCTGAAAGTGTTTGGGCAAGAAATATGCTCCTAGAGAACATGGAGACTGGCATTAGTTGGGTTGTTCTCCTAAAGTTTGAGTTTTTAGATTTCTGTGAAACTCGATTTGTTTGCCCGTTTTTCTTAAAGTCTGTGTGCTGTGTTTGCTTACAACTTTCACAGCTTCGATGGAACTGAAGGGATTAGCAATGGGATGTAAGGGCTTTTCTATCTAGGTCAGATTGGATTTAGCACTGACTGAAAATGACACTGGTTGTTGAGTATTCTGGATCAAATGTACAGTGGCCAGATTCATAGCAGTCTGGGTCATCCGAGGTCATAGTGCAGCTAAAGTTGAGAAAACATAGCCAAAGCTGAAGCAGCATTTTCAGACTGCTAATCAGAGAAGAACAGCACTGACTATTCCCATGGAAGGTTTCATTCGTATGTATTTCCTCTTCCTTTTGAGGCCAAATGCTTTATTCCTAGATGCCACGTGTAACGCATTTATGAGCTAGGAAAGCACGCATCAGGCCAGGCATAAATCTGATGAATTGTTTTTAGTTTGAATCCGTAGAATTATGGAATGGTTTGAGTTGGAAGGGACCTTAAAGATCATCTAGTTGCAACCCCCCTGCTGTGGTCAGGGACACCTTCCACTAGTCCAGGTTGCTCAAAGCCCCGTCCAACCTGGAGGCAGCCACACCATCCCTGAGCAACCTGTTCCAGTGTCTCACCACCCTCACAGTAAAGAATTTTTTTGTTATATCTAACCTAAATCTACTCTCAGTTTAAAACTGTTACCCCTCATCCTATCACTACACTCCCCGATAAAGAGTCCCTCCCCATCTTTCCTGTAGGCCCCCTTGGTACTGGAATTCTGGAGTCTGAATTGCTTTGTCACTACTCTGAATCAAGAGTCTGTTTCTGAGACTGTCAGCAGATTCAAAACGTCCTCCTTTAGGATTTGAGGGAGGGAAGATCTTTACCTTTTCACTTTGTACAAGATTTATTTCAAACTAAAAAAAAAAAAGAATTAAATGTCTAAATATCCCATTCAAAAAATGTGGGTATAGAGATATTTGATCACTTCAGATTTCTTTATTTCATCTTTAACTTAGTGGACTCATTTCCACAGACATTGCAAGTTTTGTGAAAGAGGTGGCAAGTAGGTTGCCTGGACTTCCCGCCATATGGTTCTGGAGCTCCTGACACAGACATGATCTCTGCTCCATCTGATGGGTTGTGATGGGAGCACGCAGCCAGTCAGGAAAAAGAAGGGAAGATAGAGTCATTGATATGTTAATGTTCCTAGTGAATGTTTTTGCCCTTCCCCTTTCTTTGTTCAGCAGAAAAGGAAATTGGAAAGAAAAAGGAACTGGTTTCTTCTTTGGCACCAAGGACCTGCCTGCACAGCAGTTCGGTAGCTTGTGAAAGGCAAATGCTCTTTGACCTGGTCTCATCACCAAGCTGAGTTACTGGCTGCACCTCGATTCCTGTGTTCAGTTTTGGGCCCCTCACTACAAAGGGACATTGAATTATTTGAGCGTGTCCAAAGAAGGGCAACGAAGCTGGTGCAGGGTCTGGAGCACAGGTCCTATGAGGAGTGGCTGAAGGAACTGGGGGTGTTTAGTCTGGAGAAGAGGAGGCTGAGGGGAGACCTCATCGCCCTCTACAGCTACCTGAAAAGAGGTTGCAGAGAGCTGGGGATGAGTCTCTTTAACCAACTAACAAGCAACAAGACAAGGGGAATGGCCTCAGGTTGCACCAGAGAAGGTTTAGACTAGATATCAGGAAGCATTTCTTTACAGAATGTGTTGTTGGGCGTTGGAACGGGCTGCCCAGGGAGGTGGTGGAGTCCCCATCCCTGGACGCATTTAAGAGTCAGGTTGACATAGTGCTGAGGGATATGGTGTAGTTGGGAACTGTCAGTGCTACATTAACGGTTGGACTGGATGATCTTCTTTTTCCAACCTATATGATTCTGTGATACTTGCATCTTGCATGTGGGAGAAGGTTCAAGCTGTAATGCACTGGGTGACAGCAAACAGCTGAGAATCAAAAGAATGGATATTTAAATTTCATCTGACTTCTACATACCAAGCCAGGTGTATCCAGCATGCTTGTTGTAGTATCTGAGAACTACAGTTGATTTCTTGCTTGTAATACTAGAGCCCCAGTTAAAGGCCTTTATTTTGTATTGGTGAAGTAGTTCAGACATGCAAAAATTAGGCTCCTAAGATTTATAAATTTGGCAAAGTATGGGACCTTCTCTGTAACTGAGATCTTTTTCATGTCGTGGGACAACAGGCTTCAGTGGCTTTACAGTTGCAGACATGTTGAGCTGTGTTGGTAGAATACTTCCTGTTTCTGGCAGACGAGATGTCATAAATCTTCATTCTCTCTGTGATAAATTGTGTGTTAATAAAGATAGAACTTGCTCTGATATGTAACCAGGTTAAAAGAAGAATTCTTCTGATGAGACAAACGCAGAGATAGTGAAAATAACAAATTAAGGTGCAGGAGAAATGATGGCTTCTGAAGAGGAATTTTTGTGTGGACAATGACAAATTCTGCATAGCTGTACTTGAATAAATGTTAAAATAACATTTGAGTTAAGAACGAAGGGGTGCATTTACAAGCCACTGCTACAGATAATGACTGAAAAATTTAGTGCTGAATTTTGGACACAAGATGGATTTCACTGTAAGCACGCCTCCTCCAGCCCATAAAACAGCCTGTCTCTGTATGTATAGTCCATCTTGTCTTATTCCACAAAAAGGGCCTGCAAATGAGTAACTATAAGGTAGGAGGGATAATTCACCAAAAATGCTGCCTGCAGGGGTCACTTTGGTGCTCTCACCAGTGTCAAGTGCAGTGTGTCAAGAAATGAGC
The DNA here is from genome assembly GCF_965140245.1 of Athene noctua. Classification (NCBI taxonomy): domain Eukaryota; kingdom Metazoa; phylum Chordata; class Aves; order Strigiformes; family Strigidae; genus Athene; species Athene noctua. The sequence goes on along the minus strand of NC_134037.1, from coordinate 102,461,720 downwards.
CCTCATGTTAGTTCATGGGTATGTCCTCAGTTTGCCTCACCACTACATTATTCCAGTTTTATATTGATGTAACACCATGGGAGTGACCTCCAGGTTTTTATCTCTGTGTCTCACTGAGGCATTTCTTAAGCATCCAGTCATCTTATTAACGGGGTGCCTTTCAGTACCGTGCAAGGCTGGCAACTCTGATAATGGTTGAGTGTGCATTGCTATTGTATATCCATTACATCTTCAGGACCAAATCATTCAGAGCATGGTGGTACACAGAAAATCTCTTGATACTGCAGATTGGTCACATATGTCCCAGCATAAAGACACTGAAATAACTAGGGACTTTACTACAGACTGAAAGGTCGCCTTCAATAACAATTATTCCCTTTTTACAGCTCACCTTCAGTCACGATCAGGCTACACATTTTTGTGTTGCTTTCATTTCTCTCACCAATATTGGATGTTTTAAGGAGGTAAACCCTGGCCTCATCTATCATTCTGTCAAATGCTGAACATCAGACCTGTACTTGAATTATCAGTTGCATGTGGATTATGTTACCTGTCTCTGTTCTGATCTGTTTCTGTTTTCCATATGATACAGCTGGTGTAGGGTTTTTTATCATATAAAAGCTATAACCTGGAAGAACCAACATTAATTTCCTCTGGAGCCTTATGAAAAGTATCAAGGGTGCGCCTGACTTGTGGTGACAGAGCTTTTCAGCATACTCTGAGAAAGAACTGCTTCTGGGCACACATGGCAGCCAGATATAACTTACACGCACAGCGGTGTACGTATAGTACTAGTTCATTAACTTTCCCTTCATGAATCTGTTAACCAGATACTTTATTAGCACTTTTAATGTACCATCTCATGTCTGGGGTCAAATACTAGTAATAGCCAGCTGCAGATAAGGCTGAGTTTCCATAAGACCTCAAACAATAGTGATTAGGTGAAAGCTTAATACCTTTGGAGTCTTATAAACCCTCTGTCTCATATATTACACCAGGCATTCCTGAAAGGGAAGACAGAATAAATTAGCCAATGTAAAATGTATCCGGAAGCCTAAAATAATCCTATAATTCCCAGTATTATCCCTAATAATGTGACCCTAGAACCAGTGATGAAATGGAGCAACAAGGTCATTGCACGCTAGGGTTCAGATAAGATCTGTGGATTCTTTCCTGCAAGATCTAACCAAAAAAATTGAAAGTAATTTGAAAGAACTCTCGAAAGTAGTCTTTAGTCTGAAGGGATTAGGAGCCCACAGATGCATATGATGATCCTCAGTCTTCCTCAAAGAAAAAAGCTTTGCTGAGACAGCCTCAAATCACTGCAAAGAAATCATTACAATTCAGGAACCTGGGGTCTGTTCTATCAGTTCCTAGACAAAATGCAGCAGATACTGGGTATGATTCAGAAATGGTGCAAGGGGACTTGAAATGGACCCTGCATGGGCAGCTGATTGAAGTTGTTTCTGGAAAGGATGGGCATCTGGGCGAGGTTTGTGGGAAAAGCAGCTTTTGGGAGTTTAATTTCCTCCCAGAGCTGCAGTGAAAGCGGTGAAGGTGTGAGGTAGCTCTGGGAAGGAATCACAGCTGTGAATTGGTCCTTGGCTGGAGCGCTTGCACCATGGACTGGCCACATTCTTGTGGCTCCTGTGTCCTCTGGCCTGTGTGTTGTCAGCTCTGCAGTGGAGGCCTCTTTGTCTTTTCTTTTTGTCTGGGATAGGTACCATCCGCAGGAGCCGTCAGATAAAAAGGGAATGGGGGAAGTAGTTGATGTGAAGGCTTAGCTGATGTTCCATCGGTCCCATGCCCACAGCTGCATATGGAGTAGATGGGTGCCTGTGGGCCTCTGCTTTTTGGGATCTTGGGGTGTCTGTAACAGAGGGGCCAGCAGCTGGAACAACAGCAGTCTGATGGGCAGGCCACCAAAAGCACTGTGGTGCATCCCCTGAGTTGAGGGGGAAGTCTGAATCCAAGAAAAACTTGGGGTTTGATTTTTCTTTGTAGACAAAAGGCAGATATCAGCAGAATGTCACTGATCCCAGTGTATCTGCTTATGAACTAGTGGTGCTGGTGATGTCTGGGGCTTAGTACCACATAGTCGTCCTTGAAACTAATCTCTATTCATTCTTCCCATAGGTTCCTAGGATAAGCAAGAATTTCTTGTTCCCAATGGAGTAGACTGTGAACGCAGGAGGACTTTCTATGATTTTCTCTGGAAAGAAACTGTGGTTGGGACATATGGTCTTTTAATTTGGAAAAATCTTATATTTTCCAGGGTGCTTGCCATAAGTCAGGGAGAGTTTGGGCTCACAGCAAAGATGGGAGGGTGGAAAAGTTTTGGGTTTTTCAGTTTGTTTGGTTTTTTTTTTTAATATTTTTGTTTCTCCAGTTTGGGCTCTGACATACGATGTTTCACTCTGTTGTTTGAGATTTTGCCACTAAATCTTTGGGAAGAAAGGAACCTTCTTCCCCATTGCAAGGCTGGTATTGTTTGGGATACCCTGCTGGGCTTCTGAAGAGAAGTGATGACAGACACCCTGCAACAGACATAAAAACCAGCTCTGGAATCTGAACAGCAAATCAAGTATGTGAGTAGAAGCTACACTGACTTGTGTGTCTTTGTCGTCGCCTGCCAGTTTCAAAACAAGCTAGGTAAATATAGCACTTTAAATGCTTCTTGGGACAATCGGTTGCTTTGAATAACTGAAGAGAAATTTGAAAGACAACTTGCAACTATGAAATGTGTAATAGTGCAGTTTCTGGAGAAACAATACAATGTAGGGATATAGAGATATGAGCTGTAAAAGCCTCTAAGTCAGATAAACCACCAGGGATTCACTTTTACCATAGTGAGAAGACTCTCAATCCTCAGTACGGATGTGAGACATCTACGCCCAATCAGAAAGAGCTGAACCCCTCAGACAATTAGATTGTTAAAGTTAAATGCCTGGCTGTATCATTAACTTTATATTGTAATAATAAAAGAGTAGTGGGAACCTCCAGTAAAAGAGTCAGATGATGTGCTATTCCCAACCTGTGATTCCTATGGATTATGGGCATAGTTGCAGCCAACACACAGCACAGTTCCCATGTGAACAGATCTGGTTTCAAAATCACTGCTATGAAATAAACACAAGGGTCCCAGGCAAGTGAGCTCTAGTCTAGTGTGGTTTGACAGCAGAGAGCAATTTCTGCACGTACACATTTCCAGTGCTGTGGGGCTGGAAAGGAAGTTGTGCTTTGACCTTGCCTCACCTGAGAGCAAAAGGATGAAGATGGACGAGTAGCTACATTCATGGCAACAGAGGAGTGGGAGCAGAGAAACAGCATAGGCCTAATGTTAACTCAGACTTGGCTCATCAAGGGCTGTCTGGAGCATAGAGAGACAGCCTTGAGACAGGGAGGGTGGCTGTAGCAGCTTTTGCTCCCCATAGCAAAGGGAATTGTGTCTGCTAGATCTACCCATATTGAAGGAATAGGAACTTTAGACTACTATACCTCATCAGATCGAACAGCAAAATTGGTCACTTAACACACTTGAAAATGCGTGCAGAAGCTTCTTTTCCTGTTTCTAGTTTGATAACCAAATGTACTTGCATACTTACAAGTCCTACAGGGGTTAATTCGTTGGGACTACCTTGGGGATAGTAATATTTGGAAGCACTGGAATTCCTGTTTCTCCAAGTGTGAGTGGATGTTATCTGTTCATGTCTGACTGTGTCTCTGATATCTTCAGATGGAAGGTGATGGTGATGCCCGAAGTCGTTTCACTCCAGCCATATATCACCGTTCTGGCACCAGTCCTCCTTTGACATCTGACCTGAGTACTATCAGTTGCAGCACATTCAATTGCCTACAAAAGCCAGCTTTTTGTGGTAGGGAATACCATTTCCTGTAGCTTCTGGCAGACCCAAGGGGCCAGTACTCACTGGGCAGGTCTGAAATGCCTGTTTCCACTGTAAAAGAGGCCCACTTTGCTCGTATGTAGCTTGCACCTTTGAGGGGAGCTCAGCCTTGCACAGAGGACAGGATGGATAGCACTCACTCAGTAACTCACAGTTCTTCAGTGTCTCACTTTATTATTCCATGGTTTTTGCCAGCTCTTCTGGGTCACATATATCTCCAAATTATCCTTTATATATAAAGCTCTCTCTTTTTGTGTACTTTTCTATGGTGCTGATCATGAAGTTATCTGATACTTTCATATCAATGCATTAATTTTCACTCTGCCCCAGTGAGGTGAGGAAATGGCCCAAACCAGAGGGGTTTAAGCGGGGATTAAGCCTGCAACAGGGATGTTGAGAGTCTCCAATAATTTCAACTAGCTTTGTGAGAAATTGGAACTCTATAGACATATCATCCCAAGGTGAGACTCCCTGAATTGTTGGCTATCTGTGGGGAACTAGGAGTATTGGAGCTGCCTAGAGCCACCTGAAAGCATTGCCCATTGGCAAGAGTAAATTTGAATTGCTGAGAGCAGAATTCATATGCTGGAGCCATGAAAATATGTGTCCCTGCATTCACTTTGCACCATCCAGGCTTCCCAGCAAAAAGGCAGAATGAGGAAGAAAGCAACAGAGATGTAAAAACCTGTGAGAGTTAAACAGGCAGTTCACTGCTGTTTGGTTGTTTTGTTTTGTTTTTAAATTTCCCCCAGCAGCATCAATCTTCAACAGGGAATTTACTCTGACCCACTGATGATAATACAAGTTGTTTTTCCCCACTATCTTCAGATAGAACTTTATCAAACCTGGCTAAATCCCAGGTCATTTTGTGCACCCAAGCACTCTTGAATGCTGAAGTTGAGAGCCTTAATGCTCTGATTCTTTTTTAAATATATACTCTTTTTAGTGTGATTCCTGGAGAGCGTGGCACAAAACCCTCCTCCTTAAACATTCATGACACAGACTCCCATGAAATCAGTCAACAGTTCTGAACTGTTAGAGGTAAGCACAAACCTGACTCATGTGAGTCAATATGCTCTCAGATTAATGATGACACAGTCTTTTTGCAAACTTGGGAGAGACTCCCTAAGAGTACCAGATTGTGAGAAAAATCAGTACAGGAGATGCCATTCTTGCAACAAGAGTGGTAGCTGAAAAGTTCATTTTGCCAATGGGCTTCTCAAATGCAAACAGAGGAGGGCTTGTGATTCCTGACTGAGGTTTAAATGGCATATGAGATTGGGGTATTCCTTTCAATATGATCCTGACAATAACATCTACTAAGCCCCATTTGGCAAGGCTTGCAAAATAACCTCTGCCAGTTGATACCACCTGGACCACTGGAATTTTTGCCCTAAATTTTAAAATTACCTGTTTACTGTATTTTTTTGAACATTGCAAAATATTTTTTTTTTCTCATACTGAGGAGTATGAAGACATAAGGAAAAACTTCGCTTTTTCTCCAGACCCCATTATTTAATGCAGACAGTTATGTCCATCCAAGAATGACACTTCCACAAAGGCCCAGTAACTGAGTTCTGACTTTGCTTTTAAGCCGTATTTCCTCTGACATTAGTTAGGAGCATACTTCTTTGCTCCTCTATAACTAGAGCTCATAAACAAGAACAAGCTTCTCTTGCTGACAGAGTACTTTGGAGAGTTAGGTTTTGAGGTTTACATTTTTAATATTACCATTCTATGAAAGTAAATAGATAATTAGGCCTTTTTTTTTTTTTTTTTTTCAGGGGAAGAAATGGCAAGGGGGGATGAGGGAGAGAGAGGTCCAGATCTCAGCCTGATAACAGCAGTCTCTTGAAAGCAGCACTGTGGTGGGCAGTTTCAGTATGGTGATTTGTTTGATCTGTTACAAAATCCTCTATACCAGTGTGTAGCTACCACCCACTTATATTTATTATGCAGTTTTATTTTTGCTTGGTAATATTTTTCTTGTGTTTATTTTAAAAGGTCTACATTTTGTGGTGACAGTCTCCCATTTTCCAAATTAACTGCTAGCAGATGTTGCTGTGTGGTGTGGAGCACATACAGCAGCCTAAACCACCAAGGTCTGGATACTGGCTTAGAAAAAAAATCTTTGTGTTATTCAAGCAAGTTTCAGGAGTGTCTACAAAGTGCTTATGTAGAATCTTATTCAGAAAATAAATTACTGTTCTTTTTATAGCTTTTAGATGGTTTTAACGTTTGGAATTACTGCTGAAACCTAACAAGTCCATACCGTGGTTTAAGAAATGAAATATCATTTGAGCAGTGTTATTTAGGAAAGGATTAGCTGTTGATACATTATATACAGGCAATTGCAGGTAAATTGTATTTAGAGCTACAACTGCCTAGTATTGTCCCTTATGAAATCCCTACTACTGTTGCACATGTCTGCTAAACCTTCGCTTTCGGAGCGAAAAGCTTCAGTGTGAGCAGAGCACTTTGAGTAAGCTATTTTGAAACTACTGCTGAAAATGAGATTGAGAAATAAATGGGGGTTTGTGCTTTCCCTTTTGGAATGAGGTATTGCAGTTTGTCTGGAGCATTGTTCTGTTGCCAGGGATGTGCTGTTCTTTTTTTTTCTTTCTTTCTTTTTTTTTTTTTTCTTTTTTTTTTTTTCCCCTGCACATGTGAAATTTAACCTGGTTTTGGACAAACATGCATTTGTGAGAAGCTGAGGCTGAATGTGTTGCAGAGTGACTTGCTAGGCATGTAGGTAACCTGTCCAGACCATTTGCATATCATGCTACAGGTAACTAGGTAAGTTATAAGCACTCGCTGTTCTCCATGCTTGTCGTGAGTAGGACAAGAGAGGGAAGGAAGGTGTTAAAGTGCAGCAAGTAATTCATTGCCTAACTTGTTGCTGGAGTGCTCAGGAGGAAGCATGGCTGGTACAGCTGTGGCTCCATCACAGAAGGTTTTTAAGATCTGTTCGTGCAAGTGTTTGTTAGGAACGATGCAGGTGTTGCATTAGAGCAGGGTCATGGACTAGAAAACCTTTAAAGTTTCCTTTTAAATCTACCACTCTCACTGAGCCTTGCTGTGTAGCCTCCCTCAAAGAAACTGGAAAGTTACTCCGTTAGCTACATTATTACAGAAGAGCTGTCCACTAGATGTCACTGGTACTTCACTGAAGTAAATTTAAAAAGCCTTTTCTGGTAGGTCGTTAAAGCGTTGATGTACAGGTGAGCATCATCAGGGTACTTGCATCCCTCTGAGGGCCGCTCGTCCCACATCCCGTGATGGGCTGCGCTGGGCTTGTGTGGGGTGGCCAATACCTCGCCCAAGTTTAAGACCAGAAAACGAGACTATTCTATTTGTTAAGGTTTTGAAGAGCCTGTGGATGGGTACAGTAACACTTTTGGAGCTAGCACTGTTCAAGCACATTAAGGCAAATGCCTCTCTTGTGGAAGTATTTCGGTGGTGCTTTATTTATTGCTAAGGATTTTATTTTCTTATCTTCCAAATGCAACAGCTGATTCTGCATTTTATTCTAAGACAAAACTCTGTGCTGATAGGGAATATGCATAGTTTTGTATGCCTTTTCCCTTTTCAAGAAACTGTAAAGAGGACCTGAATGCCCAATAGTCTTGTTAGAGAAGGGTTATCACAAAGATGGCAGATAAACAGAAGCTGATCTTCACCAGTGTTTTTAACTCATAAGTTGGACAAATTATATCTGCTTTATTTCACTTGACCTACTAAAGGTCCCTCCAGTTAAATCACCTGTAGTTGCCCTACATTTGACCCTTTGTTGACTTATTTAATCATCTGCCTAGTTTTCTGAACAGGTTGTGAACATTCAGACTTAAATCAGTCCTTGAAAAGGTTCTGTCATTAGGCAGTAAGGCTCATACCTGATAATCTGCCCGTCACATAGTATGAACACAGATGACAATCACTTACCTCTTTTATGTCATGATATAAGGCTGAAATTGCCTAAAATGAGGAAGAAAGCCATTATTTAATCAATGGAATTGCGTCAATTGAGTAAAATTTGTCTCTAGTGTAAACAAATGGAATGTCTTTGCGCTCTGTGAAAACAAGACTAAATTACTTGCAGATCTTGCAGATAGAAAAACATAGGAAGTGGATTTGTAGGCTGACACACTCAGGGTTTCAGAGTAAGCATTTAAAATAATTATCCAGATTACACTGGATTACTTAATATATTTTTTTGCATCATGTGTATGCACTTTTATTTTTGAAACAATAAAAGCGTTATTAGGGTTTTTTTCAGTCATGGTTGATTATTTGAGAAATTCCTTAGAACAATGCAGGATTATTACCAATAAATATACTAGTTAAATAAGAAATGTCAGAAACCAGTTTTAACTTTTGAAGGTGAGTTGAAGAGCAGTGATCAGTGTGTCTCAGGGCAGAGAAGTTTTTGGTACAAGTACATATAAGAGGCTTGATGTGAGAGAATGATCTTTCATTAAAAAAATCTAACAAAACATAATCTAAATTTCCTCCTTGTAGCCCCGTACATATATAAATATCAGAACACAATAAAGAATATAGCAATTTCTAGATTTATGCATTTACCCAATTATCCAGTTCTTAGTACTATGAACACTCAATATTTAGTGGGTATTTCCTGAAGAACAATCTGTATGTGGAAAAAACCAGAAGCTGCATGGGCTATTGGAATTTCAGCCTGCAGATTTTTCACATATCCTTAAGTTTTCCACGGGTTCAATGGAAGAAAATGTGAGCGTGTTAAAGATGTATGTTTCTAATCTATAAACACCATAATTTCTTACTTGCTAAAGTAAATTTTGTTTGCACTTTTGTGACTGGCCTAAAGTGACCATCTGGAGTATGATCAATCATGTGCTTGACCTGATGCCTCTAGAATGGAAGATATGCCTACGTAAGTCTTCCTCACTGATTCAGAAATTGGGATTGCTCCACAGAGAAGTTTATAGGAAGAAGTTAGTCTGGGAACCAGGTATTTAATTTTTTTTTTTTTTTAAAGCTCCTGTTGTGGCCTTTTGGAGATAATGTTGGATGATTGAAAGAAACTGTGAGAATGGCAATAAATCATGGGTTTAGTGTGTAGATCTTTATTCAAGAGGCTTCCAGGACAGTCCCTTTACTCAATAAATGCCCAAAGAACCAAGTCAAAAGACATTTAATAATCTCAGTACTTTGTAGGACTGGTCCTTAGCTGTGACATGATAGATGACAGGCAAAAGATAGAAGGGTGGGCAAAATTTCAGCACCAAAGATCACAGAAGAGATATAGTAAATATGCAGTGCATTAGTCCTCCCCTTCTTCCTCTTTGAGTTGGCTAGAGCTGTGAATGTGTAGGGATTTTGAAGGGGTAGGGTCCACAAGCAGGGAAGAAACTATCAATCGAAAGAGGCCACAGATCACTGCTATGGCATCCTCTTCTATCACGGTCTGTGCCAGGCTCTGACTTGAGGAAACTGACTCCCCTGCTTTTATGGTAGCTGTGTGCAGAAGCTCCCATCAGCACGAGGGTGCAAGGCTGGACTGTGGTCCATGCAGAGCTAGGACTGACTGCCCACTGTCTTCATCATTTGTCAAGTTACACCACATGGAAAGGAGTATTTGAAAGGTGCTGGGCTGCATCTTTTCTCTAATTGTGGTTAAGGAACAACAGTTGTGGTGGTGTTTTCTTCTCAGATTTGTTTTCAGGAAGGTAAAAGGAGAAAGAAATGGCATCTTGGTGGAGCTGGAGAAGAGCTCTTGGTTCTGCCCTTGACCCTGCCAGTACAGGAGCTGCAAATTTACAAACCAAAGTTACAGAAGAAACGGGGGTTGCTTGCTGCCTCACAGCGTTGGGTGAGGATTTCTGACAATGCACAGAGAGCAAGCTTGTCACCATGTAGTGCCTAGAGATCTCCTCTTCATGTACGATAGGAAGTCTCACGTTCTCTCTCTGTGACATGGAGGTTAACCCACCCCAAGAGAGCTATGAACTTGAAACCTTTTTGGTTTATTTGAACATACGACATCTACAGCTCTCTCCCACATCTATCTTCACTACCAGCCCCAAAGTTGCAATCTGGCTAAACACAAGTCAGCAGATTTGTTGCTGCTGGGGTTCCTGTATAACCATTTATCCACAGGAGCCAGAGTTTCTGTATTTCCACGGTGGCAACTTTAACTCGACCAGATCTCAGACTCCACAGGTGGCCTCCTGCAAGGGGTGTGTTTCCCGTAAGGGGTCCTTTCTGCAGGCAGATTTTATGGGGAAATGCTTTGTCCAGCTGAAAACAGAGTAGAAAAGTGTGAGTGGGGAGGCTTTGGGTAGGGGAGTCTGTAAATCCTGGGGGACAGTTGATATTATTCTGGATTTTGAGAAATCAGCAGGAAGGCTACTGCCAGCTCTGGTTTCGTTAGGGTGATGCTCTCTGAAACACCCTTGGCAATTGGCTTTGTTTACAGGTCAGTGTAATGATAAAGTTCACTTCCTTTCATTGGAGGGCTTGCTTTGGATATCTGAGTATGTTTATTCAGAAATGCCTGACATAATAGCTGATAAAGAGAACGCTATGCTAGATATTCAGGAAATAAATATATCTAATAGCAAATAATCAGTGACATCTCTGTATTTGTCTGAGAATCTGATTTCTACCCCTTCATGCTCTAGGGTCTTGTTTCTCTTCTTTTTGTCATTTAAGATAATTTGTTACCTTTTAACCGAATTTTAAAAAATGCTCTTTATTGTTACACTCTGCATAGTAAAGCATACTTAAGCAGCAAGGTAGACAAATCTGCACCTTGAGAGAGTATCATGTTGTACTGAGACTTCTGAGAGATTAGCTTTTGAAGAACCTCTTTGTTTTTATTCTGAATATGATCCAGTCCTGGGGATTTAATTTTCTTCTCCAGATCATTATGTTTGCATGTTTTCTTATCTAAGGAGGAATAAGTTTAGGGCATGAGCCTGTAAATCTGTTCTCACATAATTTATTAAGAGTCACATGGTCCTGGTGCCACTGAAGGGAAAGATCTTTTAATTTTACACTGACATCTAGTTCTTTCAACATGGTTTTCCTCTTTAGAGCTCAGTGCATTATTCTGGTTTCCCACACTATGATTGTCCAGTGATTGGCAGGTCTGAGAATAAAACTCATGTAAATTTTGTTCTCTTTCTGCTTAGTCACTCTCCCTTCTGCATCTCCTTACAGTGTCCATCATCCAGCAAAGTCAAATTGCCTTTAGTAATGCAAGACTGGCTCTTTGCTGGAAAGCCTTGGTTGGACAGAGGAGTACAGGTTTAGCAGGTTCCTGGAAGCTGTTTGGGCTTTCTTTCAAGTCAGCCAACCTTCTGTGTTCAGAGACCAGATTATCCTTTTATTGAAAAGACTGTTCTTATCCATTTTCCACAAAGAAATCTGAAGACTTTATTGTTTCCGTGTTGTGATTCTTGAACAGTCACTGCGGTTTGTGAATAACTTTTTCTATCATTTATGAAAATGCAGTGTAATACTTTGTGGGATTTGCAGAAAAAGGTTTCTGGTTTCCTTCTCCTTCCTTCCATTAACACTCTGAATATCCCAGGGAGTGAGTGCAGCTGTGTTCAGAACCACAACCTGCAAGAAACGATAGCATGCTGGTCTGCCACGACAGCCAGGCACAGTGTGACCATGGGGAATCGCCCCACGTGTGCCACTATGAAGTTAGGGCCGATGCTGTCTTTGTGGGGATAGACAAACAGCCCCATTCTGTTTGCACAAGATGAGAACATTTTTTGGCTCTGAAGAGGGAAGAAACAGGACCAAAGTCAGTTTTGAAAGTGGATTTGAAAGTTGTGTCTAGTTGATTTAGATGCCTTTCTTATAAGGGATTCGAGCGTTAAGGGATTAAAAGTGAAGTGATGCCTTAAGGTCTTCAGCTTCCACATCCAACTCCTGTTGATGTTAATAGGGAATGGACTCACAAGGCAAAAACAGTAAATGTGGCCTCCAAGAACGAGTATATTTGTGATTTCCCAAGCCTTTGGATCCTACTAGGAAACTTTCAGACAAAAAGGCAAAACACTTCCTGTTACCAAAAGTTCAAATACTGTACTTAGAAGGGGCTTACTCTAGGTTTCTAAAGGCAGCTGATCAAAGTGTGGCTTTGTGCACAGAGCACAATGTTTCACATGCATCCAAATCAAGTTGCTCTGCTGTAGCAGCAGCAGCATGGCTGAGTGCTAGCCTGTGCTTCCCAGTGAGCCTGCTTGCCACATCGTTCCTCTTCTCTGAATGAGCAGCCCTCAGCAGGAAGCTGCTCTCTAGTAAGGCTGGTTTTAGTTAAACTTAGTATAAAGAGTGGGATTGCATTATAACTGTTGGGAAGAACATGACATGGTTTTCTGAGTACTTGTAACGCTAAGTTATAGACTTAGTTGTAGCAGACTCCAAAGACTGAGAAACTGTGACCTGTCAGTCTGGGAGCTGGGACTCCTGTTTGACATTGTCTGCTCAGTTGTGACATAAGCATGCAAATATCTTGCTTGGAGCAGAGGAGCTGTGCTCAAAAGACAGCTTTTGGGCTGGGTCTGAAACCATAATTTTCATAGGAGTCACAATTCCTGCGAGAATCGCCAGGAGATGCAGGTGCCAATATTACTGAATAGCAAGACTTGATTCAAGTTGGATACTCTTGGTTTCAAGTTGACAGTTGGAAATGCTGCTTCTAGTGTCTACGCATGTATCTTGAAGATGTGGAATGCTGTTGGGCTTGGCTGGCCGACTGATATTTGCCAGCATTTTTAAGACCCCTTAGAGGTTTAAACAACTATACATTACTGTTGTTATTAACAATCGTAAGGTATTTATTTTATTATAACTTGGGCAGTATTTTATTCAGAGCAGCTCAACCCATCTTCTAATATCTGTGAGTTATGGTTTGGTACCTTGCCAGTCATTTGTCCAAAAACTTGGTGCTCTAGACTTTGCTTTGCTCAATGAGACAGCTGGAGCTCTTCTGGTCTTGGGAGCCGTGAATGTAAACATGTGACATTACATCCCACAAATGGCATCAAGTTTACAGTGCAAGAGACTGGATCACCTCTGTGTTTCAGTTCATGCCACCATAATCCCATTTATTTTGACAGAGATTACCTGGAATAATACAGGTGATAGTCAGAGAAGTTGACAAAAGTGCCTGTAGGCCACTATGAACAGTTAAAAAATAATAAACCAGCCTGACTCAGCTTCTCACGTGGCAAGAATTCCTCTGCTGCAATAAAATTATGTGGCCAGTATACTGGGAACCATCTTCATTACTTGTATATGTTATTGTGTTTGATTAAGGGAGAGACTGGAAGGTAGAAAATACAGAACACTTGAATTCATTAAGAGTCAGAGGAGATTGATTAAAATGTGCTTTGCAACTCCAGACCAGCTCCTTACCCATTCTGCAGACACACAAGCTGTGGTTTCTTTAAAATCCACTGCCAAGAGAACAAAATGTTGCATTCTTTCACTACTTCACTACTTTTTTTTTTTTTTTTTACTTTCACTCTCTGATTAGTCCTGTTGTTTCTGTATGAATAAAACCTGTTGCATGTCCATCCACAAACACTTTTGTGATGTGCCTTGTTCAGCAAACAGATGCTGGTTAATTTCTTGTGATCTCTTTTCCTGATGAACCTCTTCATTATCTGTATTGTTACAGACATAATTCAAGATTCTTCATCTTATTTTCTGTTTTCTTTTCATAATAGAATAGGGATGATGATTTATGATGTTAGGCCTAAAAGCCCTTTCCTGGGCTCTTACTCAGTTGTTCCAGGAGCTACATAAAACCAGAACAAAGGCAATGTGTGTCCATATTGCATACTTTTTAACTAGTTATTCTAGAAAGGCAGGAGTTCTCCTTAACTGTGAGACAAATTCTCTTCTGTTCAACTCCATTAGCTGTATACCAGGATTGAAAAATCTGACCATTATCATTTAACAGCAGATGCTCTTCATGCTGTCCTTGATACCTTCAGTGATGAGCATGAATTAAATGAGAGCTTGCCTGTTGCAAGAGGTTGCATTTCAGAGGATAACTTGATAATTAATTTTTTACTGAAAAGGATGCTATGTCTTATTTATTTCTCTTAAAGGAAATTCTGGTTCATCAAAGCTTGGTCTACTGCTTAGGTAAGTTCAGGTTTCACAGGAGAATGAAAGACTGGAGAGCAGGGACAGGGATGTCACAAGAAGATTTTGCAGAGGCTTAATGTAACGATAACCGGTTTTTCAAATAGGATTTGTATTTATTTTTCACATCTGGCTTTCTAAGGTGTAATAAATTTTAGTCTAACCTGTTTCTAGCAGTTGTTGCTTGTATAGAACCTTCCAGTTATTTGGAAGCTTTTTCTACTGATAATCTCTATGCTGATAAATAAAAACAAATACTAGAAGACAGCAGAGCTCCTAGAGAGACATCTTGCTTATATAGCTGTTCCTTCCCTGGGTATCTGCCACCGCCTCCAGGGAGCAGGATGCAATGAAACTGTAGACGCTCCTTTGAGGGATTCTCACTGAGCTGTTGACAAGTTCTTCATGGGCTGTGGACAATATACCACTATGCACTTGTGTCACACCACAGGGCCTCCCATTGACGCTTATCCTTTTCGTTTGGCCTCTGACCTCCACTGCTTGCCACTTAGTGAAGCGGCAGTTCAGAAAAGAAAGCAAAAGTCAGACCAAAGTAGTTTTCATCTACCTTGCATAGCCTAGTTTGTACTTCTTGCTATTTTAAATTTTAAAAATTACTAATAATTAATAGAGATCCTATATATTTTCCCATTTTGAAAGAAAACCCATTCTTGAGTATAAATGGACACAGTAACTGTTCCCTGCTACCGAGATGTGTGGATTTTCACCCTGACATAATTATTTCCACCTTTTTTTTTTTTTTTTAATGCAGAGGTAATCCAGAACTAACCCCAGAGAGTTAAAAAATTTAGAAATGCAGATTTACAGGTTTGGGCCCTCTGCAATGTCTGACTTTCACACATCTTAGTGATCTGTACTTGGAATTACCGAACTGAAAGCAAAATGTCCTGTTTAAGTACAGTTTAGACAATCCAGGCAACAATGATTTTGAATGTGAGCATCTCATTTGTTTGGATAATTAAAACACTCCTTTACAATTGTTCAGTACATAAATGCCAATCTTTGAAGTCTGGAATGGAAATAATTGTATTACTCTGGATCTGTGACTGTAGAACTGCGGCACCCTGACTCTTCACACAGTGATGCCAAAGAATAACTTCAGTGGCCTCCAAGTCTGCTGATTGACTTACTGGATTACAGAAATGCTGAAAACCCTCTGTCTCTTACCAGGATTCTGTGGTGTCAAGATGTTGTGCAAAATCGGAATGAAAAATCACCTCTCATGACATGTGGGTTGGAAAATGACCCAAGAAGCCTCCTTCATTTCTCTGCTTGATCTCCAGTAGCAGTTGAATGCTACCCCTCCTCCCACTGAGTTCAGAAGTGGTCATCAAATGAAAGGGTAGAACTAGAGGGAAGGAAGATGGTGATTTAATTAGAGATCTAAGGGGTCATTTTTTTTTCCACAGCATGTAGTATTGTTGTAAGTCAGCACTTACTGATGTGTGATGATTATAGGCAGCTAAGAAACTGGCCTGTATGTCCACTCTTCTAGATTTATGATGGCAGAGACAGGACCTTTTACTTTTAAGAATGAGAAATTTGCCCACTTTGTTTACAGTTAAACTGATCTAGAGAAAAGATTCAGTGAAAATGAAATTAGATTAAATATGTAGGAAGGATAGCTGTAAAAGCATATGTTAAAAATTGACAGCGGTCATTTACAAAACAGGCAAAGCTTTGAAAATATGCTCAAGAGATTTAGGAGCATGGATTTTATTGAAAGTCAGCAGGATTTGTATTTCTAAACCCCATATAGTGTTTTGAATATTTTCTCTAGTATTTGCACTTAAGTTTAGCAAAAGAAAAAAGTATTAAAATTGTTTAGTTTTGAGGTTTAAGATGCAGAACTTTGGGAAATGACTAATTTAGATTTAAGGAGGTTTACTTACTAAATCTTCAGTTTTGGTCAGAGGTTTCACAGTTTTACCTAGTGCTGCTGACATCAGAGTATTACTTGAGAAACTATGCTTTCTTTCATTCATTCGAGAAAAAAATTAAGATCCTGACTCTTAACTGGCTGGAAGAGCTCATGATTTTAAAAGCTGTCTTGTATATGAGGGTGGAGAGATGTCTGAGCTGTGAATTTTTTTTTTTAATACTTGCTTTTGTCAGGAACATTACAAAAAATGACAAAACAAAAGTTTCTTAGTGATAATTAAACATCAAGGCACTAGTGGTGAAAGGAAGCTGCTGGATATCCTAACAATTTAAGTTAATGCTATAGTCAAGTTACCTTTGTTGGCTCCTTTATTTCATTAGGATAGAAACAGTGGACCACACTGAGCATTTAATCCTTTTGCATGCCTCTCAATGAACTAAGAAGGTGGTCCTTGCTTAAAACAGATAGACAATCATCAGACCACTAGGCAGCCAGTTGTGGCTTCATTCACACTGGTGCTCAGTGGATGACAAGCCTTTGCAGGATCAGGGCCAATATTTATAACTCCAATCTACTGCATCGCTCTTTTTCAGTTCTTGATTCTTAACAGGTGCTCTCTCCCTGCCCAGTTCTCTGCAGACTGTGAAAGCAATTGAAGGTATTATGGTTAGACACTAAATACATCATGAAGACTAACTTGATAAATGATCAATTCTGGCCTTATGCTTGAAATTTAAGTCAATTGTCTGGATGAAATGTGTAAATCCCTGTATAACAGACATTTATCTCTTTCCAGATTTTTCAGTGCTCTGCACAAGATGAAAGCAAGTAAGTGGATAATCATTTCTGGAGGTGATGCTGTATTTTTATTTCCACGAGGTATAATTTCATGGGATGTGGTGTCCAGCTGTGTGCGTGCAATGTATGTTGACAATAAGGAACACAGGTACTTTGGCAAATGTTTCCACCGGTGAAGCTCTGAATAACCTAGAATCTGATAGACATCCCAGGTAGGAAATGGGATCTTCCCTTCCAAGCATTGCCACCAATGTTCTGTGGGTCACATCCCTGTGCTTGGGGCTTACCCCTGACAAGAGTGATGGGAGTATATATTCCCCTTGATAGCCTGCAGGAATTGTGCTGCATATGCTTTAGTGGGAATATTCTCTTTTTTTCTTACTTCTTTCCCTTCCCCCATCTCTCCTGATCCTAGCTTCACCGCTTCTTTTCCCTTTTCTGGATGGATTGTACATTTTCAAAGTTTAATGCTTGCTTATTTTCCCATTGTTTCCTAAGTGGCACAGCTGAAGTATTACAGGCCGGCCATCAAAGCGCCTTTAAAAAGAAAATAGTCAGGAATTCACATGTGTATGAACTATATGTCTTTGCATAGCAATTTTTGGGGGTTATCAGAGCAAAATATGACTTGCTTTGACAGTGGTCCCATCGTAAGCTCTTACCTTCAGGAATTCAACCTCCTACTTTTACAACCTATTCATAGTCCCTTTGGAAATTTTAAACACAGCATGTTAGGATGTTGGTTAACAGCAAATAAACCTGTGCGCTGACCTGCCCATGTGCTAATAATAAGTCATGAGTCTGCTTTTTAAGAAACTCTGTCACAAATGGTGGTTGAAAAAATAAATGAACGACTGAATTCCTACAGATAAGACCATCCAGATGGGATTGCTGGGGGGTAGGTTAATGAGTTGGCCCTGCGGCCTCGACAGTCTTCCTTCAAAAAAAGGGGCACGTGTTGTTCAGACGAGCCCATGGCCTCTTATTTTCCAAAGGTGAAATTTACCATGGAGTGAAGGGCCAGCGAAAGGTCTCTGCCTCAGGCTTGCACGGGGCTTGACTGATAGATAAGGCTTGTGCTAGCGAACCTCATTTTTAGCGAGTAAACTAGTGCTTTTGGTGCGTTCCTAAAGAGCAATCGAGCCTAGGCGTGAACATTTTGTACAGACTTTTGATACACGCTCCTGATCCTTAAGGATTTGCAAAGAGGCATGCATTTATGGGTTAGATGGGGGATGTATGATTATCTTGCTTATACCTTTTAATGAGTGTGCATAAAGACTGCCTATGTGGGAAAAACGCCATCGTTTTTTGCAAGAATTGGATGGCTTTAATTTCTAGATTTGTTTTTTTGTTGTATCACTATAGTAATTAGTTCCACTTTTCCATAATACTAATCAGTTCAGCATTTTCTGAAAGGACTTTTTGTACTGCAGAAATTACTTCCATTTGCATGGAATGCTGGATTTGCTTAAAATAAGAAATGACGTTTTTGGCCAGTAGATACACCAGATATTAGGTACCTTTTTTGGGGATGGGAGGTGGATAAATAATACCACCAATAGAAACAACAACGATATGCAGCTGTTATCTCTATTGCAATAGCATTTCAGTTCCTGGGGGTATGGAGTGACTGTTGCTTTATGCCTTGGACAGAAACATAGCATGGATAACAACAGCTAAACTCCCTGGTCTTGGGAGTTGCTTCCTCTTTTGGCTGATGGACAATTTGCAGAGTGAGTTCCATGATTTCTAGTGTCTCAGGAGTGCATTAGAGTTTCACAGCAGGAGATTTGTAAAAGGGAAAGGAATGGTGTACAGGGAATTAAAAGGTCTGTAAAACTAGAGGCTCGCTCTCCTGTGAGGAGTGATCTTGTCTAAATCAATAAACGTCCATGGTCTGTGTTTTTCAGCTGTGATTATTAGGACTGTGTGTTCTGTCAGTGCATTCTGAGCAGAGCCAATATTGTCTTAATAACACCAAAAAATGTATTTACAGCTATTTGTCCAAATGCTGAATAACTGTTCCTTTTGTTCTCTGTCCTTTGCTATTCCCAAAGCATAATGCGAACAGGTTTTGGCTCTGAGTCCAGTGAAGTATTTCTAAGCATACTTAACTCCGGGCATATGACTACTTCAGTTAACATTTGTAAGACTTTCTACAGGCTTAAAGGTAAGCACACGCTTAAATGGTTTGCTAACTCCGAGTCTCATTTTTCCTGAGTATTTAGGAGAACGTTAATGACTGTGCCATGCACAATAAAAGATGTTCTTGAATAAAGATCATTATTATCTGTCATTCATTTTCCATTATTCTCTATTAATCGTTGCCTATGTTCCTGCTGAACTGTTTATTTTGGATCGAAAACTGTAGTAAAGGGGCATTGATGAAAAGTTGCACTTTGATATAACAAGTAGTCAATGACTGAGCAAAAATCTTAAAATTCCAAGTTTTCTTTTACAGAAATGCTACGTAAACATGTGGGAAAATGAAATACAGCTACAGAATAAGAAAGCAGGAAAGAAGTGGCTATATGTATGTTTTCACTGCAAAAGGGTATTTTTTTTTTTACTGCCACATAACTGGTGCTTGCTAAGTCTTACCCTGCAAGGTCCTACAGGCATTACAGATTTCAACCACATGGTAGCTAGGTAGGCTTAACTCTCTTGCACTCAGCAGCGACTGACTTTGCCTATTCCGATCTCTTAGAAAAACTATAGTGCTTAGCTTCGGCTAAGTGGAATAGCTAACATTTAACACTGTAAAGTTATGCAACTACCACAGCAAAACCAGAGTAATACTGGCAGTGAAGGGAAAGCCCATTTTCATTTACAATAATTATTAAATCAGGGTAGCAGCTAGGGAAATTAAATTCACATGTATTAGACAAAGACACAGTCACAGCTGAATTCTTAAAAGTAAGAACATGAAACAGAAAACCAACTAGCTGGTTATGAGTAGGACATGTTGTTTATGAGCTGTTTGGTTACGTTTTCTGCTGATCCATCTGCCTGTGGAAATCCTTTGCCGTCCCTTGAAGACTAAAATATCATTCTGAAGATAGAGGCAGGATTCAAGCAGTACCATTCTCCCTAGATATCTTCTGATGAGGTGTCAGCTTCCTTTTGGCAGAGCCTGGAGGATAGATAAGGAACTGTGGTTACAGGCACAAGGGGCTTTTATGACAAGGTGAGAAAGAGAAAGTTTCAGATTAGCAGGAATTTGTATCTTTATTGTGCTTTTAACTTCAGTTTCAAATCTTAAAACAGATTTTTGCTGGTACGTGAACTCGGTGAACTAATGTCCTATTGCATTTTAATTTCATCACTCTGATTCTCTGACTTCAAAGTCTGGTCCAAGTCTCGAGAAGAGTTCACAATCCGCTTGATTTGGCTACAGAATTGTGAGTTTGTTGTACATGGTCACAAAACAGGGAGAGCTCTTGAAATAGATCAGCCAAGAATAGAAAAGGCTACTTACTACATGTTTTGAAAAATCCATTGTATTTTTACCTGGGTAATGAATAATCTTAACTAGATCTTCACTGTTAAAGGACAGACTACTAAATTTTAAGGAAACAAATAGAAGAAGCCTGAGAGATAGGTATTTAACTGAAAATAAAATTAAGCAAATCAGTAAAACAAATATAAAAACTTGCAGGATGTATTTCTTTCCTCTCCCTAACTCTTTGTCCCATAGTAATCTTATTCTCTTGTTTTGTTCATCTGAAAAGTTTTTAGATTTGCAAATCTGTTCCACAAATTCAAGTTTTGGAGCTTTAAAATTGCAGCCCATCAAAGTTCACTCTAAGCCTGAGGGATATATCACATTCCCTAAGGTTTTTAAGGCTGTTCGTCAGATCAGATGGAGATCTAAGTGCAGCAGTATCTCACTACTTATGAATCACACTCAGCATTTTGTGTGGCCATCCTTTGAGATAAAACTCACTGGTGAGTGAATTCAATTATTTCACATACAGAAAACTTTCCAAATCACTCCCTAGTTCCCATGTTTTAGATGTACCCATACCTGTTATGTTACTTTGGGGAGCGTTAACTGTACTTTGTGGGAAATTAGATCAAAAAGAAATAAGATTTGGTTCACTGGAAAAGAACGGTTAGCAAGAGTGGAGCTGGTGAAAATTCAGGAGGGTATATTTTAAATTCCCTTTCTTTAGGTTGTTGAAAGAATCCACGTAGACTGAAGAAATGGTATTATTACTACCACTGCACCATAAAGAAACTGCACAACAGAAATCAGAGATGAATATTAAGGAGAAGACCCCAGGTTTTGGCCCGAACATTTCTCAGAAGTTGTAAGAAACTTGGGTTGCTGTCTTCTTCACTAGAAACTGGATGGGTCCAAATATAGAATCTGATTTAGGTAATAAGCCAGGTGCAAATATCGTTCTTGTGGTGGTCTGTCAGGTCTATCAGTCCATTCTCATTTACAGTGGAGGTCTCTGTACGATAACAATAATTTGGTCTCTGGTGCTTTGGGAGAATTTCTGCAATGGGGCAAGTAGTGGCCAGTACTGAACATACCTGAACTCTGGTTCTGGATGTGCATATCAGTCCACAGTCACATCTCCATCAGAATCTACAAAGGTAGATCAGTGGTCCAGCGCTGAAAAATGCCAGTTCTCTTTGTGGTCCAGGGGAACTGCTGGGTACTCAAATGTTTATCAGAGCAGGACATTTAGAAGCATAAAAATAGATGCAGTGCCTAACTTTGTCTTGGTAGCCCTTATTTGGGCAAAGCAAATATCAGCTCCTTTGGATTTTTCATTATGTGAAGGCTGCTGAATTGGCATGTGGCTATTTTTTAGTTTACTCAAAAGCAATTTGTTTATTGCTGCTATATCTTAGTTTATAATATTATGGTTCAATGACATATGAATATATCAACAGTCCTCGGTTGGTGCAAAACAGCAGCATCCATCAAGAGTCTGGCCCTGGGCGCTCACTTGCATTATCTGAATTTCTCTAACTTTTCCTTTTCTGTGTACTCCATGAAGTCTCTGCTCCTCTCATATCTGTGCAAGGAGATTTATTTGGCAGTAAAAATGTCCACTTAAATTGAAAGTTCAATTATTTACTTTATAGAAGTGAACAGCCTTCAATAAATCAGTCTTTCTTTCTCTTTTCTATTATTATTTATTGTTTACATTACTGTAACAGACATGTCTCCTGTAAAGCCTTTCAGCTTTAATCCACCAAAGGGGGAAGAACGTGATGTTGAAGTACAATTGAAGCAAAGGAGCAGCTGGACCTCTGAATTTTATTCCCCACTGATGGACGAGGGGTTGCTCTCTCTGTTGTCATTCGGTATCAGAAAAAAGCGATTTTCACTTACTTTTCGATGCACGAATTATTGCCTCTTTAAAGGGGTATTGAGGGCCTAGAAGAGAAGGACAAGTGCTTCTGAGACGGATGTTTGCCTGCTGCCACAGAGGGTGTAAAGTAGGCAGTGTGCTGCAGTAAAAATGCTGTATGGACCTCTTAGACAGCTAGGAGTATCATGTGTAAATATCCAGATGTTCATCTGTAACCCTGGACACCTATGTTATTTTAAAAGCATGACTCTAGAAGTGTTTTCTGGGAGGAGGATTTTAGGTCCTTGGTCGTGGTTGAATACCCTGTCCCTGAGAATGCTCTGGCATGGTGCAGGGATGGTGAATCCCATACATTCCGTAAGGAGTTGTTGCTCTCAGGTAGAATGTAAATTCCATTCATTTTGTATGCTTTCTGATTTGTGCATTGGAGATGGTAACTCTGAGCCAATACAGGCATTTATTATATGATTTAAGTGCATTCTTATTTAACCCAGTTGATGTCTTGGGTGACTTCATCCCCTCTGTAGATGTTTCACCTCTTTGTCTACACTTATTTACTCCTTGTACTGCTGAAAATCATTCAAGTGCACCAGTGATTGAAAGAGCCTGACTAAATGTTTTCTAAAGAAAAGTAGGATAAGTCTGTAAAATTGGTTGCAAAATGTACTTATCAGCATGTGTTGTGGTATGGTATGCACTCCATGTCACGTGGCAAGAATCCCCAGTCTGTTCCTGCAGCTATTCCTTATGTTGAAACTGCTTTCAACCCTGATGTTATTTCTGTCTTTATTTTTGGCAGCAGGGTTAGCAAGTTTAAATTCTGAAAGGAGGGGAATAAGAGAGATACAGAACTGCTTGGTGAAGGGGTCAGAGAGGACAGGCTGGCTGAAAGCAGTCAGAACTGCTAATGCATTCCTCTTCCATCTCCTCGTGGGGCAGAGGAAGACAAAATCCTGCACGGAGCCCAGAGGTCCCTACCCCCACTTTCATCTCACCCACCCTATAAGCTTTGTGTCAAAGCCATCCTCTTCCTGCTGGAGGACGACTGGATGCGATTCCGTTCAGAGGCTGTCAGCGCTTCTCCTGTAACTGCCCTGTGGAGATGCTGTTGAGTGACATGAAACACTTTTTCTCCTGACAGGATTAGCGAGCCATCTCTCCACACTACCCAGCTTCCCCCTCTGCCTCCACCAGCTCGTTCGACGTGGCCAAAGAGGCATGCTAGGTCTTGGACAGCAAAATAGCATTGGGTCACTTCTCCCATGTATGCTACTGACAGAGGAACTCTATTCTTAGAGGAAACTTTCACTCTTTACAGAGCAAATTAGCCCATTTTTGGAGCAAGAATATGAATTGTTAGTCTGTGTCCATTTCATTTGTGCCTCTCCATTTATATCTTGTGGAAGCATAGGGATTGTCCGGCGTTATGCCCAGTCCATGGTCCTTCCAGATCAGTTCCTGCTCTGACCACAATCTCACCAGGTGTTCTGTTAGGAGGGAGAAGACGACAATGGTGATTAACCTGACCCTGTGGAAATGCCATGACTGATCTCCGATAATGGAAAAATACCCTCTTTCTGGGAAGAAAGATATGATGAAATCTTGCCAGTGGGACTCCCAGAATCAGGATTTCCTGGCTGTTCGTTTTGGCTCCCTGAGTAACAGTGTAAGATGAACAGAGAGATGTTTTTTAGGCACTCTAGTGGGTGATCTGTCTAGCAATTTGCTGGAGGGAATCAAGATATCGGTACTGACCTGCATCTCCCCTGCACCATTAGTTGTTGCTCTTTCATCCTGTCCCTCTTTCCATTGTTCCCTCAGCCAGTTTGTACTCTCTGTTAGTATTTGGCTGTATTGGGTTACTCAAGCAGGTCTTACCTTTCATTTGACTATTTTCCCTTCATCTCAAAGTTACTGTGCCTTTTTTGAATGAATGCCTTGACTGTGCTTCTGTTAACTTATACTAACTGAAGTGCGGCTACAAGGTCTTCAAAGACCAATTATCTTGCCTTGCATTTAAACGTATACTTTTCTCATTGCCAAAATATAGATGCAAATATGTATGAAAAATTACATTTATTACATGACTACATAAAATAACTAGAAAGAAGCAGCACACATTTTTTTCATTGCATATATAGTGGGGTTAGGATGTATTCAGCCAAGTATGTATTCAGATTATTCATTCAGCTTGCAGTAAGCATGTGTATTGAAGTCAGTGTTGGGTCTGCTTATGGGTTGAATCTGGCTCTGAAAATTTCCAATATTATGTTACTACATTACAATATGCTGTCATGTTCAAACCTTTGAATTTATTAAGCAGGATGTAATATGCCAAATCTTTACAAATTACTCATTGTTTTGGTACTGGATGTTGGCAGTATTGTCATTAACATAGCAAGCCAAACGACCCTTGCACTAGATTTTCCATGTTATTTTCCATGTTATTTTCCAAGCAGATGTCAATGCAAGAAAGCAATCTTAGTTTATCTCAAATTATTGTACTTTCAGATGGGTTATTCAATCCATGAAGTATGGGATGGTCCATATTCACATTATCCCAAGAGAAGACCTTTGAAAGAACTGTGACCTCTTTGCTCTTGAAGGTTAGAGGAAAGTGTTTTCTTCCAACTCTTTACAACTCTGCTTTCCATATGCTGCCAACTCTACTAATCTTTTTGCCAAGGAAAAACAGCTCTTTCCTTTCTGTCCTAGTTCTCCTTTAATTTGTCCTGTTCAGCTTTATTTCTGGAAAAGAGAACTTGTTTCTTCTCTAAAGCAATCTTTTCTTGCAACAACCACTCAAGCATTATGGTTTTACCATGGCTTGACCCTCTTGGAAACACTGAAATGTGAAAAAGGGCACTTGGATCCCATGGTGATGAGCAGGCTTAAAAACACTTAGGTAGATTAAAAAGGATGAGTTGCTGAGTTTTGTGGCTTCTGTTTGGATTTTTTGTTTCATTTAACCTGCCGTGTCAACAGAGCCAAAACTCTGAAAGGCATACCAGACAGGAAAAGCCAGTTGGGAAATGACCTGAAACTGTTGTTGGCACCGCACTTTAAAAGTGAGCCTTTTTATTGTCTGCAAAGCAGCGGTTGCGGAACACTATCCTTGTGTTAGTATTAGCTAGTGCAGTGCTGAGGATACCTCTGAATAGTGGCATTTCATGTACAAAAAGAAAATCCAAGAAAACTCTCATTTCAGACCTGAAGTTTTGATTTTCCTATGGCAGGAATTTTTCTTTGTTGGATTTTGAAGCAAAAGAAAAATTGTGTCACAGGGCCTGACTTTTCATCAGATGATTGAAATCAATTATGAGGCATGCTGAAAGGACTTCAAGAGTGATTCAGAGAATCCTGATTATTCTCCTGACACAAGCTTCCTATACTGTCTAACTAGCATCACTAAGAAAGACAAAACGCTGTCCGCTATGCAACAATTATGCCATAAAAAGAAAATAAAAGGAATGAGAAAGGCAAAGGCGTTATAAATTTACAAAGGAAACCAAGTATAGGGTGACCTCTCTTGATCTTTATTATCAAGGCACCAAGTATGTGTTTCTTAATGTCCAATTCTAGCTAAATTTAATCTATACACTGTCTACCATATTCCCTCTAGGGAATGCAATGCCAAATGAGCACAGAGTGTTCTCACATTAAAATCTTCCATCAGCATTGCTGTGGGCTGTGGGGGATATTAAGTCAGCCAGTCTTCTTGCTGCTCTAGCCTGAAGAAGGGGCCAAAGTTCAACAGTTTCATTAATTCATTCAGGAAGAGAGGAAAGTAAAAACAAACCAAGTATTTGTTTTCATTGATTGTCCAGGTTTCATTGATTGTCCAGACAGCCAACTCAGTTGTCTTTTTCTTTTCCCCCTTTCCCCCCTTTCCCCTTCTAGAAATCAAGGCGTTACGGAATTTTAATGTTAGCAATGAAGATACTGAAAATAAACAAATCATTCCATCATAGCCAAGCCTTTGCTGAAAATTTTAGTTTTTACTTTAAACTTCTTTCACTTCTTTAGTTTAATTTTATCAGACTGATAGTAATTTTTAAGCATAAGCTCTTTACTTCGTTATGGTTCTTTATCCAATGAAACTTTACTAATTTTCTTTTCCTACTAGTCACTGAACAAAGACTGTTTTTCAAGAATGCTGGCTGGTTTGCAGAGCTCTGGCTGTATGAGATGGCTCCTTCTCTCTCTGAAAATGCAACCTCACGTAGCATAGAGCAATTAAACTGTTGGGAAATCTGAGAAACCCTCTGGTCACAGGAGATGCAGTCCTACATTGACTGCAAAACTCCCTGCCAGATGAAATAAAAATAGCTATTAATTTCACCATGTTAGGAGCTAAGAGCACTTACGGAAGCCAAGCTCAAAAGACATCTCTTTGTTCAGGCTTTCCCCCAAATGTAAATGCAATCATACTGTCAAATAAATACAGAGGCAACAGTCTTAATACAAGACACTGCTGTTGCACTTGTATAATCTGAAGAAATACTCAGTCTCAGACTGATGTGTACCAGTTTGAGAACCCCACTGGAAACTCGGAGAACATATTCACTGTGCTAAAAGATAGTTCACCCTTACAAATGTGCGAAAGTTACAGCAATGAGGCCAAACAAGTGAAAGAAGGGCTGGACCAGAAATATGGAGGATAGCAATAGATTACCTTGGTTAACTTGGTAGTTCAGGAGTTCATGAGAAGTTTCTGACTGCTATTCTTTGTTTTGATTCTGCAGAGCAATTTCCCCTGTCCTCTTCCGCCTCTTTTATGTTATTTATTTTCTAGTAACACTGACCTTCTGCATTGAAAAATAAAGAGAGTTTCCTCTGCAAAGAGTGACTCTTCCATGTGAAAAGATTTTTCTTGTATATGAGTTCACATTTTGTGAATATATTATCTTGCAGGTTTTTCTGGCTCCTTCATATAGATTTTAGGTAAATGCTTCAAAAGTGCGTAACTTGGAAGCCGCATTCCCTGTTTTAATTAAGATCTGAATTAGTCTTTTAAGGCAGATTTGAAAATAAAGCTGAGGCTCATAAGTCACTTAGGTGCTCCTCAAATTTACTTTTAGGGTAAATCCTGAATGCAGTTTTTTCCCGTGTATTGTTTATAATGGTAATCTAATGTTTAGCCAATGCTTGGCTGTGGAACAACAGAGAGTTGTGAGATGACCAAGCTCATTTCCTGAGTTGCATCTTTTTGTTTTCATAACAAGTCTTTACTTAACATTTCATTTAACAAGCCTTGTGGACTATCTCTTGATTAGATTCTGCATGTTTCCTGCCACTTGCATGAACTGAGAAATGTAATCTTAAAGCCAGAGCCAATATAAATATTTTTTCATAGAGTGATGTAACAACCAGCTTTTTGTTGCACAAAATTCAGACTTCAGTAGAAACACTGAAACTTTCCTCCATTTTCAGGCTGTCTTGAAAAATCATTTCAGATGGTCACATACAAATGAGGAAGCTGAGGATTTAGCATTGTAGGAACTTACTGCAGAACCACTATCAGAAAAAAAATGGTTAAGCTTTCAGAAGGAAGATTGGGATGTCCGCATTCTCAGAATTAAGTTAAATAGTCCTGGGATAACCTGTGTGCATTGCACTTTTATGTGTGTGTAAAGTGGAGTCCCCTTGTATTATTTGTTCACTGTATATTCATTGCTATGCAGACAAATTTTTTTTTAAAAAAATAATCTAATTTGCCTTGCAGTCAAAATCAACTAAAACTTTTTCCTCCCTGCGTAATTCCTGGATTTGATTGCTAATTTGTGGGTCTAACTTTGTAGGGCCTGTACTCTGCTCATAGATTTCACAGTGGAAACCTGGAGTGACTTCAGCTGAGTGAAGTTACTATGCAAATGTTCTAGTGTGGAGACCAGCAGCTAGCCCAGAAGAAAAGAGTCATAGGGGGGTATTTCTGAAGAGTCCGAATAAGAAATTGTGGTTGATGGTGACATCAAGACCAAGAGAAAATGGAATTGAAGTTTAGGGGGGAAGTTTGCGCTATAAGCATAGTTTTGGGGAAGAGGCCAGCTGAGATAGTCAGGACTGAAGATTGTCACCATGGGATATGCCCCTGAGAGGTTCAGCCAAAGGACTTGAATGTTGGAAGTTTTTCAGTTTTGTTGTGGTTTTTTTTTCCTCCACCAGTGTAAGATTAATTTATAGTATTTGGGCAGGGGGGAAGTTGGAGGATAGGGTCAAATTGATGGCAAGCTGCCAAAATCTGCTTAACTTTTTTATCAAAAGAAAAATAAACTTTCATCTGCTCTTCTGATGTCTTTGAGTGTGAAAATGGGTGTGTTGCAAACCGAACGCATAAGCTGCTCCGCAGCAATGAATTTCAAATTCTTAAAGTTTATGGGACATTATTAAACCTGTAGTTATGGTGGTATGTTAGCAATTGCTGAGTTTTACTAGCTTTACTTGAGTTCACTTTAAAAAAAAAAAGAAAAATCCCGGTGAATTGCTGCTGCTCTTAGTTTCCAATGGTCAATGTTCAATTGCTGCTTGGATTTCTCTGCTGATTGTTTTGATTTGCTGCTCAAAGGCCAACATGTAATTCACTCAGTCTGGTTCCTGAGTCTGATTACTATTTTTATAGTGCCATCTCCCAGTCTCAGTCTTTATAGGTTTTTTTGATTGTTGTAGGGCCATCACGGTTTGGTTTTTGGTTGCGAACTTTCAGTGAGATGTGCCAGGTCTGCAAGATGGTTTTATTTTTTTCCACTTCTGTCTGATTGTTGTGAAACTGCACTTCTTCAAGAACGCCAAAGCTCTCCAAATATTCTAATTTACTCTTTGGTATTCAAATTATGTATCATGGTCCTAATAAGTTGCCCAGTTGTTGACTTTGCCTGACTCTTCTGTCCATTTTCATAAAACTATTATTGTAAGACCCCCTTAAATAAGACCCTATTTTCAATCACTTTAGCTTTGCCAGACTTTATTATGTTTAAATTTTGTCAGGTGTCTGCATCAAGCAGAATGTATTTCCCTGGACAAAAAATACACCAACATTCTCTAGCATTTTTCAGAGTTTTCAGAGGAAAAAAAGACACTGTTTCACTGATATTTTAACTGTTAAATATTAAAAAGATTTAAAAAGTATTTGTAGCTGTGAGCTTTGAATCAGAGACCTGACAAAGCGAGAGGTTTGAGTATTTGGGCCAGAAGTATATCTTTTCACATCTAATCTAAAAGAAATCTTACCTCATTTGATGAAATTATCACCTTTTGTTTTAGAAATCAGAATTATAATATATTTTTCAGAGATGTTTTAGCTTATAAAGTCTGAATTATATGAAGCATTGACATTTCTTGGGTATTGAAAATTTCAGTTTTGCTCAACTATTACCAAGGTAATTTATTCCTGGATATCATGTCTTAAAATACTTTTGGATATAATATTTTGAAGCTACTAGGAGTACCATTAAAAATGCCAAGAAGTCAAGTCCCAGTTCTGATTTTTGGAAGACTTTAAGTAAGCATGGAAAAAAGAAAAAAAATGTTCATTGTTATATGAAGACACTTCTTTTTGCTCATTTTTAAATTACTCATGGTGGACATGGCAGGGTTTGGTGGTGAATGTAGCCTATGGCTGTGTAGCTGTCAGGTGATGAATACACTGGAAAGGCTGAATGAAAACACTCAAAGGGACAGATCAGGATTTTCATAAATGTTAAGTTTGTCATGGGCAAAATAGTCTTAACTTGGGGAATTTTACTTAATTTATTGCCAATGAAACTTTTAATTACTGATTCAAGTATTGAGGAAAAAAAAAGACAATTAAATGAACACTAAGGGAAACACCTTTCCTCCCCCTTCCCCAGACTTGGCTTCAGTTCAACTCCTCTTCCTTCCTGGTCTTGGCCTCCCCCATCACCACATGTGTTACCAAAGTGTCCCGGTCCCTCAGTGAGGTGACAGGTGGCACAGCAGGTTTGGGGTCACCAACCTAATGGCTTTCTGCTGCTCCTTACTTTTTTTCCTCTGCACCAATGTGAGTCACCCATGGCTGCAGTCCCTCAGGGGTATACCTGCTCTGGAGTGGGCCGACCTCCATCCCATGGGGGGGTCTCTCTGTCAGGGAGCACATTCTTCCCAGAGCGTGTCCCCAGCGGTGTTGTTTTCTACGTGTTCCCTCCTTGTCGTTTCCTTTTCTTTCTCAAAACACGTCTTCTGCCTCAGTGGTTATTTTCTTTAGCTATGTCTAAGCAGAAGTGCTGCGGGCTCCCCTAACGAGCTGCGGTTCTGAAGTACTCACAGTGATGTTGGAGTGAGCAGGACCTTGTGGTGACCGGTCCTGGACCTCCTCCACACAGGGCCCCTGCAGCCCCTGGCTACCCACACCCTGACATTTAGGCCCAGTAGAAATTTAGGAACATTTCTTAACTTACCAGTTCTTGGCTTTGCACCTTCAATATATATATTTTTGTAAATACAGGGCTTGTTATAAATATATTTTCAGACCATCTGAATATGAAGTCATATAGATGGGTGTGTTATTTGGAACTGGATTCTGCTGAACAAAAATTCTTTCACACAGTGGCACTTTGTATTGTGAAAACTGGCCAAGACACATCATGACCAGGTGAGTGCTGATGAAGCTTGACATGGTTAAATGTCCCTGAAAAATCTGAAGACAATTTGTCATAAAAGAAAATCTGAAGACATTTTGTTACAGGAATTCAAGTTGCTATTTCCCAGTTGGATCTTTCTTTCTATCAATAATCTGTTGAATCACTTGAGCTGAGAGCAGTGTAGGTGAGCATTCCCTGAAATGTGGGTCTTGGAGAAGACATTCAGATTTGGTGCATTTGGTAGAGCTGACTCTTTGATACCTCTTGTGTTTTGCTACTGCATGGAATTTTGCTTTACCAGATTTTTCAATGCTTTTCTGCAAAAGTTACAAAGTTTTGAGGAGATAAAGAGACATCAAATATCTTTTCCAATATTTTCTGGTTCTGGGACTGAAAAGCTGCTACAGCTAATTTATCCCTCTAAATATTAGGCACTGCTGTTTGGAAAAAAATGAGGAGCTAGGTAGAATGGCAGTAGGAAGATGTGAGAATACAGGACTGGCAGAAGCAGGGGTGAATATTAAAATGTTTTCATTCTGCAACTTTGCTATGTTGATTTTTAAATACAGTTCTTATAAAAATAGTATCCCTGCTTATAGTTGAACTGCAGTCAGCTCCCTTTGTGCAAAACACCAATTGATATGAATGAGTTATGCCAGCAAGAAATAAAGATAGAATATGTTATTTGAAAGCCATGCTTGTCAGATAAAAGGGGGAATAAATTATTATGTACCTTTGGAAAAAAATACATTAAAAATAAAAACAGTGAAGAGAAAAGCATTGGGTGAAGAAATACAGTTAAAAGAGCACATCTGTTTCAGATTCTTATTTGGGGAAAAAATCTCCACATATGTTTTTATTTTAAATTTGCATGTGTGTCGTTATCCTTGTGTTAACTATTAGGTAAATAAAAGTATTGAGAATCCATTTTTCAGTGAAATTTGGTTAGTAATATTTGTACACATTGTGAGGGAGATAATTTGAAGGCTAATTGAAGCTTTGTGAGGAACCAGTTCCCTGCAGGTCCCTTAATTTAAAATACCTGCCTTTTGTGTATTAGCATTGACCAAAGGCACTTATTTATTTTGGAAATGAAACAATTTTACCCTTCAGTTTGCATTCTTGGTATGACTTGCTAAAGTACAGCGTAACACAGAATCATGTCACAGCCACAGCTATAGCAAGAACTGAATTGTAGAGCAACACACATTTGGTTTTGGTTAATGAGGTACATGCATTCAGCCGTGATTGGTTTAGATCACGATTTCAGATACACTCTTGTGAAGTTAATAAGTTTTCTACTGAATAGATAGGGGGATCTCACGCTAATAAACATAGCCATTTGAGCATAAGTAGGAGTGAAATTCCAGTGCCATTGAAAGCTGTGGTAAAACTCTATCAGTTTCCTTCAATGGAACCTGTATTTTACCTCACAGCCTTTGTATGGGTCTCCCAACCTCAGTCTTCATTTTTATAAAGATTGTGGAGAAAAAGTATTCACTTTATTTTATGATACAAGGTCCCTGACATTAGAAAAACTACTGGAGTGAGAGTCTGGAACCATACTGTTCTGCTTTTGTCATCAAATGAAAGTGCCTAAATTAGGAACCTTGACCATTTTCAAGGTCAGCCAAGAGAGATGGAGCAATTTTTATCCCACCTGGGATCTGATTCATCCCACCTGTGCCTTGTACTGTGCACAGCTAGGAGGAGCCAGGCTGTGGAGTTGCCCATTCCTTCTGCACTTTCCTGGAGAGCATGAGATCCTCAGGTGCTCATGAGGGCATTGATCTGCTCTATCGCAGGCACTCTGCAGAACAGCCACTGCAATATCAAAAAATAGAAATCAAGGTGGGACTTCTGAAATTACCCCCCAAGTACCTGGGCAGTGTGAACTCAGTTCCTGATGTTAACCGGGAAAGCACACAGGTGAGAATGAATTTTTGGTCTGTGTTTTTGCAGGAGCTGTAAATGTGCTGGGTGCTGGGCTTTGAATGAAAATAACTTTATGGACTCATTATGCTCTCTTCTTTGCTGCAGAAAAGTTAGTGATTCAATATTGTTGCCTCTGCCACTTTATTACTCCAAGAAACAGTCATAAAAAGTAGCAATAGAGTCATTAGAGAACTCTATTAAAACCATCGCTGTGCCTCTAACTGCTGGAGGAAAAGAAAAAGGCTTCTGGACCAAAGTTTTCTATCCAAGATTTTTGCCCTCTTTAGAGACGAAGGAGGCTAAAAAAGAAATCCCTGTCTGTAGTTCTTGCCAAATAGGCATGGCTTCAGTGTTTGGAGAGTCCCCCTCGGGAGATCAGGAATGGTTTGATGTAGAAAGATTTATGGGCACTTAAAACTTACAATGAAACTGTTATCTTTGCTCTCTCTCCTCTTTCTAAATCATAAAAAGTCAGGTGGTATGTACTCACAGCAGTATTAGTAACTGTCAAGTCAAATGTAAAGCAAAAAAGATTCCGGACTTGGGTAAAAATTAGACCTGAGGATGAAAACTGTCAGTGAAGAAGTGATTTTTTGTGTTGCCTCCAATAGTAAGTAAGGTGCTGCTCTTGCAAATCATTCTCTATAAGAAGATCTTGTGCCAAGTCTCGTTAACTTCAGCAAGAGCTTCGTGAGAGCCTGGGGATCCTGCCTTTCAGAGCAATTTATGTAACAGGCTGAGATGGAGACAGAGCATTGTGTGTTGGAGGGCAAGGTGGGGAGCTGCTGGCAGAGGGGACTAGGCAGGAAAAAAGGAGTGAAGGGGGAAATAGAAAGGTAGTAATGCCATTACAATCAGAAAGGTTTTCTTGGGTTAAAATCCATTTGAAATACATTCTCTGTTCTATTTTAAAAAATATTGCCTTAATGATCCTGCATTGCCAGGGATCAATCCTGCCTCCACTGAGGGCACTGAAGTCTGTTAGTTGGTTTTACAAGCCTGGGTTTCAGCCCGTGTCAGATCATTCACATACTTGTATTTCTGACTTGCACAAGGTTGCCGTAGCATTGCAGAGTTGGTTTGTACCTCCCTTATTTTCATGCTAAGATGGAAACATTTTGAAACCCAGCTCAGAAAAAGTGAAATTCTGAAAGAAAATACAGAAGTTCCTGTTAAATACTCTGAAGATTGTGTAGGATTATAAAAATTCTCCAAAGCTAGCTTGATAAATGTGGAAGATTGATGATACATGACACTATCTGTTTTTAGACATTCCCCACTTTTAGCCATCAAAAAATTACTGCTGTGGTAATCGTTGCAATTCCTAAGATAGGAGTGGAAACTCAGTTTTTCAGACTGAGGTATCCAGAAAGAGAAGTTGAGAATATATATTGAAACCCACAGTTTCAGCTTTCTCCATGTATTTTCTTGTAAAAAATTTTTTTTCTTGTTTTATTTATTTTCTTCTATCCTCTTTGAGATCCTCACTTAAAAAGTTGGTTTGCTTACTGTTGGAATGGGCCTGCTAACCTCATCCCTAGCCCAGTCCTATATTCTGTTTCACAGAGGCCAGCACCATCCATGCTAGAGAAGGTTTCATGAGATGCTTAGGTGTTGCTGAAAAACCTGGATTTAGGGTAAGTTTCTTCTTTCCTCTCACCCCCTTTAATAAGAGTTTTGCTGAACTTTTGTGGTGAAGTCTGAGTGCTTGTCATTAATAATAATGATAATTAAAAAATAGTGTCTACAAGTTTGAAAAGGCTGACTGAAAACAGGATAATACGTGATTTTTTTTTTTTTTTCACTCGGAGTTAATACGTAATCTATTTGTGCTGTACTACGGTATAATATAAATTTATTTTAAATAAGATTTTGTTACTTTCAGAGACTTGCTGTTTAAACTGTCTTTTTTTTTTTTTTTTTTTTCCCCCCTGCAGTGGCTGAACACTTTTAACCTCCCTTTCCGAACTCTTATTCTGTGCTCCATATGTATGAGATCTCATTTTGAACACTTACTGTTAATTTTTATGATTGGTGTAAGAGAGAAGCATGGAATCTGGGTCACTTGGATTGAATCCATGGGAAAATGCCCCTAAAAATTAATTTATGATGAATGAGATTGATGCTGAAAAGGCTGACAATTTGTTTCATTATGTTTGGAGAACGAAGCTGAAGACTTGACAACACCAAACTGAGGCGGGCACAGCAAAGCCCAGTTCTTGGCAATCTTCACTCACAGCTTTGTCCATGCATCTCTTTAATCATAGGTAATATGCTGCTCTTTGGCAGCTTCTGAGCAAAATCCTGAATTAATTTGCACCCAGGGGAGAGTACAAATCATCATTGTGATGCTGTTGATGGTGTTTATTTTTCAGAAACTTCAGTAGTGAAAAGAAATGTTTCTGAAACATAGGTTGGCGAAGGGAGGAACAGGAGAAATGGGGTAGACAGAGTAGGAAATGAGAGTATTTCTTAACACTGTGTCCAAGAAGGAATAGAGACTGAGGGCTGAAGACTGGGTACTGCTTAACCCGTGGAAAGCATGTGTCCTTAGCAGGGATTTGGCCTTCCACATATACCGTAACTGCTCAGTGCTTAGTGTGCAACAGTCTGCTGGTAACAAAAATATGTCAGCAAATTAATTTCTGTTTGGGATCTGTATCATCTTTAAGCTTCTAAGATGGTATAATTTCTCTTTTTATGCCTTCATTGAATCAGACCAAGTACAAAGTACAATTTTTTTAAACTTTAATGTCAGGATAGCTCTCAGATATGTTATTGCAAGAACCTTCATGAGCAGAAGCATTAAGTGTTGCCCCCTCTCATTTGACTAATGAAGGGAATGACTAATCGTGTGAGAGTTCACACATTTCATTCTATTTGCTGAGCTACAATAGTGCTAAGAATTTCCATTTGTGGAATAAAGAGGAAAATTACTATTAGAACAGAGATCCTACTTCAGACTTGCTGCACTGATTTTCTTTAGCATTGCTTCTTTTGTCGTGGGAGAATGTAGAGCTGAAAATACTTTTCCATTTCAAACAGAGAGCTGTGTTTCTGGGTTAGCAAATGCTGGTGCTGTCTGTGATCTTCATGCTCTGGATCTATCACAAGAAAAACTGAGAGTTTGGAGTCTAATAATGATGTGAATCTACTTCATTTGTCACCAAAACTCAGTTTTGGGAAAAAGAGATTTTCTTTTAGAATAACATGTTTAAGCCTATTTATAGATTCTATGAAATTTCAGAAATAAAGGCATGCATAGCTGCTAGCTACACCTTGTGGTGTATTGGACGGCAATGCTGTAAACTATTAGCTATGCAAATGGTGTTTCCATATGCAAACACAGAGAAGACTATGGCCACTTAGGTGTTTACAAGCACACAACGTGTGCATGTTTATGACTGTGCAACGGTACATGGACTTTGGCCGCGGAAATGTTGTCAATAAAGTGTAAAACCATGGATGTGTACATAAGCACATTCCCTGCTTATTAGCAACCTGCTATAAACCCCTGTTGACACAGCTCTTGGTTGTGCGTAATCATCGTGCGCATTTTTAACTATCACATTAAGATTCTCAGTTTCTTATAAAATCAGTCACTACAGTATTTTCTTTTTTTATTAATACCTGTGTGTATGAGGTGTCTGACAGAGTTATTATCCACTTTGGTGATGAAAAACTCCTGCTGAGGTCCGGGAGAACAGGATTGCAAAGACCAGCACGATGTCTGTCTTATAAAGCGCTCATTCTTCTGACTGACCATCTGTGTGTGAAAAAGGACTGCTATTACGCAGCAGTAGTTTTGTTGAGTTTGGCCTTGATTTCTTTTTTCCAGATTCTGCCTAGCAAAGAGGGAGGGAGAGAAGGGAAAAAACTAATTTCATTGGAGAATGGAGGAGGTGGGGGTGCAGGGAAGGTGGACTGAAAGCTTAAAAAATGAGTGACTGGTAGAAGAGTAAAGTCAAGTCAGTGAATAATTTCCCTGTCCAGGTCTAGCAGCTTGGGAATGTGCCATGTAAAACAATAACATCTTCCAAGTGAGAAAGGCAGAGAGGGAGGGGAAATTTAGGGCGAAGTGTGGGGAGGGGACTGGAGGCAAGAGGAGAGAGGAGGGATTGGATCCCTGAGTACAGTCATTGCCAGTCCTTGGATCAGCTACTTTTTATTTTTCTTATTTTTTTTTTCATTAAATAGTTGACACTGAGTCAATGCCCAGGATATAAAAATCTGTACTGGTCTGTTACCATTGCTTGACAAATAACATTACAGGTAGGCTGCTGGCTTCAGATTTTGTCCACATAAATTAAATCGTTATTGCTTCTTTGGAGCCTTATGGACCTCACTTCTCTAAAATCATTGTATGGCACTGAAGAAGATCTAGAGGCAGGACTCCAGGAAAGATGTAGGGCTGCCATGCAACTTGGCCTGTGTCTTTTCTCATTTTCTTTCTGAAGAAAACCTACTCAACCTACTGAAAATGTTATCCAGGGGTTTTTGAAGGCTTCATAGATTTATCCATATTTTTCAAATGTTTAGTAGGCTTATCAGTTAAGACAAATCCTGCCAGTTTGCTCTTAGCCAAGACTACAATGCACACCTGGGATTTCAGCACAGAGGGCATCTTGGTCAGAGTGTTGAGCTGCTGGGAAAAATTAAGGTAACTATGCATCCACTGCACAATTACTGGGTGCCTTGGCAAGAAGCATGCTGCTTTGGGAAGCTTTGGGTAAACCCGACAGAGCGTTTCCTGCTGTGTTCCAGGCTGTTTTCTATGCCCAGTTAGCAATAACATGCTGCAGGAGTGTTGGTTTCAAGTGTGCCATGAAGGATAGAGGAGGTTTTCAGGGCATGGTGGCTCAGAGCAAAGGGGCTATCAGTTCGCTGCTGGAGAAGACTTCTTGTCCTGACAGAGATTGTTTATGGGGCTTGGGCAGTGGCCACCCGCGGCCTGGGTTTGGGCTCACATGAATACAGTTTTTGTGCTGTCTTGCAGACATCTGGTTTGGAAGAAACTGCTGTGACTGAATGTGGCCCTTAGTTTTTAGTTAATTAAAAGTTAAACTCCAACAGGTCTGATGCACCATCTGGTGAGAAGATGTACTGGGTGTGCCTGGCTGTACACATGGTGTGCCCCTCCTCTTCTCCCAGCACCAACGCACTGGGGACAGTGACACCAAGCTGCTGCTGGAGCTGCAGTGGATTTCGTGCTTGAGTCTGCCTGTCATCAGCGAATGACCCCATGAGACACCTTTCTCTGGAAA
This sequence comes from Athene noctua, assembly GCF_965140245.1. NCBI lineage: Eukaryota > Metazoa > Chordata > Aves > Strigiformes > Strigidae > Athene > Athene noctua. Next base: position 102,423,827 of record NC_134037.1, on the reverse strand, counting down.
GATGCAGCAAACATGAGTTTCAGCTGCCGGATCGAATGTTTCCTCTGGAGGGTGTGAAGTTGTAGCAGACTCCGGGTTTGCTGTGCACGAAGGAGGACAGAACTAAAAACCTGAGAATGCTGCTGTGATACTGGATAATTTCAGTTCCAATGGTGCTAAAAAGCAAGCCCGGGATCAACACTGAACTGGTCAGAAAGAAAAAAAAACCCAAACCCCAAAAAACAAACCGAAGCTCTCTAGGAAGCTCAGATTTTCTTAAAGAACTAACATGTATCGTAGCATTGATGGAGACCTAGCAAGGAGGTAAGAAAGATATTACTAACTCATAACCCATGTCAGTTAAGAGGTATTTCGTGCTTTTATGAGGATGGATGTGGCAAGCCTCCAAGAAATGGGCAAAAATCATGTAGAAAACACTTCCCCAGTTAGCTAGCATGTCACAATGATGTAATAGAAGGAAGAGCAATCACAAGAGGGGGAAGTTACTGACAAAAATCTGTTCTATGTTATTCAAATTATTCCTGATCTAAAAATGGGGATAGGCAGTAAAAGGACAAGATTTGCTAATGACACAAAACTGTTCAGGAAAATCTAAACTCGAATCAACCCTGGGGAACTGCAGATGCTATTAGGATACTGAATGGGTGAATCTCTTTTCTCCGGTCATTTTCTAATCATAATAAATGGAGAGTGATGAGACTAGCCTAAATTATATCTGTGCCACATCTATCAGGAAATACCTGTTCTCATCTGAGGGGAAGCACCTCAGGTGTTATGGCTAGCCCTGACAGTGTCATCTGAAAATGATGGCAGAGTCAGCTAGAATGCTAGAAGTTGGTAGGAAGGGAATAGAAATCCAAGTATAGAGCATCATGTCACAGATCATTTACACCTGGTCTTCTATATGAAGCTCTGGAAATATTGTAATTTAAAAATCCTAAGGATTTAAAGAAAAAACAGAGAGATGGATCATAAGGATGCTATGGAATTACTTCTATGTGACAAAGAGTTTGATGGACTTCCTAGGCTGAAAAAGAATGACTGTGGGGGAAAGTCGATAATTATCCTTAAAAGCAGTGAGGGTGAATGAAGAAGGATAGAGAAGGTGCATAAGGAGATATTTCTTGTTGTTTATCACTAAAGAAGAACTAAAAACACTCATTTAAATTCTCAGATAGCTGATTTTAAACAAACAAAGGGAAGTGTGATGAAGTCGTGGACTTCATTGCCACAGGATGTTGTCCTGGACAAAAAGCATAAGCAGGTTCAGAAAAGGATTAGGCAAATCAGAGAAGGATGGGTTTATCAGTACCCATTTAAACATGGTGGTGCGGGTGCAGACTCTCAATTCAGGAAGTCTCTGAGCTGGTACCTTGTTGGTAGCTGGTTGGGTACAGTAGGGAAAGACTTACTCTGTATATACCCCTTTTCTTATAGCTGTTATTAGACTAGACTACATAGACCTTTGATTGGGTCAGTATGGTAGTAGGCAGATTACAAAATACATTTTTTTCCCCACTTGGTAGCATAAAAAGGGACTTCTTGTCAGCCTGGTACAAATGGCACAACACATCACCAAGTGAACGGGGAGGGTGTTTCATGATGAGGTGGGATCCGCACAGCATGCCAGGAGAACCACGCTCGTGGCAAGGGTGCCCACAGTCATCTCTGGCATTACAAGTGGAGGGGATGATGGAAAGTACTACAAGGCAACATGCTCTTCATTTAATACAGATCATCTGTCTTAGTCCCAAAGGCGATTGAAAACACATTTTTACAACAGAGAAAATGAATGGCCACAGTTAGTTTGGTAGATGGGAATCTGCCCTGGGAAAGTGAACAACAGCTGATCAGAGGGTCATGTTCTTGCTGATAGTGTGGCTGCTGATGGTTTTTTCCATATCAGTGTCAAAGAGGGAAACCAGCAGCTCCTATGCCAATGAGAAGGCTATCTGTTATGAATGTCAGCACTTTGTAAACTACTTCACTATACTCCCTGTCTCTTCTCTTTACCTCTTAGCCTCAGCTTTAATAAATATTTTAGATGGAGAGATATTGTCTGCAAGACCTAAATGTGCTGTATAGATGTACTGTGAATGTGTAGAAGAATGGAGTCTCCTTTTACCTGCTCTGGGTTCTACTCGTAAAAAACTAACGGTAAAAATGAGTAGGATAGGCTGAGAGAAGTCAGGTGAGAAAGTAAATATGCCCTGATTCGACATAAAAGCTGATGTTAAAAAAAAAAATCACCAAAACACTTGATAAGAAATCTGTGTGAGTAGACTGACTTTTAGAGTGTAAATTTAATGAGTGGTGCTGAGGTTCTGCAATATTTAATTCATGTTAAGTGTTTTTTTTCCCTTTTTTTTTTTTTTTTTTCTCTACTTCTGATTTTTGTCCAAAAGTGGAAGTGCAGGAAATCCCTCAAGAAAAGCAGTTCTGGAGATTTCCAGCTCATTTTTGGGCTCTAGAGATTCAGATAGTTTGGGTAAACCTGTGAACTTTTGGATGTTTATCTGAACTGAACCTGAACTCTAAGTCTTCCAGGGTTCACCCAGCTAAGTCAAAGGGAGGAAGGCCTATAATGATAATTTTAATGTTCTTTTCTCGTTCAGCCATGGATATGACCCTCCCCAGCCTCCTGAGAATTTCTATGTGCTGCATTAAACAAAGAGAAAGCTAAATAGTGTGTACCACATATGCACAATTAAACATTGTATGCACCATTACAGTTTCAGCTGCTATACGTCCCAGTTGCTGTCTTTGTAGGAGAATTTAGGTAGAAAATAGATGACTGTGTCCAACCTGACATTGTCTCTAATGACATCTTTCATGTCAGATGAAGATAACTTACAAAAACCCACTAAATTATTGCACAAATTATTGAGCTATGGTAAGCACAAATTATTGAGCTATAGTAAGCAAAGCAAAACAAAGCAAGCTCATTAAATAAACACATACATGAATATGTAGTGTTCATTCCATCACGTTTTTAGAATTGATCATAGTAACCTATTCCTTGTCTGACCTTATCACAGCATCTGAGTTCTTGATGTTTATCTGTGGAGACCTCTATGAAACAGGGGAGCAGTTTATAATCTCTATTCTATAGAAAAGAATTTTATATAGTACCAAAGATAACATCAGAGCTTTCCTGATGTCAAAGGCAAGTCACTAGCTGATTTTTCTTGCTGCAAGATTTTACTAGAAATTAATGTGAGAAATCCACAGCAGAGTGAAGAATGGAGTCAAGATTTCCATCCACTTTGTCAAACTATCCACACATACTTCATCATCCGCCATGGTTATCACTGGGTCAAATTTGAACTCTTGTATTACATGTAAGAAAGCCATGGTGTGTTCCCCGAGGGTTCTCCAGCTTGAAAGCACCCAAAAGTCGTACCCTGGCCTAGCTCTCATTTATTCTGTCCTTTTGAGACTGTATCAGGTATGGCAGTGCTCTTACACACATTAACAAACAGGCGTGGTGAAAACGTAGGGCCTGTGTTCCAGTGTCCCTCCAGATGGAAGAAAATTAAAGAAAATGCATAACTAAATTTCCTTTGGTGAACCTGCAGAATAGCAGTTCAGTAGCAAGTCTGAAGAGGCAGTGCACTTCCTTGCTGATGTTTGAATACATGGCATCCTCTATTCCTGTCACCTCCCTTAGGAGCCTTCAGTGCTTCCTCCAGTCTGTGGAGAGAGGGCTAGTGACCACGCTGTAAGAGCTGGCTCATTTTCTGGTGTTACAAGGGATAAACCTAAAGCTTACTTCCCCAAGTCAAACTTCTAATTTTTATGAAATTGCTGTAACTCTGTTACCACAGCAGCAATCTTTTATGCCTTTGGAGCTGCCTGCAACTGCAGGGGAAATTCAGAAGAGCTTGTTTTATTTTCAGAGGAATTTGGAAACCATCAGCACTCAGTTTGAGCTCCTGGGTTTTCTGCAGAGATTGGCATTCAGCAGGGGTATGCTGCTTTCATCAGCTTCTCTCCGTGGGAACAGCTGCATGTTGAGACCTCTTCAAAACTTTGAGGACTGCTGTTAGGTCTTCTGTCCCATGAAACGTCTGTTGCAAAGTTCAGAATGGGCTTGTTCACAGATTTTTTTGATCGGACTCTCAAACAAATTGCAGTTAATTTATACTTTTGAACAGGAGCTATGTTGGATTTCCAGAATTTTTGAAATTTGGCTAGCTTTCTGTTTTCTTCTGTATGTGGATCCATGCAGGTGTGAAGTTCATACATATGAAGCTATGAAAGCTGTAGCTTGAGGAACGATTTTCATCAGTCCTTGTGATATGCCAGTCTTCCAGTCTGGCATAGTTATATTGCACACTTTAATTCACATTGCACTCAGTCTTTCTAAAATACCACCTCCTGGAGAGTATGCTTGAACACTAAACTCATTCAGCTTCTAGGAACATTGTGCTAAAAAAGTTGTGGGTTTTTTTTTTTTTTCTCCTAATGAAACCAATGTAGTGGAGCAGTGAGAGGGAGAAAAATATTAATGAACAAATTCTCCAGAGGTAATGGCTTAGGAGAAATGTCCATGCCATCAGGATGCAGGAATACCTCCTAGATATACTTAACCTTGTATGTGCAACTCTGTTTGCATAGCAAATCAAAGAAAATTATCTTCTAATCACAAGGCCCAAGGAGATCTGAACCAGGGGAATTATACTTGAAGAACACAGCCCAGTGAACTTTTTATCATCCAAGATTGCTTTGAGGCATTTCCCACAGATCAGCCTCAGCTTGAGATATAATATTGATGTTCACTGTCTGAAACTTTTTTAGTTTATCTAAATATGCATCATTCTTCTGCTTTTGTCCTAGCATTGATAATATGTGTTTTTCCATCCAAAGACAGATTATGACTTTCATTTGAAGCCAGTAAACCTGGGTACAAGTTTACAAAACTGAATATTTGCAAAAAATGCTTAGATGTGAGTCTTGCAATATTTTTTATTCTGAAAATGTTTTACAGGGAAGTCCCACTGAAAGCAGGTCACCATCAACAGTAAGATTCTAGTGCTGATGTAGTTTTATCTCAGAGAGAGAGAAAAGCCAGGCAATAAAATGGGATTATCAATTGAAACGAAAACATTCAAAGGAGTGAAGCATAAGAATAAACAATCTCTCTAACATGCCCTCAAAAGAGGATCTTTCAACTGGAGCTTCAGATAAGGAAACATTTCCACTAGAGGTGCAATTAGGAGAAATAACTGGTTCAGTTGAACTCTGGGTCAACTGACCCTGAACTTCATTGTGGCTTAGGTCTGATTCTGCCCTGAGCAGGAACAGACTGGGGAATGTGACTATACATGATCTTTGCAGAGCCCAGATTAATCTCTTTCGGAGTCTGAATGCTGCCAGTTGAAGGACTTGTTCTTAATATTGCCAAATAGTAGGAGAACTAAGATCCAGATCCAGATAAGGATCTACGCAGCATGGTTTAGATCCCCTTTATCCTTAGGGCACTGTAGCATGCTATCACACTTTTGCTTTCCCTTGTTGCACTTATTTATTTGTGAGTCATGCAATTCTGTCAGCTCACAGCCCAGCTTCTTCTCTCCTGATGAAGTCTGAGAATGGTGATTAATGTCTTATGTTTTGTTGTGCCATGAGTTGCCATGGGAATGAGCTCAAGATTGCAAATCTAATGAAGTATCCTATCTTGTGGAACAAAGAAGAGCAGGAAGTGGTGACACTGTGGGCAAGAAGCCTTATGTGAAAGTCTGTTTTCTGAGATCGGTTTAGGTCAGCCTGGCTGTCCTTGTACTTCCTATCTTGTCTTTCAGCACATCAGGAAATCTTACGAGAACCTGCTCTAAGAAGGAATTATTCATTTCTTCTTGTTTACTGACAGAGTTTTTTACTTGCAGGAAAAGAAAGGAAATATATCTAAATGCAAAATATGTGGGACAAAAATTAAAGAATTACTGAGAAAAATGCCAACACTCTCCTTTCTAGCCCAGGATGAGGTGCTCTATAGTGAGTGTACTGAGAGGAGTGTAAAACCAGAGCAATAGCAGAGTGATGCTTTAACAGCTGGAAATCTGTAGTGTAGGGACTTTCCGGTGCAGGGGTTGTATCTTGACCTTTGTGTTTTATAGCCAGTGGTCCTCACTTCCTTCACCTCTACTATGCTTCAAAATTATACAGAATGTTGCAGACTGGAAGAAGCATCTCACTCTGCACAAAGTTATTAGAAAGGGTGGTGCAATCTCTGAACAGCAAGTATTATTGTTTCCTAGTAAGCAATACTGCCAAGTGTGTAGGAAGCTGAATTCTTCCTGTACAAGTATTTCCCATAATTTGTACCATAATTTCCACTATGTTAAGTAAAATCACTTCCTGTCCTGGGGTGGGCTGCCTTTTTTTTTTTTTTTTTTTTTTTTTTTCCTCTGGGCATGTGAAAAGGCTGGAAAAATGTATGGATAACGCGGTTGCTCAGTGTTGTCCTTTTCCAGATCTCTGGTCCACGTGGCATGCAGGATTGTGCTGGGAATTTCCCCTCTCGTGTTTGAGCCCTGCCTACGATTTATAGGAGAAGTATGGAAGTCCTGACATTTGGAACACAGCAATGCTTATTGCTTATTTCCCAGTAGGACTTTCGACTTAAAAGATTTAGATGCTTTTCTTTATTAAATGGAGTGAATACTTCAGTGTTTTCAACTCAAAGCCCATCAACATATCTCCATATTTTGTCAAGAGGCCCAGCTGCCAATTCTCAGTGGAAGTGCTGTTAGCAGTGGTGGTAATCCAGCATGGTGGTCTAAGAAAAGGATAGGAGCCAGACATTTGTGTTCAGGCTCCAGTTTTCTCTCTTGTATTTGGCTACAGTCACCGAAACCAAAACTTGAAAAAAAAAAAAAAAAAGTCTCTGGTTTGTGGTAAACAAGATGGTCACCCTGGAATTAGGACATCCCCCTGCCCCTTTGAAAATGCTGTCTCTTACCTTTGTACCTCTGTTGATCTGTCAGCTCTCAATGATGCTATATTTCTTAAAACAGACTTGGCTGTTTTTGGTAAAATTTTTCAGTGCAACAGTTAAATCTAAGAAAGTAAATGTGCGGATGGTAGACTAGGTTGTTAATTTTGGCCTGTAGTTGCAAACTGAGAGTAGAGTAAGAAAAGTCATATAGAACTGGATTATATATTTGAGACTTTAATCTCTGCCATTAAAACTCCTTCCCTCTCTGTCTCTTTCTCTCCCTCTCTTGTGCACTCGCACATCTCCAGGCCTCATAATCTCCGCTCTGGCTCCCAGCTCATCCCCACTGTCACCACAGTGGCATTTGGCAGTCCTTGAGGTGAGAGAGGGAGCTGAAAGTGTGCTGTATGGTGTCCTGCAGTTCTGCCCCGATATAAAACACGTTTTCCACCTCCAGGACAGTTTTTCATGTCTCTCCTTTCTGAGCATTCCCTCTTCCCCTTCCCCCACAGGATAGCACTCCCTTTCCTTTAAGAGAAGTTTTATATTCAGATTACTAATTTTAACCTGATTATTGTTTGTGAAACCAATAATTGGAAGAAGTCAGTTATTGGTTAACAGTTTTAGTGGTAAATCAGTTCCAGCAGCTTGCTGTGCTGCTGCTAGCATGAATCCACGTGCTTCTCAGCTAGAAGCTCTTGTCTCTCTCTCTCTCTTTCTGAGATCCTTTGCTGGATCCATATGGTCTTGGGGATGTAAGCACTTCAGAGGAGTGTTTCAATATACAGTTATGATTCTAATTTTTGGCGTCAGCTTTTTATTACAAGTTGTTGTCTGGCTGGAGGCGTGAGAGAGTGGGAGCAGGGTGGGTTCTCGACCATGTGTGAAGCAGGGAGACAGCAGGCAGCAGTAGCAGAAATAATACAATAACTTCTCTCTCGAGCATGAAAATGGGGTCTGGAGCAATCCCCTTGGCCCCTAATCTCTTGCTAATCGATATCTGTTGCTAGCTCTGGGGTTTATAGCATGGACCATGACAGTTTTGCTGGAAGGAAGGGTCAGGATTTCAACCACAATAAAAGTTGGAGCTCAAGTTAGTAGCATATGAAGTGTTTTGGTCTGGCATACAAAAGGCTGCATAAAGTATGAAATCCAAACCTCTGTTTTAAAATGAGACCTATTCTAGGTACTGGCGTTCATTTTCTATATTGTCATGAGTTTGATTTTCATGTAGGTCTAAAAATGTAAAGAAAATGTAAGCAGATGTTTTTCTATGATAATACAGAATAAGCTCCTGATATGCAGCAATTTGGTTTGTATTTTATGTTAGGCAGAAGTTGATACTTATAAATAAGATCAGTAAATGCAACCAGATTTCCAGACAAAACCAGTAATAATTGTAAGAGATTGTGTGAAATTATTTGTAAATGGCAAAGACACAGAGTAATATCTTCCGATTAGCAATTACAAAACCTGGAGATACAAAGTTAAAACTAAACGCAAAAAAGAATGAAAAGATGTCAGGGACAGATATGCTCAGGTTTAGGCTCTGTCCTGAAGCGATCTTGTGTAGTAGCCTCATAATATCAGACATTATTACTATGCGCACAATACCACACACAGGTCTCCCCTAACAAAGAGCTGATGTACCATGGTTAATGGGAAAACCAGAATAACAGAGATTCCCTAGGGCACAAAGGGAGCAAAAGCGTCAGATGGACTTAGTGTGGAGCCAGGTCTGATCCAGCTGAAATTATTAACTCTAGTCCAACATCATCCCTGCTGAGTATAACCTGGTCACTTTGTGATTATGTGGGTCCCTGTGTACCATGTTCCCTTGTGCTCTGAGCCGTGCTGTGCTTATAAAATAAATACTAAGAACCAGAGCAGCCTTGTTGTGCCTCTGAGAGAAAGATCACAGGTTTGTCCTGAGGAGGTGACTGAGGGCTGGATTTGCTGGGCTGTAGCACACTGAAGCAGCTGGATGGAGGCTCCTGAGGGGCAATACTGGAGATCAGAGGTTTCCAGTGATGTGCAGGTGCAAGATGTGTGTGGGTTTTGTGTCTTACTCTCAGGTGCTTTTACCTTCTCACAAACTATGCAGGGAGCTGAAGTGCCTTAAATAAGGGTTAGAGATCCCACTTATAAGTCAAGCGTGAGGTGGACTGCATGATGTCGTGTATTGCGCTTGCCTGTAAGAGAAAGCTTTGTGGTCTGTTAAATTTCAAATGAGTTTTGGGCCTTCCTGAAAGTAGTTAGGGAACAAATGAGTGTACAGAGTCCTTCTGAAGGAGAAAAAGATGAGAGTATTCCATGGAGACATATTAAAGTCAATCTAGAGTGAACTGATGACTTTACAACCCTCAAGCAAAGCACCCCAGATCATTTGTTTTGTGCAGCAGAATCATGTATGAAATATGAAAATGTGTACATGACCTTCTTTTAAACTGCTGTGATTTATTGCTGGCAGAACCATAAGGGAGTCAAGATGAGCTTATGAAGAAATCAACGTTATGTGGGATTGCAAAATGATGCTAGGTCTGATGAATCTTTCCTGAAACCCTTTAACCACAAGAAATCTGCTGCTTTATTCAGATGTTGCAGAGTGGATATCTCAACCACTCTGACTCCAAAAAGGCTTAGGTCTCTAAATTATTTCCAGAAAGGTAATGTTTGCCTTTTTTTAGTATTAGTGTCCGTGTTCTATGCAGTGTTCTGCATGTACTTAGGTTTTGTTGTCATGATGTCTTTTAATTGCTGAGAAACTTGAATGATGCTGGTTTTATTTCCTCTGACAGCATAAACCAACCTAATTTACCTTTCCAGATTATTCAGCAACCTCTATTTGCCTTGCTCTGCTAAACATGCTTTAGTTTAAAAGCTACCATGTTCTTTCATATTTATAATCTGACACTTGCTTCTCCCATTTCCCCCATCCTTCTCAATTCCTTCTTTCTGCAGCTGCAGTCTTCAGGTGATAGTTCTGAATCAGGCAGAGGAATAGTGGGGAGAACCAAAAAATTTAAATTGTTTTCTTCAGAAGACACTGTTAACCTGCTGAAGCAAAAGAATTATTTGAGCTTAAAAATGGGACAGCACAGCCTTCAGATCCTAATACAATTACTTGCATTTGGTAAGATACCATAACATGACTTCTGATTTTCATTGCCGATCGGTGTTTCTTACAGTATAGGAGTAAATCTATCTGATATTTACAACTATTTGTTTTCTCCTTTTCACTGTGTGCTTTTGTGAACAACTAGTGCATCGAGTAGCCTGACTGAAACCTTGAGATACCTCAAACAGGCATTTTTTTCCAAGAATACTGAGGTCTCAATCTCAAGTCTGCTGGGTAGTTCAAAGCAGGGGCCCAAAATCACAGATTACTTTCAGAAATCTTGGATGACTTTTGATTTAAGTGGAGTTTTGACCTATCCAACAACTACCTTATAAAGATATTTTGGTACACAAGCTGTCAAATGTCTCTGACTTCTTGATAAATCAATAAATGGTCTGCTTTGCACTGTGCAGAGCTAACATTTGTGGAGGTTACCTGTACAACAGCTTTGGGAATGCTAGTGGGTAGTTGGTCCTCATTAGATAGGTGTGATGGAAAGTCCCCATCAGACAGATGTAGCACACATAGTGGGTGTCTCGTAAAGCGCAGCGACATGGCATGGACACAGCCAGGGGAATGTGCTGCAGCCTCAGCAGATCAGACCTCCTCCCCACTCGTCAAGCCACGGTCATGCTCCACTGCTGTGCCTCACCCATCCTCAAAACCTTCTGGCATTTGGGATCATTTGGTGGCAGTAATCTATCTACATGACTCTCTGACAAACTTGACTCTCACTGTCTCTTTGCTGAGGCCATCAAAACATGATGAGGCTTTATTAGATTTGATTTAGGAGTTTCATTTGCTGGTTCTCAGCTCTCCTGCATCTGTCATGGCAGACTTCCCCATTGCTAGAGTCCTCCACTATAGGGCTGTGAAAGCAGGAGACTGCTCATGGTAATATTCCTACCAGAGATACTGGCTGAAAGCCTTTGCCAATGAAACTGTCTTTGGTAGCATGTTTCCCTTCTTACCAAAAGGGGAGGAGGATGACATTTCTTTCCCTGAAGCTTATGGCCATAGGGCTTAGAATAGGCAGAATTTCCTTTGCTTCTGGTAAAAAATAGTCAAGATTATGTATGACAGGGCTGTGTCCTGTATGGATCATGTTAACTGTATATGCATCTCAGCTTGAGGTAAGTCTGGCCTGACTCACCATTAGTTTGTGGTTTTTTATGACAGATAGAGACTTCTTTTTCTCCAAAAAATATTTTTTTTCAATTAAAAAAACTGTGCTCAGACAAGATTAATCATTTTAGTTAAAGTTTCCAATGTTTTGATGAAAAATCAGATCCTGTAATGTTTATTTTATTATTATTGCCATGTGTTATTGTTATTGTCTTTTTTTTCAGTCAAACCTGTGAGTTTGTTTTGGGTCTATTTTCAGATGAAAGCTTTTGCCTTGGGAACTTAATCTGAAAGTGATCTTTCTTCTTTGGGTCTGGTTTGGTAATGTACTGTCCTTCAATAGGTATGAAATCAGCTCCTGAGGTGTATGGTTCAAGTTCAGGATTTCAGGACTGGCCTTAGAGTACAGGAGTTGCTTAACAGGACACACTTTGTTTCCTCTCCCTCTGCTCCCACGTTCTGCTCAGAGCAATTGGTGCTGAGGAGCTGATGCCCATATGAAACACATTTCAGGCGCTCTACCTTGAACTATTTCTAATCTGGTCCTGTAGGCTGCATACCCGTAACTTGTTGGGGTGAAGTAGGTGAGCTGCTGGAGTGGATCTTCCAATATAGTTTCATAATCCAGTTTGTGAGCCCTAAGGCTGTTTGAAGTGCAAACCAAAACGTGGTGAGTGGGATGATGAGGACATTTTCTTCAAAAGCTTGCTCCTGATTTGAAACAGAAAACTAGTGTGATCACACTTCCTTTATTTCTTGTGCTTAGTGTTTCCTAACATATTACCCTTTATGTGAATATCCCTTGCACGGTTATATCTTCAGAAATGCAGCTGTGATCTCATGCAAACTTAAGCATTATTGACCTTTACAGAGTAAAAAAGAAAATCGTCGAGTATTCTAAAAAGTCCTGTGCAATGTACATTGAAACTGTGTGAATGGTTGTTGTCCCTGTGCTTCAGATGATTTATAAGTCATCTGGAGCAAGTATCTTGTGTGCAATTTTTATCAGTTCAAAATGTGGACTAATTTTCCTGTATTCAGTGGTCTTTAGCAGTAAGTTTTTCAAAGCCCCATGCTATCTACAGTGTCAGCTACTCTTTTTATCTGTTTTGGATTCTCTTCCACTTATGTTACACCCTTACTTCTACATAAACTCAACTTCTGCCCCTTTTTGGCTTATCACCTGTGAAATAGTCACCTGCCGTCTGAGATAAGACCACAGTGTGATGTGTCTGTCCATGCCAGCCCAACTTAAATTTGGGAGTGAAAGGTGTCCTGTTAAATTCAGGATTATCTTTATCAGTCAACCACTGGTGTAAATAAAGCTACAAATTCAAAGAATGTAATGCTGTATTACCCATATTTTTCTACATCTGTATGTTTATAAGAAAACTATGATCTAGTGTGGATGTTTCAGTTGGATGTTTCTAGTATGTTAAATATATACAACAAACAGCCACTACCAAGTTTTAAAACTGTGATGCTTATTCAGTCCACTCAGTGCTCTTGAATATGAGCCAACATTAATTCAAGCCCAGTTGATCCTAATAAGTAACTAAGACCCCATTTCATAAACATGCAATTCTAGCTTGTTATTTCTGGCACCGCCATTAAGCAAAAGTCTCTACCCTCAGAATGACAGAATTAAGGGATTAGGGATAAACTGAAAATTGTGAATAATTCACAATTTCTTCCCTCCTCTTCTCCCCATCAAAGGCAACTCTAGAGTGGCTCAATAACTGCTCGGTTATATACCTTTTCTTCTGTGAGTTGTGCACAGGAGTGTGGCCTGCCAGTGTGATGGGTTTTGCTCATATGAGTGAAGTCAGTAGGATTGGATGCAATATCTGATACATTCTACTATCATCATAGGTTCACTATGGCAAAGCACCAATGCCTCCACTAAAAGCTACTACTTACACTTAGACATCCCGAATGGGGAACTTTAGTGCCTCCCTAATGTATGAATGTATGTTATCCCAATATGTATTTCTTTTCATCAGAGATCTATGACATTTCGAAAGAGTCTATTATATTTTTTACTAAAATGTGGTGTCATTTCTTACCCTGGCCCTTCAGATAATCTGGAGCATGTGTTATAATTGTTCCTTAAACAGATTTTTCTCTTCAACTTCTCTGATTTTGCATAAAGATATTTTATTAATATCTTGTAGAAAAGGAGAAATTTTGCAGCAAATTATCAGGAGATGCATTTTATTACATAAAATCCAGTTCAAAGTAAAGCAACATAATCTGGAAAACAATGTATTTCTCAATCCAGACATTTCTTACTCAATCTTTATCTCTACCATGCCACTGGATTTCTTGTGCAGCTGTTGAAGTCTTAGAGCTGTAGAATACAGGTTTAGGACTGTCCTTTTATGTGTTTGTACAGTGCTCAGTCACTGGTGTCTTTGGCATTATGGTGACATGGAAGAGAGTAAGAGGTAAGGATACACTTCGCCTCTCTCCTGCAGTGAGAATTGCTTGTTTGTGTTCAAAAGTCTGTGTTGCTAACATACTCTTTTGCTCAAACTTCAAGCTTTCTTGCTGATGTTGCAATGTTTGTATAATGCTGTTGTATTGTTGCAGCATTTTGCCAAAATTAAAAAAAGAAGTCTAGTTAAAATAAAAATTGGGATACTAATGGCCTTATAGACTTGCTGTCTTGTTTATTCAGTGTCAGTGAATGGCTATGCTGTTCGGCAGCACTCATTAATTTTTCTCAAGTGGTTGCTGATGTCGTTATTGTTCTGGGCTTTCTTTTTTCTTCATGTGCAATTGTTATTTTTATCGAAGCATGTGGGGAGAATGCTGTGCACACAGCTGTGTGAGGAACGAATTCAGAAAAGGCCAAGTCAGTTTGTAAGAGAAATCAGGTGTATTGCCATCAAGTTTTGGGTCAGCAGCAGGGCACCAAGTGACTTGGCTTTCTTGAAAAAACAGACTAAGGCTTTTAATTTCTGAACAGAATGGGGGAATGTGTGCAACCCACAGAGACTGGAGTCTCTCCAGGCCTATCTAACATAATGAGGGAATTCTTTGTGAAATGCATAAAATGATGACATTTTAGTGGTGAGTGAAATATTTGATGACTTTTTCCATAACCTAAAATAATTGGAATGCTCTTTTGCAATCCCATTCATGGTGTGGACTGGGAATGTGTAACCTCGCCATATATCTGCCTCAGAGACATCTCCAGGGCAGTGTGTGGTGATATGGAAAAATGGGTTGAAAAGTCTTTTTTAAGGCCCAAGGAAAAGTTACAAGCATGTTCATCTGGGAAAACATCCAGAAGATGAATTCAGTCATGACCACAAGTCTGAGGAGAGGAAAGATTGTCTGGGTGAGGTTTGGTGAGTGCTGTGGTGACCAGCAAGATAAGGGTGAGCACCTGGCTTAGTCTGGTGTGTCCATGTGACTGTTTGCAGAAAGGGAGAAGGGTCACAATGCCAGCTGCACCCTGGGACAGGGCAGCACAACCCTGGCCCAGGAGATCAAGGTCTGGTCCTGGTCTGGCCTCTTTGTCCCCTTTCTGCATACCCTGGCTGACTTGCCCCAGTGGCCTTACAGGGTTGATGTTAAAAATATGGTGCCTTTCCAAAGAGTTTTACAGTGAAGGACAGACAAAAGGAAAAAAAGGAATAAAATTGTACTCTCTTCTGGCTGAGGGCTGAAACGGCTACAAGACGTTGAGGTCTGTCTTAATTCTGACTATCATTAGTATTTATCGGTGTGTGAGGAGTGAATAATACAGAAGGGATTTTGGCACTTTGCAACACAGAGGAGATTGTTAACGTCATGTAACATCTCTGGCTAGCATAGGTGGTGTGTTAACGTGGTCTTTCACAGCAAAGCTCATGTGGTCCATTGAGAGACATGATTTAGCATTTCAGCAGTGGTAAAGAACAATTGAAATCCTTTAAATTGCTCCTTGGCATTTAGGACACGTATGCATCTGCAGCGACAGGAGTACTCTTAGGTACTATCTTAGTGTTTTGCATCTGATGTGTGGACACTGAGCAGCTCTGTCACAGTTTAGCATTACCTTGACACAAGCTGTAGCCAACTACAGAAGGAAAGGATGTTCTCTGCCCTGTGGAAATGGCAACTGGACATTTAGGAGGATTCTCATGAGTTGAGATTCCCGATACATCAAGAGCTGCATTGATGTATGAAACTGGAATAGACAGGTGTAGGGTGATAATCCATTTGAAAAGTTTGAGATTGCTTTAAAGGTAGACCTAGTCTTTCTACTCTCTGTAACATCGTATCCCTGCTAGCAGAGGACTGTGTATTTAGTCACTGAGGTCAGAGTATTGCTCAGTATGGCTGTTTTATCAGACTGTTAATGGTTGGTTCTTTCATATTTTATATTCTGTCAACACAGAAAGTTTATCAAAGAGCAATTTGGAACTGGACTGTGTTGATACAGCATTTCGTGAGAACACAGAATACCCTGAATCACTGGTTCTAATGTAAAAACATTAAACCATTTAAAACTGAACCAGTTTCATTGATGAGTTAGACCGTGAATAATCTGTTGCAAAGGAGCTAATATCTAAAAGAAGTTGAAAGACTGGAAAGGGATGATAGGAGTTATATATTGACAGAAGATGAGCCAAATTAATTATTTGTTTCAATATTTATAAAAGTGAATAGGAAACAGATGGTAGAAATGGAGATGTCTGTTAGGTTTCTGTAATGGAGAAAGGAGAAAAAGGGAGAGGAAATCAGAATCCCACCATAAGAGAGGAACAGGAAATTAAAATGTCAGACAACTGACAAAACTGCAAGACCACACACAAATATAAAGAGGTTTCTCATAGGATCTCTAAAGCATTTTAAATTTAAGTCTTCTCTCTTTTGCCACCCAGAAATCAGAATAAAGATTTTTTTTTTTTTTCAATTTTTTTTTTTAATGAGGAAAGTCAGAACACATACCCTCAACCCAATTGTTAGAATACAGTATATTGGAAATTTCATTGGAAACATGTCTGAGTAGTTTGGAAAAGTCCTACTGTAATATCTAGTAAGAAGACACAGAGGAGATGGGGAGCTCCTGAATTGTGTATCAAGTTTGGTGGTATCCACATCCTTGTCCTTGTCAGCAAGAATTCATGGTCTTTACTCTGCCAAAATATGGCAGTCAGAGGTCTTGCGGACTAGGGTTGACTGGGAACTCTGGGTTACGTTTGTCCTCTGCAGTCATTCTAAGCACCCATTGCTTGTGGTTTGCTTTGCATTTGGCTGTGTTTATGCTAATTTCACCTGAGGTGCAAGATGTGGAAGATGGGTCAAGAGAGTACTACTGGGTGTAGGGGTAGCCTTACAGTATATGTTAACCCTAGAATGTCAGAGAGGGGAAGGAGGAAAATAGGAGGGTAAAAGGATGGGAAGCTTTCATGTTGAACAGAATTGGTGGAAATATGTCAGGTGTGCTAACTGAGGGGCAGGGATGCTGAATTCTTACGGGATTCTGGTAGTCCCCCTGCAGCCAGCATGCACCAATGTATTCTCCATGCCTGTCAGCAGAAGACAGATCCAGAAAAGCCAAGTTGCTCTTTGCAGAAATCTGTTTGTGCTGCATCGTTACCTCAATGAACTGAATTTATAGAGGTTGTGAATCCAGACAAGGTTACTGGTCTCTTGCCCTCTCAGAATTACTTCTGGTTTTTAGTATCCATGGGAGCACAGGGAGGTATGTGCTTTGTCCAGTACCCTTCTCAGTTGTGGGAGGTTTGCTGCCACTCTAAATGTCTGCGGCTTTAGCTGCCCCTTGCTTATGTCTCTTCATATTCAGCAGTCATCTCTGGATAAGGTCTGTCTGCTGACCTTGTCTTCCACAGTAAATTCTAAGCCAACTGTGCTGCTCTGCTGAGATATGGATATTTTTCTTTCTTTCTGTCTGTCTTGTGATAGGGTTTTGTATGTCTCACTTTGCCTTTGGCCAAGTGCCTCACAAGCTATGGACTCTGAATGTCTGCCTTATTTGGAGAAAAACATTAGGCTTTTCAGTTGGCTTGACCTTCCAGTAAGTTTCCTACTCTCCTTTGACCTGTTTGTGCCTTGCCACTCTCTATTAATCTTTTTCCCTCTTTCACATGTTCACTGATCCCTCTTCTTCCTCAATAAAAAGACAAGAAAATTTTAATACCTGCTGCTAATTGTGCCCCAGTCCTTCTGCTGGCATTTGGTGTTTATCCCAGGAATAAGACATTTGCAAGTCACAAGGTCAGCAGATGCTGCTGCTGAAGATTGTATTGAAACTTGTAAAACATCCTACTTCAATCATGAGTATGGACAGGTCTGTCTCATAGAACTATTGCCCACTCCATTTTACCATACACTGGCAAATTCAACCCTTTGCAAGCAGGATAATGGACAGTCCTTGAGAAATACTCTATTTTATCTTCATGTTCCAAGAGTAGGCCTTTCAGGTTGGTATTGCTTAATATAACTATAATTTTGAAGGCAAATGCTGGTCCGTCAATTGTATCAATGAGATCAAGATTAAGCCATTTAGATCAACTGCAGATTGCAGACCACAGTCTACCAGAAAAATGACTTTGCAGTCAGCTCTTCCTCCTGTTATCAACTGATAAACAAAACCAAAGAGGAGCAAAACTTCACGTGGTGGAGTCCTTGGTCAATGACAATAAGGCGCTTATGAGGGTGATGGATTTTGTGATTTCCTCTGTATTGGCTTTCAAAAGGAGAAGTGTTGGAAGGAGAGGAGAAATAAGAATGCAAATCAATGGTGCAGCAGTTCAGGGACAAGTGGAGTGTCAGATGGATCCGTTCTTTATTTGTTTGAAGGTCTAAAATGGGAGCTTTCCATAAATGTATGTGTCATTTCTTGTAAACAGGTAGTTGGAACTGCTTACGTTCGTTGTTGGAAGCAGCTGATAGATTAGGTGTTAGCTGGATGTCAAAAGGAGGAGGAATTAGCACTTTTTGCTGTTGCTTTTCTCCCTTCTTTGAAACACTGGGAGCTTTAGCAGGTGCCTGCTTTGGCAGATAGATATCTCAGGGACCTGGTGTTTCCAGAAGATGTGAACTGAACTTGTCTGAAGTTGTCAGCTTGTCTGAAGTTACCATTTACTGACCATGTGAAGAAATAAAGGGTGTTCAGGTGTGGGACAGTAGGAGTCAGTGTCTCTGCTGATCACTGAGACGACTCACCTGTGAAGCAGGGTATGAAGGAGGGTTTTTGTACAATTTTCATCTACTCTTCATCTGACACTGCTTCTGATAAAGCTAGATTTAAATTAATGCCAGGGGCTACTCCAGTGATGAGCTGTATTTGCTCCATTGAATTTGTGACTTAAAGGCTAAAAAGAAGACATACATGTTACAGAGATGTTGCCTGTGGTTGACTGGAGAGGAAAAAGAGTCCAGTCCCTTGTCCCAGCATGTTCACCTCTGTGGAGTTTTTCCCTTATAATTATTCTTTTTAAGGATCAGCCTGAAGGTAATGGCCAGCCTGGAATAAATCTTCAAGATATTTTGTTACTTTCCTCTTCACTTAACTGAAGCCTGAAATGTATTATTCTGCCATTCATCCTGCCTGTCCCCTCACCATTGCACTGTCACAGCGCTGCTGTTACTCACGGAGAGTTGTCACTGCGATGGATAGGAGTGGCTTGAATAAAGGCTCGGTCCTGTGGAGGAGAAATGCACTGGTAGACAGAGAAGGAGAAGGATCAGCATCAGCACAATATCCGAGGAACTGATGTCTTTTTCAGTTACGCTTACCCGTACTCTTAAAGCGTGCCTTTCATAACTCTTCCTTCACCTGCAAGCCTCGCAAACCCCAGCCTCTGGTGGGCTGCTTCCCTTTGCGTCGGTCCTCATCTTACCACACAGCCGCTGCTGTCTGTGTGGTCTTTGAAATTCACACGGCTTGGTGGCAACCAGTAGGGAGGGAAAATAACGTGTTTTATTTATTTAGAGTCAAGCACAGTTTAAACTCCATTCTAAATAAATAAAAACTCTTAGCCAGATTTATATAAATAAAAAAGCAGATTTTCCCTTCACTTTTGGCTGCTGTTGAACAGCATCAGTTTCAAGACCACACAAAGAGCTGTGTCGACAGCTCTGAAACGTGTGGTGGAGGCAAAGGTAGGAGGCCTACAAAGGACCTTGATAACTCACTTTGGGCTTCTAATGCCTGGAAGTTCCCTATGTACATAAGGGAGTAGCCCTGACATTGTGGTGGGTTAAAATGCTTGAAGAAACCTGGGACCATCGTATGTCTTTAACAGAGGAAAATGTCTATAAAAGACCATTTTTTTCTTCAGATTGTTCATACACTCTACGAAGTCACATGTGGGAATGTCAGGATTAGTTGACACAGCTGAGCACTACAATCTCAGTCTTTCAGGATAGCCTAGAGGTGATAAAGCACCCATAAAAAGCAGTGATTTGAGGAAGAAATGTTTTATTTTTAGGAGGCTGATCACATTTGGCCTTTGGGGATTGTATCTGCATTACACAAAAGTTCCCACTTTCCATCACATGGTGCACCCACACAGGTGCTGACAGTGCCATGTCTCCTGTTACAACCATCACTTAAGGAAACTCCAAGCATGGTTTCATTTTCTTGGGAATGAAATGTATTATGTCTGCACAAGGTTTCAGATCTCTCTTCACTTTCAGACCTGCCAAGCTATCAGGAAGGGTGACAAGCAGCTGCTATATGGAGCACCTGGGTTTTGTTACTCCAGATGAGAGATTATAACAGGTCTTAAATAGATATCTGGTTTAAGTGAGTTTTCCTTGTGGCAGCATTTACTCTGCTGCTTGTGGATGAGGATGGGCTGGAGGACATGGTTCTGCTGGTTGCAAGATTAGACTGAGAACAAATAGGGCCCAGTTAATGATTGTTATTTTGTGACTGGTCAGAGGCCACTACAATTCTGACAAAAAAATCAAAGAAACACTCTTGCAAAGCAAAGCCTTGCTCACAGTTCATTACCTCTTTCATATTCTGAACCTCCTTGGGCTGGTGGACAAAATGACCAACAGATGTTAGTCACATTGAGGAAAAATTTCAAAGAATAATTTTTTAAACATGTCCTTTTATAGCTTACTTTACCCACTTTATATATTAGTTTAAAGTTTTGTATGGTTATATATCCCACAATACCTTTGGGTTGTCTTGTTCCGTTAGTGAAACATCAATTCACTTTTCCCACTTAATGATGCAGCTAGGGTCACAGCTTGTCATAGGCAATAGTATCAGAACAGCACAAGCTCCTAAACATCTTCACAAAACCCTCGTCTTTAAGGTAGTAGCATCTCAAGGCTGTATTGTTCTGTGGTTCAATTAGCAGTAAAATGCCATTTTTATTTGCACAGATTACATCATTATCCTACTCCTACTTTTGCTATGCCAACCTGCAGATGGTTGCTTCAGCTGCCAAAAACCTTTGACATAGCCAATGTTCTCTGTCCCAGACTGCTCAACCCAGAGACATGAGGAATTTCCCTCCTGGCTCCAGCTTGTGATGGCTCAGTGAGTCTTTTTCCTTGAGAACACTGCTTGCCTTACTAGAAAGAGTATACATTTTGAAAATGCTACTTGATCCATGAACATAGATAGTGTGGAATGGCCTCACACTGCCTGCCTGCCTGAATTTCAAGGTCCCCAGATTGTTCCATGCATAGGGAAGTTGATTCAATTTTTATGTGCTCATATTATGATTTTAGAAAAAGATGCTGCATTTGGAAAACCTGAATGTAGGAGAGCCAGGAAATATGGTGCAAAATACTTTCAAACCTGAATTACACTGATTTTTTTTTCATTTTTCTTCTTAAAAAAAAAGAAAAGTTAATGCTTTCTCCTCTGAAAATACAGCATCAGTGGCAATGGACTGTATGTGCAATAATCAACTTTTCATGGTTATTAAACCACTACCCCAGCCTTGCCTCACCATTTAACCAGTCATAAAGTAATTTATTGCATTGTATGCTGAGTTGCCATGAAGGATATTACTTATCGCAGCATTCTAAGTAATTACACTGAAGAGACACTTCATTTTCATAACAGAGAACAAAAATGATCGATCTGATTTTAATTCTCAATCGTAATGTAAGATGTTGAAGACCTTGAAGATAATTTAATGTCTGAGTTTTAATTATTTTCTAAAAATGATAGTTGGGCTATTAGAATTGAACCAGAAAACAGGTGGTTCTACACATCTTGCAGTGGTGAATATGAAATCTTACAGTATCTGGCGAAGATGGACTCCTGGAGAAATTTTCTGCAAATTTACAGAAAACAATAAAAAAAAGGTCTTGGGATTCTGAGTGAGATGGAGCTGCTATTCTGTTTTAATTATTTTACTGGAATTCAGTGTAAATGTTATCCCTGAAACATTAAAGAAATTCCAAGGAATGAAAAATGAAAGCCTATGGGAGGCTATATTTAAGGAAAATAAACAGAATAATCTGTTTAACTGTAGCAGGCTAATCTGACCCTCATTCTGAACAAAAAAATAATTAAAATCTTTTTAGGACATACAATTAGCTGAAGATTGTAAAGTAGTTGTTGCCAATGAAGATAGTTTTATTTAAATCTGCTCTTGCCAAATAACTAGATTAAGTTTCAAATATTGTCAGTAAAGTTAAATGTGATGACAAGCTGCTCATTTAGCAGATCAGATTAAGATAATTAGTAGGAGATAAAACGACTCTATGCAAGGATAAAACCAATTCATTGCAAGGATTAAAAATATTTTGTAAGAAGTATCTATAAAAAGATTACCTTCATCACAAGGGTAGAAAAGGGTTTTTTATTCAGGAAGTCAGACTCATTGCTAGCCCAATGCTATTCAATGGACTCTTTTCCAGTTATTTGGAAATAAGTATGGAGTTGTTGCTAGAAAAAATCCTTATGTAATCACACTTTGTTCTGGTAGGCCCTTTTTGCTAACCAGGGGGGCCTGTTTGATAGGTTATGTTTGGAAGAAAAGGCCTTATCACAGACAAATGTGAGCATTAAAGTCTGTATTTAAGAGGAAGAGACCTTGAATGTAAGATTTCTGAATACTAGAAATCAGTGGTCCTGAAAGTTCTAAAGTTCATGGTAGTCACCTAAGTTAACATGAGCTTTTAGGCTGCTTTTAGGAGCATGACTACAGTATTGCATGAGCAGGTGGGAGAATATTGTGTAGGACTGTAGAGGTGATTATTCTCGTAGGTAGGACTGATGAGCTGTTTACTAGAAAAGCAGGTTGATTTCTGGTGCCTGTTAGCAAAGGGGATCATAAATCAAGGAAATATGGGAAAAAAAATTCCAGGGATGCTCAGAGGTTCTGTCAATACTACAGATCTTTAAGACTCTCAAATACACAGTGTATAACTTATATGTGTAACACATAATATATACTAGTATTTCTGGCATTATAATTCTGTCTGTAAATATATATGTATTTGTATAAAGATGTATGTATATATGTGAGCGTATATGCTTGGGAGGTTTGTGGTAACACCTTCTCAATTCCAATAGTGTCTGTGTAAAAATCTTAGCCATGTAAAAGAGCAAGTTAATTATTTTATTAAACCGTTGTAATTCGTCTTGCTTTACCTTATATTTTTATGCTTAAAATGCAGCAGTATCTGGTGTGACTAGTGTTGTGCATACAACTAAAGCTCCAGACTAGCTTCACTGATCTCAGTAGCATAACGAACAGTAGAATTTGGCCCTCTAAAATATAATATGTCAGTGCTAAAATAATTTTAAAAGGTATTTATATATACACTCCTCCTCCACACTGCTTGTAACCTGAGAGCATCCATGTGGCTAAGAATACAGACTTGTCTTTTCTAAATTGAAGACGTTCTGCTCATACCACTGTAGAAATAAACCAAAAAATAAGGCAACCAGATGTTTAAAAATGTTGAAGGTTCCTTTTTTTGGAAAGGTAGCTACGTTAAATAAACATTAAAATGCTATTTTTTCTATATAACTATTCATTTTAATGGCACCCCAAGAGTTCATCCAAGGGTCTCTGGGTCACTTGGGAGAAAGTACAGTATGTTTTGGCTCCACAGTCTTTGACTTGCTACAAAGAGCTAATTCTTGCAATTAATGAAATAAATGTTGCTGATGTAAATGGATTGACAAATTATTTTAAAGGCTAGTTTATTCAAGCAGATGGCAAGTCTGATATGTCTAGGATACTTTTAAGAGTCCATCCTTGGCAGGAAAAGAAGCCCTTGGAAGAACAAGATACAGTGACTGTTCACCCCCATTCACCGGGTGCTGTTTTACTCCTTTGGGCATCTTCTGTCCACAGTGGCACTGCAACAAAGCTAGGAAGGATGAAGACTTTTTGTTCTGTAGGGCTTTCGGTAGGGCTTTCTGCTTAGAGCAAAAGAAGCCTGTTTGGACAAGATGTGAGCAGGCTGGAGAGGGTCCATCCACAAAGATGATCAAAGGACTGAGAAGGCTGCTGTGTGAGGAAAGGCTGAGACAACTGGGGTTTGTTCATCCTTGAGAAGGCTTAGGGGAGACTTTATCACCATGTTTCAGTATTTAAAGGGTGGCTACAAAGAAGACGGAGGCTCCCTTTTTATAAGGAGTCACATGGAAAAGACGAGGGGTAATGGGTACAAGTTACTCCTGGGGAGATCCTGATTGGACACGAGGAAAATTTTCCACAATGAGAACAATCAGCCACTGGAATAATTTCCCCAGGGAAGTGGTGGATTCCCCAACACTGGACACTTTTAAGATTTGGCTGGGTAGGATGCTGGGCCATCACGTCTAGACCATGCTTTTGCCAAGAAAGGTTGGACCAAATTATCCTTGAGGTCCCTTCCAGCCTGGTATTCTGTGATCCTATGATAAAATACTAGTGATGAACATCAGCAGCTGAGGTAGCTGTAGGTCTGGGAGTCCCTGCTGGGCATACTGCTACTTGATGAGCTGTTTATTAGAAAAGCAGGTTAATTTTTTGTACCTGTTAGGAAAGGTGATCATAAACCTGGAAAATATATGAAAAGAATTCCGGGGATGCTCTGAAGTTCATCAATACTTGCTTTATGATCAGATGCTGAAAAGATAAATAGAGCAAGGAAGCTAAAGGGATAATTTCAAGGCTACAAATCTGTTTATGTGGGTAAAAGGCTTTTGGAAACAGTATGTTTCCCTTTCAAAAATATATTCTTCTCTTTGGGACAGAATCCTGAAATAGCTGCATTTTAATAACGTTTGCAACAGTTTATGAGAGCAGTTGTATCGCAGTGTTGATATTTCATAAGTAGATCAGCTCCATGGATTAACGCATTTATGTGCATCAGTGAAGGTGAAGGTGGGTTACTGCACACCTGAGACCCTCTGTAGGGCATATTGATGTCTGGCTGCAAATTCTGAGCTTTACAACTTTAGCTAAATAATGTGATAGCCTCTGTGTTTCCAGACAGGAAATAACACTCACTGTCAGCTGTACTGTACACGGTGATGAAAGGTGTGTTCCTGCCTTTATACCTGAAGTTAAAAAAAGGGTTACACAGAAAAGCCTCTCATCTCTCAGGGAGCACATCTACCTCTAGTTACAGCTTGAAAAATACCAAAAATATGAGTTGAAGAAGTCAAAAGCAGGATTGCTTTTGCCTTTGGAGGCAAGACTTGAGGGTCTCAGCTGGTGCCCATCAGTGTAATGTCAGAGGGCTGTAAGGTGATACAGGATGTTGCACACTGTAGTAATCCGGATTTACCAGAACTGGCTTTAAAGGCACTACCTGAAGTACCACAGCCAGACCTCCTTACACCGTAATGCTCAGCTAGGTCTTTGGCAGAGCATGAGGGTATATATAGTATATGCATGGGTCCATGTTGCTGTTGCTAAGCTGTTTTTCTTCCCCGTGTTAGCTTGTTTGGAGGCTGGTCAGCTGTCTGTATGTTATATGCTGTGCTGTAGTATATACAAAAGACAAATGTCGCAACTGGGCAGAAACCACCATCCCTGTAGAGAAGTTAACATCCGTGGTCTCTGGGTCTCGCTCGGTGAGCATAATAATTTCAAGACGTGGAGTTAAATTGCTTTGCTACTGCATGAGCTTTAATGTTAATTAGCTGTGTGGGTGGACATCTGTGCAGGACTAGCTAAACCTCCAAATCCTGACTGAACATTACTCTATTGGGAAATGCTGGACCTCAGTCTATGTAGATAGGTGGGGTGGTTCTTTCTTCCTGTTTATGGCAGGGGAGCTTTTGGAGGCTGTTTTGTTTTCAGTCACTGGGAGCTCAAATATGAGCTGTCAACCCGCAGAGCCGTGTAATATTACAGATAGTTGGATGTTATTCACTGAGCCCCAAAGGATAAATCACCTCTGGTTAAAATATCAGTTTTCATTGTTAGTGAAATTTGATTTTTCTAAGGAGAAATGTCAGGAATACATGGAAGAAACCAGCTTATCATTCATGCTCTGGTAGTAGCTTAGTCGTAAAAACAGGTTGTATTTGCAGTACATGGGGATAACTTCTTATACTATATTGTTTACAGAGCCCAGGAGAGAAATCTTAGCATCACGCCAGTGCAAGGATTTTGTTATCCCTTCTCTTGGGAGAAAGGTATGCAAAGAAAATTTGTTGTTTTAAGAGGAATATATTTACCTTCCAAGAATGACGTATTGCAGTTTGGTTTGAGTACTACCATTAGCCTATCTGCTGCTGCAGACTGTTTGCTTTGTTTCTTAAAGAGAAAACAAAATGTACCGTTCAAACATGGGGGATATGAAGAGTATGAATTTTCATTTAAAAGACAGCTTTTTCTGGCTGCATCTTTAGACAGGTATTAAGAAAGCAGCCAGTGAGGCAGTTTCAGCAGAGAAATTTGCACATGCTTAAAAGTTTTTTTTAAAAAAACCCTGTAGACTGGACAAAACACTATCCTCAATTCTTCCAGCTGCATTCTGTCTACAGATTACTCTAGAATTTCTGTGCCTTCAACCTCATCTTTGTCTTTCTGTGTTTTTGGTTTTTGTTTATTTTTTCCTCTCCAAACACTTTCAAGAGCCAAGATGATAGTTGCTGCTATGAGATGAAGGCTCTAAAAGGAATGGAATAAATTAACATCAAATGGGCTTTTCCTCCTCCCACTCTGCATATTTCTTAAGAAGACCTCCCAACTGCCTCCCAACACATTCTCTATCCCAAGAACCCATCCTAGTCCTTTGTGACCTCCAATAACTTTACTTAAAACTCTTACCTAATAACTTAGCTAAAACTCTTAGTTTGGTCTGTCTTCTGTGAAATTACTGGTGGTGTCTTCTGGAAGGTGCAAATCGATGAATTCCCTCAGTTGTTCTTAATATCTGAAAGAACTAGGATTGTAAGGTGTTTTTCAGGGCCTATTTAAAGGATAGAGTCCTTAATTAGTGTCCAAATTGGTCTCAGCTACTGGCATCTGCTATCTCACACTGTTAAAGAAACTGGTATATGCTTGATGTCACCTGTCTTTTCAAGGGTGCCCTACCTATGTTGTTTCTTTCTAGCCTACATATTAAAGAAGGATCGTCAGTAAAATGTCAGAATTTACTGTGTTGTTGTATCGGTGAATACTCTTTAGCAAATCAGAGGCTTATGCTTACCTTACATTTCTTGGTTCAGGAAATAGAGGTGAGGACTGAGATGTGGAAGAACACTTTCCCGGGCAGGGCAGCACCCCTGGTTGTGGCACTCTGTGAGTCCCTTCCCAGCTTCACCAGAGATCTCTGAGATACCAGTCCAGCTGACGAAAAGTTGTATGTAAAATTTAATGTGCAAAGATGGAATTTATTTATCAACTTCAGAATGCCAACTAGTTTTGCTATGATTAACAAGGAAAGAAGCCTCTGATGCTCATGGTAAGAGAATATGGCTGAGAGTGTGGAGGGATAGCAGTTTAGATGCACTATATTAATATTTATGGCTTTCCTTTGTCCTGTATGAGATAAAATAATCACATTTAAACTTCAGTGAAAGCAGCCAGAAAACCCTTGTCACTATATCATATCAGCTTTGATCTGTTGTACTTGATTATGTTTTTTTTGTCGGCTACATGCTCCCAATTTTCCTTCTTTGCTCTAAAAACTACACGCAGACTATTGGACCACTTTTCCCCATATCAGTGAATCTGCTTATTGATATCCTGTTAGAGGCCTGTGCAAATAGTCTTCAAAAAGGAATAGATGAAAGACACTAGTGAAAAGCAAAGTTTGACCAGAGGGCAAAGTTCTGTCAAAAACATTTTATCTTTCTTTATTACTGAGACATGACCAGATGTTTGTTTATAACAAAATGCCTGCATTGGGATTTTTGAAAGCCCAGATGAGGAAAACTGTATATAATTGCTGCTAGGAGTGCAGCCATGTCCTAGCTGCAACTTGGGTTGGTGTGTCCTAGAATACTGTATTTGGATGTTCTGGGAGTGGAATAAAAGTGTATATGTTTTTGCTGAAAGGAGATAGGGTTGTCAGTTCAGAAACACACTGAACATCTGCTCTGCCTGAGCCCTGTGGTTTAAATAGATTAAAGCCCCACAGTAAAATGCTCATCAGTCAATCACAATGCTTCCTTAGTCTGAGAAATATAACATCATGCTCAGTGCTGCAGTTTCCAAAGAAGATGATATGTCGTGGTAAGAAAAAAATTCAGAACAGTGAAATATTTCACAATTGTGGGTTTTTTGGTTTGTGTGACATCACAGACTAATGTTTAACCTAGGATCAAACAACTTGGAATTTGTTGTCCTAAATTATTTTAAATCTAGCTAATTATTTTGAACACATCATGGCTATTAACTCTAGTTAGCAAAATGAAATGTAATTCATGTTCTTCTAGCTTTGGGACAGTTTCCAGTCTCTGTAAATCTGTTACACAGACCACAAATTTGTGTTGTTTCAGTGGCACAGAGATCATTTTCCTTTTATTTAAACCTCTAGATAGCCATTTAAGACTACCAGACTACGGGTCTTATAAATTATAGGAATATGAATTGTCAGAAAAGCTCTGTTTTATTAATAAAGAGAAAGCCACCGTTACAAAAAGAAAACCCAACCCTGCCAGACAAATTAAGATAACCCTCTTCCGTTGGCATTTGACTGTGAGCAAGTTGTGTCATGTTTATACAAATAAATCCTTTGCCATAGATAAGTTTCTAACAATTGAGTAAATGCTAGTCTGAAGTATCTTACATGATGATTTGCAAGACCTTTTGCTGTAGAAATTTTGAATTACTTAAAATTTAATGCCTCGTTACATTTATTAAATTATTTAACTAGTTTGGTTTTGGTTTTGTTGTAGCAAAAGAGAGAAGATAGGAATGTGTATTTTCTGCTTCACAGTGCATGTATCAACAAGATTTTTAAAGTCTATTTAATTTAGACCAGTCAGAAAATATATTCAGCAGTGTGGAAACACAGTGTTAATGAAAAAAAAAATCTGTAAATCAATGTACAGCACGTTGACGCTCCTTTTCAGAAAACACCCACTGCATGTTGAGGAAGCATCTGGTGTAACTTGGATGTTTTTTGTCACTGATTTTAACAGCCAAATGTGCAAAAGAGCTTACTGAAAATATTTCAAGATTTTTGCTGATGGAAGTTACAGATATGAATTGAGAGACTGGAATCAAGGGACAGATTATGACTGTTTGGAGCCTGAAGCACATCATAGCATATGGATCCTGTGTACTTCTCCCCCCTTCTCATTCCTTCCCTCACACACTCTTGGAAGTGCAGCAGGAGGAAGGCTTCCCTCTTGGGAAGCATTAGTGATCCTTTTCCTTTACAGACAGGGAATTTCTTGGAAGACCGACAGCTATGTTCCCCCATGCTTTGAAGGCTTGGCTTGGCCTGGTCTGCTGTACTTTTCTCCTGGTAATATTTGATATTTGACCAGCCCTTTATTGGGGTACGGGATGCTGAAAGAGACCTTGCAGCAATAGATCTCACTGAGATGAATGAATGCGTTTGTATTGCAGACCTTAAAAAGACTACACTACATCAGATAAATTCCCTGTTGTCAATCTGGTTTTTGAAAATTGTGGGCTAGAATAATTTTAAAAATAAAAAGGGAACTGGGAATCTAATATTATCAGATGAACTCATTATCTGGGATGGTAAGGAACAGCATTTAGGTGTCTGCATGTTAAGGTCTCCTACCTGAAGCTGCTCCAAAAAGTCACATTTTCAGGCAACAACGTATTTCTATGTAAAGTTCTGAGGAAGAAAGCTCTGTTCCTTAAAGGAAGATGATGGTGGCAGAACAAAATGCTGAAACATCAGAATGAGATAATTGTTATTGTCTCATCTTGGATATTTTGTTTCTATTGATTACTCATGTCAGACTACTGGTTTCATGTCCACATATCCCAGCTCCGTTCTCATTGTGACTTTTACTCTCTTCCAGAGAAAGGAAACATGTAGGGGCAATGAGTGACTTGTTGACAAAACAAGTACGGTTCTCATTATGGAGGGAAGCATTCTCTATCATTTAGAGTGAAATTTTAGTCTTACAAATGTCCTCAGAAGTCAACATATGTTCACAGTGACTACTGTATTGGAAGGCATGGCATTTGTCTGATCAAGGGCAGAGTTTCTTGGTTGTGTGGTTGGCATTACATCATGAATATTCAATCTACTGATAATGCTCTTCAGATGCATTAGAGATTTGGTGTAGTTGGTCTAGACTTACACTAGATCTTAAGTGTTACAAAGTGGCTTCATCCTGAGAGAAAAGCAATAGGCAAACTGCTGAAATGAAGCACCAATTCAACTATAAGAAAAAAAATGGTATGCAGAAAGGTGATTTTGCTGGAGCTTCTATTGAGAGGGTAGACAATTATCAGTTAAAGGGGGAGATCTGCTATATGTAGAGAGCTGCAAAGAAATCAACACCACTAGCTGTGAAAAGCATTGCACTGGCATAAAAAAAGAAATTTATCAAAATGGTGAACTAGCAGCATTACTCCATGGACCAGAAACTACAGCCTTAAATGAAACATGCATTTGAGCTATGGGTTCTTCAAGAATTGTCAGGTGTAAAGAAAAACTATCGTAAGATTAAAAAGTCAGAGGGATAACAGAGTATGGAATTAGAGTATTTAATGGTTACAGAGGTAGGAACTTGAGAGAGGGCAAATAAACTATGACAAGACAGGTAGAAGCTTATTAGATCAAGCAAACTGCTGTGGTCCGATTCGAAGAATGGACATTGTCTATGGGGATATGATCAGGCTGAGCAGAGTAGAACAACAATGCCAGGCTCTGAAGGAATAATGACTCTTCTTTGTCCCTGGGATCTGCAAATTTGCTTCAGATCAAAAGAAAAACAGGCCTGCTGGCATACAAACTAGCAATAGAATATTTTATACCTTGATTTTCTAATCAGAGCTCATCTGTACTTACATTTCTAATTTCTGTGGTATTTTCAGCTGATGAAGCAGCCACTTGTCTTAGCAGTGCATTTAACCCAGATACTGTCACTGGACTCCTCCAACACTGGAGTCTGAAAGCAGAAACCTCAAAATAATTCAGCCACACAGCAAAACTACAGGAACAAGAGAACACGTGACTAGCTGGGATGGAGATACCCTGAGTTAGTTTCCCAAGTTACCACCATGTGGAGTGGCCAGAGAAAGCTCAGGCCAACGCCTCCTGCAGGGATCTGCCCTGTGACTCAGGCTGAGAGCTCCAGATCGATGGCAGAAGGTAGCTGTGGTCACCGTGTATCACAAGGTGAGCGCACCTGGCTGAGGGTGACAGCACACAGCCTTCTCCTCCACCTGCCCCATCACATGCTCCCACCCCACATTTCTGCTCAAGGGCAAATCTGACACGGTTATGCACAATGCTGAGTACACAGGCAGTTGTTCTGAAAACAGTTAATGCACTGAAAATTTATTCCCAAGCTTGTCTTGTGGTATCTTCTCTGCTGTCACACCTTGTTCAATGTTTTAGTGACACTTGAGAATTTCAGAAAAGCATGCAGTAATTACAGTGTATTATTATCATCTGCATTTCTGATATGTAGCTTATCACAGAACACCTCTTAAACAATTTCTTGTTTTTTCTTGAAGTGCTGCTGCAAATGACATCTTTTGTGTGTGAACTTCAGTTGGATATGGTAACACCTTGCAAAGTACTTTAACAAGACAGAAATGCTTAAATAAAGTTTGAATTTGGTTTCAAAGATCTTCCCTTTAGGAGACTGCAGATTGACAACCTTTTCTCTGTATAACATTTCTTCACGGTGCAATTTAATTGCTTTGCAGGGAAGGACTACAATAGTGCTATGTACCTACAGTGGCTTTCCCTAGCTTTTGGAAAGTTAAGGTTTTATAATTAAGCAACAGGGATGCTCTAGTCTGTCACATATTTGGGTTTGTTAAATCCAATAGTAAGCAATAAAATCTCTGGTATTCAAACTTTTTCACTATTTATATCTTATTTTCATCCCACCCTTTCACCCTTGGCTTTGATTTTCTTTCACTTTTGACAGTTTATTTACAATCACTAAATAGAAATGATGCCAATCCTTCTTCACAGTTCAGCAGACATGTAATGGTGAATCACTGTGCTGGGCTATGCCTATTCAGCCTCTGCTGCCTGTGAATTTTTTTTATAACTGAGCCTGGCTTTCTCCATCACACCTCTAATGCCCCTCTGAATGAAGTCTATCTAGTAAGGCCAGGCTCTTAAAAAGGATGTGAGTACTACAGGTTTCCTGTAGTTCTCTGTTTTCAGCAATTTGAGCGTAACTGTTTTTCACAATATCCTTCTTTAACCCAATATACTCCTGCACTCCCCAGCCTGATGTAATCCTGCAAGTGCTGGGCAGGACCTAGGAGTCCCAAGTGATTGACTGGAATGTCAGTGTATTTTCAAGCCCCGAACTGGGATTTTGTTTTTAAAAAATTGAAATAGTAAGAAAGAAAAGACTAGAACTAAATAGATTCTGTATACACAGTCCAAAAGTATATGTATGGAAAGCACCACTGCTTAACTAAAAGTCTTCATAATTCCCTTGCTCCAGGTTCTGACTAATCCTGGATGGGATTACACAAGGCAAGGATGTCTCACTTGTAGGGTTCAGTTTTATGAGGCCAGGGCATGTTTATCCTCACTCAAAAGGCAAGAAAGGGAAAGGATCTCACCCTGTTAGTCACTGCAGTGGTCAGAACTTCTGCTGGTTGTGGCTGGGAAGGACTGATGCACAAACCCTGCTCCCTGTGAATGTTAGCCACTGAATTGCTTATGGGAATGGCATTCTTTGCCACAGCCTATTGTGTAATAGATGAACTTGGTTTGTCATCAGTTAGAACCTCCTCTCTGGAATGAAGCAGACCTCTAACAAAATCTCCTTTGCCCTGAGTAATTGCAGGTGACATCCACGTTGATATAGAGGAGAAAAAACTGAGAGAGAAATAGAAGTCTGAATGAGGTCCTAAGGAAGCATTCAGAATTTGCTGGGCAGGCTTCAGAATTAAATTTTTGGAGAAAAAAAAATATGCCTCTGTGCATATGTTGGTGAATCTAAAAACCTTGCCAAGAAAAGACAGAAAATTACAAGGCAGGTGGAGCCCAAAGCCAGACATTTGTTTTGTGGCAATCTCAAGTCGTGCCAATGCCTGGTGTTTGGAAGGAGGTTAGGAACTGGAGGAGCTACCATCACCTGAAGAGAGTTTGGAAGCATTCATGGAGAGTGCACAGCATGTAGAAGGGAGGTGATAAAACTGCCAGTAAACAAGCAGAACTCCTTGGGGAGCACTGAACACCAGCACAGCAGGTAAATTAATCTGGAAACAATTTGCTAGCTATTGGCTGGGGGTATAACGGAGGCAAGGCCTGAGGAGAGAGGCAAGAGCTTCTATTGAGCCAGACTATGTGGCTGCATAAAAAAGGATGTAGGAGCCTCCTCTGAGTCTGAACTAGATGCAAAACTTCTGCACAAAGCAGAATACAGATTGAGAAATACTGCTCTGTGTTTAACTTGGTTATGTTTATCTATGTGGCAATGTTAGAGGACTGAAGCAGTTTTAGTTTAAGTGTAGACAGTGTGATAGTGGGATCAAAATAGTGGTGCTTCAGGAAAGGCTTTAGGCAGCAACAAGTGAAATAGAAACACAAGGTTTACAACTAAGGGTCTGCCAGCATATATAGGGAAACAAGTTGATGATGATAAAATCTGCAATTATATTTGGGGAAAAGGGTGTCTTCTACTAGACCAAAGCCATGTCCACTACTTCAAAAGGGTATGTTCACTGGAAATATAGGGGACTGACTTAACCCACTAAAGCCTTTGAACTCATCTTACAGGTAACAGAGACGCTCCCAGCAGGATATGAAGTGGTCTGAGGAATGGGTTTGTCTCTAGATTTCCTTTGCTATGGAGGTGAGGTTCATAAAAAGCCTGTTAGGCGTGTTGCTCAGAGTGCATAGACCAAGTAGCCAAACAGTTGTGTCACGGTGAAAAATTTGGGTTCCACTGACTATGGAAATGGAGTAATTGGCCTTAACTCATTAGCATGGGGTGATGGATTTTAAGGCCTAGCCTTGCTCAGAGCACTGCTGCTGAGAGCTGAGCTGGGTCTTTTAGGCCTCTCTCTGAGCTTGGCTTCACCTGCTGAACTTCTGCTGGCACCGCAGTGCTTCCACACAAAACATTGCCTGAAACTCCCCCCCCTGCACGTTTGGTGGGAGTTGCAGCCTGGTCCACGTGGGAAGTGATCTGGCATGTCCAAAGGCAGCCCAGCCGCTTGCCTCCCTCCTGCAACTCCTGCGAGAGTGCGCAGCACCGCTGGGCTCCGCTCCCCCGTGGCGCAACCTCAGCCTTTGAGACCGTTACTCTTCGGGTTACAGTAAATTCAGTTAGCGTTAAGGTGACTGTTTCACTGCAAGGTGCTGATGAACTTGCAGCTGCTATCTTGATGATCTGTTTGCACTTATTCTACTGAGAGTTTTATTTTATTTTTTCCTGTTGATATTTGCTGTCCCAGTGGCAGGTCATTACATTGCACACTGTGTATACAACATTATGGTTACTCTTCAAATATGTAAATAGAGACAAGTTATTTCTCTCAAATCTCTAGCCACTAGGACTCATTTTAATGCTACATACATTTGCTACACACCCCTTGATTTATTTAAAAGTAATATTAGAGTTGATTATCTGGAAAAAACAGATAAGTATTTGCTTTTGCTGACTAAAGCAATGTCACTAAATACGGCAGATAGATTATTTTCAGTGATGGATACAAACACTTTTGGGTCTGCTTGGTCTTTCTATTTACTATTATCAATGCTGTAATTTTGTTATCAAGACTGGCAGTTTCTTCTCACAGAAAAACTTTATTACAAGGCTGACCCACCTAACACCTCCCTATTAGTAATAGAAACAAATAAGAGTTGATTGTTCAGCTGCTGTCATTTAAAAAGACTAAATGAACCTGCCACAAAAGAATAATTCCCTCTGGTAACTTTATCCATTTGCCCTTGATGGTGACACTGTGGATACCACCCTGGTTGAACTATATATTAGTTCCTAGAGAGGGACTTTGAAATATATAGCTCTGCACAATGTTGTAATTGAAAAAAATTGAATAGCCATACATGGTTCGCTAATCTGAAAAGAATACAAAAGTTCAGTTCTAATTGCTTTGCACAATTTAATACCATTTTGCTGTGCTTTCCAAATAGGTTTATTCTGCTGTTCCGTATACATCAATTATACAATTTGGCAGCACTGTTTTTTAAATTATGTGTCAGTATTTTTATTTTATGTTCTGACCACATTTTAAAAAGACTTACCTAACTAAATGACCCATTCCAGGTGTTTACTATTCCAGCGAGAAGGGTGACTGCTCCTCCAGAGTCCTGAGAAAGGTTCAGTAACCTGTGAGATGAATTAAGGGCCTGACTTTAAGCTTACCCATTAGAACAGTCTTCTATTTTGTCTTGGAATCAAGTGTCTGAATTCTCTTTGGACTGGGAGAGCTTTAAAAGCTGATGTAAAATATATGCTTTTAAAAATTTATAACATCCACTCAGATGGGCTTCTATTTATTTTACATACAATTATTCTAGGTATTTCTGGATATTAAACCCTTCATACTGTCTATATGTGAAAAAACTATTCTGAAAACTAAGGAAGAATAATTCTGAACAGTCATCAGAATGGAACTTCAGCTTTGACTTAATTTTTTTAAAACGACATTATTTTAATGTCTCGTTTTGCTCTTAGTGCATTTCTCACGTAAATTCTACATATAATACAACCATGCTTGAGACTGCTTTTTTTTTTTTTTAAATATCTAAAAGAATTGTCAATAGTGTTAATATCTATAAATACTACAGAGACTAAATCACTGTGCTTCTTTTTAAAAAAAATTAGCTTACTGTTGATAGGGGTGGTAATAAAAGTTAGTTAAGATGTAATTCAGATTTTATATATATATATATATATATACAGTGCAAACATTTTCTGTCAACTAAGTAGAGGATTCTTTCAGATGGTGGGGTTTTATATCTGGTTGTTTTAAAGTTTCAGTGTTGTTTTTATAATGATACAGATGAAAAAAGAATCATAGTGGGATTTAAAGCAAGCATACCAGTAGGGTCAAATTGTTAAAAAGGTTAGGAAAAACACTTGCAAGATTTTCAAGATCTGTATAGATGTATATATGCAAAAGACATGAATATAAATACAATCACACATTTTGTGTGTGCCAAAATGTATGCTAGTAAATATTACAGTGCTTTTGGGAGGCTCACTGGAAACTCAATCCCAGATGAGCGAAGTGTATGGGAATAAGTATATTGTCAGCCTATCAGAATATGAGCTGCACAATGGAACAGAATGAACAACAGAGAGAAGCAACTTTCTTTTAAAAAGTAAATTTAAAATAAAATGCATCTTCTCCATTTGTGGTGGGAAAACTAAAGACAAATGGAGACCAAGGAAAAGAGAAGATAGAGAAATCAATAAATGGAGATACACTGAAATAAAAACAATTGATGTTTAAGAGGAAGCTGAGATTGAAACTGCTTCTGGATGTCACTTAGTGGTACTTCACAATGTTCTTTGTGCTAGGGCAAGCAGGCTTTAGAAAGCCTGTAGGAGATACAAGGTTTGTCCAAAGTTTCTACATGTTGGAGTCTATTTTGTATATATGTCAGTCTCCAGGTAGTTCTAGATGTAAATTCTTGAAGCTTCCTAACTTTCAGCATATTTGTATCCCAATGATATTGCCTTTTATTACTTAAGAATAAGAGTCTTTTATACAAACTAATTTCTGTTTACCTATCCATACATTGATTATAGGATATAATACTGTTTTTAAGAGAGGTATTTCTTAAAAATAGTTTAGCCATTAGTAATTTTCTCTCTCTAGCCTATTTTGATTTGTCCTGCAACAAGTTTGGAACTGATTACTCAGACCTTGGCTAAGAAATGATCAGGTCCAGACTGCTTTCTATGGAGGTAGGTATAGAGTCCACTGAAGGTTGTTTCACTCTAGCTGAAAAAAGAAGCATTGAATCAATAATAAGATATAGAATGAAAGAGTTAACTTCTACAGTTTCACTGCCACTCTTCTATTGCAGGGATATTACTAACAAAGGCTTGATTGTTGTTTTGACTACAAGTATTAACTACAAGAGAACTTTCTGAAGGTCCCAGACACAGACTGGCATTTAGACTCACTGTCATTTTCCAAAGCGGCTTTTGTATTAAATGAATCCATTATTAAAACATGGTAGCTTTAATTAAATCTCTATAATCTCCCATCAGGAAAATGGCATTAGCCTGCTAGCCAGGAAAATATGGTAAGTCCCAACAGTATCCCTGTTATTAGCGCTTGATTGTCTGCTGGAGTGTTTGATCAAAGGCATGGAGATTTTGATGTTGTTTTACTCTGAAACTAACCCAGTGTGCTCAGGAATATGTGTGTGGCAGGGGTTTATAACAATTACAACTCTTTCTAAATACTGGACCTAAAATCCTAAAAGCTGCACAAAATACTGCTCTTGTACTGATCTAGCTCCTCCTTGTGCAGTGCAGTTGCATCACTATAGAAGTGCTTGAAGTAGCATAATTTATTGGCACATGAGAAAAACAGAGAAGTGTGTAAGATGCATTTACCAAACAGAATGGGTCTTCCCCTAAAGATCGTAGTGCTGGGAACTGTAAGTACATATACAAATACAATTCTTTATTTTTCATTTAAGTTTTGATTAGATTATGCTAAATAGCTTGACTTGAAGTCACACCTTTAAATAGTTGTTCCGATGTAAGATCAGAAGCATCTCTAAAGGATTTCACCCGTCTCACTGGATAAAAGCACTAGAGATACAGAACTGATAAATAACTATCATTGATGTAGTTGCTTAATGAGTGAATTTGTTTGCATGTTTCTGTCCAACTTGGCTTTAAGACTGACAATTATTATCTACTCACTACTTTTGGGTAAGTGATAGTTACACCAGGTTGAGATGGGGAGTGATACATAGGAGACGTACTTGCATACTGTCTGAGTACACACTATCATGGAGTAGTTGTCGGGCTGCCTGTGTCATCAGATGGGCTAATTCTATCTTTGGGGGAAAGGCAGTAAAAGAAAAGATCATGGAGCTGTTTGTGCTGGAACTCTACTTGTCACTTGTTCATCATCACTGCCCTTCCTACTTCCGCTGAAATCACTGACAGCTGCTGTTGACTTCAGGGGAATGAGCATGAAGTCCCATGTGACAAATATGAAAATGATGGTAGTCCTAGACTTCTGAGTTTTATAGGAATGCAATTATCTTAAATATGGGCTGTTACTACCACCGCAAAAAAAAAAAAGGGGGAGGGATGCAATTACCCAGGGAGCATGTGGCATGTTTTTCATTGATTAGGCTGTCCTGTTTGATTAAATTCCTCAGTATTTTTAATTTTCTAGCCCTAATTGCTGCCTTACATCTTCTTGAGTCCCTTTGTTCTAACTCATCTGCTTTCAGGTCCAGATTTATTTTTTCAATTCATTCAGATTCTCCACAAACGTATCCTGTCATTATGTGTTTTATCTGTCTCTCCAGATGGTTATTTGACAGAAAGTTTCCATTGACTCCAGAGAATAGGTCCCGTAAGTAACCTTTGTGGTTCTCAGATGGAGTACTTGCAAAATGGAATTGATTAAAAGGTCAAAAAACATTACTGTTTCAATGTCTGAATTGCTCCATCAAAGTGGTAGTGTGACAAATGTGTGCAAATCTTTTCAAGGAACTAGTCTGGATTTTCAAAAATTGTTCTATCTTTCAGATCAGCTTTCTGCTGTTTCCCAATGAGAGAGGCATTTTCAAATTATAGATACAAGCTAGTCTCTCCTCTTTGACTAGCGCCAGTTAATAGTAACTCTGGATGTAATGAGGCCTCTAGTCTTAGTTATAGTAGGATTGAGATTCATAGTATTTAATCTGTTTCCAAATTCTGGCTAAGTTGTTCAAAATAGCTGTTTTAAAACCAAGAGCTTTATTAGTATAACTAGTTAAGGTAAGACTTGCAGAAAGTGCAAGTAACCAGAGCATACCTGGGTCTTTCACCATCAGAATGACTAACGGGGAGCCAGTGAGTATAAGTAATTTCAGACTTGTTTCACATATAGTACATGACACAGGAGAAGAAGTGGCTATATGTCCTCTCCTACTCAGACAGTCGTAAAAAGCCAGCAAAGTCTCAAAGGTGATGATACTAATTTATAAGGACATCATGGCCAGGGCTTGACAAAAGGTTCATACTTGGGTTACCTTCACAGCAGCCTTTATCCTCTTGTTATCTTGCCATCCTACATCGGGATATAAATTTGCCCCTCACCATTTAAAATACATATCCCGCAAATAATAATTAGCCACTGCATCTTAGTTATCGGCAGTGAATCCCAATGGAGACAATATAATTGTAATTTACTGCCAGCTAGGTAAGCCCCATATGGTGTCTCCTTGTGATTGTCCTAGCAGTGAAACCTCATTGAGCTGATGTGTACACTTCCACAGTAAAACACTGATTTTTGCTCCATGATGAAGGCAAAGCCTCAGTGTGAAAAGCCTTTGTGTCCCTCCATTCACTTCAGAGTTAGAGAGAGATATTTATGTCCGTCTGCAATGTCATTAGTGAATTGGGCACTTGAACTAAGCTTCAGGGACTTGAATAGGGAATTGTTTCTACCTTTCGTTACGTGCTCTTGTAAAAGCAGAACTGCTTTTGGGATGTAGTAAATCAGTTTGTCTCACTCTTGGTTTAGCTAGGCAATCACTGGGAAGATGGGCATCAGACTGAAAACTGTCTTCTTGACAGATTGTGCACATATTCTTTGCAGAGTTTATATGTGTTTCAGGTGGATTTAAGAGGGGATTTTACACAGGAGTTTGAGGGAAGATTCCTGGTTACAGATTCACAGCATGATTGAAGTTGGAAGGGACCTGTGGAGGGTCATCTGGTCCCACTCCCCTGCTCAAGCAGGGCCGCCTAGAGCCGGTTGCTCAGGGCCATGACCAGACAGCTTTTGAATATCTCCCAACAGGGAAACTCCACAACCTCTCTGGGCAACCTGTGCCAGTGCTCAGTCACCCTCACTCTCTGGTCCTGTCCCTGGGCACCACTGAAAATAACTTGACTCTGTTTTCTTTGCATCCTCCCTTCAGGTATTTATACACATTGACAAGATCCTTAATCCTATCAAAACAGTTTCAAAGGGAACAGAATTTGTGAGAGAAAATTAGTTTACCCATGGATTTGAACAAAGCTGCTTTTGCATGAATTCTGGAAGTGGAGCACCTATATCTGTAGGATGTGTAACTGGTGCCTAACCACCACTCCATAATCTGCAAACATTTGCTGACCTGCCTTTCAATCCAAAGGAGTGCTTCACTGCATGGGCTGGCTGGCACATGCTGTTGTCACACGCAGGGTGAGGGGAAAGGTGGTAACAAGAGAGCAGTCACCAAGCACTCAGTTTGTGTGATGAGTAAAGGGTGATGTGCCAGATGAACTGTTGTGGTGGGCAGATGGCAACCCATAAACCTGGGTTGTAGGATGATAAGGAATGTCTTACTGAACCAGACAAGTGGCATCATGTCTTGAACAGTGAGAAGTATTCAACATGTGACACTGTTCTCCAGAAACTTTTAGGGATTTCTGCTGTTATTGCAGTTTAACTGAATTATTTGGATGACAAAAAGTATTTCCAGATAAATATGATTTTGCATAATCTTAAAGCAATATATAGAGATGGTAGAAATATTGCTACTCAGTAGAACAGGAAAATTAAATTATAAATGACAGGACAGTCCCGGTTCTGTATTTTGCAGTGTCTAATGAAATGACAGATGCAGTACAATCTATTATAGATGGCAAATGTCAAAGATAGAATATGCTACTATATAATTCTCTCAAGCACTTTTAGTTTCTCATCAGAATTAATTCCCTATTCTTTCCCACACTATTATTTCATAGCAATGAAATTTCTCATATAAAAATATTGTTTTAAAAAAAGCTTCTTTGGTTGAGTGTAGGCTGTAAAGTAGCACATTACCAAGTTAAGAAATATATCTTTTCAAAATAAACTCCTATAACAGGAGAAAATAAACACATAATACTAAGGAGAAACTGCCAGAGAGGTTCAACAAATTCTGTCAGCACTAGAGAGGGAGACAAAGCTTTTTCTTTTGCAGTTTTTTCTGGTTAGCAAGAGGAGCTGTACACTAAAGCTTTCCTGGGTCTCTTTGGTCTGCTCTTACACTGCTGTGCACTGGTACTAGGTTTGCTCTTGGCTGCTGGCTTGTATACTTGCATTAACTCCTAGCTTTGTGCCTGGCTGTTCTTGCAAAAAGCACAGGTCTGCCCAATAGGTTGGCAGTGTGCTGGCATGTATCTTAAGGTGCAGGTCCTTACCTTCTTTTAACTCTGTTTAGTGTTCCTGCTAAGATTTAAGTCTGCTTCCTTGATTTTACAGTGTGAGAAGCTGAACATGGGAAAGAAGAATATAAGCATGTAAACAGGCAACGCATTGTACTCTAGGTGCTGAAGCATGGCTGTCATCCCTCCAATTCACCTGCTAAAACGGCTCTGGTGGTTCTCAGATATCACACGTGGCTGCTGCAGCTTTTCCAGCAGTGTTGGTCTGCCCTCATAATGTTCACATTCTATTGTTGTTTTGGCAGGCTACTAATATTTTCCCGAGGAAGGAACACG
Organism: Athene noctua; assembly: GCF_965140245.1. Classification (NCBI taxonomy): domain Eukaryota; kingdom Metazoa; phylum Chordata; class Aves; order Strigiformes; family Strigidae; genus Athene; species Athene noctua. The sequence continues at coordinate 102,382,424 of NC_134037.1, read as the reverse complement.
TACAAGGGAAGAAAAGCAACGAATTCAATGGCATCAGGCTATTTAAAAATAAGGTTCACTGCCACCTCCCCTGTGATACATTGCTGTGAGTAAAGCTTCAGCTTTGTTATGTACAGCAATTGCAGTGCTGGGCTGTCAGTTCTCATCACTTAGAAACTGAGCAAATGGGTTGCATTACTTCTTCAAACAGTCTTCTGAAATCAGGCTGTTGAACAGAACAAATCCTTTGGTATCACATTGGTGTCAGTGCTAGCTTCATGTTACCATTACCAGCTTCTTTTCCAGGTTACAGATTAGCAGAGATAGTTTGTGTTTTCTAGTGGCAGTGTCAAGAGGTGGTGGGTATGAAATATGACCATGTATGTGTTTAGAAATACTCGGGTATTTGTTGGAAATGTTCATGTTTTAAGTGAAAATGAGAAGAAAGCTGAGATAAGAATAATAGAAGTAATTCTTCAGTTCTTAAAGTAAAAAGATCACTTTATTAAACCTGAGTAAACAAACCCTCCCTTTTACTTATAGAGTGAAAACTGAGTGTACCTTCTCTTTTATTGCTCTGATGATGCATAATGCTTCATTTTCTTGCCCTAATGACATACTTTTGTACCTACCTAGTCTTTCAGAGCTCTGATGATGCGTGATTCTGTGATTTCTTTCCCTAATGATACACTTTTATACTTAGCTACTGACGTGTCTGGCAGATTACAAAGTAGAACACAGTTTTATATTTATGATTAAAAGCCAGGTTTTAGTTCTTCATGTATTGCCTTCTCTGAGGTGTCATGTTCAATCAATAATGCTTTGAACAAATTGCTTCAAGCACACATTCCTCCTAGTATTATTTACTTTTATTTTGACAAATAAACTAGAACCAGAGTGGTCTAAAATTCAAGCGTGGATTCATTTTCAGCAGGTCAGCTTGCAATAAAAAAAAAAAGTTTAAACTTTTTAGAGAGAGGCATATCAATGAAAGTAAAGGAGATTCAGAAGGGTAGGTGTCCTGGGTTCAGCTGGGACAGAGTTAATTTTCTTCCTAGTACTGGATGCAGTGCTGTGTTTTGGATTTAGTATGAGAATAAAGTTGATAACACACTGATGTTTTAGTTGTTGCTAAGTAGTACTTAGGATAAGTCAAGAATTTTTCAGTTTCCCATGCTCTGCCAGTGAGGAGATGCACAAGAAACTAGGAGGGAGTGTGGCCAGGACAGCTGACCCCAACTAGCCAAAGGGATATTCCATCTCATGGGACATCATGCTCAGTGGATGAACTGGGGGGAGTTGGCCAGGAGGTGCCGATTGCTGCTCAGGGACTGGCTGGGCATTGGTCAATGGGTGGTGAGCCAATTGCATTGTGCATCACTTGTTTTTCTTGGGTTTTATTTCTCTCTCTTTTTGTTATCTTCCTTGTCACTGCAATTATTATTATTGTTGTTGTTATGTTATCTATTTTATTCCAATTATTAAACTGTTCTAATCTCAACCCATGAGTTTGGTTTTTTTTTTTCCAATTCCCGTCCCTATGCCACCAGGGCAGGGGGAGCAGCGAGTGAGTGGCTGTGTGGTGCTTAGTTGCTGGCTGGGGTTAAGCCACGACACTAGGAAATTAATTTTATTAATCCAATATGGCATATATATGCTCTTTCACATGAATTTTAGTTTATTCTGTTTCTAAACTTACTAAATACTAATGAGGGGAATAGCAGTGACTCCTGGAGCTACTCCTTTTGTCTCTTTTCTAATTTACTTCTGTGGGATAAAAACCTAGCAGATAGACAATACCTTTGTAGGCACTAGAGACAACAACTTGAAACGCATAATAAAAAATCTCATTTTATTAGATTTGTTCTTATGTGATTAAAAACATATCTTAACAGCGGACATCTGTTGGACAACTTACATGGTTCCTTATTGTCTTGATATGTGAGAAAATACTGCAGGCTGTATTGCTCAGCCTTGTTAGACCCAAGTACGTTGTGGATGCACAGGAAATTAAGCATATGCTCAGTGGTGGAGTTGTAATAACATGCAAGTTTGATGTAATCTGTTGAAATGAAAGAGTGCCATTCCTTGTGCTGTGCCCCATGGAAAGCAAAAGGAGGGAATGAATGGTAGGAGCCTTCTTCTCTTGCCTAATTTCGTGTGGTATATCTGATTGGCTGTGAATCAAGTTTGACAGAAAAAGTAATTGTGTGATAAGCAGCATGTTAACATCAAAATAATTTTGCAACTGCTCCTCTGAAGCCTTGTACTATGGACATTTCATGAAGAGATCACCGTCTAAAGAGTAGTGTTACAGAGCAGATCACTGCCTTCACTAAATCTCACATGAGAATTTAGTTCCCCCCTTCCCTCCCCTCCCAGTAAACATACTTTCTTCGGGCTTCCTTAAATGGGATATCTCTTTCTTTAATATAAGTAGTTTTCTCCCTGTGAGCACAACTAACTAATCTTTTGAAAGGTGACTCTTTTGAAGTCAAAATAGCACTATGGGCTGGCAGCATGCAGCAGACTTTGTGTGTACTTTCAAAGCAAAAAAGACCTTAATTGCTATAACAAGGTGTTTCAGAAATATCCAAGGCCAGCTCTGTGTTTTGCAAGTAAATATGCAATGATGCCCATGGAAAAAGTCACCAAGGACATACTATTTATTTATATACCCATCATTCATCTGAAATTTATTTGCTACAAAGGTATTAAAATAGGTAAAAAGCTTTATGAGCTAGGTTTTAAGCATGTTGAAGATTCATATGAATAAAAGTATATTCAAATTTATGATAGAGAAAGTTTAAATCTCCATGTTTCAGGACACAAAACAGCCTCTATGGAAGTTTAGGAAGGAACTCTTCTTGAGTCTAAATATACAATTTCCCGCTGAAGTATTGGGCTGTTTTCCCCCAAATCCAAGTCAAAGATGGACCATGAAGAGCAGTGGGCTACTACTTTGATATGCTATGGTGATTACCACAGAATTGTATCTCCATATACTTCCAAGAGCACACAAATCTATCCTGTCCTTGATGATGACCTGGGAGCTGTAGTAAGTACTGAATCCTATGTACAGTGAATACCATATTACCGAGGCACTCAGATTCAGAAATGGGGCTGTGTGCCTATACAGGATGCGGACAACAACTGAGGTTAAGCCTCTAGAGCTCAGGTCTTGCATTAAGGTAACGTGATCAGTAGCCAGGAAATACAGAGGTGTAGGTACATGCTGGGCAATTATCAGTCTGCCTCTTCAGGACTGATGATTATTGCAGCAAAAATATTCATCACAGTTAATACAGTACCAAATAAGTGGTGGCTTCTCCATTTCTTGACCTTCTCAAGTTGGCACTGGAGGCATATAGAATGCCTGTTCGTAAATCAGAATGTGATGGTTTCAATTCTGGAACAACTGAGTTAATTCTGTGCTCTGTGGTATACCCATGTTAGAGATGGTTAACTTTATTATGTTTTCTTGCTTATGGATAGGTATGAGAAAGGCCTAAGAGAATATCCTCTTCAGTGGTTGTGTCTGGCTCCAAAGAGTTAATTTCAATAGGCATTTCAGATGGATTCACTCTGTTAGATGTATCCAGACTGAGTGATAGAGAAATTCCTTGGAGCTAAGATGTGAGTGTAATGTGAAGAAAAGTCAACACATGCTATGAGAAATTAGGGATGTGTTTTCCCAGTGTTTATCTTGGTATGTTGTATGAATGAAGAATTTTCTTCCTGAGGCAGTGCAAGTGGGATGGTAGCATATATGACAATGGGCTTTAGGACTCGGCAAGGAGTAAGTGAAGCAGGTTGAGAAATTCTCCTCTGGGAAGTGATGAAGAAGAACTTCTGCCTGATCTGTAGGCCAGACTAGAAGCTCCTTTGGACTATGTTTTACTGAGTTGCATGAACTGAAAAGTGCTTATTTTTCATAAGATCTGGAACTTTTCCAAAGTTTTCTAAACAATTGTTTGATAACTAACCTGCAACTTCTGTAGGTGGTGAAAGTATTTTTCCATCCACAAGATTTCCTTTTCCCATGTTTTTGTTTCATTTTCCCTGTATCTGATTAAGCAGGTGAATTACTTTGTGTGCAAGTAGTATATTTTTCTTAAAAAGAACGCTTTGATAGTGCTTAGTTCTGACAAATTTAGTAACTGTATATGCTACCTGATGTCAAAACAATTTACCTATTTTTTTATAGCTACAGCTAAAGCTGTTTTTTATGGCTACTTTAGTCCAAATAAATTTCTCTAAGTGGATCAAGATAAAACCACAATCTGTAGTTGCTTCTTTCAACAAGCATCAGATTGGGACAGTCATTTGCCCATTCATGGGTTTTCTGGCTCCTTTCTTATTAGATGCTATCCAGCACTTAACAAAAAGGTCTAGAAGAAGCTTATGCTTGCTTTTGGACCTTGGTTAAATCTGACCATATTCTGATAAGGAAGATTTAAAGCAGTGGGGATGTACATACATTGTACATTTTCAAGTAAAGTTGTGGGGACAGATATAACAGTCAAACAGCACAGAGGTCCTGTTTTCTGATGTAGTCATGGCAAAGATGAAAATCCCAAAGTCTCTTCTGATCTAAGAAAATCTTTGGCAAAACCCACTCCTTCAGACTCTGCTACTTGTAAATGCTTATTTTGTCTTTACTGGTTGACTAAGCAATTACACAGGGGCTGCCCAGTGTAAGGAAGAAGTGTGTAGACTCTGATCCTGAATGTAGTTGTCTCAGTATCTTAATTTTCATTACAGAACTAGAAAGCTCTACCTCTTTATTTTTTTCTTTTTAATTTTATTTTTCTTATTTTATTTTTTAGTTTTTAGTTTTAGTTTTAGTTTCTTTTTTCTCTTTTCTCTTTTTTCCTTTTTTTTTTCTTTTTTTTTTTTTTCCCTTTTTTTTCTTTTTTTCTGGAAGGGGAAAAACCCCCACTTTTTGGTGTGCCTCCTGACTTTTAATAATACCACAGACTTCTTTGCCTTGCAGTGAACCAGTTCCACAAGGAGATTGCCACATCAGATTATGTGAGTTTGCTTCATTTCCAGACAGTGCTATTTAATATACATCTGCTATGTAATAGATGCAAAAAACCAAAATGATTTTCAGTTGCGTTACTCTTTATTGGACCTGACCTCTGGTCTAGGAGGTGAAGGAAGAGTGGAAAATGAAAGCTGATTTGGTATTAGCCCACTATTCATATTAGAAAAAGTAAATGCTTTTGCGGTTTTCCTTACAGAGGTGTCTTTATTCATTTGACATGCCTTTAATAACTAATTCTGGTTGTCTGGTTGCCAAGATAGATTTCCTACAGGCAGACTTAAAAGTGATTTTGTCCTCTTTGAATGTATGGCTTCAAATGATCCCAGAACAGCAAACATTAAACTTCCCCCTAGACCTTGAGATTTTCTGAAGTACTGTAATAACATAGAAGGATAAGACTATTAGAAAAAAATAAATAAATGTATTAAGCATGCTCCATATGATATGAGCAGGACAATAAAACTCCTTGTTTTTCTGTGCTAGCTAATATCTCCTTTCTTGTGTTGGACATATGCTGTGGATTTCTCACTATGCCCATTTTATGGATTTAGGTATCACCATTCATAGACGCTTGGGGATGAGAATGTTTTGGAGGTTTCATCTCAAAGCAAGGAGCCAGCAGACCCCCAAACCTTTCCTTTCACAGATGGCTTTGTCAACATTTCTTTCTCACATTATCACAGAGCTTTAAATGTGTATCCAGTATGTCTGTGAGCATATGTAAAGCTGGCATGTGATCTGTGAAGTAGGATGCATTACTTGTCATTTAACTGTGCTATGCACATAAAGGAATTAGGAGCAATTTTCAAACTTGGTTTCACATAAAACCAAATTGAGCCTGGGTCTGTTTGTTGCTTAGAGAAAGAGCATGAGAAAGAATATTGTCATTTCCAGGCATGGACTAACACTCTCAAGTGGTATATGTCCTATGGGGCTGTCCCTATGCATTTTGGTTGGTTAAAATTTGGAAGCTGCCACTCTAGTGTACCAATGGCCAAAATCTACCTGCTCTTTGGGTTACTGAAGTCTAATAAGATATTAATTATGGGTAATTACTACAAAGCTTTTTACCTCAGCTAAGTTTTACGTTAACTTGGTTTGGTAATAGAAGCACCCTTTCAGCTGAGAAGGACTCGGGATCTTGGTGTTGCCAAGCACAGGTTGTGCTTAGTGACCGGGTCACCTTATTCAGTGCAAGGAGCTTCATCTCTGTCCTGTGCTGCATTGAGCAGACAGACCAGCTCTCCCTGAAGTTGAGTCATTTAATTGTCACCTTCTGAGAGGCAATTTCATAGGACGCCACACACTCTTCTTCCCAGGCCGTGCTCACCAGGTATTTCTCTATTGCTCCTTTGGCAAGCTCTTTAAACACTGTTGACAAGAACAATATATTTTGACATAATGGATAAAAATAATTACTTGTGCAATGCCCATGCATTATCTATATCCAGAAAATACTTTGTGGATAAGCCTTGGGTCCATCCCACTTAGCTTTTTCAATGGTTACATCACAGCTGACAATTCAATAGCATTATATGATTGGTTTGAACACATGGGTCCATAGAAACAGTCAAAGAGGACCTATTTCTGGTAGCTGAATGCACTATTCATATCAGAAATTCTTGTTATTTCTCCTTCCATACATCATCTTACATCTTGTACAATGCAATTTAATCTCTTTTCTGTTAATTGTGTGACCTCAAGGCCTTTTGATATGTATTCTGACACTTCTGTACTGCCAGTACCATGGTCACAAGCAAATTTTGTCAGCACAGTTTCATGTGTTTATGCTAAGGACACTGCTATAGATATCAAACTTGCTCAGTTTCATTTTTAGAGAAATTTCATTTTTAGAGAAAAGCATAGTCATGGTAGAATTCCTTTGCTGTGAAAGCAGGTTTTTTTTTAATGGCAGGGGTATGATAAATGCTTGCACTTGAAACAGCCTGCAGTTTATAACATTACCCTGCCAAAATAAAATTATGAAAGCTAGCTTGCACAGTACAAACCTGCTTAAGGAGTTGCAATTTTAAAAGCAGAGCAGTTGTTTTGAAATGCAATTACATATTTTGGAAAGTTTCTAATAAAAATTGTATTATTTTTACAGGACACTGATTCTCACGCCATGCAAGTTATAGCCATTTAATTGTATTTTATATGGTATCAAACTTGCTGCCAAAATGTGGTGTTGGAATGTTTTTCGTTGTTACGGGTCTATCAACATTACATCATTTACTCACTGCATCATGTGTGACACATATGTCTGTGCTTAACCTTTACAGTTAGGATATTTGAGCCTGCTTTAATCAAATGTTATACTACTAAAAGGGTGTTATTCTTTAAAGCTTCTCTGCTGAGGAAACAGATCTGAGTTTTCATATGTCCACCCACTAGACGTTGCTATCAAATTTAATAGAATCATAATTACCCTCAAATTGGCACATACTAGAGCCTAAAATTTAAACTTGGTTGCCTTTGTTCTATTGTCTTAACCCTTGTTTCTCATGCAAGCATCCAAAAGCTGTGAACAGGAAGATGCATGTCCACACTCTCAGGAAACCAGTAAGACCAGCGGCTTCTTTGCAGGAGACAGGAAAATACTGAACTTGTTCAAATGCAAAGGCATATTTGTTCTCTTATAGAGGTGTCTGCCGATGTCCCCAACACACTCTGCCTCGTCAGCTATAGAATTGAAGAAGAGACAGGCACCCCCTTCAAACAGCCCTTTCAGTGCTGCTGTGTGCAAAGCCTTTGGGGTTGGATTTTCACACCCCTTGGAATAACTGAGAACAAGATTTACTCAGTTATTGAACAACACAATGTAGCTACCAGTAACCTGTCCCAGAGCCGCCTTTCTTCTGGGATCTGCTGATTAAGCTGATGACTATTTATTCATTCTGAGCCTTAGGTGATAAGTTACAAGCAATTTATGCTCTTTTGGGAAACTCATATAACTGGGAAAGGTTTCTTTGGTGAATGTGACTGCTGGTAGTGTGGGAAGGGATGAGTTTTATCGGTATCTTTCAGAATGAGGGAAATCGTAATCTACATAAAGAAAATATTTGGTTTAGAAAATCCTCTCCTTACTCTCTTTTCTCAGTCTCGCCAGGTGTTTGTCAACTGTGCAAACATATAAGATGTATACATAGCAAAGACTATCCTAAAAAGCAAGACTATGGTGAGATTCCTATCAAGTTATTACTTCCATTATTTTCAGTAAAGTTCAAAAGATGGTGTATAGGAAATCTGAGGCCTGGTCTTGAATATGGAGGTAACGCCTAGACATGCCACTGACACAGACTTGCATTGCACAGAGCTCACTTGAAGGCAATGAAAAAGACTGCACAGGACAACTTGATCAGGATCTGAAGCAGAAAAACAGGGCCACTGAAGTCAACCTGATTTCACTTGCTTAAAGTAAGTACTATACTTAGGTATGTTGTGGATGTTTAGGCTAAGGTTGAGTCCTGACGTTAGCGAGACCGGCACGGTTGCCTCAAACAACTTCTTAAAGAAAAGCTACAAATCCCTTTTCAACAGATTCCTGCACTATGAGTTTTTTCTTCTCTGTCCAAATTGACATACAGACCTCAGGAAGGCCAGTTCAAATCCACTGTGAAACAAATGGAGACAGCCATTTGCCTGTCTAGATCCTAGCAAAATCCTTGCATCAAAGATATTATATAGATATCCATCTCAAACTCTGTTTTCCCAGAAAACCCAGAAAACAAGTAAAATGGATCCTGGGTGAACTATCAAGTTAAAGATCCTCTCTAGACTGAAGTTGGTTGGTTTAAATAAATACAGATTTTAAACAACATTATAAAAAGTATCTTTTTGCCAGATGGTATGTTTGTAAACACTAAACATTAATTGAGAGACTGTTACCTATGAACCTGTGTAAAGCTACAGGAATTATTAGAGACTGGGGTGGGGGGGTTGGCTGGTTTATTGCTTGAGTAATCAAAACATTTCAGTGCCATTAATTATGCTCAAGCCTGTATGTGGGTTAAAGACTTAAAAATTATCTGATTTGCAGCTCTTTTCTATTTCATTTTGTAGGTAGTGTAAGTGATTCTGTGTCATGAGAAAATGTATACAACACTGATAAATCCATAAAGTATTTGACCTTTAATCAATCCTAATATTTTCAATCCACAGAGCCTTCTTAAATGCCTGTAACCTTGGCCCTTCCACTCCCATTCATCACAATTACTGTTCAAACTGTCTGATGCAATGCACAAAGCATTGCATGTTGACATCTAATATTTTATCATTAATAAAATAAAAAAAAAGAAAGAAACATTCCAAGTATTTTTGCTGTTCTGATATTTTCCAGTGCAGTGCCCAAGAGAGGAAAAGGGACAGTTTTGATTTGTGTTAGTGCTAGCAGATACTGTTAGTTAGTGTTTACTGTTAGCAGAATGTGGATATAGTTGATTCTCTAAACAACTTTGATTCTTGATGCTATGCTGATTTTCAGTGATTGTTAACCTTTTCATTCTGAGAATAGTGTTTGTAAAATAGTCAGCTAGACAGCATGGAATTGTATCTTAAACAAGAGTTTAAGGAACCTGGAACAGTAGTATATGTGAATCAAGAAAGCTTTGGACCAAACCATGCAGAGCTTACTCATGCTAGAATACATGAGTTAGGGCTAGAAGGATTGTTAAAAACATCTAATGTTTTCTCCCATCCCCCAAGACTTTTATTATTGTCTTGACCAATGAACACTGCAGTGATGGATGGAAATACTAACAGAGTTTAGCCACAGAGGGGTTGATTTCTGTAGATGGCTGAATGATTCAATGCAGAGAACGCTGGACTCCTCATGAAGAAACTGGCAGTTCTGCTGCACACCCAGGCAGTTTCTTTACGTTTCTGGGACCTTTCACTCTTTGTGAGCTTTGTCAGTGAAAGTGTCAAGATTTTTTTCTTGGACAGTCTCCTTCCACACTCATTCCCGTGCCAAGTACAAAGAATAACACATTTGGATTGAGATAAGTATGATAAAAATAAATATTACTGAAACTTTCTGTTGTGTAGCATTGGCTTTCACATCACCTATGATTCACAGCCCCCATGAGGCGGTAGGTGCTTCCTGGGATTTTTGCTGAAAGAGAACTTCCATTTTCTTTGCATTCTGAATGAAATGAATCTTTGGACTTCTATATGGAAGTACCATTTGGATATATTATCACACTGCTATTTGTCCAGTTTCAGACCTATAATATGCTCTCCAGACCTCTCACACCCAGTACAAAAATATTCTTTCATTAGAATCATAGAAGGTTTCATAGAATCATAGAATCATCATCATTTAGGTTGGAAAAGACCTTTAAGATCACAGAGTCCGACCATTAACCTAAGACTGCCAAGTCCACCATTAAGCCATGTCCCTAAGTGCCACATCTACACATCTTTTAAATACCTCCAGGAATGGTGACTCAACCACTTCCCTGAGCAGCCTGTTCCAATGCTTGATAACCTTTTGGGTGCAGGAATTTTTCCTAGTAGCCAGTCTAAGAGTATTCTTTACATATATGTAGCTCTTTATATGTACACCTTTGCATATGTGCATTTATATGTATATATCTTTTAGAATAAGGAGGTATCATGACTACTTCAGCGGCAAAAGGTCATCATTGCAAAAAAATGGCAACATTAACATTTTTATACATGTAAGTTCCATCTTAGCGGAAAGGGTTTTATGTTCTCTTTCTCCATCTTGTAGATTTTTCTTAGCATAGTTTTTATAGGTCTTAACGATTTATTAGCAGGAATTATATTTTTAATGGAAATAATGAAAAAATTATATGGGAACATGATCTAAGTCCCCCCTCTCCCCCAGTGATATTTCTCTGTTGTTTTTCCAGCTATTTTGCCAAACCAAACAAAATGATTATAACTGAACGCTGATGTGTAAGAATTAGCATGATATCTCTGCAGTTCTGGATGGAACAATGAGCATGATTTCATTTTTACTGCAGTTACCCTCTAAACTCTTTCTGCCTCTGCAGTTTTATGCGGGTGGAAGTTTCACAGGAATGTCATGGAAAGATTTACAGACTTTCTGGCCAGGTTGATCACTAGCCTTTCTGACATCCTGCCTCTGTTGACAAGACTGTCTGATATTAATTACAAGATAAAAATCTCAGCCTGCTCCAGGGGAGCTCAGGGATCACATCATTTGAGTGTGGGAAATATGGACTGTGGCATTATTGTACACAAGGTGCCCACAGATGAAAGCACGAGACCTTCAATTCTACATAAAAGCGTTTCTGAGAGAATGTTGTAGGTGTAGGAGTAGACAAAACTGGTTACTTCTGCTGTCTTTAGTGGAACTAAGAAATGATAAAGGACCTGATAACCTGTTCCTAAATAATAAAAACTGTGGCAGCAGTTCCAGTCTGCTGAGTACTGATTATCCTTAATTCCCAGAAGAAAGTGGCTGACCATCAGAACTCATGTTTTCTGCCATTCATGCAGAAAATTCTTTTAATTTATGCACAAAAACTGCGTTGTGTAGATTGCACATTTTAGAAGGTTTAATCTGTACCTATGCTGGTAAGGTTTTCCATGATAGAAGCTCTGCAAAGAGCCCATCTTAATAGCGGTTCCAGGTACAAGAATGAAAATAGCTAAAGCTAGGTTGGAAATCTTTTCACAGTTTTGTGGAACCATTAGATCTTCCCCATGCAGTGATGTAGGATACTGTAAGTAATCTGAGATATTTACCAGTATGCAGCTGTTTTTCATACAGTGGCTAATGGCATGGCTGGTCTATGGCTCCACTTGTGTTTCCATAAATTCTTCCATATTGCCCTGTGGATGGAAACACCTGAAAGAAGCTCTTCTTGTGATGCCACCATACTGCTGAAGAGGCTTTGACTTGTGGACCAGAAGATCTGACATGTGCTTGAGTACCATGACCTCTTCCTTCCTCTCTTTGACTCTGCAGATATATACAACATCCTCTAAGAAATCTGTTGTTCCTGGCTGCTGTAGCTCATGTTATTAGACCCATATTTTAGCAAAAAAGTATTGCTCATATTTGTGAATGAGTATTATTCCATAGCTCTTGATTGTCCAGAATTCAATCTACTTCTGAAACTGCTCTCTGCTGCTTTATGTCAGAGATGCAGTGCTGGTGAGACTGATATCGTCATAGACCTGTATTCATTAGTTTCATTGCACAGTGAACATATAACTGCTACTGAAGTGCTCATTTATTACTGCATGAAATTGTGACAGTTCTCTCAGAATAGATCTGTGAAAAGTATCACCGGAAGAGTTTATGTGGGAAGTAAATGGACTGGACTCAGTGATGGACAGGGTGCAGGCAGGGTGAGTATCAGGGGATGGATCCCACTGTCTGGTACAGTCCTCCATATAGGCAGATGATATGATGGGGTTTCTGAGCATCTGTGTGTGGCAGCCTTTTTGCCTAAAGCCTGCCTTCTTTTAAATCCCCACCCCTCTGTGCAGAGGAACTGTTAAAGCCGAGGTGGGACACCCTTTTTGAGGGCATGCAACTGGTCATAAGTCTGCTCCTCAGACAAGTGTTTGGGTTGTTAATAATGGTAAATGGAGCAGGATTCATCCCTCATACTCCACTCTTCTCCACTGCCTGTGTTTCCTTAGTGCTCTGAGCCAGTGTCCTCTCTCTTCCAATTCTCTACCTCCTGTTTCCTTTCATACCCAACACTCATTTGAAAAAGCCAGCTGTATACAGACACTGAAATTGTTTATCTTGGTAGAGTGAGCACTTTTTATTCTGTTCAGCTTTTTGCCTTAAGTCTTTTGTGTCTCCTTTTGCTGAACTTAACTAATTTCCTTGAGTCTTGTGCTTAACAGCTTGACTTTTTATCCAGAAACTAAATTCATAACAGGCGACTTTCCCCTGTAACCTCTTTCTCTCCTGGTCTGTTTTCCTGAGTGTTTTGTTTTTTAGGTTTTGTTTGTTTTGTTTGTTTGTTTTGTTGGGTGTTTTGTTTTGGTTTGTTTTTTTAAATTCTCCTTTTGGAGAAGTCCTGAACCTGGTTTTGGAGGTCAGTGGCCTAGGACAGGTTATGCCTAATTGCTCAGCAAATATATTTTCAGGCTTAAGTGTGGTTCCAGTCGGGTAGTGTGGTAATAGTAATCTCTGAAGATGAGCTGAAGTTCATCTATTCCTGCATGAAGTTTCCGTAGGTCTATACTGAATTTTCTAACTGCAGGTCTTTCTTTCAGATGCTAAGCTGAATGACCTCCCAAGGGTAGGGCCAAAGGAAATGCATGTCACTTTTCCAGTTTTAGTGTTTGTTAAATACGATTCTTTCTGTGTAGTCTGACTTGGGAGTTTAGGGTGTCCTTCCCTTGTTCTGTGAAAAGGGAGGGGAGAGGTAAGAAGGTATATTTCACCAGTAAGGCAGAAAATGTTCCTTTTGAAGATATTTATGGGTATGTTGTGGAATATGAAGGCCTCCTCCCAAAAATTCCTATAAATTTGCTTAGAAATGTCCCTTGAAAAACTTGGCAATGCTAAACTAAAAATACATGCAGGTTTTTAGTCTGTAGAGCTGTTGGATTTGTCCTGTGAGTTTGGCACATTCCTGTGGACCTACGTCCCTACCTCAGGAGGAAAACAGAGTTGCGTGGGTAGTGCTGCATCACGTAGGAAAATCAGTGAAACTAAAATAAGAAGATACAGCTCTTTGCTAGGAATTAGTAATAAAATGAAACTTACATCCAAGTTTCTATGAGTGAAATGATACAGTTCCTTTCCAATAGATGAATCTACAGAGGCATTGCGGTTGTTCATGTCTACACATATTTTTATATGGCAGCTTTATCATTGAAATACCAACATCTCAGAAACAAAAATCACAGTATTTCCTTCATTTGAATTCTGTAAACTGTTCACAGCTGTTACTTCAACTGTGATGTGGGAATATTCTGTAAAAGGAGAGGAAACTCCACGAGCTGAAGTTCAGTTCCTACATATTCCTCCAGCGGTGGCTTGTGAATATGTGGAGGGGCCTAACTTTCCCCCCTGTTAAACTCAGATCTGCAGGAAGACTGGGCTTGTACAGGTATGTACCTTACCTGTGGTTTATACTGCTGCTAAGTGAGCATGAAACTCAGCTGTCCTTGCAGACCTTTGGACAAACATGCTGTGGCAGTCAATGAACTTTACTTTTGGGGCTCACACCACCTGGTTACATTGTGTTTTGGGGGGAATGCTGTGTTTACCAGGGGGAACACAGGGAAATCTGGAGGAACCTGTTCATCTCCTTTTCCAGCTCCTCAGTTGAAAACCATCACACAAGGGTTTCTCCGGGTACAAGGCCACAACTCCCTGCCGGTATATGCATTTGCCCACCTTTCTTATCACCCATGGTAGTGATTCTGTAATCTTTGGAGACTTCTTGTTCCAGAAATACTGTAAAAATCATGTGCCATTGTGAGGCTTCACACACAGAGAGTTATGAGATTTGAAAACATGTACTTCCATGAGCAACAGGGCTTAGCAGTCTGTGGTTGAACCTTCCTTTATTTCAAATATGGGTGAAATTGGTCAGAGGGCTAAGCTGTTAAGAAGCCATTTGGTAAGAATATACAAGAATATGCATTTAGCACTGTTTTTTGGGGGGAAGCTAAATATTGTATACTCGATCCCTTTTATTTGTTTTGTTTCTGATGCCTTCAGGTGTGTTTGGGTCATATATTCAAGTTTTCCTTATTACCACATGGGATAAAATTTACATTCCTGTAAAGCAATAAAGACAAAACCAAAAATCTGCTCTTGCTTCCAGAAGCTGAAGATGTAAAAAAACCTAAACACTTAAGCCTTGTAGTAAAATACTGAGTTGGCAATGCTGCTGCTTCTCTCTTATACCAGGATATATAATGCATGCTCCCACAGAAAGCAATGGTGTTTATCTTCCAGAGAGTACACCCAGACTTCTTGAAGAAACTCAGCAACCACAGCAAAGAGACAGATTGAAAGGATCCCCTAATGAATGAATATATCCAGGGCTTTTAGTTCCCCATCTGCTGTTTTGACAAATACATGTGAGCTGTTTTGCCAGCAGATATCAATATGTGTGTCCAAATTATAAGCAAGAACGAGAGAGAAAAAGCATTTCTCTACTCAAAAATGACAAGCAGATTTAAGAATGTCTGCTGGAGTATATGTGCATTATTAGGCAGATTTTTAATTCTTTTGTCAGCCTCTATTATTGAGGTCGTCTCACTTGAGTGCAAATTAAAACATAATTTTTCACCTTCCTATGTTCTCTTTTTTCATTATACATTTTTTTAATGTGTTGCTTGATCATGGCCCTAGAACAATATAAAAGCCTTTAACTGTCTGAATTGAACTACTGTGGCCTTGTCAAAAATTCAGCTCCTGGATTTATTTCTGTGTACATTGACACTATAAAATGTTACTTTCTTTTCTCTCTTCTGCAGGCAAAGAGCTATAATAATCAAGTTTCATTGTCATTTCAACCTTTATTCTAAAACATTATGATGTGTAGAAAATTGATTAACTGGAATTTTGTATATACAACAAAAGGAAACTTTGTTGAAATCCAGAGGGCCATTTCTGTTCATTTGATAAATGTATTAGTTTCTTTGGTTTCCTGAATTACCAGGTAAAGGGCAACATTTTCCAGATCTAACTAATTTCACTGAAACATATGAAAGACAAATACCAGAAGTGAAATCTAACATATTCTTCCCAGGGGCCTTAAAAAAACCCACCCCAAACTCTTTATTTTGGAAGGCTAAAGTAAGAGTTCAAAATTAAATGGATGATTCACGTGAGATATGTGAACTGAACAACACATCATGCTGTTGTACCAGCTGAAATGGCCTGGGTTTTCTCAGCACCATTAAAGAAAAGAAACAAGAGGTGAAAAAAATAGATTGCTGTTTTATTCCTTCTGTGCAAGCATCACCGTATCTCAGGCTCACAACAAGCCAGACCCTCTACAATGAGCAATGTGCGAGGGTGAAGGCATTTAGCCTCATGGCTACAGAGACAAATTTTGCTTCTTTTGTCTCTCCTGGGCATGGAGGAGCTGAGAGTTGGACAGAGTCTGTAGAAAGAGGATGCTGCTCAGCACTGGTGGCCCTGCAAATCCTTTACTCACAGTGGCAACCCTACTGCTTCTACAGCTGCAGCTCTGCAGTCATATGTTATTCCTCCATAAACCTATTCCCTCCTGCTGCTGCTTTCCTGGATGTGGAGCAGAGCAGAAGGCTACCGTCCCATCCTAAGGAAATTCTTGGATGTGTAGACAACTGCTTCACAGACTCCTGATCTTACAGTCACACGCAATGGAACCTACTGGGGTTTGCCATGAATCTTGCAAGTGTGAGGAATACAGCAACCTCTGCAGTTAAGTAGCGAGAGGAAAAAAGCCATTGTAACTAATAGAAATATTAGTTATCACTTCCCTGATGTGATCATAGCATGTTTCTTACTGAAGGTAATTAAAGAGGAAATCATGTTCTCATGTCTGATATGGCAGAATGTAAACACAGTAAAAATTACAGCATATGCTGCTGCTTTTTCTTTGAATAACAGTAATTTTAAGAAAATGTAAATGTTCCCAACTGGGCAAATAAGAATCCTTAATTTAATCTTCTCTATGAGATAAATTATAGTCCCTAGCAAATATAAACCACCGCCTCCTGATGTACAAAAGATTCCCCTCACCAGTGTCAGTCGCATTTATTTCAGTCTAGACAAAATACCTCCTAGGTGTTGCAGAAAGAAACAGTGGCACCTGAGTGCCTCCTGGAGAACATTCAGATCTTGAACATATTTTGGTTTCTGCTGGACTTGAATTTGATGTGATAGGTCTGGAAAAATATAGACCTGACAATCTATATACACAACCAGGTTTTTAGTCCACAAGGGAGACCCAAGCATCCAGCCACTTTTTTCATGCCTCTGTCAATTTAAAGTGCATTTTTAAATGAACAGTGGGGTTATTTGGGTCTATTAATTACAGTAATTGTTTCCTGCGTGGAAACCACATGTATGAGATGTGAAAGGCGGGTGTGTGAGAGGGAATACTGGCGTGTGTGAGACTGGTGCAATTCCCCTTTGAAGATTTTTTTTTTAATCCCTAGAGAGGGAGCTTGTAATGAGCAACAACATTTACACTAAAGACTTCAATGCCCCTTGTTGCCCCATCGTTGCCTTGCCTTTCACATGGAGATTAAAGCCAGTGGTGGAAGCTGCTCCTCCTTTTCCCATGTGGCTGATATAAATTCTACATCAAATAGAAAGGAGGAAGGGCAGGTTTGGCTGTCAGCAAAAAACGAAGGAGAGGTCTGACAGCAGCAAGAGCAGGGGCTCAGTTCTCATTAATGTGGAGGGCACCAGAAGAGTAAAAATAAAACCTCGGGAAGATGCCTACTGTGCCCTTTAAACAAAGAACCTGAGATTGGCATAATAAGAAGAACAGCGTTGATAAGTACATAGGAAAATGCTTTTCATAAGGCTTGCCTACTGACGGATATGATGGGAAACTCATGTAGATTTTGATAGTTTGTATAAAACTCGAATGCTGTGGTTTGTGCATTATGGAAGTACAATAATGATTCTGTAGTTCAAATTTCTAACCTGTTTTCTATTACAAGTCTCTCCCTTTTAACTTTCACAAGAAAGCCCTCTTTCTGTCTGATTATAGTATTTTTCCTAGCACAGAATGATGCCAGAGGAAAATTGTTTGGGGAAAGTTTGTGATTATTCTTGAAATTTGCAGAATGTTATTTCCCCTTTTACATCTCCTTTTGCTGCAGTGACACATCTTAAATGTGGCTCAGCCCATGTGCTTTCCTACTCTTCGCTCTGTGGAACAGCTTAGTTTGGAGGGAAGAGGGGAGAGATGGAAAAATATTCAGTAACACATAGAAGGCTGATAAAAGGCAACCAGACAGCATAGCTTTATTGAATTAGGGAAGACCTACGCTGGGAAGAGAGATGGTAGATCTCCTGAGGTATCTAAGAGTAGATAGATAGTTAGCCTTTAAGCTGTATAGGTAGTTTATATGTTGAAGTCATAGCACATACATAAATCACTCCTCAAAGGCACTAAGGTTCATAGTTTGTCATTCTCTTAGCTTGATTTTAGACACATTTACATATTCTCAACCCTGTTGTTTCCTCTGTGCTGAGGTCCTGTTCTCTGCTTCTCTGTGCAGTAGATGAGTAGCAGAGACTCCATACTGATATACTCAAAAGTATGAAAGCGAGAGGTGTAGAGACAGCACAGGGGTTTTTATCTACCTCTTAGTTTGGGGCGGTTCCTGTGCATGAACATGGCAAAATTTATTCTTAACACAACTGGGATAATAAATGGTCAGAAATCAGCATTTTAGCTACTCTGATCAATGCTGTTTTCCCTTTTTTCCTTCCCCTTCTTTCCTGGGGAAACATTTATAGTTGTTAGTATTGCTCCTTTTACCCCTTCTCACCCCAGCTGAAGATACATGTAAAGACTTCAAAGTTCAGAGACAAGGCTATGAAATAAAACTCTCTGTTATTTAAGCTAGAAATCTGAACTACCACAGAAGATTATTAGAAAGGTTTTAGGCCAGGAGAAACTTTGGTACCATACGAACACAGAGGAACCAAGATTACACATCAGAGAAGGTTTATGTCAGCAGTGAGACCCAGCTAAAAGGAAATCACATTTTCTCTCTCAAAAATCCTGTTTCTACCCCATATTGTTTATTATCTTATTAATTAAACTATTTCAGGCTTTTGCCAGAGTTTAACTGCAGGGCTGATGATATTTGAGTCTCTGCCACTTTTGATGGATAATAGATGGTTCCTTTGAAGACACTCCTTTAGTACCAGATGGCATCAGGTCACATGAGCACTGAATATCCAGCTGGGCCAAATGAAGAAATAGCTGGGCTTAACGCTAGGGCAATTGGCTGCCTTCTTTTCTCAGGAGGTGAATTTTGTAGTTCTGCCTAATGGTTATTCAGTGAGACCAATGGTAATCTTTAATCTTTTTTGCTCTGTTGTTTGTGCACGACTTGATGGGCCAGGTTTCTCATGGCAGTTTTCTTGTGGCAAAGCTAGAACAGAAGGAAATTTGTTCTTACCTGTGCTTGGTCACCAGAATAAGGAGACCGAGATGGTTTTTGAGATGTGAGTGTTCCAATGGAGAAATAACTGACAGATACTCTCGTGTTAGTGCACTGATACACTAAAGGATAAAGTTCTTGTGAACTCATTAATTGCTGGGTACCAGAAAAGGTAAGTCAGAAAGAGATTAATCTGACAGGGAATCTGTGATTGATTGTACCAGGTGTTTTGGGTGAAAGTAAAAAATAAAATACGTTCTTCCTGAAAGACTTACTTATTTTGAAATACTGCATATCTGGAAGTATGTTTATGATGATGAAGTAATATATGCAAGCCTTAATACAGTAAGGTTTAATGAAAATGAAGTAGTTGAATTCTTCTAAAGGCATAATTTAAAATAGTGTCTTTAATCAAATGTAGAAATAAAATAGTCTCTGTAAGTGAACTGCATCAGCCTAATGGCTTGTTATGTTTTTTATTTGTTTTATTAGCTAAGAAAAAACAAACTTCTGTATGAGTTATTTTATGTTTAGGCATGATTAAAAGTTCTCACAGTATCAGGGGATATTAATGGGCAATTATATTTTGAGTTTAAAGTGGATTGATTATTCATTTCCGAGAGAACACCAATACACAAATTCCATAGAAATAACATGTCAGTAATATCACACTACTGTATAGATTTTAAAGATAAATTTCCATCTGGCAAGCAGACATTCAGGAAGGAACTGTTGTTAATGTGGCTTTCACACAGATGAAGCTCATAAGGGATAAAACCCGTCTTGAAGCTTCATTTCTACTTCTCACAGTTGGAAAATGTAAATATACTCTAGATGTTTCTTAAAGAAGTTGAGCACAAATAACTGATAAGGAAAAAGCTGAGTTTCCTCTCTTGTTCCACTGGAAGTTTTGGACTACTCAGATGTTACTTCCAGAGAACAAGAGTCAAACAGAAAAACAAAAGGCATTCCAAAAACTACAACTACAAACCAAGGAGAAAATATACTCTGTAAATATTAACACTTCACTGAAAATGTCAATGTGCTCAACAAACGTCAGTTAATTTAACCCCTGTGAGGGAAGATAAATAAAGAAAACCTCCTTTACAAATGAGAAGACAGGAAGAGAGCCTGTGCCTATCGAAATGATATTCCTGCTGACTTCAGTGGTCTTTGAAGAAGGTCCCCTCTGATCTGTGCAAGGTCAGAACTGGTGACTGACACAGGATGCAGAAGAGAGCCAAGCTCTCTTCTGTTCTTCACCACAGTACTAACCCAGCATTATATAAGGTAAGATAATGGCATATAGAATACAAAAGTGTTCACTGTAAAACACATCGAGTTTGACCGTTTCCCTAATGTACATACCATTGATAAACATGAATAATATTACTCTCTGTTTCTGTAGTACTATTTGACCTGAGAATTATCTACAAAAGATGCACAGCATGTTTTTGGAGGGAAGAAGAATTAATCAGACAAAAACATATAGTACTTTTAGTAAACATACTGTAATTGGAAGTTGTCTTTTTTCATGGAATTGAAGCTAAGAGTAACTGCTACTGATAAACAAAGTAAATATCAAATCCAGCAGAAGGAATGGATAGAGCTTGTTGAAGGATATAATTTAAAACTGGAATGGTAGCTGAAATTTCAAAATTTACTTCATCCTGAGCTGACATGAAGAGTCAGTCTCGGAATTTTATTTAGGAAAAAAGGTATTAACAGTGGAATTAAAATCTGTTCAACTGTATTGAAATTTTCCATTTTAACTGGTGAAATCAAGATGTTAATGTAAAATATTTTGTAATATTTCATCCCCATTTTGTAAAGGAAGAAACTTTTCATTACAGTGCTTGATTATATCATTGGTTTTTATAACACTTCAGCTTCATAGCTTAAGGAATAGGTTTGACTGACACATGTTTAGTCACAAAGAAACACGCAGTTACTGATTCATAAGCACCAATGGACCTTGTCTTTGAAGGCCACCTGTACAAGTGCTCATTAGGTATGTTCTAGGCTGCTTACGAGATCTCTTGAGATCAAATAGTTGAAGAAAGTAAGGTTTGTAGTCTTTACTACTGATAGAAGTTATGCGTGTATCTGGGGAAGAGTGTGCCTTACGGATATTTTATTTACATTCAGTATTACCTTTTCAATGGCCACTGTAGTTTTGTTCTCTGTTTTGTAGAAAGCTGATTTATATGCCAATTAGCTCACTGTGGTTCACTAAAATGAAAGCTTGTTTTAAAAGAGAACAGTATTGTAACTCAACCTGTTAAGTGTGGGAGACAGCTGGCCACAGTTCATAGTTTGAAATATTGTTTTTACAATTGTTTCTTTCCTTTTCTTAAATCAGTGGTAGCATATTGCCATTATGGGACTTTAGGTCGAAACACCTATTTCTTATAAAAGAAACAGACTTGCAGAGAGTGAAGCTTGGAGATGGGGCACCTGTTATTTTCTCAGCCAGTTGCAAACTGGGATCTGAATTCTAACAAATTCCCCTTTTCGTCTGCAGAAGTTCTTCAGGAAATGGGATTACACTGAATTAGAAATGTTGGCTGTTTAAAAGTGGTGCCAAGCTAAAAGTGATGAGTTAGCCTGCGGCAATGGTGTGGCTCCATGGGGAAACAGGATATTGTGCAACAGGGACACGTACAAATCCACCACAGATCTGGATCTGAAAATTGCTGCTCTTTGAAAGTTTCCTGCCTGTTGATGTGGAATGAAGTCTATGTCCTGAATGATGGTCTTTCATCAAAAAACTTATGTGTGCTGTGGGAATTTCCTGATACTTGTAAGTCGAATCTAAAATTGGGCTCAGCATCTCTTAGTACTCAGTACCTTGGGCACTGGCGAAGACTTTGAAGTTGTATTTAGATTCCTTATGGTTAGACCTGGGGCATCCCTTCATCTGTCATATGCAGGCTCTCAGCCTCGTGTAGGCAGGGGCAGCCTCCAGATGTGCAGGAGAGTGGTGAGGGCAAACAGTGGCTCGCATGCAGATGTCCTTTGGTGGAAGGGCAATTGTACTGAGAAGCTGTTATAAGGAAGGAGGCAGGTGTCTGCAGAACAGCTTGAATGCAGTTCAGACATTTGTACAAGGAGTGCAAAGGAATAAAAGTTAGCTAGGAACAGCCAAGATAGAAGAAATAAGCCCTGTTTGTTCCTCCTTTCCTTCATTTTGAAATTCCTTGCTCAACCAGCGACAAAGTTTTCTATGTCAAACAAGATAAGGCTGACTGAGTTGGGAAGGCCAGGTTGGGCAAGTAGGTCAGAAAATATGGCTACATGTCAATGTAGAGGGTGAACAGGTCGAGTTTTGAAGTCAAAAGTGCTTGGTCTCTGTGCTGGGAGCTTGAAGTACTCACTGAATCTAAAAATTTGTCAACCTACTTGGAAATCTAAGTATACCTTAACTTGCTTAATTTTAGTTAGACAAATTTTAACGTTTTGCCCTAAAGCCCGTTTGTTTTTGTAATCACCTACAGAATTACTGCAGGGCGTAAAGCTCTGAGTTTAACAAATTCCGGATAAATAAGGGCTTGATTCATCAGTATTTGCCAGATTAAATAATTTCTTAGTACACATCTTTTAGACCCCAAGTTTTCTTACAGTCCTGCATAATAAACTGTTTGTGAAATTAGCAATAAATTTGTCACTGTAAGTCACTCTCTAAAGCTGGGAACAAGTATAACATTTATTAGTGTGTTAGAGTTTGCAGTTAAAAATAGCTATCCTGTTTTCATATAGTGAGTGCACTTTCAGACTTGTTTTCTCCAACTCTGTAGATACAGGGAAGGTGACAGAATCACCATGAATACCTGATAGAAAACAGTATTCTTTGTGTAGAAATGAAGTTTATGTGCAACATATTTTGATAAAGGAAAATCTGCATATTTTTACTTCATTGCCACCTTTTTCATTGTCTTTTGGGCCTTAATGAGTGTTGCAATAGGCCTTATCTGAAATGTGCAGTCTGGTGGTATTAATGTTAATACATTATACAAACACGCAATGTTAATATATTATGCAAAACCAATACCAACCAGTGCTCAGCATGCAACTTTAGCACTCAGTAATTAAACAACACACAGTGAAGGACTTAACTTTCTTCACATTGAGTACTGTGGTCTAGCATGGGCCCCTGAGGTAGCAGTCTTGCAGATGTCTTTGCACTGGACTGTACGTTGAAATTGCTGAGATTGCTGCTTGCAGTACTATGAATGGCAGTTAGACTATGTAACATAGACATTTACTTTTCATAGCATTTACCAGAACTGGTGGTTATTTATTTGGAAATCTCAGACATGAGGTGTTATTTGATTTAGGGAGCCGTCTGTGTAATTTATTACCTTGGGATATCCCTTGGCTCCTTGGGAAATATCTTAATATAATTTTCTTGATTAGCTGATTCCTAATTAAATTTAGTATACTATATATGTTTATTTCTTTTGCTGTATATGTTTATTTCGTTTGATTTAATTTTGTAATAAATATTTCAGGCTACGTATCATGTCTATTAGCTTTGAAAAACGGAAACTGCTGCACTGTAAAAGAATTAAGCTCACTATGGGCTTCAACCTGTAAGAGATTGAAGAATCTCCTTTGTATCAGTAGGAAAAGAGCTATCTAAGCCCTCACAAAATTATACCTGACCTGTGTGTGGAGGGTGGTGGTGGGGAAGCTTGAAGACTGAGGAGGAAGAGGGGGAGACTTGGGGCAAGAAGGATTCCAGAGAAAGGATTTAATTACATTGGAATTAACTCTAGATCATTCAACTGCACTGAAACAAAATTAATTACAAAGTATTTGTTTTGAAGAAGCTGAGCCAGAAAAAGCAGAATGCTGCCAAATAATATTTAATAATTGTATTCAAAAATTATAAAAAGAACCCTTTGGGACTCTTAGCAGATCATTGAAACCAACTGCTCTTTTGATGAAGTATGTGTCTTTCTCAGATTAAATTACAAGGGCTGTCTCATGTTCTCATGAGATTCTGTAAGCCTATATTACATTATTTTAGTAAAAGCAAAATAAAAAGAATTAATTGGTGATCACAGACTTTCTAAGAAAGGGCAAAGTAGAGTTTTAATGAGCAGTTACTCAACTGTCTGTTCCACTGCTTTTCCCCAACCCGAGCCTCACGTTTTCAATGGTGCTGGGAAAAACTACTTTTCTTGAACAATTTCACATTTCCTGGCCCTGCTCAGGTCTTGTAAGTGATGACGTGTCTTAGAAAATCGAGCAGCAGAAAGAGAGTGATGGTTCTTGAATGAGTTGGGAAAAACACAAGGCAACCTTTTCAAAGAGAGAAAGGGATGTGTTTACCTTTTGCTTTGGCTTCAGCCCTGTCTAGACACAGCTCTACGTGCTTAATGGTAATCACAGAGCCTAGAGGAGAGTCATCTCGTTCATTAATGTCCAACATTAATGACTCCTAGAGGCATTTGCTTCAAGGAAGTGCTAGGCACTGCCACCAAAACTTCCAGAATCAGGTCTGGCAGGATGCAGCAGCATGATTTTGGCTTCTTGAAAACAAAATCTTGAACGCTGCTGGTGTGTACTGCCAAATGCCTCTAGCCCTGGGACAGGATGTTCACACACAATGCAACTCTCCCTTGGGTGAATATTCACTCCATGGGTGCATATTCACCGCTAACTAATTTTAGGCAGTACTTCAATGTTTATGTTGATTTGATGGATAAAGCTTTCTGAGATGTTTTGCTTAGAGAATTCAAATGTAGTCACAAATGAGAAAAAACGTTAATTGGATCTGACAGCTCTGTGTTAGATTTCAGGTGCCCCACAGCTGTGAGCCTTTTTTCTTTTCAACAGTGTCTTAGTCAAGAAGTGGAATTAATGCTAGGTTTATCTTAACATTTCTGATTTTTCTTGCTTAACATGATTCCTTTCTTGCCCGGTTTGTGACTCCCACTGGGACATAATTGAAGTCCCTCCTGGGAGAGTTTCTGCAGCAAAACTGTTTTCTTTTCAAGCTCCTTTTCTGTTTTGCCTCACTTAAAATTGACGGAGATATGGCTGGATGTGTTGATCAATGTTTAAAAGAGTTATGGGTGACAAAGGTGGGCAGAATGGCTAGTGTGCAGTGATACTTGGCGAGGTGCTTCGTAGTAAAAAACAAATAATGGCTCTCAGATTTTTAGGTGTTAGATTTATAATTTTTCTACAGTGTTAGGTAGATTTTCATGTCTTAAATTTCATGAAAATGTTTCTTGACAACATATGCTGTGAAGGGTAGGCTTGTGTGGAACAACTGGGAGGATGGAGAGATTAACTTGGCACTTCAGGATCTGGGCCTCTTAATGCTCTCCTAATGGCTGCCACAGGAATTTTCCTCACAGGCACTCTTCTCCCAAGATGTTTCCTCTGTAGGGAACTTTGTATTGCCTCTTCCAGATTTTAGTGAAAGAAAAGCCAGTGCTGACTCTCCTGACTTTGGCTATACATACAGGTGTTAAATCTTCGTCTGAAGTTCCAATCAGTCTCTCCCTAAATTAGAAGGGATTTGTCAATCTCTCACGGGTTTTGCAGCTGTGTATTGCAACAAGGTATGATCTTAGAAACCTCATGACAATAATGTCATAATAAGGTGAAAAGGAGAGGAAATAAAAATTCACGGCCAGTTTGACAATTGCTGAGTGACACCTTGCGTGTAAGTGCTCAGTCAGGATCCACATCCCTGCTCTTGCCGGACAGTTTAACCCCACCTGGGAAAGGTGGCAAGTTTACCTAGAGGCCTACAACAAGCTCTCTCCCTTAATGCCATATAAATTGGTTTTTGTCACAAATTTCATTTTGTGAATCAGAAAGAAATAGCAACAAAATAAAGCTGGGAACTGAAGAATAAAATGGAGAAACATAAGAAAGTATGTAGGTTGTATCTTGATGCTAGCCAGAGGAGCAACAACGCCCCCCTCCAGGTAGGGGACTTGGGACACCTGTCTGACTTTCTGCCACACGACAGGGGAGAGATAGTATTTTCAAGAATATTTTTAAAACCTATGACTACTTAGAAACCTTGGTCACTCTTGCAAATCACAAACTATCCCAGCCCCTCTGAGCAGGCTTGGATAGGGAGGAGCTCCCAGACAGCTTTCTCCAGGGAGCGCGGGGCTTTGCTGCCTCCTGCTCCTGTCACTGTGTACACGTCCCAACTGTGCTCCTCGGGTACTGCCGTTCAGTCACTACATATCAATCGGTACAAGTAAATCTATTACTATGGCCATTATAACGGCCATAAAGTGGCTATAGAGAGAAAGTAACACCACATCACTGGGGTCTTGCCTTTGAACACGTTCTCAAAGATATAATTAAAAACACCAAGTGCTTATTTCAAAGCCAAAGTTCGTAAGTGATGGGTCTGGCATCAGGCCTATTGCAGGAAGGCTAATTACACCATAAATTAAACTTTTTTTTTTTTCTAACCAAACATTATGACCTTTAATAAAATTGTTTTTACAACCAGCTGTCAATAAATCATCCAGGAAAGCTAGTGAGAAATGTTCTGTGAGCACTCCACTTCTGTGAATTTCATTAGCTGCAGTTTATTTGGTTTTGTGAGCTATGATGGTTTTTAAATCTCAAATTAAAAGCCCCAAACCGTAAAAACTAATTCAAGAACATTAGCATCTCAGTCTCTGAAAATGAGACTCTCTAATTGCAGAAATTAGTCAAGATTGTATAACGATCAGGAGGTCATTAAAAAATAAAAAATAAAAAGAGAGAAGAGTGTGTAGGCTGTGCTTGGTTCAGCTACAGCAGCTCCAGAAACACTTTTTTTGAATATACTCTTAACGACAGAAAAATGTCTCCAGGTAGGTTGATTTGAAAGCACTGTGAAAGCCTTTTAACCTAGTGGTTTGATTTCTCAGATGTCAGTTTTCTGGCCTTATTTATTCTCTTAGGTGCATCAGGCCTTTTGAGTTTGGCTATGTGCAAGAAGTTATGCTGCATGTTGTACCGTTGTCTATGTAGTGGTGAAGTATGAGGTAACGTCAGTAGGCTTTACTTCAGGAGCTCTTTTTGTTTTGCATTCTTAAGGCTCCTGTACTACTTCATGATAATTACAAATATTTGTAGGAAATATACTATACTGCTTGATTTGTGACTTTAAGATGGACATATTTTAAAGCTAGGCATTTTTATTAGACTGGTACTAGGAAATGAAGCTGTTTAACATTCTACTCCTCTGCCTCATAAAGCTCTTCTGAGTAGAACAGTGGGTTTATTTTGTGATGTAGCAGCATCTAGAAAGCCTTTAAGCTTGAATTTGATAAGACAAGATAGCAATCCTTATTCATATCTCCTTTTTGGAATTGCAGGGTCCCTCACATTTCTGTTTTCCTCTCCATATATTTTGGCACGATCATTTCAAGCCCTTCTTAACATTCACTGTTCATCTGGCTTTTCATAGCTCGTTTGTGCAGGATATGTCGGACACACCTTGCTGAGCTGCGCATAGCTTCCATAAATTGTTGTATATACTTGTTGAGGACATCTCACACAGATGCCTCTATTCTGCCCTGAAATTTATATTCAGAAGGTTCCCCAGGAGTTCATCTGTAAAGTGTGTCCATTCCTTTTATCATTTTTTTCTCAGGGACCCTAAAATGAATATTTAATTGAAAGGAGAAGATGAGACTTTCTAGCACCTACTTTTTACTAGTAAATTTTAAAAATTACCTCTTTTCCTACACTCTCCCTTTTACTTCCAGACATTTTTCCTCTTCCCTGTCTCTTGTCACAAGCATGTGTACATTGTCTGAACCAAAGGTCTTTTGGCATCTCTACACCAAAAATATGAAAAAATAATGTAAAAAGATTGAGACTTTATGCACCATTGCAGGTTTCCTGCAAAACCTGTTAGTGTGCGTGGGAAACTTCGAGACACCCACACTACTCATTCCTTGAACTCTTCTGAGTCTTAGGCTGAGACATCTGTTTCCCTTCCTGTTTTCCTTCTCTGGGTCTTTCAAATTGGTCCATCCACTTATTTCTTGCCATACATGCACGCACACTGCCAAAAATAGCCTTTCAAACCCAAACACCATAGTGTTGTCATTCACATTATTCCCCAAATTCCAGTCCCATGTATACCAATGTCTAAATGCAGACATATACGTGCACACCTTTATCTATGGCATGGTGATGGAAGTGTTAGTTTTTATTATATGACTTATCTTGCAAAGTGGGTTCTCTTAGTCTGCTAGCATTTTGTAGCCTTGTTACTTCTGAAACAACCTTATGTTTACATTCCTTATATTTGATCTTTAGTTGGAGACTGTTATGATAGCTATTTTGACGATCTTTAATGTCTTCATACAGAATTTCAATTAATACAGTGTTTTTTTCAATATGCATTTGCCTGTATGACATGTAATTGTTACTTAAATGCTTTGGCAAAACAATTTGAACTACCCCCCACCCCAATCAAATACTGAAATATAAACTCTGAACTTTACTGTGAGTAAAATAAATCAATTCTAAATTAATTCTAAAAGCAAGGTGTAGGCTACTGATGAGGGCAAGAGAAATCAGAATGTATAAATATCAGTTACTTGAACTCCATGAAATACACACACCCGCCTGCGTGTGCACACACGCATAATGTTAAACTTGATCTGGACTTTTTCCTTCTGGCTTCATTAATCAACTAGCCAGTTAATCTGAAATATTTCACTTCAGCTTCACAGATCTGTTTTATGTATATACATTTTTCAGCTTTTATTTTGTTTGAGGTTTTTTAATATTACTTGTCCTGCTCTTCCATTATTCTTGAATGTTTAAGGTTGAAAAAAAAGTAAATTACAGACCCCCATGGACTGATGTAACACAAGAAGGCTGATGGTTTTCCCTTTTCTCAGGTCACACACTGTTTTTAAACTGAATGCACTAAGTCCAATAAAATGCTTTAAACAAAATACCAGTTTCATATAATAGTAGGCATCTCTTTCTGCAACCATGTTTATCATATGTGGAAGCCATAGGCATTTCAGATGAATAGCTCCTATTTAGTTCCTATTAAGTACTAATTTGAATTGGTATAACTTTATCCATATGGCATAGGCATCATAAGTGTCAGAATTGCCTTGATGAGCAGTATATAGTTTTCACAGGTTCTCTACCTAGCGGTCTATTAATCTTTCTTTAGGTTATTTATTCATTTATTTCAATAACAAACTGACTTTTCCAAAGGTACCAAATAAAAAATACTTTTCAGATAAGAATTTTTTCCATATTGATTAAAGATTGATTTCCGTATTGATTAGGTAATCCTATAAAGTAAGTACTCTCTGCACACTTTTTCACCATGCATGAAAATGGAATCTGGCAACTGAGAGAAGAGTGTCACTCCATGTGACTCTTGCTCTGTGATGTGACCTGCTTGTTGGGATTTTTTTTCAAATTACTGCTCTTATTCCCGGCCCCCCCCCCCTTTTTTTTTTTCCCCTCCTTTAACTGCTTTAGCATTAGCAGGCCTACTTCTTTCATTATACATTTTTTTTCTTATTGTTTGGCTTTGTTCTGCACCAAGACTCACAATATTATTAAATTATATTAATTGTATCAATAGAAAGCAACATCTGTGGGAGATAAAATGCAAGGACTTCCCAGCTGCAGCATTTCTGTTTCAATAGGCATCAGAGTTTTCAAGTTTGCATTTAAAGTTTTAGCTCAGGCCTCGTACCAGGAGTGGAGAAACTCATCACTTTTACTGAGTATGTGGTTCCTGATAGGCCCAGGCTCATTGCAATTGTCCAATTTTAAAGAAGTTTCCATTCTATTTTTCCGAGTTTCTGATGTCCTTTTATTGCATTTTTACCTGTACAGGGTATAAAAGAGAAACGTTACTTTTGCGGATAAAGTTTTTAGTTTCTGAGTGTGTACCTGTTACTTTATACATGCTGTGCTATTTGCTTTCCATTCTAAAGTGAAAGTAAGAGGTTTTTAGACTGCTAAAGGGTCCCTGGATTGTGGGAGTGCTCAGGCAAAGCCAAGATACCAAACACCTGTTTTTCACTAAACTTGAGGATGTTGGGTAGGTCAAGAGGGGAGCTGTGGGTTAGCTCATTCCACTGTAAAGCAATGAAAGCCATAAAATATTATGAGCAAAAAGCCACCTGTTCTTGAATTAGTGCTTGCCGTCTACCTTTGTGGTTTAAATTGAAAGTTCAGTATCTAGGCAGCCTGTTTTCCTTTTGCTCTGACTTAACCACAGTGTGTCAATTTGTACAGTGCCTTCACAATCAGCTCCATCTCAAAGCTCTTTGTAAAACATAAAAGCAGGTGCATACATGCATCCCTTTGCCTCCCAGGCACAGCACACTAACTGTGCTACTTTTCTGTAAACAAAGCATAAAGATTAGGTGAGTGTCAGAAACTAAATTTGATACCAAAGTACTAGAGAAGATTTTCAGAAAGGTGCATCCATCATGATGGATCATTGAGACCATGCTCCTTGATTTACTTCAGGTGCTGTATTCTACAGATGCAAATGCTTTCCAAGTAGCAGCTCTACTCTTGCACCTTCATAGTCCTCTGTTGTTGCACAGAAAAGCTGATGGTCTCTGTCTGTACTGATATGTGTTAGTATAGAAAAGCATGAGTTTTTGCATAATTTTGTAACTTGGTTGGGTTTGGGGAGATTTTTGGTGTTTAATTTTTTTGCCTGGCAGCATATTAGTTTGTTCACATTCTAAATGTAAGTGTGGAACAAAAGGAACTGATCTTATAGGAGAGCCACATACCTGACGAGAGATAGTCAGGAGTCTGAAGGGGCAGGGCCTTGCAACTTCAGACTTGCAACTGATTCTCAGGGACTATGCCATACAGGTCTTTTTTTCAGGTTTTAGTGTATACTCTTTGACTCTTAATCTTCCAAAAATTCTTGCTGTTACTGATCTCAATGACACTTCTGTGTCTGTTTCTACTTGTGTTGTAGGCTATTCAATCTGTTGTATTTGCTCAGTTGAAATGCAGTTCAGTGGGCTCTGAAGGATGAGGCTGGTGTGGCCATGTTATGCTTTCAGGATAAAGTCTGTTTTTTCATTAAGTGCTTGGCTTTTAAGATATTTGGGGCAACAGTTAGTTATTTTAGCCACCCACCTGTGATGCCTAAGTGAGAGCTATACTCATCCTGCCCTTTCCACACTGCAGTGAAGAGAGAGCGAGTGTGCATCCTTGAGGTGGTGGTTCAGATATCACATGGGCTGAGGCATCGTTTCTGGAGATGCTTCTCTTCTCTCCACAGACAGCTTGTCCATCAAGGGTGCAGCAAAGCTTGGATCAGAGGCCCTTTCAATGCTTTCTTGTGAAAAACATGTGAGCATAAGGCTTTCCAGCCTCCTCCTGGTGGCCATGGGAAGTTTGGGAGTCTATGTGCTAGGTTGCAGCCATACACAACTGTCACTCTTATCTAATGAAGCCCTAACATCCAGAGGTGCAGCTTTTGTGAGTGCTCTAAATAGGCAGCTCTCTACCATTTCCACTGTGGATGACACAGTCTAAAACTATGGCCTTCCCACCAGATGAGGGCATTGCAAATGCAGATCTGTGAAGGACGCACGCCTCTGCAGTGGTCCATGTGCACTCCAACAGTGTCCATGTGCAACCTCTGACAGAGGTTGCTGTGATCAGGCTGGTTGTTCAGCTCCACAAGAGAGTTTGTACCTACTGTACGAGGTTTTCATCACTCACCTTCTGGTGAACATGAGAGAGTTTTCTCCTTAGTAAGGAAACATTTATTTTTTCTCCGATATGGTATGTTGGACTTAAGGAAGAGCCATATTAAGTTCAAGCTTGTTGTAAGTTATCTTTACAGTTAACGTATATTTGCCAAGCAGTACAAAATGCCCAGGAGAACTTCAGCTTGCCTGTGTTTCAATGGTTTGATATTTTCGTATTTCCCAGTGGTTTTGTTTATTTAAAAAAAAAATCACTGTCCAAAGCAAAAGATTCCTTCAGATAATGCCATAAACTTTAATCTAGCTTAAATTCTTCTTATTTTGTTAGTTCTAGCTTATTTAAACTCTAGGATCAAGTAAGGCAATAATCAGTTTAGTTTTGCAAGGAAAGGAAACAAAAAGAAATAGCTAGGAATGATAGAAAAATGGAAAGGAGTTGGCTCAGTCTCTGTAAGAACTACACACAGATTAACAGATGGGCTTTAATGCCAGTATTTCAAAGTTAGCTTATATGACTTTTATTAGAAAAACCTTAGAAAACCCTTAATTTTTTTTTTTTTAAATCAAAAAGATTAATGAAGTGGTTACTTGATTTGGTATTTGTACAGACTGCTATTTACCAAAAGAAAAACCTCATATTCTGCTCTGCATACTCCAAATCCACTTCCTCAGTTTCTGAGCTCGTGCTGTCAACCGTTCCCAAAGCTCTGTGGTAGCACCATTAATAATCTTTTTGATATCCTTTTCTCTAATAAATGTAAATCATCATGAACTCATTTGGTATTAGTATGGATGTCGTACATATTTCCATGGTACTCCATCACTTAATGGAAACAGTTGCGGATCTGACTAAAGCTAAAGCAACAATGCTGTGGATGAAAACTTGAAGGAATCCCATCTCATGTTATGAATATGAGCATTGTTGTGTACTCTGATGTGAAATTTGGCTGAACGTTGGAAAGTGGGTCCATGAAGGAGATGAGAGGCTGATTCCTGTCTCCTCCAACCCGAGAGAGTGCTCATGTAGCATCCCAGGGATGCGGTGGGGCTCCAGGTATTACGCCCAGGGTGCAAACCCTCCTGCATACAAAGGCAAGGCCAGCATAGTGGTCCTGTGCTTCTGCTTGTCTCGGCACAAAGCACTGGGCAGTGGTGACCTGGGCACTGACACCAGGCAGGCACAGCCTGCTTTTGGGCACTCAGGTCAGCGATGGCAAAGGCATCTGCTGCCCTGGATGGGGCTGCTGGCCATGGAGCTGAGCTGCTGTTATCAGGTCTCCTTTTTCTCATAGAGCTTCATCTCTCATTGCTGAGATGGAACTTGGGTTTTTGCATTGAGCAGGCCTAGAAGTAGAAAGAGGAGCAAAAAGGTCCTACTCCAGTATGAATTGTTGTCACTCTGTGACAGTCCAAGGATAATTTCCACAAAGTGAGGGCTTGCCTGTTTTGGTCTGTAAGCAGACCACTTCATTAATCTGAACTGGGATTCTGCTTAAATTTCATATCAGAGGGCAGTATCAGGCATGCAACACCTTAGCAAAGGAAGAGGGTGAGCCACTCATGCTCTGCCCTTCCAGTTCTGTACTCTGAATTTACCTGCTCACAGCAGCATTTCCCCAGCTGTGGGGACAGGTGAGGTGATGGGAAATGTAGGGCAGCGCATGCAGTATCACAGCATCTTTGTTGCCTTTAGCAGGAAGGAAAAAAGGCAGGCTTGGAAAACTTAATGAAGTGAACAGGGCCAGGATTTTCCCGTTTTAACTTTTCTGGTTTAGTACATGAGTCTGCTAGCTGTGGTTTCTGGTCGTTATGGTGAAAACAAAGCATTGACATAGATGAGAAAAAGGAGATGAAACTATGGTGTTACTTCAGTCCAGAATCAGCCATAAAGATGAATTTGAAAACAAGTAGAATGACTCACTTAACAAGACAAAATAGAAACCCTGGTTTTTAATGTTACTGAACAGACACCTCTCCATAGTCACATCAAAAATAAAGCCTGTATTGAAATTGCTGAGGGGCAATTTAAACTTTGCTGTTGATTCATACAGTGCCTTTATACTGAAATTTTAAATAAGGTTTTTATGATACATTTTGGGTTTGCTTTTTGGAGGATTAGTTATTTACATTTAGACGGGGGAAGCAGAAGGCAGACTGGTTTATAAACGTCACATTACTGACCATTTTTTCATACAGTGGGCTATTATTTTGGCAGCAATTACAAATGATCTTTGCACTGCAAAGGTATAAAATGTCAAATTTTTGACATCTAGTTAAAGTAAAGGAGTATGTCAGCTTTTTAATGAGCTCGAATATTGGTCTGCATGATTATTTTATTTATGTGATTGAGGTCAATTACATCCTTTTAGAACACAAACAATAGTAATCATTTAAATTTTTCTGTTGGCCTTTTAACTGTGGTTAAATGTTTTTTCCTAAACAGCTTCTTCTAATATCTTTAATTTGCAGTATTTTTACTGGTGCCAGTTGTTCTGCTAAAGTTTTGCAATGGATATAAACCACAGTGGTTTGTTCATTACACTAGATGCCTACAGATTTCTTTTTTTCTGTAACTGTGCTATGTGATTTTTATGTGAAATTGATTCTATACAACTGTAACTAATAGGATTTTCCTGGAAACAATCAGAACATCTTGTACCAATGTTTACAATAAATATGTAAGAAGAAATTGATAGCTATCTAACAGTTTCCAGGAAGATGTGAATTAATGCAAAGCCAACTTCTGAATGTTTTTCAAGGGGAAAGATTGGGTTTGATTTTATTTGTATTGAAACTTGTCATGTTATTTGAATTCCCTTGACATTTTTTCATACTTTAGAGCCTTTTTTTACATTGTCCATCCATCGAACATGCTGGTCTTACGTGGTGCCTGGGAAATGTTAATTGAACAATCCTGAGTTTAACCCCTCCTTCAGATACTTAGTAAAAATACAGCTGTTAATAACATTTATTTGGCTTCAATTTAGATATGAAAAAATCCATTTCAGGAGGTTACTGAAAAAAGGTTTAGGCTTAATATGTGTTCCCCACATATTAAGAGCTATGGCATGTGCTGTAAAGAATAAAAACCACAACACACAGACATCAGTCCTCATGGGCTAATGGAAATCTAGACCTGATTAAAAACCCATTTCAGGACTTTTTTATTGCAAGGGTGGGTTTGATAGCTGTCAGTGTACAGGAAAATAGCACATCTGGAATCTTACTGTGTACTTGTGCTGGCTGGTATAACTCAACCTGTGTGTCAGACTTTTTTTTTTTTTTAATAGCCAAGATTTATTTGGTTTCTATTAATTTTTTAAAAGTCTTTAGTAAGTATGCTTATTAAGTACTAAATTTTTACCCTTCACAAATTAAAAGCTATATTTTAATAGTGAGCAGTTTCCTTTTGAGGAAAGTAAGAAAGCCAGAAATACACATTAGTAATGTGGAGAGTTATTTGATTACAAACGTACCACAGTGGGTTCTTGGGGATGACTATTTTGCAGTTTGTTCAACGAAAGTTGCATTTTTCTTGTGACTTTTCTGTCTGGTTATGGCAAGTCTAAAATGAGATATTAAACAAGTAGCAGACTCTGACTCTAATATCAAGAGTTTATTTTCCCATTTGGACAGTGTATATGCCTAGGAAGTAGTAAATATTGTTTTAAAAAAGACTCAGATTTGCTTGTAAAATATGAAACTTCAATAAAGAAGAGGCTTTTTTCCTAAGCAATGTCTTGGAGAAAAATGAACAGCTAGCTCCAGATCAAGAACTTCTTCAGTGTTGTTTTGGTTTTAGAGCTAACCACAGTTTTAATGAAATATGTATATTTGTAATCATCCTTAAGTTAAAAGTAAGAACAGAGCAATAAAAGTCCTTTGACAGTTCCCCACATTCTTAGATTTATTGTCTAGTTAAATTTTTAATAGTGCACTTTCAGAACTTTTCTATTTTAATTACTCTAGAGATTGGTACAGCTGAAATATTTAATATATTTTCCTATATTCAAATCATGGTCTAAAATCAACAGTGACCTGGATGTTGCCCTGTCTTGGATGGTCCTAAAAATCTCCAAAGATTGAACTGTGCCTATGAGATGATATTGTTTTGGCTGATTTACTCAGCAGTGTCATTTTAGTTCTGTCCTACTCTGCAAACCCACAATATTTTAAAGTTCTTGCAGGTTAGAGTTACCAGGTAAAACTGTAAGCCTTCAAGAGAAAAGAGCCAGAAGGGAATAAATTGCAATCGCATTCTATTATCTTCAAGACAGCAATGTATTTGAAGTAAATTATATACTCTTTATTTGATTTATATACAGTATAGGTGGACATACATTTAAATGTCATTCCATTGTTAAAATCACTACTTATAAAAGTCATAACAAAGGACCTCTATAATGTCACTACAAAGTGCCCTGAAAAGTTTAGACAATTCATTTGGCTGAGGTGGAGAAAGAGAATTATGCCTTTCTGGGTTAGTCATCCACTGGAACAATCGTTCATCAAGTAGTCATAATCTTGACACAGCAGAGTGTCCATCAATTTTATCTGGACCAAAGTCAATTGAAATACTTGCACATGAGATATTGGGAAATTTTGTGTGATACATAATATCTGACTCCAAATATGCCAGTCTTTTCAATTTCTTAAAGGCTTTAGAGCAGAGTGCAGTAGTGACTTCTCAGTTATTGATATTTTACAGAATGTGCCATGAGCATTTCCCAATACCTGAGGAAGTAGCATGCATTAGAAGTAAAGTGTACTTGTCAAAATAAATGAGCAAAGCATATGTCATAAAGCAATAGCCCAGATTTTGGTTTTCTTATTAAGCAGAAATTTTCAGAAAGTCTTTGATTTTAGAATGCTGAGATTCGTGGGTGGTTAGTAAGAGATATTTTGGACATTTTTTTTTTTTTTTTCTGAGGAGTTGAACAATCCTGTGTTTTACCAGACTCTAACCTGGGCTCTTGCACTGGATTCCTACCTTGTTTTGGTGATTAGTCTTAAGAGATGTAAAGCTAGGAGCAGAAAATATTGATAAGCAAAGTCTGCTTTATCAGACAAGATCCCCCACATGTCCACATTTTAACCCTCTAATCAAAATGAACAAGGTATGAAGTTACTAATAGGCTTGTGGACTTGCAAGGACAGGAATCTGCAGTTAGAAACTATTGAGAGGTACCATTTTTCAATCTTGTGTAACACAGAACTTCTCTATTTGATTTTGGCAAGTAACAACAATTTGTAGTATAATTTTGCATTGTTGCAAAGCATCAACCCAGAGTCAGTGCTTCTTTTTTTAATCTCAAACTAAGCTGAAACTAAAATAGGCTGTACACAGTAGGAGGTGTGCTCCACAGGACTTTCTCAAGGCACAGATCCATATTAATGGACCAAGGATTGTGTTTTTGAGAGGTGCTCTGTGATTGAACACTGCTGGTCTAATACTGGATGTGTAGGACTGTTGTGCTTTTCTGGGCAAGAGTAGCTACTTCAAAATGAGCCACTTTTGCTCCACAGACCACAGTGAGTAGCTGTCATCAGTACAGCCTGGCTAGGCTTATGAGGTGCAGGTCCACATACCTAGGCCAGGAGAGTAGGTGCTGGTGTGGGACAGGGACCTAAGCATAATTAATCCAGTAGGAAATGTGGAGTTACCCTGCTCTTGTGCAGCACCATGCTCCCAAGTGTTGTGCACAGAGCCTCTGCACTCAGCAGGCATTTTTGGTAGAAATCTCATGCCAGGTGTGACGTTTATCATTGGTGAATGTCACTCAGTGGGCTGCTGGTCACTGATAGATCCGAACTGTGTTACCTTTATTCATGTTAAAATTCTGTGGTGAATGAGGTCAAGCCATTTGCCATTGCTTTTGGATGCTTGTAGAGTTCCATCATGTTTGTTTTCTTCTAGTTTGACAGTTTGAATTTGGCAGCGCTTGCATGAGCAGACAAGTACTATTAAAGGTGTGAAAATATCCCCTCAGGACTGCAGCTCTTGCGTAGATTCCTGGACTTCAAGAGAGAGGACGGATTCTAAGGATGACCTCTTAGTCATTTCTGCCAGCCATTCTCACTTCAAGCTTATAGACCTGAATTCAACAAAAGCTTATTTTTTCAGAAAGACATTTGGATTTGCTATTAAGTCTTCAAGTGACAGGGAATATATTATGTCCTCAAGTAGACTATTTTACTGCTAATTTACCTCCCTAGTAAAAATGCACATTATTTTTTAGTCTGATTTTGTCTGCTCTAGCCATTGGACTTTTCATATCCCTGTCTATAAGCTTAAAGTAGACCTGATGATTTATAAGATGGGAAATATTTTTGGCATGGATGAGCTTATAAACT
The DNA here is from genome assembly GCF_965140245.1 of Athene noctua. NCBI lineage: Eukaryota > Metazoa > Chordata > Aves > Strigiformes > Strigidae > Athene > Athene noctua. The sequence goes on along the minus strand of NC_134037.1, from coordinate 102,344,228 downwards.
ATGATCAAGTCAAGCATTCAAATTACCTTGGATAAGTTTGAATCTCTACAGTCTTTCAGGAAAAGACAGGTTTTCAAGCCACAGACCCATTCCTATAACCTTTTTCTGAACTGTTCCCGTTTTTTGAACATCCCTTTTAAGTAAAGGTCAGCTAGAGAGCTCAGGCTCAGGGGTGCGGAAAACCTTGTCTTGTGCTCTTTTAATACTCACTGTAATTTACCCTGTGATCCTAAGATGTCCCAGAGTACAAAATAATTTTCCTTTAAAAAATTGTGCACTTTATAAACCTTACAGAGCTCTCTTTCAGGATGGTAATTCTCATCATTACAGCTGTCACACCGTATTTACTGCTGTTGCTGTTTTCTGTTAAAATGATGAAGCAAAGCAATGTCTGTTAACATCATCCTGTTTCACGTTTCCTAACAGACCCTAACATAGAGAGAAGTAAACTGAGGAGGAAAGCTTTGGCAACCCTGAAAACCAAGAGCAGAAAGTTGCTGCCTAGTGACAGTAAAATGAGAGAGGACATGAGGATGACAAATGGGAGTCTGTGTGGGTGACACCTCAGGACACAGGTATGGAAAGCTCTTGGGTGGGGTGGGATTTTCCCGTGTCCCAACATGGAAAGTTTGGGTGCAAGGGCCAGAATTTCAAGGCCCGCTTGATAAAATACAATTGAAAGAAAGAACACGTTCAGCCCCTTCTTGGATGGACCAGGGTTTCTGCTTCTGAAAATGGCATAAGAAGCCCCACAACAGCAATGTCTGTTACCCTAGTAGCTCTGCCCACAGCCTAGTAGACATAAGTCATTGGCCCCTTTGTGTCAGCTCTGATCATGTTTGAAAGATTTTATTTATTTTTTTTTTTTTTAGCATTCACAGTAGCTTCTACTATTATACATCTTTATTAAAATCTGTATTCTGTAGAAACTTCACATTTAGTCTTCACAGGGGAAGACTTTTTGTCTGCTTGGAGTAAGGGAGCTTTCTGGCCACGGACCCTAGAAGACTGAGGAACGGATTTGATGCAAAATGCCTTGGGGATTTTAACTCAACCTGAACTGCAGGTCTCTGTGGGTAAAGGATATTTCTTCATGAACAAACTATTCTGGCAAGGATGTTAGTGATGTTGCTGAACAAGACAGTAAAAGCAGTCTTCTGCTCCTGTCAGATTTCAGAACACCAAACTTTAGGTCTAGTTAAAGATAATGCTTATAATTTAATATTTTGATTTCTGTGGTTGCAAGTTCTGCTCACTTCTTTAGTGTGTTTCCCCTTCGTTGGCTTCATTACTTCCTCAAATCCCATGCATTTTTGGCTTCCCCAGGTCTTCACACTCAGCTATACCTACAGCTGGAAGCATGGGTGTAAACGCCCGCAGAAGACCATGAATTCAAAACAGCTCTTCTAAGATTTTGTTGCTGCTGAGGTGAATATTCTATAGTATACCAAAACAAACAAACAAAAAAACAGGGATGAAGGGATTCCCCATCTAAACTAAACCCCCTGTAACTGTTCTGCTGGTGGGGAATGTTCTGTGCTTGTAAGCAAATGTGCAGACTTCCTGCCAGAAGGGGGTAATCATACAAGTGCCTCTAACAGGCTGTAGAGTTTGTTTCATTGAGTAGAGATTTGAAAGCTGAAACAAATGACGGACTTTCTTCCAGAAAATATCATTTTGTGACATTCAAAGATGGAAAATACTATCCCTAGTTTATAAACAGGGCAACAAAGTGCAGGGATGATTATGTGATTGGCCAAAGATTTCAGAGACGGTGTGGAAGAGAACTTAAGTGTCACAACACTTCCAAGGAGAAATGATACCTCTAATGTATGCAGTGTTAGCTTAGCTCCTCATTGCCTAGCAGAGTCCTACACTTCTGCGCCTTGTGGCTGTGAAATACACCTAATCAAAATGGTAGCATTTTTTGTGTGTTCGCTTTTCATAGGTGCAAATGAAAACATCAGATGGAAAATAAAATTTATCTGACTGTAGGTATTTTAATAGCTGTATCAAACATTCTTTTGCTACAAGGACATAGATCTGCTACTACTTTTCTTCACAGAAAGAATGACTGAAAAAGTTCAAATGATGGTTCTTTTCTAACTGATCTAAGAGAATTAGCTGCCCTAAAATGCTTCCTGGCTTGTGTTACCACAAAAATTGTAAAAATGGTTTTACAAGCTCTTGTGCTTTAGTGCAAAGCAAACACATTAAAAACATTTAATGAGCATTGCTTCTTGCATCTTCATGTTAATTTATAAAATTTAGTCCCATTAAAGAATCAAAAGCTGTTTGTTTGGAGCAGTTTAAGATATTTATTAGTTGTTGGTCATGTTGTACTTGTACTTGAACTGACAGTTGTAACAGTTCTGTGATATCAAGAGAAGTTAACTTTGCATTTGCTTAAACATTTAGGAAATAAAACAGTTATGACACAGTAGAATGCTGTTAGTTTTTTCTTGCAGATCATAAACTGGAATTTGATATTCAGGTGCTGTGCATCCTTAGACCCTGAGCCTAAGGGACCTCACACCTCCACGGTGCCTTTCAAAGTCAGTGTGGAAGCCCCTGCGTGGGCTATGGAGAAGTGCCTCCACTCCTGCAAAAGAGTCAGCGCCATATGTTTGGAAGCGCTGAATCACATCAGAAGGTTAAAAGGCCCTCTTAGGAAAACAACCCAGAACTGTAAAGGGATGGCACAGATGACCTCAGAGATTGTCTCCCTTTTCATTTCCAGGGCTAGCTGGTTCAGGGCAGCACTGGTTCCAATTATGGCTCAAGCACAGCTGCAAAATTCCAATGGCACCCACATCTTAGGCACAGCTTTACTGCTTCTCTTCCTGTATCACCAGGCTGATATGCAGTATATGCAACTGATTTGGCAGACATATACATTCAAGAATAACTTGGCATCGTCTGTACATATTATTGGCAAATTTTCAAACCTTTCCATTCGTGTGGATCTCAAAGCTGGTCTTGCTTCATTTGTAAATGCATTTACTTACCTAAGTCATGCATGATGCCCTGTAATAAAATTATTTCTCCAGTAAGCTAAGACCTGTTGGACAACTTTGTGCTGGAACTAATTATGCTTCCTGACATCCACTGAGGAGTGACTCATAATTTGCATATGCTTGCCTTGTATCGTAATTCCTGAACTCTCAATTGAACTCATTCTGTATATTCTGTGTAGTCACATTGTATAGTAATGTGGTTTTTCATAAGCAATGTAAATTGTGCATTTTATCATCTATAGTTCCTTTGTCTCCAAATCTTTGACTGTGCTTGTTTTTTGTATCTTGGATACAAATGAAATCCAAAGGCTCAGTAAGTAGGGCTTTATGAATAATGTGAAAATTTTTCTACTATGGGGGTTTGAAAAGACACTAAAAGAAACACTGTATTATATGTTTTGAATTTCTGCTCTAGTGGAGGAGAAAAATGATGAAATGGAGAAAGAAAATGGTTAGTGGTGAGAGAAACATGAAAACGAGGTATGAAAGAGACTGGGGTAGCACTTCCTTTTCTCTTAGCACCCTGCACAAGGCTCACACCCAGTTCTACATACTACAGTGAGTTACTTTGGTGTATTAGTGGGGAAAAAAAAAAAGTGCATAGATTTTAGGCTGGCTTTCTGCATGGTGTCAGTTTCATCACTGTACTCTCTTCTTTACTGCTCAGTATCACAGATGTCAGCCAGTATTTACTCTGATAATTCTACTTTCTTCTGTTATGAATGACCAGGCTGGGTCCAGTTCAGGCTGGAATATCAGGTAGAAGCAGGATGCATGAAACTAAATTTAATCATGACACAATACTTTCTGGAAGCCTAGATCTACTAGGAAAAAACTGCTGATCCTACAGTGAGGTTAAATAGGTCTGTAGGTGATATTGCTGGAGCAATAACCCACCCTCTAATTCAGTGAGTGCAGCTTGTGATACGAATGTGATGTGCCAGCTGGATAGGATCCTGCTAGGAATGACTATAAACCTTTTTATTAAACATGATTTGGCTTGTCTTTACTTCCCTCTCCACTCTGCTAGTTCTCTGAATTGCAATTTCTATCTTCCTTTTTATACAGTAGGAAAAATAACCCAGATGAAAGCTTTCATTCTTTGCCTTATGAACCTCTTTCCTCAGACCCCCTAAAGGGAAATTGTTCCTGGAAAGTTTGGACAGTTCCTTTATTTTCCTTAATACTTGCAAACACTAAACCACCACCACAGAAGAAATATTTGTATTGCCATACACTGCCTGGTGATTTTTTTTCCTTTATGACTTTTCCCTGTCTCTTCCCTGTCTTCTAGGGCACAGCTTGTGAAAACATGTCACATTTCTGTGGTGCAGCAGAGTGGGAGGCAGCAAATCTGGATCTTATTACCAGTTTGGCCATAGTCTTCCTGTGTGAACATGGGTAAGTTCTTTACTTCTGCACTGATAATACAGTGACGTTAATCACTTACTTCATGGGTCAAAGGTGGCTGATCTGTAACATGTTTGAAGTGTTTAAGCAGTTAAGATGGGACTCCCAAAGCAGGTCTCTATCATGTGTTTGGCTAGCATTGAGACTTCTGGGCAACCTGGAGCTCCTCTGTGGGATGGAGAAAGTGGTTACAGCTGCTAATGCTGATACCACCCAGATGCCCTGGGATTCGGTTGCAAGGCAACCCAGACCCTCTCCTCAACAGGTCCACAAGTGAGTCATCCCCATGTCCCACCCTGTTGAGATTTTTGTATGAAACATTTAGGATTACAAGGTTGGCTCTCTCTGTTTCTTGAAAATAAAAGGAAAGGAAAATATGCTGAGCTCTGGTGAGAGGAATATCAGAACCACAGCAAAGAGGGCTGGGAGAGAGCAGGTGGTCCATTCCCTCCCAGATGCAAGTTTATTCATGCTTGTCCGCTTCAGCCATGCTTTAAAAAGCGCCAGTGATGGACCAACCTGGTACCAAAGTGCAAATATTAGAGTTGATTGATATTCTAATGTACTTTTCAGCCATCTTCTTGCTCCCCAAAATAAACAAACTGCATGGGTTAAGGAGTGCATTCCTCCCCGCACATGTCAAAAAATCTCTGGCTCACTCTGCTCAGTTCCCCTGATCCCATAAATTACGCAAACTCTGTTCGTCTTGGACTCATACTGCCTCATTTTCCCACTTATTGCATAGCTTGGCAATGTTAGAACAGACATATTCCACACTCCCCCCCCCCCCCCCCCCTTTCTTTCTTTTTGTCTTTCTGTTGAGCATTTAATTTAACTGTGAGTCTAAAATGAAAGCATTGCCAGTCTGGTAAAATGTTTCATGCTTTATTTGATAGTGGGCACCACTTACACCATAGTGTAAAGATAGTTTAAAATACATGCTAGCTCCTTCGAGTACAATTCATCTGTACGGCGTGTGTAAGAAAAAGGCATACACTTGGGACTGACAGGGGTTAAGAATAGATCTGGCAAAACTGCACATTCTTCCCCTAGAAACTGGACTGAGAGAGCGAGCAATCTCCAGGCTTACAGACAGCAGCTGAGCATTGGGCTCAGATTCACATGCCTTGCAAAGCCAATGACAGAGGCTAGGAAAAAGGAAAATGAGGGAAAGCTCCCTCTTGATAACCAAACTATTCCCCAGTCACTTCTGTTTTAGATTCCTATCCAGCAAAGTCTCCTTTGTGGACTTTATATACTTAAATGGTTCCACCGAGGCAGGTGTGATTTCAGGTTGATACCCAGTTAATCTTATTTAAAATCATGTCTGAAGATTCAGTAACTTCCAGGACTGGGTCTTTGCTGACAGTCTTTGGATCATTTAGAAAAAATGCATCTTCTCACAGCATCAAGATACTAAGAAGAAGCCATAATATGAGAAATGGACCTGTTTTTTTCCCAAAGGGTCTAAAATTAAAGATTCAGAGTCCCATTTTATTACGGTTTCCCACTGCTAAGCCTTTCTTTATGAGAAAAAAATTCATGGAGTACATTTGATCAGCTTCTCAGAAACAAAATTGGAACAACCTGTTTTGTTAAGTTATGTTAATAAACACTTGCTGAGAATCTCTGATTTCTTAAATTCTCCATGCTCCTTGCTAACTATGTGGAAAAGAAAAATCACAGCTTTTTTTTTTTTTTTTTGAATGCAGCCTTATCCATTTTGTGGCCTTACCTGTGAATTCTAATCTCTCACACCTGGAGATGTCATCTCCCTTAATGCTAAACCACACTGAAGATTAAAGTTTTTTTTGAAGGTGAAGGGGTGTATGAACAAGTTCAATGGTCTTAAAGCTACACTATTAGGTAGGGTGTAGCTGGCTTACCAAAGTTACCAAAACAATACTTAGCTTCTGTACAAACACAACATGCAATTAAATGCATTCATCTTGATTCTTCATTGAATCAGCTTCCAGAATTCAGCTGTGCTTGCTATCTGCACGTAACATGAGATGGTCTGAAAAATCTTGCCAGGGTTTTTTTGACTTCTCTTCCTCAATATACCAGGAACTGCAAATTGAAGGGAACAACATAATATATTCATATTATGGGAGTAAATGATGTAAGTTTAAAGGAAAAATCTAGTGATGAAGGTGTTTTGCTTCTGAAAATCACCTTAGCTCCTCAAGCAAGACTTCTGCTTTTGTGACTAACTTTGTAGGTTTTCGTAGTTGGAAACATGATATTGTCTGTGGCCTTCACGGACGAGAGACTGAGTATGACATGCTTGCATTCTATCGATTTTCCAGATCCGAAAATGCTAATATTTTTCATATGAAATCACATTGGTGTTTACATTATTTGGGGATTTGAAGTCTGTTTTGATGCTTTATGAAGTCTGACATTGCTTGAATAAACAAAATCTTAATAATTGATTAAAAAGTGTAGTTGTACCACTTAATCTGTCTGTGCTAGAGAGGCATTTTTCCTCTGGGACAGGAATAACCCAGCATTTAGTTAATCAAGTTTTAAAAGCTGTGAATTTAAGCTCTTTGGGATATATACATTACCAATTGCAGGAAGTTGGGAAATAAAAGGAACTTTTCAAATAAAAAGATGTCAATTTAATAGCAAAGGAGCTGGAAACAGATGTTTCACGCAAAGCATAAGAGTTGTGTCATTCCTTTAGGTTTTCAAAGTCACTTCTTGTCAGATGCATTGGTTAAGAGAGAAAATTAATGAGCTGTGTTAAGTTTTATTACACAATCTTCTGATGTGGGAAAGCTTCCCTCCAGGAACAGCTCTGTGCATGGCTTAACTGATTTAGGCATGCCTGCTGCAGTGTTCTCCAGAATGTGTTGGAGATCAAAGTAGGGGGAGTTATTCAGGTTTTATGGCAAGGTAATTAAAAAAATATGGGGATTATTACATATAAATCATACTTGCATAAATTTGCTGGCAAAATAAAATCAAATAAACACGTTTAAAAAATGAGATCAGGAAAATATTCAGCCACATTTTTTACCATTACAGATGTGAAGCTGTACCCGGAATTCTACAGAGTTGACCTTTCTTCCACTGCAGAGAACTTGGCCCAGTTCCATTTTAGTGGTGTTTTCGTTTACCTTAAAAAAGAAAAAAAAGGCATACTTAACTACTCTATTTTGCGACAGTGGGAGATGAGCACTTTGTACCAGTTACAAAGTGGTCCCAGGGAGAGAAATGGCAAGAGTTGCCTTGGTTTCTGAGGTGGTTCCATCTGAGAGTTTATTCTCCTAGAACTGGACTCATGTGCCTGAGTATTTATCTTTTCAGTGCAGATGTTAATATTATGCAAGAAAAGACACAAGAGCAGACTGTTCTCTCTGCTGTTGTTTCAGTGCAAACTGTAAGTGAAGAGCAGGTTTGGACCAACAGCTTCTGGAAAAGGGTTTAAAAAAGCCCCAGAAAACTGCAAAGACTTTATTTTCTCAAGTACGTAGGACTTCCTGAGGGGAGTAAATACAAGTTCAGGAAAGATTGTAGCTCATCCTTTCTGGCCACATACAGGAGAAATGGATGCAAGCACTGTGCTCCAAACAGGCACTCAGAAGATGATCCAGTTGTAAATGTTAAAGTCCTGATCATGAAATGCAGAAAACATTTCTCTCTGAGTGGGAGACAAATTAAGAATATTGTGAAACTTCTGTTTAATCAGAGGAGAGCTTCCACATTTCTGTCACATAAACATGCAGAAAGGATAAGCTTGTAGCTTCAGCTGTCCTGAATGCAGTGATATCATGTGATGACAGAACACACATGCACATGCCTGTATAAACATACACAGAGTTGTAGCCAAAACGTATAACGCTGTCAGGACTGAGCTTTCTCTCTCTAAGGATGTGCATATGCCCTCTTTGGTCTAATTGGGTTTATGACTCTACATGTGCATGTATATGCAAGAGATATAAAATACAAGAACAGTAGCTTCTGATGTGAAATAACATATTTTCTTGTACCAGTTATGGGTCTCTGAGAGAGTACCTGTAAAGTTCACACTGGAAGCTACACAGCTGAAGCACTGGCAAATGAGTAAGTGGAACACACTCGGCTGCCATTTTAAGAGTCTTCTCTGCTGCAGTCCTAATGTGCGTGAAAGAGAGGCTATTGATTGGCAACTCCAGGCAGGTCAAACAGTTCAGTGTGGACAACGAAATCCTAGGTGAAGCTTCAGGTGAAAATTCCCCTGTGCCTTGCTCTTCTGGGTGATGAAATAATTTCTTGAAGAAACCACCACATGATGTCAAATTGTTTAAAAGTACTTGATTGTGAAGTATTTTCCATCTTAACCTTGTCTCAGTGTTTGGCATGGTGGGTCTCTTCCACTTCTAACCTTTTTCAAAGAATCAGTAGATGCTGCATCTAATAATGATAATGAGTATGTATTAAAAATATATTATCTGGATCTGGAAGCTGAAGGCCAGACCTGAAAATATTGCAAAGCTTAGTTGTATTTGCATGCTCCCTGAATATGCACTGCTGTTAATCACATGTGCACAATCTTGAAGACAAGGACCAGAAAACTCATTGAGATTTTGAAACAATAATATAAAGCCCATTGCAAGATTTAATATAAAATCTGAACAGTAAAGAATTCTGTGATGTATCTGGTTCTTGTTTGATGTACTTCTACTGCCACAGTTAATATAGCATTTGCAGTGCACACATAAAACAGATACACCCAGATTCCTCTCTAAAAGAGTTAAATTATTTTATAGTCATGTATGCTATCTTTCCTGTTATTTTTTTCCCACAATTTCTATAGGCTCTATTTAGTTTATGTAAGTTGTTCTTAACAGCTTTCAACAGAATTTGCTGTAATATAAGGTAGAAGTGTGGATGATTATAAAGAAGGCTATAAATACTCTTATAAGAAATTTCTAAGCATGAGGGGAGTCTGTCTTGCTAATTACCAAAGTCTATGAGAAAACTAATTCTCAAATTAAGTATTTGGAGACATAATTTTTTATTCTCGGGCACTAATGAAAGTTATTTCACTACAACAGAATAAAAATCAGCCTCCTACACAACACCAGTCAAAATCTTCAAAATATTTCAGCTCCCAAAGTAGAATTAAAGTAGTATCTAAGTTTTCCTAAAGGATGGTGTCAGCCCTTCTGTCATAAGGTTCAATTTCAGTCTTACTTCTTTTGTATGCTGGAAAACATCAGTGAACTGAGGGTTTTCTTGGTTTTGCTGCAGACGTGCTGCATACATGTGTGAGCATTTTCTGCATGATCTGCAAAAAGACACAAACATACATCTCTTCTTGTACAGGCCATCATGTCTGGCCAAGGTCAATTTGACCCAAGTATTCGGGATGCTTAGAGCAATAGCCCCATTAATATCTAAGTCCAATATGAATCTTATGACTTTTACTGGCTTATTTGTGGCTCTTAGTGGCTGAAAACTTCAGGAACAACATCGTCGAGAAGTTAATTTGTGTCTGGATTTGTTAGTGCATATGTGCTCCCCAGCTGCATCTTAAAGTGCTTTGTTTCATGGGTAATGTGTTGATACTGGATCTCAGTGCTGCTGGTGGTCATATGTCCCCTTCCTGGTTCTCTTGCTGGCTTTTCTGAAAAAGAAGAGGCAGTATGCTGGGGACATCCTCCATCAAACTCTTTTCTGCTGGACGGACTGAGGAGGGACCAGGGGAGAATATGGTGTGTTGGGTCTGTGTGTGTGTGTAGGGGATTTTGGTAGCAGGGGAGAGGGTGGCAGCAGTGGCCTCTGTGAGAAGTTTCTTAAAGCTCCCTGGGCTCCAAGCCAGACCTGCCTCTGGCTAGGGATGACCTAATTAGCGATGGTGGCTGCACCTCTGTGATAGCATATTTAAGAAGGGGAACTTGAGAGGAGGAGGGACAGTGGTGAGGAGGCGTTGTGAGGGAGACAGCAGTGCAAACACTGAGGTTAGTGGAAGAAAGGAGGAGGGGTGGGGGGGAGTTGTGACAGGGCAGAGATTCCCCTGCAGCCCGTGGTGCAGCCCATGGTGCAGCCCATGGTGGGGCAGGCTGTGCCCCTGCAGCCCATGGAAGTCACCAGTGGAGCAGATCTCCACCTGTGGCCCATGGAGGACCCCACGCTGGCTGCACCCAAAGAAGGAAGCCCACGCTGGAGCAGTTTGTCACTGGGAGTACTGCACCCTGTGGAAGGGACCCACGCTGGAGCAGTTTGTGAAAGCCTGCAGCCCGTGGGAAGGACTCATGTCGGAGAAAATTAATGGAGGGCTGTCTCCTGTGAGAGGAACCCGATGCTGGATCAGGGAAAGAGTAAGAGGAGTTCCTCCCCCTGAGGAGGAGGGAGCGGCAGAGACAACAGGTGACAAGCTGACTACAACCTCCATTCCCTTCCCCCCTGTACTGCTTGGGAGTCCAGGAGCAGAGCTGAGCCCGGGAAGAAGGGAGGGGTTGGGGGATGGTGTTTTTAAGATGTGCTTTTTCTTCTCCTAATGAGTCTGTCTTTTGCCCCTGACCATAAAGTGTAAGTCATACCTGCCTGCACTGATCTCATTTCTCAAGCCTTTTGTTTTATTTTCTCCTTCCCATTCCTGAGGGAGGAAGGAGTGAGAGAGAGGCTGAGTGGTGCTCAGTTGTCCTCTGGGCTCAAACCATGACAGTGGACTGGTGTTCTGTCGAAAATTTGTGTCTCTGCCTCTCCAGTGCTTCGTGGAAGGAAGGTGCTGAGTCTTGGCACAGCATATGAGTTCCTTGTTCCTCTGTGCCACTCTGTGCTTCCTTTTCCAGGCAAAGTGGAGCACTCCAGGACCATGTAGCGTTCCCTGATGGGCAGTATGTCATACACAGTTTGCTGCTCTACTTCAGCAGGGAGCCCTGGAGGCTGCAGGCCAGGAGCCAGTGGTGGTCTTGGCACTCAGCCTCTGAGATGCATGCATGCTGGTGGAGCCCTGGGAGATATGAGCACAGAGTCTTCTTCCCAAAATCATCATGAACCCCCAGTGCAGTTCTGATAAGGTCAAGGGCTGGACATGACTACAAGCAGTTAGCTACTTAACATCCCTGTTTTATCCTTTGTAAAATAGCATCAACAATGGGAAACACCTTGAAATTCTCATCTAGAAGCTGCTTTAAATTGGAACATTATTATTATTAGGTTACTGTGTAACTAGAAACAAATTCACCCTCGACTTTTCCTCATATGTGTTTATGCCTAGAAGGCAGCCTGCATGGGCATGTACCTAGACAGATTCATGGGCACAGTGTTTCTCAGGGCATAAATCATTGTAGAGGCTCACTAGGTTTACTTCAGACACTTCCATCTTCTCTATTTGGAACAGGTTGTGTTATCAGCCTAATGGCAGCCATTAAACCATTTGCATCCAGAATTTTATGTGTGCTAACATTGGTGTCAGCAGAAGAATGATCCTGCAGGTGATTCTGACTATCAAAGTAACAGCTCTCCAGTAACAGTGACTAAGAGCTTTAAAGGGGGAAAAGAAACCCTATAAAAATTGCTTATTCCGGTTCTAAAAGGATCAGACAAAGTCAGAATCCTGCCCCGATCTGTTGGAATAATTTTGTGATGAGATACATGGCTTGGGCAATCTGATTACGGACCATCTGCATTCCATACCTCCTTGAAGGTCAAATTTGCTCTTTGCCAGTTTTTTCTTTGGGGTTGCACCATCTTTTGCTTTAAACTATCTACACTGATGAGGTTTTGATAGCTTCTTGTACAAAGCAGAGCAATGTAATGGTTTTGCCTAACTAGTGCTACATTAGTTTATCTGAAGCGAGGGCATGCCTTTCTGACAAAGATCTCTCTAATACATTGAGTACGTTGTGATAATGTTTATTGATTTTTTGATGAGTGCAGTGACTTGGTAACTATCTTTAAATCTTTTAATTTCTGAGTGTGCTGTGTTTAATGTATGATTTTATTGATTAAATAATGGTATACACTTGTGTAATAGCAGTGCATTCCTGTACAAGATCTCCCTCATTTATAAATTAGATGCACGATATATTCAACTATGGCACCAGTTAAGCTGATATGCACTGAGGACATTGCTGGCCTGGTTCTGTTACAAGTGTCCAAACAGTTATGTAGTACTGTGCATTGAGATGTTCAATAAAAATTCAGTTACATCAGCAAAGCTGCTGTGAGAGAAGAAAACATTTTTTACATTTTTTAGCAAATATTGCTGAGGTTAAGTGTTTTTTTAATGGCATTTTTATTATTATCTGGACTGGTATTGTAGAGCTAACTGGAATTTCTGGTGTGACTATGCAAAGACACAGTGTTTGCTCTCCCACACATCATGGTGTGCTCAGGAATTAGAACACAACAGCAGTTTGTGAAAACTAGAGAGAAAATAAAGTTAACAGATGATCCTAAATATTTTCAGTGGCATTACTTAGTTTCCCACTCAAATTATAAACACACATACCTATTTGCCTCCCTCTCTTGCAACATCAGTGACTGTATTCCATTCTCTGTGTCTTTATGTATTGGGTCTGGCTGAGAAGGGAGTTCATTTTCCCCATAGCAGCCTCCATAGTGCTGTGATTTGTATGGGCGGCTAGAAAGGTGCTGATAACACACCAGTGTTTTGGCTACTGCTGAGCAGAGCTTGTACAGTGTCAAGTCTGTCTCTCCAACAGTCCCCCCCTAGCCAGCAGGCTGGGGCTGGGCAAGATCTTGGGAGGGGACATAGCCAGGACAGCTGACCCAAACTGACCAAAGGGATATTCCATACCATATGACATCTGCTCAGCAATAAAAGCCAAGAGAAAGGGGGATGGGTGGGGGGTGGGGGGGCATTTATTACGGTGTTTGTCTCCTGGAGCAACTGTTATGCGTACTGAAGCCCTACTTCCCCGGAAGTGTCTGGACATCATCTGCTGATTGGAAGTAGAGAATAAATCTTTTGTTTTACTTTGCTTCTGCATGCAGCCTTTACTTTTACTTTATTAAACTGTCTTATCTCAACCCACAAGATTTTTTCCATCTTATTTGCTCTCCCCCTGCCTATCCTGTTAAAGAGAGGAATGATAGAGTGGTTTGGTGGACACCTGGCATCCAGCCAAGTCAGCTGACCACACTTTAATGAGTAGCCTTCATTCAATTATCACATTATCACATAATCGTTTGCCTTTTACATATACATTTATAAAACTCAAATTCAGTGTGAATTTAAAGGCAAAGTCCAACCAAACAGGGAGTGAATCAAAACACTGAAAGTTGAAAACTGGCCACAAGATGTGCTTTCAAAACATGAAGCTGCTCAGTCAGAAGGAGGAATTTCAGTTCTTTGCAATTAACCCTGGTTGCAATTAACCCTTTGCAATTAACTCTGGTAATCCTTCTGCAAGAAGGCATAAACATCTGTTTGTCTTTCCATGCAATGTGCACTGTGGCAGGATGAAAATCAGAAGCAGAGCTAGTTGCCCTTCCAGGAACTCCCAGATCTAATGTAAGATTATAATCTTGTCATCTAGGCTGTTTGAAGATGGCAGAAATAATAACAGAGAACAAAACCCAACCTAATTGTCCCTAAGTTTCAGTGCAGAAATTATAGTTAAACCTTCCTTGATACACTTCAAAACCAGCTTGTGTTCTTTTCTGTGCTTGTTCCTTATGCTCGCTGTAGGTAAGTGACTGCTTTTCAGCTTTGAACTAATTATCGTTCCTGAAAGCATTTTCCAAACCACAACTGGTTTATGGGCCAGCTTCTGTTCTCAGTGAATTACAGGAGTTCTGCTAGTGACTTCAGTGGGAGCAGGAGTAGTGTTAATGAAGTAGTCCTACAAAGGGAAAAAAAGGGGAAAAAAAGAGCTAAACTACTTTACCAGTGCTTTGAGGTTAAGGTTAGAAGATTGCTAGTTGTTACCGTAAAATGATTCATTCTACAGCTTTTTCTTTAAAATGGATGTGCAGCATTGGTTTATTATGCACATCCTGACCTCTGCCTCTGTACATACTCTTGCTGTATATTCTGATTTTGGCAGGAAGCAAATATTGGAGTCCTTTTTGCTTTGTATTTGCTACAGACAACTTTTTTGGACTCCATGTGACAGATCAACTATTTCTCCCCTGCTGCTCTCAAAAGTTTTTATAATATCAGCCTTAAAAATCACATTTCTTTGGCAAATTTTTCCAGGATAAAGTCAGCCATAAAACGGAAGAAAAATGCCTTTAGGCTTACGAATTCTTCTTTCTCTCAAGCAGCAAAACACTGTTATTTTGAGAAGTGTCTGTGTTCATTGTTTCTCTGAAATTTGAACTTTTTCCACTTGGAGACAGTTAACTCCCTGAGAATCTCACAGAAACAGTATTAGATGTTGATCTCTTCGCAGGAGAGCGGGGAGAAGCAGACAGCCAGGCCACATCGATCTGGGCTGCAGGACGTGTTTAGTGAAAAATCTATAGAGCTCAGCTTAGGGTGTCAGCTGTCAGTCTGCAGAGCATCTGTCAGAGGAGTATTTGCTTCACTGCCGCTGAATGTGAGTAATGCTTTCACAATATGGCAGTATGATGCTATAGATTACAGTTGTAATGGAGCACATCCTGAACAGCTGAACCTGCTCTCTCTCGCTCATTCAATAGCAAGAGTTGCCTCGCTATAAGAGCTTGGGGGATTATGTACTCCAAACAGCTGTCTATAGCACCATGGATTTATTTGGGCTAAATGAGAACTTGCTTTCTTTAGCTAAATCAAACTTTATCAGACAGTTTTACTGTTGGCAGTTAAAATAAAATGTGTTTGCTGAACAGTAAACACCTTGTTACTGTTAGGAAGGATTATATAAACAAAAGGCATACACAATGAAGTCTTATGCCAACTGACTTACTGTCAAAATAATATACTGCTGTTAGCAGAATTGTGCTCACTTGAAGGAAATTATAGGCCTAAAAACACATCTTGAATGACAAAGAAACCATTTTTCCACAAATAATCTTTAAAAAGTTTAATACACTGTGCCTTGTAGAAGTGGTTTCAGAGACCAAGGATGCTGTATCCTCATAAAGGAAAGTTAGAAAAAACTGGGTGAACGGCCTGAAATCTTCAAAGGTTTACTGTATTTGCATAATACACTGGATCAAGTAGATTTAGCATATTCCCCCCATGAGATATGAGAAAGTTGGTTTTGTCCAAAATAGGATACGCTGTTCTTCTTTCACATATTACACTATGTAATCTATGCAACTACAGAACACTTACAAGCAACCAAACACGTTACAATAATATTAGGCTATTTATACACCATAAATCAGCTTCCTTTCACTCCTCAAGAAAATGAAAGTAAGGCAGACATTCGGTTTTAGAATCACAAGGAAAAAATGAATGTCCCAGCCCCGCAGAGTCACTGAAAAGAATAACGCTAACTACAATGACTTTTGGATTATTATTCAGAGAGCTTGAGAATGAGTTTACTTTCTTTGTGTGAAAAACTGAAGTCCCAATTCAGGAAAACGTAGGGCTAATGCTATTCACACTTTCTCACTCTATTCTGAATTTCACTGTGCAAAATTATTTGCAGTTCTTTCTATGAATATGCAAAGCATTTCTTTTAACTGATTACCTAACAGTTAAAACACCGGAATCCAGCTGAAATGACTGGGAAATGTTCTCTGCTTGCAGAACCCACTATGCGACCATAATGTAGGCTGGAAAGATGGACAGCACCTTGAGGGTCAAGAGCTGTAGGATGAATTTAAACTAATGATTTCTGTTGCAAAGAACTTCTCAAGGACAACTTGAAGAAAGATTCATGTCTGCAGATTGTTGGGGAAAACTCTATAATCTATAAAAATGTGTGTTGTGGAAGATCAGTTAAGCATTTATTAGTATAATTGGGTTTATTCATTACTACATGTATGTATCATGCTTTGGAAAACTTATTTTTCTAGGAAGGGAACACACTGGAATCTTGAAAAGAGGAATTTTAATGGTGCCTTATAAATTTTCCTTTAGCCAAAACTGGCTCCAGGTGAAGTTAAGATAAAGCTTTCCACACGTTTCCCAACAGAATGTCTTGCTTCCTTAATGTTATGCCTGACCTTAGAAATGCTCCTTTTCCTCATTCTCACTGAAAAGCTCATGTAATATTATTCTGTGGACAAATACACCAATTTTGTTGCAGTTACTTTTTTCAGTTCTTTAGGGAAACTTGAGGACCCACTAATAATCCATCTGTGCTGTTTGTCATGGCTGTATAGTTTGTAGTGCAATAAAATGTAGACAGGTTCTTAAATCCACCTTCTTACATCTTAAAAAAAAAAAAAGTCATTAATGAAAAGATTTTTTTCTATTTCATCTTTCAGTAACAGTTAGAAAAAGATTTCTGGTTAATGAATGTTGCTGCTGTAAATTTCAGGACAAGGGCTAAAGGAATCGTTGTGTTAACTGGAAAGGGGTGTTTAGGTGCCTTTCCATGGGAAATCGAGGATAAGGTGACTTCATGAGGATTTACTATTGGTCTTCTTTAAGTACATATACAATTTAGGCTGTTACGCAAGTGCTCTACCTTGGCTAATTAATTAGGGTCAAACCCATTACAGGTTCACATTGTTGACCTTTGACATAAACCTGAAGGATCAGGAAAGATGATCATCTATTTTAATTATTTTCTGAATTCCAGTTTTTAAAAAAGGCAACTATGAAAAGGGTATTTTACAGAGAATATAATACCTTAGAGTTTTGACCATCCCTCAAACTAGGCATTAAATGACTTACTATTCAAAGAATAGGTCTGTCATTTATGAGACAGAATGCAATTTGGTAGCTTACAATACTTCTTTCTTGCATGTACCAAATTGCTTTCTATGGCATGTGGTATGACACAGACAGAACTGTGACAAAGGAAGATGTGTAATTAAAGTAAATTCTCCCATGCACTAACAAACTCCAGTAAGAAGCAATTAACATTTCCTGAGCAAGTTGCTCTGTAAGCAACAGGTCAAGTGAGACACTGTTGCCTTCAGATTTATTTCCTTCTCTCCATTAAATTTCTTGCGCTGTAAAAACTCCTGATACTTAGTGAGGAAGATACGTGTCATGACTATGACTACTCAGGGCTACTCATCCCCTAACTGTCTGGTTAGTTCATGCATGCTTTTTGGCCAGAAGCCTACTGCTACAACAGAGGGTTTAATTGCAAAACTCGGCCTGCACTTCTGTTTCAGCTATTGCAGTGACCTAGCTACTGATTATCACTGTATTGCTAGGAACTTAGTTATCTCTGTGATCTGTAATCCTTTGTCAAATGTGGTTGACATTTGGGAAAGATTTCAAAAGCTAGAAGGAGATAAAGTGTGTGATTGCATGGGCTCATTTCCTTAGGGAAGAGTAATACACAAATATATATGTATTTGCAGTGATTTATCTGGTAACATATGTATCAAAGCTGTAGGTAATTTGAGATTTTGCAGTACGTATAAATGCTGTGTTCTGAGAGTAGCAAAGTGAATTGAAGTTAAAAAGTTGAAACACAAAAGAGCTTGAAAAATTCTTACCTTGGATATGCTGCCAGAAACATAAAGTATGTTACCTCTAAAAATAAGAGCCCTGTCTTCCAGATGATGTGAATTTGGCCTTTAAACGGGATCAAACTCCTTTCTTTGTAAAAAAATCAATGCACACCTATACTCTGGCTACTACCTCTCATTATGCTCCATAGGAATTAGGCACACAGCCTAAAACCCCCTAGCAAAACTCATCATTGCCTCCAGGTAGCTGCTTCTCTGGACTTTCCTAGCCTGCATTCACCTTACTTTTAATTGTTAGTTAATTTCAAATTGTCTACAGGGCAGTTATTAGAGTCTCAACCTTCTTGCAGGGCTGTACCTATGTCCCAGTGGTCCTTCTTCTTGGTCACCATTAAAGCAATGTCCATCAGTTTCATTTTTAATTGACTGAGAGAGTGAGTGGTTTGCAGATGTTCCAGGCTTCTACCTCTGGCAAACAGAGAAATGCACATCTTTATTACAGTTTGCTGTACTAGATGTTTGGTTGAACTGAATCTGGTTCATACACCTTTTCAAGGCCATGAAGATGATCAGGGGGCTGAAGCACCTCCCTTATGAGGACAGGCTGAGAGAGTTGGGGTTGTTCAGCCTAGAGAAGAGAAGGCTCTGGGGAGACCTTCCAGTGCTTAAAGGGGCCTACAGGAAAGATGGAGAGGGACACTTTATCAGGGGGTGTAGTGAGAGGACAAGGGGTAACAGTTTTAAACTGAAAGAGGGTAGATTCAGATGAGATATAAGGAAGAAATTTTTTACTGTGAGGGTGGTGACACACAGGAACAGGTTGCCCAGAGCAGTGGTGGCTGCCCCCTCCCTGGCAGTGTCCAAGGCCAGGTTGGACGGGGCTTTGAGCAACCGGGTCTAGTGGAAGGTGTCCCTGCCCATGGCAGGGGGGATGGAACTGGGTGATCTTTATGATCCCTTCCAACCCAAACCATTCTATGATTCTGTGAACATACCTGCTGCTATAGTGCTGTCCATCAGTAACAGCACTGGACTGCTCTTGCAAAGTGGCCTTTTCTGTGTTTCAGAGGCTTGGTGGTAAGGGCACTCACTGCTTCAGCAGATGATCTTAGCCCTCTACTGCTCCACCTGCAAAAAAACCCACCTTGACTTTGTTGAAAGCAGCATGTGACCTTTCTTTCCTAGATCATAAGATCCACAATTACTGCTCATAATCTGGTTCCCCCAAACCAGTGTATCCTCTGGTTTCAGTAAGGACAATAATCAGGGACAAAAAATTTCTATTTCTGGTTCAGTTAGTTGACTTGAGGTATTTGCTTCCATGAGGAGACTTTAGGAGGAAGGTGCTGGCTTGCACGCAGAAGGTCTCCCAAGGAAAGGCCACAACTATTACATCAGCAGACAGAATATTTACATCAAAAGGGTGTTTCAGGAAGACATGCGATATGAAGTACATTTTCTTTCTGACATGCAAACAAATTAAGTCATATCAAAGACAGGTTATATGCTTTGAATTGTTAAAAGATCCATAGCCCTTTAAATAACTGCCAGCCAAAGTACAGGTTTGTACGTTTTCAGTAACGCACATTACTTCTGATCTTCCTCCAACTGAAATCAATGGGAAATTGGCCAACTACATCAAAGGAAACAACAGTGGGACATCTAAGTTTGATGCAGATGACCGATTATTGAAAAATGTGTATTTGTATGCATGAGAAAGGACAAAATAAAAACCAGGAATACAATCCCCATTAGATTTAAAGAAGTGTTTGGATTCAGACCTTTTTTTTTTTTCAATTCTGCTCCAATGGTTCTTGTTACAGAGCAGATTGAAAACTATGTGAATAGCTGCCCTTCCTCATTTCCCACTTTTCAAGATGGTAAAAGTTTCAGGAAAATCAGATTGATCTGTGAGATTACTGGCACTGTAGAAACTGAGAGCATATCAGTATGATTAGGACCTTTCTCATGATTACTGAAACATCAGACTTTTCCCCTGATTTGGCCTCAAATGTAAATTTTGATCGTGAGCCTAAAATATATCCTATTCTAATGTAGTTATCCCTAACATGAACCACAACTGGCATACTGAAATATATGCTCTGGGATATGCAGCAAGCCCTCTAAGTCACACTATCAGCACAGAAAGGCTTTCAGATGGACTTAACGAGGCACTGGGAAAGCCGGGGTGCCCCTTGTCTCCCTGTAATTGACATTAAGGGAAACAACCTGGGTAAAAGGAACGATGAGCACAAGGCATGATCCCTGCTGGGTTCATGTCCTCTTTGGGCAGTGGGCATCTATATGCAACTGAGACCAAGAGTTGAATTAATATACAGAGGAATTCCTCAAGGTACTGGGAGACTCTTTACCAGACAGATACATGGTCACATGCAAGAGATTTGATCACTTTTTCTTTCTCCCTCCCTGTCTTCCTACAGAAGCCCTAATCACAAAATGTGCCATTTTTGTCTGAAATGATTTTGAGGTTAATGCTGCGGATTTATGCGGATTACTTTATGCAACTTTTGGCAGTGTCAACAGCATAAGATGTCCTTTCAGTGTATGTTTCTATTTGCAGTGTTCATGAAACCTGGACTATCTGCAGTTAAAAAATGAGCAAACAGATCTGGGGGCATTTGGTTTAATTCCCCAATCTTGACTTTCTACTAATATGCTGGTTCTCACTACCTGTATTCTTTTAAACTGTCACGGGCAACCCCCAAGCCACCCCCTCATAAAAAAAAAGAGCCTAAACTGCACTGAAAACCCTTCAAATAAATAGAAAATAACTTCCCCCCCCCAACACTCACATTTGTTTCTTCAAAATTAGGACTCAGCAAATAGTTGGAATACATCTGTACTCAGAGGAATCCACATCAGATCATAAATTTGTTCATGTTAAACACAAACATATGAATGCACTCTTATATCCAGGGACTATGGAAGGGTTTAGAATTTGCACACTTTACTCTGTGTAATGCCAGGGCAATGTTTCACTCATCTATGTAAATAGAAAGCAGGCTTGTTGCATTAAAGGCATAAGTATCCTTATGCTCTGCATAAACATCACAGGATTCAATTTTCGGAAGGAATCACATAATTTGTCATATCTTTTATTGTGATTGACTTCAGTGATGGGCATACACAAACATATGATTTTCCACTCAGTGTATCAGCATGTCTCTTGGTGTGCATTTGTTGCTAGAATAACAGAAAAAAAGATTAACCTCAGATATGCAAATAAGCTTAATTGAATAAAATGAGACAAATTACCCTGTTGTTGGAGTAGTTCCTGGTTTGGCTATGCTGCACACCACAAGAGCACTGGGATAGAGCTCATGTGACTACCCTTCATTCCTTCCCTTTTCATCTGGGGCTTGTGACAGAGCTCTACTGGGGTGACAGGTACCCCAGCACAATAAAGCACTGTAGCATAGCATAATGAACCCCAATTGGACTACATTACCCCACCTCAGTGTAGAGACATGTGAAATTACCTGAGCCTGTCTCTACTGAGAGTCCCAGTTTGGCTACTCGGAGAAAAAGAAAAATCTTTCATTAAAAAAAATAACAACCTTCCCCCTTAAAGTTTATAACCCTTGTCATTGCAAAGAAGAGGGTAAATGTGAAAACAGTTGACACGCAAGGCCCCAGAATTGAGTCTCTGCTAAGATCATTAACCATGTGTTTGTACATTTTCAGTCTTGGCAGCTGTAAGAGACCTCAGGCTTTTGATTCACATGGGGTGGCAGTGCTGGTGGCATGGGAGGTGCCCTTGGAACACCTCTCTCATGCTGTCTCGGCTGCCAGAGAAGGTCAAGAAATCGTTTGCAGAGCCTGTCCTCAGGCTCTCTGCATTGAGGCTATTTACATTATACCATAAAAAAAAGGGGAATGGTCAGGATGGTCATAGTGTTAAAGAAACGTGTCTAAAAAAACAGCATCCTACTGATGAAGGAAAGAAATCTAGAGGGAAAAAACTCTCCTTTAAGAATGTAATTTATAATTTTTCCATCCCAGAAGCTTCATTCTTCCTCCCTTCCCAGGAAAACCTGGAAAAAAATGTGGAGTCTAAAGAAACCTAATTGTATGTGTATGCCAGATACAAGTTTTGTTATGCCATCTACTTCTTGAGAGTTTGTCTCCCTTGGAACTTATTTATCATTTTTTACAAAACAGCTAAGGAGGATTTCCTGCCTCAGAAAATGTACAGCTTACGGCCCAATACAGAAAAACTTACTTATAAGAGGACTCCCATTGAAGTCAATGGAATTCTTTGTATGAGAAAACATTTGCAAGATTAACCACTAGGAAGAGAAAGCAGTGTACAATACATGACTGTAATACTGGGGAAAAGCAACAAAATGAAAAGATGAGGTATGAGAATGTATGGTCATGTAAAATGATAGAATATCTAGGGCCACCACCTTTAAAAAAAAAAAAAAAAGTCTTTAATTCAGCAATATGGCTAGATATGGTGAAGAAGTAGCTACTGATTTTATCAGCCTTCCTAAAATAGTGTTGGAGAAATTACTACAGGAGAAAATAAAATCTAATCCAATCAAGCTAGGGTTTTGTGATCTTCTGCATGACACAGCTACAAAACCTCCAATATGGTGTTTCTTTGTTTCAGATGAAAATTGGTTTCTGAATCTGAAAATGGATTTCTCTGAAATAGTAAAGCAAAAGGGAAGTGATACACGCCACCCTTACAGTCAGTGGGTGCATCTCTGAGCACTGGAGACCTGTGCAGACAGTCCAAGGAGGAGTGGGTTGCCTTGTCTTTAAGACTGAGCCATCAATCAGTTGTACAGATAGGACACAAGGGCTGGGTTTGATCAGGTAGGGACAATGTCATTTTCACCATCTCATCTCATAATTTATTCTTCAGTTTTACTTAGGGATGCATGGTCTTTGTTCAAGATTGATTCAAAATTTTCTCAGGTGACCTGGATTTACTCAGCCAGCCTGGATAGTGCTTTGGCTCTCTGGGCTGAAGTTGTTTCATCATGAAACAAAATGACTCAAACTGATACCTCAAAGGACAGTTGCTCACGGAAAACGTTTCTAGACTTTTTAAATGCTGAGCTTCTTTCTCACCATCACTGCCCTTAAAGCACTAGTAGCCTGTTGTAGATCTATGATGGGTTGAGCGCACAGGACTGGCAAGCCTTATAGGGACAAGTAGCTTGTGTGTAGATGGAAAAAAGGATAAGTTTTTGAGTATGTAAGCTCTTTTTCAAGTGAGCAGTGTAAGTAAGTGGAGCTTGGAGCAATTATTTCCAAGCTGTATTTAACTTGATAATTTTTCATTCTTTTTTAAACTCCAGGAAGGAATTTTGTGCCCAAAAGTGTGTCCATTTTTTCAACAATATCAGGCAATCTGACAAAATCTTCTAACAGCCTTAAGGTATTTATTAGGCTAAAGCTGATCATAATCATCACTGCAAACTGTTTATTCGATGAGCCCTTTATCTTGGCTCTTGAACAGTTTCTTTATAATCCTACTTTTGACATTTGTAATTCTTGAGTTTGTGAGGTTTTCAGATATATTTGATCTGGGAACTGCACATAGAGTTTGTACTTGCTACTCTGAATTCGCTTATCCAAGGTTTGTGATTCATCATAACTCCATTTGGCTTGTTTGGCTGGATGATTTATGTATTTATAAAGTATCTCTGTTTCTCTGCTTCCTATGAATTCAATTCAATTTATTTATTAAGCCAACTTCTGCTTAAGATACATGTTCTACAGGTCTTTACAGAAAAGTATTTTCTTTGTGAACATACACAAGATGAAACACAACTAGAATTCCCGCAAAGCTAAAGGACCTTTTAACACTTTTTTTCCCCCCACAGTGGTGAGACACGGGAAAATTCAAACACATGAATTCAAACAGTATTAAATAGATGTACTTTTCTTTCTTCTGTCTCTGTCCTGTCTGTCATACTAAATGCAGTATTATAATACTCTGAAAATAATATTAGGTGCTACGATTATTAGTGTGTTAAAATTTTTGTTAAAAGGCACATGAAACAGCATATTTGAGCTGCTAAAGTAAAGGACACTGAAGAGGTTTGATCAAGACATTATTCTGAGAAGCATATACCTATATTAATCTCTGCACTATCAGAAATCACTTCATTTTTTCATATTTGGTGCAAGTTTCATGTAACTTCCCCGTGCAAGGCACCCTATATTTTTATCACCCTTCCTCTAACCTCAAGCTTTTAAGATATGGGGACTGTGACATTCTTGTAAGGAATATGATGAATAGGAAAATAATTCCAAAAAAGATGTGGCAGGTTAAGAAAAACCTTTGCATGACTGAATGCATTCGCCTTGTCAGTTGCAGCTCTGTAGTCTTCCTAAGGAACTGAATTTACGTGTCTTACTTGCAAAGTGCCAGATGAAAAAAAATCTGTATTCAACTCTGAAGAGCCTTTCGTGGAGTGCAGCTGAGAGTGAGTACTGTGTTACTGTCATTCTCAGATTTGTTTTGGAATGGTCTGCTCCAAAGGCATATATATAAATATATATTTATTTTTATATGTATATGTATACAAATATATATATCAGCTCACACACACGCTCATAGTATAGAAAGAAAGTCCAAGCAATTAAACAATCATGAGGGATAGATTTGTTCCGATGCATAACTAAAAATTAGAGTAAACATTATGCCTGTGGTCTCCTTCAGTTCCATCCTGGACGGTTCTGTTAGCTAAAATACATCTGTTGTCAGCACTATCAAAAAAGAAAATATATGGTTTTAACTTAAAATGTGATGGGATATTGCCTGGAATGTTTTCTCATATAGACAGTGTTATCTGAGTCCTTCCTTGGCAAGAAGTTCAATCTGAAGACAGTTCTCAGATGGTTTTGGCAGCTCAGTCTGCAATGCCTCTGGAAGCAAAACTCTGTTGTCCTCATAAGGAAATCCCTCTCCCTAACCCTTTGAACTTTTTCATCATTTGGTAAACTCGCACTTGACCATGAGATTTCTTTCAACTACTATAATCAGTTCTGGAAATCAATTATAGAATTACCTGTTTACTATAGGCATTAGTGACATAATCTGTGTCTGGAAGACCCATGTGCATTGTTTTACCCCCATGGCCCTCGCTGATGGTTGCAGCTCAGCTAAACCCGCAGTGAGTGCGGAGATCCCCGAGCCCTCATATTCATTAGTTGTGTTGGGGGAAGCCACTGCCACAAGCTGTGGCACTCCAGCATATGAGGATAGATTAAACCTTTCACAACCTATAAAGTGTGCTTCAAAATAGACCACACAGAAGAGCTATGTCACAGATTTCAGAGGCTTTTCATAGTTTTTCCTACTTTTGGAGAGACCAGCACTCAAAAAGCAGTGTTGAGAGGGTGTTATACTAAGGAAGCAAGCAGTAAATTTGTAGGTTTGCCTCTAACAGCTTGTTTGTGAGGAACCAGCCATTAGGACAGAGAAGGAGCAATGTGGGATGTGGAAGTAAAAGGGAGATTGTAATAATACGCATAATTAAAATGCTGCATTCTAGCTGCTGGGGAAAACAGTGCTGCAGATTTCTGGAAGAAATTTGATTCCAAGAAGTGCAAGAGGCCATGAGTGAAAATTCTTTCATAAGCAGGAAGTGAGAGAGGGAACTCTAAGGATATATTCTGTTTATTTTGGCCACCATTCTAAAAAACCTGGGGTAAAAGTAAAGAGAAATGAAAGAAAGAATATTGATAAATGATGTGTGAAAAGTACCTAGAATTTCTGGACACTGCAAAGCCTAATTATGAACATGAGTAATTTATTCATGTGTTGTCCCAGAACTAATCAATATTTTGCACTTTATTAGGAATGGAAACTTGCGTTGTCTCTTTCAAACATACAGTAGTTAGCTGATTGAGTGGTTTGTTCAGTAGTATGACCAGCTGTTATAAATGTTTTAGTAATTTTTTCGACATTAAAGGTAAACAGGCCTTTTTTTGTCTTTTGGCTGGGCTGAATAGGAAAACACATAGAAAATAAACCTACATCTTGTTTCATATCCTGAATTTTGTTTTGAACGCATAATAACCCTAAATGTGTTACTGTGTTTCTAAGCAACTTCTCACAAGATGCAAAAGCAAGTAGTTATTTTGCTAAGTTTAAAATTTCTTTTGATGTTATATTTTGCTTTACCAGTTATCCTCCCACTGGCTGTAGCCACAGCTTAAAAGATATTTCTCATAGAGCCTTGAGACCTGGTTTTTGAAGAGTTTGACATGTATTTTTAGAGTAGGCCTCTTTTTCTTCTGGATTAATGTCAAGGAAGTAACTGGAAAGTGCTAGAGGTTCTCACTGATTATGAGCCCAAGCCCTCCAAGGAACATCCCATCTAACACTGCTGTACTTTGAGCTGTGCACCGTGCAAAAACTGTGAGCATTATAAAGTGCGTATTGCATGTTACAGTTGAGGAGGTGGATGGAGGGTTATTCAAACGTAGGAAAGGCGGTGTGGCAAGTGGCATGGGACTGCAGTTTCTTCACAATATTGAATCTTCTAAGAAGTTTGAGAATGGCTTGTGGCCATGAGAAACGTGCTTGTCAAAATGTGTCCCCAGCTGTGAGATGGCATAATTCAAGTGTCAGATGCCGCCTTTCGTTTGGATTTGGAAAGCTGAAGCCTGTCCACATTTGCGCTCGATTCCTTGCTGAGCCTGAAGATGATGCTGGGCCGAAGAATGTCATTGTGTAGTTTCCATTGTCGGCTGTCACAGTGCATATGTTTTGGGACTGATCTGAAGTTTTGTTTGACATCATGACTTTTATAAGAATCAAACCCCCCAAATCCCTCAGATGAAATCCATATGGCTTTGTTCACAGGCTGAAATAAAATCATGCTCACAGCCTTTACTGCAACTGAGGGATATTTGGTGGGAGTCGTTTTTTGCTTAATAAAAGCATAACGTTCAAATGCTGGAAATGTGGATATTATTAAGTACCTGCTCTGTGAGAATAATTCAAATGCTGTTTTAGTCCCTGCCCCTTTCGTTAGTTCATACGCACAAGAGTCAGATATAAGGCTGAGATGAAGAATGATCTCCGCAGCCTGGCATGAACCCAGCTTCATTTGAACTCTGTTTTAGACATTACTGGGTTTTTGTCTGCATTTTGGCTCCTTGCAGCTCAGTGCTGAACATTTGGCATAATGTGTGGTAAGGGTTATTACGATACACAGAGGTGAGGTAATTCACATCATTTCTGCAGTGTAGGCAAGTTTGCTTGGCTGCTAGAGCGGTTAAAGCAGGAAGCTTCCCGGTGTGCTGAGATGCTGATTACTAAGGGTCAGGCCTGTGCTCACCATGACATCATAAAACACAACCGGGGGCTGATTTATTTAAGAACTGTCATGTCACTGGTTTTGTCAGGAGAAAAGCAGAGGACAGAGAAGGTGAAGGGAAGCAGTATGCTTTCACAGTGCGAGATTTATGTGGAAGAAAACACTGACAGGTCCTTTGCCAGTGATAAAAGAAATGTTTTAGTTACTTGTGGGGCTGAGGTACAGAATGGCACTCTTCCCTCCTTTTGCCGAGTCAGTTCCAGAATTAAGAAAACATTAATAGCAAGTCTGGCATGAGAGGAAAGACTGTGACAAAGCTCTTGCCAAATATTTAGGTCTCCTTAGCTGTTGCTCTGGGCAAATCCAATACCATTTGGCGAGTGGGAAAGCGTGCAATATTTGCGTATGCATAAGAAGCATTGCAGTCCCTTCTGAGGTACTACAGGAATGAACAAGAACACCTCACCAGGATGTCTGCTAGAAACTTTCACTGCCTCACTGCTGGGCATCTGTGCTACCTCCTCCCATTCATTGTGCAGGTTGTGGTCTGTGGTGCTGGAGTAAGAACTCCAAGGCTGCTGGAGTAAATATGCCAAACCCTAGTGGAGAGGTGCAAAACTGGCATATAGGTGGTGTTAACCTGACCAGTTTTGTAATAATTTACCACAGAAATATATTCCTTTCTCTCTCCTCACAAAAATCATGTTTGGTTCCTATAGATCAACTCACCAGGCACAAAAAACCTACTTTGTCAAGGAAATGAATATGACCCATGCACTGTAAAAGCAATGGAAATTCCCATTTGAATGAGACTGTAGCATAAGTAAGGGAATATATTTACAAATGGATGGTGCAGATCTCTGCACTGATAGGGTACATCGCAGCTCTTCCATACTACCAGTTCTAAAAACACCTGCTCGGTATAGCTAACATCCCACTTTAAGACCATTTTCCTGACTTGATGGACTAGATTTCAGCTTCATCTCTTTAGCGTATCACATGGAAAATGTATTGCTGGTTCTTATGCCAATGAGTACTCAGTGTTTGGTTTGATACCCTATTTTTGTACTTCTAGTACCTCCTTTATTTGGCTGTCTCAAACACTTTTCAAATACAAAGTAGGACTTGCAACAAGAGGTGGTAGTGTTATGAAGGGTAAATTAGACAGAGGCAGCTTCACTGACTTCCCTGAAGACCTCCCAGCACGAGGGCTATAAATGCAAAAAAGGTACTCCAGATTCTCTGCTCTGATCAAGAGACTACACAGCTCCTCATTTCCTCAGTAATCTGCAAACAACCTGTGTTGAAAATATTATTTGGGTTACAATGCTGGGAGTCCACAGACATTAGAAGAAGAAAAAACGAACACCAGCTGATTGCAGGGGAGGGACAAAACTCCAGATTGTTCAAGGATGTGGGAGTACCCTGGATCACTTCAGAGGCAGCCCTCCAGGTCCCGAGGGCTTAATTAATTAATTAACTGTCATTAGGCTTTTACAACCTATATAGAACCCACATGCCCTTCATTTTTCTTTATGCTTCTCTTCAAGACTTGGACTAGCTTCCTGTATTCCGGGGTGAGGAGATGTGAAAAGTAGGTCAGACCCATCTGGGTTTTTATAGAAACTTGATGGAAATGTAGAGGAAAGTTAATGTTGGTGACATTGGAAGGAATAACTGATGTCCTCTGGAAGGTTTTGATTATCTGTTAATAATCCAAAAGGTAATTTTACTATATATTCATTTAGGAGTTGGCAGTGGCAGCTATGCTACCTGGTACTTTAAATACATAGTTTTGCTGAAATGAATGTGTATATGCAACCTGGTAGAAAGGCTCTTCCAAAGAACAACTGGGCTAATATACATGTCTGCATTTTAGAATGCTTTTTGGGAGGAGAGTGCTGAGGAGTAGAGTGAAGAAATTATTCCCCTTAAAATGGATTTATAAACCACTCTTGAATTCACCTGCAATAGATTTTCCATCTTTAAGATCCTGCTTCAAGGTGATAAGGCTTGCACCAAACACATTTTTTATCCATAGATTGCTTCCATACCCAGTTAAAGGCAGTGGGCATAACAACTAAATTTTTGTGTATTTTGTATGAATAGCCCAGGATAGAAGGATTTTAATTATGAGACTGATATCTCTTGATGCTGTTACCCCCAGGGATGCTGGGGAATATTTTCCTTTCCATACTGCATGCAGCAAGGACAGGTGGAGACCATTAGGGAGGTGCTAGAATCTGTTGTTCACTTTTGTTACTCATGATGATGATCTGAGTCAGGGAAAGAAACAAATGCATGGGGTGTGTGTTTTCCTTTGTACATGCTGAAATCATGTACTACTTTGGTGCAGGAGAGAAGACAGCTCTATCCAGATCCCCTTCTGTCAGACTGTAGCATTGCCATTCACACTGAGGTCTTAGCTCCTTTGCTCTGTTTAAAACTAGCTGTAACTAAAAATCCAGCTTGTTATATTTGTTGCAGAAATGAATAGGAGAGCAGTGACTTTTATGTTCTGAAAATTCTCTGAACTGCTCAGAGCAGTTCCCAGCTCTGCATCAAGGGGAAGGTCTGGCTTGAGGGAGGAGTAGGTAACTGAAGATCTAATTGAAGTCAGTGGGAACTCCAGATGCTTTACCTTACAAATCGGAACCTAACGGTCCCTAGTGTTATCTCTTTTTGATTTGAGAAATATTTAGGCCTTGTCAGAATTGTTTTATTAAAAGCAAAAAAAACCCCAAACCCACAACTGTATAATTCAAACATTCCTCCTTGTTGCAATCCTGTATTTTTATTGAGAGTGTATGGAAAGTCCTGTGTTTCTGCACACAGCAAAGAGCAGCAGGTGGGTTTTTTGCTCAGAAATGAAAGCCTGCTTTTGCAGGGTACCTTGCTCAAGAAAGCACTTGCTTTTAGCGTCATTCAGTGTTGAAGGATTGGAGTCAAGCTGTGAACCAACAGTGCCCAGAGGGCTGTAACAGCCTGGCGGTGCCTCTCCCTGCTCCTTCCCTCTGGCTGCTGCATGCTCCTTTGTGTCCTGGGGCTGGCAGAGACTAACACCAGAGTAAAGGTAGGTAAAATCCTGGTGAGAGAATGGTAGAGGCTAAAATCAGTCCACTCTCCTCTTCTTGGAGAAGATGCTCAGGCACTGGTCCCAGCTTGAGCAATTATTTCCATGCTGAGTGATGAAGGAAGGTTACTGCTGGACTGACTATTAAAGAATTTTATTTCTTCAAATAAAATACACCCTTGACTCTGTGTTTGATTCAGACTGGAAAAAGCACAGAGGCCAGACAGAGAAAGGCTTGCTTAAAAATCTTATTCCTCTGTATTTCTGTGTGGTTTTAGTTGGCAAGCATATATTTAATGGACAGGCTATTAGGGGCTTCCCAAAGTCAGTATAAAGAAATTGTATCTTAATTAATATTAGTCATTACAAACTCACCGTGAAGGGCAAATTTTACTCAATTTCAGGAGTCACCACAACAGCCTGTATATAAATCACTGTATTTTTCTTAAATTCACAGTCTTTGTTTCAGGGCTTAGTTGTATAGCAATGCAGTTGAGGAATTGCTCCCTGGATATTAACTAGATGATTTTTGTGTTGGATGTGGAGAAATTCTAAAGAACTTGTGTCAATTACCACTGTCCCCTTTTTGACTGCGCTCTTAGGCTACTGAGTTTTGGACTGGTAGTGTTATTAATCTGCAGTGTCAGGGTTTTCTTATAAAAAGATGAATTGCAGAAGGCCAAGAACTGGCAAACTCACTTACTAGATGGTGACTTGAATTGGTGGTGACCCTCGGTTGTCTGAAATCAGAAGTCCAGAAATACAAGAGGACTTTTTCAATCTTGATCAACAGCGTCTGTAAACCCTGTTTATTTAAATAACAGCAGATAGTTTAATGTTCATCATTCAAAGGGAACTTTTTGTAACTTTTTCCTCTAGGTTTATGCTTGCTTTCTGACCCTACTGTTGAAATAAACTGCAGGGTTTGTTGCTCTTTACATACCAGCAGTTTAAGTTCTAAAGCCACTCTTACTGACCTGAGATCAGATGAATACTCTCCTGGGAAGTTTTAAGTTATTTGCTGGCACACAGTTGGATTAGGAAGGGTACGATTTTGTGCAAAAGCAGACAGAAGTATAGATGTTCCTCTCCATGAAAGATCTTTGACCCTTGGTCTTTGCCCTGGAAAAAAAGTTGAAGGAACTTTTTTTGTAGGGTGTGTAAAAAGGTCTAGCAGCTTTCTTCTCATGAAGATGCCTTAAAAAAAGTCTACTTCATCTCTGTGGTCACAGAAGACCCCAGTGTAAGCCTCACTGGAATTAACAGAGAAGCCTTAGTGAACTTCAGCAGGCATCAGATCAGGTCCAGAGAACAAAACTTTAGGACAGGGCTTAAGCTTTAAGAAAAACTCAACCAACAAACCAAAACTTGCAGATCGGCTACAATGTCTTCCCAAGCCAACCTGGAAATTCTTGATAGTCATGAAGGATGTCTTGCTTCTAATTCTCACAGCACAATAAAATTATAGAGGCAGTGATCGTAGAGCTAAGAAAACTAGATCTTCATGCATTTCAAAAAGGATCTGTGTGTGGCTGGGAATGAAGGGTGCTGCACCAAAAAAAGCTTATTGTCAAAAAAGAGTTCTTGAGTGGACTGGACAGAAAGCATCTTTGTAGTTTAAATGACTGTGCTTTAATATATTGCTTCTTTCTGCCTCCTCCCACTTTTAATTCAGTGTTTTCTTGGAGAGGTTTTTTTACTGATCTGAATTAAAGCAATAATATCTTATGCTCACAGGGATACTTGCCTGTTTTACATCTCTGGATGAATGTTAAAAAGCTGCATTACTGCTTTTTTCTTCTTTCTTGCTGTATGTATTTGAGTGCCAGATTTATCAGTTCTGTTTTTCCCAATGCTGGAAAATGAATTTGCTTCAAATTATAGCTGCTTGAATGCGACCAGTGCACGAATGAAACCCATTAGTGTATGCCTACAATAGGGCCAAACCTCTGATCTCAATTTCAATTTTGTAAATGAAGAGATGATTCTAATAACTCAGTCAAATCACTTTGGATTTACACCAGGGGAGCAGAAATCAGGATCTGGTCTTTCATGTTTAGTCTGGGAAGTATTTTGAAATTTTTGTGGATGAAAGATACTAAAAATGCATGTTATTATCTTATTCCTTTTCCATATCCCACTTCACATCATAGGACTGACCATATATCCTAGGATGGTTCAACCCACACTTTTCCTAAATTTTACCCTTTAATTTGATGATTATAGCTTTTTCATGTCATAACTCTACAGTTAAAGTTAAGCAATCATTTTGATTTGAAACCATTCTCTTCAGAAGTGTCCTGGGAAATGTGAATGAAATCCATTCCACCATTTTTTGAATTAGAATATGGGAAGTTAATCATTTTACCATTTTTAATTTATCCAGCCATTTCTTGCCAGCAGTTTACTTGAAACCCTCTTAATGCACAGTCTGCAAACTTGGCATGGACATCTGAGGAATAATTTTGTATATGTTAAACCTTTGTTAATAATAGTCCCAAGCAAACTGCAAGAGGAGAAACTGCTGGCTTATATATTAAATATAACAAACAACTAGTGGAATAAAAGATATTTGGAAAGGCAAAAAAAAAAGCTGAAGTTACAGTACTTACTATTGTGCAAGCACATGAAGTTATCTCTTCAGAGAGGTTTGGATGATGAACGCAGTAACTGTCCTTGGGCTTGCAGCTTCTCCAAAATTAATTTGACTAGTCCAAACCTTTTTGCATGGCTCAGCTGATCTTAAAGTGAGGATCAGAATTAAACTTTGTAGCTCTTTTGAACCTTGGGTGGTTTTATATGGTCTTCTGTTTCTTGAGTTACTACTTTAAAAAAATAATTGGAAAACACAAAACAGTATTGCAGCTATTCTGATATGTAGTTAAATTTTCTGGAATGATGACAAACTTTGTTCATGACTGGAACTATGTGAACTCAAACTAAGGCAAGCCAGGAATAATAGCACTAATTACATTTCCAGCAGCAGGATTTTTTAATATTTTCTGCTAATACAATTGTAACAAAAAGATCATACCTGAATCTTCTGCAGGACTTTTCCTCTTGAAGTGTTTTACAAAAAAGACTGGCAATGCTAAGTTCCTTTTAAATGAGAAACCATGGTACAGTGTGGTGGAAAGGTTATTCAGCAGACTAATCACAGGAATGGGACTAGAGCTGATGCTTCATGTGGTGAGTTAGCTGTTACACCAGTGCCTCACTGGTGCTGCTTATCGTCAGACACAGTTGGACCGGTCTGCTCCTATGTGGTCTGTCCTATGGCCCTACCTAAAGGGGAAGGGAGCTGTCTAAGCTCCTATTGCAGTTCATGAGCTTTCAATTTAAGAGAAGGCACATTCTCAATTTAAAATTCTGCTTAAAGAGGAAACTAAAACTAGAAATGTCAAACATGTGACTGGGGTGAGGGGGAAGTACCTGATATAAAGAGCGTTTCAAGTGACTAGCAGTTTGTGTGAGGCTCCATAAGTCAGAAGGGGGAAAAAAACCCAAGAACCTCTGAGACCTGTAAAGTCTAATGGGTATCACTGAAGGCCTTAGAATATAATGTCCTGCATAACAGCGAGCACAGTTTAGTTTGTTTAATTACGTACTCAAGCACAGAAGTCAAATGGCAACATGTGTAGTAGTGTTCACTGAAGAGCAAGTACAACGTTTTATCTTGGAGAAGTGAGAAAACCGCTGGAGGAGTATGTTATATTGAGACCTCTTAAAAAATAACCAGCAGCCAATTGACACCTCTCTTTACTAGCGTCCTGTTTGAAAAATTATAATTTCTAATGTGTTTGTGTATACACTTTGAACAAAGTCTTTCTTAAACAAAGTAGTTGTGATGGGAAATGTCCTTACTAATCGTGCTGCAGAACAGATTTCCCACAGGTATCATCTATAGAGAGCTCTCCCTGCTCCATCATTTAAATCCATTCCTTTACACTCTTCATGGAGGAAACAACAGGTCTAGTTGCATTGGTGGGTATTTTGAACAGCCTTTATTGCAAACCTTTTCCAGGCCTATCAGTTTCTTCCGGGCTTTTGCCCTGCGAAAGAGCTGTATTATGTAAACAGGAAACATATAGGAACTTGTTAATTGCTGGTTTATTTTTCTTATGCAGCAACATAGACTGCTTTCTTATTGTCACTGGAGGGATCAAATTACGGCAAGGAGCTTGGAAGCTGGAGGAGAATGTTGAAGTGGTAAACTGGTTCAGGCTGGGTAAAGCAGGGAAGGCTAGGTCTCTGCTTTGTTGATAAAGCCCATCAGTTTTTTTTCTTTTAAAACTAGCTTATAAATTTTAGTGAAAAGATAGTTTGTGAAACTGTCCCAAAAATCAAGGTAGTTTGGGAAAACTGCTTTTCTATCACAAGGTGATGTGTGATGCTGAGGCTTTTAAAGCTGTTACCATTGCCTGCAATGGCCAGCATATCTGTGAGGGTTACAGAGCAGTTGAGATTGTTAACTGGGCCAGAACCTATATATAGATGCCACCTCAGCCTTGCTTTCAGCTGAGACAGATACTCTCTTGAGGCCTTGTGGCAATAACACTAATACGCACACAAAAAATATCCAAAAAGGATTAGAGTTGGCTCTTGAAGAAAAGACAGAGGAAAGGGTGCTCACTGATAAAGAAAGCTGGAGGCAGCCCTGTAAACCATTTGATCGCGTGTTCCCACTTCAGAAAACACCCCCTTCAACCAGGATGAGTCCTTACATGTGATTTATTTTTTTTAACTGTAGACCAAGATCAGCTTCTAAACCCATTGTAACCCTTATTTTGGGACTAGGTTCATGGTACAATTACCCTGGCTTCTTACTTTGATTATTGCAAGATTCTTTACTACAAGCACAAGGCGCTCTGCATTTATTTTTTAGTATCGTTGTCTGAGAGGTTGTGGTTGGCTCTTGGTGGTGAATACAGTCCCTTTCTGGCTTTACTTTCATTAGCAAGCACTGTGAACTAGCTGGAAAAAGTCCTTGATAAGTATGATAATCAGGTACTGATGCAGAGTTGACTTCCATGATATGCCGTATAGGATACTCCCAGAGTTTGCATTACAGTAGGCTGATGCATGACTGAACTTAATGTGTGTCCCTAGATTCATATCTGAGAAAATATATAATATTGCCCTGCTAATAATAGTTTCCTTATCTGGCAAGAAGTAAAATGAGTATTGCTCTGTTCTTTAAGAATCATCATAACTTAACTAGAAAATCACCCCATAGTGTGAGGTGATGGAGTGTTTCTTGGAGCACACCCAGTCAGTCTCCCCAGGGGGGACATCCCTTCATGTAGTTCTTAGAGGAAATCAGTGTTGTGAATATTTTCCTGGTGGAGAGAGGGGTTTTGTCGTCAATAGTGTACTATCAGTGCCAAAAGCAGGATATCGTTTGCTATTGCAATATATTTAGTGGCATTTAGAAGGCCTGAGGAGATAGGAGTGTTTCAGAGGAACAGTGTTACACAAAATAGCCATAGAATTGAAGTGTAAAAGGGGAGTTAGTGAGACAGTGATGATACAATGAAGAGTTCACTAGTAATCCTCTGGCAGCGATTTCTGATCCTTTCAGAAATTCTGTCACTATTGCACTAAAACACTTCTGAAATGAAGACCAAGACTCTAGATAAACCCAAAATAAATCATGGGCTATAATGAGGAACTTGTCAAACGTTTTGAAAAATAAGAAGCAAGTAGCAGGGAATGTTTTACTAACCTGACACTTCTGGTTGGTTACGAATATTGATATAAAAACTTCCTTGGAGGTCTATGACTCTCTTAGAATGGCCACCTTGCATGCTGAATTGCATGTTTCCCAGGCAACAAATGCATTTTTCTTCTGTGCTTTATGTTTATTTAGGGATAAATGACCCCATCAGGATGTAGGGGACCTAAAAAGGGGAAGGAAGAGGAATAGTTGCAACAGGAGAATATCAAACAAGGAGGAAAGAGAATAAGCTTTATTCTTGCTCAGAGCCAGGTGCTGTGTACCCTCAGTCCAAAGAGTAGCCCCAGTGAAGTTAGTGGGGGAAACCCATACAAGGCAAGAGCGAAGCTGGCTCCAAATTGGAGGCATTTATCTGAAAATGCCTTAAAAATTGAAAATCTATCAGATTTCAGTTAAAATAACAACAATTCTTTGCAGGCTTGCCAAATGTCTGCAGGCTTGGGGTGATTTATTGTTGAATCAATGTGTGGCGAACACCGAGGTCTGCCTTCCCCTCTTTCCATGCCAAACAGAGGAACCTTCACAAGACCTTGGCACGTGTCAGATTTAAATCCTTAGGGCAGTATTTCTCATCTCAAGTGCAAAATGCACCACTTCCCTGTGAAAACCGGTATGGTTGAGAACTGTGCATGCAGAGCAGAGCTCACTGCTCGTGTTTATACAAGATTCATTACATGGGTTTTGGGTTTGTGCTCAGTAATATCAGAAACTGGGGGGGAAACTGCTAATTCTCCTCCACCCCCTTTCCCTATAAACTTAAAATAGTTGCTTTAAAGCACAGTCTGGTCCTGCCTAATCTCAGCACTGCTTTTTAGAAATAATCTTCTCATTCCCACTCTCTCAGCTTCTTTGAAACATAATGAATTGGAATTACATGTAAATGCCAGCAATATTTCAAAGGGAGGCTGAAACACAATGTCTGGTCTCTAATTAGCTTTGCAGTGTGTGGCCTGTAAACTTGATGATAAATGAAGCAATTAGCCATCAGTGGCTTCAATTAGATGGCAGTTAAAATGGTAACAAAATAAAGTCACCATTGAGGAAATTTGCTCTGAGAAGTGCTGCTGTGGGCTGGCTTTGAGTTTAACAATGAATTAGAACTAATTAGGACTAGGTTCATTTGTTCATTGTTTTTCAGGGACAGTGCAACTGCCTAATTAGTGAGGGCTTCCCAGGACCCAACAAACAGGAAGGGAAGATATGACATTGTCTTCTCTTGGAGGACCCTATCTCCCCATGCCAAGCAAATCACTGGGGAGAGCATGACCTTCTCTTGCTCCTCTCTTTTGGAGGAAGAGTGAGTTGGTTTGTACCATCTTCCAGATAGTTGCTTAAACCTTGGATCCCAGAGCACTTCTCAGACACTTATTGACATAACAAACTTCAGTAGAGCCCTCTCAGAGCCTTTTCTTGAAGCAACGATCAGAAGTCAGAAGCTAGGTTGCTGGCATCAGGAAAAGGAAAAGGCGGAGTGAGCCCTGGGACTGCTGAGCCCAGCAGCGCTTCCCAGCTATGCTCCACTGTAGCGTGTGGCTCTGGCATTGCCACTTAAGTGGGGGAAACTAACAATGCTATAGCACTTTCCTGGTGAGAGATTCACCAGTGTTTTCCCACTTCAGCCAGTATTTTATTACAGGACACTGCCCTCTGTATAAACAGGACAATTTAATTGCTATTGAAAGTACACAGTAGGGGAAAGTCAGACTGGTAGTAAAAATTGTTTTCTGTCTTATTCTGAATACTGTTGCCTGTATCCACCTGTTAAGTCATGCCTATCAATGATAATTATCATTATTTTGACTGGGAGACATTGGGACTGTCTCACTGCTCATAAGAGCTTTACAAACACGATGAAGTGAAGACGCACAAATAAGATAAAAGCAAAGTGTGAAGGCACCAGAGATTTTCAAATGAGGGTTTACCTTTTCAATTAGGAGACTTTGTTATTGAAAACAAGACACCAGTTTGTCAGAAGCAAAAGCTAATTTGTCTTCATCTCTGAAGACCAGAGGGAAACAATACACCCTGCTCAAATCCAAACCCTCTGGCTGGGGAAATAGAAAAGGGCCACTCGATTTCAATTCTCCCAATGCACCCTCTGTAGGGACTGCAGTATGTATTTTAGAGGATGATGATTATTCCTTTCCAATGCACTTGATATCCTAAAACACACCCTAACTGAAATACAGCAGATGGAGGGGGGAAAGTATTGTAGTGTCAACACTGGTTATGTGATTTGAGAGTAAACTAGGGAGAGCTGGTGGCTGGCCCTGCTTACAAATTCACTTTTGAAGGTGTTAAGCCCATCTGCTTCCAGGAAAGCTATTGTCTTTCACTACAGATTTTACCAGAATGATACCAAGACGATGTGGAGAGTCTCTCTGGAAATTGCAAATTCAGTTTGATAGTATAAAAGTGTTGCTGTAACACATCATAGTTAACACTGAGTTTTCTGCGGTTTTTGGAAGCTCTGGGCTGACATCTCTGGTGGTACTTCGCTCATGGTGCATTCATTGCACAGCAACCTTAACGTTTTACCTAAAGCAAAACAGAACCTTTTACCTGCCCATCTATGCTGCTGGGTGTCCCTGCCCATGGAGCATTTCAGGAGGGATTCCTGCCGACGTCAGCCAGCTGTGCTCTGCAGAGACTGGTGCGTTCTCAGGAGACAAAAGCAAACATTCTGGAAAAGTGGGATGTGTTTATGTGCAAAGTGATTTCCACTCACATATCTTTAAAATCTATTGAATATATTTTTAAGCCCAGGATGTTCCTTGGTATCACTGACATTCCCTGGAGAAAGATCAACAACCCTACATGCTCAGAGAATTGTACTTATTTAAATAAATGACAAGTTTCCAACAGTACCCTACTTATTGATTTAAAAACAATTTCTGAAGAAAAATTTAAATTTCAGTGGTGTTCACACAATTCCCTGAGCATTTGAGCTGTGGTGTTCAGAAAGGCTTTGTGGTATTTAAAAGAACGATCTACCATTTTGCTTCTCTTCAGGGAAGTGTGAACCGATGCAGTTAGCAATCCTGGCTGACATCTGAATTCGTAACAGAAGGAGTATGTTCTTGCAGAGCAAAATAACTGAGGCTGCATTGCATCCCCTGCTAGTTGTGGTTATTATCAGTATATGTATATTACTAGCAAACTGCTGGGCTGGACTTTTAGCCCATAAACTAAAAATACTTTAATGTTTTGCTCCT
Organism: Athene noctua; assembly: GCF_965140245.1. Lineage (NCBI taxonomy): Eukaryota > Metazoa > Chordata > Aves > Strigiformes > Strigidae > Athene > Athene noctua. The sequence continues at coordinate 102,304,974 of NC_134037.1, read as the reverse complement.
CTGTTCAGAGATTTGCAATTGGAAAAAAATAAGGTTGTTATTTAAAAACAGGCTGCTAAAATGAGACACATAAAATATTGCAGTATTTTTATTATATATAAAATGAAGTCTCTGCATTTGTTTTTTATTACTGAGTTACACACAACAAATGAATATGCTCTGAGCCAACAATTTCTACTCTGTTACACATGTGCACTGTGTTCCTCCGAGTGCAGTGGGGTTTGACTAAGCCCTTCTACCCAGTTGAAAGAGTAGGCTGAATGATATTAGCTTAAGCAATGAGAGTCAACAGGAAATGGGGGATTTGGGATCTGAATAATAAAACGAGTCTTGGAGCATGTAATTTGCACAATGGCAGTTCTTGGCATCCAGTGGCTTTGTGCTAAAAATGAGAGTTTATTCCTCAAAAATCTCCAATTTGGGGAATGTGTGGTGGGCTTGAAAGGGCTCAGAACCTCTTGCCTGAATGACACTGCTGGGGCTGGAGGGCAGATGAAGACTTTAATTGCTTCCAGTCATCTGCTTTGTATGGTTCAACAGGAATGAGTTAGCATTACTGTGAGCAATGCCAGCATCTAAGACATTTTGAATCACTGGTATGTTAAGACTGGTCAAATCTTAGAGCTAACAGTATAAAAAGAAAATATTACTATGATCTTACTGTTTTATCTGTGGCAGTGACACAATACCTTGCCTACCCATTCTGTAGCTCCCTGTAGAGTAGTGGCTGAATGCCAGCTAAAATTACCTTGAAAATCCTAATTTATTTTTTTTCTTAGATTCATTGTAGAAGGACAATCACCACAAAATAAAGAACAAAGTCCCCTCATCTTGAAGCAGCTTCTAGGAAGCATGCAAGGTCTGGACCTCCTTTCACTTACCAATGTTAGAGTGACATATCTTTGGAAAGATTCCTGATGTACATCAGTGGAAGCCAGTAAAGAATAAGGTCTGATAACTTCATGCAGAGATGAATAACAGAGTTGATCAACAATCACAAATCTTCCAATACTGGAGGAGAACAAAGCTTTTCATTGCAAAACTGTATCTGGATGCAAGCAGCAGAATAGGGGTTTGTCACATCAGAGAGCCTTCAGAAATACATAAAGCAAAATTATGGTCAAACATAAATTGGGGCATATGTTTTTTAAAAGGGTCTGAGCATTTTTAGGAAAGCTCTTTTTTCTTTTTTTTTTAATCTTTAGTTCCCTAATTCATTGACTATGGTAACACCCTAAAGGTAGGAAGCAAGTTTGTGACCCTTTCCATGTTGGCCCACAGTGCAGGATTAGGATGTGTAATACATAAACCATATCTTGTCAAGCAACAGACTGGCCCATCCAGCATGCTAATATTAAAGTGGACTGATACTATTCCACATGATCTCCACCTATAGCTGTGACTTGAAGATCTGCATTAGTTTCAGGTTAGATCTGAACCTTTCAGCTCCAGTTCGTACCAGGCTTAATTCTCATGTACCTTCAGTGATTACTGTCTTGCCTAGCAATTGTTACTACTCAGAGAGAGCAACAGGAACAAAACTGGAAATGACTCTGTGTGCACACATGCCCATGTTTTACCATTCTCCCTGTTAATGCAAGATGGGATACTGAAGATTAGTCCCTAGTTCCTTTCCATTACAGTATCTTTCAGAGTGAGCTGTAAATCTGTTATCACTCTGGAGGGATTAGTTATCATTGTGCCTGATTATGAGATTAAAGTATGATTAGGAGGTATAAAATGGCAGGGGGCATAAAGCACATAACATGAAGAAAAACCTCATTCCAGGATTAGATCGTTACCCAACATAGGTTATTCCTCCATGGATTCAGCTGACAAATGTCTTAGTCAATACTCTATACCTGAATATGTCCATTTACTCTCTGGACTGGTGAAAATTGCACTTAGTTATAGTCAGTGAACACAGCAGCCAATTAATTAGTTCATGGAATGTCAAAACTCTTTCCTGACAGAGTACAGGTGAAGGAATCTTTGGATGGGATGGTGTAGAGGAAGACATGAAAATTAATATTCTTCAGGGCTAGAACAAGTATTATGAAGGATATTTGTATAAGTCCTGATAGTCATTCATGAATATAGGATTATTTAAAACATATTACTTTCCTAGGCACAAAGGGTTGCTCAGAAACCAGCTCCATAGACAGCAAAATGTGAAATGTCTCTTAATTTTTCAACTTACAAAGGCAGGGCAAGAGAAACCCATATATAAATCTAAATACTCCTTAGTCACACATAGTATTCTCTTCATGTCTGTTCACCTGCATGTGCAAGTGCTGATGCAGAAATATCTGTATTTGGAGTTTCTAAGTTGTTTATTTGTATTTATTAGTAAACTACATTATGATGAGTGGAAAAGACTTTCTGTTCTCTCAGGGTGGGTCTCCTTAAATTTGGGGTACAGGAACATACACAATCTCTTGACTCAGTGTTCCAAGGGGAAACAAAAGTGTACCAGGGCGCCCTTCACAATAGCTACTCATACTGGTAAGATAGATGTTCAGGTGGACCAGATATCTTCTGGTGACCATCATGGGATAGTAAGTTCTCCATCTACATCAGGATAGTGAGGGAGAGCATAAACTCTGATGGCTGCAAGAGAATTTATTTGTTTGTGTGTTTATTGAGCCTGCTCTGTTTTAAGCAACTCAGCCAAGTTTCAGTAATTTCTCTGGCAATACTCATGACACTAGTGTGAACAGTTTCTCAGAACTCACAGATTTCTTGCTGCTATCCCAAACATTTCCTCTGTGTGATCTGATCTTACCACTCCATTCCAAGTGAATTAGGAAATTAATAAATGACAAACAGTAGTTGAGCATTTATTGCTTTTACTTACGTAAAAGAGTTGCCTCATTGAGCCAAGGCAGTATTGCACTGATAACATTATACATACGTTTGAAGACTGATGTTTTAGCAAGTGTGAAGTTCTGCCTGTTCATGGCATGAATGTGTTTTTCAAGCTGCTTGGAAAAGTCTGAGCCCCCCAGCTTCAGAGAACAGGGTTTGCTCACTGCCTTCTGTGAGCAAGAAGCAGCTAACAGCTCGAGGTTTGTTGGGCCAGGTCTGCAACTCTGTCCCTGAGCTCTCTTTTGTCACTGGTGATGCTGGGCAGAGCCTGAGGGAAGCAATTGGAGACAGCTGCCAAATTGTTTGGTTAAGGAAAACTGATGTCCAGTTAGAACTGGCACTGAGATGCAGACAAGCTGGAGGCATCTCAGGAAGAAGAGCCAGGTGGTGGGACACCCACTGTGGGCACCTCTTAAGGGGCTACCCAGATGCTCTGGGCATATACTGTTAAGCAACTACTCATGATAGTAATACTGTAGTGAAAGTTTATACTTTTTTTCTAATACTCTACTTTTACATTTACCTCTGTGTACTGTTAAGAACCAAATTTCAGTCCTCTGATGTTTATCTTTAATGAGTTAAAACAATGCCTAAACACTTTGAACAACTAAACACTTTGAGGACTCATTAACTCTACACCATTCTATAAGAAAAAAAAAAAAAAAAACAAAAAAACAACAAAGCTTCTTAGTTACCGATGGGAATAGTAAGGGAGACCTCTCCTGCCTCTATCTGTAGGGCAAAGGAAATAAATGCCAGGCATGAGTATTTGCCTGAAAGTTAGTAAAAAGATAGTAGCAAGGATAGGCTACCCAAAGCATTTTCCTGTATGACAGATGCTGTGTGTAATCAAGATACTGGTGTGCACAGTGGGATGATGGATGGTTATCTCATTTAAGCTGCAGTGAAAAAAGTTCTGAGAAGGGCTGCCAGGCTCACTTTTACATATGCATTTTCTGCAGCCAGATGAAAGTAATTTTCTAAGAGCTGGCAACTGCTAACAGGGTGTGCACCGATGGGATATATCCAGAGGTGAAGGTCTCTTCCACAGAGGCTGAATGCATTTTTGGCAGCTTATGTTGCTTAGAGAAATCAATGGTTTTTCTGTAACTGTTTGTTATCTGAAGGCTCTGTGTTATGCTGTGCAGTGGTCTTTAGACCAAGGTGGATTAGAAATAGATTAGAATTGCAGTAAATAAGGCTTTGCATCAGGCTCTTGCTGTTTGAACTTTCTGCAGTTTGCAGTGCAGGCCTCCTTATCACTGAGCTTCTCCCAACCAGGAATCTGAGAAAAAGAGGTGTTTGTAGTTGATGGGTGCTTGTTTTTTGTTTTTGTTTTTTATTCTAATTACTTGTATTGCAGTATGGAGCAGTGTCCAGAAATCTGACCACAAATGATTTCCTGGTGTGTTAACACAGCAAAGGCAGATAGTGAGATAGCCCATACCCTTAAGGAAGCTTGAGATAAATAAAAAACCAGGAAAGGCATAGAAAGGCATGCAGAGATTATATGACTTTTGTCTGGCTTTGCAACAGAAAGGAAAGAAGGATGTTTTCTTTTGTTGACAAGTCAATATGCTGTCCATAGTCCACATAAAAAATAAATTATGCTTATGTTCTCTTTTCACACAATGACATGCTATATGCAGTCCAATACCCCCTGACGTCTCTAGCAAAATTCCGAGAGTTCCAGTGGGGTTCAGATCAAGGCCTGTGAGTCAAATCCTAGCTCTTGGACATAGATAGTGCAGCACCAGATCCGTGGGATAAAGGAGCTGGCTGATGAACAAGCCCTGCCAGCAGGGACTCTGGAGTCTGCCAGCTCTGTCATGACAATGCAGGTGGCATGGGGCAGCTAGGTGAAATAGAGAGTTGAACATGTAGGGGACAACTGTTTTGGGCTAAAACCACTGAGAGAAGAGATGGTCTGAATTATAACTACCATACTGTGAAGGATGCAATTAGTGAACTGTAAAAATAACCAGTTTTAAGATTATCGTGCTGGTCCAAAAGACACTTTTTGTGAAAAAAAAAAAGTGCAAAAAAGATGGTCCACAATACTATTGGATGTATGGATGAAGGGGGTACGTAATTCTGAGATAACTGAATGTTCTATCAAAGAATATAGATTTCAGTGCAAATGCTGGGAGAAGACACTGCTTGTCACATGAACAAAAACCACACTGAAAGGTGACCAAAAAAAAGTGAGCTGGTTACTGCCAGCTCACAATTTTATTAGGATATCCATGTGTTCTCCTGTGGTTTTTTTAAAGTCTTATTTCCTGGATGTGTGTAATTGCATGAGAATCTCTCTTAGAATTGTTTTTATTTCTTCTTGTTATTCTTAAGTACATCTAGTCCTTAAGAAGGAAAGCTTAAATATGCTGTGTGAATACAAATTACTCAAACCAGAAGGCAAATGAAAGAATTAGAAGAGGTTGTTTCTTTGTTTTGGTTTGTTTTTCAGAGACATTGAGATTTTTAGGCTAATGTCCTAAATTTTTTAAGACTGACTCAACATTTTTTGAATCCTTTGCCTTTTCTCTGGCCTGGTTCTGAGAAGCTTCTGAAAGAGGAGTCTCACAAACCTGCAGAATTGGGCCTGTCATGTGCTCTCTCTGATCTGATTTTGCTGCATTTCATAGGAATCCTCATTCCCACCTGGGGAGGCTGAAGCACAGTTTGGAAGCTGGAGATGAGACTTCCTCAGGCACCAAAGATTAGACGCTTATAAACGTTTCCCTTTCCTCCTGAAAGGCGAGATGACAGCAATAGAAATGAGAGAGGAAGAGAGAGTTAGGAAAAAAAGAAAGAAAAAGCGGTTGTGATACATTCTGAATACCACTATGCTAGTCCCTGGCTGCTGTCCTCTAATTATTAAAACATGCTGTTGGCTAATACATGTGTTTTATTTCCAAGGGGTTTGCACAGAATTATTCACATTTATGCATTTCATATCTCATAAGCCTGGATATGAATAATAATGGCAGGCACCTTATCATCCTGAGCAGCCTAACGTAAGTCAAATGAATTCTCCAATTCAAACCAACAGTTAGCAGTTGTTTCTGGAAACAGGACTTTTTGATGTGGAAGCAACATTATCCAGGTTAGATCTTTTAAAATACTGATGGTGCTGTCTTTAGCTCTTTTGCTTGTGAATAGGTATAGCTGGCACTGCAGTTATAATACCAGACATTACTAGACCTAGGATTCTCACCTTGGTTAGCACAGGCAATTAAAAGAATATTAGTCCCTTACTCTGTGTAAGGCATAAGGCAATTCTGACTATGGAAAAACTGGTGATTTCAAGTGGATCTGAACACCTGCTTACCTTTCAGCACTTACACTGAAACTATGGGTTGGATTAATTGTACAGTTTCAGGAACATTTCTGCCTGTGAGCTTCCCACTCATTAGGTGTGAGGTACATTATTTTCCTCAGTGGCTGGCTCTGATCCATCCTTCCTTGCTGTCTTGATATTCCCTCTGGGACGTTTGTTCAGATTAAAAAAAAAAAAAAAAAAAAAAAGGCAACAAACCTCACTAGATTCTCTATCGATATTCCTCCCCACAAAAAAGCCCAAACACAAGGCTTCTGCCTTAAAGGACACAATTAAGCCTCCAATTAACAAGTACACAGAGTCACACCAGAGCAGAGCTATCTTTGTTTGTTGGAAGAAAAGCTAAGTAGATCCCATTAAGCATCCCCTTGGCTGAAACCATTAACTCCTATTGGGGTTGCTTTGCATTTCCCCACCTGTGTATTTCCCCACCCATCTCTCCTATTGCAGGCAAGTAGAGTGCTCCTTCAAGTCCTTTCAGAATAATTTGCCTGGCTGCACATCTGTTCCCCAGCAGTGCCTGGGCCCCCAGGCAGGGATTGAGATGCTGGGGCACCTTGCTGGCTACAGCACACACACCTGGGGAAATGCCAGGAAATTGCTCCCTCTCTCTCACTGTATCATAGAATCATTTAGGTTGGAAAAGACCCTTAAGATCATTGAGTCCAGCCATCAACCTAACACTGCCAACTCCACTACTAAGCCATGTCCCTAAGTGCCATGTCTATACCTCTCTTAAATGCCTCCAGGGATGGTGATGCGTGTCCCTTCTCCCTCTGCAAACTGAGGGCTGAAATCCTTTCCGCCTCTACTGGCCTACACAAATGGTGAGAGTTTCAGAGCACCACAACTAGTGCAAGAATTCATATACTTCAGAGCCCAGGATTGAGAATGGGAGGAACATAAGTTCTCAGGCACCTGATGAAATGGCAATGCACATAATGTGAAGAACTAGGGAGTGGGAGATAGCAAATGGTCTTTTCCATCTCACTATCCTGGATGAAAAATCACAGTGAAACTGAGCTGCACAAGCATGGTCATATATAAAAGAGAATCTTAACAATGCAAGGAAAAAAAAAAAGGTCAAATCAAATTTCCCTTATGGGTGCTCAAGCAGAGGGTTGTAAGGAGCTGAAGATGACATTGCCCAAGAGATTCCCTGGGCTTCTGGCAGGGTACGAGCAGCACAGAGTGCCTGGTTCACTCTGGGGGCAGCTCTGGAATCCCAGGGGAATGATGACTCCGTGATACACCCTTTAGGAGCCTTTCAATTTGCTTTCTTCTGAATACCAGGATTAGGATGTGCCCAAGAGATGCTATCTTATATTCCTACCATGAGGTCTTATGGAAAAAGACTATCCATAGATCTAAGCCTAACCAGGCTTTGCCGTATTGAGACCCGGCTGCCGTTTCCTGCCAGATGATTTGTCGTGTGACAGCTACAAGAGAGGATAATGAAAAATGAGAAGAATGTGCTGGCCATCTTAGCAGCCATATTTCACAGTGTGGTTTTGAAACCGTTTGTTTTCTTAACTTCCTGAGGTCAATGGTTATGGGAGATGGATGTCACCACATGTGCTCATTTGGAAAAACCATGATGGTCAGGCTTTAGGTTAGCAAACAGTGTTTATGGGTAGGCAAATAAATTAAAAACAAAACAAAACTTATTTGTTTGGGCCATGGTCAGGATTTCAAAAATCTCTGTTCAGGATGTTGATTAGGCCAATTCAGCAGGCCTTTCAATTAATTTATGATTTGTTCCAAAACTGAATAAACAATGCACGAATATTCAGAACTACTTTAGTTTTTTTTAATTAATATTAAAGCTTGTCTGAATTCAGGTATGACTGCAGACAGATTCCTGTCTATTCCAGGGGGCTTTTGATTTCAAGTTAGTATGAAACCTTTTTATTATTAGGTACTAGAAATGCACTCAGGATACCTGTTGAGCACTTGAAGACACCAATTATTAGGGAAAGTAGTCACTGATGCTGTCTACTGAAGAGTCTGAAAGCTAGGAGGTTTTAAATAAAATACTTCCATTTAAAACATTAGACTAATTCAAGCAGCGAAAGTTCAATAGTAATATTTTTAGCATTTATATAATTCCCTCAGTCCCAGCTCCAAAATACTTCCCAAATAAGGATACACATCCTAATTTTATGAATGAGGAAGCCTGATGTAATTTATTTATGTTTAAGTGCAGGGCTAAAGATCCGGAGCCAGATGTTAGCGGGGCCAAGAGGGAGCGCTGGTCTCCACGCTCCTCAACCAGTGCCGAGCCCAGGGAGCAGGGGGTTGCTTGGTGGGGGAGTGCCTGCGGCTGGCTCTGAGCCCCTGGAACTGTAGCAGCTTTAAAGCCAAAACTGGCTTTAACCTTGCAGCTGCTAGGTGTAGAAGTATTGCCCAGCTGGATGTGCTCCCTCCCTGTGGTGCAAGACACCTGGGCAAAACTAGACTGTGATGGTCTGCGCTGAGTTGGCAACAGCAGTGCCTTACTTGTATTTGATTCAGTGCCTGTGCAGTATTCCTCTTGCATGGGCATGCGATTGTGTTATTAGCTGTGGGGTTTGTCACTCAATACCCACTGGCTCTCCTGGAAGTGATATGGGCTGGTCCCTCTAGGTAGGGAGCTGAGAATATACTGCTTCTGGCAATAATAAAGAGCAAGGCGATGCTCCCTCCACTGCTTCAGTTTCCTGGCTCTGTGCATCATGCAGTGCATTTGTGTGATACTCGGTGCTGGCTAGTGATGAAAAAGAAATGAACTGGAAGGAAAGGGCATGACAAAAACGAATGGTATGGTATAACAGAAACTGGTTACAACGCATGAGACGCCAATATGGAGCAGTTATGCTTAAAAATGCTGAACAGATGGCATAGGACAATGCAAAGATTGTTTAACATTACCCTGAGGTATAGTGAAATATTGTCAAAGGTGTGGGAATGTAGTGAGATTTTCCAAAGAGGTCTTCTGGGACTGCTCACACACCCCAGCGTGTTGGCAAGCATTGGGAGACAAATTGAAACTAATAGCTGAGCAGGTGAGACCAACAGGATCTGCACTCATGTTGTTAAAATGAGGCTTTAATAATACAGAGTGGGACAGTGCCATATATTCGATAGCTATTTTTGTTGCCATTACAAGTAATTTATTTTATGTAGACATCAGAAAAGATAAATTACTAGTAGCAGAGGCGATTAATATGTTAGGCAGAAACACTGCAGCTCTTCTTTCAAATGCCAGTGTCCATACATAGGAAAATTTAGAGGGAGCTGTGAAGTTATGGCAGTCACAGCAGCCACTTTAGAGTGCTAGAAATGAAGGCACTTACTAGATTTAAACTAAACTTGAACAAAATACATTTAAATGAAAGAAAAAACCCTAAACACTCCACTGATTTTTTTAAAAACCGAACTATTACAATTGGTTAGTTGCACAAGTGTTTAAAAAGAAAAAAACAATGAATTACATAGGATTTTTTAAAATGTTAATTCCTATATCACATTAAAATAATTAAAGAAAAAGTCCTACTTCTTTCTTGACTTCTGTCTGAAAGTATAAGACAAAAGTTGTCAAACATTTGCATGTGGTTGCTGTGGAAACAGCCCAAGAGTGTTTTCAGTTAAAAGAAAAAATGCTCTAACTTTTTGCAAATTATATTGGCTTGGGATGTGATGATGGTATTGTTTGTAAAAAGAAAAAATTTCGGAGGTTGTATGTCAAACTTGAGTTTTCCCTGTTTTCCACAAAATCAGCAGGTGGTACTTGCAAGCAAACTGTATCTTCTAATTTGGCAAAAATTCCCAAGAAGAAAATATATGGGAGATCTGCAGTTTGTTCCAGTGTGAAACTTGGCAAGAAAAATTTTTGCCTGCAAAAATCAGGGCTTACTTATTACATTAGGCACTCTTTCAATATGAAGTAAGGACATGAAATGTCTCCTGGATGATCCCTAGAGATGGACAGAGTTCTCCCTTGAATTCTTTCTTAAGAGAATGCATGCACAGAGATTTTTTAAAAGGCTTCCATAAAATAAAGTGAAAGCTGAAAATGTTGTGGGATTATTTTTTTTTGTTATTGCCCCAAACAAAAACTCAAATAAATCCCTTTTTGACAAAACCCCAGAAAAATCAAAGACTGTTGTTTACTTATTTAATTTCTGCTGAAAGTTTTCAGGAGCTGTTTTCTCTCTGCCTGTCAGCTCTCCTAACCTCCTCCTCTCTTCAGGAAGCATCTCAAGTATTTTTTTTTTTTTCCAGGATTGCTTCATAAGCCTGTTGTTATTGTTTACAAATATTAAAACTCTCAGTGGGAATATATGATTCCTATAAATTCCTGCTTGTATTGTGTTTTTAAAGTCTACATTTATAAAATTAGGCATTTTGGCTGTTAAGAGAGTAATTCTGCAGTTCTGGCCAAGAAAAAACCCTTCCCTGTGAATGTCAGATGTTAAGACATCAGGACCAAGCCAAATTGCTGTTGGCCTGAAATTTCTTGGGTTTATGCTCCTCCATGTGAGCATGGTTGGAGGTGGACTCTGGTGAAAAGCTGTGCCCTGGAGGGGGGCTAGAGAGGGCTGATGAGAGCTGATGCAAGGCACCATAACCCCATCATGTGCCCTCCTTGGGACCCTCTTTTAGCTCTCAGCTGCCTTCCAGAGCTCAAGAAGGCTCCTCTAACCAAGCCTCCAGTAGTCATAGGCCATAAAATATTTCTTCTTGTTATTCCCAAGCAAAACTGTTGCCTGCTTTGCTCTCTAGCCTTCAAAACCTGCATTTGCTGGTGGTTCTCCTTGTGCATGCACAAGAGTCCAAACAGCCCTTAGGATTACCACAACCCCTTTCTTATCTTGTGGCACCCTCGGAGAGCTCCCTTGACAGCCCCACCGAGAGCCACCTCCCTCCAATGTCTGATTTATTGCTTCTCTTCCTCCTGTTGTTACAGTAGGTCAACGCCACACTGAGGCAGTGACAGTCTCCCTGTTGGAGGTGGGCCCATTTAACACAGCTTTCCTCAGGGAGGTGGGTGGCCTGGCTATGCCAGTGCCAGGGCTGATGTCTGACAGACAGATGAGGAAGTCAGTGGGACATTACTTTGCATCTTTTTTTGCTCCTTTTTTTTTTTTTTTTTCCTTTCCCAGAGTTGTCAGACTTTCTGCTCACAATATTTTTAAACCAGGCTTCCAACAGCTTTTCGAGGGGGAAAAACTGCTGACCTACTGTCATCTTTAGAGGGTAAAATAGTTCAGTGAAGGGGATGATGAAAATAAACAGCCAAACAGCGTCAAAATGAAACATCGAACATTTAGGCAGAGTTTTATCACTAAAGAATTTTTTTAATAGCTTAAGAAAAAATCCACAGGAAGCAAAAGAATACTTTTTTTTTCTTTTTTTTTTTTTAATGCAAGCAACAGTAAAATAAACAAAACACAGTGCATCCAGCAGAAAATACAGTCAAGAAGTAAAGCTTCATCTTTAATCCTTGATTTTGCCATGACTGCAGGCAGTAACATTCTGTGTCCATAAAACTGAATCTGGCTTTAAATTAGAATTAAATTACTCTATATCTGATTCTTCCCTGTCTTATACCAGGGTATGCAAGTAGCATGGTTGATGTTAGCAGGGCTAAAATCCAACATCCAAGAATAAATTATTTCTTGTGATGCACTTCTGCATTTGCTGAATAGCACAGCTGTCAATATTTTAAAAAATTAAATCAGCAAATTAAGATAGCAATTGTTTCTCATAAAATAAACTATAATATGTGTCTCAGACAACACATATGTGGGAATTAATCTCAACCAGGCAGAGGCTTATTTAATTGATTAACATTTAGATATGGTAAGTAACCATATTGGAGTCAATGCAATAAATAAAACCTAACATATGCTTTGTCTTTGCAGGCCTGGAGTCTTAGAGCTAAAAAGGTATAAAATTCTGCTTAGCTGGAAGCCACCAAATTTGCAACCTTTCTCTCTTTTGCTAGGTATAAAAGAAAATGCATTGCATTATCAACAGCTTCATTTATCATGAGTTTAAATGCAGTTCCCAGAAAATGGCTCCCATTAAGATTTAATTAGAAGACACTGCCACTTTTTCCAGCACGTGTTACTCTATTCGTCATGAAGTTTGTGGGAGTTAAGGGTAGGGAACACATTTTATTTTTAATTGATGCAGGATTTAGCCTCATACTGTGTGGTAAAAATTGTCCCCTGACATTTTAGCCTCAGATCCTTGTAAATGCTCGTTTCAGCATAAAATTTCTATCCAGAACATTTGGATTAGATAGATATGAAAGGAAGAAAAGTTATTTTGTGTTCAAAAATTCTCCCATCCCACTTCCAGAAGTGGCTTGGATATGGCTGGTGCCTGTGAGATGTCAGGGATGGCTGACAGCAGAGGTGTGAAGGCCAGTGCCTCCACAAAAACCTCCTCAGCCAGACACTTTGCAAGGCTGGCAACATGTTAAGCAGCTGGCTTGTAATTGGGCCTTGAAACTCTTGTGTGACCTCTCTGCCACAGAATATTAGGATCTAGACATGGTGTTTCAAGGTTTTTAGCTTTTCCATGTCTTTTACTTGCATGCTGAAAATAGGTAGCTTCCCAGAGCAACGGCTGTGAAGTGTAGTAAGAGATGCCTACTCTTTCCCCTCACCCCCACTGACTTGTTTAGATCAGGGTTGCAGAGCCGTGCTGATAAATGTAATTTCATCCCAATGTTAGGCTGTGTCCAGAGGAAAAAAGTAAGTGAAAGCCCTGATTTTTCTATTTGTGGGTTTACAGTATGCTGCTTATTTTGGATCATCTCTGTTGGCAGCTTGGAGTTACTCTGTCATTACACACCATGCTGCAGTCATGATGACATCTTGTAGTAGAGTGCAAATAACTTTTTGGGTTTTTTGCAAAATACAGACTTAGTGGTTTCTAAATGTTGTGGTGTTTCTTTTTTGAAGGATTTTTTTAGATTGTATTGAACCAACATCAGGAGTAACATTTTCCTGGTGTATACAGTACTGGTGGCAGGGTGGCGAGGCTGCCATGCCTCAGCTGTGCTGGGAGATGTTAGGATTTTGTGGAGTCCAGTGCATCCCTCCCAGTCCTTCCACTGGTGATGTCTGGACTGGGGCTCTTGGGAGCATTGGATCTGGTTCCTCAGCAAGGCAGCCATATGGGCTGGCCCATGATAAGCACTGAAGTGCTCTGGGGGATTTTGGGGAGGGATGTGTTAGCTGGCTAGGTACTGTGCTGAGAGTTAACTTGGCTGGGTGGTAGCCCAGGCTGTACAAACCCCTCTGCCCTGCCCTGGAGCAGCCAGCCAGGGCTGCCATGTGAAGGCATCTGGGGGATAGGCCATAGGCACAAATTGCTAAAATTGAAATAATGGAAGCCTGAGAGTCCCTGGAAATTGGTACCTTACTTCAGCAAACAAAGACATTATCAGGTGACAAAAGCTATTTTGCTAAATGCCGTTGTAACATTCTCTCACTTTAAAATATTAGAGGAAGAAAAAATTATGCCTATTCTAGTACGTAAAGGAAAATTCAACTAATCCACACTTCTGTGCTGCAAAATTTTTCACATAATCAAATTATGTACTTGTACAGAATGTGTCAGAAACCTGTTAAGTAAGAGCCATCCAGGGTGTGTTTTCTTGTTTGAATGCTGATTTTGAGCTCTGCTTTGAACAGTATAGTTTGAAAAATTCAGAAATTACCAGATGTATCAAATAATTATATCACTATTACTCCAGCATATATATTATTTATGGATAAAATATATATGTATATATATTTTATACATATATATGTTTAGACAGGTTATTTAAAATTGTTTTGGACCATATTCCAAACTGGTGCAATACTGGTCTTATTTCCATTAATGCTATGCAATATATACTAAGGATCTGGCTTTTTAAATATTAAACTACCAAAATATATGCTTGACTTCACACGTTCAACAGACACACTGCTCACACAGAACATGAAATAAAGTACATGCAACACCAGGCCTTAATTTGTTAAGTCAAAAGCTCATATGCTTTAGTCCTGAGTGTCCTTTGTGGAGCTTTCCCATTTTTCATTAAAGATATGTTCTGTGCTATAAATGCAACTGCTCCAAAAAGAAATAAAGAAAAAAAGGAAATTAAAAAAAGAGGAGGAAAGCAGAGTAAAAATGAAACAAAATATTTCTCAAAATTAAAACCAGGATGAGATTCCTATGCAGGCTGTGAATGTTTTGGACTGGGGGGTGTGTGTGTGTATATGTATATATATAAAAAAACAAACAGACAACTAAACTCTAGTCCAGAACTAAACGCTCGTCCAGAACACACATAGTGCTATGCCTCCCAGAAAGGAGTTCTGTTAATGTGTGAATTTGTGAGCTGTTACACAGTTAGACATTTTTAGATATATATGTAGATGGTTTCCTGGGGGTACTGAAGGCTATAATAATCTGTCCCTACCATCTCTGCATTTAGAGTGATTCAGGAATTAAGATTTTCACATGGTCAAATTTGGAAAATGGTTGGAAAATGTAAAAAGCCTAATAAAAGCTGGTAGGAAAATTTTCAAGTGCAGAGACACACCCTGAGATGCGATTCTATGCCTGCAGTGCTTTGATGCTATAGTACTAAGCACAAGTTTGTTCTCTGACAGGCTGCAGCATAACCTGCCATGCATTTATACCTGCAAAAGCAGGGTTTTTCCACAACCTTTTGCATGTTTACTACTGAATTCTTCTAAGAATAAGATCTGTGCATGGAGAGAAGGGAGAGAAAGTGTTTAATGGGGAGGAGGGATTGCTTGCAGCAAAGGAGCACTATCAGCTAGGGGACAGACACTGCAGCTTTTGAGTGCATGAATGTAAGAGAGTAGAATGGAGAGCTGAAGGCCAACACATTTTCTTTTCTCAGAAATCACACAGCATAAGCAGTAATCCTTCCAGTCATAACTGTGCTTGCCTTGTTCTGTAGAATTTCCCTGTGATCAGGACAGGCAGAAAACATGAAATCAGTTAATTAGCCTTTCAGCTGGAAGCATTTTAATCTGCTGATAAAAATCAGCAATTGGGAAGGGTGGAATGAGGCAGCTGTAATGCTTAATGATTTTTTTTTTTTTTTTCGGGGTATATAATTAAATCTCATTTGGGTTTTTCTTATTGGTAAAATATTATTCAGGGAATTCAATCAATATGTTATGCATCTTTCAAGGATTCTGGTGCTCTTTGTAAAGTGTTTCCCTTACAATGATGAATTACTGATCTATCACTCCGTGTTAGTTGGCCCTGCACTCTTACGTGGCGCAGACAGACGAGGCATGTAATTTCATTCCTACTTGCTTTGCACACTTTTCCTTGGCCTGCTGGCAAAAGCCCTCTGGTGCCAGGTCTCACATTCCAGCTGTTGTGCATTTATCTTACTATTGGACAAATATCATCCCATAATTTTTTTTGGAACGGGGCTGCAGGGCAGACAATATTTGTGGGAAAATCTGTGGAGTCTGGCTGCACTATGGGATGAAGCTGTTTGTCTCCCCACTATTTAGAAAGGTCAAATACAGACAGACATTTGGCTAAAGACCACCAAATCCACTTTGCTGAGCCCGTTTCTGCATGTGCCTATTAGATGCAGCATCATCATAATACACTCAGGGATACGATGCTCCTCACCTGATGATGCTTTTCTGTTTGCAATACAAACACGCCCCGCTACTCCACTGTTGCTCAGGACCTCACGTCTTTCACTGTAATTGCCTTCTGACAGCTACCTGCATTTCCTTATCCGTTTCCCCCTTTTTGCAGTGAAACCTGAAGCCAGGTGAAACTTGCTCAGTGTCAGATTTCACTTCCAAATTGAAATTCAAAGCTAAAAGAAGCCCTGGGTCTTCCAAGGTTCACCAGTGTCTTTTCAGCCCAGGATTCAGACACATACCAACATAAGCCAATTTAGGGCAATATGTGGAAATAATGTGACTCAGAGTATTTACTCATTGCTTTTGTCTGCACTTGCCTTTAAAAAAATTAATTTACTTAGTGTTTTTCTCCATCCTATTTGTGTTTCCTCTATCCAGTAGAATATATTGATTGCGTTATTTCATCAAGGGCTTGATGTGTCTTAGGTACAGGACAAATGCCCATCTTTTTTAATGGGTGGCATGATAAGTTAAAATGTGTGACAAAAATTAATATGATGCATAACCGTGTCCAAGACAAACCTCTCACTTAATTGAGAAGTTTTGCCTGGGTGAAAATAAACAGGTATGTTCAATTAGGCAGAAAGTCTGCACATGGGGATTATTTTTGGTTATTTTAATATTATTATTATTATTTTTGTAAAAAGAAGGAATACTAGTGGTAGTTTACTTTGGATAATTCTGTTAAGCAGCTGGACTTTGAGGAGGTTATGTAAGCTGAACTAATTGCCAAACTGCTAATGCTGGTTCCTTGCTAGCCATAATTTAATTTTATATTAAAATTTCTGGCTTTCACCCCTAGTTTCACATGATCTGTGCTTTGTGTAGGGCCAGGGATAGTGAGTAAACAGTAACTATGGTAATCCTGAAACTCTTCTGTTCCTATGCCAGCTGTTCAACCCATCCAACTCCTAGGTGCATATTAGAGTTGCCTTAAGGCTGGTCTAACTTATGCCTGCTTGACTCCCACAGGAATATTCACACAGCTGGGAAGAACAAGACTGTCATTACTGCACAGGTTTTATTTATTGTTTCAGGATAGTATTTATGCTGGCCATATTTCACATTTATTTTGAAATCAAAGGTTTTCAAAATTGGTAATTTCATAAAGAAACCAGACAGTTAAAAACATGGGAGCTACAAAACTTGTTAGAGGCCAGTATGTTGAAGGTATCCAATTCTATACATAAGCTGCATTCATTATAGCAATGGGAAAAGTGGGAAAAGCACCCATGTGATAAGGCACCAGCTGTGAACAGTTCGGTGGTCTACAAAAATGCTCCTACTGTTGCAATTGCTAGCACAGTGACCTGGGGGGTGAGGGAACGTCATGGCAAGAAATTTGAACAAAAATGCAAACACAGACCTGGCCACAGAGGCATATTTTATCACTGTTTAAGACTGTGACTTTTTCCAGCCTATCAAAGTGACTGTCCTATGTTGTTCCAGCAAGATCTATTGTGAAAGTTCAACATTTGATCAGCCCCAGAAGGTCTTGCTTGGTGCCTGTGGTGGAAGTATGAGAGCAGAGTTAAGTTACTGTATCAAATCTGAGGAAAGTTTTTGATAGGAGAAAATAACTGCGTTCTTGATTCCCATTGCTATTCTTAGAGAAACTTATGTTTCAGTCACAGCTGGAGCTCGGCTTCTTTCTTTGCTTGGTTCTTGTAAGGGTCACAAGCAAGTCCTGAAAAAGTGTGCTGACATCTGTGGGGCAATTTAGCCTAATGAACTAAGGGGATGGACATGGTGGGGGCAGAACGACAGGCTGTGTTTGTGGTTCTTGCTCCCCTCTGCAGTGTTCGGCTGGCCCCTCAGCCCTGCTCTGCATTATCTGTGTCTTCTTGAGCACCAAGCAAGGCTGTTGCCATTCATTCATACTCACAGTTGCTAGTGTAGCCCTGGGGTTGCTGCTTCTCCCTCTCCCCATCCTCGCACCAGCCTGTGAGGAAGGCAGGTGGAGCGCTGAGTGCAAGAGCTGAACCAATAATAATGAGTAATGCTGGGACAGGTTAGATAGCAAATTTTTTTTAAATGGACTAATTTAATATTGTGATCTCCTTTTTGATTCATGGAGTGATTAAAGTGTTGCCATTACTCCTGAAAGAGTGTGGAGTTACGGCTGGAGACATAGTTAAGGACAATTAGTCAACTGCTGTTTGTGGTGGGAGACTGGTTCTCCCTTCACCAGGTAGATAACCAAAAACTAGCATGAGCATGATGACACACTGACACAGAGCACACAGCAAAGAGCAGTGCACAACACTTCTTCAGCGCAAACTCAGGGAATCTGCTGGCTCCTCCTTGAGCACCTGAATGGAGACCCCAGGCCTGGACCACATGGGCAGCATGCATCTGACAACAGGGTAGCTATCAGCCTCGTCAAGAGCTGCACGTCTGTTCTCAGCCTCTGAATCCCTCACAGATGAATACTCACAATAATGAGAAGGCAGCAGGGTCTTCCTTCAGTCATTTCCCATCTGCTGCGGTACAGACATAGGACCTCACCAGCTAATTGACCTGTTCATTGTTTTTAGCATAAGCACTCCTTGTACGTCTTCAGACGTACAGATCTTCAGATAGTGTCTCCTGCTTTGATAAAGTGTCAAGTGCCTGGTCCAGATTTCATTGCCGGGCAGCCTTTACAACCCCCCAGCACAAGTCCTCCAAGCATGTCCTGCCAAAAGGAAAACTGAAACTGAGCCTCTGGTCCCATCCATCCTGTGGCTGACCAATCCCCTAAGGGATAAAGTGACCTCCCCTTCTAGGTGGTGAAAGCTTGTATGCCACTTTGTGGCCTTGTATTCTTACCTCCCTCATCTCCAAGCCTTCTTTGAAACCATGAAGATCAGGCTGTGGTGTCCTCAGGCATGGAGGACAAACTCCTGTGCTGAAGAAAAACCTGGCCTTTGGTTCTGCCAACAGTTTTCACAACTGCATTCAAGCTGACCTCTGCTAAGATCAGATGCCAAGAGCAGGACCAACACCTCAGGTATGGCAGCTGGTGACCAAAATGAGCCATTCTGTGTACCACAGCTGGGACTCATTAGTATTCCACTGGGATAAGTACCACAAGGCAAAGGGAAAAGTCCTCCAAACCAGGCACACCATGGAGGGAAGAAGCCAAAAGCTTTGTAAGGACCTCACTCTTCCCCTGGGACTGAGGTGCAACCACGTGCATTTCATTGCTAAGTCAGCCACCAGCATGAGCAGAGCACGAGGAGTGCTCTCCAAACTGGTGCAGCTCCTAGAAAAAGTCCTTCTCAAATCTCAGGCACTGATCTTTCCATCACCATGGCACCTCTCTGATGAGGCCCATTGTTTGTGCTCTTGCCCAACGTACATGTCTCTCCTGTAGGCTCTCACCTCCACTGGACTTTTGACACTGGCTTTGCCCAGCTAACATGCTGGGACTCTTCTGTGTCATCACCATGGTCCTGCTGGGGGGTTTGGGACCTTCTATGCAGACAGCAAGGGCTGGGTTTCAGCCACTGAATACAAGAAAAGAGTTGTTCTTCCCCACAGAGTCCCTGGCCAGACTCGATACCAAAATGGGAATGGAGTTATCTGCATGCCAAGAAATGCCAGCATCATGCCTTGCCACCTAGGGTCTCCTTGACATAACTGGAGGTAGCAGAAATCTCAGCATGGGTACAAGACATCTTAAAGGACTAATGATTAGGATGTCCTATGCAAATATGCAGGGCTGGGCAATGAGATTTTCAGCACCCCAAAGAAATTCCATAACCTGCAAAATATCCCGTCTGCTCCTCATCCTGCCTCTCCAACACACAGTGGATTATTATAATTTGAAATGGACATTTGCAAGAAATCAGAAAGAGATCCTGGGTGCCCTGCCTGTGTCTTGAGTGTTTTCCCCTTGGCTTGATTTGAAATCATTCATTCCACAGGAAAATAAAAAAAACAAAAACAAACAAAACACAACAACAAAAAAACCATTTGGGAAAAATAGCAGTAAAGGACAGAGTACTAAACTTGCCCCTCTGTCTGATAAGAAGTCACATTAATTGCTTCATTAGAGCTTGCCTTTATTTTCTATTCACTGTATTATTTACTAGAAACTTGTTTGCCATTAATTTTTAACTAGAGCATTAAAGGGCCAAACTAAGTCTACAGAAATAATCCTTGTGTTGGATCATATAGCATGTCCCCACCTGCTTTGGTGGATCAGGTACCTCACCACTGAGTTTCACCACAGGCTCCGTTAGAGCCCCAGTGCCTTCACCTGGCTGCATCAGCCTCATGCCCGTCTTCTGTGTCTACGGGGAGCAAATCTGTGGGAAGCAGATGGGTGGGTGGAAAGCAGCAGGTGGGTGAAAGACGAGGTTCAGAAGAGCGGTACAATCACTGACGTACCCCTTACTCTCACGTCCAGGAAAGTTGCTTCTTACCAGTCACCTTTAACGTCATCTGTGCTAATATATACTCAAAAAACAAAGACTGCTTATTTGCCCTGTAGCCTAAGTGGTTCTTTGAGCTATTGCAGTCACCGTGGATCTCCCGTCTATTTTTTATCTCATGATTTATCTGTTTTCTCCATTTTTCAGAGATCTCATGAATGCTGGCAGGACCCCTTAAAAAGGTGATGTGCGCATTGCTAGAAGATCCTGATGGGAAAATCCTCCATTCTAAAACTCCTGTGCATGCCAGCCTGCAGGAACTGCAGTAAGCAACTGTGTAGTTCACATTTGCACTAGTAAACAGGAATTCATCTCAGTAGCCCATGATAGTCAGTAATAGGACTCCCTGAAACAACTACCAGCTTGAATTCAAACTATTTATTCATCAACAGATTGGTGATTTTGTTTACTGATGATCTAATGGGCTCCCTCTCATATTTTGACCCAAAGGTCAAAAGGTGTCCCCGCTTCACATTTACGCTCATGGTGGATTTGCTTTTCAAGCACCTGCTATTACTGTTAGGTTTCACTGATGAGCAGAGGCAAAGTTTTTGTCTTCTGAACAGTTATTGAATTACATTTATTTTCTCATGCTTTTCACTTGTCTCTCTGGAAAAGATCTCAGGTTCACAGGCTTAATGCCTGAGTGATCCACAGAGCCCCATTTCCTGCACATTTCAGTGCTCCAGGTAACAAAAGTCATCTCTCTCTGGTCTCTGAAGTGGAAAAGTTAACTGTTCCCTTCAGAAAGAAACCCCTTTTTGTTCCTACTGTATTACTTATGACTGACGACATTAGGAAGGGTTTGCTGGTTTATCCCTGTTCTTGCTGGCCGGGTGTATCACAGTGTGCATTTGTGGGCCTTTTCCTATGCTCCCAAGTGAGCGTGCTCTTCACAGCATCACCTTGGGCTGCATGGCACATGCCATACTTCAGGCAAAATCCTCATTACTTTGGTGAGACTGTGTCCTCAGTACTCCAAATGACCCTGACAACCTCAAAGGTGGGTTTTACAAAGCAAAGGGTGCAGCTATCATCTCTGCTCTGCTTAGGGTAAGAGTTTTCTCCAATTCACTGTTGCCTGGAATTGCTTGTTATTGATTCCTGTAAATTCTCTTATTTGTCTGAGGGCTGCCCAGATGAACAGCAGACACTTTAGAACTCTAAATAGGAGTCAGCCACAGGAGTTCAGAGATTAATCTGTCCCTTTGGGGTGCTGAGCAGCCAGCAATCCAAACAGCTTGTTGTAAGAGGCTTAACAATGCAGAACAGCTGATTTCAGATTCATCCATTGAAAACATACATTCATGTTGTTGGATGTTGGAATAATGCTAAATCACTTTAATCTAAACCACATTTGAATACGACTCCCACAGTTTAAAGGGCACTGAATTAATCTTGTGAGTAACGGAGTTGCCTTGTAAAATGCATTTGTGTGATGTTGTAAGAAACTTGACTGTGAAGGGAGCAGCTCTTTGAACTTGTAAACCCTCACTGTTTAGAAATATATAGCAGTTTGAACATAAGTCTAAACGCAGCGGATTTTGAAAAAACTGTTCCTCTGCTTTCCCATATTTTAATGTGCTCATCAGTGAATATTTATGTACGAACCATGTAGTAAGCACAGTCGTCATTTCTCAGCTGTCTCCAATTGGCAGATCGATGAAAAATTTGGTGTGCTCCCACTCAGTTGAAAAAAGTAACTAACAGGCTGCTAGGTCATTTTCTCTCAACGTTAATCCATCATTATCACCTGAAGTGCATTACTTTGAAGACTGAAGGAGGTCCATATTTCAATTTAAATGATGCCTAACAGGTATAAGCTTGACATTTTCAGTTCCCACTAAGGCTTAAAGAGCTGACAACATTTTATTTTGCTGAGAATATATCTTTTCCTTCTCAACGATTTCTACACAAAGACCTAGCAGTAGGCATACCTTTATGCTAACCAGAGACAAGTCTAGTTAGTTCTTCAGAAATCCCTTCATTTTGTAGGGCTTTATATTATTGTTGTGTTAGAAAGAAGGTTTTTCCTTTTTTTCCTGTTCATTCATGGGGCTTTTTGCTTGTTTTTGGGGGGGGCTTTTTTCTGCTTGTAGTCAAAATCTTAATGATCTTAGAAAAGAAGGATGATACAGGTAGGTAAGATACCTGCTTTCTTTGGGAAGGAAATGCAGGGATCTAGTTTTGCAGCAGCTTGATCGGCTTCAGCCTGGATCTGTCATCTAGCAGAGGTAAAGGAAGGCAGTAGCCCCTTCTGGGTGAAATGCTAGAAATTATCTCTATTGAAATAATTCTGGAGGTGTAACATGTGTTCTTCAAACTTGCTGTAGACCAAGTCCTACTCTGCATGGACATCTGGACTGCCCTCTAACAGAAGGACTGCAATGTTGCCGGTATCCTATACCCAGGAGGAGTCTAGAGAGGGATCCCACTTTAGCAGAATATGTTCATCCCTTCCTTGCCTTTCCCCCAAGGTAAATGTACACATAAATGCATGCCAGGCGTAATACAGTTGCCAAAGGTTGAGAATGTCAGGTTCAGTCAGATCTCAAGAACTCACAGATGTTTCAAATCAAAATGTTACCTTAATAGGAATAATGAGGTGTTTGAGAGAGTATTTTGGTCTGTGCCATTTGAATGGGGAAAATTATCTTTTCTCTACTCTGGGCATCCTGTTGATCTGAGCATCTTCAGCTCAAGCCCCTTCCCATAAGTTATCTGGAGAAGAAAGCTGGTGATTTTTCTCTACGGCAATGATGGGTATAATTTACTATCTTAAAAATGTCCAGATACACAGTAAGGTATTCTGAACAAATGTTGAGTGGTCTATTTCCAGTGCTTCTGGGCTGGGGTGCAGGCACCAGTCATGGTATGTACTCCACAGTGCCAGGCAGCAGGTGCAGAGCCACCCGTGGTAGGAGGAAATCTGGGGAAATGTACTCCCAGATGCACTTTATTTCACCTTGGGCACAGCAAAAACATGTCTTGCAGCAGCCAGATGGACTCCAGTTTGGATCTGTCACATAGGGAAGATGGTGGCTCCTTTTCAGAGAAAGGAAGAAGCTGCAGCTGTTAGAGACCTGCGGCCTCAAAGGTCATGGGAGAAGATTGAAAGCATTTTTACACAGCATCCCTCTCCTCCTGGGAGAGTCCTCAGAGCCTGGGCCACAGCTTTTGCTGGATGTAATTCACTCTGTTTAACTTTGAGGATTTTTTCTTTCTCACTACCATTCCTTAGAGAATCTATCTCATGCTGAGCAGTTTTGCATAGTTAATTGTTAACTATACATAATTTCAAAAAAATTGCTTTGAAATCATTTCCTTTTGTTTATGTTATGGGAAAAAAAAGAGGAAAAAACACTTCTCTCCACAATTATAGTGTTTCCTTTACTAGCATATTTTGCATGAGATTGTTGTTTTATGGGAAATTACACAGCTCATTAACTTCTGGAATAATTGGTACCCAACAGTGTAATCAAATCACAGGCTATAAATAAAAGAAATGTTAAGGTACAAAATCTTCATTGAGCCTGTCTCCCAAAACATCCAATTTTTGAATGCCATCTTGCCAGCTCGGAAAAATCTAATTTACCTGCTTTGCTTGAAATATTTACCCATCAGAAACACCTATTCCTATGGGTAGCAGAGTGTTAAATATTTTTAAACATGCTGTATTCATATCATATGAATGCACCAACCTTTTAAGGATTATTCTCAAAAGGGACTAATGAAGACACACACAACATTTATAAATAGAAAGGCTGAAAGGAGACAGGCAATTGAGCAAGAATACAAATTTTTGAATGTGGAACTTTGTACAACTTCTTTAGAAGTTACTGATATATCTTTTCTTGTCTTACAGAAGCTGTAAAACATCACTAATCCCATTCTATTTTTTCTACCCATCTAGATTTATACTGCATTCCTCAGTGTGGTAGCTTAACCTTATTATCTCAAAGCGTTATATCTATTCAGATATATCATCATTAGATGATAGGTGGCCTATAAAAATAAAATTCAGTAAGATTAATTTGTAGCTACAGAGATAATGGTCTGATCCTTGTGAGAAATTATGAATTTATTTCTACTGCCTGTGCTGGTGGTGCGCATCAGCTAAAGAGCTAACAATAAGTACTTAAAACCTTTTAAATATCTATATGGAGAAAGAAAGAAACATACAAATATAGATACATATTGAGAGACATGAATATGTACACATTCAGGTAATGCCTTTTGAAGAAATATGTTTCAGAGGAGACCATGGGCTCCTTAGAGGATGAAGTAGAAGGATTTGTAAAAAGGGTCAAGCTTAGGCTTGAAAACCAGTATTTTATAAACAAGGAAAACCACGGATTAATCATACATATGTGTACAAATAAAAACATATGCATGTATATCTTTAGATCAGAATATAACTTTACTTTCTTGCATTGAAGGCAGAAGACCCAGCCAGGCAGGTAACAATGGCCAGACTTGTATTAATGCCACAAGTGTCTGCCAAGTGGAAATCTGCCCAGTCTCCAAAAGTGTAAACCAGGTGCTCTAACCTCTGCCTCCCTCAGCCTCCTTGCCAGAAAGGACACACTTCTCGGAGTCCCTCTTTCATGGTGTGAGAGCTGAGACCTCTGAGGGAGTATCCATAGATATATCATTTCTATTCTTCCCACATGTTTTAAAATCCACACTCCAAACCCTGCTGCATTGTCCATTTCTGTCCATCATTCACAACCGAACGAAATGAAGGACTATGATTAATGATAATGTAAAAAGCAGCAGACAAATGGAATCTACAGGAATGCTGGGTGGGGAGCAGCATCTCTGACTGGACTCAGCTTGTGTTTATATGGGCTACTATTAATAATAAACAAGAATCTCTATTCCTGTCGTATGATAAGCATGATGTTTGGTACAGAGTTTCAGGATATGGATCTGTCACTGAAACCTCTGATACAATACAAATGTCTGAACCATCTGCACTGTTAGAAATACAACTGTTCTGCAAAGTCCACTATAGAGCCAGGTGCTGCTGCTGTGAGAGCAGCATTTACAGGCTCTCCAGAGGAAAAAGATCATGCTGGGCCAGGGTGGTTTTCAGTACTCAGCTTTCCTTTGGTGATATTGTTAGACCTGGAAAATATTTAAAGAGGGTTTATGGCAACTAGCAAATCAACTGTCTTGAAATGACATGTATAACAAGGGAACTAAGGAAAGACTAAAATTACAATTCCTAATTTAAAGCATTTGACATGTTTTCTGGACAGTAGTTTGGTATTACCCAGATGTATGCTCACAGAGCTGTCTATGCAAAGCAAAAACATCCATCATACTAAAATGAGTTTAATTATGAAAGTTTTGCTTTTCTAGTCAAGGTTTAATTTCAGTTATTCCTGATTTCACACTATTTAGCCTCTCCTTTAAAATTACATTCTGCTGCACGTCCATCACGCTAGATCTGTTGGAATCATGAACACAAAAGAACACAAAGCTGATTCCTAAAGATGGAGATTAAAATCTCCAAACCCTATGTTTCTAATGGAATGCATACCTTAATCATTGCAATATTTTTAATCTGCAAATTTATTAAAACAGTGAGCATTAATGAATATGAGTACGGTGGTCCATTGGTTGTTAGATCCCAAGGACACTTGAGACCTGGCACCATCCCAGCCCACAGTGCAACTTGGACAGATTGCTTCTATAAGCCTCCGTGTCTCTGGTAATGACAAAATACTGACTTTCCGAGGTGAGCACTGGGATTTAAGAACCCATGCCCAAAACCCCACCAGCCTAGAAAAAGCCAATGGAAATATTATCTTTACGCATGATAATTTCTTGTTTGTGCTAACATGTTGCTCTGGTCGGGGTCTCAGCCAGCCATGCCTGTGCTGCTAAGAGGTTTGGGGTCAAACTCCTGCCCCACGGGAGCGTGGTTGGTGCACACCAGCTTGGGTCCCCACAGCTCAGAGCTGCCGTTCCATGGTGACTGCCAGTCAGAGACCCCCAGACAGCCAGAGAAAAGCCAGCAATGAGGCAATGCAGGCAAGCCAGGAGCAGGGTTGAGCTTGGCTCCCAGCCCCTTTCCCTGAGCAAATCAGACACCCTCAGACATGCCTTCACCAAGCTGACCATGGGGCACAGAGCAAGGCTGTCCTTCCCCAGCCAGCCTGATGCTTTGCTCCTGTGTAGGAAGACGTCTGCATGTGTCAGAAAGTTCCGTTGCAGCTTGAAATAACCCCCAAAGGCTACCTGGGGTTTGAAACTCAGAAGCAGTGTCATGCTGGCTTTCTATAACATGTGAGTAATAAAAGCGGATAATTCTAGGCTGATTACTTAAAATTTTTCAGTTGCACAGTTTATACTGATACAACATATATTTAACTATGGCTCTGCTCATCTGAGACCTTAAAAGATTTAATTTATCCACAGAAAACCTTGAAGACCATTGAGCGTGACTGAAATCTGTATTCATGTGACAGAAAAGTGCCTTAATGGTACTTTCATCCTTTAAACAAATGATAATTAGTTCACCAATATTCTCTTTTAAAATCATTATATCACTTCTATATCCACTTGTTTTGATTTTAAGATGTTGCTGAAGACTCCCTCTGGAAATTCTAGGTTAAAAAAAAACCTGCCATAAAGCCAAGAATATTAGAGAAATAGCTTTAAGCAGCTCTGGTGTGCTTACAAGTAATTACTTGCAGTGCCAGTTTGGAGAGGGATGTTAGTGCCCAGGATCCCAGCGTGGCTGGCACTGGAGTGCCCGTCCTTACAGCATCTGCAGAGAGCAGTGTGTCACCTGAGAGGGAGGGCAACTGCAGCAGGGAGGTGATGGTGGTTATGGTGACCTGCAAAAAAGAAAACAAATATCACTTGCTCCCCTCCCAAATCTGGGAGGTCTTACTCGAGATTTCCAGCCTTTAGCAAATAATCAAAGGCTATCTTTTTTAATGTGAACAAATTGTGTAAGGAGAAAGAATAATTTTATATATATATATATATACATGACAGATGTCATGATTATTATTGGAAAAACATCCAGGTTACATTGATGAGTTTTTCTAAATTTTTTGTGTAACCTATTAGGAGCACACCTCTTCTCAGGTGACCCTCATCATTACTGTCTGCTAGTAGCTTGCTGTCTTTAGTACTGTAGAGGAAATAGGAAGCAGCTGTAATTAATAGATCTGAATTTATACACCCACCGCAGAGTCCTCTAGGAGCTGGGATTTACTAGTGGTTAAAGATAAGTGGTCATCCCCTGGTTAGTTAAAGTATTTACACTGGTGCCCATTTTTTTAACTTTTTCTGATCTAAGAAACAGAGTTTCTGACAGTAAGAGCTTATAGAAATTAATTTTTTTTTTTCTGTTTCTTAAATTACATAATAATGAGGGGTCTTAATTATAGCTAGTGCTTCTAGAAAAGTATAGCCTTATGTAAACGACAAGATCCTTCCGAACTTTTCTGGTTATTTTTGCCTCTATTGGTGGTCTTCACCTGCAGTTTAAGAAATACGGGGACTTAAAGGATTAAGCAATGAAGTTAAGTGAAGCTTTCTTAATAACTGATGCTCTTGCAATTCAGTATATGACATTTCTTGCAATATGATATGTATGGGGTGATGCAGCAGGCCACTGAATCTCATAAATATACACAACTTTCCTTCTCTGAGTACCTGGGGGAATGCATTTACTGGGTTCTGATACGGGAAGTACTGGGTAGTCCACAATAGAGTAGTAATGTTATGTTAATTTTCAGTCAGTCTTAAAGATTTAAATTTAGTTTATTATTTCTAAGTCTTGTTCTGAAGTAACCATTCTGTCTGTGAGATTTCATATTTGCTAAGGCATCTCTTTTTTTTTCTCCTGTTATTATGTGATATTCAAGTAAGCTTATTTTAACAGTGCTTTTTATCTTTTATTTTGTGAAAATGTAACCAAAGTAGGATAGACACAGGTTTCCAGTCTCAAAACCCACCTAGAGCATTTCTTTCACGCAGCACTGCAATTTGAGGCAATATCTTTTTTCTGAAATGAAAATAAAGTTATTACCCCAAGCAGGGCTGAATGGTGCAGCTATCCTGATAAGAATCCACATACCCTGAAGCCTAACATTCACTCCAGCCAGTTCCTGTGAACAGTTAAAGAGAGCTCAGGGTCGTGTGAAGTGTCTTTTTTGCTGTGAAGCCTTCTTCTGAATGACAACCTGTTTCCTTCAGGACAGTAAGGGAAAGACTTCAGCTGGCTTTCCCCTCTGACTCCCTATTTGTAACATGACTATGTTTTGGTTTCTCCTTCTATTTAGAACTAGCCCCTATACCATAATATAAGTTGGTTTTATTGCTACTGCTAAACTTCCTTTGCCTGATAAAAACTGGACAGGTGGTTAGTCACCATTTTATGAGCAGTTAAACCATTTAGCACATCACCACTAGTTTTGTATTAGCACCGACCCTGGGATTCATTACATGGTTCACCAGTACAGAAACTTAATGCATTATCCCCCAGCAGGGTTCACCTCAGGCTGAATTCTGTCTCATTTTTACTCTTGGTATGATGCAAAAAGTCAGCAGTCTTGCAAGAGGCATGGTTATGCTAGACAGCTTGACTTTGGACCATCTCTGTACAAGTGCAATGTATCCAGTTAGTGAAAAGTGCTGAACTGACACTTAGCCAGAGTCTTCTGTCCACCCCACGAAGGTCCAGATATAGCCTGGGTGTCTGATGTGCTGCCCTTGCTGGGAGGGTGTTTCCCATCCCAGACTAGTTTAGGGGAGAAGGAAACAAAAAAGGAAAAAATAAGAAGGGGAAAAAAAAACCCCAAAGACAAGAAAATATTCATGGTCTCTTAATCATTCACCCCCACACACAGCAATGATGCTTCCAGCAGTTACTACTAACCTCGGAGATGGTGTTTGTCATGTAGATACGCAGCCATTAGAAATATGAGAACCATCTGGTTCCTTTCCCCTCAGAGAGCAAACAGCTATTTGCCAAGGTGGGCTGAAGTCAGATGGATTATTTCAAGATAAAAGGTTTGTTTTCTTTCTGCAGTTTCTCTCAGCCACCCAAAATAACTGCATCTATTTTTTTTTTTTTCTTCTGCTGTTACTAAGTATAGCTATACAGGGGTCCACCTTTTAGCCCTCTTTTCTATTTATTTGCCCTTTGTGTCCCCTCCCTTCTCTTTCACCATTTCCATTTAATTCCAGCTCAGTTCAGTATTTGCCTCAGAGTAAAGCAGCAGAACAGCCATGTACTCAAATCAATAGTAAAGATTAATCTTGATCTGTGAACTGAATTTTAAATAATATTTTGTATATTTCTTTAAGAATGGCTGAGATTTTTAGCAAGAGCTGTATCTCAAAGGAAGAAAAAGAAAAAAAAGGCATAATTTTGAATGACTGCTATTTTCTAATAGACTTCTACCCCAAATAAAGAGGAGTTTTCTAAGAAACAAGACAACTTTTCAAAACAGTCCAGTTCTAAAAGGTGAGGATATGGATAATTTGTGATATGTTATGAAATGATAAAGTTTGACTTTAATTTTTTCCAATTGGAAGTTTTAAAACTTGCAAAATCCCCTTTAAAACTTGCAGAATCCCCTTTGGGATGTTGGGGCTGAACCCATGTCCCCTGAGGCTCCTTCAGCCCCTGCTGCTGTGCCTCTCTTTCCGCAAGAAGCCTGATTTTAGGAGATGCTCAGCCACGGGTGCAGGAAGGGCTGTGAGACAGCAGCAGTGTCCCCTGGCAACCCCGCTCTTTGGGGAAACTTCAAACTGCACAATGTCAGATTTCCAAGAAATTTGCAAAAAAAAAGAATTCTTTCTGGCAAGCAGAGAAACAACAGTTTACAAGTTGGAAATACATGTATTGATGTTTGATTTCTTGCTGCTCAAACATACTTGGAGGCTTCAGTTAGCCTGAGCTCAACTGCTGGTTGTTTATATAGGCTACTGGCTGTTTACATTAGGGCAATACACAGGATGGGTTGTTTATACCAGGCCAGCAACAAATTCCACAACATGGTCTGTGTCTACCACTGCTGCTCTTTTATACGTGTGGAGCTGGAAAGAAATAAAAATTTGGCTTTGGAAATAAACAAGCAACAAAACCTCCTATGTATGGAATATTCCCTCTTGACTGAGAAGTGACCAGCACTATAGCAAAATACTGTACAAAAATACACAGAACAAGGAATTAGCCTGGCACAACATGAATGGCAAATGAGGGGGAAGAGCTAAGAAAGTGAAGAGTCCAGGTTTATGTTTGTCTCCATCTACAGGGGACACAGAAGACCTGTTTGTAAGCACTTCTTGATCTCTACCTCAGCTGCAAGTACAGGTTTGCAGCATACTTTGCTCAGGATGTAGCCGGTTCCGGCTATAGAGATGCAAAGATTCCTACGTTTCATTTTATTCAAGTGTTTCTCTTCTAAAGGGCTTCACAGATTGCTCTGACAGAGCTATGTACAGAGCTCAGGTCTCCCACACTGGATGATACACTGATATTTGTATCCCTCACAACACTGATAAACATTTGTGATGCTACTAAGAAGTTTCTTGGCCACAGATCGATGGGTTCTTGTAAGGCTGTGGGAGAAGCTGCATTTCTGTCCTGCTACTCTCGGCAATCCCTATGCTGATCTGAGCTGCCAGCATCCATCTCTATGGGATTCATCCCAAAATTAAGGATGTCTTGGGCCCCAGCTCCCCACCATGGTGTCCCTCCTCTGCTCCTGCACTTTCTGAGGAAGGGTGCTGTCAGTTGGCGGGATGACAAGGGAGAAAGCCTATCTTTAACCTGCTTATCTTGCTGGGGGCTACCAAGTCAGGTTGTAGTAAGTAAGTTTTGTGAAGATGCACAAAGAATTTGCAAGTCTTTCTTACTAATAAGCCCCATCAACTACTTGATGTGCCCAATCCTGCTGCCACAGGAGGGTCATCTGGAAACTCCCCAGCCAAGCTCCCATGTCTGACAGACCTAATTCCCCCCCTTTTTCTCTTTTACTTGTGGTTTTTTTTTTACTTTTGCTGTGTCTTTTTTTTTTTTTTTTTTTTTTACTCTCAGGTGTGCATTTCTATACCTGTGCCAGGCAGTATCAAACATGAGTTACAATGTTAATGGTAGATTTTATTAACAAGTAAATTGCACCAGGAAGGTGCAACCGGTTTAGCATAGCTTACTATTTCCATCAGGAGCTGGAAGCCTACAGGGGCTCCCTGCGCTTGCCCTCAAGCAGAGAGGTAATTTAATGAACTGCCTCCTCTAAAGGTTGGCTTACACTTAATTCTGAACAAGAAATTATTGCCATGCCAGTTTTTCTGTTTTCTCTGCAATAATATCATAGAGGTGAATTTAATACAGTATTGAGGTTTTGACTGGGTTTTATGTTTCAAGCAAGTCCTTCTCAAACACCCCATCGTTACAATGCTGGGTCACAAGGCACTTCATTTAGCAGATCTCTCCAACTGCAGGTTTTTTTTTTCTCTACCTAACATTCTTGTGGCCACTGCTAACAGCCTGAAAACTCACCATCTTGTGTCTTTGGAATCTTCCAGTTAAATGATAAAATAAAATTGTTCATAAAATAAGCAGTGCTGGGCACATTCCTGACAGTTACACAACGAAGGAACTGAAGCTCGCAAAGAAACAGAAGCTCTTAAATTTTGGCAGCATTCAGTAAACTATCTCCCATTAATAAATAACTGACACAATTTTCAACTTTTTCCTCCTTTACAGATGCCTCTGACTTGGCAGCTGGCCTCATCCCAGCCAAATCAGGACTGCAAACTCCTGATGATTTCAGCTGGCTGAAGGGTCGGGAGGCTGAGGCTGGACAGCTGGACGCTGCAACACTCCGGGGCAGAGCAGGGAGCAGCAGCCACTCGGAGAAGCGTCTGTGAGTAAAAAGGTTCAGTCTGATCTTCTTTAAAAAACTTTTATCTGCTTTTTAATCTCAGGCATGGATGCACTCCACGGGGATCTGCTTCCAGAGCTGCTTTGCAGACTCCCTTTGCTCATATTTCATCCTAAGGAAAGCAAGCTGTGTGGTACGTGGCAGCTGTATGGCTCCGGTTCTGGGAGGTGAAGAGTGTGCATCCAGGAAAATCAATACTTGCCAGAGGGGATAAGGCAGCTCTACCATACCTATCTTCCCCTCTCCCCTAAATTAGCCTCCCTCAGCCCAGGTGCAGGCAGGTTCACACACTGGGAAGTGATGTTGTTGTGCAGCTGCCACTGCTGCATTTGCACCAGGGCTGCAGCCATCCCTCAGTCCCCTCTGGCTTTGGGGGGAAGAAATGTGTCCCTTGCAGCTTATATACCTGTAGCTGGTAGGGAACGGCACGGGCACACCTGAAAAAGGAAGAATAAAAATCCCACTCCAGTAGTTAAGCCTCAAGTTGCAGCCCCGGTGACTTCTTGTTTATGGTATTTTTCGTTCCAGTGGCTGAAGGCAGGTAGGAGCGGCACACAGGCTCCAGGAAGGTGCCCGCTTTTTTCTGAAATTCAGAGCCTGTCCCAGCAATGTGGCACTTACTGGTATCAACCTCAGGGGATGTCTTCTGCGCTGTGCAGGACAGGCCAGTGTGTGAGCTTCAGGCCCAACTGGTTGGGTGTACATTTGGAGCAACTCAGGATTGTAAACTGTGAACTGAAGCAGAAATTTGCCTGTAGCAATTGTGCTACTGCTTGATAGGGCTCTGTGCCTGCTTGTTGAATGTAACAACTGCACCAGTTTTCTAACAACAACTTTAAATGCTATTCATCAATAAATCCATTGGGCGGCTTGGCTTGTATTACATGCCACTGATTAACTACCATTAAATTAGCAGTTAGTGTAATCAGATATAAACATTCCTTTGTGGCTAAGCTGTTAAACTTTTTTTCCTTTTTACAATTGCATATAACACATGTCGGCACGAGACAGGCTCAGTAATTTCACATTACTGCAGCTAAATTATGTTTGTGGGCTCCAGAAACGCTTCTGGTGCTACCAGGCTCGTAAACACCTACCTGGCAGGGAAAAGCTACAACTTCTGCCCCAGAGCATTCAGTGTTTAACAGGGTTCAGCGTAGTACAGTGAGTGAATTTATGACATAAATATGTGCATGGGCTATGGACAAGTGATTGATAGGAGGAGTTCAGAATTTGATTTGCTGCCGTTCACTGCTGATTTTCACCCTGGGTCCGTGTTATTAATTGGTGTAAGTCAGCATCCAACTCATTACAAGGAAACATGAAAGAAAGGTAGGTGTTTGCAGTTTAAAAGGAGAGGGATGTGACTCTGTGAGGCTTTCAGCAGCATGAACTCCAGGCTGTTCTAGTCAAAAGTGGATTTTGATTTTTCAAAAGGAGACATTCCATAGGTATCGATTTGTAGAGTGGAATTAACTATGTTTATTTTATATAGAACTCTGCATCCTCTCCATTGCTAGGCATTTTTGTAACTCTTAAAACCAGAAAGGAAATACACAGCTGCAGTAATACTCATAAACCACTTTCTTAGACACCTGTTCAATACAGAACATAATGAAATTATTACTTGAAGTTGCTATCTCAGTGCCAGTGTTAAATCACAAAAAAACAGCAACCAGCAAAAAATGTTCCCATAATAGTCTTCCATTACCTCACAATGCAAGAAACTTGCAGCACACCAAGAACATGGATAAACTTATCTTCAGACAAAAAAAGCTGTGGAACAGAACTTTTTTAATGCGTTTTTGTTGGGGTTTTTTTTGTCTGTATTAAATCTGATTATGATTTTATCATTTAGATATCACTGTACTGGCTTTTAGATGCTTATATGCTTTAGATTATACTTGCACATAATTATAGGTGAAAATTTGCACCAACAGGTAGTGGTCTAATAATTTGTGAGCTCGAAATTGGACTACTAGTTTAGCTGTTTTAAAAATTCAGTCTTGTCTCTTTAAAAAACCATAACATGCAAAACATTTAACTCAAGCAGTTAGATTTTTTTTTTCTCATTTTAGTTGTACTGTTTGGAAATACTATATGCACTGTTACACTCTGATAATATGTTGTCATTTGCTCTCGTGGAAACCTGTAGTTTCTCCAGCTATGTTCAGACGGCTTTCCTGACCTGTCAGCCTTGAAATGGGAAAGCTAGAGAATTCAGCTTAGCTCCATGTGTTGTCTTACATTATGTTTGATGATTTGAGAAACTTATGATACAAATGACTTGGGTTCCCAAAGCCTAATAGAGGGTCACTCTCCAAATGTATTCCCCCTCACTCTATAAGAAAGGGGAATTTATATGGCTGCTCTTAATATTTTCTTCAGGGGTGTAAACCTGTAGAAACTGGATTAGTATGTTGACTCCCTCAATTAACTTTAATCTAATATCCTGCCTATTTAAATTAGTGTAAACATTGATGTATAGGGTTAAGGGAAAGAGTTGAACTGAAAAAGATTTATTTAAGGATTAGTGTAGTAGCTAAATTAGAATTAAATCCAGGAAGTAAACATCCCAGCAATGCAAGTTGTGGGAAACAAGAGACCACAGCAAAGATCAGCGGTTTGAAACAATAATGTGCCACCATGGGAAGAGAAAGGAAGAAGGGGAGAAACAAGTAAATCAAGCATTACTGTACAAATAAGACTCTAAGCCTATTATTGCCACACAGGTTGTGGGGGAACTCCCAATTAAATGCAATGGAAAGAAACTTTTATCCTTTTCATCTTTCTCCTTAATTTGCTCAGCTGAATTACACTGCACACCAAAATACCCACAGCAATTAGAATAAAAGGATAAACTGGTAGAAGAATCCCTGAAGGTACAGAAATTATCAAATTTGCTGGCATCAGATTTGCCACAACATCTAGTGAGGGTTTGTTAGAGCCTTTGGACAAGAAAAGGAGCAAAAAATGCAGCTGTTAGGCAGCACTAGGAACCAAATTTGCCTGGGACAAATGCGTGAATGTTTTCTGTTTTAGCAGAGATTTTTCTCTCTGTTCTGCCCAGCAGTGCCATGGCAGTTCACAAGAGTTGTGGCTGGGCCACTGCTCTCGGTGCCACCCGCAGCAGACCAGGTCTTGCCCAGCAGTCCTGCCCTGGCACAGAAACTCAGGCACGGAGCCCAGCTTCACGAGAGGCTTGCCCTGTGCTCACGCTCGCCAACAGCTTTAGGGCAACTGCAGGCTTGCTCCATGGCTCTGAGAACCAGCCAGAGAGGTTGCTCCATTTGTACCCATCTCCTCTATGTATAGGAAGGGTTAAAATCGGAGCACGCTCCTAAATGAAGCATCTTGGACTTCAGGAGTCCTCTGTGTGCCGAAGCCCGAAAGAAGATGACTCTCAGACTATGGAAAGCTGCCTTCCAGATTTCAGATAAAAGTATTAAGCCTGGCTCTGGATATTTGCTTAGTAGTACCTCTGATAAAAACATGCCATCTACTGAATTATCGCTTTCGGACCTGAATTTTTGTTGGCAATTTGCCTTTCAGGTATCAGTTTGATCAAATCCTGCTGAATCAGTGACAAAGATCTGGCAAAGATTCAGCCTGAGGTAATATGGCTGAAGGCCACTCTGGCCGACTAATTTATAAATTAGATAAGGGCTTGTTCATTCAATAAATACAGTTTTAACTGTTTTTCTTCCTATATACCCAACAGCCTTAGCAAATGTCAGATGTCCTCTTTTATTGTCAGTCCTTATCGGCAGAAAAAATAGCCCATCGCTGTAGCGCTGCCAAGGAGAGAGGGGCCCTGCATTAAATGAGGCTTTGCCCACCAGAAGCCCTGCAGTAGCGCGCCAGGGAAAAGCCCAGCAAGGAAGAAGGCCCAGAGCCACAGGCACCCGGCTGGCGTGGCAGCAAGCGTGGCGTCAGCTCTTCCAGCAGAATGCATAGATTGCTTCCCAGCCATGTATATAACTCATTTTTTTAATCGTTTTGGCAGTTTCTTTGAGCTTTATAGACCCAAAAAGACTGAAGTGATCCAGCCAGCTTATTCCAAAGGAAAATGTCTGATTTTCAGCTCCTATGAGCTATTGTCTTGTGAAGGCAGGCAGCTTAGTATTTCATCTTTCTGACTAAAGCAGCTTTTAACGAGCTCGCTCTTGGCAGAAGGTTTTGGACTTAACCGTGACTGAAATAGATCATGTGTTTTACAGCATGCTTTGCATGAACTGCCACCCTGCTTGGCAGGAGATGCAATGAAACATGGGTTCAGGGGTGACTTGAACCCTCGCAGTGTGTCTTCTGAGGGGTCAGTGGGAAGGGGGGAAGACTGTAGCGTCACTCTTCATGCGACATCTTCTTGCTTGACAGGGAAGATAGTTTATGGGGCTGTTAACTTCACAGGACAAAAAAAGTCACTTCACAAATTAATTACACTTGTTTTAACCCTCTTCTCTGCCTGCACACTGGGCACCCTGTGAGGCAAACCTCTGTGGTCTGTTCTGAGTGGGTGTGGATGGCAAATATGAATGCAAAAACTCAGTGTTCCTCATTCAACTTAAAAAATCATAGCCACATCAGCAGTATTAAACATGCAGCAACAAGATCTCTAGGTAAAAGCTCAACCAAAGAGTTTGCTAATAAACCTCCCCTGTCTGCGTAATTCAAGCCTGACACCTGTTCGAGCGGAGCTGCCTGGGTATAGAGTTCCATGATATTTTCAATAATGTTGTTTGACTGGGCCTCAGTTGAGGGGTGCTGCTGTGGCTTCAGAATGCCCCACTGCAGATCAGGTGATGGAAGTGCTGCACTGGGAGTAAAGGGTTCAGCACCCTCCCGCAGGGCTGGGAAACCCTCCCACACCTCCTGCTCTGCAAAGGTTGTGCTCCCCCAGACTGATGCTGTGAGGCATTGAGTGCCCACATGTCCCGCTGTGCAGGCGTGACAGAAAGCATCAGGTACAGGAAAGGCGGAGGATCAGGCATATGTTCATCCGTAGTCACCATCTGCTTTAAGGTTTTGTTGCTCCTCTTCAGGGTGCATGGTACCTCACTTTGGGAGTAGTGCCCCTGGACCAGCAACTGATATCTTCTTCAAGATATCTAGCTTCAAGCTAAGCAGATTTGCATTTTTCTGACAATGTAAGAGGATTTGGGTCTTTTAGGAGAGTCCTTTTATCAGATGCTGGGGAAGACAGGTCTTACTATAAGCATGAAGTAGACCTGGTCTGTGAAAGGGCAAAATCTCTCCATAGATCAACTTAGTGAAGTACCACGGTATATAAATAATTTAACTCCTATTAGTTCTGTTACCTTGGAGTCCTAAAGCATTTCAAGAGACCCCCTAATTTCAAACAGTGTATAAAGAGACAGTAGAGAGTGCTGTTTTAAGGCTAAGTCTCCTCCTATACCTGTCTCTGAAAATCAGTTCTGAAGATGTCTCAGGTGGAATGTTAACCCTGAGATGTTCACTAGGCACATTGGGCCAGTCTGGACCCATTTGTTGATGTCCTGACAGGCCTCTTAAAGAACATATGTATTGGGAGTTTATATTATTCAGGCTAACACAGTTTGCTGCCTCTGCCAGTGTCTGACATCTTACCAGCTTTACAGTAGCCTGGCAAGGGGGAGTTTTTGCTTTACAGCAACAGAAACCTTAAGCTAAGCTGGCAGCACAACCCTGGTCGGTATCTGCCGGTATCAGTTCTCCACGTGGCCACACCATCACTCATGCTGGCCAGAGGGAGATGGTTTAGCAGCAGTGAGGTGGGGTGCCTACAGCAGGAGAAGGCAGTGCTGCCTCTGGCTGGGCTCGCCTGTGCTCATCTGCAGTGCTTGTAAAAGCACAGCCTTGATGCAGGACCCATGTAACTCAGTAGGACTTTTCCCACTGACATAACAGATTTTCGGTGCAGGTCTTTGGACAGGATCAGTAGGGAAAAAGCCAATTTACTTGTGGTGTCTTACGACCCATCACATTAATCCTGTGTATAAAAAGAAGATCACATCTGAGTAGTGGTTTCCTTCCCTTGTTTAAATAAATTCAACTGCTCAGCTTCTGAATTCCCCACCAGAGCTCCACATTGGCTGGCCCTGTTTGTGGAAAAGTCGGCAAGCACGTTTCAGCCAGCGTGGGGTATTAACATAGGAAGCCAACACTGGGTCGGTTCTCCTTGTTCCTCTTACTGGCTATAGAATTTCACAGCCTGGGATATTAGTAAATATTTATGTTTAATTACTTTCACTTAAGAAAAACAACCACAGCCAAGAAAACTACAGAGCAATTTAATGGGTTTTAACTTGCCACACTAAACCGCCTTCTTAAACATAATGAATTATACTAAGTCATCCGGTTTCAGACTCTCTTAAAGAGGTAATTTAATTCAAATAAGGTTGCATATCACTTGCTTCAGTGTCTGACAACATTTATAGTGCCAGTAACTGTTCCATTGCCCTGAGTATTCTGCAGCCTGAAAGACAATAACAAGCTAAGCTTAGAAGAGTGTGCTGTGGTTTGGTGTAACTGATAGGTGAAATTCCTAGGTTCATTGCCTCAGGTGAGAAGCACTGGGTGAATGTGTTGGGAGTCTCTTTTTACGTAAGACAGTCTGGGAAAGGAAATATGCTCAGCAGCATTGTTTTTATTTTCCACAAGAAAATAGCCTACAGAAGGGCT
The DNA here is from genome assembly GCF_965140245.1 of Athene noctua. Lineage (NCBI taxonomy): Eukaryota > Metazoa > Chordata > Aves > Strigiformes > Strigidae > Athene > Athene noctua. The sequence goes on along the minus strand of NC_134037.1, from coordinate 102,266,045 downwards.
TCTTCCTTCTAGCACCTAGCTGCAGTGTTGCCTTTTTTACGTAGAGTGATCAGGTTCAGGTATATGTCCTTCAGTTCATTGTTGCAATATAATATAAACACACTTCTCTCTGGCACCACTGCAGAGCTCATATTCAAGGAGAAAAGAAGGGGAATGTTGGGTTACCTACACAACTTTTTTTTTCCCTGACAGGTAACAAATAGAAGGAACTAAAGAAAAATACCTGTACTCTTCTATCTAGAGATCCCCAAGTACTGAACTATGAGTAGGATTATGAACATCCATCCAGGGTATTTTTTCCCTCATGAGACAAACTGTTATCATTGGTTTGAGTTTGGCAGTTAAGAGTCAGAGGGTCTTGCCACTAAGGCTGTAAAACTTTGTGAGGTTTTCAATGTCCTTTAAATGGTTGTCCTTTAAAGTAATTGCATACTCTAAAGCTCCTTATGGGGCTTAAGGGCTTTATTTGCCTAGGACAATTGCACACCTTGTGAAAAAAGCTGTAATCCAAATCCTGAGTTTGGTCCTGCCAACTTTCCATATGTTGATTGCTAAACTTGTGAAGGCTGCTAGATGTTGATCACTAAGTATGTAGCCTGCATGTATATCTATCAACAGGTTAGACAGAAGATGCACAGGGAGAACCTCTCTATTTTTGATGGTTCTGCAAAGTTTGATACACAACTCACATTTCACAACTTCACTCATCTATTACGAGCACATATAATGAATGCAAAACAGGAAAGATTACTATATTAGAAAGCACTGCAAGTGTACTAAACAGCCCATGCATAAACACAATGCCATCAAACTTTAACTGTTCACCATGACTAGCTGTGAATATAATGCTTTGCCAACTTCTGAATAGGACTGCAAGGACAGGCAGCATTCACTGGAACTCATTTCAGAGCAAGGTTATTTGATGCTATGTTTTCCAATCACCTCCTAGTTCAGTTACCTTTTCCCATCAATTAAAGTCTTACGTGAGAACACATTAATTCCCCTTGATTCATATTTCAGCCTTGAAGGAATTCCATGGATTTCAAGTCAACTGATTGAAGACTAAACCTCTGATCAGTACTAGTATGGGTAACAATATCAGCTTTTGGATCATTTAAAATCCTTGAAGATTGTTTCACAGAATGGCAAAGGGTTCCTTTTCAATAACAGACTTGTAGGATAGGGACTGTCCCCTTCTGGGAGTCACCCAGCATCTGGCTGAATGGAACGATAAGCTTGCAGGCTCTGCAAACTACGTGACTGTATTAATTTGGCCTGATCGCAAGGTCTTCACTTCCGTTCACATGCATCTAGCTCTGACTGCTAATTAATTATGTACTTTAAAGTTTTACTCTCATAATATAAAAGTCACCCCTGGGAGAACATTGCTGAGTGTGGTCCATGAATGCATGATCTCTTCTTTAACATAAGCCACATATAAGGTTTCTTACAGAAGACTTCTGATAGGATTAAAAGTGAACATAGAGCAATGGAAGAAACAAGTTCTTCATTAGAAGGGATTACATTTAAACCTTTCAAGACGACTGGTATTTTTCTGCATTGTACTGGGTCTGGCTGGGCTGGAATTAGTTTTTCCCTATAGCAGCCCTCATGGTGCTGTGTTTTATGCTGGGATCTGGCAGGGTGTTGATAGCACCCTGGTGTTGTGGCTACTGCTGAGCAGTGCTTACACAGCACCAAGGCTCTTTCCGACATTTTCCCCCCTGCAGTGGGACAGGGGGGCAAGATCTTGGAAGGGGACACAACCAGGACAGCTGACCCGAACTGACCAAAGGGATATTCCATACTGTATGACGTCTGCTCAAGTATAAAGCTGGGAAAAAGGAGGAAGGGAGTGGGGTCACCTCTGGTCCTCCGAGGCAACAACTACGCGTATTGGAGCCCTGCTCCTGAGAAGGCCCGACAGTGCCTGTTCATGGGAAGTAGAGAATAAATGTTTTCTTTCTTTCGTTTCCACACGTGGACCTTTTCTTCACTTTGCTTATATTAAAACTGCTTTTGTTTTACCCACAAGGGTTGGTCTATCTTATTTTCTTTCCCCTCTTTGCCCTGTTGAGAAAACAAGGGGAAGGGAGAAAAGTGATAGAGCGACTTGGTGAGTACCTGGCATTTAGCCAAGGTCAAACCACCACATCCATTTAACTCAGACTTGAGTCAGCTGTTGAATGGAGCTCAGAGATTATTTCTTGTCAGGACCTATTGAAAAAAAATGAGATCACTAAGGCATTTGAGCATGAAATTTTCATTGCTCTCTATGTTGCATTTTTACTATGTCTAAAGAAACCTGTATTCACTTTTAAGGGTTCTTAGCCATCTTCTAGGAGGACTAATTTCATTTAAGATCATGGTCAGTAATCAGTCTGGAAATGAAACCATTAATTTTAATGCAGTAAGTGCACATATACATTAAATTTTATTGCTTTGTCTGAATTTAAAAGCCAATTTCAGGCCAGTGTAAAGTTGCAGGTTCCTGTACTTTACTGCTCACCTCTTAAGAAAGAGGAGCTCTGCATTTCAAACTTTTAGTACCACATGTCACTGAAATAAACCGGAAGGGTTTCAGTGAGATTTAGATCAAGCTTTTGGACTATATCATCTACGTGTGAGGATCTTCTCACCTAAAGATACATCATCTGTAAAGTACAAAACAGACTTTACAGTGTACTACCATTACAATCAGTAACAACATAGATTTCACAAGTCTTGAAACTTGCTACCCAAGCTTGATAAATGTAAAGATCTATTGCACCAACTATAAACGCATTAAAGAAAGTATAATAATAAAAGCACAACCAAAGCCAAGAATATTTCCGTTTTTTCAAAGGCTTCCAAACATTTTATATGTTGTAAGATCATATGCAGAGTCAAGGCATCGCATTTCAAGTTAAAGTCAGAGATTCAGCTGTAACTTTGAATGTATGGGTTGGAATCAAACACAATATTTTCACATTACTTGAGTTTAGACTTTCTTTGTGGTTTTATGTTCCTGTTCAAAAGAAAGGAAATCCCTGATACCAAGACAAGTAATCTGCGTTTTGAGCCAATAAATCCTCAGGGAATTTGAAGCAGGTAGATTGTAAGAGGCCCTTTTAGGAATCTGAAAAGCAATGGGTGACATTAGATGGATCTTAATGAGAGTTGCAGGTGCTCAGCTTTTAGGACGAGGTCATTTCCCGTGTGTTGGCACAATGACAAAGATGGAAGATTGAATGGTTCTTCTAATTCACAACTCAGTAATATATACTCCTTAACTAGAAACGGCTGAAAAGATACCTTTGGAATGCTCTTGGTGTCCTAACACATCCTAAACCCTGCAGCCAAGTGTCAGCATCATTAAAATAATAGTTGCAAATAAGAACCTGCTAGCCAGTAATCAACAACAGCTCCTTTACCAATCCTTATCTTTTGGTTACATGTGTAATAGAGATGTTCTGTGGCTTTGTTGCCATCCTGACTACAGGGAAAAAAACAAACCAAACCAAAACCAACCAGCAGTGCCAATACGTGGCCTTGTATTTAATTTTAACAAGAAGAATTGTGCAGGTGGAGACTGGAGAGGCTGGAGATTTCTCTTAGCCTTCTGGGACAGCACAATTTTGGCAACATGTCCAGCTGTGGGCCAGGCCTAAAACAGTACCTTAAATTCACCTAAACTTCTTTGTTTGACTCTTGACCTCTGTTTGTAGTCACAGCTAAATGATTCAATACAAATTCCCTTGAATAAACACGCAAATAAGACCAAGTATTTACATTTCAAATGGATCGTCATTAAGGTTTCAAGCTGTAAATAGGACCAGCACAGGAAAATGTTATTATTAGACCTGAAAGTCTTCAAGGGAATGTGTGAGAAGAAAAGCTAATATCAGGGGACCAGTAATCTGTTCCTAGCCAGCTTTTAATTCCGCTTAGCAAACATGAATGATTTTGAGCGTTGAATGAAGAAGCAAGCTGCAGAACCTGCACCATGCGTTTAAACTACAGCTGGCTGGAACGCTATACGCCTGAAGGCAACATTTTTAAGTTCAAAGGTAAACATTTGGGTTTATATAGAGAAAATTAGTTGTACAGCATATTTGATTTAGTATACTGCTGCCCGGTCCAACTTTTAATTGAAATGTATTAAAAAAATAACCCTACTTCCACTGACAGTATGCAGTTTCCTAGAGAGCTGCATGCTTGCTAGTAAACATCAGTCCTCTGGGACAGGTCTAGAAGACAGAGGTCAGAACTTCTATAACTTAATATTTTTCAAGGCACCCTGAAGACTTCCATGTAAATTGTTTACAGCCTGCTCCAAAGAGGAGCTCCGCTGAAGGACTTTGACCATGCCTGTAAACTGATAAAAAACCTCTCCCTGGAAACTTCCCCTGGTGAACCTCGCCATAATATTTTATTGTCTTCAATCCTAAGTGTATACACAGGGATCCTTTCTGGTAAAAACGTGGGCAATAAATAACGCTGAGCAAGGAGAGGTCTATACATTGAACCTTATTAAGGAGTGATGGTGGCATTCCGTAGTTGTTCTTGCTGTTGGATTAAAGGGGTAAAGGGACCTTTCTAATGCTGCTCCAAATGTCAGCTGGCACTGACCTGCAAAGCTGTCACACAGCATTTGCATGCGATTTTGGACATTTTAGTATGGCCTGCTAAGATTTTATTTCTTATAATTGTGGGGCTTTTTTTGTTTAAGTAAACTTTTTTAAAGTGAGGAAAACCTGTGCTGCACAATGAAGTATTGAAAACCATGTGTTCCATGGTACAGAAAGATATGTTATGATTCTTATCTTCGTGAGACTGTGAAAAAATAGTTCTTTGTCCTCAAACTCATTAAAAAGTTATTTAATAAAGAACTTGAAACCATTATCAATATTTACAAAAGAAATGCTTGAGAGCTGAGTTATGTGTTTTGAAATTCACAGAAGGCTCAGTGCATTGAAGCAACAATATACGTGATAGGAAGTATAGCTGACATTTTCCAAATATAAAAACCAGATGATGGGAGGTTTAATTTCTATGAATTGGAGCAGTAGCTGAGAGCCTGCTAATCTCTCGGGAGTATTTTCAGCCCATCGGGGTGCTCAGAGAATGTAAAATTCTCAGCATTTCTGGAAAAGCAGTTGAGATCAGTGTGATTTTGCTTGATTCAAAGGTGGATCCAGTCTTTGACCTTGATTTGAGGACTAAATTTTTAAGTTGGTTGGTTGTTTTTTCTGATTAACAGCATATTGAGGTTTTTTTAATTCTCAGGATAAATAGAGACAAATTATCAAGGAGTATTTTATAAATAATAAAGGGTTTGCTCACATAAGTATCCAGTTTTTCTACTTGCAAAATGCTGATTACTTTATTGGCTGGTATCTATTAGCTTTAGAGAAAGGTGAGAATAAGAAGCCCCCTGCAAAGTGTAACCACATTTAACTGAGGATATATCTGTCTGCAAAATGCTGTGAGAAAAACACCTCCACAGAGAGATGTGATCATTACCTGGCTGTCTAACTACCTGAAAGCTTCAGAACTTGAAAAATCCTCAGGAATCCTTTCGGCCCTTATTCCAGGGGTGTCCAAACCCTGTTAGCAGGACAGTCCCTGCCAGCCAAGGCTGCGGGGTGCTCCCGTTCCCATGGGGCATGTGCCAAGCCATGCAGGCCTGAGCACGAGGGGAGGGCCTGGCTCTGCAGCCACCCTTGGGGCTCAGCCAGCCCCGCAGAGCACCGCAGGGCATCTCCCCTGGGTCTGTGAGTCAGTGCATCTACTTTCCTAGAGCCGATGTCAGCAGACTGGCCTTTAAATCTGCCTTTTGACTTGTTAGTGTTAAATGTGCCCCAGCTGCTGGAAATGTGCCTTCTGGGTGTCTCTCTTTCTTCTGTCCACCATTTAACCAGGGACTGAGTCTCCATTATTTTATGCAGCAGGTGATAAAAGACACCAGAGTACAGAATAATTTCTGTAATAGTTTTTAATATACAACCCATCAAAAGTAGTCATGATGGAGGGAATCCCATCATGTACTCTCCTGCCAGAGTACTCCTGGTGAGGGACAAGGGAGGAACTCCGGTCAGGCAACACAGGGATTCAGGTGGGTAGGTCTCTTGGATTGCAGGACAGTTCTAACTACCAGGCTACACAATGAACTAGCAGTACTGAGCCTCGGACTCTGTTTTTTCATGAGAGCTACCTGCCCGGGGGTGTTTCAGGGTCTGAATCCCAAGTGCAGAGATGTCACCTTTCAGCCTTAGGCCAGGGACCTAACTCTATATTGCACTCTGTACTTGCTGATGAGTTTAAGTGGCTCTTTTCTCAGCCTGACAGTTGCCCTGCCCCCCAATTGCAGTTACTTCTCTCTGGGGATGCCCAGGCTCTTCTGTGCATTATGTGAAAATAAAAATCCTATGAGTGACAAGGCACTGTAAAGTTGGCTATTGTAAAGCCATCTTGCCTCTTGTGCATCCGCAGCCCCAAGAACCTTGGTCTAATCTTTTTCATACCAATATCGCTCAAAAATAAGAGATCAGTGCTGAAGCAGGTTAGGACTGGAATCAGGACCAAAAATACTAAGCACCATGTTAGGCAGTAATAACTACAGCCTAGGGCACGACCCCTGCACAAGCACAGTGATGGCCTATTGCCCATGTACTTACTGTTACTTCAGGCATATTTATGTCTGAAAAATTCCCTTCTGGAGTCCAACCACACACACAAAAATTCAGTTAGCAAAAGTAGTTATGTTCGTCCACACAATGTGTGAAAAACCTGAATTGTTTAGGGCAGATCCTGAAGTGCTTTTAAACACTTGTGTTTGGGGTTTTTTTGCATGATGCAGTTGGGTTTTTTATACATGACACAGTGTTGATGCTGTGATTTTTCACCATGAGTGTACTTCACAGTTCACACAGGGCTATGCATTTCCTATACTATAACAACAACTGATTTAAAAATATTCAGGCAAAAGACAAAAATCATGTAATTTATTTTTAATTTTTAATTACACTCCAAGGACTTTAAATCTATACTTTAGCAGGCTTGAAAATGACCTAGCTGGAAGGAGGAGATGGCAGCAGACACAGCAACCAGTATCACAGCTGAAGGTGGGACCCTGACCACCGAATGCATTAGTTTTCCCAGAAGTTTCCAACTCGGTGAGTATTCAATCAATGTGCTAAGGCTGAGCTTTAAGCAGTAGTTGGATGAGGTCTAATCCATACATCTGGAAACAGCCTGTGTATCACAGAGAATACGTGCAGAGGGGGCTGCTCTTATATTTGTGTCCCATGTGTTTGCTTTTATTTGATTTTGTATTTGGGTGGGAAAGGGAAAGAGGAAATTCTCTGACATTTTCACATGCCTTTTTTTTTTTTAAGTGACTCAGAAATAATTCAAACATCTTGTCTATTCAAACAGGAGGCTGTAAAGCGACCTGACATCTTTCCCGGACAGTTTTGGGTTCTTTCTTAGAGAGTACCGCATTTGCCTGAGAACCACTACTGCAATTATCCTGACAGCATCCTAGATACCAAAAGCACAGGAATAAATTACAGATTCACGTCTTCCTCTTTGCCATGTGTTTGTGAACTGGTAGATAGCAAGAAATTGTCTTCTGAGTACAAAATACTCTGCTCCTGATCCTTACCATTTCTCTGTGCTGCTGGAATGACTAAGATTCAAACAACCTCCTCTGTACCTCTCCGGTCTGGCCCTTGTATTTCTGTCCTGATTTTAATCCAAAATTGTTTAAGCCCCCTAAAAAACCTACTACTGCTGCAAAGGATTTTACGGCCTGGCAAAACATCTGCATCAGTATCTTCTACAATCACACATAAAAGCTCACAGCTCCTAAAGCTCTTTAAGACTATGGAAACATAAGAATTAAAATTAAAACATTTTTGGTGATTAATTATGCCCAGATTAACGAAATGCCAGCCTTCGCTAGTTGTTCTGGGATTCAGGAAGAAAGGAATAAGCATTGCCCTGCTGGAAGCGGCCCAGTTGCTGCAGCCGAACGCTGCAGCCCCCAAAAGCCCGGAGAAGGAGGAGTAGGCCAGGGTTGAGAAACTGCCATTTCCTCTGCTGGCAGGAGGGAGAAGCAGAAGGGGTGACTGGAGGGGCTTGCTGCGTGGAGGGAAAAGGGGGTGTGCTGGGAGAAGCAGTCTCAGTGGTGAAGATGGCGAAGACAAGAGACCAGAAGCAGAGCCTGGAGAGGTGAGCACTAAAGACAGAGCGGAGGCCGCGGTACCTCCCCCCGCACCGGGGCAGTGAGGCAGGCAGAGGGCAGCCACTTCCAGGGAAACGCCGTGGCGATGCCTCCGCACATCGAAGTCAAATACTTGAGACAGTCTTTCTTGCTTTAATGCTGCAGCTGCCCAGAGCCACGGGTTGCCCCACACTCCGGCCTACCCCGATTCTCCAGAACAAGCTCCCAAAGCTCTTTTTTGCATGGTACTTATGGAGACAAGTGACAGCGCTAATGGCAAAATGTACTGATTTTAAACCACAATCCCAATCTATGCAGTGGCTGACCTTCGCTGTGCACTATGCTCATGTAGTATCATACTTATTGTAGATGTTACCGGGATTTAGCTTCCCATAATAACTCTGTGAACCAAGGCCAGAGAGAATCACATCTCAGGCTGAGTAGCAAATATAGCATGCACTCCTGGCCTGCAAAATCACTCCTTTCTGACCTGATCCTTGGCAGAAGCCCTGGTTACACATGCTGGGTGGTTAGACCAGTGCTGCTAAAGCTGCTCCTTCACTTCTGAGCAGGTCCTCATTTGATGTCAATTCATAAAGCTCCACAAATCACCCCTGGAGCCCACCCCCCTGCATTAAAGTATTAGGTTATTGTTTATTAGGCTGAATGGATATTATGTGCATGTGTGTATGGTTTTTCATTTCAAATTACACACACAAAATAAAAGTAAGAATCCCAAGAATGCCACGAAGAGCTTAGAGCAAACTATAAATGTGGGAACAAGGCTAGATGTTGTGATTCACTGAGAGGGGGGAGCCCTGTGTTGTCTCCTGCGTGCTGCAGGATCAGAGATAAGTCACTTCCCACGTGCATGTGGACTTCCCACTTCCCACCTGGGGTGTGACTCCTTTTAGTTCCCTTTAGGAACAGAGCCCTCTGTGAGTGGCACTGATGCGCCACCTCCTACTCTGGGGTCCCAACACTGGGGACATGGGGCGTTTGTAATGTAATATAAATCATCAGATGAAAGGGGATTTAAAACCAATTTCTTTTGTAGCTGGTACTTCAAAATACTTTCCAAGTCATATCAAGAGGATTTAAAAAAATCTTTCTTTATGAGTTGCTTTCTTTTCCAGAATAGTATCCTTGGAAATGACCCACTGGTTAAAAACAAAACAATAATAAAACCCTGTGAAAACCAACCATGAATGTCATTTCTTCATTTCCATGAATTTCATTACTTTCAAAAGCCATCACAGCCTGCACTGTGTTTGGGTGGCATCATGGAGAAGACAGAACAGTTGGAACAGAGGACTGGCAGCAATGAGATTAACACAAAGATACCATTGAACATCATCCAGACTGCTGGTAAGTACATTTGACCATGTACCAGGCTCAAACAAATTGCTTCCACTCAAATAATGAGATTGCAACGTGAATTCAGGCCTGTGCCATGTCATGATGTTACAGTTCACATCAACATGGTCCAGCAAGACACAGCTACACCGCAAAAGTGAAATCAGTGGGAGGAAAAAAACAGAGTAAGCAACTCACCTAAACAACTCAATGGCTGTAAATTCAGGCAGCTGCCTGTGCCTCTACCATGTTACACACTAGATGGTGTGACTACCATTTTCATATAGGTGTTTGCACCACAGTTGTGCTGGCAGGTTTTGTTTTTCCAGGTGCCAGGCAGCACCCAGGAGCTTATGTTCTTAGATTAAGCAGACTTGAGGCTTGCTGCTGTGTCATGCTCATCAGACCAAACACATAATTTTTGAAATGCCTGTGAGAGGTGACCTAGAGCTTCTGACACATCCTTAGGGATGGATCAGCTGTGGGAACTCACACTGGTTTTCTTAAAACAGTTACTGGAGGAGCTTGCGGGGATATTGTTCACAGACTGGTAAAGGGGCCTGCCATGTGGGAGCTCAGTCTTTCCTCCTCGCATAATGACTAGGGGATCTGGGCAGCAACTGGGAGGAGTGAAATGCTTGGGAGGAGTGAAAAACTTGGGATGTTTGGAAACATCTGCCTGTCCTCATCTTACCTCCCCTCACCTTTGTAGAGACCTGTGACAGCCCCACGTGCCAGGAGGAGCAGGAGTGCTGTTGTAGGTTTTGAAGGCCCTTTCCAAGCTGCCCTCATACTTCTGCACATGGTCCTGCCATTTTATTAAATTCTTCTGAAGTTGCTCCTGAGCTAAGCTAAGTACTTTTCTATTGACATCAACTTTTGCCACTTCACTATTCACCCCCAGGTTATTAATAAAGCATTAAACAATATTGGTCTGAGTCCTGCTCTCTAGGGCACCTCATTATTAATCTCTTTCCCTACTAGAATTGGCCATTTATTCCATACCCATTTATAAACAGATTTTAATCCATGACAGGACTTTTACCTCTCACTCTGTGGTTTTCAATTTTCCTTAACAGTTGCTTGTATGGGTGTTTATCAAAAGGCTTTTGAATGTCCAAATAAATTATATCCTCTGGTTGTTCTTTACCCACTATTTTATTAACTCTTAAAAGTGTAAAAGGTCTGACTGGCAAGATTTATTTTTATAGCGGCTATGTTACTTTTTTCGTTTGCTTGAGACCTGATATTTCCCTGCAGATTGTAAAATATTTAGAGCAGTGACCCTCTGAATCTTGTGGCTTGAAGCAGCACCAGATATGTTGTCAGTGTTTAATTAAAAATAAAAGCAAATGTAATATACTGCTGACTTTCTCAACTACTCCCTTGTAATGAAGTTAAGGTAATGTAAAATTTCCATGAGCTTGCCTGTCTGTGTAAATATTTACAGGGTCTTTATCGCTGTGGTACCACATTTCCACATGCATTAATGGAGTTACCCTTGTAACACCTCTCTGATACAGGGAAGCTTTAATCCCAACTGTCTGAAGAATCAGGTCACACTGACATCTGGCACATAAAAAACAAACTGCTCTGCTTTGAGAACACAGGTTAAGAGATAAAACACCTTCTCACAGATGATGTAGTCACAAAAAATGCAAGAATCATCACAATTCACAAATGTAATCAAAAAGGCACAGTGCCCCAGCATTTCTTCCCAGGCTCTCTAAACCCCAAAGTTCATTTTTCCCTTCGGAAAAATGCAGAGCACCGCAGGTAGAGTCCAAGCTTTTCCGTTTTTTTGCAGACTGTCTGTGCTTGCAGGTTTTTGCTGGCTCTGCTAGTGACCATTTATTTTGGACTCACACCACACATCCAGTGTTTCATTATGCATTTTTACTCCTGCCAGAACTAATACAATTGGCTGCAGGAAGAAACATCAAAAAAGGAGATCTCATTTAAAGTAAAAAGCACCACAAAGATTTTGCCAGGTAAGAAAACTTACAAAAGGCTACAAAATATACACTTCCGAGGGCCCGTCTCTTGGCCCCACATCCCTGAGGGAATAGAGACTTTCCACACTGCCCTGAAAGCTGACAAGACCTTGGCAAAACTGGGAATGACAGAGAAGTTGGACATGGAGGAACCCTCAGCAAAAAGGCTTGCAGGACATGGACTTGTGTTTTCAAGGGACTTCTGGCCTCACGGCTGAGACTGGGCTTTCCAAAAAAAGCTCTCCTTCCACAGAAGGAACCAGAACAGGTGGCCAGGAATTCAAAAGGTTATGAAGTCCTTTCAAAAAAAATTAACTCCTGAGTGTCAAAGGGCAGTGATGTGAGCATAGCACACTTCTGGAAGAACAAACTTCCCCAGCAGAAGCTCTGAATGATTCCAGCTCCCACAAACATGTTTCCAGTTGTGGTTTTTAAGTGAGATCTTGAAGCTACCCACGCTTGAAAACGTGGGACTTCCTTTTTTGAGGCCTGGAGTTAAAATCCCCTGAGAACAACAGTGGGACTCGCTTAGGGGTGCTTGCTCGTGGGTGTAAAAACAGGGATAGTTGAGCTTAGCTTGGCAAGTTTCATTGACTCCATTGGTGATCAATGCCGATGCAGCCGGACTGGGAGCATGGAGGGAGACGGGAGGATGGCCGCTGGAGACTGGATGCAGACTCCCAAACCTCTCTTTCCTGTCGCCCATTCCTGAAACACAAGCTTTGCCTCCAGGCCAGCCATGGCTCCTGCAGCAACAAAATGATTTCCCCAAGGAGCAGTCAATACATTGCCACGATCTTAATCTTATTTAGCGTGGTGGCATGGTTTTAATTTTTCCGTGTTTGATCCCTCAGCTTGAGGAATATTGATAGAAATAGGGACTGTGAAGATCAAATCAAGAGCAGCCTGTTGCCTATGAAAAAAATACCCTTCGGTCCTCACTCTCTCTGCGATGATTCAGCTTTTCCGACTGCACTGCCGAGATAAAAGCCTCGCATGGGAGCAGAAGCGCTGCCGAGGTCTGCAGGGCCCCCAGCTCACCGGCCTGCAGCCGGGCCGCGGGCACAGAAGAGGCCGCTGCCCCCTTTCCGCGCCGCCACGGGCTGCTCGCCGCAGCTCGCCGTTGGCTTGAGTCGGTAGCTCAGTTTATGCCCCCGCGTCGGTGCTCCTGGCAGCGCGGTTTAGAGGGCGGCAGCCCCTGCTCGCCCAGCCGGGCCGGGCCGCCCGTCTCGCCCCGGCACCGCCGCCCTCACCAGCGGCGGACCCCGGGCGCGGGGTAATGAGAAACATGGAAGGGGCTTTGTGTCTTTTGAAATCTGGCTCTCGACATCAAAGTGCTCCGCGCAAGTCGTCCTCCAGAGGTCGGCTCCCATATCTAAAGGAGTGATGTATTTCATGGTGTCTGTCGGGAGGGATATAATGAAGAAAACCGGCTTTGAGATGGGGCGTGATGGGAAAAACAGGTGGCCCGCTTTAACGGGTAGTGGAGCATCTGTTTAGCAGCCCGGTCGTGTCCCCGTAAACGGCGCAAACACGGCGCGCCAGCGGCGGGCGCGCAACCTCCGCGGGCGCGCAGCCTCCTCGGCACCAGGCGCTGCCTGGCCCGCAGCGGCGCCTTTCTAGGGGGAAGGCAGAAGGGCAGCTCTGCCCCCCGGCCCCTGGAGCTGCTCTTCTTCAATCGCCGCCTCCTCCCGGTGACCAGCAACGCCCGACCCCCCATCTCGCTGCAGACCCTCCCCTTCCCGTTCTGCGAGAAGAGCGGGCGCTGCCTCAACGGGGGGGAGATGTACGCCCTCCCACCCAAACGCACCCGCTCCCCAAAACACCCGGGGGTGCAGGTGCCGTGCGAGGTACCTGGCGAAGCAAGCTTCTCCCTCTCTCGGCGCCGCCCCCCCCCGGGGCTGCCTGCACCCACCGGGGCACACTCCGCTTTCGTGGCGGGCACGGCCCCTCGGAGGAGCCGGCTCCCCGCCCTTGCCCCAGGAGGTTGTTGGCCTCGGGTAGCCCCCGGTTTGGCCTGTAAGAAATACTCCGCTGAGATCACCGCACCAGCGCCGCCCCCTCCCTCGGCTCGCACGACCGCTCCCGCTTTATTCCGACTCTCTGCGCAGTAACAGCGCGTCGGCCGGCATCGGCCGAGCCCGCAGGCTTCCAGTGCCCCCGGGCAAACCGCCGCGATTTCCCCGGAGGACGCGCAGGACGGCGGGATGCGCGGCGGCTGCGGTCGGCGCGGAGAGCGCGCACTGGCCACCCCCTCCGCGGCGACTTGACATGCAACGTGCCGTTTAAGATGAACGGCTGGATAATATTGCAGTGTCTCCTCGGGAGCCCTCGCCCTGACGGGGAGGGGTGGTTGGGGGGGAAGGGCTCCGCACCGGGGGACGTCCGGTACATTGAGATCTCCCAAACCTACCGCGGGAAGGGGACCCGATCTCCCGCCGCCTGCGGGGCTGGGGGGTCCCACCCAAAACAGGGGGGGCTGCAGGTGTCCCCAACAGCTTTGGAAACGCACTGCATATCCTTATGAGCCCGCTTACTTTGCAAAAAAAATTTATCCCGGCCCGCAACCCGACCTCCTCTACACCCGTGAAATCCCACTGACCGCAGCAGGAACAGGGGCTGGCTCGGGTAGTCTGTCACGAAGCTGCCCTGGCGCGGCTGAAGGATAAAAATCCCGCTAGATAAGAACAGAAAAGATTAGGAGAAAAAAAAAAAACAAAACAACAACCTAAAACACACCACAAGAAGAACCCCTCTGGGATACACCAAACATAAAAGCCGCGCTCCCCAACGCCTGCGGCGTGCTTCCCCCCCCACCTCGTGGTCCCCCGCGGCCGCGGGAGAGTGGGGGGGGGGGAGGGCAGGTGGCACCTCCCCGGCGGGCGGAGCGAGTACCGCGGAGCGGCGCGCAGCGGCCGCGGTACTGCGCGCAGTGGGGTGCGGGGGCTGAGCGGCACAACGGGACCGGGACCTACTGCCCCACCGGGCACACACCCCCCCCCATTATTTTTATTTTAGTTGATGATTACGCGCCTCCCCCGTTATTTTTATAAATAGCGGTTAGTGCCGGGCTGCGGGAGCCCTGCTGGGAAAGGGCGGCCGGGCCGGCTCCGCCCGACCGGTGTGCCGGGCCGGGCCGGGCCGGGCCGCCGGTGCCTGCGGAGGGCTCTCGGGAGGCAGCGGCAGAACGGGCAGGCTGCTGGGGGGAGGGAGGGACGGCCGGGCTCCCACGATCCCGCCGGAGGCGGCCTCCGCCTCCTCCCGGGCTGCCGCCGGTCCCCCGGCGCTGCCCCGGAGCCGGCCGGGGACTGAGCAGCCCCGAGCTCTGCTTTCTGTCGGCGCTGGAGGAAACGCCGGCGATCTCAGCACGCTGGCTGCCGCCGATTTCTTTTTCCTTCTGCCCCCCCCCCTTAATTTTTTTTTTTTCCCCTTAAGTATGTCCGATGTGTATTGCCTAGATGGCTCGTCCCTTTCCCTTATTGGAAATGATTTCCCGCTTCCATTGTGGTGAACTTTGCCTCGCCTGACTCTTTACGGCTTTTCTCTTGTTGATGGTCTTTCCTTTGTGGAAGTTTCGCGGGCTGATTGTATTTGTTAATTAGTTGCTAACAGCATCGTAATGTGGGCTTGATGGATAACCATGTCATTAGCACTCACCCCTGCAATTCACATTTCCAACAGGGCAGGGGCTACCCCATGCCGAGACCGTGATTTGTGGCTGTAGTCTCGTGTGGGTGACACGCACCCCAGCCCTCCGCGCCCGCGCTGTGCCGCGGCTGGGGGGGGGGGGGGGGAGGGGGCTACCCAGACCCCAGCGATGCAGTTTTCACCCCGAATCATGAACCCGCAGCTCTTGGCTGCAGCCGCCTCGTTTCGCTTTATTTTGGAAGCGAGGAAAGAGATGGAGACAGGGCATCGAACCCCCCCTCCCTTGTGCGGCAATGTGGGTACGGGGGTGCTTATGCTCCCCCCCCGCCCTCCGCGGCTGCCAGGGCCGGTGACACGGGCATCCCGCACAAACCGCTGCCACCGCGGCTGCCACCGCGCAGCTCCCGCCTCGCCCGGCGGCAGCGCCCGGGGCCCGCCGTGCCCAGCACCTCCAGGCGGCGGCGGGGCCGCGGCGGCCGTCGGGGAGGGGGGGTCGGCCCGCCCGCCCGCTCCGCCCCGTCCCGCCCCCCCGCCGCGCCTTCCCCGCGGGGGGCTCGGCCGAGCCTGGGAGATGTAGTCCCGGCTGCCGGTCTCGCCGGCGGCCGGCGGGGCTTCCGCGGGGGACTACGTTTCCCAGGCCCCCCTGCTGCTCGGCCGGGCCGCGGGAAGGGCCGGGCTGTCAATCAGTGCGCGTCGGCGGGGGTAGCGAGCCGGGGATCCCCCCCGCCCCCCCGCCCTCCTCCGCGTCCCGCTAATAATAAGTGCTTCAGAGGCTTAAAAGCAGGGAGGCAAGTGTCATGCGGGAGCGCCGTGAGGGGCTGAGCTCCGGCTGAGCGCCCGGGGCCGCTCTGCCGGCGGCACAACCCGGAGGGGGGGGGGGGGGAAAAAAAAAAGAAAAAGGGGGTGGGGGGGGGAGAAAAAAAAAAAAGCAGCCTCGGAGCTGGATCCCGGGGAAGGGGCGAGAGGAGAAGCCCGAAAGGCTGGACAAGCCGGCAGCGAAGTGGCGATGAGGCGCAGGAAGACAGCGGTGGCGGCCGGCTGCTGCCTCGCCTTCCTCCTGGGCACCCTGCTCAACGTCCTCTTCATCCCCGGCTCCGAGCGCCCGCCGCCCCCCTCCCCGCCCGGCGCCCCCCTCTACCCGCCGGCGGAGGAGGGCGGCGGCCGGGCCGCGCTGGCGCGGCAGATCCGGGAGCGCTACGAGGAGGTGCTGCGCTACCGGCAGCACCGGGCGGCGGCGGCGGGGCGGCGGGCGCTGCGGCCGCGGGAGCGGCGCCTGATGGACCTGGCGCCGCCGCGCACCTCGGCGGAGCAGCCGCGGCCGCCGGGGCCGCGGGGCCGAGCGGCGGCGGCGGGGCCGCGGGCCGGCGTCTCGGCCGAGCTCTCACTGGAGCCGCCGCTGCTGGGCTGTCGCGACATCCGCAATGTCAGCGGCGTGCAGTACTTGGGCTCGGGGTACACCAAGGCTGTCTACAAGGCGGTCCTCAACCGCACGCTGGCCGTGGCGCTGAAGGCGGTGGATTTCGGCGGGCACGACATCGCCCGCTGCGTGCGGCAGTTCTCCGCCCTGGAGGACTGCTACCGCCTGGCCGCCTACAAGATCGTCAAGGAGATGATCCTGCTGCAGCGGCTGCGCCACGCCAACGTTCTGCAGGTACGCGGCTCCTGCGCGGCCGGACGCGACGCGCTGCTCCCCCGCCGCCTGCTCGGCCCCGCTGCCCGCAACCTGTCGGTGCTACCGCCCGCCGACCCCAGCGGGGCGGGGAGCGGGACAGTGGGGTGCGGGGGGTGGTGGGCGCTCCCCGGCGGGGCGGGGAGCGGCCGCGGAGCCCCCGAGGGTTTACCGGCCCCCCACGCCCCGTGGGGAGCCGCGGCGGGGGGCGGGCGGTTGCTGGGACCGGCGTCCCTGTGGGTACGGCGGCTCCTCGCCTGCCCGCCCCGTGGCGGGTCCGCGGGGAAGGCTGGAGGCGCGTCGGTGGGCGCCGGCCCCCCGCCGCCGAGTGATTCGCCCCGGCGGGGCGCGCCGGGCCGGGGAAGGGCGCGGCGTGCGGCGCGTCCCCCCGCCACCTCCCCGGCATCCTCCCGCCGCGGCCGGCCGTGCGGCTGGCGTTGGGCTGCTCCTCCTCCTCAAGAAAATGAATACCGAGGTGGGGAGCGGGCAGAGGAAGGACTCGGAGATTCAAGAGCACTCCCCGAGCCGGGGAGGTAAAGCCCGTCCCGAACGCAAGGGCCGGTCGCCCCGCGCACCCCTGGCGAGAAGGAGGCGGAGGGGGCACCCCAGGCGGCCTCTGCGGGGCTCCGGCGGGCGCAGGCGCTCGGCCGGCGCCCTGCTGGATCCACCCTGCCCTGGCCCACGGATCGGCCCACGGGGCGACCAGCTGGGACAGGCCGGGTGTGGGGCTCGTTAGTCAGTGCGCCGTAGCGCGGCACTTGCCAGCAGGGCTGCATAGTCGGACTGTTACGCATCAGCATGAATCTCAACGGGTCCATTTGGATGTAAATGCGGGTATGGAAATTCCTATTGCGTTTCGCATAGCGTGAGCGTTGCAGTAGAATAAAAAATGAACGTTGGACCAGACGGTCTCACAGTAGGTGCTTTTTGAACTGAGTCGAGTAAAGGAGGTTTGTGTTTCTTCAGCAGCGGCAGCAACAGGAGTACCAGCTCCCCCACGAGAACTTCAGATCCCAACGATCAAAGCTCTCGAGTTTCATGTACTGTTCAAAGAAAGAGTAGTCATGATTTATCCACGACAAGAAAATAGGTATTGTCCAAACTTGCCTGCTTCCTTGCTTGCTTCCTTCCTTCTTTCCCCTTTCCGTATTCTTTCCTCTGGGGTGCCCAGTCTATAGTACGCGAGGAGAACACCACCTAGGAAACTACAAAGAGCTGTGCTCCTAGTAAGGATGTTGCTTGCGCCTCTGTTGCTTTGATGAATTCTCTTTGGGAAACCCGTGCTCGGGTGCAGCCATCGTTACTGATTGAGCTGACAGCAGGAAGTACACCCTACAGTTGGAAACGCTGAGGGGATTTTTTTTTTTTTCCACCAAGATTGTTTTTCTTGCTCAGTGGAAGCGAGTTGGCCAGGTTGAGCTCGAAGCGTGTGTTTTTCAAGTTGCGGGTCATTCTGGTAGACACTAGTGTTTCTTTCCTGTGTTACTCGCGTGTGGTTTTCCGCTCCGGAGAGATTAATCTGGCATTCATTCGGATTAACCCCCCTCATAAAATGGAAGGGGGCCGCGTTGCCTGTGAGGGGTCCCGAGCGGCCGCCGCGGTGTTTCCGCGTGTGCGGGCAGGGGGAACGCCGGCCGCGGGCGGGCAGGGCTGCGGCAGCTGCCAGCAGCACCGCTCCCTCTGCAGCAAAGCTTGGGGGAACCGCAGCGATCCCCCCCGCTCCCCCCGCCGTTTTGTGATGTCGTGTGGGCTCCTGAGGGGGAAGCGAAGGCGAGACGTGGGGTGTCCCTCGGCGAGGAGGGCCGGGGCTGGACCAAGCGCCGGGAGGAGAGGCAACACGCCCAGAGAATGCTTTCACGGGCAAAAATCCCCCGTGTTAATTAGGGCTTCATATTTACATGACACCCAATTTAAAAATAGATTACACTTAAATCAGAACCACGTTTCCAGTTTCGTTCCGATTTTGTCATCCAGTTTTCTTTTGTCTGCCCTCTGGCTCCATCAGCCTCTGGCAGAGCTGCCTGGCTGAGACCAGAAGAGCCCTGAGCCCCCGCATATCACCCACCTTTTTTGTTTAACGTGTTTCATTCTAGAGAGGCACGAGGCGAGGTTACTGCGGCGTGAGTGAGGGCTAAACGTTTGGTAAGACATTACCTTGAGAGGAGACTGTACAAATCGACGTGACGGGCTTTATCTAGGTACAGTCGGGGCTGGTGCGTGGGCCAGGAGTAGGTCTCTGGTGTCATGCTGGAGTCGTGAAACCGGTGCAGAAAATGGGCACCAGCGAGCAGTGTGAAATTTATTGATTATGCCTCTGTTAAAATCTTAAAGGGAACGGGATCTACCGATCTCAAGGCTGATTTTGAGCTTTTCAGTGGAAGCCAGACCAGGGCTCAGAAATCACTGTCCAGGGTTTGCTGCCGAGGGAGAGGAGATCGGTTCAGAAGCCAACATCTCCCCCTCCCCTGGCTTTTGACAAGCGCTTCAGCTTTCACTGGAGCACTCGGGCCGTGTACTGCAAACAGATGCCAGAGGCACGACACAACATCTGCTGGGCCAGCAAAGGCCAGGAGCTTTTCTACCTTTGCTCCTTACCTCTTTTTTTTTTTTTTGCTCCTTACATCCCCCCCCGCCTCCCCAGCGGCTCCCGGCAGACCCAAATACGAGCCGGTTGTTATAAATAGCCCGAAGGACATGGCACCCCCCTGCCACCCTGCAGGGTGCTGGGGGAGGGCAGGGGCTGGCGGGTAGCCTGCAGCAACCCTGGCCCGGGGCAGGAATTGGGGAGCTGGGAGGATTTGGGATATGGAGGTGGGTGATACTTTTCCCTCCGTGCCGCGGCGGGACCCGGTACCCCCCCGGCTGCCCCCCCCCCCGGGTCGTCCCCGCAGCTCCCCGCCCGGCGACAGAGACGGACCGGGGCTGCCCGAGGCAGGCGGGAGGTCCTCCGCCTCCCCACGCCGCGGGGCCCGCGGCCCCGGCCACGTACGGCGCCGTGGGCCGGGACGCGGTGGCCGCCCGCCCCCCCCCTACCGCCACGACGGCTGCCTCGCCCCCCTCCGCGCCCGCCCGCCCCCCCCCCCCCCCCCCGGAGCATCCTGGGCAGGGGCTGTTCGGGGTGAGCGCGTTCATGAGTTTCTTTTGCTGGAAATGAAGTTTCGTGTGGGTTCAGCCCTAGGAAAGGGGGTTTTCCTGTAAATCTCTGGCAGCTGACAGCCTGAAGTGTAGCTTGTAAGATAACAGGCTTGTTCTTTACTGTCTCAGCAGTTCCCATTCTGGCCTGTGTCTTGTCAAAATCAGCTTTTTTTTTTTTTAAGCCATCCTTTTAAAAGACTTGATTATTGTACAATATTTGATAGAGGGGAAAAGAGCTCATTCCAGAAAGTACCACTGCTTTCAGACAACATGTTGACATATCCACCGTGCCCTCCGCCTGGGGAGAGTGCCAGATGTGTCAGTTCTGGCAGATGTGGCGAATCAAGTCAATGGAAAGAAACGTGGAAAACCGGCAAGAGGGAGAGCGCTTTCGCGTTAGCCAGCGCAGAAGAGAAGGCAACTTGCCGTCCTATTTTTATTCCCGCGCTCTGCCCATCACCCGCATGCCCGCCGGAGTGCCAGCGCTCCCGGGCCGTGGCCCCCCGTGACCCCGCGGTGCCGGCTGCAGCTGGCCGGGCCTGCCCCGGGCTCCCTGGCGCGGCGGCCGCTGGGAAGGGCAGGTGCAGGCTGCGGTGGAAATCTCTTTGCTTTGGAGCGGGGAAGAGAGGGCTAGTTCATTAAAGTTGATTTTATAATGAAGGGCACCGGGGAAGAGGGGGAACTGGGTCACTGATTTATTGTAACAGAGGATTTAGCGGCCCGCTAATTGCTTTGCAGTCGCTCTGTGTCAAATGCAGTGCCTGATCTCTTCCTTTCCCTCCGTGCTGCGGTTTCTTTTCTCACAGAGTTCAAATGCTGCTGTCTGAATCCTGGCTTTCCGTGCATTTTAGCAGGGAAGATGATTTAGTGTGCTTTAATTCCTCCCTGCCCGTATTTGAGGAAGAAAAGAAAATCAAACCATTTGCAGTTAATTTCAAACAATGAGCGCGATTGTAAAGGCACAAAGGCAATGTTTGATTTACTGTAATACTGTAATTATAGCCCTAGAGTATCAGAATGAAGGGTGTTGCCATTCATGGGCATAAGCGGTTCTTTGGAGGCATTCTTTCTTCCTTTTGCATTGCTGAAGAGGAGGGAGGGAAGGTTTGAAACTGCAGACGTTTGGAAAAGCGCAAGCTTATTTCTGCGACAGCTATTTACCAGCACTGCTAGTGCGAGTTCACAGTGATTCATTTAAGAAGGAGCTACTGCTTTCTTAAAAACAACCACAAAAGCTGAAGGAAGAGGGTTGGCTTTGTCTGAAGCCAGTGGAAGACACCAGCTGCTAACAGAACCAGCGGTTTGCTGACTGCCCAGACAAGGCCGTTTCATTTGGCTTATTTAGCTTTAGTGTAAAGTTAAAACATGCAGATGAAATAACGCAGATGAAATACTGGGATGGCATCAGCACTAAAAAAGTCACCATCCAAGCTGTGCTGGCAAAGCAGTTTCTACATGAATTGGTTCAGTTAGCACTAGCTTTTTTGTTTTATGATTTTTTTAAATGGTCATGATTACAGTGAAAATATTTATCACTTAGAAAATTAATGGAATAAAATAGTACTGAAAATAACACATCACTTGCTGTTGACAGCCTTCAAGAGACTTAAGATGTGCTATCGGGTCATGATATTTTTAAATACGATTTTCTTTTCTTTACATGTGATAATTAACAGACACTTTACCCTGATGGTTTCCCTATACATATGCATAGCCAGCAAGATAGGACAGTTTTAATTTTAATGTAATAATTAAAATAGTGAAGCATTGTATACAGTTTGCTTATTCCAAGAGGAAGTAGACAGTCTTTCCAAGTCTGAAGAAAGTCAATATACAATTAATTTCCAGAGCAAATACATTTGCGTAGGGAGCATATGGAACTCTTGAAGGTCTGGTCCTTCCCCGTCCTCCTTGTGTGAATCCACTGTTGTTTTCACAGAAAGGAGGGGGGGGGAAGGGGAGATCAAGCCGTGGTGGAAACAGCTACTCAGGGACCTCTTCCCTGTTGCCAGCGGGTGGGCATTAAATCCCCTTTGTGGCGGCGGTGGCGCAGGATTCCCAGCAGCAAGCCTTGATCTGCGGTTGGCTGGAGTTTGACCGTGACAACTTTGGGAACTGCTGGCCTGAGAAGAGCACTGCGATTGCTGATACCAGCTGGTGGGTGACTACAGGGAGAATTTGTTGTTCGGAATTTTGGATGGGGCAGCAGAGGTTCACAGCTCTTGGGAGCAAACCTTTCAAAACCAAGTGCCTAGTGACAATTAACCTTCCAGGCTGGGGCTGCCTGGGGCCTGACCATGCGCTCCACATGCAGTCATCGCTAGGGGGTTGCTGCAAATAGGACGGTCATTTTAGACCGGGATTTTTTTCTAATACTTCTCTGACGTAGCTCATTTGAGCTGCTCTTGGGACAGGTTGGCTAAAGATGAATGAGGCCACCACACATGGTACAAGACCAAGCTTGACACCATCTGTTTAACTGGCACTGGAAGCTTCATGTCCTGGGCAGGTGAGCCTGCCAAATCCTGTTGGGGCAGCAGGAGAGGTTTGCACTGCTTGCTCGCCACCTCCTTCCTCTGGAAAAACTGCCACTGCAGCTGCCCAGTGAGCAGAGATGGAGCTGCATCTTTGTCCAGGTCACTCCACTGCTTGACGCTCCTGTAGATGCACCTTGCAGGAGATGAGGTGTCTAAGTCCATTGGGCATCTTTCAAAATTGTTGATCGGTATAGGGTGTCGGCGCTGGACACTTACGTGGGTGGAGAGAAAAAAGCAGGCAGTGCCACCTACTGATGGCTCGGTGGAGACAGCTCACTGCTGCTAACAGATGTCCCCACAGCCCCAAGGAGCTCGGGGTGGAGAAGGGCAGAGAGAGCAGACAGATGCGGTTTGGCGAGGAAAGAAGAATTACACAGAGTGCTTCTTTATTGCGAGACTGCTTCCCAAAAGGCCCAGATGTTATACTGCACTTTTAAGAGTGAAGAAAGGATCTGTTAACAAGAGCTCCGGAGCTGCTGGAAGCACAGAGCTGATACAATTGCAAACCAACTCTAACTGTTCGTGTCACTGGAAGGCAAGCTGTACATCTTGATGCTGAAGTCACCAAATAACAGTTTTTCCCATTGAATTTCATGGGATGGCAGAGGGTTCAACTTGCAAAGCTGTTGGCAGGAACAGCTTCCCGTTAAGACGTGTGCCATCACACAAGTTAAAAGGGCTACATTGTCCGTCCTTTCGAAAGCAGCATTCATAAAACTAATCCCAATCATTTGTTGAATGATTTCTATGATTGCTTCTCAGTTTTATGTGCCATGTAAATCATTCCAGAAGACTCTGGTTTAAATTTCTGCCTCCTTTATGGGAGCTGATGACTTGCAACTTCATCCAGTTTCCTTCAGGGGAGCCCATCGCTGCTCCTTCTGCGCAGAGGCTCAGGGAGATCAGTGGACACCACAGGATGCTGTGGTGACCACTGATCAAGTTCTCCCCTGCAGCTTGCCTTTTTCAGAGGGGCGACAATGAGTGGACAAGGCCAATCCACCCTGTGAATATCCTGGCCTGGAAATAAATTCTGCAATTCAGCATTGCAAGGGAAAGCAGGTGGTTTTTAGAGCCTCACTTTTCACTACCCCGCCCCAATGTGGGGTAGCTAGGTAAGCCTCTTCTTCCTGGTATCCAGTGACAGGACCTGTGGGAATGGTTCAGTGTCGCACCAGAAGTTCAGACTTGACATCAGGAAGTATTTTTTTACTGAGAGGGTGCTTAAACACTGAAAAAGGCTTCCTAGGGAAGTGGTCAATGCCCCAAGCCTGTCAGTGTTTAAGAGGCATTTGGACAATGCCCTTAATAATGTGCTTTAACTTTTGGTTAGCCCTGAAGTGGTCAGGAAGTTGCACTAGGTGATTGCTGTAGGTCCCTTCCAACCGAAGTATGCTATGCTATTCTATTCTACTCTTGCAACAGATCCTTGTGGCCCTTTTGTACATGTGCTGTCTTCTGGTTGCAGCTGTATTTTGGGAAGGGCAGGCAGGGCTGTGGTAGTTGGCCAAGGATGCAGGAGGTGACCCCTGGAAGGGCACACCAGGGCTGGCAGAGTTCTGCTCCTCCAGCTCTCTGCTCACTGCATGGACACAGAGAGCGTTGGTGGATTCAGGCGTGAGCTGGAACCCTGCTTGGAAGTGTTGCAGCCCTGGTTTATGAAGTCAGATGTCTGTGCCAGATATGCAAGCTGGGTTTTCTGATGGCCTTTTTCATGGATTTCTGTGCCAACACAGTCATCTGATGGCTCAGATAGATGCCTTGTGGCATCTAACACTCATTGCAATTTTTCATTTCTGTGATGGCCATGAAAAACTTGACAAGAACTAGTTCTCACAGGCACTTTGCTAATACTAATATTGACTCTAGACTAATTTTAAAGGAGTTGTTATTTTTCGTCACGCTTGGCTGAGCCACTCAGTTTAGGTAGTAGACTTCAAACATGGGTGTTTTGTATTCGTTTAGGCCAAATTTGGAGCAACATAGTTTGGAAAGAGTTGCTTTGTTCTTGGACTATGTAGCTGCGGGTAGACTCCAAGCTTATTTTAAAGCTCACCATGATAAAGTGCAAAGTGATATGACTCATACCTAAGAAAGAAGAGTTATACAGATGGGCGTAATGAATCCAAGCCAAGCTTTCTCAAACGGGATGCACAGAGGCTATTTGGTAGTTTTGTAATGCAAAATCACACCATAACAAGGGGTTAAACTTGTGGTGCAGTAGAACTGAATGCAGTGGCTGTAGATGGAGGTCAGGGGAGCTTCTGGACTGGCTATTTACAAGATAATGAACTGAGCCTCCTGTGATACCAGCCCTTTCCCCTTGAAATCATGGCTGTATGAGTGATCTATTTGTCTTCACTGGAAGGCTTTATAAGAGTAGGCTACTTGTGTGACTAAATATTTGCAGGGTTGGGCCTTGAGCTTGTGCAGTGCAATGCAAATTCAAAGTGCTGTAAATGTTTTTAGTAGAAGAATTTTCCACTTCAGAGTGTAAGGAAAGCAGGGAGAGTAAAAGGGAGATAATGTTACTAAATCATGAGATTATAGCCAATATGTCAGAATGGCAGGTATATATGGATGTGTATATGCATACACACGTATGAACTATATAGAGATTTCTCTGGACCTCTGTGGATGTACCTACAGATATGGTTAAGATATATATACATGTGTGTTTCTAAATAATACATTCTAATTTTTCTATTAATGAACTTCCATGTTTAGTAACATGGTGCCAGGTATGAGATTTTTGTACCTTCTAGCTCTTCTGGAGTTTAGTGCTAATCATAATAATGCATTTATAAATAAAAGCCTAGGCAGAGTGTGAATTTAGAGTTTAACATTTGAATTACCCACTGCTTGCTCTTGATTCCAGTACCCAGCAGCAGAGGAAATCCTGCCCCACCACTGCCAGCATACAGTTTTGGTCCTGCTCGTAAGAGGGTCTGTGTGGTGCTGGGGGTGCCCTGTGTGAAGTCTTTTTCCTATGAGGCTGGGCACTTGGCAGAGCTTGATTGCTAGATTTCAATGAGGAAAATCAATTCACTTCTCATGCACTGTCTCTATACATCCTGTAGCAGGAAGGATGACATTGGATCAATATTGACTAAGTTTAGGCCTTGCGGGGAACTCTTACTTTTTCCAGGGAGATACATGTTACAGGTTTGCAGATGTTTTTAGACTGAGTAGGTGTGGCAATATATAAAAAATATTTTAATATATTTTAAAATATATTAACATATTAAAATATAGGTGCAAATATCATGTGTATATATTATATATAGAAACACATATACAAATATATACATACATATGTGCTTGTATGTAACTGGGTGTATATTTATATATGTATCTACAATCAGCAATGGAGGGAAATATTTAAAACCCGAGGGGTGAATAGATCTTAGCTTGACATAAATGTTTGAAATCATATATTGGTAAATCATAACTGTATCTGGCAGTGCTGGGAGTTCTTGCTCTTGCAGGGACTGTCCCAGTGCTCCAGGAACGAAAGGTGAACCCAAGGATTGGTTGCATAAAAAATATTATATTCGCTTTGATAGCAATAAAGTAGCAAGAGCTCCTAAAATGTGCTGTTCTGGTTGGGACATGTAGCAGTTCAAACAAATAAATGGCTCATCAAATGGCTACCAGTATCTGTGGGAGCTTTTTATTTCCCCTGGGCACCAAGTCACTAGAAAATACAATCTCGACACAACCAGTTTTGATTAAGTAACCCTGTGTCCATGTATTTTTGAAAAGAAAGGCTGTGGCAAGAGTTGACTACGGTTGCTCTTCATAAAAGTGAGATGATTTTTTTAATTGTTCTTTTCTGTTGTGGGCAGCAGTTAGGTCTTACTGTAGTAAATTCGGGCAAGTCCAAATTAAAAGAGGAGTAGATTTATAGAAATTACTTTTTGTATAAAGCAGTTGAGCCTGTCACTTATATTACGGCTGGTAATAGTGTTCTTGAAGTTCCCGTTCCTGAAGTAATGGACATCTCATGTTCATTAAAGAAAAAAAGGGGAAATTTCCGGCTTTGTGGTTGTAGAGATAATCTGAAGATTGTGAACATTAAGGGCTAAAAACTAAAAAGGCAAAGAAAAAAGATTCACCATGTGTTTTAATTTTTAGGGAAATCACATGATCTGTACAGGAGGGTTTTGCCCTCCAGTAGCCAGGGCGGCAACCCTCTGCAGCCCGGCAGTGGGGCAGAGCTGAGCTGGCAGAGCCCTGGTTGGCAACAGTGGCCAGAGCCCCGCTTGAGGAAGGTGGCCAGTCCTACCGTTCGTGACTGAGCAACCTCTATAAATGAAATGTAACACTTTGGCAGAGGTTCTGGCTTGACATTTATTTTTCTAAAAGTCCAGCTAGGGTTCCTGCTCTAATGCAGGAGGGCTTGTTGTTTGCACAGACTTACCCTGCTGATGACAGCTTAATAAGCTCCTTTATTTTGTGTTTTTATTCAGTAAGCTTGTCGGCTTTTGTGTAGGGGCTGACCTCTGCTTTTGCCCTCCCCCTGCCCCAGCTCCTCTGAAAGGGGCACCTCTGTCCCCATAATTTGTAGTAAAAGGGAGTTGTAAAGGGAGGTGAACTGACCGGCTGTAGGGACATGGGCTCCCACAAAGCAATATAACTTTTGCAGGGGCTGACCCTGTATGCCCAGTGTGCCTAAAAACTATGGAAGTCAGTGGGAGTTTTGGGTGCATAAAGACTAATGCAGGACATAGCCTTTATGACTGAGAAAATCCAGTGAGGGAAGGATTCGATAAATAGGGCTACTCGAAATGAATTACGGCACACGATGTGAGAACAAGTCAACATTTCATATCTGGCGTACGTTTTTCTAAACAGACAGAAAGTCATCCCAGTGTTGTGACTGTTTGCTATTAGATTCTACGCAAAAATATATTGGGGTGGCATTTAAATGCAGTGACTCGAGATATCAAAAAGATGTGGGATTGTATTTCTTTCCATTAATTTAATTGGAACCATGCTGAAAAGGCGTATGAAAACCATCACTCTTGGATATATCCAAAGTGTAGCTTTGTGAAGCTGAGAATGATGTCCAACCTAATAGAATTTCAGATAGAGGAGATATTTTGGCTCATCTTTTGCTTCCAGCTATATTCAGTTTCCCCGTGTGGTTATTTTTCTTGTTATTGTATGCATCCAGCTATCTGTTTCTTACTTCACTGTCTGGGAATACAAACCATTTTGTCTCATTTCAGACCTTAAAATGGATTGGACAAAAACAAAAGGAAGGGGAAAAAAAGTATTCTGGGTAATACCTCTGCACTTGTTTTTGTGTCTTAATAAGTTGGCTTCCTAAACGAAAGGCCTAAAAATTACTGTCTTGGAATATTTTGCATCTATATATATTCTGCATTTTGTAACATCTGTATGCTGGGTGGTGGTTCATCAGGAGGGGATGAATGTAACCATTTTAGATGCTTAACTGGCTGTTGGGACTTGCCCAGTTTGTAATCATGGTAATTGCACATACAAATATGGCCATGTAATTACATGTACATTTTTGCATTTAGTTTCAGGAGTTCGTTTAGAAAAGTATAAATGCAGCCCAATAAATCCTTTATATCTCAGACTTCTGTGCTTTTATAACTCTATATAATTATGTAATAACACTGCATCTGGAGAGGTTTCACTTAAGTAAAAGCAATAAAGAGCTCAGGTTAGATTATATATTTTTTGAGTTAGACCTACACTAACTTGCTCAGTGCTGTGTTTTTCAGCTTGTAAGATTGATTAGGTTCAGCAGTACTCTTGCAGGAAAATTTTTTTGTGAGAATAAAGAGCAATTTAATATGAAACCAAAACTGGATCAAGTAATTTAAGCTTCCACAATGACTGAAGTGATTAAATGGGTATTAATATAGTAAAATATACACCAAATACTCAGATACTCGGGCAGTGAAGGCTTTTGCCAAGGTACAAATTGGATACTAAAATGAAAGAATTACTTAGGAGCAAAGTTCCAGCTCGCTGAGAACAAATATAAATCATTATTATTACTACTGGCATTCATGGATGGAGAAAAAATAGACACAAATAGATACTGTAATTCATTTCTAATTCTGTTCATATGCACATAAACAGACAATATGACTAATTTCTCAGTATTTTATATGTATAGATATGTACGTATTATGTTTTTCTAATGTGTAATTGTTGTTCATCTTCTGTATTTCTGTTCCTGGAATGGTTTTCACAAACATTGAGAATGTCTAAGGAAGACTGATAGCTTTTCTGTATTCGGTGTTACTGTGAACCAACAGTTACTGAGATACTGTTATTTCCCAGTCTGGGTTGCCTGCTAATTTCCCTTATGGCTTTTCCCCCAATGGATAGTATTACTGTGCTAAAGACAAGAGCTGAACTCTGCAGATGATACAGAAACAGATGTTAGATTTTGAGACTGAGAAGTGGGGGTTTACAAAACTACTGAGCTTCATCCTGCCTTCTTAGTCTGCCCCCACACCAGGGAGGTGTAAAATACCTAGTAAGAACTGCGGAATCCAGTTTGTCTCTGAGAAAAGATATATATTGTATTAAATCTTTTCATTTAAATCAATTTTTTGTTAGTTCAGAAGGCTTAAACAGAATTGTGCTGATGTGATCCTCTAAGATAGTTTGTAGCATACGAAGATTTAACTCCTGTCAATAAGCTGCACAAAAATGGTGCCACAGACAATAACGAACAAACCCAAGGACAGTCTGAATGGCTCTAGTTAAGAAATGATTGCTGTTGCAATCTTTGTCATGGTAGCGGCAGTAAAGAGAAAGGTCCATTTTCCTATTTGTCATCTATCACAAATTCTCTGTTGTGCATCGATTCCAAAACCTTTTCAGCATGTTTTAAAATAAAATCTTCCAGCTCTTTTTTTTTTTTTTTTTTTTGTTTAGGTTAGTGTCCATGATTAAGCAGCTGTTTTGAAATACAGCGCCATTTTTACACCAAAAAGAAAAACTGTTTACTTATTTTACATTTTTTGGCACCCTTTTTTCCTTTAAATGTAGACAGCTACAGTCAGAGCTAGCAGAACGGTTCATAACAAATCCCGCATTTGCTGACTTTAGCCTGGTCTTTACTTTTCTGTCTGGGAGGGTCACAAGCTGTAAGAATGTGCTTGATACTCGAATTTGCTTGCAGGGGTTGTGTTCAGCCTCACCCCGCTCCCTCCAGCAATGGCACTTTGCTGGTCTGGCTCTCTGCTCTCCTGGTGAATTAGGGTCGGTCCCCAGAAGGTCTGCGTCAGCCTGGCTGCTTCTGCGGGGCCTTATCCAAGTCCCCTCAGCTCAGAGGAGACCCCCATCATCTTCCCTGAGCTTTTTATAGAACTGAAAGAGGTTTGAAAAGTCAGATGACTCAGGACAAGGCAGTAGAGGAATAGCAGCAGAGCATTTTTTAATGCTGCATTTTCACATAGCCCCTTTAACTGTATCATTTATTTGACTGGGGGCAGAGATTACATTTAATTTTATTTCATGTGCATGCTGTTCTGGCTGGAAAGTTGCAGTCAGATCCTTATCAGGCTCATTTAACTGCCTCTCTGCCAGGGCTTGGCAGTGAGTTTGTAAAAGTCTGTCCTCCAGCCCTGTCAGACATTGTCCCACTCCATATAAAGCAAGATATCTCTTCTCCACAGTCTTTAAATATTCTTCTTCTGCAATTATTTGTGCAAGTGGAAATTAATCATTCAAATGTCCTTGGAAAGCAAATACAAGAAGGAGCTGCAACATGTCTGAAATTGCCATTTAAATGCTTTTGAATTGAAGAAGCTACTGGCAGATAGTATTTTGGAGTATTTTCCCTTCTTTAATGATACTCCACACAAAAGTCCATCAAGTATACTGAGAAGCAATTTCTGTCTGGAAAAAGATGAGTTTTGGCATTACAATTGCTTTTCAAGCTACCATGTCATTGAAATACACATTGCCACTCAATGCACAAACAGTAGTCTTATGGGCAATGTCACTAGAAGCTATTTTGCGATGTCTTTTAAGCAGAAAATCAATCTTATTTAGGGAGGTATTGCATAGGCTAAACTAATTTTCCTCAAATAGAATTCTGTCTCTGCATTCATGGATATTTTAATTTATTTTTTGTTCTTAAAGATTTGTGGTGAATTGACCCTGACTGGATGCCAGGTGCCCACCAAAGCTGCTCTATCACTTCCCTCCTTAGCTGGATAGGGGATAGAAAATATAACAAAAGGCTTGTGAGTCGAGATAAAGGCAGTGAGATCACTCAGCAGTTACTGTCATGGACAAAACAGACTTGGCTTGGGGAAAAATTAATCTAATTTATTACCAGTCAAATCAGAGTAGGATAATGAGAAATAAACAGACATTTTAAAAACACCTTCCCCCCACACCTCCCTTCTTCCCAGGCTCAACTTCACTCCTGATTTCTCTACCTCCTCACCCCAAGCGGTGCAGGGGCACAGGGAATGGGGGTTGTGGTCTGTTCATTACACATCGTTTCTGCCGCTGCTTCCTTCTCAGGGGGAGGACTCCTCACACTCTTCCCTTCCCTCCCATGGGAGACAGTCTTCCATGAACTTCTCCAACCTGAGTCCTTTCCGTGGCTACGGTTCTTCATGAAACTGGGAGCAGTTTCTCTCACATGTTCTCACTCCTCTCTTCTGACTGCTGCTGGTGTTGTACCGGGTTTTTTTCCCCCCTTCTTAAATATGTTGTTCCATTGCTGATGGGCTCAGCCTTGGCCAGCGGTGGGTCTGTCTTGGAGCCAGCTGGCATTGGCTCTGTCAGACATGGAGGAAGCTTCCAGCTGCTTCTCACAGAAGCCACCCCTGTAGCCACCCCACTACCAAAACCTTGCCATCCAAACCCAATACAACATTAATTGAGAGAAGATCCTGTACAGAGGGCTATGCAGGGGGCATCTCACTGGCCTTGTGCTGTATGATACCCACAAGAGACTCTGCTAGCTAATCTGGGAGTTTCAAGGGAGTGTTCCTCAAATGAGAGGACACAAAAGTAGCATACAAAGTGTAGAGCTCAGAGCCTTAGAAATTCTTTGCACCTCATCCACAGAGAAATGTAAAAGTATGCTGAGATATATTACACTGATATTGCCTGGTCTTGATTTTTTTTCAGCTCTATGGCTATTGCTACCAAGATAGCAATGACATCCCAGACACACTGACGACCATCACTGAACTAGGATCGCCTTTAGAGATGATTCAGCTTTTACAGACTTCCTGGGAAGACAGATTTCGAGTGAGTAACAACTGTTTTAAAAGGACTTCTAAGAGAGGGATGAATACAAAATAACATCAAGCATGAACCAGGGGTTATGTACTATGGAGTGCGATTCACATTTATTAAACATTTGCTTTGCATATGATTACACCTTGGTACAGAAACAACATTTAGCACTCCTTTTCTGCAGGTGTTTACGATACTGTGCTATTTTGTCTATCACTGTAGCTGGTTATATGCTTTTTACATGATATCTTCAAATATTTCTTACTTGTTGAAGCTTGAGGCCCAGGTTTTTTGATGTTGAGCATTGTGCTCTGCAACTGGGATTTAAACAACAGAAGGATGTTAGGTTTCTCTCGTGATCCTTATCATAGGTTGGTTTTAGAATTGTTTTCTACTGCTTCCTGCTCTGTTCATCTGTTACTAAATGTACACCAATCTCAAACCTGGGTTGACCACGGCATTGGCAATTTACCAAGGTCACACTTAATTTGTCCAAAATGAAGCCAGACTGCAGCAATGCTTTGATCAAGACAGCGCTGTATCACTCAGTGTATATTAGGATGTGTCATTGGCTGAGGTTAACTCCCTAAGACATTGCAAGGCAGCAGCAGTGTTCATCTAAACCACTTTGGATTGCATAGCTACATCTGTACCAGAAAATTACAAGTGCGCCTGACTGATCTCAGAGACGCACCAGCAAGTTGCAGCCCACATCTGTGCTATTGAATTCTTGCACGCTCTGAAGGTGGGAGGCTGCACGCAGGATGCCCATTGGAAATGATTGCTGGGCTGTGCTGCCTTCTGGATTGTGTCTGGGGACTGTGCAGGAGAACAGCCTTGGCCCCGGTCAGACCCGGGCCAGAGACCATGCTAGCAAGTGTGCGTGTGGGATTAAGTTTCTGTGCCCAGGAATGTTCCTTGGCAGAGTTTATTTTACTAATATAGATGGAGCGAGTATGTTCCTGCTGCTAAGCTTCAGCTCCCTTTTCCTGAAAGAAGTACAGTCTTAATAAGCAGTGGAAGGGTACTCATCACAGCTCCCAAAATACAGGACCTGTCTTCAGCACGTTTCATCCAGTCAATGCAAATAACGGACTGTGATGGCAACTACATACAAAGTAAATGACCAAGAGATATATGAAATTATGGGTAATAAACAGGGAAGTTTCCTTCCAGCATGGATATTTCTGAGTGAGAAGTTGCAAGGGGAGATGAAGAAGAATTGGATGAAGGTGCTGAGCTGATTTACAGAGGTGGAATTACTGATGAAACATTCCTGTGACTGCTGTAATGAGGTCTTAGATAATGTCGTGCTTATCAGCTTGTCTAGGATGTAACTAACACTGAGAAGAAGGAGGAAGTAAAACCGTATCTTCTTGATAAGTGAGACTTGTTTGTGGTCCAGTCCTGAAATCAGATGTGTAAATATGTGGTCTTATTCCTACAAATAATAATTTCCTTGTGTTGAAGGACTTGGCAGTAAGCTTGCTCCCCGTATCGGCACCACTATGCTCAGCAGAGGTGTGGAATACTGACCAAAGCCTTTATCTCTGTGCTTAAAGCTTGTTGTCCAGGGACATTTGCAGTCCCAGCCTGACAGCAGGCCCAGAGGACAGCAGCCCACTGGGCTTGTCACAGAATTTTCCAGCACAGGAGCAGGGGCTTGTTGGCATTTGAGAAAAGGCGATAATTTCAGGTGACAACCTATGTTTTTATTCAAGCTAAATTCTGGGTTGATTGGCAATTGAAGATACGTGTACTATAGGTTAGTTTGGGCGGGGTGTGCCTTTTATAGACAGCATATTGTGGGATGGAACATACATGAATCCCGTGTCCTTCCAGAGGGAGGAAGGGTGGTCAAGTCTGGCATCCCATAACTGGGCCTGTGTTCATCTGCACCTACAGGCACCTCCGTGTGAACTGTAGTATCCTTTAAGTAGGGTATGTTCGAGTCTGGTCAAGAAAGGAAATGATTATAGAAGTGCAAGATGGTCCTGATGTCCCACAGGCGAAGGGTCTGTGAGGGATAACTTCAGACATTCTCAGCTTTCTTATGAAGGACGCACTTAGGTTCTTCCCTGAGTATACCATTTATGCCCCGAGACTGAGTCTGGATTTGACTACTTCAGTGCACGTGCCCTTAACAGTGTATTTTAACAGAAAACAAAGATTATGTATAAACAATAAAAAGCTTGCTAGACTGAATAAGACCTGTTATTAATTTAATACATAGAATAAAAATTCCAGTATTTAACTGTGTTCATATTAATGCTACATTTACATTAATATATTACATAGTGGACTCTAAAGGAATGCACAAATTGAAAACAGTACTCTGGTAAGGGGGCTGAGTTCAACATTCATCGATTTTGCTGTCTAGTAATAGTTACTCAGGTTTCTAACCTGCAATTGAAAAGTGAAGCGTCAGCACAGAGCTCCTACCCCAGCCTCCAAGTGCCACATGAAGGTCCGCCAAGGCAGGAGGACATATACACTTACCCTGAGGCACAGCAAAGAGTTACTGAGGAGCTGTGGAGCTCCTCTTTCCGGGAATTTGCTTCTTTCTGCCCTGGAAAAAGGCAAATGTAAGAGGAACCAGTGGAGAAAAAAAACTTATAAAAGCAGTCAAAAGGTGGGATCAGTACAGAGGCAATACAGACACTGTCTGCTGTTGGAGCTCCAGATGTGGGCGCAGAGCAGTTGGGCCAGAACTTCCAGACCTGGAGTTTGTAAAAGAGCAGAATCAGGCTGCATGTTCAAGGCCTGTGCGTAATGTGTTATTAAAACTTAATGCTTTTATTTCTATTAAAAGCAAGAATAGCAGCAATGAGCTTTTCTTCAAGAATAGTGTGGGAAAGCACTGGTAAAGAAGCTTATTTTTGTTTCAAGTCTCTAAGGGTTTTGCAGTCAACTATGTTAATCCTATGAAAAATACCTTAGTTGCAAGATTCAGTTTTGAATAAGTTATAACACATTAAGTCATGTATTTATGAACATATCTTCAGCTAAAGTGGTTTCATTTATATACTTTGTGCTGAGAAAATAATGCAAGGTACCTGCATTTTTGCATTTCAGATATGTCTCAGCTTAGTTCGGCTTCTGCATTATTTGGCTCACTCTCCGCTTGGCTCTGTGACATTACTGGATTTTCGCCCTCGGCAGTTTGTGATTGTGGATGGGGAACTGAAGGTGACGGATCTGGATGATGCCAGCATTGAGGAGAGCTCTTGCACCAGTAACAGTGACTGCTTCATGGAATTCCCCGCGAGGAACTTCACTCTGCCCTGTTCGGTTGAGGGACGGTGTCAGAGTATGAATGAAAAGAGGAATCTCTACAACGCCTACAGGTACGTGGTCAAGTAAGGTAAAAGAGAATTGGAAGTGGGCAAAAAATCTCCAGCATCCTTTATAGTTACTCACATCAACGAGCATGTATTGTCTCAGAACCATTACCCAAGAGTAAGTGTAGCTATGAATAATTATTTCATTTGTGAAAATAACAGCATTTATAACTTTGGAAATGTTTTGCATGCTTTGCGTGTGATTCACCACTCAGTCTAATTTTACATTGGCTTAATCCCACTGAATTCTTCTCACAAGCAGAGAGTTTCACAGTAGTGAAACAGAGGTGCCTGTGGAGATGTGGGCCCATTAGCTCTGTGGTGAGATGATTCAGGCAGCTCTTCTTTGGTGTGAGTTAAGAGGGATCATCTCATGTTTTTCACCGCCAGCTGAGCAAAAGGCTGGCTTTGGACACAGAGTTAGAGCTCAACTCTCATCCTGCGCTGCAGCTCGATGCTCCCTGCCTCACCAGAGCCTGCCATGGTAGGGTTATAGCAGGTCCCAATTATAACAGACACGTTCGTCTTCCAAATTTGATTTTAATGGTTTCTTCAAATTTACAGTGGAGTCCTTCTGGGCAATGGCTTTGTGTTTGTGGTGTCAGCTCTCCCTTGTCAGCCATCACTCCCCTCCGAGGGCTGTGTGGGATGCTGGAGGAGCTGTGTCACTGCTTTCTGGGGAGCCAGTAGCGGATGCTCAGTGCTGTGCTCCCCCTGCCACCGGTGCTTCGGCTGATGGGTGCTGCTGGGGCAGGCGGCTGCCTTGTCTGATCCAGATAGGAGGATGGAGAATCTCAAAGCAATGCCATAATGGTGTGCTTATTTCTTAGACTTCCCTTTCAAGTATCATGCCATTCACTGCCTGCCAGACCACAGCGAGGAGAGGCTGCTCCAAAGAGAGTCTTCTGCTTTGGTCCCAGGGTGCTCACCGGCATATGTGTTGCATTAGCTGACCACACTGAAATGGGCTGCACCACATGACAGCCATCTGCAGTTGTGCAGTGCAGCTTTGTGTGTCCTGCAAGATTTTCCGTTTCCATTTGCTTGGCTTAAAGATCTTGCTTAGCTTGCTAGCTTTTGGTTAAGACCGTTTTACTTGTCTGGCTAAGAAACCTTTAATAGGCACTCATCCATCTTGGTCGTAAGTGGGGATATGTCTGCGGTGTGGTGGGCTTGCGGCAGGTTGCTGGTCTCACTGAAGGAAGCAATCTTTTTCTATTACAGTTCTTAATATTGCCTTGGAACCACGCAACAGTGTGTAGCACATGCACAGTGCCTCAGTGCTTTCAGACCCTGCTTTTGCTTAATTCGATAGAGACAGTGAGTTTTTGTTCAACGGCTGGTTCATGCTACAGTAGGCTGCGACCACCCATGCTAGGCAGGGCTTTCGCAACAAACTCTGTGCACTTGTCTTGGAAGGCTAAATCTTCACTTCATTAAGGGTAGGCTACTAAATTTCCTATTTTTGTGGGTGCACTGTGTAGGAGTAGAGATCGCTCTCAGTAGAGGGTTGCTGGTGCTGTTTAGAAGTTAAAAGCAACAATATGTCAAACGATGCATAAACCCCTTGTAATTTTAAAATGTAGCAGGCCCTAGCCTTGAAAGCATAATTAGCCTATCTAGCTGGCTTGTTTATGAGGTAAATAATTAAATGAGAGAAAACATTTTGGAAAAAAACTCTACGGGAACTGACCCATCTTGTCTTTCATTTGACTTCTGTCACAAATGTGTCTCTATGGGTTTTCCTCCAAATGTTTGGAGGAACAATTTTCAAAGCACCAGACAGTTTTAAAAGCAAGAATAATTAATATTTTGAACTATTAACCAATGGCTGAGATGAATTCTCCATCATTGACAATTCTTAAATTAAGATCAGATAGTTCTCAAAAAGAAAAAAGAAAGAAAAAAAGGCTGTAGGAACAAATGTAAAAGGATCTGACAATGTGTGTTAATGCAGATCACAGGGCATGCCACTGGCCCTGGAATCAATGAACAGCAAATGTTCCTGCAATTAAGCTGTGCAGATGCCAGTGTCTCTATATGTCAGGATTTCACATGTGGGTGTTTGCATTAAAACAAGTCATCTATTCCTATAGCCACGCAAAACCAGTAATGTCTATGACTCTCATGCATCCATCATTTAGCAAAGTAAACTTAGCTACTGAATTTTTGCAAAGAACTATTCACAATCAGTCAGACCCTGCTTTGTAGATAATCTCGAAGCAAAAAAAAGTGAGGTAAAATTTACCAGACATATTATTCATTACAAATGTGATGCCACTCTTTAGACTTTTGTATGTATTTATACTGGCTGTTTCATACTCATTGCTAAGAAAACCTATCTGGGGATAATCTTGCTTAGGAAAATCATAAATACTGTTTTTGTAAGGGATGAAAAAGGGAGTTACAATTTCAGGGAAATATTCATTGTGTAAGCAGAATACACCAGCCCAATAATACATGTGTCTGATCAAGTTTTGCTATCAGTAACGTAATTTTTTAATTTGTGCTTATGTAAGATGTCTGCTAGTCTCCCTCCTGAGCATGAGTCCCTGGAGGTTTATGTTTGACCATGTGGTCTCTGTTTATGAAAAAGCATTTACTTTGCTTTGCAGGTTAGATGTATGTAAAGCAGGGCAATTTCCCAATTGTGTTCCTGTTCTGCTCATTACCTAATATTTATGTCTGATAGTTCTCTTTGTGTTGTCAGATCCTGAACTGTTCATCTCCATCTTAGGTTGCTATGACCCTGAGTTTTCAATAGGTTATAATATTGGCAGAGTAATAGAAATTTAAAGGAAGAGTGTGAAAATTAAGTGTACTTAAAGTGATGGTAAAGGCATATTGTTTTTTTCTTTTGTTATTAAAAATGTTAAAATGGAGAATATACATCCATCAGTGACATATCTACATGAATGCATCTTGAATTTAGATAAATGATGAGAACAGGGAAGGCATTCTGAATTGCAGTGGCATTAAAACAATAGAAGGCGACTTTCTCCTGGCAATTCATTTGAAAGTCTAAGAAAACTGTAGAAAATAAAATAATAGTAAATTATTTGAAATTAGCAGAAATTTGATTTATGCACTTTCAAGCTTTGAAAAAAACCCCAAGCGTTGATGGCATCCTTTTAGTTTGTTGAAGTACAGACAACTTTGCAAATAGTCACAATCCATAGGGCTTCACAGCAAATTTCTGTATTAATGGAACATTTACATGTAGTTACAAGGCAGCCTTGTGTATAACAGCGTGGTCTAGGTATGCCAGACAGCTGTGTGACTAGTCTCAGCTATGTATTTATTTGACTATAGAATATCATTATATTTCCTGAATGGTTCAGTGGTTTATAAGCAATAGGAATTTTATTCGTTATGTTGTTCAGTAGTTACCAGACATTTGTAAATTCTTTTTTAAATTTTTCAATATGGGTTACTTTTCCATTGCAGGTTCTTTTTTACTTATCTACTTCCACACAGTGCTCCATCCTCACTGAGACCATTACTGGATAAGATAGTCAATGCAACAGGTAATTGCAATAAACATGGTAATGCCAAGTATTTCCTTTTTCAGTGTCACTGTCGTGTCTGGGATGAGGATGATGCTGCTTTTATGTTCACTGCAATAGAACCAGATTGTGTTTCTATCCAGGACAAAGTTTCCACAATACAGAGAAGGCAAATGGCCTCATATACCAGAGAAATCCCATTTTGAGATTTTTATCTAGGCTTCACAGACGTATTTACTTCCTAGCACCTCAGCATGCGGTGAACTGCATCAGGATGCACTTCCTTGTAGGATCTGGAGGAATCCCTGCTTCTGGCAGGGTAAATTTTAATGATAAAAGCAGAATACTTCCCCACTGCCAATGGTACCAGTGGTGCTTAATACCTCAGAAGTCAGAGGCGAGTGACATTATCATGGTTCTTTACCAATTACCAAGGCAGGGCCTTTGGGATAAGAGTAGTTGCATATGCCTGTAAATATGATTTGAGGGGTTTTGGTGCATTGTTCTAGGAGTTTTATACCTTGTACTGTGTGTATTCAACAAGGAGTGCTGGGCTACAGCTAAGTAACAAGCAAAGCCTTTGGAGTTCCCTATATTGGCTAAAGTTTGTCCCTCGTGGGGAGCTCACTGCAGTGTTTTCTGCCAGGGGTTCCCAGATGGACCAACCAGCCTTTGACATGCCTGGCTCATGGCAGGTATGAAACCCAATTTGTAGCAACTCATGGACGTCATGTCCACATCACAACACCATTGTAGAGCAGGGCGCTGCTGGGCTCTGATGATTATGGCTTTATTTGAATGCAACCTTGTTTTGTCATGTGCTCCTCATCTAACTCATTCTTTTCCTGTGCTTTTAAAGGAGAACTTCATTGGGGAATAGATGAGACAGCTGCTCAGCTAGAGAGAGTTTTGAATCTCTATAAGAGTGGAGAGTACCTACAGAACACAACCCGGATGCCGAAAGCTGGTAAAGTGGTCTTTCTCAAAACTTAAAATCAGAGATTTTGTTTTTATTTTGAGGTTTGAAACGGCAAACATACAAAAAACTGGGTACAGTGGCCCTTGAAATCATGCATGTGATTATCTGTTATCTGCTTTTTCCGTCCTGGGAGCCTTCTGAATCCCTCCTCACTAAATGAGGTAGTTGCGCATCCATAGATGTGAGCAGGCTGTAATAGGGATAAGGAAATCCAACGGAGCATTGCTATGTGTAGCAGATTTGCAGAAAATGTTTTTCATCACATCTACACACTTCTCTGCTGTTGGAGTATCAGAACCTCCCCAAACATGAGTTGCGGACAATCTAATCAAGACGCTGTAGCCCTCTCTGGATTTCCTGGGACTTACTTATTTCTTGCTACATAAGCACTTCCAAATTGAAAGAATAAAATTTTTGCTTGCTTTGCAAAAGAAAAATAAGGTGTCCCTGAGTTGTCTGCTAGCAATAGAATAAAACAGAAAAAAAAGGATGGGATGAAAATGAAGCTGCATAATAGTATCTTTTTCATAAAATCTCTGCAGCACCACAGGTATGTAAAAATGTTATTTAAGCAGCTATGAAACGGAGGGATGCACATTCTTCCCGGAAGGATAGTTGGTGGAATTATACATGTCAAAGAAGATTATGTATGATGGAAATAACTGTTAAGTCTAACAATTGAAAAAGCTGTTTCGCAAATTATTTTTGTGTATGTACAGTATTCATGTCAAACTGTCAACATAATTGACTGCAAGTTGATAGGAAAATTATGGCTTTGCTGCAAAAGCTCAGTAAAGAGGGAAAGATGGGTTCTAAATGAAGATGAATGTTGGCACAGGGGGTTTGAAAGTTCAGTGAAACATTTGCTCCGTGAAAGAGACATGGGAGCCAAATTCATTCCTGTCGTAGTGCCGTTAACCTCAAAGGGCCATGACACCAGGGATGAATTTGACCCACTTATCAGAATAATTCAATATTTATTTTGTTGTAAAATTGGCAGGAAAATTGTTGCAGGTGTTCATTTAACTTTCTAATTTTCAGATTTTCATCACAATCTGTGCTGAGTGATGCCTGTCAACACAGCAAAATTATTTTCAGCAGTACAATCAATAGTACAAACACGTCCTTTGTTGAAGAAGTGCCAGGAGGGCTGAAGTTTTTCTGTGATGCTGGTTGATTCCAGATTTAACTGCCATATCAGGACAAGATAAAGTTTTGTATTTTAGAGGGTTGTCATCATGTTTATGAAGAATCTCAGGGAGGGAAGCTTAGGACAGTGGTAGTGAATGTAACAGTGCAGGTTTCTACTAATATGGAGCAGAGCTCCATGTATATTTGGCTACTGTAATAATTACACATTTTTGTGTAGGTTTAATTCCGTAGAGTTCTGGATAATACAACGCATAATCCACTACCCATGTTCATGGTTAGTAACACCCTTCTGGTGCAAGGAGCCCTTTTTTATTTGTAGGACAGTGCTTGTGGACTTAAGCACTCTACAGCATGAACAAAGATGTTGAAAATCTGTAGATGCTTTGTGTAACATGTTTTGCCAGTCTACATTAAGGACCGTGAGTGTGATATTGAATTACTTGATAGGAAAATGTTCTCAACCAATGCAACAGAAAAGGTGTTGTAATTTATTTATGTTTTAAGGCTCCCTTTCCTTGACAGAAAAGTATGAAGAAGTCATATTGTGAGTCTGCAAATCTGCCTGCCTACCCATTCATATTACTTTTATTCTGAATATTCCTTCCTCAACTGGTATCTGTCTGGTAATAAAATGCTAGAATTAATTTTTAATATTCTCAGTCCAGAGATTATGGAATTAGAAAGTATTAATTAGAAATTAACCAGAGATTATAGAATGGGAAGTACCTCTGCGGTACAGTGAAGTTGCAAGAGACGGTGACAGTGGTGCCCAAGTGGGACTCGTGTCTAAGTGATCAACCTCTTCTGCTGCCAGGATGTTCCCATCTGAGCTGGTGTCCTGACCTCTGAAATCAGGGCTGAACAGCTGAGCAGACAAATATTTTGTATAACTCTTGGTGGGTAGAAGATGGGGAGAGAAGGGTGAAAAGGCAAAGCTTGATACTTTCCCAAGCTGATCCAAGTCAGCTGAGATGCTGCTTTGGCCCTGTTTGGGGTCTAGGAGGACACTTTGTTACTCTCTGAAAGCAAAGAAACATTTTTAAGACTGTGAGATTTTTAAAAATCTTTTCTCCCTTGCCCTACAGCATAATGAAAGTTCAAGGAGAGTGCTAGGTTAAGACAAAACTAGAGATGATGGTTTGGTTCTCAGTCTGGATCAGAGTTAATCAGGGCTTTGTGTTCATAGGCTGGTGTGCCGAGATTGGCCAGGCACAGGTTGTCATCGATTTAACTCCAGATGATGGAAATCTCACAAGGTGACTTGGCTCCCAGGACTTTTGCTCTCTCAAACAGTAGAAATGACAAGAATTAACTATGCCAGTCTCCTCTGACATCTAAAGGGTTGTGACAAAATAAGGCCTTTCTGGTGTGTGATCTGTTCTGAAATCCTAAAAGCAGAACTAGAAGAGAATCCAGATCTAAGAATGGCAAGATTTTGGTTCTTCTTTTTTTGGGAAAGGAAACCACAGAAGGTTCAGGTAACAGTCTTCAAAATATGTCTTAAGTCTAAATGCTTTGAATTATCCATTGTCTTGGAGAGAGCATTGTAAATTCATACTAGGGAAGAAGTGATCATCATCTTGGACAAGTTATCTAAGGCCATAACTAAGACATAAATTTTGAGGAGACAGTCTGTTTTCTATTTGGACCTATGTTTTTGAAAGGAAGACCTCGTCCTATGAGCACCATGAAGTGTGCAGAAAGGTGATATTGGTAATCAGTAGGGAAGTGACATGAAGAAAGTTCTTGTCAACTCTAGTATTCCTATGAATAAAATTTAACAAGATGACATAGTCATATTACAGAAGGTCTTGGATATTAAGCTTTCACTGTGTTTCAGTTGTAAAAGATTTTATAGTGCTGTAAATTATATTATGCTCTGGACTTTGCTTTAGTATCTTAGAAACAGAGTAGAGGCACGGGAGACATTTGATAGCTATGTATGTGTTCTGTAATCATAAATCACACTACTGTTAATGTTGATATAGGAACATTACAGTGTTTAAAACGTCACCATGAACAAATACTTTTATATTCCATTGACTGTTGGTCTCTCTTGCTGGAATCCAGAAGAATGTGAATTAAACAGGAACCAAGTATTTCTTCTGACATACGTTATCTAAAAATGATTAAATCGTTCCATTAATTATCCAGATTAAGAGGACTATAAAAAAAATCTACTGATGTTCACCAATAAAGTCCTGCCCCAGTATCAACATTTTTATTACTTCAATCAAGTGACAGTGATTTGTACCAACTGGGTGTCTGGCCCTTGAGCTAAGCCCCAGCCCTTCAGTTAACTCAGAATTTACTCAGAAATGCGTGAAATCAGCTAACACTAGTAAATCGGATAGCTTTGTTATTCATTAAAGCTAATAGATGACCCATTATTAGGCCTGAGGGTGTGCAAGGCCACAGAAAGGCATAATTAGCTGCTGTTGTTAGTTGAAAGTACATTCGCAGTGCTAAAAAAGCTGCAAGGCTGGACATAAAGCAAAGACACTTTGTGGTTTTCCTTTGTCTTAAGACAATTTGGCAGGATTATGCTGTATGTAAACATTTACAGTACAACAGTGTTTTGAAAAAAATATTCTGCAGGATCACTATAGCAACCTGCTTAGGAAATTGTAAATCCACCCAAGAATTATTGCAACCAGAGTGGTGGTGGGGGGTGGTGTTCATGCACATGCGTATATGCAAGAGAGAAATTTTGCAAGGTTGCTGGAATATTGTTTGAGGCAGTCTGTGTATCCTATGGCAGTCCACAGTGCGAAGGATAAAAGTATGCTGCGGAAGGCACTTGCAGGAATATACTGCAGCCTGGTCCTTGCAGCCCAGATTCCTGCTTTATCTGTCACTCGTGTGTTCTGTGTTTCTTTCCCAGGGACGTTCAGGCTGCTTGGTGGCCAGCTGAGGGGGAGAGGTGCACAGGGTTGCAAACATGGGCAGAAAGGCTCCCTGTATGCCCTGCCTTGCACAGAGGACTTTCACAGCAGCAGCTGGGCAGTCCCAACACACAGAGGGATAGAGGAGCAGGTTGCTTTGCACCCATACAGCACTGGAAATACGGTGGGGCTGTATAGCTGGATACTGACCAGTTAGTTGGTGGTTGCTCAAACGTGTCTCCACTGTTGTGTAAACCATATATATTCATATATTCACTGAGCAACGTGTTCTGCTGTTACTAAACTTCTACAGGTCTGACTTGGCAACATACAGCACAATGCTTTTTGCTGGTGGGTTTGATCCTCAGCTCCTTTGAAGAACATTAAAGCAGTCACTGACTGTCTTTTACAAGTCCTGTAGGCATCTGTCTTTAAGCCTAAATAACCCACACACGTGTCCCTAGACATCTTTTGGCTCATCAGCATCATTGTTCTCATGAACGAGTGGGCCAGATGCAGCTTACAGGCATGTGTGGCACTAATTTGGGCTCATTGCCTTCAGTGAATTGGTGTGCACCACAGAAGTGGCCATGGGTGCAGAGCAATTCCACAGCCCGGTGAGTGGCCCTGGGACGTGGGGCACGAGGCAGGAAAAACACTCCAGCTGGGTCATGTTAATGGGAATAAAATATAAGGGAACATGTCGTTCTTCTCCTTATTTATTTGTGTTTCGGTGACAGCCTGCATACCGATTTAAATATGGCTCTACTGTAAGCACAATAGAAGCATATAAAAAGCGGCAAGTCTTACTTTGCTTCCAGCCTGCACGCGGGAAAGAGCCAAAGGACTGAAATACTCGCCAGAGAAGCAGGGCTATCTCCTGGTCTGACGGCAAACCCGTGTCCTGCCAGGCCTGTCTGTCCTTCCAAACAGTTGGGATTCGTCAGAAATGATTGAAAGCAGAGACACGCGGGA
The DNA here is from genome assembly GCF_965140245.1 of Athene noctua. Lineage (NCBI taxonomy): Eukaryota > Metazoa > Chordata > Aves > Strigiformes > Strigidae > Athene > Athene noctua. The sequence goes on along the minus strand of NC_134037.1, from coordinate 102,221,404 downwards.
TACGCCTAGCATGTCATTTTCTCAGACATACCAAAAAATAGCTTTCTGTAGCGCAACTGCACATACGGCTTTGCAAGGCTCATTGTCAGAAGCATGTTTAAATGTGAGGTATTGAAGCATGAAGAAAATTTCAGCATAAAATGAAGCATACTAAAAACATAAGTCTATTATTGTCTATTTAGGATCCGATTATATTCTCCATAAGCTCCCTGGCAATCAGTGGGGACTGTCTGTAGAGCAAAACACTGCTCAATACCACTTTTTGCTAAGATTGGCAGGATTAGGCTCTTTCTGCTTACTTGTAAGCAAAGCAATTAAAAGCAAATCCAGAGGCGACTGCCAGTGTTCCTCTCGAGAGTGGAGGTAAAGAGGAGGGAGGAAAAGGAGCAGCATGATTTCTCTCTCAACGATGAACATTACTGTGTCTGTGTCATTGACCCACGGTGTATTGGCAGGTGATAACTAGAAAAGAGAACTGGGCAAATTTCCAATGAGTAGCTGTAGTTGGTAGTAAAAATGCAATCTGGCTGCTGTGGCTGAAGTAAATGGTCATTAGGACTGATTAAAGTCAGATTCAGGGTGACTCAAATAAGCTAAAAGGGGGAAACCACAGGCGGTTTCACATAGTTCATTATATACTTGTGGAGTTATTTATATGATTCAGTCTAGTACAGTGTAAATGAGTATGTTTATAGATTGTAGTCGGCTTTGGGACAACACAGGTGATTTTTGATAGAAACAATTTAGAATAAGATTTTAAAGCATTGGCTTTCATTTATAGCTGTCGCGCTGGTCAGTGATGCTGCCGATTGCTTTTAAAGATGCCTCTCTTACCAGTCACAGGAAGGTGCTGAGTTTGAAGATCACTGTGGCCGTTGTGGGGGCTGGCTAGCACTATAAGAAACTTCTGAGAAGACTTTGGCCTGATGGAAACAGCGTGTTTTGATTGACCAGAGCAAACTTGTGGAAATATTTTAGAACTATTAAAAATATCGCAAAACTTTTGAGGATTGCCCAGTTTGAGCATAGCAAGTTATTTTGAAGTTTCAGAATGTTTACAGGGCAGGAAAAATGTTTCCTAGTAGGGTTTATTTGTATAACTGTGAGCAGGGAACCAGCTCCCCTATGTTAAGCTGGAGTAAATCTGTTGTAAATGACATCAAGATCAGGTTTACTGCATTGCATTTATTTGCTTCAATCCTTGCAAAACCAATAGATGGAGAAAAGGATTCTTTTTCCATTGTGATACTAGTAGGAGTGTCTTGCATTTCTCTGATCTATTCCTTGCCATTACCTTGATAGACTTTATGTACTCTGTGTCAAGCTATGTGTATGTATGCAAAAGTGTAAATTTATGGCTGCATTTATAGTATTAGGCAAGTATTTATTGGTTTTAAACACCATTAGTCTGGAAATTGACCAGAACTTTGACCTTTTTATGATGTGATTTACTGCTGTGAGCCTTCAAATTCCACGGACTCCATTTAAGCAAGTTTCAGGTCTTGGCAGAGCGAAAACCTGAGCTGGAGCTCTCTTTAAACCAGTGGAGTATTGCTTAATGGAGTAAGTAACTGAACTGTAGTGATCAAGATGATCATTTAAAGGTGTAGGGGAAGCCCAGCTCTCTTGTGGGCTGGGGCTAATGTCACTGCCAGGGCACATCTTGATAGAGGGGCATCCTTGAGGAGCATCCTTCTAGTTCACGTGAGAGGAGTGCATGTCTTCACAGCTTCTACAAATAAGGGCTAAGGGGTCAGCTCCCTAATTTGTTGCTGTGTAAACAAGAGATTCCAGGGATATTTGCCTTCGTCATGTGGACGAGTAAGGCAGCTGTCTTGCTCTGCTCGAGATAAACTGAGTTTTGGAGAGAAGTGTGGTTTCCTCAGACCAGCACTTGGTTGGTGTTGCAGTGAGTTTCTGATCAGTTCTGACTGTAATAGTCTAACAGGAGATCCCATGTTGGCTTCCTGGGGCGGTGGGAGTACCTGGCTGGTTTGGGAGCGTGAGCCAGGGTGTGGGGCCATCGTGTGTCCTGCTCTCTGCTTCTTGTGGCCACCTTCCCATTGGGATGCTCCTGGGGGCGAGCACTCCTATGCAGCTGCTCCTGCTGCCTGCCATGCAAACAGAGAGAGGGGCTGCCTTCCTGCCTTTCCCCTTCACTGCATCCCGCTCCCCCCACACAGGCAGCGTAGGCAGGACGCTCCAATCCCCAAATAGCAAGTATTGAGCGATCTGTGACAGTTTGGGGGAGCTGCCAGAAGCTGCCCTTGTGCAGCCTGTGTGACTCCGTGCTTTTACTTAGACTCCAGTGGCTGTATTTTCACCTGTCTGGTGCTTGGGAATCTCCCAGCCAAGGAAAATGCTCTTTGTATCTAAGTCATATTGCTGTGTACCTGTCACACTACCCTATTCCCATGAGTCATTGCTGGTGGTGGTGGCTTCCCTTGTGTAGGAGCTGGCAGGGAGCAGCAAGGAGGGTGAGGACAGCCACAGGGCTTTGCTGCATGATGAGATCATCCTAAGTACTGGCGTGGAGGTTTCCATCCTCTCTTGCACCCACAAGCCAGGACCTCACCATTACAGTTACTGCTGACCCAACTCCATCCATAAATGTGTCTGAGCTGCCCAAATGATTTACCAGTCTCAGTCACCTTGGAAAAAGTCAGTGGAAAGGGAGAACTTTATCTCCTACCTCTCACATAGCCTGAGGTCACATAAATCACTGCTGATCATTTGAAATTTGTTTATGTCAGCTGAGAGCCTAACCCTTGACAGCTGTACTGGGAACAGTGCTGAGAAGGAAAGTGCTACTATAGGCATATTAAAAGGCGTATCTGTGCACAGAAGAGTTTAAAAATTGAACAATAATTCAAATCAAGGGCCTTCCAGATGGGCTTCTGCCTCGCGTGGAGAAAAATACACTATGTGACGTGAGTCTGCTCAGCTTGGTGCCCTGATGGCATACTGAGGGATGCTGCAGCTCCTTCTCAGGCCTGGCCCAGAGCCCTGCAGGCTCCAAGAGCACACAACGAGGGGTTGGGGCACGCTCCCTGCTGACGTGGAGAATCAGGCAGATGCCTCATCTTCTTGTGCTGCAAGTGCCATCATTCTGTGAATGTCCTTTGTGGCGTGGGCTTTGACACAGTGCAGTATTAGGTGGCGCTTCTGTAGCCATGCAAAGTTATGAATAGTCATGTTTTATATCCAGGTGACATGGCATGCACGCTGATACAGATAGTTGTATATGATGCTGAAAATGGTGAATTAATTTTTTTGCATTCCATTTGCACATACCATTTTACTGACCTTGTCTGTGAAGTACAATATGGATAAGAGAATATTGTTCAGTTACATTCAGCTATTGTTACGCTCTACAGTTTATGCAGAAATTTTAAAAAAAATCCAGCCAGTAGCAGTTTGATTGATGCTGTGACTTTTATTCAGAAAAATACATATGTATTTTTCATGGAGACATGACCATTTGAAATGTAAAACTGTCTTTTTGTTTTGTTTTGGTTTTTTTCTCTGTCTAAGTGAGTCTGCATTTTCTGAATTCATGAAAAGTTTTTTGCTTTTAAGTGGGACATGATCAGCTCTGATTTTGCCTCTTGTTTGTGAATGTTTCTTACATGCTTTTAATGAGCCAAGCTTAAAGAAAAATGCATTTACTGCATTATTTTCCCACTATTTCAGACTGTGTGGTGTGAATGAGCACTTGTGGGTGTGTACTTCTTTTCCCAGTTGAAATACTGGCTGTTTAGAGTAGTAGACCCACTCGCCCCTGACTTCGTGTTCATACAATGTGCTGCCTGAAATATTAGCAGGCTGAATCTGCAATGTCAGGCAGAAAATGTCTGAACCAAAGTGACTTAAGAATAGGCTGTGAGTCAGGGCCGGCAGGTCTGGTTTCCATAATAGATACAATTAGAAGAAATATAGAATGTTATTTATTTTTTTGAAAAGGATGTGGCAGGGAGAGAGGGGGGGAACCATCAATTTGTGCGTCTGGATGCTAAATAGAAATGTTTATAAATGATTAGTCGAATTTGCTGATGCATTCATTAGAGAACCCCCTGTCAGCGGCTGGGAAAGTGAGAGGAGCTGTGAACAGAGAACAAGAGGCAGCTCATAAAGGCAAGTGAGACTGAACGGCAGCCAAGGGAGAGGAGTAATCGGCAGGGCAGCGCGGAGGCGCTGGGCGAGGACCGTGCTGACATGCTCCCGCTACTTTTTTTTTTTTCTTCTCTTCGGAGGCCCATCAAGCGACTCCCCTTTTGTGCTAATCTGAGGAAGCAAAAAAAGTTTGCTTAATTAAAAGCCTGTCTTTTCTTCCATCTCTAAAGGAGCTGGAGGAAAATAGCATGCTCTTCTGAGGGGGAGGGAGGGCTGGGAACGCCTGGTCAGGTCTCACCCCGACAATCCCGCTCACTGTTAAGAACTAGGACAGTGAGTCAGTTCATTCAAGTGGATGCTGTTTATTCAATGGGACATTCTTCCTGTAAAACTCCTAATAAAACCAAAGCCTCGCCTACGCAGTGGGGAAGGGGAAAGGGTTTTGTGCACAGACTGTTTATTTACAGACGCTTTCTGGAAAAAAAAGGTGAGAAGAAGAAAGGAGGAAAGGAAAAGTAAGGTGCAGAGCTATAAACACATTTGGGAGTAAATCAGGGCTGGTACAGTCTAGGCTGTCACCTTTTCCATCATATAACCTGCTCCTAAGTTGTTATAATAAACCTTGCCTGTTAAAAACAGGCAGTTTACTGGAGCATTCAAAACAATTGCTTTGCTCTGGTTATTTGCAGAGTACAGACGGGTGCCTGAAGCTTTCATTCCCGATGAGAACTACAGATGCTGGCCGTCTTACCATCATAAGGGCTGTCTTCTCTCCGTGTTTGACGTCAATGAAGCCATTGAGATCTGTGACAGCTATTCCCAGTGCAAAGCTTTCGTCCTAACTAATGAGACAACTTGGACAGGTAGGTCGTGGATGCTGCAGAGCAGAAGCAGCAGCAGAGTCATGTATTCTGGATGCTTTAAGTGTTTTAATACAGTTTGGGGAGTGTGCTGTGATGTGCTGTGGGAGCCACCAGCAACAGCTAGAGGTGGGATAGTTTCTGAAGCTCCAGCTGAGGAAGTTTTGGTTTTGATGAGTCTTCCCTTTGCCAGCTTGCCAGGGGAGCAGGAACCTGCAGACAGGCTAAGAGGAGCTGATGTCAGGGGGCTACAGCATATGGACCATAGGTCTCCAAGCTACGGGATCCAAAACTTTTTATTTTAAAACACAGCAGCAGAAACAACAGCAAAAGCCAGTGACCTGTTTCCACAGTTAAATGTGCAGGACATGGTCCAACATCTGGATTTAAATAAATCTTTCCAAGCCATATGGTTGTTGCAGTTTGACACAAAACGAAACAGGTTCTCCTATGCAGGGACTTCCCGACTGGTGTCAGAGATGCCCTGCTGCTGGTGGGAGCACTGTGCTTCTAGCAGTAGGGCTTTGGCTAAAGGACAGCGAGAAGGGAGGGTTTAAAACCAGGTAGATGTAGAAGGAGAAGTAGGAATAGAAGTAGTTCCAGGGGAAAATCCCATTTGCTACCACAACTCATTTTCTTGTCTAAAAGAATACACTCGTTGAAAAGAGAAATACATTTTCCAAAAGGCCTGTGGACCTGGCAGTCCCAGTGAGGTTCCCCTGAAGGCAGGCCGTCGGTGCCGATTGATATCAAGCAGAGAATTGGCCCTGGCCTGCTGCTTCTGCACCAGACTTTCAAGCAACACCAGAGCAATCTGAGAAACAAAAATGTTACAAGTCTCTGCTACAGATCTCTGGTAGTTGCATCTCTGGAGTGGCTGAGGGGTTCAAAGAGCCAAATGCCCCAGCCGGCTCACAACCCTGCCCCCCTTCCCTGTGTGCCCAGGAGAGCTGCATGCCCCTGTGGCCGGACCCAACAGCTCAGCCAGCAGTGTTCCCCTGAGCATGCTGCAGCCCCTGAAGTGTAAAGAAAAAAGACACGTTTGTGCCTTTAAGAGCAGTGGACCAAGTCTGCGTCTTTTCGTAATCTTCCCCAGAGATAAAACCCCCACTGGAGTCAGGATGAGTTTTTCTTCTGTGGTGGCTGGTTGTAGACACGTGCCCTTTCCCATCCTGTGACTGCTGTGTGTTGTCTCCCCATGCGCGGGGCTGCTCCCATTCCTGCGAATGCCATTTTCTGCTCCTGTCTTTGAGAGGAAGGGTCGCTGATGCTAGCCACACCTTGGCAAAGCTGATCGAAGTCCTTGCACTGCCACAGACTTCAGCATGGCAAGTTATTTGGTCTTGGAGGCTCAGCTTTCTGTCTGTACACCTGTGATCACAACAAGTCTTAACCTTAAAGTCAAAATCTACCTTGTGTGCAGTTGGGTGCTTTAGTTGTGCTTAGTTGAGCAACACAAATACACACCACAGCCAGGCTTACATAAATGGCTAGCCAGGTCCTCAGCTCTGAAAGCATCACAAACAAGTAGAAACTACAGACAGTTCATATGTTTCAGAGTGTTTTAGGCAGTGTCCTGCTGTGTGTCTCTGTCTTTTTTGTGCTTCTGGAAGGTGTGAACTTTCATGGAACCTAGAAAAAAATTATATTAACCTTGCCCGTGACTAACCTGTGACTACTAGGCCATCATGTCAGGCTATCTGTAGTCAGACTATTGAAGTTAACTAATATACTAAAAAAGGAATTATTATAGCACAGGGAAATTCATAGGAAATTTAGAGCAGCTCCTGTCTCAGGTTACAATATTAAAAGCAAATGACAATGGTCAATGGTTAAAAGCAAATGACAAAAGCAATGGTTCTAGTCTTATTTATGACTCCCTTTACTGTGTCATTTCTGCTGCATGAGCGTTTGAGTCCCTGAAACCCGCAGCATGGAAATTTGCTCAGTACTTGAGGCATCCTGTTTGCCATATGATACTTTTAAAGAAAATAGTGTTGTGGGAGCCCCCTACAGAGGCAGGCTGGGAGTAAATAGCAGTTGATTTTCTAAAGTTTAAAGAAAGGGAAGGCAGAGGTTAATCAGATGTGGGAAGGATCTTTGGTGGCCTCTGCTGCAAGGAAAGACAAGGTCTGTGTGATAGCAGGTACTCAGCAAGAGGCAGGGATGTGGATAAGATGCCAGGTCAGTAAGGATGGGGAGATACAAGAACTGTGCTATGGCTCCCACGAAAGCTGGTGAGGGAAACTCTACCAAATCCAGGCTCCACTGGCCTCGGATGTGTATATGGCACGTGCCTTACACTACCCAGGCTGTTAGCCCTAGCTGGTGCTTTTTGTATGAGGAATTGAAACCTCGTTCCAGCTTGTTTAAAACCCAGAGCTACAAAGTGACGAGCAAGAACTATTTCAGAGAAAGTTGTGTTTAACATACATCGCACTGATAGTTTTGCAAAAATTCAAGCATGCAAAGGTGATTCTGCTCCTGTACAATCAAATTAATGTCCTTGATTTAAGCCCTGAACTCAAGCCTGTTTTTATCAGTGGGAGAGTCTTCAAATACTTCTTTAAAGATCATGTGAAATTTGTGACTTCAGACCTTTCCTTCATTTACTGTATTAGCTGTGCACAGCCATATCTTGACCATAATTAGATAAATGTACTGAAACCAGGGCAGATTCAGTGTCAATTTAGACAAAAGCATTTCAGGTTTATACCAGTTGACATTAAGATACAGTTCAGTCTTGAGTTGCCTGAAGAATGCATAGGTTGAAGAAGAAGATGAAATGTCAATATTTTAAGGTAGGCAACCTTTTGCTCATCACTTCTAATTTTTTTTTCCCCCTCCCCCCCACCCCTTTTCCTATTCGGTGCAGGTCGGCAACTTGTCTTCTTCAAGATGGCCTCAAATCATATCATGCCTGATCCTGACAAGATAACATATGTGAAGGTGACAGACTGACACCTAAAGTGGCTCATTCTGACGTGTGAGTGACAAGAGCTGTTTGTGTACAAATATAGGCAGCTGGTAGGTAGAAGGAGGCTGTGGCCGGAGAGATAATTGCACTATTACTCATTCTAATCTATAGAGTGCCAAACAAAACTTTAAAGAAATAACCTGCATGACCAGGATGAATGTGCAATAAAACAACATTTTGAAAATGTGATTTTTTTTTAGAACAAAGCAAAATACAAGATATGATACACTGTTAGGGTATTAATTTTGGTTATAAATCAGCTGGCAGCTCTGGCTTTTCTAACCAAGGTTAGCATAACGTTTCTGACCTGTACATGTGTGTACAGGGATGAAAGTTGATCATTTCTATGGGAAGTCTGTATCCTCCATGCTGATATTTAGATGGGCACGTACAATCACAACAGAGCAACTGAAGCATATCAGTTTGTAAGCTGAATAGCAAACGTTACTGAAGACAATCAGCATTTGTGTTAAAGCTATCAAATATGCAGTGCCAGCGTATTTGTCAAAAGGAAGGAATTGGTTATGTTTAGAATCGCAAGACTGTAGCTAATTTTCATTTTTGCTTCCAATGTTATCATAGAGTTTTATTTTTAATTTAAAAGAGCGAATCATTCTGTAGGTCTAGCAAATCACATAAGCATATGAATAGTCCCACTGAAAGGGTAGGGACTTGGACCCAAGTGCCGAGTGCTTTGCTGAATAGGGATAGGCCTAAGCATATGCTTACAATTAAGCCTGTGCTTAAGACTTTTGTTGAATTGAGTTTGAATTGTTCAGGAAGCCACATCTTTGACAGACTGGCAAAGCAATCCAGCTGGTGGAACAGTACTAGTTTAATTACTATCTTGCAGTTATTAGTATTTTTTATGATCAAATCCTTGGTTTTCTAAGGCACCACTTGCTAATTCTTAGAATGAATGAAGTAAATGACCTTAATAATGTCAAATGAATGCTAGCCTTAATTCTATACAAAATGCATCTTACAGGCATGGTGTGTCTAGAGAATTTGCTTTCAGTGAAAGCAATAAAGTAAATGATAAAGTGACCAATGTCATACTGTTTTGTAGTTTGTACAGTCAGGAAAAAAAATGTGCTTTTGTTTCTCAAATTGTTTATTTTTGTAAAAAAAACCCAATAAAAGATAAATACAGTTTCTTTCATACTTTTTTTTTTCTTTTGTGTTGCAAATAAACGCCTAAATCTAGTGAAGACTTAGAATAAGGTATTGTATGTAAACTTAAGCCTGGGATACGTTTTCCAGGAAGGAGCTGAGGTTGTTCCAGTGGCTCCCAGTGAAGGTTGTGTTTCTGGGGTACGTGGTGGCTTTGTCTACGTGGCTGCCTGTCCTGAAGCAGGGGATGTATTTTCCTTACCAAGGAGGGTCAGGGAATGGGAGAGTGGGAGAGCCAGGGAAGCTGGCCAACAGTGTGACCATGCAAGGGGAGAAGTGGTCCGACAGTGACACTGTCAGCAGCAGGTCTTGTCTCAGCGCGGTTTCTCTGAGGTCACTGATATCCTAACAACTTCTGGCAATTGATTGAAATGACATGCTGTAATGGCTGTAACTCACAAATTATCAAACTCCCAACTGTAATAGCTCAGCTGATTGTGTCGCCGTGCACTTAGGAACCCATCAATCATGATGTGGTAATAAACAAACACTACAGATTCTTTTAAAATTGCTACATAAATCATGCCAACACATACTGCACAGTTCATTGAAGTGATATGGGTTGTTGGCACTGAGGTGCTGCTATGTATTTTTAAAGTCTTCAACCTCCTGTGATTACCTTCCCATTAAGCACTGTGCACTGTTCCAAAAATACTCAGTGTTTAAAAACAACATGAATGGTCAAATTAGCTGCATTCCTAGGTAAAAAATATCAACATTTAAAAGAAAAAGAAAGATATCCAGGGTGATTTTTTAATCTTGTAGTCGGGTAACTTAGTATAATTTAATTCCATCACTTTCTGTGCACCAGAAAAAAATGTCTCTTAAGTCAGGAATTGTTTATCCCTGGAATTAAACAAACTTGCCAAACCAATTTACATCAGCTTTTGCAAACAGAGATCAAGTAAACAAGAAAGAAACATAGCTGTAAGCCAAGAAGCTGGATTCTGAATTTCAGTGGTAATCAACTTTATACAAGCAGTTTTATAACTCTTTGAGAGTAAGGCTTTCCAGTGGAAATGCTGATTAAACTCTTAATAGAGAGGCGTGATGCTACAATAAGTGGATTTAATGGCTGTAATAAGCAATGGTAAAAGTCTGAATTTATGGGCAGAAAGTGTCTTTGGCAGCAGTGGTTCTGATTCAGCAAAGTGCTTGACTGGCGCTTGTGGCATGGAAACCCCTGAGAAGCCACAGAGGAGGAGGAGGAGGAGGAAAGCAAGGCACAAAGTGAGCTGGCAGGTCTGGGCCAGTCAGTCTGGGAGCTGCTCCATGTTTTCTGTGGAAAAGGCATTTCTATCTGTTTTTCCTCCTAACATTTTGACTGCTTTTTACATTTCCTGGCTTCCTCAAGCCACAAGGTGGAAATATGAAAGAAGATACCCACAGGACTTTAAACGACTGATGTCTGCCTGCGCACATGCACGTGTGTGTATGTGTATATGTATTTATGTATGTGTCATGCTGAACAGGGAGAGCTTATTTCCTCAGTGAAAACCAATTGGCTGTGCACAAAATGAAGTGCTAAACAGGATGTTGAGTTCATCTGGAGAAGTGAGAGCTGCGTGACGCAGTGGGTGCTGCAGCTCTGCGAGGGGTTGTGCTGAGCGTTTGGTCCATCCAGCACCACATTGCCCCAGGCGGGCTGCAACTCGGAGCACCTCCCAGAGCTGCCCACCGTCTCCCTGACGGTTCAGTGAAGGGGCGACGCTAGCCCCAGCACTGGGAACAGACTCCAGACAACAAAGTGGGCACTGCTCAGCATCACCTCTGGCCTGACATCTTGAGGGTTGTAGTGGAGACAATGCCGAGAGCTTTGGTATTTGCTTAGACGAAAATAAAAATGCGTTCTGATATTCTTCTGTATCTTCTCTGAGTTTACTGTTTTCTCTTTGGTCATTTTTCAAAACTTTCTCCCCAACTTCATTGCATCTTTTTTAAGTGGAAAACTAACGTCTCGTCTATTCAGCTCCAGAAACAGGTTGTTACAGCTCACATTGCATCTAAGAGAAATCTGTGGTGAAATTAGTGACACCACCATGAGCATTTATCACCCTGAGAGAAAGCCTGAAAACAGGTGGGCCTTGTTGCCAGCTGAGGAGCTCGGGTAAGTTTGTATAGAGTGAAGGGGGTTGGATGGGCAGTGAGACACTGGGGAAGAATCTGAGAGATGTTCTTTCAACATGAGATGAAGGAGTTTAGTGTAAGTACAACTATTCCTAATGTGCTTTGCCCTGCCTCTCCCTGCTTCACTGAGGTATTTTGCTTAGTACTTGTGCCAGCCATGACAACCAAGTTTCCTGTTAGATCTGTGAGAAGGGTGGCAGAGGGGTGCAGGGAGAGACAGCAGCTTGGAGTGGAGGCAGGTCTTCCTATTGACAGTGGTGTAACTGCCGGGGACCACTGTCCTCGTCACATGGTAGGTGCACAGTGAAGGTCTTGTCCCTGCCTCTGAAAGTCACCTTATCAACTTGTACCACAGCTCATAAGTCATCAATGCAGCCTTCTGTTCATACCAGGTGAGCAAAAGAGTAGGCTCAGTGACTATCAGTCAGTCCCAGGCAAACATCCTGGAAGACATAGCTACCCACGTTGGCTCTCTCTGCAATGGTTATGGAGAGCAGAGCCCCAGCATCTCCCCACGGGACTGCCCTGCAGGGCTGCTCTCCCACAGCCTGTTCTAACAGACACACGGGGACATGCAGGAGGCATGTGTTACTAGGAGAATCAGAGGGAGACAAAATAGATACTGTTATTCCACTTATAGGGGTGCTGACTCTGTTACTGCTTATAAGGCCTCACGCCTTCATGCACTGTTGCTATTTAGAGAAAAAAAGACACTCCTGTTGATAATAATTTAGATTAAGAAAATGATTTAGAGGACTTGTAATTCAAAGCATATGGAAGGTGATAGTGAACATCCAGAGATCATGTTATGTTGCCTGTCAGGAAGAAATATATGAATCCAGGGATGTTCAGAATTTAGTAGGGAGAGCCTTATCTTTTATTCTTTAGCACTAAATTCTTTGAAGAATGGCTAAAGCCTACTACCGTGGAAAAAAAAAAAAAATGGAAAAATGGAGTGGCAAAACTATTCACAAGTTTTTCCAGGCAAGCCTATCCATAACCTTTTGGTCAAAATGTGAAACACTGTTGAAAGAACTCAAACAGATTTGGGTTGAGAAGACTCGGCTGAAGTTTTCATCAATCAACTGCAGAAAAAAGAAAATGGGGCTCAAAGAAGAGGAAGATGTGTGAAAAGCGGGCAGTATATACTTTATAATCGTACCCTTCTTAATGATTTTTGAGATGTGATCATTTGATCCTTTTTTTTCTTAAGAAAACATTTTTTTTTTTCTCTCTGAGTTTTGAGTGGGAGCGAGACACACCAGGCTGACTCGGGCTGCCTGCCTCTGAGAGCTCTCAGGGCACATAGAGTCCATGTCCTTCCTTCAGTGCAGACATGGACCTGGGCATTTTAATTCTAACGAGTAAGTTGCTTGCAAGTAAGTACAAGTAATTTTTGTCAAGTTGACATGTATGCTTTTAAAAGTGCATTTTAATAATGTGAAGGAAACAAAATGTTGTATCTTTTCCCTTTGTAGTTGCATGCAATCAACAATAGCCTTTGTGTAATAGGTGCCCCACTTCCCCATGCAAACTGAGGGGAAATATAATTTAGTAGGAGCCGCCCTCATTATGGAACTGTCTGATGTCAAGCCAGAGGGCAGACAACACATTTATTAGAAATTGTGGTTTTTAAACAAAAAATCGCTGCTGACCACAGTTTTTCAGCAAATGAATGTGAAGCTGAGAGAGAAGATTAAACTTGGCTACTTGAAATGATAAAGGCAGAATCTGATTTTAGTTTGATTTTACCAGTGTAATTCAGTTAATCCTTGATTAATGTTTACACAAAACAGAATCAGACTGTTAGATTTTGAAGTATCATCGATGGAGTAGGAACTTAGTAAAACCTTCCTCTTGTACCTAGATATTTGAATCATATAAGAGGAAAAATACACAGATTTTCCCATATATACACATAAGTGTGTGTGTGTGTGTGAGCACCTGTGTAGGTTCCTGTGACAGTTAAACAATGACAACATGAAGTGTTACCTTACTTTAAGGTGGAAGCTTTAGCAAGACACAGCAAATTAAAGACATACTCCTGAATAAATAATCTTAGGAAAGGAATAAGAGTTCTACACATTTACACTCACTGTTTAACAGGTATAATGCCATTCTTATTTATCATCCTCCTGCCGACTTCAAGTATGCCCTAAGAACAATTTCCAGTTTTCAATATTACAAGTACCTGACATGTATGAAGATAATGGTACAAATTGGTATTTACAAACTGCAGCTTTCTATAAATACACTGGAAGGAATGCGGAGCAGCCAGTCTGACAAACAGATGACCAGGGGCACTTTTAGAAGTGTGTGCACTTAATGTTTTATACAGGACCTTGGCTTTGTACGAGTTCATGACCTATTAAAAACCTTATATGACTTACTAGCAGGTATTACCTCATTCTTGGACACAAGCTGTTAATCAACATGAATGGTACTATTTCTACATGTTTTACTGACCTGTCCTTTAGTTCCCGAGAGTAACAAACCTAAAGCCTGTTTGAGGAATGGAAACACTTCAATTAAATGTCAGGTTTTCGTCTCTATACAGCTCTGATTTCTGATTCATTATAGAATTTTGATAAAAAACAGCTCTTAAGCAGAGAGAATATTACAGAGGCAAAAAATAATGCTCATTTTGTTGTATAGGCAATGAATTTGAAAACAGACTCTGCACAGTCTACCCAGAGAATTGAAACATTTAATGACTTAGATTGTGGGTCAATGTGTCAGATGTGAAAAGAAATCACCATTTTGCTGCCTTATATTGCAATGCATGTTCCATGACCTATAATTACTCTGATATACAGTCCCATTACTTAAAAACTGAGCTCCTAGATTCATGTCTTCATATGGGAACAAACTCCTCTTTGCTTCTTTTTACCAGCTACTAAAGAGTATGAATAAAAGAGAACTCTGTAAGTGTAATAATAATCTTGCAATTCAGAAACCACTGTAGCTGTAGTGCAACTGATTCTGCATGGCTTCTTTGCAGTATCAACCAATGGACAATAGTAGGTGACTGAAATTAGCAGTACTTCCAAAGTGGATGTTGATGCTAAACAAAAATATCACAGGATGTCAAACATATCTCATTCTAAAAGTAATAGAAAAGAGACATGAGAACTACATAGTAAAAAAGGTGTAAGAAAACCAGAGATACCATTTATATAATATTTGTATACTTTGCTGTGGGGGAAAACCAAATACACAGTACCAAAAATTCCACTCTAAATCTCAGGAACAGATTAACTCTTACCTCTTTGAAGTCACCAGCCCATGCAATATCAGTTCTCAGTTTCTATGGTACACTTTGCAATTTATTTCTGCCCAAATCTCAGTCTTCCAGTTCTAGCTCAGCGATGGTAGACCCCTTGTGTGTGTCAGAAGAAGACTGCAACAATATGGTGACTGCTTAGCCAGCCTTGGTTCTTGCTTCGTGTTGCAATTCCCTCACCAAAGGTACATAGAAGATGCCTTCAGCTTGCTTGGAATAAATTCCTTAACTACTAGTGTTCCTAATAAAAATGACTATGGATGGCTGGCAAAAGCTACCTTTTTCCTATGATGAGATAAAGCACCCTCCAATGCCATCTAGTGATGCTGATAGAATCTTATTCAAAAACCTGCATCTTGTGCATTCTAAGTAAACTTTATGCGTGTGTATACTATGGTGTATGTTTATGTTTTCATAGCAAACCCAAAACAATTCTTCTTCAACTAATTTCAGCAGTTTTTACTAATGTATTTGGTTAATTTACTATACTGTTAGCATATTGCCTTTTTTTTTTTTTTTCCTTCTGAATTGTTTGGCGATGTAACTGAATCTGCTCCAGCTGTCACCTGGAAAGTTATTTGGTGCCATATTCCATGTTGATTGCCCTTAATTCAAACTCTACCACAGGACCATGTGAGGCTGGCTGTTCAGTGCCTTCCAAGGGGCATGCAGCTTCCTTTAAAGTGAAGCTCGAAATGCAGAATCCTACAGAAAAATACTAATAATTAAAAAACTGCACATAATTTATTGTAGCAAACCATATATGAATGGCATCAAATTTCTGTTGCCATATCCCCTCGGAGCTGTTGAGGCTGATAAGATTTCATACAGCCACAGAGAATCTGGGGAACGGAACACAGAGGGGATGAAGGAGGGAATGGCAAATTTGCTGTGTTTCATGTATTGGACACCATCTGTATTTTATTCAAATAGGGTTATATATTTTGTGAAAATAAAAACCAGCTTCATGAGTCAGTGTGTGCAAGGCAGTCACTTGAATATCTATAATGGGAAACATGTTTTAGGTTGGAAGTTGCAAAGGGAAATCAAATGTTTGAAGTGTCAAAGTTGGAAAAATATAAAATACGCCTGACACCGTAGCTATTGAAGCCAAAATGAATAAATCATCATCTCAGGAAAGAAAACCCCACCAAGCTCTTGGCTATAACCTTCATTTTCCTACACTCAAATAAAATTACATACAACCTGATAATTTAACCAGACTTGTCAATAAGAACTGATGGCTTCAACAGACACTATCACTTCATGCTTCATTGTAGACTTCAGAAGCATCCAGTATATTATCCAAGAAATAAATTTAATGTCAAACTTTTCTCTTTAAGTTGATAGATAGAAGAACCTTACACAGTGGAGCTGATGTAAAATATGTCATATTGCAGAACACTGGAGTAAAATGAAATTAATGCCAGCTCAGGAGTTTATTCCCCATGTACAGCTTTTCCTGAGCAGTTATATAAGAAGTATTTTAGTATCTTTCTACTAAGTAGGGCAAGCATGACTTCCAAGAAGGAATTTGAGAGTAACTTTGAGCTTACAATAATAGGAGCCTGAGTTATCACTCCAATTTCTGTTACACTCTCAGTATCGATTCTGGTCAAGTTTTAAGCCAGTCACGTTAGTCTCAGTGTCAGAAATGTGATTTGCAATCATAATAGCACATATCTGTACCTGTCTGGGGAAAGGTATTGGGACACAGTGTTTTCTGGCTTTGTCTGACTCAAGGTTTTATTTATAATGAATGGAGTAGCTTGATGGAGAGATGAGAATACTGCCTTTTTAGCTACAACTTGACATGCAATAATTTGGGCAAACTGAGGACTTTCATTTACTCTTTAAGATGCATCCATACCTATTGATTTATTCATCAGAAGGGAACAGTCCTTGGAAATTGCAAATCAGAATAACAACTTTTATTTGCTGAAAACAACCTATCTGGCCTTTTACTTGCTAAAAATGTGTTAGCTGGTCTAAAGCCTCTGCTGTGCATAGCCTGATCTGAATGCACCAGTGAAGGAAGGAGTGATTGGGACTGGATTTGGCATCCCAAATCGCTCTTTCACTCTGGCCCTAGGTACATGTTGCAGAAGGTTTTCCTTACCTTTTTAGGCTCTATACAGATCTGAGAGGACCGTAACCCCCCTGGGGAGCTCTCTGAGTGCTCCACCTACTCTGTCCTCTCAAGAAGTTCCTTCTCTTTCCCATCTGTGACCCACAGCAAGCAGTAGAGCTTGTTGGCCATGGATTTACACTGTGAAAACACTCCACCTTCACCATATGAATTATGTTTAGGGATAAGTTGGACTTTTCCTGAATGGTGCCATGTAAGCAAACTGGGCAGATGAAACAAACTCCAGTACCTTCCCCCACACTAAGCAGCAATTAGATTTCAGAAGGTCCTGTTGGCTTTCAAACTATCACATGAAGTTAGATATCCAAAGCTGTGGTGACATGGAGAGTCTGTCACCCAGGCAACTTTCATCTGCTCCAAAATGACCCTGATGGGTCTGACCAAAAAGCCAGTCACCCCGACTGTGGTGTCTGACAGTGGCCGGCAACTGACCCCAAGGGAGAGTAAGTACAGACCTGACCTTCTTTCTGACACTCTCCTCCTCTCTGTCAAGCAGCAGTTCAGGATTTCCGTGAGGTTAAATTATTAAATCAACTCCAGACATTATCTACAAGACTGTCATATCACTTGTCTTGGCAGCTGTGGCAGGACTAGCATCTTCTACTTTGAAAATAAACTCCTCAGTTTTGGCTCAGTGCATATACAGCAGCAGGAAATCGTTATTTTGTGACTGAGTGCTTTTCTATTGACATGATATCTTAATTAAATCTACAAATGGAACACGTCTTTGGTGTTTTCAGCAATTTTTTTCCTCTGTGAATGACTTTCAATATTTGTTTGTTCATCAGCCAGAAATGCAGTCCAAGGGAAGCTGGAAACAATGCTCCGCTTAGAATCTTGATATTAGCACAGACAGTCCACATAAGGCCATTAAAAATATATACTTAGCAAAACCTCAGCCTCCACAAAGAAGGTAGGGCTTTTTACCATCCTTGAAGATTAATTTAAACCTCTATCAGTGGGTGATATTGCTACATGTAGATTGGAATTTTTTATTACCTCTGGAATTTTTTATTACCTTTTGAACAGTTAGTTAGGAAAGTTTCTTAAAGCACCTCTGCCGATTAAAAAAAAGTGCAGTACTGCAATCTTTTTGACATATCACTATTACATAGATCTGGACTAAGCAGTAAGTTTCTGATTTTTTTGGACATAGTTTGTAAAAACAACTGAGGCAGATTCAGTGCTATCTGATCCTGTAGTGCAGGATCTCCAGTCTTAGTTGCTGAGTTCTGATACACAATTACCTTGTTGAATGAATGGATTATGGGTTGAACTAATTCAGGAATTATGATGCGGTAACTGAACACTGAATTTGATCTATTAACTTCAGACGACTGTGTGGAAATGAAATATATAATGTGTCTATTTTTTTACAACATTACTGTTAAATTCACCGTTTGGAATGCAAGTCTTAAAGCATGTCCAGAATCTCTCTTTTGAGGTCACCTGTTAATCAAATGTACTTACTAGAAGACATTTATATGCATGAAATTGTTTTCCAATCTCCAGTTGCACTTAATGTGATAAACTTGAAAAGCCCAGTGATCAAAGGTATTAATTACTCTGCTTCATACAATGAATACCTTTGCTGTAAATGAATGTAAGAGATCTAATCCTCTTTTCAATCTGCATGAAGATTTTATGAACGATTCTTTATCTCCAAATGTCTAAGTTTCAAAGACACAGCTATGCAGCTTTCTGGTAACCATAGAAGACTACTAAGAACAACATACAAATGGCTAAGGAATTGGACAACCTGAGATTCCCTCACTCTTGGGAACAATAACTTGTGCGAACAACTCGCATCCTATCTCCAAACCAGAAAAAATGTTTGTGAAAAACTGCAGGAGTGCAGAAGAGAGAAGGAGATAGTGAAGCCTGCCTATTTTCCCTAAACTGTTACGTTCATTCATGGGACTCAACTCAAGAAGCTTACTGCTGTCACATGAGGTGCAAGAGAGGCAAAGGAGGCTTAAGACATTTACATTATAGCTACATTAACTTGCCTTTCTTACTCCTTTTGGTTACTTGCTCTCAATCAAATTAACACTATCTTTTATATATAGCAGTTGTATGTGAACGGGTGGCTTAAGTCAGTTTTGTCATGAAAAGGTCAAATTCCCACTGCCAACCCATCCTTTCTGAACTAGACTGCAAAATGAGGGCTCCTCATGCAGCCTTTGCTCTTAGGCGAGTCCCAGCCCAATACAAACAAAGCCATTGACTTCAGCGTGCCTGCTTGTATGAATAAGGCCTGTAAGATACAGCCTGTACATTCCAAATTGCCTCTTTTTTTGTGCCATTCATGCCAGGGATTAATATCTGTGGGAGGCTTTTGTGAAGCCTTCACCCTCTTGCCCTTCCATGATCCAGCAGTAGCTATGACTTCAAGGATGCAGCTAGATTTTTTTATCCGTACTGCCCTTTGTAAAACAGCCCTTTAGTTGACATTGCAGAAACCAAAAATTTTCTTCTAGTCTGCAATTTAAATTCCCAAATTGCCTTTCTTGGAATACTGTTGGAAGTGCTGAAAGCCAGGGCTTTTCAGTTCCCAGTACCAGTTGATACTTCCCTGCCCTCTGTCAAAATTTCAAAATTGGAGAATGGCAGCGGCTGTGGAATACAAGCCATCCATTAGCTCACCTAAGAAATGGCACATTGAATATTCATTGTTCCCTATTGCAAAATGTCATTTTTCCATGAGTACTGCTTGAAGCAGTACAGAGAATACATTTGCATAAACCATTTGTCAGAAACAGAAGACTCTTTGTGAAGAACTATTAAGAAACCACATAATCTACTTTTCTGTTCTTATGCAAGTTCCAGGGAGAACACAGAACTCCTTTGTAAACAGAATCTAAATACAAGTGCTGGGTATGTTTTTTCTGCAATCAAGATTCCATAAATAATAAAATTGGAGTTCAAAACCAGAAGTACCTGAAATTGTTAAATGTAATGTTAATGATTTCCTGTCAGTTTTTGAGATTTGGAAAGTTTAATACTATTAATATCCACGTTATTTTGACTGAGCTGAACTCCCCCTCCCTGGTTCTGCTAAATAAAGCTGTAATTAATCTGCAGTACAAATTTTGGTATCTCCAGTTCCTGAGGAAAAGCATTTTTATAATACATCAGGGGAAGTTGATTCTGTAAATTCAGTTGTGGGTTTTAATAGCCTTCATAATTCATTGCTGTCTCAATGATTTTCTGCTTTTATTGCCTGTCTGAGCCCTTTTTGTCTAGATAGGTGGCCTTGAAGCTTGCTTTTTTTTTTTATGATACCACCTTTCCTCCTTAACGTTTCATTGCCCTTCTCCAGTAGCTGATCTCGTGCACACTTAAAGAGGCCCTCCACCACCTCCATGATCACACGGATTGGGATAAGTAAGCCAGATAAGTCAAGGCAAACAAAGCCCAAGTGTGGCACACTGAACAGCCAAAGAGATTACTGCTCATGCGATTAACATCTTTTCATGCCCCTTCTCCTACCGCAAGATGGTCTTGTTTCCTTTTCACTGGACAGCACAGTTCAAGTATTTACTTGTTGCATTTCCCTGCAGTGAATTACTCAGACGTTTCTATCAATCCCTGAGAGCCCTCCCATGCCTGGCTGTGCTGCAGAGGGGCGGCGCAGGGGCAGTGCCGCTCAGTGGGGAAGCACTGGCAAAAAAGCTCTGCACGTGTTTTGCTAGGCAGTCTTGGCAGAAAGCACATTAATGTAATCGCTTTGTGTTTTATTAATGGATAACTCCTTGTTTGAAATGAAATATGAAACCTTTGCAGATAACATACGCTCTCAGTGCACAGTGACAGTCATTTGGATTCGCAGAATGCAGCCAGTTACCTGTAATTATTATCAACAAAAGTCATATGGACTAATTATATATCACCTTTAATCCCAGTGTATCAGTCTCCTGCCAGCATTCATTTACATTGGCCAGTCATGCTAGGTGCTGAGTGCCTCCTGATACCAGGCAAAGTCAAGGTGCCCCAGTGTTTTCTGGGGCAGTGCTGGAAGCCCCACAATGCTGTTTTCTGTGTGTCTGGTTTTCCAGCTGATTACATTCCAGAATTCAAATAGAAAATAAATAAATCAATAAAGTTAAAAAAAAAAAAAAAAAAAAAAAAAGGGAAAAGTGTAGGAACCACAAAATGCAGGAGGCCTAGTTTAAATTACCCACATTTAAATGATTGTATAATGATATTTTATAACTGCACAGTTCTAGGTTCAGCACAGCCCCTACACACAAAAGCCCTGTGAGACTACAGTTGCACAGCAGGCTAAGCCCAAGCTTAAGCAGACAGAAATATTCCTTACTATTCACCCCTTACAGTATATCCCAGATTTGGGGCTCAAATCCTTCATCCATCAGCTTCTTAGTTAACTACACCAGGTAGCACACGTTCAGCAAGAGGAACTGAGATCTCTTTTTCTCAGGAGCTACAGATAGTGGTACCAATTGAATTCTGCGAACGTTCTCCCTGGATTTTAAATTAATTTATTTGGCTCACAGCTCTTTGGTGTTTGCTTTCCATAATGTTTGTGTGATAAGACTTTACTGACTCAAATATTTGCAGCAAGTGAGTTACTGAAAAACTTGAGGAAAAACATTTCAACATAAACATGAAATAATGCCTTCTGGGTGCATTTGTTCACACGGTGCAGAAACAGAGTCAAACTGATCTGAAGCCTTTTGACAGATCTTCTCTAAGCAGCACAACCCAAGTGTGCTTATCAGTGACTCCAGCCAAAAATTTAAAGCACATCTGCTTAAGTGGACTGAGTTGTGGTTGACTTGCATGTATTGAGAAAAGAGGCAAATTTGATCAAAGTCTCATGGGCTTGTCACAGCCCTGACGGAAGCTGAAGGTAATTTATCCTGCAAGGTTTTGCACTCTGGGATGTGGTGTGCATCCCACGCCTGCCTCCATCTCCATCCTCTCCTTCTTGTGCTCCCTCACTCCATTCCTACCTTCAGTGGAGTGTGCCAGCTTCTGGTCAGAACAGATTTAAAATATCCTCCAACCACCTTTACCAGACTAACCAAGGACCAAACCAATGCCAATCAGAGTGGTGTTTGGTGGAAAGAGGATGTATTTAATTTTAGCTCACATTTAATCAGACTCAAGAGGGTTTGTTACATGCTAAATGAAAAGCATGTAAGATAGTCAGGAGTGGTAAATGCCAAATGGAAAGCATGTAAGAGAATCAGGTTTAAATATTTTAAAATGCATTGATGGCAGTATAATTATTTTTTTCATTATCATCTGTTCATTATTTATTTGTTTGTTTCATAAATTGCTTTTAAGACACAGCAAAAGAAGTATTTACCTTTTGCTCTGAAGTTTTTCAACAGGAGAAGAGTTTTAGGCACATAGATTTTCTTATCAGCATACCTCTGTTTTGAAATCCAGTAAATAACAGCTCATTCAGTACTAGTCAACAAAGTTGGCTTGATAACTGATGGTGCAGGCAGACAATCAAACAATTAACTAATTAAGGTTAATAGTAAAAGTATAGCCCATGTACCTGTTGGTCCATCTATAGATCCAAGAGCTTGAAAACAGCTGTGCACTTTAGGCAGATTACTTATTATTAGTAACAACTTCTAGTTTAGTGTCTGTGGATTCAACAGTTAACATCTTTGCTGGAATGCAGAAGCGTGCCAGGTAAGAGTGTTTTCTTCTGTCGTGTTAATGCTCATGGCTGGGATGGATCAAGTGGCTTCAAACAGGGGCAGCCCTGTAGTGCTGTTGCGGGGTTTGTATTGGAAAAGTGCATGCTCTTCAAAGATCCTGGTTTTGTTCAGTATTTATGAAATACACTGGCTGGGCGTCAAGAGTTCTCAGTTTCCAAGATGGTAAAGTTTTGTTCTGTTTTTAAATGTTTTTTAACTGTGGTTTTCAGACTGCCTCTGCAAGGTCCCCACAAGAATACAATTTTTCTGCTAGATTCTTGAACTGATAGCTGTCACATGGGCTTTTCAGGCTGAGATTTTTGAAATTATTATTGTAGCCAAACAGTAACTGTCACCTATATTTATCAGGATTCAATCACCAAACTCTTCTGAAAATCTCAGCCTTTCCAATAAAGTCAACATTTGGTTTTCTGTACCATCCAGATGAAATTACTCTACAGAGTAACTGCACATAACAATGGGTAAAGGGTAAACCTGTGCATTTTGTGCACTATTGCTCTTCCGACTGCAGAAACATGGCACTGGTGGAAAGAAATTGGGCAGCCAGCTGGAAAATTTAATCTTGAATATTTTACTAAAAAGAACTGCTTGCTCTTTAAAGACAAAGATCAAAAGAGTATGAAAATAATGCTTAGATTCAAAGTATGTCCCTTTTCAGACATTTTCTTCAGATCTTTATGTTCCCCATATTCCATATATCGATTTAAAATTCTGCCTGCATATTCCTCCTCTCATAGATGCATTAATTGGACATATATTTGTACTGAGAAAATGAGTTACTAAAAAGCAAACACTCCAAATCAATGTGTATTTTATGGCATGCTGCAGAGAGGGGTGATTAGTATGACCACTAATTGCAAGAGGTTCAGTCAAATAAGATTACAAGCTTTGCCCTTCAAAACCCAAACTGGGCACGTGAAGGTTTTTTCAGAATGGAGGACTGTCCAGAGCCACAAGTTTTTGCAAGCTCTTGCATCCGTTCTCTCTTTCTAGTCTGACTTGTGTCCAAAATAAGGTGCTGGCAGTCAGCGAGCTGCCATGTATCTTGCAGAAGCACTAACTTGTTAGCTGAGTGATGACTCCAGACTCAGCATTCCCTCAGCTCTCACTTGTGACAGGGATTGCCAAAGCTAGTGGTGAACCAGATAAAGTGGGAGGAACAAACACAAAGTACTCCTTTGGATTCCTTTTGAATTTTTGAACAGTGACACATCATATGGCTTTATGTTCTATAGATAGCCTTAGGCCATGCATTCGCAAAGAATGCAGAGTCATTATTTCTCACTCTGTTTTCAGGCATGAAATTAAAATCTTGTATGTTGTGTCAGAATTAAAGAGTTTGTTACTTTAGCAGCAAACAGGATTACTAAAATCACATTTTTATCAGGGTCTGATGGAAGACTAGCTTAGCAGAGTGGCTATAACTTTCAGGAGAGCCTGGGGATCTTTTGGTCTTAAAAGAAAAAGGCAGGATGAGAGAGGCAGGGCTGTTTTTCGGGAAAGGTTAGGACAGTGCTCTGGCATGAAGGGAGGGAGAGTGATCTGCTGGGCACATTCTGTCCAAGCGCTTAGTGAGTCAGTAACTTAGATGTTGCTTGAGCTTCACTGTTCTGAAGCTGCCAGCTCTGCTGGGTTTACATTTGTGTCACAGAGAAGCACGTAAAGCTGCAGCAGATCCAAACCAACCACCCAGCTGGTGTTGTGGACAAAGGCTTGGGAAAAAGGCATCCAGTCCAAACGAATTCCTCCATGACAGATCCAGAGCGGGGGTGAAAACATCACAGGAAAGTGGTAGATATGTTTATTTGTCAAGAATTCATTCTAATAGTCCCAAGACACCCATGATATTTAATATCTACACAGAAGAGTAACTGCCACATGTAACAGTATCACCTTGATTTTAGGGCATCCCTTCTACTGGCTAAATTTACTGCTTTTCCAGTCATTGATCTATCTGGGAATCCTTTTCAAATTCATGTGAGTTTTATTAAATGTTGGGTAATATGTGACCCCATCGAGTGAATGCAATGTCCACTTGGGAGACTTTTGTTCTATTCAAACCTTTGTTGACAATGCATCAAGCTCTGCTCTGGGCTGTTGGGGGGCAGGCAGCCCGGGCTGAGTCGTGCTTTGATTGATTTGCACAATAGGAATGAAAATATTCCTGAAACTCTTGAGATCACTCAACTCTTCCTGCCAGACTTCCATGAAATATAACATGCAATCAATTTAGCTTACAGCCAAATTCTCCCCTTTCAGCCCCCTCTTTCCTTTGGTGTGTCAGTGAAGATAAATGAAAGAAGCAATAAGGAGTACAAACAGCAGTAGCAACGAAAGCAGCAATTGCTTGTGTAGGGGGGGACTCCTGGTGCCAGGCCAGAGCAGAACCCACAACAACTTGACCAAACACAGGAATGAATGAAAGGTCCTTTTGAAAGGGCAAAAGAAAGACCGCGTTGACCTCTTTGCCGAAAGAGGAAACTTCAAAGGGTTTACAACAGTTAAAAGACCCAGTTACACACAGCAAAAATTACTTGCATTGGATGCTAACACAGCGAAACTAAACAACCTCACAGGAAGAGATATAGCAGAAGGTGGAATAGAGGGGGCACATTTTCCACTAGTCACTGGAAAAATGTCGAAAAGGCTAATTCAGTCAGTTTGTTGTTAGGCGTAGGGTTCTTTTCAAAGCTGTACATCTGAGGAAAACAAAATTTTAGACAGAACTCCTAACAGGCTTTGGAAAAGTCAGGCACAAGTTTTCTTTTTCCATTTTTCTCACCAAGAAATGTTCTCATCACGTGCTTCTTCTGGAAACATTTGGCAGTTCCTCAGGTATGACAGAAATTGTGTTTGAAGAAGTTGGAACTAATGAAATAGTATTTGAAATAGTATTTAAAAGAGAAAGTTTGAATGGTCTGAGCTTTGTATATGATTTATGAAAACTGCATTGAAAGGGGCAAAAAAGTACTAATTGCCTGTCATAGTTGCATTCTGCAGTTTTTTTTTCACCCAAAGTTCAGGTTTTTTACTTGCTCAGTACAGCTTGGAAGGCATTTGATCACACATGTAATTTTAAGCAAGAGAGAGAGCCGCTGGCTGCAGTCAAACTGTTTTGCTCAGGGTTAAGCAAGTGCATAAAACCTTTTGCTAGACAGCAGTCTTGCAGGCCTCTGTCTCTGAATTCCAAGGATTTGAGAGCAAGTAAGTCACAGCACTTCAATGAACAAAGACTTTCCTCTTTAATCTGCTCTAGTTGGGAAAGATAAGACCTCAAATGGAATCTACTTCAAGACTAGATTACACATTAAGATAAGCATAATACGATAAGGACCAACTGACACAGCTTCTGTAAGGGCAAATTGTGCTGCTCTATCTTTCAAGAATTCCTTGAGAAAGTGCATAAAGTAAGAGACGAAATATATCTTTTGAACATAATTTACATGGAATTTCAAAAGGCTTCTGAGAGCACCCTTTGTGAGAGGTTTTGAAATAAAATAAATAGCATGGTGCAAACATATAGGATGCTTGGTATTCATAGTAAGTAGCTAATTTTCAGTTAAAAGAGTAATAAGAAAACATGTTGGGCTGCTGTTTATTATTTGAATTATTTTTGAAAAAAAGATTTAATGCAATTTGTTAACAAATTATTCTGGATTGGAGGACCATTAGACACTCCTAGAAATACTTGTATTTGCCCAAAGCATTAATTCTTCCATCCATCTATCAGCATTCTGGCAGCTCTAATGAAAAGTAGTATGTGTTAGAAAATATAATAAACTTCTCATTATTGTAATGGATTTTGATCTAACATGGTTCCCTGAGGAAACAGATATGAATCATTTTGGGTATTACAGCTTAATGAATATGCCTTTCCAAAATAAACTAACAAAGAGAAGGATTAGAGAAATACTTTACAGCAGTAATATCTCACTGTAATAATGATTTAATAGAAAACTATGAATGATACATTTCCAGTTGTACCACAGTTCAGTTCTGGATGCTTCAATATAAATTGACATGCTATGCATAGAAAGTGTCTGGAAAAGAATGACAAATCTAGTCTAAGTTATGTGAAGATTCACATGAATGATTATTTTGACTATGGGAATTTGACATTCAAGAGACAAGGTTAACAAAATATCAAGCAAAATATGCTTTCTTAAATTTAAGCTTTGGAGTGCCCACATTCAAATTTGTGGGTTTCTTATATCCTTAAAATAAGCATATGCTTACCAGATGCATGGTCAGTCCTTTTCAGCATGAGAGATGGGAACCCATTTTCATGAGATCCATTGACATTGTTTCTTGCAGTTACCTTCTGCAGACTTTTTACAGAGTAGTCCATGAATCCCTTTGTCCACAGCCCTTGAGCTGAAAATGACTGGCTTGAGACTAAAATATGATTTTAAACACAAGATGATGACTAACAATGAAAAGAGTAGCCATCCATTTCTTCCTTCTTTGCCCCACTGTATAAAAATAACAAGGCATCTGAATGAACTGAGATGCAATACATTCAGGACATTTTAATTAAGGAAATACTACTTTATTACTACTAATACTACAATAGTCTTGTGATTGGTAAGGATTGTACCATCTATTTATTTTCCTTTTTTTTTTTTTTTTTTTTTTTTTAATCCCCAGTAGAAAGATGTCTTCTCTAAATCTATGTACGTGTAAAAATCCTACCCTTAAATATGTTGCCAGTGATGGCAATGACATACCATTTAGCAGAATTTTGTCCTACAGTCAGTAATATAAATGCTCTGGGGAATTCATACTCCGGTCTTCATAATCCGATCCTTTTAAATAGGATCATACATTTGAAACCAAATACCAGTTTATAAATCACCATTTTTCCAGACTGCAGTTGATATCAAAGTTCAGAATGACTAAGACATTCATGTAATATTGTCTATTGGGTTGGTTTTATTTGTCTCTGAATATATCAAAGCAATAAAGTGAGATGAATGTGTAAGACAAGATTTTAGAAATGCTGTGCATTAAATTACTGTATTCATATTAGATATGACATGAAAATAAGGTACTGCCTTCTTTCCAGCCTTGGTGAGCTGTTATTTTGATAGTTCTAAGTGGATAGGAATAAATGGTACATGCGTCAGCCTGTTGATTCACAGTCACTGATTATTCTTATGTGGATAGATGCAGTAGCATGAAGATTGATTGCGCTGGCTCATAGGCAAGCAGCTGCCATTTACAAATGCCAGCTAGTGCTTCTCATGGGGATTTGTGATAGAGTACAGAGATAAGCCAGAATTACTTCTATTAGCTGAATGACTTTTTTTTTTTTCTTGTTTTGCAGTCACATTGTGTGTCCCCACAATAATCTTTTTTACATCACTAGCTGATTTCCATTAAATTTGTCAGAGACAGCTAAGGTTTAAAAGGCATTTAAGACCTTACAAGTAGTGTCGAAATCAGTGACCAAATAGAAGAGTTAGAAAGAGATTTTGCGAGCGTTCTTTCTAAATGAGAGGCTGCCACATGTATTAATTACATATCAAGGAATCTGTACAACCAAAAAATCTAAGTGTTCTAAAAAACAGGGTTTTGTAATTATAAGATGCAAGCAATGCTTCCTCTAGCCAACCTGGTATATATGTGTCAGTTCATGTGTATAATCTTTTTATCATACAGTTGTGGTCTTTCTGTGGCAGTTTGGCATTTAAGAGGCCATAAACAAATTCCTTTTCATACAGATACAATTCACTTGATTTAAGATCACTGACATTTTATTTAAGAAAGTGTGTTCGTACTGGAACCATAACCCAAGTAGTTCTATTTAGTTCAGAACGTGGTGCAGTATTCTTAGCAGTGTAGGTATATGTGTGTATATAGTTATATGTGTGTGTGTATATATGTGCATACGTTGTACACAGTGTATATCCTATAACCAAGACTATCAGGCTGGGAGCTTTCTTCAGCATGTTTTGTGTCAAACAAGGCGTATTTCTGCCAGCTTTACTCACAGTGAATACTATCTACTGGTGACTTACTCCACTGGTTTATATCAGATTACTCATGGAGTAAAGAGCTAATCAGCAAGAGGCAAAAGTGCTGCCATGTCTTTCAGTTTTATCACAAAGTCTTGTGATATTTGTTTTTTTTCTGTGCCCTAGCTGCTGGAGTAAGGGAGGTTAATGAGAATCTAAGCTTCCATTAACTAGAGTGACTTGCTAGCCTTCCAGCATGCAGATAAAAGTTGAAAATATGAAGCAAATAATCTCTAAGGATCAAGAAATGAGAAGTCAAATATAAACATTTTTCTTTCTTGAGACATTCTCATAATATCTCACGGTTTTCCAGTGTCAGTGATGAATGAGTAGCAGTGTCAGAATTTCTTCCTCAACTTTAAAATGCTATGGGGTGACTTCAGCAAAGATGAAATATAGACATTTGGTTTTCTGCATGAAGAGATGGATCAGCATAAACAACATGTGGGACTGAAACAACAACAAAAAGTATTATTATGAATTGAGCAGAAATATGGCCCTTCATCTATGACACTTGCCAAAACTACTAATCTAATTTCTGGAATCATACTGCTGAG
The DNA here is from genome assembly GCF_965140245.1 of Athene noctua. Taxonomy (NCBI): domain Eukaryota; kingdom Metazoa; phylum Chordata; class Aves; order Strigiformes; family Strigidae; genus Athene; species Athene noctua. The sequence continues at coordinate 102,192,446 of NC_134037.1, read as the reverse complement.
ACTATAGCAGTATCCTTAGCAAGTACAAGCACATGTGTCTCTGCTCATTCAAGACAGGCGTTGGTGTGTGGGTTTCCTGATGATAGTTTTACAAACCTTTCTGTTTCAGTGAAAGAGGGACAAAAAGACTGAGAAGCTGGAAGGAGTTAAAGAATAAGGACATATCTTGTATGCAGCCTGGGGAATAATAAAATGACAAAGCAATATTGGGGGAAGGGATTCAGAACTTTGAAAAGGAGCATTTCTGTTCTTCGGTTTTGGGGAATGACTACTCAAATTGTATAACGAATAGAATTGCATCAGACAAACCTTATTCCATCAGGTGGAGTGGAAACTGATAAATAAAATGTCACACTGAAGTTGGCTGTTTAAATGGTTAACAACCTCATAATCCAATGAAACGTGGTAGTGGCTTGCTAAAGAATTCACTACTTTTTTTTTTTTTTTTTTTTAACGTTCTTGTTTGTGTGGACTCCAGTTCCTCATGAAGTTAAGAGGACACTAAACTTTAAGAAACAGTGCAATAAATCGAAGCAATCTAAGAAACTTCAGGACTGTGGCATCAGGAGTAATGGCCTAACAGAAACAACACATATTTTAAGAAACACTATTAATCAAAATCACAGACAGAAAGCCAAGTGTAATATACTCAGCTTTAACTTCGAAGTAACAGTTTTCCTCTGCTGTGAAGGGTGTTCTGGATGAAGCCACCTAAAAAGAAGTTGGAGCCAAACCTTTAAACAGAAGGTAATCAGCTAGTGAAAAATTCCCCAGAACCTCTCCGTCATTTCCCTCTCACTTGTTATTTCGTCTTTGGCTCATCCCCAAAATAAGCCATGTTTCCTAAGATATAGCTCTCCATGGCTCCTGATGTTGTCTCTCTTTCCCCCATGGATACTCTCCCCAGCAAGAGTATCACATGGGTATCGTCTTTTGCATTTTTTATAGCATTCTCATCTCTAGCTGTAAAAGATTAAATTAAAAAGACTATTTGACCCGTGTTTCCTGGTCAGTGTCACTCTAGCAAGCAATACATCACTGGAGGAATGTCAGCTTCATGACCCATTACTCAAATGAGGCGCCAACTAGGAAGAGTGAGCTGAGAGATCCAGGATTTTAAAATTTATTGTCATCATACATCTAAAAATAAAATAATCTCTTATAGTGTGGGGAGTGGGAGGCAGAGGAAAGAAAGTTTAGGAAGTCTCTCAGGTCAATCAAAAGCTTTAAATAATGTGACTCTGGCAAGTGGGGTTTCTTTTCACATGAGATAGCTAATTCTGCTAAGTTTATTTTCATCCCGAAAAAGGCAAAATCTTTTTTATCCTCCCCCACTGCAGCCGTTAGACTAGATTTTGGGCAGATTTACAGCATCAGATTGGATTTGGGTGGATGAAGATATACCAATGACTCCGCCTTGGTGTCATGAATCATTATCATGAAGCAAGAAAGACTAGTTTGTGACTCAGCTGCTGACCTGCTGCAGTTTTTCAGGCCAGATTGTTTAAACTGGCTCTCATTTCAGGGGAAACAGTTGGGGCAGTAATAACTCCAGAAGTTTAGTTTGTCCTGTGCCTACTACAGTGTGGCCATTCTTCCTGCTTCCATACTCTTTCCAACCTCAAGTTTTCCTCATGGCTTTCCTGCAGCCTCACTCTCCCTGCCCTGTGGTCTTTCTCTGATTGTTTTTCCCTTTTATTTCCATTTGGCTTTTTCCTTTTTTAAATTGCATATCCTACTGGCTCACCTCTTTTGGGCCACCCCTCCAGGTATCTGTATTCTTGAAACAAGTCTGGGAAAGGAAGCAGAACAAATTCTTCACAGACATGAACTCTACTCTCTCTGCTGGCACACTTCGAACTTATTGCCCCACTCAGTCTGATACATCTCTACTTCATACTCTTGCAGCATATGGGGCTTTTAAGGATTTCTGTAGCCAACAGAGAGTTAAATGAGTCTTAACAGAGCTGCAAGCCTGACATGTACTTCAGGATGCTACTAGAAGGCATATCGGGAGGAGGGAGGGCTGCTATCTCTAAGCCAGGCCACAGCATTTCAAGCTTTAACATAGAACCTAAACTCTCTGGTTCTGATGAAGAAAGGCTGAAAGATAACATATGATGTAGTCAGAGGTAGATCTGTTCGTGTCATTGTCAATCCTCTTTTAGGGGGCCTGATGAAGGAAGTACAACTATGGGAGACTCGAAAGTAAGGCATTAAAGGGATGAGCAGAGGACATGATTTCAGCCTAGTCTCTGGTGTGTAACATGCAGTGGTCCAGTATGAAAGAAATTCCAGAGACCCTCCAGGACTGGAGGAATTTTTTAAAAACGTTAATGTTCAGAGCTGCTCTGTGTTACACAGTATTTTCTTTTAAGTGTGTATGGTTTCACAGCTTCTGCAGTGCCAAGGATTTTTTTTTTTCATTAACTTTGTATTAGATCTTGTGAAGTAATAACAATATATTATCTCACTTACATTAATACAAGGCAATATAACTACACAAGGCATTTATGAATTAGTTGATCAGTCTTTTGAGGAATCCCAGCCCAGCAGAATGGAGAAACACACTGTCTGTGCCAAATTCTGCCATAAATTGTACCCGTATGACTCTGCTGCTGCCTGCAGTGGTTTTGGTAGGATTTTGAGGGTAGGAGAGGAGAAAATAGAAGCCAAACTGTTGATATAAACTTCTCCTCATACATGTGTAATGGTTCCCATCTTTTCTTCCTCATCAGTTCTCCTCTGGCCCTTACTTGGATCCCAGTCCTTGACACAGCCATTGCTGGGTCATTTCCCCGAGCTGTCAACGACTTTTCTGAGTTCATTTGGGATTTGTCTGCATGGAGTTTCCTGTAAGGTTGGGGTTTTTGCTGCTTGGAAAAAAAGACAGTCTAATTCATTATGTTTGATCAGCACCCAAAAAAATGAAGCTTTAACTGAGTATTATGCTGCTACTACTACTACTGGTAATATTAATGATAATATTATTGGTATTACATTTTCCTATTACATTAAAGTATTAAAATATGTTATTATATTATTTTTATTATTACAACAATTTACTTAGCTTCACTGTAGTGAAACCAATTTTTAATATATATATTAATAGATATATATTTAAAGAGAGAAACACTTTTTTAAAACCTAGTTTCATAGCTGCTGAAAATGGCTCATTTTCCAGGCTCTGGCTTTTTGCAGGGATAATCCCCAGCACAGTAGTAAGCCAAGACACCGTAGACTGGAAACAAAAGTATATGACTCAAAAGAAAGGCTCTCATTCATGGCAGAATTACTGCAGCAGCTCACACTTCTGTGCTGGGACAAAGCAATCTCCAGAAGGGTGTGATCTTGGCTGAGAAGAAACAGTTTAAGTCCAGTTCTCCACCAGTTTTGGTTTATGGTGTCTCACAGGCTGACGGGAAGGTCAGTCCCTACGCAATAGCTCGCCCTTCCCTGAGGAGCCATGAAAGGCTGTGTGGTGCTTGCTCCTCCAGCCGCAGCCACAAAGGAAATGGGCTATCCACATGCAGGTTACTCATGCAGAGGTCCCAAAGCAGCTGCTAGCACTCCCTGATACTTTGGCACCTAGAAACTGTTTTTTTTTTTTACAGTACCTTGTAACAGGTATGAAGTGTATCCAAGCATTGCAATTTATCATGCCACGAAAGAAAAAAATAAATCTGAAAAATGGCAACATGGCAGTGGAATATATAGCTTAAACCTTAGTAAAATAATTATCTTTGTGTGCATGTATCGTGATTTATAGTGTGGCTTCAGGAGACACCAAATGAAACTCTAGGGTGAATTTCACTCAAGAAGATCAAAAGTAAGATTAATGAACTGGTATTCTTTACCTATACCGTTTATAGTATTTCGCTGGACAGAGAGGTTGCTTTCGATGCTAGAGTCCCACCTATATATTTATATTTTAATCCACTGCGTTTTACATTTTTCGTATAATGTAACTTGCATATTTATACACAGTTAATATTATGATTTATTATAATGCCCCCCAAATGTGCCAAATGCTTTAGATACTGCTCCACATACACATAGTTCTCTGTTTCGAAGAGTTTATTAGTGGGAGACATAAACCTGGAAATGTCTACATTCAGGTATGGTTTTCCTCATTTTATGTGCAGAAGTGTTTGCAGGGTTGGGCCCCATACAAACAACTGGAAGATGGATATTGCAGACCTATCGTGACTCTCAGACTTGCTTCAAGGCCATTTTTCTAACCATTTTGGAATCAGAAGTCAATAGTTTAAATACTCTTCAAATCTAGCTTTCCTTGGAGACTACTCAGGGATGTAAATTTGACGGAGATACCCTGGAAATATTTGAATTCTTCTCTCCAAAAGCCATATCAAAATGCAGTGGTGTGAAGGGGACTCAAAAGCCCTTGTGAAAGAAATTTCCTTGTCAGGAGTGTAGTGGAATATGGCCATAAAAGTTTCTGTAAGAAGTCTTCTCTACAGAGGTTGTAGCAGGACTGGGGATGGCACATCGAAGTGGAATTTACAAGAAGTTGCCATTAGTGCTTTTATTGATATGTCTGAGGTAAATCAGGAGTTTCACCAGTCCTCAGAACAGTAGTACTAAGGTAGGGGTTTTTTGGGTGTTAGCTTCCCTTTATCTTCCCCAGAGTGTGAAGTGCCTCCATGAAATGCAGCACAGACGATCATGCACTGTTTTTTCCTACAGAAATGCCATTTGTTCCCCACCCAGAGAGCCAAGGAGCGCTGCAAGGCCTGCGCTGACCGCACAGCCTGCATTCCTTCACTGCCCATTGCTGGGCTGTTCCCCTTCGAGAGTGTCACTAAACCAAAGCTGGTGCTCCTGTGCACTATAATTGCTCTCCAAAAATATTTGTGGGCAAGCCTAATGGGTTTTTGTGCGGGACGACACGGTCGGTCCCCCGCATGGCGGAGGGCACAGGCCTGTGGTGGCAACTGCTATTATTTGGAGGGGCTGGCGGGAGCCTTGAGGCCTGGCTGGCAGGGCCCAGCCAGCACCACCATATCACACTGCCTGCCCTTGCTGGGCTTTCTAAACGTTCCCTTTTCCCCAGCACAAACCCAAATAAACAGAAATGTCTGTAATGATGATGAATGCCCACCAAAGGCTAAAATAATGTGCAAGTTTCTAATTTGTTTTTAAATATAGTGATTTTATTTGTGAGGTTTTTCTGTGTGAGACTCTCAAACACCATTAAACTCATACTCAAATATTTACAATGTGTTTATACTTACCGTGTTCACCTCTGAACAAATTGTTTGACCTTATTTGCAAATGTGTTACAAGAACTCCCAATGACAGATGATCTTTCATAGGAAATCACAACATGTAAGTGAAATTGAAGCTACGCTGCTGCCCTGTGCAGTATATCAAAGTGCTCTGATCTCCCCAAAACATAAATTTGCAGTGCAGCCACCCTGGCAGACCCTGGGTGGGGATGGACAAGAGTCTTCCTTTAACCTCTAGTGCACAGACGCACACTTCAGGGGTCAGTTTACGCCATGTGAGATCAGGGCATTTGACGTGCAAAACCTGCGGGGCTGATGCTACCCAGTCACTCAAATCACATAATTAATGTGCTTCTGGGTTCCAATAATAAACAGTTCTGATGTCTACTCGCTACAGCCAAACTTCCCTGGCTAAGTAAACAGCTCTTTGCTTAAAAATGGCTCTTATCCAAAATGAAGTTTTTCAGTGATCAACCAATCCAGCTGTGAGTTTATATTTCCGTGGTTGGGGGGGGACACCGACTGCTTTAGTTTCCCACTGATTATGTTAAGATTGAAAGTACTCATTAAAGAATTATTTATGTTTCCATACCTATCAATTTTATGCTGACATTTGCTCACGTTATCTCCAGACACAGTAGTCACACTTAAACCATGTCATTTTAGCTAACTAAGTATTATTCTGATCATAGAACTAATGGAAGGTATGGAAAACATGAGGAAAAAAAAGTGAAGTTAAATCAGGATAATTTGAAATATACCTTTATATATCTCAATGGCTAAAACCGAGTAAACGGAGTGCAAGAGGGGGCATGTTTATTCATTGTGTATCTTACCCCATCAAGGAACTAGATGGCTTATTAACAAAGCATTTCCCATTTGCCAATAAAATCTTTTGGTCAGGCTCTTCTTTTGTTGCTCAGCATTACCAGCTGAGCTCTTGATAGGAGGGATGCACAGCAGGGAAGCCTCTCCTTCTTCAGGTGACACTGCATGCAGCTTATTGCATGAGAAAAATGAAGAGCCCCCTCTACCTGGTGACCCAAACCAGTCCTTCCATCCACAGATTTTGTGTTGAACTATTTCCAGGGATATCATTGAAGCTGTGTAAATCAGCAATCCTGATTTACAATATTTGTGTCCAATAAAAGAATCAGGCCAATTACAGTCCTTCAAACAGGAGCCTAAGCATGTCTGTTCCCAGTTTAGACAGTCTAGACGTCATCCTTCAGCCGTCCTAAAGTCTTTCTGGAAGGACAATATTTCATAGTCATGTAATCATTGGCTTTTTGTTGACACAACCAATAAGAAAGTCAATTGGTGTCAGCTGCAGTGGTGATTTTGTGATGGGAACATCTGCCCAACTTATTCCTGATGAGACCTAGTCTTGTTCACTGTTAATTGGGCTAGGATGAAAGCTCCAGATCCTGTTACAAGTCCTTTGAGTAAACTAGTTACTCACAATTTTTTCACATAGTTTGTCTCATTTGATCTGTAAAATTGCTTCCATTTGATTCTTTGGGTCCAGGTGCCTTTTGAGTAATAACAAAACTTCGCAGCAAGCCCCTGGCAAATCCTAGTATTCCTTTCTAACTATACTGATAGTTTAGGAGATGCTATATCCTCCTCAGTACTTCATGGTCCTTTAACTTTTCATGTCTGTTAATTAATCATCCTGACACACAGAGTTCTACCAAACCAAAAAATGTTGTAAATATCCTATATATAGTTCTCAAATAGGACTAGCAACCAGGGATTTGTGCTTTGTTCTTTTATCACACATATGTTTTACTTTGATGTAAACACTGTTTCAAAAACAGTAAAAAGAGCTTTTTCATGTTATGCATAGATTATTCTATAAACATGTGCATCCTGTCAGATACAGTAATAATTAGAAATAGCTGTAGTTTCATTGCTAACTCCACAAAACTTCAAATTGCTTAGATTACAAAAGACTAAAAATCAGATGCACATCTTTGATTCTGGGCAGAAATTATTTCATTTCACTTCATTTGACTGTCACTAGGACTCATTTAATGCTTATAAATATTAATTAAATAGTAAACTCAATAAACATTAATTTAAAAAAAATTTTACAACAGTAAAATTACACATTGAACATTCACCTGGGTGGAGTGGTTGAAGTTGTTTAAATCTGAAAATGTCTCTTGTAAAAATGAAGGGTAAAAATCAGAAATGTTTTTACAACATTCCTGATTTTTTTTTGTTGGTCCTAAAAATTTTTTACTATTCAGACAAACTGATGACATGTATAAACCTCTGTTGTATCATGCACTTACAGTCAAAGAAAAATTTAACATCAGAAAAAAACCCTCAAAATCTTTCAGAGAGAGGATACATTTAAATGAGTCTTACGTCCCATGCAGCTAGCTCTGTGAGTAATAAGATTGGAGTGCTCTGTTAAACAGTGACACATTTATTTTTAATTAAACATCTCTGAGTGTAGGCAGTGCTAGATGGTCTCTTGATAATGAATGCAAAGTTTAAAGGTTTTATTTGCTCTTACACCTGTTCATGCAATGAGCAATCTTAGCTAGTAAGCACAGCAGTGCCAAATAACAGAGAAGTAGAACTGTGGGGTTTTTTAAACCTGGTTGTCACAGGTAGCAGCAGGTTCATTTTCATCATATTTAATGGATCAGATTCAAAACTCAGTGAACTCTACAAAAATATTGACAGTGCCTTCAGGATGGATTGGGCATTTTTATACTGTCTGGTATTAAAGTTCAGTGCAGCTACAAGGGAATCATCTTGGGTACCCTCGAGACCTCTGCAAAATGCTTTAGTTCCAAGTTGCACTTGTCCCTTATGGCTCCCCAGCTCAGAGGCATGCACTGTGGGACTGCATTGTGTCTTACCATTAAATCAGTCAGGCTCTCCTGGCTCTAAACTGGATGGCTTCATTTAGTGATACCTCCCTCAGCTGTTCAGCGTAAGATTACAGCCTTCGCGTCAAGGGGTAATTGTGCTTGCCAGCTTTGGGTCTTTCGCTTCCAGCCCCTCCTTTTTTTCCCTACCTCTTTTATAAACAAACTTTTCAAGAAAATTCTGCTTTGCAAGGAGTTGTGCCAAGTGACATGCTTAGTGAACTGTGTTACCCTGGATAATTAAGAAGAGCTAAAAGCCAGGTTTATTACAACAGCTTTAGCTACAGAGGTATTATTGACAGTGTGTAATTATCAACAAAATAATCTCCCATGGATCATTCTTCAACTTTTGTTTCTGAAATACATTAAATGAACTATTGCTAATGCTAATGTCTCTGAAAATTAATGAAGAGGGTTGAGGAGGAAATTTTTTTAAATACAGATCAAGAAGTAACCTTTTCTGACAGATGTTTCTAATGCAACTGTAAGAAACCAAGTGGCACATCATCTTAAAAATCAGATTTTGTTGAGTGGGAATTTCCAGTACAATTTTATTTTCTCCAAAATTATACTAGCTAGTAAAGAACAAACAAAACCCTTTTTTCTTTGATGACATTACAACGACAGTTTTCAAAAATATTCAGATGGATAGCATATAATCTGACTTTTATGAATCTCACAGTGTGCCAGTGACTTTGGTGTAGAGATAATACCATATTTGTCCATCACTAAGACCCTGGCAGAGATGCTTTCTCTTTAATTCTCCTTCAACAAACACAGGATCTGATCTACTTCCTCTTCTCCCCTCCCCTCCAAGGCCATGGAAATTTTTGTTTGTTCTGCTAGCATTCAAGTCAAGAAAGCATTTCTGCAAATGCAGAAATATGGTATGCACTAATGTTGCTCTCATTCAGCATTTTGTGCTATAAAAATTTAATACTGTTAGAATAAATAATGATCCCAGGATTCCCTCTGCTGCTTGGCCCTTCCCTGCAAGGGATGCCAAGCCTGAGAGGGTAAACTAGAATTTTCCTAGCTTGCTAAAACTCTGCTGAGTCCTGAGACTGCCTGTGTTTGAGGCAGCGGGGTTCAGAGTACTCTATCACTCCAAGCTCTTGTGTTTTTATGACCAGATGGAGTTGTGATTCAAATACCAACAGGCAGCAGGAGCCCAGAATGTAACTAAGTATCTTAATAGATAGGTGGATAAATCACTGATTACATGCTGTTGATAGCCCATTGTTCATTGTTGAGAAATAAATGCCCCTAGCTATCCTTCAGCAGTAATGAAATCAGCAATACTTATCAGAAGCAGACTGATGCCTTTTGTAGGAATGGCTCTGATAAAGACCTTGCAGAACAGAGCAGACAACAGTTTAAACAAGTGGAATGAACAAAGAGGTTTATGGCTTATCTTTTGTGGCATTTTCCATGGCTTCAGAGTATCTGACAGTGGAGCCAATGGGAATATGTACTTTCCATGATAACAGTTACATATGTGGCTTGCACTTTTGATGTCTCTACTGGAGCACGCTCGGTCTCCTGTCCACTGATGCAGGGCAGGCAGCTCTGGCATATGGGATCAGCCACCACTTCAGCTATCCTGGCCTCAGAGTGCCAGGTGATTTAGGCTCTGTCTCAGGGTGGTTGTTTTCCACAGCTGCAGCTACTGGTCTCCAGATACATCTCCGTTTTTGTCAATAGTTATCACAGTTCTCAATCCCAAATCAGGAGGCATAGCAGAAACCCTCAGGGTTGCCATTTGTCACTATTCTGACTGCTAGAGTATTGCTTTACTTTATTTGCACCATGCTGTGGGTTTCTCATAAGGAAATCTTAGTTTAGTTAAATTAAATTAAATCTTAATTTAGATCTTAGTTTAGTCCTCATTTTTATGTGATGACACCCACATTATGTCCATCCATATCCTTTTCCCTGCCCTTCCATCAACAATGTGTAAAGATGGACTTGGGGCTGGAGCCTACATTGCTAATACCTTCTTACCTCATTTTCTTCATTTATAAGAAGACCAGTGAGATCTCTAGGAAGGACTCCCATTTCATTTATGCTATCTGAAAACAGTGGAGCTTTTCTCCTTCCTCATCTATCAAAAACTATTCATGTTCTTTCTCTTTCTACCTTTGTTGTCTTTCCTGCCTTTGCTGCTCTCATATTTTTTCATCATAGTCTCTTTGCTGTCCTCATTAGCACAGTATCTGAACCTGTGAAAACTTGCTTTTGTTGCCTTTGAAATAATTGAACCTAATTTACTGTTAATTCTCTCTGAATTTAAGTTTGCACCTACTCCAGAATGAGCTTTCTTGGTATTATACTGTGGTAGAGCATTTTCATAAAAGCGAAAGCACAGTGCAAAGCCAAGAAACATGTTATAAAATAGCCTGGGTTAACATTAAAGTAATGATTCTTTTCTCTTAGATGTAATGCTCTATAACAAAATACTGGAGAAAATATTGCAGCACAAGGAACAGTCTTCCAGTGTTGATTAGATGCCCGCTTGTGAAAGACCACCTTGTCATGTCCTAAGAGCAGACGCAGAACTCCTCTCTGAGCCACAGCTAATAAACAGATTCCTGTCATTATTTATTGCACTGTGGAAAATACTAATGCAGATACAGCGCTACCCAGAATAATTCAGTTCACACAGACAAATTAAGAAATTGGGATGATTTACAGTTTTTGTTAAACTGAAAGTCAAGAGGCTTAAGGAAAACTTTGATAGAGACTGCATGTGAAGAGGGTAGAGCTTCATTTGATGTCTATTGGTTGAACATTGAGCATAACTGGGTTGGAGCTAATGTCCTGGCATGCTTGTGTGACTGATAAACAGAGGAATCTTACATCTTAGCTTATGAGAGTAAAATTAATAGTCAGCAGCTGTATGTTACCTCTTTGTGCAATACTAAGCTCCTTTTTTGATACAAGCAGTTACCAGTAGTCTGAAAGATTGCATTTTTCAAACATGTAACATCAGTGCAAGAATGCTGATAGACAGGTTGACCCAACGCTTTCCAATGACAGTGGAAAGTCCTGAACTGATTTCACTGAACTGAGGCTCAAACCCAGTGTCGCCATATATAAAAATGAGGATCTTCATTGCTGTTAGCGGCTATGTGAATGACGACTTCTATTTCCTGGTTGACTTTATATAATATATTGTCAACAGAATAAGCTAACTTTTACATTTGGATCGGGAATTTAGAGTGCAGTTAATAGATACAGAAGTAAATGGAGGATACCTCTGCTCAGTCTTCCAGGTATGGTTCTTACTGAAAGGAATGCGCTGCGGACACTTCATCCCTTTTGCTTTTTCAGCCAGGTGTTATCTTTTCCAAACAGCTGCCTGCAATATGTGTGTCCCCATATCTCATGAGAGACATTTTTGATACCCTCTGAGGTTAAGGCTTCAAAAATATTATTGAAAAAATGTCCCTACTTAGAATATTCTTACTTCAGATAGTTATAAAAAGGCAAACCCATGCTCTGAGTTTGAAATCCACATGTTACTTTCCATGTGGTTCACACATGTGTAACATAGGCATGTTTTTATGAATCGTTTGTATATTCCTTAGCCAGACTCCTGTGTTTAAACAAATGTGGAAACAACACAATACAGCTGTATAAGGAATTTTTTGTTCATAAGAGGATCTATAGATTTTTAAAACTACACTTTCAGCAATAAAGAAATTGTCCATACTGCTGGAATGTACTTCATGCCTTGATAAAATCTTTCTTTTGCTGTGGAAAGAAAAGACCTATGAATGTTATAATGATGCCAGCTTAGGGTTACAAGAGTTAGTAATAGTCAAGGCTGAAGGTGCTATTCATTACTAAGATATCAAAACAGGCTTGTCTACTTGGCAAGAAGATTGGATCTGGTGTTGTTTCCAAAATTAATAACATCTTATTAAATGAAAGGCTTCAGACCTTGAGACAGATGAACACTAAAAAAGACTGAAAAATGAAATACAAAATGTATGGCATTTACTGGCAGTTCCCTCCAAATATTTTTCTATCCCTTCCCCTTTCTTTTAGACCATGAAAGGAATAGCTTCAGATGTTTGCAACAGCATATGAGAAAGTGGCCTCATTTCTTGTACTGGATGATTTAAAATATCACTTCCTGAATTACTGTACTCTGAATCGTCCAAGAAGTAAAGACCTAAAGGCTGAACACATAACCGCTTGCCAAAATAAAGTGCTGAATTTGGACAACGTGAATTTTAGGTGTCAGATGTAAGATGGTCTGCATGATAAATTGTCTACTGTCTGCTTCACTACTAATTTGATGAAAAGATGAGTAAGTTCAAATTCTATGTTGCCAGTACAAAGAAAATGAACTTCCTTTTACTGGCATACCATTCAGTTTTATTCCTGGGTCTCAGGCACAAGAAATGGTGTTCTACTCCCAATAGACATACATGATGCTTGGAAAAGCTTAATTTCTAACCGTCTCAAGGCGATACCACATACTGCCTTCCCAACAGTGTCTCTGACTGTGCTGCAGTCCCTTATCTTCCTTCTCTGCTGAATTCATGTCCAAATCAAGTGTTGGACAAACACCCAGCATGTTCATCACCAGGTTTGGTATCTAGGACAAAATTGCTTATTCTCATCTTATTTTCCCACTGGGAAGATAGTACTGGACTCACCCTCTTGTAGGGTCCTTCAAGAAAACTAATAAACAAGCATCTTGCACAGACATTATTATTTTTGTTTAAATCAGGTTTTAAAAATCTGGTTAGTAGTAGATTTCCAAAAAAGTAAAAGTATTTTTTCCACAGAGTATGAAGACAACTCAAAATATACATCCCCATGTAAGCTCAGTTAATGAGTTCCTACCACTAGAACAATCAGTAGTTGTTCTATTTGAATGATGATTAAATATTCTCTTATTAAAAATATTAAGATGATCCTATAGTATCTGTGGAAAGAAAAGAGCATACTCCTCCCACAAAAATGTAAGAAATAAAATAAATAAAGCTAAAATTGGAGTTTGTATTCACTTTCCACAAATTGAGCTTAAGCAACATTAAGCATTTGTGTCTAAAAGATAATTACACAGTTCACTTCCAGAGAAGGCTGACATTTCTAAACTCTTCTGAGTTAGCATAGCATGGGGATTCATGCCTTTGAAAGTATGCACTTTTACACAGTCTAATATGCACTCTTTGTTGAGTAAGGAAAAGCAGTGGTTCAGATGCAATATTAGATATGCTCCATGCTGAGGTGCCATTTTTTTAACCTTCAGCATTTTTAATAGCAGCAAATATGTAGCAGGGCAAATAGATCCACAAGGGTTCGACACTGACAAATTGTTTACTCAAAGTTAAATTGGCAAACTCCGTCTTTCAGAAGGAACTGTGTCTGATGCTTTTTCACCATGTAGGACACAGTACAATTCAATATAATTATCACCAACAGTTTAAGGCATGTGAACTTAACTGAAGGCATGAATTTTCCCCATCTGATTGTGTGGAATTTAAATATGGATTTAAATTATTCTAGAAAAAATAGTATCATTGGTTTAGCAGAGGAATTCTAGCCTTGCATATATGAATAATGGATTTCTCCATTCCACAGCTGCATTATGAAAAAAAGGAATGAGAGGAAAAAGGAATGGAGATAATTTTAAGAGATCCAACATTTTTAATATGTAGAAACACTATCTGAGGTGTTACTTAACTTTCTTTTTTTTTTTTTTTTTTTTACTCTACTTATAAGGTTTAGGTCAGTTTAATTGAAAAAAAAAATCATTTTAAGAAGAAAAGCCAAAGCATGTGATTTTAGAAATGTCCTGATTAAGTGTTTTGACTTTTGTGGATTTTTTTTTCTTTTTTTTTTTTTCTGAGACGTTGCCAAAGCTGATCTAGATTTTGTATTCCTTAGGTTGTGTTTTTAGGCTGTGTATTTATGTCATATAATTTTGTTTTCATTCAGTGTTATCCAAAAGATGGAGAAATGTAAGATACTAACAGAGGCAATAAAGTGTCCTGACACTGGTATCATATAAGAATAAAACAGAGAATCCCCAAATTTTTCTGCAAAAGAAAGAACATTTCTGGTTTCTTCATAGAAACCTAAGTCATAAAAGTTGGGGAGGAGGAGTTTCATCACCTAGCAGAATTATCTGATATAGTTCATTTTGCTTTGCTAAACTTTTTAGCAAGGACTTGTACCACTGAACACACTTGCTAGAAGGAAAAACACCCCTCTTTTATTCACTGTTTTCCCCCTTCATTTGTGCCAAGAAAGATAAATTTGAAAACTCTGAGAGCTGGAAAAATAATTATAAAATAAAGACCTCTGTAGATCTTCACCTACAGCAAATTCATCAATGAGACAAACAATAAACTCAGTAAATATAGTCATCAGGTTCAGCTTATAGATATTTTGTGTTGCTAAAGCAGTCAAAGCAGCCGGAGTTAATCACTTGCTCTGCCCTGAGGTCTGTATAAACATCAGTAGAACAGCCTCATATAGATCTGAGGCTGGGACTGATTCAACAGAAAATTTAGTGACATCTTGTTGGATTGCTGGCAGGATGCGCAGAGTCAATATTTGTAATAGTAATTAGTTCTGGAACTGAGACAAGTGACTTGATACACATGTTATGGCATTGTCTTTTAGCTCTTTCCTTTTGGAAGTAAATAGTTATGTTAATCTAATCTTGCACAAAGTCTTTTCCTCTCAGTCCAAAACTTCTTTTATACGGGAATTTGTCTAATTTACCAGCTGCTCAGAGGACAGCTTCTTCCTAACAAGTGAAGTGTTCCTGCTGAAGGCAATCAAAACTAATAAAGGCTGGTTGTTACACTTAGAGGTAAGGTTTAAAAAACCCCATATGCTGCACACTAACTTTGAAAAATGCATTTTGTCAATCAGAACCAAACACTTTTCAAATAAATGTTAGCTAGACATGTTAGGAGACCAGCTCCTTCCCTTTGGAAGCTTAATTCTGGGACTTCTACTGGGACACTATGAAAACCAGGTGGAGGGAGCATAATTATTTTGTCTGACCTCCAGCATGGCTTAGACATAGAACTTTCATAAGCTATTTCTCATTCCAAAAGAAGCATCTGATTTAGAAAAGATTCTAGTCCTGATTTAAAATGGCCTATGATGGGAATTCGCTATAACCTTATTAAGCTGTCCTAGTGGCTAATCAGTCACTGTACAGAATTTGTCTAGCTCCAGTGCTCAGACAGTTAAGCTTCTTATAACTTGATCTTTTGCAACTCTGAAGAATTACAACACTTGTGTTGCCAAGCAAGTCACCCTTTATATTATCCTTGACACAGGAATCTGTTGAGTTCCCGAGTGTTTCAGTGTAAGGCAAAAATTTCAATCCTTTGTTTCATTTCTCCTAGTGTTTTCTGCACTCTTCATGGTTCCTCAGTACTCTGTACAGAGTTGTACACCAGTTCCAAAAGTAAAAGTATGGTGACTTTCCTTGTCCTGTTTATTATTATCCTATTTCTTCATCTAATCCTCAAATAAATTAACTCTTTCAGCCATAGCATAGCATTAGGGACACCTCCAGACCCCAAGTATTTCCAGAGCTACAACTTGCCAGATGTAGTCTGCTGTCTTGGCAGCATTCACTTTGCATAGCTGGGTGTCCTGCACTTGGCCGTACAGGAACTCAGATTTATAGCCATGCCTTTTTCACACAGCAGTCCAGGTGACTCTGCATCTGTGACCTGATTTCCTAAGTATTTTATTTCTGTGTCATCTTCAACTTTCTCATGAAATAAACAGTCAGGGATATGACTGTGCAAGCTTATTTCGGTTCTGTAAAACTAAGAATTGATTTTCCTTTTCTCATTTCCCTTCGGAGACCTATTCAGTTGTCCAGCTTCAGGCTATTTTGCAAGGCTGAATAAATTTAACAGAGTGCTCATTTCTTATTCAAACTGTCACTGGCTATTAACATAAAATGGCTTTCATAAATCTTGCTATATTACACTGGTACTACTTTTATCAGCGAAACTTGTTGCTTCTTGCCTCTATGTTTGGAAGAGGATATTAGAACTAGGCTTTTCCTTTGACTAGTTGACACTAATCAAATAATTTTTCTTTGCTTCTTTATCTATAAAGTACAATGCCAACTATTCAGACTTATTTCTACTGTGTCTCATTCATCATGTTTAAATATTGGCATAGGACTGGCTTTGTTCACCTCTGAGTAATTTCTAGAAAGTTTCAGAATTTCACGAAAACCTAGAGTTGTGCTGAACAGAATTGGCTTGTCTTTTCTTTTTAATCTTGTAGGAGGTTGCACTGATAAAAAATGTTCTGTTGTTGTAATTGCTATTTATCATTCCTTGTTTACTTGTGTAAGGAAGATTATTTTGCTTCCATTGAATGGTAATAGGTGTATGAAATCCTAAAACAGCACTCTCCAAATAGAAGATTATTCCACATTTAGTTATGGGCCAATAGTTTGTATTACTGACTTTATCTGTTCCTTTATTCCATACGAAATCCCACATAACTGTAGGTTATACCTTAAAAAAATATATATATGTTTTAGGATCAATTCCACCTTTTGAATGAAAATATTACAACTGTGGGTTTTAAGAAGGAAATAATGAAATGTTTAGCTGTATCTTAAGTGCATAGATTCAAAATTATTTTCCAGACATGCATACTCTCCCATTCTCAGGAAAAAAAATACAGTTCAGGTTCAAATGCCACCATGAGTTCCATCCCAGGCCTTCCACTGGAATAAGGAGCAAAAATCTTGTGCCCATTGATTTGGCCAGGATTTCACAGATCTTTGTCTGTTCCCAAGCTGTCAGAACAGAGAACCTCAGTGAAGACATTCCTGATGTGGCAATCCAGCTGACATTTAATGTCACAAGATTTCTCTTTGGATGCTTGAGAGCATCCTTGTTAAGATGGGAACCACACTCGTTTGTCAGCCTGTTGTGTCTATCGTAACCTGTGTGATGGGCATGTGGGTCTGTGGTGAACCTGGCACCATAGCTGTGGAAGAAATCCAGATGTGTGGAAACCCCTTGGGAGCAGGGGCTGCAGTGCTCGGGAGCCGCAGAGCCCATTGTTTGAGGGCTGCACAGCGTTGAGCCCGAGGAGCAGAATTCCTCCCATTCTGCAACAACCATAATTGTATAAACATACAGCAGGTCCTGAATAGGTTATTCAAGAGGTAAATACTCTTTTATAACTTATTTATACTCTCGTGCTTTCCCTTCAGGCTGGTGATGATTTGGGTCAGAGTTCTGTGTGGTAACAACAAAAAGAAACTTGGATGGTGTTTTGGAAATAGGATACCCCATCTAGTTCTCTAGGTACCTTTACTTTCAGATGTTTAATAATAACTTTAGTCCTCAGCAGGCATTCAGATTGCTTATCAACCTGCAACGAAACCAAGAAAAACAGAAATAAGAAAAATGAACAATTCAATAAGCTGTAGATAAAACTCACAACTAGACTTCTTTCCAAATGGATTCCATATGGTGAATCAGATTCTGCTTTCCATTACATGAGTATAAATCTGGAGTCACTCAGCTGATTTGCTGGGGTAACTGCATTGAAAACAGGCAGCAGAATTTGGCCCAATGAGCAGAGATACAGCTTATCCTATTGCTGTTGATGTTCTTGCAGTGCACCAATGTACCTGCAAATATTCAGTTCTGTCGCCACATGTTAAATGTTCTAAAACCCTTATTTTGCACTTTGTAGGTTAGCAATATTTGGGCAGCTAGAACACAGAGTCAAGGTGCTCCTGGAAGTCATTGTTTTCCTTGCTAAATTGTAACAGTATCTGTAATGAGCTGAGGATAAATGCCTTTTGGAAGTGAGTGTGGGAGCCATTCAATAGTAATCAGGAAAACAAGAAGAAACTCTAAACACTTATTTTTCTCTGTGCATGAGAAAAAGTTAAATAACTTCCTCATCTTTTTCCAAAGACCAGCAGCCGTGTTCAAAAGCCCAAATCGCGTGCTTCTAATAGAAATCTCAGCATGGTTAAAAAAAATTAACGAGTGTTCATTAACTGAATATGCTAGGGTTTAGACAGACAGCTGAGTTATATTTATAACTTAGTAAGTTACTGCCTGGCAGCAGAGCTGCAGTAAGTGTTGGTTACTGGCCGTATCTATCTTAAGTCTGTCCCACTTGTAAACTGATACAACATAGTTTAAAGTCAGTGAGTTTTAATCTTGGTCTTTCTGCCTCTAACTTCACCAGTTCAGAGCTTTGATACTATACTGCAACCGACAGGTGGTAACTACATAGATCTCTGTCCCTTCTAGTGATCAAAACACAGTAGCTTTATGAATTTGATACTGTATCCAAACTAATTGCTGATTTCTGAGTTAGGGCTCAGTCCCTGTAAAGCTGGAATTAACTACTAAAACCCCTCGTGTATTCCTCATGAGTCAGATTTTTGTGAAATTTTATTCATATAATTCAAGTAACTTAATTACACTGAAGACAACAGAAGTATTTGAGAGTACAAGCCCATGTCCATGCACTATCCATGAGATCTGTTGAATCTGCAGTCTGCTCCCCAGTGAACCCTAACACACGTAGTTCTGTGACCATCAGGGGCAGTTCCACACTCAAAGCAGGAGGGTCTCCAAATGATTGCTGGAGGTTAGAAGATAATGCTGAGTGGAGGCAGTAGAACAGTGGAATGGCTCATATGAAATGTGTCAAAAGCTGCTGATAAGTTTTTTTTCCCCAAAAAGAAAAACAAAAACAAGCTAGAAATCAAAAAACAATCCAAAAAGGTAGCAGGAAGTGTCCCACTCTGGGGTTGAATGACAGTTGATAGTCCCTTTCAGTGAATGTTTTATTTCCTCATCTTCTCCTTCTCATCCTGCCTCTAAATTGAGGTTGCTCTTTGTTGTCCAGAGATCAAAGGGTGTACAGTGTACAGACATTGATTTTAACCAAAGGACCTTCAGAGAGAAGCGTCTGCCTTCTTGCTTTGTAAGTTTAACTAGCTCTAAAATGAAGAGTTTGTGTCTCTGCTAAAATAACTCGTACTGAAATTCAAATGCAATTGAAGAAACT
The DNA here is from genome assembly GCF_965140245.1 of Athene noctua. Lineage (NCBI taxonomy): Eukaryota > Metazoa > Chordata > Aves > Strigiformes > Strigidae > Athene > Athene noctua. The sequence goes on along the minus strand of NC_134037.1, from coordinate 102,173,245 downwards.
GAATTTGCAGTATCTGGTTAGACACAACTCCAGATGCCAGTAAAAGAGACCAGATGTCAAGTACTTTCTGTTATATTCTAAAACAAGGGGCAATAAAAGTTTCTATTTGACTTTACTCAATTTAACCTAATGATGAATCGCTGTGCAGATATACCCACATATTTTAGCAATAGAATCATGACATAGGAGATATGGATGCTCTACAGCATCATGATGATATCAGCATGTCCAAGACAGCGTTGAGGGAAATGATCTCCAGATCCTCTATCTTCATTGTTGTGGTCATAGATGAAGACTTGGCTTGACAGATGCACAGGACTGAATTTTCCCACAATTTCCACCAGAAGAGAATGGGAACTGTGTGCAGTGTGTGGGGGCAAAATAATTCTTGTTGCTTATTTTGTGTCACATATTCAGTTTTGACAGGGCTAAGAAGTTCATTTATATGCTCATTTTGATTACTGAGAAAAGTACTAAAAAGGAAAGGTCTGTGCTTGTACTTTATGCAAGAGTGAGCTTCAGATTTACCTTTCACTTATCTCTTAATGTAGCTCCAGCCTCCGTGAAGCACTAAAGAAAGTTCTTCATTTAAAACATATGAATTCTTGGACAAGATTGCTGCCATCCTTGGAGTTGAATACTTGCTTGAAGATTCTTCTGGACTAGAGCCCAAACAAATTGACAGTGACATTCTGTCAGATGGTGCAAATATGGTTCATCAGGGTGATGCTGGGATACATGTCTAATTTTGCAAGTTTTTCAGAACTTTCCAAAAATATTCCATTGCCATCAAAAAGATGTTTGTGAAGTGTAATCACATGGCACCAGATTCGATAGCTTTCCATTAATGTGTTGAAAACATATATCTGGCCTGTCATCCTATGGTGGGTGATTAAGATTCTTCTTTCAATGGGATAGTTCCTTGATTTGCAGCTGGTACCAGGTGCGTGCTGGATAAATTTTAGGTGGAACTTTACTGATACTCTATATTTCTGAAGCAGATCAAACAGAAATTAGAGAACCTGCCAGTTTTGTAGGAAGAAATAAGCATTTCCATAAAATGACATTTTCTATCTGTTTATTTTTTTGGTGGTGTTTGGGCTTTTCTGCAGTTTTCTGGAGCTTGCTTTGTAGCACTACTAAGAAAGTTGGTGTTTCACGCTTCCTGGGTATCATTAAAACCTTTGTTTTGGCTTTGGTTTGAATGAGTTCATACTCAGGAATTCTGTACTGAGGGTTAGGGTTCAAACCCCAAATCTCAAAGCAATTCTGTGTTAAAATGATTGAGCTTTAGGCTGTTTATTTGTTGGAACCAGGGAACTTTCACCCAAACCATAGCCTCACTGAGGGTTCAATTGAAACCTGACCCTAGTTTTGCTAAAAAGAATCTCAGTTTTCTAGCTAGGTGTATAAATCAACAGCATGGTCCTATCTGAACACTTCTCACTCACAGATAATTTTATCTCATAACACATCACTGAGGTATGAAAATATTTTATCTGACTCATGCAGAGCTTGAAATGTTGGTCTGAAAGGAGATCAAGGGTATGTTTATACATGTGGGCACACATGGAGAGAAAATTCCCCATGCATTGACCTGATCAGCCAATGCAAATTTGGATTTGAAAGCCATAAAGTTGAATTTTCATGATGCCAGAGTTGTCCTAAATGGGCAGGTGTTATTAAAATACAACGCTATGGCAATGTAGCTGTATTAATTTTACCCAGGATCTGGCTTGTGCCTCAGCATCTCAAAGGTGGATTTTATCTGCCTGTCTATTCTTGCATGGTGCCTCACAAAAACCAAATGGTCAAGCTGGGAGTCAAACTGAGGCTTGCTGTCCTGAGTCGGTGCTGTCCGACATTGCACCCACACGGCCATCCTGTCCTCCCCATCTCTACCACTCAGCTGCAGAAACTTCAAGTCTGAAATCTGAAACTCCTGGGCCAGTCATTTTTGCACAGCTCTCTTCCTTCACAATCCATCCATTTGGAAAAGGAATGAAAGCTCGCAGTCTGCCTCCTCCTTAAAACATTTTAAACTTTCTCTTATCTTCACTTAGAATAACTTGCCTGACCGGAGCGGGAGTCCAGGCAGTCCTAATTTGTCCATTTGCCAGAACACTTTGTAAGCAGTCAGCCTCTTATCTTTTGTGTGAGGAGGGGGAAAAAAAAAAATGACCTTACTGCGCTAGCAGGTCATGTCATAGGTCATCCTTTCATTCTCTTCACAATCAACTACATTTGCAATCAAAGAGACAGCACATTTTCCACTAGCAAAACGCTCCTTTCAAAAGAATTGGAATGCTTAGTGTGCACCACGCTTGTCCTGCTTCTCCTGAGTCCATGGATTTTTAGGGGGAGAAAAGAGAATTAGGAAAACTGGAAGACACAGTGGTTTTAATCTCCCTGTTTCACAGAGGGATATAATACTATTTTGCACGACAAGATGCTTTTTCCTATCAAACCTTCTGTAATTTCCTCTCTCTCTCCCGTTTTGTTTTGTTGGGTTTTTTTAATTTCACAATTGTCAGAGCCATCATGGAGAGTGGGGGTCAAGTTTGTTTGCTTTTTTCCTTGTAATTTAAGCATTCCGAACTGTCAGGGTTCACTTTCCAGTGACCTCTGAATTCATCTAAAATTGCCCAAAAGAACCCAAGTGCATACAAGTGTGGGAACTCATCTGTTTGCCATCTCCACCCAGAGCAGACCTGCAGCACAGCTTGCCATTGAATCTAGGTAGAAAGGGTGAGTGTGTTTGTGCTGGCAGCAAGGGCTCACAGACTCTCTGAACTGTATAAAGTTAGGTTGTTAGGCACAATATTAACAATGAATCTGAAAGCAGCCATTTTTATGACCCAGAGTTTCTTAAAAGAGTGGTAGCTTTTGGTGCCTTTGGTTTTATATGTTTGAACAGAGACATCATGCAGCTGTTTCTGTAGAGTCAAGGTGATCCCTAGGTACATTTGAAATTCTTAGGGTATGCTTTTGTTTTAGGAAATACACCTGCATTACCTGACACTGAGAATAGAGCAAGACCAGAACTATGAAAAGATGTGTCTCTAATTATATTCTTCTGGAATTTTCTTTAAGCTTCTTTAAAATACGGGGGGGTTTTTTTTGGTTTTTTTTCTGGTTGAAGGCTTACATGCTTTTATTCCTGTGGTCTGTGAGATTGGATGATATCACTCTGTTTCTCTTGTATCTTTTCAGCTAACATGAATAGAAAAACTGTACTTTTTCTTTATTATCATTTATTAATGAACTGACTGTGTATTTAGAACATTTGGGTCTGTTTTAGTCTGTTCGTAAGCCTGCATATATGGTGAATTTATTAATGGAAAACTGGTAGAAGTAAACTAAATAGTAAAATCCTCATATGTTAAACAGCTGTTTTAAATATGAATATAGTGTATATGTAGCATATAAAACCTTCAAAAAGAACTCCATGGAATGCTGGAATTCAGTTTTACTCCATTTAGTTTACAGTGTAGGTTTGCAGATATTATACAGAAGTTTTGAGGGAAATTAGGTAAGCACTGGATTTAGGGTAAATTATTTACAGAAAAATATCTATGTGATGAATTTTATTCCTCTTCTATACATGAATTTCTTGCAAACAAATTTATATTTTATAAAATTACTTTGTTATTCAAGTACAGCCACATCCATTGAAGTCTCTGAATGACTCACATTGACTCCAATGGGCTCTGAACCAGGGAACCATCCAGGCTCTCACTGAAGATAGTAGGCGATGGCTTCTCAGTGAGTGTATCTCAGCCTCTGAATTTTTAGAAAACTATTTGATTATGGTTTAGTTCAATGGTTTTCAAATATTTTCAACTTCTGGTCCTCTAGCACTCGTCTAGTGAAGGAGTGGCATTCTTCATTTAAGCTTGTGGACAATTTATTTTTGCTTTCTTTGTTTCCTCTCATAGAGTCACAGATAGAGGTAGTGCATGGACTTCTATGGCTCTGAAGATCACAAGATTAAAAAAACCCATTTTGTCATAGAGTAATCTGCTATTCGTGAGAAATGAGCAGTCATTCAGCCACACAGATTTCACTTCTAAAATACTCCCAAAATATTTATTTGAAAACAGTCTTAGTCCAAATACTGGTGCAAATGCATATCCACAATGCAGTTACAAATTTTCTTTCTGGGAAAGAAACAAAGTAATTTTCATGACTTTCACATGACTGTTCAGGAACAGTTCTACACACTGCTCAGTCTCATAAAGCTCTGCCATATGCCGGTCGGTATTTCCTCATTTCCTTATGTTTTATGTATTGTTTTGTATGCTTGACAAACAAGCAATCAGATGAAAAAAAATAGCCTTTGACCCTATTTTCAGAGTGACAGCTAGTAGTTTCGTATTTATTTAGACAGATCCTGTAGGGAACAATCCTCCCTGGTGCTCATTACTCAGTGGACTGACATTTGCACCCACTTTAGAAAGCTTTAAGATCATTGATCCATGCTAAACCAGTACATTCCAACAAACTCTTGTGCCAAGGGGCATTATTTATAACACATATCGCCTTTCAGGACAGGAGAGAAATGAAACGTTATTATCTAACATCAGTACATCTTCTTTGCCTTGGGCTATCGTTACAATACGCAGATTCAATTAACTTCTTAATTTCCTTGTCGAATTATTAGATTTACTAAAACCAGGGCATACTAATAACAAGTTCAGTGAGATTCTCATCTTTTTGCAACCTGTTCAGCTCCTCAATGTATTTAGTTGAAACTGTAGCCACCATAAACCTAAAGGTGATATGCAAAATGGAGAAAGGGGACTGTACACCTTTTACTTCTATAAAAGACCCGATTTATTAACTTATTCAACATTTGGGGTTATATTGGTTACCAAAGAAATGTGAATAATATCCAGCTTGATCTGTGAGTGTTTCTCTGGAAAACTTATCTGGTGTCTATTGAATTTCTTTTACATTTTTCAGATCCTCCGACTGATAGGCCAAAATTTCACTTAGCTATATTTTGAGGCATTGATATTGAAGAAAAACAAAAAAACATTAAATTATTTAACACTATAGCTAAAATTAAGTTCTCCCTATGGGCTGGCCTAGACTAGTTATTTATTTCTCTGATTCCAGTTCCACAAATAGCCACTCAGCTAATTTGAGTCAGTGCATAATAGAGTAAACCTGAAACAATAACTGAAAACAAATAATTGGAAACAGAGTGATTTAGGTACTCTCGGGTTTTTTGGCACTAAAATGCACCTACTCCCTAACTTGTACCTCTGCATCATTTTTTAATTGGAAACTTTGTTTAACTGCACTACAAGTAGCTTCCTGGTGTAGTTTGTGTGTGAGGTGACATGAACTTATCCCTTTGATTGATGTTCAGCAAGAATCGTACGCTACAAAAGGAGATTTTTTTTTATAGTTAAATATGTAATTTCTTTCATTAAGTTGTCTAATTATTGCTCTCATAAAAGTTGTTTATCTTTACTGGTAATTGTCCTAAAGCTAAAGCCTAACCTAAATCTGCACTGTTGTTACTTAGATTCGTTATATTTTTCAGTTCTAGCCACTGTAATACCGTTCTTTCTTGTGCTACCTTGTATATATTTGAAGATTATTATAATTTCTCTTCAATTCCATCTTTTTATGGGTTTACCTCTTCCTTGAAATCCAGTTTCTAAAACTTGGAACAGAACTTCACTTACAGTTTTGGCAGCACTACTCAGAGAATGATTGTTACTTTATTCCAACAAAAGTGTTTATACAATGCAATATGATGTTTTCCTTCTCCCCGACCCTTTTTTTAAAAAAAATTCCAACTGCATGGTATCATATCTAGCTTGTAAACTGCTATTATCCCCAAAACCTTTTCTGCAGAAGCGATCATTACCCGTTGTGTATGTGTACAAATAGTTATTCCTGACTGTTTAGAGCCCTGCCATTGTGCATATTAAATTGCATCCTACTACTGCTCTTTTTTAGGATTACATCCTACTATGATTTCAGACCATTTGACCACTTCCTCTGTCATTCTGAAGCCTAGTCTTGCTCTTCAATGTGCCTGCAGCTCCTCTAAGCTTTCCCATTGCTTGAAAATGTAAGAAGCAATTTCATCAATGAAAATATTAAACTGACCCAGGAGGGATGTCTAGGAAATTCTGCATTATACAGCCTTGTAGTCTGACAATGAGCCATTGCTCATTTCTTTTTGGTTTTTTTTTCAGCAAATTCTATACAATAGTTTTGAATCATATAGACATCTGTTTTGGATCAATTATTTTGTTTCCTTAATTTGCTTATGTTAATATCACCTGAGACAATATAAAAAAAACCTTTCTGAAGCTGACATATAGCATCTTACACTGCTCTTCTGTCCACAAAATCTCTTGCCTTACTAGGGTGGGAAATAAGGATCATTTGACATGAATTGTTCTTGACTAATTCATGTTGGCAGCTACATACAAGCTAAGCTTTCTAGCAGTTTTATGGGAAAAATGTTTTGCACACAGAGGGACTATTATCTCCTGTGAATGTTCCTGAAACTCTCATTAATTGCAGTAACAATCACACTGTCAATGTTCCCAGCTCTCAGGATTTTATCATAAGTCTCACAAGTAAAACCATAGTTCCTGTACTCAAATGATTATCTGTGAATCCCAGATTATTTTTTTGTAAGGCTGCATTTCCAACCTTACAAGTGGACAAGTACTTGGTAATGTGACCTCAAATGGATTTCAAAGGTGGGAGGCAAATAATAAGTTAATGGTGACTTAAGGGTTTTCAAAATATCATGATTTTGGGAGACCTGAGATGTTTCTAAGTGTGAGAGTTGGGATGGCTGTCACAACATACATCAATTCAAAAAGCAATGCTACAGAACGCTATATCCTCCTTTCTTAGCATTCTGCACGAAGAAAATATTCTAGTGAGACACTTAGAAAGCAGCAGAGACAAACTATTGCAGCAAAACCATTATAACAAGGTGCAGTTCACTCAAAGATGTAAAACTGTTAACAAGATAGAGTCAATAATTCTCTGCCTGGTCCACTCTGACTTATTTCTGTAGTTCATTATGATTTATTTCTTTTGTAAATAACATAAAAGTAGGTTATGAATATAACAGACTCCAGAAGAGAAAAAAACACATTTTTGTCTGCACAGGCTATGATACTGCTTTGCTAGCAATTTACATGTAGGACCCCAGACTACAACCAGAATCTTAAAAGACCTCATATCCCAGTTAAACATGTAAATAAATGTTAGATTTTGCAAAAATATTCAATACTCAACAACAAAACCTGGCAGGTATTTGGGGACCTAAATGGGAACTCAGCACTTCAGAAAAACTGGTCCTAAATTAGTTTATCTTGTGGTTTCTGGGAGTCTTTTGCACAGCAGCAGGGGAGAGAAAGGTATGTTAAAAGAGAGACAAATCTGGTTGCAAAGCCATGGAAATTGGAAGGGGAGGGAGCGAGGGGCAAGAAGGGAGGAATAGGAGCACCTGAAACAACCTTCTGAAACTCTGGATTTCCAGCACCCATTAACCTTATATCCCTAATTTACTCATCTATTCTTTCATGCTGTCTGACATCAGCTTTATGAAAGTTAGAAAAGTGTTTACGTAAGCTATAGGCCACACCAGAGGCAAGCTTTGTGCTGCTCCAGCCAGAGACCACTGCAGGGAAGGAGGTGGGGAAAGGGGCTCCTTTTCGGTTTACTTTTTTTTAGAGCTGCCTCCCTGTGGGTTTCAAGGCGCAGATGGTTGAAATTCAGCTACCAAACACTTTGATTTTCAAATACAAAAGTTAAAACACAGAGAAGCTTTTAGATACTTCCATCTGTAGAAAAAGCTGGATATGCACCTATCTACATGCCCAGCCACAGGCATAAATAAGACATTATGGGCATAAACATGGGCAGAACCTGCGATGACATACATTTTACCATTCCTCCCCTCCCCGAAGATACTGAACTACACACCTAATCTACTTGAGTTTCTTTTTTTAGTATTCCCAAGCACGGTAATGTCAGAGTACTACAGAGGTTAATCAGGTAGGCACAGTAAGGTTCCCAAGAGTGTTTGTGAAACTTTTGTTCTTAGTTTCCTGTTTATATAGTGGTGTACCTTGTGCATATTTGTTCTGTGGGGTCTTTTTTTTTTTTTTTCTTTCTTTCTGATAAAGTATTAACCAGAAAAGTTCTAAAGGTAGTCAAAGTCTGGATTAATTTGCTCACTGGAAATGTATCCACAGCCAAGCATCTTTGATTGGGAACACCATCTCATGCAGCTTTTTTCATCTGGGTTAAGCAGAAAAGGCCAGCTGTCTTACTAGGGCATGCATAAATATGTACTTGCTGATGGTTTAGGTTAGGTTTTAAAAGCATGTTTGGTTTTGATGGAAACCTAGGTATTAGTACAGGGGGTGTGTTGGGAGCCTGGCCAGTAGAAATTGCTTGACAGAGAAGATTTGGTAACACTAAAATGCAGTGAAATTTCATGTAAGCAAGCTGTATTGCTCTGAGATAGTGTGGAGGCATCATAAACCAGATCTGAGTCCTGATTAGTTCATACTTTGTAGATGTGGAAATAAATTTTTATTCTGTTTCATCTTTCCAATTTGGGGTTAAATTGTCCAATATCCCTGTGCAGATGTGTCTGGAGAAGAGGAGGCTGAGGGGAGACCTTATCACCCTCTACAGTTACCTGAAAGGAAGCTGCAGAGAGCTGGGTTTGAGCCTCTTTAGCCTAGTAGTAAGCGATAAGACAAGAGGGAATGGCCTCAAGTTGCACCAAGGAAAGTTTAGACTAGGTGTCAGGAAGTATTTCTTTACAGAACAGGTTGTTGGGTGTTGGAATGGGCTGCCCAGGGAGGTGGTGGAGTCCCCATCCCTGGAGGTGTTTAAGAGTCGGGCGATTTAGAGCTTAAGGATATGCTGTAGCTGGGAACTGTCAGTGCTTGGTGAATGGTTGGACTAGATGATCTCCAAGGTCCTTTCCAACCTAGATGATTCTGTGATTCTGTAAGGAAGATAATAAGGACTACTGTATTCAAGGAAACTTCACTCAGATAATAGGAAAGGATTTTTTTAAGGAACTCAGTCTGATTCCTCCACACCATTGAGCATTGCCATCTGAATGTGCTGGAGGATCTTTGGGGCAAAACAGGATGGTGCAGGCTGTGCATGTCACTGGAAACAGGATAGAGAAGGGAGGGAGGGGAAATGCTGAGCTTCAGCATTTCACCTGGGATCTAAAAAGAACCAGAGCTCCTAGGTTTTTACAGGAATTTGGGAGAAAAAAAACCCACAACATTTTAGTAGTCTAGAATGCACTAGAACAGCAGTCTTGAGTGTGTCCTCATCAGAGTGGGAGTCCAGAATTACATAATCAGGTGTCTTTCTCACAACCATCAGCAATGTAGAGACCATGAGATCTCTTCCCTACAAATTTTAGATTCGTCTGTATTATGTTTATTCATACAGTCTAGTTATAGTCCTAGGTAGCCTATATTATTTTACATCAACAAAAAGAACTTTAAAATGGCCTTAGAGTATGCCATAATGATGCATTTTATGTCTTTATTCATTGGTCCCCCTGTGTGAAGTTTTATTGTATTGTATTTAGTAATATATGGTAGATATAAAGAGGCAAGAGACACTGCAGATCTCAGTGGTTCATTAGTCCTGCACTTTATCATGTTTTAAAACTTTTCCTTCTCCAGACCACAAAATAGCTTCCTCCTGTATCGTTTGTATTAAGTGTGAATCCACGGAGGGAACTTTTAAATGTTGCTGCTTCAGAAATAATGATTCCTCTGTATCTCTTCTGGTACAGTTTATTATGCTGGAGAAACTTCCCTGTGTAAATGACTAGCCCTGAATACAGTAATTTTTATCCAGAATCTAGTGCTTGTATGTAAGTAATTTTGGCTCAGCTATAAGGGCATAGTTAATGAACTATTTCAGAAATAGTCATGTGCTCTGTTTCCTATTGTAAAGACAATCTCCCTCATTAGTAGGTACAGAAGGCTATTACCTGAAATCCCAGGGCATTTTCAGAAAATCCTTAATGAACCAGTCTAGATGGGCATTTTGCTCCTGAGATAATATACATAAAATATCACCAAAAAAGGAATTATAATAAGAAATCCTAAAAAAAGTGCAAAAAAAGTCACTGTGGACTTGGTGTTATTCCTCTCAGAGGGAGGCCTTTCCTCTCCTGGTGGAAAGAGGCCAGATACTGAGTTTGGAAGAAAAGAATATGAAATAATATTTTTCCTAGCATAGTTCCAGTACCTGGATGAAGATCTGATGGCTTGGATGGGAGTTAATCCATTTTTTTAACTGGACTGACTTTTCTGATGGCTTGGATGGGAGTTAATCCAGGTTTTTAACTAGTCTGAATATTTTTTAATAGAAAAACTAGAGATTTGTTTGCCAGCAGGGGACAAATTTTCATGCTGTCAAATTAAGCTGCTCCTCACACCTAGTTTTCATTTGAGTCTACACCACCAATTTAGTCTTGATGAGATGGGCCCATGAATCTCAATCAGAGGAATTATATGGCCTATTCATTTTCCTTCTGCTGCAGCCACTGGCATCCTCCCTTATACTATCTTAGTGGTAGAAACTGGTGAACAACTGCAATGACAAAGTATCCCATCATTCAAAACCTTCCTCTGCCCAAGGGCTGAGGGTACCAGAGCCCTGACTACCTGTGAAAGTGTGTGACTTAATCAGCTCTCACCCTCTCTGAAGTTAAAATGATGAGGCACTGACAGACTGCAAACAGGCTGTGGTAGCTTCCGATGCTGCCTACCCTCTGGTGGTGTTGAAATGCTGGGCTATTCTGACACCTCCCAGGGGAGCACTGCTTCTGCTGGGTGAAAACTGACCCAGAAACCTCACTCTCATCCTTCCAAGCCAGCCAGTGGCCCTTCTGTGCCTCTTCAGCCTGTGACATCTCTTCATGGAACTGCTTAAGGCCATGAAAAATATTCCCACTGGCTTGAGTACAGTTGATCAGTAGAGCAAATCTGGCCATGAAAGGCAAAAAAGAGCTTTGTGTGAGCAGTGGCCTTATAACTGGAGGTTACTCGGTATTGGTTGCAGCTACAGGACTGGCCCCTGGAATGCTAAAATGGAGTCTGGAGGAACCCCTGCTCTATGCTTGTAGGGACTGTGTCTTAACAGAATTATGAAGTAGCAGGCTGAATGCAGAATTCTGTGACACTGTCAAAATAGGAAGGTCTGGAGAGGGTTTTATCTACATGAAAAAGTTTCATATCCATCATTTGGGTTAGAGCAATTGTCTTATTATCCTTCAAGGTGCTGCACATTTTACATCTGAGCAGCATACCTGAATTCACGTGCCCAGGTAGGCTTCCATCTTGTTTTCCAGAGCCATTAAGTTCAGTGTTCATGAGCACTGGGTTAACCTTAACTTCCTCAGAAGTTATTTACCATTTCCTTGTTGCTGTGTGACTTTCACTGAGCTACATGCCTTGTACGAGTCCACTGTTTTATCTTTCAGCACCGAGGAACAGTTACTGCTGGACTCAGGAGACATTTATCAAAGACATGACTGCTGATTTACTTACAAAGGGCTGCTAAGTTCTTCTAGGAACTGTCTTTTGACCTGTTGCTATAAATTTGGCAGTGTAGAATTGGCCGACTCTAACAGCTTTTTGTAACTAAGTATTGCAAAAAGAAGACTTGACCTCAAAGGACCTAAATATTTTAAAGTAAGAAGTGGTGCAGTAGTTTGGGTGTTAGGCTAAAATGTAGAATTAAAATATTGAATGACTTGGATATATAGTAAGACACATTAATTTTCTCTTTTTTCATTAAAAATTAGTCTATGATTATAACTTTTTAGACATTTTAAAATTTATTGATTGAGTTTTGTGCCTATGGAGCCAAATGCATAAAGACATGTCTCATAGCTCAACATCAGTGCATAGTTTTCTTGTGAATAATGAAGCAAAAGTGCAGTCACCTACCTGAATTATTATTTTCAGTATGCTTGTGTTTGAGACTGGGAACAGTATTAAAGACACAACTGCGTTCCTAAGAATAGTTGAAACCCATTTGGAACAGAGGCTGCCTGTACCCTCCCATTTTACTTCACAAATAATCTGGATACGGGAGAGGAAACTCTAAATCAGTGGTACAGAGTGGCACAAATGCCAACATTTGCATACATAGGGATGCATACAAAGCACTTCTGGGAATTCATGGTCAAGCAGGTGGCTGAACCCACAAAGTCACGAGTTTGTCTTTGTAGCACACTAGAGATGTCAGTGGAAAATCTGGGACATTGTGGGTCAACGTGGTGCATGTATCGGTGTTCAAAGCCATTCGAACATCATATAGATAATGATTTGTGACCAAGAAAAGGAGATGTATGACCATTCCTCTTCACCCAGTCTCTCCCTTCCTGCCCCATGATCCCACAGAATATTGCAGAGGGTCTTTCTGCAGTTATGTCGATGTTCTTGCATGGAGGTTGGATTATATATACAGCCTTCCTGCTGGGAAGGGAGAATTGAAGTTAATTCCCATTGTATAAGTTGTATTGGGAACAGGAGAGCTGGTTCAGCTTTTGTATGTGGGGCAACTGGCCAGGCAAGGCAGATTGGTGATAGATACAAAGGAGTTGATAATGAAGAGATCGAGCATCTGGAGACAAAGGAAAGTCAAAGGCACAGAAGAAGCTGGTAGCTATAGGGGGAAAAGAGAGAGAAAAAATCAGTAGAGAGTAAAATGTCAGGAGTCTCAGTGGAAGGAGAAAGTAGGAAAAGAAAGAACAAAACTGCAAAGAGACTGATAAAAGATACAGCAAATAAAGAGTATGTGAAGAGAGGGATAAAAAAAGAATATTTCACATCTGCTCATGGGGTTCAGATGACACTTCCTGCTTAAATTCGTGATACATGTGTGAACACGCAGGTTCCCGAGGTGACTTTGAAAATCTCAGCCAGGAAATCCAGCCAGCCAGAAACAGTACTTCAGACAGGAAGCGTTACCTGTAGAAAAGCCAGTTCAGGAGCTGAATCACATCAACTGGCCAATTTTATTTTATTTTTTAATGGAAAAAAATGAGGTTAGGAAAGGAGAAATGGCTGCTGCTTGTGTAATAAGTGCATTTCAGACTGTGTACATGCTCTAATATTTTCCACTGGAGGAATACAGAGCCTTTCCTCATTACCCATCGCCTTTGGGACTTGTATTCTGCACCGAACGCGGCTTCTTCTCTTGGCATCTCCTTCTGCTCGTTTTTGTTTTTCTTCTCCATATCCATTGCACTGGGAAAAGAAGCTGCTGGGTGCTGGGAAAGAGACTGCTGCCTGCCCCATCCCTGCCTGCCCTTTTCCAGGGGACCTCACTTAGAGAACTGGGGAGGCCAGCTCCACACTACATGAGGTTGCCATCAGCTGTGACCTGCACTCCCTCAGATTTCTGTGATATTTGCAATAAGATGAGTAGATGTGAACTGTGCCTCTTTTAATAGTGCTTCTGTAAAGCTATTAATTTTGTATTATAACTGGGTGCACTGTCTGGCACTGTTGTTGTACCCTTCCGAGGAGGGTGGCAATTAGCTGTGGCTCTGGAAGCACAGGAAAGTTAGCCCTTGCAGACAGGTTTGCTCCTTGCACTAGTTCATGTCTTCCCCACTTTGGAATCAATGCTTACCATCAGGTTTATAAGATGCTAACACAGGACCGTTTTTTGACTGCTACTTAGCATAACCCCTCCTTCGCTTAATAATTTCATTCCCATCTGATTTAAGGTAATACTCTGGTTTGTGACTTTTCACACCTACACGGGTACTTCTCCTGCTGTATACATGCAAATGAGGGGTAGGACAGATGATGTCTGCAAATTTACCGAAAAAACAACCAACAAAGATCATCAACTGGAGCTTTAAAGGCAGCATATTTAACACACATGGATAAAATTAAACATGCACTAGCTGTTAGTTGAAATCACACTATATTTTCATAAAAATACAGTTCTGGAGGTGCTCTTAATTCCTGCTTCGCTGGTTTGCACATTACAATTTAATCCCAAAATCCAGAATTTGGCACTCTTTCCACACAGTAAGTGGAAATCTGGTTCTTTGTGTTTCCCTAATTTGTATTATTTATAATAACAATAAGTCTCCTGAGTTGGTGGTGGAAGTCAAATGACAGACCCTTCACCTATTATGCCATGTTTTTTATCAATTAGCTTGCTGAATATTCCAGATGAAACCAGTGTTTGTATTGGCCAAAATCTGGACTGTGCCTGAAGAAGTATTTTAGTAAAATGAGAATTAGAATAGCTTTGGAATATTAAGCCAAAAATAGATTTTTGTGCTTAAATAAAATACTCTCCTTAGCCTGTTGCACACACGATATACTATTAAGCTGTTATTTCAAAGACCGGCCTATTTTCAGCATTTGTAAAAAAATTAATAATGATAAAGAGGGAATTCATATTTTCAGGCTTTTTAAAAGCCCATTGTGCAAGTCACCAGATCTTACAATAGGCATCTGTTTGAAAAATACTCCTCAAATTTTCACATGAAGTGGTGCTGTGTTCATTAAACACCCTGCTTTTGTAGTCCCCTCTGGTCAAAGATGAAAACTCCTTCCAAAGTAAATTTGTGAAATCACATATATTTCTGTCTTGAGAAGAGCCTACCTGGATGTTCACAAGCTACAACAGACTTGGCATTTATTGATGGCTGCGTCAAGAGCTGAGCAAATTTATTTCACATGAGTAAATGTTTCAGATGAGATGAAGGATGGGAGGTGAATTATCTTCCAGGTGATAACTCATGCTACATATCCACATGCATTTTACAGAACTAGGCTAAGGGACTACTGGGTATGTAAGGACTCCATATGCCTTTGGTGTTTCCTTTTTAGGATATACTAGAGCTGTATAATTAAATGGAGATTATTGGCAACATTATTTAGCAGTCATTAAGGAGTCATTAGGGTTCTGCTTGGGCAAGAAGATAAGTCCCCTTCCTCTCTCACACTTAATGCTTCTATCAACAGCTTAGAAAAGTGGTTCACAATGAATTGCTACTTAAGTAGTCCTATCTTCCTCTGCAATCTCCCTCCTGTTGTTCTTCCCTGTGGGCTAGCTCAGAGGGTCACTACACTTAGTTTGCCTGATGTAACACAGACTTTCTGATAGCTCTTGGCACTTGGCAACTGCTCCTGTTAAAAAAAAAAAGAGACTCACAGGGAATGGAGAGTCACTGCTCATCCACAGAGTGATGCCTTTCTTGTACTTTGTTCTGTAAGTAAGAGACTGTGCTGTGTCGAGTCATGCTCTGTAGACTCCTCAGACACGCAGTGCTCTCCTTCTCCTTCCTCCACAGCAGATGCTTCACACCATGACATTGCACAAAGCTCCGGGTTGCTCCTTGAAGAAGGAGTTATGCCACCTAACTGCCTTCCAGGCTGTGTGGCTCTCTGATGGCTGCTGTAACACAGGATTTTTGAGGGCTGGATTCCCTCCATACCACATGGTGGAAGTAGGCATATAGTCTGGTGTCATTACATAGCAGTTAATACTTCTGCAAATATGTGTGTGTGCGTGTGTCTGTGTCTGTGTGTATGTTAGAGCTGGCCAGAAAAGGAAACGTCTGTTTTGTGGGAAATTCCAGGTTGTCAACATTTCGTTTTGTTCTGTACTGGAATGAAACATCAATATTTCCGAATACCTGGCAAAACGGGGCAGTGTGTGTTGGTGCCTGCCTTCCTGCCGGTCAGTCCCTTTAGCTGCTGGCCAGGCAGGCAGCACTGCATGGCGCCTGGGCACCAAGAACCATGGGCTTCCAGCACGCTGGGAAGGGAGCAGAGGGCTGCCAGCTGGCTAGGCTGCCCAGGGTGTTTCCAGAGAAAGTGTAATGAAAGCAGCATGCTGCTTCTGACAGGCAAAAGGCTCTGTATTTTCAAAGCAGAGCATTACTGTAATTTGTTTTCTTATGTTTTAATTTGAACTTTTGTTTTAAACGAGGTGAATCAAACGTCCCCTCCTTTTCAATTGATCACCTGATAAAATTCAAGCCCAAGAGGCCCAAGAAATGCACTGACTGAGAGGCAGAATGAAAGATCATGCATATATTCACATATGTACAGAAGAAGTGGCAGTATTTTCGGCTCTTCCAGGATAAAACCTTCTTTCAGAGTTGTGTGCCCTCAGCCGGAGGGTGTGGCAAGAAAGCAGCCAGCAGTTCCCAGGATAAATCCTTTAAAATAGGGAGGAAAATAAATAAGAATTTTAATTATGAGTGGTTTTTTCTACCGGAGTGTAACTGAGGATTCAATTTTATAGGCTTCGTTGCTGAACACTCGAAGACTTTCTGTTTAATGCATTTCAGCGTAGAGGTGAGGAGTAAGAAGTGTGTTACACTGGTGGCTAATCTTGCAAGGTGCTGAGCACTGACAGCAGGAGCCAAGGCTTACTGGTCGGAGATGGAGGAACACATTTCCACCTTAAACCAGTATCAGTGACATTCATCCTTACTGTGCACATCTAAACTGAGTTCCCGGATCCAGTCCCACACCCTGGCCACTGCTGAATTTTGTGTCAGGACACAACCTTTTCTCCCTTGTCTCCACCACATCCTCCCTGTGTCCCCTGGACACCAGGCCCATGCCTCCCTGGAACTGGATCTGGCCACCGATACTAATGGAATTTTAATGGCAATTTCAGAGGTACCAGGGCTTTGTTAGAGAGTTTTGCTGTCTGTTTTAATGACAGCAGGTTTAGATCATGTTGTTAATATAAAATGAAAGGGCAAGTGTTCCTGGACATGAACAAAACGATATAGATGACTGCAATCTACTGCCCTAGAGTAAGCATCTCAAAATACACTTTTTCCCTAGAAATAAAGTTGTTCCTCTATTTTAAAAGCTTTTTCTTTTTTTCCTCAATAAAAGAGATGCTATACCACTCACTAAGCTGTCGGACATTTCCTCCTATGTAGATGTGTATACTGTTGCAGACACTTGTCTGAAATATTATTTCCATTATAACTCGAAGATATTTAACAGCTAAGCAGTGACAAAGCTCTGAGACAGATAAGATACTAAAAATGTATATATATTATAGAAAGATGACATTAAATTTGAATAGCAACCTGCCATAGACCTCTGATTTTCAGAGGGAAGTTAATATAATGAAGAAGCAAGAAATCTGATATGCAGAGCCAGTGACTTCTCAATATGTTTTAGATCCTGCAGCTCATCTTGTGAGCCAGTTGATCCCACTGAGTATGTTCAGGTCTGGTCTGCATTGCAAATGGAGCTCACCCTGGCAACGTTATTTTGGAAACAGCAGCTGGGTGAATGGCACGCAGGGCAGACAAAGCCCCAGCAAGGCACGTGTGAAGGCCTGAGCAGAAGTGCCAGAATTTCATAGTCATTACTGCAAACTTTTTCACTATTATGCATGAGTAGTGACAGGCTTGCATTGTTAATCAGAGTAATTAGGATTTAGTTGAGGCATGACAATAACCTGTGTCTCATAAAGGCCTAAAGGAGATCCATTTTCTCCCCTTTTCCTAGGAGTCTCCTATTGTGATTCATAGATAGCCCAGCAGGAATGCAATCAGGAAATCTCCAGTGAATCAGTGTCCCTAAATCTTCAGGCTTGACAGGTTGAAGTCTGACAAGCTATTAGAAAAAACTACTTATCATTAGGCTGTCTAAAATAGACTTAAATTGTTTCTGTCTGTATTCACTGATGTATCTATCTGCAGAATGATATTGTTTGAAGCTTAGAATTACTCATGCTGCCACCGTGGCTCTGGCTAAACATACAAGTCTTTCTCTCTTTGCTGTTTCATTGGTTTTTACTCATTCCATAGTAACAAAAATTGGTTCAACATTATTGTGAGATGCAAAACCAGAAATATAATGAATGGTTTCAAGCAATTTTTGATCACCAAACACTAGTATGTCTGACAAATATGGAAGGATACTGTCAGCTTTCCCCAGATCATTTCAGAGCAGTGATTTCTAGGTCAACTGCTGTGGGCTATGCACTTTGCTTCATGGAGTTCAGAACAAGGCTTATTACAAGATCTCTGATAAAAGCTCTCCCTTATGCATGTCTTTTCCTCTTGTAAGCAATTCTTTAATTTAAAAAAAAAATTATAATTTCAAATAAACTAATTAGGTCCATAATACATTATTTGAATTGTGAGATTTACTTCAGTGTTATTCTTATACTCTACTCAAGCTTTCATACCAAAAAAATCACATCAGATCGGAAAATTTCTGAACAGACATTTTTTCTTGAATAGGATTGCATTTTTATTTGTCAAGTACAGTGACATCTATTTTTCCAGTCTTCTCGTCTTATTTCTTCCATTTTTCAAAAATTACTGTCTTTTTTACAGGATTCTAATCTCAAAGTAGAAAATGAACTAAGTCAGCTCTTCTTTCTCACTGGCAGGAATACTGTCATCCTACTCTCTTGAAAAAAAACCATCTATTTTGCACCATTATGCATGTAGAACATATATGCAAAAGCAACCTTAAACATGTATTTAGATACACTTGCATATGCATATAGTATGTATGTGGTACGTTATCTACATAGTCTCCTGTTTGTGAAAGACACATAATGTGACCTCTAAAAAGAAATAAAGATTCGCCTGTTATTTAAAGCAGACAGAAATACAGAGAAGTAGCTTCATAAATACTTACTTACATTTACAAATCTTAAAGAAATTTGACATGGCACAAGCATGGTCATGTTCCTGCAAAAGGATCAAGGCATACTTAACAACATAGCTGTCCAAGTCCCAGGTTTTATGCAAACATGACATTATTTGTATTGCATTCTTTTTAGTAGTCACATTAATAATATGTGCCCCTTACATTTACATTGTGTTGCATTTCCATGTATAACTTGCTAAGAGATAAAAACTCTTAAAAACAAAAACTCTGTGCCATTTTCCTAATGCTCTCCACAAAGGCTGAAGCTGCAGTTAGAAACCATTGTAGCTTAAATTGTAGTCTTCACAGACAGATTTGCTGAAGGTCGTTTACCATACTGCAGCTTGCATGAAAGGTGAAATATATGCAACCAAACTAATGCTTGCATTTAACCAGGAATCAGAATCTAATTATGCTTTGAGTTTTCACAAAGATAATATCAAATCCTTTTGTAGAGGACAAAGAATTCAGTATGGTACCTTGATCACAAGTTGTCTGCTAGGATTTAATATAATAGAAATCTACATTACTTTCAGGAGCAACAAAAAAGACTCACTTTGAGTTCTTACAGAATGCCCATCTCTCTGTTGTGTGAGTATATAATGCTAGGTTCCACATTTGTCACCTGCTACTCTGCCCCAAAGATGCTATGGATGATGTTAATGTAGATCTATGCAAATTTATGAGACAAACACTGATGGAACATAAACCTCTGAGTTAGTATTTGCATCAGATGGAGAAGGTTTTTCATGACAACTTTCCTCAGGCCCCTTCATTATTTTGTTTTGTTATCTGATTTCTATGCTTAGTGAACATTTAAAAAGAAATGCCGAGAGTTTTGGGTTCATTAGTGACATAAATGTCTCCAACAAAATACTTCTGAAAAGCATTAGTTGGGGAATTATGTAAAAATGAGGAAGCTCTTTAAGGAAAATTCGAAATAACAGTTGAAAGAGTAAAATACTTGCAGGTAACATGCATATTTTTAAAAGAATAAATGTATGTCAGTCATCAATAGCATTGATAAAAATGGAGCCTGAATGAGCCACAGCCAGAAGCAGCTGGCATAGTTAAACAGCAGTGTAACAGACACCATTCAAAGTGAAAAGACATCCTCCAAAATATGGAATTTGTGTCCAAAGAAAGAAAACAGAGGAAGAGTATAATCCCCAGCAAAATAAATGTTAAACCACAGCAAAGCAGGCCAAAAGTATTAGTGGAAGCAACTCGCAGAAGTAATGAGAGCTAACAGTAAAGCCTTTTGTATATATATCAGAAGCAGTACAGTTAGACAGTTAGCAGGGTGAGAAGAAGCAGCAAAGGAAAATAAAGACACCATGGAAAAGCTAAACGAATTATTTGCACTGGTTCCTGCTGTAAATGAGGTGGGAGTCTTTCACACTGGGGTCATTCTTTACACAAAATGAGTCTGTGCAAATTCCCAGATTGGAGTGTCAGAGATTTTAGAGTAAATCAGTACCACAACAAATGAGTAACAATAGATGGTATTCATACTGGAGATCTGGAATAATTCAAATATGAAATTGTCAGTCAATCAACTGTCATTGTGACTGATCAAATCAGCAGTAGTGTCAGGATAACATGAAAGGTATAGATAATGGGAACAAGAATAATCAGAGGAGGCTTCTATAAAGGAGTCTAAAAAGATGATACCCTTCACTTGCAAAACTGATGACTGAAAAGGTAGCATAAGTGAAAATATCTAAAATTACAAAGATCTGAAACTTTTGAAACAGTATGGGAACTAAGGCCCATCTTATTAGACAACAGGAAAATATACAAAAAGGAAGTGATTTTTTGTTCAGCACATCATTGAATTGTGGAACTCCTTGCCATGGGATGGATGCTGTGAAGGACAAGCAGCTGAAGGTTTTCCCCTGAGGTTACTGGATTAGACAAATTCACAATGAGCATAGGCTTTGTTGGGTATTAGTAAGTGATGGTTTAAAGGCTGCCTCTGTCTCAGAAAGTACTTAAGTTGCTAAATGTTGGAAGATGGGAAGTAGGCGACAGCTGAAGAGCAGACACTCAGAAGAAGATACAGGATGAGCCCAACCTTAATTGAACCTGCTGCCAGAGATGAAACACTGTCAAAGAGACACTGGTCTGGGTCTGTGATATATTTCTTATACTTTCACCCCATGAACTAGGCTTTTTGTCTATATTATTTTCCTCATTTCCAGGGTTGCTCATTCGTCTGATAGTTTTCCTTTTCTGACTGGATGACTGGGCACAGTCTGGACAGGAAATACGTGAGGGAAAGGCCTAAAGGAGGAGGCTTTTGGAACATTTGGATAAAAATCTGTTAAATAATTTCATCACTTTCTATCTACCTTCAAAAATAATGTGATTTCCCTGACCACAGGGAATTTTTCCACAATGATTTTTGCTTTACTGTGTAAATAGTTTAGTATTACCAGCTTTTATCTCTTCAGCATGTATTTTGTTTTTGGGTGGGGACAGAAGCGACAGGTAAGTTCTCCCACCTGTATTGCCTCTGGCTTAAAGAAAACAGAATGTGATTTATTTTCTTTAGCCACGACTCCATGGCACAGGACAAAGTGAGTTGCTCCTGTGTATGCAGGAAAACCTGCAGCCAAGACAGAAATCAAATCCAGGATGTCTGAGTCCCATTTCCCACCCTGACCATTGGAATGTCCTCTGTAATCAGTGAGAGTGATCAAATCATGAGGTATCACTTCAGAATCTATGCAGGGTATATTTGACCATGATAAGTCTTTTTAAAAAAATGTTTTCATGCTCTATCGTCAAAAATTTCAGCTTGAACACAGTTAGCCCAAGTTTTGGAAACAAGATTTAGGCCCTTCAGGGGATTGTCCTTCCCTGATGTTGTTAATCCTGTGGTTTTTAAGGCATTTTTTTCATAAAAAGGAAATGTGTTTTGTTTTACTTCAATGTTTACAAGTGTTTGTCTGGGAAATATAGGATTATAAAGGAACACATTTCAAGCACCACGCTGGGTGTGTTAGTGCTTTGTATTCTGCTACCACATCTGAACTTCCTTCATGTTGTGTTTCATAATGTCCCAGACAAATAAGAATGAGATCATATTTGCTAGAATTGTTTAATCGTCAGTGGTCTGACCCTGAAAAAGACGAGGCACGTTAGCTTTCCGTCACCCTGGATGGAAACTGAGGTTGCACAGCATCTGGCAGGATGTTCACAGCACCTCACAGAATCGGTGCTTTTAACTTAAGTCTCAGACCACATCTATTTTCTTCAATGTACTGCAAACATATAATTATAGTTAGCACAACTGGTACTTTCACTTTTAACTAAAATGCCTCTACCCAGCAGGCAAAATAATAATCATGAGATGACATTGTGATTAATGATGATGCCTCCAACAAAGTGCTTGAGCCAAAAATGGAAAGAGACAGTAAATTTCATCCTATTTTTTGAAAATGCATATGCTACAAATCCATTTTTAATGAAAATTAAGTAACACATTTCAAGCTACAAATCACAATACGCTTAATGCAATAATGCACTGACTTCGCTTGTCCTCAGTTCAAGTCCTGGCAGGGAGTTTCAAGAAAATGCCTAATAAAAGACACATTGATTTGAGCGTGGTTCCTGTGATAAGGCTGTTTCCAGTTGTAGCTCTTCAGTCTTTCATTTTAAAGGAATAAAGAAAAGGAGGTGAAGCCAGGAAAATGGGTAAAGAAAGATAAAATATGCAAAACACAATGTGTTTGGGGCACCCTTGTGCTGCTATCTGTACAATTGTACAGTCCATTGATTACAGTGGTATTTCTCCTGACTCAGATTTACAGAAATGGAACAGCATCAGTCCTTCAGATAACCATGATTCATGCCTTTCCTGGCAGTCACAGCAGATAGCAGTGTTAAACTATACCTTCTCCTATTTAAACACATTGACATTTGTGACATAAGATATTCTCTTGGAAATGACAGATATGACAATTTTGTACCAAGGCTCACAAACAGGACTTAAAAACAATTGCATGTCTGAGTTTTAAATTGTTTTCTTTTTCCCAGTTCAAACTGGGCTAATTTTCTATTCCAAACACACAACGTTAATGATATTATTTACAGACTGATTGAAATGCTGTCATTTTTCAGAGAAGATTTTCTGGCTGAATGCCAGGTTTTCAGTCAATGGAAATACTTGATAAGAAGCTCAAATTATTTCAGAAAGGCTTAAATAAAAATGTTAAAACTCCATCAGAAAAAAAATTATAAGCATGTTTTTGCAATGAATGTGAAATACATTATCCATTCACATGTTCATTCTTTGAATGTCTCTAAATCCATTACCTGCTTAGATAATATAGACAATAATTTAATCGTCTGAGTTTCCTGAACTTTTAGACAAAACGAGATGTCTTTTTGCCTCACAGACTAGCACATAGTCTTCCTGGGGAGGAATCCTTTTTTGGGGTTACTTCTATCCCTACCCCTTACCACGCCGATCGTTCAGCAGTTCCTGATCTCTGATGGAAGAGAGCGAAGCACATACAAGTTGCTGTTCCATCTTTCCGTGCAGCTGACACGCTCTAATCCCCAGTACCAGAGCAGTAATACAGATGAATTAACAGACGGTTTGTCTATAACACAGTCACAGAAATTCCTCTCCATATTATGGAAAAAGTGGTTTCAGGGAATCTGTCTTGTCTGCTGAGAAAAAATTTAATGAAAAATTGATGACCAAATCAAGCACTAGTCTCTTCTCAATGAAACCCTTCTTTGAGCCAAAATTCCCATAAGTGTTAGTAGCAAACTTGAATAAGTTTAGAAGAGCAGTACCAGCTGAGGAATAACTGCAGCACCATGTTTGGAGAATGCCGTCTGTTTGCTTTTGCTTTATAACATTCCTGAGCGTGGTAAGCACTTGAGATTGCCACTGCTGCGCATGCCAGCTGGCTTGCCTTCCTTCTTCTGTTCTGCAGAAGAATCCTGGCAAATGAAATATTTTCAGAATATGTTTCTGACACGGTGGTGGAAGATTTACAGCTATTGTTTGAAACAGGCAAGAAGAAATAGCTCTATGTGTTCTTCTTGTTGGAAGAAATCACATCTTAATGAAAAAGTCCTGGGTTTTCACTGCAGAAGATAGGTGTATTTTGAACTTCTCAAATGGAGACAACCTTAGCAGACTAGTTCTAGTGGAAATACTTGTTTTGATAAGTGAGGAAACACAACAATTGCTAATGTGTTTTGCCACTTGAGTCTTTCTTGACAAACATTCTGTGAAGATTATAATATAAATACATAACTGCTTTTCCTCATTTCGGCATGCCACTTGTGAACAATTTTGTCATAACAAACCCCATCTTCCCTGCTTTTCATTTATCTCCCTAAAATAGAAATGGTCTTTTTCCATTTATCCTGCTAGAATAAACATCTATTAATTCTCCCAGGTCACAAAACCTTCAGCTTCTGAAGGTTAGAAATGTCTGCACAGTATGCAACTCCTTTGGTTTAGTTCTGCCTTGAATCAACTCAACAGAAAATGTCCAAATATTTGCCTGGTAATGGGAAAAATGAATGTAATTGATCCACGGCTCTTATGTACAACATCAAAGTACTTAGAGACAAGAAGCTATTGTAAGACAGTGACTAATAACTCTATGAGGGGATTTCCATTAGCAGGCCTGCAAGGAAGATGATTCTAATTTGTGACTGTCTTGTGAAAAGTTAAAACTGTCATGAACTATACAAGGAGTTTTTAAGAAAACCAAAGCTGTGGAAAGAGGCATCACTTTTTATATGTATGACCTTGGGATACCCCAATTAAGGTCAAATGCAATCATAAATTACTTGAATCCAGTGAATCCTCCTTTAAAATCCTCCCGTAACACAATTTAGAGTCTTCTACCCCAAATCTTCCAAAGGACTGTATTTTTGATAGCTCTGTGGATAGCAATGGGCAAACTGAGTTACTATGAGTAGTTCTAAAATCTTGGGGGACATAGTGATCCTATTTCTTACTCTCGAAAATGAAACCTGATAGAAGTCTAGCAGCTCCTGGCATGGCGCTACTTGTGAGTCTTCCATAGACAAACTCTTGAAGTACCTGCTACTGGTGTCTAGACAACATATTTAAGATGAAAGAAAAGAAAAATAAAAGACTGAGCAGGGAGCTGATTCTGCCACATTTGCCTTTACTTTTATTTTGCACACAACGTTTAAAAATTGGCAGCAAATATCTGTCCCTACAGAATCTCCTCCTCGGTTGTATTTTCAAAATATTCTCAAATGAAAGTTGCATTTCAAATTTTATTCTGGTTTAGGAAGATTGTGCTGTTGTCAACATCTACTTAAATTATTATCTTAGACTCTTACAGGTAATAATTCATCTTTACTTTTGTAATCAGATATGCAAGGAACATACATACATGTGTGACATTTCTTCAATATACTCCCAGGCACCATCAGAATATTCACTGCTAAACCAATTTTGGATTTTTTTACCCTGCAAACTAAATTGTTCATCTACAGTGGAAGGGGAAAGAGAGAGTAAGAGCATCCTTGTCTTTTCACAGTCTTTGTAGATGGCTGAAATGAGGGAATCAGGGACCAGACCCACAAGTCTTTGCCTGGAATCAGTGTGAAAAGAGAGGTAAAGAGCATATTAAATAATGAATTTCTTCTTTCTCTGCATTCCAGTGGGGGTGTCTGGTAGGAAGGAAAGGAGATAGCTTTTTCCCTGAAAAGATACATCACAGATTCTTCCCTATTTGTGCCAAGTGCTTGTAGTATAATGGATTGTATTTTTTCTGAGACACAGTGCTTTGGATGCGCTCCCTAATGTGGTTCAGCTTCTTTGCTGGCTCTTATTTTAGCCCATGCCTTAACGGTATAATTTAACCTTAAATTAGAGGCATATTTTACCCTTGTTTTGTATGCAGAAATTCCTTTGATGTAATTGGGACCCCTGTGCAAAGATGGAGGGTTTATCATGGCCCTTTGAATGCATGTGACATGGCAATTTGTCCAAGACATATTCTCATGCAAGAAGAATGGGATCCCATTGTGGGAAAATCTAGGGCCAAATACTGCACAGAACTGACGTCAATAGGATTGAACACAGTGTGAAGTTATGGCAAAATCTAATGTATTAGCTGTTTGGTGCCAGTGGTTTTTTTATGCATCCACTACTCTTAGCGTTGCTGATGGAGAATGCATATCATATTGTCCTGAGAAACCCTAACTCTTGCAAGAGAATGAAAGGAAGATGATCTCAAGAGTCTGAGTGACCATTTTAATTGGATACATGTGGACTGAGTCCAATCCAAAGCTCACAGAAAACCGTGGAAGCGATCCTGATGGCTTTTGGATGAGCCCCACTATGAAATCTTAGGAGTAGGATTTGAAGTAGAGTCAGTGAGCACAGGAGCCACTGTCTCACCAGATAAAAAGACATGATGCAGTTTTGCAATTGAGCATGCTCTTTTCAATCAAAGCATCTCCAGGCTCTTTTAATCTTTTTTTTTCTCTTCATTCTTTCTTATTAAGGCAAGTTTTGCTGACCTATACATGGCCTCTCACAAGAGACTCCCTTAAAGAATAAAGTTCTAAGCCCCAACTTATCTCCTACAGAACCTAAATAAAAAGTATAAACAATTTAAAATAGAGACATAAAACTTACCACATCTTTTTATTTAGGCAGCAATTTCATCAGTGTTGTTCTAGCCCTTTGGCTACAATAGTGGTCACATCTCCTTTGCAACCTCTCCATGGGGTCTTAATCTCTAGATACATATAAATTGCATTCATTCTTTTAGCACAGGACAGGATAATGCAGTGGAAGACAGGAGGGATTGGTTTGAAAGTTCTGGAATTTATGAAAGGCATGTGAGATAAGAAAATGTCAAGGAAAACAGATCATGGGCAGAAGCAGATGTTCCACTTATGGTCACATCTTTGATCCTTTCTTTACGTGTCTCTTACATGATGTGTATACAGAGACAGTATAGAGCCTACATTGCTAGTGTGCAGAAGTGAGGGGCATCATGGACTCATGGAAAGGGGTCTGTAAGGGGATTGAAGGGGTCATAGAGTCAATTTTTGCCCTGTTTTCTCATGAGAAAGTAGGTCCCATGTCAACTAGAGCTCAATCAGTACACAGCCTCTAGCCCACAAGCAAATCTGGGTTAATAGCACTGTTAACCTTGAAGAAATATTTTTGTGTATGGATGAAAGAATCGCTAGGAACAATGCCTGTACCAGAGCCTGCAGAACTCTGCAGCAAAGACCTAGTCAAAGAACTTGAACAATGTGGTCAGATGATTTATATGAGGATAAGGATCTGGCTTTAAACAGGCAGAGGAAGAGAATTTTGAACGTAAACAACATAAACATTTAAAATTAGTTCAGACTTTTGTTAGAAAAGCAATACTTAAAGTGCTACAGAGAGCATGTGAATCTCCCTGTACCTGTGCATCAGCTTTCTGGATAATGTCTTCAGTACCTCACAGGTACTGAAGCTTGCCAGCTGTGTGTTTCTGCAGCTGCTTTTTATTGAAAGACACAATAAACACTACAGTCGTGTAAATCCTCTATAAATAGCTGTTGCAAAAGCCATCCCTGTACCCTGTTCAAAGTTAAACACCATGCTAACTCCCTAGCCCCTCTCTACTAGCTTGTAAATTGAATATAATACAATATCCTTTTTGAAGTGTTTTGAGATCTTCTAGTGAGAGGCATTATATACTAGTAAAGTTCAAAACATTAAAAATAGTTACTTATTTATTTCTTATAATTTCTGAGCCATCATTTCCAATCCACCTCCATTGTTCCCAGCAAGCAACTAAAATAATTAACAGCAGACAGCCTATTAAGAAATGGAAAGTGTTTTGGTTACTTGCTATTCGTGGGTATGCATTGTTCCAGCATGGGAGCAGCCAACTGCAGTTGGGAGAATTTTCTGCTCATCACAGACTTTTTATCTCCAGTGTTTACCAGAATCTGAATTTGGTCAAGTTCTGAGATTGTCCAATTTCTCTAAATTTCAATGTCCAAAATTATGTGGTCCACAATGAGTAACTCTGCCTAAGTAAACTCCTTTTAAGTGTAATAATTTTTTTCTGCTTAAGCCAAAATTTTTCAGCCAAAATCCACAGATTCTCTATTCCCAACCCCACCCTTTACTCCATGGAGCACTTACAGTCTTCCCAGAACTTTTGGTGCAATCATTGATCAGGGGGTAGAGATCTCTTTGATGCAGAACATGTACAAAGCAACAGAAATACCAACCAACTGGCATTTTATAACCATAAAAATGGAAGTAAAGCAAAAAAAGATAAAATGAAGAAAAACCTGGGTTTTCCTGCACCGAAAGGACATGTAAGACTTGTCTGTGTGTATTGAGACTCACTTAACAATGAGGCTTTTCAGTCAGACACTACAAAGCAGAGGAAAGACTATTGAAGGCTGCAGAGACAGCAGTCAAGTGGCTGTAGACAGGAAGAAGACTAATTTTCTCTCAGATGTCTTAAAGGTTAAGATATCATAATGAATCAAATTTACTTGGCCTTTGTTTTGAAATTTGTGTCTCTGTTTTAGTCCTGAAGAAGGGCTTCTTCTGTGCCTGCAAGTTTGACATTTGTTCTGAGGATATTAGTTGTTCTAATCAAACATATTGTTTGTACTCTGAGATATTTCCTATTTTTCTATAAGCAGAAAACGTATTGTTGCTAGGAACACAGCTCCCTCTCCATTTCTGATCTCCGTGAGGTATAGCTGGATCCAGGGCAGATCTCAGGAGACTCCTTGGAGACCAAGATTTAGGCCTGTCTGGTGCATGATGGAGACAGAAACAGTCGGGGCAGAGCCTCCATGCTGCTGGAGTGGTCTTACTTGAAAGCAAAGTTATGGCTTTGGTGTTATATCTGGCACAGATATCTAGAAGGACTGTAAAGAACAGGCTGCCTTGAGAAGACGCCCAAAGAGAGATAAGAGGACAGCTGAAATACTTGATCTTCTGGGACCAAGACTGTCCTGCCCCAGTACCGAACTTCAGACCAGAACCATTTAAAATTAGAATCCAACAAAACTATTCTCTAGTAAAGCCTTTTTATCATTCCTGGATATAATTTTGTTTGTGGTCTAGACAAGCCAGAGCTTGCCTCAGCACTGATGTTGCCCTTTGCACATATCAAAACTGTGTTTGGGAAAAACTACCTAATGATGTCAAATAGGGACAGAGGACTATGGCAAGTCTGTAAGTAGCACAGAGAGGGCCCATATTGTCTTCACAAAGAATGCCTTCCATGAGGTATCAGCTGCTGCTTTTAATTTAAAAAGTTAAGTGGATTCCTACCCTGCATGAGAGGAGCAGCTTCACAGATACTCCAGCAGTTAATCACATGCAAACAGCGGTGATAAGCATAATGGGCTCAGTGACTGAGGAGACTGGCAGGAGGTTATTACAAAAATAACTGTTAGCTTTTCTCCTGCAATCATCTTGCAATGCTACTTGGAGACAGAGCGTTTGTGTGCTTGCTCCATGGCAATGACGTGGTGTAGTCTATCCCTGAATGCCTTGTAAGTGCTCCTCAGCTTGGAGCCACCTGAGACTTCAGGACACCCCAGCCCTGCTGTACGTGGTTGCTCTCCTCACTTGATTTTGCCTTTGGACTCTTTTCTGGTGTAGTTAACAAGGCAACCAGCTGGGATTGCCTGTCTGCCAAGAACTGTTTGGAGACCACTCTCATTTAACCAAAACTATCTGTAAGGACCACAATGACACTATAATATTTCACATAGGTTTTGGGGATAATTACTTGATGCAGGGGATACCCTAGTTTATTAGTCACTATGCCAAGGATTAATGTAATTATTGATACAAGTAGCAAGATTGAAGATACTAAGTACCAGATACTTAGTTACAATTAAAAAAAAAAAAAAAAAAAGTCTCAATTTCTTTTTCTAGATCACTAATTAAACTGGTCTGTATAATTCTGCAAGACACAGTCCCCTTCCTGCTGCCTTTTTTCTTGTTCTATTGCTGGCCTGCATGGTAGAGAGGATGATTTCTCCCTGGTGAAAAATAGAAAATGAATTATAAAAGCATGAATTGTAATTTTTTAGGAATGGAATATACTTCACACGCCTAGTGAGTGATGTGCATGAAAATCCATGTACTGTACATGTTGCAGAAGAAGGCTTTTTTGTAAGTTTTTTTTTTTTAATGACCTGTGCCTAGAATACTAAAATCAAAACCTTGCTCTGGGTGGTCTTTATTTTTGGCTGAAGCCTCCTAATAGTTCCATAAATATTAATTTATGAAGAACGCAGAACACAAGTAAATGTAGAACTGACCGCTTTCTTGGTGTTCTCATATTACATAAACTGTATTATTATTATTAATAATTATTATTATTATTATTATTTGCTTACAGAACAGTGGGAATATTGTTAAAAAAATTAAATGGGACTTTTATCATTGAAAGAATTTGTGGTTTGCTTATTTGGATTAAAAAAAAAAATAAAAATCAACTGAGCACATGCAAATAACTTCAGAAATAAAATGCAACAGTACTAGTTTTGACACCAGTCCCATTTGTTTCCTCTGAAATGTTTTGCCAGTCCAGCAGCCAGATATTTCAAGAACGGCCTCACAAGGGAAGATTAAATGTGTGTGTTTTTATAAAACAATGACATCTTGTTTTCAAAGCCCTGCAAGCTTAAAATGGATATTAGAGCAGTCACATATAAACTGCAGTTCCCAAGGACAACTGTTTAGCTGAAGTGCCATTTAATGCTCTCCTAAATGGTTCCGCTGTTTAGTGTGCAATATATCTTCTAGATTAGACCTTTAATCCTTTGCATTGTGCTTGCTGTGTCAAAGAGGGCTTCATGCCAACTTCCTCCTATTGGTGGGTCTCTTTCTCTCTCTTTTAACAGGCACATGAAGAACATCAAAGTCTTATGTTTTGCCTCTTTGAATCCAAACAAGAAATCCAGTTAAAAGTTTTTGTCAAGTAAAAACTTTAAAGTTTAATGTGTTTCCCTCTTTCTTTCTGCTTTAATTTAGTGCTTTTGTGAGCATAAAGAATTAGAAGAAAGACCAAAAATAGTTTATAAAGCACTGTTTTTTTAATAAATGTAAAAAATTGATATAATTGTATAAGTATAATGTTAATGGGCTACAACTTTCACACCTCAGTGCCTTAAGAGAGAAGTCAACGCCACTAAAAATGTGATACACAAAGCAGAGAAATTATCTGGTACACCACATTTAAGCAGAGCAGGGTATGAAACTAAGCCCAACTTGGATGCTTAAGGAACACCACTTTTTGCTGAGCCAGCAACTGAGTGGACTAACCAGAAGACCCTCATTATTGATGGACCTTAAGCGTAAGTACTGCTTAGCAGCATAAGTCAATAGTGGGTTTCCGGAAGTTAGCTCTGAATTTCTTAGTCTTGGCTATGCTTGTGTTTGCTCCTGAGAGGAAAATAAATTTGCCCTGTATGGCCTAAAAAGCAAAAACATCTGCTGGTATTATGAGCAGCCTTATTGTCCGAGTTCAGCAGCAGGGAGGTCTGCACTTGTTCAGTTCTGCTTTCCTGCAAAGCATCAAGAAAGCCTATGGGGAACATTATCAACACTCCTGAGGGTAGCAGGGGAATGAATTCACCAACCCAACAGGTAGCCAGAAAAGGCCACCCTGATTTCTTGGCTAGTAGCAAAATATGCTGTGTACCACGCAGGGGACTCACATTTGGGAACAACTTTGGAACACTTGCTCCAAAGCCAGTGACGGACAGCAGCCATGGGATAAGGGAGGGATTCAGCTTCTGGGAAGGTTTGCTGTGGTAGCTTGGCAGCTGGAGAACATGGAAAGCCAGGGATCAGTGTGTGGTGAGGAGGGAAAAAATGACGGTGCAGACAGAGCACTTGGTTCGAAGAAATCCCACCTCACTTGGCCTGATTCATTAACCTTAACATCTGCCTAAAGGAAAGACAGCATTCCTCTCCTTATTGCCACTCACTGTAGTTGCTTTATTAATTGCAAAAGGACTGTGCTCAGATACCTGAGGCCCACTATAGCTTTTTAATGTCACTTGTTGTCCTTACTTACAAACACGTAAGTTTGCTTTGTAATTAGGGCCATTGAGAAAAAAAAAAAAAAAACAAACCACAATACATTTAACTTATTTTTTACTTGTATTTCTGTTATTTATTTGGGAGCTTATGAATAAGAAATACATTTCATATTGGGGTCCAGATGTACACATACC
Organism: Athene noctua; assembly: GCF_965140245.1. Classification (NCBI taxonomy): domain Eukaryota; kingdom Metazoa; phylum Chordata; class Aves; order Strigiformes; family Strigidae; genus Athene; species Athene noctua. Next base: position 102,141,266 of record NC_134037.1, on the reverse strand, counting down.
CAAAAGCAGAAGTTTGTCCAAAAATTTCCATTATCATATGTTATTCACATTTGGACTTGAATATTAATGAAACATATAGCCAGATGTCAACTGTCTGAGAAGAAATGGGGTCCAGGTAGCACTGACTAGGAAAGAAAACAGACAAAACCCTTCCTGCAAGCACGGGACCTCCAGGTCTCCGTCCCAGCTGATGCTTCTGCCAGCACTGAGGAAAAATTAACTCAATCCCCAAGTTTCCTTGTGGTCCCTTATTTTTTTTCTTTATAAGCATAGGAGGGAAATATAACACGGTCTGTGTTCTCCTGATCGTGTTCATTTAACAGTACTACTTTGGTTTCACTGAGTACCAAAAGCTTTCCAAACCAGCCTGGCAGGCCTATAAGAGAAACCTTTCCAAATTTAAGCCTTTCCATTCAAAAACAAGCCTCAAGACTGAACCCAAGCCCACTCTCAAAGTATTTTTCAGCTCTGTATGAAAATATTTCCACTAATGTAATTATATTCCTAATCAAATCAGCTCTATGGCAATTTGTTTTTCAATACAGTATTGTTACAAAGGTGTCCGCGGAAGACAGTTTAAATTGTTGATATGGCAGATGTTCTGTCAAAGGGAGAACAAGTAAGGGTTGAATTTGTTAACAGGATATGTTCTTTTGTCCACAGAAAGTTGTGCAACTTCTTGCAGCTACAAAGTAATTGCGGATCAAAGATTAGCTAAGTTAACTCTGGTGACTAAACGAAATCCCAGTAGATAGGGCTGTTGATCTCTAGCTGGAAGTATACACAACTCCTCTAGTGATAAGGGACTGTAACAAAAATAGACCTGTCAGGAACTGTAAGGCAGAGTAAAGCATGCCCCTCTCACTGTGGACAGAGGTTTCACTTACCTTTCTTTAAAGATCTGCATGATGAGACTCCACATTCTCTTTAGTCAATCTTTTCCTGTACTTGACAGTGAAAATGCTGCTCCCAAAACATTAATCTTCCTTGCCATGGTATTTCATGTTCCTACTTGAACACATCATTTTTTGGTCCTATCTGCCTTGCATGTGGGGATTAGCTTGTTCCCTTCCTCTTTGCAACAACCTTTCATACCCTTGAATACTGTTTATCACAACTCCACTCAGTCTTTCTTCCCTGTGCTAACAGATGGAGGAAATCTTCAGTTAACAGGAAGATGGTGTAGCTGCCTTCCTATCAGCCCACCCTCGTCTTCATTGAGATAAGCAGGATTTGGAGCTCTGGTGAATTTTGACGAGCACAACAGCCCCTTGAGGGACTTTCTGAGATAAAGCAGCCCTGAAACTGTTCAAATTTATCTTGAGGATATAACAGGATTTCACTCATAATCAGAGTAGGGGACATATAAAGATAGCCGGGCTGTTCCTCCAATCTGTGCTACACACAGGCAATCCAGAGTATTTATCCACAGTAAAGTGGTGATTTGACATGTTATGCCCAAAGAAGTATTCATGATATCCAAGGACTTTAGCTGTGGGATACCAAACAGGCTGATACCTTTCACATTTTTCTTGCAGGTTATTTAGCAATTCCATTAACTTTTCCACCATATATGTAAGATGATCCATGTTTGTGGGTTTGTTGTTTGTTTTTTTTTTTTTTTAAAAAAAAGGTAGCAATATAGGAATTATTTTTCATATACTGCCAAAATCAAACAATGTCTAAAGACTTCTAACTTGACAGGCTTTCAATTCAGTATTAACAGATTTATGGATGATGTAAAATTGGTACACATGCTAGGGAAGCTGCATATTAACGAGAGCATATTGGTATCAGTTTTTAAACATTTTTCTGAAAATATTATTTAAAGATTTTGGGTTAGACTCATTAATGTATCTTGGCTTCTTTGTGTAGTTCTAATGATGTAAACCAGCTACAAACCAATTCAATTGGTTGGTTAACCTCAGTTTATGACTTCTTTGTGCTTCTGCAGGGGTGGAAAGTAGCCAGGCTATATCTGGTTCTCCGTCTCTTATTAATCAAAGGTATCCAATTGCTTCCCACTAAGACATTTTGTGTGCTCTATAATACGCCTTAATCCTCATCTTTGTTGCTTATATTCTGATATCTAATAATTTTAACCTATAGTAAGCTTTAGCCTTTACAATTTTACAAAGGATGGAGACTATCAATTTATATACCAATGGGTATAAGGAGAAAGACTTGAAAAGAGCACACAATCTCTGTCTGAGAAAGCTTTTTAGATGATGCTATTCATTGAAATAGCATATTTAAAAGTAATTTCAGAAGATGAGTGTAGAAAGCCACCCACTAAGCACTTGCTGTTTGTGTGTATCTGAAGGCATAACTATACTGCTCCTTAGAAAGGAAAAAAGATAACTCCAAAGATAACATCTTCCTTACTGAGTAGGTTTCCCATCAGCTATAAAAAATAAAAAGGACAGACACACCAGATGTAAGGATGGATCCATGCTTGTGGTAGCCCGTAACAGAAAAACTCATTCATCTGAAATACACCATTGTGTGTATGCTGAAGCCTGGAGAACTGTCGATGTCTATGCTTTCTTCCTACGCACAGCTGCAAAGATAACACTGTCTACTGTTCAAGGGCTCCATGGGGAATTCCTCATAACAGTCCAGTTCTTTCAGTTCTTATTAAAGTTTACATCCCCATTTCAGCTGATGATGAACTTGCTAGCTGGGTCAACTGCTGGCATAAATCCCATCAGCAATTATAATTTTAACTTGACAGCATCATTCCTGTAGTGAGAGGGCATGTTGGGGCTTTACAGTGAGTCTGGCTGGATCATTTTCCCTTTTTCTGCCTCTATACTGCATGAAAGATTTCCTCCATTCTTACCTTCAGCTGCTAAAATTCCTGTGATGACAATACAGTTTTATGATGCACTAAAATAATAAAGACAATGATATCATACTCTCAAACTGAAAATGCCTTGAGGAAGAAATGTAGATGCATAGGCCCTTATCCGAAGCCTACTGAAATCACTGGGAGGTTTTTCCGTACATTCTAACAGACCAGATTTTGGACTTGGTCTTGAATTATTTATTTATGTCTAATTCAGGTGATGCACTTTCTCCAGTTTAGACAAACCCGAGTCTGCCAATTAGAAATTCAGCAAGGGTGGTATTTCTGGTTTCTTTGAGGAACCGCTGCTTTTACAAATAAAGACTTCCACTTCTAGTCTGTAGCATTTATAAAGTTATCACAGCTTAAACCAAGTGTCACATTAAAAACAGTTTTCAGGTCACCAGATCTGTAGTGATAGATGTCTTGGGAGATAAAATCTGCCAAGTTGTGCTTCTCTATATTCCACTTCTATGTGTAGAGACTTGCAACAAGTGCTTGGAAAAGTCTTGCTAGACTTCTTCAACTAAAGAAGGGTTTCTAATGATTTCTTATGAGAAACCATACTTTGGACTATGCATCTCAGCCGAGCTTGAAAAAAGTTTGGCAGGGAAGTTGCCTGAGGTTTGAACGGAGCCTCCCAGGGAGATGGTGTCATAAACTGTTCATAAACAAGAAACTGTTAATAAAGAGGATGTCTCAAACAACTTGAGTGGGACCCCCTCTGGGGGGGGAGTGGAGCAAGCTCTGTGGAGGTGGGGTGGTGGGCCGTTTCTCTTCCCCTCCCTCCTGTTGTTGGCCAGAGGCAGAACTTGCCTAACTGCACAGATACAAGCCTAAGAAAATGAGAACCTTCTGGAACATCCTACTGCACATGCATAAGAAAGACTAGATGAAGACAATACCCCACGTGTGTCTTTGTTGACCCACCACCTACAGACCACGCCGGCTAGTCTGTGACAATGCGGGATCCAAGGGTGGTGATTTCCACTTTTCCTATCCCCTCCTCCTCTCTTTTTCTCTTTCCTCTTTCCGCTCTCTCGCTCTCTCTCATATATATTCATGTGTATAAGTTTTGTAGGAGTTGAGTTATGATCGGTTGATCATTGATGAGTCTCATCACCAAAGTGCCTTTATTGTTCTCCAGATGATTATCAGTTGATTGTTGCCAAATGGTTTCCATTTACTTACTAAAGTGGTCAGTTAATAAAGTCACCTGCACAATTGTTCCTGAGTCATTGTGGTGACTCAGTCCACCCTGCTGCTCTGTCAAACAGAGACCAGCTCTTCCATCAGCACTCAGGCACTCGGGGAATTCAAAAGATTCATTCCCCTCTAACCCACCATGTGGGATCAGACAGATGGGTGCATTGAGATTAGGCAAAGAATAAACCTTGTTTGAGAGTGTTGGTGACCAGAACTTCATTCCTGTAAAAGGGAGTTTTTAACAGGTTCAGGTTTTTGCAGTCTACCTCTGAGTTAATAAAAGGGTTGTCTCCCCAAGCTTCTGATGGGGGTACCTAGATGTTTTTAACCTGAGCAGTACAAATTTCAGCCTTGCATTGGCCTCCCTCTATGTGAGAAGCAGAAGTTAAGTCCACACAGACTACGGACCACATTTTCCTGTCACCAATAGCATTAATTTAAATGGAGATGATACTGCAAAAGGAGCATGTTCAACTTGGATAGTGCGAGAGAAGAGAATTAGGTTCAACCTTTTTACAAAAATATGCAGAATGTTTGAGATCTGAAAGTGTGCTACAGAAGTGCTTGCTGTTGGGTACTGTAATAAATCTTTGGTCTTTGAAACATGAGAACCTACTAAAAGTAAGGTTTAAAAACTGTTTTGATTATCTTAGTGCATTAAATAGTTTTATCATATTCTGCTGTTATTCTAACAAGGATTAACTATCCCATTATTTCACATATGAAGTGCTTTGAAGAGTTTTGGACTGTAGTATCTGTGGAATTACTAGGTGTTGGCCTGAAAGGCCGTGGATGGAGAAATCTGTCAGCCTACGAAAGCTATGCATGCTTCAGGAATACATATCTATGCAGGAGTAAAATAAGGGCTCAAATGTAAAGAAAGAGGAAGCAAGGAGAATTCCTTTTCATTCATTAACTATTCAAATACAATTGAATTAAAATTACTCCTGGTTTTTTTCAAATTAATTACCTCTACATGTCCTGAAATCCTTCATTTGAGTTGTTCATGTGGAAGCAAAGCATTTGTGATTAGAAAGTTTAGTAAAAACACACAGCTAATCCAGAAACCATGTGCAGTAACCTCACAATAGTTTTTGCACCCTGTTCCACATCAGCACAACCACTCAGATGAGAAAGGGAGCTCCATTTTTTCATACTCTCCCAGAGAGTTTTTGAGTGATGCTTCATCTATATGAAAAAGAAAACGAGGAAGTTCAAAGAGTCATAATGAGAGAATATCCTCCGTGCATTCTCAGCCACAATCTCTTCAGTGTGCAGAATATTTGTCTGCCTCTCTAGTTGACAATTTAGAAAGCTAAGGTGCAATGTGCAAACCCACCCTATTTTGTAAAAATCACACAACTGAAGGATGTTCTATATGCCCCAAGAACTGAGACTGGACAGAAGGGGATTGTCTGAGGTACGCAATGACTGGTGGTTTTTTAAATTAATATCTAAATCTGGGATTTTTCTGGACAAGAGCTAAAATCTCAACTCCAAATATCCTTGAGTTTGGGGGGAATTTTGAATTCAACTCAAGATGTGGATAGGGGTTTTTATCACACTTCTTACTGTGAATATTTTACTGGAAAAATCAAATTCACTAGTCTAAAAGTACCAAAATTTTTACAGTCAGCTGAACTAGACTCCTAAATGAACTCTTTCATTTGGGCAACATTTCAGATGCTGAGTGGGGCTTTTTTTCAAATCTGCAACTTTGTATTTCAGAACATTCTTCCCCGATCAAGCCTCTCTTGTAAGATTTCTGAGTAGTATTGCTTGTTCTCAGGTAACATCAAGCTTTTGCTGAAATTTGTGTTACTAACTCATTTGGGTCATGGTAGGTCAAGAAAAGAACGCAAACAAAATGCGCCTTGCCTTGATCCCTCATCATCTTTTCCAAAGGGAGGTAACGAGGTTATTCTGAGGGCTATTCATCATTTCTCTGGTGGTCCAACCACTTCACTTAGTTTATGATCTGCTGTCAGTGAAGTTGTATCAGCACAACCTGTGGTGTTGCTCTCACGTTGGCAGTGACAGACCATTCCCTGTGGGAACAGCAATATGCACTGCAAGGTATGTACTGACTTAGCAGACCTGATGAAGATAAAATATTACCAGGCTGGCAAGATTTTAAATTAAATGGCAACAAAACTTCCATTGAATGTCTGAGTAAGAATTCATGGGGCATTAATAATTTTGTTGGCAGATCAGCAAAGGATTTCTTAATATTGTGATGCGATCTTGTTGATTTGAGAGGAAACATCCTGTAAATCAGATAAGAACTTTTCTAATGACTGTCCAAATGTTTTTGAGGGAAGTGACAATAGGCCTGGAATCAGTTTTTCTCATTTATGTTCTGGTCATGCACACAGCATCTCTTCCATTGCAGATATCTGTCAATAGGACTAAACAAAAGTCTTCACTCATGAAACATTATAGGAGGTAATCTAAAGAAAATGTCTTACACAGCTGCCCACTGGTGGTTCTCAGATTCTTTTTTCTGTGCTACAGTATTATAAAACTATGAATTTTATTGAAGATTTTTTTAAAAACAGACTCTGGACCTTGAGTTCTGATGTTCTTCATAACTTTTATGCACCCTTGATAATGAGTATATAAGTGCAAACCACACAAATTCCTGTTCCTGATAGTTTTGGAGCCCTACCTCAGTGCAAAATACAGCTGAGAAAACAGTTTAAGAAAACCTGGCACTCAACCGACCATAACAAGTTCAAGTGTCCTTAACCAAGCCTAAATTTTTGGGCTAGGATCAGTCCCTGGGCCTAAATCTGTAAGCCTGGTGACTTCAGCTCATATGTCCAGACCTCCATCAGTAAAGATTAGCTAGTTTAACCACTCTGTAACTGAAATATAAAGCATATAGATTCCAAATGCAATTTTGGTCAAACTTTGGAAAGTTCATATTAATACCTGTTCTCTAAGTGAAAGTTTTTAATTATGCATTGAAACACTGTAGACTACATGGTCAAGTTGAGCAGAAGTTGTCTTCTTCTGTACTCAGGAATAGCCTTGCTATAAATGGAGGAGAGAGGGAAGAAGGGATTTTATTACCCACAGTACTACTGTGGCATGGGAATGGGAGCCAGAGTTAATGGGCAGAGTATAAAACTTTGCAGTTCTTCCCTGCTTAAATCTGTACTTGTATGTCTTGTGAGCACATACACGCGTGTTCATGTGCTAACAAACACAGCTAACTGGAGCATTTGAAAAAGTTTATGGAGAAAGGGAATACTTTATCTCCACTGTAATTTACATTTATATGCTGTACGTAGCTTAATGAGTTGATGATGGACTCACCAATGGGTGTTCTCCCACATTCATGGCTCCTAACTGTATTTACCACGCACAGAGGAAAACACGATACACTTAATAAAAGAATCACAGGGCTTTTGTTTCCACAGAGGACTCCTGGCTTTACTGGTCAAACTGCTTCCAGAGATGTCAGCAGTTGCAGAGCCCTTTCATATGCTGAAAATATGAACCCACACCATTCCAGGCAGCATTTGTGTTAGCAATGGAATTTTTAAATAGAAATAATTAGTTTTGCTGGCCATGGTTGTTACATCTGGCATAAATTTGCCCCAGTGAACCCTATTTTTAAAAAACAAAGCAACTGAATTGAGGTTCCAGATTATACTAGTTACTGATCTTTGCAAACCTAATCCATTCTTATGAACAACGCCTCTGTGGTGTTTTCTTCCCCAAAGGATACAGTACGGATGCAACCCAAGCTTTATTGTACTTAATCTGAACCAGAAGTCTGAGCTGATTATTTTAAAAGGCATGCTGTTTCTTAAAAGTGATTTTCTTCCTGTCTTCATGCTGTGCTGATAAGAAGTTATAAGTGGATCTCTTTCATGTTTTAGGCTGGAGTGATACAGAAGAAAGCAGTGTGTGTCTTGGGGGCTACACAGCCCAAGGTTAAACCAGTCGATGTAGCAACAGTAAAGGCTTCAAAAAAATACTATTTTACTTTGAAGCATACATACCACAGCTTTTAATTTTGGGAAACAACACACATGAGACAAAATTATGCCTGGTTTATAAAGGTGCTATAACAGGGCAGAGGGGAAGACCACACACTCTTTCAGCACAAAGACCTGGGGTCTGTAGTGCTATTGACAATGACAGCAAGCCCAAAGCAAAGGGAGGGCAGGGGTCAAGAGATGTTCCCTGCACCCTTTCGAGGGATGCCTCTGCCCAGTATGCCAGCGCAGCCTCAATCAAATTCTCCTCCCCACCTCTAACTTCTGACCAGTGTCTCCAGTGATACCAGAGAACACCCAGGTCGAAGCAGGTCTAAGCTCTCAGGGGCCCACAGCAGCAGTGTGCTCCTTTATCTCCCTCTACTTATGAGGGTAGTCCATTTGCCCCCGTTATAGCAGCCTCACTACAGCTGCAGCCTGTAACTGGCTGCCCTGCACACTGATCATTTAAAATACTGGGTTTGCCTCTGAGTTGCTGGTCTGTAATAAATAATGGGGTAGCTAATACATAGACAGATCTTCAGACAGTGCTGGATGTGAGACAGCAGTGGGGGACGTGGCTTTAAGGTACGTTTGTGGCTCATTCCAAACTCCCATCAGCCCAACCGCATTTGTGTTGCTGCAGTGAATGGTCTTGCCTATTGATCTCACTGTAATCAGTTCTCTTTGCTAGACAAATAAAGGTACTATAAAACCTAATTAGGTGTTCTTACTGTTTAAATATATTTTTCAGTAAAGATGTGCCCTCTGTCCAACACACAATATTTGCAAGTCATAAAAATCTCCTTTTGGTGATAAAAATATCATTTCACATAATACTCTTATTTTTTAACTAGCAAAGGCAGACAGAGCAATCTTCACAAACACTAGTGGGTTCCTTCTATTATCAGCAACTAATTTTACCCAGTGTCATTAACAAAATAAGTAGGAAAGTACTAAAGTAATTTCATCATCTATTTTAGAAACCATTATTGATTCTCAAATCAGTAATCTGGTCTGTTTCGATTTTTAATCCAATGACATGGATAAGTGATAAATTTGTAGGTAATTTGTTAAATTCTTGGTGTCCCACAGCTTCATGCTCAGATATTCAAAGTGATATTGCCTTGATTATGCCTTCATTATATCATGTTGTCAGAATTTTAGCAATTAGGGATGTGGACTGAAATCACATATGTACTTCATGCATGTCTTCCTCCCCACAAACCTGCAATCCTTATATCTTCAACAATGTTAAATGTACATTTATATATTCATGGAAATTAGACATGTGAATGTGAAGTATCAACCAGCAGAGTCTCAAATTCTTTATTTTGTAAATTATTTTTCATGCCAGATCATCTCCCTGAGAAATTTTTTTCATCCTACTTTTGCACTCCATTTTATTGCTAGCAGCTCCAAATTGCAAGGAAACCAGTAACAGAGCTTTACTTCTTGTGTCCAACCAGCTAAAGACAGGAATTAAGATAACTAGACTTAATCGAGTCTGATTTATCCACAGTTATACAGTTTCTGTTACTTCTCCTGATATATATTTTTTAGCCCTTGGGATATATAAAACCAAATCTTATAAGGAGAACAGAAAGCTAACGCTGTCCTTTACAACCTCAGACAAAATTTTCAATGATTAGCCAACGTTAAGCAGAGCCAGATGAGACTGCCCTGTTGCCTACTGGACATGTCCTTGGTATTTTAGGAAAATACTGTCCTATTACTTTAGAAACAGAAGCCAACAACAAACACTGAATGGAAGTGGCCAAGAAAAGTGACAGTGTTAAATGGCTGTGTCATAGCTGGCAGAAAACCATATGAAATTATCCAGGCCTTAGATAGCTGAGATCGAATGTGTTCTCAAGCAAGTTGCAAAGCAAGAGGAAATTCCAGTAAATCATTTACTTAATGAGATCAATGTGCAACAAATCTTTTTGCTCTCCTACAAAGTTAATATTAGTATTCTGTTATCATCCTTTTTTTTTCCTGTTTGCTAAGTTATCATGTTAGATGCCAGTGGGGTCTGGCACTGTTTGGGGTCTGATATTACTCATAAATGTACTGTGTGAATTAGGTGCAACTGCTGAAGCCAGCAACTTTATTTTTGGTGAAACCCTTCTCTGCTAAAAAATTCAAACTCTTCAGAGCTGTGGCAAACCTTAGTCCCATCAGCTTCCCTGGTCAGCTGAGTAGGAGCCAGGATTATCAAAGCCTCCAGATTCCCAATTTGATCCCATTCATACCACTAAGAGCTTCAGAGACATCTTTTATTTTTATTTTTGTTGAATCTTTGTGTTTTGTAATAAAACATTACAGAATTTCACTTCCGTGAAATAGTTTCAGGTTTTTTGCTTATTACTGTAATTTGGAAGGAACATTTCCTAAAATCCTGAGATTTTCCACATATGTACCATTTTGCCTCCTGGCCACTTCAGCAACCACACCGGAGTCAGTGGAATTATAGCTCTCTTGCCCAGTTAAAACTTCTCTCTGCTCGTGGACAAATTCAAACCTTGTGTTAGCAAGCAGAGTTTCAACCACACTTGTGGAGGTTTCACAGTCTCATATTCCAGCCACTTTTTTGAAAGTGTGAGGCAGGCCGAGGAGGGAAACCCTATTAATGCCACCAGTGAGGAAAAGAGGGTAATGTGAGCTCACATGTTGTTAGACACTGGAGAATCCACATGGAAGAGAGCCCAGATACATGCTCCAAACACCTGAAAAACTAAAGGACAAAGTTCTATAAAACTTAGCACAAGAACTTACAGGAAATCAGGCCTCTTTGGTCCCAGTGTTCTCTGAACTACTTGTTTATAGGCTCAATTTTCTATGTAGCCCTTCAATAACAATAGCCAAAACAACATCATTCTGTAGTCAAGGACACATGAAGATTACAAGAGCTATTGCACAGCAGCTCTTGACAGCATTGTCCTTTGTCTCTGCATCCCACTACACAATGTACTGCTTTGGAAATGAAGTGCTAAAGATGAAAACCTACACAAATGAAAAGAAACATTTGCCACTGATGTGCAATTTAACAATTGTGTCCTACACAGGTTCTTGTTACCCCCTTTGGAAGCGTTTGTATTTGATTAGTCCGGTCAGCCATCTAGCATTATCCATCAGGCAGTGGGAAAGGAATAGGTGACAGTGGTGAACAATTGACATTTGTTAAGATTAAAAAAAGCTTCTTCCATAATTTGGAGCAACTGCTGCTGAGATATGATTATTATTATTCTTCCCCCACCTTCAGGTTTCTGCATGGCAAGTAAAGTTAGATGGTGGGAGGTTTGTGTCTGTGTATGCCCATGCATGTTTTTGCTTAGCACCTAGGAAAAACAGCAGTAATATGGGGGAGTGATGCACATCATTATCCCACAGATCCTTGCAGCTGGCAAGGGCTAATCCTGCCCTGAAAAGAAACCACATTGCCAGACCCTGGCAAGGGAAGGGAGAAAGACTCACAGGGACATCCAGGGAAAGGGGAAAGACGAGAGGAGGGTGTCTTTCCACTTTATTCTGGCTTCAAAAGCTCATGGAGCTGAAGCCTGACGATATTTATAGAGTTCCCAGTGCTTTTGGCTGAAAACAGAAGAGACAAGTGGTTTGAAACTGCCTGACTATGAACACAAAATCTAAAGGAATGTCAGCAAATGAGCAACATGTAATGAATATAAAGGGTCTTCAGGTCTTTGTTTTCATTCAGTTTCATGAAGAAAAGGGGAAACATAACACCCATTTCTAAAAAGGGAAAAAAGGGAACTGCAGGCCAGTCAGCCTCACCTCTGTGCCTGGCAAGATCATGGAGCAGATCCTCCTGGAAACTGTGCTAGGGCACATGGAAAATAAGCAGGTGACTGGTCACAGCCAACATAACTTCACTATGGGCAAATCATGCCTGATGAATTTGGTGGCCTTCTATGACAGGATTACAGTGCTGGTGGAAAAAGGAAGAGCAGCTGATATCATCTACCTGCACTTGTGCAAAGCATCTGACACTGTCCCACCCGACATCCTTGTCTCTAAATTGGAGAGACGTGGATTTGATGGATGGACCACTCAGTGGATAAGGAATTGTCTGGGTGGTCCCACTCAAAGTGTTGTGGACAATGGCTCAATGTCCAAGTGGAGAGCAGTGACAAGTGGTGTTCCTCAGGGGTCATACTGGGACCAGTGGTGTTTCACACCTTGTGCTGGTGACATGCACAGTGGGACTGAGTGCACTGTTAGCAAGTTCACAAAAACCACCAAGATGTGTGGTGCGGTCGACAGGCTGGAGGGAAGGGATGTGCCATCCAGAGGGACCTGGACAGGCTGGGGAGGTGGGACCCTGCAAACCTCATGAAGTTCAACAAGGCCAAGTGCAAGGTCCTGAACATGGGTCGGGGCAATCCCAAGCACAAACACAGGCTGGGCAAAGAGTGAATTGAGAGCAGCCCTGTGGAGGACTTGGGGGTATTAGTGGATGGAAAACTGAGTATGAGCCAGCAATGTGCACTTGCAGCCCAGAAAGCCAACTGTGTCCTGGGCTGCATCAAGAGACATGTGGCCAGCAGGTCGAGGGAGGGGATTCTCTCCTGATACTCTGCTCTCGTGAGACCCCACCTGGAGTTCTGTGTCCAGCTCTGGGGCCCCCAACATAAGGACACGGACCCATTGGAGCAAGTCCAAAAATGGATATGAAGATGATCAGGGGACTGGAGCACCTCGCTTATGAGGACAGGCTGAGAGAGTTGGGGTTGTTCAGCCTGGAGAAGAAAAGGCTCTGGGAAGACCTTATAGTGGCCTTCCAGTACTTAAAGGGGCTACAGGAAAGATGGGGAGGGACACTTTATCAGGGAGTGTAGTGATAGAATGAATGATAACAGTTTTAAACTGGAAGAGGGTAGATTTAGATGAGATATAAGGAAGAAATTCTTCACTGTGAGGGTGCTGAGACACTGGCACAGGTTGCCTGGAGCAGTTGTGGCTGCCCCCGCCCTGAAAGTGCTCAAGGCCAGCTTGGACGGGGCTTTGAACAACCTGGTCTAGTGGAAGGTGTCCCTGCCCAAGGCAGGGGGGTTGGAACTACATGATCTTTAAGGTCCCTTCCAACCCAAACCATTCCATGTGTTGTGGTTTGAACTTGGCTGATAGGTAGCTAATCACCATGCAGCCAGTCACTTACTAGGGGTGGAACAAAAAAGGTTAAAAAGGTGACCAGTACGCAGTGTTCCCCCAGCAACAATCCTGACAGCACGAAAGATCCCGCCACGCTGACTGGAAGAGCAAATGAGAGTGCGCCCATGTCCTTTATATACTGAGCATAATGTCACATGATATGGAATACTCCAATGACCAATCCAGGCTGGCCTTCCAGCTGTGCTCCCTCCCAGACCAAGGAAAGTTAACTCTATACTGGCCAAAACCGGGACACCATGATTTTATTATTTTCTTACCCTTAAAATGCTTCTGTAGTTATTTTCATCCACTCACTAAAACGTCTCAAAAATGCAATGATGTGCAAGCATTTGGAGGCTTTCTTTATGTTTATTTATTCATAATTTAGTGTAAACCCAGACTGACTTTAAATATCTAGCTTTTTAAAAAAGATTCAGATACCTAAAATGTTAGCTTCAAAATGACAGTGTAAAAACTCATATGCTATATAAAAAAAAAAAAAAAAGATGGTTTTCTTTTGAAAATACATTTTATGTAACAAAATCAAACTCATGGAATCAGATCTTCAGGTGAAATTATGGCACTGTATGTACGTCAGAGACAGTGGGACAAGACAAGGGATATAATTTAAGGAGCAGCTAATTATTTGAGCTTAAAAATATATTAATGAGCCAACTTTCAGGAAATAAGTACAGAGAAGGGATAAGAGAGGGAGAAATAGAGTATTCTGGAAGCTAAAAATCTTTTTGGTGTTCTTTCTGCAATTTTTGTGGCTAAGACACTGAATGGATTCCATAAGTGAAATTTTGTCAGCATGCCAAATCTACACGGTCTTCTATCTTTTAAAAAAATGCCTTTGATTTTCACAGACTGCAGCCCAGCTTGGGACTTGCTTTCAAAAAAAAGCATATCCTGCTGCTACAGGAAATATTTTTCTCAACACCACTGTATTTTATTTATTTTAATCATATTTTAGAAAGAATCTTATAGAAATCCCAACAGTACTGTTATGCGTAAACCAAAAGAGCTGGTTTCACCTATTTACAGGAGAAAAGCTCACAGGATTAACACATTTGGAAATGATGTGAAAATGCAAAACGGACTTAAGATTTTTAAAGAAGTCCAAGTATTGAATGCAGTAGGATATGAAATTTAGCTTTCTCCACATTTGGAGGAAGACCTTACAATATACTGAATACAGGGCCTGGTTTATTTTATACTGGATTACAGGGGGTACTACTCCAATTTCTAGTAGAGAAACTTATTAACACTGAATAAGGCAACTCCAGCAAGCTTGAAAATTGGATATTGGGCCAAAATTAAATCTCCATGTTCACATATAACCACACACTGACAACATTCAGGTCTGAATAGTTTAATAATCTTTGCTTCTTATACTGGGCCAAGTTCAGATTCAGTAAACCCTCTTCTGCAGATGCAAACTTTTGAGCTAAGATCTACAGTGAAAGGTTTGCGTTTCTTTTAATATATCATCCCTATTGGGTTTCTTACAAGTTGTCTGCAAGAAACCCAAGTTCACTGTTATTAATAAAGAGGCTTTGAGAAAGTATTACCAGGCAACCATCATTATTGAAATGTGCTGGACTACTGAAGTAGGGGGCTGCAGCAATAGAAGGCTGTTACAGAAAACTGCAGTGGTAATCAGCTAGCGTAGTACTTTGTAGGGAATGCTCTTAAATCAATGATGTAGCTACATATAAAATGTGAAGAAAAAAAATAGATTATTGCTGGTTTTATTAGTGATATATGACCTGTTTTATGCCCTGCATATTTTCATCCCATAATTCTTTGCTTCACCAGGTCCCAGGTCAGTAAATTGCTCAAAACAATCCTTGCCACATTGAAAGAAAGTTACCAGCAAGAATGGTGCTCATTTAATCCTGGCAGCAAATTAAAACTTCTGATCCAGAGAAATGTGTCCTAATTACAGAAGGCCAACCAGTCTACCAACCCAGCACTCCATAGGTAATTCAGATGGAGAAAATGGGAGAAAAGAGGTACTAAGCAGCCAGTCTACATTGCTCCTTTGTTTACTGTAAGCTACAGAAACAGAGAAGACAGGATGAACCTTTGGGTTTTGTTATCTATTCTCTAGAAAGTCCTTGTTTTCATGGGTCAAAATCTCTCCTGACAAGGTCTATTCAACTGATAATCATCAGTGTGGGCTTCAGTAAACCACTGGGTATTTTAAAACTCAAAGGGATGCTTAGCATATTCTGAAAGGCTAAGCATCAGGAAATATTTTTGGCAAATGTCACTCAGGTTTCCCAAATTATCCAAACTGATCCTGGTTCTGAAAATCAAATATTTAAGAGATCCAAAGATATCATGCATATCCTTTTCAGTTGGGTTGATATCAGAAGGCAATGATACTGCAGTTACTGATTGATTTTTACAAAACTGCTTTGAAATAAAAGATTTTCTGTCACTAACTACTTGTAATGTGTTCAGTCCTAATCAAACATAAGAATCTAAGAATGTGAACATGGAGTCATCTAAGACAGACTTTGAGTTTGGAGAAAGTTGCTTAGATTGCTACAACTGAGTAAGCTCACATGAACTTGCTTAGGTGCAGAGAATAATTTTTTCCCCCGAATTTTTCAAATTCCAGTAAAATTATCTGTCTTGGTTTTAGTTTTGATTCCCTGTGAACAAAACACCAGCTACATTTACTATATCAAATAGTACAGTCCATTCAGGCACTGCACACATGTGAGGTAATGATCCAGCCAAAATGGAGTCTGTGGCAAAATAATGGAGAAAAATATTTCTGAGAATCTCTGGTCAGCATATTTGCTTTATTTTCTTTACTACCTTTTAAAACCATCATATCCTTAAGTCGATTTTAAGTGAAATGTGTGCAGAGATATGTTTAAATTTAATGAAGTAACCCCTTACGGATAGTGAAATGACTTCCTAATTACATTTTACGTTCTCATGGTTCTTGAGTTTTTAATTTTCCACAAATGGAACAGATTTATATGAGTTCACATGACAGCTCTAGTTCGGCAAGAAGTGACCATGGCTGCCAGAGGACTACTTAGCCTTTAGATACATCAGCAAGGTAGTAGTGTATGTTTAATAGAACTAGGTGTAAAGTGATGGTTCTTTTTTCACTGTTTATTGCTAAGCCAACCTGCTATAAAACATTGATCTCTCAGATACAGGAGACACATGACTCCCATGCCACTAGGTCCAGTAGGCTTAACCTGCTGAACCCGAAGTGCTAAAAGGACTTAAAATGTAATCATTAGTAGATTTTTGCAAGCAGCTGGTAAAACAAGACTTCTAGGCAGTCAGGGTGCTTTAATTTATTTCTTAATCCTGCCAAATCAGCAGAAAAGTATTTTAACTTAGTTCCACTTGGCAGACAAAAGGTAGTATTCCAACAGGACGGCACAAGAGAAAGCATCCGTGCAGGTGGAAAATGATAAACTCTGTGTAGTGATGGCTATCAGCTCCGAGGTCCATATTTTTAACATTGATCTGGAAGAAGAAAAAAAAAAAACAACCCAGGAGAAATACTATATCTTGTTTTGGCTCAACCCTGCTAGAAATAAACTATTACTTTTTTTCAAAACACCAGCATTACTCTGCCCAGCCTTTCCAGCCTCTATTAAATCCAACACATTGTACTGAGACAAAAGAGATCAGGGAATTTGCCCTTTTCTCCCCATCCAACTAGAAGCTCGTTTGTCAGCAAGAGTTATTGCCCTAACAAGCAACTTACAAGTCACCCATTTGTAGTTGTTCACTTTTCACACTGAGGGAAAACATCGCAATGGGCAGCCTTTACGGCCAGGTTTCCCATTGTTTAAATTTGACCCTGCCAGTGTTTGCACACAAGATGTCAGGGTAAATGATAAGGACTGAACCTTTGAAGGCAAACAAAAAGTACCATCCATAGAAATCAAATTCATTATTTTTTTTTCTCAGTTGGTACTTTCTTTCCAGCTTTTTAGGACACCGAAATACATCATGACCCTGGTTTCTTGTCAGTTCATCTCTAAATGAACTGTGAAATCTGTGGTGCTCATTAACTATATATATTGACTAGGCTACAGTGATTGCTGTACAAATGCATGCCACACACTTATTTTCATTATCTCATTTAGATGATCTGTTTAACTGAATGCAATCTACAGACTTGATCTCTTGCCATGTAGTGCACACAGGAAATCCTGGAATAACATCTAAACACTGCATTGGACTGAAAGTGAAAACCTTTGGTTTAACATGCTGTCAAATCTTTTAAAGAAGCAGAAGCTCACAAAAAGAAAAGCCCTTAGTGCCCTTGAGATCAAAATGTGCAGCTCTGGCTGACTGGACTGATATTACCCGACCTGAAATTTAAATTAGTTCTTGTTAATTAAATGATTAACTATTGATTGATTGACTGGCATATAAAAAGAACCTAAAAAGCAAAATGCAATGGCTTTTAAATAAAAGTGAGATAAATAAGAGGGAGAACATGAAAATAAATGTGTTGAAACGATTTGCTAGAGGGTTTTTGTTATACTCCTGTATTAAAATGTTACAAAAAATCTCCAATCTATTTGCCTTCAACACTTAAAAAGTCCTGACCAAAGCGCATGTCATGCTTTTAATATCTGTTATGAAAGCCAAACTTGGAGTGAGGTTTAACTGCCAAAAGTTCCTGAGTGAGTACAGGATTCATGGGTGCAGGTTTGCTCAGTTTGTAAACGGAGGTGTTTTTTAGTTTCGAATCCACAAAGATCTGGCAGTCAAGTCAAGTCTTACCATCTCATGTCCCGAACAAGCATGCTGCAAACCAATGTGGTTTTTCAGATGTTGCTGAAGGCATATTCTAACCACAGCTGATGTTACAGAGATAGAGCTAGCAATACAGTTTGGCTCATGTTATCTTTATTGTCAGTGATGATGCGTGAAATAAAAAGAGCTCATGGAGAGCTTGGGGAGTTTTTAGTTTGGAAAAATATCTTGGAAAAATATCTTTCAGCTGAAAAGTGAATAAATGTAGTAAGTATTCAGTGGGAAACAATAAATATAGACTGATAAAGTGACTATTAGAGTAATTTTTTTGAGGACAGAATTGGTCTCCCAGGTAACGTCATCTACAGCTACCAAAACCTACTTATAGGGCTGCATAAACAGCTTCATTTATAGATTCAAAGCCACAAACCACCCACTATTTGAAGAAAGCTTTCCATACTTGAATATGGAAATACATGCAATATAAGATTACTGTGCTAGTTATCAGGATTTCAGACCTCACAAAAATTTGCTGATGTTCTATAAATGTAGTCTCATTATCTATTACCTATTCAGTAAGGACCAGATACAAACAAAACCCAATAAACTGGTATAATAGTCTGCAGTGAAAGGGAATACAAAAAGCTATACATCCATTCACATGTAGAATTTCTGAATTTTAGGCAGAAATATACTTGCTTGAAATATTATAATTTTTAGCAGTGCATTATAGTTCAGTCCTCTTTTTTCATCTTATAACAAGGAACTACTACAGAATTGCCATCTTCTGTTTTACTATGAGTCATTAATTTTGGAGTGTTATTACACAGAAGTTGCCCTGGCACATTTTTGTCATTACAGAATTAACTGTGAAATGGAAGGAGTGGAGCTGCAAATGTGAACCATTTCAGAAATCTCTGTTTTTTAAGCACACCTTTCTAGAGATCCAGTTTACTTCCCAGCACTGAACATGTCCCTGGGCTTTTGCTTCAGACCCCTCCCCAGTCAGAAGGACAGTGATCCCAGGCTCAGAGGCAAATAACCTCCTTCCCGAAGGGCAGCAGAAACCTTCTTCCTGGGAGGAAGGACATCAGGAGGACAGCTGGATGCCCTGTACAGCTGTGTCCCCAGAAGATTGCTTTCACAGCAGGACATTGATGCCCAGCTCACACCTGATTAAAGCCTGAAATTGTGCCTGCTACACCTCTGGAAAAGAAGAAGAATGAACCCATCAGCAGCTGTTTCCTGCAGTGCTCAAGGGTTTGTTCTGTGTGTCAAGCTTGTATCCTGAGACTAGACTGCAGATGTTTTCCTGGACAGTGCAACTACTGCAGCAGTTAGTCAGATCAGCTGCATTTTTCAAATTTCTGTAATGTTTTATATTTTGATACCTGAAAATGGCTTTTAACTGATCATGTGTGGTGGGTCTGTTTTACTCTGACTAAGAAATAAGACAGAGGAAAAACTGGAACATGAGCTGCCAAGTGCTTCGATGGCAACCTGAGCTGAGGGACATGAGAAATACAGAGGAGATGGCAAAAGACTGCTCCTTGTTTTGTGACATAAAAAAGACATAAGAACTTCAATTTTATAATACAGAGTGTACTAAATCATATACCTTAGCAACTGAAGTTAACATCACAACTGGAATTTGTTTGAAAGCATAAAAATTGCATTTAAAACAAATGTCCATACCTTTGTAGGCACATATGAACAATTTATATACCTTAATATATACTTTAATATGGAGACTGCATTTTGCAATTAGGGTTATAAATTGTTCACTTAGAAGTGCTGGGAGTTAGCAGGAGAGAGAAAGCAGGAATAAGGTTCTGAATATGTAGGACTCCAGGATTAATACCCTCTAAACCATACCTGATTGATGCTCTCAGGTCAATATACGTAATTCATATGGAGTATTTTTTATGGGACAGAGTGTGACATCCCTCAAGAATGTGGGAAAATGACGTAGTCATCAGGTTGGACCAGAATTCTTGCATACAGAAATTAAACTAACTCAGCAAAACTCTGACTACCCACTTTGCAACTGTGGCTACACCATCATGATGACCGCAAATTTGTGAGGAGGAAAATTAAATTGAAGCTCCACATCAATAAAGTGGAGTTCAATGGCAAAGGAAGCCTCAGGCAATGAATGTCTTAGAATGAAAAGGATAACTTATTTAAAAAAATCTCTAAATTGTTTCTATTAGCACTACATATGATTTTCTGAAAGTACAGCAGAAATTTTGGCTACAAAAATGAAACATGAAACTCCTCCTGCCTGCCAGTTTTAATCAAATATAGAGCTCAGCCTGAACCTACTCAAGGCTGAAATGATGCTGTTGGAAGTGAAGCTGGCTGTCTCCCATTAAAGGCCTGCAAGCTTTTTTTTGTTAAGGTTGTGTGAAGCCTTGGAGTCTTATCTGACTCCTTACTGAGTCTGGATGACTGGGCAGCATCCCAAAAATACCTTCTCACATCTTTAGCTTTATGGGGAGTTTCATCCCTTCCTCCCGCTGAGGCCACAATATCCTCTGCATTTGTTACCTGACGGCTGTGTTATTACTGCCTCCTGTTTCTGAAGCCGAATGTAAGACAACGTGCTGGCTCCAGATGCGGCAGAAGGAGGCTGTCTGCCTAGTGCCTGCCTTAGATCACTGTAATGATGTGCTCAGGCCCTTCTTTCAGCTCCAGGTAATTCCTGATGCCAGTTTACAGCCTTTGGTGTATGAAGCCCTGCTGCAGTTGCAAACCACTGAGGCTCAGAACAAAACCTTCCAGACCTAGGGACAAAACATTTTCTTGAAGGCAATCCAGCATTGGGAAAAATCTTTCCTTAAACATCAGGTGAATACATCATCTGACCATCTTTAGAAAACAAAGGAAACCTTCCTCCTGGAGAATGCTTTCCATCAGAAGCACTAGTTTCTTCAAGTTTCAAACTCTTTCATTTGCTTTCTCAAAAAGCCACCAAGCACAGACCAAACTTTGATCCAAAAAAGGCAAAAATGCTAGATACTGCAGAGATTCAGTAGCTATTTCACCACAGCTGCAGACCCACATGCAGGCTAGATGCTGAAGACCAGAAGTCACCAGCTTCAGGCCATGGTTCAATGAATCAAGTTCATCTTTAAATTTCTAACTCCTAACACTGAAGACAGATGACAGAAATCACTGGTGTGGTGCAAACTCACTTGACCAATGCAATTTCTGATGGATTATCTTCGGAGCAACAGTCTTCAAGCTTAATCAGGTACCAACTTTCACCACACTGCCAACATAAAGCTATCAGGAAAGCATACAGCCAGAGTAAACTCTGTAACATGTGCTCTGCCAAATTTGACAGAAAAGTGATCCTGTGCCCAGGCCTGATTTAAGTCCAACTTTCACTGCTAGATAACAGCAGTATGCACAGTTTCAACAGTAACACTTGTGGAACTAACGCTTACCTTGCAATAGTTTATTTTTTAATTTTGTAGCTACCTTAGCTCTAATCTTGCTATTGCTACTGCCTAAGGGTTTTGTCCTGTATACATAACATAACAGTGTCTTCCTCAACCTCATGTAGATTTCTGCATACAAACATACATATATACTTGTGCATATTGTGCTCTATGAACTGGGGAACAAAGTTTATGTGTGATCAACTAGATAGGCCAGCGTATACTTTACTCTGTATCTGCCTGAAACTTTTGCTATGGAGTCACAGATGAAACCACATACACCATCTCATTGACAAAGTAACTCATAAGATATAATTTAGAGGCTGCCGCTGTTCCCACCCCAAGTGTTTGCCCACCATTTGCAAATCTTCATGCTTCTTTAAGACTTCTTTTCAAGCCTGCTCCTTCGTTTTTACTAAAGTCTCCCTGTAGTTCCCCATGTACTGTTCAATCCAGCTGTTGGTATTCTTCCTCTGTAATCCAGTGACCTGATGGTGGTCTTCCCCTGTAGCACCAGCAGTTTGGGGCAAGGTCCTCCCCCAGAGAGTTGTGTGCAGTGGGTCCCCACACGCCGTGAGCATTCACACTCCCAGCTCTGTGAGTGGGGGTACCACAGTCACTGGCCCGGGGCAGGCAGTGCAGCAAAGGCAAACTGCGCAGGCTAGGTTTTAAAAATTGCCAGTACTATTGTTTAATGACTGGAAAAGAAGTGCGAGAGCTTCAGGCAACGGTCTGTACTCAAAGACATTTGCAGGGATTTAAACAACACATTCTTTAAATTTAAGTCTTTGAAGGAAAGAGTTAAAGTGGAGCATGACAGTATGCACCCCTCTCAATTCAAATTTTGTAACAGCACAGAACATCTCCTAATAGTATCTATAACTCAGTCACTGATTAACCATTCTGAGGCACTGTAGTTCAAGGTCCTGTATTAGTTGTACAGTCGAGGTCCTTAGCTGAGTGGAGTTTCAGGATGATGGTTATTTTTATCATAAATTACTTATGGTACAAGTTCTGTGTAGTTGACTAGTGTGGGCTTTGCAGTAATGCCTGAAAATGTGTAGAAGTGAGCAGTACTCTGTTCAGACTGCCAGACAGCCAGAAATCCTGAAAAAACATCAAAAAGAAATCTGCAAATTTGTCCAAGAAAAAAAAAATCAGGTAGAAAAACAGGAAATGTCTGTGGAAAAACAGACACATGGGAGCTCTAGTTCTTCCATAATCTTCCAGTAGAAAAAGTCTGGGCAAAGAATTCAACTTCTTGTAGGGTGGAGTTTTATCAATTTATTAAAAGAGTTTAATGATGTGTGAAACCTGGACTGGTCCCACCTAGTTCTTCTCACCTAAAAGCCACTCATAGAACAGGCTCCCCCTGTATAAGTATATAACAAAAAGATGGCTCATAGAAGAATGAGTAGAGTGTATTTATTTGTACCTGTAAATTCTTGATGTGCAGATACTGTATAAATACACATACATAGAGAGGTGAAAATTACTATGGTTTTCTTAAAAAAAAATATAGCCAAAGGATACTTATAATTTATGGGTCAATTCACACTGCTTCAAAGAAAAAAAAAAAATCTAAATTATGTGTTTCAAAAGATTCACTTCAACAGATAAAATACTAATTTAATTTCCAAGATCTAAATTATTATTTTAAAACAGCTGTCTAGCAGAGCTGAAGTTAGCTTAACAAAGCAGCTGGCTAAAGATACAGCTCTTGCTCATCTTCCAATGTGCTGAAATAAATAGGATATTCGACAGAGATGACTGCAAAACCAGCTATTTTACACCATTCATATTTTCAGCTAAGAGGTTTATAAAGTTTTTACCTTAGCTTCTAAATGATAATGTCAGTTTTAATGAAGTAAGATAGACATGCACATTATAAAATACTTCTAGCAGATGGACCAGGAGGCAGAACAGGTTATATAGAATGACAAATAGAAAAACTTGGTTTATTGAGCTCAGATTATGCCAGTTGTTCAATATTTCTTAGTCTCGCAGTTTCTTCTTTATTCCTTCTGTAGAAAGAGTCCAGAACCCTTCAAGAAGTAATTCAAAATGGCAAAATAACATTTTTCTTTACCTCTACCTGGCAAATTTTCAGAGAGATACATTTACTGGATGGAAACTTCCTGCCTGGACTGGCCGTCCGTTAGCATGAGTAATGAGCAATCCATCCATCATTAGGGTTAGTAAGTTTTCCATTTCATCCTCTTCCCTCTTTAAGTGCATGATTTAATTCACAGCACATAAACATTTATGCAGAAGCCTTGTAAAAGCAAAACCATGCCCAGTATTTCGGTCATATATGAGACAACTATAGGCAGGTGGAGAAACTCACTTTAAAACAAACTCATGTCCAGTGTTTGTTCACAATATCTAATCTCTGTATTCTGTGTCTGTGGCTAATTTAAACTAATCTCCTTTTCTTTTTTTGCCCTCCACACATACAGATTTCACACTTGGCACCGCTTGGAGCTAGAGCTGCTACATACTTAAGAGATTTGTTCCCGGGACAAAAATGAGCTCTAGGAGAGGTTGCCTTATCAGCTAGGTTATAGACCTAAAACTTGCTATCTCCCACCTTCAGCTCCCTGTCCTACTGCAGACCCCTTCCTACCCTGACCCATGCCACTTTGGGAATGCTGAGCTGCGAGAGCTGGGTGGGTGCACAGGGAAGAGGTGGCCCGTGATATTTGAACATTCAGTATTCATCTCAATGAAGAAGCCACTGTCTTCCTGTTGGAGTATGCCTGAAATATTTCTAACTTTCTCTTTTAAATGAAGTCTTTGGGTTTCCTCTCTCTCCTTAGAGCTGAGGCTGTGACATCTCACTGCAGGGTGGGTCTAAGATGGCCCAGATGCTGGGGCACGCATGAGGGGCTTTGGATGGTAACCCTGCAATGCCTGTGTGGCCAGGTGCTTGCCCTTTCTTTGTTGGGAAAAGCAACACATTTTACAGTTCAGAAGAGTGGACCCCTTCTCATACCTTTGAGACATGGCAGGAAATGCCTTTTAGTCAGCATGAGTTTTCAGCCACCTTTTCTGGGTTTTTCTTTGCCTCCTCAAAGGTTAGTGACCTCATTCTACAGACAGTGCACTTGGGGCAGAGGTGGTCAGTCTTGCCCTGTAATTCCAGCATCTGAGGAGCTGGGCTTTCAGTGACTGTCTTAATTTAGCTTGCAGCTAAACACATGGCTATCCTCAGTGAATCCTTATACCCTCTCTGCCAACCCTTTAGAAAACAACCCTTCCTCCCATTCCCCAAAATCTACCCACAAAACTGACTGCTTACTTGGTGCAAGTAGAGGGTAGTGGCTGCAAGAGCCCTGAACTGCAGGCAGAGCTTGAAGCAGAGCAAAGAAACACTTTTTCAATGAATACTCGCTGAGCCAAGAACAGTTTAAACCCTCCTCCTCCATCACCTTTCCTTAAAATTGAGATTATTAATGAGTAACACTTACATTCATATTCCTCAGAGCTCTGCTTTAGAGAGAAACAATAGCCAGGTCTCCCTCTCCTTCCTCCTGGGTGGGCAAGCAGCACAATGCTAAAGCATTATCACATAAACTGCTGTGCTAAGAAGCTTGACCCAAAGCCCTGTGCCAGTGAATTATTTTCCCCTGACATATGGCTTAAGGCTGAAGGATTTGAACACTTAATTGGTGCATTTTCTGCAAGGCTTTAAGGCTTGGCAAGGTGAGATTCCTGCTAATCAGTGATACAGCTGGGAAACAGCTCCTGCTGTGCATCACCAGCAGCCTCCACCTACAAGAATTTATTGATCTCCTGGAGCTCAAGGGACTTGTATTATCTGAATGTGTTAAAATCACTTCTAAGTGAACTTGTCCAAAGATTGTGTTTCAAACATCCTTCATAATTTCTATTCCCTGAGACATGTAAGAGCGTAGATCTCTTAATGTATGTGAAAAAGAACACCTCGACTTTCTCTCTCACATTATTGCAGTGAGGTGGCTCTTTGTTAACCATGAAAACAAAATATGTTCCCTGTAACTTTTGCCTTTTCCTGAGAGTTACCTCAGCCTTTCTCCACAAGCAGGCATTCACAAAATCAACATCTTTACATCACTTTTTTTGAAACTATCAAAAGACCCCCCAAACTACCTCCATCCTCAAGATGGGTTATTTGATGAGAAATTTGGGAAATTAAATCTACATTCATTATTAGCACCCCTGGAAGATAAGTATTCAGAACATTCATTTTCCATTTTTAACCTGCCATTTTACTGTACTTATATCTCTGACTTGTAAAACAATGATCTCTCTAATATGCCATACATTTTGCTGGCATTTTTCTTTCTCTACAGAAAATTCTCTAAAAATTACATCCATTTTTGCTTATTTATCATTTCTATCTTGTCAGAAACTTTGTAAATCCACCTTCACTGAGTTCCTGTGAGCCGGAAAGAGTTCTGCATATGCAGGACGGAGACATTATTGTTGCTATTCTGCTTTTCCAAGGAAAAGTATTTTTCATGTTAATTCAGCCAAAATTATCTTTTTATAGAGAGGACAATAAAAATAAAGAGAGCAGTTACTGTACCCATCAGAGAGGAGACTTTCCCTTGAAGAAAACTGTATCCAGCCACAAACTGACAACTATTCTTACAAGTGAAAGACGTTTGCACAGGGCACACCCTTGCAGTCACACTCGCTCACACACACATAGAAATAAAATTTATATGGTCTCAAAATATTAGGGCTGCTTTGGAAGGCATTCCACAAATATTTGAAGTAATCAAATAAACTCAATCAAATTTCATTCTCCTAAACATGTAAGCATGGAAGAGGGAAGCAGAGGTTGGAAATGTTCGAGGAATTCATGTTTGAAAGGCCCTAGTCCCAAAAAGCTAGGTGTGAGTACAAAAGCAATTTTAATCTTTTTCTGGCTTTAATTCCATCAATTTTTCTTTCTCATTTCCTCTGCTAAACACATGTGAAATTTGGAAGATGTTACAAAATTCCTCTGTCCATCTTCTCCGCTCACCTCCATTGGCTAGCAGCTTTACTTTTTAAGTTTTATAGACTTCAAGCCTGCTTTTAGCCCTGGTATGGTGTAGGAGTTCTGTGGGAGTCAGAATAAGATGATCCTCCCCCACAACAAAGAACAATCCTGACAGAGATAACACTGCTTCTCTTTCACTCTCTGTTTACACTAGCATCACCCACAGCTTTGCAGTGCCTCAAATTTGTAAATGACAAAGACCTTCAAACAGAACTGGGCTCAGCTTCTTAAAATATCTTTGACAACTTAATTAACTTTGTACACTGGCATCTTAAGACTGTCAATTGTAACATAGTTCAAAGATCAATTAAAAGATCAGTTCTTTTTCTCTGTATATGGGAAAGTATTTTTACACTAGAAAATACCAATTTACACTCATTAAGTTCTGTGAATAAGCCTGCTGACACGCCGGGGGTCCCATTGAAACACACTCTTCACAAATACAGTAGGTGTAGTGTTTACCCATTGCTTAACTGTGCTGAATAAGCTCTTTGACAAATAAAAGCATTCTTGCTGGCCCCAGTTATCAGAAGGCCCAGTACGTGCACTCTTCTGCAGTCATTCACCACATTTTCTCATCATCCTACCAAACAATTTTTCATTAGTAAACTTTCCAAATGGTTAGGACTAAACGTCTCTGTGCAGCGATGGTGTAAAACTTCTGGTGGGAATTGCTGTAACTCACTGGTGTAGATTTCGTGTATTTCGTGTAATCCCAACATCCCTTAGTTTAAAGTTCAGCATTTCAGGTCAGGACCGGCATGCCATCCAGCACAGCGGCTGTCTCGGCAGGGCTGGGCGCTGCTGGTGCAGCCCTCAGCAGACAGCTCAGCTGCCCTCCCTAACCCTGGCACGGGCAGGTGCCGCCAGGGTGGCAGCCATTTGTGACAAGCGCACATCCTTATACTGGTAAGTTGTAAGTGGGAACTGGGAGGTTTGTGTGCCTCCACACAAGGTAGTTCTCATGGCGTATTATGTGCCATAGAAATCATGTGTCTTTTCTCAGTGACTATCCTGTCTCACTAAGGTTCATTTCTCTCCCAGAGTGCAGCGGTATCAATCAGTCCTTGAGACCCCTCCATGACTTACATTATTTTATGTATAATAGTGCATTTGGGTTTTGGAGAGCAAACGAGGACGTCAGTGGTAACATTTTGCGGGGTCCGTGTGTTTGGGACTTTACCATGGATGTGTATAAAAAAACTATTGTCCAACTGAGGGTTTCATTTCTCTTGTATCACAGGCTGCCAACATGTCTCTGACATTTCAGTTTGCTACACTATGCTAAATTCTGCATTCTCTTGATTTGTCACCCATCCCACTCTGCCATAGGCTACGAATTTAGAACAAAGCTTGAACATGACAACAAATGAAGTTTGGGAGCCAGAGGAAAGAATCAGAAAAAAGATTTTGCCAGCACTGTACTTAACAGACTTTTTCCCGTGGGCACTATGAAGTTTGTGTGACCAACTAAAGCTGAACAAGATGGTAATTTTGTAATCCAGACAGCTTTTACAAGTGTCTGTTTAAACGTGTATAAACAAATGCATACATGCATACATATCTACGTATACATGTATGTGTGCGTTCACCTATTTGCATACATGTAAAATGTGCAGACACGGGAGAACTGTATGGTGGTGTGATGGGATAAACAAGCCTGACACTTCTATGAAGACTTAGAGTAAAACTGTTTGAACGAGCAAGAAATAAGATGGTGGCCCTTCCAAATAGGTCATGCATCTTCTTTACAGCAGAAAAGTACATAGTCAGTATCTTTCACTTAAGCAGTGGAAAAATTATTTGGAAGTATTTTAAGAAAAGGAGGAAGAGAAATTCAATTTTATTTGTTTATGTTTCTCTCTGTAAAACCTTCAATATCAAGAATCTAACTATATGAGGTCAGAAGAGAGCATAAAAAAATTTTAACAATGAGCTATAACAGATTTTAATGTACATAAAACGGTCAGATCTAGACATCAGCTACTACAGACTTTTCCACAGTTAGTTTTGAGTTTTATATGCTTTGCCAGACACCTGACATAAAGTTCTTCAGAGTTGCAGGATGTCAGACTTTATTGTTATGACGTGTAATGAAAAGAGAAATGCTCCACAATAATTTAACAGTAGTATTTGTTAATATTGTAATTGGGATGTTTGCTGTCTGAATATATTGTTTTGGCTAATGGGCCTATAAGGAAAAAAAGAATAGCTCAAGAAAGGCCTCTTGGGGGTGTCAAAGGAAGGCAGGCTGCACAAAGCATTGACAGAAGGTAATACAACCTTATGAAGTCTATACACCTAAAAATATCTTTTTTCCCAAATGCTTCATTCCTATTGATAAAAGAAACAGCTATTTGAGTGTAGTAGGCTGGCTGCTCTTTGTAAACTGTTAGTCAAAACCTGCTAAAGGAAAGACCTGCAAGCTTTCAAGTTTTTTGGCTTCAAGCTTTCCAAGCCTTTCAAGCTTTTGCAGTACAGGTATACAAACATACAAGTTATACAGGAAAATGTAGCCTTCTACCTAGGTTTAGGGCTGCAGGTCCTGTCATTTTGGGTACTCAGACAGATCAGAAAGAGTTCCTGCCATGACAAAAATATATTCAGATATTTTAAAATTTTTGTTGTAGCTCATTTTTTGGGATGTGGGGCTGTTTGCTTTTATTAAAGGACTGTCTAGGTACATCTATACTATTCTTGGAAGCAGACATGGCAGTAGCTATGAAGAAGGCCAGTTTCCTGCTCTGTCTGTCCCAACCATGTAGCCAGGCCACAGGCATTCCCTGCCAAAGCATCCCCTACTGCCTCCTCCACAGCCACATTGACTTGAGACCCCCTTGGGCCACCCTAGCAAGGAAGGGAATGGACTGCGGGAGAGCTTCTCTGTCTGTGGGTTTTGTTACCTCTACTCACGGAGGACAAAAACATTTAATATTTAACATTTCCTATATGTTAAAAACCAGCACTATTACAGCAGTACAAGAAGAACAACTGACTGACCTCACAGCTGGCTTTAAAGACAAGCAGCCAGGCAGTTCTCACTGCCCTACATGATAGCTTTCCTCTATTGCAGAGCAAAACAAGTCACCCAGTGTGCAGATGGGAGGGGTTCACCTGAGTTCAATTTTGGCTCTTTCTGTCATGAACAGTCTGTGCTTTGTGCAGGTTTCTGTTCAACCACAAGAGAAAAAGCTTTCTTCCTTAGAAAGAAACCAGCAAAATAAAAAGGCATTTCTAACCGATTACAGTATTAAAATGCCTCAGGATTGTACAAACAAATAAAAATCTTTTTTAAAAAACTTTTTTTTAATACCATGTAAGTGCTGAGATAATACAAAGCTGGGTGTGCTGTGGAAACCTAGATAGATCAGACATTGGATATACAGTACTTGCTTTGTGAGTCTTTGCCCACACAGAGTTTTCTTGCTGGTACTAAACAAAGGTCCTGGGAAGAGAGAACTCTCAACCAACCGCATTTTGTTTGGGAAAAATATAATTCTTTCAAAGGGTTTCTCTATTTTGTTTTCTTTAAGCAATCCAAACCAATCCTTTAAAGTGTCACTTCAATAAAGTATTCTCAAAAGGGGTAACATCTTTTAAATCTCTTTTTATCCTGTAAAACAAAGAGTTCTGCCCATCACAGTGAGAGATGCACACATGTCGCCTGGCTGTGTGTGACTGTCACATATCACACAAGGATAAGATGGGCTTCTGGAACAACCCAACACGTCTATACTATGATAACTCTAGTTTTCACATCCTTTGCTGATTTTGTAATTTGTTTTTGATTATACAGCTAGCAAGTGTAGGTAGCTGCTATAGCAGGAGTCATCTAAACATTCTAGTTCTACACTGCAGATACTCTCAAATAGAGTCCAACTCTCTATTTTGCCTTCAAACTAAAGTGTGTGGTATAATTTCCTTGCCCTTGGGGATAATCAGTCCCTCCTTTTGCATACAGCAAAATCCAGTTTTCTATTAGTCTAACCACTGACACCACTGGTTACAGCAGAAATAAACAAGAGTAACGCAGAGATGAATGAGCCTGTTTGGAGTTATATTGTAAATATTCCCCCCAAGGGGTTTGCTTCTCCCCCAGTGAACATTTTTTCTGCTACTTAGGGAACTTGCAGGTGAAAACTATTTTCCAAACCAGACTTTCTCAACAGAAGACTTAGAAGAATCCCGAGTCTTTACTTCACTCTCAGAAACAGGTCATAAGCCTCTTGGCATGTTTTACCATAACTACAGATCACTGGAATGATTTATTTAAACTGGAATTAAGACTAAAAAGTAGCATCTCAATGACATGAAAAGCCTGCTGCCATTTAAATTCACTTACACAATCAGATGAGTTGCACATAAAGATATCTGGGGATCATTGCAGCAGAAATCAGCCTGTTTGGTCCTCATAAGGAAAAATTTTTTTAGAAGAAATAAATTAAGAACTGCTGTTATTTGAAGTATTGGCAAAAAACCCCCACAAAAACCTAGACTGCACACAATGCATCAGGGTTACTTGGCTCTGTGTTTTATTTCAGGCAATTACTGATCAGAGAGGATCTTATGGAAAAGGAGTGGAGAGGACTCAGGCATTTGGTGTCTAACAGGCTGACCCAGAGCATCCTGTGCTCCTGCTGCAGTGACATTTAGGCTCGATAACAAGACCTGAGGCCTTGTGTTTGCAATGGAGGTCATTCAGAGCAGGCACTCTAACTCACAGGTCACACTTGCAGTATGCTGATTAAATTCCTCCTGTTTTTTTTTTTTGTCCCTGTATCTATCTCCCACCAGTTTAATGCTACTTTTCTTCTCACAGGAGTTATGTGAGGCTACATATATGTCACACAAATGCAATAAAACACAGAAAGCCCAGAAAATAATGTAAAAAAGTAGCCCAAACACACCAATTCAAAACTGAATTTGGGAGTCAATAGCTCTAGCATTTTATTTTGATTTCCCCTCTGATTTTTAGTTGAATATGTAGATGACTTGCAAAAGATCTATAATATTTCAGTTTGCTGAGCAAAATCACAGCTAACATAATGAAAGAATATTTCATGGAAAATGGAAGACTTTTTAAAGGTTTTTTTCTTTTTAATCCACTGAATATAGTTACTCCTAATAGGTCTTTTTTTTAATGCTGAATAGAAATGATATTCATCAGGTGTATTTATTTGATGTCACTCTGAGTTAAAGCACAGAATTTTGCCTAAAGACAGAAGATCAGCACTGTATCAGTGCCCAATTTTCTATGCGTTTTTAGTTTATTTCAAAGAGAAAATAAGGGGGTTCCTTATATCTGCTTTAAAGGGGACTGTTAACAGGGCAGTTCAGCTTTAGCCTGCTTCTCTTCCAGCTTGTGCATTTATCTCTTTAGCTTTCTGAGGCATGTTGTCTCTCTTTGTTTTGATAAGAATAAGCCAATGATTCTCTTTCCTTTACCTGCAGTATTCACGTAGAGGCTGGCATAAACTACGATCCGTATGGCATTCATCCCATTGAATGGTGCTAGGAGCCAAGAGAGGCTGAGGGAGGACAGGACAACAGGATGACACTTGGGGCAACCAGGCTAACTCTTACCCCAAAATTGCTGACCGCTGTCACAGCATAGTGTAATCACATTTTACAACATCACCCTTTAGATCTTTTCTGTTGGGCACACTAAGTGATTCACACCTTCTGAGACAGTCCTCTGAAGATCATACACATAAATTTTTAACCTGATTTCCAGGTAAAAACTTCTGACCTGGCTCATGCAGCCTTTGGTCAGTTGGAGGGAGACCATGAACAACAGAAGAATCTGTATAAAGAAAAGACTGGGATGGAAAGCCAGCTGTACATCTTAAAGGTGTTGACATCTGTACAGTCATCTGTGCAGACAGAACCCATCTGTAGGGGTTAGGCCTACCCTGTTGGAATGGTGGGTTTATAGAGAAAGGACAATGTGATGAGCTCTGATTTCCTCTCTAGGTTTGGTGACTTACTGTCTGATACATTGTTCTCTCTGAGCATTTTGTGGAGTTCCAATCAGTATGGAATGCACCATTATTAAGCCTTGAAATCCATCCTGGTTGCAGTTGTACAGACTTCAGCAGTTCCTGTTTGATTATTTTCTTGCCACCTTTCCTGCAGTAGGCATTTTTATCAGGGAACTAGAACAGTGAATTTGAATCTACAAGACCTCCTGTATACCTTGCTGTACTGGAAGATAGAATACGTTGAAAATTTAATGAAATTCAACTGGAATTTAAAAAAGGTGAAAAATCTGAGAAAGCTTTAAAAAAAAAATCCCTGTCTCAAGTGTATTATGATACTGTTATTCAGAAGATCCTAAAACAGAAAAAAACCCAGCAATTTGTCCACTGCTATTTCTCAACTAATAAGAAAGCCTGTAACATTTATTTCTACTGCCTTGCAAATCCAAAGAAGAATTTTCGCTGTTTAATGGCATTGCCAAATCAAAGTCAATTGCAGCATAGTGCTAGAATGTGCCTGTGAGCCATTGCTGTTTCCATGCTCAATTTCAACATTCTGCTTATAGGCATTCCATTACAAAAAGATTTTGAATACCTAAAAAAGTAAGTTTTTATTTCATAATGGGGATGTGTGTTTTCTGTCTATCCTCATGCTCACAAAAGGGCAGAGGAATTTGCCCAAGAGGACAGAGAAAATGCTCAACAACAAATTACTATACATCTGAACATTCTAAACTACCTGTTTACCTAGAAAAACATTTTGTGTGACTTTTCAGCTGTCTATTTTTTGAGAAGCAGACAAACAAAGAGAACTTGTTTGCAAAATAAGCAGTCAAAAATTGATTTTAAAGTTTGGAGATTGAAAATCTTTCAACACTGGAGTTTATAAGGAAATATTGTGGGTAGACCAAATCAGGCTCTGATCTTCAAAGTTAAAATGAATGGAATCACTTTTGTACTTAAAATTAATCAACCGGTAAATACTCGAAGGGCTGGGAAAACAAAACAAAACAAAACCCAACAAACAACAAAACCAGAAAAACACTTCTCGTAGTTAACAGTGCAAATAGATATTTTACAACTCCTTTGTAACTGTGCATTTCTCATTTACAGTATCTGTATCCAATGGAGCTTTCTTTATATACCTCTACAGCTAACCAGATTCTGCATGACAGAGACTTCTGCTCACAAATATAATCACCCTATTTTTTCTCTCCTTTGGCTGCTAGTTTAAAGGATCCCTATTGTTTCTTCTTTTCTTTGTTACTCCCAAATGCTGCTCCTATGGTAATCTATTACATTCAAGAAAGCTGCTAGTTTATGCTACTGGCACCTGAATCTTGCCTCTCCATTCCCTCCATGACCTATCCTCTGGCAGAAAGAGAGGAATGAGAAAGCTGACTGAAGGATAACCCAAGCTGAATAAAAAGAGGTAAGAAGCAAATGGGAAGCACACAAGATTGTGATTCAGGATCAGTAATGACAGTGAAGGTGAATGGTGTGGAGACTGACGTGGGTTAAAATTACCTCCTTTCTTTGCTTCAATATGCCTTCAGGTTGGTGTGCAAAGGGGATTCAATCCTACCACATATTTAGAACTTGCAGAGGTCTTATTTTCTGCTCTGGAAAGGAAAATGTACTGTCACATCATTATTTTTGTCTGAGAGTGCTTTTAAGAAACTTCCTTTAAGTTTTTATATAACACAAGCAACACTACCCCAAAAACTGTGTACAGGGATTTTGTTCAGCAAAGTGGAGCTTGAATCTTCTATTACATCAAGATGTGTAACCCATTTTTGTTCCTTCGTATAAGAAAATAATGTGTGCACTAGTCAGTGAAGTTTCTCCTGTCTGTCAAGTGACACTCTTGTCAAGGCTTAAGCTTCTCCCCTATAAGAAGACAGGTGAGCATCCTTGTCAAACAATTAACTCCTTCAATACTGCATTCAGTGTTTGCTTACAATAAGGCCACTCATGCCCACTATATTATTTTCAGCTGAGAACTTTCTTCTTGAGTCCTCCTCAAGCTCTTCCTCCCAAATGACTTAGGGGAACATAACAGGAATGAGTAACACCTTCCAGTAACTGTTGGTGTGCAGTGATATGTCCTTGTGGGGAATGCGATAGAGTGAGATTTCAAGTTGCCAACAACATAAGGTCCCAGTAAGGGCCATTCTCGTGGCTGAGACACACTAATTGCAGAAGGGGATAAAGCTTTCATCACCACAGAGATGTGTGAGCTCATTCTCCACATCATGCAGTACTGGATTATGATCAGTGACTATTGGGCTAACTGTGGTGGGTTGCCCATCATATGGGGGCTACTAGCTACAGCTTTGGCAAAACTGCTTAAATCTGAGAGTCCCGTTGCCTTACTCCTTCCAGACAAGGCTGATTAAATAATCTGAAAATGTCTATGGGCATGACAACATTGTGGAGGTCTTCAATATCAGCATGACTTTCAACCCAATGCATCTCTATTTTTAAAGTTAATTGACATCCCCATGGGTAAAAAAAGCTTATGTAACATTTGCTTCATTCATGACTCACTGTGGGATACAGTGATGACTCCTGGCTCACTGTGATGGATAGGCTCAGAGCAGCAGTGGTTGACTTTTCTACGTCTTGGCTCTTTAATATGTTTTATGTTTGCACAGTTGCAATGAATATTCTCCACTGCCTTTAATCCTGGCTGATAAATGAAGCATGAGTCTCCCTCTAACCTTGGATACTCTCACAGCTGATGCTTGCTTGATATGATCTTCATTTTTTCATGGACTCTGTTGGAAAGTGTCCAGTTAGCTCTCCCCAGCTATCGAAGGAGCACTGACATTGACTGCTTAATGCTTTTCCTAAAAATTATTAGGCATGCCTGCTTTTTTACCATACAATAGTCATAAATATAATGTAATCATTTTCCCAGGTTATATAAAATCTATACAAAAAGGTCAAGAATTGAGCCAGAGACCCTACAGCAAAAGGCATCAGAAAATCCTTGGACAAATAAGGATTCTGTCTTACTGCCTGTAAACTGATTTAAATCTAAAGCCACACATTCAATCTCTGTGTCTCAGTTAAGTATTTATACATGGAAAAGCAGTCTAATTCTGATGTCATATCTGGAATGAGATGAGCGTGAAAAAGAAAATTATAATTCTAGGAATAATTCCTCCTTTCTTTCTCACATGTCAAAATTACACTTGAGAAGCACTTATGATGTATGGTTCTCCATGTATCTTTCCCCTTCTAGTTATAACCTTTTTAAAGCACACACTTTACTAACGAAAAAAAGCTGCAGATCAAAGCATGACAGTTGACACCACAAAAACAAAGAGATGAGGTTACTGGAACAAAACCAAGAACCAAAACTGATGAAAAGCCTTCAAGTACAGAGTGGACTGATGAAAATCAGTGTGCACTGCATGATTTGAGTAAGAAGGGGATGAAATAGAAGAGAAGCAGGAAAGACTGATGAAAACCAAGAGCTAAAGACTCATGAAGAAAGCATAAGAAGCTGATGGCTCTACACTTGGGTTTTATAACCAGAAACTGTAATGCATTTAGAATTTAATGGAGAAACCACTAACTATGGCATCAAACCACAAGACAGAATGAGGAGGAAGGATACTGAAGAAAGTTTCCTCTCATGGGTAAACTAAAAGTACTCAGAGAGGTGATAACAAACAAACCTTTTCATCATTGATCTGAGTGTATCTGAAAGCACATTGCTGAATCTCTTACTATTTTTTGAGCTCACAAATTGTGTGAAATTAGCCAGCAGCTAGAATGGGCTCTGATTCAATACATGTATCTTCACCTTCTTTTGCTGAAGCTCCTACCAACCCTAAAAAGGAATATTAGAAGTTATTATCACTTGCTCCTCAGTAAATCTCGTGCTAACATAGCTTACTCTGTGTAGGTAGAAAATACAATTGCATTCCCACATACTTGGCGATAAATGTAATTAATGTTACCAGAAAGACATTTATTTCCTTATAAATTTAATCACACAACTTCAGTACATGGAATTAGGATCCCAGGAATCCCAACTCTTACACTACTGATGTAGCCACTAAAATACTGTCTTGCCCTCCACCATGTAGCATGTAAAATGTGGGTGAATAAGCTTTTTAATGCTATCTTAAAAAAGCAAATTAATTTTAACCACAGAATATTGCATTACAGTAAGGTCTCTTTAGAAACCATAAAATCGAGGAAACAAAGCAAGGAAGACTTTTATGTTGCATCTGCCTTGAATTCTTCTGCCATGCTTGGGTACTAATGTACTGTCTGTTCTTCTGCCTTGTAGGCATCTGTCAGTCAGCACAGCAGAAAACATGAATGGCATAAGGATACTGCAATGAGAGTTTAAACAGATTTCTGTCTGAATTCTTATGTCACTTCTAAGTCATGACTTAAAGAGGGGAAAAAAAAATTTAAAACAGTAGTTGTCAGAACTTGGCATATTGAGAGGATTGCAGAAGAGGAAAATAAGTTTGGCATCGAACCACACTGTACCACAAATGTCCAGCTAATAAAGGATGATCCAGATAAAATAAGAATTCCTCCCCTGTGCAGGCATTCAATCCTGTTCCAGTTTTACACCCCTTAAAGTATTGCCAGTTATAGTTATACTTTTGGTAATTTTTTTTTTGTTTTTAAACTGCAGTTTTGGTAAATTCAAAGCTAGCCAGGGACTGGAGTCAGATTCACGGAAGGTTCAGATAAGGCAAGGGCACATACCCAGGCTGTGAAAAATCCCATTCCTTTTTCTGTCACAAAGGATTTGACCCCATGGTATCCACATGCACCAGAAGGAGCCCTAGCTATCACAGTGTTTGCTGAAGGCACACACACACACCAAGTTGTGCTTCCAAACCCCTTTCTCCTGCCTCCTGCATTCATACTAGACCTGCTGAGATGCTGATGAATATGCCCTGTCTTTAGGGTATTTGCTGCTGGGGTGGAGGCAGAAAAGCTAGGGTACTAGCACCCTCCTTCTCTTTGCTCTCATAGGAAAGCTGGTGGGGCAATGTGCACCCACCCACTGCATTTCAGGAGGGCCTGACAGTGAATCTGGGGGAAGACAATGAAAGAGCAGAGGTTACAAGTTTATATTCAGGGTAGACAGAGAATAAGAGCCAGGGGTGGGTAAGTGAAGACTGGAGTGCATGCACTTCTGTATCGGCTTCCCAGTATGGGGTGTTATTCTAGAAACAGTTATTTAAACAGGAGAAAATCGAAAGCAAGCCTAGGCTGCTGGGAATATCCAAAGAGCTACTTAACATGACAAAAAATAGGAGCAGGGTGCATTGCACTGTGTCACGCTGTTTAACGCCCAGCAGAAATGGCCCATGTGTCTGTATAATTTTAGCCTAATCCTAAGTGACGATCTGTTCACCCAGATACTTCCTACTGCCTGCCCTTTCCTCAAGCATTTCCTGTTCCTCTTCCACCTGCCAGACACCATTCCCACACATATGCTCCAGAATCATCTGCCATCCCGTCAACCCTCACCTCTGGTCACCTCTGACAATGCTGTTTGCCCCTTCATCCTCTTTTTGGTATATCTCATTTCCTTGCCTCTGGGAATTTAGCTTTACTTTTCTCCACCCACCTCCCACCTGGCACAAATAGCACATTAATAGCCCATTGCTAAAGCTGTACACTGCAAATATCTTCCTAAAAAGAGTGTAGGTCCAAAGTTTCTTCAGGCAACTACCTTTTACAATATTTTTGTAGAGACCTTAGGAAAAATATGCCATAAATTATTATTCTGTTTGTGACATTAATATCACTTGAGTCATTTATATACAGCAAGAATATTACTCATGATCCAGAATATTTTATAACATTAGTCAAATACTTCTTGGGATTTCACAGTCTTGCCAGCCTCATGTCAACGGGAGCAGAATATACCAACATATTTGAAGGTGTCACCCAGATGGGTTCCTCGTTACTATAATGCTTCAGATACCAGGTAGGCTTAAGAAGATTGCAACAGCTGTCATCTTCTACCAGCTGCCACTTGGCAAGGGCTCCGAAGTCCAGCAGGTCAACCGTGTATCCCAGGCCACAATATCATCTCACATAAAACATGGTACCCTAGCAAAACTGGAGCTCATTTTATGTGCCATCTGCACACTGCATTAAAATGTCCCATGAAAAATGACAAAATTTAAAATAGTATTTGCACATTTTGCTGTAATAAACAAAGTCTCCTGACTACAATATGAACTCAGGACTTAAACAGATTCAAAGTGTCATCATGTACTCGAACTGAAGAGAAGGATTTTTGTTGTATAATGCTGTACATCCACTAGATCGCTTAAATTCAAATTCAGACATTTTGTTGTCAGAGAAGACAAAGAAATTGCCTTTCCTTCAGGCTTTCTGTCTTCTGAATGATAAACTAAGTTACTCCATAGTACCCTGTAGACAATAAACACAAAACAAAACCACCAAATCAAAACCAACACATGAATATGTGGGAATGTAGAGATATTACTGCTCTTTTCCTTCTTTATTGTTCTGAAATTTCATTAATAGTTCCTGAGTAATTAAATTTTGATGACTTTTAGAAGCCACATGAATTACTTGCACACAACAATTTCTGTTAAAGAAAATCTTTTTTGTTCATTACACACAGTGATATTTCTCATACAGAGAAAAATCAGAAACACAGGATATGGAGCTAGGGAGTTGTGTTTGGACAAATGATGCAATTTTTACTTTTGATCAGGCAGTCAGGCAAAAGGACATTGCACATTAATACTTATAGAAATAAATAGAAAATGCACTTTTGTGAATTATTAGTATGCAAGATTAGGACTCCTTATACACAGGACCTGTGCTACTAGAATTGTACCGCCTGAATATTCATGGAAAAATGTGAGGAAAAGCCAATCGGATGAAGCAAATGTTTCTAGAATCTAAGATGATTGGTGTAGCACAAGTTTTCCACTACTGATTCAGTGCTATTTGGATAGCCTGTGATTCAAATTATATTTATACAGCCTTGAAATGCAAATTTAGGCAAGCAAGAACATAAATGCTTTATTTTTATATTTTGCAAAGATCAGTAATGCATTGCCATTCTTGATGACCTTCCTTTTAAAATAAAACTACAATAAAATTCGACATTATTATTAACCTGCTATTTAAACCTCCTGAGATTAATAGATAAGGTTGTTAAACAAGTGTTCTCTGTTGAAGCGATGCAGATCTTGCTACATAAAAATGTTTTTTTCATTTTTCTTTATTTGGAAAATCAAGAATTATTTCATTAGCTCAGTGGAAGATGGGCTGTATAGGCTTGTTGGATGTTATTACCTTCAAGTGCTGCTCTGGTGCTGTAGGATCTAGTCAAATGCTGTCTGTGACATAGACTCTACCTTTGAGAGCAAATACATCTATCTATATGGACATTTCTGCCCCACAGCAGGCTCTGCCTGAAGACAAAATGGCAGTTCCAGCTGAAACAGGCTGTGGGAGCCTTTTGCTTTAAAGCAATTCTGAGAAAGTAAGCCAGAGCAAGCATGCTGCGTCCACCAAAGCAGGGCAGAGTCTGGGAAACTGTAGTAAGTGGTAGCTCCTGTTTCTCACACAACATCTGCTGCAGTGGGTATTTCTTGATGCGGATGGTTAACATGCTTGCTCAGTATGATTCAGGAAGCGTCTTCTCTGTTTCACTGGAGGAGCTCTGCTTCAAAGTGCAAACCTACTAGTCACAGGAAATAAGAACCTGAAACTTGCAGAGGAAAGGATGTAGAGTAAATGGAGAGCTGGCAGATGTAGCTGCATGCCAGGGATGATCCCACCAGTCCATAAATATTGATGACTTTGCAGTCTCTGAATGTAGATTATTCAGGACCCTGAAGCCTGCAGCTGCACATTCACAGCTTGCTGCTCTCCAAAAGAGCATTCCTGACCTGAGAATGTGCATACGCCTGTCTGAGAATCCCCCACTGCTCTTTTTAACTCTGCTGAAACAACGGTCTCCTCCTTACCCTGGAATTTATATTTTATCACAATAATGCAAAAGGACAAACGAAAGGCTTGTTTTGCAAAACCCATTTGCCCTGCAAACATTAGAATGGGCTGCTATAAAACCAGGTTGCTACAAGAGAGGACATAAAACTCTTCCCTTTCTTCTTTTCCTCCATATATTTTCTTCATATAGATACTTTTAATCTAAGACTATTTAATAGAAACAAACAGAAATATCTAGATAGCACGGTGACAGTTCATTCGTGGGTGTACTGTGTGTAACTGAAATGTATTTGGCAGATAGGAGGCAATAATATCGGCAAGGGGCCATCTTAGTTTGCCCACTTCCATTTGGGTATGGATCCAGTTAAAGTCTGGAACTCAGACATTCTTAAGAGAAATTTATTTAAGATTCAGGCTGGAGCCTAAGTTCAATAAGCCAGAATTGGACCCAACATTCTGAGGATAATCTAGGAAAGTATTGAAATCCAAACAAGGACAAGACAAGCCACAAGGGATTCAGCAGAGTATTTAATCACCTCTGAGAAAAAGTAGAGTATCAGGAGCTCAGAGAGTCCATCGGGGGTTGGCTCATGTTTTAAGGATAAACTTAAAGGGTATTATTTTACTCTAATTCTATAACAAAAGTAGCAATGGCTTAATATTTGCTTACCGCTTTGAAAATAAATAAAACTTGACTTTGTTTCTTGTATATTACATATGTATGCATGTATTTATGTATGCATTTATAGCTATATATGCATATATATACCTACAAAATCTATTATAATTCTTTTGTATGTGTCTATCACAAATTCATGCTTAAGGCTCGATTTTACCACATTAAGTAAGGTCTTACTCTACATGTATTTTAATGACCTACCTGTGCTCCCAGTCTTCTATGCTCCAACAGGGTTATGATCTCTCAATCAATTATTTGCAAAAATACTCAAAGGTATAACATAGTTGCTTTAAGTGCTCTGAATATTGTCTGTGTGGAAAAAAGGACGGAGCTCAAGCTATTAAACCAGATCTATTCTGGACAACAATGACATGTGTTTTACATTTTCACAGAACTTCAAACATCTATTAGGGCTTTCCTGAGGAGAGATGCTTCCCTTCACTGGGGTCTAGTACAGAAAGTGCAAATTAAATTAAGAGTGAAATTGGGCACAGGTGTGTAGTGTTACTGCATCTTGCAAGTAGTCTTGTGCCTCAAACAGCATCACAGAATTACCATTTTGCCATAGGCATTTTTGCAGTGTGTTGGACACCACTGCCCATCTATTCATGAAAGCAGTTTGCTGTTGAAATGCCTGTTAAAAAGCTTGGCCCTGACTGTTATAGATTACCAGCAGCTTTAGAGGTTAATCAGTTAATTGGCAATTATTTTGGAACATTACTATCACCTTTATTTTAGGCTCCATTTAAATAAACATAAAACCATTTTGTGTCTGCGCTGTTCTCAGCTCCTTCTGGAATCCAACTTCCCATCTGAGTTCAGAACAGTCTTTTCTAATGCAGCTGCGCTAGCACTGATCTGGGCTTCCTTCTCTCTGGCTTCAGTGTCCTGGTTTTATTTCCAGCTAAATGGCAGTGCAAAGTCAGAAGCAATTCCCGTTGAGCATACACATGCAGCTGACCTGGAGATTTGTATGAAAACCTGAAATTGATAAAACATTTTTAAGAAACTCTTCCATGGACTCCTATCAACACATGTCAAACGGTCTTTCTTCTTCCTCCTTAGCTCTCTTTTCCCTTTCTCTCCTTTTCCTATACAGTTTGCTTGCCTACAGTAGCGTCATCACTAATATCTCAAATCTTTGCCAGAGTTGGTGAAAAAGCTCTTTGTAAACTACGAGCAGTAACATCTCACGTTGAAAGCACATCCAGACACAGTACACTATACAGAAATGAGATACCAGG
The DNA here is from genome assembly GCF_965140245.1 of Athene noctua. Taxonomy (NCBI): domain Eukaryota; kingdom Metazoa; phylum Chordata; class Aves; order Strigiformes; family Strigidae; genus Athene; species Athene noctua. The sequence continues at coordinate 102,098,925 of NC_134037.1, read as the reverse complement.
TTTGAATAAAAATTTTTTAAAATTACCTCTTTTTTTCACCTGAATGTCTTAAATCATTAAGCCACCCAGATAAAATCCATGTTTGAAAACTTGGAGCATAGTGATTCATTAGCTCTAGTTCTTTCTGTTATGGAAATCTCTGGGACTCCACGGGAGCTGCAAGCGCTAACCACCTGTCAGGGTAAAGTCTGGGGGCCCTGAAACTGCAACTCTTCTTCAGGGAAACCTGCTGGATTGGTACATGTTTTTTTACAGTTTAGGCTTTGCGCTCTAGGTCTCTGTTGGCTTTCCTTTCTTTAACAGTTTTGTACTTGCACACTTGCATTAATGCTAATTCACTTTTATTTAACATTTTGATGTTATTTCTGGGTACTCCAGTGCCTTAAGTAAGGGTTTTCTGCAGCTAGACAAATCTTCATTTTGCTTCACTGCAAATGATTCATCCTTTCTTTAACAATAATATTTATTTCTACATTCACTTCATAAGGTCTTAGTCTGTTGACACCAGCATGGTACCATTACCAATATATAAACAAAGAAAAATTATAACACTGAGACTGAATCAAACTTGTGCATAGTGTCTGTGGTTGACTTTTAAATGGATGCAGCTCCAGAGAGTTTATCCACATAAAAGTAATAATTAGCATTCCTGAAGTAATAACTGCTCGGCCACATTTCAAACTGCTAGCTCAGACATTTGCATGCTTCCAATATGAGCACGATATGGCTCAGTCTGAAAGCTGCCAAAGCACAGCAGGTTACTCAGCATGCATAAAAAGAACTGACATTACATTCAGCAGGGACTTTATCTTGTTTGAATAATCCTCCCTACAAGATTACTTCAGCATGCAATGTGTTTCATTTAAGCAAAGTCAGAGAATGCAAAATAATGTGAAGTAATTATGCTATTAAATGTTGCTATTACTTTTTTAAGTCCTCTGTCTCAATGCGTAAATAGTTTTCTCAAGGCTAAAAATTGTCAGCACAAGATCAAATGCACCTCTTGAGTAACCTCATTAAAAGAAATGAAGTTTCCTAAAAATTGAGGTTGGTCCCTTACACCACTGCACTGAGAACTAGGAAAACCATAGGAATAACAAGATATTATTTTAAATGTAAATGTATTCTATTTATTATAAATTAATATAGAATATATTATTTTGTGAGTATTAACTCACATTTCTAGAACTCCCCAACGTGAAATTCTCAAAATACTTTTTCAATCTTCAACAGAACAGGATAGTTCTGTTTATCAGCACCTAGTAAATAGCTAGTGATATTTCTTCTGCTAAAATTCACAGCTGCAACTGGGTCCTGGATATTAGCACCTGATGATGTCAGCCAGAGCATCGACTTTGGTCACAGTCTCACCAGGCTCTCTGTGTTAAACTCATCTAGTCAGGAAACAGAAATGACACCTTCAGGTAGATATAAAGAGAAACAGATGCCTAATGTTTCCCAGTAATTTGGGTTTTGAAAATCTCTCCTGCAGCGGCTAACGAATCACAGTCTGGCAGTTTTGAGTTCATCCCTAGTGCCCAATCCAGGCACGACACTGCAGAGGGACTTCCTGAGTAAGTATGAACAACTGCTGCTTCTGAGGTCTGATGGCAACCTCTTACAGAAAAATAATGAAGTACCAGATTTAGCAGTGACTGTGAGCCATTCATCCGATAGATTGCAACCATCTCTGATTACTATTTGATGATCAACCATGCTCAACATGAGTTTTTAATCTCCTTTCTTTACACCCTACAGAAGGTGGCAATGGAGCATTACAGTGAATGAGGCAACTATTGTTATTTTTATTGGAAGTACCAAAGAGGCCTTTTGTCCTTAAATACAGTTTATTCCTAGCCAAGATCAAAGCATAATAGGAAAAACAAGAGAGAAAAACTCAGCCAGGGCTGCCAACTGACAGAACACAATCTTGCCACTGTCCACAAAGATAGTAATAAAAACTGTGCTCACATCTTAAAGTTGTCTTACTTTTAACAGTTTAAGTACAAACACTTTTTTTGCCTTCCTATATTCTTGTTTGTTTTCATGGCTTTTTCTAGTGCCCCAGCCCTCAATGGGAAGCACTCCCTACAAGCATACATCATGTTGTTGTGACCATGTCACGTGGCTTATTGTGGGAAAGACTTGCTGGGATTTATTAGCTCGAGGGCTACTTACTAACCCAACATGTGAAAAATCCTATTTCAGACTTTTCATGTGAGTATATTATCCAGTGAATGCCATCTGAGCAGTTATGCAGAGCCAGTCTACTTGTACCAGCAGATATGAACGTGTCAACCTGGTAAAGCATTGGTACTTGTATGTAAAGTTAAGCTTCTAAGCAATTACGTATGAGCTAGAGTGATGTGTTGGATTGAAGCCACAGGACCTTAACCAAAACTCATGGAACTTGATCAGAGTATTTTAAATAACCTCAGTGGATTCTGGATCAGGTCCATGCTGTCTGCTAGAGGTATTGGCTACATTTTTCCAAATAAAAGAAGTTAGGAATAATATATCAAAACCTTTGATCCAGGACTAGCAGGCCCAGGAATTAAGACTCAGTCCCTTTATATGATGAATTTACAGATTTCCTGACTTAGGAAAGCATGAAAAACACTGACAAATACTTATGTTGACATACAAATAAGTACTGGAGACCAAAGGGTAGAAAAGGCATTTTAATCCTCTAAAATACTGAACCATTCCAGAGCAGAGAGAGTCTAATGATTTCAATCCACAGTTGTTTGTATAGCCCTAAACCCTGTATCCATGATGACATTTCATTTTACATCATTTGTTTCTTTAATCAGTTGTGTTTCATAAAAGCACTCTTTCAGCCAGGTCAGCAGGGAATGTGCTGAGCTACCATGAGCAATGACTGGAGTCACTGATTTCATCTGCCTGCTTCGCAGACTGAGCGTGTCCGTGTGATCACAACTCAGCTGCCTGGGGACTGTTGTTTGAAGTCTGTGTGTATCCCAATACATTACCCAGCTCAGGCTTTCAGCAACAGGACGTGTTTATTCATCCCTAGCTATCAGTTTAGAGAACACTCTAAAATTGGGTTTGGACATTTTTTTGTTTAATCCTTTCCAACGGGGCCAAGTCTTGCCTTCATAACTAAAATCACACAAACATCTTCTTAATGTCTGCGGCACCCTTTGTCTGTGCTAAGAGCGTAATTTTCGACCCTGTCCCATACTAGTTGAGTTGGTCCTTCTACCATGATAATTACTGTAGTCTTTGAGTGCCTTTCAGTACTCGTTAAATAATGTGACTTCATATCCCTTATGTATCGTTTCTTTTTTCATCCTCCCCCAGAGGAGATAGGTATACAGTAGAGCACCTTGGACACAGTTTCTGTGGCTTGGTGCTGTATGTTTAGTCAGTTTTCTCAGGGCAAGTTTCTCTTGGAATATGAATATAGTTTCCAGGCTCAAATGGGGCAAATATCTGACAAGTTAGCTGGCTATGCTGAAAATGCTTCATTCATCAAAACTAGTTACACTCACCAAAACAGACAACTGTCTGAAACAACGTATACATACATACATACATACATATAAAAGATTTCTTTTAAGAAAATATTTCTTTTACAAAACCAAAAGAATCTAACATGCCCTTTAAATTTTTAACGGGTCAGCTACTAATCGGTATTTATAGCTGCTAAAACCTGTTTTCGGCATTGAACCAAACAATCCCCTGGCTCCAATTACTGTTACCCAGAGAGTAGCTGAGAAGATAGCAGCCACAAACAGAAGAGGCCAGACAGGAAAGAAGAAAAGTAATTTATTGATTCTTCTGATCCCTCCTAGCCTTTTATTATTGTTGGATGGTTTGAGCAGAACCATCCCAGATTTTCTTGCCCCTACTTGTGTTCATTCAGGTTTCTTCAGCACAGCTCTTCTTAAAAATAGCCGACAAAACACTAATCAACTAATTTCATCTACTTTGGGTGTTTTCAAGCAAAATTACCTCCAACCAAACATTTATTTTACCAGGATGCATGCTTGCATCTACCAAGTAATGATTTGAAATTCCTTCCATCACCTGTCATCACACCTGATTAAACATCACATGTATACTGTATTTCCAATATATGCATTATTTTTATACTGATCACTTGCATACTGGTACTAATCAAAGAGCTCCAGCTGTGACTGCAAGAACATGGAACTTACTGTAAAATACCAGACAGAAAGATAGTCTCTGCTCAAAAGACTGTATCTGATTTAAATTGGACATGAACAAATGTTTCCATATTTCTCCTGCCACCCTTGCCCAAGTGACCTACAGCATAGCTGTGGTGGTCTGAACGTTCCCGAAAAGTCCTACAATCTATCATGGCCCTTGTGACTATTTTGAGGCACCTAAAGGTGCTGCAAGGCCATGAAGAAATCCTGCTGCTGAGCCTGCTGGTGAACCCGGCCTCCTTCCACCAGAGATGGGCACAGTTTAGCACAGATATGGTTAATTAGACACATCTAAGAATTTAATGTCTGTATCAGTTTCTTGTTTGATTTATCACTAGAGAAAACGAGCAGGATTTTTTTTAATGGAAAATTAACTTTGTGATTTTTGACATGATTGCTAAGAAGAGGAAATAAATTTCAGTTTTTATGAACACTATAATGTGTTGCATCTTCACATAACAATCAGTGAAGTAAAACTAACTAAATAAAATGCACCTCTCCCTGAGTACAAAATGTATTCATATGCTTAGTGTTAGCAGTCTGTTAACAGGAATATAAATGCTAGGTTGAATGATCCAAGGACTTCATTTTTTTTTTAAATCTTTCCAACTTATGCTTAAGAGGCAAAAATAGTACTCATGTTTTGTAGCTTAACACCTAAGTTTGATACTTACCGTCCTTGAAAAAGTATTACACTGAATCTTTTGTTATTGTCTGGCCTAGTGTCTACTTTTTTGTCATCTGTCTCTCTCTCTATTTTGGTAAAAACACACTTCCCCCTGAAAAAAAATCTCAAAGATGCAAAATGCAAACCAGTGCTAGAGTACCCTAGTCTACAATGATATTTTCTGAAGATGGTGAAGACATTAGCATGTGCATCTGATAGTAGAATTATTCTAGAGATAAATTTTGCCTAAATGGCACAAAAAGAATCTGGAAGGAACTCAAAGTGACTCAAAACTTACTCTTTTATATGCTTCTTGTGTTGTGCTTGCAAACTGTAGCAACCAAGACATTCTTACAGCTCTCAATTCCTCTCAGCCCTGTAGAAACAGTAAGATGGGTTATATTCTTTCTTGCAAAGCATTAGAAGGAACTGTTTACTACATTTCAATCCATTAGATTCCAGAGCTTACACAGGTGTCAGAGGGCATTTTTTGGCCTGCAGGCACTTTACTGCAGTTAAAGATGACTGAGGGGGTAAAATGCCATGTAACCTCAGTGACATGCATTTATCAAACTGGCAGCTAAGAGACTCCTATTTATAGTGTTGTATGTAGATCACTGGAAGATAACAATCATACTAACCCACAAGCTCATTTTTGTTTGGTTTTTTTGGGGGTTTGGTTGGTTTTTCTTCAGAAGAAGGCTCTACTCCAAGGCTGGAAAGTCTATGAGACTCCACAGAAGTGTTACCATGCAGTTTCTTGGGCTTAGGCTCAAGCTGTAAATATTTAAGTGAAAATAATAAAATGAAAAACAAAAACCAAAAGATGGCCAAATGCCCAAATGGAAACATCTAGAGCCTTCATGAGCTGGAGATAAGGCTAATGTGACATTCAAGATAAAAATAAACCCAACATTTTAATTAACACAATTTCAGCTCCTATCACCAGACTGCACTTGCCTTCTTAATAGAATACAACCTTTCTTTTAACATGAGCTTTCCCTCAACAAAAGCAGCTTTCAGTGACCAATTGGGGGGGGGGGGGGGGAAATCACATATTTTGTTTTAATAAAATAGAACTAGCAAGGACATAAAAATATGAATTTTGAAAGCCAAGCCTCACTTTCCCAGTGGGAGGAAGTTCAAGTGTGCCAATTTCCAACAGCTCTGGGTTGGGATGCTGTGAGCATGCATGGTGTTTATTGACTTCTAAATTAAAGCAGTCAATCTCAAGGAAAAGCAGAGTAACGGAGGCCATTCTTTCAGTTTCACACCGTGTGTGTAAAATAGTAACAATCAGCAAAACTTTACTGAATGAACTGTCACCAGTGCAGCCATAAGATATTATGGGACAGGAAAACACCATATAGTTAAATGTGCCACCCCTTCTTTATCTACCTTACTTTTCTGCTTTTTTTCACTGTATCGCTCAATCAATCCCATCCTTTTCCACAACCAACAAGTAACCCTACATGCCTCTTGGATTGATTTATATTTATTACTCACTTCAGTTATTCTCCTTCATTTGTTAACTTTTTCCAGATGACTGTTAGTAAAAATGTGTGAATAATTCACAATGAATAATTTACTCAGCAAATTTACCTTCTTTTTATGTTCTGTTTTCCTCCAACAGATTCTTTGTTAGAAAGTATTCACCCACTATGGGATGGCATTGCAGACGAGTGTCTGGGTAGCTACTGTTAACATCCCAGTCTTATCTTTCAGATAAAGCTATACTCTACCAATTATCAGGAAAACAAAATCAATTTTCTGGGTACAGGTCCCCCAGATTCTTCCCATCTAAAGCAGAAGAGGGGAGTATGCCTTCTTCCCTTCTCTCTCCTCTCAGAGCCTGGTTCAGATCTTACAGGCTTCAATATGTTTCCTTAGTCATAATGTATTATGCAGTATTTAAGCTCCAATTAGTTTTGATTGTTCTTTTTCTGTTGAATTATCACAGCTTAAAAACATACAGCCCAGTCACAAAGCCAACATTTGCTTTCTGCAATAGTTCTGCACTTCCCTGGTTCCATGACTGTTCTTGCTAGGAAAGCTGTTACTAGACTATTCCAGCTCAGCAAACACAAAACACAGAGGGTAATGAACCCACAACCCACTGAAGCCCATTTCAATGACTCTTCGATATCTATCGCTCTGGCACATGCTCGGGTTTGTTCGTTTGCTTTTTATAAAATAATTTACCTAGCATCTCCATTAGCTTTCTCATTCTGATGTAACAGGAGGAAACGCTGCCCTTCTGTGTATCTGCAAAAACGCACAAAAATCAGGACAAACTCATGGTGAGGTTGCATCTCTATTACCCTTAAAACTCCTTTTTTATCTTCCCAGGGTTCTCCTATGATCTTTGAATTAAAAATGTTGGCAGTTTATACCTTCTTATTTTATACAATTTATATAGGATTAAATTAGGCCATGTTAGGAAGGCAAGTGCTTAGTCACCACAGTGTTCATGACAGACAGAAGTACTACTTCTGTGATGTGCAACATACACTGCTTAGGAATAATTGGTCAAACCTGTCTTCAGTCACACTTGTGTGTGACTTCGCTCCGCTTGCACAGATCAGACGAGGCAACAAGAAGCTGCTTATTTATTAGCATGGACTATATTTTCTAATACAGTGACACATTTGATCTAATACCTACCCATGCAGCTGGGCTTTGTGTCTGTAACGCAGATGGATGAGCAGTGGCACAAACACACAGTCTGGTTTCTACCCATAGGTGAATGTTTGGATTTCATGATGTGCTGGTTTGCCAAAAGTCACACATGCATGAAGGGGAAAGGGGAAATGGAAATCACGTTCAGGTCTCCACTTAGGTAATCCTTCTCTCTCGCAAACACTGTGCTAGGGACTTAGGATGAAAATAAAATAAAATAAAATTCTCGCCATCTCAACTCCTTGACCTCATTTCTAAGGATCATATTCTCCAGCCTTGTTCAAAAATAATACAAAAATCCTGTAAGATGATTGTTTGGCAGGGACTTCAATGGCACTCTGTAGGTTTGCGACACTTGTTGACACTGCAACTGGTACAAGTCACATACAGTAGAAGATGAAGAGGTGGGTTGCCAGGTCTGCCATGCTAACGTTTGCTGATTAAAAAGCTGAGACAAACCCTGTTGCTATCCAATGCAAAAGTTTCTTCCGTGATGTACTGGGCACAGGTACCCAGGCACTGGCAGCAGGAGGTGCGGGGCCTCCTGGGTGAGGAGAGGCCAGGGCTGCCTGATGCCGGACACAGTCGCCTCCAACAGACCCACCGTAGGGCATGGCCGGGCCCAGCAGCCGCAGGCAGGCGCCTCAGGGAAAGCCTGTGTCAAAAAGGGCAAAATACTGCTCAGCAGTGAGGGGTAAAATGTGAGAAGCAGCCCTGCGAGCCCTGAGGGGAGAGCAGGAGGAGCGGGAGGAGGTGCTCCAAGCGCTGGAGCTCCCTAACTTGACCCACAAGCTTTCTCATCCTCCTTTGTCCCCCGGTTCCACTAAGGTGGGAGCGAATGAGTGGCTGGGTGGGCGTTTGGCCATTAGCCAAGGTTAACCCAGAAAACATGATTCCTAAAGAAAGCACTCTGGCTCACCTTCTTTCGGCCTCAATAAGCAAGTGGCTGCTGCATTTAAAAGAGAGAGCCTGGGCCTCTGTTTTGCTATTGACTCTTGAAGTGGTGTTTATGAAACACCACTGTATTCCCACATTAAACAGCTCGTGGTTAGGAAATTCACCCAGAAAGGGAGGTCTCTGCTCCAATGCCTATTTTCACGTTTTAATCAGTGATCATAAAAATCATAAACATTTCTTTGAATAGGGACTGGAAACTAGGTATTCACCTTAACATTGAAGTAACCTGAGCACTAGGCTACAGAGGCATGTTTCTTCTCCTTTCCCGTCTCTGGATCATCAGCTGTCTAATTCCTTTGTTTTGAAAAAACAATGTCACTAAGAAAACTATATGCCACTCATTTTCCCATGGCTTTGTGATTAAGTACACTTGGAAGTGAAAATATGTGTTTGAAACTTTAACTGAGGAAAGCATAAAAGTCATGTGTTCCCTATTCTGGGGAAGCTCTCTCACCACAGCATTCATACACAAATACTATCACCATGACCATCTCAAGAGAAAGTGACCACAGTGACATTTTTGTGAGGGGCTAGATTATTTTGCTGCATAAGTTTCTGGAAACACCTATAAGATAAAGCTCCTCAAGAGAATTTAGTAGAACAAAAACTGTTTGCAGGATGTCATTTGGGCTGACTAGGAACACAACTGCTTATCTGGTTAAATCAGGGCAGTTCAGACCTGCACAAAATTCTAGGAACAATTGATATTTTTACCAAAAGAATTAATGTCTTGAGACCCTTGAAGGCTATTACAGACACATAGACATTCTTAGGCATTCAATACTTTACGATGATAAATTATCCACTGTATTTACCTGATTTCATTGGGGGTTATTTCACGGTATCATTTACTTCTTTTAACACCTACTCTAGGAAATGAATCATGCCCTGAAAAAACGTTGTTTCTTTCCACTGACTGAAGACAGTCTAGCTTGGATGTAATCCACAATGTAGGCATCAGTATGTTCCAATTAATGCCTCCCCAGACACATACAGAAATGAACTTGCTTTACTGCTAATCAGCTGAACAGGCCCTTTTGAATGATAGTTTTGGACTTAGACCCTCTGGTTGTAAAAAACTGATGCTTTTACCACTGAAGGCTTTTCCTGGACCCTGCCTTTGCTGACCTTGTTGATGAACATTGTGATATATGAATAAAATGGCATATAAACTCTTAGTGTGAAAGTACACTTTTCATATACAATAATTATATGCTGTGTTATAGAAATTGTGAAGCAATCTGATGTTTCACCTTCTGCTAAAGGAATAATAATTTCCAGGTTTTCCATTCTTATTGTGACTTAAACAATTTTGTTTCATTTGAAGCTCATACACTGAGGGGATAGATACGAAGTTTAGAGTGGAAATGACTGTTTTAAGACGATGCTGTATTAAAATGGAAAACACTACACTACTTTAGTAGTTAAGCATCTGAGTCTGCTTCCACATGAATTAGACATTTCCAGAGGCCTTGGCAAAGCCCAGCTAAACACAATGCTCATTCAGTTAATAAAAAGTGCTGTACTTTCTCTCCTGACAAATCTGACTCCTGAGTGCTTATTAATACACAGCGTTGCAACAGCTTAACTTTTAGCTTCCTAATGCAAGCCAAAAATACAGAATATCAATTTATTAAATTTTCTTCATTAAAAACCCACATTCAAAATGAAATAAGTCTCAAGACCCACACTTTTCAAGACAATTGATGTATGGATTTGCCAGACCTATCACTTTAGCACAGAACCCATTTTTGTCCTTTTAATGTCACAAGTATGTGAAAACCACAGCCATAAAATAAAATTCAAATAGGTCTAACAGTCAAGTTTGTCTAGATATTTTCCCCCCATAGAAAAAGTATTCAGTGGATTGCACAAAAGTTCCACTGAGATCTGAACTGCTGCAGTATCAATGGGCTGGAGAATTTCAAGGAAACACACAATTCTTTATTTTAATCATCTTTTCCTCTGCACTGCTTACCTTTATACACATATTTGATTTGGAAGCATTCATAGTTTTCATACCTTCATTAATCATTTGGAATGAACACTGGGGAGCTTTTGGGAAATTTAGGGGGATGACATCATCACCAGGATCCTGAAAATAATAATTAAAAATGACAGGTGAGCACAGCTGGGAAATAAAGCTAAATTGATAACATATTTTTTTCTGACTAATTACAACTTTTTAACCCACAAATCAATACGAAATTGTTAAAATACTGCTTTGCAGTCACTCTTTTATGAGTACAAATTTAGCGTGAAAAAATATGGAAGATATGAATACTGTAGATAAAATATTGGTAAGAAGGGGTCTAGTCTGAAAATGTTAGTTCAACACCTTCCTGGTACAGGTCATCCTGGAGAAGTCACTTCTATCTGTCTGGTTAATTTATGAAATGATCCAATGCTTTATGTGCATTCCTTATTCTCGTTCACAGGACCAAAGGACGCTGCATGCTGTCTCCCTGTCCTCATCATTAGTTGCACTGAATGTTATAGTCAGAGGATTCAGAAGGAATGAGAAAAAAATTATAAGGGAAAATGGAAAAAGATTTACCACTAGAAAGTGTCTAGGACACATATATGCAATACACCACAGGCCACTGAACTGTAAGCAAACAGTTACTGAGCAAAATAAGTAGTTTATGTTCCTCTTATCAAGAAGATCAGTCTTATGACTTCATGAGCATTTCTAGAATTCTTAACTGTGCACAGAAGAGTTGATCCATCCTGCACAGAAATATAGCTGAAAAGTGTCCAAGGTTTTATTACTTTTCCAGAAGAATAATATGTCCTGGTTTTTCCAGCTGCAGATTGGGCAAGTTCCATTTAGTGAATGTTTTTAAATCTCCCAAGTATTAATGTTAGAAGTAACACAAGATTCATTAGCTGAGCTTAAAGTAGTTTTTGGAGGTGCGCTTGATGGAACACGAGCTCATCCATGATGCTCAGAGGACATGGCAGATTACTATTCATACAAAAAGGCAACTATTTGCTAATGTATACATCAGGAAACTTTGGAGCCAGCCATTGAGATTCAGGACAAAACTGTTTCTGACTGAACACTAAAGTTTTAGCATTTTGACATTGCTCTCAATTTTCTTGGGTTTTCATCCAGAAAGCAATGATTTAAAGACTAAAGGCTCTGTTTAGCAGAAATGTTCCACTGCTTTTGCAATGCTTAAGCCAAGAATGTCACGAAACAGCTTTTGGCACCCAGATGAGCTATTAAGCAGCAACTCAGCTGGGACCCCAAACCAGGTGCCTCCTGCAGAGAGCACTCAGGAGGTAAACTTTTCATGTTAACAGCTCTCCCCAACCTTGCTCCTAGACTTCATTCAGAACTGTGAACTCTTCTTCTGCAAAAGCAGTTTTCAGAAGCCAATCTTTTTAAAGATAGTCTTCCTCCTGAGCTCTATATTGTCAGTTATGTGACCATACTGACTTCCCACCCAAGATAGGTAGGAACTGCCTTCCTGCTACTGAGATTACTCACGGCTCTTTAGGTAACTGCACATACTGAAATTAGCATGATTTCTGGATATGAGTTGAGTCGTGGTTAATCTGCAGCCCCTCCAGAGACCTGCCAGCCCCCTGAACTGAACTCTGCACGTTCTGAAAGTTTTCAGTGGGGCCCATTTGGTCTTTTCATCACTAGCCAAATTTCATGTGGTCATGAAGAGAGAGGCATATCAAAAGGGTCCTTATGAAAAAAGGAAGATAAGAAAAAAATAAAGGCTCAGTTTCACAGCCATGATTAAATAAAACAAACACTTTTGCCATCTGATTAGAGATGAAGGAATGCTTCCAAAAAAATGTGCTGAAAGTCATCTAAAGATTTCAGCTGAGGGGGAGGTTGGGGGGGAAGGGTGTTAGGAGGGTTAATGAACCTGCCTTGTTTGTGGTTTTGACCTTTTTTCATTTTCTGGAAATATATTGCAGCAGCATTTGCCAGAGTAGTAGGCTGTAAATCAGTATTGCAGGATATTTGCAGATCAGATTCAGGACTGCTAGTGATCACATGTGAAACTATTCAGAGCATCAGGCTCATCCAGAAACCAGGAGACTCCGTCTTCAGCACTGAACCTTTTGCTATTTGCCTTGCAGATAAAGCAGTACGCAGTTTCAGTGTAGCAGATACATTCAAAATAGGCTGGCAGGAACATTAACGTCTAACTGTAAGTGTTTTCTATCTTCAGTTCTCCTTAAGAGAATACTAGTCTCAGTGAGACACCAACAACAGTGAGGAGCATCTTAATGCTCTTAGTATCAATAAACAATGACACTGGTAAAATGTTCTTGTATTTATTAAGTTTCAGCTCACGAGAGGAATATTTGAGAGAAGTAATCATTAGCCAAGGGGACAGGTGGCAGGGCTAATCTTTTGTCAAAAGGGCCGTATTAGAAGGGGAAGCAACTTAATACTGTGTCAGTGCCAGTCAGTATTACTTTCATGGAAGACCGTGAACAGAGGACTCTCAGGCCCTTGCTAATTAATTCACATGGAGATATTGATAACAGATGGTAAACACACAATTAGTCATGGCATCTTTGGTGCCCACTTTAACATAACTATCACAAAAAATAAGAGGATTCTACCATTAGCTGCAAGAATTGTACAGTTCTGAAATGACTTACAATATACTCCTACATTCACCATGATAGTTCTGCCCTACAGATATTTAAGTACCATGTTCATATTCTGTCGGGTAACTGAAAATTGTTCTGAGCAGAACAAAGTGACGTATATATGAATGCTTTTAGGAAAGCAAGGCTTAGCTCCATTTTTTATGTGAGATACGTATCCTTTGCTTCAGTTCTCTGTTGTGAATGTCAATACTTTGTTTCTTCCATTCAGAAACATTGTGAAATGGACAGAACAACTAATATTACTCACTCAGTAATACTGCCCATCAGCCTGTGCTTCCTGTTCGGCTCTTCCTCGTTGAGGAGAGTACACACATGGAGCTCCAAAGCATCAAAGGCTCATTTTATAAGTCTAATGTTAAAGTTATGTGCTGTTGCAAGCTAGGCCAGCTCCTAAAAAGCATGTAAAATCAGAGTAAATGGAGCCCAGTCTGGCAGCTGTGAAAACTTTCACTGCTAGCGCAGCCAAAGCAGATGCTTCAGCTCGGAGCGACATTCAGCAAAGCAGCCGCCAAATTCTGGGTCGCCTGGTTGGAGGGTCATCTAGGCTGGCATTCAGTGCCAAGGCTGCTGTACGCCCTATTCCCTCTGCTGACATTCAGATGTTGTGTTTGGGTGTTATTTACATAAAGTGGCAGAGCTAGAAAAGCATGTGGTGATAAACCTGGCATGTTCCAGAAAGAAGATACTTAAAAGAAACAGCATGTAACTAGATTACAGCTCAAGTAATCCCAACCTTCAAGTGAGCCTATAAACTACATACCAAACCCTCACACAGCTGAAAGCCACAAAACACATACCACATACCTCAGAGAGGATAAGAAGGGTTCACAAGCAGCAATAGCAGGGGTTCTTCAGGAGTCCCTTGGCTTCAGACCAGGAGGGTTTGGGCTCAGTGTGCAGCCGGGAGCCAGGATGACCCAGAGGTGCTGGCATTGGCCTTTGTTTGCCAACAGTTGGCATTCAGATGCTCCACCACATTTTGTCTGAGCAGCATCTTTTTGCTGGTCTCTTAACGTGGCCACAGTACAGAAGATCAAATGTGAAAAACTATACACGTGCACTCAGTGTTTAGCCAGCCCTACCTGGCCACACTTTTTACCTTCTTCTCAGCTAAACAATAAAAGAAAAAGCCAAAAGATGAGAAAATGTTATGTGTTGAAGAAGAGGAAACATTTTCAAAGACACTCACTGTGTTCTTTATGGCTGAGATAGAGCCTGAATTCAGGGGGAGTTTGGCTCTTGGCTTCAGTAGAGCAGGCTTGAGCCTGACACATTGCTAACACAAAATGTTCCCAAAGGGCCTGTGCAGGATGGCTCTCCAGCTTGTAGGACAACCTGAGAAAGCAGGATGACTGGAATCACACCCAGAAGTTAAAAGCAGTACAGAGCAGAGTGCCTGAATGGGAACTCTGAACACAAGCTTTCTAAGTCAGAACCCTGCTAGGTCTCAGCTTTATCCAGACAAATTTTAAAACATAAATACGTGCATATTATTAAATAAGTGGCAGCTCTATATGACTTTGTATGAATTAAGCTAAAGCAGTTTCATATGGTAACTAGTGAAAGGTGAAATCACAAGGGGCTTGGTCTAAACTCAGTCTAACCCCTTGAGAAAATAAAAGGCATATTTACTGTCCATGTCCATGGATGGAATATTCTGTAGTACTAGGCTATATTAGGCTGTGTGATGTGCTTTGCTTTTTCTACTGCTTTAACTGCATATTTTATCATACATTTCCAGGTGGTTTCCTGTGCAAAGTTCAAAGAAGTCTAAGAATTGCTGAATGAAGTTCTTTTTCCTGGGTGAAAAGATGAAAAGTTTGGAATGCCTTGCAAGGTTAGCTAATATACAAAAACCATTACATTAAAGGATCAAATTCCAGTCCACACAAATTAATTTCCCTGTTACAACAGTAGAAAATAAATTATGGCTATAAGATAGATAGTGTGTGCTACAGGAAACACCAGTAAAAAAGGCTTCTCAGGGACTGCCAATAAGGCATCCCTTTTGCTTTGGTAGGTTTGCTGTTTCTTTTTCATCAGATAAGAGAGAACAGCACAGGAAACAAAGGGTAAATATAACATGGGCTTTTTCTTCCCCTGTGATCCCTTCCCTGCTCAGGTATTTCTACAGCTCGGGCTCCCTTACCCTGCCCTACCCATGTTAGCTCCAGGGATGGTCTGGAATTTTCAGAACTGGCTAGGAGGAAAGAAATCACAGACCACCTCTGAGAAGAAGAGAATCAATGTCCCTTTTGTGCCTCCTGGAACTGCATTGACTTTTCTCAGAGTATTTCCCAGGATGGCCCATTCTGCACCCTTCCAACATGAGCTCTGAGAGCCTTGACCAGAGACGCATCTCTGGATGCTCTGAAAGACCACAGTCATTCAGAAGAAGTATTTATCCCTTCATACACAGCTTTATAAAACCCAGCAGGTTTAGCTCAGAAGGAAGCCAGATTTTTGTGCTTGTTTCTGGCTGCCTACCTATACACACAGGCTGAGTTACCTTATCCTTAAAACACAGCATTTAAGTTGGGGATAGAGTATTTGGCAGTTACATTTAAGATGTAATGAACAAATCAGTTTGTCATCAGTTTTTAATGGTACAAACATTTAGAGTATTGCAAGACAGCTTGAATAATATTGTTCTCTCCAAAGTAAAATGTTAGCATTTGGTTAGTGGCAACAGTGGGTAAAAACGAATTCTTGTTGCTGGAATGTTACATTTCTGTGAGGTTAACCACACTTTGGCCAGCATCAAGCCAGAAATTAGCCTCTTGGCTGCTAAAACAGCAGCCTAAATGTGCAGATTTGATAAAGAAATCCTCTGTGGTTCCAGCTGTTTGGGCCAATTTAGAGAAGGGATAAGGGACTTTAACATTAATTTAGTCTTGGTTAAACTAGGTCTAAAATTCCACCCCACCCCCCCACCCCCACCCCCGTTATCAGTACCAAAATATGGTATAGCCACACATTATCATTGTATACTTTACTCAGAATCTGAATTCCTCAGATGAATGCACACAATTCTGGTGAATGACAGCTGGAGTCAAGTTTGAGTGCAAGTGGTTAGCGACAGCTCTGCTCTTCAGGCAGGGCTTGTGAAACCAACAGGAGCTAGAGTTCCCACATACCTCCCACTATAAGGACCAGTTTTTAAATATTTATGAATTTGCTGAATTTAAATAATTCAGGCAGAACCGCTTATTGCTGCAAAATTTGTTTCCACTTACACAGTTCATTAAAGTAGCAGAGATTTGTGCATGAGTGTATATCTAAAAAACTCAGACCCTACTAATGACCCAGGCATGGTCACTGATTTTATGGTGAAGAAACATCTGTATTTTATCTGTTTCCTTTAAACATTTTAAGAATCTACAAGAATATTTTTACCCTATAACCAGTCACTCCCTATCCATGACAATATAAAAAATCTGCACATTTGACACTGTATTCTTGAAGTAGTTCCTTTGTGTCTTCAAAGGACTGTTTTTTCTTTGATTGCTGAATTTAAAATTTCATTTAAAAGGAAAACAGTTTTGCTTTCATCAAGATGAATCACAATAATAGTTTTGACAGAAATTTCTTTAACTTAAATGGGGAAACTGGCAGTTCATTTGTCATTGGCTTCCCAAAAAAAGAAAGTCCTCACAAGTATCTGAATGTTTATCCTAAAAATTACTTTTATTTGTATCAGACTATCTGAGGTCTGAATTACTGAAGGGAACACAGATGTGACCATTGTCCCATATACATTCTTATTATAATTAGGAAACAATACTGAGCCTTTAGATACAAAAGAGGAATCTGTGATTCGACTTATGTGATGAGTTAAAATAAGACTTAGCGAGTCTTAAAGTGCTATTATTGAAGAAGGAGTTTGTAAATGTCATATTTGAACACATACTTTTTTTGGTCTGCCCTTGTTTTAGATGAGAGAATCTTGGTCTGAACCTTGTTTTTGATAAGAGAACAAAAACTCTTTATTGATTATTAAAACCAGCCAGAATGCCTGAGAGTTTTTAGTACATCATTAAGCATGTCCTCCAAACGTACAAGTTTTGTATATTCAAGTTTTTGGTTCTCATGGAAAGAATAGAGGAAGGAAGGAAGGAAGGAAGGAAGGAAGGAAGGAAGGAAGGAAGGAAGGAAGGAAGGAAGGAAGGAAGGAAGGAAGGAAGGAAGGAAGGAAGGAAGGAAGGAAGGAAGGAAGGAAGGAAGGAAGGAAAAAAGAGAAAGAAAGAAAGAAAGAAAGAAAGAAAGAAAGAAAGAAAGAAAGAAAGAAAGAAAGAAAGAAGAAAGAAAGAAAGAAAGAAAGAAAGAAAGAAAGAAAGAAAGAAAGAAAGAAAGAAAGAAAGAAAGAAAGAAAGAAACCTGTACACTGTCTCATAAAGGCAATTGCAAGGAAATAGCTACAAGCATCATGAGTACAGAAAATAACAGAAGGGCATTTGTATTTAGTTTTTCTACTTAGAAAATGCTACAGTATTCTTTTTGATAGATTTTATGAATTATTCAAGAGGGTCATGGAGACAAAAAATGGAAAATTAACTATAAATATTATTTCAAAAATAAACATCTTATATGGTAAACAAAGCAATTAAGTGGACACTGCACCAATGTTTTGTGAAATCAAAATTCCTTTTGATTTCATGGGAGTCAATGGAATAGAGGAAAATAAGTTACTGATTATGAAGCCCTTCAAAAATTCAGGTAAGATCTTCCAAGTTAACTGGAGGATTGCCACTGATACACAGCAAACAGGCAATATTCTATCTGTTCTCTTCAGACAGCTAAATACATAGCAATAAAAGAATAAACTTTATATACAGACACTAGCTTTATACTGTAAGAGGCTACAATATAAATTACCAACAGCATAGAGACTAATCCGAAAATGTGAGTCTGTATCAGTATTAAGTGTTTATTCAAATACAGTTAACATGAATATAGGATACACTAAAAGACCCTGTCTAAAAGATGCTGATTTTCAATAGTTTGGGCTTAATTTTTTTGAGCAAGGAAAATGCCTTTGAAAAAAAAATGTTTCTGTTTTGTTTTCAGCTGAGCTAGGTCAGATTTGCCTCACAGAGTATCTGCACCAACAGTTGCACTGGTGCTTCCCAGAAAAGGTGCATATGGCAGCCAAGGGTGGAACAAGGGGGAAGAAGGAATATTTTAAGCCAGTATCATCACTGAGCATCATCGCTGAATACTTGGTACTGCAACACCAGGTCCTAGATACTCTGTACTGTGCTAAGAGTTACAACGAATAGGATGTACATATTTTGAAACAGGATTTTCTCAGTTTAAAACATAGGTCAAAAAATAACTCATACCTCTTATGACAAACTTGCAACATATAGCCATTCTCAGGTAATCTCAGATCTATAATAATCACACCAGTGTAAATAGAACTAGACTTTAAGAATCTCAGTTTAAAAAGTTTAGATTCTGATTTTAAAAAGCACTTCATGGAAGCAAAATTTTAAAAGCATCAGTTTCTTGTTGGTATGAAATGGAGGCACCCTTCTGCTCATAGTTAGCCATCCACTCTGTCCAAGTGCCTTTCTAGACACTGGAATCATTTGTGCAGCATATAAATACCCAGTGTAGGAATTCTTCCTAGTTTTAACCATACATTAATAAAGCTCTGAGAAAATGAATTATTAATTCTGCTAAGAGGTGTTTATCATAGAATCATAGAATGGCTTGGGTTGGAAGGGACCTTAAAGATCATCCAGTTCCATCCCCTCTGCCATGGGCAGGGACACCTTCCACTACACCAGGTTCCTCCAAGCCCCGTCCAACCTGGCCTTGAACACTGCCAGGGAGGGGGCAGACACAGCTTCTCCGGGCAACCTGTTACAGTGTCTCAGCACCCTCACAGTAAAGAATTTCTTCCTTACATCTAATGTATATCTACCCTCTTTCAGTTTAAAACTGTTAAACCTTATCCTATCCCTACACTCCCTGATAAAAAGTCCCTCCCCATCTTTCCTGTAGCCCCCCTTTAGGTACTGGAAGGCCACTATAAGGTCTCCCCAGAGCCTTCTCTTCTCCAGGATGAACAATCTCAACTCTCAGCCTGTCCTCATAAGGGAGGTGCTCCAGCCCCCTGATCATGTCCCTTCATGTCCCTCCTCTGGACTCACTGATTGTCACAGGATCTGGATATTTTATGAGTATGGCTAAATTTGTCTTCCAGCACCTACCAAGGTAACGCAGAGTGTTGTTCCTGTTTTAAAAATAGGAATAACCAAGAGTGGCTCAGTACCTAAGAGGAAATGACTTGGACCTGATTTTTTGGAGTACTTAACATTTTATAGCATGTTACAGTTTCACAGAACAGCTTCTATTGTCTCATCTGCCTTTCTGAGAGCTCAGCACTTCCAAAAGTCAGACCTCAGGTGTCTTGAACTGGGTGCTCAAATCTGAGGAAAACACAATCTGTGACCACCTGTGAAAGTGCTGTGTATAATTTGCCCACCACTGCCAACAGCTCACTAGCAGAGCAAGGGACTGAATTCAGTTCACCAAAGTGGTAAATTGCTCTCTAAAGCACAAGATTTTCCATCTTCTTTCTAAATATCCACCTCACCTTTGGCTTTATCAAGTCATGGGAAGGAGTATTTTTTCATAGATGACTTGTAAACATTGATGGTCACTTCTGCTAAATACTACAAATTCAGTGTAGCTTTTCTATGTGATATTAGACAGAACACATTCTGCAAGATGCTGAGTGCTTTCTGCAAGATACCAGTCATGTTCACTTACTACTGAGCCTGACCTGTTGACTACAGCCTCAGTTGTTCTGACTGCAACTTTGCAATTTGAAAGGAAAATCCAATCCCTACATTTTACTTTCACCAAGATTAAAGGAAGACATGTGGAAAGCACAAGGCAAAAACAAAAATAAGAAGTATAATTGTCTGACGTTTCCTCTGTAACACACCATTATAATTTAATATCACGGGAAGTCAGCCTTTGTTAAAATACTATACAAATACTGGCATGAAGCTTAAAAGCAGAGGTAGAATACAAATTCTGAAAATAGAGGTGACACATGCCGTATCCTATGCCTAAGCCCAAGGAAACCAGATGAAAAAAGCACTATAAATTCAAAAGCTACATTAGAAATATTTATATATCTTTCTTTTGGGAAAAAGAAACAAACATACATGTGCAAAGAGCTATTAGGAGAGAGTTTAAAGTTTGTGTTGCTATTTTCTTTATTTTATTTTATTTATTTATTTTTATTTTATAGTATTGTATCAATAAAATAGTATTGCTTCTGTCATCTTTATTATTTAGACATCAAATTATTACCTCATAAAGCCATCACACTTATATTGTCATGCAATGTATTTCAGAATTGTTTTTAATTTATTAGAACTGACAATTCCTGCATTTGAACCTTGTTCAAATAAACTTGATACCCACTTTAAAGCCACTGACTAAAGCCTGTATTTTCCCCCACGATGTAAAATCTCTGACCTTAGAAATACACATGCACACAAAGCTGCCCTGTGACTTCAGGTCTCTACCACCAGTAAAAACCAATCTACCCAAGACAAGAAGCAACATTCTGTTGTGGTGATTGTTTGGGTGCCTGTTTGCACCCCTCCAGAATTCCCATATCCATGGCCAATATTGATTCTACTGATTTCCAGTCCGAAAAGGGCTTTGGCCCCATCAAAGAGCCATTGGCTTATCCATTGCCTAAACAAATGCAGATACTACAAGATCAGAGCACCATCAGCTTGTGGAGCTGGCTGCAAAGCAACCTGTTCCCACAGCGGGGAAGAGTGGGAACACTGCTTTCGGTGACAGCCCACAGTTAGGCGGGCTTAGCCAATTGTGAAACCACAGAGTAAGTCTCCCTTTCTTCACTCCTAGCTAGGCCAGCCCAAAGCACAAAACCCCAAACCTTTACTAACAATATATTATAGCTGGGAACTGAAGCATGCACAGAAGTGTGTGTGTACGCAGATACTGGCATTTTCTCAGCTAGGAACTTCACACAAGCCACTGAGGAAAAGTGTAGCGGCCTTCTCATAGCTATTCCTGCCACAGAAGTAGTTCCTTGTTTCATTCAGAATGAATTGTCATATGTGAGTTACAATAAGAAAATGCAGAAAGTATTTTTTAAAGTTGAAAAAGTTTAAAAAGTTAAACCTAAAAATGCTGTGAGTATAAAACATTTCAACATTTCTGATCGTTTTTGCAAACACTCAGCTCAGCATTTTGTTTTCTTTATTAGACTGAGTTGCATGTGGAAGGGGACCTGTTTTTTTAAACCTCAAAACTTACTCCATGATGAGAGAAAGGGAAGAAGAAATGGTTTCCTACCCAGCTCTAGTCAGTCCCTTTCCTGACTGCGCTTGGTTTTCTCTGCCCGGATTTGTGCGGTCAGCATGGGACCAGAACCACATAGAGGTTGGCTCTCCCAGCAGGATTTACCAAACCTCTGCCATAGCATGCACAGTTACCTGCTGTCCCCTCACACATGCCTCTCCTCTGGTGGAAGTCCAATGATCTTATGGTCTGCTACGACTACTTGTCATGCAAGGAAAGATCCTTCCTATACGAGCTTTGATGT
The DNA here is from genome assembly GCF_965140245.1 of Athene noctua. Lineage (NCBI taxonomy): Eukaryota > Metazoa > Chordata > Aves > Strigiformes > Strigidae > Athene > Athene noctua. Next base: position 102,077,171 of record NC_134037.1, on the reverse strand, counting down.
GAAGAATTTATATCACTTTATAACAGCCACTTCCTTTAGTCTCATTACAACCCTGGGAATTGTATTGGACTATGACCATTTCTCAGAAGGGAAAATTAAGTTATTTAGTTTTGGCATGCCAAAAATTCTAGCAAGAGCCAGTAATGACACCCTACATTCCCTGCTCCAAAACATGAACTCATGCCCATTCATGCTGCTGCCCTGCTTTAGCCAGTTCTTTTCTACTTTTTTTAAGATATAAATAATTGGCCAGTATTATATATCCCAAGATATATAATCCACTGTCCACTTGAATGTATGACTACCTTTCAATTATTGATACTTGTGAATACTTCGAGTATTGGACAGTGCAAATAAAATTTTAGTGTAAGTAATAAAATAGCATTTCCAGTTAATCCAGAGTTTTATATCTATCTAAATCTACTAAGACTATGCTTGAAGTTCTCCCATATCTGTGACAGCACTGCTCAATTAATGCTAAAAATGCACTGCAACGTAAAAGATACAAACTTTTATGCATTCTCTTCTGAGTCAGTTTTTCAGCTGTCTGGCTGAGTACTGGTAAGACTGAGAAGACAACAAAGCTGAGAAGAATTGAAGTTATGAGCACCACCTTATGACAGATTGCATTTCAGTAAGAAATGCTTCACTCTCATCAAGAAGAAAATCTTTGGATATTTATAATATTGAACATATTATAGTACATAAAGAGACAACAATCATAGGTGTTATTATATATGTGATCTAACTAATGCAAGCATATTTTTTATTTATGAAGTGGTAAAATAAATAACTCTTCCCTGAGGTGATGTTTTATTTAAGAGGCAAACTTATAAAGCCACCTATGTAACCATATAATTGCTCTATAAGAAACCTGAGGGCTTCTACTGTGACAAAAGTTTTTCATGCAGCCTTTTTCTTTGCAAACATTTGCTTCCTCCTTATACAAAGTCAGATCCTTTCTATCAGTAATAGCAAAAGAGCTTCAGGGGTCAGAATGATGGCAAGAACTGGTTTCTGAAGACTGAAAAGTACCGCCTACCTCCACTGGTCACAGTTCTCCCTGTTACAAAGGATACTTAGTACCTTCTGAGTCAGCTGTGTCTCACAGGGAGCCCCGTGTTTCACTCTCACTTATTCTTTCCAAATTCTTAGCCAAATCTGGATTCTGTGAATAAAATACTTATTCTGCAGTGCCTTAGACGATGTGTGGATAATACTTTCATGAACAGCTGAGCAGTCTAAACTAAAATATTTTCAACTATAAAATCAGGAAAAAAAATGTTAAGACTGCTTGTAAGTATAATTTGAAATATCTTGAAATAGCACTATGGATCTTCTGTGCGCATAGCTGAGAGGAAAAGAGAGTTTTCTCTTCAGACACAAAGGAGAGACAGAGGTATTTACTTACAACATTACATGGCCTTGTCTGTGCCCAATTTGTTACCCTTATACCACAGGACACTTGACAGCATAATGATATAAAATTATGTAAAATGTAAAGGAAAGCAAACACCTATTTTGAAGAAATACCCACTTAGCACTCAGTTCAAGTGCCTGCATCTCTGAGCTTAGCAATAACAAATTATTTCAGAACAAAGTATACATTCTGCTGGAAGGGTGGAAGGGCCATGATATATATTTCTATCACATTACATGCCTACCATCATGAATCTTAATCTTCACATTAAAGTCACAAGGGCTACTATTGTTCATATCCTTTCCATTTTCATCCCCCATCGGAATACACTCTTCCATTTGAAAAAATAATAAAAAAAGGCCTTGACACATGCCTGGATACAGTGAGTTTAAAAGAAAGAAGTTTGGTTGCTATTCCTTCCAGTTGTGAAACAGGAATTGCTTTTGTATGAAGCTGGGTCTAACAGAGTGAGACTAAACATTTATAAAATCGAGTAGGGATTGAAATATAGCATTGTGGTTACTAACATTTTGCAGCAGCATATCAAGTTTCACGTTTCATCAGCTGAATAGGGTCTGTGTGCTGAGCTATTGTGGTTCAGTAGCTGACAGCAGTCAAGTAAGTGCTGCTCTCTTCCTGGCTTAATCATTTCTATTACACTCAGTGTCAAAACAATAATGTCAGTGAAATGGGCTTGCTGACATTATAGATTATAATTGAGTGATTCTGAATGTCCTGTGACTGAATTGCATTTTATTTCTAGAAAAATACATATTACAATTGCAAATTAAAGAGCTTAGATCTCAACAGGCTGTATCAACAAATATGGAACTGTGGACTCCAAGCTGCCAGGGAGATGATTCGTCATGAAATTCATGAGGTTTAATGTATATAACAAGAGAACAACTGCTGAAATATTTGGCCATGTGTTTGGAGAGGATCTGAAGAACAATCAGTTTTGTTAGGAAGGATTAATTCAGCTGTACAAGAGGTAAGAATCTCTGGGGTAATCTCAGAGATTTAAACGATATTCCAGAAAAACAAAACAAAAAAATTTTCTTGATTTTCTTTCTTCCATCTGCCAGCCACCACAATTTATGAAGACACATCTCAATTTAGAGAGCAGCCACAGTAGCAGGCTGCAGAATTTCTGAGTGACTGACAGCTACCAAATGACAAGAAGTAGCATTTAATGACTGCAGTCATCGGGACACTTACTGAGAAAGAGCAGGGCATTTCTGCCATCTGCCCTTTAGATGGCATGGAAAGCAACTGTGTCTCAGAGTATTCTTTCACTCTAGTCTTATAATAAACAAGTTTAAAACACATTTTCCAGAATATGAAAAGCTTTGAAAGACGAATGATATACTTCCTCTTTGTGTTTTCCTAGAAAATCAGCAAATCAGAAATCACTCTGGAGTTTGTAAAATAGTCTGAGGTTGCTCACAAACAACAAGACCAAGATTATAAAACTCCTGTAGTCAGTTGCCTTTTAGGGAGAATAGCCCAATCCAAATTTTTGTCTTGTTTTAAAGAAAAAAGGGTGCTGCCAAAAAATGGCATTTGTTTATTTCAAAACAAGAAGATAACTAGAAGGCCTATGTCAGGCACTCGTGTCTAAAGAACGGTTCCTTTTAGGAAAGAAATTCTGCAACAGCAGATTTGTAAATCAGAAAAAGACAGTGCTGATATGATTGCTAGAAGAATCATCTACTCTTTAATCACAGGCTAAACTGTGTGTTCATGAAGGAATCATTGCATTTCATGTTCTCACATGGCTTCTTCAAGCTTTGAATCCAGGTGGGCAGAGATAAGGGTAAGATGAAGATTTTCCATTCCTTCCCCTCTGGGAGAAGATGTGAATATGTGCTAGGGAATGTGAAGTCTTAGCATATTTTGTTGTTTGTGTTTTTCTTTTGTAGTTCAAGTGTTTCCTTTTGCATCTTCTTCTCTCCTGTATCTTTTCCTTCTCTTTCTGTCTTCCTCCAGCCCCACCCTGGCTCTTCTTTCCCAACCGATCATACCTGTACAGTTTAAATATAATTTTCTTGTCCCCTCTTTTATCTTCTAAGGCTGAACAAAAAAAAAATAAAATGCAAATGTGTACAAACACAGATGGAAATAGCATCACCTATTTGAGATTTTTTGATCAGAGCAATGGGTCACGTTTGTTCCCCTCAGTACCTTTTAACCTCCCAAAAATACCCTTTGTGAATATATGCAGCTTTTCAGACGACTAAAGAAGCAATTTTCCAGTTACACCAATTCTCTTGTTCTTACTTGCTTTTT